>NC_059328.1:140179794-143076044 GCF_018350155.1 Leopardus geoffroyi
GGTGAGTTTCAAGAAATGTCATTTTCCATATGCATTATGCTACTCCGGCCCTGGACTAAGTGAAGGAATTCACATAAGCTGCTTCAGTAGAGCGTTGCAGCTGGAGGCCAGCTCTGGCACCAAGAGAATCTGGGTTTTCATTAGCTTCGAACCGGATTCCCTGCCAGAATGTCACTTTCCCAGATGGCAGTGGCCCCACAAGGCGGCTTCTCTTATCCCCCTGGATGTTATTCTCATGATTGCAACTATCTAGCAGATATCCTCCTGAAAGATTTTACTGTGCCTGTAGGCTGACTGTGTGTGTGAGTAATTACTATAACTGACGCGTGTGAATTAAGCGAAAACATCCAAAGGAAGCAAATTGTGAGGTTGCTGTTGTCAGTGTAGGATTTGCAGCATGCCTGAGCAGGGTGTGGGTCCTCGTGTTTCTGTAGACGAACTGCACTTGCTGACTTGTAGGCTTTCTGAGGAGAGGACTGTTTCGTGGAGACAAGTGTGGATAGCGGAATACAGGTGAGAGTAAGCTGCAGGATATCTGCTAATGAAATACTTTTTAACCAATTGCCTCTGCGAAGAGGGTGTAGGGCTAAGAACAATGAAGATACAGTTGCAGAGAGAAAGAGGATGGCTTGCTTTTTGTGTGGGTGAGAGAGGAGAAAGGGGATACTGGAAAAATTCTTTGATCCAGCAATAGTATTTACTGATTTTTCAGTAAATGTTTTTAATGGATGTATTTTCTTTTAAGTTGGATGATCAACTAGTACAGAAGACGCTGAGTGGCTAGCCGTTCCGAATCCCAAGGCATTCTAAGAAGGGGTGAGAAAGAGATGTTTATTGAGTATCTACTATTTTCCAGGCATCTTGTAAAGAGTTTGAGACATTTTTCTTTTCCTCTGAACTCTTAGGGTAATTCTGTGAGTCACAAGGGAAAATTGCATTAACGAGGGTAAGGAAATTGTTAGCGTGTACTTTATCAAAGGCAATATCACATCCGCTTCGTGTGTTCTAGAGCTCAGGCTGGTGTTATTTTTAAAGTTTAAAAATACTCCAGTGGCTTCCCCTTTGCTCTGAACCCACTGGGGCTTCGGAGCTCTTGCAAGGGGCTTCATTGAAGGACACATCTAGCATTATCTGTGTATACAAAAGTACATGTCTGACAGATACAGGTATGTATGTGTCTCAAAAATATGTAGCCATTTTGGAATTTCCCACTAAAAACTTATTTACAAGCATTCCATCTAGACTGGAAACTCGACAAGACCTGGGATTGTTTTGTGCTTTGTGTTCTATAACTCAAGCACCTAGAACCAGGCTGGACATCATAGTGGCTTAATAAATGCTTGTGCACTCGAAGTGAAAGAATCATTATAGTTGTTTATGCCATGCTTTTTTTTTTTTTTTAAGTTTACTAATTCTGAGGGAGAGAAAAAGAGAGGGGAGAGGGGCAGAGAGAGAGCATCCCAAACAGGCTCTGTGTTGTCCCTGTGGAGCCAGACGCAGGGTTCAAACACACAAACCGAATTGTGAGATCATAACTTGAGCCAAAATCAAGAGTCAGACATTGAACCAGACAGAGCCACCCAGGAGCCCCATATGCCATGCTTTATTTAGTCAACTTCATGTTAATAACATTTACATTGTTTCCATTTTTTCTTCCAAAAGCAATACTAATACATGCTACAAATAAATCCTTTATATATACATCTTTGCCCTTTATAAACAAATATTCTATTTCATTATAATTGATTCCTGGGAGTCAAAGGAATACCTATTTTAGGTCCTGATACAACATTTTGGGGGGCAGTTTGGCACACTGTATCAATGACACTACCTCTTACAGCATGTAAGTGATCTGTTCTTCAACCTGGCTGACGTCCGGAGCTCTCAGGCTTTTCCTTCTGATGTATGCATGTATGGTTTTTTTAAGTCAATAAGTTTTTACTTAAGGACTTTGACAAGTAGTTTCTCCCACTGCCAATCACCTTAGTTCCTCCAAAGTCTGAGTCCCTATCTTTAAGATAGCCCTTCTAAAAGAACTTTTGCTCAAACCACAGTTTTCATCGTCAGTCAATCCATACTGCTTTTAGTTAGGTTTCTTTGATCTCCACTTGAATGTGGACATAACTCAAAAATTCCCCACCTGAACTTACATGAAATGTTCTCTGATCATTTTACTCCAAAGGCAGCGACCCATGTTTCAAATAACTTTTAGTGTAGAGCTTTCATGTTTGAAAATATAGCACAGATCTCATTTGGATGGATGTTCAGAAAGCTGTTTTAATTCAGCTCATTCGCTTTTTGTTCTTTTGCAGTATCCTTAAATTTCAAAATTTGGAAGGCTTCATGATTCATCTAAGTTTCTATTTGTCCTGCTTAGAAGCTTAGGACGATATAGTATGGCTTTTTCCCTCCTGGGTTGAAAGTATGTGGATGATATTATTCGATAAGTTATGTCCTCTTTATTACTCTCTGCACCCTTGTTTGAATACAGGGACTTTGTCTCTTATCGTTGGTCTAGAGTTTGCTATATGTCATTAACAAGTGGAATCTGCCCACCTTCTGAGAAACCATGAATGCATTTCTAAACTGGGGGAATGATCTGCCTGTGGGACCCTGTGCTCTCTTGTTCCCAGCCTAGCCAACCAGTGCGAATGAATGAGATACCATAGGGTGTTCCTGTTGGCTGTTAAGGATACCTGACCTTGATACTTGTCCCAGAAGCAGAGTGGATGGGAAAATATATGGGTAACCAATAGGTCCTTCCATCTAGCAAATACTGTAAAGAGCACAGACTTGTTGCTGGCCTTTTTCATGGGCTTTCCGCAGAGGATTTTAAAGAACTTACAGAAACTTGTGCTCAACATGCTTCAAAACAATGTTAGCTGTACTTTATCTTCCAGAGCGGTGTTCTCTTCCTTTATTCACACACGAAAACTGTGCGAACCAATATATTCCATTTTTGCTTTGGTTACTGAGAAGTTCTGAACCAAATGTAAATCTTAATAACTCATTCATTCATTTATTCAGTAAATATACATGGAGTCCCTGTTACATACCAAGCACTCTAACAGTGCTTGTGATTATGAGCTTGAGGACACAACGTCTGCCTTCCAGCAAGGTGGTTCGAGTTCCAACTCAGGAAGGAATATCTTGCCTCCTTGAGCCTTGCTTTGGATGCTTGCCCTAGAAGGGGAGAGCCCAGCTTTTCCCATGGAACATAACCCCTCTCTCCGCTGAACTTATTAGCACTAGAAAGGAGGCAGCTCATTTTCCTCTCAGGTGTAGACAAAGGCTGCTGTTGTCCCAGGGTGAGGGGCCTTTGGTGAGTTGATTAGCACACAGCCTGGACTGCACTGATTTTCAGATGGAGACCATCAGATATAATCTGCCACCTCATTAGGTTGACACTGCTCCTGCCCCCTCTTGTAATAATGTCACTGGAGCACTTAATAATCTTAGGTAAGTGCTGCAAGCATGCACTGCTGAGGTAGCCCAGGGTCAGTGGCGGCAAGATGCTCGAAAAATCAATTGTTTTCTCATTCTCTGCTCTGTTTAAAGAATAGCTAGCAAAGAAGTGTAATAATTGGGCAGGTTTATCCCTCTCTCTCTACCCCTCCCCTATTCACGCTCTGTCTCTTAATAATAAATGTTAAAAAAAAAATTAAAAAAAAATTGGGCAGGTTTAAATGTTAGAGGAGGAGAACTTGCAATATAACTTTTTATCTCTGATTCACACTTGTACTTTTTCAAGATCAAGGGGACAGTGAAGGAGATTGGATGATTGCCATGGACTTACAGAAGAGAGCTCATTTATTTTAGAGAAGAGAAGGCAGAAGGGAGCCCTTAAGTACTTGAAGATATATAAGATAGGCAATAATTATGAACTTCTCTCTTTTTCCAGTGAAAACAGAAATCTAAGTCTTAAACTGATTCAAGGAGGAATTAGGTTAGACTGAGAGCTCGCTGACTAGAGATTAGAGAAGGCTGTGGGTGGGGGGGTGATGCAGACTCAACTATTCCTTTTATATATATATGATAAATATATATATATATTTATATATATATGATTATATATATACATATATATAATATATATGTATAATATATATAATCATATATATATTATTTATATATATTTATATATATATGATATATATATATATATATATATATATATATATATATATAATATATTAAGCAGTTACTGTCTTGATGGGAGTTGGGTTTCAGGAGTGGTTTTGGGGGTTGATACCAGACTGTGTGCTAACTCACCAAAGTATATAACCTGTCCTCAGAGAACCACATGGGTGTGGTGGGAATCGGGGTGGTCATTCTCTGTTTAGTGGGTTACAAGGATGTAGTGGGAAGGGCTGGGGGCAGTTGACATTTGGCTCAGTGCCATAGAGCTAACACCATCTTCTATTTAGGTTGGAGCTGGGAAACAGGGTAATGGATGAACTTGTGACTCCATGCTTAAGAGGATGGGGTGCGGGCTGCCTTCAAAACAGACCTGTCTGGAAGCAACAGGGTAGAGAGACTTCTTTGTGTCCATGGATTCTGGCCTAGATTAGTGCCATTTCTCTGGTAAGTGAAGCCTAGAGAAGGAAAACGGGAAAAACCTAATAAAGAGCAGAATTTTATATGGATTGGGGGGTGTCCTCCAGGGGACAGGAAGCTGAATCCTTGACTCTCAGAGCCTTAGCCAGATCTGGCTCACCTGCTGGACCATGAAGGTCAAGGTCCTTCCACATGCTTAGATTCAAACAACTTCTTCAAACTTAGCCTTGTTTTAGAATCCTTTTGTAGCATTGGGTTTTTATTCCTTATACTGTCTGAAAAGGATTCCCCTAACTTTTATGACTGGATGACTGAGAAAATAAATGCTGATTCTGAACTTGTAACATGTTAGCCTGGCGACTTTCAACAAAATCCAGCATCATGGTACAAGTTCTTTCTCTGTTCTTGAGTCTGCTGTTTCTCCAGGGAGAAGTTTTCTTTGTTTGCCCCAGTTTTGATCATTGGCTATGCATAGAAGGAGAAAAAGCTACAGGTGGAAAAAATAAATATATGTGAGAGAAATGTGAGATTCATAGCTGGAACATAAATTTATGCTATAGGTTTACCATCTGCAAATTTTATTTATGTGACATTCATTTAGTGCCTATTGTGTGTTACAAGGCACTGGTGGGTAGCAGTTAACCCTGCCTTCATGGAGCTTATCTTCTAGTGTGGCAAGCAAACAAATAAGTAGTGAAATCATGTCTGGTAGTGATAAGTAAGGAAAAAAGAAATAAAGCTGATAGGGAGATACAGAGGGTCTGGGAAGAGTATTGTTTTAGATCAGCTGGTCATGGGAGGCCTTTCTGAATAGGTGACATTGGAGCAGAGATCTCAGTGAATCCAAGGAGTAAGCCATGTATTGTTTAGTGGGGATGTGAGGGGATAGGATCATTCCAGGAACAGGATAGCACATGCAAAGGTCCTGAGGCAGGGCCAGAAAGTACTTGATATGTTTTTTTGGGAGTAGGCAGGGGAAAGAGATCAGAAAGGTAGCCAGGATTCATCAAGTTGGTTTGGAATGAAAGGAAGCAGTCTTCCATTTGTTTGTACTGGTTCTGTTTTGCAGTTTTTGACTGAGCACCTTTACATATACCAGTCAGATAATGAACCTCTTGGAAACCTTGTTGAACATGTTCGCTGGTTTAATTGCACAGACATGTTAGCCTTGACAGTTCATCAAAAGAAGGAATTTAAAGGGAATGTGCAAAGGAATTTGGAATTTCTACAGTTTATTAGGATTATCACTAGAGACTTCATTTTATTTAGATGCAGTATTTTTTTAAAGTTAATTTATTTTGAGAGAGAGAGAGAGCATGAGCGCGAGTGAGCGCAGAGGAGAGGCAGAGAGTCCCAAGCAGGCTCCGTGTCGTTAGTGAGGGAGCCGGATGTGAGGCTAAAGTGTGGTACCATGAGATCATGACCTGAGCTGAGATCAAGAGTTGGAACTTAACTGAGCCACCCAGGTGCCCCTAGGTGCTGTATTTTAAATGAATAATGTGACTCAAAGCTTTCTGCCTATTTATTTGAATAGTAATATGAACATCATAAAAATGCAGATACCATCTTTTAGTGAAATTAAATCTTCCCTGTCTCTCCGTACTTACAGAAACAACTACTGTTAGCAGACTGTGTCAGTGGGGTGTGTTTCTAGAATGTGAAGATTGCAAGTAGCGTTGACAACACTGACTCTATCTTTGGCCCTCCATCCTGGTCTCATCTCAGAGGCACAGGTGGTGCCACTTTAGAGAACTAGCCTGTGACCTCACCATCATGTCTCTAGCTCCATAAAAGTTGGGTGCCGAGAATAGGGGCAGAGAATAGCCACATATTACCGCCTCAATCGTCTGCTTGTCCTCCTGCCCACCCACCCGCCATATTGCCCCTGTCCGCGAGTTACCCTGAACAAGACTGTGTAAACAGTACGGAATGGCTTGCTTCGTTTTTTGGCTTTAAAGAACATTCTCAGTCTGGAGGATACATTACATTACTGACCCTCCTCCACCTTCTAACAAATACCCTTTCCCTCTATTAAAAAAAAAAAGTTTAATGATGTGACTGTACACATTGTTTCACATCTTGCAGATATTAGAACTCTTCCATATCATAAACATTATGTTGCCTCATTCTGTTAATATTCAGTTATCTGACAAGACCATAGTTTAATCATTCCCACATTGATGGACATTAAGGTTTTTATGTCTTTTGTGGTAACAATCAATACTGTGATGAAAATCCTTGCACACTCTTCTCTTTTTGCACATTTGTAAGTATCTATAGGGAGAAAATCCTGGGAATGGATTGGCGGGCACAGGGCAAATGTGCATTTTAAATTTTGATAGATACTGCCAAATCATATCAATTTTCATTCTCACCCTGGCTGAGAGTTCATGTTTTCTTACAACCTAACCAACACCTTGTTTTGCCCTATTTTGTGTTTCTAATATAGGCAGAAAGTGCTATTTTATTGTAGTTTAATTTGCATTTCTTGTAGAGTGAAGTTGAATTCAGAGATAAACAATATTGTAGTTTTGTTTCCTCAAGATTTTAAGTAATCTCCACACCCAGTGTGGGGCTGAAACTTACAACCCCAAGATCCAGAGTTGCATGCTCTACTGAAGAGCCAGCCAGGTGCCCCAGAGATAAACAATATCGTATTTTGGTCAAGGAATGTGGTGTGTATGACCAGGATTCTCTGAAGTCTGTTGAGACATCTTGGAAACCTAGTACATGGATAATTTTATAAATGCTCCCCCATGCTTTAAAAAGAAAAGTGAATTCGTTTCGTTGGGAATAGGGTTTTGAGCACATTTTTAGATTAATCTTACTGGCAAAGTTCACATTGTCTCTAACCCTACTATTTGTTTTCTGCATATTTGCTCAGATTACCTCTTTCAGAAGAGAACATCAACCACTCAATACGTCCTTCCATTTGTCCTTACAGTTGTCAGCTTTCGATGGATATTTTTGTAGGCTATGTAGTTTAGGAACATTGTAGTTATTTCTTCTTGGGGTATTCTAAGCACGAATTGTTTTCTTTTTGTCTTAGATATTAATATTGTTACACCAGCTTTTTCTCTCTTCAGGTACTTTTGGTATCTTTTTTCATATTCTTACATACTTTCTATCACTTTGTTCTGATATTCTAGAAACATTCATTGAAGACTATAAATGAATCACATTTGTAAACCCATTTAGCATTTTGTATTCTAATAAATGAGTTTAATAGGGTCATAATTTCTGAATTACTGATACATTGAATATTTTTCTGCTGTATTTTGTATCTGTTACATAAAACCCTTTTTTCCCTTTTGCTACTTAAAAAATAGTTTCTAGCTTTTGCTGGATTAATCTGATTCCCTCCCACCCCCCACCCCACCCCCACACACCTCATTAGAACCTCATTTAGTTTTCTAGGGCACTGTAACAATGTGCCACCAACTGGGTGGCTCCAAACCCTAGAAGTTTATTCTCTCACAGTTCTGGAGGTTAGAAGTCTGAAATCAAGGTTTCAGCCTTGTTGCCTCTGAAGGCTGGGGGAGGAATCCTTTCTTGGGTTATCTTTGCTTCTGGCAGTTTCCTGGAAGTTGTTGGCATTCCTTGGTTTGCAGCTGCATCGCTACAATCCCTGCCTTCCTGGTTCCCTATGGGTCCCTGAGTGATTTCTGCTCTTAGTTTATTATTTCCTTCTCTCTTCTTGCTCTGGGTTTATATTGCTCTTTTTCTAGAATCTTGAGGTGGGAGCTTAGAGCGATTTGAGACCTTTTCTGATATTTGTATTTAATACTATGAATTTTCCTCTCTGAACTGCTTTAACTGTTGTGCTGATTTTAATATATTGTATTTTCATTTTCATTCAGTTAAATATATTTTAATATTTCCTTTAAGTCTTTGTCTTTGACCAGCAGGTTATTTATTTACTTTTAATGTTTATTTTTCAGAGAGAGAGAGAGAGAGAGAGAGGAGAGGAGAGGAGAGTGAGAAGGGGAGGGGCAGAGACACAGGGAGACACAGAATCCAAATCAGGCTCCAGGCTCTGAGCTGTCAGCACAGAGCCTGACGTGGGGCTTGAACTCATGAGCACTGAGATGAGATCATGATCCAAGCTGAAGTTAGATGTTCAGCTGACTGAGCCACCCAGATACCCCTGACCAGTGGATTATTTAAAACTATGTTATTTAGTTTTCAATTATTTGAATATTGTCCTGGTATTTTTCTCTTACTGGCTTCTGGTTTGATTTATTGTGGTTGGAGAATACACTCTGGCTGATATAAAATCTTAAAAGTTTGTAGAAGCTTGTTTTATAGTTCATGATCTGGTCTCTCTTGATCTGTGCTTCATGAGAATTTGAAAAGAATGGGTGTTCTGTTTTGGGTTGGAATGTTCTATAAATGTCTGTTAGATTCTGTTGGTTGATGATATTGTCCTTTTATATTCCTCTATATCCTTGCCAATATTTTGTCTAGTTGATCTATCAATTGTTGAGGGAGGGTGAGTACATTTTTAAAAGTTTTTACCCCAGAATATATTTCTCCTCTTTGAGGACTAAAATAGTATCTGAATTTGTAAGGAGCATTTCTTTTTTTTTTTTTTTAATTTGTTTTTCAACGTTTATTTATTTTTGGGACAGAGAGAGACAGAGCACGAACGGGGGAGGGGCAGAGAGAGAGGGAGACACAGAATCGGAAACAGGCTCCAGGCTCTGAGCCATCAGCCCAGAGCCTGACGCGGGACTCGAACTCATGGACCGCGAGATCGTGACCTGGCTGAAGTCGGACGCTTAACCGACTGCGCCACCCAGGCGCCCCAATATAAGGAGCATTTCTTATCTGACCATCCTATAGACCTTGGGGGTTAGGTGACTGCGATGTCCCCTCCTTACACCCTTAACTCAAAAGCAGACTACACGTGTCAGCTGATGGAGAGAAACACAGTGAATTATGCTGTGGAGGAAGAGAAAATAGTAATGATTTGAAATTCCCACATCCATAAAAAATTAACTGATCTCTTAATACCCAGGCTTGCCCTGCTCTAGTTCATCTTCTAGGCTTATCCTATATACTCAACCCTGCTGCATGTTAGAACCTCCTGGGATGCTTTTTAAAAAATACTGATGTTTTAGCCCCCACTCCAGACCAATCAAATTAGAATCTATTGGTGTGCCTCTGGGCTTTGGTCTTCATTAAGAGCTCCCCAGGTGAGTTCATTGTCCAGCCAGGGCATTGCCTAGCTAATCTCTCCACGTGTTTGTGAGGCACCTGCCATCTGCAGACCGTGCTAGGTCTGCGGGGGCGCAACTGAGGAAGGTCCTTGCTTTTTTCTGGGAATGAGGTCCCATAGCATTTTCTGAAGGTCTTCTACTTGAGACTCAGTTAACATTTCTTACTCGGTTGACCTAATCACAAGTCACTAATCAACTACCAGCGATATGAATGAAAAAAATTAGGAGGGTGAAGGGAGTTGGAGGGTGGCATCCCAGCATTTAATCAGGGAAATAAGAGATACTGCATCCTTAACATTTCTTATTTTTGCCACTTTTCTGTTTGCTGGGCGATAGGCTTACCCATCTGTACACCCCATTGATATACTTTTCTTATTTCCTACATTTTCTTGGACTAAAACTCTCAAATTTACCCTTTCTCTCTCTACTTGATTGATTAAAAGTTACAGATCTTAATTGTTTTCTTTAGGGACTTCTGTTTTTAAAAATTAACATTTTACTTTAAGTTCTAGATGTGTAGAAAAGGTGAAAAGATAGTGCAGTGAGTTCCCATGTACCCTACACCTACTTCCTGCTGTTATTACCGTCTTACATTAATGTGGTACATCCATCAAAATTAATAAGCCAATGATGATAAGTTATAATTAACTAAAGTCCATATTTATTCACATTTCCTTGGTTTTTACCTAATGTCTTTTATCTGTCCCAGGACTCCATCTAGGATGCCACATTACATTTGTGGACTATCTCTGGTCTTTTAAAATTATTCATAAAGTCATTGAGTAACTGTCTTTCTGATAAAACAAGAACATCAACACACTTTAACTCCCCTTGGTTTTTGCATCCCAGCTTCTTGGCTAGTGTCATGTGAATTTTGGTTCCGATTGGGTTTTCAGAACATAAATGCCATTGAGTTTTTCATCAGGGCAAAAGGATGTTTGGTGGGAAATGGCTGTTCTTGGTCTTCCTGTACGGAGGACATCAGTAAAAACCACAAGTCTACACCAACCAAGTTTTGGCTATCCTGTTTGATGGTTTTAGAAATTTGTCTTATGAAACTACAGAAGGATGTTTTCTCAAATCACCCCACAAGAATGGCAAAGGAAATTAACTGTGTGTGACAAAAACTTGTCCTTTCGATGCCGGTAGTTTCTAGACCCTGATTTCTCTGTCTGATTCTCTTTTGAGGAGCAGAAAGACGGAATCATCATGAGATGCAGTAAATAACACCCACAGAGTTTAATTGTTTTTAAAATTGCAATGATAACTAATGAAATGCTAAGATGTGAACAGCTGCACAAGAATATTTAACGGATTTCTTGGAGCCATCCCCACTTTTGATGGGACTTTTAAAAAGGCTACTTCATGGAAACACATAGTGAGTACTTGTTTTGTATTTCACATATAAACTGAGAAACCAACCTGAGGATTGGCAAGAACAGAATTCTCTGGTTTTTCTGCCCAAGCCGCTCATCTTAGATCTCTTCTGCAGGTGGACAGCACACAGCCACAGCCTAGGTGGGGGCCTGATGGTGGTCAGCAGGCACTGCCAGGTGAGGTGAGATCCGTTCAACCTGGAGGGTGAGGGTTGTCTCTGTGGAGGTATCACCTGAGCTCAGTCTTGAAAGATGAGCAGGATTTTTCACTTGATATGCATATATTAAGCTTGGACTGTGTACCCGTCACTGTTAGGACCAGGACCCTTGGGGGGCATAAGTTATGCCTTTCTCCCTGGGGGAGCTCCCAGTTTGGGGGGGCACTGATGCTTCAGTGGCTGCAGCCTAGTGCAGGGGATGACCAACCGTGGCCCGTGGGACCCAGGCTATCCTGCCACCTGTTTTTCAGTGGCCCATGAGCTGAGAATGATTTTTATAGGGCAAAGAGCATACAGAGATGGGTATGGGGTCCCCCACCAGTGCTTTTTGGGGGGGGGTGCTTCTGGCTAAAGCAGAGCCCCTATCTGCCCCTTTAGAATAATAGCCTAGTGTTTTATGGGTTAGAATTGCAGCACACTCGTGGGCTACATGGACACGGCTAGATCAGAATGGGGATGTCAAGGAAGTAACCCCCATACGAGGAATTGCAGAACTAAACATCTGAGTCCTTCCACTTGGTATGCCTTCAAATATACCAACTTTCCTCTTTTCCTCCTCTGATTTTTTTTTCCTTTTAAGACTTATTCTTTCATCTGCTCCTTAGAAAACATGGCTTCAGTTGTTCTTGTTGCTGTGTATTGATTGTATTCCTTTTTCTCTCTGTTTCTCTAAAGCAGGGTTTCTTAAATCTATGGCTGGGGCTTCAGGGGTTCTGAGAACCTCTAAAGTGAAAGCCAACCGATGCACCCGTGTTGACCTGGACAGAGGGTTCATGAACCTGTCATTAGAATCTCTAAGAGGTCCGTCATTCAAAAATGTTGAGAAACTTTTTTTTAATATTTTTAACGTTTATCTCTCTTAGAGAGAGAGAGACTGAGTACAAGTGGGGGAGAGGTAAAGAGAGAGGGGGACCCAGAATCCAAAGCAGGCTCCAGGCTCTGAGCTGTCAGCACAGGGCCCGATGCAGGGCTCGAACTCACGAACCGTGAGATCGTGACCTGAGCTGAATTCGGACGCCTGACCGACTGAGCCACCCAGGGACCCTGAGAAACTGTTTTAAAGTGGATTTCTCAAAACCACAGTCAGTCCTGCTGATGCTGGGTCTGACCAGTGCAGAATCAAGCAGAGGGATTGTGAATTCCCTTCTGTTAATCCAGGCCAGGATTACAATAGCTTTGTTCTCTCCTTTGATGTGTAGTGAGAAGCTCCTCTCAAAGTACTATGTTCTTGGGCTCCAGGTGCAGTTTGTGTCTTTCGGGGATACAGGGGTTATCAGAGGATGTCGGTCTGGATGCTCGAGAAAGCAGGATGGAGAAGGATCAAGGTGTCAGTAATTTATTTGGAAGATGCAAGCTCCAGGTGTGGGCACCAGGGAAGAGCAGTGGGACAGGGATGGAGGTGCTGCTCGGGTGTGCTGGCTGGCACCTTTCCACAAGCCATGAAGAACTGTATCTGTCTCCCAGTAGCTTGTTCACCTGGCCCAGCACTTCTCTAGGAGGGTTCCACGGAAGGGCTATCCCTCCAAACGTTCCTAGGAGGGAGAAAGGAGGATGGGTTTATCTGCTGGCCTCACTTCCGTGTCCTTTTCATGTTGGTGACTTTTTCACGTGAAGCGGCAACTCTGCTTTGTCTGAAGCTGGCATTCTCCACCCTTCACGACCTGGTTAGAAAGCTGGGTACTGCACTCCACAGTGTGGCAGTCTAGTCCAAAAGTGTGTGTTTGGGGGTGACCAGTGAAAGTGGAGATGACAGTCACACAAAGGGAAATTGGGGGTAGACTTGATGGAATCAGAGAAGGTACACGAGGCTTAGTTTCTAGTAACAGAAAAGGCGGACCTCTGAAGAAGCAGCAGGTGGAATGGGGGCAGAACCTTCTGGGCAGAGGAAACCTATTACCAAAAGTAAAAGTAAGAGAGTGGAGAGGCAAGGAGCTAGTCCTGCTGAGGTTGTGTGTTCCTCCTCCTATGTGTCCATGTGATACTTACTAAGCTTCTAGTCTGTGCCAAGGGGGTCTGGGGTGAACAAGAACAGACATGGTCTCTCCTCTCACAGAGCTTAAAATCCAGTGCCAGAGATGGATATTAATCACTTCATCATACTAACAAATGTAAAATTGCAACTGTGTTAAGCACTCCCAGGAGAACGAAAAGTAGACTTCTTTAAGAGCCTTTACTAGGGGCGCCTGGGTGGCGCAGTCGGTTAAGCGTCCGACTTCAGCCAGGTCACGATCTCGCGGTCCGTGAGTTTGAGCCCCGCGTCGGGCTCTGGGCTGATGGCTCAGAGCCTGGAGCCTGTTTCTGATTCTGTGTCTCCCTCTCTCTCTGCCCCTCCCTCGTTCATGCTCTGTCTCTCTCTGTCCCAAAAATAAATAAACGTTGAAAAAAAAAATTAAAAAAAAAAAAAAAGAGCTTTTACTAGATAGAGTTGAGCACAGTGAGAGAGGTCGGAGAAGGCTTTCCAGGCAAAATGGCTCACAAACTGAAATAGGAAGGACTGGTAAGAGCTAAGGGCAAGAGAAAGAGATGGGAGAGCTTTCTAGATTGGGGGACACCATGTCCAAAGGCTTTGTGGTAGGGTGGAACATGGAAAAGGTGAAGATCAGGGAGGAGGCCAATGTGACCAGAGCAGATAGAGCACCAAGGAGAACGGTTGGGGAGGAGATTGGGTGTATGTGGCTGGGCCATGCCAGGCTGTGTGAAAGGAGTTTCTCTTTTCTCTGAGGAGCAATGGGAAATTGCTGGAGGAATTTAAGTAAAATGTTACAATCACATTAGGGGTAATTTGGAAAACCCAGGCAAGAAAACCCCCAGATACTGTAGGCCCTCTGAGCTTGAGACTGTCCTATGAGAACTGTGGCTTTTGGAGCCATTCCTGAAAAACTCAAATATTAACGACCCCAAGGATGTGAAGGAAAAACAACTCCAGGAAAATCCCTGAAGTAACAAACAAGAGGCATTACAGACTTTTGGACTGGTAGCTGTGGGAGACCCTCACACTAACTTGCTGGCCCTAGGAACATTTTTCAAAGTGATACAGAGCTTTTTTTTTTTTTTTTTTTTTTAAAGACTATTATCTCTTAGACTTCCTAGCAACATTGTCTAGTAGGGAGAGAAACTGGGGGTGCCCACATGGAAAGTTCTAGAACTGAATGTGGAATACAGACCTCTTTCTGAGGCCCCATCTCACCAGTGGTAATGCTGGGTGATGGGCAGGTGAAAGGCTTCTCCCACTCAGTCTTGGACCAAGACTCTGCACGGGAAGGTGCACAATCCCGGGTTCTTAATGGTTCCTTCCTCCCGAGCATTGACTCAAATTCTGTTTGAGAATTACTGTGCCTGAGCCTCCAACACCTATTCTGCTTCTAGGAGCTTTGGGGATCGTTTTGTGGCCCATAACTCTGTACGTTCAAAACAAAGCAAAGCAGAAAATTTGAGAAAGAATTTTCTTCAGTTTAACTACCAAGTTACCTTTGGCTTGTGATAAACAGAGTAATTTAACTCATTAGCCGAGGAGAAGGTATCTCTGAAGGGCAGCCTTTCTATCTCTTGAAAAGCTTCGAACAGAATTTAAATTAATTCTTATTTGGCAGAACTTATTTATGTATTGTGATTACCTCCAGTCAGAACAAATTGTCTGACGACAGGAAGCCTTAGGATTGGGTAAAGCAGGTTTGGCTGATTGCAAATGTATGCACATGAGCCCGTGTGTGTGTGTGTGTGTGTGTGTGTGTGTGTGTGTGTGTGTGTGCGCGCGCGCGTGTGCGCGCGCGCACGCGCGTTCTTCTCTAACCAAGTCAGTGATGTCAGTAGTCGCGTGTTTGAGCTGTGAGTACTTGCAATTCTTCCTTTTTCCTTTAGGATATTTCTAGATGGCTGCAAGAGCAGACCTCTCCTGACCCATTAATCTATGTAGTTTCGGTGTACAAGCAGTGATAGGGTAATATCTGTATGCAAGGTTCCAGTTCCTCACATTCCCTGCAGTGCTCTGCATTTTCTCTTTTGAACTGGGTAGCTGCATGTGAGAAGTTGATTTAACACATCAAATCTTGGATATTCCTTCTAAAAAGCTTTTAGGTACACTCTAAACTGTTACATTTTCCCTAGAAGATGTTGAGAAAGGAAGAGGGCCTATTTCAAGGCTCTTACCTTTTGTTTGAGTCATAGACCCCTTTGTGAATCTGGTAATACCTCTGAGTGCTCTCCTCGAAAGAATGTCTAGGCTCGTACTTCCTTGGCCTGTCTCTTTCTTGCTCTTAGCTCCAGGCTCCACGTGAGTCTAGAACTGCCAGGCCTTTTGATTTTGTAAGACAAGTTAGAAATACAGATTTGTGTGTGTGTGTTTTTAAAAAATTCATTTCTTTAATGGAAAAAACAGTGGCCAAATTAATCTCTCTCCAGGCCACTGTAGTTTCTAGATAGTTCTAGAGTCTTCATCTTCCATAAGGTCTCTGTGTTCCATGTGATGTGTTTGTTTAGTTTCGCTTCACTTTTTCATGTGGGAGGCTTTCCTCAAATGTGTGGTGATCCTTGACTGAAAATTCAGTGTGAATGGGTGAGGAGTATATACAGATGCTTCTTTTTTTCAGAGAAGAATTATCCAGTCAACAAGGGAGGAGGAGTGGGGTGGGACATGAAGGGAGACTGGAAGGGAGAATGCATGTCTTCCTATAGTTGGATGCTACTGTTACAGGAGCAGCTTTTTTAGTATGTAGATTATTGCTAAACTCCCAGTTTTCAGTTTTATACTTCATCCCACTGTTCAGTGTGCCCAACACTTCTGAATCCAGAGAATCTTCTTGTTAAATTTTTCCAAAAAAGAAAGCCCTAGTCTTCTGTAGGAGATGAGGAGATGGTCCAAAGGTCTAAATTGCTCTGCTTTTAAATAATTGCTGTTTTCAACCTGGGATTGACCCCCGCCTTCTTGCTACTGGGTGTCCTCAGGCATTGAATCTCTGACGAATTCTACAGAAATAAGATCTTTTCAGTTTCTTTACTGCTGGTTCCTTTCTCATATTCTACATACTCAGATCTCCTGTTTTAAACCCTAAAATAATTATCCCTCCACTATTTTTTTTTGTTGTTGTTGTTGACTGCACGTTTCAACGCTGAAGAGTAGCTTAATGTTGCTGCTTCTGGTATTTTTCAGGCCATGTCACACTGTGACCTCTCCCGCCATGATCGCTACTACTCCGTGGAAGGTCCTGATTGTCCAATTTTGCAATCTCTCTCGGTCCTCCTCTTTATCACACACAGGTCATGGTGGATTCTTGACCCTTGAGCCTTCCTGTGGCTTCCTGATTCCGGTGGCCCTTCTACTCCTGGCCACTTCTCTGTCTCATCAGCTTGCTCTTCATGTGCTCTGCCCTAAATACATGCATCCCTGAAGGACATGCCCAAGGGTCTCTTCTCTCTCTTCTGAAACAAACGTATCCAGCTCCACGTGCACGGCTGTTACTTGTAAGTAGGGAATCCTGGATCTGTGTTAAGATCCCCAACCTTCTCCCTTGATTTAATCTAGCTCCTATAAATGCTTGTTAGAGATACTTATGTGAAGAACCTGCAGAAATCTCAGATGCACATGTCTAAAACCAAATCCATCTTTTCTCCCACGGGCAGCTCTTGGGTTTCTGTGTTTTCCATTTTTGTTAAGCGTGTCACTGTCCTCCAACTCATTCAAGTTAAAATCCTTAGGGCCATTTATTACTTACAACTTCTCACCCCAGATTCTAATTCATTGCAAGTTTCTATTGCTTTTACCTTCACAGGGTATCAAAATCTGTCCCCTGTCTTTTTTTTTTTTTTTAATTCAATTTAGTCAACAACAGTGTTGTCTTGGCTTCAGGAGTAGAACGCTATAATTCATTTCTTACATATGACACCCAGTGCTCATCCCACAAAGTGCTCTCCTTAATACCCATCACCCATTTAACCTATCCCCCTACTCACCTCCCCTCCAGCAACCCTCAGTTCTCTGTATTTAAGAGTCTCCTATGGTTTGCCTCCCTCTGTTTTTATCTTATTTTCCTTCCCTTACACTACGTTTATCTGTTGTGTGTTTCAAATTCCATTTATGAGTGAAATCATATGACATTTGTCCTCCTCTGCCTGATTTGTTTTGCTAAGCATAATACCCTCTAGTTCCATCCACGTTGTTGCAAATGGCAAGATTTCATTTTTTTTTTCATTGCTGAATAGTATTCATTTGTGTATATATACCACATCTTTCTCCATTCATCAGTCAATGGATGTTTGGGCTCTTTTCATAATTTGGCTATTGTTGATAGTGCTGCTATAAATATAGCACATGTGCCTTTTCCAATCAGCACTCCTGTATCCTTTGGATAAATACCTAGTAGTACAATTGCTGGATTGTAGGGTAGTTCTATGTCCCCTGTCTTTTGTTAACATTTGCATTGACCTTGCTTAGGACTGCGTCACCCCTGCTTGAATTATCATTCTTGCTGTTCTTCCTACCTCTGCTTGATCTTCTCTTTGATTCATCTTCTACTCCCGTGACTCCCCAGTCCAGGTCTGGTGACATCAAAATGAACAGGAAGTTTTTAAAAACTTCATATTTCTAGACACCTCTGCTCAGGGACTGTGATTCATTAGATCTAGGTGGGATGCAGGGATCTGAATTTTTAAAGATTCTTCCAGTGAGTAAGGCAAATTTAGAGCAATGTTTGCTAAATGTATTGTGATTAAAAAAAATTTTTTTTTTCAACGTTTATTTATTTTTGGGACAGAGAGAGACAGAGCATGAATGGGGGAGGGGCAGAGAGAGAGGGAGACACAGAATCGGAAACAGGCTCCAGGCTCTGAGCCATCAGCCCAGGGCTCGAACTCACGGACCGCGAGATCGTGACCTGGTCTCAGGCGCCCCTGTATTGTGATTTTAACACAAAAAGCAATATTATATAGTTTTTATGGACATACACATGTATCTACGTGTTTCTTTCTTTGTATCAACATGGACCAGAAGGATATGCCCTGAAGGGAAGTGTTTATTTCTGGGGAAGGGAACGAAAAGGAACTCAAGAATATTTGTCTTATTTATCTTAAAAATTCTAAAGCCAAAATGGCAAAGCATCAACATGATTTTATTGTGAATGGAAAATTGTCATATTACGTGTACTTTCCTTCTATATTAAGCAATTTTGGAATTCTACAGATGATTCTGATACCTATCCAGTTCAGGTCCTGTAGTACTGTATAAGTGCTCAGCTAAAGATGCAGATGTGACCACATCATACCTGTTTGAAAGCCTTCCATGACGCCCATCTCCTACAGAGTCCATTTCAAATTCCTTGGCATAGTATTCGAGATGCTGGCCTACCTTTCTAGCCTTGTCTTCCGTTACCCACCATTCAGTCAGTCAGTGGGCCAGAAAGCTCTGTTCTTCATGGAAGCTGGAAAATGCCGTTTGCTTTCCCTGGGCTCTTGTACAGATGCTGCTGCTTCTGTACTTTATTCTCTTCCCTGACGAACCACTTTTTACTCATTGTTTATTCTTCAAGATCTCTCTTAGGTTCTACTTCTTCTAGGAAACTCTTTTCCTTTTTAAAATTCCCTTTCTGTATTTCCCACAGAATTTCATCTATATTGCTTCTATGATGTTTATAATATTGTATTAGCCTTCGTTATCCACCTTTGTGTGTCCCTGTCCTCAAATGTAACCTGCTTGAAGGCAGAGACTATATTATTTCCTTGATGTATCTTTTCTTAAGTGTATTTATTTTGAGAGAGAGCCATGAGTAACAGGGGAAGAGAGAGGGGGAGAGAGACAGAGAGAGAGGATCCCAAGATGACAGCTCTGCACTGTCAGTGTGGAGCCAGACGCAGGGCTTGATCCCCACAAACCATGAGATCATGACCTGAGCCAAAATCAAGAGTTAGATGCTTAACCGGCTGAGCCACCCAGGCGCCCCTCAATATAACTTTTATTGATCAGCTATTTCTGAGCACATGTGACATGCAAGGTGCTGTTCTAGATTATGGGGGAGATGGACATGAGTAAAGCAGAGTTCTACCCAGACTCTGTTACAAGTTTTGTGATAAGTGTTCAAGTCTCTACAGGGAGGGGAGAGAACATGCCTTCTCTGTCTGGCAGACTTTTAAATTTTAAAAGTCCAATGTGGCTGATGAAACTCACTAAAGACTCATAGATGAGTTGTCTTTTGAGTTGAGCTATTCTGTGTAAGACATGGACAGGGGGACATAAGTCAAGATAGAAGCTTGTTGAATTAATGAATAAATCCTAGGTGGAGGGACTTGAAAGTCTTGGAGGAACTTTGAGTTCTACTTAAGATCACTCAATGATTTACTTCACTGCCACTGGACAAAGTGGAGGGGAGCAGTGGAAAATAAGGCTAAGGGTGGGTTCGGGCTCCTTCTACTGGACCTGGATGCTAAACTGTACAGAGATTGGGCTTCATTTGGTTAGATGCCACTGAAAGTTTGGGGGCAGGGTTGCGGCAGGCTTGGGCTCTGTTGAAAGCAGCAGCGTAGGGCATGGCAGTTAAGGAAGCTGGCAGAGCAGGTAGGAGACAGGAGACTCAAGCTGGGGGCAGGCTGGTTAGGCATCAGGCCTGGAAAACGGGGGACAGGCATAAGTACTTTTGTAGAATAGAACTGATTGAACTGTACTTCATCACTGCAAATTATGGAGCTGATTGGAACTGGGGAGCAAGTAGGTGAACGCCCTTGACCATGACTCAAAGAGTTCAGCCTGGGTCCTGAGTAGGAAATGAGTCCATTAATATGAAGAAGAGCATTGGGAAGAAGATGGGGTCTTCTGGTACAGAGGATATGTTCTGACTTCGAATTTTAGTGGGTTTAATAGTATTCTCCAAACTAGATATATCTAGGTCCTAACCCCCAGTACCTGTGAATGTGACCTTATTTGGAAATAGGGTCTCTGTGGGGCACATGGGTGGCCCGGTCATTTAAAGGTCCAACTCTAGGGGCGCCTGGGTGGCGCAGTCGGTTAAGCGGCCGACTTCAGCCAGGTCACGATCTCACGGTCCGTGAGTTCGAGCCCCGCGTCAGGCTCTGGGCTGATGGCTCAGAGCCTGGAGCCTGTTTCCGATTCTGTGTCTCCCTCTCTCTCTCTGCCCCTCCCCCGTTCATGCTCTGTCTCTCTCTGTCCCAAAAATAAATAAACGTTGAAAAATTAAAAAAAAAAAAAAAAAAAAAATAAAGGTCCAACTCTTGATTTCAGTTTGGGTCATGATCTCTCAGTCATGAGATAGAGCCCTGAGTCGAGCTCCGTGTCAGGCTCTTTGCTGGGGATGGAGATCGCTTAAGATTCTCTCCCTGTCTCTGCTCCTCCTCTGCTCATGCACTAGCATGCGCTCTCTTTCTCAAAAAAAAAAAAAAAAAAAAAAAAAAGTCTTTGCAGATGTAAACAAGTTAAGGATTTTAGGATGAGCTCATGCTGGATTTAGGGTGAGCCCTAGGTCCAGCGGCAGGTGTCCTGAGAAGAGAGAGGGAGATGTGACCAGAACCCAGGAAAAGGGCATGGGCAGATAGAGGTACAGAGTGTAGGTACAGTTATACAGACACACACAACGGAGTGTCAGCAGCCACCAGAGAGTAGGAGGGACATGGGCTCTCTCTGAGCTTCCAGAGGGCTTTGGCCCTGCTGACACCTTGATTTTGGACTTCTGGCCTTCAGAACTGTGAGAAAATAAACATTTGTTGTTTCAAGTCACTGAATTTGTGGTATTTTGTTACAGCAGTCCGAGGAAACATACAGATATGCTCAGATTTTAAAACAGGACAAGAATTTACCAACCTTGAAGCTCATCTGCAATTTTGCTGTCTTCTATGATCGATCCATTGGATCCTCTGTGGACATTCTTGTGACGATCCTGTTGGTGTTCTCAGTTCGGTGAGGGGGTGGGGGTCAGAGAGAGGAGGGAGTTGTGCTTTTTATTAAATGAAGCAGGTAGAGTGGATTTTCTCTTTTCCAGGGAAAACTGTTTCAAAAGCAAGCAGCGAAAAAAAAGTTAATGAACCCTTACCGAGTTTGCATTTTGTGTCCAACACTATTCTCGGCCCCAAAAAGGAGATAAGAATAAGATTCTCTATAGACTCTTGAGGTGCTCACAACTCAGTACTTGAAACAGAGCCATTAGCAAACTGAATGTGTAATAAGTTGTTAGAGGTATAAGGAAGATTGACCTGGATAAGGAACCTTATTTTATTTTATTTTATTTTATTTTATTTTATTTTATTTTATTTTATTTTATTTTAATTAATTGGATACTTAAATATTCATCATTGAGTTTCATACTGAGTGACAGAGTCACTCAACGGTATGTGTCCCTTGATTCCATTAAGGTCAAATTACCCC
The DNA here is from genome assembly GCF_018350155.1 of Leopardus geoffroyi. Classification (NCBI taxonomy): domain Eukaryota; kingdom Metazoa; phylum Chordata; class Mammalia; order Carnivora; family Felidae; genus Leopardus; species Leopardus geoffroyi. The sequence goes on from NC_059328.1 coordinate 140,201,525, forward strand.
TTGGTTGAAGGCACGATGCATGCTGATTTAACAGCAGAGCCCTGGAATTTGTAGGCTGAGAAATCATCCTTCCTTTTCTCACTTCCTTGCTAGGAAAATGATGTGCAGCACGCAGAATCAGCAGGGGGTGGGAGCACAATCACCCTCCGGTAATGGGAACTGAATAAATTCAAGTGCTGTCTTATCTAAATGGTTTGACAAGTTCCCATTCGCCTGGCTAATTGCATCAGTCTGTTCTCCTTTTTCTTCCATGGGGCTGGGACTTGGCAGGCTTGAGTGTTAGCCTGAGTGTTAGTGGTCCCCTGCCACTGGAATGCACCCTGGACAGGAGCCCCCACCCCATGACCACAGTCCAGAGAGGACCCAGGAGCCTTGTTTGCTGACCCCAGGAGTGCTTGGGGGTATTACTTCTAATAGATTTCACATTTGTTTCAGGACACTCCAGGCAAAGCCGTGTCGAGCTTGTGTTGGCTTGGGGAGGTAGCCAGAGCGAGACTGAGAGCTGGAGGAAACTAACGGAGCTGGAACATGAGCACAGGCTAGGTGCCCCCTTGTGCCTCCTCTGTCACTGGTGACTTACTGCCAACAGTCCAGTCTCTGGTTCAGTCTGTGGTTCCTCCCCTGAGTGCAATGCAGTCTCCTTCAAGCCATAGCACCTGGAGCCAGACCCAATGCCTACCTATGCTATAGGCCAAACATTATCTATGGAGAACGAAAATTAGGCTATGGTGTTCATGGCTCCCAGCACTAACAAAGGACTTCGGCTCTCCTGTATGAACTTCTCCAGTGAAGTAGAAAGTAATTACTTGTAATCGTTTTGAGACAACTGGGAGTCCTCTTGCCCCTGATAATCTCTTGCTCTGGACTTGTTTCTGTAATGTGCAAGGCTCTCTGGTGCCCAACCTCTCCTTTCCTTTTAAAAAGAGAGGGAACTAATGTGGGTTAAAGCATCTGAGCCAGCCTTAGGTATTAAGGCAAGAGAAATTTAGACATGGTTTCTGGGAAAAGTATCTTAAAAATTTTTGCAGGCTGACTTCTGGTTAGTAGAGAGCATTTGGGAAAGGCAGAGTTCCTATAGTTTTGGAAGTCAGAGGTCTTGGGACAGGCATTGGTCCCCTGTTTTATAGTTGGGGTCCTCAGGGTATTTGTGAGGTGTTCTTACTTGTCACTTTGGATTTAGAGATTGCCCTGGTTGGGGATAAGGAAATGAATGACAGCAAGGCCCTTAGGAGTAGGAGACAGAGTGTCCTTGCCACCTGTACAGTCTCTTCTCTGGAAATCAGAGGAGAAAGAAAAGGGGAAGGAGTATTAGTTGTCTTGGGCTGCCATAATAAGTACCACAGACTAGGTGGCATAATCAACAGAAATCTCTTATCTCACAGTTCTGGAGCCTGGAAGTCTGAGATGAACGTGTAGGCAGCTTTGGTTTCTTCTGAGGTCTCTCTCCTTCACTTCCCATGGTCCTCTTTGCCCTGTGTCGTCACATGATCTCCCCTCTGTACAGGTCTGTGTCTAAATTACTTCTTATAAGGACAGCAGTCGTATTGGTTTAGGGCCCACCCTAAGCACCTCATTTTAATTTAATCACCTATTTAAAGACCTTGTCTCTAAGTATAGTCACATTCTGAGGTACCAGGGGGTTAGGACTTCAACATATGAATTTTGGAGGAAAGAGGATACAATTCAGCCCATAACAGAAAGTAATTGGCATTCTACCAAGTTCAAGTTTAATTTTGTATCTTCTGATGAACCCTGATTGCCTTATTGGGTTCTCATCTTTGAAAATGGATCCAGGCCACGGGACAATATTTTTGAGAGTATGTGTGTGTTTACACACAAGAAAGGTTTGAATGAACTTAACAAAAGTTGGAGGATCTGAATGATTACCACAGATGAAATTTTCATACTCAAGTTGTGCCCCCATCCACATCCCAAATGCATATTATTGATGCCCTTGGAAGAGGGGTAGAGTAATTACTTGTGACAGAGAACTGAGTGCCTTCTCATGCTGGGGTTTCCTGATTAGACTAGTTGGAGATTCCTTCACTTTAGCATCCTACTTTCAGCCTGTTTGGGGCCGGCTTCTACAACCCATGGAAATATCTCTTGTTTCAGAGGCAATGGACTCTTTACCTATATACTAAAAGGCACAATCTTAACAGTGTTCATTTTGTGTTTATCTACAAAAAACTCTTGCTTTTGAAGTCTGTCTTAAAAAACATACAGGAAGGGGGCATCTAGGTGGCTCATTTGGCTGAGTGTCTGACTTCGGCTCCGGTCACGATCTCTCATTTCTTGAGTTTGAGCCCCATATCGGGCTTGCTGCTGTCAGCTCAGACCCCACTTCAGATCCTCTCTCTCTCTCCCTCCCTCCCTCCCCGACTTGTGTACTCTCAAAATAAGTATTTTGTTTAATGTTTATTCATTTTTGAGAGAGACAGCATGCTTAGTCAGATGCTTAACCCACTGAGCCACCTAGGTGCCCCTCACAATAAATAAAACGTTAAAAACACACAGGAGGAACTCCAGGCTAAATTGTCTATATTTTTGTAAAACCACTGTTGTTGGTCGGATGACATAGTCCCTGTCAACCGAACACAAAAGTAGTAATGAACTTCAGCTCAGCCAATTGTTAACAATCTGGGATGACAGCAGATCCTCCCAGCTGAGAAGTTTATGCCGAACAAAATGGCCTTGATCCTCTGTGGTTCTTGATTTTTGCCTGCAATTCCCTCATCAGTGTACAGAATTGGTTGTTTCTTTTTTTTTTTTTTTTTTCAACGTTTATTTATTTTTGGGACAGAGAGAGACAGAGCATGAATGGGGGAGGGGCAGAGAGAGAGGGAGACACAGAATCGGAAACAGGCTCCAGGCTCCGAGCCATCAGCCCAGAGCCCCACGCGGGGCTCAAACTCATGGACCGCGAGATCGTGACCTGGCTGAAGTCGGACGCTTAACCGACTGCGCCACCCAGGCGCCCCCAGAATTGGTTGTTTCTTGTCAACCCCCCGTGGACGTCTTTTGATGACTCATCCTGGGCCACTTTTGTGAATTCAGGTGTGTGGTGGCGTCCCCCCTTGGCACCACCTGCTCTTTTATACCCTCGAAAGGTGAAAACCGGAGTGAGGTGCAGGTTCTCGCTTTCTCTTTCAACTGTTACACTGTCTTGCTGGGGAGGTGCTGTGGAAACACCCATGTTTCCACACAGAAGGCTTGTTCCCTGATGAATGTGCCTAGAAATGCAAAGCTGATGCATGGCAAGCCAGCTACGGGAAGATGTGCTTTTCTAGTTGATTCTGTCAGGGTATTTTATCTGCAGGGATGGAAGTTTCTGGCTGTTGACATCAGCTGCTCGGCTAGAAGCTCATTATCACTGGGTCGGGGGTCAAGAATGACACTGTGTAAGCTGTGGGCACCATGATAAGAAGCACTGTGGAGCACACTGGCCGCATAGTGGGGGTACTCTGGTCTCGCTTCAGCTTTGAACATGAAGAACATTCATTAAGATTGTGCGGGAGATTCCCCTAACCCTTAGGGAGGAAAAACTACTTAGACTTTTGTTTCCTTGCTGCTGCTACCGGTTCTGAAACGAGGATTCATGTGATTAATTGGCTCCTTGTGGAGTAGCACTTCTGGCTCTTACATACTGTTCTTAGAATAAAGTTAATGTTTAAAAAATCAAACTTCTCACATTGTAAATATTCAATACTTGTTGAATTAATTATATTAAAAAAATCATTCCAGGGTAAACAAAACATGGTAAATGCTAGCAATGGAATATTATTCAGCCATAAAAAATGGAATTCTGGTACATGGTCTAACATGGATGGACCTTGAAAACATGCTACGTGAAATACTCGATGGGCAAATATTACATTGCTTCACTTATGTGAGGTACCAAGTAGACAAACTTAACAGAGACAGGAAGTAGGATAGGTGTTACCCGGGGCTGTAGGAGGGGGCGGTGGGGTCTCATTGTTAATGGATACAGAGATTCTGTTTGGGATAGTGAAAAAGTTCTGGAAATGGATGGTGGTGATGGTTGGATGACATTGTAGATATAGTTAGTGCCACACACAGTTTTACACTTAAAAATAGTTAAAATAGGGGAGCCTGGGTGGCTCAGTTAAGCGTCTGCCTCCTGATTTTGGTTCAGGTCAGGATTTCACGGTTGGTGGGTTCTAGCCCCACGTGGGCTCTGTGTGGACAGTGCAGAGCCTGCTTGGGTTTTTCTCTCTCCCTCTCTCTTTGACCCTCATGTGCATGTGTGCGTTCTCTCTCTCTCTCTCTCTCTCTCTCTCAAAAACTTAAAAAATAGTTAAAATAGTAAATTTTTTGTTATGTGTATTTTACCACAATAAAAAAGTCTTGAAAATTGATTCCAGTGCAGGAAGGATCTATAAGACTTCTACAGACTCAAACATAGTTAAACCTTCCCTTTTTTAGACATGCATCGCCTGAGCTTTATTAACCTGTCTGAAGGCAGTTTTTCGGTGGCTCTGCCCCTGATCATCAGTGGAGAAAACCTGTACTCCAGGCAGTTGCCAGGGAACACAGCCTAAGGTAGTGTAGGCCACTTCCCACCCAGCTTTGCAGTGGGAGAAATATTTCTGGGAAATATCTCAAAGGATTTGGGGTTCATTAACTCTTCCAGAAATTCTCATTTTTATCCCTGGATCAAGCCAGATGATCAGATTGCTGTGTGCTTGGGCTTCTTTTTGGCCTTGTTAAATCACATTAGTGAATTGTGCTTTGGCATCGTGTCTCACTGAGGGATGCAGTTAAGAGGCAATATAGGAGACTCTCTATATACGTAGAGGCCCTTCTAATTACTTGGCCTCCTGACCCTTCAGTGTGGATGTTAAAGGATACTTGAAGAATTTACCCAAGGAGGGGAAGGTTAACACCTGGGGACAGATTTTCTTTCTTCTTTCTTCCTCCTCCTCCTGCTTTTCCTCCTGCTCCTGCTCCTCCCTGTCCCTCCTCCTCCCTCCTCCTCCTCCTTCTTCATTTGTTTATTTTGAGAGGGTGGGAGGGCGCAAAATCCCAAGAGAGGGAGATAGAGAATCCCAAGTAGGCTCGTGCTGTTAGTGCAGAGCCCAACATGGGGCTTGAACTCACAAACCGTGAGATCATGACCTGAACCGAAACCAAGAGTCAGATGCTTAACCAACTGAGCCACCCAGGCACCCACCTTGGGAGAAATTTCTTAACAACAAAAAAAGGCTAACAGTCTTGAAGTGCTTACTTTGTATTTTATCTTCAAGTCCACGTGATTATCTTGTGTCTTTTTCCTTCATTGTGTTGGCCGATAGGATGCTCAGAACCTAATTTATCAACCACATCAAGAAATAGTTTAATACCTTACAAAATACATTTCTGTGGACTAATTTTCCTCATGCTCTAGTCTCTTTTCTGTGTTGTCCTCATGTTGTGTACATATTTTATAAATTAAGGCATTTTTTTCTTGACATTAGATGGTATATTAGAGTTCTGCAGAGAAACCTGACCAATAAGGTGCGTGTGGGTGTGTGTCTAGTGATTGATCAATAGATTGATTTTTAAGGAATTGACTCCCATGATTATGGAGGCTGGCAAGTCCAAAATTTGCAGAAAAGGCTGGAGACACAGGGAAGAGTTCATGTCCTAATCTCAAGTCCAAAGGTGCATAGAGGCAGCATTCTCTCTTCCTAAAGGAACCTCAGTCTTTACTCTTAAGGCTTCAGCTGGTTGGATGAGGCTCACCCATGCCACCAGGCTCACCCATAATCTGCTTTACCCAGTCTACTGATGTGAATGTTGATCACATCTAAAAAATACCTTTACAACAATGTCTACACTTGTGTTTGACCAAACAACTGGGCACCATAGCCCAGTCAAGTTGATTAAACACATGAAATTGGCATCACAGATGAGGGCTATAAATATATAATAGGATTTCCTTAGAATTGGGCACAATTGTTGTCTTTTACATTTGCAGATTTGAGTGCTTGTAGAAGAAGATTGCACTTCCCTCCCACCCCCTTATTTGGGTTCAAGTCTCGTTTGTCATTATTTCATCAGCTGGTAGGGCTGTCTTCCAAAGCAGGGTTAGTTAAATGGCATAGAGTCTTCTTTGTGTGCGGACGTGTTGAGTGTGTGAATGCTCTGACCTGCCAACATACCCTGATATATGTAAGTGTTATACAAAGTTCTGCCAGCTCCTTGGTAAACAGCCATTTTTGTGGAGGGACGTGATGAAGTGTATGATTTCACCAGTTATTACCATTCCCAATTAGGCCCCAGGTGTGTGTTAATAAAAAAGTTAGCTCACTCTCTGTAACTTTAACAGTCTCACCTGACTCGATTCCAGGGATTTCATTCATTTGTATTGTTCAATTGATTATGTTGCTGCTGTTGTAGTCTGAAAGGTCTTCAAACATCCAGAGACCTGCTTTTTGTTAGAAAACTTTCCAGATGTGGAGGAATGTAACTCTTCGCCAGCAGTGGTTCTTACCTTATCTTTTTATCTTTGGTAGGCTGGTTACTTTGTTTGGGCACAGACCTCATCACCATTGGAGAGAGGAGCCTGACAGCCGTGTTCTCTCTGAGGTAAGAATGGAAGCGATTGCAGACAGTCGTTGGCTTTTCATTTGGGAGCTCAGGGTTAGATGATCAGGGATCCACGCGGACTCTGGAACATCTTGGGACTCTACCTTTTCCCCGTCTCCTGGGTGATTTGCCATGTATTCTAGTCCATCCTAACCATGCGTTGCTCACTTGGTCCTGGGATTTGGAAGGCAGATTTTGGCTTAAGTCCTGTTTCTGGTGAACCCAAGGAGGGAGTCCCCATGCCCAGGGAATGATTAGCGGATGAAAGACTTCTCTGTTTCCCACATACTAATTTGGTCAATTACAAGAGCATCTTCTAGAGGAACTATCCCACTGATGGGGGCAGGAATATGTGGGGGATAGGGAGTGATGCTCAGAAATGTCTATATCAAGTGAAATACATTGCTAACTCTCCTTAGTTAACTGTGTGTATTAATTATTGAGCATTTGTAATTATAGAACATCTAAATGTTAAAGATTAGAAAATATTTCCTGATCCAAAAGAGGATGAAGGTGTTACCCCAACAAAGAAGAGGCAAGAGCATGTTTGTCTACTTGGGCATGTTTAAAGTTGTACGTTTTACTGAGGACTGCTTTTTATTTCATTCATTTTTGCCCTTGTGGGTTTAGGTATGGTGCTTAATACACATGTTGACCAGGTTCATTTGTCAGGCCTCTCTTTTCTCAATGAAAAAAACCAAAAAACAAAACTGAATTTGAGGTCTGGTTATTTGATGTCAGGCAGCCAAGGCCACAGAATGTCTCTTTGAGGTTTCAGGGACCTGAACCTGATCTATGGAGGAATCTTCTTCCTGGTGTGGGCTATTAGCTCCTAGCCCAGAAACCTTTTGCCTTGCAAACAGACCTCCCATCTTGCATCTGATGCGTGGGGGAGGCAGCCTCCAAGGGAAGTTGTCTCCCATCAGAGCTGATGGGGCCAGAAATCTTCCTGTTTCTTGTCTAAAGAGCAGATAGAATTATTAGCATCCATGTTTGTTAATGATAATTACATGTTTCAAGTACAAAGCAGAATTCTGTAGAATATCTACTAAGATGGTTTACTCCTTGCCTTTGTAAAAGGGATGACATTGTATTATCCTAATTAGGCCCCAAAAAACATGTAGGAATCTGTATGTTATCACTGTTTCCCCCAGGGCGTGCTGGGTGGTGTGTAATCTGTTACTTCAACTTAAGAGTCTACTACTAATAAACCGAAAGAGTATGGAGATGAGAGAAGGGACGGGCCAACAGTGAGATATATGGAGAGCTTTGGGCTGTCTTCCAAAGCAAGGAAACTTAATGCCTTTTTAGTTACAGCGTTAAACAGTATTAGGAACATCATAATACTGATAAGCATAATAATGATAACAATGGCAATAAAAAATAATAACTCTATTAGCACCTCTGTCACCATCATCATGACAGCTAACACTGGCTGGCTCCTACTTTCTGCCAGGCGCTAGACTAAGCATTTTGTTTTCTCTCTCCATATGCACGGCTTTCCTATGAAGAAGGTCCTACTAGTGCCCACCTTTTGCGGTTGAGGAAGTGGAGGATTAAATGAAGTAGGTGAGCTGCCCAAAAGTTAGCCAAGCCGGAAGTGGCAGACCAGGAATATAACTGACCGAACAGCACAGAGCAGAGTCCAAGCACGCTGAGGCTTTGACCCACCTGCAGACATTCGGGGCTGGCACTCCACCTGACTTTCACGCTTGCCCCTGCTCACATGCCCTTTGCCTCCTGACCACCACCTGTCGCCAACAGTGTGTCTCTTCCCAGTGAGTTGGCCAAGACATTAAAAAATATATATGTAGTCCAAAAATGCGGGGGCGGGGTGGGGGTGCATGGGTGGCTCAGTCGATGGAACATCCAACTTTGGCTCAGGTCATGATCTCACAGTTCATGAGTTTAGATGCCACATCGGGCTCTCTGCTATCAGTGCAGAGCCTGCTTCGGATCCTCCCTCCCTGCCTCCCTCCCTCTCTCTCTATCTCCCACTCCCCTACTTACTTTCTTTTGTTCCCACTCTCTCAGAAAAATGAATAAACATCTTAAAAAATTAAAAAAGGGGCGCCTGGGTGGCGCAGTCGGTTAAGCGTCCGACTTCAGCCAGGTCACGATCTCGCGGTCCGTGAGTTCGAGCCCCGCATCAGGCTCTGGGCTGATGGCTCAGAGCCTGGAGCCTGTTTCCGATTCTGTGTCTCCCTCTCTCTCTGCCCCTCCCCCGTTCATGCTCTGTCTCTCTCTGTCCCAAAAATAAATAAATAAACGTTGAAAAAAAAATTAAAAAAAAAAGAATATTAAAGAATGTTTGGTTTGTAGGGAACAGCAGAAAGATGAAGAATTCTCCCAGTTTTAAAAGATGCCAGCGTTACAGTCACGAACATGTTAGTGTGTTTTACTGCTGTTTTTACCTTTGTGTATGGTTTGTTCACATAGTTCCTATGGATTTAAGTTTTGAAATTGAACAAGTATTGTGCTTTTGTCTCACTAGCCTATTTTAAGGGCTGCTGAGCATTTGAGTGTATGTGGTTAGAGGGCTCTTTAGTTAATTCCACAAGAAGTTGTATCTTTGGGTTCTTCCCATGTGACAAGTGCAGAGTTTCTGCTCATTATGTTGGAAAGCTAGTGTGTCTACTACAAGATGGGTTAGAATTATGGGGTATCTCTGTGCTCTCACGCTGTAAATACCTTGTGTCTTGAGACGGGTCTCTATGGCGTTGGTGGAAGTCCTATTGGACTGAGACCAGGAGACCCAGATTTGGCTCTGCATTGAAACCGGTTGTGAATTCTTGGGTAAATTACTTCATTTTAGTATCTTCATCTGCAGACCAGTTACATCCACTCAGCTCTGTGATTCCATGAAATCAGTTTTCTGAACTCCCTTGATTTATAACGTGATCAGTTCCAATCGGTGCAGCAATTTGGGCATGGCTCAGCTGGATTACTCTGAATTGCTTCAAGCAGGAAATTTTATTTTTCGAGATAACCAGACCTGTAAGCTCTTGGAATGTGGAATGTCTTAGCTACTTTTATATAATCCTTGCTATCTTCACTCCTGTGCTTTCCTCCTGCCTCAACTTTCTCATTTCTAGACACCCACAGAACTGTATGGTACAAAGTATGTGCTCAACAAATATGGCATGAATAAACAAATACGTGGACGGATAAATGCTACTGGTCTTCACCTGAGAAACTTTAGCACTACGGGTCATCCAACTTACCAAATTAATAAGATTGCTTTCATTTAGATGTGGTGGTTTTGCTTATAACAGACAGGAACTTAAGCTTCCGAAGTCTCTCCTAATGTATTTCAGAGTGATTCTCCTACAAAGTTGATTATCAGTTCTTACCACATGTTACAGATGACAGAACACTGACTTATAGAACTTGGCATTTTTTTCCCCCTTTTGTATTGTGGGGTGAGATAGGTTTTTTGGTTTGTCACAGCAAAATCGAAGCTTGGAATGTGATCATTCTCTTGCTGTGACCAGCAGAAAAAATGAAGATGTTCTGGGCTCCCTGTATTCTTGGAGCCACATAGCAGGACCGTGGGGCTTATATGGTTGATTCTGACTGGCTCCCCCTTATTCTCACTTGGTGATGCTGACCTTGAATTGGTTTGCTTGTGCCTTGAAGGCATCTACCCACTTCATCATATGATATCTAAGACACATGGTATAAAGCTACCTCCAGGGAAGCCATATCTTGCCATTTCGGGCCCTGGATTGTATCGTGGACTAAAGGGAACAAAATCCTTTTTTCCATGCCATCCACCTTACCCTCTGCAAGGACCTAATTTGGCCCCTTCCTTGGCACAGAAGGCTTGCCTCTGTGTCTCCAGATTTGATCATGCACTGGTCTTAGCTTTTCCCAAGTTAATGTGCTGACTGTGGTGGCCTTACTGGCCCTAGGTGAGTGGGATGAGATCTTGGAAGCACCACGTGGAGGTTGGTTAACCTGCTGACAGACAAGTGGCCTGGTTTCATGTGAACGTTTGTGTTTGAAATGCTATTGATAATAAAGCCTCATTTGTTTAGGGCTCTGTGTCCGTTATCTGTTGCATATAAGAAATCACCAGAAACTTAATGGCCTAAAACAACAACCATTTTATTTGCTCATGATACCGTGGGTCACCAGTTTGGGCTAGGTTCTGACTCATGTTGTCCGGCATCCCTCACGCCACCATACCCAGCTGGTACCTCTGAGGGAGTTGAAAATAGACTTCACTTCTTAATGGGATAGCTGCAAAGAATTCGTGGCCAGGTAAAAGTTCTCATAGGTTCTTAACTTTGATCTGAAAGCAATCTGAATTTTTTTTATTTTGCCTTAAACTATCCTGGAGTAGGGATGGTATTGTCAGCCCACCTGAGAGAAGTCTGGGAAACAGTATGCTGTGTAACATACTCAAGAATATAATAATGATGATAATAATAGAGATAGTAATAGTAACATCAAATATTAATGTGTTCTTACTATATGTCAAAAGGACTGTTTTAAGTCCTTTACATATCATAACGCATTTGGTCATTATACAGTCTTATGGGTAGGTACTATTTTTATGCCCATTTTATAGGTGAGAAAACCAAGGTACAGAGAGCTTAAGTAACTTCCCCCAATGTCAGAAAGCTACTCAGTGGCAGAAGTGGGGTTCCACCCAGGCACACTGGCTCCAGAGTCTGCATTAACCCAAAGTGCTTCTCAGGTTAATGGAAGTGAAATCTTCTTGACTCTTGGCAGAGTTCTCCCTCGGACATGTAGTTTTTCTAGAGGCAGGGACATTGGCTATTTGGAGAGAGACATAACCTTTCTGGTTATATACATGTGGCCAAAAATGGATCCCTAGTTGGAGATAGTAATGACACTTGTCCTATGGAATGGAGACTAACTCTCCTGAAAGAGGGTGTGTGTGTGGGTGTGGGTGGAGATGTCTAGTGATGGTGGTCATGGCCATGCTGTCACTCTGCTCATCTTCTGGGGAGATGTTTGAAGGACGAGAATATTTAATAATGTCCTCGCTAGCCTTCCAGATAGTCTCTTGTTCTTGGCTTCAGGTAATCGGCCTAAGCTCAAAAGAAAAGAATGTATTCAGCTTCTTGTTTAAGGATGACCCCAGGGAAAGGGTGGGTTGACAGCCGCTTCTATACAGTATTTGTGGAACTACATCCAGTCCAGTCTCTAGGTGGCGTCAGGTGGTTTATGTAAGGAAAATGACAAATTTTACTGACATTTTTATTACCCTTGTCACCATGGGCGACGTGGCCCATAGCCCCTTCCTTAGTTTGACAGGTTCGGAACACATTTAGGGGCCAGGACTTTGCAGTTGGCAGTAGAATGGGGGAGACACTCCCAGGCTAAGACTTGAGGGCAGTTATTCCCGCCACCTAGCATCTTCTCCCCATCAGATCTCATTGTTGCCTCTGGTTCCACAATTAGCCACCTCCTTCTGATGTCCTTGTCTTCCTACTTTGACTCAGGTTAGCATCACTGACTGCTCCCCTTGCTAGGAGGTGTTTGCCACAACTTTTGCATATGTGAGAACCTGCATGGTCACCCTAATACAGACTCCATCTAGAATCGGAGCGGAACAGTAGGCAGTCTAGACATGCACAGCCCCACCAGGGAGGGTGGAACGTGGGGTAGGGACGATGGAGAGGACCTTGCTGCTTGCCCTCCCCTCCCACCACCCCTCACCTTCCCACACCAGGAACTTCCCTGAAAGCCACATCCCTTGACTGTCAAGATATCCTAGTGATGCTGTCTCCCTACTGGTGGGAACCATTATATTTATAGTCTTTTCCTTCAGCTAATCTTTTTTTTTTCTAATTTTTAAAATGTTTATTTATATTAGAGAGAGAGAGTGAATGAAGCAGGGGAGGGGCAGAGAGAGGTGGAGACAGAATCTGAAGCAAGCTCCAGACTCTGAGCTGTCTGTATAGAGCCTGACGTGGGGCTCGAACTCACGAGCCATGGGATCATGACCTGAGCCGAGGTCAGACGCTTAACTGACTGAGCCACCCAGGTGCCTCTCCTTCAGCCAATCTTGAACAGAGTTCATAATCGTGTCCTGCGTCAAATACTTTTTCCTTTTGGGGTACTTCCTTTTTTTCTGATTTGAACCAGCTGGGACAGTTTAATCCCCTTGCATAGGAATGAAAACCTGACAGGCAGGTCTCTACAGCAGACATGCTGCAGACAGTGCCTTACTGTCCGTGGTTACAACTGAATGGTTCAGCCTGTCTTTATGATAGAATTAGGGAACGGAACACAGGCAGGAAGCTTCTTTTGTTTCCAAGGCCTTTGGGGCTGTTCTTTCCTGGCTATAAACTTAATTGCTTCCTGGGATGGATCTGTCCAGCAGGCCAGTACCTCGTTAGCTCCCACCTGTGTGGCCAACCGGGACTACCAAAGCCTGCACCTTCGTTTTCCTGTAGGCTTGGTTGGTTGATGAACGTTAGCTTTCCTTTGGCTGTGGCTAACATTGCCTGTTTTGGGGCATTGTTGATGCACAGGAGTGGGATGTGAGTACGGAGGATGGAGGGGGTGGGTGAAAAGCAGGTGGGCCTTCTGCGTCAGCGGTGGACAGGATGATGTAGTGCGCTTAGAAAACTGGTTTGCCACAGGGTCCTTGAGTGCACACAAAAGTCCTCCTGTTTCCCGAAGGGGAGGTTGAGTCACCTTATCCCCACAGAGGACATTTCAGACATGGCATTAGCCTGAATCCACTACAGTTTTGACTCCACCCTAGGATTGCTGGGTTTCATTGTTTCCCTTTCTCATTGGTTTTATGACCAATGTTGTAGGAAGACAATACCTGAAAGTTTGTATAAGCCTTTCCCCTTTTTTCCCTTCAGCGGTGAAGAGGATTGCTTAACAATAAACACAGAAAGGGAGTTAAAAAAGAGAGAGAGACGAGACAGAACTTTGCTCTAGGCTGGCTCTTGGCAAGGGAGTCTGAGTTGGAGAAGGCATTTTCAGTGGTTAGAATGCACGTTTACCTATCCGCACATGCCTCCCTCAGCTTCTAACTCATAGCACCAGGCACTTCAGCAACTTTCTTGTCATCCTCAGTGGCTCCTCCTTGGAAGGTTGTTATTAGTAGTCCAGCTAAAGCAGAGCATTTCAAATTTAACCTTAAGCAGCTCTTGCAACTGCATCTTCAGGAAATCTTTCCAGAAGAGAGATGGAAACGTCCTCTGTGTCTAAAGGTGGCAAGCCCATGCATGATTCTCCTGTTTTCACCATGATCACTTTCCATATTTTTACTGTGAACATCAAGTCCTGTCTACTTCTTAGCCATGTTTCCTACCCTTTCTCCAAATGGGTACCTGCTAGGAAAAGGCAAAGTAAGGTGGTTACTCCTATGTGGCAGATCTGCATTAACCACCCAGTGTGGCACCACCAGCTGGGTGATGAATAAATGTCTTTGCACAGGAATATTACCCACAACATGTACTCAATCCCAGGAGCCTAGCTTCTCTTGTGCTATTAAGTTTCAGGTATACTTTGGATGTGTGGTCAAACCTTTTTACTTAAGTTTACTTTAGTCTCAGCAATATATTCAATCAGAGTTTTACCAAAATCGCACATCGTATGTAAACCTATTCAGTGCTCAGGGCACCTGGGTGACTCAGTCAGTTGAGTATCCAACTTTGGCTCAGATCATGATCTTGTGCTTTGTGAGTTCAAGCCCCACGTCAGGCTCCATGTTGACAGCTCAGAGCCTAGAGCCTGAGATTCAGGCTTTTCAGATTTTGTGTCTCCCTCTCTCTCTGGCCCTCCCTGACTCATGCTCACTCACGCGCGTGCTCTCTCTCTCTCTTTGTCTCAAAAATAAATAAAACTCACAAAAAAAAGCCCTATACCACTCTTATCCAAAGGAACTCTAATATGAGTTACCTGCCATCTATTAAATCAGTTTATTTTTTGCCTGCCTTCAGTAGCATTTCATTTGTAACTAAACAGTATTTAAAATGTTTTAATTGAAATATATTTGACATATAACATTGTGTAATTTAAAGGTATAAAATGTTGATTTGATACACTTATATATTGTAATATGGTCACCATTGTAGTGATAGTTAGCAACTCTGTCGTGTCACATAATTACCATTTCTTTTTAGTGGTTGGAACAATTACGATTTAGTATTTCAGTAAGTTTGAATATAACACACCATTGTTTATATTCACTATGCTGTGCATTAGCTCCCCAGGACTCATTTGTCTGCTAGTTGCAAGTAAACAGTATTTTAACGTCTCTCTCAAAAGGGTAAATTAGAGTAATGCAACATGGAAAATAGTGGGGAGATGCGGATTAATTAGGAAATGAGAATCCCTAATGCACTCATGGATTTACTCCTGAGATGGGTTATACTCAGAAAGATTTTCAAGTCTTTAAAATGAACTGCCATGTTAGAGGCTTTCGTACATCGGTTTGTGTTTACTCTGTTAGAAGAAGGCCTTGTATTAGTTTTATATAAAGGATTCCTAAAATAACCAAGCAGTGACCAAGAGCATAGAGCCAGATGCTGTTCCTATAGGATTTTGCTCCACTAAGTTCCAGATGTCCTCTCTGCCACCTCTCCCCTATCTCCTTGATAGTTCTGTGGATAGCTTTCCTTGAACCATGAGCTGAAATGCAGACTTTAAATACAGAGTTCTGATATGTTAGGGAGGAAAGTGACATTGATTTATTTGTTCTGTTTTTGGCCAGCCTGAGGAACCTGTCTTGTCAGGTAATGAACAACTGCTTTTATCCTAACTGGTGACTTCAAGAGAACGATTACTCATCCCATCATTACCATTCCCCTGAGTCATCTAGGCTGGCTCATATTGGTTCCAAATGAGTAAGAGTCTTCAGGCAGTGGACTTGAGGGCCAAGGAACCTGTTTGGTAATATTAGTTATATAAACGTACCTCGGACATGGAGTCATGTCTCATTCATAGGTGCAGGTTTCAGCTGTGTGTCTATTTGGTACCTTGTATCATCTGGTATACTCAAAATTGGCCATTATAATGGTCAGTATAAAATGATTATATGACTTACCAGACCTCTAGCCTGCCTGCTGTGGATCAAAAGGGCAAAGATATAGCTATTAAAATGAATGGTGATTTGGAGCACTCTGCCTGCTTAGTGGTCCTGTAGGTTGATCATGGAGTGTTCAGTGGTCATCTCCATAAAGCTACTTTAAGGCCTTGTCCTTGTGATGGTGGGGAGAGCACCTTAACACTTAAGAAGACCTGTGCCATCATAGATGGGTACATCTGCAAGGCAGCTGGAGTCATTTCCATTTTATACAGATACTACCCGTCCCCTTTCATGGTGCCGTTTGTGGTACTGTTCTTGGGTCCAGTTGTATATGATTTGGAGGACAAACATGAGACTGTCTCAGATCAAATTTGGTTATATGGATAACTGTGGAGATCAGTATTGACTGGCATATGTGTTCCAGGTCTTTCCAAAGTTCAGTTTATTTCAGAGTTCTTTCTTTCTTTTTTAATGCTTTATTTACTTGTGAGGGAGGGGGAGACAGAGGATCTGCACTAACAGCAGCAAGCCTGATGAAGGGCTCGAACTCATGAACTGTGAGATCATGACCTGAGCTGAAGTTGGACACTCAACTGACAGAGCCACCCAGGTGCCCCAATTTCTGACTTCATAATATTTATATTCATTACAGATAGAGAGAAACATAGTTTTGAATCTTAACCTTTAAGGCTCAGTTGAGCCATCACATGTTTATAGGACAGCTTGACATCTAGAAAAGAAGAACATAAAGCAAAATGCTGAATGCAAGTTTGTGGGTTAGTTGAAAATCCTACCTCTTTTATAAATTCATAACTAATCCTTTCCAGGTTTCAATAAAATCAGCAGTTGCTTTAATAACAGCTATTCTGTCACCTTTCTCTGTCTTTCAGGCACTTATAATACATCACTAAACAATATCAGAATTAACCCAAAGTACTTTAGACTGAGTTGCTTGGGGGCAAGAACCTTGCCTTCTTCATCTTGAATTCCTAGGACCAAGAAGGACCAAGAAAAATAACACCCCCTGCCCCCCATCACCCACCCAGCCCTGTCCCAACTCTGTTTTATAAGCAGGTATAAAGTAAATAAAGGAAATTGTGATCCTGACATCCTGGCATTTGACAACATGTCCTGTAGTGTAAGTGTTCGGTGGGAGCCAGGGTAAAGGTGGGAGCAGCTGCTCTGGGATCTTTGGACGGGGCCAGCATGGAAAGGCAATAATGCATACCCCACGGTAGATGGATTTTTATCATTGCCCCTGATTCCTGTGTTGAAACAGGAAGGCTCAACCCAGACAAATGCTAAGGAAACAAACCCAACTCTTTTATTACACTCTCCAACATTTATAGCCAAGTCCTATTCAATGCCCTTCTCCTTGAGGCATTCTGACAGTCATCTTAATGATTTATTTTCTTTTTCACAACCAAAAAACAAATAAAATATTTTATCACCTTTTGGGTAGACTTGATGTCTTTCTCTTCATTTCATCACTTTCTGGGTCTATAAAATTCCTCTTACCTTTCAGTTTTTATAACTCAAGGAAAAGAATCCTGTTTTTCTCATTTCTTATGTGAAGGCTCACCCCACTCCCAGACCTATGTGATTTTTTTGGGGGGGCGGGGAGGGGAAGTAGGGTCTATATCCTCAAGCCTGTTGTTGTGTGTGGAGGGGGTGGAAGAGACGGGGGATGGGAAAAGGGGGACTCGAGAAAGGTCATGTGAATTGCAGGGAAAGGTTTTCAATTAAGAAAAAAAATTTTTTTTCAAAGCTATTCTCCACTATTTAAGGTATAAAAACTGTGGAGACATTGGTGGTGAAGTGTAGTGGGTTGTACTGGTTTAAGAAGAAAATTCTCTACAGCTGATATTTGCTCTGTGGTTTCTTTCCCATATCTACAGTAAAAACCAATGATCTGTGTGAGAGCCCACAGCACTGTGATTACCCCTCTCCATTCTGAATTGCAGGTCTGCACCCCAGCTCCCTGCTTTATAGCTGGCAGGCTCAGTTTTTCTACTCTTTCCCCTTTTCGTCATTTCTGCCTCATTTTCCATATGGCTCCTTGCATTAAGGTGTCAGCAGCAGGATATTCAGACCAGTCATTGTGAGTCACAAAAGCTACTCCACCACATGTGGGTTCATAAGGGGCAAAGCTGTTCTCCGGGAAGCGGGGTTTCAAGTCTGAGTTGATGCAGCACGTGAGGGTGTGCAACTGAGTTTAGTGAGTTTAGTGTGCAACTGAGTGGTCTGAGATCTCTGTCTCCTGCCCGTCAGGTCCCTCCCCCATCAGCTCCAGTGAAGACCAGAGAATTGAAAGGGAATGCAGTGTCCTTACCTTCAAGGATCCTTCAAGGAGTTGATGATTAGTTTTGGGAAGAATGGGAAAGCTTTCAAAGGAAGGAATAAAGACTCTATTGTTAAGTGGCTGGTGCCTAGATTCCGGACCCTCATGTGCCTAGGCCCCTCTGTCTGCCACTGTAACTTCCTGCCTGCCAGACGTGTGACTTGTACTTGGTCATGTTAACTATTGATTTTTTGCCCTTACCTTAATTAGTTGACTCACAGACTTCCAAACTATGTCTGATTTTTGACTTTGGAGGGGCATTTAGTCTAATCAGGTAAGTAGAGATGATTGACGGGACTTGTCTGATAGTCACCTACATCCTAGCATGACAGCCAACCCGTGGATTCTACAGAAGGCGGTAATATTATAACCCTAAAGGGTATCATCAGTCATATAGGATGCATATCTGACAAACTTTAAAATTAGGGTAGCACCTGTCCTTGAAACCAACAGTAACTCTACTAAAAAGAGGCCTTCCCCTATACACACACCGCCTATCCCCATGCCTTGAGACACCCAACGCTCTTTGCTTTGAAATGTTTCCTTGATTTTCGTCCTCAGTTGAATTGTTTGGGGAGATTTGAAGTGGATCAGTAGAGCTGTGTTTGCATTTTTCTGGAGCGTGAAAAATAGTGTTTCGGTTATTACATGTGGAGAGATGAGGCAGCAGATGTACAGCCTGGTTTTTAGATTGCAGGTGGAATCGGCAGCATCGGTAGTTAGAGAAACGGCCCCCAAGCATGTGAGCTATGTAGATGCATTCCGTGCTGTGTAGACAGAATAAATCTGGGACACCACAATGTGGTTTTCCTCCCATGCCTTTCTGACCACTCCCCATTTGGTGGGAAAGAGCTTTTGTTTTTCTACTGTTGGGCCTCTCTTTCCATCAGATATGTAGCCAGCTGGCTGAGATCGCAACTTACAAAGCTGGCTGGGATCCTGTTGTTGGTGTCCTGGCAGGAAAGTGATGTTTGTTGTAATCGGGCACCTTCATTGTTCTTTCATCTGGCCATTTCCTCCTGTCTCTTACTCTTCTTCACTTCATTTTTTGGGGAGTCAGAAGCATTGCTTTTTATATAGGAAATGGATGTAAATGACCAATGGCAGTGAAATCGCTCATGCCTTGCTTTTTGGCTTAGAGGGTGGACATTTTGGGAGTCAGTAGCAAGAAGCTTTGCCGTGGGGTCCACAAGGGGTTGGGATAGATGGCTAATGCTCTGAACCAATCTCTCGCCTGTTGGGCACTTTATTGCGCTTTCCCTGTCATGAGAGACTTCAGTAGGTGGTACACAGAGCCTGTTTACAGGACCGATAGTGGTTCAGCTAAATCTGCTGCCCCAGCAGCAAGAAAGCTCAAAGAGTGTCAACTTCTTAAACTGCCTGGCTCTGTCTCCTTCCTCCAAGAATTTCTCTGCTGCCACAATCAAAAGTGGAAAAACAAAAATTGGAAGGGAACTAACATTTATTGAGTACTTAACTATAGTTAATTCACTTAATTTTCACTGTCCCTTATTTCCTTCTCACTACTGTCCTGAAATTTAAAGTGCACTGTCATGATTTACAGATGAGGAAGTGGAGACTCTGAGGACTTAAGCAGCTTGTTGAGGTTAATCGGTTCCTACCAGTGGTGATGAGAACCTAAGCTCAGGATCAGAACGAGGGTTCCCCAACTCCAGTTAAATGCAGAACATACCACACCTTGAGAATGACTTGTGTTCCACTGGGGGCTAGAGACTTAAATACTCCGGCTGAGAAGCAATTAGTCTTCCAGCATAGCCTTTTATGCAGAATGCAGCATATAGGCAGCCGTTCCTTGTTCTTCCCTTTGTTGCCATGTAGTAATGTCAGAGCTTTATTGAAATTGTAGAATAGTAGAAGGCATCTTGTCACTGCTGGGATCTAGGGATCAGCGCAAAATTAACTCAGAGTTTCTGATCATCTCGCCCTCTCCTGCCCTTCCCAGATGAGACTACACCATGCTCCCTATGTGTCATGTCCTTTAGCCCATGACAAATAACATAATTGATGAAGTTATGCAGAAGCTATACCCTGTTCACAGAGCAGTCTGTCAGAGTTAGACTCTGCATCCCCAGCAATTTGACAAACACTGGCAGCTAACTCACCTTGCTTTTGAAATTTTGTTTTCCTTTAAACTTGAGAAATGCCTTTAATGCTTTCCTCCCGATATTGATACATGGGAGACCTGATCTTCTAAGCCGAGCGACCGTTTTATGAGGTCCTGGAAGCCTGTTGGTGGTGTACGTTCTTCTTTCTCAACAAAAGGTGTGTCCCTACACTTCCTCCAGCCAGTAGGTCTGGTCAATAAATCCATCAAAGGCCAGGCCAGTCTGGACAAAGCAGGCTTCACACCTTCCCCAGTGGGATGAAAGGCAGCGCTTTAGAGCTCAGTGGGATGGAAATTACTTTTCTTCTCTAGCTCTAGAATAAAAGTGTACATCTATCCGTTTTCATTCTTGTCTGGCTCTACAGTGGGCAGGAGGTAACTTACTGTTTCTTCATTAGCCAGTTGGTAAATACCCAAGGTTGGAGGTCAGGAAAGAGCGTTCCGGCTGTGCCCACTGAAGTCAGACTCCTCCACTAGTGGCAGGCAAAAGAGAGGAGTACGTGCTGGGGGGTCTGCTTCCCTTTCCCACAGTTATGCTTAAGTGCCATCCTTCAGGAATAATTGAATGGGAGGTTTGTGCCTCCAGTTACCAGGCCGGGGATCAGAGAGCCTTACTTTATCCTGACACAATTACAACTCTGCAACAGGGATTAGAAAGCTCTGCAATTATGCAGATGAGTTACAAAGGCCCCAGGAGAGATTTCACCAAGTCCACCATCTGAATGACTGACGGTGAGCTGATGGTGCCGATGACCACATTGTGTTGTGAGGTCTACAGCTTTTGTGTAGAATTGCTCATGAAGCACAGAGAGCTGTGTCCCATGTTTTAAGGAGATTTTCTATTTCTGACAAGGGTGATTAAAAACAAACAAAAAAAAACAGGCTTTATTGCTCAGATCAGCACATAGGCCACAGACATGAATCTCTTCCCTGGATTTCCAACCGGGTGTGTTTCTGTTTGCCACGTTGGTGAGTCCTGGAAAGGTGAGTTGGATTTGTTTTTTTATTTTTATTTTTTTTCAAGTGGGCATTCTGAATATGGAAGAGTTAATCAGTTCACAGAGAGCTGTTAATTCATAACTCACAGCCTCTTTCACCACTAATGTCATCGGAAGCGAAGTCATAGTCCCCTTGGGATCCACCCTGAAATGGCCCCGTGAGGGAAAAGGCTCATCTGGCAATGGCCGGTTTGTATGCCATCTGTGTGCGCTTGGGTTTTCCTCAGTTTACAGTCCGTAGCATGGTTCCTTTAGGGGTTCTTTTAGTTAGCTGAGGTAATTCACAAAGCTGGCGAGAAATAGTTGAACCTAAGTTAAAACGGAGACAGCTGTTATCTTCAGGAGACCTTTTCTACCAAATTCTATCACCTTTATTTATTTTTCCTGACAAGGAGAACAGGAGAGGACACACCAGAATTGTAGTCCATCCCTTTGTACCTGGCAAGAAGGTGGATTCTGGTCTGCCTAACTTTTCTCTGGGAAGATTTAATCAGCATTTGCTGTCAAAGAAGACAAATGTTCTAGCTTTGGTGAAGACACTTTGTCTGTCTTGATAAACACTGTTAAGGTGACGTTAGGCCCTGTGTGAGAAAGTGAGGGGAATACTTTTTTATGATTAGAATACAAAAAGACAGATTTACTAGGGGCTCTGCCGGGCCTTCTCCCTCTAAACTTCCTGATTCAGCGGGCAGCGCGGTCTCCGGTACGGCGTTATGTGCTGTTGTACGAGTGAAACCAGCGGGTTTAATGATTCTCTGCTTCTGGGTCATAATTCTTCGGAAACAGTGAAAATTCCAAACCTGCAGCACTTCTTTATCTTCTTTTTCTCAAGGTGGCTTTTTTTTTTTTTTTTTGGGTGGTGCTGGTGGTTGGTTGGTTTTTTGTTGTAGTATGGGGGTGGGGGGGGTCGACCTTAGATGGTCTTCAAAAGGGGACTAAAGTGAGGGAAAAGGAGAAGTAAGCAAATATTGAAAAATGAACGAGTTGGAGAAGAGTGTTAAGCAGACCCTTTTCTGACTAGAAGCACCTTATGTTTCATTTGTTGGTGGGAGGCTTCCCACTGAAACCAGCTCCTGCTGCTTGGGCCCAGCCTAGCCATGTGTTTCCCCATGGCGGCCCTCGGCTGCCTGGGCTGGCCCGCTTAGGGCATTGGGGACCGGCTCTGCTGCAGGCAGATGAACGGGCCTGGAGGGAAGTCTGGGTGTCAAAGGCTGTGAAATGATTTTGTTTTCTGAGTTCTCAGTGGCCCCAATTCTTCTCCCTCACCCCCAACTTTACTGAGGTAAAATCGGCAAATGTAATTGTCTATAAAATTGACAAAATTGTGTGAAGCCGTATAACGTGAGGATCTGATACATATATGTATGCATTGTGAAACGATTACCAAAATTCAGTCCATTAACACCTCCATCTTGACCTCACAGTGTTGCACCCCCCCCCCTTTTTTTTTTGGCAAAAACGCTTAAGATTTACTCTTAGCAAATTTTAAATATGCAGTACAGCATTATCAGCTATGGTCATCATGCTCCACGTCACAGTGCCAAAAGTTATTTCTCTTAGAACTGGAAGTTAGTGCCCCATTTCCTCTATGCCCCAGCCCCTGGCAACCACCATTCTACTCTATGATTTTGACTTTTTTTCAATTCTACCTATAAGTGATGGCATACAGGATTTGTCTGTTTCTGGCTTATTTCGCTTAGTATAATACACCTCCACTTTCATTTATGTTGTCACAAATATCAGGGGTTCCTTTTTTATGGGTGAATGATATTCCATATGTATATGCCAAGGAAATGAATACCATACTTTCTTTAATTCATTCATCCATTGATGGGCACTTTGGGTGTTTCCAGATCTTGGCTGCGGTGAAGAATGCTGCAGTAAACATGGGAGTACAGATATCTCTTTGAGATAATGATTTCATTTCTTTTGAATATATTCCTAGAAGTAGGATTGCTGGATCATATGGGAGTTCCATTTAATTTTTTGAGGAACCTTCATACTGTTTTCCATAGTGGCTGAGCCAATTTATATTCCCACCAACAGTGGACAAGCTTCTCCTTTCTCCACATCCTCACCAATACTTGTGTCTTGTCTTTTTTGATGACAGCCATTCTGACAGGTGTGAGGTGATATGTCATTACAGTTTGACTTGTATTTCCCTAATGATCCAATTTTTTAATTGTATTATTTGGTGTTTCGCTATTGAGTTGTACGAGTTCTGTATTTTGGATATTAATCCCTTAGCAGACATTGCTTTCTAAGTGTTTTTTCCCATGCTGCAGGTTGGGAGGTTGCCTTTTCATTTTGTTGACTGAAGTTTCTTTGCTATACAAAAATGCCCTCAGGTGGTATTCCTTGCCCTGTGACCTTGAACAAAGCCCTTCAAGGGCCTATCTCTGCTTCTTCCTCTGTTTGGGATGAGATTAGACTAGATCCGTGGCTTTTCAGATGTTTTAATCTATGGAACCTTTCACGCATATGAAATGTTGTAATCTAGCCTAATAAAAGCAGTTTTACAAAATCTGACCTATTCTCATTTAAGTGTAGGTGAGGGACCCAGAGTTCCCCCTACCCCACTCAAATCCCCTTAACCTGTCAGAACTCCAGCAGTCCTGTGGGGCCACCTCCATTCCAATTTGATAACAGGCTGACAAAATGCAGAAAGTCGCATTAATGCAAGGCCTAAAAAATCGGGTGATTTTACCTTTGTCAAACCTGAAGACAGTGTATTTTACAAATTTTAAGTCAACCAACCTAAAATG
Organism: Leopardus geoffroyi; assembly: GCF_018350155.1. NCBI lineage: Eukaryota > Metazoa > Chordata > Mammalia > Carnivora > Felidae > Leopardus > Leopardus geoffroyi. The sequence continues at coordinate 140,225,373 of NC_059328.1, forward strand.
GCTTAATCCATCATAAACTTGAAAGCACCAATCATTCTTCCCTTTTATATACCCTGTTGCTTGTAACCAGAGTATTTTTAGCTTTGCTGTTGTTCAGTGATGTGCAAATGAACGTGGGTGATGAATTCTGTGAAGTATACCCAGGTCAACATTTCACGATGCTAGAGCCCTTCCCCCACCCCCACCTGGATTCCAGAAACCCGGACTCTTTGCCGCACCCCCATCCCCCGCTCTAACCCTGTACTATACAAAAAGTATATCAACTTTCTCAACCTCTGCATTGATCATGTCAGTCTCCCCCCCAAAATAACCGCATTGTTTGAAAGACGAAAACTCACCTCCTGATACCAACTTTCTGAAAGATCCATGATTATTTAATTTCCTCTCAAACCCTATTCCCCACTTCCTTTTAATATACATTCTATTTTGGTAAGTCATTATTTCCCTCAGTCTCTGCCTCCAAACCTGTGGTCATGCTCTTTGCCCATCTCTGTCTGTCTTGTTTTCCCCATAAAGACCCTTCATCCTTTCTGTTGCCTATAGCTCATCCTTCTGGTCCTTCCATGCTCTGTCTTCTCCCTCCCATGGTACTCAGCAAGGTGGCAGCATGGTGTGGCAGCAAAACCACACAACAGGGAGACCACACTAGAACTACAATCCTGGAATTCTCCCACTTATTCGCAAGATGTCCTTGGCCAACCCCCTTGACCTCTTTGGGTCTCAGTTACCTCATCTGTAAAATGGGGTTAATATCTCCTTTGCCTACCTCAACATGCAGTTGTAACAATCAAAAAAAGAATTATAGGTGAATGCACTTTATCTAATTAGGGGTTCTTCATTTTTCATTTTTGTTCTTAAATAATAGTAGGGTATTATTATTCCTTACTGTCTCCTCCTATAGCACTTGACCCTGTACTCACTGCAGTCATTTCATGTGTGATATCTAGTCTGGCCAGTTCTTTAGGTCAAAGATTTTTCTTAAATTTAAAATTTAATTCCAGTGCAACTTTACAGTGGTTATCACAGTGCTGATCACATATTAGATAGTTCGTGTGGATTTGTTAAATGGAAAATATTGGAGGTCAAAATTCCAAGAGCCAATCATTTTTGGGTGCTGGCAGAAGAGGTCACTTAATTATCAGAGGATACTTGAAATTCTGGCATCCTCCCAAAACAAGACTGAAATTCTAAGGATTCAAAATGGGTGTGGAAGATCTTAGAAGCAGGGTAAATAAGTTATCTGGGTGAGATACTCTTTTGAAGATTAACTGAAGGTAGAACTCTGTTCTGGGACCAGTCATAATGAGGCTGGCAGTCAGTCCTTGGTCAGCATAGCCTTTTAAATACTTGGCATGCTTGGGACGCCTGGGTGGCTCAGTCAGTTGAGTGTCCGACTTCGGCTCAGGTCATGATCTCACGGTTTGTGGGTTTGAGCCCCGCGTCGGACTCTGTTCTGACAGTTCGGAGCCTGGAGCCTGCTTCGGATTCTGTGTCTTCCCCTCTCTCTGCCCCTCCCCTGCTCATGCTCTGTCTGTCTCTGTCTCAAAAATAAAACATTAAAAAAAAAAACACAAAAAACTCTGCATGCTCACAACGAATAAGGAGAAAGTTCCAGTGAGTGAGGATGCCACCTGGGCTGTCAGAACTGCACCAGGATTCACTGAGGAGGCTGTGTCTCCGAAATAGAAGAGTGAGTGCTGTTAGTGTCTTAGTAAGTGCAGGGCGAATACTTCTTCATGGAAGTGAAAATTACTTCACTTTGAATCATCAGGGAAGATACCATTTTTTTTTTTTTTAATAACTGGAATAACTTCAGGAAGATAAGGTGAACATGCTGGTATAAACTCTCAGGGGGGCAGGAGAATGCGGGATACCTTTCACTACACTGGAGATTTAATTTGAAGTCGGTAAGCTGGTGATCAGTAAAACTTGATTTCCCTGCCTCCAAACTTGACTTAGTGTGTACCTGATGCTTCTGGAAGAAATGAACTTGTTGGCTGGTGAAATTTCTTTTTGTTTCTTTTTTGAATGTTTATTCATTTTTGAGAGAGAGCAAGAGACAGAGCGTGAGTGCAGGAGGGGCAGAGAGAGGGGGGGAGACACAGAATCAGAAGCAGGCTCCAGGCTCTGAGCTGTCAGCACATAGCTCGGTGTGGGGCTCGAACCCATGAACCATGAGATCATGACCTGAGCTGAAGTTGGGTTCTTAACTGACTGAAAAACCTGGGTGCCCCTGGCAGGTGAAATTTCTGAGCCAAGAATTGGGGGCATGGGAGCTATTAAGTGTTGGAAATCCTCAAAGTACCAGGCTATCCAATCCTTAGTTTAGGATATGGAAACAGAGCATCAACATAATAGGCTGCAAACCTAAGTGCACCCTTTCATTTATTCTGGGGATATCTGTGGAAAGTCTCACCCAGACTGCTTTTTTTTTTTTTTTTTTTTTTTTTTTTTAAGAGGAAACATTTTTCCTGAGGTATTTCCTCTACTCGGCCAAACTAAATGTGTTAGATCTGTTCTTTTCAGATTTGCTTATTTCTGGCATCCTCCCTGTGTGGTTTCAGCATAAATAATATGCTTCCCTACCTACTACAAGCTATAGGAATCACTAGCATTTTAGAAAAGTGATGGTGGTAGAGTTAGTAACACTCTATAATCCATTGTTTCCATAGCAACTGGTGCATGTTTGCTGTTTGTACACGGACTGCCTTCATCACTCTATTCAAACCACTTTAGAGCATGGACCATGTCTTAAATTTTTATTTCTGGTTCCTCATATGGTGCACAGTAGGTGTTCAAGAATGCTTATTAAATGCATAAAAAAATAAAATGAAGTAAAAATGGCTAAAATGAATTTTAAATGTGTATGTATTTTTGTCTGCAGATATGTGTATATATATATGTATGAATTTTCCATTTTAAAAGTTTATTTGATGACTACTTTCTCCGCTAAGAAAAACCTCCAAAATAAATGTGGATTGATTAAGTCAAAACATAACACTTCTAATCCAATACTCAACATAATTACCCACATGAAAGGAAGCCAGATAAGTGAGGAATACATTATGTGACCATGCTGCAGCTGCAGAACATTGCCACATTTTCTTAGATTTGTCCTGCAGGGCCCAGTGAACCCAGGCCTAAAGGAATTCTTATGACAGCTCTCCCAACTGTCCTTCATGAGCTACTATTGCCAAAAGCTATAGAAAGTTAAGCAAAAAGCCTAAGCAGGGGTAGCAATATTTAAATATACAACCACCTAGTAGCCCTCATTTAGCTATTAGATTCCTGCAGTTCTGGAATTTTCCTTGAAGGATTTCATAGCCAAATCAAGCTCATTGGAATATTGATTATTCTTGCCACTGCTTTCTCCTCACGGAAGCTCCTGATTTGATGTCAGTTTGATACTTCTGTATATCAACCTCTATCTCTTATATAGACTTGAACCTTTAACTGTTTGGGGTTAATGGTCAGAAATCAGATGTTGCTGTAAAGTATGTCCTGAGTACTGACCATGTCTTCTCTACATTCTAAGTGTAGTATATAACGTGCATATCCCCTGTGCAAGTTTTTTTTTCCCCTTGTTAAATCCATTGTCTCATAAAATGCTCCTTAAAATGTGCCTTTCACCTCTCCTTTCTTCATTTCACAATAGTCAGCAAACATTTGGAGCCCTGCTCTATGCCAAGCCCATTGCTGGAGATGAAAGACTAGACTAGGCCTGTCTTCAGGGAGCTTGAATTTGGTAAGAGAGGGAGATAGGACCCCCTCCCTTTGTGCCCACGTTCTTCTCCCCATTGAAGAATCTGACCACCTGGTCCAAATGGCTGCATGGGCTTGTGTGGCATTCAGGGATTAGCCAAGTGTTTTTCGGTAGACCAATTAAACGAAATCACTGAGAAGAATAATTAGGGTCCAAAGCCCCAAACTTAATCTCATATTAACCTGGAAAAATAGCAGCAGTGATTGCCATCTGCTGACATGCCACCCACAGACAGACAGTGAATGTTCTAGGCCGGCCAGGCCTCCCATGAGCAGGACCAGGAAAGTACCCCTGATTAGAGCAATTAGAGCAGCTCCCTGGGCCGGTTCTTAATTTGCTTAATCACACTCACTTCACTGGACTATGCCTTGGGCTTAGGGAGTTTTAGGGGAAGAAAAAAAATGCAAGGTTTGGGGAAAGAGAAAGGAAACAATTTGAGAGAGAGAATTCAAATTCTCCTCTCTAATCAGTTTAGGGTTGGCAAAAAGGAGAATGACATCAATGACAAGGTGTAAATATGAGGAAGCTGATTTGGAAAATGGGTCCTTTGAGTCTTGTTTGGGTGAGAATCATTGAGATCACAAAAGGAAGCAGCTGGTAAGTTCTGGAAACCTTTTTGTGTTAGCCCAGAATCTGAATAATGCACTAAGTGGAGTGTAGTGCATATATTTAAATATTTATGTATAATTGGCTGTTATTTCTTAGCCTGCTCTGCCATGGTCCCATGACTTGATACCCTTGCTTTTAAATGATCGTTTTCTAGATGCTAGAAAGGCGTTGTACAGAAAAAGAGAAGAATCCTAGCATACCAAACAGGGAAAATGCAGAAGGAGACCAATTTCAAACCAGAAATCCATCATAGCAAGTTGTCTTTGAGAAGTTTTGAAAGTACTCTAGGGTGGGGACCGAAATGGAGGTGTTTGGAATTGGAGCCCAATTTAAATTCTATCCATGACTTACTTTGTAGTCTTGAGCAAGTTACTTATCCTCTCTTTAAACTTTAAATTCATTGTCAAGTGGGGAGGACAACAGTGCCCACCTTGCAGGGATATTGTAAGAACTAAATGAACTAATGGTGTTAGGTACCTGACACCCATAGCCTTCAACAGATGTCAGCTTGGAAAAGGAAGTCATCCTGCAGGGGGACACATGGAGAAAATCAGCCAGTCGCTGGAAAATCGGCTCTCTGAGAGAAGGAACTTTATTTTAAGCACTGATGCAATGGCTGTGAACCAAGGTGCTCCATAAATATTGATTGAATAACTAAATAAATGTAGTAAGTCCATTTAGAGTGTTTAAGTTAGGTTATTGATGAAATTAATGTGCATTTTAAATGACTATAAGGAAATAATGGGTGAAAATTTCAAGTGTGGCAAAGGTGTATTTTTGAAACTTTTAGCCAGGAAAATGTTCCTTCTCGCTTTGCCCATCAGGGACACAGAGTTTGATTCCATTTTTTTCCCTAAGACCAAATGATTTGGGGAGCGTTTTTGTAACATTCTAGATGGTCTCTTCCTAGGTGTGGATTCCCCGTTCTTTTGCTGTCCTGTTTGGATTGTGTAGGAGTGAGAGAAGCACACGTTTAAACTACTAATGATAAATACTCTTCTTCCATTTGCTTCCAGAGTGTGACAGTTTAGTATCCCCTTGTGATGGAGGGCAGAGGCTCAGAGGTGCAATACCTCTCTCTCATATGTAAGTAGGCCCCACTTGGGGGGTCTCTTCTGAACCAACCATCCATGGGCTACTTGGTTCTGCCCTTATCTGTGGGCAGTGTCTTCCTCTGGTCCCTGGGGTCTCAAGCTTTTGCACAGAGGGAGGGGAAAGGGATTGGCATTCTCCACCTAACCCTAGCCTGAAGTCATTTCTTACACCAGACGTGATGAACAAATACTGCCTTTGGAGGAAGGTATACAAATTTGCCAAAGAAAGGAATGCAGTTCTGGGACCTCCTAGCTACAGGATTATGTAAATCATTCAACACTAGTAAAGCTTAAGTTATGAAAGTAATTTCCATTTGTAGTGCAGCTAATTAGTCTAAGGAAATGGTGGCAGGGGATGTGTTCTATAACTTCTCAGGAGGTAGCCCTGGCTCTAAAGAGAGAGTTTCAAACTCATCTCTAAGATGTTACTTGTGGATAGCTAATATTTGAGTTCGTAAGTTCATACTATCTTCCAGACATTATTCTAAGTGTTTGAGACATATTAAGTCACTCACTTGAGGTCATTATTGTTTATCTCCTTTTTACAATGAGGAAACTGAGGCACAAGGAGGTTAAGTGATTTGTCCAATGCTTGCACTAACTTTTAACGCTTAATTACGTGTAAGGAAACGGAAATCCTGAGAAATAGACCAGGTATAGAAAGATATTTAGCTTGTCACTCAGCCAAAGAGCAGGAATCTGCCCCTTGCTTTAGGTGCACAAGGAACCATTGCTTCCTTTCCTATGGAAGCGAGTCATAGCCCCCTCTTACCATGAAGACCTGATGCTAGGGACTAAGAGAAAGGGTTCCCAGGCTGCTGCCTCTTTTCTACTTGAAAGCCTGAAATTTGGAATCTCAGAACCTCTAACGGAGTCATGGGGATGAGCTATTTCTAATATTTCAAGGAACCTAACAGAAATTGTTCACTTACGGGCAGCCAAACAACCTGGGCTAATAAGTATATAAAAACATTTTGTTTTGCGTTTGTCAAAATTATATATCATGTTAATAATTTAGTTATCTTGTGTGGGTCAGATACTTTTCATGGCAATTGTATGTTTTTAATCTTAAAGATGGGTAACTATCTTCTTTTTTTTTTTTTTTTTTTTTAATTTTTTTTTTCAACGTTTATTTATTTTTGGGACAGAGAGAGACAGAGCATGAACGGGGGAGGGGCAGAGAGAGAGGGAGACACAGAATCGGAAACAGGCTCCAGGCTCTGAGCCATCAGCCCAGAGCCTGACGCGGGGCTCGAACTCACGGACCGCGAGATCGTGACCTGGCTGAAGTCGGACGCTTAACCGACTGCGCCACCCAGGCGCCCCAAGATGGGTAACTATCTTCTACATATGGTTTAGCTAAATCATTCTAAACACGGAATCTAGGGTCTGGAGTAGGGGCAAAATAGAAATGGACTTTGGAGATGGAAACAGTAGCCCCTATTGGCCTATTGTTCAGAAGATGTGTTGCTTATACTCAACAACCACAACATACTCAAATGGATAGCATGTTTCTCTTCTGCAGGAAGGCAGTGCTTTCTATATGTTTATCTATCTTACCTACTTTTTTCTGTTCTTACAGATCACTGTGACCGTGTTCTTACTAAAGTCTCGGGGAGACTTTACTGATGAAATCTGTAAAATGTAATCAGGTTGGTGAATTCTCTGATGTCCACATCCCTACCATCACATGATACACTTCAAAGCCAAATAAAAAATGCTATTTTGTGTCATCTCATCTTTGGCTTTTCCAGGCCCCTGGTCCAGTAGAATTATTGAGCTTTAACTAGATGGTAGGTACTCAATCATAAACTATAGAGCCAAAAGAATTCTTTGTTTGAATTTAAATTTTGAGTCTTTTATGATTTATGTGGGTAAAAAAATCAAACCAAAAATGGGGTATACTCTGAGAAGTCTTCTTCCTACTTTTGCCCCCTCTTACTATTTTTTTTTAATGTTTATTTATTTTAGACAGCTCGAGTGGGGGAGGGACAGAGAGGGAGACAGAGGATCTGAAGCAGGCTCTGCACTTGCAGAGCCCGATGTGGGTCTCAAACCCATGAACCGTGAGATCACGACCCAAGCCGAAGGTGGGCGCTTAACTGACTGAACCACCCAGGCATCCCTTATACTATTTTTTACCCTGTTCCTTCACCTACAGTTCATCGCTCCTATTAATTTCCTGTATATTGTTACTGAGTGTATTTATGCATATATAAGTAAATGCATATGATAATTCTTTAAGTTTATTTATCTATTTTTGAGAGAGAGAGCATGCACGCACAAGGGCGAGCACATGAGCAGGGGAGGGGCAGAGAGAAAGGGAGACAGAGAATCCCAAGCAGGATCCATGCTGTCAGCACAGAGGCTGACGTGGGGCTCAACCTCATAAACCCATGAGATCATGACCTGGGCTGAGATCAAGAGTCTGATGCTTAATGAACTGAGCCACCCAGGCGCCCCCATATAGTAATTTTTATTGTTTTCTCTCCAACACACAAAAATAACGTGATATTCATATCTCTATATCTTTCTCCATTCAGATATATATGTATATATAATCTGTATCCTAGGGCTTTTTCACAGCATCATACAGGGAACATCTTTGCTGTGTTCTATTCCATTGTGTATGTAGAGTTTTAGACATGCACACACACACACACACACACACACACACACACACACACACACTCTTTTTGATGGACACAGATTGTTTCCAATCCTTTGCTATTATAGTGCTGCTATGACTCTGATGACACTGTATCATTGTGCATGTGTACAAGCCATCTTTTGAAGAAATTCCAAGAAGTGAGATTTTGGGTAAAGGGTAAATACATTTAAAAGTTTAATAATGTTACCAAATTGCTTCTAAGGGGTCATCTTTCCACAATCAATGTATGCAAATAATGGTTTCCCATGGTCTCCTTAAAACACAGAATTAGAATACATTTTTATATGAGACTAGTCAAAATCTGAAAGTTTAAAGTATACTCTTGGTTCTCATTTCTCCTATTTGAAAAGATGCTTAACTTTTCTCCTTGTGTTTAAAGACCATTTTGTTTATTTTTCTATGAAAAGGCTGTTAATGTTCTTTGCTTCTTTTTCTGTTAGGTTACTGATAATTTTCTTATTGATTTCTAGTAGCTCTTTCCATATTAGCGAGATTATCCATTGTTTTGTCTGTGACATAAGTTGAAAGAAATTTTTTTTCCAGGTTGTTACTTGTTTCTCGATTCATACTATCTTTTGGTCATACATAACTTATTTAATGTAATTGAATGTATCAAACTTTAATTTTATACTTTCTGAGTTTTGAATTACAAATGGAAAGGCCTTTCACCCCTCCAAGGAAGTCACTCATATTTTGTTCTGGTACCTTAAGAAAATTTTATTATGGAAAATTTTAAGCACATTAGAGAAATTAGGATAATAACAGATAATAACAGATTCCCATGTGTATTTGAGTGTATTTCTGGATTTGCTGTTCCATTTGTCTAACTACTCATGTGCAAATACTATGCTGTTTTAATTACTATAGCAATAGAGAATGTTTTAATGTCTATCCAGAGTAGTTATTCCCTAAATGAGATAGTCATCTACTCCAAGTCATGCTCTATAAAAATGGGAGAAAATTATAGTTGGTAATCCAACCTCCTCAGGTCAGGGATAGACTTGATTTAGAAGTTGACAAGGAATGGGAATTGTGCGAGTGAAGGCGGTCCCCAAGGAGAGTAGTACTATTAACATACTATAGGAAGGTAAATAGTAATTACATAAGAGCATGAAACTCAGGGCAGGTCCTCATCTAGAAGGTGGGATGAGGAAGAGGAACCCACGAAGGAAAAAGGACATGGTTCTGGTAGTTGAAGCTTGCTTTGCCCTTTTAAATAGCCAATCCTGGTTCTCTTTGGCAAAGTCGGAAGGCTGATAATAGAGAAGGTTGAAATATTTGCTGTATGTATGCTCCGGGGAACTGATCAGAGACTTGAAATCTGTCGCAGAGCAACAGCCCGGGTGAAGTGTGGCAAGGAGCCCATGCTGTCATTCTGCTCTGGGCAGTTCACAGGTCTGGACTCTGTGGGCAGTCTGTGCATAGGCTTGTGTCTCTGTGGGTGCAAGGGTGAACCCCCCCTTCCCCGCCCCCCATGCATATCTCAGGAAGGGCAGTGAAGATGATACTTCTCAGCCCTCTTTCCAGGAGACAGTACTAAATCTACCTAACAAGATATCTTTGCTGTAAAAGATCTGAGAGCGAGGACTTCTAATGCAAGTGCTCCTTGGGGGGCGCCTGGGTAGCTCAGTCGGTTAGGTATCTGACTTTGGCTCAGGCCGCGATCTCACTGTTTGTAGGTTCAGGCCCTGCATTGGGCTCTGTGATGGCAGCTCAGAGTTTGGAGCCTGCTTCGGACTCTGTGTGTGTCTCTTTCTCTGCCCCTCCCCAACTTGCACTCTCTCTCAAAAATAAAAACATTACTATGAATTCTCCTTGGAAATACATCCAAAGTATTTAGTAGGGTCAAATCATAATTTCTCCCCCCTTTGAAATGCACATATCTGCTATACTCTGTCTATACCCTCGTTAAAGCCCAGAGAATGTTAAGATGGTTAAAACATGGGGAAAAGGCCTAGGTTTGGAGTGGGTATAGATACTGAACCTGGATCACTGCTTTATGACTTCATTCCCCAGCAGACACCCTTAATAGCCTTTGGCACAGCCCATGACCTTCTCATCTCCAGTTTCCTCTTTATAACCTGCAGATGAGCACAGAAAACTTACCTTTCACAGGGATGTTTGGGGAAGATTAATTAGTTTTCAATGGGAAAGTTCTTTGACAATCAGTCATGTGGTATAGTGTGCTAATTTGAGTCTGTACAGCCATGACTTGGGGTAGCAGCCTGCTGCCCAAACCCTGACACTAGAGGGTAAGTGGAAATCGGTCTGCCTCAGCGTCAAGGATATGGACTTTGCAAATTGAATGAATGTGTGAAGTCAACCTTAGTCAAGCATTTATTCAACACCTATTAGCTGTCTGCCCTGTGCGAACAGTATGAAGCAGTCATAGTGGGTGCTGTGTGCATTGGGGGGGGTGGTGGTTACCAAGGAGTGGTAAACCTGAAATGCAGGTACTGTACTTACTGCTAGAGTGGTTATTACCCACAGTGGCGAACAAAAGCCCAGAACTGCAACTCTGGACTAGAAATCATCTGCCATCAATAGTGTGAGCTCAGCATCAATTACAGTGGGCTCCATGTTCCGGCGTACTGAGTAGTAAGTAGGGTCATGGGTGCTTACTCAGTTCTTCACTTTTCAGGTGCTGTCCTTACCACATCCCTAAGCTAGTCTTCCCCTTAAGATGCTTTCAGTGAAGGGAGTCTTTGGATCCACTAACAAAAGGGAACTAGAAAAGACTCCCTTTTTTGGCCTTTTTGACTTTGTTGTTGCATGCCACTGTTTTAAAATCTACATTCAAGGTGTGCTTTAAGTACAAGGTAAAAGGGACTATTTTAGGCATTATCACAGAACACTTTCTCTGCCAGTAAGGAGTTTTATGGTCTGGAAATTGGTACAGAATATGGATGAGATCTCCGTGTACATTTTGAGCTGAACTTTTCCTCCACCTCTTTCAGTTGTCCTTGAGTGAGGGTAGGAGGGAATGGAAGAGAAGGAGGGGGAAAGAAAATTAAGAAAGGTGGGTATGAGTAACCTTGGGAGGTGAAGTAAAGGGCTTTTCTGGGCAAATGAGGCTACCAGGAACATTATTCCAGTAGGAAGGTTTGGTACCACAGAAGATGAGAGGTTACCAGATGCCTAACCAAAGGGGGCATTTCAAGAAAACATAGTCACGTAAAAATTAGTGTTGTTTCTCAAAATGTAAGATCTTAGGAAGGAGACTATAGGGCAAAGCACCATTACATTAATATGGGATTCCAGTTTACAGTGGATTTATTATACTCAAGTACACTTACATTTCTGTGTAGATATTTACAGGTGCTACAATGCAATTGGAGGTACTACACTGAAACCTGAATGTACTAAGGCTTCAGTGGGCTTCAGTACTGTGTCCATAACAACGTGTGTTCTTTTTTCGCAGCTTCTTGATTGAAGTTCAAGAATTTTGCCTATCCTCTGCTTACTTATTTTTTAAATTTTTAAAAAAATTCATTTCTGAGAGCCTGCGTACACACACTTGAGCAGGGGGAGGGGCAGAGAGAAAGAATCCCGAGGAGGCTCTGGGCTAACAGCTCCAGGCTTGAGCCCACAAACCATGAGAACAAGACCTGGGCTGAACTCAAGAGGAGGACGCTTAACGGACTGAGCCACACAAGTGCCCCTATCCCTCTGTTTGTTTAATGATATTCTTCAGTGATGGTAGGAGCAGAAAAAGCTGAATTTTGATGGGTTTGTGATATTTGCATGAGATTATAACATATTCTTCAGCTAGATTTATCTATTTAATATTCCCATTTTCTTTCGAAAGCCTTTGTTCTTACCTCGATTGGTTTATAGCATAAATTCAATTGTTGCTTTACTATAAGCCAACAGTAATATTCGCTCTTATGTTCTCCTAGTAAAGCAGTACTGTTTATTCACTACAGCTGTTCCTACTATAAGTCTGCTATAACAATAAGCCATGATACTTTGGTCCAAAGTGACTCTTGGTATTTTAAGACTAGATTCAAGGCTCAGATACCAGGCAGGCAGATGGCACATTCAAAGGTATATTCAGTCTGGTGAATTGATAGGAGGTTATTTATAATGGTATGGCTAGCTTTGGGAAAACCAGCAGGAGATAGTACCAGACGCCAGAGTTAGCAACAGAGAAGTTATTTCTGTTATGTAGGCTTATAGGACAAGGAGAGAGAATGGCTGTCAGAACCCAGGAGAAGGTAGCTCTGGAGTTGGCCACCTGACAGGAACTGAGGGATGTGCTAACCAGGCAGGGAGTGAGTCAGGGAACAGGTACCCCAGTCTCAGTCTCTTCCCATTCTCCAACCTCCCAGTTTCTGCCATTACCCAAACCAAATTAGAAGCCCATGGGGAAAAAAAAAAAAACTATGAGTGGTCTTCATAACTTGGCTTCCCAAGGCACAGAGCAGCATGGAGAGGGATGGAGGTTGGGTCTCAAGGGGCAAAAGGTGAAACCCGGCAGGGTTCACTTCCCTTCCATCCTGTGAGGATAGCTTGGGAAGATGGTCATAGCATTTTTAAAGCCTGACATAGTGTGTGTTGAACAACATGTAAATAGACTAGGTTGTAGTTGAGTAGACCTTCAGTTGCTGAAAATAGAGTTCTTACAATCTCCACATGGTTAACCTAAAATCTACACAAACAATTTAAATGGAAGTTCTATTGGTAGAGAAAATGAAAACTTTTAAAAAAATTTTTAATGTTTATTTCTGAGAGACAGAGCACTAGTGGGGGCGGGGTGCGGTGCAGAGAGAGAGGGAGACACAGAATCTGAAACCTGCTCCAGGCTGAGCTGTCAGCACAGAACCCAGCGTGCAGCTCAGACTCACGAACCGTGAGATCATGACCTGAACTGAAGTCGGACGCTTAACCCACTGAGCCACCCAGACACCCCTTTTTTTCTTTTTTCAATTTATTTTTATTGGTAATGCCTACAGTTGTGTGAGACCTTTAGAAACTTTTAGCTTATTTACAAGTAAGGACTAAAACTTGTTGTGCCCAACCCAGTGCTAAGCAAGAAGGGATATGGTCTTATGTCCCCAGACAAACCCAAGCTTTTTTCAGAGTAGAGTCTAACCCATGGGCTGGAACAGACACGGTAAGGTTAAATGAATGAGAAATATTGGAACTAGGCCTTTAAAGAGGAGTTGTCAGTATGGGTAAGGATGCATGTGAGAGCACAGAACTTGTTGCTTTTTAAAACAGACTTTGTAAGAACCATTGCATCTTATGTAAGCACAAAGAATACAGATTTATCAGAAAACAGATAAATGAAATGCTCAACTTAGGCCCATTGTGCCACGTGTGTTCTAGGGTAGTTTTCCTAAAATTGTTCTTCAGGGGAATTTTACAAACTTCTCTCATGTATGCTCAGACAATCATAGAATTTGATAGCTGTAAAACGTGTATTGAATTTCAGTGTTGAGTAGGTGTTGCATGATCTTAATATTTTCCAGTGTGTAATCCATAGAAGAACCAACCTTAAATTTCTATTTTTAGCTTTCCAACTGATTTAATAATTTGACAAAAACAGCAATGGGTAGGGACTTTTCCTTCAATTTTCATGACTTTCCGCAAAACAGATATTTAATATCTCTATTTTACTGATAGGGAAACAGAGTCTCAGAGAAATAGAGGGGTTTGTTAGAGTAGATCAAACAAGTGACACAATCAGAACTTGCACCCAGGCCTGCGTGCCTACAAAGGCCATTCTTCCCCCATTATACTAGACAGCATTTACACTTGACTTTATCCTTGTGGGATTATGAACCACTGCTTAAATGCAGTTTTTCTTGTTGCAATTAAAACACTATTTAATGCACATAATTTTTCAGTTTCCTCTGGGAATATGAAATTATGCACATATATATCTTTATATATGTACATTTCCTTCTGCTCCAAGCGGTAATAGTGACAATTTATAGAGCAAGTGACATGCTGTAACTTTGTTATATATGCAGAATGCAGAAATTTTTTATTAGGATTGCTTTTATAAGCTTGTCAGCTTCCAGAGAGTTCTTTGAATAATCTGTCCTGAATTTTGTGACTATGCAAAAGTCAGCATGATAGTCTTTTGCCAAAGCACATAGTTTATTGTTGTTTTTTAAAATGCCCTCCTGTTTTCAGAATGAAACCCACGAACATGTCCTTTACTTGTGTGATATATTTTTAGCTGTAGAATCGAGAATAAAGTTGAACTAGTGGGAGCTCTATAAACAATGGTCAGTGACATTAAGCCCTAGCCCAGAAGAAAGATGACAAGCCAAATGTATAGTAACAATTCTATATACCGAAGATCTCCCAACTGAAGGATAACAATATGGGTCCTGGAAACAGCTGACATGATTGGCAATACAGTCTTTTATACAGAGTTCTAGGGACACTTTTACAACCTGGCACATAATTAGCACTTAAACAGTCAAGTCATTCAATAAAATAGATCTATGTTTGTGTAGAAGCACATACGTACATGTATGTATGTGGGTGTGCATATATGCATGCACACATATCCAAATGAATTTATTGCCGAAGATTTGTTTTGGTATAGACATTCTCTTATGTTAGAATTTATACAGAGAGGTTCAAATGAGAAGGACATCTGCATGAACGCTTTATTTTTATGGTCCCTTTTTTATGTCAGCTGAGACTAAATGAAGTCAAAAGTCCTAGCCATCGCCTGTATGCTGACCCTGAAAGCTAAATTTTCTCAGTTGAGTTGTGTATGCCACATATTAGAGAATGCATGCTCGGCATGAAACATTCCTCCACTCAACAAATGTAGAATAATGGATTCTTAGCCAGCTGTTGGACATTCCAGCCTAGATTTCTATTATGAGAGCTTTGATTGGTTATTAAAAGAAATGGGTTCGGCAAAGCAAGCAAGGATATGGAACATAAAAACAATGTCTTCCATGCCCAGCCTTTGTTGCTGCTTGGTTTATGTCTATGTAGTTCTGCCAGTGGAATTGCTCATTAACAGTACCAAACACCTGTGCGCCCACAGCTTTCCTGCAGAACTTCAGTCCACTTGTATCTTTCTCTCAAATTTAAAGACCCCCTGCTTCCATGGAAAAGAAAATAATCTCTCTCATTTGCCTCCCTGATAGCAGAAATACCTCTATATTTTTTTTCTTTTTTTTCTTTTAAAGAAATGGCCAATTGAAAGATGCCTCTGCAGCTCTTTGAAACAAATTTCAGGCATTATCCATATGCTGTTTGGTGCTCTCTGTATAACACATAGCACCCATTAGTTTGAGAATTAAATACCAGGAAGAGTTTCCTTTTATCAAATAATGAGAATATGTGTCCCATATGCATCTCCCTTAACGCCTGAAAGGTACAAAGTGAAATGTAATGCACAACAGAGGAACACCATGCATGGAAGTTTAGTGGTTCAGATCTTTCCTCTCTCAGGGTTTTTACTCTGTATTTTGAGAGCCTTAATGTCGAAATGACTTGGCATAAGCCTCCTAAAAATCGTTTGTGGGTACAAACTGGGCAACAATTATTTCACCTATGTGAAGGATACTCTCAAATTTAATCAGTTAGCATATATTTATTAGGTTCCTACCATTTGTCTAAATAGTTCAATAAAACATGGCAAACCCATCTGGATTCTTTTTAAAAGGAGTACATTTTCCAATTCCCAATCATCTAAGCTTTTTAATCTTGTTCATGTGGAGTTCTTAACCTTCTCCTCTAGTGTCATCAAAGCCTTCTCAAAAAAGATGTAAACTTGTGTCTTTGACAAAAATGCAGCTGAAAAGCTATTACTTGGGAAGGGTTTTTTTAGTTTTTTTTTTTTTTCTTAACATTTGAATCACATTTAGAAAGTTGCCTTTAAAATTGATTAGACTATTTTTTACCCATTGAACACTTATTGCCCCGTATTAACTCATTAGCTTTAAGGTTGATTTCCATAATAACAGTATTTTAATATTAGCACTGTTTTTAGATGATATTTTATCAGGTTGTATGTAGTAGAAAAAACCATCTTTAGCACTACAAAATGTACTAAGCATAAGCCTTATGCTTAGAAATGAAATATTCATTTCTGTGAAGTTTTGATCCTATGATGAGATTTTTAAAGTTATCCTTGTAAACATTATAGCAGGGATCTGAAATATGGGAATACTGTATTACATATGACTTTTTATGGTATAACTGGAATTCTTTATTAATATCCTTCCATAGAAATCATAAAATCCTAGAAGGGGAAGGAACCTTGTCAGTCATTCATTCCAACTTTTCATTTGGTTGCAAGAAAGATAATTCCTGAATGCCCTTTAGAAATTAGTGCATAGAACTCAACACTATTTACCAGATTTGGTCCAGCTAGTATGGAATGGAGTTGGACAGTTATATCTCTTGATCTTATCTCTGTTCTCCTGCTAATGATATCTGAAGAACTGGGAAGGAAGATACATGAGGGGAAGCAGACACTTAACATTTCTTTAATGCCATCTAAGTGAAAGGTACTTTATCTATGTAATTATACCCAATCCCCACAACAGCTTAAGAAATTTATCTATATGGCTCTAAGCCTCACTTATCTTATTGACAAATGGGGTTATGTGGCTAGTAAATGTAGAAACAATTTGTAGTTTTCATAAGAAATTGAAGATGACACTAAGAAGTGAAAAGACATTCCATGCTCATGGATTGGAAGAACAAATATTGTTAAAATGTCTGTACTACCCAAAACAATGTACACATTAAATACAATCCTATCAAAATATCTATCAAAATCCTATCAAAATACCATCAGCATTTTTCACAGAGCTAGAAAAGACAATCCTAAAATTTGTGTGGAAGCACAGAAGACCCCAAATAACCAAAGCAACCCTGAAAAAGAAAAGCAAACTGGAGGCATCACAGTTGAGACTTTAAGTTATAATACAAAGCTGTAATAATCAAAGCGGTATGGTACTGGTGTAAAAATAGAAACATAGATCAATGGAACTGAATAGAAAACCCAGAAATGAACCCACAACTATATGGTCAATTAATCTTTGGCAAATCAGGAAAGAATATCCAATGGGAAAAAGAGTCTCTACAGCAAATGGTGTTGGGAAAACTGGACCATGTTCTTACACTATACACAAAAATAAATTCAAAATGGCTTAACGACCTAAATGTGAGACCTGAAAGCATAAAAATAGTAGATGAGAACACAGGCAACTTCTTTGACATCAGCTGTAGCACCTTCTTTTTAGATGTGTCTCCTGAGGCAAGGGAAACAAAAGCAAACTTCAAAAAAAAAAAAAAAGCATCAAAATAAAAAGCTTCTGCACAGTGAAGGGAACAGTCAACAAAACTAGAAGGCAGCCTGTGGAATGGGAGAAGATATTTGCAAATGACATATCTGATAAAGGGTTAGTATCCAAAATCTATAAAGAATTTATAAAACTCAACACCCAAAAACAAATAATCCAGCTTAAAAATGGACCAAAGACATGAGTAGACATTTTTTTCAAAGAAGACTATACAGATGGCCAACAGACACATGGAAAGATACTCAATGTCACTCAGCATTACGAAAATGCAAGTCAAAACTACAGTGAGGTATCACCTCACGCCTATCATAATGGCTAAAATCCACAATACAAGAAACAACAAGTATTGGCAAGGATGTGGAGAAAGGAGAACCTTCTTGCACTGTTGGTGTGAGTGCAAACTGGTACAGCCACTCCGGAAAACAGTATGGAGCTTCCTCAAAAAGTTAAAAATGGAACTCCCCTACAATCCAGCAATTGCACTACTAGGTGTTTACCCAAAGGATACAAAAATACTGATTTGAAGGGATACATGCACACTGGTGTTTATAGCAGCATTATCAACAATAGCCAAATTACAGCAACAGCCTCCATGTCCATCAACTGATGAATGGATAAAGATTGGAGGGGTGTGTGTGTGTGTGTGTGTATGTGTATACATATATATCTCTATATCTCCTTTATATACATACACACAGGAATATTACTCAGCCATAAAAAGAATGAAATCTTGCCATTTGCAATGACATAGATGGAGCTAGAGAGTATTATGCTAACTGAAATAAGAGAAAGACAAATAGCATATAATTTCACTCATATGTGGCATTTGAGAAACAAAACAAATGAGCAAAGCAGGGGGAATGTGGGGGTGGAAAGAGATAAACCAAGAAACAGACTCTTAACTATAGAGAACAAATTGATGGTTACCAGCATGGAGGTAGGTGAAGAATGGGTGAAATAGATGATGGTGTGATGAGCACTGGGTGTTGTATGGAAGTGTTGAATCACTATGTTGTACAGCTGAAACTAATATTATGTTGTATGTTACCTAACTGGAATTTAAGCAACAACTTTTAAAAAATGCTGATCCTGTAAAACAAAACAAAAAGGAGAACCAGAATCTTATTCTGGGTGCCCTTTCTGAATCTAAAGCCCATTGTTTTTCCTCCTCTCTAAGATGATTGTATTAACCCTTGGCAGACACATCTCAAATTTTTTTGGCCCCAGTAATGTATGTGAGTACAGACATTGTGTCTCTTATTTATTGTTTTCTGAGTGCTTAGCAGAATACCTGGTATAAATGCAAGATTTATCATCCTAATATTTTCAAGATTTGGATAAGCTGGTATGTGGTTGAATCATGATCCTACTTTTTCCTAGTGAATGTTGTTAAGAATAAAGTCCATGGTACTCCGTGGGTATTTTGTATTTTCAGAGGAAGATAATGGATTGGGTGGGTATAAGGTAAAATTCTCTCTTGTATTTTGCTTCCGGCACTTAAAAAAGCTAGATTAAATATCTCTAAGGAAATTCATATTTAAACTTAGGAGGACAAAAGAACTTTTTGTGTACCAGAAATAGAACACCTGTTAGAGAAGGTAGAAGCTGCAGCATAGGAGCTGGGCTCTCGATGCCCAGGCAGGTTAGCAATTGAAACCCCAGTCCCCCTGCAAGGAAGGGAACTACAACAGGGTCTCGACATAGATCCCATGAACATTGTCCTTAAATGTAACAGGAACCAGAGTGTCTCCGTTGGCCAACCTGGCCTAATAGCCAGAAGCAAGTAACACAATCCTTGTTGCAGATGATAAAGTTTTTTTGTTTGGGCAGATTTCTTCTTTTGAGAGGAGTGTTTTCATCTATTCTTGTCCTTCTTAGTAAAATTTCAGCACTCATTTTGAATTTCCACTTGGCCTTCTATTCTTTTTACAAGGGAAGCCGGGCCTATTAAAGTTTGTCATTAAAGTGTCTTACTGCGGGATAAGTGATGCTTTCAGGAAAGTGTGAATATGAGTGTTGATGGGCATGTTGGACTTAGTAGAGCTGCTTCCTCTAAATTATCCATTTCATTTGTTTTATTGGCAGTTGGAGTTAGCCTTGGCTTGCTGACTCATTTTTAGCAACTGTGCAGGAAGTACCAGTATTTACCACATTGTTCGGTGTCTTCTTTTTCAAATCTCCCTTTGAGTCCATTCCTTTTGAGACCATTTCTTCATCTTTGGACATTCCATCAACTCCTTACTGCCCACAATCTTTGTCTTGTTAAGAAAAGAGTTCCTTAAGATCATAGCTAAGATGTTGGTTCTATTTTAAAAAAAAGTATTTATTGGATATTTACCATGCACTGAGCCTAGACCTAGGGACTTAAAAAATAGTTTAAAAAATAATGTAGGTAATTTCCCTACCCCAAAAGAGAGTTTATGATGTCAAGGACATGCTGCTTGTTGAAACCCCCATCATCTTTGCATATTTTCCGTGGAGGCAGAAAATGCCACATGTAGGATAAGATGCTGATTACTACCCAGACCTGGGAAATAGTCACGCTTCTGGACCAAGTGCCGTGTAGGTCCTTTACTCTGGGCAGTAATAGGCCAGGTGGGCTTTGCAAATGTACACATCTGGCTACCTGCCATTCCCTGGAGTACCTGAGAGTTGCCCATCTCTGTTGAATCTGCCTTTGCAGAAAGCACCCCTTTCTTTTGGCATTCTGGAGCATATCTTACTTGCCAAAGAGAGGATCATAAACCAAATGGAAGGCCAGCACCACAGGTGAGGGGTTTTTGACCAGGCCTACCATCTGTGGGGAAAAATGGATAAAAACATTGTGCTCTGCTGGGGAGGAATGATTTGAGCCATCCTTGAACTTGAGTGTATACCAGATACCTAATGTATATGTGGAACTTTCTTAGTGTCAAATATAAAACCATCTAAGTCACAGGAAGCCAAATCCTGACAGTTGTATTCTGAAACAGCAAGCAGCAGTTCTTAACTGTTATGTTAAGATTAACAGATTCCTTAACAGATTCCTTTTGAGATCCTCAGCCCAGGGGGAAAAAATCTATATAGACACAATATTTTGCAAATAACCCTAGCAAGCTTACAAGTCACCCCTCCCCACTCTGAAGAACTCTGCTCTGTGTGATGGTCCTGGAGAAAATACCAGAATGGTTTAGTCTGACTCATCTTAAAGACTTCTTTTTTTTCCTTCTGGAGCAAAATACAAGCTCTACTGTAACCTTGTTCTGCAACAAAGACTGCAGTGAGAGCCTACTCAGCAAAGTCTCAGCAGATAATTTTTAGTTCAGAGTCTCCGTGAAATGATTCTAAATGTAAAACAACTTTCAGATACCATAGTTAGTCATTTGCTTTTTCATTATCCTAATGTCTTTTGGTTGTGAAAGATAAAACAGTCATGTTAACACAAACCTATCCACTGCAGAATAGATAGAGACAGATATAGGTACTTAGGGGAAAGCAGTGTTGGTAATAGATTATAAAGCCGGCTCTGGAAAATAGCAGACATTTTTATTTAGTGTTTTGTTTGTTTGTTTCATTTGATAGGTAAAACCTTTGCAGTTCTGGCAAATTTTGATACAACAAGGCTATGCTGTTTTAGCTAAAAATGGAAATAAAAATATACTAGTCCATATGGCAACTTTTCACTGTTGTTTTGATGGGGTTACTGTGTTCCAGGCAGTGTGCTAGGATCTTTACACACATTGTCTCCTAAGCTCACTTGTACAATGGTAATGATGCCACTTTCCCTACAGTCCTGTTTTGAAGAATGGAAAAAACAAAATACAAATCTAATCCTTAGGCTTGCTGTTCATTTGGTTGTTTTAAAGTCGTCTGCCATCCAATCACTCTTTTATTCAGAGAAACCTTTGTGAATCCTAAATTCCTCTATGTTGTCTGTTATTGGCATCCCTTTGTTCTGGGAGTGAGAAATAAGGCTAGGGATTTGGGACCTGTTGCTCTGCAGAGACCAAGCATTTTTTCAAAATCAGATCATCTAAAACCAAACAGTTCCTTGGTTGTGTTAGATCCCAAATCCTTGCCATGGCCTGTAAGTAAGTGCCTGTATGATCTGGTCCCACCACCTCTGACTTTGTCCCCGCCCCCTCCCCCCTGCACGTGCACTTCTTCTTATCTTGGAACCCTAGTGTCTTTTCCCTTGATTCTTTGCTTGGGTGGTTTCTTCTCATACTGGGTCCACTGTATATGTAAAGTAGGTCCTCCTATTCACCCACACATCTCTCTATTGTACTTATCTCAGAATCATGACTATCTGAAATTACATTCTCCCCATAGTTAGTGTCTGTCTTCTCCTTCTAAAATGCACACTTCATGAGAGCAAAGGCCGTGTTGGAGGTCCAGTAATAACAATTTCTTTCTATGCACTACATGTCAGTAATGACATTTGTTTTTTTTTTTGTTTTTTTTTTTTTTTTTTTTAATTTTTTTTTCAACGTTTATTTATTTTTGGGACAGAGAGAGACAGAGAATGAACGGGGGAGGGGCAGAGAGAGAGGGAGACACAGAATCGGAAACAGGCTCCAGGCTCTGAGCCATCAGCCCAGAGCCTGACGCGGGGCTCGAACTCACGGACCGCGAGATCGTGACCTGGCTGAAGTCGGACGCTTAACCGACTGCGCCACCCAGGCGCCCCAGTAATGACATTTGAATGAATAAATGAGCTTCTGTCTC
This sequence comes from Leopardus geoffroyi, assembly GCF_018350155.1. NCBI lineage: Eukaryota > Metazoa > Chordata > Mammalia > Carnivora > Felidae > Leopardus > Leopardus geoffroyi. The sequence goes on from NC_059328.1 coordinate 140,247,510, forward strand.
ACATAGAGATTACATGAGGAAAGCCGGGGGTTCTGACTTGTGATTCCTGTTTGGAGATATGTTCTTAACAGTGAATGCTACCTAGTGAGGATTGAAAAATGGCGAACACAGCTAATTAGATAAGTGCTTTATGTGTATTAACTAATTCCTACAACCCTATGAGGTAGGTATTAATACCATTACTTCCATTTTATAGATGCAAAAGTTGTGGTACAGAGAGGTCAAGGAACTTGCACCAGTCTACAAAGAGAGTAGGTTTAGAAGCAGGTATTTGAACCTGTACTCTACCTGAAAGGGCCCATGTGCCCAGCACTCAGCTGAGTGCTTCATACACATGATGTCATTTAGTCTGTGCTTCTATACTCTGAGGTAGGGACTGTTATTGTGCCTCTTCTACAGATGGGCAAGCTGAGGCTTGGAAAGTTGAAGCAATTTGTCTGAGGCCCCATATTTGTTAGTGATGGAAAAGGGACTGAATGGAGACGATAGGACTCTGAAATGTATAATCTTAGGCATTATTTCCATATTACTTGAATATGGGTTGCTATTGGAACACAATGAATTTGAGATTTGTGAAAAAGGGATGAGTCTCTCCTACTCAAAGTTCCTCCACTGGTGTAAAGCAGGGGTCTTCATTCCTTGGCTCCAGATTCACAATGAATATGGAGCAGTCCAACTTAGAGAAAGGAATAGGAGAAGGAGAATTTGTACCAGCATAATGACTCGTCTGTAAGGAATAATATAGTTAGCTATTAGAAACGTCCATTTCTTCAGAAAGAGCATAAAAATAAGATTTAGAAATCTAATAACTGTGAACGATCAATTTTGGTTTCTAAAATGAACCAGGACAGAATTTTATATATGTATTTACATATCAGTAGGTCGCATTCTGTCGTGAGCTGAAATGCAGTATAGGAAGTTTAGCCCTATTGGCTTTTGAAACCTTCCAGGTTTTCCTTTACACTGAGTACTTCTTAGAGACTATGTTCAATTGGTGGCAGAAGCCATCTATAGGGATGGGGATGCTGTTGGCTATATTTTGTCTGCTATCTAGTTCCATCTTTGTAGGTAGGCATTATTAGCTATACACGCAAAACCAATATACTCACAACACAAGAGGGGGAGGTAAAATCCCTAGATTCTGTGCGTTATTATCCTGGCTTCAAACAAAATATCCATGTGAAGGATTATGCTCATATGTGCAGAGATCAAACTTTTCTTCTTTGAAAAATTTCCTAAACCCACAGAGACCGGCTGATTCAGCAAGAAGAAAATGAGTTCAGGCAATATTATTGAACTCTAAGGTTCTAGCATTTTCACAGACTTGTATTACAAGTGCTGTTACTTTCACAATCCTGTGTGATTCTACCTGAGCCTATATTTGATGCTTACAATTATCCAAATGTGTGGGCAGAATGGGTGTTATTAAACCACTTTGCAGATGAGGAAATTGAGGTTAATAGAGCTTAAAGAGCTTGCCCAAGGTCAGACAGCTAATAAATAGCAGAGCCAATACCTGAACCAAAGTCTTTGGACTCCAAGTTACATCCTTTTCTGCTTCCCACACCTCTCCATTGCCAAAGAGAACCTGTTTGTGGTGATCCTGTATGTTCTCAGCATCTCTCCTGAAGATTTTCTTACTACCAGGTCTGCTTCTAGAGGGTAGAACCAGTGGGACTTAAGATGTACTGTCTTCCTCGGTGCGCCGCGGACGTCTCTTGTTTCACTGGGTATCAAACCTGCCTACTTCACCTCTTTGAAAGCAGAAGCAGTATTTGTGGGCTAGGACTAACATCACATCAGCATTTCAAACAACTCTTACTCCGTTTTCTCTAGAACCTCCTGGCAGCTTGTTGCACCCAGTGTGACAGACACAGATGGGGATGGCATTGTCTTTGTGCTCTGGGGTCCAGCAGAGACTCTATTTCCCAAACTCGTTGTACATTTATGCACTGCTCTGACTCTTCCTAGTGCTCTGACTCTTAAGGTTTCTTCCAGGTTTTGAAAGCGTTGCAAAATTTCTCAAACACAAGTGTTTACTCAGAGTATGGACTTGACAAGTGGTTCGGTAACTTCAGGTGAACGTGCCTCTGAACCCTGTTTGTTAAGTGATTGGCTGATTCAGCACAAAGTACGCCGGCTAGCCTCAGGCAGTGAGGGAATGGGGTGCGGCCACGCCCATGCTGTTCCTTGTTCTTCCGGAACCTGAAAGGCCTTTGGGTGTCCTGCTAGAGCTTAACTGGCTAGTGCAGAGGCCTGACCAGTAGAAGGCAGTAATTACTTAGCTTTCATCTGTGAAAAAGAATGCAGTTTGCTTACAGGTACGGGCCCTATAGAACAAGTAGATGGTTGGATAGATTTGAATAATCAGGCTTCCCAAATGGAAGCAAAGCCTGCTCCTCCTGACAAACAAAATGCAGATAAATGCGACCAGTCTCTCTTTTCATTGTAGATGTGAGTTTTGGACTTTCCCATAACCAAGGTCAGAATGCTGCCCCTCCGTCATGCTCTGGCTGTAGCTGTTGTCCAGATCTTTATCTTGTCAGAAAACTGGGCATTGGCCAAGAACATCAACTTCTACAACGTGAGGCCTCCTCTGGACCGTAAGTAGTGGTTGTGTCCTGGTTCACGACTGTAGGGTCAGGGCGACAATTCGAAGTCCCTCTTTCCACCTATAATAACTTTGCCTGCTCTGGAATATTTGGTTTATATCTAGAATAAGCCAGAGAGTCTTCACTACTTTGGGGAGGAGGAGTAGTACATAATGACAGAAATTTTCTCCATTTCTTTAAAATGCTTTAGCTTTCTGTTGAAGTCTCAAAATGGTTCTTGGTTAAAATACTCTGTTTGGGGTGCCTGGGTGGCTCAGTTTAAACATCTGACTTGGCTCAGGTCATGATCTCACGGTTCATGAGTTCGAGCCCCGCGTCGGTCTCTGTGCTGACAGCTCGGAGCCTGGAGTCTGCTTCTGATTCTGTGTCTCCCTCCCTCTCTCTCTCTCTGCCCTCCCCCTGCTCACGTGCACTCACTCGCTCTCTCACTCTCAAAAGTAAATAAACATTTTTAAAAATGAAAAAGTAAAATAATCTCTTGAACACTGTCACCACGAATGGCTTAGCAGACAGTGTTCTTTGTTGATCTCTTCAATGGAGAAGGATATTGGCTGTAGGAAGGAAGTTTCTCCATATATAATTTATATATGGTTGTGGAGCCCAACATGAGGTTTGAACTCATGACCCTGATATCAAGAGCTGAGATCAAGAGTCAGATGCTCAACAACCGAGTCACCCAGACACCCCTAAATGATATATTCTTTCAAATGACCATTAACAATTTTGAAACAGATTTGTATATTTGAAATTAGGTGGGAAATAATACTTGGATTTTCATTAATATGCATAGTCACCACTAGAAAAGGCTGTATAAAATTCAACTTTTCCACTAATAATTTACACAGAAGCAAATATCAGTGAACATTATCTATAGGATAATATATTTTATATGCATACATGTGTATAGTTGTACTTTTATACATATATCATCTCCTTTCTCTCTTCAGACAAGTGAGACTTCTCTGATATACTTTATTAGGGAAAGATTATAGACACCAATTGGTATAAAGATGAATGGCTGTAGTTCCCACACCTGGAAGAGTATCAAAATCATGATAAAAGCCTTTAAAACTACATATTCCTTGGTCTTCTCTGCAGAGGTTCAGTAGTCAGAAGGGTGGGATGTAAATTATTTTCTTTTCTTTCCCTCCCCCAAACCCTCTTCTTTTTAAAAAAGCTCTCCTGATACTATTCATGCACAGCCAGGTTTGGGACCCACTGTCTTTATACCACTTCTAAATGAAACCTATATATTACTCTTCTTCCCTTTGTGCTTTCTTTATTATTTGTGACACTGCGTGTGTGTGTGCATACACACATATATTGCATATATACCACACACACCTTGAACTATCATTTATTATATGTTTCTAAACTGGTAATGATTGTATACTAATAGCTTAATGACATGGCACAAACACATTGAGATTTTCATAAAATCTAAATTATAGACAAATTTTGAAACTTTAAGGCTAATAAAATTTTATGATTAAAAAAATCATTAAAAAAATAGAAATATTTGACTAACGTGATCAGTTTACTAGGATGGTCGGACATTTTCCTTAATCTTTATCCATTTTATTCTCCAAAAATGGAAGAATTGGAAGTTTTACATAAGGCTTTATGCCATGGATTATAAAGAAATGTCAAATTTATTACACTTTTGACTTCTTGCCCATTAAAATAACAAGATACAAGGTTGGGAAAAAAAACACAAAAACCTAAAGACCAAAAGGACGTTCTAGTTGCTTTCAATCCAGACTGCCAGCAGTCATAATTCCTGCTTTCTGTAACACCAGCATGAGCATAAGAGCCTGAGAATTGCTATCATCCTTACATTAAATGTTACATTCCTGATTGAGGTCTAATGTTGTGATAATTGACGTATATCAAGTGAGATTGCTTGATTGAGGTTGAAGATGGCTGTAATGGAAGTGCGTGTAGACAGAAACCAGCAGGATTTGATGTGCCAGGGACTATGCTAGATATTTTTTATTGCAGCCTCCTGTTTAATCTTCATGATTCCTCTGCAAGTCATGGGGATCTTCACTGTTAGCATTTCTCTATTATTATTTCCTGGAAGTTAAAAATGATAAAGGTACTCAGTAGGAAGAACAGAATTCAAGCTCAGGTTAATCTGACTCCAGTTCTTTTCAGGGGCCACACTAAAGCAAATCATTGGTTCCAATCCCACCACCACCCTTTCCTGTGCTCTCAACCCCCACTTATTCCCAAGTTATAAATTGTAATGAAACAATACCATGGGTGTTTCAAAGTGGCTTGTGGAACCATTTTCATTACTCTATAGTAGATAAGCATAGACAAAATATTTAAAGAAAAGAGAATAAATATGCCCCGAAGTCTGGCAGTTAACTCCAGCTCCTTGGCAACGAAAACTCTAAGGATGATGGTTTGTAAATTTCGTTTGATCTAATAAAAGTTGCTAATTTGTGCCATCTTTGATGTTTAAAATTTTTGTCTTTTTTAACCTTTCTGTTTCACTGTGCATTTTTCTTTAAAGCTACGCCATTTCCAAATAGCTTCAAGTGTTTTACCTGTGAAAATGCAAGGGATAATTATAACTGCAATCGATGGGCAGAAGACAAATGGTGCCCACAAAGTAAGTGCACTGAGTTTGGAACACTCTCTGGTGATTATACCTCATTTAGGTCTCTCTTAACTGGCCGTGAGCAGACCTGCCTTATATAATGGGATTAGCATATATCAACAGGCTGATGATGTTATATCAAAATCAGATTTCTTTTAGTAGACTGTGCAGGTATCAGACTACTCTGAGAGTACTTAGAAACTGATGGTATAACCTCAGTTTGTGTGTGCTGTGTGTGCCTCCAGGGAGGATTTCTTAAATAGTATTTATCAAGCAGAACAAATAGTCCACAGTGTTGTCTAAGGCATTCTAAGAATTTCAGAAATGCTTGATACCTCTAGAAAAGTCACACTTACTGGCTAAAGCAAAGAAGGGTTTTTATACTCTTGAGATACATTGGTGCCTTGGTAACTCATTCATTCATTTGACAAACATTTGAGAACTTTTTAGTTTGCTTAGCTCCCAGATACATCCCTAGTGGTTGGGGACAAAAGTAGAAGGGAAACCAAGTGGGGTCTTTTATTGTCTTTAGGCAGGAGAAGATGACAACCGGGACTATGGTGGTAGGGATAGAGGGACAAGAAGTCGAATGATTTAACATATATAAACTTGGAGGTAAAGCAGACGGGATGTGCTGAGGGATGAGTTGGAATTGGAAAGCTCTACTCAGAGCTAGAAGATGAGGCTATTCAGATTTTTAGGAAGTACTATTTTTTAGGTTTTCAGACCTAAAAGGCCAAGAAAAGCAAACCGACCAACCAACAAACTCTCCTAGAGCTAAAGATTACCAGTTTTGGTGTACTATTACCTTGACTCTTTTGGAAATCTTTGTACTATATTCTATAAAGCAGTAAAATAGCCTTACCTCTTCCAGATAAAGCCAGTGTATGGTACCAATGATTAGTACACACTGCAGACCTCTATGGGGCCTGAGACTCTTAGGCTGTAAATTAGCACAAATGGTTGTGACATCTACTTGGAAAGTATTTTTCTTTTTTTTTAATGTGTATTTATTTGGAGAGAGAGGGAGAGCGTGCAAGCATGAGTGAGAAGGGGAGAGGAAGAGAGAGAGAGAATCCCAAGCAGGCTCCACATTCAGCATGGAGCCAGATGTGGCGATCGATCTCACAACCACGAGATCATGACCTGCACCGATACCATGAGTGGGTCACTTAACTGAGCCACCCACGTGCCTCTGGACAGTATTTTTCATGATTTCTTTTCAAGAGTAATTAATTATTTTAATTTTGTCTTGAGGTTCTTTTGCATTTCTGTAGAGTGACCTTAAATTGTGTGTGTGTGTTTGAGTACATTTATGTATCTTGTGCATTTGGAGATTTGTTTCTACATTTTGCACAGAAATTTATCTTAGTAATTGCAAAGTTTTTAAGGTTGGCTGATGCCTCTCTTTACTAATTTACTTCAGAGGGTGGGTACCATTCTTAGCTATTTGCTTTAAATGCCCCCTGAAAACCGGGTGGTAAGGATTGTAACAGTAGCAAATTACGGCACTGATGTCCAACTCCTTGTACTTCGTCTTCATGGACTGTATTATTTTGAATTGTATCCAAACACTGTTCCTACTAGGAACAGCACAGTACTCTGATTTGTCATTCATGAATCAAAGCCGTCTTGAATGGGAACGTGCATGGATATTTCCGGGTTGCAGAGTTTCATCTCTGTTGAAACACGTGAGCAGAAGAAGGGAGCTGCAGCTTTCCATCAGAGAGGAAACGTCAGAGATGGGAAGGGTGAAGGAAGTTGGCTCTTCCAAGTCCAACTTGAAAACTTGACTCTTGATGAGACTACCACGGAACGACCCTACATTCCAGTGTGCATGACAGTACATTTTTGACTGCTCCAGTCAAGCCCCAAAGATACTAACCATCTGGAATTCTACCTGAGGGTATAATTTCTTGCTTTTCAGTTAGTCATCATTTAGGGGCGTGATAGTCAACCATTTCTTGAGGGCAGACTGGCCCACAGCTATTGTTCTTTGTCAGCTCAGGTTTCCTTTTCACCTTAGAGCTTTACTTCTGTGGTCTGTCAGTGTTGTTAAGAGAGGTTCTCTGTGTAACAGGATATGACAAGAATGACATTTCTTATTTTATTTACCCTGGCTTCTATTCTGACTTTCTAGGGTGCTTTAGCATGTGTGGCATTTTATACGAACACATGCAGCTACCAGTTTCCAATTCTTCTTTATGTGAAGTATAGGTCGAAATGCCTTTCCCAAACATTCAGTGGTTCCCTGTCCTTCTAAAGGCAGAAGTCAGCTACTCTCCTAGAGCACAGCAAAGCATCATCTAGTTTAACACTAGGTATGCTGAGAGGCGGAATAGTGTTCTGGCTAAGAGTACAAACCCTAGAAAACTGCCTAGGTTAGAATCCTGTCTTCCACCACCTTCTGTCTAATGTAACTGTGGGCAAGAAACCATGCCTTGGCTTTTCTATCTGTAAAATGATATTAATATGACTTGCCTTAAGGCTTATTGTAAGGATTGACTGAGTGAATACCTGTTAGAGTGCCTCGCTGATGGCGTGTTAATATTATTTGAAGCTTACCACAACCCTATCAAAATGTCGGACACTTGTTATCTTTTATTCAAAAGAAAATGAGCTTTAAGGACCTAATAGTGCTCACATGTGACAGAATTCTCTAAAACCAAGTGCTGTCCACATTAGTCAGGTTTCCCCCCATTTTATGACATTGCTGCTGTAGTCCCTTGTCAATAAACTAAGGAGCATTGCATTGGTCTGAGATAACTGGAGAGAGATGCAAAACTGAAGTGGCGGGTCCTAGCATATTGAATGAAATCACTTTCTTTAAAAGTAGTAAAATGTGAGTACTTAAAGCTATAGGGAAAACTGTAGACATGAGCTAGCTGTGTGCAGGGAGGGGCAGAGAGAGTAGGAAAATGGGAATACTCCGGAAAAGTCAAACATGCAGGGAGGATTAGAGCATGAGTAAGAAGTGGATGGGTCAGGAAGGTGGTCTTGATGTATACTTTGAGGCACCTGTTTTCATTCTGTTCCACCACATGTCTGTTAGTATACAAGAAACAAATGCCGAATAATACACCAAGATGTGTTCTAACCCACTGCATTTTACGTTTACAACTCTCATTTTATTTTGGAGTTCTAGAACACGTGCCTCATAGGGAGAGAGACAGAGACAGAGATGCTGGCACTCTCATATGAAATGAGCAGACCTAAGGTGCTGATGAAAAGCTTGTTCAACTTTTTTCTCAGCTGTAGCTGGCACCAAAGGAGAGGCATCCACTCCTGCCATTAAACTTCTTGCCTAAAAACCTAAGGATCATCCTGAGTTTTAGTCTTTCCTGAAGTGATTGTTGAGTTTCTCTTTTGCAGCGTGAAACATGACGTTGCCTTTTCTCCCCCTGCCTAGATACACAGTACTGTCTGACAGTTCACCACTTCACCAGCCACGGAAGAAGTACATCCATTACCAAAAAATGTGCCTCCAGAAGTGAATGTCATTTTGTTGGCTGCCACCACAGCCGAGATTCTGAACATACAGTAAGGAGTGTGTGTGTATGTGTAAGGTTACTGTCCTAAGGTTTTTCCTACGTCATTAGTTATACATAATGGAAAGGCAGGAAGGATAAAGTAACCTGTTGTATACATGTAGTCTTTAAGGAAAGACTCCCTTACAGTGATGTAGTGGAGACCAAAGAGAAATTGAAGACTTCCTGTCCTTCAACAAAAAATGTCACTAACAACAAATGATAATTCCCGGACCACAGAGCTCCATCCTAGACCTCGAACTTGATTTGTTTGAAGTCTGTTCTGGAAGCCCAAGAGCCAACCATCCATGAGAGAGTGATGAACGCTACAGAACCCAGCTCATGTATTTTGTTTATGGCCAGATATCACTGAGAACAATGCACAGGGTAGCTGGGTTGTGGAAAGAGGGAAATGGGGATGCCTTTTACTAAGGAAACCTGGTCTTAACCCCTACCTCTGCTTAGATGGGGACGTGAGAGTCTGAAAGAATTGATCTTAGTTTAATATGATGAAGTATAGATATATTTCAGATCAGTTGATCTCCTTAAATTTTTATCATTCTAAAATGAGCAATTTCACTCTTTTATATGCCTGGAATTGTGAAATGTTTGACAAAAAATTACTTGAAAATATGTTAATTTTATGAGATTTTAGAATTGATTTAGTTACTGTGTACAGAAAGTGCTTCTGATACCAGTAGCTTTTAGCTCTGGCAACGTTGGAGAGTCACCTGGGGAGTTTTCACAGCTATATTGGTGGTGGTCAGGGAACATTCCAGATCAGCTGAAACTGAACTTCAGGTGGGGTCTTGGGCATTAGGCTCTTTTTTCTTTCCTTTTTATTTTTTAAAATTTTTATTTTTGAGAGAGAGAGAGAGAGAGAGAAAGAACAGAGACACATAGAGTGCGAGTAGGGGAGGGGCAGAGAGAGAGAGGGATACACAATCCAAAGCAGGCTCCAGGCTCTGAGACATCAGCACAGAGCCTGATGTGGGGCTTGAACTCACGAACAGGGACATCATGACCTGAGCCACCAACAGAGCCACCCAGGCATCTCTCTTTTCTTTTTTAAAGTTCTCCAAGGAGATTCTGATGTTCTTGCTGCCAGGGTTGAAAGCAGCTGATAAAGACATGTAGAATTGCTGCCCTTTTCTTAGCCATCCTGGAAGCCTCTATGGATGGCTAAGTTTATCAGGTTGAAGCCTTGTACCAGGTATTATGACAGAAGATTGCTTCCTCTGAAAACACCTTGTGCTGTGAGGGAGCAAGCCTTTTCCACTCCTCAGCAGCCATAATTAGCAAGCCCTTGCTGTTGTAATGATAGAAATCAGTTGTTAGTATAGACAATACAAAGTCATTATTATCCCTTAACAAGTAGTACTGAGAAAGAAAATCAATGGCCAGTCCAAAAGGTTCCTAGCTTTCATTTTCATGTCAGTGTTTTTCCTTACAAACCTTAGAAGATTTGTTGACTCAATCAAGCAATCTTATTCGGTTTCTCCTCCTCTTTTTTCCTTTGCTTATGCTTGGCTTGCTACAGATAAATCACTGTTAAAATGAAAAGACTCTCAAGATAGTCCTTACTTTCGGGTTAGTGGGGGAAGGGTACTCAAGGGCCTGAGTATCTCATAGACCGGATGAGTTGGGTAACTAATTCTGTCCGTCCTCAGCGCTGTGGAAGCATTCTCTTGTTCTTTGTTTTGCCCTTCCCACTCCTTCCCATTACTTACTCTCTTTCCCCTCTCCCCTTGCTTCTGTAACAGGAGTGTAGGTCTTGCTGTGAAGGAATGATCTGTAATGTAGAGTTACCCACCAACCACACTAATGCAGTCTTCGCCGTGATGCATGCTCAGAGAACATCCGGCAGCAGTGCCCCCACGCTCTACCTACCAGTGCTGGCCTGGGTCTCCGTGCCTCTGCTGACATGAAGCCACTGTTCCTAAGAGAGACAGAAACTGCCCTCCGAAGCACAAGCCAAAAACTGTGTGAACGCTGAACGTTTGAGTGAAGACCAGTCTTGCACTTGGTGAAGAGTGCACCTTGGACGACCCCAAACAGAAGCCAGTTGTTCGCTGAGCTAAAGCACTCCTATATCGGGCCACAGGATGGAGAAAGGGCATGTAGCAGGAAGTGAGGGGATTGTCTGGCTTCCAGGCTTCCTGGTCAGAGGGGCTGCATCTTGTCTCTTCTGCAGGGAGGATCCTGCCAGTATCTGCAACAGAGAGGTTGCAGCAGCCTGTTTGGGTCCTGCTGACCAGGCCTTTAGCTGAATGGACTGCTTGACCTCAAGACTCCTTCAGAATCTGCTGGGTCAGACTCTCTCATTTCTGTGATTAGCTCAGAGTGTCCCTATGAAATCAACTCTTCCATCATGAGAAAGCAATTTTCCCACCAATGACACAGTCAGTGAGAAAGGCAGCTAACTATAGGAAGAAAACTTCAGTTGAACTAATATGAAACCCATTTACTATTGTGGGGGGAAAATAAAGCTTTTAAATTATACGGTATAGAATGCATGCTTGTGTGTTTCTTGACTGACCTGGCGACCTCGGATAAAACATTTACCAGTGTCGTAAAGGAGGTCACTGAAGTTAAGTTTCCATGCACCATGGGTGATCTATTCCAGCTTGAATTATGAAATTCTCTGCCAAAGTGACTTAGCTTTTTATTTTTCAGGAAGGATACTTCTTAGGATGCTAAATGGTAATTAGTCAATTGAAAAGGTCAGGAAACCTTCCTGATGGAGGAGGATGAAGCCCTATCACATGTTGTACCCTCAGGGGTAGCAGCTTCACTTCAAAGAAACTGGCCAGAGGGCCCCTCCCCCATGCAGTCAGCTTTTCTCTGAATGTCAGGGCCACCAAGGGAACCTTTCTAAAAACATGCTAAAATGTTTTGTCCCTTTGTCTCCTCTTTCCCTTTTATAATAGTCTCAGCAACTTCTGTTTTCAGAATCCTGATTTCCTGCCTTTGCAGTTGGGGTGAGCTCTAAACACTCTGCCCTTGTATGTATGGTGATAATGGAGTATTTTTTTTTTGTTAATTGAGCATCTACCATCGGGAGACTGAGTACTCCATCAAGTCAGTCCATTAATGACACTATCCTTACCATGTGGGCTCACCTATGGTGGGAGTCCACAAACTATGGTTCATCAGCCACATACGTCCTACCACTTTTAGTCTGTTGGATTTCTGTAACAAATACACTATTAGTTTTGTGGCTTAAAAAAATTTTAATCCTTACAGTTCTGGGGGCTGAGAAGTCCAAGATCAAGGTGCCAGCAGATTGGGTGTCTGAGAAGGGCATTCTTTCTGGTTTGCAGACCACCATTTGTATTCATACAGGGCAGAATGCAGAGAGAGACTGGCTCTTCATTCCCTTATCTGGCACTATTCCCATTCCTGAGAGCTCCACTTTCATGACCTAATTAACTCCCAGAGTCCTCATATCCAAATACTATCAAATTGGGAATTGAAGCTTGAACATATAAATTTTGAAGGGACACAAACATTCAGTTCCACAGCAGCCACCTATTTTTGTGAATAAAGTTTTATTTGGAACACAGACATGTCTTCATTTATGTGTTGTCTATGGCTGCTTTCATGCTACAATGGCAAGGAGGAGTAGACGCAACAGACAGTATATGGCCTACAAAGTCTAAAAGATTCGTTCTCTTGCCTTTTACAGTAAAACTTTGCTGATGCCTAACCTATGGATTGGTAAAACAGAATAGGGAGAAACCTGCTTGCTTTGCAGGGACCATGGTTCTTATATGGTGGTTACTCAGCCTGTGCAGTGGTTTGCCAAATTGCATCCTTTATATTCTTTGTCTTCTGCGTCAGTGAATTTTTCTTCTCTGTTTTGATTTTGTTCCACTGATTTGATTCAGTTTTTAGTTGTTATGTGCTGATGTCAGGTGCTATGTGTCTGTCTTCTCGTCCTTGATGCACTGGGAGCATCTCGTCTTAAGGCTCTCTTGAGCTTCCAATAAAACAGGGAGGGAGCAGACATCATTATCTCCCTGTCTCTGGCTTAATCTTAGACTCACCTGGACGCATTGGTTTTGAAGCCTGGTGCAGATTTATCCTTCCTTTCACTCAGCACCTTGAAGTATTTGAGTTTTCATAGCTTATGCTTGTTTGAAATTAATTATATATGGCTTCACTTGGAACATTTTAATAGCATCTTTGGTGTCTTTTTATTCCCCAGGGTTTCTTTTGACTGTATAATTGACGAATTGTCTGCTAAAAAGCCCTTAGCAGACAGTATTTTTTTTCCTTCCTGATTTTGTTTCTGCTGTCTCGATTAATGAAGTTTCTCTGTGTGTGTGTGTGTTTCCTGAGGAAATCATTTTCTCTTCTTCACCCTGCATATCCTGTTTGCATGGATTTTACTCCTCACCACCACCATCTTGAGCATTTAAAATAGGGCTGTGTTAAGCAAAAGGGGGAACACACAGAGGAAACAAACTCATCACAGATATACAGCTCAGTCACTAGGGGTGCCAGATGTACAAAAAAATATATATGGGATACCCCATTAAAATCGAATTTCAGATAAATGATTTTTTTAGTATAAGTTATTCATAAAATCACAAATCTGGCTCATCTAAGGCAGTGTTTTCAAATCCTTGTAATCAGAAACTTCTGGTTTACTTCAAAACAATACAAATTCCCAGAGCATCCTGGAGATGTCGATTCAGTAGATCTGGGGTGAAGCAGAAGCCTAATTCCAATAACTGAGCGTTAAAGAAAATAAAAGCTCCTAGGTGATTATGATGCTCAGCCAAGTGTTACCCTTGATCTGAGAGGATAATTCCTTCCTCTGAAGCCCAGGCCTTGCTTGGCCATGTAATATAAGACCTAATGAATAATAAACATGTGTACAAATAACGTAGGTTAGAGCTGTGGTTCTCAAAGCATGGCCCCAGATCTGCATCGACATCATCTGGAAACGTGTTAGAAATGCACATTCTCAGACTCCATCCCAGACCTACTGAAATCTCTGAGGGTTCAATCTGTATTTTAATGAGTCCTTTAGGTCTCTCTGAAGCACATACAAGTTCAAGAACCACTAGACCAGAGAAGTGCTTCCCAAATGTCTTCAGTAAATGGGTCCTTGGTGACTGCATAAGATTCACTTAGGCAGCTTGCAAAAAAAAAAAAGAAAAAAAATTCAGATTCTTTATGTTGGAGTTGAGTCAGAAAATCTATTTTTAACAAAATCCTTGAGTGATTCTGATACACAGCCACTTTGGGAGCTCCTAGAGAGTAGAGTTGGAAGTGGCAATGGTGACCAGAAGGCCCAGACGTTAATACCTGGCCTTTGAGTTCTAACATGAAAGCCCTATGCAGTATAAGTTGATTCTTGGTGGTGTCTCCAGTGTAATTTTAAAACTAGAATCCAAGACATAAATCCAATCATTAGAGTCCACTGCATGAATTTTTTAGCCCATTGCATAAGAATCTGGAATGGTGGCCAAGTGTCCCAGATCTTGTACTAATTTGCCCCTCGTGAGCAAGAAACTGAAAAATACTTTGGTGTCAAAATATCCAATGAGAACTGGAGTAGTGGGGGCAGGAAAGAAGAGGTAGGTTTGTTGTTAGAAAAGAGGATTAATTATAAATAGGAGGGTCTGAGAGAATGAACTCTCAAAAGTCTGTTTTGTCTAGGCTCCCGAATAAATAGATTCTAGAATGAACTTTCAATTCCCTTCCATGACTCATTTTCTGAAAAAGAAAAGAATGGTACTGAACACTTTTTTTCCCATCTGTGTCTAAACTCTTCCTACATCCATTTCTGAGTGAAGTTAGCAGTCAGAAGTTATAGGTGTTATTTTCCATACAATCTACATTCTGTTGTGTCAGTCACTGTGAAATATGTATTTCATAAGAAGAGGGAAGGAGGTGGGTGGTTTTCTCTTCACTGGGAAAGAATTTCTAAAGCCACACGAAGCATGAATTGAGCGATATGAACTGGCACGGACTTGGGAAATGAGGTGTGGTGTGGGACTGGGAAAATGTATTTCACATTTGTGAGAGTACTAACTCTTAGGCAAAAGTTTTGTGACATGTAGATTGCCATTTTATAAAACTTTGACCTTTTGATCTTGGACATTTTATTCTTCACCTACTTGTCATCGACTCTATGATTTGTGGACGGATACATCATGCTGCTGGGCATGTCTGGGTGCAAATCTTGCCAGAAGCAAAAGCTAGTAGAGCATGCACAAAGGTAAAAGTAGTGAAGCTGGAAGGCACACGGCTGTCATAATTTGCACCTGCCTCTGGGCACAACCCCACTATGTGCATCCGAAACCATCCAGCATCTTCCCATCATGCTTCCTGATTCTCTCTTCACCTCGTAATTCTGTCTCCTTCCCAGACCCCCTCTCTCACTGCTTTGGCCTCTATTTCATCAGAGGCTGAGGCTGGAAGCCAAACTGTCTTTGGAGTAATCCAGAATGTGAACTAGTCATGGTCTAGGCTGTGAAAACGAGGGCTTTCATGGCTTAAACCCGGGAATACTACTCAGCAAGTCTGGGGATCTGCATTTCCAGCCAGCATCTGATCATGAGACTGGTGATTTGGATACTGGTCATTTGAGGGCATCATCTTAGAAATAGTAAGCTGAGAGCGCTACACAACCCCCACGCCTCCATATTTGTGCTTTTTTGGTCTATGAAATTTGGCCTCAGCTAAGGGGAGGACACAGGTCTGCCCCTGGAGGACACTTGGTTTGGCAGAGCTGTCATGCTGGGAAGGGTCCTGGGAGGCTAGGACAAATGGGAACTCTGGGAAACCTGGGGCGTCTTCCACGCAAGCTGAATGTCCATGGTTCTGACCATTGACTGAGGCAGGAAGAAGCAATGTAAAGCGAAGGGCAAGGTGAGCTCGTCCAGAGTGGCCAAAGACTAAAACTCAAATCCAATGCAAATATTCTTCAAAAGAGGATAGGCAACACAGGGGAAGTAGGTCCTAGAGACAGGTTCTGATAAGGTTGGTAAGGGTCCCCAAGGTGTGTACCTTTAATAGAAAGCTGTACCCATCAGGATGTGGTCACCCTTGGCTTAGTTCAGCGAAAGGGAGCTCACTGTTCCCTGAGGCATGTGGGGTGCCTGGCAGAGGGTAGATATCTGAACAAAAGAGGAATTTAAAAGGAGGAAGGAAGAAATGGTTCTGGGTGGGCAGCCAGAAATGTCTGCTCCAGAGCCCCACAGTCAGGCCATGTCCCAAGGCAGTTGTTAAGGTGGCTGAGAAAATACTCTCATGTTAGAGAGGAGAGAGCTGAGCCCTCCAGAGCTGTGCAGATTTGCCCTAACCACACGGCCAGCTAGACGGAGACCTTATCTACTCTCCTACCTGCTGCGATTTCCACCACATTGTTGATTAATGTACATTGTAAATCCCCAAGGAGTGGAGAGGGTTTGCAACACTTTGTCAACTATTCTATGAGAGAAGCTTTTCTTCCTTGAGCATCTGGATTCCATAGAACATACTTTGTTTAGCCAATAGTACTTTGCAAATGTAGAGAAATAAGGGAAAGGAAATAAGAACATGGGGATGGGTAAGACACTGACTCCTAAAACATGCATATATCCTAGGGACTTTAATGAGTGTTTTCAGTGCATGAACCTTGAACCCTTCAGAAACACCCATTTCTCCAAGACTGTGGGCTCTGTCCTGTACAGACCTATTTCCAATATCCTTAGTTGAGCAGAGGTAGAAAACTGAGAAACCCACCTTAAAAGGGGGTAACTTCAAATACTTTGTCTTCGGCTTTGTTCTCATGTTTGTTGACCTATTCATTGTCCTGAGCGGATTTTAATTCCACTCATAGCAGTTTCCTCTAGGTCTGGAGAGCCCACGGCTCCTTGGGCTCCACTCTAAACCAATCAAGAATACCATGTTTTCAGAGGATTATGTTTTATTGTTGTCTCTCTTTCCATATGCCCCCTGAAGAATTATCTGAAGTCGTCATTTGTTATTTGTAAATATTTTTGATTTGTTATGAAATCAATCTTGAGTCAGAGATGGGTCTTGAATATTAATTATTTATCTTCATTTTTAACTAATTACTTTAAACTAGAATTTATTAGTGAACTGAAGACGAAGATTTGTCAGGGATGTGATCAGATTCTCAAGGCAAGTTCTTCCATATGTTATCCAACAAAGGAAAACAAAGATACAACTAAGTTGAAAGCGAGGGAAAAACATAGCATTTTGCCTAAGTTAGGTAAACCTGCATTTCTTTTGATGGATCTTTTCTTGCATTTAATCAGAAATCCAAGTGTCTGACATTGATTTTAGAAGATGTTTTTCAGCAGTGTTCATGATCTGGGTCTTTTATACTTAGTTGGCTTTAAAAATTCTGGAATTTGAAGAAAGACATGAGGGAGATTTTGATCAACAATGTCTCATCTTTAACTACCTGGGGCCAGGGAGTAATTATTTGATTGATATAATAGATTAGTCAAATAATTCTACATGACATCTGTATTTTTCTTTTTAATGCAAAGTTTCAAAATGAAAAGCGAGTTTAATTAAGTGGAAAGATAATCCATGATTAAATAAGATAATGAAGCACATATTGCAAACAAAGGAACATGGTAAAAACTTAAGAGGTCATGATTAGGGAGAAAATAGTCAAATAGCTTGAGGCAAAACCTTCTTGACTATTATTATTTTTGTTTAAAGCAAGAATGCTAGATTTTATCTACTTGTGGAGCAAGGGAAGGGGCAAGGCCTAGCCTTCCCCATTTCAATATCAACTGCTCTGCAAATGTAGTTACTGATGTGGTTTGGTGTCCCTTGTCAGACGTGGGGACATGTTTGTGCCAACAACGTAAGGGCAGTGTTAGGTACTCAGGGTGCAGCTCTCGGGGCTCACGTGCAGAATCCTAATAAGCATTTACCTCTTTTACTCAGAGCAGCCCACAGTGCCTTGAGGGAAATGTAATCTGAGATTTGCACAGAAAACCTCAAGTGTGGAGGGGCTCCACAGTGCTAGCTCTCTTGGAATCTGTGCTGGGGTTCAATGGCACCTTACGGGCCACAGTCATGGCTGGCCTAACAGGTCACATACACTTGGGGAGCTTTAGCCATGGCAGCTCTGTTTAGACAGTTTAGCTCTAGGAGTGGTCAGGGTCTGAATGACTTATGCCCTAACATCCTAACCATACTCAGGACCAGGTGGTTGAATGGGCATGGCTCTTATTCCCTGTGGTTCTCTCTGACCGAGGATGAGTGGATGACATTGAGTGGGTCAGTAGGTGTAAACGTGAATGATTTACAAGATGGGAGTAGGAAATGGCATTGCAATGTAATATATTATCCCATTTGAGAATTAGGTTCTTCCCACCCCTTGTTTTGTTCCGTGAGACTAAACTCCTTCCCAATTTTTATGATAAGTTAAGTTTCTAAGACTTTGATATTGTACCCAGGTTCTGATGTGTTTGTAATTTATTGGGAGCAGATAGAAACCAACCTCTGGCAGAATTCTTAATAAAAATGGACAGGCAAGAAGGGAGGAGGAATCAAGCCCAGAGCCCAACAGTCTTCAAAACTTCTGGCATAGCTCTTAAAGAACCGGATGTGGCCTGGGCATATGACAAGAGATATGATTATGAACAAAAACATGGGCACAGAGGGTCCTCAACTTCCTGTCCCACCATGCCCAGCACTGATTCCTGTAATAGGGCCAATGGCAGGGAAACCATGGCTTGGCCCAACAATAAGTACATTTCACAAAGTCCTTAATATCACCAGCATTTGATGTCCCATTTGTGCTTATTACTTATTCCTCATCCTCCTCCTAGGCATTGCAGAGGAATAGTTGTGACCCTCAAGTACTGGTAGTCAGCAAGTGCTGCAAACAAGTATGAACTGATTTATCTCCATCTTATTTAAAGTCTATCTGTTACATTCTGTACACTACCCTTTTTTTTTTTTTTAATTTATTTGTTCATTTCGAGAGAGACAGAGCAAGCAGAGGAGGGGCAGAGAAAGAGGGAGAGAGAATCCTGAGCAGGCTCAGCGCTGTCAGCACAGAGGAGCCTGATGTGGGGCTCAGACTCATGAAACCCAAGATCGTGACCTGAGCCGAGACCAAGAGACGGATGCTTAACTGCTGAGCCACCCGGGCGCCCCTATACACTACTCTTTATATTTTCTGTGGTTTTGAAGTCACTAAGATGCTCTTCCTGTACCCTCATCAAATTGGTTTTATTTTATGGGGCGCCTGGGTGGCTCAGTCGGTTAAGCGTCCGACTTTGGCTCAGGTCATGATCTCGGGGTTCGTGAGTTCAAGCCCCGCGTCGGGCTCTGTGCTGACAGCTCAGAGCCTGGAGCCTGTTTCAGATTCTGGGTCTCCCTCTCTCTCTCTGACCCTCCCCCGTTCATGCTCTGTCTCTCTCTGTCTCAAAAATAAATAAACGTTAAAAAAAAATTGGTTTCATTTTATTGGCAGAGAGATTCTCAGTTACTTTTCACTGAGGTTAGATTTCCTGAAACTTCAAATGCTTGTTTTCATTTTTGAAAATAATAGGAGGTGTAAGCTGTACATTATGCAATGTGCAGGGCTTCCATTCCATTAATTGTTTGCCTAATTTTCTTTTAGGCAAATAAGCAAATTAATTTATACAAGCTATTAATCCAATTATTAATGCTTTTCATTTTGTTGGTTTCAGCAATCTCTGCATGACACACACTGCAACAAAATGGAAATTGATTTCACCAAGTCTGGCAATACTGCAGTGTTTTGTAACCTTTGCAATGATGCTGATTTGAAAGGCTGGTTTTAATTATCCTTTCTTTGTGTGTGTCTACATCTCAAGATGTTGATGGGTAACAGTTCTATTGCACCTGACAGTTAAAAGTAAATTCATCTCAAGTGTTCCTATACTGCCCTTGATGCTTGTCACATAAGGAGACTTTAATATGCCCACTAGAAGAGCAGTAGCCTAACTTATCTGCATCTTAGCATATGTGGGGAAAAGAAACTTTCTCAGCTACAAGGCAGTGTAGGAATCAGGCCTCCTGGCAGAACAGAACCTGATTTAGGCAGATCTCTTTGAGCCTGGAACTAAAGACCCCCTGGGATTCAAGACCCACGTAAAGCAGAAGAACTTGGATCTTGTGTCTACTGTGCTGCCTTTAATGTGACGTTCCCATCACACCGCTTTTTGGTGTCTTCTCATTCTGCCCCTCCTCCTGAGGACCGGTTCTCTGACGCTCTCTGTTGTGTGGCTGCTGCTTACTCAGACATTTGAATCCTTCATGACTCTGGCTCTCCGGACCCTTGTCACTTCTCAACCTCATGACCTTTCTGCATTTACTCCTGCTGCACAAGCTGAATTGCTCAGCACTTCCTTGCTTTGGAAGTCATTTCTATGCCAGGCTTCCATGGGCCCTTGTCCTTTTAGAGGTTGGCCACCTCAGTCCGGGGAACTGCGGTCCACAAGTGGGCAGGGGGAGCATGGCTCACAGGTGTGAGAGCAGGCTCCCTGGGTTCTCTCTCTGGAAGGCAGTGAGGCACCGCAGTTTCCCTTGTAGTGGTGATGGGTGAGCTAGCTACTATGATTGGTCAGAACCCCAAATAAAATGTGAGGCCATACCTTGGAGGATCTTCTTAAAGCTAAATATGACAATATAGGTACATCTTTCTCTCCTGGTCTCTCTTTTACCTTCACATCCCAACCTTCCCCAACATCAAATTCATTCCACCGGCATTGGAATTTCAATTAAGGAGACCATGACTTGCCAGCTATCACATTTTCAATGGCTTAAAATTTTGAAGTGGTGTGGGAAACACTCTGTGTCCTAATGTTCTGCACAGTGGGGCTATGTTTATAAAAGGATAAAATCCCAGAGCCACAAGGGAGATGATAGAGGTGACAGACCAGAATGCTTGCTTTTCCTTTGAGCCTGACCCTTTTATTAGTTGCTCTCAGTTTTCAAATCAACACCTACTCATGCAGCTGAGCAAGAGGCTGCAAGCCCAGGGTCACTCTGACTGCAATAGGGAATTAGAATGTGTGAGATTATTTATATGCATAGCATTTAATTAAATCTCATAGAGGTGAAGTCCATCTTGAATGTACTCAAGCTGTAACTCACTGCCTGTTTGCTGGTGTTGCTGTTGTGATAATTGATATAATATCCATCGGTCTCTCCAAGTATCCATACTAAATTGGAAGATAAATGTGGCTCTACTTCTGGAGACTTACGATCTAAATATCTTAATGCAGCATTTCCAATTTCCTGTTCATCTTGCTGGTGGGTCTTTCTAACTGAGAACAAAAGCCAGACTGATAATGTTTGCTTTAAGAAAGAGTATTAAAGAGTAACAAGATAGTTTGTTTGGTCAATATTCAATTAGGCCTTTTTGTCTTTATCCCAAAGTTTTAGATGGTGGGATTGCATTTCTTTATTCTCAACTAGGATTTAGTTTTCCTAGGAGAAAGTTTCTGAGAAATCTCTGACTGCAAGATAACCAGATTTTTGCAAAACAAACCACAGGGTTAAGGATGTTTAGTAAAATGATAGAACTAATGAAAATGTAAATTCTTGCTTCTGCCTGACCTTGTGGTGTATGCATCGGTAAAGCTTCAGGGCAAGGTCCTGAGGAACAGCCTGAATTCTGGAAGTTAAGTCTGCACCAGAAACCATCTAAGTAGCATTTCTTATTTCAGGGATAGGGTCTCTTTCTACTCCCATTATGATATTATTACAAGGTCTTCGTGTCACTTATCACCAGACATGACTTGTTGGTCCTCCTCTCATTCTGCCTGGCCTTGCTCTCCCTTATAATGGATGAGGGTCCTCCCTGTCTTTTGGATTTACCAGTGGGTATGGCAGTTCAAGTGGAGGTCTCACATAATACCAGTTTTCTGGATCATTTGATTTATTTAAGTATCTATAATGCCAAGGCCCCTGGGCATTCATCCAACCAACTGCTTATGTTTCAATAAATAATGTCAGCTCTGGGACTCAACTGAATTAGGCCCAGGACTGGCTAAAGTGTTGTCTCTCCTGATCCCTGAAGGTTAAGAGATTTGGACTGTCAGTGGATAAGACCTTTTTCAGAAAAACATTCCAAGATCAAAATTTTAGAAATATTGTCTCATTCATTATTCAAATTTCAAAGCATTTCAAAAATATGTGTGTAGGTTTTGTTTTGGTTGGTGTAGAGAAAGAAGCTCTAGAAATTCATGAAGAGAATTAGAATTTAACACCCAGTAAAACATTTAAATAAAAGACAAAGTCCAACAAGTTAATGTCCAAATGGCAGTAAAGAATTCACAAATTGAGGAATTATATTTTCAAATGCCAAGGTCAAGGAGAAATTCAAGTAGATGTTTGAAAGTTCAAATTCCTTAATATTTGCTTCTGGACCTTAATGATTAATACAAACACATCATACTAGTGTAGAGGAACAAATCATTAACCTTGGTCACTGCAATGAACCAGCACCATAATCAATAAATGGTATTTGCTCTTTCCCACCAAATAGGAGATGAGAAGTGTCTAGACAATATTTGCAATCGCCACTCAAGAGAGGGAGCAATCACTTCTAGGTGGCCTGCTACTAAAGGTTTCTCTTGAGTTATACAGTGTTCACATCACCATGCAAAACTAATAGATGTAATTTCATGTAACCAAAGATACCCACCTGATGCTCAGCACACCCACTTTGAGGGGACTTGGGACCAACAAATAAAGAGTGATTCTAGTCATTTCTAAAAATTCTCCCAAAGTGTTGTTTTCTGTAGGAACTAGTCCCTTAAGTCCTTCTGCTCCATTTCCCCTGCCCCCAACACAATCCGCTCTACTGCCTGATCCTCTTAACACCATTTAGTAGTTAGAGAGCAGGGCATGCCCCACCCCCCATGTGAATCTTCTCCCTTAATCCTCCATAGCTAAGACCATGCTGCCAATCTGAGCAAAACTTCATTGAAAGTTAGATGATCTTGGAGAAGAGGTGCAACACCGAATGACTGACTGCTGATACTCAAAGAGGCTGCATAGGGTCACTCCATGGAGTCCTGACTCCCCCCTGGCTTGCTTACCTAGTGCCAGCAGCCAGCTCATGGCCACTGCTCATTCTCTACCTGGCCCACAACATCTCAACATCCAGAACTCCATTGGGCATCTTAATGCTTTAATTATTTGAGGATCCATTTGTACCTGGCAAGAAGAAAGGAAGGTGTCTTCTCTTTTGTTTACAGTCTGTCTCCCAGGACTCTGTGCCTGCCCCAGGATGACCACATAGGAAAGTCTACTTCATTTAAGAGACTCCACCCCCACTTCTTATGGCACATTATGGTCTGTTGATCTCAAAAATAATTTTTTAATGTTTTTATTTATTTTGAGAGAGAGAGAGAGACCGAGTGCAAGCCGGGGAGGGGCAGAGAGAAAGGGAGACACAGAATCTGAAGCAGGCTCCAGGCTCTGAACTGTCAGCACAGAGCCTGACGTGAGCTTGAACTTGTGAACCGCGAGATCATGACCTGAGCCTAAGTCAGACGCTTAACCAACAGAGCCACCCAGGCGCCCCACCTCAAAAATAATTATATAAAACATAGTGCTAGTTAAGACTGAAAAACTAAGAATGCACTGATGTCAGACCATTCTTTGACCTATTACAGATGTTAATTTGGGGGAGTGGAAAAAAGAGAAAGATGCAAATATTAGGAGAGTAGGAAAGGATAGAAATGATATTTGGAGCTATTTATTGTCTTTCAGCATTGGGTCTCAGATGTTTCTCCCCTGTGGCAGCAGCTAGTCAGTTGAGACAGCAGGTATTACTTGCTAGAGTGGGCGGTAAACTCTCTCTGAGTGTCTTTCACCAGCCTGGATAGGCTTTGCTGAATGTTTTTGTATAGGCATTTTGCCTTAGCTCTGTTGTATACCTTCATTGCATGCATGATATTGGTGTTGCCTTGTTATAGCACCGGGACCGGGGCGGGGGGAGGGGGTCGTGTGTGTGTGTATATGTGTGTGTGTGGTGAAAAATCCCTCAGTGAACTCTTAGGCCTAGGCTGTGAGATCAGCTTTGCTTTTCATTATAAAAAACTAAGTGGATGTCTTTTTTTTGAAGTAGGTACCACTTTTCATTGGCTACAATAGTTGTCACCCGTTTGCTTTTACTCAATAAACTGAGCATTGTGCTTATAAGAAAGTATGATAGCTTCTCCCAAGTTTGGAGAGAAACTTTATGACCACTATTTAAAAAACTCTATCAGGTAAACTACTTATCTTCATTTCATTAAGTTTTCTTCCTGAGGTTTTATCTTGTTTTTTCATTTGGAACATATTTCTGTGGTTTTTTTTTTTTTTTTTTTTTCTTTTTTTGCTTGACTCTTGGTTGGTTTCCACATGGTAGATGAAACTACCACCTCTCTCAGTCTTGAAATCTTGAAGGGGTGGCCTCATGTAGGAGATGAATCTTGTCATACAACCCTGCCTCAACTCTCGGCTGTCTCTTGAATTTTTGTGATTGTCCAGGCAGCCCAGTTTATTTTTCATAACACATTCCCAGTAGTTGAGGATGTGCTAAAACCTGTTAGTGTCTCTGAGGGGGAGATCTCAGCACCTAGATCCAGGCTAGTTAGAAGCAGTCCTGTGGGGCTGCAAACCGAAGTCCTTTGGCCACCAGAGCCAGGAGATGGGGGCGGGGGAGAGGGGAAAGTGGGTGATGGGCATTGGGGAGGGCACTTGTTGGGATGAGCACTGGGTGTTGTATGTAAGTGATGAATCACCGGCATCTACCCCCGAAACCAAGAGCACACTGTATACACTGTATGTTAGCCAACTTGACAATAAATATAAATAAAAATAGGATTACAAAAATAAATTTGTTCATTGGAAAAAAAGAAAGACAGAGGGTGTGTTTCAGCCTGTGGTCTGTGTGCAGTGCCCTAAGGGTGGTAGCCTGCTAAGAACTGTCTGTGATTGTTAGAGCCCCTTGGGACCCACAATGCAAGTCCATTTGGCCACCAAAGAGTGCCAGTTAAGGGATGTCCCTGGCGGGAGGGGTGGGGGGCACCACAACAAACAGGGCACCAGACACATGCAAAATCTCCCCTCCAGGAAACACTGACATTCTGGAGCTCTGAGTGAAAGGGCAGGCCTACGCCGGCCGGCTCCATCTTGTTTTGTATCCTTCACCTAGACCACGCCTCCTCCCTTTGAGTGACCTCCCGCTCACCCATTCAAGCTTCCTGATCAAAACACGCCCAGCGACCTGCCTGGCGGGACTCTGACCCTTCCCCAGCCAATCGGCCGAGGCCACGCCCCTTCCCCAGCCAATCGGCTGCCCCTAGACCCCTATAAAACCTTTGACCCTTCCCCAGCCAATCGGCTGAGGCCACGCTCCTTCCCCAGCCAATCGGCTGCCCCTAGACCCCTATAAAACCTTTGTGCTTTTGAAACTCTCTCTCTCTCCCTGGTATCTCACCGCTGCGTCGGTGCAGGTAGGGGACTGGGCTCGAGCTAGCTCGAATAAAGGCTCTTTTGCTTTTGCATCGGACTCGACTCCCTGGTGGTCTTTGGGGATCACGAATTCTGGGCATAACATGAGGGGGAGGCCATGAGGGAGAGCCTGAAGCTAGCGCCCCTCTCTGAGGTCTCTGAGGAATGCGGTCAACTCTTAGATGCATAGTTAATTAGAAGCCTGCCCCCCAGGCCGCAGCCATGAGGATTAGCTAATAGGCCTCCCTCACAGGACAGCTGGGCCCCTGGGTCTGCTGCCTCTCACCATGCCCTGGGCAGTAGTGGTGTAAGAGTTCTTTCTCCACTGGTTAAAGTCCTGTGGGGCCTGCTAGCAAGCCCTGCTGGCCTCCAGAGCTGGGGCTGGTGGAGGAGTTCCCTGGCGGGAGGTGAGAAAGTCCTGGTGCCAGACAAAGGTAACAGCTTCTTTCTGGGTGAGACCGATCGTTACAATCCCATGAGATTCAGGAACACCAGCTTCCCTGGAGCCTACAGCCAGGCGAGCTAGGGTTGTCCCCTGGCCGTGGCCGCAAATATTGGGGCACTGGATGTGTGTAAAAGCTTTCTTCTGGGAGGGACTGGTGCTCTGTAGCATGGCAGAGGGAGAATGTGAAGATGGCGCCCACTGGAAAGAGAGAGAAACAAAAGGAGAGAAACGAAAAAAGGAAAGGAAAAAGGAAGAAAAAGATGGTGCTTACCAGTCTCTGACCTTGGGGTGTTCCAGCAAGCTCCTACAAGTGTGAGTTAAATTAGCAGTCTGCCTCTCGGGGCCTCTCGTTACTATAAGCAAATGAGCCTCTTTCAGTGTGAGCGGGGCTGACTGCTTTGTCTGAGTTGGGCCCTAGGGCAGGTGAGTTGGGCCCTAGGGTGGGGTGAGTCCCAGAGGCCTGGGAGAGCTGGTTCCCTGATGGGTATAGTCTAGTAGGTCTTGTGGGCTTTGTGAGTCTTGTGGACGAGAGCCCTGTTGTTTTTCAAAGCTAGATGTTTTGGGGGTTCGTCTCTCTGGTGCAGGTGTTAAAAGTTCTGGTGATGAGATCAGGCTCACATCCTTGGCTCCTCAAGGAGAGGCTCTAGGTTGCTGTGCCGGGAGTGGGTTTATGCTGAGATTGCATCCCAGCCTCTCCTACCTTCTCAGTGGCCTTTAGGTTTCTTTTCCAGAGGAACTTCCATCTGTAGCTATAGACTCACTGTATTTCTGAGGGGAGAGGCGAGTCAGGCTTCCTACGTTGCCTTCTTGAACCAGAACCTGAATTTGTGATAGCTTAAATGGATATTTTTTGGTACCTCATTCATTTATTCAGCAAATATTTAAGAACCTGACAAGTATGAGGATATGGAAGGTGCCAGAAATACAAAAAAAAGTTCCTTTCCCCAAAGAGCTGAGTCTAGTGGAGAGCCAGATATAGAGGAGAGATTAAACAGATACGTCTCCCTTCACAGTTTACACTTGTTTTTAATTTTGCTTCCCCAAGGCTTAATTGTTTTCCGAAAACCAAACCCTGGAAAAGGAATTTGAGTGGGAGCCTCTCCCTCTCCCTTTCCAGAGGGGAGCTAGTCCCAGGAAGCACTTTTATTTTATTATTACTTAAAAACTTTTTTTAATGTTTATTTTTTAGAGAGAGAGAGACAGAGCACGAGTGGGGGAGGGGCAGAGAGAGAGGGAAACAGAATCTGAAACAGGCTCCAGGCTCTGAGCTGTCAGCACAAGCCGTGAGATCCCACAAACCGTGAGATCATGACCTGAGCCGAAGTCGGACACTTAGCCGACTGAGTCACCCAGGGGCCCTTATTTTCTTTTAGAGTTAGCATGTAAGTTGGGGAGAGGGGAAGAGGGGGAGAGAGAGAGAATATGAAGTAGGCTCCTTGCTCAGCACAGAGCCAAACTTGGGGCTCAACCCCATGATCCTGGAATCATGACCTGAGCTGAGTCAGAGGCTCAACTGACTAAACCACCCAGGTGCCCGACAGTCCCAGAAAGTTCTGAGGGAATGGGGAAGCAGGACAGGGAAGAGGGCAAAGCCACGCTGGAGAATATGAATAAGCAGGTCACCACTGGGCAATTGGGACTCAGTCTCCCTCAGACCTTATGATAAACCGTGTGGGTTATACCTCAGAATGGTCTCCTTGAGAAGTGAGGAACCTGAGGCATTTTTCCAACAATTCCCACCATTTGCTGGCCGAGGTCACTCTTGGGTGTGAACTCCAGCCCTTCTGGGGTGTCCTGCGTGCTGACTGAACATGCTCCTGCTCCCTCCAGAGAGAGCTTCTGGAAGCTCTGCTCTGTGGGGGAGTTGTCTGCACATGACCTCTGGGTCTGCCAGGGGCAATGGGTAGTCCGGCCCCAGCTTCAGCTCAAGGCCCGGAATAGCAGCTCATTACTTTAAATAGTCATATTAAATGCCATGGAGTCTCATTCTTTGATCACAAATATACCGTTCTTCTCTCCCACATGTTCTCCTTCCTGGGATTTCTCCAAAAACTCCAGCAGTATTCACTCTGCCCCAGGATATAGTCTTTTGTTGTTGTTGTTGTTGATAATCTATTGACAGAAATCCAGGAAACCTGTTTGGTCCACTAAAAGTCCTCTTATTTTGGGGGTAGTTGCTGCCTTTATGCTGTTGGAACACTGACGATCGGGCCACCTGGTGCCATGCCAGCCATTGCTGGAAACTGCAGTGACGTGGAGACGTGCACAGCACTGAAGTCCAATAGCCGGGCAGCCTGGGGTGATAGCTGCCCAGTAAAGAAGAGAATTTTGATGATGTAGGGCCACTGATCATATGTTTATCTTCATCTTCTAACGTATCTTTATCTGAAGTCCTTATTTTCAATTGTTTTGCTCACTTAAAGTCATTCCAAGCCTCCCCAGAGCTGGGCTCCAAAAGTCACCGGCTCTTTTGGGTTATAAGTACACATGTCTTCCCTGGCACTCTTATGGTACCATGGCAGGTAGATGGGCCTAAGGGATTTCTAGTCTTGGCTACATACAACATCTAGAATGAGCCCTTCTTTTCCCACCTCCTTGAGATCAGATATGATCTTTTGCTCTTCAGTCCAAGGCCCAACATTCTTTTCCTGCCTTGGGGTGAATGACATTATTTTAAAACTAAACCACCATCTTTTCACAGGGATACACTGAAGAAGAGGTAGGGTTAAGTAAACTCCTTCCCCTTCTCCAAGATCAATTCTTGCTGTTCCTTCTGAGTGGAACGCTTTCCCCTTTCCCCAATAAAGTCTTCAGATTCTGAGAGAACCGGGAAGTTAAGGGTGAGGATGAGGAGGTGCTCATAAATAGAGACCTAGGAATTGAGACAACCCCTCTGGAAACTAGTTAAAGAGAAAGTTGGAAAGAAGCTGGAAGGGCAGAGACACAGAGGAAAGGGGAAAAGGGGGAAGCACATCTCCTTTCGTAAATCTTTATGGTAATGAGAAAAACAGGACTCATATATATGAAAATACTTTGATGTCCACAAAGGAAATACACAAGTCAGTGCGAAGTGTTGTGGGCGCAAAGGGCCATGCAGAGAATTACTCTGGGATCACAGATGTGTGGTGGGGCACAGGGGGAGTATTACCATTGCTACCATTTGGGCCGCCTAGCTGTATCATTTACGGAAGCAAAATCTGGATTTTTGTCCTTTAATATTTCTGATACAGTGATTTCTATATATTGAATATATTGCCAATTCACAGTTATTTTTTTCCTTTAGAAGTGTATATTTGTATACCAGCTTCCTTCCCTTTGAACTGAGATACAATTTGCCCCTTTCCGCTTTCTGTTGAAGTGACTAGAAAAGCCATTGGTATACGCAGCCATATGAAATAGCATCCAGGAGGATAGAACTGAACCTGAAACTCCCAATGGTGCTGCTACTGCCAACCGCGACATCTCTGTTTTATTTGTCACTCTGGAGTGAATCTCTGCAATATGCCAAGACACGCTATGCTCAATGTAGTGTCAGTAGAGACTGTTATGGACTGAGCATGTCCCCACTGCATCCCAGATTCATATGTTGAAATCCTAACCAGCGGTGTGATGGTATTTGGAGGTGGGGCCTTTGGAAGGTGATCGGTCATGAGGGTAGAATCCTCATGAATGGTATTAGTTATAACTAGTTATAAATGAATAGTATTAGTTGTATATTACTTACTAGTTATAAAGGGACCCCAGAAAGCTCTCTCATACTCTTTCTGCCACATGAGAATACAGCAAGGATACAATGGTAGTCTACGATCTGGAGGGCCATTACCAGAACCCGGCCATGCTGGTTCCCTGGTTTCAAACTTCTAGACTCCAGAACAGTGAGATGCAAATATCTGTAGTTTATAAGCCACCCAAGCTGTGTCATTTTGTTATAGCAGCCCGAGCCAAGACAGAGACCAGCTATCAAATGCCTCCCTGTTTCTACAAGTTCTGTAAGAACTCTTACAACATTTTGATCTAGTCAACTCCTTGGCACATTGTTGGAAGTCAGTAAATTCTTTTTATTTCCTTTGTCCTGGAAGCATTGAGACTCTCTTTTTTAGGGCAGTGCTATTCAAAACTTAGTTTTAAGAGTGGGTCTGATCATTTTTCTTACTCATGACATTATTTTAACTCTTACTTTTTATGAAAAACAGATGGAGAAGATGAACTGTTATCCTGTCACAGATCTTGGATTTAAGAGGTTACAGCTTTAATTTTCTTACCAGACATTAGTTGTCTTCTTTGCTTGCCTACATCCATTCACTCAACAAATCCTTCTTAAATACATGCTACATGTCAGACACTGAGGGCATAAACAAGGTTTTATTGGTCTTTGTAACAACAGGTTCTACTCTAAGAGCAGCAGGGAAGACTGAAATAAAATAAAATAAAATAAAATAATCAAAATACAAATTGTCAAAAAATCAGAGTACATGGAATGAGTACCTATCTTATAAATGGGAATGGCTTTACCTTCAGATGGTCTTTTGGGCAAATGTATATGAGAGGATTGACTTTTTTGCTCTTCCTTTGTGTAATGAAGAGTCTTAAAAAACAAAAGAAAACACCATACTGTAGTTTGCTTGTTTAGCATGCAAGCATGAAGGAGGCTGGGCTGCTTTATTAAGGATTTGTGCTGGACATGTTGAGTTCAAGTTCTAACATGTATGCTGCTCTTCAATATTACTTCATTGGTCCAAAATATGAAGAGTACAGTAAGTTTCTCCAGACTGTATTTATAAAACACATTTGAGTGTGATAAACTCATTGTGGGGGGGGCGCCTGGTTGGCTCAGTCGGTTGAGTGTCTGACTTTGGCTCAGGTCATGATCTCGCGGTTTGTGAGTTCGAGGCCCGTGTCAGGCTCTGTGCTGACAGCTCGGAGCCTGAAGCCTACTTTGGATTCTGTGTCTCCCTCTCTCTCTGCCCCTCCCCTGCTCATGCTCTGTCTCTCTCTGTCTCAAAAATAAATTTAAGGGGCGCCTGGGTGGCGCAGTCGGTTAAGCGTCCGACTTCAGCCAGGTCACGATCTCGTGGTCTGTGAGTTTGAGCCCTGCATCAGGCTCTGGGCTGATGGCTCAGAGCCTGGAGCCTGTTTCCGATTCTGTGTCTCCCTCTCTCTCTACCCCTCCCCCGTTCATGCTCTGTCTCTCTCTGTCCCCCCAAAAATAAATAAACGTTGAAAAAAAAATGCTTAGAAAAAAAATAAATTTAAAAACATTAAAAAAAAAATTTTTAACTCATTGTGATAGGGCTTCTGGGTACATGCTGCTGCTTTGTTCCTGAACAAACCCAGATGCATGCTGATTGATAAAAATAGCTCTAAGACTAATTTCTCCTTTAAATTGAAAAACAGATATCCCTCTGTACATTTGTCAAATTTATTATGTTGACCTGGTTTAGGGATAGTTGGGGAACCTCAAATCTAGACCTAGGACACGAATTAAAAAGAACTCTTTCGGTGGATTAGATATTGCCATTGAAGTAGAGTTTATCATCAGCTTATCCAAGCCTGTGTCAGAGACCTTTGGAAGAATCACTCATAGTTTTCGCAAATCATTTTGCTGCCGAAGGAACAAAATATTTAGGTCTGTAACTCTAGAAGTGAGTTCTTACCTCTCAGGGACTTTCAAAACCTGTCTTATCATGTTTCCTCTCTATTTGTTTCAGAGTTTTCCAGAAGTCCCATTCTCTTTTCCAAGGATCTATCATCACCTGGACTCTTCTGCATACAGCTTGGCACATGTAGTTTCTCTCCTCCCTCAACGTCCTTTCCTGGTACCTGGTTCACCTTTTGTCTCATAGAATTTCTCACCCCCCAAGCCCTATTATCCACTTGGTACCCTAACATCTCAGTTCCTTGACCTACTGCACCACAACCCCTCCCTTGTTCATAGCCTAAATGTCTCTTCGTTAAAAACTGTACCGAATTTAAATTACCGGTTTTAAATATCCCATCCTTTGATTGTGCCCAAGGCTTCCTTCCTGGTGCCTCTACCCTCACTGCACCAGTCTTCAAACCCATCGTGACTTTCACTTCGCTGATCCTAACACTTTCTCATAAGTGATCAGTTCTTTTGTGTCTTCACTTTGCTCTGTATCCATTTTTTTTTGTAGTTGTTGTTACTTTAGCCCTATCCTGGGTATCAAGTGCACTCAAGCCCATTACCACTCTCTACCTCTGTCATACCCCTCTGAAAAACTTTAAATTATCTCTATTAATGTAGCTCAGTATTATGAGAACATCATGAAAACAGTCTTCATATAGCAAACTGTGCTCATATCCTTAATAAAGAAAACTTCTGGGGCACCTGGGTAGCTCAGTTGGTTAAGCATCTGACTCTGGATTTTGGCTCAGGTCATGATCTCGTGGTTTGTGAGTTCAAGCCCCATGCTGGGCCCTGCACTAAGATTCTCTTTCTCCCTTTCTCTCTCTGACCCTCCCCTGCTCTCTCTCTCTCTCTCTCGCTCTCTCACAAAATAAAAAAATAAAGGTTTCTCTTAAAAAAAAAAAGAAAGAAAACTTCCTACTTTTGAAGGTAGCAACTCATTACTATCTTCTCTCTCAAGCTTCTCCCTTCCTTTCTAGTTGACAACATGCTTCATATTTCACCGAAGATCAGAAGCTATCGAACAGCGTTCTGAAATAGCCTCGCGAAAGAATCTGAAAGCCCATCATCATTTGCACCAGTCTTCTCTTTTTGCTCTCTTTCATTATGGAATTGCTAAAGGTAAATCTCTCCTCATTTTCACCAGATCCCATCTCCCTTTTGTTCTGCACCTTCCATCTCTCCTTCTATATTATATAATTTTTGAAAATCTAGGACTAAAAAGTTATAATAACAAATAAAAAACGTATTGGGTGGAATTAATATCAGACTGAAGATGGCAGAATAGCCAGTGAGATTAGAGACAAATCAACAGGGGCGCCTGGGTGGCTCAGTTGCCTGAGCGTCTGACTTCGGCTCAGGTCATGATCTCACAGTCTGTAAGTTTGAGCCCCGCATCGGGCTCTGGGCTGACAGCTCAGAGCCTGGGTCCTGCTTCAGATTCTGTGTCTTCCTCTCTCTCTGCCTCTCCCCCACTCATGCTCTGTCTCTCTCACTCTCAAAAATGAATAAATGTTAAAAAAAAAAATTAAAGACAAATCAATAAAAAGTATTCAATCTGGAGAACATAGAGAAAAAGATTGAAGAAAAATGAACACAGCTTTGGGGGTCCATAAAATCGTAAGACAGATGCTTAACTGACTGAGCCACCCAGGTGCCCCTTTTAAATACATACTTTTAAAGTGAGTTAATGGATAGGTCGAGCCCACATCAAATAACATTCTACATTTCTCTTCCTGGCCATTGCTTTTTCTTCTGTATTCTGAGCTCCCTTTGTAGCCTATGAGAGAATGAGATCTTTCTGAAACAAATACTCTTGAGAGTTTTCTCTTAAAACAAAACAAAACAAAACAAAACAACACACAAAAGATGTTATGGAAATCAAACCAAACCAAAGGGAAGGTAGATGATGATCCTCTTAGGTCTGCCTCAGATTTTTATTTGTTGGGGATTTATGAATTAGTAATTATTTCCATGATTGCACAAAGGCTTATACTCATAACTGTTGAATCCAATTAACTGCTGAAACTATTTGGTACATTTGATGATTTTTTTTTTAATCATAGAAAGAAACTTTTATTAAAATTTCAATATATGGAAACTGGCTTTTAGGTTTTCCCTTTATGTTTCTAAGATAATAAATCAAGCAATGGTTTAGTCATTGAATAAATATTTTTTGAATGCCTACTATATTCCAGGCGTGCTCTCAGGTGCTGGGTGTGCGGCAATGAACAAGTCATAGTCTTTGCTTTATGGAATTTATCTTCTAGTGCAGGGAGACAGCAAGCAGGCACACAATCCAGGAAGGGAGATTGCTAAGAAGAAAACTAAAGCAACCTCAGGGGAATGAAGAGGGGTAGAGTGGGTGTGAGTGATCAAGGGAACCTGTTTTAGGGAGGTTTTAGTGAGGGCCTCTTTGAAGATGTGACATTTCTGCAGAGGCCGTTAAAGTGTTTGGCCTTGAAGTCTGCTTTGTCTTATATTTGAGTTCCAGGAAATCATGGGTTGAATTCTCTGCAAGGAGATGCTGAAACAGGCTTCAGGATGCATGATGTTAATGAGGGATCAGCACCTGTGAGAGAAAGGGAGGGGAGCAGGATTGGGCAGAGGGAGATATTGAAATATCATGCCACGGCTAACCTGTGTCTATCACATAGTTTTGTGTTTTGTTTTGTTTTCTTTTTACAGTTCTTTTTATTTTAGTTAAGTTTAGTTAAGTTTATTTATTTATTTATTGGTGGGGGGGGGGAAGGGTCAGGGAGAGACAAAGAGAGACAATCCCAAGCAGGCTGTATGCTCAGCACAGAGCCGGACGTGGGGTTGGATCTCACAACCTGAGCCGACACCAAGAGTTGGATGCCTAACCGACTGAGCCACTCAGGCACCCCTACACAGTTCTCTTTAAAACAGAATTTTTCATTATAGCTTTGTTTATCCCAAAATGAAAATAATCAATATGCTGCTAAATGAACCACTGAACAAATATTTAAGAAATATCTACTCTGCACTAAGCACCCTCATAAGGACTGTATGGGAAGAAGAAGCAAATGTTCTGCCCTCATGGAGCCCTCGTATCCCAAGGGCTAGACATACGTGAATAATTACAATTCAATCCAGAAACTGTTTAAAGGAGGCTCTCAGAATGCATTGAAAGGCACGGTTAAATGATTTACCTGGAAGTACATTTTGTAGCTGACTGACCTGGCAGACTCATTGGTATGCAGCCTTCCTCAGAAATCAAGTATTCTACGGGAACACTATTAAAGTTATATTTTGGAAGCGGCGGAAAGTTGATAAACCCTGTCCTCAGAATCTTGCAGATCTAGAACATCTCTTCCACACTTTATCGTTTAGGGCCCTGGGACTTCAGCTGATTAGTTTTTGGAACATTTGAGCAGATAATGAATACATGTAACTTTCAAGGAAGAGAACAGGTTCTGTATTATTTTTCCACCTAAGGCCTTAGTTACAGCTGTACACAATGCATAGACAAATAATTCCCCTGCTCTCAAGACATTTCTCTGTAAAGGAGCAACACGTAGATGCTTGGAAGATATTTATATGTTACAACACCTATTTGTATTCAACTAACGTCTAAGGGTTCTGTTGAAGAGGTCCAAGGCGACAGCTCTTCCCAAACTAAAGTAAAATTAATCTGGAAAATCTAAAGAAATAAACAATGTGAAATAAGTTGAGTAGAAAATTAACCTCCTGAAGGGGAACTACATACAATTTGCATTAAGAAAAATCCGGAAGCTTTTTAGAAAGCTTTTTCGAAAGAGAATATGTCAACAATATAATTATTATGACTATTTTCTGTGCATTTTTATGCAAATAACATACTTACTGAAGATCTCGAAGAATATTTGAAAAATAAGGCAAAATATAAATAGTACTTATAGTTTTATAGACAAGAATTACTATCTTTTCTTATAGTGTTATTTCTATGTATCATAGTTTTCCATTTAATTAAAAAAACTAGTATTTTTTTTAATGCCACTATGTAATGCAGAGGTGAAAGTGCTCGAATGGAAGAGTCATTCCTGTGGGTTTGAAGGGTAACTTGGCTATGAAGCTCTTAAATTCAGTTTTAGAATTGCGAAAACTCAACCCCCCCCAATCTATGTTTAATCTTTAATCCTATAGAAGAGAGTTATTAATATCGAGAAGAAGACAGAATGAATTTATGTACGGAGAACAACACATTTAAGGATTTTAGTTTTTAATATAAGGGTGTGGAGGCAGCTCAGGAACAAAAACCTCCTTATTGGAATTGTTTGGTCTTCTAATCCCTTCCTCCCCAGCTGCCTTCCTGAGTGAGGTGTGCCTTTACCGAGAACCCCATTGAGCTAACTGCTGCCTGGGAAGCTTCAGGCAAATCATCCATTGTCTGATGAAATTTGTCCTCAGGCTAAAGTAATATGCCTGTCTGCGAAGCAATGCACAATTTTAGGCTAGATAAATGGGGCATGTTAAAAGCACACACACAGAGCATCTTCCTGTTTTTGAGGTTTTTTGAGACCATTATCGAAGAAGAGGAAAGATTTTACCCACGAATCTGTTTTACTGTTTGTCAACCATCTAATATTCTTGGATGGGATCTTAAGACTGCATTTTACGTCTGTGCCTTTCCTGGGATGACACAGTTGATATGCAATCTTTGCACAAGGAACTGCAAAGCACAGACATAGGCAAGGTTTTCCAAGGTGGCAGGTGGGTTGTAAGTGGTAACATTAGGGTTCTCTCTGAGACCTTAGCAGGAGACTGTAAGGAGTTCACTCTGCAAGGTGTAGAATGAAACTCCTTTTGTCTGACAGGTACAAAGTTGTTTTCCACCCCCTTTGGCAATGATCTAAGTCAGAAAATCAGTTTTCCTGGAAAGCACTTTCCTAATTACTATCTTTCCCTATAATATCATATCTTTGTTGTCTCATGAAAAAAAAATCAGCCATAAAGGGGATCACTGTAAAGTTACAGCTTCCCTTTTCTTTATTTCATGAGGAATAGAATGTTTTCTAACGTTTGAGTTGATTTTCTTGTTGTTTCTGAGCAATGCAATGTGGACCAAAATAATAATGAAATAGTAAAGCTTTGGTTAAAAAGAGATTAATTAGAGTACACACTCTATCATTTGGGGAGCACGTTTATGAGAAATTCAATCCTCCTTGGTAAATGGTCACAGGAGGCAAAGTCTAAAATATAGTTAGGACCCTCTTTTCTTGGGCATGTTATACAATCGTGGAAAGGGAGGTACTGCTCTAACATGTCACTTTAGAATAATGGGATTAGAATTCTGTTAAAAAACAAGAATCTTGTCTGATTTCCATTGCCTTCTACAAAATTAGAGGTTTTCAATACATCACAAGGGGAGAGGATCAGCAGTTGACACAGAGATCAATTTTCTCTCCTCGTGGATTTTGGAAATGCCACTCCTAGAGGTGTGGAGATTGGGTCTAATTCGCCCTGAACGACCATCATCACCCTACCAACACATGCATAAGCAATGCATCCCATGCCATTCCTCGTAAAACCATTTGCCCCAGCAACTGGTCTTTGCTACCTTAACCTCCTGACTTATGTTAGACATAAGACATAATAAAAAACTATAAAAAAATTTCTCCTCATCCATACTTTCCAATGTCAGTTATTCCTTATAGAAATGAAAGTTTGAAAATGGAAATATAATAAGGGTTTAAAGCATTTTTTTCATTTTGAATGTCAAAGGCTTGGTTTTTGGACCTTGGCCATCATTGTCAGAATCTGACAGTGAGTATTTCTCTTTTGGTTGTGAACATATTGAACTTGAACTAGGTCAGTGCCCCCAGCATTTGGAGTTTTTAGGGCAGGTTTCATATGTGTTCCCACCATCAAAAACCAGAGTCTTGGAGCAGGATGTTGACTTTATGCTTTCAGATGTTTTAGGTGCTGCCAAAAAAAGGATGACAAGGATTTTAATTGTGCATCTGTCTGACTGCTTGCTATTCTTCTGAATAACCGTTCAGGCATTTTGGTAAAAGGTGCAT
The DNA here is from genome assembly GCF_018350155.1 of Leopardus geoffroyi. Classification (NCBI taxonomy): domain Eukaryota; kingdom Metazoa; phylum Chordata; class Mammalia; order Carnivora; family Felidae; genus Leopardus; species Leopardus geoffroyi. The sequence continues at coordinate 140,284,845 of NC_059328.1, forward strand.
CAACTTATTTAAAGAATGGAACGGTTAGAGATTACATAAGAGGCAGCACTTCATTGTTATGACTTGGAGAGTGAAACTAGAATAAAGTCTCAAGGTATTTATTGTGGAATTCTCAACTCTGAGAATATAAATGCCGCTCAACCCGATGCTCAGGCTGAAATATGTCTGTTGGTGTGAGGATCCTCGCCTGCATGTGGGCGCTTATGCTTTGGACTAAGGGATGCCCACTCACTGGAAACCAGTTCGATACTTGTGCCAAGCATGGGGCACTGCTCTGTGCAATTTGAGAACACTAAGTCAAGCGGGACAGTACGGCGTTTTGTGTCTAATAATGGGATTCGTGAGGATTTAAGTCTGGAGGAAGAATGGTAACCACCAACACAGGTCTACTTTCTGCCCTGGCTCCGTCCTCAGAAAATCAGGTCTCCTCCATTTCTAAGACCTGAAGAAGAAATTCAGTTTTATTGTCACATACCTGGATTGATGGCAGGGATACTTTGCTGCCTACTCAACAGCTAACCAACCTTCTTCCTTGCTCACATCACAGAAGCCTATGTAGGTGGCAATATGCTCAGGAAAGGTGAGCCCCTTCCAAACTGCTGGGACTTCTGGGAAATTCTTTAGTCTCTAATTAAGTAGGACCAGCATACATCCCAGTTTTCCTGAGATAGTGCTGGAGTGATGGAGAGTGTGATGCTTGGAGATGAGGTGCCATTTTATGATTATGAGGATGAGAGCCAAGATAAACTCAGAACATCAGATCCAGAACTGATTCTGGAATTCCAGAGCCTCTGGATTTAAGAGTAAAAGTTTTTTTTTTTTTTTCTCACTTTAGACTCTTAGAAAAACATTCTGTTACTTGTAGGGAAGAGTATGGAGGAAAGGAGAAAGACGGATGAAGCCTTTCCATGGAAAGGATTTTGAATCAGTTTGGGTAAGATTTCTTAGTTATGTTTTGTATTATTTTCTCCATTCCTCCTTAGGGATTCTGGAAATTATGTTTGGCTTAAGAGAATGGTAGAAAATAGACCCATGGTCTACTGCTGAGGGAAGAGGAGTAGAAATTGAAAAAGAAGAACTGTTTTTCTCATCCCTTATGGTGGGCCCCTCTTGGGACCACCGGCAGTTGGTAGCAGTATGTCTAGGATAAAGGTTCTTACATGACTGAGCCACCATCAGCCCTGCCCCAAATGTTACCGACTAGATCTAGGGACTCAGTAATTTTACTTTTGCACTGTTTGTATTTACTTTAACCATATGACATTCCTTGTGCACTATTTCAGAAGAGGATATTTGTTGAGAAACTCTGAAGACTTTTTTTGATTCTCTTTAAAATACATAGAAAAAAACATATTTCCATTTACTTACTTGAAATCACTTTAGGAAAACAGTGACTGAATCATGAGAATTCCATATGGCTTTGACTGAAAAATGATTCATTGTCTAACTAATCTGTGTTCACACAAAGCAAACCAAAAGCCCATTTAAAAATTGTTTTAATGTTGATACCAGACACCAAGTTGTTCAGATCTTCTCCGATATGTATATCGGTAAATACCTGTTATAACTTACAAAGCAAAGCTACTGACTTTTTTTTTTCTTTTTTAAAGTGTTCATTCATTTTTGAGAGAGAGAGAGAGAATGAGTGGGGGAGGAGGAGGGAGAGAGGGAGACACAGAATCTGAAGCAGGCTCCAGGCTCCGAGCTGTCAGCAGGGCAGCTGAAGCCAAAAACTGTGAGATCATGACCTGAGCCAAAGTCGAATGCTTAACTAACTGAGCCACCCAGATGTCCCCAAAGCGACTGACTTTCAAAGGAGAAGCAAGCAGGGAGAGGACCACTACAAATCCAGTCTCTGGCACTGTGCCTGGCATGTAGTTTAATGGGGCATTCCAATCTTAACACTCTTCCTTAGAGCAGTATTAGATATTATTATTAGTTATTAGAGTGTATTAGATAGCGATGGGATTCCATGAGGTTGTGGCTGGTGAGACCTGGATACTTACAGGCTAGTTTTCTTTGCATCCTTCTTAGCCTGCCTCTTAAAGAGGACAGTGTTCGTTTTATTTCTCCTTCTCCACAAGCCCATAGCGGATGCCGCACTTATGGTCAGTTGAAGAGTGCTATAGTGGGTCAGTCCTAGGGTACTGATTTGTCTAAGTGACTTCAACATCTTTAAATCACTATAGTGATCTGCAGCAATCAGAATAAGTCTTCCCAGCACAATTTCCCACCTTTTGCTGGGTGCTGTGGTCATCCTGGGCTTACCTGTGTGGCAGGGCAGAGGTCACGACTGACAGTCCACTCAGAGATGAGATGTAGTGAAGAGAATGCGCTTCACACACTAGCAGCATGGAAAAGTGCTCATTTCACTGTACGCTCACAAAAATGAATATTGCCTCTTTATATCCAAGTGGAAAAAAAATTTTTAACGTTATTTATTTTTTGAGAGAGAGAGAGAGAGAGAGAGAGAGACCAAGTACAAGCGGGGGAAGGGCAGAGAGAGAGACACACACAGAATCCGAAGCAGGCTCCAGGCTCTGAGCTGTCAGCACAGAGCCTGACAGGGGGCTCAAACTCACAAACCACGCGATCATGACCTGAGCAGAAGTCAGAGGCTCAACCTACTAAGCCACCCAGGCGCCCACAAGTGGCAAAGATTTAAAAAAACTGGCATGTCATGACTATTTTAGATTTATTTCTTTAATCATTACAGAGAGTATATGTTTACTTTTTGTTTTAATTGACAGTTTCTGTCTTCTCACTTGCTATCAGAGCGTATTTTCTCTTTTTAGCTTGAATTTCTTTGCATTAACAAAATGTGTGTGTGTGTGTGTGCGCGCGCGCGCGTGCACGGGCTTAAGACGCGGTCCTCAATTGGGCTTAGGCATGGTGAAATAATGTTAGCATCACCCCACCTCCATGGCCACATGTTTGATGCGGGAAAGGAAGCCCAGATAATAACATTTGGAAAAAATCAAGATATTTTGATACCCCGGGTAATTAATTAATTATTGAAGGGGCACCCGCGTGGCTCAGTCCGCGAAGCATCCAACTTCAGCTCAGGTCATGATCTCACAGTCTGTGAGTTCAAGCCCCGCGTTGGGCTCTGTGATGACAGTTCGGAGCCTGGAGCCTGTTTCAGCTTCTGTGTCTCCTTCTCTTTCTGCCCCTCCCCTGCTCATGCTCTGTTTCTCTCTCTCTCTCAAAAATAAATAAAAACGTTAAAAAATTTAAAAAGAATCATTGAACCAATCAGTTTATCCATTTGTCATTCCACAAATAACACACCGAGTGCCTACTGTTGTAGGCACCATTTTAGGAGCCGGGGGTACAGCTGCGATAAGATGACCCCCCTGCCTGCATGGGGCTTATGTTGCAGTGGAGAAGATACATGGCGACCAGCAGGTAGATAAATGACACGTGCTAATTCCTAGTATTGGTAAGCATTGTGAAGAAAGACATAGCAGGGAGCTAATGTGACAACGGTGGGCATATGTAGATACCACGCTCAGCCTCACCGGAAATGTCATAGTGTCTTCTGGACAAAGAAGGAAGGGTCGTCATTCCTTCCCTCCCTCCCTCCCTCCCTCCTTCCTTCCTTTTCTCCCTCCTTCCCTCCTGCCCTCTTCCTTTGGCAACTGCTGTTAGGACAGACAAGGCAGTCCGAGTGAGGAGAGCTAGGATTATTTTTTCTTTTCCTTCACAGAAAAGCTTATTTCTAGTGAGTATTTTATTATCACCTCCAATGAGATAGTTCAACCTTGGTGAAATTGGCTTATGCTTGAAATGAATAAAAATCTTCCAGGTCCCATCAGCCCTCTTTCTTCGTTGCCCAGTTCCCAAAGGTGAGTGAAGTTTTCACTGAGCATTACATGACCTCAGTACTTTTGCATTAACACTCTCGGCTAATAAGCCTTTTCTTGGCCTGTGTGCATTGGCTCATCTCCATTTTTGAATCTACGTGTAATTAATTTTCAAGCATTCTTCTTGATTCAGCCACAGTGCTAATGATGTTGAGGATAAAAATATTTCTTCTGGAATGAAATTCATGCCCGTTCACTTCTGTAGAGAAGTTCTTCATTATCAGACTTCTTGCTGCTCCTTTCAAATGAAGCTGTTTAAAATCTCCTTGTCCTCCTCTGAGCCTTTCAAAGGAGCAATCTTAGCCACTTGCACAGTGACCCTAACTTACCTTACCTGTTAAGTTCAAAGCTTCCAATTTAGTAGACTCTGTTTATGTATTTTTATATACGTTAGAATAATGTTCTCAGTGACTCCTTGGCCCTTTTTTCTCTGAAAGTTTAAGTACTGCTTTCTTGGGATTGTTGCAGAGTGTATCTGGGTGTTTATCTTAGTCCTTTAAAATTAAAGCACAAGTGATACTATTGACATTAAAAAATGTGGCCGGCACACTAATCCTGTTGTCTTATCATTTGAGAACGGAGGATAATGAAAAAAATAAAGTAAAAGCATAATTAAAGATAGCTAACGTGTCTGCCTGCATATTTGTTTACTAGCAGGAACTTCAGAGCAACAGGATCACATTAACTTGCACCAGTAAAGTCAGACAAAAGTGGATTCTTTTCTCTTCTTTTCTCTGCGGCAAAACTTTGGGCCAAATATATTTTCCAACTATTTAAATTGTTACTGTTTACACTCAAACCTTGATTACCAATAGCAGTGGTGGAAGATTAATTTAAGAGTGTCTCCCAACCCCAAAATAAGTTAAATTTAGCTTTGAAATACTACGGTGCTTTAATTTTATTTTTTTATATATTTTTTAAATGTTTATTTATTTTGAGAGAGAAAGAGAGAGAGCGTGTGTGTGGATGTGTGCACAAGCAGGGGAGGGGCAGAAGGAAGGAGAGAGAGATTCCCAAGCAGTCTTCACGTTCATTGAGGAGCCTGATGTGGGGCTCGATCTCACAAACTGTGAGATCATGACCTGAGCCAAAATCAAGAGTCTGAAGCTTAACTGACTGAGCTCTCAGGCATCCTGGTGCTTTCATTTTAATATAAGATAATGAAGATTCATAATATTTCTTTTTTTTAATGTTTATTTATTTTTGTGGGGGAGAGAGAAGCAGAGTACAATAGAGGAGAGGCAGAGAGAGGGCCACACCAAATCTGAAGGAGGCTCCACACTCTGAGCTGTCAACCCAGAGCCTGATGCAGGGCTCGAACTCACAAGCCGTGAGATCATGACCTGAGTGGAAGTTGGACGTTTAGCCGGCTGAGCCACCCAGGCGCCCCAAGATTCATAATATTTCACACAACATGTTGTATCTAGTTTAATTATCTAAGGAAATTAAATGAGCTAAAGCAGGGTAGTAATCTGTTAAGAATGTGGACAGCATCAAACATACCTGAACTGATATCAAGTCTCTCCCATTGGAGAGGGTGGTGACCTCACCCAAAATGTGAAACTTGGAATGGTATTAGTACGTACCTCGTGGGATATTAGAAAGGATTAAGAGAGACGTAGCATGTGATCACTTAGCATGGTCCTCAGTACACGGTGAGCTCCCAATGTTAGCTATTTTTGTTGTCATTATTTGGATAAGTGTCAACTATTGGGTATGTGTATTGGATTTTCAAAAAGTCATAGACTGGGTTTCATGTCAAAATCTTTAAGAAATATGTTATTATGGACTTCAGAAGATACATTATCAAGGAGAAGACACCAGACTAATGCCAGGAAATGTAAACTAAGAATTAAGTACTTCTCTGGATCAACAGGGCTAAAATGTGGGGTCATATAGGAGTCAATGCCGGGTCCATGTATTTTAAAGTGTTTTATAATTATTTTGAAGGCAGGGATGCACACTGATCTCGTCAACTTAGCAAAGAGAGAGTCAAGAAACTCCAGGACTCTCTAGCAGCATTTAATTTAGAAAGCTAATGGAAGGCTCCGTGAGAGTTTCAAAATGAGGTAGACAGACAAGCTTCAATGTGGCAATACAAATAATATACTTCACAATAACACATATGGAAGGTGAGCTAACAGGCTGGTCAGGCTGGCAGTTGTTATCTTCCCTAGAGCTGCCAAAAAGGCCCATCAAGCTGGACGTAAAAAGAAGGTACTATGGGGCTCATTCACCTCTTCTAGAAGAATCACTGCACATTGTAGGCACCTGTGTGGCTCAGTGGGTTAAGTCTCCGACTTCTGTTCAGGCTGTGATCTCATGGTTCATGAGTTCAAGCCCCACACTGGGCTCTTTGCTGTCAGTGCAGAGCCCCCTTTGGATCCTCTGTCTCTCTCTCTCTCTCTCTCTCTCTCTCTCTCTCTCTGCCTTTCTCTCTCTCTCTTTCTCTCCCCAAAATAAATAAACATTTAAAAAATGTAAAGAATCACTGCACATTGCAACATTAAGAAAGATGTAATGAATGTGGAACGGGTCCATAGAGGGCAACTAAAATGCTCAGGAAGCCAGAAGGACACGTATAAAAAGAAACTCCAGATTTGAGGTGCTACCAACAGAGACTAAAACCTTATAACTGTTGACGCTGAAAATATGAATATGGAGAGAATATACTAAACACACTGATAATATTATGAAAAATGAAAGTGAACTTAACTGATTAAATTTTGGGCTACCAGGATAGGTGGGATACCACTTGAGGCTTAAAAGAGCTCATTTAATACATAGAAATATTTTTCATAGCAATAATAAATATATGAAGCTTGTTAAATCAGATAAATAAAAATAATATAACATTAAGAAGTACTATTAGATTATTAGAGCTTCAGAACCGGTTATTTGGACAAAAGAAGGAAGTTTAACTTACTGATGACATCATAGTTAACAACCACAACCCCTATCTCATAATTTCATTATAGGAAAGTTAGGTTGAATTGTCCATCGGTCTGATCCAGAAAGGCAATTTCTCCATTTTTCATATTAGTAAATTTGGTAAAAATCTATTTTAATATGTTTTTAGTTGAAGTATAATATACATCTAGGAATGCACAAATCAAAGTTACAGTGAACACACAAAGTTAACACTCCTGTAACTACCTCCTAGGTCAAGAAATAGAACATTACCAACTGGGCGCTTTTCCAATTACTGTCCCCTTCATCTCCCACAAGGTGATCACTCTCACAATATCCAACATCATAGAATAGTCTTGCCAGTTTTTGAGCTTTTAATAAAAGCAATCATATGGTATAAATTCTTTGATATCTGACTTCTTGACTTAAAATTATATTTGTGAGGGCACTTGTTGGGATGAGCACTGGGTGTTGCATGTAAGCAATGACTCAAGGGAATCTACCCCCAAAACCAAGAGCACTCTGTATATACTGTATGTTAGCTAACTTGACAATAAATTTAAAAAATAAATAAATAAAATAAAAATAAAAATGATAAAAAAAGTAATCGCACCATAAAATAAATTATATTTGTGAGATTCGTTCATGTTGTTACATGCAGTGGTAGTTGAGTTATTTTCACTGCTTCATTCATTATTCTTTCATTCATTATTCCTTCATACTCATATACCACCATTTCTTTTTCTTTTTTCCATTTTATTTTTTTAAAAATAATTTATTATCAAATTGGCTTCCATACAACACCCAGTGCTCATCCTAACAAGTGTCCTCCTCAATGGCCATCACCCACTTTCCCCTCTCCCCCACCCCCATCAACCCTCACCATTTATTTTTCCGTTTCAATTATGGACATTTGGGTTGTTTCCATTTTGGGCCTCTTATGAATGAAGCTACTCTTATTAGCTTGTACATGCTTTTGGTGCACCTATGGATAACTGTATTGAGTTTACACCTTGGGTTTAAGTTGCTGGGGCATAAATTATGCCTATAAAACTGAAAGTTTGGAAAAACAGGAAAATGGCATAAGCTTCCTTCCTCACATTGACTCCTTGATGTTCTCTATCTGTCGGAAACTAACTTTTCTGCCAAAGGAAACAAGGAGCCACTGTTTGCTCCTAGGTCAACACTAAGAAGAGGAATGTGTGGTTGTTTTTTTTTAAATTTTTTTTTTTCAACGTTTATTTATTTTGGGGACAGAGAGAGACAGAGCATGAACGGGGGAGGGGCAGAGAGAGAGGGAGACACAGAATCCGAAACAGGCTCCAGGCTCTGAGCCATCAGCCCAGAGCCCGACGCGGGGCTCGAACTCACGGACCGCGAGATCGTGACCTGGCTGAAGTCGGACGCTTAACCGACTGCGCCACCCAGGCGCCCCGAGGAATGCGTGTTTTGAAGCTGCCAGGTATGTGGCATGTTCAGGAGTTTCAGACTCCTAGAATTTGGTACCTTGGGGGTGGGGGGGCGGGCGGCTCCTGCTGTTTTCGTGCCACTTGCCTTCCTCAGACCACAAGATTTGCTTTCACACTTGGATAAACCTACTTCTCATTAGCAGCTTCAGAAATATTTTCAATTCGTTTAGAATTTGTAATGTCCGGAAGTGGACTTTAGTATTTTTCATCACCAGTAGATACTGCTATCCAATTAAAGATGAATTTCAAGTACTAGAGATTTGAAATAGGGTTGGCTGCTATGCTGCTTTATTGAACGCTAGAAGGTCAGGCTTTTGGAGATAGTAGATACTTGTCCTTGCACCCAGGAGTCGGTCAAGGGTTTAGAGTAGGAGGTATGGGTGTCATCGTGTCACAGTGAGTGCAAATGAAGTGCTACTTTTTGAAAACAGTTAAGGGGGCTCCTGGGTGGCTCAGTTGGTTTAGTGTCTGATTTTGGCTCAGATCATGATCTCGCAGTTCGTGAGTTCAAGCCCCACATTGGGCACTGTGCTGGCAGCCGAGAGCCTGAAGCCTGCTTCAGATTCTGTGTCTCCCTCTCTCTCTGCTCCTCTCCTACTCACATTCTGTCTCTCCATCTCTCTTAAAAATAGACATTAAAAATTAAAAAAAAAAACAGTTAAGGAATTGAGTTGCCACTTCCTAGTTGCAGATGTCTGACTCTCACAAGGTTGCTACATCTTGAGTGCCCTACAGAGACTTCATTTAGCTTTACCATTGTGAATACTTAAGATACAGAAACCTATTATCAATTTTATAGGAGTGACTTTTGAGCACTTACTAAGTGCATTCTGTGTATTATCTCATTTAATTTCTTAAGCAACCTTATAAGTTAGATACTACTATCATTTCCTCTTATAAATGGGACAATGGAGATTTGTGGAGGTTAAGCATCCTTCCCAGTGATAAATAAGTGGCACTAGTTGGCGGCAGAATCAGAACTCAAGCCCAAGTTTCAGAGATGGCTGCTGAAATTGTGAGCCACTTTGTGTACTGTCTCCTACTCTTGCTTGGTTCCCTACTCACTTGACTGTTTTGGTTTATCACTTGTGATAAATTTAGCCATGCTTCTTTGTTAATAACTTGGCAACATTTAGTTCTCTTTCCTGCAGGACTGTCACTTACCACATTCATCATTTCTGTTTTCCTTAGAGTATGACCTCAAAATTCTCTCAGCCAAGAAGGTGGACTCTGCCTCTGTTCCCAGATTATAGTGTGTCACTTTTGTGCAAGGGCGTATCTAGCACACAGGTTCATCTCTAAAGCCTTCTGTTTCTTGGTCAATTATTTTAAGGCTAAGGCCTATTCAGGAATGATGCTGCAATTCACAGCAAGTTAACAGTTTGCACTAACAGAGTTATGTACATGGCGTGTTAATGCCTGAGAATGGGGTATGATGTTAAGTGAAAAAAGCAGAACATAAAGTGGTGTATGTACAACAGCTAATTCCAATGTAGGGTTGTGTGTGTATTAATAAAGATTGGAACATAACTTGCATAAGATTGGTATTGCTTTATTTTATTCTTTGCTGTGTGCTAAGTTGCTTAAGTTAAAAGGAGTAATAGGGGCGCCTGGGTGGCTCAGTCGGTTAAGCGTCTGACTTCAGCTCAGGTCACGATCTCGCGGTCCGTGAGTTCGAGCCCCGCTTCGGGCTCTGGGCTGATGGCTCAGAGCCTGGAGGCTGCTTCGGATTCTGTGTCTCCTTCTCTCTCTGCCCCTCCCCCGTTCATGCTCTGTCTCTCTCTGTCTCAAAAATAAATAAACGTTAAAAAAAATGTAAAAAAAAAAGAAGTAATAAATAACAGATTGACTTGGGAAAATGATGTAAAAATAACTGCAGGAAAAACATAAACCAAGGATCATAATTGGGAATTGCACTAAATACTTTTTTTTTAACATTTATTTATTTTTGAGACAGAGAGAGACAGAGCATGAACGGGGGAGGGTCAGAGAGAGAGGGAGACACAGAATCCGAAACAGGCTCCAGGCTCTGAGCCATCAGCACAGAGCCCGACGCGGGGCTTGAACTCACAGACCGCGAGATCATGACCTGAGCCGAAGTCGGCCGCTTAAGTGACTGAGCCACCCAGGCGCCCCTTGCACTAAATACTTTTTGATCACATCTTACAGTTTGACATGTATTTGCCCATATATATGTATGTGTGTGTGTGTGTGTGTGTGTGTGTGTGTGTGTGTGTGTATTTATTTATTTATTTATTTATTTATTTATTTTTAAATTTGAGCTTCGTGCGAACACTAGGAAACAGAGAAGAGATGTTATCTTCAAGTATGCTTTGCCCTCCTGGGCCTGTTTGTCTTTGATTCCCCACCCTTTCCTCTGCTGTTTTCCAGGCTCCCAGATCAGTTGGCTTCTGGCTAGGTTCAGCTGATGGGAGACACTGGCTGGAGGAAGGGAAAAGCCAGTGTGTTTCTTCTCATTCTTTTCTGCTTTGTCCCCCCCCACTTTTCTGCTTCAGACAGGGCTCTGGGTTGACAGCTTTCTTTCCCTCAAAGAATGAGCTGACAGAGAAGTCACCCTGTTCCGTTCTCCTGCAAGGAGATTTTTGAAGAGTCAAATTGAGGGGCGCTCAACTGCAAACGTAGGCTCTTTACAACCTAAGTTTGACTCCTGCATCTCACATTGTTCTTTGGGGGAGGAGAGGGAGTTCGGTGGCTCTGGCAGCCTGAAAATGACAGCACTGAGAGCCACCAGGAGCTCCCCACTGTGGAAATGGCTCTGTGTGTTTAGCTCTGTGTGTTTCAGATTAGCAGGTTTGATGGTTTTTGTGAGGCCTGGGCTTTCTGCAGAGGAGGCCCCGCTGTGAGAACAGCTGAAGTCTGCCCCCAAGATCAGAGAGCAGGCTTGTTTAGGGTAAGGTTTCAAAGTACTAGCTTTTATTACATTTTAATGATCAGAGTCATAATTTATTCATAGAGCTCAAGCTGAGCACCCTGGAGTTAGTAAAACGCAAGGCTTCCATTTTACTCTCAGGCCAGCCTGGGAAAAAGTTTGAAATAGAAGGAAAATTTGGGGTTGGGCATCCTCATGAAAAATAAACAAAAAGGATTTGCTGAATATTGATAATAAAATATGTAGAGTAACATTACTCATTATGAAGGCCTCGGTGGTTTATGTTGAATACGTCAGTAAGTTACATCTCATTTGCTAGACACCTAGCCTCTCATGAGCTTGTATTTCCAGACCTTCACAATACACCACTGGCGGGATGTAGCTGTCCCTGAATTCGTCTCCAACTTTGAGTTTTAGAACAGTCCGTGTTTCACCTTTTCCTTTTTGAGAGGGAGAAAGACGGACAGGGTGAATCACTGGAATGTGCTCTATTTTTCTACGTAAGGGATGGCGAAGATGGAGTGAGGTTCTAATTCATTTTGTAAGAAAGAATGAAGAAGAATTTAATTTCCTCTTTACCCTGCTGCTAGATGCAAGCCATGATAGGGGGTGATTAACTTTTATGTTTCTGAAGCATCTTCACATGAAAGGCATTTTCACAGAAAGAGCAAGTAATCCTGGCCATTTAGAGTCTGAGGTGCTTTCAAATTGACCCTTGTGTTTTGGGGGAGATTAGGACAACATCCATGGTGGGTGAGACTCTGATGGCTAACTGGCATCTGGTTGTGGAAGACTGATCTGGAAATCCACCTTGGACTCTCTGGCCAGAAGACAAAGCCCTGAGTGTGGCCAATGTTGACTTTTGTCCTTTTCCTGCATCTTTATTGCATCTGTACTGAAAGATCAAAGGACACCCCTGGAAAGAGACCCCAACGATAATGGTGAAAATAATTGCTCAACATCAATTCAGCATCCAAGTTTTCCACAATCTGCCTCAGGTCAGGGTCCAAGTCCCAGGGAGTTAGCAGGTTCCATATGATCACAGAGTGAATAAATGGATGAGCAGAAGAGAAAGTTATATGACCAAAATACTTCCTAATAACAGATAATCTGAAAACTGTTTTCTTGGACATTGCAAACCATTATATGATTTTTTTTTTCTGTTGTAGATTTACTTCCTCAATTCCCTTTTGCTTGAGTGAATACTAAAATGCATGTGTTTTTTTTTTTTTTTTCAGTGCTTTCACACTAATTCTGTGAATTTACAAGCATAGAGGGTGCTAAATAGCAAGGAGGCATCAAGAGTAAACTAAAAATGTTCCAGTGATAATTCTTGAGTGGGCAATCCAGCTAATTTTTCTAAATGCCAGCATATGCCACCTATGTGGTTATAGGTGCCCCTCCAAAATGTTTGGGCCTCAAAGGAAGCAGCTACTTCATGTGTATGACTTGCACATTGTCAGTGCTTTGCCTGGAAAAAGAGGGGTTTAGTTTCAAATGTTTTCACGTGACTTTTTGTAGACTCCTTCATTCTTGAAGTGCTACAGTTCTGGAGATTCATCTCTTTCTTTCTTTCTTCTGTTTTTTTAAAAATTTTTTTGTAATGTTTATTTTATTTTTGAGACAGAGAGAAACAGAGCACAAGCGGGGGAGGGGCAGAGAGAGAGGGTGACACAGAATCCGAAGCAGCTCCAGGCTCTGAGCTGTCAGCACACAGCCCGACACAAGACTCAAACTCATCAACCGCGAGATCATGATCTGAGCCAAAGTCAGACGCTTAACTGACTGAGCCACCCGGGCACCCCCAAGAGATGCATCTCTTTCAGTGACAGTGGGTCCCATTCTTAAATTTTAGTTCTCTTACTTGTAAAATGGAGAGAAACAGGTCCTTGTGAGGACTAAAGAAGATAGTCCACATAAGATTTGGACAGTTCATGGCTCACTACAAACGGCCAATTCTATTGGGTATCTTCATTATTACCATTGCTATCTGCTCTGGAGAGTAAAGTAGCATCGACTTTGGCTTTCCTGTGTAACTCTGACCAGTTGGGATATCTTCATCGATATGAAGCACCAAGGCTGGTAGTTTGCGAACTTTTCATCACTAACGAGCTCTCCATGCTTTGTGTATGCTAAATGAACTCCTTTTATTAAGTAATTAAAAAAAACTACACATGCTTAACTGCCAATTGGAGCTTCTGATTGATGTGACATAATCAGTGCTATAATGGATTGATATAATTCCAGCTGCTTAGCAAATTAATCCATACTTTCTTTCTAGGCTCTAAAAATGATGACTTATTCGTTCAAAGACCTTCATTTTTACGTCCTGTAAGTTATAGCCATATTTAATGACCCTGATTTATCTGTTGCTTTGTATTTCTCTAGGGCAGAGTGTTGGACAGAAAGGGGTATAGCAAAAATGTAGTTGAACTATGTTATTTAACAGATGGACAAACTGGTCCAGAGTGGGCTTGTGACTTCCAACATTAGTTAGGGGCGGAGTTGAGACTAGGCCCAGATCTTCTGGTGCCAAGTGCTATACTTGTCCCGGTGTACCACACGAATGTCCACATGAGGGGAAACTAAATTATCCTTTGATATCTTTGCATGTTTTTATTCAAAAGGAAGGGAATTAAGGTCCTTTGTCCATAATGGAGATAATAACCAACAATTCCTGAGAAGTTCCTAAGTACTTCAGTCACAATACTAAGAGCTTTACAGGTATACTCTCATTAAATATTCAGAGCAACTTTATAAAGTAGGTACTATTGTTACCCCTGTTTTACGGTTGGGAAAGTAAGGCTCAGAGAAGTTAAGAACTCAGATTGGAAATTGTGAGCCAGGATTTCCAATGAGGTAGCCATGACTCTAGAGTAGTCTAGGTCCTTCTCTTTGGCCTCTTCACTGAATGGCCTCCAGACACCTGCTCCCTGCATCAGAGAGATGGAAGGCAATGTTTGGTGTCTGTGGCTGCTTACCTCAGGAACTTAGGACAAATATGTAAATGAAGGCAGAGCCATGGTTTCCAAGCTAAGCCAAGAAACTTTTATCTATCCTATGTGCATACTCTGCATTCTTAGCCCAAGCTATTTGTTTTGTAAGTGCAGTCTTGGCTTCATGGCTTAGTGGAAGCCTGGTGAAAATGTGGCTTCATCAGTGAAAATCCTTCTCTACTTGTGAGCATATAACTGGCAAATTGAACCATTCAAGAAGCAAGAAGGGAGACTGGGGAGACCATAAAATGACCCAAGTGGCAGTCATAAAGCCCATGTCCTGTATCTGTCTAGGAGCATTCCTCGAATACTTACTCTTGGCAGACACATTTCCTTTATCAGTTATTTTTGCAGGTTCTTTGTCCATTCTTCATTTTTGTGATTTTAAACTGGTTTGCAGGATCTCTTTACATACTGAGCCTATCAGTCCTTTGGCTGTCATAAATATACAGCTATTTTTCTATCTGTTGATTGCTTTGTAATTTTATTCATTCTTTACATGTAGAATTGTTATAGTTTTATATAGTAAAATCAATCTTTTTCTTTATTATTTCTGCCTTGAGTATGATAGGAAGTACACGCCATGCCAAGAATATATGAATATTCACGTCTATTTCTTCGTTTTTATAGTGTCTTTTTTATGCTTTTGAAACTTTAATCAAATTGGAATTACTTCTGGTGTTTGGTGTAAAATAGGGAGACTTCTTTATTTTCCCCCAATATTTAGGCTTTTAACCCACCCATCTGGTGGAAAATCCACCCCTTTTCCATTTATTTGAAATATTCTAATTTCTGAGATTTACACATTTCTTTTGTGATTTCTATGATGTTTCATAAGTACATTTTTGCATCAGTATTATACTAGTTTTGATTATTGTTGGGTATGAACTTAATTTACACTTATTCATGCAATACTGGACTCGGTTTCTAGTTTCCTGGCCCTTGGCAAATTATAAGATGCAACCTCAAGGCTCTTAAAGGGAGCATGAGCACATTAGGAAATGACTGTAATCAGCCTGACTAAAAAGGTGGGAGGGAGAAAACACCTCAACGTAGTCTTGAACACCTAATCAAAGTAATTTGGGAATACTTAATGTAAGTCAAAATTCTTTAAATATCTCAGTAACATCTGAGACTTTCACTAAGTGATGGATACTCATAAAGAACTCAAGTTCGAAAAAAATCAATATTCACATATGCAGAGACTCAGAGCCAATCTGTTGGACTGAACTGGGTCACGGTGAAGTGTGGAGAAAACTCACATCCTGCTCTGCCAGCTGCATGTTATGTGATAGATTTCAGTCCCTATTTAGGATCTGTGCAAAATGGAAGAAATAAACTGGAATTCAAATTTAAATCAGCTCGCAAAATAATTGAATCAATGATTTGGCAAGTGTGTGTTTTTCTCTTTGGAAACTGCTAGTATGAACATTCAAATTTGGACTGGTTATACAAGAAATAGCTACCTAAACCAAGCTATTTTAACCTTGGGTACAACTGGTTCCTGGAGGAACTAACTCAGCCACACCGAGTCCATAACAACTAATTCTATCTTTTCTAAAAATTCTTTTCTCTTCTCCCCCCATCAATACGAAGTCCAAGCACAAGTAGCAACACCCATTTAAGGGCTTGGGAGGTTCATACTCAGCTTGTGTACTTTTTGATTGCTCTGAGGATAATAGTGCTGAGAGAATAGAGAACTTTCTCTTCCTGTGGAAGTTTTATAGTTCCAGTTTTATAGTTCTATTTTAAAATAAATGGGGCACCTGGGTGGCTCAATCAGTTAAGCATCAGACTTCAGCTCAAGTCACGATCCCGTGGTTTGTGGGTTCAAGCCCCACGTCGGAGTCTGTGCTGACAGCTCAGAGCCTGGAGTCTGCTTCAGATTCTGTGTCTCCCTCTCTCTCTCTCTGCCCTTCCCCCACCCGCACTCTGTCTCTCTCTCAAAAATAAATAAACATTAAAAAATTAAAAATTAAATTAAATTTAAAAGTATATCTCGGGGCGCCTGGATGGCTCAGTCGGTTGGGCGGCTGACTTCAGCTCAGGTCATGATCTTGTGATCTGTGGGTTCTAGCCCTGCGTCGGGCTCTGTGCTGACAGCTCAGAGCCTAGAGCCTGTTTCAGATTCTGTGTCTCCCTCTCTGTGACCCTCCCCCATTCATGCTCTGTCTCTCTCTGTCTCAAAAATAAATAAACCTTTAAAAAAATAAAAAAAAAAATAAAAGTACATCTCAATGCATAAAACATAGAGATCTTAAGTGAAGAATTTGATGGATTCTGGTGCATCTGGGGGGCTCAGTCCATTAAGTGTCCAACTTCAGCTCAGGTCATGATCTCACAGTTCGTGAGTTTGAGCCCCGCATTGGGCTCTAATGTCAGAGTAGAGCCCGCTTTGGATCCTCTGCCTCCATCTCCCTCTGCTTCTCCCCTGCACGTGCTCTCTCAAAAACAAATAAACATTAAAAAAAAAGAATTTGATGGGTTTTTACAAATACGTATACCATGTAACCAATACCCCAATAAAGATATAGACATTTCTGTCACCTCAGTGAACCCTACCTTACTAGAGAGGCAGCTTTTTCTAATGTCATAGATTAATTTTGCCAATTTTTATAATTTATGTAAGTCAAATCATAGATTGCAGGGGGAAGTCTGGCTTCTCTCAGTGAGTAAAATGTTTTTGAGATGCGTCTATGTGGTTGTGTGTGTCAATTTGTTCCTATATATTGCCAAGTAGTACTTCACTCTATGGATATACCCCCATGGTTTTATCCATTCACATGTTGGTACAATTTGGGGTTGCTTCTGAATGTTGGCTCTCATTAATCAGGCTTCTGTGAATATCTTTATACATATCTTGTGGACATATATTTTCATTTATCTTGAGTAAATTTCTGAGAATGGAATTTCTGGGTCAAGGGGCAGATGTATTATTAACTTAATAAACTGCCATCATGATTTTCCATAGTGGTTGTACCATCTGAATGTCTCAACGAGAATGTGTGAAAGAGAGTTCTGTTATTGCACATCCTTCCCAGTATTTGGTATTATCAAATTTAATTGTAACCATTCTAATGGGTTTGCAGTAGTATCTCATGGGTCTTATTGCACTTTCTTGATGACTAAGGATGTTAAGGACTCTTTCAGGCGCTTATTGATTATTTTTATATCTTCTTTTATAAAGTGAGTGCTCAAGACTTTTTTCCATTTAAAAAATTGGGCTATCATTCTATTATCGATCTCAAATATCTTCTTCCATTCTGAGACTTGTTTTAAAATTATTTAATGTTTATTTTAGGAGCAGAACTTAAACATTTTGATGAAGGCTAAATTATCAATCTCTTCTCTCTCCCATAGGTTTTTTGTTTTTGTT
Organism: Leopardus geoffroyi; assembly: GCF_018350155.1. NCBI lineage: Eukaryota > Metazoa > Chordata > Mammalia > Carnivora > Felidae > Leopardus > Leopardus geoffroyi. The sequence continues at coordinate 140,302,352 of NC_059328.1, forward strand.
TTTTGGAAGGTGTGTCCAGTCTAAGAAATCTTCCTACTTCAAGATGGTGTAGATATTTTGCTATGTTTCTTCTACAAGGTTTTAGTTTTAATTTTTACAATGAATTGCATGATGCATCTCAGATTAATGTACAGGCATGGTTTATTGTTAGGGATCCAGGGTTACTTTTTTCCACATAGGTAGCTGTTTCTAGCAGCATTTCTCGAAAGTATTTTAATTTCTCTGTTGAATTATCTTGGTGCCTTTGTAAGAATTGACTGCTAATGTGAGAGGCTGTTTCTGAGATCTTTCTCTAGAAGTCCAGACTCAGATATTCAAATGCCTTACTTGACATTGCCATTTGGGTATCTAATAGACATCTCAAGCTCAACATCTCCCCAAATTGAACTCCTTCTCCCCTTTCAAACCTGTTCTACATAAGCTTTCCCCATCTCAGTTTATCGTAACTCAATTCTTTTAATCATGCAGGTCAAAACTCTTGGAGTCATTATGGATATTCTCTCTTGCAACTTATACTTCCAAAGCGTGCAAGACTACTTTCAAAATACATCCAGAACATGACCACTTCTTTATCCAGCATCATGACAATACTGATCTCTTCTTCCACCCTTGCCCCCTCGAGTCTACTTTCAAAGATCTGGAGTTTTAAGAAATTTTGAAAACTTAGGTCAAATCACTCCTCTGCTCAAAATACTCCAAGGGCTTTCCCTTTGTGCAGAAGGGAAGACACAGACCTAAAAATGACCTTCTTATCCTCCAAACCCTGTCTGGCCTCATTTCCTACCCTTCTCTTCTCCTCTTACTCATCATCAGCCTTCCTACCCTACTGCTGCTCCATGTCTGCACGTGAGGCCCTACCTGAGTACCTTATGGCTGCTGTTCCCTCTCCCCAAAATGCTCTTTCCCAATGACTCTACATGGTTCCCTCCCACAGTGCCTGCATGTCTTTGATCAAATGCCACCTTCCCAGTGACAGCGCGCCTATTTGTTTGAAAGCATAATCCTCCCCACCAAGCACTTATCACCTTTTAATATCTTATATAAAAGTTATTTGCTTGGTTATTGCCTGAATATAGCTCCAACCAGAATGTAAACTCTGTAAGAACAGAGATTATTGCCTAGTTTGTGTCCTGCTGTTTATTCAGCATCTAGAGAAATTTCTGAACCATAGTAGACACTCTATAGATATTGGTTAAATGGACAAATTAATTCCTTCCCTCCAGGACTTGCAAGGTGTTCTGGGGCTATGGAAACAAAGACTCAGACTGAAACAAACACGGTATTAACTTTGAGATGCTTAGGTCTTGTCAGAGTCCTTTCGGGATCTAATTTCTAAAAGCATACAGCAACTGAAAACCCGGAGATTAAAGTGCCAAGTACAACATCCTTCCCACAGAGCCCCTTGTGCTCTGTTCCTAGAATAGAACTTAGCTCACGTTAGGGAATTCAGAAGATAGACATGCGTGGGGCACATTTTAGAAATATTTTCAATAAAAACAAACATGTAAAAGTTCTAACACAGAATTAGGCTTTAGTTACTTGCAAATTACATTGTTATTTCCAAGCAATGCTGCAAGAAAAGGAATTACTATATACAATATCAATACGTAGCTGCTAATATTAAAGCACTCACCGTATGTCAAATAATATGCTCAGGACTTTGCATGCATGGTCTTATTTCATCCTCACAAGAACATTATAAGGCAGACTATGACTGTAAGTACACTCAGTTTAAAGATGAGGAACTTGAAGCTTAAGGAGGCTAAGTAATTTGACAGCTATGCCCAGACTTTGCCTCAGGAGCATCACATTGAAAATAAATTTGTGTTGAATTCCCAGTGCTGATGACATGGTCAAGAGTCTCTTCAAACCTCCTGTTCCAGGTTAGAATGTGGTCAGACCTAGAGTGGTTAAGGTCATTGCCTGAGATGTAGTATTTGCTGTCAAATTCTGACTCCAGCTTCCCCTACCATAGAAAAGGTTACATAATCATATGGTAACAACTTTAGGATTGCCTTGCTACTATCCAGCTACTCCTAAAGGAAAATCCTCTTGGCGCTTTGGAGCCCGTAGGAAGATTAATTTCCTCCCCTAGATCTCCCGACTCACATAGATTTGAGTGAAAAGATGCATGAGTTTCAAGAAAGAGAGGAAAAAATTCCCAAGGTATGGTTCTAGCTTAGCTATGTTCCCTTTAGGATTTATAATAAAGATCCCACCATTATCACCCCACCACTGCACATACACATAAGCAGAGGTAAATTGCACGTAAGCCAAGAAAGAAACCGTTCTTGAAGTTACAAAGAGATGCAGGGCATCGTGAGATTGAGCATATATGCCCTCTGTTGAAGGAGGAATTCGTCTCGTGGTCTGGTCTTCCTGAAAGCTGCCACATCACCCCTGGGGATCTCAGTGCTGTGATGCTCTACTGGGTGTCCTGATGGCATCATCTTTTGAACTTTGCAGCCTGATTTTTGCCCACAGCTACCGGTAGGCCACTCTTTGGCATCTGTAAGTCTGCTTTCACATGAGATGAATAGAAATCTCTCTAGTTAGTTCAGTGACTGCTGATGATCTGCAGTTACTTCTCACAGTCCCAGAATTAGGCTTATGCTTTACTTCCCCAAGACTGGTTTCCCTCCCACCCTTGCTCCGGCAATTCTAACACTGGTTAAACCCTTCCACATCAGTTTCTTTCCTTCTTCCCTCCTTTCCACTCCTCATTTCTCCCTGGGCTTCTCAGTTCCTGTGATAGCACAGGTCCTGTGGTTTTTCTCGGGTCTTCCCGGTGTCTGGTCCTGAGGTTCTGGCTGTCCACCGACAGGCCATTCTGTCAACACACATTCAGTTTTGAAACGTGAGTGGGATGTGCAGAAGGCCCCAGACTGTGGCATCCACATGGCCATAAGACAGAAGTGGGGCTCAGGCTGTGCAGCCCAGGCTCCAGTGGAGACCAAAGACCAAAGAAAGAACTGACATTCCTGGAGTGGTGGGTTTTGCTGGGGAATAGTGAGCATGGTCTTTGATGGAGGCAAGGCTCAATTTCAAAGAAAATTGGCATTTAGACTGGGGAATTTTATATCTGATAGAACAGACAGAACTATCAAAAAATGCTTGTGCAAGGGGGTAAAAGGATGAAAGCAAAGCTTTAACAAGATTAGTCTGGCTATTAGGGTGTGTTGGCTGAATTGGAGACCGAGAAGGTGCATTTAGGAAAGTTTTAGAGCAACAAAAGAATGAAAAGCCATGGACTAGGTTCATGAGAATAGACAGAAAGAGGCAAAACCAAGGAATTCTTTGAAGGAAGAACAAACAAGAGATGATGACAGACAGTATTTACATTCACAATCTTAAACAGCTGGGAGAAAATGGAGACATGTAGTTGAAAATCCAGATGTTCTCAAATACATATTCAATTATTTAATGCTAGATGAGCCACACATCAAATTTTAAAAAGTTGTTTTTGCATTCTGATGGTTGATGACTATTTTGTAGATGCAAACATGTTATGTACACTCAAAGTCAATGGCGTTCAAGAACAAGCTAATAAATTTTGACTGGATTTGGGAGCTAGTTAGTGGTGATGCTAAATTGTAAGGGGAGAGTTTGGATAGAGGTATAAATAAACTTTAGGAATTAAAGATAGAAAATGATTTTAGGGGCACCTTAGTGGCTTGGTCAGTTGAGCGTCAGACTCCTGGTTTCGGCTCAGGTCATGATATCACAGTTTGTGAGTTCAAGCCCAGCATCTGGCTCTGCACTGACATGCAGAAGCTGCTTGGGATTCTCTCTCTCTCCTCTCCTGTACATTTTCTCTCTCTCTCTCTCTCTCTCTCTCTCAAAATAAATAAATAAACTTAAAAAAATTTTTAATTTTTATTTGTATTTGATAGACAGTGAGAGCCAGAGATGGGCAGAAAGAGAGACCCAGAATCTGAAATAGGCTCCAGGCTCTGAGCTGTCAGCACACAGCCTGATGCGGGGCTTGAACTCACAAACTGGGAGATCGTGACCTGAGCCAAAGTTGGACGCTTAGCCAACTGAGCCACCCAGGTGCCCCTAAATTAAATAAACTTAAAGAGAAAAAAGAAAATGATTGTAGAAGGTCTCTCTATCATGAACCCTCTTGGGGTTCATGGATTGACTTGCTTGGCCTCACTCGCCAGGGACTGATATATGGTGGGCCGTTGACAAAAAAAAAAAAAAAATGAATTTTATTTTATTATTCTGACTGGGAGAGAAAGTGGGTTGGTGGGTCTTATTCTTCTGTTTCTTGGACGGGTAGAATTTGTTTAGAGACAGAATGGTATGGTGTATTGTAGACAAAACAGCTGTTTTAAAGTCAGGCCGACTTGGGCATTGATTTCACTTCTGCTACTCAGCAGCTACATCGTTCGGGCAAAGTCACTTCACCTGTGATATGATTGATTTCTTAATTGCAAAATAGAGATAATAGTACATAATTCATGAGACTGTTTGTAACACTCAAATGGGTTAATGTGGTAACGGTGACAGCTGCGTGACAGGCACTCAGGAAATGTTAGTTTCCTTCCTTGAAAAACTTCAGAATGGGCCCATTTGCTTAGCCAAGTACCAGACGGGTTATGTTGATGAGACCTTAGAGAACAAGTGCAGAATTGATCGGGGGTTGGAAAAATGTATGTGTAACCAACGCTGCCTTGACTCTTACCGAATTGCTGTAGGGTGTTGACTCTAGTAGACAAGCAAGGACAAAGAGATGGTGTGTAAAGTCATCCTCTACTTTTCAAGAAAAGGGAGGAACTAATCACGGAAGTCAGCCAAAGGAATAAATTATAATTCCATCCCAAGGTTGGGCAGATTTATTTCCATTTCTGAAGGAAAGTAATTGTATCAGTGAGTACATGGAAGGGTCAACAACGCAAAGATGAACAAGGGTTCAAGTCACAGTAATGGAGCAATAAATCCAGAGCCTCTGAGAAAGCCAAAAAGTAACGTACAAAAATCAACAAAAGTAATATGTCTGACTTTGTTTTCAGAGACAGATGTTATTGTGGGTAGATGGCGAATCCTCAGCACAGCGTGAGTCATTGTGTCTTTTGCAGCACAGGAAATGCTGATTTAGTATTGGGGAGATTTTTATTAAGAAATTTAATCTAAGTTTGGTGGAAAACAAGGACAAGTGATTAATAATCAAAGTGAACGATGAAAAAGGGGTGAAGCAAGTTTGAATAAAGGAAGAAAAATGAGGCAGAAACTTATTTAAGGAAGCTAGACTAAATTATGTCCTTCAAGCCTGCATAAGTAGCTCCAAACAAGAATAGCAATTAGTGAGGTAATGGCCTCGTATTTCGAAAACCAATAGCTTTTTCTCTGTGTGTTTTCAGAGTGTAGACATACCAGCACTAGGATATAAAAAAATTAGCTGTTAAAACTGAATGAGTTTTACCTTAAAATGAGGACAAATGCAAGCCAAATAGCTTAAGAATGCATATAGTTTGTATCATTTCATTTGTTCATGAATCCAGTGTGAGAGAAAGGAAGGAAAGAATGATACTAAATGACTATGGAAGTTTGTGGAAACCTAAAGAAGCAGCACATAAAAGGAACAGTGAAGACAGTAAAGAGATTTAAGAGGGAGCAATTCTTTGAAGACATTTTAAGACTGAGATGAGAATCTCTGACTTTGTACGAATCGAGGGAGGAAGCCAATATCGCCCTTTGAGAATGGCAAATGAGGGCTAAGGAATGGAAGCGAATGATTTTGGAAGGCTGTTTTGTAGAAAATTGTCCAATTATGTGTTCCTCAAGAGTAGAAATCATGTCTCTTTAATATGCATCAGTGATGCATTTGGGATACTCATTTGGTGCTTTTTGAATGATCCTAATTACAGAAATTGAAATCTGAAAGGAGATGGTATGGATTGGAAGAAATTCTAGTTCTCTTTTTAAATAATGCTCTTTATGAGGCCAACGACAAAATCAGAGGAACTCAACTCTGATACTCCAGAGCCTTGCCCTCTGCTGTTGGTATGTTTTCCTTTATACTTTTTGTCCACTTGAGACTGCAAATTGATTAAGAGGGCCACTGTGCAGCAAAATACCCGTGGACAAGTTTTATTTTTAGAATTTAAACGTGTAATTAGTAGGGGATGAAATCTGGAAAATGCTAAGGAGTTAATCATAAATGGACCTAGTGAATATTGAAAGAATGGCTGTCAATATTTGCCTGAGCAATGCCATGGGCAGAGTACTGAGCCGCAGTGTGTGCTCACACACACCAACCTCTGATAACTTCCGGCTGCCATTCCACCCCCATCTGGTGTCCTTCCGGTGTTTGATGGGCTGACCCACAGGCGGGTAGGAAGTAGGGGACAGGCATAGGTAAGCCCCTCTCAGGCCATGAACAATTGACTTTCACCATCAGAGTCAGTTTCTAGCTCACAGAGTTTACAGATATTAACTTAGTTTGAGACCAGACCCTCAAAAGAACTTAGCTGAAATAATCTCATAAATCTTTTAAGGTAAGTTAGGAAGCCGGGCCTGAAGAGGTTTCATGATGAGCGATAAAACACAGGTGCCTGCACTGCACGCCCCTGAGGAAAAGCTAGGGAAAGATGTGGAATGAGAATCAAACGTCGTGCGCGCTTAAAGGGTAACAAGTGCCCCCACACACTCTGCAGTTGTTGTTTCTAATGGCTTGTTTATGGTGTTACACAGCCGGCCATGTTGACTCTGCCCTGTGGTTCCTTGTCATTATGCTCGCAAACTCCGCAAATGAATTCTTTCCAGTGAAGAAACATGCTTCCTTGCGACAACGCGGTAGTAGTTTTGCTTGTCATCGGGTTACCGAAACCAGTCATTATTTTGGGGGACTGCTGAAATTATTTAGGAATCTCCTGTCCCCAGGCAGATAGACCTGAAGTTTTCAGCTGACCTTCACTGCTTCTACCATTAGAGCAGTAAATCTCCCTTGAAGGCAGACAGCACTTGGGTAATTTTAGAGAGGGCAAAGGAGCAGAATTATAGGTTGTCTGGGAAGGGTTGAAAGATTAGACCTCTAGAGGGAAAAAATAAAATGAATCATCTTGAAGGGCAACTACTACTTAGGGTCAGAGTTTAAATGTCTGTAACCAGTGTTTTGGTTTGACTTGCTGCTGGGATAATTAATGCTCTCAGGTCTTAGAATAATTGAAAATGAAGCGTTACATTTAGAACAGATGAACTGATTTCAAAAAACAAAAAGGACATTCAAACAAACAAACCTGCCTATCAGTCATTGAAAACATTAAGACAAATACAAATGATCTAACTTTACTTTTCTGAAGTGAGTAATTTTTTTTCTTTTTTTTTCAACTATAAAAGGAAACGATGGATTTCTGGAGAACAGGAATGGTGAAATATTAGGGTTGATCTTCAACTTCTTTAAATACCTTTCTCTGCGTGTAGCTTAATTTGTATACTCTTTAAAGCTTTGATTTAGAAAGCCTCAGATTTTGAAAGGAATTAGAGGCATCTGATCCTATTATCTAGGGAGGTAGTGGCAGACCCTAAGCTTGAGGCAATTTATCTTGAATGCCTGTCTTGTGCTGTGCTGTCCCATGTATACATAGCTTAGCCAACCCAGGTAGTGCCTTAACATTGCATTTCTCCTCTGCTGCAAGTAAGCTAGCATTGCACGTTTAACAGTTTACTTTGACAGATTTTAAATATTTCTTTTATTTTTATTTTAGAGAGAGAGAGAGCAGGGGAGAGGGGCAGAGGGAGAGAGAGGGAATCTTGAGCAGGCTCCATGCACAGCCCAGGGCCTGACTCGGGGCTCGATGCCACAACCCTGGGATCATGACCTGAGCAGAAATCAAGAGTTGGATGCTCGACTGACTGAGTCACCCAGGTGCCCCAGATTTTAAATATTTATTAACACAGGAGCATCTGGGTGGCTCAGTCAGTTAAGCATCCTACTTCGACTCAGGTCACGATCTCATGGTTAATGGGTTCGAGCCCCACATTGGGTTCTGTGCTGACAGCTCAGAGCCTGGAGTCTGCTTCAGATTCTGTGTCTCCCTCTCTCTCTGTCCCTCCCCCGCTTATGCTCTGTCTCTCTCAAAAATAAATAAACATTAAAAAAATAAATAAATAAATATTTATTAACACAATGCCTGATAATTGGATAGCAAGAATACAAAATATTTGTTATATCAGAAAAAGCAAATTTTTCTGTATTCTGACAACAATATGGGTATTTGGATCCTAGTGGTATCTATTAGTCTGACTGAGTTACACTGGGAAGATAGATTTAACATTAATCATTGAAAATGGGAAACTTTAAAAACTCAAATCTTCCAGATATTCCACCCAGAATTCTCTAATCATTTTAAATCAGCTTGGCAATGTACACATAAAAAGTCTGAAATAGAAATCCATGGCAAAGGAAGATATTGGTAAGTCAGAAAGACTCCCAAACATTGGTTGTCATTTTCAGATGTTTGCTGAGAATCTGCTTGATTGCACAGTGAGCATCTTTGTGAGTGGTTAATCCCAAACACTTCGCTGACAAAGACATGGCACCCGAGATAATTGGCTTTACCAGTTCTCTGATTTGGGGCAAATAATTCTTCAACTCTGCCTCAGTTTCCCCATCGTCCAACTTCTCATAGCACTTATTCCTTTCAAATATTATGTGGGAAAGTACAGTGAAAATGAAATCTCTTGTTATTTTGGCTTTCTAGGATGCTGTCACCCCCTCTATGCCCGAATAACTGAGGGATGTGTGGCTTTGCTCACGGCCAAACTAGCTGCTGCTATATCAACCTTGGTTTCTAATGAGATCCCTCTGGACCCTGAGAAGGGACCCAGATGTCTGATCTGTCACCACCAAGACCTGCAGATGGAGTCAGAAGCAATTATGCAGATAGAGCTAAAAACTAAAACAACAACAACAACAAAACCCCACTCCTCATTTTTGCTGGTTAATTGCATCAGTTATCTTGAAAGGAAATATTGAAAAGTTTTTTTTTTTTCTCTCTCCACTATTGCTATTCACCCAAGTTCTCTTCTTTACTTATTTTTTACAATTCTCACAAAAATAAGCTCTGTGGAGGCTCCATCTTTTAAGGGCCAGTAGCCAAAGTAGAGTTTTATGGAGGCTGCCAAGCAGGGCTGTCTGTTTTCTGTGTTGAAGACCCATCTCTGGGGAGAGACTTGACCTTGACCAACAACACAGTATCCCAAACCCAGATAAATGAAATGCTCAGATGACGACTATGGTCTCAGCCCATCCACAGACGAAATCATTGCCTGAATGTATGTGTCCAATTTGCAGTAGTAAATTTCCGTCATCTGGGGCTCCATGTGTGTTTCTTGTTCCATTCTAAATCCTTCTTCATCTTGTTATTGTAATAACCTTCCAAAGAGATTGTACCTTTCAACAATCTAACAGATCTCCAACTCTGAGTGACTTTTGATCGACTTGCAAATTATGTTTGTTTGAAGCTTGCAGAGTTAAGCTCTCTACGCTCATTAGAGTTAATTGTACAGTGATACCTGATGTGTGTGGTGCCTAAAATCCCATGCCAGGCATGGGGTATTATTTAAATCCTTTGATAACATGATTGTTGAGGATCAAAAAGTAATTAAAACAACAGCCCATGACAATCAGTTCATCAACATCACCGAAGGAACCCTGCCTTCTTATAGGCATAGAATTGTATGGTGAGAACATGCAACCACCTGATGTTTAGAGATTTGCTGGAATGGCTAAACCCTCTCCCTTCCCAGAGCAGGGGGTAATGTCATTTGGCTGCAAGTGGATCTTTAATTATGGTGAGACTGCTCAATGCACCCTGATGGCCTTACTGCTTGCTCTTTCCCATTAATTTAGAAATTGTAACCCAAGTCTGGAGCTGCTTCAGTGTGACCCTGAGGTTACTTGAGTTTCCCATTTGTGTTTAAGTAAATAATTGTGATCAGTAATTTCCCTCTGGAACCCTTAGAGCATGGCAATTACATGAAATTTGCTTGACTCTTTCATGCATGCCAAGAGTTAGAAATAAATGCACAAGGCATTTGGAATGATAATTTCCAAGATATGCCTGAGCCCCTCAATAGCTCTGTGTTCCCTCTCTGGCTCATCAATATTCCCATTGTCACTTTTAACTGCACAAACTCAAGGAGATAAGGCATATGGAGGGTATATTCTTTTTAGCCACAGAGAAGAGATGGCTTCAATTCTCTCTCACTAAGCTGAAATCATATATTTGCTCCAAGTAAAAAAGCTAAGCCTTGGGGCAATGTTTTCTTGTTTGACTTTTTTTTTTTTTTTTTTTTTTTTGGCCGAGAAAAACATATTGATATTTCTAAAGTAAACTATGCTGTAGTTGGCTGGGAGACAGGCTGGGTTTGGGAAATGAGTTAAATAAAATGTTATGTCTGGGCACCCATTTAGAAGAGTATTCACATTCTCAACAGCTCCTAAGGGAAGACAATACATAATCAATAATGATGTACTGTTTGGTTTTTCTAAAAACCAAACCCTTTATGTAGCAAATGTACAGCTTTCTCAGAAATCAATGGACATTAATTTTGCAGAACCACAAGTCAAATTCATAATAAGTAGAGAGAAATAAAAATCTGGACACTTCAACTACATAGAAATTAGGTAAATGTTTAATTATGCAGCCTATTTTGGTAACTTGTAGGAATTCTAGAAGGTCTTGTGTTCTAAAATACAAATAGTACTACAGAGGTTTATGGTGACTAAACCATAAACTGATGTTGTAAACTCTAATAATTTAGGAAATGACAAAACATGATAAAGTGGATAAAACAGGCAATAAAGTAGAAAGGCTCCAAATGTGCTCATAAAAAAAAACCCCAACTCTGTCAAATCTTCACTATGCAACTTAATAACTATTAGACACTGAGCAGGTCTCTTAATATCCCTGAACTTCAGTTTCTTCGTTTATAAAACAGGGATCCCAATATTTTACTCAGGTCACGGGGTTTCTGTGAAGACAAAATATTTTGTGATAGCATATTATAAACTATAATGTGCAAGGCAAGTATTAGTGACAATAGTTAATATCATGTGGCCACATTTCCTTAAGATTGTACCTTAGAGTAGTAAAAAGGCTAATAACGTCTTTCTTTCTGTATTAACTTGCTGTGTGATTTCTTCTAAATCCCTTCTGATTCCCAGTTGCCTGTGGAGCTTGATGAAGAGTGAAGACAGGGGGTCATAGCTAGCTGAGGTGCTCTGTAGGAAAAATTTACCAGGGAGGCAGTGAAACACAGAAAGTCAGCCAGGATGTGGTCTCTGGTAGAGTTGAGCCTTGGCCTCGTGTCTCTGATGGAAACCATTACCCCATGGTTATGGGGTTTGGGGACAGGTGAGAAGGGGCCACTGGGAGCCCATGGTAGGCAATCAACACTGAAAGCACCTGAAGCGGCATGCACCAGCCCAGTAAAGACATCGAGGGGGGGCACCAAGCAGTATCCAGGACAACTGGCCCCACATTTTCTTATGGAAAGCTTTTTTCTCTCTAACAGAAAGTCAAGTAAATGTCTGTTGTGAACAAATTCTCCCTGAAAAGTGACTTTCTACTTTTTGTCTCATGTTTGTCCAACCACTGTAGACTTTGCCTGAAAACCTGGTGTGTATGTTTCTCTTCCTCAAACACATCCACCCATGGCCATTTCAGTATCATCTTGCCTTACAGGGTAGATTCCAAGAAAAAGTCTATGCTGCAAGAAAAATGCTAGGTTGATTTAAATGGTTTTGACAACTAAGATATTGCTTCTCCTTTTTCATGTTATCCTCCCATTACCCATTTTCCATAAGTATCAGATTTACTCTCCAACTGACTGTCCAGGACTGTCAAGGTGAAAGATGTCATCAAAAACTAGGTATTAGGCATTTAGTTATATAAATTGCAGATCAAAATATGTAGCTGATAGTCAAGAAATCTTAGGGTGGACTCTCTAAAAGAGAGCCTTTCACTCCCTAAAAAAAAAAATTCTAGAAACAAAGATTTCTGTGGCTAAATACTTTTTTTGTTTGAGACATGCTGCACATTTTATCCTTATCTGAGAACTTCATTATAAACACTTTGTAGTTAATTAGCTTTTTGTTTACTGTTTATTGTCTGCCTTCCACTTGATTGTAACTATTGCAAATGTAGGTGTCTGTCTTGTTCACCATTATATCCCTAACACCCAGCCTAGTGCCTGGCCCATCTTAGCTCTAAACAATTGTTTATTGAAAAAAAAAAAAGAGGGGCGCCTGGGTGGCGCAGTCGGTTAAGCGTCCGACTTCAGCCAGGTCACGATCTCGCGGTCCGTGAGTTCGAGCCCCGCATCGGGCTCTGGGCTGATGGCTCAGAGCCTGGAGCCTGTTTCCGATTCTGTGTCTCCCTCTCTCTCTGCCCCTCCCCCGTTCATGCTCTGTCTCTCTCTGTCCCCAAAATAAATAAACGTTGAAAAAAAAAATTTTTAAAAAAAAAAAGAATTTTTTCATCATGAAAATTGCAGACTTGAAAATTCCTGGAGTAGTGAAACCTGTGTAAATGTATCAATCCAGTGTTTCCCAAATGAATTTGTGCACAGACCTCCCTCCTTCCGCTACATTTTGGGATATATTTTCTGAGACTGAGAAAAGACAGTTCAATAGAGGTTGGTTTTTGGTCTTGCTCTAAATGGTGATTGGCTGGTCATTCACTATTTGTCTTTCCCCAAATCCATTTTCCACCCTCCTCTATCCTGACCCTATAGGCTGCACCATCTGGGCTCCATTCACTTCTGGTTTCTGGTTGGACTTGGCCAATGTGAGGCAATGCAAGAGATCAAAGGGCAGGAGGAAGGGGAGGTCAGAGTATTTCTTCCCCCCTCCCTCTACTTTGGCACTGTGGTTGTGTCAGGGCTATGGCCCTCCATGACAGTTGTTCCTCCCCCTGTGGATCCCCTTTCATTCTTTTAGTTTACCCAGCCTCCAATACCATATCCTCTCCCCTCCCCCCTACTCCTCCTATCAGGTCTTGGGGTGGTAATGACTTCCCCTGGTGCTGCCCTTGGGATCCTCATCTTTGCCTATAGTTTTCTTTAATCACACTCAAGGGTCTGTAAAGAGTCCTTTCCCTACAGACTCTCCAGAATCCACCCAGAGCATGCCTTCTCTTTTCTGCAAGCCCCTGACTGCTACAGTGACAATGTCTTGAGGCTGGAATGGACTGCCAAGAAGAAATTGAACACCTTCTTAGCAGAGCCAGTGCTTCACACTGTGGTTTTGTTATTTTGATTGAAGTTTTACAAATTCGCAGAATTTCTTCCACACCTGTGCAGATTGGTACAAAAATAAATCCCCAAACCAGAGTGAAGTACTCTTATGAGTATCCATCTTTCCAGTTCACAGCTGGTATGTGAACTATGTACTCAGTGGTTTTAATCTATTCCTCACACAGATTCTGAGCGTCAAAGAAAATAGGACCTTATTCCTCGGGGCCATCACTCCTCATTTTTAATATAGTTTGGGACACTGTAGGCACTCACTGCACATTAATTTAATTCATATATTCATTTGGATGATGGCCACAGCTGCTGAGAGTAGATGGAGTGGAGGCTTTATCCATTAGCTTCAGACTAAAGGATAACACTTAGCAGCACTGTGAGCAAAGGGAAAAAGGGACACATTTGTGAAAAGAAGGTATCAAATTCCCAGGTGTGATGTTTAGTATCTTTTTATGTGATGTGAAGAGTGGACCAATATACTTACTTTGTATTATAACAGACTTGGCAATAGTTAGGATCTGTCCAGTGGGAGTAGAATAATAAAAGCATCTTTTGGGTCTAAGACCACGTGCTCTGTAGGTAGGGGTGACTACATGTCACCGCATGAAGTGTTGGTTTTCTAACTAGATTCAGTACATGTATTTGCCTTGGAGATCGAGGGATCTGGGATACAGCAAATCAAAAAATGTTACAAAAGAAGGTTCCCTGAGAGGTGTGGAGAGAAAACTTCCCATTCTGGTGAAAGGACTATAGGGGTCCCCGCTGGGTCTCATAAGCAGTAGAAGAAGGTTAGACAAGGAGAGCACCAGTCATAGACATGTCCCTCCAAACACGTGCCCAGTCTGGTTAGAGAGTAACTTGTTTTTTAGTACTGTAGGAAACTTCAAGCAGCATCAATATAAGTATGTGACAGTTCATCAGTCTTATCAAAGATTTTGGGAGGAATAAACCCAACACGAACACTGCTTCTGTTTTGAGCTCTTTTACTCATTCCTTTTTCCTAGACCTTAGCCCATATCTTCCTGGCATAGTTTCTATCACCCTGGAAATTATTTTTCAGGATAAGATGCTTTCTAGTTGTGTGGGTCCTTGATATGGGTTGTGTGTTTCCCTTTTGTGAAACTGATTCATAGGATTTCAGGCTAAACCTGTTTGGGCAGCTAACTTGTAACGAAAATAATGATAACCCAGTTCTCCCGTTCTTACTATTAATTGTTCATTTTAGTAATCATTTGTTTATATGCTTATCTCCTTTTCAAAGTATTAGTTCCTTGAAAGTCTGTCTCTTTTGTCTTTATCTTGTCCTAGAAGCTGACTCTTCCCAGGACCACTGAGAATAGAAAGAGCTAGTTCCTCCCAAGGAAAGCCCTGGTCCTGGGTTTTTATCTTCACCAAAGAAATATCAGAATCCACAGCTAAATTCCCCAAAGTATGAGGTATTCAGTCTTAACATCATGTATAAAACATTAACAGTCAAAGCTTCATCCAGCCTGGTCCAGAGGTGACCACCATTCCTCCTTCCTGGTGAAAATGGGATATAGGCTCGCCCCACCCCCATTTCATATTTTGAGGTCTCAGCCCCATATCTCTTCAGTGTTATCTAACAGAGGTAACTTTTTAATAGTTTAGCAACGCATAGCCAGAGACTCTCAAAAACTCTTATATCTGATAATCTTATCTATCATTTGCATGAATTAATAATCAATTCTGGTGGTTTTCCCAGAGCAAAACAATAGAATGCCAAAAAATGGATTCAGGTCTCCAACTCTTGCCAGTTGAAAGAAGCTTTGTTTTTCATTCCTATGACCTCCATTAAGATGCCAAAGATTCTGTAGATAAGTTTCAGACACAGTATAAACACAGGGTATTCTGTGTTTCCTATACTGCTTTCTATAATATACCAGTGTAGCCCTTGAAGAATCCAGGTGGATTGTGGCAAAGTATGGAGGACCACCATAAACTTAATAGAGTAGTATCCTCAGTCTCAGCAATTTTGCTGATGTGGTATCTTTACCATAACGTATCAACATGGCCTATTGAACTTGGTATATGACTATCTGGCACATGCACCCTTCAGAATGCGTCAGGAAGTAGGTTCAAAAGTAGTTTCCTTTCACCTGGGATGGCAGCTATACCCAGGGCTATGTTACCTGTCCAGCTCTCTGACAGGCTATAATCCAAAAGGATCTTAGTTATCTTGATATTCCACAGAACATCATACTAATCCACTGCTGCCGCTAGTTATTTTGGACTCCTCATGCCAGTAGGCTGGCCATCAGGGATAGGAGCCACTAGAGTTATGGACGCTGACATGTTGAGGGAATAGGGTTACTGCTACAACAGGAGGGCAAGGAGAGGTGTATCTGAAAGAGGTGTATTTAGTGCGGAAGCCCTTAGTGCTGCCCTGCACTGTGACTCAATGAAAGGATGCCCCCTGCCATATCCCCAGGCACTCAACTTCTGAAGTTTTCTACTGCAAGACCTGCTGGGTTTTGCTGAGGGTTTTCCTTAGTGAAAACACTCTTGGCCCATGCATGGCGCAGGCCAAAATGCCAGAGAGTCAATGTTCCTGGAGGCAGATCTCAAGCAGTGATAGATGGGGGTTGGTGGATAAATATTCCAGCTTTCTCTCGCAAGGAAAACAAATATTTCTTTCAACAGGCAACTGCCGCAGTTTAGAGAGGGAATGACCAAAACAGGTTGGTTAGAAAGGGCTTCAAGAAAGAGGTTGAAACTTGACCTCCTAAAAGAAAAATCAGATTTTGGGAAGTGGCAAAGAGAAAGGAGAGCATTAAATAGGAGGAATGGTGTGGGCACAAATTGAGGAGTAGAATAACTTTATTTTATTCCCAGTAGGTTAAACTAAATATTTCCTAGCCTCCCTTATATGTGCTAAGAACTGTGATGGGTTTTTTTTACCTACTCTGTTAGGGGAGAAGTAGATTGATTCGACTGAAATAGGGTATTTGAGTCAAGGAGCATTCAAAACATATTAGGAACGTGGCCTGGAAATTTGAATTCCTGCAATAAGAGTTTGAGGTATATTGGTGGGAGTTGAGTAGAGGGAGCGAAACACATACCATTTTAGGAGCAGATGAGGTAGCATGAAGAGCAGGGACTGGAATAAAATTATATTAGAGGATAGAAGACCAATCAAATGACCCTTGCAATATGTTAGATAAGGGAAGACACGACATAGACCTCACTAGGGTAAATGCTGTGTGGAACGAACAGGAATGGTCAGACGTGAGACCGTCAAAGCTATGCATCAGGGAAGCGGGAGAAATCAAGGATGACCTTAAAGTTTCCTACCTGGTGTTAGAGGGAGTGGGGAGACAACAAATGATGGAGAAGGAATAGTCTAGAAAGAAGAATAAATAACTAGTTTGCTTTACCACACTCCTCTTCCTTTTTCTGTAAACCCTCATGGCTAGGAGCTTCTGAAACCTAATATTAAATTCAGTCTCTGTAGACTGGATTCACTAAAGGAGGAAATGTTGAACCAGATTCTAAGCCTTCCTGAGCTCCTGCCTTTTGTGTTCTTTATGTATCACAGCATTTAATAGAAAGGGAGCTGTACTATCTAATTCCCGTTCCAATTTGCTGTCCTCATGGAGAATCTTATTTTCACAACTCCAGGGGTTGTAGACATTCTAAATTTGGAATTTCCCAACTCCCATGAGGATAAGTGATACCCTTAATGTTTCTTAAATATAGTGTTTGGGCATTTAATTATATTATGCAAAATTGGTAAACAGGTATTTCAAGACAGAGCTGATTAAAATGAATCTGCATGGTGTGGTATTTATTAGTATTTTATTTTCAGAACCACATGATATAACATCCTAGCTCTTGAAGTCGAAAGATGAGGGGCGCCTAGAGAATGATGTAACAGGGATGATGGCTGGCGTTTAAGTTTCAATGAAATAATTATTTTGATGACTTGTAATGGAACTGATTAGTTCTTTGAGGGGCTGAGTGAGAGGAAGACACCTATGGTGTCTTTTTTTCCTTTCCGTCACTCACATAGCCCCATGGATCTTCCTCACCTATTCTAGACTTCTGTTCTTTTTCATATCACTAGATGTCATGGCAGTTGAAAGAGCTATCGGCCAGGGAAAATCCCAGCATTGTAGATGCTGAAGATGAAGATGACTGTAGATAAGGGTACAGAGGGATTGTGGAGGAAAGAAGATGAGTGGAAATGTTGAAGATAAGATGTATCTTTCTTTTCCTCCTTCAGCTAAAGCCATCGTGATCACCCTTCTGTCACGTGATTATGTTGCAACACAGTCTTATGGCTTCCACGTGCCGTACGGAATTAAACACATGTTGCTATGTTATGCCGTGCAGGTTTCTTTGTAAAAATAAAATGTCAGTTGCAATATATTCTAAAATCTTTCTCTCCTCTGTATGGCGCCTCACTCTCTGTACGTTCATGCTTATTTTAAAGGGATTCAGAAGTAAAGACACTTACATGCTTGCTCCTAGATGGTTTATGGTTTATGAAATCTGCCCTGATTCCAGATACTTATCTGTGTAAGAGGATTCCACATCCAGGCTGTCTTTAACAGTTGGACCTGATCAAAAACTTTTGGGAAGATTTCTTCAGACTGTCTCAAGATCATCACTAACACATAGATTGAATTTTTCTGTCTTTGGCCATGCCAGGTATTGCATGCAAAACACCGTATCAGTTTGATTATATAGAGATCCCACTGGTAGCCTGCTTCAAAGAAAGTGGCCACTGTTGGCCTATTTCCCTTTCCCAGAACTCCTGTGATTATTTTAAAATATGGATCCCCTGCATAGAAATTTAATTTACAGGAAGTAACAGAGAACAAATCTAAAATCTGCGAATTTCTTATGGCCACCTTTCCTCTTTGCATCTTAAATTCCAGTCTGTGAATGGCCTTCATTTCTCCCTTAGGACTGAAGGGGATGATTTTTGTCTTGGGTTGTACATTCCGGGGCTTCACCTCTGGGAATCATTTCTGTACCTTTAGGAAACCATGTATACCTATACCGTTTATAGTGTATTTTCAACTGCCTTGAAATCAACAGATTTTCACCCTTATTTTTTAATTCTTGTCATCCCTTTCCTTTTATTATCCCTTGGATTTTTCCTTTCTTCCTAGTCATTCTGCTATATTCCCTGTGCCCACACATCCGTGTAGCATCTCCATTTCCTACTGGTAAAAGCCTTTGGTTAAATTATTAGCTGATTATGTACTTTTCATCAAAAGGGACATAAGTGAATTTTGTTAGTTCAGCATCTCTTCCTTTCAAGAGCTAGCTGCCTTTCCCTAAGTGGTGCAGCTATTCAATCCCATGGCCTCACTTCCTCTGGGGTACAACTCTGGCTGGCCAAAATAGCCCATCCCTTTAGCTGAGCTCTGATTGGTTCGGGTGTGGGCATGTGACCCAAGCCAAGCCAAGCCAATCATAGTCTACTCCAGTATATTTGTGAAAACTTTTGGAGAAGTGGCCCTTTCTGATACTTCCTTTGGGATTGCTGGCTGTAAGGAGAGTGAAACTTAGGACTGGCGAGGATTGTCTTGGTACAACATGGGGGAGTCTACGTAAGAATGAAGACAGCACAGGGAAAAGCAAAGCCGGGAGAGAGAGAGAAAGAGGATTGCATTGAGTCCTTAGATATATCTGCGCTGCAGGCTCCTAGCCACTTCTTTTCAGTTACATGGGCCAGCAAGTTCCCTTTTCTGCATAGGTAGTTTGAGCTGGGTTTTCTGTCACGGCACCTGAATGATTTCTGACTGAAATACAAACACAAAATGCCAGTTGTAAGTCAAGGGATGCCACCTTAAACAGGAAAAGGTCTCACCAGCCTGTGACTAGAAATATAATTTCACATATATTAAGTAATAAATTATGAATGAGAGGGACTAGATTCTTGTCATCCAGGAGGTGAAGACAAAATGTCCCATTATATTGGGTCCTGCAGCGCTCTCTCGCCAGTGCTCAGAAACGGGTCCCTGAAGGAGGTCCCTAGCATTCTTTATTCTTTCTCATGTTGCCACACCACTGCTTCTGACACTTTTGAAAGCACCAGGGTTCTGTCTCCCTCAGATCATTGTATGAAACATTGATCTGGCCTTGTGAGGGGGGCGGGGGTAGCCGCTCTTCCCTTGGTCATTTGTTAAACAAATTTCTGGTGAATACATTTGAAAATAAAATTGGCCTTATTCAACAATTCATGAATTGGGCAGCATCCCATGTAGCAGATAGAGAGGAGTCCCAAGGAGCTGTACAAATTGGAAAGCTTTTATAGGCAGAAATGGGGAAGGGGCAAGGAAGGAGCACATTGTTTCAGGGCAAGTCTCCTTCCTATGGGGGACAGAAGGGGTCTATTAGGTGGATTACCTCATTAGTGCTGACTAGATAATTCCAGATTGACTGGTTGAAGGTTACATTTCTGGGAGGGGCTGAAAACTGCAATTAAGTTAGCTGTTAAATTTTGGTTTGCTGAGGTAGGGCTTAGCACAACTTCACATTGGGCCTGTTGACTCCTTTTTGTTTTTTTAAAACACATTCCTCTTCAAATCTGAGAGAAGAGTCTTTTCGTGATCCGGATGCCACAACTGTGAGCAGAGAATAATTTAACAGCTGTGTTTAGATTGGCTATACACAACAATACTCACAGCCACTGGCCCACTGGAGAGGCCAGGCTGCTCCAACCTCTCCAAGCATGTCCAACTTTCAGAGCCAAGGCCCAGGGAAGGGTTGCAATTTCTAGTTTCTTTAGTCTAAGGGCCACTTCTCCAACCCTTATTTCCTGTTCCAGAAGCAATGTATTTCCTAGATAGTTGACAGTGGAAATGCACTCTCTGTGTAGGGAAAGCCTGCTTCCCTCGCAAGAAAGAGTAGGCCTTGCCCACTGGCACCAGTAGGAGAATGACTCAGCCAACTCATATTGGCTAACACCCGTGCTTTCAGCCTACAGTGACATCTCGCGTGGGTGGACACCAGTCCAGTCCAGTCCTGTTGACTTGCTTCCTCTAGTGCTTGTCCCCCCGGGAGAGGTGAAGATCACTGCTTAGTGTGCGACACAGACTTCATGCTACTTAGTTAAGACACACCCCTTAACCCTGCCTAGAATTAGGTTCCAATTCCGACTCTGCTGCTAGGTAGCTAGCTGCATTACATCTCAAAAATAACTGAATCACTCTGAGCCCCATTTTCTCCTAATGTCAAATGGAGACTAAGAAAGACGAACAGGGGCAGTACATATCAGGCCCTCAGCCCAGTGCCTGACTCACTTGGAGCAGGTTCTTGATAATGGCAGCTGCTGCTGTTTTAACTCCTACCGTCTTCATGTCGCAGTGAGCTTTTACACACAATATGCCATGCCTTCCAAAGAACAAGAGATAACGGCAGGCAAAGCACAAGATAGGGGCTGCACGGTAACACAGTTTCCTGACCCGTTAACGAGGGGGAACAATAATACAAGCACATGCTCGGCTGTGATCACAGCCCGTCATTCAGCTCACCTGGAGTGCTTGGTGTCCAGACTAAAACATCTGCCTTTAGGTAATGATCACTTCAAAGTTTATCCAAGGAGGGGCGCCTGGGTGGCTCAGTCGGTTAAGGGGCCGACTTTACCTCAGGTCATGATCTCGCGGTCCTTGAGTTCGAGCCCGGCGTTGGGCTCTGTGCTGGCAGCTCAGAGCCTGGAGCCTGTTTCAGATTCTGTGTCTCCCTCTCTCTGACCCTCCCCCGTTCATGCTCTGTCTCTCTCTGTCTCAAAAATAAATAAATGTTAAAAAAATTAAAAAAAAAAAGTTTATCCAAGGAAAACTTGGTAGGTACTTGCTTTTTTTTTTTTTTTTTTAATGTCAAAGCAAAGGGCTCACTTCTAACAGTTCTCTCAAATCAAGAAAGCTGCCTCTCCAAAGATTAAAGCACTCTTCCACCCCTTGAGAAACAGAACAATTCCTGCAACTTTTAAGGCATTTTCCCCAACTTCTATCCATTCCAATTTCAAAAGTCTTTGCTAGGTCACTGTGTTTTGTTACATTTAAATTGTTATTCGTGGGAAAACACATGTTTAGCAGGCCTATTTTGTTGGAAAGATGGAGATAGTTTGACAGGTGACCTTGTACCTGGCACTCTGTGCCTGGCACCTTGTGAGGTACCAGATTCATGTTGGGAAATAAAGCAGGCATCATCTCTGTGCTCATAGTCTAGCTTATAGTGGGTCGACAGGTAAGTAAATATGCACATATGAATGCTATAAAATAAACAGGATGCAATGAAGAGACAATAAAGCGACTGTAGGGGAGTATTTAAATATAGTGGTTAAGGAAGGGAGGGCTCTCTAAAGAGGAGACATTTAAGCTGCTCCTTGGAGGATTAAAGCAGTCAGGAAGAGAAAACAGTATGTCCCTTGATGTGCAGAAGACAACATTTTCAAGGAAGTGAAGGGAAGCCAAGTATAGAAGGAGAGAGGAAGAATGGCAGGGGGGTAGGCAGGAATCACATCATGTGGACAGTATAGATATTTGAATTTTACTCTAAATGCAGTGAGAAGTTATTGAAGAGTTCTACACAGCTCAGGTACTTAATCAGATTTATATTTTTAAAAGACAAGTTTGGCTTCCGTATGGAGAATAGGTTAGAGGAAGCAACACTGTAAAGAAGGGAGCCCACTTAAGAGGATTTTGTAGTGATTCCAGTGAAAGGTGATGGTGGCTTGGCTAAGGTGGTGAAATGGACAGATGGAGACTGATCTGAGATATACTTGGGGGGTAAAGGAGACAGTTTTATTGATTGTAGAGAGTGAGGGAAAGAGGCATCAAGAATGATTCCTAAGTCTCTGACTTACACCACTGGATGGGGGTGGTACCATTCACTGAGATAGAGAAGAATGAGGGATGAAAAGCTTTTGAGAGGAGGGGCTCAGAATCCAAAGTTCAGTTTTCAACATGACAGCATTGAGATACTTACAAGATCTCCACATGTAGATGTCACATAAGCAATGAACCAATCAGGAATTCAGAGCCTACAGGTACACATTTGGGAAACATCGGTATTTTGGTAATATTTAAAGTCATGATGAGATCACCAGAGGACGTGGTCGAGAAGAGGCCCAGGATGAAGCCCTAGGAATCCCACTAATTAGTGGGGAGGTAAAGGAAGAGGAATTGGCCAAAACACAACTATGGCGGAACCACTGAGGAGGAAGGAGGAAAAGTGGAAGAATGCAGGTTGGAAAAGGCCAGTGTGAGAATCCCTGTGGCAGGAGCGCCCAGCCATGAGAGATCTGGGAGAAGCCATCAGAGAAGTGAGCATTGGGTTTTGCTGCATGGAGGTGATGGATGACCTCAACAACAGCCGTTTTGGTGGAATGGAAGAGACAGAAATCAGAATGGCTCAGGGAGTGAATGGGAGAGGAGGAAGCAGACGCAGCGTCCATGGAGGACTAACCCAGGGAGGTGGTAAAGGGAGACAGGGGAAGGGAGTAGTCATTGCAAAGGAATACAGGCCCCTGGGGTGTGTTGATTCTCTCAGATCGGAAGTACTAGACAGAATTGATTATGATTTTATCAGTAGGGAAAAGCAAATGAGGGCTCAGGAGAATGAGAATAACAAAGGGAACAAAGTTCTTAAGAAGGGATAAAGTCAAGAGTAGTGCTTTTCAAATGTTAGTGTCCGCATACATGTAAAACCTGGGGGTCGGGGTGGGGAGGGTGGGCAGGGGTTGTAAAATGCGGGAGTCTGACTCAGCAGGGTGGGGGGGTGGGGGAAGGGCCTGAGGCTCTGCGTTTTTTTTTTAACAGAAGCCTCCACAGCCATTACAAGATACCATGGGTGAGATGAACACCACAGCCACCATCACACTGTGGGACTGAGATCTCCAAAAAGGTAAGGCTGCCCTTATTTTTTTTTTTTTAAGTTTTATTTATTTATTTTTGAGAGAGAGTGTGCACGTGTGCACCGGTGGGGGAGGGGCAGAGAGAGACTGAGGGGAGAGAGAGAGAATCCCAAGCAGGCTCCACACTGACAGCTCAGGGCCCTGACACAGGGCACCAACCCACGAACCCTGAGATCGTGACCTGAGCCAAAGTCGGCCGCTTAACTCACTGAGCTTCCCAGGCACCCAGAGACACCGCATTTTTGACAGTTTCCCAGGTGATGCTGACGCTGCTGGTCCAGAGGCCTACCTGGTTTGCTCCTTGACAGTTCCTAGTTTCTGAGTAAATTATGAGAGTGAGAGAGAACACTGAAGAGGAAATTTGAGAGGAGAGTAGAGGGCATGAAAACCATCAGGAAAAGCAAGCCCTGGTTAGATTTTTGGGCAGAGCTGTGGGCCCATTTGAAGTTTCTAACTATGAACTTAATGTAAAACCACTGTACAACATTGGGCAGCTTGGCCGCCTGCAAGGAAAAGGGGGATGGTTGGATTTCTAGAGTGTTGGGATTTTGCCAATTGAATATGAGAGTGGGAAGAGGGATTAGAGAGGGGAAGGTCTTTTCAAAACTGATTGTAATGATGACCATGGACTCCAAGCTGGCCAGTTAAGGTAACACCATTAATTTCTGTGAAGAAACAGGTTAAGGTAATTCTGGAAAAAAATACTGGCTCATTATGGGGGCATATGCTATCTTAAAAAAGCACTGATTCTAATTGAGAAATGAGAGGTATGGAATAGCTGTGGGTTTTCGTGATTCCTGTGTATTTGTTAGGAATGTGTTCAGCTGTAAGAACAGATTGCCCAACAAACGGTAGCCTGCATCGTTTCTAATATAACAAGAAATGTAGAGGTAGAATTATGGTAATTTTTTTAACCGCTCAGCAATGCCATTTTCATTTCAGTCTCTTTGCATCCTTTTTGTCCTCATAGTTATTACCTCTGAATTACAGAATGGCTGCTGCTGCTCCAGACAGCCCTTCCCGGTTCAAGTTAGGAAGAAATGAGGAGGGGATGATGCCAACTGCAATCGTCCCTTTTTATGAGAAAAGCAAAAGCTTTCACAGAAACCCCCCAGCAGACTTCCACTTACAGTGCATTAGCCAGAATCTCATCACATATCCTTTCTGTAACGGAAGGGGGTAAAGTGAATATTTAACTTTCCTACTCTCCATGACAGAAGTTTACAAAGGATAAAGGGGTTGGGAATGGGTGTTGGCTCTGCCCACCTTTAATATCTGCCTCATCCAGGGCTGGCTGGAGGGCTTATCTAAGTATCTTTGTTTTAGAGCAGTCAGCCCACCAACAATATCCTATTATGTGAAATACACTGTGTTCAATAGCAAAGAACAGCACTCCCACTTGATTCTCCTCCTAGTCTCAGAGAACACGAAGGTCTGAGTTCGAGAAGGAATGTGGAATGTACGGATATCTGTTATTCTCCAAGCTTGGAATCACTCTCACCTGGCTCGTGTTCCCAGGTTAATTCAGTGGTTGTTTAGAGGAAAGATGAAGAATAATGACTATTTTTAATTCTAGGGAAGCAGTCAACTCTGGAGCATCCACAGCAGATGATTTGTTTAAAGGCTTTCTGTACTGAGAGGGGGAAAACTACTTCTTTCAACTAAGTCCTATGTTTTCAACCCTAAGAGTAAATCATGGGGCTTCTCAGCATAACACAGAGGGAGTTCTATTGCCTCTCAAGCAGGTTATTTGAAAGCTTTATTCTGTATTTCAGTGGGAGGGCAATGCCTTTAATCCAAAGCCATGAATTATATGAGTTTCTGAGGAACTCTGAGGAAATCACCAGAAAGCCAACTACATAAACCCCACTGGTATTAGCCGAGTGTGTGATAAGGTCTCTTACTCCTCTCCCAGCAGGAGGGTCCCTGCAGCCTGGCCCCCCAGAGCCTCTCCAGCATCAGTCCCTCTCTCTGCTTCTTGAGTTCCACCTCCAGCCATTTGAACTAGTAGCAGTTCTTGAAATGAGCTGTGCCATTTCACATCTCCTCTGCATACACTATCCGCTGTGCTGTGCTTAGAAGGCTGCAGCATGCAGGGTCCCAACGAGGAACAGCTGTGCACCCACAGAGGTGATGAAAGTTCAAGAGTACATGGCCAGCAACAGCAGGCAGCTGCTAAACTTGCCCCTCTTGGTAACTGTTCCCTTCTGTCACCAGAACTTGCCAGGGCATTGTGGTCTTATTTTAATTTAACATTTTTTTTTAATGTTTATTACAAGCAAGGGGGGTGGTGCACAGAGAGAGAGAGGGAGACACAGTATCCAAAGCAGGCTCCAGGCTCTAAACTGTCAGCACAGAGCCCGATGCGGGGCTCGAACTCACGAACTGTGAGATCATGACCTGCGCCAAGGTCGGATGCTTACCCACTTGAGCCACCCAGGCGCCCTGGGCCGGGCCGTTGTGGTCTAAGATGGAGGAACACAGCTCTGCAAAACCCTGGCCAGGCACAGAGGGAGCTGTCCTCTCACCTCCAGCTTAAGACAGAGAACAAGGGAGGATGCAGTACATAGAAGTTCCACAGGGGGCGCCTGGGTGGCTCAGGTGGTTGGGCGTATGACTTCAGCTCAGGTCATGATTTCATGGTTGATGAGTTCGAGCCCTGCTTTGGACTCTCTGCTGTCAATGTGGGTCCCACTTTGGGTCCTCTGTCTCCCTCTCTCTCTACCCCTCACCTGCTCACAAATGCTCTCTTTCAAAAATAAACATTAAAAATAATAATAACAATAATAATAATAATAAAAGAAGTTCAACTTCCAGGCTACAGAGCAGAGAAAAGGACCCTAGAAATTATGCTGGACATTCTCTATGTGCTTCTAGAGTTACCACGCCCTTCTTCCTGTTTGTTGTCAGAGCAAACTCAGAGTCACCTATAAAGACCTGTGTAGCACGTCCATTATGCTGCCACCTTTTTCTATCCCCAAGCCTTTCCTTTGAATCGACCTATACACAGCCATCCCTCTCCTGCGACACTTCTCACTTATCACCATGTTTATGCTTTAATAGGTCAGTTCCCCACTAAGCTGAGATTACTCAGGTCAGACATTCTACCACAGTGATTTTCGTATATGTAGTATTGTATTCTCGACCCCTGGCCTACTGTCTGGCATACAGTCGATGTACAATCAACGTTTGCCAAATTAGGAAGAGTATGAATTACAGAGGACTCCAGAGACCTATCTGCTGAAATATGATTCTACCAGCACTCCTTCCAAATAACACAGACAGCATATTTATTTGGACTAAAACTCAAATGTCATGTACATAATTTGTAAGTCCCAGGTTTCACACGGTGATGGCTGTACGTGTGTCATATTTTAGTAATAGCTTGAACCTCTGTGCTCCAAAGTCCCTGCCTGCCTAACTGGCAAGATATCCGATCTTCTCCTATGATCCTCTCTCCCCTAGTGGTGGAGAATCTCTAAATGCATTACAGGTGTCACCTGAATGTCCCTAGTTCCCTCTTCACTCCTTCCTTAGGCTTTAAGGGTACAGAACAGAGTGACTCCTCCTCCAGAAGTTCCAGGCTGGGGTTTGTCTCACAGGCGACCAGGGCCACCACCTGCAGCTTTGCAGCCCGACCACTTTGCCTTTCTGCTGTCACTTGGACCCCTGGACACTGCCCTTGCCACTGCCCATACTGCTGTCAGTTCTCCTTGGGGCTGACCGCATGTACGTCACCATGGGAGCTGGGACAAGCCCACTGACCATGCACACCCTGCCCCAGAGACCACTGACCTTCAGGCTGCCCATGGGTCCTGTTCACACAGTTCTCGACTCCCTCTAACTAACCACCACCATTGCTTCTCTTCCCCGCCACTCACTCCAGAAGTACTTTCCGCTTTGCCTGATCAGCTCTTTCAATAGCGCTTCCTACCTCAGAGCTGTGGGGGCTCTAAGGACAAAGTTCTCTCTTCCCCATCTCTCTCCTTCACAAAGATCTCAGGCATTCTGGGGTCATGCCTGGGTGGGCTTGTGAGGATGTGAACCCCCCACTCAGAACCAAAGTGTCAACCCTTCTCGCTCAGTAGACTTCATCCCTCAGGGGGATTTTTCTCTAAAGGTTTAACTTTCATTTCCTATACCTTTCTTCTTTTTGAAGATGCCTAGCGCATCCAATGAGTCTGTATTGTCTCGGGCCTTTTGCACACAGGATTCAAGTTCTTTGACGTGAGTCTCCAGGGTCCCATAAAAATCAAGGGAAATTAGTGGGCACCTGTTTTAAATATCTTCAAGTTCTCGGGTAATGAAGGAAGTCACTGAACATCTACGACAGGAGGCTTTGTGTCCAGGAAAATCCCAGTTAATTAAAACCCAGATTTTTAGGGGAGAAGTGTTGTTTAAGCTGACAGTCTACTGAGTCTCACCCCGAGCCCGGACAAGACACTCTGTGACATCTGGAAGGGACAGCACTTTTTAAACCTACACATGCAACCTTAGTGATTTTGTTGGCACAGTAGGCCGTGCCCAGGCCTGCTGTAGGCCCAGTGACACAGTAAGTGATAGAACTCAAGAAGTAGGACTGGGGTAAGAAATTTCTCACATAGTGACAGGATGGCATTTACATGTGGAGCAGGCCCAGCCCAGGGCGCTGCTATATAATAAATCCATATGCCCGTGGGTCGAGGTCCTCCAACATGACAGACTCCAGTTGGACCATTGATTATCATGGAAAGAACTACTCACTTTGTTTTAAAAAAAATTTTTTTTAATGTTTATTTTATTAGAGACAGAGAGAGACAGAGCATGAGCAGGGGCAGGGCAGAGAGAGAGGGAGACACAGAATTGGAAGCAGGCTCCAGGCTCTGAGCTGTCAGCACAAAGCCGACGCAGGGCTCGAACCCATGAACCGTGAGATCATGACCTGAGCCGAAGTTGGACGCTTAACCAACTGAGCCACCCAGGTGCCCCTCACTTTGTTTTTAATCACATGTCTGTTATTTGCACCTCTTGTTTGCTGGTTTCATGGGAAAGAGAAGTGAACACCAACTGAAATGGAGGCAGATCCATTATTCTTGTCCAGTTTCAAAACTGGCTCAACCCTTCTGGTGTGACCTGGCTTGTCATGGCCTGTTGGCTTCGGTCAAGTCCTCAGAACTCTGTGGTGCATTTTGTAAACATTCAGACATTCAGATGCCTCTGAGAGCAGGTGAGAGTTCAGGGGTTAGGCGGAAGCAGTGGGAAACCGCAGGACTTGGAGTGCACAAGTCTCTGATCTTGCCATGTGTCTTCTTCACGACATCTGATGTAGGGAGGGAAGCATCTGGCCTTCTTCCACATCTCAGGCTTTAGACGACCAATGGCCCCTAAGTGAAAGGCTGTAGATGTATGTTTCAAAATATATACACAGGTGTATGGATTACCTGGAGACATAAACAGTGTGAGAAGGAAATTGGAGAAGGGGATTCATGGCATTCATAACATTAACCAGAGGCATTAATGAGCAACTTTGACCACTTCCCAGGCAAGACTTACAGCCTAGGAAAGTGTTAGGACATGGTCTTGACAGTGAGATGGGTGTGAGTCACAACTGATCCTCATGAGTTATAGATCAGTGAGCAAATTAATTCCTGTAACCCTCAGTTCTTTCATTGATGTACTCCAGAGGCTTTGCTTGTGTGGGGTATGGGGTATATGGGTGCTTTCCCCTCAGTTTTGCTGTGACCCAAAGCTGATCTAAAGAATTTGTATTAATGCAAAGACATCTGCTCAGAAAGATTTATTAACGATATTGATGGTATAAAATGACTGACAAAGAATAGGTGTTCAGTGAATAATTTGGTTGAGAGAGATACAGTCTTCTTATGTAAGTTCCTTCTTAAGTCCCAAATAGGAGAAGATGTTTGGAGCTCTAGGAGCAAAAACATCTCTTTTGCAGCAAAGATAATGAGATGACTGAGAATGCTTTCATTCATCTTACTATCTACAAAGACATGACACATGAAGCAACAAATGCCAAAAGTGCGAATTCAGGAGCCTGACTGCCTGAGTTCAAATCTCAGCTCTTCCATTTGCTGGATGTGACTTTGGGAAAATTACTTAACCTCTATGTGCCTCAGTTTCTTTGTAAATTGGAGATAATAATCATATCTTTCCTAGAGTGTTGTTTCCTTGAATGACTTCCTAATACATAATACATAATACATATACAGAGTTTAGGGGAGTGCCCGGCACTTAGTAAGTGCTATATAAGTGTTTGCTATTACTACTACTACTGTTCTTATTATTACTTATATATATTTTTCATGACCAGACAGTACCTTGGATATGAGAGGCATGCAATACGCATTGGTTAACATGTTTTTTGAAAGAAGGAAGATGAGGGCGGTTAGATGGTAGGCGATGGGAGGTGACTTATGGTATCTGTGAAAAACTATACTGACCTTTGGCTCAAGAAACCAGAGTAAGAAGCCATACATGAATGCCCTAGAGACTGTCTTCTTGCTCTCCGACTTAGATGATGGCCATCTGTATTCAGAGACATTGAATCCTGTGTTGCCACTGTTTGGGTCACTAAAACCTTCCAGTTGTGCCTCCAACGGTACATCTGTTTGGACGCTTGTCTGGGCTACTGTGGGGAGAGGAAGTACTATGGATGAGACCCTGTAACGCAGCCAGCGCAGATCCACCGTCAGCTTCTTTACAGATTATGGTCTCACCACTTTAAAGGTTTTTTGTTGTTGTTGTTTATTTGTTTGTTTGTGTTTTAAATCACCGCACTAGATGAATCAAGAACAGAGAAGGCACAGCTACCATTTAGGATTTCTGGGTTTTGCTGGCCTAGACCTTGCACATGATGCCATTTTCCGGTGGGTGCGAGCAGAGTGACATGTGACTTGTCCCCTGAATTGAAAACCAAGCAAATGGCATGCTCCTCTAAAGACCTTTCTTAATGCCCGCTCCTCACTTTTTATTTCTTACTGTCCTTTTGTCCACCAGTTATGTCGTGCATTTTCTTTTTATGTTTTTATGGCGGCTGGGTTGCTTTCAGAGGGATACTATAAGACAGCAGAGAAATTAATGCATCAGGGGACCTCAAGCAGAAAAATCCATCTGACCTGGTGACAGTTGGTAAGCATTAGAGAAAATCTCATTTACTCGAGAACCATAAGTTTGGCAATTTCATTTTGGCTTACTTCACCGCCCTTCCCAAAGCTCCGGTTCAATCAAAGAGAGGAGGAAAAAGCAACTTCACTGAATTTGGTCAGAGAGAGAACTTTGAAGCCCACAGGAAGGCTGTTCAGAGGAAAGGAGCTGTAAGAAAAATATCTCATTGTTGTCGGTCCAAATCCTACTTCCTGACGCCCTACTGCATTTTAATGAAAACTTTAAGCCATGTCCCAGATTTTCCTTTTCAGCTGATGGATGGGGAGTATTGCTCCACAAGAAGGCACACATTCTTTCTGCCTTTTTCTACTTCCAGCTGCTTTATTGGGTGCTTTATCTCAACCACTTACAATTGTTTTATGATGAAGGCTGCATTCCAGCTCATCTCGAAGTGGAATGTCCTCTTCTGCGCGGGCAGGGCTCAGGAAGAATGTCTTTTTCAAAAGAGGAGAAGTGGAACTTGTCAGTGATGCAAACCAGACAGGAAGGGAAGGAGGGAAACTGGTTCACAAAAGCATACTAAGACAATGAAAAGTAAGCCCGACAGATTCACTCAGCGACTGAGGTCATCTGCCTACAATTCAGTGATCTTGTCTCTGAAACACAGAGCAGATAGGACCAGGGACTCTGGAGGTAGTGACAGACACTAAAGGTTTCATCAGGCTGAGTGATAAAGCCTCTGTCTTGGGAGGACCTTTGACCAGGGCTATGTTCTTTGTATCTTTGGACTCCTACCTGCCCCAAATTTAACTCTTCCAGATAGGCCTGAGAAACAATTCTGTCCTTCTGAACCTAATCAGTCCAATTTAAGGACTCAAATTAGAACTAAGACGATTTCATTCCTGTGAAAAAGTCCATTTTAGCTTTACTTTCCTATGATGTCACCGTCTCTCTGGGGTATTGAACTTTCCTGACCAGTGTTTTCCAAAAAGGAATCTTTAAAAAAAAATTTTTTTTAATGTTTATTTATTTTTGAGAGAGACAGAGAGAGACAGAGAGAGAGGCAGAGAGAGGGAGACAGAAGATCTAAAGCAGGCTCTGCACTGTGAGTACAGAGCCAGATGTGGGGCTCAAACTCACGACGGCGAGATCATGACCTGAGCCGAACTCAAGAGTCGGCCGCTTAACTGACTGAGCCACCCAGGTGCCCCTAAAAAGGACTTGTGAAAGAAAAAAAGGGGGTGCCTGGGTGGCTCAATCAGTTAAGTGTCCAGCTCTTGAGTTTGGCTCATGTCATGATCTCACAGTTAGTGAGTTGGACCCCACGTTGGGCTCTGTACTGATCGTGTGGAGCCTGCTTGGCATTCTTTCCCTCTGCCTCTCTCAAAAATAAATAAACTTGAAAAAATGAAAAAATATTTTATAACAGATGATCTGTTATTTTGCGATATCTCTGAGGCTATATCTAATTTTGGGGATAGAGGCAGGACTAAGAAATAGCGCAGTTCTGGTCCATTTTTTTAAATGTGTGGTTTAAACCCAAGAGTCCATTAATTATTGATTGTGTAATTGTGTAACTCTTAGGTACTTAGGCCTATTTTAGTTATGATGGTATGCCAAAGAGTTTCAATATTTTTTGTTTACAGAAGTTTAACATTTAGTGAGGAAAACAATCTCAAATAGTGATTAGTGAGAAGACAATGTGATAATGAACTATGTTTTATACTGACAAAATAAAGTGTAAAAGGGTCGAGTATAGAGAACAGAATTGGATAGAATGAGGTGTTAATTGCATAGTATAGAATAAAGAGACCAAACAGTCACAGAAAGACAACCATGCACCCAGTTTGTTAAGAGCTACTGAGGAAGCGGCTCTTTGGAAGCATCTAAAAAATCTAGTTCTTGGTTATATTGCATTGCTCTGAGAATAGTTCATGGTTCTTGATATCAGATCCTATTACTTACCCTGAATTCTGGAAGAAAAAGAATGTACCAATAACCAATACTGTAATGTATTAGGCTGAGTTTGAGCATTCCTAGGAATGTTTAGCATGAGAAAAGAGGTACTAATTTAAGCTTTTACCGGATTTTAGGGTCGTGCCCTACTTGCTAAGCTCATTCTTTTCTCTTAAAATATCCCTAGCTTTTCCTAAAATGTCTAACTATGTTCATGAGTACTAGTGACAGGGGGCTTTTTTAAAGAGTAGATTTCGTCACACGATTTCATTTACCATCAACCACATTACTACTTTAGCGGCATAAAGCTGGGCTCTTCATCTCATTGGCTCAAAGGTGTGTTCACATTTCCCTGTGAGTAACAAGGAGACTTCTTCAGCTGGTTTTCGTCCTATTCACCGGGGAAGCTGAAGAAAACAGAGCATTCTGAGTGACATTGCTTGAGAAGGCTGTTCCAGCCTTTTGGAAGAGGGCTCATTAGTTAATGCTCAATGCTACTGACTAGAGCACCAAGGACTTGTCTCTTACATTTGTCTTTTCTTAGTTTATGTGTCTTCACATTCCCTTTGGCACTTATTTCATCAGGGGCTTCTTGGTAAACTTGGGCTTATTGTAAAGGATCTCATGGGATTTCAGTAAAAGTCGTAATCGCCCTTACATTTCCAACTTGTGAACTGGAAGGGAACAAAGTTGCTCAGGTGGTTTTTCACGTGAAACTGTTATTTGGTGCAGATTATTTGGTGTGGCTACCTGGCACCAGCCGGGGTTCTTTGGGTCACATTACAAGAAACACTGCTCTGGACCCATTGATAGAATGGGCTGCCTTGTGTAAAAGTAGACACGACTTGGTGCTCTGTGTGTGGAAGAAGAAAGAAGCTTGACCCTGGGGTGTGGTCCTTTTCCCCAAAACTGGGCAAAAGAATGAGGTGGCTGCCATGCAACATTCTGGAGAGGCAGAACCTCAGATGGGGATGACTGTACCTGCAGAACAAGGAGTCAATCAGCATAGAGGTGGGGGTCCCAACAAGGGTTCCCTTAGCTGAGCTTGGTGAGGATGTGAAGGATCATTGGAGAGACTGCAAACAGTACTAGTTTTTTGTTTGTTTGTTTGTTTGTTTTATATCCTTAAAGGTCTGTGAAATTAAGGAAAGCTTCCACCCCCAGCTGGGTTGTCCTCCATACTTCTGGATGACATAAACCTGGGATTCTTCTAAGATCTAACAGTGGCGATGAAGCCCTGATAACCAAACTTCTCATTAACTGTGGTGAAGGCATGTAGGAAACAGACTTAATTTTATTTAGACATATTAAGAAATATAAATGCTATTATACTTCAGAAGCTGTGGGGGAAATTCAGATCTGTTATAAGCCTTTAACAGAAGATCTTTCTAAAAAGACCTACTTTTGTTGGGATGTGGATTTCTCTAATCCCGTTTGAGAACTGGCTTAACAGATAAAGTTAACAAAAGTGCAAACCAATTTGGAATCACATAAGCCGCGTTCCCATTTGATAAAATGAAAACCAAAAAACCCTAACTAAATTTGTATTAGTGGCATTTATCACTATTTTTAACTAGGAACACTGAATACTTCTCTGGAATTTCAGTAACTGAATTTAGGGCATTTTAAAGATTTTTAGCCCTTTTGGCCCTAAGCATTGTTGTGGACTTCCCACTCACATCAATATCAAGCAAATTAAAATGAACGGACAACCCACATTGAATTAAATGCAGACAGAAACATAAGAGTTGAGCTGTATCCACACGTTCCACTGTGGCATTAGTGGAATAAAAGCATTAGTTTTAATTTGGTGATTTTCTTTTTTACATTTGGAAGCAATCAATTCTTTTTCCACATCTCAAATATTTCCACGGGCCCTTGGAAACCTTGAAGGTTTCAGGAGATTGTACCTATGATCGTACCAGATTAAAGGACCTGCCCAGCTGGAGAGCTAGTGGCCAAGCATGTGCTTTCTGAGGCAGCTGACTTGTCTTCTTTCCCTCATGAAAACAGTTCGCAACAGGAGGTGACTTAGGCTGGTATCAGATTCGATCACTTAACATGACACGATCCTTTCCTTTCCAGATGAACTGCAAAAGTATTTTATTTCAGTGGAAAGAATGTGAATAATTTTGTTCCTGAAGTGTCTGTAAGGAGGTTAAAAAAGTTTTTATAATGGTTCAAATAGATTGAAACAATGGTCATTTTTTATGGCTTCCGAATGCAAAGACATTCTGATTTCATCAGGTATATTTTTATTTTGTAAGAGTATGATATCTCTCCTTTTTAGTAGGCACGTTTGGGGTAGTTTGAAACAGCAAACTGTTAGCAAGAATACTGCACATATTTGAGGAAAAATTAATTTGGTTTTACTCCTCCCACTAAGAAGGTATGTGAACTTCACATCTCTTGCCTCATGGAGGCCTCAGTTACTTCCCTGTGTAGTAAATAATTTGGCATACACGGGTATTTTGTAAACTTCAGTCATTTACAAAGCTTTTAGTGGTTTTTGCCACATTCATGTGACATCAGGCCAATAATTTCATAATACTTTCATTTATATAAATTCCATTCTTTACACTAAAAATGTATTTGAGGAGACTTCTGCTTCTGGTAAAAATTAAATAACAGAGGGCAGGTTTACCTCCCACCCAAAACAACTAAGTACACGAACAAGATATATGAAGCAAGCATTTTCAAGATGTAGGATATAGGGTAACAAAGACCAGTGATACCTGAGAGAGAGGAAAAAAATGCAGTGAATCCTACAGTTGCCCCAGCTTCTAAATTCTCAGCAAGAGTTTCCAGATCTTTATAAGCAATAAGCTGGGGGCAATTGTAGGGTTTGCTTTGTTTGTTTTCAGATGTGGTGCAGGGAGGGGAATCCCAACAGAGCCTAGAAATCTCCTTAAGTTGAGGAAATAGAGCTGGGAGTCAGGGAGGCCAGGAAATAGCTAGAGAGGGAAAATTCTAGAGATCTGAAGGTTTGCTTCTCAACTGAGTACTGATCAGTGCATGCTTGTAAGGCTGGGGAAAGAGCCATCTGAAAGTATTAGAGGGAACATAAAGGGCAAGGACTTGCACCTATTCTCACCACACAGACCTCATCAGTCACTGAGCATCAGGTAGTCAGGTGGGTATTGCTTCAATAGTGGGGAAAGTTAGCCCTGGACTAACTCTGCTCAGGTCTCACTTAAAGCTTAAAAGCAAAACCTGATAGGATCAGACTGTTTCTGCATCCCAGAACAAAATTCAAAAATATTATGTACCATATATATATACATGTGTGTGTATATATATATATATATATATATATATATATATATATATATGATATGTATACCAAACACCACCAAACAAAGCAAAATTCCAATTTCTGGTACCCAATCAAAAATTACCAGGTATGCAAAGAAGTATAATGAGAAGGGGGAAAAATCAATTAAAACCAACCCAGAACTGACACATCATAGAATTTACAGACCAGGACATTGAATCAGTTATTATAACTATATTCCATATGTTCAAAGTGCTAGAGAAATGACTGAAGATTGTTAGTAGACAAGTGAAATATATGAAAAAGATGCAATTTGAACTCCCAGAGATGAAAACTACAATGTTTGAGGTAAAAATATACACGGGGTAGGATTAATGGCAGATTGGACATTGTGGAAAGAAAAACAAACCTGAAGACAGAAGTAGAATCAATCCTAAATGAAACATAGAGGGTGGGGAAACAAAGGAATTAAAGTAACAAACAGAGCTTCAGTAATTAATGAACAGAGCTTCAGTGGGTTATGGGAAAACTTTAAGCAGTCTAATATGTGTTTAATGGTAGTCCCCGAAGGGACAGAGAAGGAGACAGACAGAAAACATAGTTGAAGGGATAATGGCTGAACATTTTACAAATTTCATGAAAACTATAAAGCCACAGATGCAAGGAGCTCAAAGAATCAAAAGCGCAAGAAACAGAAATAGATGTAAGGCATGGAATAATCAAAATGCACAAAACCAGTGATAAAAATCTTAGAGACAGCCAGGGAATAAAGACACATTACACACTGAGAGACAGGAATAAGGGTGACAACAGATTTCTCATAGGAAACAGTGGAGGTGAGAAGACAGTGGAGAAGTATCCTTAAAGTACTAATAGCAAAAACTGTCCACCTAGAATTCTATACATGACAAAAACCTCTTTCAGAAATAAAGGTGGACATACACAGGTAGAAAGGATTCAGTAGTGGACCCCCAGTAGTTGCATGCTACAAAAAATATTAAAAGAAGCCATTTTGATAGAAGGAAAATGATAGGCAGAAATATAGATCTACACAAAGGAATGATGAGCACCAGAAATCGTTACTACATGGGTAAGGATATAGCATTTTTCTTGTTATTTTATACCTCTAATAAATAATTGATTATTTAAATAGAATAATAATAATGTCATGTGGGTTTTTAAATACAGACAGAAGCACAATGTCTGACAGCAATAGCACAAAACCTGGAGGGAGAAGAATTGAAACTATGCTGTTTTTAAGGTTCTCATATGTGAAATGGTATTATAGCAATTCAAGGTAGACTTTGACAAGTTAGACATAAACTG
Source organism: Leopardus geoffroyi (assembly GCF_018350155.1). Classification (NCBI taxonomy): domain Eukaryota; kingdom Metazoa; phylum Chordata; class Mammalia; order Carnivora; family Felidae; genus Leopardus; species Leopardus geoffroyi. The sequence goes on from NC_059328.1 coordinate 140,339,164, forward strand.
TAAACCACAAAGAAACTTCTTAAAAAAATGAGATGTATCTAAATAAGTGAACATGGGAGACAAAGGGGGATCATAAAAAGTAATACAAAAGAAGGCAGAATAAGAGGGAAAAGGGACAATAGAAAACAAGTAGGAAGATAACAGATTTTAAACCTAAACTTTATCAAAATCATCACCTTAAAATAAGCTAAACATTTCAATTAAAATGTAGAAATAATAAGAATAGATAAAACAAGCAAGACCCAACTATAGGCTGTCTGTAAGAAAACAGCTTTATATAAAAACACAAATAGGTTAAAAGTAAAAAGGTGAAAAAAGGATATGGCATATTAATATGAAGTAAAAGAAAGCTGGATTGTCTGTATAAATAATAGACAAAGTAGATATCACAACAAAGAATATTGCCAAATACTCAAAAAAGTCCATTTCAAAATGATAAAAGGATCAATTCAACAAGAGAAGATATCAATCCTAAACATTTATACACCTAATAACAGGGCTTCAAAATCTAGGAAGCCAAAACTGATAGAACTACAAGAAGAAATAGACAAAGCCACAGTTATGGTTGCAGATTTCACTATCATTTTCTCAATAATTAATAGATCAAGTGGGCAGAAAATCAGCAAGGAAACTTGAACCCATTCCCAACCCACTTGAGTTGACTGACATTTATTAGAACATTCTGTTCATCTACAACAGAATATACAGTCTTCTCAAGGGCACAGAGAACATTTGCTAAGAGAGACCACATTCTGGGCTATAAAACAAATCTCAATAAATTAAAAAGGATTCAAGTCATATACAGTATGTTCTCTGACCACAAAGGAATCAAAATAGAAATCAATAATAGAATGATATCTGGACAATCTCCAAATATTTGGAAAATAAATAACATGCTTCTATATTACCCTAGGTCAAAGAAGAATTCCAAAGGGAAATTAGAAAGTATTTTATCCTGAATGAAAGTGAAAACACAACTATTAGAATTTGTGAGATTACACGAAAGCAGGGCTTGAGAAGATATTTATAGCAGCAAACCCTTATATTAGAAAAGAAAGGTCTCAAATCAACAACTTTAGTTTCTAAGATACTAGAAAAGGAAGAGGGAATTAAACCCAAATTAAACAGAAGAAAGAGTTAGGTTTTATTCTGTTATAAATTAACTGTGTGACCAGGGCATTGTTCCCCCTGGTCCTGTCTGGTTTCATCACTTGAAAAATGAGGACTGTAAACAATATCAGGGTTTACCAAATTCTGTGCCTATGGCATTTGAATCCCAAGGGAGCTTGTTAGAAACACTAATTTCTAAGCCCTGAGCCAAATATAGGGAATCACAGTTTCTGGGTAGAGCCTGAGAACATATGCATTTTAAACACTGAAGTGATAGGTGTTTTAGAGTGGTAGGATCCGTGTCCTCATCCTTGGCAGTGTTCAAGTCAAGTCAATGACATCAGTTCTGAGGGCATGCAGGCTAGAAAGGCTTGCCTTAGGAGGCCCTCAGCTTCAGTGAGATCTCTTTCCCTTTGTACTTCAGTAGTTAAGTCATCATGGGGGCTCTCGGGCCTGGACAATAGCAATATTGGCAATGACCAAGATGACTAATGGTAGAGAACTTCCATTTATGTTGTAGAAGCCTCAGAGATGTATCGCTGCTTCCTAGGTTGTGGATGACGTCTGATTATGACCGAGGTTGGACTGACTTCCATTCCTTCTAGCAATGTAGGAACTCAGGATGTGATTTAGTTTGTTTCATTTTCATTTCATTTCTGCCTACTTCTGTTCCATAATTTATTTCTTTGATCATAAATGCCTTTATATATCTCTTTGAACATCCTCAAGAAATTTATGTTGACATCAGACTAGTCTCTAAACTGAATTTCAGTTGGAGTGAATTATTCTTTCCAAGTCTTTAGTTTATTGGCTGTCCTTTGAGAAATTAGTCCTTCTTCCTGTGTTTTGGAATTTTGGTTTGCAAGCTCATTTCAAATATCCCCTCCAAACTTTTCCTTCCTTGACAGTTTGGTGGTTGTTTCTACCTAGCCCAGCCCTCCTTCCCCTAAACCAGAACCAGCCTTTATAATTGAACTTGGGAGGTACAGCTCCTAGGGTCTCCTAGGGGTCATTGAGGGATATAGCAGATCTATTTACAGAATGTAGGAAGTTGGCTTAGTTCCTGGGAGTAACACTTTGTCTTTGCCCTTTGTCTCCTGGCTGCTCACAGCTTCATCTGAAGCCATAGTCCCAGTAGAGAAGGAGCCCTGTCTGCCTCTGGCATCAAACAGGAACCCTGGCTCTGCTCCAAGTCACCTCATTCACATTTAGAACTCCTTGTCCAGTAGGAACGGAGCCCCCAGTCACCGTTGCCTACTCCTAAGGCTCAGCCAGTACACAACTTATATTTTCCTTTTGTGTCTGGCCCATGGAGATTTTATCTGATACCAAAGCGTGGTTGGGTCTTCCTGGTTTCCTTCCTTTCTTTCTATTTCTCTCTCTCTCTTTCTTTCTGTCTTTTAAATATTTCATCTGTCATTGCTCTGTGTTCAGAGCAGAAAGGTGAACTCACTGCCTTTTCATCATTATGAAAGTCTGAATTAATTCATTTCAAAATGGTAAATAAATGACATTTCTTCCAACCCCAAGTCTCTGGAGTAAGATCCACATCCTCTACCATGATTGACTTTTATTTATTCCTCCACTTGGCAGAGCCTGAGCATTTATGTCTTCTATTAATACTTGTGGCACATTGTATAAGTTGGTACTTACTGATTTGTTAGAAATGTTGTGTGTGTGCTTGTCCCATTCTCCAAGATAATATTCTAACTGCTTAAAGGCAGGGAAAATGACTTATCATTAAAATATTCCCCAAATGACACATTTTTTGGTAGCCATACACAGAGAGCCTCAATATGTCTCAACCCAGATTGATTTGCTCCACCCATCTCAGATTTCTTTAATTACTCTAACAAGTGCACAATGATGTTTAAAAAATATTTATATATTTAAATGTAATGTTGAAATATAAAAATGGGCAGCTGTATTCAATATACACTCTATGTATGCAATATACAAATATGTATATATTTGACATTGTTAGGTTTTTCTCTTTTTTTGCTACATGCTTTGAGAGTTAGTGCCTACTGACTTTCAACTTGGAAAACATTGCACAGTTGTCTACTATCCATTTTCCAGTGATATCTAAGGAGAAAAACTCCCCATGTAAAGGGCCTCCAGCCCTGCCCATCAAGAAGTCAGCTACCTGTGACCAGAGAGAGAGTACATTCTTTCTCAGAGCAGGTGTTAACCCACCCCAGCTAGTTAAGAGCCTGCAAGACCTCTTCTTTTGGGGAATAAAGAGGCAGCCTGTGTGGGGTCCCTTTTCCTCCCCCACAGAGCCATTTGTTACTGGGATACACCCCCTCCAGGAATCTTTCAATGCTCTTCAAACCCTGGGCATGCACAATGTACCTGACCTTGTTCAAAGACAGGGGCTATGTTGCCCCAGGCAAAGAGTGAAGAAATACAGAAAATTACACCTCTTTCTAGGCTTTTTTACTCCATTCATTGCATAGAAAGACTCCTATATCTGTCGACCAAAACACTTATTAGTTCCCCCCCTCTTTTTTTTCTTTTCAGTCCAGTAAATTAACTAATGCACACCATTAGTTGCTAATGATTTGGCATTAAGAATCTTCACTTTGATAAGATGCAGTCAGTGGAAAAAAATGCAAAACTTTGTATCCTCTACACTTTAGATCATCTGTTTACCTCCGAGAAGAATGCTTTTTATGCTCCCCTTATTGAATCAGGAATGGACTTTGTGCAAAGCATGTTTTATCCTGTAGAAGGGCTCTGTGGAGAGTGGCATTTACTCAAAGGGAACAAATGCCTGCAGGGTGTTCTTACTGAGGTGGGGGTGGCTGGTGACAAGGTGTGACATCTGCAGAAGAAATATAGTCAAGCCGTTTAGCCACTAAGTACTTACCAGTAGACACAGGGCTGCTCACAGAACAATAGTAGAAATTTGGCTCCTGTTCAAAAGGCTATTACTCAGGATTCTACCCACCCGATGGTATCTGCATTTTAATTATAAAATGGGGAGAGGGATGTGAAATCTGTGTGAAGCCACCACACACTCAGGCACACATATGCCATTCCTGGCTTAGAAATACAGGCTATAATTACAGAAATCCACGATAAGACGTGTGTATCCATGTGCCTGTGTGAAAAAAATGAGGAATACTTAACAAAAACGTAATTTGCTAAGTAATTGAAAGGTTATCCTATACTCTAGGTTTTCTTTCAAGTTTCAGCTCAGGCTTATCAAGACAAAGTAGAAAGTTACCAAATTCCTACATTGCTGTAAAATGGACTTAAAACTGACTGGCAGATTTTAGAGACACGTGTGAGTTAGGGTTGGGACACTGGGAAATGCTTTAAAGTTTTTTCTTTTTTTTTTTTTTTTTTTCCAAGTGAGTACTCAAGGGTGAAATGCATTGACATATGTGAGAGTAGTTATAGAAAAGAGTATTGTTGAATATGTTTGCCAGAAGATTTAGATTCTAAGAGGGAAAGGCCTGAAAGACAGCGGGCCAGTGCTGCTTGACTTGGGAAAATCACAGGGTTTGGAAGAGTTCAGTGAAGCCCACTACTTGATCTCCTACAAAGGGGAGTGTTATGGGTTGAATTTTATCCAGGAAAAAAAAAATAGAGAGAGAGAGAGAGATGTTGAAGTCCTGAGCCCGGGAACCCCAGAATGTAGTCTTATTTGGAAACAGGGTTTTTGTCATTAGTTGCCACGAGGCCATACCGGATTAGGGCGGGACTTCATCCAATGACTGGTGTCCTGTCTTTCTATGGAAGAGAAAATAGAGGAGATGGAAGACATATAGGGAGATTTCTGTGTGGCGGGGGAGGCAGAGATTGGAGTGACACAACAAGCCAAGGAGTGGCAAGCGTTGCTGGCAGCCACCAGAAACCGGGAGAGAGGCACAGAGCAGACTCTCCTTCAGAGCCCTCCAGAAGGATGCCTTGGCTTTGGATTTCTACCCTCCAGAACTATGAGAGTACAAGTTTCTGTTATTTTAAGCCACCCAATTTGTGATACTTTGCTATGAAAGCCCTAGGAAACCAATATGGGGGGTAGGCTTCTGATAACTGAACAGGAAGAAGGGCTGAGATCCAGCTTTAGGATACAGATGTTCATTTAACCCCTTGTTTGCAGCACGACAGCCTTTGCTCTTGCTTCCCTTTTAGCTCCTCAGAGAAGTAAGGTGATGAGCACATGGGGTGGGGGGAGGCCTTCACTGTATTATTCTAAGTTTGCATATATATGAATATTTTATAATCAAAAGCTAAATTAGTAAATATCTTTAGAGAAATGAGAAAGATTATATCTGTGTAACAAAAACAGGCTACCATAAAATCAGAACAGAGCACTAAAAAGAGCTCTTAGAAATGAAAAGTAGATTAGCAGAAGTTTCAAAATATGCTAAAAAGATTGGAAGGTAATATTGAAGGAATTTCCCTGAATCTAGAACAAGGAGTGACATAGTAGATGGAAAATCGGAGAGAAGAGATATGAAAACTAGGAGGTGGATTTAAAAGGTTCAAAATCTAAGAGACATTACATAAGGAAATAACATACAAAATAGAGGATAGGAAAATTTCAAATCGATAAAATTTCCCCAAACTGCAAAAACATGAGTTTCCAGTTTGACCCCTCACCACTCCCACCATTGTTACCAAACATAGTATAATAAATGAAAAAAAGATTACTAGCAAGGCAGCATTGTTGGTGGTGGTTTTAAAACACATTCTCAAATTCTTCAACACCCTCCCAGTCAAATAGTAGAATCTGGTGATTTGCATCAAGCCAGACAATTTTGGCAAAGGTGACACTGCATGAGTCCTGAAGCTAAGTTGCAGAAGGCAGTGTGTCACAAAGGGCTTCCGTCTGGCTCTGTCTTGGGATCGCCACCCTTGGTAGCCGGCCGCCATGCTGTGAGGAAGCCAGCAGCCACTGGGTGGAAGTGTGAGTGAGCAGATGTATCCAGCTGCCAGCCCTCCTTCCAGCCGCCCCGCTGGTGCCAGGGGGTTGAGAGATGAGCTGTCACTGCTTTGCCTTGCTCTACTTTCAATTTATTTTTGCATAGTTTGTAAGAGAAAAAGTGAGTGGAACAGGAAGCACTGTGAGAAGGGTTTTCATCTGTTCAGAAAAATGAAATGAATGATGTCATAGGAAGGCCTGGAATATGCACTACTGCACTCTGTTGGCCTCTGGACTAGTCTCGGGTCCCTGTACAATGACTTATTTGGAGAGCTTTTAATACAGCTTAGTCAACTTGCCATTTTTCCAGGAATTGATGTTTTAATTTCTGGATTTTTCAAAGCCTCATTATGTTTTTTTTCATCCATCTGTCATTTTAATATTTTTAAATATCTCCTTAGAATGTGAATTATTTTCTTTTTTTTCCTTTAAGTTGCTTCATTTTAAGGTCATTAGGGTTTTCATGTGGATCTATAAAAATAACACTTTGTTTGCTTAATCCTTTGGATGACTCGGGCAAATTGATGAAGTAAGCCCACTTTGTTTTTCTTTATATCCCTCCCAAATTATAACTTTTAAAACATGTTCAACCATGAATGTCTGGACTCCTATTGCTCCTTAAATTTATGCAAACCCATGGTATAAACCCTAGTTCTAAGAATGTGCTATTTCTGTGAAAGGATAACCTCACTGTGGTGAGTTTCTTGGGTGTATGGTTGAGGAAGCCAGCTGCAACTCTCTCTGGCGAAAAGACTGGAATGCATGAAAACACTCATTTTCCCATGACTCACAGGACTGTTGCATATCTCCTTCCCCTAAGAAATATCACAAAATGGGACACACAGGTGGCTCAGTCAGTTAAGTGTCTGACTCTGAACTTCGGCTCAGGACATGATCTCACGGTTTGTGAGATCGAGCCCTGTGTCAGGCTCTGTGCTGACAAGGTGAAGCCTGCTTGGGATTCTCTCTCTCCCTCTCTCTCTCTGCCCCTCCCTCTCCCCCCACCCCGTGCTTTCTCTGTCTCTCTCTCTCTCAAAATAAGTAAACTTAAAAAAATAAAATTCTTGTTAAAAAAAAAAGAAATATCACAAAAATTATGTAAAACAGAAATAAGGAGAAAATGTGATTAGCACATCCTTTTAGCACCACACAGGGGCAAAGCCAACCTCAGATTATCTTGGGAAATGTACTTAGTTACACTCAGCTGTTATTATTGATTAAATTCCCATGTTACCGTGTAGATTTTTTTCTGGTAGAAATATGAATGATTTCTGTCCAGAGGGAAAGATAACCCTTAAGGCTGTGGTTTATAAACCAGTTTTGTGCTTAGCAATCTTATCCTAGTATTTCTTTATTAAAATGTTCATGTATACATACACACGTGAACACACATTCCCACTTCTTAAATGCTCTTTGGGTTACTTTTACTATCTTATTCCTTCCTTATTAACTAATGAGTTGAATAAGTCTTTGACACATACCCATTTTATGTTTGCATCAGAGTCATGTTTTTTTTAACCATGTGAGAGTTATACTTTAGCAGAACTAGCAATGGCTGAACCAAAGAGGCCTCAATAAACTGCCGTCAGAAGGTCAAGGCCCTCAAGTTTGTTGGGTACAACAAAGATTTTATGAACTGAAACTCCCCCTTCTAAAGGTGTTCAGGGAAAGAGTGGTATTAAAGAGATAAAAAGAAATTCATAGGGGGCATTGTTATTTAAAAAGCTAAGTCTTAAAGTACTTCCATATGTAGAACCAGGGATTGATTAAGTGAAATTTCCAACTTCCCATAGGAACGTACTTGTGAGCTACCCAATTCTTTAGTAGGGAATTTTAAAAAAATTTTTTTAATGTTTATTTTTGAGAGAGAGAGACAGAGTGTGAGTGGGGGACTGGCAGAGAGAGAAGGAGACGACACAGAATTCGAAGCAGGCTCCAGACTCAGTTGTCAGCACAGAGCCTGACGCGGGGCTGGAACTCACGGGCCTGACATTATGACCTGAGCTGAAGTTGGACACTTAACCGACTGAGCCACCCAGGCAGGTGGCTTCTTTTCTGGGGATTACTAGTTATGTGTTGGCCCTATTCCTTCTCTACCCTCCTCCCCATACACACATTGTGGAGGCTTTAGATGAGACAAGGTGAGAGGGAAAGCCCTGCCCTCACTCCATGTTGGTGGCTGGAGATACGTTTAGCTATCATTAAGCAGTGTAGAAACCCATGAACTGGCAGTAACAGAGAAGACCCACCTCCTTCCAAGTACTCTCCTTTCTTCCTTTCTCCTTCCTTCCTTCCTTCCTTCCTTCCTTCCTTCCTTCCTTCCTCTCTCACTCTCTTTCTTTCTTCCTCCCTTTCTCCCTTTCTCTCTCTCTCTCTTTCTCTTTCTAAAAGACAATTCTACATTTACTTATTTTTGAGAGAGAGAGAGAGAGAGAGAGAGAACTCCAAACAGGCTCTACACTGCCAGCACAGAACCCCACGTGGGGCTCAAACTCAGGAACCATGAGATCATGACCTGAGCCGAAGTCAAGAGTTGGACACTTAACCAACCAAGCCACCACCCCCCCCCCCCCCGAAGACCTTTAAACTAAGTGCCCTGATTGTCATCCAAGTTAGTAAGGACAAGGTGACCTGTCACACCTGCGATCCTTGATTTGGAAGTGGCACAAGGAGAGATGACATGACACACAGCCCAGTCTTTGATGGTCTCATAGACCCTGCTCCTCACTCTCCCCCATTTGCAAAAGCCTCACATGTCACCCTTCCTTCTGGAAAACAGGCTCTAGTCCTTCACTTCTACTGACTCTTCCACAGAATAGCGGTAGCTCTTGGCAGGTTCCACTAAAAATTTGGCAAATAATATTTTCTTCACTTCATTAAACCTTATGAAGCTCTGTGAAATTGAGGTAGAAGGTTTATTGCAAGAACAGAAAAAGGCATTTGAGATGGAAGGGCAAGAAACAAGACAAGAAAAGAGTGCACTTGGCCAGTGAGACAGCAAAGAGATTGCTGAGATAGAAGAATGACAGGACATGAGAGGGGGAAGGCATCCTGCCTGCCATGTAGGAGCACTGGGCATTTGATGAGCATTTCCCAGTCTCTGAGGCCACCTGTGCACCCCTGAAGGGCACCCCCAGCACCCAGGCCTCCCTACACAATGGCGAGGGGGCTCTTTTTATTATCTCTTCCAGGGAACAGAAGCATTGACCACATTTTCTACTGGGGATTCTTTACGGGGGGAGTGTATTTGGTTTTCCTCTTTTATTTTCTGCTTTTTAAAATATTTAAATAAATGTTAGTATAGAGGTTATATGTATAAAGGATTTTGCTCATACATTTTCTTCATGTTTCTTAATAGCAAAAGAAAATGATGTTAACTGTAGACAGAAGTCATCCTTTTAAAGTGATTGGTTGGAGAGGAAGGTGACAGAAGTGGTTAGTTTGCAGGGAACATACTTCACAGCTATTTACCTTGTTTGGCCTTTGCAGGGAAAAGGTCTGTAGCTGCCATCTCTTTAGGATAACTTAACTCCCTCTCCTTCAGTACCATTAGATGGGTTGGAAATGTGGTTCATAGAATTAGCCATAGTTAACATGTCTTGCATACTAATTACTGAACGAGCATGTTCTTTTTTTTTTAATGTTTATTTATCTTTTGAGAGACAGAAAGTGCTAATGGGGAAGAGGTTGAGGGAGGGAGACAGAAGTGGGCTCTGTGCTGACAGTAGAGAGCCTGACTGGAGGCTGGAACTCACAAACCATGAGATCATGGCCTGAGTCAGTCAGACGCTTAACCGACTAAGCCACCCAGGCGAATGAGTGTGTTCTTAATCAACTCTTAACTCAGCTTTCAGAGCCACCACCTTCACTGCAGGGCTCTTCATCATGATTATTGCTTTTGGAGCATGAAAATCCAATCCCACCATTAACACACACACACACACACACACACACACACACACACAGACAAGCACACAAACACACATACACACTCACACGCATGCATACACATGCCGTGGCTCTGGTGAGGTACTCTAGCAACAACCCACTCTCAGCTTGGTGTGCTTAGCACATTGCTGCAAACTCTTCTTGTACACAAGTCCTGGGAATAACATATAAACGCCTGCTTGGGTGCTTTGGTCCCAAGCACTTCTCACGTCTATTATCTCATTTAATTCTTAAATTATTCTCCAGTGTAGGCATTGTTATTAGCACCACTTTCTTTTTTTTTTTTTTTATTTTTTATTTATTTTTTTTTTTAAATTTTTTTTTTTCAACGTTTATTTATTTTTGGGACAGAGAGAGACAGAGCATGAACGGGGGAGGGGCAGAGAGAGAGGGAGACACAGAATCAGAAACAGGCTCCAGGCTCCGAGCCATCAGCCCAGAGCCTGACGCGGGGCCCGAACTCACGGACCGCGAGATCGTGACCTGGCTGAAGTCGGACGCTTAACCGACTGCGCCACCCAGGCGCCCCAGCACCACTTTCTAAAAGAAGGAATTAAAGAAGTTAAAGGAAGAAGGAATTGAAGAAGATAAATTACTTGCCCAAGTTCAAGGTGGGGGAGTTGGGGGCTTGGACTAGGCTTTCCTGTTTTTGTGACCATTTTATTATTTATATATAACTATATAAATTATATATTGTTACTCATTTATTCTTATTTTATAGCTATAATATTTTCTTACTTATTTTAATGTTCAAATTGTCCTAGATTAGGCCAGCGGCAGCCCCTTTAAGGTGGCTCCTATGTCCTTTTGACATGTTTCCCCTATTTTCTGAGCCTTTTTGTACTTTCTATCACAGCAGGATATTCCTGGTTCATCATATATTTTCCATACCTTAGCTCAGGAATCAGCCATTTTTCTAAGAAGCCCTGGGTGTTTTGGTGCAGAATGGAATTTAAAAATCAAGATTGGATGCTGAGCGTGCTGGCCGTACATGTGTGCTGCTTGTGATCCAAGTGATTGCTTCTAGGCCCTTTCAAATAGAACTAGGGGAAAAGACTATATCTATATTGATATGTATATCTGTATCTACGTCTATCTCTGAAAGCAAACATGCAACCACATATATGCATACGTTTCATCTATCTATCTAAATTTTAAAATGAGTTTATATAAACACCTCAAATTTTAATCAGTTACTTCAGAGTCCATTCTGTTCTTTACTCTTTCCAGATTTATAACTTCCATCCCCAACAGAGAGAAATCTGGCAAGTAAGTAAATATGTTGTAGATAATGTTTCCCATCCCTCAGGGATTGCTGTCCTTTCTCGTCTGGTGTTCAGTATCTTGCAAATCATTGTTTCATACAGATATTGTCAAATTTTAGGTTGCTTCCAGTGGGAGGGTAAATTCAATCCCCATTGTTCTGGCTTAGCTGGAAGCAGAGATCTACTAAGCCTGTTTTCGATGAGTTTTTAAATGTCTATGTATGAATACTTTCTGCTCGGGCACATTATATGATAAATTTGGTGTTGGATCCCTTGAGATTCCTGAGACCTCGGGACTTGAGACCTCCCAGATTCTCCTGTTAACATGCTCATATTTCATATTTATTTGCTATATTATTTGATCAAGACTTTGTCCCTCATGAGACTGAAAGCTCAATGAAACATGGCATCAGCTGTGTGTTGTTTTGCTCATCATTGTCTTTTCAGCTTCTAGTATGTACCTTTCGTTCAATATTTAGTAAAAGAATGAATTTACTGTGTCGGCAAAACCCACTGCTACTCTTTTAACACAGAATTCCAGGGAACTTTAACACTTGAAGATTTGATTATTCTCTGTACTTACACAGTGTCACTCTCAGAACGTCTCTACATTTACCCAATCTACCTGTCATGGAGAATGTTAACAAAGGAGCTCTTTTGTGTTAGACTTGCAAGACTGTGTCTTTATGCCTTTTCACCGAAAAGGAAGGACTGGCTGCTAGAGAACTCTACGATATTATTGGAAAATCCTGTTTCCTTGTTGGAAGTAATATGTCATTGGGAAAAAGCAGGAGATAGATAGTTATGACAACATTCAACCTGTAGTACTAGGTGTATGAACTGTTCACTATTGACTCTTCAAAAGACCGCCAGGAACACCTATAGATCAAACATGGCTAAATTTATTAGCTCTACTGCAATATGGACACCTCCTGAACAGTCTTAATAGAGATTCAAAATTGGAAAATTAGGGTATGGATGAGAGACTGAACATACAAAGGAACAATGGTCAGAGGGAATATAACAACAGAAACCTAACCCACAACCTCTGCAGCAACTAGCCCAAAATGATCAGGACTGGTCAATGACTAAAAGCTCCCTGAATTTTGCCCCCTCTGCCCCAACTCAGGACCAGCCACAGAAAGCCACATACGCTTCTCAAACCAGTCACATAGAGTGCCCTGCTTTTTTCATGGAGAAGCCTGCCTCCAGCTTCTCCATGACAACAACTTCCAATCAGAACATACCCAAAGCCTCCCGCCTCCTTTTTTTTTCAACTATAAAGTTTTACCACTTCTCTGTCAGTGCTTAGTCTCTGCCAAATACAAGTGATGGTGGCTGACTCTCTTGCTGTAGCAAACTCTGAATAAACAGCCTCTGTTCTCCTGTGGGTTCCCTTCATTTATTTCTACAGGTATTTATGAAGTTTTGAGTCTTGGCTGGGATTTCAAGGCAAGTCTTGAAAAGCAAGAACTAGTTGGAATGGGCAGAGTTGATGACATAATACTTTTGGAAGGCACAGTGAAGGGAGAGTCTTGAAGTACTCACTTGATGAGAAGTTAGCCTTGAAATTGAAGCAGTTTAATAGGCTCACTGTCTTATTTTCTAAGAGCGGGTATTCCCTGTAGCAAATAGTTAGGCTATTTTTGTTTGGTCTCAGTAATGTTTAACATATGGGGAGAAAAGTATGCCTAGTCCAAGAATTGGTTAGCACAGGGACAGAGAGTTGTGTTGGCTTCACTTCTTGGGACTGACAAGGGAGAAAAAAAGAATTCATTTGTAAATCCATCCTTGATTTTTTTTCTTTCTTCATCCAACCTAGACAACATGGTCAGTGACTTGTTAGCATAGACAACTTCTTTAGCCACCCATACAGTATTGTATTACCCACACAGTGCTAAACCTGGATTAATCCTATACTTTGTGATGAAATTGTTTTTCATATCTTGTTCCAACAGCTATCTGTTGTGATAGCTATGAAGAGTAGTGAACTCAGAAGGGTACAGAAGGGTACAGGGCTTGGAGGCAACAAGCACATGACTGGTTCACAATGTTTGCTGTGGGCACAGGTGGACAGAAGTGAGAGTTTGAATTTTATACACAACTCTCAAAAATGTATATCTCTATTGAGCTTTGGACCTGCATATCCATCTACCCACTGGGTAACCTTATCTGGATGTTTGCAACCACCTCAATCTGCACATGGCTAAAATTGAAATTATAATTGCTCTCCTTCACCAAAGGTTTGCTAATGGACTCATCAGATTGCCTTCATGATCCTTGTCAAGAGTGTTTCCTGCAGCCATTACTGTGGTTCAGATTAGCACTCAATGCAGGATAAACCCTCTTTGCCATCTGGCTAAGAAATTTGCTCTCATTATGGAAGTATAGGTATCAGCAATGGGGATGAGGGAAGAAGTTAATGACATGATGGAAACCCAACCTCTTGAAATCTTACCTATCTCATTTTTTCTTGGCCCTGAATGTGGAATTAAGAGCAGAGGGAAAAATTCAACCAGTACTGCATAATCTGACCTCAGATACAGTGATAGAAACTTGGAAAAATGAAAGTAATGAAACTTTTAGACTTCTCTGGCTTCATTCTTTACAATATCCCGTTTATTTTACATATATCTGTCCATCTCCCTCAACTTCCTCTCCTTAACTTCTAGTATTTTCATTGTCAGATGGTCGTTAAGAGAAAACCTTATTTATGTGAAGAATTACAGCATCAATTCCATATAGAATCGTATCGTGTTTATGCAAAAAGTGCTCCCTGATAGAAACAAGTGATAAAACTGATTGATGTTTTAAAGCAACTGAGGGGTCTCTACTGGCAGCCAGGATTACTGTTTCCTGGTAGAAAAACTGGTAGAGAAAATTGAGTTCTTATAATAAATTCCATAACAGCAGCTTAGCTGTAAATGATTTTTTAAAAGTCACTTGACTGTGCAAACTGGTTAGAGCAGAAATATTTTAATGATATTTCAAGAGCTTAATGTCAACCATCAGTGTCCAATAAATGAAAATTACTTTTAGTGATACATCTGGAAATATGACGGTTTTTTGAGCCAAAAATCTCTCAAGCTTTGCATAAAATCTGGGTTTTTATTTTTACTGTGTGCCTGTTATATAAATTTCTGATATTTGTGATAGAGGAAAAGAAGATAAATTGGACATTGGGATATTGAAAAATGAGTAAAATGTGAAAACATGTTAAATTTATTGTTTGTTCATTGAGAGAAAGAAAGAGAGTGAATAATTTATTTAAAGGAAACAATTTTACTTAAAGAAAGGGCAATATTTTAATAAACAGAAGGGGGAAAGTGAATATATTTTGAAATAGGAGCAGCGTCACTGGAATGAAAAATGTAATGCACCAAAGTAGCTGCTTTGAGTGGGGAAAACACTCTTTTGAATGGAAAATTTTGTTACATTCCTGTAAAATCCCAACTTTATCCTTTTCTGTTTGTTTACCTAACTCATATTTACAGAGTATCCACTCTGTGTACTGGCATTGTGTGAGGCATCGGTGATATTTCAGTGAATAAGAGAGTAACAGTTTCTTCTTGCACGAAGACTGCAGTTTAGTGAAATTTTCATTAATTGATTAATTCCCGCCCTCGTTATATTAGGCGAAATGAGGTTTAGCTCTGTGTGACAGGAAATGTGGAATAACCATGGTTTAAACAACCGCCTTCATGTAAAAACAGATCATCCAGACCTCAAACCATGGTTCCATTGTCACGAGAAACCTGGAGTTCTTTTATCTCATGGCTCTGCCATTCCCACCAGCGCGTGCATTTAAGCTTCTTGAGTATTTCCCTTCACTTAGCATGATGTGTTGAGGTAGATAATGTTTGTACCAATAGTCTGTACCTTCTATTACTGAGTAGTATTCTCTTCTCTGGATGTACTATAGTTTTATTTATTCCCCAGTTGAGGGACTTTGGGGTTGTTTCAAGGTTTTAATAATAAAATTGCTATAAATATTTGTCAACAAGTTTTTGTACAAACATAGGCCTTTCATTTCACTTGGGTAAATATCTAGGTGTAGGAGTATTGGGTCATATAGCTAAGTGTATATTGAGCTTTAGAACAGCTGTGACACTTAAAACTTTTTTTGAACATTTGTTTATTTTTTGACAGAGATAGAGACAGACTGCAAGTGGGGGAGGGACAAAGAGAGAGAGGGAGACAGAATCAGAAGCAGGCTCCAGGCTCTGAGCTGTCAGCACAGAGCCCAACACGAGTTCGAACCCATGAACTGTGACATCATGCATGACCTGAGCTGAAGTCCGAGGCTTGACAGACTGAGCCACCTGGGCACCACCCCCCCCTTATTTTTTTAAATGTTTGTTTATTTTTTTAGAGACACAGAGACACAGAGAAAGGTGTGCAACTTTTTAGAGTACCATTTTGCACTCACATCAGCAATGGACGTGAGTTCCACTGCTCTGCATCCTCATCAGCATTTGTGTGTGTGCATGTGTGTGTGTGTGTGCACGTGTGTATTTTAAGCCATTCTGTAAGTGTATAGTAACATCTCACTGAGGTGTTAATTAGCATTTTGCTAATGACTAGGGATATTGAACATCTTTTCAGGTGCTATTTGCCATTTGTATATCTTCTTTGGGAAAATGTCTGTTTAAATCTTTTGGCCAGTTTGGTTGGTTGTTTTATTGTTGTTGAGTTTTGAGAACTCTTTAAACACACTGGTTACAAGTCCTGTGTCAGATATATGATTTGCAAATATTTTCTTCCAGTCTCTCTTTTCATTCTCTCAATAGTGTTGTTTGCAAAGCAAACGTTTTTGATTTTGACCAAGTCCAATATATTTCTTCTTTTATGGATGGTGCTTTGTGTCTTTTAGCTTTGGATCTTAAAACTGGATTTTTATATGTTAAAAGCCAAATTTATAAAAAACAAAAGAATAAATTTCTTCTGGCAACAATAAATTGTCTACACATAGTACATTAGATATATCTTCTAAATGTGACATCAAGTGAGAAGAAATGAGATAATTTATGTTGGGGAAACCAAATTAGAAAGATGAGACAACGGGGGCGCCTGGGTGGCGCAGTCGGTTAAGCGTCCGACTTCAGCCAGGTCACGATCTCGCGGTCCGTGAGTTCGAGCCCCGCATCGGGCTCTGGGCTGATGGCTCAGAGCCTGGAGCCTGTTTCCGATTCTGTGTCTCCCTCTCTCTCTGCCCCTCCCCCGTTCATGCTCTGTCTCTCTCTGTCCCAAAAATAAATAAATGTTGAAAAAAAAATTTTTAAAAAAAGAAAGATGAGACAACGGCTTAATGATAAGAATTTTGAAAACTCAGAACCAGGGGCACCTGGGTGGCTCAGTCAGTTAAGCATCCAACTTCAGCTCAGGTCATGATCTCACAGTCTGTGAGTTCAAGCCCCGCATCAGGCTCTGTGCTGACAGCTCAGCACCTGGACCCTGCTTCGGATTCTGTGTCTCCCTCTCTCTGCCCCGCCCCTGCTCATGCTCTGTCTTTCTCTGTCTCAAAAATAAATAAAAATATTAAAAAAGAAAAAAAAGAAAACTCAGAATCAAAGTCTTTTAGATTTTATACAATAATAACATGTAAATACATGAAATAAAATGCTTTATGGGGATTTAAATACCCATTCATTTATTTATCCATTTATTTAAAGAATTTTACTAAGCACATACTATGAGCATGTGTTCTACATGGGATTACACAGGCGAATATGATGGGAGATAGAACTTTGCACAAACAAATCAACAGATTATAACACAATGTGGTAAGAGTTATGGTTGGCATATGTTCAAAGTAAACCATGCAGTTTTTTTTTTTTTTTTTTTGCACATGTAGTGGTTTCATCACTTACCTCAGTTTACAATCATTTATTCGTGTGACTTGGTTTAATGTTTGTTTCTTTCAGGGTGTGTTCCAGGAGTATAAATGTGATGTATGTTTGTTTCATTGTGGCTGGCACATAATAGGAGCTACATAAATAGTTGTTAGATAAATAGAGTATGTGCCATTGAGGTACAGAGAGGAGGAGTTGCTGCCTGTGCCCTGTCAGTTTTGAAGACTTCGTAAAAAAGGTAATATTTGAAATGAGTCTTTTAAAATGTTTTTTTTTTAAGCTTATTTATATATTTTGAGAGAGACGGCAAGCAAGCGAGGGGCAGAGAGAGAGAGAGAGAGGAGAGAAAGAGAATACTAAGTAGGCCCAACGAGGAGCTCGAACTCATGAACTGTGGGATCATGACCTGAGCCAAAATCAAGAGTCGGATGCTCAATCGAGTGAGCCACCCAGGGGCCCCTACACTGAGTGTTGAAGCAGAGATAGGAACCCGCTGCTTGGGGGCAGGGGAGGGTGAAGGGAAGGAGAGCAGAGCGGCATTCCAGCACTGTATAGCCTTAGCCATGGGCATGTGAAGTCACATGACACAAGAGGGAAGGATGGAAAGTTGCAGGGAGGCAGGATCATCCTGCGTGGAGAAACAAGTGTCAGGGCAGGAGATGAGGCCAACATGGAAGGCTGGGCTCAGGCTGGGAGGCAAAGGCCTTGCCAACCAGGCTGGGTTTGAACTTCATAGCAATGGAGTTTGGGGACTGCTGGATTTTACGCTGTTCTGTGACAGGAGAGAAGGCAGCGTGGCTACTGACTGGATGGTAGAGGACTGAAGGCTGTTGCTGAAACCTGGTAAGAGACGACAAAGGTGCTACTGTGGCAGTAGAGAGGCTGAACAGGACAGTTCTGAACTGGACTATTCTAGGAGACAGAATTTGTGGGACTTAGTGATTGATACGATGTGAAGGGTAAAGTAGGAGGAGGATTTAATATTTTAGCTCTTATGATGCCTGAAGAGTATTGTGTTGGGAGTTAACATATTTAATTTTTTCCCCGATTAGTATTATATATTCTTTAGAAAATACAGTAAAGTATAAGGAAGAAGACAAAAAAAAAAAACATCCATTATTCTAGCACACAGATACCACTGCTGACATTTCAAGGACAAATCTCATTCTTTTTTTTTTTTTAAGTTTATTTATTTATTTTGAGAGAGACAGAGTGCAAGTGGGGGAGGGGCAGAGAGCAAGGGAGAGAATCCCAAGCAGACTCCATACTGCCAGCACAGAGCCTGATGTGGGACTCGAACTCACAAACCATGAGATCATGACCTGAGCCAAAACCGAGCTCGGTGCTTAACCCACTGAGCCACCCAGGTGCGCCTATCATTCTTTTAAAATACATTTTTAAAAAGAGATCCTAAAGATTCTATCTCCATCAGGAACTGAGAGTCTCATAAACCGCATGAATATACTGAACTTCATTTTGAACCCAAATATTAAGTTTTGACTAAACTATGAGGTGAGTGAGCCAGCTTTGTAAAAAAATCAAGTGAACCGGGTACATGGACAGGAACCCTGGAAGAAGGAATTTCTTCCCTGGAGACTAAGTAGCAGTGATACTCCCCACCCACCCCCCCCCAGCACCACACACACACACACACACACACACACACACACACACACAAGCGCTCTTGTAAGTACCAGATTCTAACTTGCAGAGGTAACCTGCCTACTTGCTGAGAGACATTTCCAGTTTCAGTTTGATTAATTCGTGTTCAGCTCATTCAACGTGCTGAGCCCTGCAGGAAGACAGCACGGCAGTGATCACCTGGTGTGTGCAGAGGTTCTAAAGGAGTGCTAATTATTTTTGCCCACCGGAACCCTGAGCTTGTGTAAACCTGTGCACATACACTAAGTAAGAGAAAAATTTTCTGAGGTCCAGGAGCCTTAATCAAAAATATCTTATCCAAATCCCTTACAAATAGAAGGAAAGGGATGGAAGTTTTTTTAAGAAAGATACTGGGCTCCGATATGTTGAGGGGGAGTAGATTATGGGAAGAGCAGAAGCAGGAAGATTCAGAGCAGGCCCACCTGAAAAGAAGCTTGAAAAATAGAAAGTCCACGGAGAAGAGGGGCCTCATAGATGGGCCAATGTGGCCCCTGGAGCGGGTCCTACAGCGAAGGTAGTCTTGCAGGCCAGGTACCCTGGGCAGAAGTGGGGGACCTTCCTGGGACCTTCTCTCAACCCCCACCCCCACCCCCCAGCCCCAGCCTTGCTAAGAGGGGAGGAGGGTAAGGTCGTGCTCCCTTTCCACTTTGAGGTTTTGGATTGAAAAGTTCAGGAGAGTGAAACCTGATTTACAACAAGGAAGAGAAAAATCAATACCTCCGAGAGATTGGCAGGGGGTCAGGGGGGGATAGCTTTACCTGGGAGGGGGGTTTGGCAGAGGGTGGGAGAATTTTGCCTACCAAAACTCACAACTAGATTCCCACTTTCTCACGAAGGCCTGCCGCCCAGGCTCTCTCTCCCACCGCTCCATCCTACACCCCGCAGTATTGTTTTCTATTGCAAACGTCAAGCGGTCTAGGTCTGCCCTCAACCAGAGCGCGACTTGCTTTTCAGCTCTTAGGTGCTGCGGCTTTCGCGAGGGTGGCCAGGAGTAAGTTTTGGCTGGGGCCGTTTCACACTGCCAGGCTTTCCATCACTCAACTGCTAGCCAGGGTCAGGGTGAGGCGAGGCGAGCCGCGCAGGGGGTCGCTCACAGGAAGAAATCGGTGCAACCTGAGCAACGCTCAGGTTGTTTGGAACGCTCACTGGGAAAGCGCTTCAAAGGGCACGTCTCAAATCCTCTGCGTTCAGTCGGTAGAACTCGGCGACTCCCCCTGCCCGCCAGAGCGCGGAGCGGGGCGCCCCACCTGCGCCGCCGGGCGGTCTGCTCCTGCGGGCTGGAGTTTGCAGACTTGGCTCTCAGGCCGACTCTCCCGGAGTTGGGTCGAGCGCGCCGGGCCAATGAGCGCGCCCCGTGGAGGGCTCGGCTCCCCCCGCGCGCGCTGATTGGTCCCGCGGCCCGCGAGGCAGGGCTGGCCGGCCAGGGCTGCAGGCGAAGGCGAGTGCCCGGCGCGAGTGGGAGTGGCGCGCGCGCCCCCCGCCGACCCCCGCCCCTCCCCGCCGCGTTCTCTCTCCTTCCTCCTCACTCCCTCCCTCGCTCCCTCCCCGCACTCCCCGGCTCCGGCCGCGCGCTGGCGGGGCTCCGCATTGCACACTCTGGGGGCGCCGCAGTGTTCGTGGGATGGGGCAGCGGGCTGCCGCTGGCGGCCGGAATCCGCGCGCAGCCCGGGTGAGTAGAGGCGGGCTTCCCGGGAGAGCACAAAAGGAGACTGGGTTGGTGCCAGCGGCTCTAACTACTGCGGGTTCTGGGCCAACCAGGGAGCGGGCTTAGTCCCTGGAACTAGCCAGTGCTAAGACACCCAACCCCTTTCCCGAGGCCGAGGGAGCTGGGGTGCTCGCCTCTGCATCCCGCTCCGGTGTTCTGTCCCCGAGTGGGCAGCCAGCACTGCGCGCAGGTCTAGAGGGGCGTGTGTGTGCGTGTATGTAGCGCTGGCTCACAGAGGGTGGGATGGAAATGTCAGGAGCTGCC
This sequence comes from Leopardus geoffroyi, assembly GCF_018350155.1. Classification (NCBI taxonomy): domain Eukaryota; kingdom Metazoa; phylum Chordata; class Mammalia; order Carnivora; family Felidae; genus Leopardus; species Leopardus geoffroyi. The sequence goes on from NC_059328.1 coordinate 140,359,906, forward strand.
AAGTTCAACGCTGGAGGAATCTCTCCCAGGAGTAATTCAGCACCTTCTCTGGGCCAAGTGTGCGTCCACCAGGAACTCCAGCCGGAGGGAGTTCCTGGGCGGCGGAGTGGCAGCGCCCCACATGTTGCTGCAGGGGGTGGGGGTGGGGGGGTCCATGGCCTGGCTGCGCCCACCCAGGGCCACTGCCCAGGATGCAGTAAGCTGGGGCGCTTCCAGCCATTGCAGGAATTCGCCAGGCCCTCCGACCACCCACCCGGGCGACTGGGCGAGGGGGCCGTCCACCCACGGAGCCCGGGCTTCGCCTGGGCTTGACTTGGCGATGTGTTTTTCTCTCTGGTAACAGCAGTTCGGTTGATTTACATTTGGCTAAACAGTGAATTTTAGCCTAAAGCGCTCTGTGGGTCTGTCTGACTCGTTCTGCCCCACACCACAGTCTCACTAGCTCTCCTCCCCTCCCCACACCCTGCCCCCAGTATCCACCCCTGTCATCACTTCGCCGTACAAAACTTGGTGTTTCAATATGATGACATCCGGCGTGGTCTCAGGCATCTTAAGTGCCACAATCAGTTGCCATTTCCTAGGGAACTACAAGGGCTTGTATAATTTTGGGAGGGGGGTTGAGGCGGGAGCAGATCTTTGGTAGCGATTTGGTGGTGGAATAGCATTGACCTCCCAGAGCATATCACAAAAAGAATGTTAAGCTTCTCCCTCTGGTAACCTACCCAAAATGTGACCTCCAAAATTCAATTTTCTTTGTGGGAGACTAGGGAGTTTAGATTCTCCAGGGAGAAGCTTATTTCTTGTTAAATTGAACTATGGTGACATATACTCTGTTCTGCTTTGCTCTGGCCAGCCATTGCAGATGCCATGATATTATTAGAGCAATTCCCTTAAAGCCATTACATTTTCTTTCGAGTGAGAGGACTCAAGATAGCTGCTTAAAATTTTGGATCTGCACCTTATTTCTCTGGAAGACATTAATGGTTACTGTATATGTGCTCACGTGTACCAAGTTTGCGAAAGATATTTGTGCAATCGTCCATGAAATGGCTTAATGCACATTTATGTTAAACCCATTTAAATGTAAAACATCTATCTGTTTTCAATTTTAGTTTCCACCTTGACCAAAGGCACCAGACTGAAACAGGACTTAAAAACAGGTCCTGTTTAAACAGAGGTTTTACAGAACTCTAGTCCTCAGAGCACACAGTCAGCTTTCTGAGCTTGTAGGTACACAAAGCCTGTTAAAAATTGTGAATGGTTCTTTGGGTTAACAACATCAGAAATGCTTCTAGAGCAAAAAAGGGAGATAGGATTCATGGGCCTATATTTTAAAGCTGTTGACAATGTTTTTAAAATGAATGTTTATATTACAGAATGGGGCTGATTACAGGCAAATAATGTCAAGTAAAAAAAAAAAACATCTTGTGTATCGCATCATGCTATACAGTTTACATGGCACATTGTGATGTCCTATTAAAGTGTCTGTGAGGGAGTCACATTTTTGTCACCCCCATTTTACAGGGGGGATACATAAGGCTCTTGGAGATTATGATTTTTTCCCAAGGTGAATTAGTAGAGTTTGAGCCAAGTTTTTTCTTTTTCTTTTTCATTTTTTTTTTTTTTTTACTCCTTTGCTCTCTCCCTCCCGTCCTTCCTTCATGTGGACTATATGTTCAGTGTTTTCCTACTTTCAATTTCTGCACTTCTTTTTACTATTCAACCTGTGGCTTCAGGACCATTATGTACCATTCCCAAAAAGCTTTGCTCTCTGCTAAATATCATTTAACTCCCACTAGGATGTAGGGTGATGAGGATTTAAGGAGAAAGCTAATAATGTTTTTAAGGAACTGTCCTTTTTCAAAGGGGTATATTATTTTTGTTAATGAGTTATTAAATATACAAGTAAACAAAACCCTAAAGAATGATGTCCTAATGATAGGGTTTCAGGAAAATCAAGGGCTGGTAGTGACAGAGATGCTTTTAACAGTGACAGAAATATGTAAGTCTCCCCCTTTATAAGCAGGAACTACTCATAAGCTCTATAGACAATTACAAGGAGGTACTAATAAATGATTATTTCATTAGTGCCATTCTTATGTTAAAAAGAATTGACAAGACAGATTACTTATATAAACCCAGAATCACTCAGGAAAAAAACAACAACAAATACCCATTTATCAAAAAGTCCTGAAATCGTCATTAACAAGTGTACAAATGCAATAGAAGATATTGATTAGAGAGAAATCCTGTTTTTACTTGCACAGTTAGCATTAAGGAGCATACAGATATCTACTGCCTATCTGATTATTTATTAAAACCCCATCATTTGCAAATCTTTTCTTGGAAAATTATTGCACACAATGTTTATTTGTGACATTGCATAATATTTCTTAAGATAAATAGAATTAATTTTGTTTGCATTAATGTAGGTAGGTAATGAGTTGACTAGTAATAATTCCTAGTTAAGTATGTGGGCTTTGGAATCAAGTCCCGGCTTCACATATACTAATTGTGGTAGGACTTCAGAAAGTGATTGAACCTCTGTGTGCTTTGGAGAGACACATAAGAAAATACATAAGTTTTCTTATGTGTAGTGCATGAATAACAATAATGCCTACCTCATGCAGCTTTTCAGTGTATTCATGTGGCAATATTTAATGAGCACCTACTAAGTGCCAGCACTGCTCCAGATGCTAGGGATACATGGACAGACTCCTTGCCAATTATGTTTACAGTCTAGTGCCTGAGAATTAATTATGTGATATGTGTAAAATGCTTAGTGTGGAATATGACACCCAGGAAATGCCCCATGATTGTTAGCTATTGGTATCATACGTTCACTCTGGAAATGTTCACTGAGTACCGAGGAGATGTAGTGCATATTGGAACACATAATGATGAATATATATATTTCAATTCAATTCAATTTGATATTATAATGAGAGAGAGAGAACTCCAAAGAAAGACGTCAAATATAATCAGTTCTCTAAAGATAATTCAGTGCAGACATGGAAGAAGAAAAAATGGAAATAAATACTTAAAAATTAAATTAGCCATTAGAAAGTGGGGAGTAAGTATATGGATTTCCTTATGGGAACTCACGATAAGGAAAATAAAGGTCTTGTATTCAAGCTATTTGAAACATTGAATACATAGGAAAAAAATAAAGAAAAAATAATTCTTATTTAGATATATATAATGAGAAAGAATTTTTTGATGGGTCAGATTATTGAATTGAACTCATAAAGGGTGACAGATCCCAGGCACACAAAAATGAGGTAGCCAAAATGAACCTGAAAAAAAAAATCCTTGCAATAGATTCCTAAAACAATAGCCAAAGACTCTTAAATACTGTGAAATGAGAATTGTAGAAGCAGTTGGCTTACATTGTACCAAACATATACTCAGAGATAAAAAGAGAACATAGTGGAAATGAATTCTTTGCTTCGCCTTTTGCTGAGTAATATTCTTACACCCAGGCTTTCTCAAGCAATAATCACATTGCAGGAAATAGAGAAAATAAGTGCTCAGGATATTCCAGACCTAATCAACAGACTAGACACAGATAAATCACTAAGACCAGGTGGCCATTACCTTAGTGTGATGGAGAAACTCCGTTGTGTAAGTGACAGCTCTCTGGGGCATTGGCTGGTATCCCTAGGGTTCCTGTCAGGAGGAGGGTTTCAGGGAGGACCCTGGAGCCCTTGAACCAGATCTGTGTCCTCATGGACAATTGGAGATCAGTATTCAAAGCTAACACAGATTATATCAAATACAACATATTTCGTAGGAAGGGGGAGGATTGTATTCAAATTAAAGGAGGAAGTATGTGGCTACAGTGTTACAGAAAATGTAATATTTTTAAACTTTGAAAAAGCCTAGCTAGATTTCAAATCCCAGTTCCCTCCCAATTCATGACCTTTTTTTGTCTGGCCAAGAAATAAGAAACAGAGTGAAGATAAATAGACACTTCTCTGTATGGACAAATGGGCTCTTCCAGGACGTAGTTTGGGGATGATTTTATTTAAACTTTTATAAATGTTCACAGATGGCATGTAGTTCTTATGAGTAAGTAAAAATCAAGCTGATAAAGTTGAACCATAGGAATAACGTAAAAGACAACCTAAGTGGGAAGAAAAATAATAGAAGATTAAAGGCAAAATGGAAGATTGAAGATAAGTGTACTTGGGGAAAGCAATCCCAAGCACATTTATAGGAGATGGTTTTAAATTCTATTCCCATCAGTAGTCAACAGAGCCAGATAATATTCTCTCAGCCGTCTAAAGAAAAGTGTATCTACCAAGTTAAAGTCAATATTAAGAGAAGGGGGGGGGGGGATATAAAACTCTGTACTAGTGTGACACCATTTTTTGAAAATGTGTTGTTGAGTAAGTTTATATACATCCTTGCTACTTATTTGTTCATCTATCTGGATAGAAAGTAATGCATTACCACATTAACAGTGACTATCTCTGGGTAGTATGGGATTGCAAATGTTTTTATTGTCTTCTTTTACCCCATTGTTTTCCAAATTTTCTACAATGAACATGCATTGCTCTTATGAGAAAAAGTGCTCTGAAAATATAATGTAGTGTTATAACCTCAGATTTCATACTGTTTTACTGTAAGAAAGGCTTGTTTGATGATCGTATCTGTTTCTTCGGGAATCTGTAGTTGCAAATTTTGTCCCGAATTATCTGTATATACAGCTTGTGTAAATAACTTCCTTGTATTTACTATTAGGAAAAAGTGTGGCTGAAGAGCACTGGTGCTCTCCTTTAGGGAGTGAGAACTGTGAACTTGAAAGAGATTCATTCCATTTTTGCCATAACTATCAGGATATGAAGAACGAACCTATCAGAAGCGTTGCTGACTCCTTTGTAGACTGTAAGTCCCATGAGGACAGGGACCAAGTCTGTTTCTTTCCCTTTGGACTCCACAATTGGCCTGGCACATGGCAGTCTCCCAATAAACACGTTCAATGTTTGAATTGAATGAAATGGATGAAAACTCCAATAGACTCACAGAAATTGTAAATAAGAAGAGATCCTGGGTGGCGCCTGGGTGGCGCAGTCGGTTAAGCGTCCGACTTCAGCCAGGTCACGATCTCGCCGTCCGTGAGTTCGAGCCCCGCGTCGGGCTCTGGGCTGATGGCTCAGAGCCTGGAGCCTGTTTCCGATTCTGTGTCTCCCTCTCTCTCTGCCCCTCCCCCGTTCACGCTCTGTCTCTCTCTGTCCCAAAAATAAATAAACTTTGAAAAAAAAAATTAAAAAAAAAAAAAAAGAAGAGATCCTAAGGCCCACTTTGTTCTTTGAGGTCATGTGGTTCATTCAGGTCATGTGACCTTATATGATCGATAAGCCATCCTGACACTCCTTGTACTACACAACCCCTGGGCCACAAAAATGGTCTGGGTTGGTTATCTAGGATCCTCTGGCTTATTCTCAACTTTTGATCCAGATCCTACTCCTTGATTCCATCTCATTTCATTTTGTTCCTGTGTTTTTAGACTAGGGTTTTGTTTCTTTCATTGGCTCTAGATTTTACCTTTCTGTCAGGCGTAGACTTGGGATCACCATCTTCCTTCCTCAATTTGGACCCCAGGGTGTATGATCCCAGTGTGCTCTGCCCCTTTCTGGTAAGCTATAATCTTTGCAAGAGAAAAATATATGCCACAAACTATTAAATATTCATAATTGAACCTAATACTAGATCCCTAGAAGAAACCTGGGAGCCAATGTATATTCTGTGCCAATATCAGCTTGATAAGTTGCTGTTGTTAAGATAATAATATACCCGGTTTGTCAGAATCTTAGTGGAAGAACAGATTATTGTATCTTGTTATTATATAAAATCTGGTATATATGTCACTGCATGCAACTCTTATTGTCATTCCTCAAGAAAGATAGATATGAAGGAACCAGATATGAACACTCAAATGATCAAATCAGTGTCCAGGATTGTGAATGAGTACTTGTGGAAGGTAGCTAGTATCTGATGACAGAATATAAAGAGAACAACTCTTCCAGGAAAGAAAAAGCCCCAAGGGATAAGGCCCTTGTCTATATATTATGAAGTTACTGTAATGTCTACTAGAATATCTCCTTAGATTCAACTAATCTGGGCACCTGGGTGGCTCAGTCGCTGGAGCATCCGACTTCGGCTCAGGTCATGATCTCACGGTCCGTGAGTTCGAACCCCGCATCTGGCTCTGTGCTGACAGCTCAGAGCCTGGAGACTGCTTCGGATTCTGTGTCTCCCTCTCTCTCTGCGCCTCCCCCACTCACACTCTGTCTCTCAAAAGTGAATAAATGTTAACAAAAAACTAAAAAAAATAAAATAAAAGATTCAGCTAATCTGACTGCAGGACTACCACTGGTCACCCATGGCACCAGTGTAACCAGAAGACCATAGGACAGGAACCATGACTTGCCATCAGGCATTCCTTTGTGGGAGCCCTTGCAGCTGCCCAGGGAGCACAGCTCAGGTATGAGGAGATGAGGGTCACATTGGACAGGCGTGGGAGCCATCTTGGCCTAGAGGCCTCATGCCCCCTGGAGCTGGCATCTTCTTGTAACAACTGTATAGACAAAGCTCCCAGGATTCCATAAAGGATGTAACCAGTTTCCATAATCGCCGTGGTCAGGGATACTGCAAGTATCATTTCTGCATCAGGTTATTCTAGTTTTCACTCAGTCTGCCAATTAGAGGTCACAGTTATAACTGGTGACTAGTTACCATAACTAGTAACTTCGTTGACTTTTTTACCCTTCTCAGGTTGCTACAGAAGAAGGGCTAGATGGATACTGGAAGTCAGATTCTCATGCACACATTTACACATAGAGCATACTTTGGTCATTTCTCATGAAAGTGGAAAATTAGAACTAGAAAACATGTGTTGGCATTTGAAAGCAAGGGATTTGGGGCAGAAAGTCATAAGCCCAAGGACTTTATAATATTGCTGTCCCTGCCCTGCCCTTTCACCTGCCCATCCTCACTCTCTGTCTTGCCAAGGGGGGATGCAGGCTAAAATCAAAAGTAGATTTAAGAAACATATAGGTGTGTGTGTGAGTGATTACTACATAATAGGTTATTAGGGGACACAGCAGTACTGGCTGTGGAATCTTCGTCTTCTGATAGACCTGTCAGAGGCCATAGATGTAAGAGTTCTTAAACCCAGGATTGTCCTACTGTCTCTGCCATGAAAAAGAAAATGAAGATTGTTATCTGAATTATCAAAGCAAGTCTCTTTAAGCATCCCAAATGATTAACAATATGGTTATTGTGTTTGGGTGGCAGGATTTTGGGTGACCATTTTCAAAAATATATTCCTTAATGTTTTTTATGCGCAAGAAGCAGGAGAAATAAGGATTGCATTATTCTCATCCCATTTTTCCCTTTTCAGTACTGAATTGTATAATAAGTTAGAAAATGTACATATTATTTAAGTTTCCATCAAGACATCTAGAAATACTGGTTCCTTTATGCCATTAAAGCAATTTAGATAATGTATACACTTACTTGCACTTATAATAATAGCATTTATTACTCTCTACTTTTTGTTTGTATGGCTTTTCATCTACAGGACCCTACCTACTTGTGCAGGATTATGCTAATTTTCCACTGGCAGAGGAGCAGTGCAGTGTAAAGGTTAGAGGCCAAGTTCTCCTGTGTTGTAATTCTGCCCACCCATTGCCAACTGTGTGACCTTGGGCAAGTTATTTAGTCTCTTCCAGTTTAACTGGTTGCTGTGAACTAGTGGGGTGACCTTTAGTAAGTTAGTCACCCACCATCTGGCCTTCATTTGCTTCAACTATAAAACCAAGGGGCTGCACCAATTAAACTTTAAGCTCCGAGATGAGTAGGCACCAATATGTATTTTTTGACATTTAAAACTACTCATTAATGCTGATCTGATAAAATAGTTTTGAACAACTGAAAGTGGCAAAATGTTGGTATTTAGACCAAACTAAGTGAAACAGAGTTCTTGGCTTCTAAGAGCATGAGATCTATAATAAATAATTTAAAAGATCTAGCGCATCTCCCTGGAATTTGTTCTTTTCTCGCTCTGTAGATCTTCACTGTTCTTTGACTTGATTATTCATGCAGAATACATTTAATTTCTTACAATATTTCTATCTTGAAGAGGAAAAAACCCCACTTTCAAGTGTTCTAAAAATATTACCACTTAAAAATACTGACTTTAATAGAAGTAATATTCTGCACTTATGTAGTATCTTTCCATAGAAGATCAAAGGACGGGTATTAGAAGTACATGGTTTTCTTTTATGTATAACTTCATAGAAGAATTTCTTTTATGTAATTCTTTTAATTCATATTCCTAATCACTCAACTGAGTGAATTCCCAAAAACTTTTGCAGCAGTTCTGACTCTTGGTCAGACACGTCCTTGGTCAGGAGTGTCCTTACATCCATTACTTCCCAATGGACAATCCTTTTTATCTTTCGACGCCTTGTTAAAGTGCAACCTCCCCCCAGAAACCTTTTCTCCTGATTCTCCTCCCATCAGTAAAAATGTTAGTCTTTTATTTAGGCTTGTATTTTTTTTTTTTACTGACGTGTTTCTCACATTTAGTTTATTATTTACATAATGTCTTATTTTTCTTGAATGCTAGTGTGAGCATAGTGTCTTGTATAGAGTAATACCTCAATAAACATGTTGAATAGAATTAGCACTTTCATAGAGAAAAAACTGTGGAGATCATGATGGGAGCAGCACAAAAGATCAGTTTATTTATCTTAATTTATTTATTTTTAATGTTTATTTATTTTTGAGAGAGAGGAAGATTGACAGAGTGCGAGCAGGGGAGGGGCAGAGAGAGAGAAGGAGACCCAGAACCCAAAGCAGGCCTCAGGCTCTGAGTTGTCTGAGAGACAGAGCCCAATGTGGGGCTTGAACTCGCAAACCACGAGATCATGACCTGAACTGAAGTCAGATGCATAAGCAACTGAGCCACCCAGGTGCCCTGAAAGATTGGTTTAGATGGAAAGGATAGTTTTAGTTGTTTGTAACAAGTACCACCTAATTTAATCTCTGGATGTCCATGAAGAACAAATCCCATAAACTGACTGTTCTCTTCAGAGACACTTCCCTGCTTTTGTTTTCTAGAAATACCCTCTAGTATTGAGGTTTATACAGAACAGACTGTAAGTCATTAGTCACCATGACCTAGGACTTGGGGAAGTGAGGTATGCCATGTTCACCGGTGGAAATAAAAACCGGCGTGCTTCACACTTCCACACTGAGCTGAACTATGCTTTTTAAGGTGCGTGGATAATTTCTGTTAAACAAAAACAACAGAAAAGTTGAAGGAAGAAAATAATCATTCTTCTTCCTGTGACCCAGATTTATTATTCATATGTAATTTCTTACTACCTCAATAGTATTGCTTTTCTCTAGGTCACATGGTGGCTGCCTAACTATGTATATAGCATGTGTTCAGTGTGTTTGATCCTTATTCTGGTAGAATAAAATAGAGGACAATGTGTCAGACTTGCTATATATAGGTGAAGATATACAAAATCTTTCTATGCTGATGAAAAACTCTTTCATGAGCCATCTCCCATATGGCCCCCTTCTCATAGAAGAGAGGAACATACATAGTGAGGACTGGCACTTTTTAAACGGAGACTGAGACAAGGCAAGATTTAATCTCTAACGGCCAATGTTCTTCCTGTTCCATTGTCATAGATTGGAATCACAGCCAGCTGATTGAAAGTGTTGTTTTAAGAAGCACCAGGTGAGATATGGCAGAATCAACATCCACTCCACCCAGTTCTGAGAAACAACTCAGGGTTCATCTTCCACTGTTGCCAGTGGTGTTCTTTGGTATAGCCAAGCCTGGCGAGTGATGATCAACATGATGCAAAAGACATTTTCCCACCAAAGCTATTTAGAGGCTCAACTTTCTAAATGAAGCACAATACATAGCTATAGTGGAATAGCATTTCAAAGAAAGATACATTGTGTAGGGGTACTGTTTTCTAGGCTTGGGAACTATCTAGGAAAGACCTTTGCAGGAGAGGTAGTTTCCAGTTAGGCTAAACAAAATAAGGAAATGCAGAGTGCTATGTAGCACCTGAAGGGCGTTGAAGGCAAGTGGGTAAACTCATTTCCTGTGGCTTCTGGCCCACTCTGACATTGCATGAGGGTTTCCCATCTCTCCAAGAGAAACCGTGTACTGAATAAGGTTGGATGTGGAAAATGGAAAAGAGTGCAGAGAAGATGGAACCAGAGGACTTAACAGTTAAGGAGAGGATCATCTACTTTATGATCAGTTTGAGAAAACTTTCCCTATCCTGTCTGATTCCAGACCTTCCCGGGAAATCCCTACAATAAACATATATAAAGTTGAGGAGAAACACAAAGCTCTATTGCCTTAAATTATCTGTCCTATTCCTGCCATGGCCTCCATTAAAGCCACTGCCTGGTAAGCCATTGTTAAAAGGCTTCCCATGGGGAAAGGATGCACTTACTAATGAATGAATCTGAGCCAGTTAAGAGGTGCTCATTGGTCAAGTAGATAAATAGAAGTTGAGGGAATGTAGGAGTCTGAGGAGAGTGAGGCAGGGACTCAGGAGAGGCAACTATTTTGTAGTGAGGTATGGGTGGAAAGGAAAGATGTTGGGATCTCTGCTTATTTATCCAAACTCCAGTCATGCTATTTTCTGAATTATCAACCACTAACTAATTCCAGGTTTTTGGCCAAATGAGTTAATTTTGAATGTCCGTTTCTTCATCTGGAAAATCATTGTATGATGAGATCAGCACTTCTAGGACAGGATCTGCAAGAAGAAACACCAGTTCTGTGGAATGTTAAAGGCAGAAAACAGGGGATGATGGTTCAATATGTTTGGGAAACAGTGGGTTAAATAATATATATGTATTTTTTTTTACATTGCAGGACTTTTGGTAACTGAATAGTCACTCTAAATATCTGAAAGGAGGTGTACTACTCAGTGAAGCCCAAAACTGCTTGAAAATAGCACCCTTTGAAGGTACATCCTGATGGTCAGTGTAGTGTTCTGTACAACACAAAATATTGGATTAGCTGATGTCTGAGTTTCTTCTGGGTTTTGAATTCTGTGAATCTACAATTCAATAGTTTGTCTCTCTTCTGTTTCTTTTCTAGCTAGCCCCTTGCCTCTCATCTAGAAGAGTTTGTGTGTTGTGTATAAACCTATTGATCAAAAATGTACTCTGTTAGAAAATCCCTGCATCTACTTTAAGAGAAGAGCATGCTGAGAGAGTCCAAACCTGCAAGGTGTGCATTTTCCCCTGTAGGTTTAAATTTTAGACTGCATAAATTCACAGGCAGTCAAAACACGAATAACAACTTTGCCAAGCACACCCACTGCCCCCCACACCCCTAACAAAACACTGAAACATTTATGCTAATAGAGGGGATAACATTTCAGAAAAGAACAATTTGCAAAAGACCCAGATTTTATTCTGACAGAGGCATTCTGAGCCAAGCAGCGCAATTAATCACAGAGCTGAAACATCAAGATGAAAAGACAAATATTGAATGTATACAAAATGTGAACAGTTCTTCCCTTCATCTTCAGGATTACAGAAGAGGTTTATCTCACCTTGGCCCCCAATACCAGTCTTGGCTTTTTTTTTTTTTATTTGGCTCCTGCCAGATTCACCCTTTGCTTGATGAGGAGCTAGTAAAAGCCGTAGTGTCTCAGGAGAGAGTGGAAGCCCTTATAGATGTCCAGGGGGATAGTATGGCTGGGTCTGGATTTTGCCTTTTCCTACTGAAATAGTTCCGCTTGCAGAGGTTGTAAGGGGTGGAGGAATACAGGGTGGCCATCTGTAATCTCTTGGGTTCACAGGAAAAGTAAAGATTCACACTGGCTGTTTTTCATATTGTAATCCTTGCACTTTGTGAATTCTCTGAAGTTAGGCTATTCTGGATCTCTGTAGTAGGTAATCTACAAGACAATCTACAGCCAACAATTTATAGTGGCCTATGAGTTTGGCTCTTTTCATGTTTTTTTAAAAAAAAATTTTTTTTTTCAACGTTTATTTATTTTTGGGACAGAGAGAGACAGAGCATGAACGGGGGAGGGGCAGAGAGAGAGGGAGACACAGAATCGGAAACAGGCTCCAGGCTCTGAGCCATCAGCCCAGAGCCCGACGCGGGGCTCGAACTCACGGACCGCGAGATCGTGACCTGGCTGAAGTCGGACGCTTAACCGACTGCGCCACCCAGGCGCCCCTCTTTTCATGTTTTTAAAGAAATAATTTATTAGGTAATGTTAGGATACAAAAGCCAAAATCTGATACCAATTTCACTTTACTGTTAAATTAAATTTGTATGTCTGTTTCTAAGTTTTAGTTATCTGTTTTCCACCATTCTAAATTCTTAAGAGCCTTTGTCAAATGTTCTGTTATTCGAACTCAAGCATGTGTCTAATAAAACATCAATATTCCTATTTAGTTATGCTTGTTTAAAAAATTGGAATTAGTTGCATACATTTAATCGTATATTATATATATATATATTTTTTTCATGTTTATTTTTGAGAGAGAGAGAGATAGAGCATGAGCAGGGGAGGGACAGAGAGAGAGAGGGAGACACAGAATCTGAAGCAGGCTCCAGGCTCTGAGCTGTCAGCCCACAGCCCGACACGGGGCTCAAACTCATGAACCATGAGATCGTGACCTGAGCCGAAATTGGACCCTTAACCAACTGAGTCATCCAGGCGCCCCCATTTAATTATATTTTTTCACCCCCATTTAATTGTATTTTTTAACTCTAAATTGAATTTTGATATTTGGTAGACAATTGCTAAGCATTTCTTTTTCCAAGTGACAAGAGACATATTATAACATTGGCTCAATTTGGAGGTCTTGTGGTTCCTTCCTCACCTTGAATTGTCTTGATGAGGATTCCAGAGCACACTGTGCTCCAGTTTTTGAATTCAGCTTCATCTTTTAGAGGCCATCTTTCCTGTACCCTTAAACATATGTGTGGTGCCTTAGTTCATCACTCACCGCAAGGCCTGGCACAAAGTGGATAGATACTCGGTAGGTATTTGATGAGCAGAGGCTCTCCCTACTCAGTCAGTGTTTGCTGAATAAACGAACAGATTAGTTAATGAATGGTGCTTCCTATAATCATCACCACTTCCAAGCCATCGTGGACTCATGACCTGACATACAACACTATTTTTCTTAACAATCAAAGGTGGATATTTTAACTCGCAAATATGATGCTAGTGTTTAATGTTTATTTTCCTTTTTAAAAAAAAAAGTATCCACAGATAAAATAACTCTACTTAGAATTTTTTGTACAGAATTTATAAAGCAGAAGAGATATATCCCCGCAGTTGTTTCTGTGCTGCAGCAGCTCAGTGAACTTTGGAAGAGACGTGGGTCCTTTCACGTGGGAAAGAGATGCTCTGTATGGGCCTGAACCTAAGTGCCACAAAAAACTAGGTAGGATTTGTTTTGGCATGTTATGGCATTCCCCTTTTGGGACGCTCCATCATTTTATGGATGAAGGATTTCCATAAAGCTTTCTGCATAGTCTTCAAATTATCTTATGTGAAAAAGAATCTAGTGTGTATTTGGTCTGTAGTTGACTGTTGATGTTTTATAGGCAACGCTCTGCATGTGTAGAAAGGTTGAGCCGTTTCTTAGACTTATTGACTAGTAAGTCTCCCTTGTTTAAAGACTATCTGTTTGGGGAGATGACGGGTGTACACCCTTCTCTTTGTAGATGGGGTGGGGGGAAGGGCTCTTCCTTTCTCTATTGCATTACCCCAGTGTTTCATAGCAGTTTGTCTAGGCCATCATCATTATCACTGCTTGGCAAAGCGTTGTTGATTTATTAAAAGCACCTGTCCATTTTAATAACCAACCTAGTGGCCAAAATCCCCAAATGACTTGTTTTGGGGCTGGCATTGAAGTTTTATTTGCTGTAATTCACCCAGTAAATGGTAGATAGTATCGAGGCTTCCTTTCCTCTCTTTTTGGGCAGGTATTTGTATCTTTCTTTGGCAGCGCTTAAGAATCTGTCTCTTCTTGGTGATTGTGAGGATTGTTCATACTTGAATAGAGATTATGAGCTTAAGTTTAAATAGCTTTGAAATCTTTTAAAAATAGTTACTTCTTTTAATATTGCATCACCACTGTGTACATTTAACATGTCCAACCGTTTGAGTGACCTAATATTTTACATTTGCCAATGTAAACATAGCAATAATTAGGCAACAAGTACTTTTTTTCTGGGTGCTAGCCAGGGATATAAAAAAGAAGGGTAGACATGGAAAACTGTCCTCATGGAGCTTGGAACTGACTTTCTCTCTGTCTTTGTCTTTAAATATTTGAGAATCGCCTTGTGCCGATCATAGTTGAAGGTGGAAACACAGAAGTGATTGAAACAGGCAAAAGTCTCTGATAAAGCAGTGAATAAGGCTCACGTAAATCCCTGTCCTCATAAAGGTTACGTTCTATCAGGGGGTCATAAATAAGAAAATATGTAGTATGTTAGATGGTCCTAAGTGCTTTGGAGAAACTAAAGAGGGGAAGAGGGAATGTCTGAGGTGGACAGGAAGCAGTTGGGCAGTTGGCAACTTTAAACATGGTGGTCATAGGAGACCTCATGGTGTAGGTCTCATGAACACCTGAACTCCTGGGCCAGTTAAGGGAAAGGGCCTTGGGGGCTGCTGCAGGAAGAGCCTTCCAGACAGAAACACAAAGGTCCTGCAGTAGCATCATGCCTCACTCTCAAAACAGCAAGAAGACTGGTGCTAGGAGTGAAGTAAGCCAGAGAGAGAGAGAGAGAGTAGTGAAAGCTCAAAAACATAAGAGATAGGCCATCCATAATTCAGGGCTTTAGAGGTTATTGTAAAGGTCTTCCTTCCTCCGTTTCTTCTTTCTCCCTTCCTCCTTCCTTCCTTCCTTCCTTCCTTCCTTCCTTCCTCACTTCCTTCCTTCCTTCCTTCCTCTTTCCTTACTGAGTAAATTAAGACGTTGGAAGAATTTGCACTAAAGAATGACCTGATTAATTGTATGATTCAAAAGACCACTGGCTACAGTTAGAATGAATAATAGAAGGTGGGACAAGGTTGGAATAATCCAGATGATGTTGGCTTATATTCATGTGGTTGCAGTGGAGGTGGTGAAAAGGGGCATGCTTCATCTATCTGGAAAGAGTGTGCAAGAGGTAGGATTTGCTGAGGACAGGATGCAGGGCACGAGTGAGAGAGCAGAGTCAAAGATGGCTGATAAACTGGAAGGGTAGGGCTATCATTTACTGAGATGGGAAGACTGAGGAAGAACAGATTTGGAAAAGGATCAGATAAGCCTTGGATATCTTACATTTGAGATACTTGTTAGGCTTTCTAGTGGAGATATGAAGTAGATGGGTGGGTGGGATATGGATATGAGTTCTGGGGAGAGGTAACTTTGAGAGCTTCACAATGTCTGTAAAAGCCATGAAATGGGAGCAGATCCACAAACATGAGGAGATTAGATCAGGGTGTCAGAGCAGAAGGAGGACAATTAAGTTGCAGTTGTATGGCCCTTTATTATTTGCTGTAGGTACAGAAGAAGTAGGAATTTGCAGGCTAGAAGAGATGAAGTCACTTTCATGGAAAGTGTGAAAATTAAACTGGTCCCTGCAGATGGGTACTATTTGGAGGGGTAGAAATAATGAGGGGAGAGCATTTTGGTTGAAGATACCAGAAATATCAAATCAAAACCACCATGAGGTATTACCTCACACCAGTCACAATGGCTATTATCAAAAAGACAACAAATGTTGGTGAGGATGTGGAGAAAAAAGAACCCTCATGCACTGTTTGTGGGAATGTAAATTGGTGCCAACGCTGTGGGAAACAGTGTCCACGTTCCCCCCAAAATAAAAAATAGAAATACCACATGATTTGGTAATTCCACTGAATATTTACCTAAAGAAAATGAAAATAGTAATGTGAAAAGATATAAGCACCCCTCTGTTTATTGCAGCATTATTTACAATAGCTAAGGTGAAGGCAGCCCAAGTGTCCATCAATAGATGAATATATAAAGAAGATATGATATATGTTATATATATTATATTATATAATAGAGAGATTATATTATAATATATAGATTACATATATATATATATATATATATATATATATATATATGTAATGGAATATTACTCAGCCATAAAAATAATGAGATATTGCCATTTGCGAGGAGATGGATGGACCTAAATGGTATTATGCACAGTGAAATAAGTCAGACAAAAAAAGACAAATACCATATGATTTCACTTATAAGTGTATAATCTAAAAACCGAAACAAAGCAAAAACAGACCCATAAATACATAGAACAACTGATGGTTGCAAGAGGGAAGAGGGCTGGGAAGATGGGCAAAATGGGAGAAGGAGAATGGAAGGTACAGACTTCCAGTTATGGAATGAATAAGTCATGGGGATGAAATATGACAGTAACAGCGTCATGTGGTAACAGATGGTAACTGCACTTGTGGTGAGCATAGCGTAACCTATAAACTTTGTGTGTATAAACATTGTGTTGTATACCTGAAACTAAGGTAACATTGTGTGTCAATTATGCTTCAATTAAAAAAAAAAAAAGTTACCAGAAGTACCATAGTTCCTTACTAGGAAGGTAGTAAAGGAAAATATAGCAAGATCATGGTGGAATTTTCTCACAAGTGGAAGAGGTAGGATTTCTAGTCTCTTGTTTGGTCTGTTTCCTAGGATGATGATATGCAAATGGTAAAGAGACTTGGTCCCATTAAAATCTTGAACATTTCCTGGCACTTTGCTAACAGCTTTTCCTCCTTATCCTTGCAGCTGGTGCCGCCTTATATTTTGTAGTAACTTGAAACTGACATGTGGGGAATTTTAAGTACATATGTTATCAAAACAGATGTTCCACAGACTTTATAGACTATCAGGGGGTCATCTCATGTTTCAGAAAGCAGTCTGAAATTTGAATTTAGTTACTCTCATAATTTTACATTCTCCAAAGTAACTATGTGGGAAATTTAAAATTTATTAGCAACTTTCTCTTGTTCTTAGATTTTAGAGAGGTGGTGATTCTAGTAATCTGAAAAAAGCAATTATATGCTGTGCTATCTAGATGCGGATTATTGAACAACTTTACTTGCCTGATGATAAATCTAAGGCACAGAAGTATTTTAATGCTTTCTTTAGAACTTGGGAGTCCTACTTTATAAAGGCAAAAAGCCCCCTTCTTTTTTCATGCAAAATGATGATTAAAGCAAAGATGAACTTCATAAAATAATACAAAGGATGCCGAGTTCAGAAAAACAGAGAAATTGTGCCTCTTGTTCCCTCTCCCCCTACTTTTTACTAGAATCCAGATGAGAATCCAGCTTTTTTATTCTGTATAAAAGTTTTTCACGGAGTTGCAAAGGCTGGGGACTTTGGCAGAACTCCCTGAGATAAGAGCAAATTATGGATTTCTTTCTTTTTTTTTTTTTCCACTTTATTTAAAGAATACCTTTAAACCAGTGTGGTATTAATTGTCTGGCATAACCAGGTATGACATTTCCATACCCTATTTTTTTCTTTGGGCTTTAAGAAAGTACAGAGTGCAGCTCCAGTTGGCCTTGACAGCTTATTGGTCAAGCCCCACAGGTGTTGGCTGGAGAGTGGCCATCACTGAGAGGCCCACTGGGCCCACTAGCACTGTCTAGTAGAACGTTCTAGTCTCTTCTGTGGTGACAAATATTCTACATCTGCACTGGCCAACATATGGCTACTGAGTACTTGAAATGTGGCTAATGCAGTTAAGGAGCTATATTTTAAATTGTATTTAACTCAAATTTAGGTGGCCACAAGTGTCTAACGTCCACTGTCCAATACAGTAGAGTTGATGGTTTGTCCTGGGCTTTCTGAAGGATGGAATGGGAGGTGCCCAGGCTCCCCTTGCTGGGGTGTCTCTACCCCTCTATGAGTGTCCATAAACAGGTCTTTCTTTCACGCAGGGATTCTGCACCTGGGGTCACTGCTAAAGAGTGCATATGGTACACGACTTTGTGAGATGTGTCCTTCCTGTCCTTCCCAAGAGTGGGGAGAAGGAACATAAAAAGGTAAAGTGACATTAAATGCGATGAAGTATTTGTAATGGTTTTAAAGACTCTTTTCTCACTAAGATATTAAAACACAGCCTATTTGAATATTTTACTACCGATTGTGAAAGAGAATTAGCCTGGGGAGTAGAGGTTAGAGGTAACATTGTGAGAAACTCATTTTACCAGTGCCTTGAAAACTTCTGTGAGGGACCCAATTTCTTACCCTGAGGAGGATTGCTCGTTTAAAAGGAGCACTCAAGATTTTTATTAATCTTTTTGCACTTGAGAGTGCATTATTGAAGTCCTACAGTGTGCTTTCACATAAATACCAACAGTGGGGATGTTGCTCTGGGGCAGTGGTTGTAAAGGAGAGGGGTAAATAGCACAGGATATGAACATGACTAAGATGGGGCCTCAGGAAGCTGTGCAACCAGCACGGACAACGGACTCGGCCTCAGAATTCTCAGCTGGAACGTTGGTGTTCCGCAGTCTGCCACGTTAAAATTTTACTCCAGGCTCCCGGTGGGGGGTAGAAGACAGAAAAAGGAGGCCTTTTGCCTCTCAAAGATCAGTTTTTACATTTGAAGACATTTGTCATACTCGCAGCCTTCCAGTGGCTGTGGTGAGCTGTCCACCTCCCGTAGTGGAAGAGGTCCCCATTGTGGAGAAAGGCGTTTAAAAAGATGTGTTGATTGATATTTCTGTGGTCGTCCTGCCACTCTGTCTCGTAAAACTAAATGGAGCTTGTGTGCCAGGGACTATGCTTCACTTGCCATCTAAATGAGGAGGAAAAAAGTGTGTACATGGAGGAAGAAAACTAACAATCAAATGCGCTGTGAGATAGATCCCAAATGAGCGGCGCAGACAGAAAATGCCATATCCCACAGTTGTCTTCAAATACATGAAGGGCTGTCTGGTGGAAGAGGTATTCGGCTTACTCTCTGGGGCTCCACAAGGCAACACTGGTGGTATTTTCTTTAATTATAGAAAGGATTTTTGAAGGCCTACCTGTGCAGAGCACACTGGGGCGGGAGAATGAATTAGGAGAGGACAGGGTGCACAGATGTGACAGTGCCCGCAGGTTGCGGACAGATTCATTGCAGTCGATAGAAGGGAAAGCTTCAGAAGGTGGGAGAGGCCGCTTTGAGGGGATTGACCTTCTTCCCTGGAGGTGTTCCGAAAGAGGCTCCCTGGACCCTGAGTGGGAACAAGGCGACTCACGTTGGTAGAGCAGGGGTCAGATAATTACCGACCGTGGGCCAAGTCTGGCTTCCTGCTTTCCCTTGTAAATAGTTTTAGCAGAACCTGGCCATGCCCATTTGTGTAAATCTCATGCAGGCTGCTTTCATGCTACAATGGTAGAGGTGAGTGGTGTGGTGGCATTCTGTGGCTCACAAAGCCCGAATTATTTACTATCTGGCCTTCTATAGGAAAAGTTAGCTGGGTCCTAAAAAGGATTGGATCCCGTGATATATAAAATCCTTTCCAATTCTCTGAAGGTGAGGGATTTGGTAAAGAAACAAGCCTTGTGGGAAGCGTGTGGAAGGTGCCCGTGAGAGATGGACTTCCAGCTGGACCTTCAAGGAAACTGGCTGGTCCTGGCAGAGGAGGCCTTCCAACATGACCCCTCGGCTGATCCCAAAGGGATTAAGTCAGTGTTCTTTGGATGCTGAGTACAGACTCGTCCCAACATCCATCCATTCATCCGTTCATTTATTCTTCATGCCTCCAGCATATCCTTGGCCAGTGTAGACGACAATCTAAAACACTTCCTCTGCCTGCTCTTGGTAAAGTAAGCACAAATTCTGGCATGAGCTGTTGGCATTTTGATAATAACTTTGCTGGCATGGAAATGCTCATTAAGTTCAATGTTTATAATTGAGTTTTATGGAGTTATTTTATTTTAAGTATAATGGTCTCACCTAGACACAACTTAGAATTTATTCACGTGTTCGGCTTAATTGTAGGACATAAGAAATGATTGTTCCAAAATGAAAACCTCACTGCATTTGTGGGAGATGCAGCTCACAGTGTTAAGGAGAGGATGCACATTACTATTCATGCCTTTTTAATTGATTAGCCTTTAAGGCTTCTGAAAGCCTTTAAAAGTTGTTTTGTCAACATTAGACCAGCTGCTATGTAATTATGGTAGCTCTTCTCGCAGTTAAATTCTTTTAACAACGTGTTCAATCTGCCGATGCCAAAGTGCTTTGAACCTGTGATATATACTATAGAGAGCTTTTGTTTTTACTTACAGATGGTTGGTGCCATTTTCTGGGCAACTCTGTAGAATTTTCACAGAAATTTTAAAGATGAATTACTTCAAAATGGGAGGCAAATGAATTTGAACATCAGGTTACTCCTTCTCCTATAAAAATTGTTCATATGTGACTTGAATTTTGAACTTGACTCATAACAACCTAAATATGCTCATTAAAAAGAAAAGAAACCTTTTCAAGGCTCTTTTCTCTGACCCTCCAGCTTGTAAATCAAAACTTTCTGGCATCAGTCAGATGATGGTGAAAGCAGGGGGGCCGTGATAATGAGCTCTGGTTAATGAGGAACCAGACATGGTGGTTCTGCCTTCCATGCAGGGGGCTGAAGCTTTGCTCAGAAAACTGAACACACCTTAGTGGTGTATTTTGCTAGTTTTCAAAGGAGTTCTATCATGATGCCTGGCATGAAAAGTTATAACGAGGGATAGGGACTGGTATCGGAAAGATGCAAACAGAAGATGCCGTGCTTCTTTCCTCCCTGTCCCCCCGCTCTCCAAACCCCTCCACACACACACACACACACACACACACACACACACACACACACACACTTTGTGCAACATTTCTATGGACAGGTTGCACAGGTGCTTAGGGCAGGTAAGAGGAAGCAGCGGTGACAATGGTGGCTGTGGAGGGTGGCTCCTCATATCTCAGCTACGTTAGCTAACTTCTTCTCATGTTAAGACAAAAAGGCAGAGCCATTGAAACTTGAGGCACAGAACATCAGCACCTGAAGGAACAAGAGACTAGTGGGCTTACAGCTGGCTCTTTCTGGCCCTTGTCCAGTTTGTATTAAGGAATGCATCTATGTTGTTGGGAAACACATGAAGTGATTCCCTCAACTTCAGTCGTTGTGCTTGCCTTCTCCCTCCACTTTGTGGTATATAAGGAGACTGGGAGAGAGGGAGGCTGGAAGAGAAGTTGACCTTTCACTGTATGAAAAAGCCAGTCTGCTTCAAGTCTGAACAGAGGCTCAGGGATATTAATGATCTGCCAAATCTGGAGAAGAAGCTAACTTTGGCGTATTGGTTAATAAGATGGCAGGCCCAGCTGAAATTTTTGCCTCTTCCACTTACTCACAAGGTGCAGATTTGTTTGCTTTTGGAGCTCCAGAGCCCCAAGAATTAGGCATTTGGGAAGCTTGAGGAACCAGGGACCTGTAGGCACCTACTTGTGTTTTGAAGTGGCCTTTGAGATGCTGATGTGAAGAGAACTAGAATTTATTTAAATAAAAGTGCCTACATTAATTAATATTTTATTTTAAAATAGTGTATAAAATTATATACTTTATCTTGAAATTTAATTTACAATCTTTTATGTAAAATTAACTATATATTTTTCCTCGTAGGACAAAAATTATTCCTGGTAAATGGCTTCCTCTTTACAAAGTTATATTGAATGTCAGTTTAGATGTTTTTAATATTTCAGACTGGTAGAAGAATCTACCTGGAGATGACCAAGAAAACTAGCATGAATCTCAGTGTTCAATATCTAAATATCAAAACTTGTTAGTTAACCATCATACAGGTTTGGGGAAGATCACCTTTTGCTCAGGTGCATTGTTTAAATTGATATGATTGGGGCACCTGGGTGGCTCAGTTGGTTAAGCCTCTGACTTCAGCTCAGGTCACAATCTCACCGTCCATGAGTCCGAGCCCCGCGTTGGGCTCTGGGCTGATGGCTCAGAGCCTGGAGCCTGCTTCTGATTCTGTGTCTCCCTCTCTCTCTGCCCCTCCCCCGTTCATGCTCTGTCTCTCTCTGTCTCAAAAATAAATAAACATTAAAAAAAATTTTTAAATTGATATGATAGAAATTAAATCTGTCTCCAAGTGTCAGTTATAATTGCTTGCATGAGACCTGGTTTTCTAATCAACATTATCACATAAACCTTTTATATGCTTTCATGTATGATGCTGGTCACATTAGCATTTTATATACTTTCTCAAAGTCTGCATATAGTTGTAGAAAATTGTAACCTTTTGAAACTTCTTTGAGGGCTGCCAAGTGGTTTTTATTATTCCCCCCACAATAATCTCACATTGTCTTGAGACTGCATTGACCCAGGGAGAGGACATATTAGTTTTAACCTCTGTTGCTGAGGAAAGGCCTGATCATCATTAACCTCTGTACACACATATGTACATATATCCACGTATATAAGTAGGCAGTTTTCAAAGAGCTCCAGTGTCAGCAAGGCAAAGGACTCGTGCAAACTCAGATGGCAAATGTCATGGAGATCTTAGCTTCTCAAACAAGTCATCCCACCAAGTCCCCTATTACATTCATAGGTACCTAGGCATCACATCTTTTTTTTTTTAAATCAAGTATTTAGATTTTCTTGTTTATAAGCAGCAAAAACCCAAGTCAAATCAACTTAAGAAATTTTATTTTTAAAGGGTTATCTCATGTGTGGAGCAGAATTGATCTTTTTCTCGCACCTAATTTATTCTCCTTGTATTCCGTAAGGACTGGCCTTTGCACGCTGGGTCTGTGTACTTAACTAAGAGTAAATTTTTATGGTGCTGGACTGTGCCATCCCTCACTTACGTGATTAAGTGTAGAATAACTGAAGGAAGAGTCAGACTGTGAAGTAGCTAGAAGACCAGGGCTATAGCTGGGCCTCACTAGCAGGGACTTGAATGCATCTGATACTCTTTCCTTATCTCTTGGTATCTCCCATTTTGTTGGTTTCATGTTTTCATACTGTAGACCAGGTGCAGATAAGATGGGAAAGATGACTTCAAATCCTCCTAAGATGCATACATCTAATAGTTTATGCCACTGCATATAGGACTGACTCATGCTCTCTCTGGTCCCAGACCAATAGTACTGGGGAAGAGAGCTGATTGGCTCAGCCTGGGACAGATATCAGCTTGGACCAATCAAGCTGTGGCTGGGGGTAGAACCACATGTACTTGCCATTGGTGGCCCTTTTCCTATGTATCAGCAAAAGGAGAATCGGTGTAGACTAGAGAAAACACGTGAAATGTTTTCCTTCCTTATGGACACATCATATCTCTCTTCCCAAATGTGATTACCTGGCCTCTGCCACATACTTTCTTTTTTTCCCCTCACTTCTACTTTGCATGATGTTGCTTTTCCTGATTTGGTAAATAACTTGGGGCAAGATGTATGGAGAGGAGAGTTCCTGAGTCAATGGTGTAGAGCAAGTCTCTTCTGGTCTTTTTCCTTGAGCCTCAATGATGCTCATTTTCCTTTTTATAATTCAGGGAGAAGTGGCAGCTTGGGAGAAGGCAAATGAAAAGGTCAAATGATGAAGCTCACAATCTTCTTTTGGCTCAGGAGATAATGCCCTTTTCTAAAGGCTAAATATTTTGTTGGGATGAACGGATCAGTCATGAGTCCAAAATTTCATGACTGCCTTAGGAGATATTTGATTCTTTATGTATGATATACATGTATGTATAACATGTGTAATAGTTGGAGAAGTGCACTTGTGATTTTTCTTATTTTCTAATTTGTCTTCATTATCCAAGTTTGTTTGCACATACTTTTTAGGCTAAGAAAGCTTTCCAAACCAATTTAACATGTAACTCTTCAAAAATTTACTGGGATTCTGAAGGTGGTTCAAGATGTCAATGTAGGGAGATTATGAACTCACTTCTTCCCATGGACACAACAGATCTATAGCTACATATAGGGATAATTTCCCCTAAAAAATTTCTGAAAAATAGATGAACAGCGCCTGCACAACACAGGATAAAAGGGCTATATTGAGACCGTATCCAGATGAGTAGGAGAGGTAGAAATGGGTTTTTGCCAAAAACCCCAAACCAGGTGTAGCAGCACACAACCAGGAGGGATGTCAACAATATGAACCTTTTTCTGAGGAGTGAGTGATTTGTGCCCTGCATCAGGCACCCCAACTCTTGGGCCCTGCACTGGAGAGGCCAGCCTCCAAATCATAAAACCAATGGGGATTATCTCTAGGAAAACTGTAAAACTGTAGGGGATGGAGAAGCCACCCTTAAGGGGATGACACACAGACTCACTCACGCTGGGACCTAGTACAAAAGCACAAGTTTGAAAAGCACCTAGACCATATGTGAAGGAGATCCATTACTAATCTTAAAGTAACTACTGGAGGGCAGGAAACTGTTGGGACTCTTTCCAGGGATGGAAGTGCTGGCAGGTGCCACTTTCTGCAATCTTATTCAGCTTTGCTAATACTGGCATTGGTGGGTGCCATTTTGACAGCCTCCTTCTAACTTGTTAGTGCAGGCTGGGAAGCCTCACCCTCCTGTACTACAGCTGTGCCACAACGAGCCAGATGAACATACTGCCAACCCCCCCCCCCATGGGGTACCAATGCCACAGCCATCTGGGCAAGTGTACCATCTCCCCTGTGCTGCAACCTCAGCCTTGCCACAGCTGATGGGCATCCACAGCCCACACAGGGGACAGCCCTCCAGCACCTGGCTCTGGTGACCAGGGGGATTGTATTCTGGTATTCATAGTTTATTCACGTACACAAGGACCCTCCTTCAAGTCTGGGAGAGGTAACTGCTTCATGTAATACTTAGAAACAAACAGAGAATCAGGCAAAATGAAGAGACAGAAGAATAAAGAAAAGAACAAGACAAAACTTCAGGAAAAGACCTTACTGAAACAAAGATAAGTAATACACTTGATAAAGAGTTGAAAACAATAGTAATAAAGATGCCTACCAAACTAGGGAGAAGAGTGCATGAACACAGTAAGAACTTCAACAAACAGAGCTGAAGAATATAATAACTGGACTGAAAAATACACTAGAGGGGTTCAAAAGTAAGTGGGATAAAAGCAGAATGGTTCAGTGAGCTGGAAGACAAAGCAACAGAACTCACCCAGACAGAGCAGCAAAAAGGAATTAAAAAAAAAAATGAAAATACCTTAAGAGACCTATGGAAAACACCAAATGGAATAACATTCACATTATATAGGTCCTAGAAGGATAAGAGAGAGTAAAGGGGACACAAAACTCATTTGAAGAAATAATGGCTGAAAAGTTCTCTAATCTAGGGAAGGAAACAGATACCCAGGTTTGGGAATCCTAGAGAGTTCCAAGTAAGATAAACCCAAAGAGATCCTTACCAAGATACACTATTTTTTTTTATTTTTTATTTTTTAAAGTTTATTTATTTATTTTGAGAGAAAGAGAGAGAGAACTAATGGGGGAGGGGCAGAGAGAGGGGGAGAGAGTGAGTCCCAAGCGGGCTCTGCACTGTCAGCACAGAGCCTGATGTGGGGCTTGAACTCACGAACCATGAGATCATGACCTGAGCTGAAATCAAGAGTCAGATGCCTACCCAACTGAGCCACCCAGGCACCCTTTACCATACTGAAACACGTTATAATTAAAATGTTAAAGAGAGAATCTTAAAAGCAGCAAGAGGAAACCAAACTTATATGCAATGGAAAAACTCCTATAAGGCTATCAGCAGATTTTTCAGCAGAAACTTTGACGGCCTGAAGGCAGTGGCATGACATATTTAAAATGCTGGAAGGAAAAAACGTCCAGCCAGGACTACTCTACGCAGCAAGATTATCATTCAGGATAGGAGAGATAAAGAGTTTTCCAGATAAGCAAGAGCTAAACGAGTTAATCACCTCTAAACCAGCCTTACAAGAAATGTTAAAGGGACTTCTTTAAGGGGTGCCTGGGTGGCTCAGTCGGTTAAGCGTCCAACTTCAGCTCAGGTCATGATCTCACGATCTGTGAGTTCAAGCTCCACATCAAACTCAGTGCTGACAGCTCAGAGCCTGGGCCCTGCTTCAGATTCTGTGTCTCCCTCTCTCTCTGCCCCTCCCCCACTCATGCTCTGTCTCTGTCTCTCTCTCAAAAATGAATAAAATTAAAAAGAAGGGACTTCTTTAAGCTGAAAATAAATGTCAATAACTAAAGACAAGAAAACGTATGAAAATAAAAATCGAATTGGAATAGGTAAATATTTAGTAATGGTAGTGGATTAATCACTTATAAAGCTAGTATGAAGGTCAAAAAACAAAAGTACTGAAATAAACTAAAAAAATAATCATTAGTTAAGGGATCCATAAAATTATAAATGTAAAATGTGACATCAAAACCAAAACATGGAGTGAGTGATTGAAAATATTGAGTTTTGTAATGTATGTAAATTTAAGTTGCTATCAACTTAAAATAGACTGTCACATATAAATGATGTTGTATGTGAAGCCCATGGTAACCACAAAGCAAAAACTTATAATAAATACACAAAAGAAAATGAGAAAGACTTCTAAACATAACACTAAAGAAAATTATTGAACCACAAAGGAAGAAAGAAAGAGGAGAAAGGAAGAGAGAGGAACTACAAAAGAACTAGAAAACAATAAAATGGCAAAAGTACATACCTATCAATATTACTTTAAATGTAAATGAAGTAAATTCTCTAGTCAAAAGACAGAGTGGTTAAATGGATAAAAGAACAAGACTCGTTTATATGTTGCCTAAAAGAGACTCACTTCAGAAGTAAGGACACATACAGACTGAAAATGAAGGGACAGAGAAAGATATTGCTTGCAAATTGAAATGAAAATAAACCTGATGTAGCTCTACTCATATCAGACAAAATAGACTTTAAAACAAAGACTGTGGGGCACCTGGGTGGCTCAGTCAGTTAAGCATTGGACTTCAGCTCAGGTCATGATCTCACAGTTTGTGAATTCGAGCCCCACATCAAGCTCTGTGCTGACTACTCACAGTCTGGAGCCTGCTTCGGATTCTGTGTCTTCCTCTCTCTCTCTCTCTGCCCCTGCCCAACTTGTACACTGTCTTTCTCTCTCAAAAATGAATAAACACTAAAAAAAAATTAGAACAAAGACTGTAACAAAAGACAAAGAAGGGCATTACCTAACGCTAAAGGAATCAATCCAGCAATACATGACATTTATAAATATCTATGCACCTAACATACAAGTACCAAAATATATCAAGCAACTATTAACAGACCTAAAAGGAGAAATTGACAGCAATGTCATAGTAGTAGGGAACTTTAACACCCTGCTTACATCAATGGATAGATCATGCAGACAGGAAACATCAGCCTAAATTATATGTTAGACCAGATGGGCTTAATAGATCTGTGTGAAATATTCCACCCCAAAGCTGCAAAATAGATGTTCTTCTCACATGCACATGGGACATTCTCCATGAGAGTTGTCACATGTTCGGCCACAAAACAAGTTTCAGTAAGTTCAAGAAGATTGAAATCATATCAAGCATCTTTTTTAACCACAGTGGTATGAAACTAGAACTCAGTTACAAGAAGAAAACTGGAAAAACCACAAAAATGTGGAGATTAAACAACATGACACTAAACAACCAGTGGGTCAAAGAAAATAAAGATGAAATAAAAAAAAATACCTGGAGACAAATAAAAATGGAAATATACCAAAATTTATGGGATGCAGCAAAAACAGTTCTAAAAAAGGAAGTTCACAGAAATAAATGCCTACATCAAGAAAGAAGAAAAACTCAAACAACCTAATTTGACACCTCAAAGAGCTAGAAAAAGAACAACAACAAAAAAAAACCCCAAAGTTAGCAGAAGACAGAATAACAAAGATCAGAGTATAAAGAAATATAGACTTAAAAGACAATAGAAAAGATCAATGAACTGAAGAGCTAGTTTCTTTGAAAAGATAAACAAAATTAACAAAACTTTAGCTAGTCTCACCTAGAAAAAAGAGGACTCAACTAAATAAAATCAGAAATGAAGAGAAGTTACAACTGATATCACAGGAATACAAAGGATCATAAGAGACTACAGTGAACAATTATATGCCAACAAATTTGACAACACAGAAGAAATGGATAAATTACTAGAAACATATAATCTACCAAGACTGATTCATGAAGAAAGAAAAAATCTGAACAGACCCATCACGAGCAAGAAGATTAAATCAGTAATCAAAAACCTACCAACAAACAAAAGTCCAGCACTAGATGGTTTCACTGGTGAATTCTACTAAACATTCAAAGCAGAATTGATACCAGTCCTTTTCAAATTCTTCCCAAAAATAGATGAAGGAATCCTTTCAAATTCATTTTATGAGGCCAGCATTACTCTGATACCAAAACCAAACAAGGACACCACAAAAAAAGAAAATTATAGACCAATTCCTCTGATGAACATAGATGCAAAAATCCTCAACAAAATATTAGCAAACTGAATTTAACAATGCATTAAGAAGACCACACACTCTAATCAGGTGGGATTTATTCCAGGTATGCAAGGATGGCTCGACATCCACAAATCAACCAGTGTGATACACTGCATTAACAAAATAAACAATAAAAAAATCATACAATCATCTCAATAGATGCAGAAAAAGCTTTTGACAAAATTCAGTGTCCATTTATGGTAAAAATTCAAACAAGTGCATATAGAGAGAATGTACCTCACATAATAATGGCCATAAATGACAACCTCAAGCCCACAGCTAACATCATGCTTAGTAGTGAAAAGCTGAACGTTTTTCCTCTAAGATCAGGAACAAAACAAGGATGTGCACTCTCCCCACTTTTATTCAACATATTACTGGAAGTTCTAGCCACAGCAATTAGGGGGGAAAAAAGCAATAAAAAGCATCCAAATTGGAAAAGAAGTAAAATGGATACTCTATGCAAATGACATGATATTGTATATATAGAAAACCTTAAAGATTTTATTTAAAAAAAACCCTATTAGAACTAATAAAAGAATACAGTAGAATTGCAAGATACAAAATCAATATACAAAAATTTGTGTTTCTATATGCTAATAATAAATTATGAGAAAGAGAAATTAAGAAAACAATCCCACTTACACTTGCAACAAAAAGAATAAAATACCTAGGAATAAATTTAACCAAGGAGGTGAAAGACTTATACACAGAAAACTGTAAGACATTAATGAAAGAAATTGAAGAAGACACAAAGAAATGGAAAGATATTTTGTACTTCTAGATTGGAAGAATTAATATTGTCCAAATGTCCATACTACCCAAAGCAATCTGGAGATTCAGTGCAATCCCTGTCAAAATTTCAATGGCATTTTTCACAGGACTAGAACAAACAATCCTAAAATTTAGGATTATGGAACCATAGAAATCCTGACTAGCAAAAGCAATCTTAAGAAAGAAGAACAAAGCTGGAGGTATCACATGCCCTGATTTCAAATTAAATTACAAAGCTATCGTATTCAAAACTATATGGTTTTAACATAAAAACAGACATGCATATCAATGGAACAGAAGGGACCACAGTAATAAACCCACACGTGTATAGTCCATTAATTTACAACAAAGGAGGTAAAAATATACAATGGGGAAAGGACAGTTTCTTCGGTAAATGATGTTGGGAAAACTGGATAGCTAAATGCAAAAGAATTACACTGGACCAGTGTCTTACACCATATACAAAAATGCAACCACTATGGAAAACAGTATGGAGGTCCCTCAAAAAATTAAAAATAGAACTAACATACTATGTAGCAATCCCACTACTGGGTTTCTATCTGAAGAAAATGAAAATACTAACTTGAAAAGATATATGCACCCCTATGTTCATTGCAGCATTATTTACAATAACTGAGATATGGAAACAACCTTAGTGTGCATCAATAGATGAATGGATAAAGATGTGGTATGTATATACACTGGAATACTTGGCCATAAAAAGAATGAAATCTTGCCATTTAAAAAAATTTTTTAAATATTTTATTTATTTTTGAGAGAGAGAAGACAGAGTAAGAGCCAGGGAGGGGCAGAGAGAGAGACAGGGAGACAGAATCCACGAAGCAGGCTCCAGGCTCTGAGCATCACAAAATGCGACGCAGGGTTCGAACCCGTGAACCACGGATCGTGACCTGAGCCAAAGTCTGATGCTTAACTGACTGAGCCACCCCTTGCCACTTCTGACAGTATGCATCTTGATGCATCTTGAGAGTATTATGCTAAATGAAATAAGTAAAAGAAAGACAAATACTACATGATTTCACTTATAAGTTGAATCTAAAACACAACAACAACAACAACAAAGAAAACAAAATCCAGGCTCATAGATACAGAGAACAGAGTATTGGTTGCCAGAGGGAATGGAAATTGGAGGGCAAAATGAGTGAAGGGGATTAAGAGTTATAAACTTCCACTTATAAAATAAATAAGTCATGGGAATATAAAGGACAGCATGGGGAATACAGCCAGTAATACTGCCTACGGTATGGTGAGAGTAGGCAATTAGACGTTGGGGTGATCAATTTGCAATATACACAAATGTCAAGTCACTATGTTGTACACATGAAGCTAATATAATATTGTATGTCAATTATTGTTCAGGAAAACATAAATAAAAATTCACTGGGAATCTACCTGTGTTCACTGAAATAGGAGTCATTCTTTTTTTCCCACGTTAATGGTGCTAACTCACTCATGTTGTGCTCTGACAGGCATTCAGTAGTAATGCATTCCCAACGGAGTTGCAGTTGATTTTGAAATCTTGTATTTTCAGCTGCTGCCTAGTTATCCCACCCTGATTGGCATTTGACCATTGAATTAGATTTTTCTCCTGCTAAAGAGGGCTTTATGAGCTTTAACTTCAAGTGCCTGTATCACAGTCTGTTGTTTGCATTATAATTGACACTGAGTAAGCACTTTCTGCTGGAAAAGGCATTGTCTCCTAGGATTAAGGGAGGATTTGGACATGGTTACCTGACATTCTTTTTTAGGGTTCAATTTAGTGTCCTTCTGGGTGGCTGCATAGGTGAACACATTTATAAGAATCTCACCAAGCACATGTTAACATGCTTATTTTATTTCTGCTGTTAGTGGTGATTATATTCCCTGAGAGCTGTTTCTCTGGGCTTATTGACTGATATGGCCATAAATACATCCCTGAAGGGGAAACCTGTAGCTGCTTCAGCACAGATAGAACAAAAATAAATGTCCCACTGTTTTAGTATTACAAGTTATAATCCCACGGCAACATGAAATTTAAGGTGGTGATAGTTCAATTTCTATTTTTTTGACATGATGGCAGAATAAGTAGAATTTTAAAAAAATAATCAAGCAATTTTTGCCACTCGTATTGTGTGCATGGTTCATTCTCCGTCCCCTTGGTGTATATATTATATTTCAAAAACACCTCCAGTATTCCTTTGTTATGTTCTTGAATTATTGATTATAAAGAAATAAAAATTGTTGGTCATTTCTAGGACCCCACAGGGGTGTCTGGGCCAAGTGGGACAAGCGACTGGAGGAAAGCAGGGCAGGAATGGTGCCTGGTGCATAGTAGGCTTGCAGTGATTGTTAGTGCCTTTGTCTTTACCTTTCTAGCTCTAGCCCTTTTGTTTGAAAATTAGGACCCATCAGATTTTCTGTTAGTGGCTGGAAGAAGTGATTGAAACCGAGAAGGAATGACTCAGGTATTAGACCGATGTGATGTTAGAATGAGAAGGGAATTGAATGATTATCTAACACCCCCAACTTCTTACTTCACAAATGGGGAAACCAAGGCCCTGAGGGGTTAAGCAACTTGTCCAACAGTCACAAAGCTAAATAAATATCAGAAAAGTACCAGAGCCGGGGTCCGCTGATGCCAAATATTTGTTTTATTTAGATTCTCAGACACATAGATGTCATTTTTGTACGCTTTTCCTTTTTGCTAAACAGAGTTAGCACCTTTAAGGGTTCTAATCAGCACGTCTGAAGCTGACCCCTATTCTCTGTTCTCTGCATCACTTAGTGACATCAGCATCCACCAGTTGCCAGAGCTATACATTCAGCATCACTCTTGTCTCCCACTTGTATTCACTTAGTCACTTGGTCCTATTGATTTCACTTTGGGAATGTGTCTCAAATCCGTCTTTGCCTTCATTTCCTGTATTTCTTAATTTAGTCCTTCTTCCCTTTTTCTGTGCGCTATTGAAGTAGCTCTTAAATTGAGTTCTGCTTTCTGCCTCTGGAGTTTTCTTTGTAAAGTATAAATCTGAATGACGGGTTCAGCAGCCTTCAATGGCTTTTCATTCTGTAAAGTCCCCCACCCTTGCGGTGGTTCTTCATGATCTAGCCTTCATGTCCCTCTTCAACATTTTCCTTCTCCCATTTGCTCCTTCCTTTGTCTCCCTGGCTGTGGTAACAGTTGCTTATTCAATATTCCTGACTTTTCCATGCGTTTTCCTGGAATTACCTTCATCACGACAAGTTTAAACACATTCCAATGACCGGTTCTCTGCATGTATCATGTTATTCATGAGGCCTTTTTTCCTTTCTTGGTTGACATAAATGGATCTTTCCTCTGTTACCCCAGGGTACTTTGTTTATACTTCTCTAATACCGCTGAGTGATGGAGTCTGATGTACACTAGAGTTAGTTTTCTTTAAAAAAAAAAAAAAACAAACGTATTTTATTCAATAGTCTGTGAACGTCTTGAACTCAGCAGTTACATCAAATTCATTTCTGTATCCTTGGCACCTGTGGTAGACTGAATAATGGGCCCCCAAAGATGGCCACATCCTAAACTCTAGAACCTGCAAATGTTACCTTCAATGACAAAAGGGGTTTTGTAGCTGTGATTAAGTTAGGGATCCTGAGAGGATGATTATTCAGATTATCCTCATGGGCCCAGTGCAGTCACCAGGGTCCTTTAAGAGGGAGGCAGAATGGGCAGGGGCAGGGGCAGAAAACATGGTGAGGGAAGCGGGGGGCAGGAGGAGATAATCTATAGAAACGGAGATTGGAATGATATGCTTGGAGATGGAGAAAGGGGTCACCAGCTAAAGAATGCAGGTGGCCACTAGATGCGAGAAAAGAGAAGGAAATAGATTTTCTCATGAAGCATCCAATAGACACACGGCTCTGCTGACACTTGATTTTAGCACAGCAAGACCCATTTCAGACTTCTGACCCTCAGAACTATGAAATAATAAAGTAATGTTATTCTAAGTTACTGAATTTATGGTTTGTTACAGCAGCAACAGGAAACTAATACAGCACCTAACTCACACCTGACACGAAGAAAGACTTGGTATGTTTGCGTCGCATCTGGGTTAAGCAGAGAATCTTTCTTGATCCTCAGTCAGTGCTGCTCATTACTATGGTAGCTAACATTTATTGAGCCTTTTGCTATATGTCGGTCACTACAGTACTTTATACATGATCCTTCTAATCGCCCTAATGGCTGAGTGCTATTATTATTCCTGCCTCACAGGTAAGCAAATTGATGCACAGAGTGTTTTAAATAAATGACCTCAAATCATACTCCCACAGTTGGTAGCACTGGGACTTGAAGTGAGCAGCCTGGCTCCTGGGTCTTGGTTACACCTGTCTTGTGTGATCATCTACTTATTTCACATGTATAGCATTTGTGTGTGCTGCCCAATGTGCTATGGCACGAAGAACATGGAAAGAGCTAGATATGAGTATTGATGCCTCCAGTAATCAGTTGGTTCTGCAAATGTGGGCAAGTTAGCTAACTTAGATCTGTGGGCCTATCTTCGTCAAATCTTTCTTTTTCTGCTTACCTCCCAGGGTTAATGCAAGGATCAAATGATAAATCATGAGTGAAAGTGCCTTGAGAAGTATCAGACATTGCACATATGCTTTTTTATTTCAGTATACATTTGGTTGCTTGCATATCATCCACAGATTCCTCTCTATCAGGGGCACCTGATAGCTAGGATGTCTGACTCATTTGAGAAGTAGGCGCTCCGCAATCCTTGATACATGCATTTGATAAAAATGCTCTTTTGCCCTCTTGGTTATCAATCTTATATTTTAGATCATTGACACTAAAAATCAGAGCTACAATTTAGTCTTCTGCACAGAACTTAATTTTTTGCCCTTTTTAAACGAATCTTTCTCATTGCACTCTTGAGAGAATATTTGTATCTCATAGCCCCCAAGAAGGTAGGGCTTATAGAAGACTTGCAGTGAGTTCAGCACCTTTTCGGTAGGTTTTTTGGAGATAAGGGAACAATTAGTCCCTTGAGAATGCTTGCTGTTTGTCGTGGAGAAACTTAGTCTGGTGATGAGTTGCAAATCCTGGGGAGTCCTGACTCAGGAAGATTGGGAGTTTGAAAAGAAAGCCAGTGAGGTGAATTTTATTCTCTTTCTCCCTGTTCTGCCTTAGCCTGCAACATTACTTGTTCGTTTAAGATGCTTTAATTGCTAATTGTCTGCCGTTTTGATTTTGAGATTAGTTGAGATGACCGGGATGATGGGAGGCTAAGATCTGACATGACCAGACCTGGACTGATTGGCAGGTTCTCAACTTTTTGAAATATTAATAAGCTTCAGGGCTGCTGGCTTTGGTTAAGATGATACCTGACTTTTTGTAGGACCTTGTTTTGATTTACTGTTTCTTTTGTTTACCTGTCAGATATCCGCACCCATAACATGGAGTCCATACAGCACAAGTGTTTTATGCATGTTCCATGCAAGTCAAGCTACATCCAAACATAAAGTGATACTGTGATAGGAATCTTTATGGATACATTATTGTTTCTCTTTTTGATCATTTCTTTGGGATGGGTACTTAGGCATAGAATTAGCTGGCCAGGGGTATGAACTTAAAACAAAAACAAAATTAAAAACCAAACCAAACAAAAAATGTTGATACATATTAGCAGACTGCTTTCTCTAAAGACTGTGTTAATTTCTACTCCCACAACCATGTATGAGAATACTTACTGCCTTGCAACCTTGTCTGTGCTCACTTATTCCATAAATATTTATGGAGTTCTCATAATCTTCCAGGTTCAGGTATTTTTCAAAAGTTTATAAAAACAGCCAGGTGATTCGAAAGGTAGCCCAAGTTGATGGGAGAAAGATAAGAAAGGAAGTTTTCTCTCACACCACTTCTCTGTGGTCTGAGTATCTCTTACTGTTCCCTTGGAATAGAGTAGATCAATTGCATTAGGTCATTCCTGTTTTTTTTTTTGTTGTTGTTGTTGTTGTTGTTTTTTTAACATAGGATGTGGTATTCTTTTTTTTTTTTTTAATGTTTCTTTATTTTGAGAGATAGAGAGCAAGTGGGGGAGGGGCAGAGAGAGAGAGAGAGAGAGACAGATTCCCAAGCAGGCTCTGCGCTGTCAGCACAGAGCCTGATGTAGGGCTTGAACCCACAGACTGTGAGATCATGACCTGAGCTGAAATCAAGAGGGAGACGCTTATGCAACTGAGACACGCCGGTGCCCCAGGATGTGGTATTCCTAATGAGAAGACCCTTCCTGTCGGTGTAACACCACCTTGAAGCAGCAGTTCACGGTAGTGCCAACTATAGGCTTATTGAAGTGCTCCTGTGCCCATGCAGTGGTTTCCAAGGTTCAAGTAATTGTGCTCATGGTGCTACCTTTTAACTGACCCACATGCTCTTGTTGGCAAAATTCTTCACTAATGTTATCTCATTTAACTATTGCAATAACCTTTGCAAAAAGAATGACATTTTCATTCTTTTTACAGAAAAGGAAAAAAAATAATAAATAACTTTTCTCTAAGGTTGCACAACTAGTAATCATGTATTAGGAACTGACTCAGATCGGCTCTTCTGATTTCAAGGTCAGAGTTTCTAATTCTGTGTCATAACTTGTCTTTGGGATTTCTCTAATTCTGCTCCTGTTATAATATACAAATGCATCTGGTTCTTAGATTGCTATTAGGCTATTTCATTTAGTGTCTGCAGGTTTTACTGTGCCTTTCTTATCTTCATTTTCTTCCCTATAGGCTCATCTAGAATTCTAAGCACCTAGAATAGTGTTTCTCAACTTCTTTTTTTATTATCTCTTCCTCCCCGAGGAAAAAAAATAATTTAATTTAAATCTTCCTAATGAGAGAAATTAAATACCGAGGAATAAGATATTGTCAAGTACAATGAGCTTTGGAGAGTCACAAACTGGTGGTCTGTATAAGATTTTTTTGTGTGTGTCCTAAAAACCAATTTTCATCTTGGGGCTCTGAAATGCTGTTAATGGGCAAACTAACTGAGATGACTTACCCCTGGCTGTTGGGGCAGGAAGGTGGGTTGTAGAACTTACAGATGAAACTGGCATATACTGTAGCTAGTGGTACACACACGAAACTGACATTACTCTTTAGCTGAAGGCTGTTTAGAAAGCCATACAACAATAGCTACTCACAAAGAGTCAGTACTTTAATGTGAATTGCTAATAATTTAAATATGCATTCCGTGTAATTGAATCGCTGGGAATTTCCAACTTTCTTTCGTTTTCCATATACTGTATAGGCCATATACATTAGGTCTTTCTCCTACACCCACTGCCTGCTTTATTTTAATGAGCTTTGTATGGGCTCCTGTCTGTTACAACTCTGGACTGAACTTTTAGATTTACTAGTATCAGACATGTGGCAGTTACATGTTTCTGTTTATAATTGTAGAGAAATGAATGCTGGCTTGTTGAGAGATAGAGAAACACTGCATTGGTAGATAAGTGCTGTCCCATGCTGGGCTTGACTGGCTGCCACCAACTCTGACATCCTCTGACCCTTGGCACAGAAAGAATGTAAATGAGCAGGAATCAGGGGCCCCAGGTAGCTTCTGTTTGTTTTTGCAGGAGAGCCAGATCGAAGCAATTTGAGAGGATGCCAGATTTTATGCATGTAGAGCCAAAGAAAAGAACAAGGATGGCAGGGAGGGGCCCAGGAATTAGGGAGGTGTACTTGCAGGGAGTAAAGGAAGGTGGAAAAGGAGGCTTTCCTTCATTTCTATGGGTAGAATTTTTAAGATTAACATGCTAATTTCTTTATTGAAGTCAAACAAGATTTTAAGTCATTTATCAGGGCTCATAGAGTACCTATTTATAGAAGTCAGAATAAAAGTAAATGAACCATGAATGCTAACATGCATCTAGCAAATTTAATAAGATTTAAAAGTTAAATAAACCAATGGAGCCTGCAGTTTTCTCCAGAGCCCCTGTACAAGTTTTAACCTTGGTTCCTCCCCCACTCCTTCATTTTGCATGGATTCTTGTAGCCTCAACTTTTAGAATGCTGATGTTTGTTTTTAGAGGGGATTTCAATTTTAGTGAAACATTTATTTGCTGACAGCTTTCTATTCAACCTGCTGAAAAATGGAAAAAAAATTTTCCAGGTAGCTAGACTTCAATAGGGGTAAAGAAGATTATAATAGTTACCCTTCATTGTGTAACCAATTGCCACAAGTGTGTGGCTTAAAACATTTTTTGTGGGATATGGCTTGGATGGGTTTCAGGGTCTCTTACAAGGCTGTAATCAATTGTTCACCGGGGCTGGCATCTTATCAGAAGGCTCAACTGGGGAGGGATTCACTTCTAAGCTCACATGGTTGTGGCATAATTCAGTTTTTTGAAGACATTTTGACTGGGAACCTCAGTTCCTACCTGCTTTGGAGGCCACCTTCAGTTCCTTATTACATGGGCCTCCCCAACTCTGCAACTTGCTTCATCAAAGCCAGCAAGAGATCCAGTTTGCTAAGCAGACATCCCAACACCTTGTCATATTTTGTTGGTTAGAAACATACCACCAGGTCTTCCCACACTAATGGGAAAGAGGTTACACAGGGCATTAATACCAGATGTGACCGCCTTAGGATTCTATGCCAAAGAGATACCTGGCTCCATTCTAACAAGCCTTTAAGACCTTGGGTTCCCTTTCTTGAGGGAAGGGATCTTGTACATTCTGAGTTAAAATATTTACAGAGTCTTTGCTAAGTGGTGGCCAGCACTTTCTGCAGCCCTGAGCCAGCACTGCGCATGTATGACAAGACCACTCTTTAAATACATGTATGTAGAAAACCATCTGCTTGAGATATCCCAAGGAAGAGAAAGAAAAAGCCCCATAGCTCTATCAAAAACAATGGCAGAAAACACACCCTCATCTTTTCCTTCTTGTCTTCAAAGCTGTAACAGAAAGAGGACAATGTATTCTAGTTCTAGAGATTCTCAGTTTTTATCTCTCATTAATTCCCAGCTGGATGCTCTAGGGCAAGATATCCAGGAAGCGTGTCAGGCACTGTGAATACAGATATGTGAAAGACATTGTCTCTTCCCTTAAGGAACTTCCAGTGTTGTGGATAAGTCACAGATGGCTTATAAGTCACTATGACTCGATGGCATCAAAGGCCTATGGAAAAGTTATGCAGCAGGGACACCATTATGCAGTGGGAGCACAGAGGCTGTAAACCTAATCCCAAGGTGCAGGTGGGTGGATATTAAGCAACGTTCAAGGAAGGTTTCCTGAAAGAGGTGATGCTGAACTGAATTAGTTGAGTTAAGCTTTGAAGAAACGTGAACAGGCTTTGCAGGGCAGGGGGCATTGGGTATGAAGGCTCAGTTGTGTGTCCTAAAGTTGTGTGTTTTCATCTTGGGGCTCTGAAATGCTGTTAATGGGCAAACTAACTGAGATGACCTTACCTCTGGCTGTTGGGGCAGGGAGGTGGGTTGTAGAACTTACAGATGAACCTGGCATATACGTGTAACTAGTGGTACACACACGAAACTGACATTACTCTTTAGCGAAAGGCTGTTTAGAAAGCCATACACCAACAGAGTGGGAAGTTTGGCACTTCATGAAACTGCAAGTTCTTCAGTGTAGACCGAGTGTAGGGGTCCACTGGAAAGGGATAAAAGGTGTGGCTGTCAAGGGAGGCAGGAGTCAGATAATCATGAGGATTCTTAGGTGTTAGTCTTAGGGAGTTTGGCCCTTACCTCGAAGGAATCAGGGGATAAACCAAACAGGTTTATGTTTTAGAAATAGAGAAGGATAAGGGGGTATGAGGAGATAAGAAGGCCAAATAGAATGAAGTGATGGGTCTCTAAAATACAGTGAAGTCAGAATAGAGACAGAGGATATATATATTGGAGAAATACTAAGGATGCAGAATTATTAAGATACAGGGATTAAATCGATTATAGAGGGTGAAGCAGAGGGAGAAGTGAAGCTTGCCTCCCCTTGCTGACTGAGGTGACTGGGTGGATGGTAGAGGTGATTCATCAGTCTAGAAAAATTGAGAAAAGCAATAAATTTGTGCTCAGTTTTGTAATTATTCATTGTAAGGGGCTTGTGGGACATTCCCCAGAAATGAGTATGTTCCAGGGTCTGTAGGTCAGGAGTTCAGAAAAAGAGGTCTGGCTAGGTGACAGATTTCATTCAGAGTTATATGCCTAGAGGTGGCAGTTCAAGCTGAGTGTGTGGAGATGATCATGAGAGAGTGTACAGACTCAGAAGAGAGCTAAGAGATGGACAGAGTGACACCTACCATTAAAGGGAAGGCGAAATTATAAGAGAGGAGGAGCACTAAGTTGTGTGGTAATGAAAGTTCTTAAGGTTGCCAGCCACAGAAACCAACACAACCTAGCTCAGGCAAAAAAAAAAAAAAAAAAAAAAAAAAAAAAAAAAAAAAAAAAAATATATATATATATATATATATATATATATTTATATATATTTAGAATTTATTAGAAGGCTGAATGAATTATCTGAGGCACTCAGGGATGTGAAACTAGGGACCATAGAGTCATAAGGAGCCCAGTGAGACTCTATCACTCTTAGTGTCTGATATTTCAGCAATGGTGTTTCTTTTTTCTATTTAACACCATCTTCCTCTGCTGCTCTGTGCACATGACAAACCCATAGCTTCCAAGGTTAAACCTCCCCTGATGAGATGGCCAATCTGACAGGTTGCCCCTCCTCTCAGTGCCATTTTTGTGGGAAGGTTAACCTAGTTTCTCCTCCTGTCTGGGGAAGGTACCTGTGATGCCATATAGTAAAAATATTGCTAACAAAGGCCTACTCCTGCTGGGGTCAGCCTCTAGAGAAGCAGCAGTGTGGTAAGAAGGGTATGCATGGTGAACTGCCCCAAAGAAACTAGGAGAGTGTGGGTGCAGGAGGGCCAGACAAGGAGAGGGCTTCAAGGAGAAGTGGTCCACAGTGTTTGAGGTCATTGACCCCACAGAGAGGCGGAACTGAGGAAGAGTGAAGACAGTGACTTAATGACACTGAGAAGCTAAATTTGTGAAAATAAGAGGGAAATTTTCTGTTGGTCGGTTGGTTTTTATTTAGATGGCACAGGTATAAATATACTTACCCGTGGTGGAAGAGGTAAAAGTCATCAAATTGGGATTGAGAAGATACAGCTGAAAGAGAGCAGTATTGAGGAATGGAGTTCCTGCGGAAGTGAGAAGGGATGTAGATGGAGTGTTGAACCCGGACAAGGAGGGGGCCACACCTCTTGCCAAAGTAGGAGGGCAGGAGGGGTATAATGTAGGTAATTTGGACTGTGGAGGGAAGAGGATGAGCTGCCCAGAATAAGTCCAGGTCCTTATACCCAGAATCATTCACACTCTACAAAACATCAGGTTCTTCTCTCACTCCTTGAATATACTGAATGTCTTTGTTAACAAAAACTTCATTATTCCATGCACCAGGGGACTGACACAGAGTTGCAGCCAGGACTGGGAGGGGTCCTTATAGGAGTCTCCAGTTGGGTCCGGTGTCCCTGTCCAATGTAAATACTTCTACATCCCTATGGAAACCCAAGAACATCCTGTGAGGAGCAAACATCAAAATGTGAGCCAACAAATGAAACTACGAGTCAAGGGCTTGATTGTAACCATGCAAGTTAAAACACTTAAAGTTTGTCTTTCTCCTATCTCCACATCATGGATTTCATCCTCACTGGGATGATTTTGGTTGTGTGAGGACAATTCAGGGTTGGGATACTATCTTAGGTGGCCTTGCTCCCAAGTTCCACAGCAGTCACTGCTGAAGAACATAGCTGAAGATGTCTGGCCCTGCCTGGGACTCACCCTCCCAATCATCACTTTATTTACCAAAGGACCTGGGAGGTTTTTTCCATGAACCTTAATGAGGCTGAATGAAATTTACTAGGATAGGGTTCAAGGAAAATTTAAGGAGATAAAGGAAGAGAAAGTAGGCTTATGTTATATGTCATTATATATATATATATATATATATATTTTAAAAAATATGTTTTTCATCTTCTGGGAAATCTTCTGGGTTTAGTTTATTAAAAAAAAAAAAGGAGGGGACGATGGTGATTTTACCCAAATTGTTTCCTTATCTTCTGCTTCACTCCACCCTCCCAACACTTCACCTGAAGAGTGAGCAATTCTTTTTCTCTTTTATGTCTAGGAAGCAGAACTATAGTTTGTGGGAATCCCTTCATGGTAATAGTCCCCGACACTTTTTTGAGTGCCTTGCATGTGACAGGAACTGTACCATCAAAACCCACCCCTGCCACTTGGCTGGCCGGCATGGGCAAGGGTCACCAGTTGGTACACTGGTCCATGCAGGGGCATGAACTTTCTGGAGTACTGGAGATGTTCTATGTCTTGCTCAGGGTGGGGGTTATGCAGGGGCATACATATGTCAATAGCAGATGTCTAACTGTTGTCAACGGGTGCAGAGAGCAAGACTCTCTGCAAAGAGGGATGCTTGGTGAGACCTGTTTTGTCAGTTCTTCCAGACTTTGGTAAAATCTCCCCACATTTCCCAGTCGATTCTAATTTTAGGTTTAGGATTTCTCTTCTTGATGCTAGGGAGGGGCATTGGACCATCAAGAGAGCAAAAACAAGTCCCTGGGACTCTGCTACTGCCCGCCTGCTCCCCTTTTCGTCACCTCCTGCCCAGCATAAACTTCAGAAGTTCCAAACCCTGGGGAGAGGTCTATCTGAATTTCAGGCAGCAGAATAAATTCTCAGGAGGGGCTGATGCATCCCAGGGGCTGGGCTTCCCCGGGCCCTTTATTGGAATTGGCTCTTATTCTGGACAGAGGGACAAAATCAGGGACTGTACTTTGAAAATAGAGACTTGATGGCCTTCCTCCAGGGTGAAGTTATAATGGTGAATGGGTACAGATGCGGCTTTATCCAGCTTTAAGCTGCCCCGCCCCCCCAGCCCGTTACTAATTCCTAATACTTGCAACACAACTCTCCTGGTGAGACCAATAGCCTCCTAAAGTCTCATTCCTCTATTAACTGTATACTTTGCTCATGCTGTCACATTTCTTTTTCACTTTGAAGTCTTTGTTTGAATCAAAAAAGTACTTTCTTTGAATTTGCCTGGCCGACTAGTTATCTAGATTGGCTCAAAGTCCATGAGTAGAAGTAGTAGTTCCTGTGTCATCTTAAATACTTGGGGACAATTCATGGGAACAACTTAATCTGTCGTGTTATGGGGATTTTGTTCTCACTTGTTAATTAACAAACTCTTTTGGGGAGCTGAGACTCTAGAGCTGAACACCTGACTTCAGGCGACTCTAGAATGTTATTTTCTTAAAGCTGGTTTAATCATTAATTTGCAGGAACACTTGAAGAGTTTGGTTTAGTTTAAAAAGTATTCATTTCTATAAGTCAATTTATATGGTGTTAAAGAACAAACAAAACTAATTCATTGTAATAAAGGCCAGAAGAGTGGTTACCTCAGGAGAGGGTGGGGACAGGGCAGGGGCATGAACTTTCTGGAGTGCTGGAAATGTTCCATGTCTTGCTCAGGGTGGGGGTTGCACAGGGGCACACATATGTAAACTTTCACAGAGCTATACATCGGCAAAAAAGAGAAAAAAAATTCTCATCTAGGAGTTTATACCATCATTCTCCAAGATCACAGACTGTTATAAATCCTCAGTGTAGATGTTTGGAGGGTTTTAAGACTGAATAGGAGTTATACGATCAGATTTGTACTTTGAAGAGCTCTCTCTGGTAGGTGCTGAAGAAAGGTTGGGCAGGGCCAAGAGTGAGACCAGTGACAAGGGCTCAGGAGGCTGATTCAGTGGTCCAGGAAGAGATAATGGGTCCTTGGATTAGATGGTGGAGGGGGAAAGAAGATGGAGGGATAGGTGGGCTGTGGGAGAAGGAGGTGTTGAGGATGACTCCCAAGAGTCCAGTAGTGTGGATGGAGGGACCATTGCCTGGAGATCAAGAAGCCAGCTGGAGACAGCGTAGGTTTCAGATGCCTGTGAGCCAGCTTTAGTGATGAAAGTGGGTAATTAAATAAATAAGTCTGGAGTCAGAATATAGGTCTGGGCTGAGGTTATAAATTTGGGAGTGGTGTGGTATTTAAAGCAGTGGGAGTGCATGAGATCACTTTGGGTGGGAGCATAGAGTTTCAAGACCAGGGATTCCAAGACTGTCCTGGGGAATTGCCATATTCAGCGGTCAGGCAGGGAAGAATCTGAACAGGAGATTACAAAGGAGTGCAAGAAAGGTAGAAGGACATCAAGAAGACTGCGATGCTATGATGCCACAGCATCCAAGGCAAGAGTGTTTCTAGAAGCAGAGTAGTCAACAGCGGTGAAGGCTGTAGAAAGCCAAGTAAGTTGAGGACTGAACTCCTCAGGTGGATTTAGTATCACGGAGGCCACTTCACCTCAGCAAGAATGGTTTCCGTGGAGGTGTGGTGGTCGAAGCCACACTAGAATGAGGGAGGCAAAGACAGATTTTTTTTTTCCTGCAGGATATTTATTGCGTTAGGTGTATATTCCAAACAACAATCCTTTCTGTAACACTTAATTGTGTAACAACATTTAAATTGGTGTTTAATTCTACAGCACAACATAAAAGGGATTAATTGGGGTCCCAGTTTCTTAGTTGTTCTAGCCAAAGAGATTGAATTTAGAAAATGCTGTGGGAAATTATTTTCAAGTCCATATATTTACTCT
Source organism: Leopardus geoffroyi (assembly GCF_018350155.1). NCBI lineage: Eukaryota > Metazoa > Chordata > Mammalia > Carnivora > Felidae > Leopardus > Leopardus geoffroyi. The sequence goes on from NC_059328.1 coordinate 140,403,951, forward strand.
GTAGGATTTTTAAAGAGATCATTTTCACAGTCCATTCCTGCCCCCACACAGAAGTGAACTGTATGCTACTTGAATCATGTTGCTTTAAAGGGCAAACTGTTGAGTGAACTTTCTTGGGAAATTTAGAATTTCCCTAGCTGATATTGAGGGTAAGTATCCCTCCAGGCTAAAAGACCAGCATCTTTTTTTAAACCTATTCTAGAAATCCCAATAATTGAAAGAAACCAGGGCAGTCAGTGCTTGTGTCACATTATGTCAGAAATCAAATATACCGTTTTGTTGACTTAAATACATAGGTTGAGAAAAAGGTGAGGGGGAAAGAAAAACAGTCTCAACATTACGCCCAGGTCTTTGGTGTGGGAAGTGTTTTGTGATTATGATGCATCATGTCGTTTTGGTCAATAACATCGGACATACACAGTAAAAGTGTGACTCTTACATCTTGGAGGGTGGGTGATGGCACTTGGATCCTGAGTGCTCCACCGTGCTGGGAATGAAGGCATGACGTGAGTACTGCCTGGAGCCCAGGAGGTAGTGGGTGCCCAACGGTTCTTAAGTGTTGAATAATATTCCATAGAATGGAAAATCCATCCCTGGCAATCTCCTTTCTCTTGCTTTCTTTCTGAGTCTCGGGCCTTTAAGGGAAATGGTCTGCATTAAATTTCTTATTCAACTTAGGAGATTCTGCTGAGAATTGCAAGGTCAGATCTATAGTGAGGTTCTTCGTACCGTAGTGTCAAGGGGAAGAGGAAGAGTTATCTTGCTTAATGGAAAGGTGGCATACATTAGGCTCTTATTATAGGTGGTTAATATTTTTAGGATCAAATTTGATTTTGCAGCATACTCATGTTTACCAAATGTTACACATCCGTTTGTTTCTTCTTTTTTGCCTGTGCTGGGATGATGGAGGAGAGAAAATAGCAAAGAGCTTAATTTTTTCTGGCACTGGGCCAAAGTTTCAGGGACGGTTGGGTGTTCAGCTTAGTCCAGGGAAATTTTAATCTTCAAGGATCTAGAGAGACTTATGGGAGTGTTCGTGACTCATTGGAAGAGCAGTTTCGCCAACTTACTTTAGGATTTACTTTAGATTAGAATCATAGGGCCTTTGCACATCTTTCTTTAGATGGAGATGGGGTATGTGTAGATTTATTTTGGAGGTGGCCAAAATAGCACTTGCCTTGATGTCTTGAGAATTTTTCATCAGTGTAAAAGAACCTTGTATGTAAATGCCCGTGTAGTTAGCATGTGTATTTTTTTTTTTGAAATGGAGAGACAGAGAGAGAGAGAGAGCACGTGCATGAACACTAGTGGGGGAGGGGCAGAGGGAGAGAAAGAGAGAGAGAGAGAGAGGAGGGAGAGAGAGAGAATCCTAAGCAGGCTCCATGCTCAGCACAGAGCCCAACTCAGGGCTCGATCCCACGACCCTGGGATCATGACCTGAGCCAAAATCAAGAGTTGGACACTCAACCGACTGAGCCACTCAGGTGCTCCTAGCATATGTATTTTTGTGTAATGTTTACATATAAGTGGCATCAAACTAAATTATTCTGGGCCTGTAAGGCTGAGTCATGCAGCTCTTGGAGGTAGATGTGGGTATGAGTGGGGAGAAACACGAGTGAGAGGTTTCTGTACCTCTGAAGGTTAGTTGAGGATGAGAATGACGTCTGTTGGTTTTTGGTCACCTGCTGAAATGGGGGCCTGCTCTCTGTCTTGGTGTGATGAAAATAAGGCCCAGAAAATCCATATGCGTTCTTTGACCCTGGAGTCCCAACTATCTCAAACAAGATTTTGAATGTATCTTTTCTAAAACAGGGTCAGGAAAGTGGAGTTCTCCTGTTTGTTCTTTTACCCTCTTGTTTCCCTGCCTCTTCCATCATGCTTTCTTATAGGCCTGCAGTTATAACTGATACCGACACACTAAATCTCCTCCCAAGTGCCCTGAAGGGACCATTTTGTTACTATTATTGCTGTTGTTATTATTACCATTAGAGGCAAGGAATTGGCTTTGACAGGTGGGAGGGGGGACCCCACAAGAGAGTGTGGCTGGGGTGAGGGGAAGCCCTCTGACTGAGATATGAGAATATTCTATAGGATATCACTAATGAGAACAATTTCGTGAACATGCAGAGCATATGGAATTGGGCGTCTAGTTCCGAAAATGCTACGGCTGCAAAATTACAATTGCAGTATTTTCTTAGTACATAAGCCAAACATTATTTTAGCCTGAGAGGAGGCAGCTGAACTGGAGATATGGAACACACCTAAACAAATGTGACCCTGGATGGAGCTGCAAAAACACAAAAGGGCTGCCTGCTGGCATGGAAATCACCCCAGGGCTGAAACAACAGAAGCTAAGGTCCAGCAGCCTCTGCCTGGGTGTGTGGTTCACCCTGGGTCTGTTTTGGAGGCTCTGGGAAAACAGCCCTGCAGATAAACCCCAGATTTGCAATCCAAAACCCGTACAGGACAAACAGCTCTCTCTAACTGGGCAATATGGAAGAGCTTTCTGGCTGTTAACTCACATTATGCAAGCTATTTGTATGCCCCACCTTTCATCTGAACACTATTAAAATAAATAGAGGTGGTGGTCCTTCCGCCCCACACTGACCCCAGCACTTTTTTCTCCGCTGCCTCTGACCTTCTCTATAGTGGGCGGGGTCCTTCTAACCTGGAGAAAACACTGCAGGAATGCTCAAAGAACTGCGGCTACTAAGGACCACTGCTTGGCAATGTAATGAGAAGTAAATGCAATTCATTGTGTTACTTAAATGTAATGTAAAAGTGTATTATCCTCAGTCACCATACGTATGTAAAGCGTCTGATGTTAATACATCACCACGTGCTCATGTCCTACCTCCTGTCTTGCCGGCTTTATGCAATATCTCATTTGGGGCAGCTTCATCCAAGTTCACACAGCTCACAAGGAGCAGAACTGAGATCTGATATCCTTAGAACTCACAGTAAAACCTCTGTGTAACCAACCAGTGGTACTATTCCTAATATTTAATATCCCTGTTTGATAGGTACAGTGCTGAGTAAATTCATTTAATTAAATATAGCACAGTCCAAAGCATGTGTGTTCCTCTCTCTTGGTTTTAAACAAACTGTCCACAGTGCAGTCCCCAAACAGTATACCTTACTGTCTTCTTTGTCACACTGGTGCCAAGAGGTGGCATTAAATCAGACTTCTACTGTACAGGAGTATGAGCAGGGAAGAGGAGAGGAGCAGAGAAGGGGAGAGAGAGAGAGAAAGAGAGAGAGAGAGAGAGAGAGAGAGAGAGAATGAGAATCTTAAGCAGGCTCCATGCTCAGCACAGAGCCCGACTCAGGGCTCGATCCCACGACGATGCTGGGATCGTGACCTGAACTGAAATCAAAGTTGGATGCTCAACCTACGGAGCCACCCAGGCACCCCAGGGTTCCATGTTTTAACTGGGTTTAGACCACTGCTGCTAAGAAAATCGATGGCACCTGGTTTAGAACTTAGTCTGCAAGAAAGATGAAGAGTCTATTCTACTTTGAATTAGGCAAGTGACTTCCCTGTGGCAAAGTAGATGACTTACTGTTTTCTCTTTCTTCCTTTTTTTTGGGAAACGTGCTGAAAAATGTGGTCTCTTGGGTCTGTAGGTAAGTCTTGGTGCAAGGAGATGGTGCAGGAGTCTGCCTGCTTTGCTTAATGACGTAGGAAAGCTGCAGTTGCTAAACAACAAGCCCTAGGTTGCAGTGGGCACTGTGCGACACTAGCTGCTTTCGTGGGCTTTTAGGAGCACTGCAGGAGACAAGAGCATTCCTCCCAGTCTCTCTCCTCAATAGAAGAAGGCACAGTGGCTCTTGTGGGCCAAGTAATTATGTAAGTGGAGAAAAGCAAAGCAAGGAAAACTGTGTTAGGCCCCATCTTGTCCTTCCAGTCTTCATACTGTCATCTTTGTTTGCTGGCTCTGTATTATCCTTGCCCCGAAGCCTCCCTCGGCCTCTGTGTTCATTCATTACAAATGCACCAAGTCTCCCACGTGCCAGGCCCTGGGCCGGACCCAGGGGATCCAGTAAGACCACTTCGTGTCTACACTTTTCTCTGCACCTTCTAAAACTGGCGATGCCTAAGTCTTACGAATTCTTGGGAGGGTCTCTCCTAGCTGTATTTAATTCATAGGAAGAATCAAGGGAGCTTATGTGATCAAACTTTTAATAATAGTACTTGTCCTGTCACTTCACTTTAGTGCTCTTGTTTTTAAGTAGCCAATTGAGGGGCGCCTGGGTGGCTCAGTCGGTTGGGCCTCCCACTTCGGCTCAGGTCATGATCTCACAGCTTGTGAGTTCGAGCCCGTGTCGGGTTCTGTGCTGACAGCTCAGAGCCTGGAGCCTGATTTGGATTCTGGGTCTCCCTCTGTCTCTCTGCCCCTTCCCTGCTCACACTCTGTCTCTCTCAAAAATAAGTAAACATTAAAAAAATTTAAGTAGTCAACTGAGCTTCAATATTTTAACTTATTCTAATATTCATTAGATATTTAATATTCATTTAGGTATCTAATATTCAGATGTTTTTTGAGCGCCTATTATCTTCAAGATACAATATGGTTCCTGTTACTGATGAGTGGTTGTTTTGATTTGCACAAGTCTTTTTGCAGAAGGTAGAAAGGAAGCCTTGCGCTCAGCAATTCGATTTAATAAGCCGGCTACCCTTTTCGGTCATACAGCTCCTCATCCTACCCTGCAGTTGCCACATGAGGCCTCTCTGACTCGTGCTGCAGGACACTCTTCCTGTCAACAGGGCACTTCTCCCCCACGTTTGCATCCCGGTTCGTCTTGCAGTGTGTGTATGTCTTAAGTGCCTCATCTAAGAATCTTGTGCCTACACTTTTTCTCCACAGTGTTCAGCAAAGTGTCTTGCAGAGAGTATAGATATGCAAAAAATACTGATTGGATGATTGGCTGATTTTTATAATAGAGTGATTCTATTTGAGGATACTGAGTATTAGCAAACATTTTAATGATCATCTTGGGCTGTTTGTGGAAGATATTTATTTGATCATTGAATTGACTAAAATCTGCTCTCTCAGGAGCCTTTGGGCATTTTGTAAATCAGAGTTTGTGTTGGGTTGAGCAAGCAGGAGGGCGTGCATGTATGGAATAGGGGCTCCCTCAATTAAAGGGCAGAGGCAGTGTCATCAGAGAATACATTCAGGCTGCAGCCGCTTTGGTATCAAATAAGCAGCTGGAAATTCAGAGCAGGTGGGAACTGGAGGACTAACGCCCAAGAGGTAGAAGAAAGTGAATGAAGTAGAGACCACCAGTGACCACTGAGACCTGTTACAAAACGGGTAAACCATCAAAAGCCTGGTCTTTACAAACCACTCACTGTAAATGTTTGACAATAACAGTATAGAGTAAAAAAATATCTTACCAAAGGATGCCCAGTGCCTAGTAGAGTGGACTAGACCTTCATTTATTTTTTAAATATTAAAAAAAATTTTTTGAATGTTTATTTATTTTAAAAGAGAGAGAGCATGTGAGCAGGGGAGGGGCAGAGAGAGAGAGAGAGAGTGGGAGAGAATCCCAAGCAGGCTCCGAGCTGTCAGCGCAGAGCCCAACATGAGGCTTAACCCCATGAACCGTGAGATCATGACCTGGGCTGAAATCCAGAGTCGGAGGCTTAACCAACTGAGCCACCCAGGGGCCCCTAGACCTCCATTTTAAAAATTGGTATTTGAAAAAATTCTGGATTGGAGTGGTATCAGATTTAACCCCAATTAGCAGTGGGAGAGTTTATTCTCACGTGCGTGCTCAAGCTCACATATACTTCAGGTCTGTGTCTGTTGCAACAGAGCCACGGGGCTGAAGAAGCCCTACTCTGGGCTCTGCTCTGTCCCATGTCATCTGTACCCCTTTAGGCTTAGGTATGCCGTCGTCCTCTCGGGATCTGTTATGTCTTTTAGAATACAGGAATTCTATCTTCTTACCTACCTGAGAATAAGAGAATTGACTAGATAGCTGAAATTTATGGCTAATATCTGTGATTCACCAATTTAATTCATTAATGCAACAAGTATTTATCGAGCATAGACTACAAAGTGCCAGGTACTATTTTAAGTTCCAGGCACACAGCAGGGACCAGACAGGATCCCTACCCTTGAGAAGCTTACATTATCTGCAGGATGAGGGGGGACAGACAATAAGCAAAATAAATCAATAAATGAGACTGTGTATTCAGAGGTAAAATTAAGTAATATGAGGTCTACCTAGAAATACAGCAGAATAGGGGGGTGGAGAGAGATTTGCAGTTTTAATAAGGTTAGGGAAGACATCACTGGTAAGGTGACATTGCACAAAAACTTGGTGGAGGTGAGGAAGCAAACCGTATTGATCTCTGGGGAAAGAGCACTCCTCACAGACGTAGGAGTAAGTACAAATACCCTGAGGCAGGAGTTATTGGCAACTCTGAGAGATAGCGAGCAGTGATCAGGGGAGTGTAGTAGGACATGCGATGAGAAAGGTAATGGGAGCTGGACTATATAGTGCCTTGGAGGCCTTTGTGACACATCCGGATTTGACTCTGAGTGAGGACAACCGATGTATCTTTTACAAGAATCACCGTCTGCTGTGCTGAGAAGAAACTAGAGGGGCCAGGGTGTAAGCAGGGAGAACAGGTGGAAGGTTATTGCAGTATTGCAGGTAAGAGGTGACGGGGCACTGGAGTGGTGAGATCACTCCGGATGTATTTTGAAGATTTACAAATGGATAAGGTGTGAATGTGAGGCCAGGAGTGGAGTCAAGGAGGCACAGATTCTGGCACATGGGTAGAGGTGGTGGTGAGAAGTTCTTTTCTGGTTTCTTCAGATTTCTCAGTGAAGTGAGAAAACAAATCACCAGCAGAGAGTGACGCTAGAGTGGAGAATGGTAGAAGTTTGAGGGAGAACAGAGAAGCTATCATGTTGTCATCCAGGAGAATAGGAGCCATGAATGAACTAATGTCTAATGCTGTGGACTAATTTCTAACGCTGCTGGTGGTCTTTATTATCAGTATTAATGTACCTTCGTCCGTGCTATTCCATTTACCAAGTGCTTTCTCATAAGCTGACTGTCCCAGCAACCCTGCCAGGTGGCAGAGAGAGCGGGTGTTCTAAAAGCACACAGCTGGAAGTCAAGGCATGGGGCTCAAATCCAGGTCCTCTGGATTGAATCTAGAATTCTTTTTCCCTGTCAAGCTTCTCTTTTTCAGTGAGTGTTAATTGGCAATGATTTCCAGGTATGAAAGTACTTCACAGGATCTCTATTCGTCCTCCCGTGTTTTACTGCTCCAAATAGTCCCACAGAGAGATCAGACTCAGTGCTCTTTGTTCGTCACTATCAAGTGTTGATTTCTATCATTTGGGGTTGCAGTCCAGGGTAAAGCAAGTGTAATGGTGAGAAAATCCTTGCAGAGCTTAAAAATGAAGTCTACTTAATAGGAAAAGCATAGCCTTGTTAATGGAAATTCTGGTTGCTTTCCAGATCATAAATACGTTTTTAGAAATACTTTTGCTAACATGGGAAGTCGTAATTTCCTTAAGTGCAAAGTATTATTATTAATAAGAATTAGGTATGAAATTATTCTTCTTACTCTGCAGCCACAACTTGTATGATCCTAATTGTGTCATATGCATAGTAATATTAGGGTAAAATATCTTTCCTTCTCCCTTAAGTATGGTTAGAATTTCTAAGGTACAACTGATGATTTTCCTGTTGTATTAGAAGATTAGAATCTTAATCATTTTCAATGCTGCATCTCCTCTTTTAAATGCTGACTTTTACAAGGAACTCTTCACCATACTCTGCCTTCTGAATTTTACTCACTGCTTTTCACCCTCTTTGAGATCTGATTCTGTGGCCTTAAATCATGTTTGTGAAACTCACACTGGCAGCAGTCAGCATCTCAGTTTGGTGTTACTGACCATACCGTAAATCACTGGAGTTTCTAAATCTTTCAATAGCTTGATTCAAATCTCGTATAAAATCAGTTAGTGTCAGGGCAACTTAAATATGCACAAATTTTTGTCACACCTAAAAACTGGAGGAATTCAGAATGTCTGCAGAAGAGTAGTAGATACTCAAATGAATAGCCTGGTGTAATGTTGCTACTTCATTACTTTAAGAGAAAGTTATGAAAATATTGTGCACTCACCTTCTCTAGAATTCTTTAAGGGAGGCTACGTTTTCTTATACTGCTAATATTTTACATATGATTTTGCTTGGACAGAGGGCAATAGGCTTTAACTAGAAAGTCTTTGATGATCTTTTAAAATATTCTCCAAGGAAAATGGTAAGAATAAAAAACTTTGAATATCAATATCTGGTTTATAAAGAAAATATTCCAATGAGTGTTTTGGGGATACTTTTTATTGTGGTAAAATATGCATAACATAAAAGTGACCATTTTAACCCTTTTAAAGTGTACAATTTAGTAACATTAATTACATCCACAATGTCGTACAACCATCACCACTGTTCAATTTCCAAACTTTTTATTATCCCAAGCCCAGTAAGTGCTTTTTAAATTACATAAAAGTACTAAAAGTTTCCTGTACGAGCTGACTGACCTTGAGAATTGCCTGAAGTTTTAGTAGGTCAGTAAATAAGTTTTGGGTCAGAAATTATCCAATACGAGTGTTCATTTCGTAATATGTTCATTTCTTACTAGGCTGAGCTTAACCACATCTTTGGTCTCATTGATTATTGTTAAAATTCGGTTTTTCAGGTAAGGTGATTGCTTTCATGACCCTTCCCTTAATCCCTTTATCAAAGTACCACAAAATTAATCTGGACGTCTGTTACTTTAACATCAAAGAGATTTGGCAATCCCGTGTATCGCCACATGTACAGTCCAAAGATTAAAGTCCGTTCAGTTTAAAGAGATCCCAAATAACAGATGACTGAAAGAAGCCATACATGAAAACTAGAATGAAAGAGAAATGATCTTACTAAGTCATTATGAGTCAGAGCCTTCCATGAACTATGTAAATACCATTGAAAGGAATCAGTTTGGCAAATTACCATGAACTGAGTGTACTTTGAGCAAATGTAGAACTTTTCAATTTAAAGCATTGATGCATTTGCTTTTAGGTAACCGTGGTAATGACTTCCTAGTACCTGATGATATATACCAGTAAATCATGTAACTGACTTTCCCTACTTAGGTAGTGCTTACTATGACCTGCACATCTTTCTCCACCTGTAAAATATGTGTTCATCTTTAAGGATTTAAATTAAATGCCATTTCTTTTGTGGCGACTTCCCAGCTCCCATGGACAGCCATTGAGTCTTCCTTTATGGGCCAATACTACTCTGCAAAGAAAACCAAAAAAAAAAAAAACGAAAAACCCCACAAAACTCCATATTGTAGCAAACATCACATTAAATTCTCATTTCCTCTACACTGGAAGCTTCTTAGGGATAGGGACCGTGTCTTGTTCCTACTTGTATTCCTACCGCAGTTCCTAGCGCATAAGAGAAACCTGTTAAACACTTGTTGACTGACTAAATGCATGAACGAATCAATGTAAGCATCCATACTGGGATTTTCATTTTTTGACAGCGTCTTAATTATAAGATGTTTATATTTTACCTACTAAATAAATTGGCAAAATGTATATAGTGACCAATTTTATGTGTTGAGGTGGCAGCTGTTTCCACTTGTGACATAAACTGAAGACAAAGTATTTTGATCACAAACTCTTGGACATTTTGCCCGTGGCTGTAGAAAACTCAAGATGGTGTTCCCTGGAGAAATTCCTGGATGACTGTGTATGTTTGTCATGGGAATTGAGAAGGCTCTGGGGGACATGTCTCCTTCAAGTCCTTAGTGCCAGAGTGTGAAATCTCCCATCATCTGCTTTGTTCTGGGTAAAGGCCCAGCACTGGTCCCAATACCCACGGGCATTGGTCAGGGAAACATTCCACTTGACATGGCGCTTGCCACTGTTGGGCACTGGTGTTACATTGCAGCTGGCACCACAGAGGAAATAGTACAAAGAGAACAGCTGTCACTGAGGATTTCTGTGATGAGACAATGGGACTTCCCTCACTCCTTATGAAGTTCTGTCCAGGTGCAAATATAGCGACCCTCTGCCTTCAAGTGGCTTCATAGGACCCATCCTTTCATTTTGCCTCCCCTTGGCTTCTCTTTTGATTCCTCTTCTGCCCTGAAGGAGAGCTCATGGCATTCTAGGTGGCAGAGTGTGAGTGAGGACAGGTAGTCCTGAATGTCTCATTTTATTCACTCTGCATAAATTCAACCGACTGATCTCCCTGGCCCTCTCTGCATGCAACACTCAGAGCAGAAGCATCTGAAAGGCACATTTCTTTCATTAAGCCCCCAGGAGGACAAACCCAGCAAGGACATACTGGATTTATCTGAGTTTAATGGTATTCGTCCAAGATAAGCCCTGGTGTGCAAACGAAATTGGCAATTTGGATAACTAGCAACAGAGTCCTAATATCAGTCATGTCTGCAGAGGCTATCTTGGTGACCTTCTTGTTAAGAATCCGGGGACTTAACCGGTCTTCTCAGCCAGGCAATTGGGGAGATTTATTTTCCTAGAGTGAAATGCCCAGTGAATTCAGTGAAAGCAATTAGACTGGTTCTGTACAGAAATTGAAATTTTTCCTTTCCCATGATTATCAAACAGAGAGATCAAACCTTATTTGTTTGTGCTCTTTCCAGGACAGCTATGGGAAAGGGGGAGGGAAAAGGGTTGACTTTTCTCTGGCACTAAAAATACAAGGATACATTTATCTTTATGTGTGCCGAGGAGGCGGGGGAGAGGGAGAGAGAGAACAAGAGAACTACCTGCTTTGGAGAGTGGAATGGGGTTGGGCTCCCTTTCCAGGAGTTGGACAACAAAGGCAGTGCTTGGGCCTAGAACATCACCACTGTTCCCCGAGCCACTGTTCCCCAGGTGCAGCTGAATGCACACATTTTGGCAAAGGATCAAGAATTTCTCCCCAAACCTGTAATTAACCATTATAATTGCCTGTGTTTTCCAAAATGAAAATGTCCTGAAAACCTAATCCATATATTTTAACCTTTTGAATCTTCTGTAGAAAGAGAAAGAGCATGTGGGCCAAGTTACCCCTTCTTGAAGAATGAAGACTAACCTGAATTTAGTTATAATTATAAGGACAGGAGAATCTTCAGAACAGTAATGGCAGGGTAGTAGGTTTTATTTCCTATTGCACTTAGGTTTGGAGTATTTTTGTTTCCACAGCTGCGTAGAACTTCCCCCTCTTTGTGAGATGATTTTCAGATTTCTCATCTACCATGTGCTTTAAATTTTAATAATGCTTATTGACATGGAAAGGCCTGATTTTCTGCTTCTCACTGATTTCATCCTCTTTCCTTTAGCGGCTAGAAACTCCTGTCTCTGGCATTGCATGGCCTTCAGCCGGAGGGGGGAAACGGGCCCTTTATTATCAGACTCAGAGTTGGACCTGAATACCTTGCTTGTGGGCGTATTCTGGTGAAAACAAGGAGACAGGGAGCACAGGGTGATGCTGGCATTGAAGCGCTGTGCCTTCTCATTTAGCAGAGAGCAACGGCTCAGAAAATAAACATTGTAGAATACATCTGAAGCCTAATGGAATTTCTGAAAAGGAGAGAATGGATGTAAGTTGCGCTGTAGTCAGCACTGAATAGGGGTTTCTGGTGGACCAGCGCTAATGCCCCTTTCTGGATGGGAGCTTGCCACCAAGCAGCACGTGGCCACATGTAGTCCTAATGCGCGCTGGCTACCTACTGAGTATCAGCAATGAGGTACATCGAGAACATGGGAAGATGTGTTTTATCAACACTTAGTCTCTTCTAATTGCCTTTTCATGTAATTCACAAAATTGAGGCTTATCCTGCTTCTCAGAACCTTGTGTGTCCTTGAACGTGTGGGACTACAGTGGTCACCAATGCGACCAAATGGAAAAATCTTAGTGCACCCGGCACGGCAGTGACAATGTCCTTTTAGCCACAGGAAGCCAACTACATCTTCAGTTTGAGATTATCTGTTTTTAAAAAAAATTAATTCCACTATAGTTAACAAACAATATTACATTAGTTTCAGGTATACAATGTAGCAATTCAACAATTCTGTACATTACTCAGCACTCATTGTGATAAGTGTGCTCTTACCTTGAAGAGCACCTTACACTTACACTTGAAATCACCCTCACCTATTTCACCCATCCCCCCTCCCACCTCCCCTCCGGCAACTACCGGTCTGTTCTCTATAATTAAGAGTCTGTTTCTTGTCTTTCTGTGTCTCTCTTTTTTTCTCTTTGCTCATTTGTTTTATTTCTTAAATTCCACTTATAATTGAAATTATATGGCATTTGTTTTTCTCTGATCAGCTTATTTTATGTAGCATTATACTCTCTAGCTCCATTTTTGTCGTTGCTAATGGCAAGATTTCGTTATTTAAAAAAATTTTTAATGTGTGTTTATTTTTGAGAAACAGAGACAGACAATGAGAGAACTACCTGCATTGGAGAGTGGGATGGGGTTGGGCAGAGACGGGGAGGAGGGGGAGAGAGAGAGGGGGAGGGGCAGAGAGAGGGAGACACAGAATCCGAAGCAGGCTCCAGGCTCTGAGCTGTCAGCACAGAGCCTGATGTGGGGCTCAAACCTGCACACCATGATATCATGACCTGAGCCAAAGTCAGATGCTTAACTGACTTGAGCCACCAAGGTGCCCCAAGTTTTCATTATTTTTAATGGCTGAATAATATCCCATTGTATATTTATACCCTGTTTTCTTTATTCATTCGTCTATTGATGGACACATGGGTTGCTTCCGTAACTTGGCTATTGTAAATAATGCTTCAAAAAACATAAGGGTGCATGTATCCCTTTGAATTAGTGTTTTTGTATACTTTGGGTACATAACCCAGTATTGTGATTACTGGATCATATGGTATTTCTATTTCTAATTTTTTGAGGAACCTCCATACTGTTTTCCACAGTTGCTGCACCAGTTTGCATTCCCATCAATAGTGTGTGAAAGTCCTTTTTCTCCACATCTTCACCGACACTTATTTCTTACGTCTCTGATTTTAGCCATTCTGATACGTGTGAGGTGATACATTTCATGGTGGTTTTGATTTGCATTTCCCTGATGATTAGTGACATTGAGCAGAGATTCTCTATTTTTGTATAAACTTTCAGTTCCCAGAGGAACATCTGAACAAAATGTTTTTTTTCAAAGGAGTAGAATCAAGGACTGATACTTGGATTGAATGTGGGTAGTGGCAGAAGGAAGAAAACATGTTAATATTTCTAACAGCAAATTTAGTCCTCTTCATGCTTCTCTCTTAAGCCAAATCATTTTGAGTAACAGAGGTCCTTGTTTGGGTTGCAGATGGAAGGAAGCCAACCGGCATCTAATTCTCTTCCTTTTCTCACCTTGCCCTTTATGCAAATAACTAGCATACGTTAATTTCACTTACTCATTCTTTCAGTTGTTTAATAAATATTCTCTTATGATTCACTACATGGGAGGGACTGTGTTAGATGCCTGTGATGCAGAGATAAATAGGACAGGTTGCGGGCTGGAAGAGCCTCTGGTTGGGTGTGGAGGCAGGCCTGCCGACAGTGGATACAGCACCGCCTCTCTGAGAGTGGTGCAGAGGAAGCTAGGAGGAGGTGAGCAACTCAGTGGGAAAAGAGTGGGGGAAGGTTCTCACACGGGAACCTGCTTAGGCTGAGATACAAGGATAAACATTCACCAGGCAGATAATGAGATGAGACACTCCCAGCAAGAGGAACAGATCAGGAGGTAGTAGGTAGACTAGAGAATGTAGAGGGAGCTCTAAGTACAAACAATGACATCAATTGAGAAAATAGGAAGACATCCTTCTTCAAGCATCTTTGAAGCATCTTTGCAAATCATCTTTGCATGTACTGTACGAGACCAAGGCTTATCCTACACTTAGCCTTGACCCATGGAAGGTGGGGTCTAGATGGCAGATGGCCTTGGTGCTGCCCTAAAGAGTTTGGAGTCCTCCTAAGTATTTGATAGGGAGTGTAAAAGGACCTGGAGTGAAATCACATGTCCATATTTTCATTTTGGAAAGTATTAAGTTATAAATGACTGAACTTAACTTAAACTACCTTATTTTTCCCCCTCTCTCATAAGTGGGAGGTCTGAGGGGTGTTCTGGCTCCAGGTACAGTGGAATCTAGGGGTTAAAGTGGTGTCATCGGGACACTGTCTGTGCCTTTCTCTCCACAAGTCTCTGTGTCATTTCTCCTCTTGATTTGCTTTGAGCACCTCTTTTGTACAAATTGGCTTGATTCTTTTTTTTTTTTTTTTTTAATTTTTTTTTTTCAACGTTTATTTATTTTTGGGACAGAGAGAGACAGAGCATGAACGGGGGAGGGGCAGAGAGAGAGAGGGAGACACAGAATCGGAAACAGGCTCCAGGCTCTGAGCCATCAGCCCAGAGCCCGACGCGGGGCTCGAACTCGCGGACCGCGAGATCGTGACCTGGCTGAAGTCGGACGCTCAACCGACTGCGCCACCGAGGTGCCCCAAAATTGGCTTGATTCTTAAGAGACTTCTCACATGTTAACAGATATGGACACTGATTTCTTCAGATATTTTGTATACATACATAGTAGCAATACAGGGAGGGGAAAGAGCTCTGGGCAAAAGTGCTGGGGAGTTCTCTGGCTTGGTTGACCACATGCCCATTCCTAAACCAATCTTTGTAGCTAAGGAGATGTGTATTCCATCTAGGTCTGGGTCAGATGCCACCCCCTTTACAGATGGTGGGGGAATTAACCTGTGATTCCCTAAACTACAAAGATAAAAGGGATGAAAAGTTTGAGTGAACTTCTACAGAAATAGAGGGCAATGTACCACAACACATAAAGCTGTAGGATTAGCCTGGTGCAGCTTCCTGCCAGGCGTTCATTTCACATGAATTCAGATAGCACGTTGGCTTTATATGAAAACAGATGAATACATTATGGAGTAGAATGTAGTTGACACTTTTAAAAAAATGAAACATGAGGTATTGCAGAAATTTAGGCTTTCACCTTTGGGCTGGATCTCAGTACCCTTTGGGTAGGCATTTGCTTTCTCTATAATTGGGTTAGTTAAGAGAAGAAGGTTGAGAAGTCTTAGGCTCCATCTTCCTGGTTTCAGGAAAGCCACGCACAATGAAGGCCTCATGTAAATGATGTTTCAGGAGAACATTGATGAGAATTGGTTAACGCCAGGGAGTTTTCACAAGTCAACAGCAGGGGTTTGGGGATGGGGATGTAGAGGAGTCAGGGTGTGATGAGAGGGTGATTGGAGACAGTGTAATTCTTGCCCGAATGCTTGGGTTTCATTTTATAAGATGATTGGCTATATTTGAAATCTGTTATTCACATAGTCTTAGCTTTACTGAAGTCAAATACTTTTTCTCCTTTTCTGTGCTATTATTTTATGAACTGATCAACTATGTTTGTTTTTATTTTTATTTTTTTTTAATTTTTTAATGTTTATTTTTGACAGAGAGAGAGAGAGAGAGAGAGAGAGAGAGAGAGCATGAGCAGGGGAGGGGCAGAGAGAGAGGGAGACACAGAATCTGAAGCAGGCTCCAGGCTCTGAACTGACAGCACAGAGCCCGATGCGGGGCTCGAACTCACAGACCGTGAGATCATGACCTGAGCCGAAGTCGGACGCTCAACCGACTGAGCCACCCAGGTGCCCCTATGTTTGTTCTTAGTAACATCAAGTTAATCGTACTATGACTTACATTAAAAGGAAGGTTAAGAATTTTCAACAACCTGGTGATCTTAACCCTTCCTAATGCTAGGCAGATTATCTTCCTTCTCTTCTGGAAGGACTGGAAAAGTTCCAGAAAGTTCCTTGCCCAACATAATGGGTTAATACTGTACTGCACACTTTGTTAAGCTTTACAATGGACATTGTCAGATCAAGTTACAGCATAGGACTTAAAGGTCAATTATGCCATCATTTTAGGGGGAAGGGAGAGTGGCTGGGATATTAAAAAAAACCCAAAGTCTTAGCTTTTAAAGACTTATGAAATTGTAGTTGCTTTGTGACATTTGATCGATCACTTTTCTTAATTTCCATCCTGATAACAATCTCCTTAGTCTTTTCCTAAGAAGCTCTTTCATGGCAGAAACACTGTCCTGTGTATGCCTGAGAGAGACAGGACCAGTTATACAAGGTGGAGGACAGTGGGGGTGGGAGGTACCCCTGTCTCTTTGAATTGATTTGTTAATATTTTCCTGTGTTTACTGAAATCAGGGTACCTGAAGAAGTTAAAGTTTAAGCCATAAAAATGTTAGTCACAACTGGGCTTGGAACTGGCTTCAGAGAGAATAACTGAGTCAGACATTTGGAGGCTGAGAACCAAATTAGGGAAATATGAAAAGTAGAAACAGAGAAGCCAAAATGGCCCCATGCATTACTGAATGGCCTAAGGGAACATCTGTGCTTGTATGCTTCTTGGTTTACAAACTGAATCCAGGCACATTTTCATCACAATGGTTGCATTTGAATAGCAGTGAAGGTCACCAGGATTAGGGGTTTTGACCTGTCATGGCAATGGGGTTTAGGTTTGGTGTCTTTATTTTTGACCTGTGAAGTCTGTTGTTCAAAGCAAAGTTGATCTTTCCCTGAGATGGCCTTGAGGGCCTTGAGTGGATGTGGGCCAGCTTCACGTTTCCAATGAGTCTCTCCTCCTTCTCCTCCTGACTGCCTCTGTCTCGTCAGGACTGGAGCCTGAAGCCCTACTCTCTGAGGCTGCCGTGTAGGGGGTACACTCCAGTACTGGGTGGGTGCATTTGCGAGGCTAGCACAGTGGCATGTGTTGCTCTTTTGGGATCATGCTGGTGGACCCCCTACCTGTCCCTGGCTCTTGACCGTGTAGCATTTAACCTCCTTGCATTTTCCCAAATAGAATGATATACTTGTAAAACACTCTGAAATATAGACTTATTATATACCGCCCGTTAATTAAATGCAGTTGACTATGATTATTTTGCTTTGAATTCCCTGTCAGGAGATACTCTATCCCGGTAAGTTTACTCATATTTTGGACCTTGTGTCATTTTTAAAATGCTCCATACTGGACATCTGAAAGAAGCTATGGCCAATTTTGAAAACCTGTACCCTTGTAGCTCCTGTTTAGTGTAGCTATCTGGCCTCTTCCTCTTAGCACCTTCTTACTTCATGTCTACTTTGAATAATCTCTTGTCCAACTCTTTGGAAAGGGGAAGAATACTCTTGTCCCTCGGGAGTGCCCCGCACACATGTTGTTGCTGTGAACCTCTGTGCTGTCCACTTCCTACTGCCGTAAGAGATTTAGGGATGCCTTGCTTGTCCTTTGTTCCTATCTTCTACTCCTCTAGTTCCTGTGGCTCCATTTCATAGCAGGTTTTCATGTTGGCTCATTCTTACCTTGCTTGGTGAACCTCTGTCCTAGTCAGAGACAGCCTACTTTTTTGACTGTCTAGAGAATTTTGGGGGACGTTGCTACCTGGAACTGTTGCAGCAGTGCCTACCCCCTCAGCCAGGCAGGCCCTGTCCCTACGGCTTGACCCAAGGCATCAGGGTACATGTCCTAGTTCATTGTTTCAAATGTCAGGATCTGAAGTCTTATGATAGCCAATTCTGAATTCTAAACACCATGGATTGTTATATCCGACACAAAGTTTTACAGTCTCTCAAGCCAGCAGACAGTAGTTGAACGGAAGTATTGATAGAGTAGTTCACAGATGATGGGCAGGTTATGACGTGATGCAGTGAGTGTAGTTGTATTCATACATAGACTCTTGTTTGGAGATGTTCACCAGTGGTAACAACCTTTACTTGTTGGGTACATATAGTCTATTGCTCAGTGCTCTAACCGCTTCAGGTGTTAGAGCATTCTAACATTCACAACGAGCCCTTATGGTAAGCATTAGTACCCCCATTTTACAGATGAAAGAATTGAGACACTTGCCCAAGGTGAGTGGTAGAATTAGTATCCTGGTGCAGGTGCCTCTGACTTCAAAACTTTCCATTATGTTATAGTGCTGTGTGTTGACAAAGAAGAATCCTGAAGTGATCATTAGTAACCCACTCTCCACGGGAAAAAGCACTTCTGAGCATTCTCTTGAATGTGGCACCACAGTTTTTCATTGGATGATTGATTGATTCTTTCTTGCTATGTGCCAGACACTAAAATGGATTCTGGAGTTTTAAAGGTGAGTAAAACTTGACCCTTGTCCCTGAGGATCCCACAGTTTAGTGAGGCAACCTCTTATTTAGTGTCATTGAATTAGTGTCTGCTATAGAAACTGTCTTTGAGCTTTCTCTTGTTCCAAACCACTTTTTCCCCTGCTTATGAAGAAAAGTTCTTGCCCTGAAGTAACTGAATTTAGGGGATGGCCTAGAGTGTTGTGGATCTTTGGATGTCTGTATGGGGCTTTAAAAAAATTTAATTTTGTTCCTGGAGCTCTTACTGGCTTTTTGCATTGAAGTCAGATTCCACAAAAACAGCTAAGACAGCATGATAATGTTTTATATTTATATGGCCCCTCCTAGCCTATAAAATGCTTTCCAGGTACATTATTTGATTGATCCTTATAAGAGCTGATTTTTGATTCCTGTTTCATAGCAGTGACTCTCAGAAGCCACTCATGTGGGTGTGATGAGCCTGACATGACCCTGGGTTCTCTGCCTGTGACGTGCCACTTTTCAATGGGGGAAGAGGTTTGCTGGTAGGAAGCTTTCTGGAAGAAGAGAAGGTATATCAAGTAGAAGAAAATGTGGTTATAAATATCCTGACTTGTTTGTGGGGAAGTAGAGAACAAGGAATGTGCATTTAGCAGGACAACAACTGGAGTTAGTCAGCAGTTCGATTGACTGTAGTCAAGTACCTGAGCAGGGGAAGCCACGGGAGGAGGGTGTCTCCCTCAGTTCTGACTACCATAACAAAACACCACAGACTGGGTGGCTTAAATGACAGAAATTTAGGGGCACCTGGGTGGCTCAGTCACTTAAGCGTCTGACTTGAGCTCATTCATGAGTTCGAGCCCCGTGTTGGGCTCTGTGCTGACAGCACGGAGCCCGCTTCGGACCTTCTGCCTCCCTCTCTCTGCCCCTCCCCTGTTCACGCTCTCTCTCTTAAAAGCAAAGTTTTAGAAAAATGACAAAAGTTTATTTCTCAGAGTCAGGGCATGGTGTGTGAGTGTGTAACGTGGGCATAAAAGGCATAATCAATGTGGTTGTAGAAAACGATTTCTCGATAGTTATTTGGACTGAAAGTAAAAGGAAGGTAGACTTTCTGAGTGCTTGGCGTATGTCAGCCTTTCTGTAAACATCTTGGAAATTCATGCAGTGCATTATTAATCCCTCTGAGGAAATGGAAGCTGTGATTGCATAGCAGTGAGTCTTCTTCCCATTTATATAAGCAGGATGCTGCCTTACAGAGGTGTTATATTTTCCTTCCTTCCTTCCTTCCATCCTTCCTTCCATCCTTCCTTCCTTCCTTCCTTCCTTCCTTCCTTCCTTCCTTCCTTCCTTCCTTCCTTCCTCTTTCTCTCTTTATATCTCTCTTTCTTTCTCTATTTAACCTTTTCTTTCTTTCTTTCTTTCTTTCTTTCTTTCTTTCTTTCTTTCTTTCTTTCTTTCTTTCTCTCTTCCTCTCTCCCTCTTTTTTCCTTTCTCTCTTTCTCTCTCTTTTTTCCTTTCTCTCTCTCTTTCTGTCTTCCTCCCTTCCTTCCTTGCTTTCTGGCTTGCTTGCTTGCTCACTTTCTGGCTTTCTTTCTTTCAGCTATACAAAGATCTTGAATGCCTATTCTTTTTGAAAACCTTTAGATCCAAATTTGACCCCCTGGGAAGGTTCTCTGTCAGTGAGAGGATATTGCTTTATGTAGGACCCCCCCTGGAAAAAATAAAATAATCCTTGCACATTGGCTCAAGTGTGTGATGAAAAGTGTATAGTCTTGTGTTCTGTCACTGTACCTGCCTCATTCAGGTACAGCCTTGCATAAGTCTTCTCCTACTTCTGAAGTTGGAATGATTCAGTGATGACAGTAAAGCCCTTTTTCATGGTAATTATAATCAGAGTTCTGAATACATTTATGCATCTATAGCTTTTCAGTGTTACACTTAAATGGATGCCATCAGAAGCATTTTGAAGGCTGATTTAGCTTGAAGAATTTCCATTTAAAACCCATTCTTGTGTTTCTAGCGTTTTCAGCAGCAAGGCGAGGGAGTTGGTCTGGTCCTAAACGACTATGGTTAGCGGATGAATTCAAGACTCTTCACTGTGTGAAGATAGTATTATTTCTTCCTCACAACTCTAGAAGCATAAATTTTCAAAATAAATAGCCTCATACTTGCTCTTTTTAGGATATTAGATGGTCTAAATAACCAGCTTATCAAGAATAAGGCTCACTGAGTTAGCAGGCATGGAGGGTGGAGGGTGTGCTGTGGGCAGGGAAGCCTCACTGGAAAGGGGTCAGAGCCAACTGTGGTCCTGTTTGCCTTGTGTGGGCAGGCTGCAGACGCAGGCGTGCATTAGGGAGCTGTCTTTTTGGCCACAGCATTACTTACACACCAGAGGGTATGATGTACAAATCTGAGCAAGATTAAGGGATCTGGGTTCTACTGTACCGTGTGAGAAGATGAGATTAGCTTTCCCCAGCTACAAAGACTGGATACATTTTAAAAAGTATTTTAACCGCAGGGATTTCTAAGTTCTCCTGGAATCTATTACCATCTATTAGCTCCTGGGGCTTTGAAGCACTGACTGCTGAAGATATGACAGTAATAGGGTGATTTGCTTTCCTTTGTGGTGGGGTTTGAATACCAAGGTGCCAAACAAGACTGGATAGTCTCCTCCAGACCTGATGATGGAGGTAGGGAGGTTTTACGCAAAGCCTGCTTACAAATCAGGTGGCTTGACGGTCTAGAATCAAAAGTGCAGTAATCAGCTTACACTGTCACGTTTCTATCAGGATGACAAGAGTACTTAAGACCTGCTGTTTGGAAAGTCAGAAGCAAATGTTTTTGCTTCAACTCTTAATTCACAATGATGTCATTTCTTCTCGCTGTACAGTTGTATTGAGGAAATCAGCCAATGTTCTTTGTTCTGCTGCATGAAAGGTGGTTTTAGGGCCATTAGTGATTCTATGAGTTTCCCTTCACTTGAGTCCCTGAGTTTATACTTTTGCTACAACTAGGCAGAGTTGTCAACAGGGGACCTCTAACCTCCTGGAAATAATGATAATAGCCATCACTATTCTCTGTGTCAGGCATGTGCTATGGGCTCTCATTGTTCACCTTATTTAAGCTTCACAAAAAAGAATATGAAAATCCTTTGACTTGACATCCATTTAAAATATATTTTAAAACTAAATTTATACCATAAATTCATATTTCATAACTTGAATCTTTTTTTATAATGAAATTTATTTTTTTCCTGATTATATAAAGTAAAAATCATCTGAAACTCGTGTCTCAGTAATAACCACAAATAACATTTTGGTGCCCAGCCTTTTATCTCTCTCTTTGTGTATCTTTCTCTACACAGACACATTGGTGTGTGTATGTGTGTTTGTACAAATAGTTCTTCATAAATTAGATCCTATTAAACATTCTGTATTTATTGGATACCTTTTAAAAATTACATTGTTTCTGCCTTCCCTTCACACCATGACCCCCCCCCCCCCCCATCAATCAGTGTCAAACAACCTAGTTTATATATCTGGATATCTCCATATTTCTCTCCATGTGTTATATACACACTTATATTTATGTTTATGTTTTGGTATGAAGAGGCATCCCCCAAATCAGTGTTAGTCATGTGATCAGGCTCCATTATCCAGAATTCTAAATAGTGGACAATACATTCCAAAAATAGAGGGATTACTGTAACATACTCTGAATCTTCTCTTACTGAGCAGTACCTCATAGTCTTTCATTGTTGAGATGGCATATGGCTAACTCATTCTCTCTAGTGACTTGGTAATAAAATGTGGGGTAGGAGCTCCATCTAATTCTTTTTGTTCCCATTTCCATGACATCCCATTGGGCATGTGCCATTTATCAATGAGGTGTTTTCTCCACAATGGATCACAACGCTTACTTTGTCACGTGGAAGCTCCTAGTCTATGAATATTGCTCCTTAGTCTGTTCTGTTATTCATTCCCATGCCGTGTTTTGATGTTAATGGATTTAAGTCTGTCTGGTATGGCCCTTCCTTCTTTATTCTTTTTCAAAAATTTCTTGCCAATTTTTGGACATTTAATCTTGCCTAAACAGATATTATATCCACTTTATTTTTTTTAAGATTTATTTAATGTTTTTAATGTTTGTTTATTTTTGAGAAGGATAGAGTGAGTGGGGGGTGTGCAGAGAGAGGTGGGGACAGAGGGTCGGAGGAGGGCTCTGTGCTGGCAGCAGTGAACCCCATGCAGAGCTTGAACTCAGGAACCTTGAAATCATGGCCTGAGCCGAAGTCAGATGTTCAACTGACTGAACCACCCAGGCGCCCAAAATTTATTTAATTTTAGAGACTGCATGAGTGGGGGAAAGTGGGAGAGAGAGAATATCTTAAACAGGCTCCTGACACGGAGCCTGACTCAGGGCTCAATCTCACAACCCTGGGATCATGACCTGAGCCGACATCAAGAGTTGGACACTCAATTGACTGAGTCACCCAGGCACCCTGATATATCCACTTTAAAAAATTGGGATTCTAATTGACATTGTATTAAATGAATGTATGAATTTTGATTTTATATATTTATCTCTAATCTTTCTTTTCCTTTTTGATGCTATTGTAATGCTATTGTATTTTCATTGCAAATATGGGAAAAAGCTCTAAACCACTAGCCACCTGATCCAAGTCCTTTATTGCGTCTAGTAGTTTTCATATTTAAACCAGAGTTGGAATTTCTAGGTATGTAAGCATATCATTAAGAGAAAGGGAAAACTTTCTCTCCTCATCACTCTATTTATATTAACTATTTTCTTTACCTCAGTTCACCGTTGCATTGTAATGATGATAATAGGTATCCCATCTTATTCCTGGCATTGTTTAGAATGATATTTGCAGTTGATTTTCGATAGATATTTTCACGTTCAAGATGTTTCTATTTACATTTTACTTGGGGTTTTATTAAAAATGGCTGTTGAATTTCACCAGGTGATTTTTAGAAACTATCCATATAACCAACCACTTTTCCTCCATGCATTTGTTTCTGTTACGAATGATGTTAATGGATTTGCTACTGTAGAAACTGCCTTTTTGGCATAAACCCCACTTGATTACTGGCAGTATTCTTTCGTCTACTTTTGGATGTGCTTGCTAATATTTTACTTAGATTTTTTATAAGTGGGATTACAAATAAGCAAATATTTACAAGTGGGATTTCTCTGTAGTTTTCTTTTATTGTACTGCTTTTATCAATTTTGGTTTAAAGGCTAAGCCAGTTTTATAAAATGGATTTAGAGGCTTTCTCTATGTTTCCATAGTCTTGAATAATTTAAATAATATATTTTTATTCTTGGTAAGTTGTATGGAACTCACTGAAAAATCCTCTGTTTTGGCTCTCTTTCTTAATAGTAGGAATTTAACCACTCTTGACATCTGTACTACGATAATTTATCTATTCGATTTTCTACGTGAATTAGTTTTGTTAATTTATAACTTGCAGAAATTCATGCCAAGAACATCAGAATGCATTTGCTTCTTTCTCTTTTACCTGCCTCTAGCCTTGCTCCTTCCCAGCTCCTACATTTCCTTTCATTCTTGACTATTACTGTTACTCGTGCTGTCTCTCTGTTATTTCAGAAGACTTTCACCTTCACTGTACACTTTCCCAGTTATGATAGCCGTAGTATCTTAGATTCCACAATATATTTGCAAGATATACTTCTCGTCACTGTTTTTTCTCCTTTCCCTTTTCCTCTCTCTTGAGGTCTCTGCTCTGATGCATTTTTGTTGCATTAGGGTCCCTGTCGCTATTTTTTACATATGAAACATGAACTTTATTTAGTTATGAAACTTTGCATTTCTCCAAGGATTTTCTTTCTAGCTAGATAAGCTTGGGAAAGTTTAACTTAGCTGGGCCTTAGTCTCCTTATCTGTAAAATGGTAATACCAATAATGGCTACCTCATAGGAATATTGTGAAGAGTTAGTGTAAGTATTCTCGTTACCTATTGCTATGTAATGAACTGCCCCCAAACGACAACTTACTATTATCTCTCGTGATCCTGGGGGTTGGGCTTGGCTGGGCTATTCTTGTTTGGGGGCTCTCATGTGGCCAGAATCGAATAGCAGCAGGGGCTGGGATCTTCCAAAGGTTCAACTAGGTTTGATGTCCAAGATAACTTTTTCACTCACATGACTGTTTTTCTCATACAACCACTCTTTTCATCGGAGAAGCCTGGGTTTCCTACATGGAAATTCCAAGAGGCAGTATTCATAACGTCTTGGCTTAGAACTGGTATGGGTACACTTCTACCAGATTCTATGAGGTGGGAGACTAGACCTCATCTTGGGCTGGCATGAATGGAGAGGGAGGGAAGGAACTAATGGAAGCCACCTTATAGACAAACTATCACGATAAGTGAAATGCTTAGAATTGAACCCGGCACCAAATGAGTGCTATTAAATGTTAACTCAATGATACTATTGTTGTGGTTATTAAATCAACTTCAATATTTCCTATTACTGTGGGAGGTGAACGATGTCTCCGATGGGCACAGAATTCTGGGAATGCAATTCTTTCCTCTCAGTAGCATGCAGATGAAGTCTGATGTTAGTCTAATTACCTTTATAGGTAACTTGTTATTTTTGTCTAGATGCTTCCAATATTTTTCATTAAACTCAGAAATAAGACAGGTGTTACCACTTTTGAACAGGCTTTTGGAGGCGTTAGAAAATATGAGACAAGAAAATAAAGGAGGAAATATTTAAAAAGAAAAAAAATTTCCTCTTTGAGTTGATGATTATATTTAGAAAACTCAGGAGGCTCTATTAAGAAAAAAAATGTATAGTAAGGTGAGTGATTATGAGATAAACACATAAAAACAAACTTTTCTTTATTCTAGCAAGTACTGGGGTTTGCATTGATAAGTGTCTTTTGTAATCATTATTTTTTGTTTTTGTTTTTGTTTTTGAGAGAGAGAGAGAGACACAGAGTGTGAGCAGGGAGGGGCAGAGAGAGAAGGAGACACAGAATCTGAAGCAGGCTCCAGGCTCTGAGCTGTCAGCAGAGCCTGACGCAGGGCTTGAACTCACAAACTGTGAGATCATGACCTGAGCCAAATTTGTACGCTTACCCAACTGAGCCACCCAGGCGCTCCAGTGAAGATTCTTAACTTGAAACTGGACCCGCTCTTTCAACCTTCCAACTGCAGCCTTTTTGCAAGATAAGGCCATTTTCCTGCGTTATTTCTTCAATTTTTGCCTTTCCTCCTGTTTTTCTACACGTTCTTGTAATTTGTATAACTATAATATGCCAACTGCCTTTTCTTGGGACAATTTGCCCTTTTATCACAAGGTTCTAATTTTCCTGTTTTAGAAGATTGTCCTCTATTTTATGATAGGGTGGGGATGGCAGAAGGTGGCCGTGTGTGGGGGAGGGGGATGGGGGGAGTTGTTATTTTGTCTTACAGCTGTCCTGGAAGTACTCCTCTGGGATTTCAGAGAGAGGCTGCTTTCTTCTCATTAGAATACTCTCTTGCTACCTGGGGTGGGGTTGGAGGGGGGAGGAATGTGCAGGGAGGTTCTTCTGGGGACCTCAACGGAGGACAGACAGCTGGAGTTGGCCTGCTGGACAAACCTCAGGCTCATGAAGTTGTAGCTGATCAAAGCATCCCACAGCTTGACCTGAACTTTGAGGGTGAATAAAGCAATGAGTAAGCCATGGAAACTAAGATAAAGGGACCCAGACACCAGAGAATAATAAGCAGAAGGTAAGTGGTATTGGTCAAATAGAATAGATGGAGGAGAAAGATGATTTAAAAAAAAAAAAAAAAGATAGAAAGTAATTCCATTGCAAAATAAAGTTTTCCAGAATTTAAACAAAATGCTTCTTATTTATTTATTTATTTATTTATTGATGTTTGTTTATTTTTGAGAGACAGAGCATGAGTGGGGGAGGGGCAGAGAGAGAGAGGGAGGCACAGAATCCGAAGCAGGCTCCAGGCTTTGAGCTGTCAGCAC
The DNA here is from genome assembly GCF_018350155.1 of Leopardus geoffroyi. Taxonomy (NCBI): domain Eukaryota; kingdom Metazoa; phylum Chordata; class Mammalia; order Carnivora; family Felidae; genus Leopardus; species Leopardus geoffroyi. The sequence continues at coordinate 140,430,157 of NC_059328.1, forward strand.
ACAGCCCAACGTGGGGCTTGAACTCATGAACCGTGATATCATGTCCTGAGCCAAAGTCAGATGCTTAACCGATTGAGCCACCCAGGTGCTCCAACAAAATGCTTTTTATTTTTTTTTTTTTTAATTTTTTTTTTTTCAACGTTTATTTATTTTTTGGGACAGAGAGAGACAGAGCATGAACGGGGGAGGGTCAGAGAGAGGGAGACACAGAATCGGAAACAGGCTCCAGGCTCTGAGCCATCAGCCCAGAGCCCGACGCGGGGCTCGAACTCACGGACCGCGAGATCGTGACCTGGCTGAAGTCGGACGCTTAACCGACTGCGCCACCCAGGCGCCCCAACAAAATGCTTTTTAAATGAAACATTCCGTAGATGTCAAGAATGCCCAAGAAATTGTCAACAGTGATTGCCTCTGGAAAGGAGGGGTGGGATGGTAAGGGGACCAGGGTTAGAAGATGACTTCCTTTTCATCGATATTTGGCCCTACATCACATTGCCACATTACATATGAATGTAGTTATGCAGTTGGATGTGGAATGGAGTGGGCTATAAAAAACAAGTAGTGGTGTTAGGGTAGGGTGGAAAATTCCTGTTTCCAAATTATAGGAAAATATGGCATTTAATTTGGAAGGAAAAATGCATCTTTATTTTTATTATCTTCTAATGAAACCACAAAAGGACTCGTAGTACCTGTGACTTTGTCATCAGTACAAATCTAAAACATTTTCAGATAACATTAGAGTTGTTGCAGACATCTTGAGATATCATTTAAGCTCATCATTGCTTGAAATTATAATCATTATTAGCATCACCAGTGGAGCTTGATATTTAATGTTATAATAAAGAAGCATATATATTGCTGTATCACAAGTTTATGTATTTTAATATTTTTATGTTGATATTTAAATATAATTGGTTTGCTTTGTAATCCTATATATTTCACTTTATGCATTTAAAAATACTACTCTGGGAAAAGGTTCATTGGTTTCACTAGACTGATAAGGGATCTATGTGCCCAAAAAAGTCAAGAAGTTTTGGGATATAGGGACTGTTGGGGTAAACTGGTCTGGAAGATCAAGTAGAAAAACATTTCAAAATACAAGAGCAAAATATATAAATAAAAGGTCACAATCACTGGGATATTAAGAGACTTAGTGGACAGTCTGACCCTTCCAAAATGAGCAGGCCAGATAACAGGACAAGTCTTCCCCATGAAGCATGGTTGGGAACATTATGTCTGTGTTGTTGCTTTATTTGTATGGCCTTTTAAAGGAAAACACAACATTGGCAAAGTTTTGTTGGAGGAGTTTTTTTTGTTTTCAAGTTAAATTTTTAAAAAATTTGTTAAAGTTTATTGATTTTGAGAGAGAGAGACACAGAGACAGAGACAGAGTGCAAGCAGGGAAGGGGCAGAGAGCAAGGGAGACACAGAATCCAAAGCAGGCTCCAGGCCCTGAGCTGTCAGCCCAACACGGGGCTTAAACTCATAAGCTGTGAGATCATTGACCTGAGTCAAAAGTCGGATGCCCAACCGACTGAACCACCCAGGTGCCACTGTTTTCAAGTTAAATTTTACCGATCCACAATCCCCCCCACCCTCGCTCCATCCCCGCCCAGGCTCAGAATCACTGATGCAGGTCAAATCCTTTAATGCACAGGTGGAGAAGCTGGTGTGATTGTCCATTGGGAAAAGCTACTTCGGGCAAAGCCAGGACCGGAGCATCCCTGCCCCAGACCTCCATGCCATTCCCCGCCCATCTTTGCTGAAGAGGGGGCTGGGAGGGCTGGTGGGAAAGTCCCAGGACAACCACCTGATGCTTTTAGACCTGAAAGAACTTGTGGTGATCTGTACCTGCCCCAGGCAGTGGTAGCCTGTCCTCTGCCTGAGCACTTGTTGCTGTTTACTCCACACTCAGGCGGTACCTGTCCCTTAACATTTTTCCTGGAATAACAAAGAAACAGCCTTTTTAACTCTTGCATGGTGTCCTGCTGATTGTAGGTCTCAGTGGCCCTTTAAGTAGCAAAAGGAGAGCAACATCAGTGCTTGAGACTACTGATTGTGTCATTGTGTGTGAGGAAACAACAAAAGGCGGTGTGTGTGTGTGTGTGTGTGTGTGTGTGTGAGAGAGAGAGAGAGAGAGAGAGAGAGGAGGGAGGGAGGAAGAGAAAGTTCGTAGTTCTTTGTCTGGAGGATGAGGAAGAAAAAATCTTGTCTAAACAAATTTTATTTAAGCCCTGAGATTATGTATTCATGGGATTTTTTTTTCCAGAGGAAACTGTAAATGTTACTGGCCATTGTAATCTTGCTTTACTAGCTCTTGATTAGAGATCATATTTAAATTTTCCAGTAACACACTTGTTAATAGTGTTTGCTGCTTAATTATAACAATACTTTTTAAAAGTGCCAGGACATCCTTAAGTTCATGTTTTGATAAAAGTGGAGGATTCAAGAAGATTGCTTTTGGATGTTAGCGTTTGCTCTAAGATTTGGGGCCTTCCCCAGGACATGCAAACAAACAAATGCAAAGATAGTCTCACCTGCAGGTATGAGATGGGTTTCTGTTGGCATGTATCTGGCTGCATCCACACTCCGGGGGCTCCACCTGACAGGGACTTCCTTTTCTCATTAATAAGAAGACTGGAAGTTGGCAGTCCAGGGCAGATGTGACAGCTCCAAGAGACCAGTTTTATTCCATCTTTCTACTCGTACTCCCCAAAATGATAGTCACACTCTTGGGCTTCTCATCTCTATTCAAGCCCCAAGAAGGGTGAAGGGCAAAGAAGGAAAAGCAAAAGCCAAAGGTGAGCCATCAGCTTTCTTAGAAGCACCACTGTGGTTTTCATTTACATCTCATTAGCCAGGAATGTGTCCCATGACCACCAGTGCTGGTGGGAATTCTGGGAAGTGTATTTTGAGTCAGGCTGGATGCCACTCTGAACAAAATAGAATTTCTGTTTGTAACAAAGAAGGAGTGATCGGATTTGCGGTATGTAACCTTCAGCCTAGCACAATATCCTTCACCATACCCCTCTGTCTGCATTGCAGCTGTTTCCTGTTCATCTGTCTCTGGCTGTGTCTTCTCCCCCAGGAAGTCCCCAGGAACCCCCAGGAGGGGTTAAGTGACCATTCTCTGCACGTTGTTTAGCTATACAGTTAACATCACACCTAACCTATTCCTGTCATCTGGAATGATCAGTTTTATGACAGATCTTGTAATTACTGTCAAGAGTGGGGTTTGTGTCCAACTTTTAATCCTGGTTCCTAAAACAGTACTTGGTACACAGTAGATGCTTATTTAAAACAGAACTGTTGAAGGCCAGGTAAGCTTACTGAAATTCAGGGATCTCAGAGCACTTTTAGTTTTTTTCAAATTCTTTTTCATTTTTCTCTGTTTTGAGCTACAATGTATACATTTATAAGTGCCTCTGTTAGATATATTTTTAGATGTTTTTAATCTTGTAAAACATACTGGTTGTTGGTGCCAGCGTACATGTGAATGTGTGTGTGTGTGTGTGTGTGTGTGTGTGTGTGTGTGTGTGTGTTGTGTATGATCTTTATCTGAGTGCAGCTGTTAAATGGGCCAGTTATTTCCTATGGCACCAAGTGTTTTGAGAACCATGAAGCAAAGAGGGACTGGAGACAGTGGCCTTAGACCTAGAATTCCAGTGCTGTAATAAAAGTGCAGTTTACACACCCCACCCCAACCCACCCCACCCCCACTGCTGCCCATGTTGGAAGACAAATGAGGTTGTTTATCTGAAAAGTGTTTTGAACTCTTACCTCTCCAGGAGAAAGGTCCTATGTTAATTCCTGGTACAGTTAATCCTCTATTTCCCATGGCAATAGGCAAAAAATAAAAATTTTTTAAAAAGAGTGCAGATTGTCTAAAGGTCATTGATTCTGGATTTTGGAATTGAACGATAATATATTTTGGATGTTGGCAGGAGACCAGCCTCCTGTGTGGGTAAAATGAGGCCATTGTTAATGTGAGTCATGAATCTGCATTATCAGTTCCTGTCTAAGCCTATCAGGGACAGGTGGTGTGGAATGAATTTGTATTAAGAAAGGGCCAAGGCATAGGCAATGCTTTTGTATCTGTGGCTGTCTCAAGTTCCATCTTTGTTTTCTGATTAGATCATTAGAAACTGGGTTACATTTGGATCTTTTACTGAAACGCTTATGTGAAGAGTATCTCCAGATCCTAGGCAGAACTACTGGTGAAGTCATTAAGGGTTAATGAATGAAGGCGTGGTCAAAAATTCCCATGTCCCTAAGTATGGTCCTGGACTAGCAACATCAGCATCACCTAGGAAACCTGTTAGAAATGAAAAGTCTCAGGCCCCACCCCACACCTACTCAATCAGAAACCCTGCCGGTAAAGCCCAGAAATCTGTTTCAACAAGTCCTCTCGGTGATTCTGATGCAGGGTCAAATTTGGGAGCCTAAGGACATAAAGTCAAGATATTTTCAAGGTGTCTTGGATCATGTCTCTTAGAATTCAGCACCAAGTAAAAAAATCTTTGACAAACAGGCACGAAATCTTTTTCCAGACAGTAAGAATGACATCAACCATCATGTTTCCATTTTTGCCTTTTTCTTTAGGAAATTTGGAGCCATGCTGACTGCTCAATCATAGTCAATACATTTTCCTGGGCTTTTTATCTCCCCTTCCTTTCCATGAATTTTATTTGCTTCTTTTATTTAATAGCCTTACTATGAGTCTTTTATTATAGGCCTTCTCAAATCCATTTTTCTCGTACGTAGGTTGGCAGTGTGGGTGGGATATAATTTGAAATAAATTGACTCACTCACATGGTGATTGACAGAAGTATTTGACTAAGAAATGTACTAGAGAGTGAGGGAAGCTAGCATGGAATTAAACAGATCTTGCAGAAAACACCATGCATGCCCTTGAATATTTGTACGTGGTGAGAAAATGCAAACAGTGTAGAAACATACAAAATGAAAGTAAAAACTTCCCTCACTCCTCTAGTGAAGGCCTTCTCCCCAAACATAATTATTAATAACTTTTAGGTGTCTTTTTAGAAGATAAAGATAATGCATAGAGCCTATATATATGTGTGTGTGTGTGTGTGTGTGTGTGTGTGTATTATTTATTCACTTCCATTTTAGAAAGCACCATAGTGTACAATCTCATTTGTGTCTTCCTTTTCTTCATAATATATCTTGTAGATCTTCTTTCTTTTTAGAAGTGATACAATATTCTTTTGTATGGTATTACTTTAACTTATAAACCTCACCCTTATTATTAAATATTTGGGTTATCTTGAACATTTTCCCCTATATGATTTTAGCACATTTTTGACATATATCTGCTAGGTAAATTATTGGAAGTGGAAATTTTTGATTAAAGAGTACACACATTAAAAAAATTAGTTTCTGGGGCGCCTGGGTGGCTCAGTCGGTTAAGCGTCCGACTTCAGCTCAGGTCACGATATCGCGGTCCGTGAGTTCGAGCCCCGCGTCGGGCTCTGGGCTGATGGCTCAGAGCCTGGGGCCTGCTTCCCATTCTGTGTCTCCCTCTCTCTCTGCCCCTCCCCTGTTCATGCTCTGTCTCTCTCTGTCTCAAGGATGAATAAACGTTAAAAAAAAATTAAAAAAAAATTAGTTTCCAAAAAAAAAAAAGATAAACTAATTTACTTCTCAGATGGGATTGTCTCTTTTCCCACATATTTATTAACATAGGGTATTATCAGATGGAAGTATTTTTGCCAATTTTAGGTGAGGAAATTATATTGTTCTGAATCATTGTTTCAATTCACTTGTCTTTAAATCTGGTAAGATTAAACCTTTTAACAAGATTTATTAGCTAATTTTTTATTTCCTTTTTTGTGAACTGCTGTTGAGGGATGTTTATCCATGTTTTTATTGATCTAATCCTAAAGTTTCTATATCTGGAAATCTTTAAAATCACTACAGTTGTTTTTGCTTTTGTTGTTTTAATACAAAGTTTCTAATTCTACCTTAGACTTCCTGAGTCTGTTTCTTTACTAGTCTGTTTTTTCAGGTAATGTTGATGAACAGTCACAATGGGACTGTAGTCTGTGAACAGTATAAACATAGTGCAGTGCCCAGGACAGATTTCTTAAACAAGCCATGTCTGTCCTCTTTAACTAGTAAACAGGAAATAAATATTCAATATGCATTGTGGGCACTATGTTAATTGGGAGCCAAAATACTGTCAACTGCTTCCATTTTTTAAGCTAAAAAAATATATATAAAGGCATTTCATGTTAGGATCCAAACTGTCTTATGTGGTGGGAATGAAAATGGAAGATAGATAATAAATACTTGATTAAATTTGCTTCTTTCATAATCGTGAACTCTTCATGCTCCCCATACTGCCACTTGAGCCTGGAACCCCAGGACTGAATTTTAAGACCCAGCACAGTAACAATACTTTGCTCGGTTCTGGTACTTTTAATATCTGCTGTATTTCTATTGTTTTTGACAATGTCACACTCATCTCAGAAAACCTCTTCTATGGCTTGCATTTTCCCTTCTCCATGACTGTATAAAAGGTTAACATACCGCTAAGCATCATCCAACTGTTGGCCTTATCCTCACACAAGGCAAATTGAGGATATGTAGGACTCTCCAGCAGGGTCCTCCAGATATCCCCTGGTGATGAGTAATCCTGAACCCAACATTCTTGCCTGCAGCCTTACCTTGCTCGGGGGAGACCAGGGTCAGAGAAAGAGGAGGTCAAGTTTGTAAGTTACCGGATACATTTCTTCCCCTCTCATTTATCATATTATACAGGGGAATAGATGTAGAGAACAAACATGCCCAAATTGTATCAAGTGTAAAGAAAGATGAAATTTGATTAAAAAAAAAAAAAGTAATTGAGAAGAAAAAAGAATTTCATCTTTCTACTGTGTTATAGACTTACCAAACCAGTGTCTGTGGCCCAAATTCTTTCAGTTGTTCATGTCCCACTTACTTTATTCTCCTTGTCCACCTCATTTCTCTGAGATTTGCACTTTCCATTTGTTCTTGAAATCAGCTAACAGTTAATCTATTCCCTGGCATGAGCATTTCCCCTAGGAGTTTACCATTTGATTGGCTTTTTAATCCAATTGTTAAAATTCTCCCAATACTCACAGACCAGAATAGCTTCACCTTGTAAATTTTGAAGGGTTGGCCAGGATTATTAAGAAAGTGAAGTACATAGATCTGCTTTGAGGAACTAGGCCTGTACCAGGCAACTGATTTGCAATGTGACTGGGGACGTGTGAGGAAGAAGGAAAGAAATATTTGGAACAATTGCCAGGCTCACTCTCATTCTGGGCTCCATCCACACACCACACCTTACTGCACGAGAACACATGTCAGACTAGTTGAGTGCAGGTGTGCCTAAGTTAGGGACAGGGCCAAGGGGTAGCCGGTTGTATCTTCACAATGTATAGATGGGTCTTCAGGAATCCTGGAATCTATGGCCAAAAGTCTCTCTAGAACTAGCCGCTGTTGTATTCGTGTATTTTTACAAATTTACCTCACTAGAAACAGGGCTTAATAAACAATGGGACCTTGATAGGGTAGATATTCAACTAATAAAATTTCTTCCCCCAAAGTAATTTATGTTTTATGCCACTATTCAGAAAAAGAAATTTCAGAGTGTAAGAGTGAGGAACAGTTTTGAAGTGATTCTATGAAAGCATTTACAACTAAATATGTACTAATATTTTTTTAAATGCTCACTATTTGCATTTTGTAAGTCCTCATTTAGTTTCTACAATTTTATAATGAAAAGATTTCTCACCCATTAAAATCTTTCAAATAGCTAGGTTACTGTTTAAGGTGTTTCTTGAATAGATATAGATATAGATATAGATATAGATATAGATAGTTTCACATTTTTGTTTGTTTAAAAGATATTAATGTTTCTTGAGAACTCAAGTTGTTTGCTTTAGTACAGAATAAATGTATTTTTAAAATCTTCTCAAACATTATAATATTGTACCTTCTACTTTTCTGTTTCTTCTACTTAATTACAATTTTCTTGGTTATAAGGGCTCAATTATTCAAATCTGAACCTCCAGACATAGCACAGGGTTTGACCCATGTTAGGTCTTCAGTAAATATTTGTTGAACAAGACAATGAATTAGTTGCCTCTTTGGTGAGGTTAATACAGTCCTCAGTAGCATGGGGTTATGAAATACTTCATGAACTAAGAAGACAAAATGCTAAAACGTAATGGTTAAGTTTCTTAAAAGAGCGTAGTGCAGACTCTCGGAGACATCACCATGTGCCGAGCCTCCAGTGCTCAGATCTGCAGGGTGCATTCCATATGAGTTATGGGTGAGGTCGTTGGTGCATTTTAGAATGGTGGACAAAAGCTGGCAGGTGTGGACCATAGCAGTCAGTGGGTATTTTTTGTGTGACTTCCTGTTGGGTTTCGTTTTAATTTTGAATCAGTTTGTAACCTTTAAAATGCAGAAATCTCACAATAAAAATCTGGTTTTCTGAGGTTTTTTTGAAAACTCAACAGATCTTGCCTCGCTATCCTTCATGGCAACATTCAGCTGGAGCTGAGTAGTGGCTGTTCTTCACAGACAGACACATTCTGGACTCTAACACTGTTGAGTGGGAGAGACACATTGTTTCCCTGCCCTTATGTTGAGTGGGAGAGACACTTTGTAGGATGCATACTGGATAGGATAAACACATGGAACCTTACAACTTGGTATAGGATATGGAGCAATCTGCACTCTGTAATCAGGCAGATTCTCCTTGAACTGGTCATGCAAAAACAGAATAATGAAAACAGAGCCAAGCCAAAGTCTGGTGCACAATTATACTGGCTGCCAAACCTCAGACCCCAGAGAGAAGGCAAAGGTGAAAGGGCACTCTAGACAGAGGGAGTAGTATAGCTTTTCCTAGGCTTGGATGCAGAAAGTAGTATGCTCATTAGTGTGGTGTCTGTGGAGTGCACAGTGGGAGCAAGTAGGGGGTGAGCCTAGAGAGATGGTAGAAGCAGGTCATGAAGGCTGTGAAGCAGATGCTGAGGCAGGATTAGATGTATAGGAGACTTATTACACACCTCTGAGGGAAATGGGGATGGACTAGGGAGACTGGGAGAGTTGTCAGATGCTGTACAGGATGACCCTTGGAAGGGAGGGAGGGATCATAGCTTATAGTGCAATTCTAAGAAAGTTTGGTGAGGAAGATGGGGTACCCTCAAGCCAAAGTCATCTATCAGAGGAGTTTCCTGTATTCCCAGAAAATGAGCCTGCTTTGGTAGGTAGTATCCCTGCCTTCCTCAGTCATTGGCTGGGAGCAGCCTTTTGGAAGTGTGGCCTCAGTATGAATGTGGTGATGGATTTTGGAGCACAGCTAGGACTGTAGGTTGATCGTGCCCCCCAAAGTCAAAAATCATGAGGCTTATTTTCATGGCTGCTACAGTCTGCCCTTTGTGCCACACGGACCTCCTTCTCTACACAAGTTCAAGGAGGAGCATCCCTGTGGTTCCTGTGGGAGGGAACTCAGAAGATGAAGGTTGGTTGGACAATTGTGCCCCATCCTTGGCTGCATTTGATCTGTGGGCTGCAGCTGTACTTACCCTCTCCTTCCTACAATATCCATTCTGAGTTTCTCACATCCTTGGTCATCACCCTGATAGGTCTTGATGGTCCACCTAATTGTATGACCCAAATCTTCATTCCTAGGAGTCTGGAACCTTGGTAATCATGCATTTTCAGGCTGGGATTGCCACATGTGTCTTTCACAACTACACAGGGGTAATGGAGCACCAGGAGGCATCCCTGAGGATCACCTAGGTTTCATATGGATTCTTCCCTGCCTTTCTTGTGAAAAGGTAGCCCTGCCTTTCTTTCTCCTATGTAGGACCAATTATCCCTGCCATAATGGCATTTGGTTGGTCTTTGGACACAGAGTCTCGGGTAGCCTGGTGGGACATGAAACTTGTAGTTCGATTGGACCTTGCCATGTCCTTTGGTAATATTGTACCCCTTTGGAGATGAGGACCTCCAATATCACAGAGCTCAGAGTTGCATGGATCACTGGGGGTGATGGTAAGGGAGGCCACTCATGCTTCCACCTGTTGGTTTTTGGACTCATGTATTCTTCCTATTCAGGACACAGCATCGTACGGAAGACCGTGACCTGATGCGTGTGCTGCATCTTGAAGGCTGGCACCCCATCTTTTCAGAGTATTGCCTCCAAGCTGGTCCTTCAGCTGTACCTTCAGAAGGCTATTCCAGCTAATTCTTGGTGGTGCAGTATATGATATAACAGTGGACCCCATGTTCTTGGGCTCAATGCTGCATCTCCTTTCTGTGAAGTGGGTCCTGGTCCTATGCCGTGTTATGCAGCATTCCATGCCTGTGCCTCAGGCATTTCCTTTTTTTTTTTTTTTTTAGCTTATTTATTTATTTTGAGAAAGAGAGAGAGTGCATGACGTCAGTGGAAGAGGAGCAGAGAGAGAGTGAGAGAGAGAGAGAGAGAGAGAGAGAGAGAGAGAGAGAATCCCAAGCAGGCTCCACACAGTCAGCACAGAGCCGGATGTAGGGCTCAAACTCATGAACCGTGAGACCTTGACCTGAGCCAAAATCAAGTCAGATGCTTAACCAACTGAGCCACCCAGGCACCCCACCAGGCATTTCTTAAGCCCTCAGGTGATAATGCTGGCTGAGGTTCTGATAGGTATGACAGCCTTTATGAATGATTAAGTCTAATAGATCCCAGCTTATAATGGGAAGTTCTGAATGCATGATCCCTTGTTATCACGTGAGCAAGCATTCTGTCTTTAGCAGGGCTCAGCCATATGCCAGGGGCTGTTTTTCAAAAGGGGTATACTTCTCTGCTGCCAATGGCATGGCCTTAATCCAGAATCCTGAGGGCCTATCTACTCATTCTCCCACTCCCTGTATGTGCTGATAAAAAATTTCAACTATATCCTGCAAGCAGTGAGAACTATTCACAGTTTCTAAATGTAGAGCTATGTGATCAGATCTCTGTTTTTATAAACTGTAAGACAGAAATATTGGAAAGAAAAGAAACCAGAGTCAGGCAGACTAGTTTAAAAGCTATGGCCATAGTCCAAACAAAAATTAAGGACCTGAACTGAAGTTCCAGCCATAGACATGATGAAGAAGGTAGGACTGATTTGTAAAGTATTTAGAAAGTAGGATCAAAAAACACAGGAGTTATTACACATCAAAAAAAAAAAAAATGCCCAGAACAATTTTGGGGTTTTGGGATCTGGTGAGTAACCAAAAAATTTTCATGTGTTGCATTTTTTTGTTTCCTTTTGGAGTAGAGAGTCCCCAAGCACTATACCACTAAAAGAAACTTGAATTGTGCTGAGCCAACAATGTTAATGAGCTACATTCAATCAGCTTGATCACGAACTGAACCTCAGTATTAATTTTTGTTGAATCCCTTTCTTCTTCCAAAACTACTGAGCTGTAATAAACCAGAAATATATTGAGACAGAACATCAAATATTGTTTTCATCTGTTTTGTTTATTTTATAACCCAGAATGTAGAATAATACCCAATACATATTTGACACAGTGAATATTTATTAAATGAATGAATTCTCCCAAATAACCAGTGATTAATTTGGAGTTTATGATGCTTTTTTTGCCATATTTAGAGCATGCATTATTAATATTGCTTCTCGGCCTTTTGGCTAAGATCAAGTGTAGAGCACGCATTGTTAGTGGAAAATGTTGAACTTGGAGTGTAAATTAGGATTAGAAAAGATACCTGTTCACAGGTCTCAGGATAAGAAGAGATAGGTTTTATTGTCATGGGAAACTCAGTCATTGCCTCATTTTACCTGGACTTGATATTTTTGGCTTAATCAATCCTGCAGGAGGAAAGGACCAAAAGAGATTCTTGTCTTTCCCTCTTGATTGCAAGCATAGGAAAACAAAGGATCTTGGAAAATACTTACCTCATAGTTTTATGACACAATTCCAGGGAAGAGAAACCCTCCAGCATTCTTCCTGGTCTACTCAGTGGAAGACAGGGTCCTTTCATTTTCTTTTTTCTCCTGTGTCTGAGTTTATTCTAAGAAAATAATGGGGGAATAGATCATGTGCTATAGTCGCAAGGATGCTACTCACAGCGTTATTTAGAATACAGAAATTTAGAACCCTCTGGAATGAATAATAATGGAGGATTGAAAGAGAGAGCCCATTACAATTACCTACATTTTCATCTCTACGATATATTCATGTTTTTGTTTTTGTTTTTGTTCTGTAACCCCTGTGAGAAAGACCTGGCAGGATCTAATGCAACTGCATAAATTATATGGTTTTGATATCAGATCTATGTTACTCTAACTTTACAGAGTGAAACCAGGATGAATGTTTTACTGCCTTCCCTGTTTATTCCCAATGATGTTACTTCTGTTCTTTTCTTTTGCTTTATTCTCAGCCTAACTTCCTTCTATGAATAACATCAGAACAAGTGACTGGAAAGTCAGTGAGGATGAGAATTTGCCACCTCTAAAGGGCCAGGTAGGGGGGTGTGACTTAATGATCGAGGCTTGGCGTCACGATCATAGTCACACATAATGGAAATGGCAGTGTGGGGTCCTGATGAATTGAAGGCATCTGAGTGTGTCAGTGCAGCCAAGGAGACTGAGCCACAGGGAGTTCGGTGCTCAAGTTCACATGGCTCTTTGTAGCAGAGCAAGAGTTCAAACTCAAGTCTGCGGTCTGCAAAAGCCATTCTCTTCCCAACACTCCATGCTGCCTCTGAAAATGTTGGCCTATTTGTTTCTTTTCTCAAAAACTCCTCTGTCTCTCCGGCTACCTTGGGAGTAATGATTGTAAGCATATGTGTGTCTCAGGAGAGGCCTCCCGGCATTTTCTCTTTTGTTGTCATAAAATTAAGTGTGCTGGGTCGGAAAGGTAGAGTGAACTTTACCTTGGAGTCTTTCAAGGGCAACATGGGACAGTCATTTCATCAAGAGGATGAAAACCACTTTTGGGAAGTTATTACCAAAGTGGCCAAGAGAAGTCTGTCACGTTGGAAGCTGTGGTCATTTTATAGGTCACAACCTGCTCGCTCCCTTTCCTCAGTACTTTAAGGATAGATAGGATAAAGAGGATTCCTAGAGGAATGCATAACGCTGATTACTTTGGACTGCTTACTGGTTCCTTAAGTGAGTGCTAAGGGGAACTTTCCAGTCTGGTGTGCTGGTGCCCTGGATGGACAGAATACCTTTAGGAGCTGTTTCCTTCCACCGTCATTTGCAAAAGTGTGATAAAGCTTCCCAAACATTGCTGCAAATTAGAATCACCTGGAAAGATTTTTCAACCTCATACTGACGTCACACCCCACACCAGTGAAATTGTAATGCATGAGAGCCAGCATCAGCAGTTTGCTAGGATCAGCAAATTTGGAAACCGTGGCCCTCTTTTGACAACCCCCTTCCCTCTTACTTACCCTCTCTCTTCTCATCTTTCCCCTGCACTTCCTCTCTCCAGGTTTTCATCTTAACTCTTACTCCAGTAGGAGGGCCAGTTCCTCTCCCTCTGGGATTACCAGCAAAGCCCTCTTTCTGCCCCACCCAGAACAAAAACAAAAGGACACCCAGACAATGTGGTCTTTGGTGGGTGGCCCCTCCCCTCCAGCATCCCTATCTTGGTGTCCTTCTTGTGCTAAGTGATGGCCCGAACTCTTTTCTGGGTCTGCCTCATCCTCCATCACCCTGTCACCAGATGCTGTATACCTCCTAGGTCTGGGCTTCCCCAAGTGGTGTCTGTGCACTTCTGCGCACCTGCCAGTTCTGTAGATTTAAAAATGTGTGTCTTCAATTCTTGGTGCCCTAGTTTTCTCATTTGTAAAATGGGGTAATAATAGTGCCTACTTCACAGTGTTGTGGGGATTAAAGAAAGCACGTAAAGGGTGCCTTGCACATGTTGGGTTCAGCCCTATAGTAAGTGCTCAATCAATGCTAGTCATTACTGTTATTTTCCATTTTCTTTCATTAGTGTGTTTAATTTGAATGTAATTATATTTATATTTGGTAATTTTGTGTAGCTTTAAAGCTGCTACATGGGCTTTAAGCAAAGGAGCTTAATCCTAGTTTCCTATCTGTGTGTATATAAGTAGCATTTATAATTATTATAATTAGGATTAATTAGTTGACAGTAGGGGTAGATGAAATTCTGTTTGTGAGACTCTTCTCTTTATTATTTTAAATTTTTTTCTTTAATGCTTATTTTTGAGACAGAGAGAGAGAGAGAGAGAGAGAGAGCAAGTGGGGGAGACAGAGAGAGACAGAGACACAGAATCTGAAGCAGGCTCCAGGCTCTGAGCTGTCAGCACAGAGCCTAACAAGGGGCTTGAACTCACCAACCGTGAGATCATGACCTGAGCCGAAGTCGGATGCTTAATGTACTGAGCCACCCAGGAGCCCCTGACTTTTTTTCTTTAAAGGAGATTTTATTTCACTAGTGTGTTTAATTTTAATGTAATTTTATTTATATTTGGTAATTTTGTTTAGCTTTTAAAGTACCGTGTGGGCTTTTAAACAAAGGAGCTTAATCCTAGTTTCCTATCTGTGTGTGTGTAAGTAGCATATAATTATTATAATTAGGATTAATTAGTTGACAGTAAGGGTAGATGAAATTCTGTCTGTGAGACTTTTTCCTCTTTGAAGGAGAAAGCATTTCTGAAATTTGAGAAGTCCTGCCGTAGACCTTCCCCGATCTGCCTCACTTAATTCACCTGCCCTGTGTTTTTATCCTCACCTGAGGATGTTGATCTTAGTTGGGATCAGCTAGAAAAATCTGGCAAGCTACCTGGGCTTTTGATTTCTCCTAATAGAACACGGCATTCCACAGAAGCCTTTTTGAAGACCTTTCATACCTCCTTCCCAGACTGGGGGTGCAGAAGTTTCCGAGGCAGCATCTTGACCCACCCAAATGAGTAACCCAATGCCTTGTTAGGACACTTAGAGCTGATTTTGCGAATTGCATTAGCTAGCAGGCATGTGCTAGGTATGGTTCAAAGTGCTTTCTGTGTATTATCTCTGTTAGTCCTGATAAGGGCCCTCTGACCTAGGTGGTATGATTGCCCCTATTTGCAGATGAATAAACTGAGGCACAAGGGTTGAGAAGCCTGCCCAAAGTTACACAGCTGTCAGTTGCAGAGTCAGAATTATAGCCTGGACTGGCTCCAGACCCGGTGCTCCACAGTCTTTCCAGGCATTTATCTGTTCTCACAGTAATCCAAGGAGGTAGGTAAAAGGCCCTGGGGTTGACTGGCTCCAGAGCTCCTATGTAATTCCCTTTCTACTCCATCGACTGGCGCCTGATCAGCACTGCCGGGACTGCTGGGTTTGATCTTGTTGCTCCCTTTAGACTGGCCTCCTTTCCAGTCCAGCGATGAGATGAAGTGGCTTCTCTGACCCTTCTTAAAATAGCTAAGAAACACATATTATCTAAAGCTTGGGGTTTTCTCTCTGCCTTAATTCTTCCTTTGCCTTAGGGGCGCCCTACATTCTTTCTCCATTCAGTGGTCCTGGGAGATTTGCTCGCGGGCAGTGCTGGAGGGGCCCCAGAGGAATGTAGTTATCTCATTGGTTGATTGTTTTCTCCAGCTATAATTCCACTTCCCAGTTCTGAGGCCGGCCTTGGTTAATGTGCTGTCTTTCCTACTTTTTTTTTTTTTTTTCCTTTCCATGAGAGTAGAATGACAGCATTTCTTTTCTGTTTATTAACCTAACCCTTTTCAGAGAAAAAGCAAGAATATTATGACTAATAAACATTGTTTTTGCATTACTATGGTCAGGGGTGGCTGATCCAGGTTTTTAGAGAGGAGCTCCCCTTAAGGAAAAGAAAACATGAATTAACAATCCTAAAATTAGAAATAGGGCCTTGGCAGGGGCCCCTACAATCAGGGACCCTGAAGCTTACCCTTCACTACGTAGTAAGTCCACCCCTGGCTATGATTCTTTGGAATTTTAATATCTTTTGTTTTCTGTAATACTTATTTCCAGTGTCCTGTTACTAGTATAATTATTCAATAATTCATATGAACTTAGATGTTAACTGGATCTTTATAAAATATAATGGGTCATCCCCATCAAGTTCCACTTCTCCCTTTCTTCCTTCTTCCAGATAAGCTGCCCTGGTTGTTAGGAAGGACTCTGAACCTCCTGTTGGGTCTTATTGGTAATGCCTGGTGACCTCCCTGAGATTTGTGTAGGGCAGGTGCAGTCACTGTGTTACCTGGCTCCTCTACCTGGTGTCTTACAAATGTGTGGCCTTAGTAAGGACAAGAGGTCAATATCACACCGTGATCACTCTTGACTCAGTGACTCAAAGATGTATCATCTCTCCCTTGCATACAAGGCAGGTCAACATTTCCTCCCACGTACTTAGCAACCGTGTGGGGAATTTTAAGAGTTACATCAATGATTTTACTAATAGGGTTAAGTCATTTGAGTATTAAGCTGGAACTATTAACGACAGCATGTATAATAATGCTGTTTATCCCTGGCTCATAGAGGATGATGAATGAATGAATGAGCAAGTAAAATCAAAACCAAGGAGGACAACTGGAGACAAGTAGGAAAATGCAGTAATGTGAGGGGAGAGGAGTCTCACATGGTTCTTTCAGTATCAGCATTCAGGGAGTGGAGTCAGTTTAGGTACCTACACTTCCTCATCCTTAAGAAGCTACTTAATATTTTTTTCTAAGAAGGGAGTTAATTTAGATGCAAAAATAAAAAAGTTCCTATTATCAAGGACAATCTTCTTTTATTAATAACTCCTACATCTTTTTCTGCCTGGATGGATACTACTATGTAAAAATCTTATTAGATTCTGTTTTGCTACAATAATAGACTTCTTTAATAACCATTATTTATGGAAGCTTGCAAATGAAGATGGTGCATTACAAAGGAAGAATTCCTATCCCGATGATACAGAGGCAGGAGGTCATCTGATACATTCCTTTGCCTTCAAACCCACAGTGAGCAAATAGTCAGATTATAGTTTAGACTGTGAGTTTTCACAGACCCCAATACCCTTTCACAAAAATGAAACCCTGATGGTCTTTGCACTATCAGGACACATGTTGTATAGCTCAAGGTATTGGTTGATCAGAAATTTGGAGGATGAGTGCATGGATAGATTTGTTTTTAAAAGCATATTCTTTATTAAATGAGAAAAATTGGTTAAGATTTATTACTTAGCTACTGAGGAATCCAGTGATTTGAAAAAAATACAGCCATAGAGGTTTCTGTTTTACATAAGTCGCTGTTTTGATGTTGGCTATTTGATTTTTTTTTTTTTCATTTTTCCCACAGGAAGAGTACAGGCTCACCCTCCTACCCTGTAAGAAATTTTGAAAGGGTTTGCCACATCTATGAAATTAGCAATTACAGTTTTCTTGATCTTGAGTTATAAATGGCTAAACGGTAACAATTTTCAAGGACTTTGGACAAAAACTTGGTTAGGATTCTTGGAACCCTGGGCAAAACCCTATTGCGTGCAAAATATTTAATGTGGATTTGTTCTTTTTTGTCCTGGGTGAGAATCAAGATTATGTTAAGTGGTTGTTAATAAGTTGAAAGTGGGAATTAATAAGTTCAAACATTTTTAACTTCCACATTTTTTGGAAGGTCTCTGGGATTAGAATTCCTAGAACAAGTAAAATGAAAATATGACATTCTTAAACATACAGAAGCATTTAATAAAAGACACGAAGCAAAAATTTCTCCAAACCACCACCCCCTTCCAGGTAAATAAAAAACGGCAGGCCAGCACTGAAATGTACCTAGTTTTCCATTCCTGCCTGGAGAGTTCTTTGACTCTATCCCCTTGTGGCTGTTTGTATTTCAAAATGCCTTCTCGTCAGTTCTCTAGAAACTTCAAATTGATAGAAGAAGCAAACAAGCAAATAGCCAACAAGCAGAAGAGAGTGAATATAGTATCTTTTAGAAATGTGAATATACTGCTAAGCATACTAGGCCAGACATCATTTATCCTTCAGGAATTGAAGGGTTTTGATGCAATTGACCTTTAAATCAGACTGGGGAAAGGTCCAAAGGCAGCTTTTCCCTATAACTCTAGCCTTGCCAAGGGGTTCCAGGAAAAGAAATACACACTTTTTTAAAGCATTGATTTTTATGCAGATAGGTCCTCAATTCATATTGGGAATAGATGATCATCTGTCTCCCTATAGGAAAGGAAACATCAGTGTCTATGAAGCCTGAAAGAGATAATCTCTGACTAGTTCTCTATTATTGACGTTTTTAAAACCAACTCTAAACTTTTAGCTGATAAGCCTTAAAGAAGTATTAATGTAAAAAAGCATATATGTTACAAAGAAAAATTTAAGCTGGGGGCTGGCCTCTTT
This sequence comes from Leopardus geoffroyi, assembly GCF_018350155.1. Taxonomy (NCBI): domain Eukaryota; kingdom Metazoa; phylum Chordata; class Mammalia; order Carnivora; family Felidae; genus Leopardus; species Leopardus geoffroyi. Next base: position 140,448,530 of record NC_059328.1, read on the forward strand.
TATAAGAATTGGTCTTGAATTGGTTGGTCTGATCTCCTGGCTGCAGGGGGCAGAAAACGACTTCAAACTAGCTTGGGCAAAAATGTTATTTATTGGATGGAGATTGAGTCTTCTAAGGGAAGAGTTAACAATTAGCCCAAAAGGCAATGGTTACACATAGCTCAGCTCTTACCTCCATTATCAGTAGCTCTCTCAGGCAGCAAGCTGCCTTCTCTTCTTCCTCCTCCCTGTGGAGAGGAATATGGCATACACGTGTTCCTGAGTTTCACTTCTTGAGGACTTCTGTACCAGAGAGGGCTGATTGTCTTTATCCAGTTTTGACTTGTAAAATACCCAGGAAGAACTCTGATTGGTCTGGCTTGGATCAAATGTCCGACCCTGGTCCAAACAACAGCACCCTATAGGATGGGCCGTGTAAGAACACGGTGCACCCCAAATAGCACCACATGATGGGTATCAGTAGGAGAGCCATCTCGTAACCAGGGGAGAACATAGGGCAGAAGTGATTCTAAATGCCCACTAGAACTATTGTTTCGCCTTTTGTTTTGATTTGCAAAGTTGTACTGGCATGGTATTCTATTTTTAGAGAAGGAAATCGTGTCAACAGGTAACTTCCCCACCATTTGCTGAAATACTCATTTGGCCATCATTAACTTCATTTTGCACTTCTAGGTTAATGCAGGTACTTAGAAGTTAGTATTGTTAATTGTATGGACATCTGTGTAGTTTTGCTAGCCCAGCAAATCTTCTTCAGGTGACAATACCTAGATTTTCCTTCCTTAGGAAAGCCAATACCTCCCCTATTCTCAAACTACGTGATTTATATGAAGTTGACACTATGCATCTGTCCAAGTGACATGCTAATAGCCCAGCTCTGGCCAGTTGGAATGCCGTATTCCCCTGGCCAGTTGTAGTCCAAGGATGGATTGCCCCCTTTTTTTTTTTTTAGGTGCTTTTTTTTTTTCTTGTTGTTGTTGCTGTTGTTGTTGTTGTTGTTGTTGTTGTTTTCTGGAACAGTTGAAAAACAGTCTGGGAATGCTTCTGAAGCTGGAAGATCTGAATGAGAATAAAAGCAAATGAGGGGACAAAGTAGAGTTGAGGGCTGGAAATTCCTGATAAGAGGGTTAAAAGTCCAGCCATGTTCAAGCAGGAGTATTAGATGAGACCATAAAATTCTTCCCTTTCTCCCTCTTTTGATTATAGCCTGTTTGATTTCGATTTCTGTACCTTGCAACCAATGTGGAAAATAGGATTATTTTCATGAGTACGAGAATTCCTAGTTAGTTCTCCTACACCAGTTCCTCATATTCTAGATATCTATTGTTACAGAACAAATCACCACAAAATGTAATAGCATAAAGTAGTTATCATCATTTCATTTCTCTCTCGTGGTTTGTGTGGGTTAGGAATGTGGGAAGAGCTTGGCCCAGGCTGTTCTCACTTGGAGTCTCCATGCAGTTTTGATCAGACTGTGGCGGGAGCTGGAATGGAGTAAGGCAGTGGGGCAGGAGCAGCTGGGGGCTGGCAGGGCAGCACTGCCTCTTCATGAAGTCTCCATATCTCTGTGTGGACTACTTGAACTTCCTCACAGCATGGCACTCAGAGTGCTCAGATTGCTTATGTGGTTGAGCATTCCAGAACATTGGGTGTAAGTTTAATTACCTTCTGTGACCTAGCTTGAAAAGCCAGAGAGTGTTATTTCCACTATACTCTGCTCAATTGGTCTATAGGGCTGTCCCAGAATAAAAGGGAGAAGATGTAGATGTTGTCTCTCAATGGAGACATGTCAATGAACCCATGTTTGAAAACCACCACCATGTTATAAGCAATTCCCAAATGGTGAGAAGGTACCATAGTCAGAATGATATATTTAAGTAGTCTTAGTTTTGTAATACATGCGTTGAATTTATACTTTGGGAGCTGAATTAACTTACTCAGATCATTAAGACACCACCAAACCTGGATTATTGAAAATTAAGTCAAGATTTCTCATGATCTTCCAGGCTTCAAAATTTCATTTTGCTCCCATATTAGGCATTTCATATTATAATAGGAACGGCATTGAAAAATACTTAGACTTGTATTACTTCTCTACTTCACAATTACTTATATATTGGTTTAATATTGAGGTGTTGTTTGGTAATTGGCACCTTAGTCAGTGTAGCTTCCAGAAGTGCTTAATTATCTTAGTGGTGAGTTTAAGGAATTGGGGGTATCTTGTTTTATGGTCTCTATATAAAACAGCAATTAGGATGTGGATTTGTAAAACGTGATCTGGGTTATGGGTCTATCTCTTTGCCTCCCTGACTAGTCTTAGAAATCCTCCTTTATACTAAGTATTACCATGCAGTGAAAATCAGAATGCAACTCTTTTCAACTTTCTCCCAAATGGAGGAAGTCGAATAGATCTCAAACTAATTTTTTTTTTCTGTTTCAGAATGTAGCAAGTAATCCATTGGAATAAAACCAGCAGTTGAGTAACTCATGCAAAGGTAATTTAGAGCACAAATTAAATCTGTCAGAGTGGTATTAGATTTGCAAAAGCTCATAAATAACAAATGAAAGGTCACAGAGCTGTGAAAATGAGAGTGTACTTCTTCATAAAGAGAACTGGAGTCAGGGATGGGATCCTCAGTGCGTATTCAAATAGCAGCACACAAAATGGAAGTGCAATATCTTTTCTAAATGTCTAGGACAGTCCAAAGGCACTGTGGACTCCAGAGAAAAGCGTCAAAGTCCTAGGAAAGACCCTTCGTATTATCTGAGCATGTCCAGCATCGTATTTGAGAGGCTTAGGGAATAAAGCTTCATTGACTACTGAGAATCTGTACAGAAAAAATACAGCCCCCTCAGCAGAGCCCATATTTCAGGAATGGTTAGACTAATTGTGAATGCATGTAACTCATCTTTCATTTTTCAGTTCCTAGAATATAATAATAGAGTGAGTAGTGCTTCATGATTTACTGCAGGAATGTAAGCAGTTGATGGTGATATTAATAAACAGTTCTGCCCATTCTCTTTTCTTTAAGGGAAAGAGAGGTGGAAAATATAGCCCTGGCTACTACAAAGTAGACAAGTTCTTTTACTGTGCATTGTGTGCAGATTTTTTTAGTGCTATGTTGGGCTTGACTTGTATATGGGAACAAAATCTATATTTATAAAAAGCAATGTGTGGGCTTCATCAAAATTAAAACTTTTGTATGTCAAAGGACACCATCAAGAAAGTGAAAAGTCAAGAGGAAGGGAGAAAACATTTGCAAATGATCTGAGTGTCTGGATCTAGTGTCCAGAGTCTAGAAAATAGAAAGAACTCTTATAACCCAACAATAAAAAGACAATAACCCCCTTAAAGAATGAGCAAAGGATCTGAGTTGACATTATTCCCCAAAAGATATACAAATGGCCAATAAGCACGTGAAAATATGTTCAACATCATTAGTCACTTGGGAAATGCAACGAGACACCACTTTACACTCACTAGGCTATAATAAAAACTATTTTTTAATGAAAATAAGGGTTGGTGAGGATGTGGAAACGTTGGAACACTGGTCTTTTACTGATGGAAATGTAAAATGGTGCAGTCACAGTGGAAAACTGATGGACAGTTCCTCAAAAAGTTAAACACAGAGTTACCATAAAACCCATCAATCCCACTCTTAGGTATATACCCAAGAAACTTAAAAATATGTCCACACAAAAGTGTGAATGTGAATGTTAATAGCAGCACTATTCACAGTAGTCAAAAAATGGAAGCCACCCAAATGTCTGTCAGTGGGATAAATGGATAAACAAATGTGTTATATTCATGTACTGAAATATTATTCAGCCACAAAAAGGAATGATATACCCATTCATGCTACCACATGGATTTATCTTGAAAATATCATACTAACTGAGAGAAACCAGACACAAAAGACTATATGTTGTATGGTTCTGTTTACAGAAAATGTTCCCAATAGGCAAATCTATAGAGATGGAAAGTAGATTAGTGGTTGCAGGGGTGGGGAGAGGAGGGAATTGGGAGTGGCCACTAATGGGTACAAGAGTTTTGATGGAAATGTTCCAGACTGAGTGATGGTTGTACAAAATTATGAATATACAAAAAAAAAAAAAAACAAACTCTACTGAAGTAATACATGCTTATCAGAAATTTTTGAGCATACAAATTAAGCAAAAAGAAAACCATTAAAATTATCAGAAATTCTAAACCATTTTGCTGTTTTTTTCTAATGATACATAAGCCTAGAAAATACATACTTCCTCTTTTTTTTCTAAAAAAGGAACAATTTCATTAGTAAAGTGTGTTGGGATAATCAAGTTTCAACTATTTTAAGAATTTGGAAACTCTAAACACATGTGTGAGCACACAAAATGGAGACATGTGCTTCGAAGGGATATAAGAGACCTATGCTCTCTCAATATCTTTTATACAAGTAAAATCTAACTAAAGCGGGAATGTAAAGGTCATGGAGGTGGGACATAGACCTTGGAGGGTGGCTTGGGGGAGATATGGAGGGAGTGTAGATGGGCATCACCCATCTGTTTGCTTCGTTGATGAAGGATGGCAGGAGGTCACCTGGGACTGCATGAGCCTAGGCAATATTATAATGTTGGTAGCAAGACGTGCCCGTCCCTGTCTCGCACCTGCTTTGTCCCTCCCTGCCTGGCTGGCCATGGGGCAGATGCTGGGGAGAAAGAGACGTGTGGATTGTGATTTGTCGTACATAGTAGTTCTGGAAATTGTTATATTTTTCTGATTTAAGGAAAGTGAGCTGTGTGTTAAACCCAAATAAATGGCACCATATTTACTTTCAGTTAGAAGACAACATTTGCATCATAGTTACCTTTACTTAGAAAACTACATTGACTTTAAAACTACATTTTGAACAAAACAGTAGTAGTAAAAATATTGGGAAATATTATACAGTATTTACCGTGTGATGGACACTATTCTTAGTGCTTTATACTATGTTACCTAATTCTCGTAATAAACCTTTGAGGTAGGTAGCATTATGATCCTCATTTTGCAGATGAAGAAACTGAGGCACAGAGTGGTTAAGTAACTGACTTAAGGTTGCACAGAAAGAAAGCATTGGAGCAAGGTTTCAAATCCAGGCATCTAGCTCTTTACTTCTTTGCTCAGATGTAGCACCCACATGCTGTGGAATGAGGGTTTGTGGCTGGTAGCCATGCTACGGAGGTAAGGTAAATTTCAGATGGCATTAAATAATGCTTAGTGTGAGTACCGTGCAGAGGGAGACCTTTAAACCAGTAACCGGAGGAATACTGTGAGTGAGAAATGCTTTAATAAATGCACTGTTTGGTACATATGAAGTATTGGTGTGGACAGTGAGGTTCACATTAAAAAGAACTTAGGTTGGCAGCTCGTTGATACTTAATGTTAGGTTATATCAAAATAAAACCCGATAGCTTTCCTCCCCATCCCTCTCAAATTGGGCCCTGCTGCAGACTGTGAGGAGCTGAGGCGTGATGATGCAGGGTAGATTTGCTCCTCAGGTGCAACCATACCTGGCCACAGTGGATGTAAAATGGAGCACTACTGCGTTCATTTAAGATGAGATCACGTTGGTCTCTGTCATTCGGCGGAGGAGAAATATCATGAATATTTGTTTTCTTACCATATTTTTCAAACAAGTGCCTAACACAGTGCCTGGCAGCCACACTCATTAAGGGAGCAAGCAGCTTATTCTCCTCTTGAATGCACATTCGCCTGGGGAACCAAATGTAAACGGAAGATGGGGAATGAGCATGAAATTGGCAAGGCTGGCATCATCAAGCTGCCACAGGGTGATAAGATTTCTACTCTTATTTCCTAATAGTTTGTCGATTTTTTTAAAGAACAATGAATGCATCGATCCATCTGGAGTTCATATGAGTGCATTGTGTATTGTTTGGTTTTGGTTAATCTTCACAATTTTTAATTAAGTTATCATAATACTATTCATTTTGTATTTTCCTGTTCTGTAATTAAAAAAAAACCACTTATGTCAGTTGTTGTGTCTATTCGAGTGTTCTATTTTCTGTATTTATTTTTATATTTTCTATCCTGTTTTGATTAGTATTCATTAATATCTGATTAGTTCATATTGATTTTCTGTATTGATTTTGTTTTGTAATATATTTACTCTTGATCTATTTATTTTGACAAAATAATTTTAGGATTTTGTTATGCCTTTTTAAAAATCTCATTGAATCTTTGTGTTAAAATTTGTAAACAAAATGTCCAAATGGTGTTGGTTTTTTTTCTCCACCAGTTTAAAATAAGGTGAATATCTAACATCACCCCTTTTGTGGGCAATAGAATGATGGTATTTGCAAAAGAGTGGAGCCTGAAGAACAGACTCTACAGGAAAGCAATAAGATGGCAAGAAAATAGCGCGTATAAATTAAGATATATATCTACATTCCTAGTAAGTTGGACAGTTGAACCCTAGTAAAAAAATTGACTGCTCTCAATTTTAATTGAAAAGGACAGAACCAGAATAAAGGATAAAATGATGATTGCTTAGTGCTACTGGGATCCTTTGACCTCATTTTATTAGTTTAAGTTTATACACCTTGAATCAGTCTTTGGAAGAACAGAGTGTCGCCTAGAGTTTGCAAATGTGGAGTCAGTGGCCAGACTGTCTCCGTTTGAATCAACTCCTCTGCTTATTTGCTGGACTTCAGTTTACTGAAAATGGGTAACCCTCATAGGGTTGTTGGGGGAATTAAGTGATATATTTGTAAGGGCTTCAACAGCAGCCGGCCAATATTATTAGTTAGAGAGATTTTGAGCTGTAAAGGCACTTTGTGTTTTGGGAGAGGCCAACTTACCTACATTTCTTCGTGCCCCCCCCTGCCCCCCACCGCGAATATGAAAGCCTACCTTGTGTAGGTTTGCTTGAGCACCATGACACAGGACGTCTGCACTCTCATACCTGGCTGTCACCACTATCAAGGAAATGCTTCTGAACTTTTGTACTTGACTTATTTATTGTTGCATTCTGGCAGACATCCCCTAGCCTTCTGGCAAAATCCTCCTGGATTTCATTAAAATTCAATCTCTCTTGATACCATCTCTGCTGGATATTAGGGGGGATGGATACCAGTGGAGCGTTAGCTACCTGATTCGGGATAGATTGGGGCTGGAATGTTCTAAGTGCTCTAAAGTTACTGTTTCTAAAGTTTCTCTCTGTGTCTATCCACTTTCTTGTGCCTTTGGCTCCCTGTCTCCCTCCAGCCCATCCTACCAACACAGGAGCTCTGCCAGGTCTCTCCTGGTTTCCTCGAGTGGGACACTGAGATGAGTCTTATTTTATATTTCAGGTGCGAGTTCTCTCCCATTGTCCCAAGTCCTGGCTCCCAGGCCCCCTGTATGAGTGACGCCTCAGTCTGCCATGGAACCTGGCCCTGCCCTGGCCTGGCTCCTGCTCCTGAGCCTGCTGGCGGATTGTCTGAAAGCCGCTCAGTCGCGAGACTTCACAGTGAAAGACATTGTCTACCTCCACCCTTCAAGTAAGACTCTGTTCTCTTCACTGCAGAAATGTCACTTTGCTTTGAATAAGATGTGAGTTGAAAATGGACAGGAGAAGGCAGCCTTCCATGCAGGGGAACCTTGGAGGATTTAATTGGGGGGTGCAGGTGCTACTGAAGATGTTGTATGTTTTACCCTCACCTTTTTGTAGGGTGTCTGTTTTTTTATTTTAAGGCAAATTGTTAAGGCTTGTTTCCTCTGTTCCCAGCACAATCGCTCTGATTCTGAACACCCTTCCCTTTAACTTGTGCCAGCTCTCAATCAGTTATCAAAGTGAACTGGCATGTCCCAGGAGGAAGGTATTTGTAAAAGATCAGCCTTTATAGGCAAGATAATAGCTGGTCTTCCTGTCTGTGCATCTGATTCTCAGTTTCAGCATAATTGCCTCCCACAACTTCCTATTCCCTATCCCTTTTGGTTTCCTGTGTTTAAGAATCATCTAGGGAGTGAGTGCATAATAATGTAGATGCCCAGATCCCTTCCCTGGGGTGTCTGACTGCACATATCTGGACGATACCCATGAATTTTTGCTTTTAGCAAGAATTTCAGATGCTTCTGTTACATATTCTAAGGATCACACTTTGGGAAACACAGAAGATTTACTTGCTGTTTGGGTCTCCATCTCTGTATTTATCTTATCTTTTATTTCTGTTTGAATCCTCTTCTGCATTGCCCCTGTGGTGGTGAGAGCCGGGTATAATGGGTATATATGGACCTCTGGCATTCGCCCTGAGGTGTATTATTCTTTTGAAATGTTCTGTTCAGCAAACATTTTTTGAGTGTCTGCTGTGTGTCAAGCGTAGTGATAGGCATGGAAAATATAAAGGTAAATAAAACATAGTTCTTGCTTTTGAGGCTGTTATAGTCCACTAAGTGGAGACAGCAACATGGATTCCTTCAGCGCTACACGGTTAGAATGATTAATGTGTCTGTGTTCTGGTTTAGATGAGAGGTGTTCCAAGGAATGCACAGGGGCTTGGATCTTGGGTCAGCGGCCGGCTCAACTGCTTTGTAGCCTTCTGGCTTGAAATAAATTCCCTAACTTTGTAAAGATTAAATAAAGGAATGCATACAAAGCACTTAGATGCGTGTGAGCCAACATAAATGCTCAATAAATGTTAGGGGAATCTTATTGTTAATTTCCACATTTCTAGAGTGGTTGAAATAATATACACCCTGTTGCATTATTTTGTGGACTAATATCCATAAAATAGTAGGCACATATATAATAGGCAACTGGATGTTTGTTGCTTATGATGTTGTAATTGGCTTAGATGGTAAACTGAGGTTCCTGAAAATGCATCCCTCTAATTTTTTAACTCCAAGTACACTTTGACACGCAGCAAATAGTTTCTTCAGTCTTACTGCTATTGTGTACTCTCACCAGTAAAAGGCTGGTGCCTACTGGTTAATTGTGTGGGAAGATTCTCTGGCTGCTTGTTTTTGGAGGGCTGTTTATTTTAGTAACCATGAAAAGAAGGTGCTTTGATACTTGCTGTGTTTTTTTAGGATTGCCTTTTGTTCTTTTCTCTAAAGAGCCATGCTTTTTTATTAGACTTGGTGAACAAAAATCTGAATTTCAATCTCAGTTTTTATTGCTAAATCCTTCAGCTTCTGTGGGGCTTTTCATCCGCTTCAGTGACTGACTCAGTGGTCACCTCGCTGAAAGACAGGCCTCTTCTGAGGCTGTGATTGTACACAGAGTGGGAAGGGAAATCAAGGGGATTGGATGTAAGTGAGCAAGAATAAAACAAACACACACACCACTTCTGTGCCAGTCTTAGGGGGGATCAGTGCCTGGGTTGAGTAGGCCCCTATCCGAAAAGTCCATTTCTGAATGAAATCTCTGAAGCATGGGCTCTGCCAGGCCAGGGGAGCAATCATTCCTGCTCTCTAGAAGTTGGTGGGAAAGTTTATGTGGCCTATGTTAATTAAGTAGGCCATGGCCTGATTAAAAAGAATTCACCATATAGAAAAACTTGGTGGGGTTTTCTGATATGATTTTGAGATATGGACAATAGAGGATGTCATTTCGAAGCTAGATTAGACATAGATGATTCATCAGCAGTTCTGGGCAGAGTTTTTTTTTAGAGCCTCCGTGACTGGTCATGGGGAGTAAAAATTCTTACTGTCAGTGATTCCTACTGCACATTTCCCCCACACTATTTCAGAAGTTTTTGATGTTTGTTTGCTTGTTTTTGCACTTTGATTTTTTAAAAGGTCATGGTCCTCTGCCCCTGAGCAGCACCCACTAGACCAGGTTTAGATGGAGTGATCTCTCTACAAAGAAGCAGGTTTCTGTAGAACATAGACCATAAAAAATACATGAGGGAGGTATGGGATTATTCTGATTTTGAATTATTGATATAATCACCTCACTTTGTAGATGGAGACACAAACAGCTTTTCTGGGGTCAGCAGGAGATTCAGTTTCCATTAATGTTAGCTACTGCTCAGAACCTACCCAAGGAGAAATCAATGATGCCAGAGATGTTGAGAAGGCACACAAGTTTTCCACACCAGGCAAACAAACTCATTTGCCATGGGCTCTGAGTAGCCCTAAGAGATCGTAAGGGGGCTGAGATTGAAACCCTGGTTGGGAAAGTTCAGCATCCCATGACTAATCTCCCTTGCTCCCTGGTCCCCTAATATTTGAAGATTCTTTTTTTTTTTTTTTTTTCAACGTTTATTTATTTTTGGGACAGAGAGAGACACAGCATGAACGGGGGAGGGGCAGAGAGAGAGGGAGACACAGAATTGGAAACAGGCTCCAGGCTCTGAGCCATCAGCCCAGAGCCTGACGCGGGGCTCGAACTCACGGACCGCGAGATCGTGACCTGGCTGAAGTCGGACGCTCAACCGACTGCGCCACCCAGGCGCCCTGAAGATTCTAACATTTAAAAGAAATCAACTTTATGGCTTTCAAATTTGAGGCACTGTCCTCGATTACATTCTTTTCTATAATTTGTTTTTCTTTTCTTTTTCGTGTGAAAAATGATGAATTTCTTCCCACCCTATAATTAAAATACCAAAGACTAATAAAACATTCAAAACAGGAGTTAGTATTCAGAGAAATGGAGTGACTTATTTGGTTTCTAGATGTCACACGAGATCACAGAATTTAACATCCTGCGTGGTTTCAACCGGTTCTTGGCCTCCATTTCTTTACTTATACTAGAAACTTTTCCTGAGAAATCCAGGTTTCCTCTGGTTGCATATTCTGAGTCTTTCCTTAGTCACGTTGAACAAAGAGCTATATCCCTAGAGCGGGCTTGTTTATGCCCACATAGTGAGCCAATGACGTTTTTGCATAATTCCAGACTATGCAAGTTTTAGGGAGTAAGGGCGCTTTCTGGAAAGGTACCAGGAAATGCATTGCCATCAGAAATACATTCATAGTATTCAAGTTATACTGACAATATTTTGTTGCTAGATAGACTGAGAAAGAAGATCAATTTATTAGATTTCTATAAATTTTACGTTTGCATCCAGTTTCCAAAAACAATGGAAATTAACTTGGCAAGAATAAAACAAGTTTGGATGCATTACCTATCAGCATACATTTTAAAACAAGATTCCCTTCTCACCACAGTTCTGGAAACTGAAGGCCTTTGTCCAGGCAGAAGTTCCAAGAGATGGAAACAAAGATGAAATCTCTTCCATCGCCTTACGAATGAATTATAGTCGGTTGAACTATGGCTGACCATGAGACTTAATGGACAGATTACGTTACAGGAAGTAACTGGGCACTTTGGCGTTTCTTTTTTTCTTTACAATCACCTACTCTTGAGGGACCAAGGACTTATGCCCTGAAATACAGAACACTAAGCTTATTAACTCTGTGATCAAGAGCCAAATTAGATTCATTCACAGCTGGGGCCACAACGGTTTGAAACTCTACTTGCTCTGTAATGCTTTGAAGTAACAAAGAAGAAAATAACACATCTCTTAGGAACCTCCTTCCTTCCTTTTAAAAAAAGAACTTCTTTATCAGATGCAGTATCAGTTAGCAAGTTACTGGAGACAGTTGCTCATCTGTAGACCTTAGTTTTGGTTAAATATTTCCAGAGGGAGGAACTTAAGCATTTATGTGGTATTGTGCTATAACTGGCCGCTTAAAGCTGCGTCTGTTTGTGGAGACAGGTCATTGAAAAGGGTTTGATTATTCACTGATCAGTGGTACCTCCCAAGGTGCAAATACAAGTTCCTATAAGCAGTACGAGGCTGTCATGGTTGACAATCACACAGATACGAGGTTGTAGATTTAGGGGCGCCTGGGTGGCGCAGTCGGTTAAGCGTCCGACTTCAGTCAGGTCACGATCTCGCGGTCTGTGAGTTCGAGCCCCGCGTCCGGCTCTGGGTTGATGGCTCAGAGCCTGGAGCCTGTTTCCGATTCTGTGTCTCCCTCTCTCTCTGCCTCTCCCCCGTTCGTGCTCTGTCTCTCTCTGTCCCAAAAATAAATAAACGTTGAAAAAAAAAATTAAAAAAAAAAAAAAAAAAAGTAAAACTCACTGAAAATAAGATCATTTGATTAATTGTAAATGATATGTGCTGATAAACGCATTCAGATTCAAATGATTTGAACAAAGCTTCACTTTGCTACCCTAGGGCTTTAGCCCATATTCCTATTTAAGTTTTTCTATACTTTGGGTTAATTTCAGAACCCAGGCCTATCTGTGTAAGAAATGACAGTATTTAATTTAATGTGTCACTCGTCTTGCAAAAGATCATTTTGAAGAATCTATTAAATAATCCAAATTTGGGAACACTACAACCTATTAGTGCCAGGTTCTCAATAAGTTTATTCTTGTAGTGGCTGGATCATCAATCTTCATTCAGAGTTCTTAATTTATCTCTTTGATGGGAAAGTTTCCAGGAATCACTAGTCCAACATTCCAGTGAAAAGTTTTACTGGCTGCAGTGACAGACAGATAAAATTGGATGCTCTTGTGAATTAATCATGCAAGCTGAAGTGGTATGGCTAGCTTGCAGTCAGAAACCTTGGTGAATATGATGATAAGTTTTTGAGAAGTACTTTTTTTTGACAAATCATTTACATCTTTTTTTTTTTTTTTTTCAAAACTCTTACTTGGAGAATTCTTCAAATTTTACCAGCTGCCTTAAAGTTCCTTTAAACTTATTTATGTATTACATATTTTTTAAATTATTATTTTCTTACTATTTACTTTTGAAAGATAGCATGTGCAAGTGGGGGAGGGGCAGAGAGAGAGAGGGACAGAGGATCTGAAGTGGGCTCTGTGCTGATGGCAGAGAGCCCAATGCAGGGCTGGATCTCAGGAATCATGAGATCATGACCTGAGCCAAAGCTCCACCGACTGAGCCACCCAGCTGTCCCAATATATGACACACTTTTAAATTGATAGTGAAACTATTTTTTTAATGTATCCGATAGGACAGTGTCCTAAAATATTTCGTATGGGTTTTCTCATAACAATATTTGTAAAAATAAGCTAATTTAAGGGTCCATAAGAATATTTAATGTCTTTGGAATTCAGGAAGCTATTTGTGTTTGATTCTTCAGGTGTGCATATCTAGGTAGAATCTTTCAATACAAATGTAACCCGCCTATCTTGATGGTGGGATGTGGAGACCTAAAAATTATTTGTGTGCGGTTTTACAAAATAGTTTACTTCTGTTTTACTATAACTGTATGTTAGGGAGAACGTGTTTCCCCACAGTGACATTTCCTCATTGGGAATGAAGCAGTTGGATGGCAACGTCTTGGCCGCTCTCCGTCCCTCACAGTCTAAGGCAGTCCATGCACTCACTTATATTATGCTTATGAACTTGACTCACCAACTACTTGCAGGAACATAGTTGGCCCCTAAAAATGTCCAGTTATTTGTCTTTTTTAGACAGTTTGAGTTTTGATCATGTTAGGTTATTGATGTTGTCAGAGTCAACTCTGTGAGATACTGCAAGCCAGTACAAGGATGCCAGCTCTTCTATGCAAGGTGAAAAGCAAAGTTAAATCTGGCCCATAATTTTGGCCTTAAGCTGCTACCTCCTCCTTCATTTATTTTTGATAACATACTTAATTGGTTCCATGTGGGCAAAGCAATTTACCCTGAGATGATTATTTCCACCAGTGGGATGTGCAGGCTCAGCCATCTGCGAGGGAGAACAGTTGGCTCCTGCAGATGAAGTGTTTGAGTGTTTGTAGTTTTCAAAGAGGCCAGGTAATTTTACAAATTAAAAAAAAAATACGAAAGTTCTGCTTACGAGAGGCAAAACTCTAAGTTGAGTACGTAAAAGCATATCAGTGCAAGTAAGAGCGCATCAGCGAAAAGGACAGCGACAACCTGGCATTCCTGGCATCCTCTATGGATGCTCATCCTTAAATGCCCACCAGGCCCTGCATGCGCTGGGCACTCTCTAGAGCATGACTCACCAGACCCCCCTGTGCCTGAGCATAAATGAAGGCAAGGATACAAGTACCTTTAGAGTACTTGTACTCTTCAGAAGGCAGGAAGGGCCAATTAAGGGGTGGAGAGGGGGAGGGCTAGGAGGGCCTCCTGGAATTACCCATCCCTCAGACACAAGCTAAAAGCCTGTAATGCCTCCATATCCACATGTGCCCTCAGCATGCTGCCCCGTGGACATTGGATATGGGCCCAAGACAGCCCTTAGGAGGGTCACCTCTGCACGGCATAGATTTTAGTAATGAAGACTCTTCTTAGCTGATACTTACCGTCCCCAGGAATTCTTAACCATATCAAGTCAACCAGATAAAGACATCAGATTGAATCAGAGAAATTGCCACTTTTATAGGTCAAAAATGGTCAAACATAAGGAAATTTTTAATGATTCAACCTAATATTTATATTTACATATCGACATAGCTATATAAGTGGACACATAAAAATGAATCACTGGAAATCTAGTGTGCCTATTTTTTTTTCAATATTTATTTTTGAGAGAGAGTGCAAGCGGGGGAAGAGCAGAGAGAGAGAGATGCACACACACAGAATCTGAAGCAGACTCCTCACTGCTAGGGCAGAGCCTGATGTGGGTCTCAAACTCATGCATAAGCTGTGAGACCATGACCTGAGCCAAAGTTGGATGTTTAACCAATTGTGCCACCCAGGTGCCCCTAGAGTGCCTATTTTTAATTGAAATTTTTATTGAGACAATTGTATATTCATAAGCAACTATAAGAAATAATATAGGGAGATCCCATGTTTACTTTACCCACTTTCCCCCAACGGTAACAATTTGAAAACTATAGAATAATATCACAACCAGGTTACTAACATTGATATAGTCAATCCACCTGTCTTATTCAAACTTCCCCAATTTTCCTTGTGTTCATTTGTATGTGTGTGTATTTAGTTCTACACAGTTTCTCACATGTGTAAGTTTGTGTATCCATCACCAAGTCAAGACATTAAATAGTTTTAATAGCGCAAGAATCCCTTCTATAAGCCTCCCCTCCTTCCTCTCACCCTGCCCCCCAACCGCTCCCATCCCTAACCCCTGGCAACCACTAATATTGCCTCCATTTCTAAAATGTTGTCATTTTAAAAATGTTAAATAAATGGAATCATACAGAATATAACCTTTGGATTGCTTTTGTTTTCACTTTGCATAATTCCCTGGAATTTCATTCAAGTTGTTGAATGTATTAATAGTTTACTTTTATTGCTAGTATTCATTCCATAGTATTGAGGTACTGCAGTGTGTTTAACCATTCATTCATTGAAGGACATCTGGATTGTTTCCAGTTGTGGGCTATTACAAATAAAGTTGCTGTGAGCCTTTGCATATAGGCTTTTGTGTGACTTTTAGTTTTCATTTCTCAGAGATAAATGCCCCAGAGTGTAACTGCTGGGTCATATAGTAGTTACATGTTTAGTTTTGTAAGAAACTGCCAGGTTTTAGAATCCTTTTTAAAAAATGAAAATGTCTACCTTCAGGATTCTGTGCTCAGTCTAAAAAATTAATTTTTTCTCTTGATCCTTTTTCTAGCCACGCCATATCCTGGTGGATTTAAGTGTTTCACCTGTGAAAAGGCAGCAGACAATTATGAGTGCAACCGATGGGCTCCAGACATCTACTGTCCTCGAGGTAAACTCTCAGTATACAGATTGGGGTGCTCATGAGTGAACAGCCTTGTTGACTTTGATGCATAGGTAGAGAGAGGCATGCTTGAAATCTCAGCCACTTCTCTTGTCTAAGGCTATTAGTAGATCTCTTATCATCAAAGGTTCTCAGAGACCTCAGCTAATCATAGGATTGCCCCCTTCCTCATGAAGCAGCATTGGAGTGCCAGTAGAGGTAAGTGCTGGCTTTGGCTGCCCTCTTCCCCAGCCAAAGGGAGGACAAGAGGAGAACAACCAGCCTTTTGGCCACTCTTTGAAGCATTAGTCATTACACAGTAACTTCCTTTATGTAAAGTTTGAATTGATGTTCATATAAAGATCCCATTTATTGCATATTTTGCCAGAGGCTTCTATTCTGAGACTGCATGAAAGCTAGAATTCTAAATGCCATCATTGCACACACACACACACACACACACACACACACTCACAACCCTGAGCTATTTAAGCCATTAAGTTCTTTTTGAAGGAAGAGATAGATGCCCAATTGAAGCATGACATTTTGACCCAAAGGCCCATTTCAAAATGAAGTAGATGCTTCACATCCATATTTGTATCTCTTTTATCCTTTTGAATAAAAAGATGGTTATATTTAGCTATGGAGTCACTGTTAATTGGCTATTTTAATTTTGGAGGAGAGTTGGTTCATTTGATGGAGAGATGGTGAGGACAGAACATTTTATTGACAAATGTTTGAGTGAGTAGATGGGCTTTGCTGATGACTTAATCCAGTTGTTAAAATGACTGAACACACCAACCCTGAATCTATTATATTTTTACATAATGCAGGAGTCTCATACCCTAGTGGAAGGCATCCTGTCTTCCCTGGAGGACTGGACATTGGGAGAACATGGAAAGTGCAATTAAAAGACAAGTGTCAGCTGCCTAAGCCAGTAGTATTTTGCCCATGAACTTCCATCTAGGCTGCCCAGTAGAAACACTTATGGATCTGTTCAAAATCACTGGCCCTCCCTAGACCAGTGGTCCTCAGTCTCCAGCATGATCAGCATTCCCTGGATGGCTTGTTAAAACACAGATTTATGCCTCTCCCCTTGCCCCATTCCTGAAACAGTAAGTCTGTGATGGGGTCTGAGAATTTGCATTTCTAAGGAGTTCCCAGGTGATGCAGATGCTGCTGGTGCGGAGACCACATGGTAAGAAATGCAGTTCTAGGGAACTTGAACCTGCATCTCTGAGATGAGGGCCCTGCGCTGGTGTAGTTCAGTATCACAGGTGATTCTAATGAACGGTCAGGGACAAGAACCACTGGGAGCGCCTCCCCCCACTAATAGAGAGTGAAAGGTACTGTTGTCATTTCTAGCTTCCTCTTGTTTACTTTTAGGTTGAGATGTTAATGGGGCCCCAAAAGACCACAGGGAAGAGAAAAACATGGAGACGCTAAAGATTGGCTGATTCACAAGCTAGATATCCAGCCATCCCGGTAATCAAAGATAAGTCCTGTCTGCATTGCCTTCTGCAGTCCTGTGCTTATTTTGGAATAAGCCAGTGTTTTTCTAACGTTTCCCCAGCAGAGTGAACATTTGGGTAGGTTGCTGATGGATTTGGTTTAACCACCACTTCTCAAACTTGATGGTACGTTGAAATGGGGGAGGAGGGATGGGATTTTAAAACACTGATGCCCGGTCCGTCGTCAGGGATTTATGTTTAAATAGCACAGGGTATGGCTGAGCATAAGGATTTTTGAACTCACCCTGGGTAGTTCTAATATGCAGCAAAATTTGAGAACCACTGTAAACAGTGACTCTGGACAAACACAGGGTGATTTGCTTGGGTAGCCAATCAACTTTGGGATGGTTCCAGCAGGGACAGAGCTGGCAGATTAGCTTTTGAAACCATTGCCACAAGTCAGACATATTCAGAGGAAATGTGGCAGTGCTTTCCTCGGTATTGCCTAGCAAAGAGGATGCAGAGGACAAGGAGGGATCGTGAACTGGTGCTCTCAGGCTTTGGGCCAGATTTCATAGAGGCCCAGTCCAAGTCTGATGGTGTGCAAGTATATCCCTGTCACAAAGGAAAAACAGGTGACCGGTAGCACTCTGCTTGAATTCCTCTCAGGAAAAGAGGAAGATCCCTTCGGATGCTTTCTTCAAAGGTCAAAATCTATTCTTCCAAAGTACAGATATCTGAAAGTATCACAGCGTTCACACAATTTCCCCCTTTTCCCTTTTTTCCTCCCACTTTTATCTTTTTGTCCTTACATTTATAAGGATAAATGGAAAGTGTTGCCCTGAGGCTTCATGACACAGAACCACCACGCCAGGCTTTTGGGGGGCATCATGCAGTGAAAGATAGGAATCTGGTTTCTTTGTTCAGGGAGCTCCCCAGTTAGGGGAGATAAGATCTGAAGGTATCAAATGTCAAAAATATCAGGACAAAAGCAAGTACCAAATGCAGCCTGGCGTTCAGTGCTGTGGGAGCTTATGGGGACAATGACTCTGTGGGGACTGAGGTGGCCAGTGGCAGCATTGTGGGCTGAGAAGAGGCAACAGCCCTACGAGTAGGCAGCAGAAGTAAGATGTTGAAGAAGACGTGTCTTCTGAGAAGTCACGCGACTCAAAGGTACGGAGATGGGATTCCCAGGTGTGCTCCATGGACAGGGAGAGACCCGAACTGGGTACAGGAACTAATTTGTGTCGGAGAATAGTAGGAGCAAAGTGGTGGAGTTTGTTTATTTTTGTGAGGCCTTGAACATCAGGTAAGGAATGGGGACTAAAGCTGTAACCTGAGAAGAGACGAAGCCACGGTCAATTTTCTTCTTCCTCTGGGTTTTCTCCAGATTTTTCTAATGATGAAAATGGCATCATTATTATTAGATTAAAATATGAATTGTGTCTAACTACTGAAAAGTACTGACTGACCCTAGATTTATTTTTTTCTGTTTGTTATTAGTTTGGAGCAGCTATAGGACTACCAACAGGCTTTGTAAGCAGGGCTCAGTAGCTGCTATGGAAAAACATCCTAGCTTTCTGCGATATTCCTGGTTTTTGTTTATTTTTATGACACATTTAGCTAGGTTTTAAGTATCACATGATGTGAAAATAACTTGTTGAAAGCAAAAAAAACCAACAACAGCAACACAATTTTATGTAGGTATTTAATCTTATCTCCATGGAATAAGCCCACGTTCCAAATTGCTCAGGGGCTCGCCTGGATCTTAAGAATTTTCTAAAACTGAATTCAATCAAATGGATGTAAATAGAGACTGTTGTATTTTAGCAGCTGAGGTAAGCTTGCTTCCAGATTCGACAGACTTGTTGCGAATCATCATTTGGTAAAACAAGCATCCAGAAAGCTTCATCCTCACTAGAATCACTCTGTAGGAAAATGGTGGCATCAGCCACCTTCCTCTAGCTAACTCAGGTTCCCCGTCACTCTACCTTTTCAAGTGTGTGTTAGGCAAATATTTTCTTCTCCATCACTTTGTTAGTGCTTCCAGCACTTAACAGACTCCTGACACCATACTCTTGCCTTAGAACATGAACATTTAAGAGCCCTCCATAACTGACTCTCATTGTTTCACTTGGTTGGCTTCCGTTTAGGCTTTGGTCTCTGAGCACTTCCTGTGCAATAACTCTAGTCAGAAAGGATCTTGAAATTATATTATATGAGGGACCAGTTAAAGGAACTGGTGAAAGCAAAGAAGAGTTAATAGCATGCCCTGAGTTCACAGATTTTGCCTATGTGCAAGATTAAAAGCTCCTTGAGAATGGGGTTGTCTCAGTGTTTATTAAGAGTCTCTGGAAATAAATGTCAAGTCAAAAACATTATAATTTCCAGAAAAGCTCATTCTGTAGAGGATGCCTAAGCAGCCAAGGCTTTTATGTTTCTTCTTGATTATGAAGTACAGATGCCTCTCTTTGAGGCAAAATCTTCCCTTGAAATTACTACTGATGCAACATCAGACCAAGAGAAATCTCGAGACAGAGGGACACATATCCTTTGGGTTCTGGCTTCTGTGCTGTTCACAGCTTTTCTGTAGAAGTCAAGGAAAAGCTGGACATGACCCTGGAGGACTCTTCATATGTCTGTCTGTTATCTAGTGTAAGTAGGAAATACATAAATGTGGTCCCCAGCATAACTGAAGACAAGCTCCAAGGTTACATGTTTCCAGGAAAGACTTCTTTATTGTTGATTCTTTCAGATGGAGCCCAGGCTGAGACAGTTCTTGTGTTTTACTTTACCTGAGGGTGGATTTTTTTTCTCTTTTGGGCAATCTTAGGATATAGTCCTTCAGGGTTTCTACCATTCGATAGGGGTCTGTACTCTAGCTCTAAACCCCACGAGGACCCCAGGCCTTGCATCTTCTTATAGTTTATCTGTTAACATCTCCCAGCCCCGCCTCCATCCTGGGTAGAGAACTCAGAGCCTAGTGCTGGCTTTTGGAATTTCCTTCACTTTCAGGAGAGTTCATTTGTATATCTATAGAAAGTATTGGCTATATATTATCCAATACTCTTGGCTGCTATGTAATGAAATGGTGTTCAGGTGATCTATTTTGTCATATTGCTAAATGGAAGCCTTAGACTTCCTCCTTTTTCTTTTAAGTAAAAATTTTTAACTTAAAGTTTAACATACATACCAGAAAGTGAATAGGTCATAGGTGCTGAGCTCATTGAATTTTCACAAACTGCACAGGCTGTGTGTCTGTCACCTGTGTTAAGCTACAGAACCTCAGAAGGCCACTAGGGTCCCCCACTCATTACACCCTACCTCTCAGAGGTAACACTGTTGTGACTGCTATCACTGAGCTATGTATCCATGGAATCACAGAATGTATCCCTTTCTTTTTCTCATTTTCTACGTGAAATTCATCTATGTTTTTGTGAGCCGCATAGTTATTCTCTCAGATGTATAGTAGATCGTTATACGAATATGCTAAAATTCATCCTTCCACTCTCAATAGACGTGTGGATTGTTTCAAGGTTTTGAGCGTTGTGGGCGCACTTGTCCATGTATTTCGGTACACGTATGTGTGCATTTCCGCTAGGTCTATCCCAGTGGGGTTGCTGGGCATGCAGCAGGCGTGCTTTGGCCTTAACCGGATACTGCCTAGTGGTTTTCCAGAATGACTGTACCAGTTTATACTATCCGCAGCAGTGCCTGAGAGTGCCAGTTGCTGCACAGGCTTGCCAACACTTAGTGTTAACAGAGACCATGGAAGCTGGAAGTTAATGGAATGACATTTTTAAAGCGCTGCAAGTAAAGAACTGTTACCCTAGAATTCTGTACCGAGACGGCCAGCCTCACTTCTCCATATATCCCATCTCTCCCAGCTGCCTGCTGGCTCTGAATTCCTGTTTGTGCCTCCCAATTCCCTTGAGAGTGACAGAGGCTCTGCTCAGCTTCTTTGCCCTTAGCAGGGCTTTCTGCTTGGCTTCTCAGCCTTCATGTGTGCAGCTTTTGAGTCAGCAGGTGCCTTGAGGGGAGAACAAGAATAGAATGTCATGCTCAACTCAGTGTGCTGTTCGTCTCGCTGATACCTTGCTCTTCAAATCCTATCTGCCTTGGTAGCTCACCTATGCTTTCACAGAGGTTTTTGTTGCTTTAATTTTATCTGGCTATTTTAATTTTATTCTGTTGTTTCTCAGTAAGAAGATACAAGCCAGTTCATTTCAGCTGGCATTGTGATGCCCAGATTTACTCTTTACTCTTTTATTAGAACTTTTCCAGGGGTGCCGGGGTGGCTCAGTCAGTTAGGCCTCTGACTTTGGCACAGGTCATGATCTCATGGTTCATAAGTTTGAGCCCCATGTCAGGCTCTGTGCTGACAGCTCAGAGCCTGGAGCCTGCTTTGGATTCTGTGTTTTCCTTTCTCTCTGCCCCTCGCCCACTCATTTTCTTTCTCCCTCTCTTTCTCTCTCTCAAAAATAAATAGACATTTAAAAGAACTTTAAAAAAAAAGAACTTTTCCAGTAATTTTTAACCCCAAAGTTATATCAGCCTAAACAAGATGGCTTCCTTTTGACACCCTGAAATCATCTAACCTACTGCAATTCAGTGTTTTTGCCCAAGTATTTTCTATTAACATAATTGCCCCAGATAGGAAGCATCTATTTGATGTTTTTGTCTTATCACTTTTATTTTAACTACTGTCCTCTATAAGATCCTGTTTACCCTCACTGCTTTTGTATACCTCCCCAACCACCTTTTTGGTCTTTGCCTGGTTATAAGCACATAGCTTTATGAATTTCAAAGATTTGCTTTAAAAGAGAGATTCCTCAAGTTAATATGTGACCTGTCCTTAGCAGGTATGGAACATTTTTTTTTTTGAAAAAACAAGACCAAAACAAAAACCAAGATATCATCATGGAAGCAGCACCCTGATTAAGAAATGGATTATTTTCAGTAGCCCAGAGGCTTCTTACATGACTGCTTTCAGCTACTGTCTCTACCACCAAGGATCCTCTTATAGGCTCAGTAGTGTCCCCCCGACCTCAAAGTTCACATGTGAAACCTAATCCCCAGTATTCCTGAATATGATTGTAGTTAAAGATTGGGTCCTTAAAGTAGTAATTCAGGTTCAGTGATGAAGAGGAGATTAGGACACAGATTCGCACAGAGGAAAGACCATGAAAAGATAGAGGGAGAAGTGGCCCATCTGTGAGCCAAGGAAAGAAGCCTCAGAAGAAATAAACCTTATTGACACCTTAACTTGGACTTTCAGCCTCCAGAACTGTGAAAAAATAGATTTCTTCTGTGTAGGTCACCTAGTCTAAGGTACTTTGTTATGCAGTTTATGTGCAATCTAGAATTACCCTGAATCTAAAACCAGACTAAGATAGTACCAAAAAACAACAACAAAACAAAAACAAACAAAAGCCACACCAAACCCCTGAA
Organism: Leopardus geoffroyi; assembly: GCF_018350155.1. NCBI lineage: Eukaryota > Metazoa > Chordata > Mammalia > Carnivora > Felidae > Leopardus > Leopardus geoffroyi. Next base: position 140,471,047 of record NC_059328.1, read on the forward strand.
ATCTAATATTCCTTATGAATATAATCACAAACACCCTTAATATAATATTAACAAATAAAATTTAGCAATATATAAAAATAAGCCTGACCAAATAGAGCTTATTTCAGGAATGCAGGTCTGCTTCAATATTTGAAAATCACCCAGTGTAATCCACAATATTAACAGGCTGAAGATGAAAAATCATATGTCAATATCAACTGAAGCAGAAAAAGCATTTGGCAAAATTCAGTACCATTCATGATCAACAACTTTCAGAAAAACAGTATGAGAGAAACTTCCTCAATTTGATAAAGAATATTTATTTTAAAAAACCCGTAGCAAGGATACTTAATAGTGAAAGACAAAATACTTCCCTGTTAAGATCAAAAACCAGGCAAGGATATCACTTTAATCATTCTTATCCAATATCCTACTGAAAGTTCTACCCAGTGCAATAAGGCAAGAAAAGGAAATGAAAGGCATACAGATTGGAAAGGAAGAGATAAAACTGTCCCATGTCACAGATGACACGATTTTCTAAGTAGAAAAATCTCAACACTTCTACACAAAACTCTTAGCACTATTAAGTTCAGCAAGGTCACAAAATACTAAGATTAAGACACAAAATTCAATTGTACTCATATATACTATCAATTAACACATGATCATTGAATTTAAAAATATAATACTACTTATAATGGTTCAAAAAATATTAAATACTTCAAGGTAAATGTAACGAAACACATATAGGACTTGTATGCTGAAACTATAAATGCTAATGAAAGAATTCCAAGGAAATTTAAGTAAATGGAGAGGCCATGTTCATGAATTGAAAGACTCTACATGGTAAAGATGTCAAATCTGTCCAAATTTATGTGCAGATTTTACACAATTCCTATCAAATTCTAGCAAAATTGTTTGTAGTTCTGGACAAGATTATTATACAATTTATATGGAAAGGTAAGAAACAAGAATAGCTGAAACAGTTCTGAAAATGGAATTTAAGTGGGAGGAACCAATCAATCCTCTTTCCAGAATCATCATATGGCTACAGTAATCAGGACTGTGGTATTGTCAGAAGGATAGAGACATAGATCAATGGAACAGAATAGAGATTTCAGAAAGAGACTCTCAAAATATGCCCAATTTTTTTTACAAGGATACAAAATTCAGTTCACTAGAGGAAAGAGCCTTTGCAACAAACATGCTTGCAGGAGCATTTGGACATCCAGGGGCAAAAAATGAACCTCAACCCAAGTATTACACTTACAAAAGTTAACTCAAAATTAATCTAGACTTAAATGTCAAATCTAAAACTATATGACCTTTAGGGGAAAAGCACAGGAGGAAATCTTCGAGATCTAAGGCTAGGCAAAAAGTTCTTAGACTTGATATAAAAAGCATGATCCATAAAAGGAAAACTTGGTAAATTGGATTTCATCAAAATTAAAAACTTTTGCTCTACATAAGACTCTGTTAATAGGAGGAAAATACCAATAACAAACTGACATAAAATATTTGCTAACCAAATATCTGACAAAGTACTAGTATCTAAAATGTATAAAGAATTCTGAAAACACAACAATAAAAAAGGAAACGAAATAAGCAAGAAAAGGACAAAAACCATGAGCAGATATTTCACCAAGGAAAATAAACAGATGGCAAATAAACACATGTTCAACATCATTTAGCCATTCAGAAAATCCAAATTAAAAACATGAGATAACACTATATATCTATCAGAATGTCTAAAATAAAAAAAAAAAATAGCAACACTATCAAATGCCAGTAAGAATTAGGAGAAACTAGATCATACATATATTGTGGGTGGGAGTATAAAATAGTACAGCCACTCTCGAAAACATTATGGCAGTTTCTTAAACAGTTAAACAGAGACCTACCGTATAACCTAGTAATGCCACTTCTGAGCATTTACCCCAGAGAAATGAGAACCTATGTTCACATTAAAGCATTTATACAAGTGTTGATAACAGTTTCATTCATAATATCCATAACCTAGATACCCTTTCAATGGGTGAATGGTTAAACCAACCTTGGTACATCCACAGCATGGAATACTACTCAGGATTAAAAATTAACAAACTGTTGATACAATAATCCTGATAACTCTCAAGTGAATAAGGCTGAGTGAAAATGCCTAATCCCCAAAGTTTGCGTACTTTATGAGTCCATTTATATAACATCCCTAAAATGACAAATTTATAGAAATGGAGCACAGATTAGTGGTTGCCGAGGATTAAGGAGGGGTGGGAAGAGGAGGGACAAGGATGTGAGAATAAAAAGTGGACATGAGTGGTCCTTGTGGAGGTAGAAATGTTCTGTATCTTGACTGCATCCATATCAATATCCTGATTGTGATACTATAGTTTTGCAATGTGTTGCCATTTGGGGAAAACTGGGTGAAGGGTACATGAGATCCTTCCGTATTATTTCTTACAAACTCATGTGAATCTGTAACTATCTCAAAATAAATTTAAAAAATCAACCAGTAAAAAACAAAAAGATACATCAGTTGTGCTAATGTTGAGAAACACTGATCTAGAAGGAAAGCCAGATATAACAAATGAGGAAGCTAAGAAGGCCTGTGAACCCGGTTGGGAGGAAAATCAAGGAAGGGTTCACAGAATTCATCACATTTATATTGAACCTTGAAGAAAAGGTTTCCAGGAGCAGAAGATAGGGGGAAATTTTTTTTGTTGTGAAGAATGGTCAAAGGATATAACATGGTGTCTCAAGGTATCCAGTAGGCAATGAGGAGATAGTCTGGGGCCTAGATTAAGTGTAATGTTGAATAAGAATAAAGTGCTGAGTTTCAAATGCCAAGCTCTGAGTTATAAATGTAATCAATACTTCTAGCAAGGAAGCAAAGCTACTCCTATATCCTCTTTATTTTTTTTTTTTTAAGAGAGAGAGAGAGATTGAGTGCTTGCGAGCAGGGGAGGGATAGGGAGAGAGGGAGACAGAGGATCTGAAGCGGGCTCTGTGCTGACAGCAGAGAGCCCAATGCTGGAATCAAACTCACAAATGGAACGTGAGATCATGACCTAAGCCAAAGTCTGACGCTCAACTGAATGAGCCACCCAGGTGCCCCTCCTACTATATTACTGGCACACAGCTTCAGGAGAAGAGAGAGAGTAACAGACCACCTACTGACCACTCCAGTAGGCCAAATAAACCTAGCAGTATTGAGCCAGGGCTGCCTGACAGCTAGGGTTCACTCAGGCTCTCATAGACAGTGAGTAGCATGATCTGACCTTGGTTTCAGCAATACATCGGATGGCTGTCTGACACCTGCATTAGAAAGGAGAGGTCAGAGACAAAGAAGACAGGAAATGATGAGGTCCTGCACTGGGAAAATGGAAAATGGAACAGAAAGATTAGGGTAATGAACACATTTCAGGGAACTTAAAGACACCTGGCTTGGGAAGAGAAGTCTGAGCTAATTCTGAATTTCCTAGTCCGAGATGGAGGTGCCACATCTCAGGACTCAGGATGTCCCTTCCTGAGATAAAAACACTGGAAAGATAAACAAATGGGAAGGGAGGAATATGAGTTATTTGAGATATGTGAGGTCTGAGGTGCTGCTTGCAATGTCCAGGAGATAGCCAGAGATTGGTTCTATAGTTTGGGAGAGAGAATCAGACTGAAAACAACGTTGGAGGTTGGATGAGGTCACTTCAGTGAGAAGAGAATAGGCTCAAGAACAGATCATGGGAGAATATCAACATTCAGGTTAGAGAAAGGGTTGGAAGAGAAGAGACCAGAGATGCAGAAAAAAATCTAGAAGACAAAACTCTGAAGCCCAGGGGAATCACACGGAGGACATTATACATAGTAAAGCCCAAGAGCTGCAATGAAATCCTTTGGGGTCAGACATGGGAGAAGGGGATCCAGTGGGACACTTAGGCAAAGTCATTGCAGAGGAGGACCTGGAAATAGCTGGATGTGAAGGACTGAGGGCACGGTAAGGAACCAGGCTGGAAGTATGCCACCAGATGCCACTGGACTTTCAGTTTTTCAGCATAATTTGCAATATTATGATTACAGTTATTTTCCTGCCACTAATTTTCTTGCACATGGTGAATTGTTCTCTGGCATCACTTTAATCATTATATATGTTTGCAAAGAAACCAAAACTAGTAGAGCCACAGGGAATAACTGAGTGGCGGGAAAGCCTTTTACCACAGAATTGGTCATTTTTAATTCAAATCATTTAATATATATGTTGTTGAAACTCATTTTCTATTATTGGAAGCTGAATATTTGTGGGTAAATGGAAATTTACATTTTAGTTTTGAACGTTGTTTTGATTTTAGAACTAGGTTAAGGAATTTGTGTGTGTATGTGTATTTCATGAAAATTATAAATTTTGTGTTTTCCAATAGTTGATTAAGCTCTCTTAATGAGTTCTGCTTTCAATTGCATGCCTGTGAGTCTTCCAGAAAAATACTTTTGTTTCACAACCTCTGGGAATACCATGCTGTTGCAGAATATGAGATTTTAGAGGCCGAAACTAACCTGGTAGAAATTCAAACCCATCTTTTATCTTTTAGATAAAAGCCTTTGAAATCCTTTTAGTGTGAAGTTATCAGCAGGCTTGAGTCTCATATAACCTCATTACTAACCCAAGGATTATTCGGGATGCATGGAGAGTAATGCTCAGTGGCTGAAACTCCTTTTTTTATCAATTCTACAGCCCAGTGATAAGCCACATGTGGTCCACCTCGTTCTGCTTGGGAAATGCTGCCTGCTTGCCTTGGAGATCACAATACACATTCAAGGCTCTCCTAAGTTGTGCTCTAAAGAAACCTGTTCAACTTTATTTGAATATTTTCAAAACTTATTTAACTACAGAACCTTGTTTTACATTAACATTTCATAACTCACCCAGGGGTTTTGTAAGATAAGAAGTGGGATGGATACTTCTAAGAGACTGACACTTCGGATCTGAGGTTGCTGCTGCTGGAAATAATGGGATGTTCTCAAAATATCTTTGTTTTGAGGGTCAGATTTAGTGAGTGCAAGACAATTTTTTATCCAGCCTCATCACTGATCATTTTTGTTCCTCCCCCCTCCCCCCCCCCCCCCAGGATTTTAAGAATGAGCTTATTAAGTACTGGACTTTGGCATATCTTCCTCATTAGTTGTTATCTGTGCAGTGGAATAAATTTGCAATTAATAAATTAAAAGAGAGTTTGTTATGGGCATAAAAGTAAGAGCAAAAAGTAGTTATATCAAGTTCACCAATTGTTACTCAAAGCTTACTGAAGATAAGAGAATTTAATACTTGGGGGACAAACCTGATTTCCAAAGCTGAAACCATATAATGATTTACTTATTCCATAAATGTATGATCTTATCTGCTCCAATTTACATTTGGAGCAGTTAAACCTCTGGCATCTGCTCCTGGTTCTGTATGAAGAGGAGACAGGAGATAAGAACATTCCTGTCTTTATTGCTTTTTTGAGCATCTCAAGGTGGGATGCAGTGGGAAAGGGGTACCTGTCATGGCCATAAGTGTCCAAGTTTGCTATCAAAGAAGTAAACCAGTCTTCTTTGGGTTTACTTCTTTGGGAAATGTGGTAAATCCCTCAGGCCACTGGCCTCCATTTGTTAAAACCTGTCACAGGCTTAAAATCTTTTTTTAAAAATCAGAGGAGAGCTGCCACCTGCTTCCCATCAGAAAAACAATCACTCCAATTCTAAAATATTTTAGGGCTTTGGGAGAATCATTTCCAGGTGCAAAATTGTCAACTTTTCCTGTGAGTTCATAGGGTGGCTGTACTTACACGACTCCCAAAGAGCTCTCCAGGACCCTGAGCTAGCTAGGACTGCCTTGACCTGATTCCCACCAATAAAATTCTGGTCAGGGTACAGTGTGGGAACAGCATTTTGGAGAGGGCATTGACCAGACTCAGCCCAAGTACACCCACCAGTAGTGTAACCATTAAGAAAATCTCTGTCCATAGTGAGACTCAATCAGAGGTCACTCAGGTTCCTGTCAGGTGGGGAGGGGGGTGTTAGGAAGATTATTAAAACCCCTGGGTTTTTATGACTCTCAAGATGTGTCAGTGTGGTCTGTATTAGCTCATTCTCAGGGCCTAAAATTCTCAAGCTTTCTTCTTTGGACATTAGTGCTTTGGTTAAAAGCTGCCAAAATTGTGACAGAATCTGGTGGGGGGAATTTTTATTGCCTAATAAATAATATCATAGAAGGTCATAATTCCATATTAGCCACTAAATATCCAAAATGTATAAAGCATGCAAAGTGGAATCCAAGATATGGATGAAAAACAGCTCAGTGACATTTCTTAAGAATTATTCATTCTCTTTTTCATTCTGAAAGTGGAGCAGGAACATTCTCCTAAATCCCAGGCTTAGAAAGCTGAACACTGCCTAGAGGCCTTAAAGAATTACTTTGACAAAGCCATTTTTCTTTAGCCTTTAAATTTGAAAGAGAAAAATTCTCCATGGTAGTTTGGAGGAAATCTTAAGTTTTTGGATTCCTAAGACCTGGAGGATGTCTAGAAACTTACATCATGGTCGGTCTTCATCTGCCATTTTAGAAGACACTGAAATCATACTAGGGAGAAATGATGCCCTTCCATTTCGGAACACCTTCATTATTGAGTTAGTTTTCTTCTGTAATGAATTCCAAGATCTAGCTATGCTCATTGTCAAGAAGTTCTTTCTTTTGGATAAAGTCATTTTCTGAAGATAAAATGAATTGGTTTTTAATTATTCAGCCCTTACTTGGGAATAGCTGTTTCCAAAGCACGCACACACACACACACGCACACACACATGAGCCTCTGCTATAGTCTTTTAACTCTTTGAAGACCGTTGTTACCTGCCTAACTTTTTGTTTTTTTAAAAATTTTTTTTTTCAACGTTTATTTATTTTTGGGACAGAGAGAGACAGAGCATGAACGGGGGAGGGGCAGAGAGAGGGAGACACAGAGTCGGAAACAGGCTCCAGGCTCCGAGCCATCAGCCCAGAGCCCGACGCGGGGCTCGAACTCACGGACCGCGAGATCGTGACCTGGCTGAAGTCGGACGCTTAACCGACTGCGCCACCCAGGCGCCCCCTAACTTTTTGTTTTTAAACCCTGTGTTCTTTGAACTTTTTCACCCCTTTATCTTCTCCCAAATTTCTGATTCTCATATCCTAATCGTCCCTCCAGACCTCTCCTTCCCTAAAAATAAAAAGCAATACAGTGGCAAAATTTGTTGAAAGGCAAAGAGTCATACCACTATATCTTGGTTTATGGGGATGACGACGGGCCAAGAGACCAATATTCTTCAGAAGGCTCTCTTCCTACCATGGCGAAGCGCATCTCTCCAAGGACGTCTATGGGATTGGACGTAAACTCAACACAGTGTACATCTCATGTGCTGTTAAATCTCTTCAGGACTTGTAATGTTGACCCTTCTGTTGTTTCGCTTCCAGGCAGGTCGGGTTAACATTTCCCATCTCAATTGAAACATATTTTTTCTCTGTTGACAGAGACCAGATACTGCTACACTCAGCATACAATGGAAGTCACAGGAAACAGCATCTCTGTCACCAAACGCTGCGTTCCACTGGAAGAGTGCTTGTCCACTGGCTGCAGAGATTCTGAGCATGAAGGCCACAAGGTGTGGGCAACAAAGCAAGTGACTGGTACAGCATAGTTAGTCTTCCTCCACCACAGATGCGCGCCCATGCTCATGAGCCAATTCCCACTCCCTGGTGTAACCTGGCTTTTGAGTACTTTTATACCATTATGAGAAGATTCTCCTTTCCTGTTTGCTCTAAAAGAATAAAAATTTACAGCAGAGCATAGGAAAACCGGTTTAATTATGTAAACACAACACCAAGAAGATATTGAAAGTTGTAATCCCTTCCTTTCCTCAGAAGAAAGTAGTAAAGCCACTGGAAGGAAGAGGAATGAGAGATCAGTTACATCCTCACGATAAAGCATTGCAGATGTAGCAACAATTCATTCAGCTGAGGATGGCCACGGCAGTTGAGCATCAATAATTATCTGTGAAGTGAGGCTCATGTCTTTATTGGAATGCTGATTTGGGGAAGGTATCCATTGGCTCCTGAATAATTTGATTAGGTGATCAGAGAACCATCTCCTTGTGGGTTGGCTCCCTCTTAAACTCTATCTGGTGCCTATATGGAAGCACTCAGTATAAAGTGAACTTCAAGTGCAGCCCTGAAGGAGAATATAAAGAACCAGAGAAATGCAGCCTGACTTGTGGTTGGAGTGGAGAATGCCCCCGACTCTCCTGCTGATGGTTCAGAGCTGGCTCCACATATAATCCTGTATATCAGGCAGGCCTTGGCCTTTATTTGGAGTTAGCTCACTTCTCCCCATCAGGCTGCCTTCCTGGTGTCAGAAGCAACTTCTACTCTCAGTACCCTGGAGGGGCACGTTTAGTAGGGGCTTCAAGAAGACACCTAATTTTCAAGCAGCTTGTGAAATACAGTAAGAATTAAATTTTAAAATATAGTATACCAACTTGATCCTGGTTTGAAATATAAAAGCTATGTTCAAGGGTTTTACCTACCTCTCACCCCACTCCCAGAAAGCTAGGCTCTCAGGCCTTATTGTGCTGCTTTACCATGGATCAAGTTAAAGATCAGAGAAGTAACATCATGTGCAAAGGTCACACAGCTGGTAATTCTGTCTGACAGAATTCAAACTCACTTCTCACCTTCAGTTTCTCTCCTCAACATTATAATGTCTCCCTAGCCCATGTCAACTGTGACAAGACTCAAATCCCTGCAAGATAATGACTGAATAGGATATTTGCCATCAGACAATTTTTCAAATATTATGGTGCATATGGGCCACTCGAGGATCTTGTTAAAATGCAGATTCTGATTCACTAAATTTGGGGCGAGGTTTGAGATTCTGCATTTCTAATGGGCTCCAGGTGATGTGGAAGCTGCTAATCTGTACTTTGTGTAGCCATGGCCCCAAGTAATTTCTGTCAACAATCCTTTAGATTTCTTTCTTTCTTATGGTCCATGAATAAAGTTGGATAAAGCAGGAGTAATTGCATTAATGCAAACCCTTCAAACTTTAACTCACCCACAAGAATGGTGATAATTGTATGGACAGTTCTAATGAAAGCAAATAGTTCAGTTTAAGTTGGGTTGTTTCCACTTTGTGTACACTGTGAAAATTTGGCAAGTGAAAGTTTACCCTCTGAACAGCTTCCCCAAGTAGTCAGAAAGGGTTTCTTTGAGATAGGAGGGTATTAGAATCCCCATTACCCAGATGGAAAAGCTGAGACCTAGGAAGGTTATAAAACCATGTAATAAGCATGTGATGGGATGTCAAAAGCAGAACTCGTGTTCCTGGAAGCTGAGTCCAGGGTTTTTTTTTTTTTTTTTTTTTTGGCCACATTGCTTCCAGATGAAATCTCATCCCACTTCCTTAAATGCAGGGTCGGTGCCTCTTTTGTAGAACAGGTCACTTTCATTTCAGTCTTACTGTGAGGGAGACAGTTCCTTCCAAGTTCCCTGCCTCCTTCCAAGATCTGCTAGCTTCTCATCACCCTTCTGTTTCTCTTCCTTTCTTTCAGGTCTGCACTTCCTGTTGTGAAGGAAATATCTGTAACTTGCCACTCCCCCGAAATGAAACCGATGCCACATTTGCCACAACATCACCCATAAATCAGACAAATGGGCACCCACACTGCATGTCAGTGATCGTGTCCTGCTTGTGGGTGTGGTTGGGACTCACATTATAGCAGCTCAAAGACGCCATGTATAGTAGCAATCCATGGGGATCTCCATGGTCCATAGTCATGCATGAGTCGTTGGCTTGACAATAGTTACACATGGGAAACCACAACACTCACAGATGTCTTCACAGCCAAGCATCGCCATTTACCATGAGGAACAAGCGTTGTGTCAGTGTAGTCATTTCAAGTCCAAGACCTCATCAAAGCCAGCCTGCCCCCAAAATAGACCCTGGGTCGTATACCACGAACCTTTCTTTTCACTCCAGGAAATAGTTCTGCATTTATTGATGTCTGAGTCTCTTTATTTGGAATACATGCATGAGCCACAAGAGGTCCTGGGACCCTTGAGATGTTAGATGATATGTTATGTGGACATGCATAGATGTGTGTGCTTCAGGAAAAAGGTAAAGACCACTGGTTTGGATATGACTTTATTTATAGCTTTAGAATTTTAAAACTTTGATTCCAAAAGGAACAGACTGTTTCCTTGGAGACTCTGACTGAGTCCCTAAAAAAGTAGTATGCAGTTGTCCAATTTAATTTTCCCAACATTTTTCTCCCAGTGGTGGGAATCCTATTCCCTCTGCTCTCTGTGGGAAATAAAAGGCAATCATAAATTTGTTGTATAGGGGGAGGGCTAGCTGGAGAAAGATTTTTCCCAACTTAATGGAACTATTATCCATAAAGTACCTTGCATAGCCTTGCATTAAAATTGGTGAGATTGACCTTGATTTGGCACCTCATTGTGCTCCATGAGATCCTGGGTTCTACCTGGGCCAAAGGGTATCCAAAGAGTCCCAAAGCAGGATGGAGTTTTCTCCAGTCATGGGTCTATTCAGGCATAGATAATCTAAGGAGAGAGAGGATATCAGAATGAAAGGAAAAAGACATGTACAGATTGACCCGAGTTCACCGCGAGGGCCCAATCAGTAGCTTAGTCAGATTGTCCTTGTGCACTTCATACTGCCAGAGAGCCCTTGGGGTTCTTCCTCTTCCAAATCCTCAGTGACTTTAGGGAGAAGGTTCTACACTACATTATCTCAAGACTGATAGGGAAGGAAGACATAATATCCTAGAATGAGAAGGAGGTAAGCCAGTTGGGTGATGGTGAGACTAGTAAGGAGACCCAGGGGGAGTTTTTCTTTTAGGTGATTGCTTTTGAAGTAGATGGTAAAATTTTTGCCATCCTTCCTGTATTTTTTGGCCTGAGTTACAACTTTTCCTTCTTCCTTGTAAATCATTTATACAATATTTATTTTTGTATGGGGTAACTAGAAACTAAAATATATTGTAAAATATTCTTTATTCTAAACAAAATGACTAAATTAGAATACTTATTTTTCAACAGTGGTAGAGCCTGTAATATATGTTTGTTGAAGGTTATCTATAATACTTGCACCAGTGTTGAAAAATATTAACTTATGCTTGAGCAAGAGTAATGTGTTGGCCTCAAGGGTTTCACTCATTGTTTCGTCAGTGGTGTTGTCCCAGAAATGTTCAGGTGGTGACGATCACTGGTATGAGTTTCTCTGCAGGGTTATGGGGCATATTTTCATGAAATTTGGTGGAGCCATTGCTGATAAACAGGAGAGCATTGTCAGGGTCCATCTGCCCTGCACTGGAAAATGTCTGTGGCTCATAAAATGAGGCCCCCTCAGGGATTACCAAATATGAACTGAGAGCGGTAACTCTGATACAAAATAATCTAAATTGCATCAAATGGCCTTAAATCAGAGTTTGGTAGGCTTATCAATACTTTGCTTATAACTGGGGTGAGAGAAGTAGAGGGAGAGAAAGCAAGATATTTACTAAGCACCTCTTATGTGGCAGGCACTATGCTAAGCACTTTATATATGTATGTATGTATTAAGTCCTGTAAAACCTGCAAGCACCCTGAAAGGAATATTACTAGTATTTTCACTTTACAGATGAAGGTACTAAGGCTCTAAGAAGCTCAATAACATGAAGCCTTTCCCTCCCTATTTAAGTTATATAGGTTGAGGTGGGATTGAAGAGTGCAGGGACAATGGAATTACCACCCCTAGGAAAACTTCCAGACCTGACCATGGGAATTTGACCCTCTGATCATGTGGAGTTTGTCTAGTCCTGCCTCTGCAGGATGCCATTTGTGTGGGTCCCCTAGATGGTGTTTTTTCTTTAAGGGGTGGAGGTACAGCTTCCTAGTTCATTCCTCTTGCTAAAAGAGGTAACAGGTCAATTGCTATAATTGCTAGAAATGCTTTAAGACAGTGAAAACTTGATGTTGTACGTATCTACAAGTCCCATTTTTTGTGCATGGCCACTCTCCACTGATACCTGCCAAGTACTGCATGCAATTTGAGTGAGAGACAGAATCCAAATGCTGGTTCTTAATCATAAATCGACCACTCCAGAGCTTCCCTGTCTGGTGTGCAGGGACCAAGTCCACAGTGATGTGAACTCATCTGCCACCCGGGGGATCACTGCAAACTCTACACAGATTTGACTGCATGCACCTTGAGTGCCTGTCAGAATGGCTGACGTTTCATTCTCTTGAAAGAAAGTGGTTGGTTCACCTTCCCCAGCCTCAAGAAGCCAAGGAAGGGCCATTCGTGTGGAAAGCCCAGGACTGGTCATCCATCTGACTTTTATACCACATTAAACTTTCCCTCAAATCCCACTGTTGGTGACTGCTTGAAGTGCAAACAGCCATGATGTGTACATTAACCTATGTGCCACTTATTTATTTTCAGACTCCCCATAGCATTCATGTCAATAGAGATTAATGCCTAAATTTTGTAAATATTGTACATTTTGTAAATCAATGAATAAAGGTTTTAAGTGTATCTCATCAGGCTCCTCCCTGTAAATGTACATGTCAATCAATGATTAAGGCATTCAGGTTATGTATAAGGCGTAGGGCTTAGGATCACAGGGAACTTCCTCCAAGAGCACATTTTCTCGTTGTACAGACAAGACATACACGCATGAAAAGATACAAGACAATTCACTCATGCCAAATGATTCATGTAGACAGTAAGTGCTGCAGAAAATCAAAGAGGGAAAGATTACCAGACTTTTTAATCAGGTCTACAGTTTCCCTAGAGCGTTTTCTTTGTTAAATCAGGAAAAATAAAAGTGTGTGTGTGTGTGTGTGTGTGTGTGTGTGTGTATCTAAATACTACCCCATTAACTCTTAATTTTTAAATCTCATTTTGTTCTGTTAGTGATGATCCAATAGAAAGTGTTTTTCCTTGATGGTTTCTTCTGCAACAAGAAACAAACATTTGAATAGTATAAATGTTTATCTATACAGTGAATTTATTTTATTTTTCCTAGTAAAATTATAGATACTGAAAGTGGTCTTAGAAATCTTCAGCTTGTTTGTGGTCTCTGGTTATTCTATTCTATTTATTTACTTATTTATCTATTTATATTTTTTAATTAAGGCACGTTGACATATATCATGTTATTAGTTTCATGTGTGAAACATAATGATTTGACATTTGTATACCTTGTGCAATGGCCACCATAATTCTAGTCAATATCTATTACCTTACATAGTTCTAAATGTTTTTTCTTCTGATAAGAACCTTTAAGATTTACTCTCTTAGTATCTTTCAAATATGCAGTACAGTATTATTAACTATAGTCACTATGCTGTACAATCCCATGACTTTCTTTTTTGTAACTAGAAGCTTGACCTTTAGACCACCTTCACCCATTTCTTCCCTGCTCCTCCACCTTTGGCAACCACCAATCTATTCTCTGTATCTATGAGCTTGCTTTTTTTTTATTTGTTTTATTTTTTTTAATTTGTTTTTCAGATTCCACATATAAGTGAAATCATCTAATATTTGTCTTTCTCTGACTTATTTCACTTAGCATAATACCCTCAAGTTCCTTTCATGTTGTCACACATAGCAACATTTTTTATGGGTGTCCTTATTTTTCAGTGGGTGAATAATACCACATTATATACACACACACACACACACACACACACACACACACACACATATATATATCTTCTTTATTCAGTTATGCATTAATGGACACTGAAGTTGTTTCCATATTTTAGCTATTATAAATAAAGCTTCAATTATCATGGCAGGGGGCACATAGATCTTTGGAATTAGTGTTTTTATTTTCTTTGGGTAAATACCCAGCAGTGGAATTGCTATATCATGTAGTTGTATTTTTAATTTTTTTGAGGAACCTCCATACCGTTTTCCATGATGGCTGCACCAGTTTATATTCCCACCAACAGTGCACAAGTGTTTGCTTTTCTCTACATCCTCACCAACATGTGTTATTTCTTGTCTTTTTTATAATAGCCATTCTGAGAGTTGCCAAATTGGTATCTCATTGTAGTTTTGACTTGCATTTCCCTGATGATTAGTGATGTTGAGCATCTTTTCATGTGTCTGTTGGTCATCTGTATATTTTTTATGTAAACATGTCTATTCAGGTCCTGTGCCCAATTTTTAATCAGATTGTTTTTTTTGGTGTCAAGTTGTACACGTTATTTATATGTTTTGGATATTAACATCCATTATTGGAAATACCATTTGCAAATAGCTTCTCCCATTCCATAGGCTGCCTTTTCGTATGTTGATGGCTTTGTTCACTGTGCAGATGCTTCTTAGCTCGAAGTAGTCCCTACTGTTTATTTTTGCTTTTGTTGCCCTTGCCTGAAGAGATGGTTCCAAAAATTTATTGTTCAGACTGATGCCCAAGAGTTTATTGCCTATGTTTCCTTCTAGTTTTATGGTTGGGGCCTTACATTTAGTTATTTAATCCATTTTGAGTTTATTTTTGTGTAGGGAGTGAGACTGTGGTCTAGCTCTATTCTTCGGCATATAGCTGTCCAGTTTTCCTAGCACCATTAATTGAAGAGACTGTCTATTCTCCATAATATATTCTTGCCTCCTTTCTTATAGATTAATTGACCATATAAGCATGCATTTATTTCTGGGCTCTCTGTTCTGTTCCATTGATTTATGTGTGTATTTTTATGCCAAAACTACACCATTTTGATTACTATAGCTTTGAAATCAGGGGCATGATGTCTCCAACTTTGTTCTTCTTTCTCAAAATTGCTTTTTACTATTGAAGGTCTTTTGTAGTTCCATACAAATTTTAGGATTGTTTGTTTTATTTCTATGAAAAAGGTCATTGGAGTTTTGATAGAGATTGCATTGACTCTGTAGATTGCTTTGGGTAGTATAGACATTTCAACATTGTTAATTTTTCCAATTCATGAGCACAGAATATCTTTCCTTTTCTGTGTGTCTTTAATTTCTTTTATTAATGTTTTGTAGTTTTCTTTTTTCTTTTTTTTTATGTCTTACAGTTTTATGTGTAGGTCTTTCACCTCCTTGATTAAGTTTATTCCTAGGTATTTTATTCTTTTTGATGCAATTGTAAGTGGGATTGTTTTCTTAATTTCTCTTTCTGATAGTTTATTATTAGTGTATAGAAATGTAATGGGGTGGGGTGGGGGGGGGTGGGGGCGGCGCCTGGATGGCTTAGTCGGTTGGGTGTCTAACTTCGGCTCAGGTCATGATCCCATGGTTTGTGAATTGAGACCCCACATCAGGCTCTGTGCTGACAGAGCCTGCTTTGGATTATGTGTCTCCCTCTCTCTCTGCCCCTCTCCATTCATGCTGTGTATCTCTCTCCTTCAGATATAAATAAACATTAAAAAAAGAAAGAAAGAAATGTAATAGGGATGCCTGGGTGGCTCAGTTGGTTAAGCATCCAACTCTTGATTTCAACTCAGGTCATAACCTCACGGTTTGTGGGTTCAAGCCCCGTGTTGGGCTCTGTGCTGACAGTGTGGAGCCTGTTTGGGATTTCCTCTCCCCCGCTGTCTCTTCTTCTCCCCGCTTATGCTCTCTCTCAAAATAGATAAATAAAATTTTTTAAAAATTAAGAAAAATAAATGTAACAGATTTTTGTATATTGATTTTGTATCCTGCAGCTTCATTGAAAATTGTTTTATTAGTTCTAATAGTTTTTTGGTGAAGTCTTCAGGGTTTTCTATATAGTATCATGTCATCTGCAAATAGTGACAGTTTTACTTCTTCCTAACCAATTTGGGTGGCTTTTATTTCTTTATCTTGCCTAATTGCTCTAGCCTGGACTCCCAGTACTGTGTTGAATAAAAATGGGGAGAGTGTACACCCTTGTCTTGTTCCTGATCTTAGAGGCTCAGGTTTCAGCCCTTCAACAGTCAGTATAATTTTAGCTATGAGCTTGTCATATACAGCCTTCATTATATCAAGTTACATTCCTTCTCTATACACTTAGTTGAGAGTTGTTATCAAAGAGAGATGTTGAATTTTGTCAAAAGCTTTTTCTGTATCTGTTGAGATGATCGTATGATTTTTGTTGTTTATTTTGTTAATGTGGGGTCTCATATTGGTTGGTTTCTGGATGTTGATCCATCCTTACATCCCCGGAATAAATCCCACTTGATACTGGTATGTGATCCTTTTAATGTACTATTGAGTTTGGTTTGCTAATATTTTGTTGAGGACTTTTGCATCTTTGTTCATCAAAGAAATTAGCCTATAATTTTATCTTCTTGTGGTGTCCTGGTCTGGATCTGATATCAGGGTAAGGCTGGCCTCATAAAATGAATTTGGAAGCATTTCTTCTGTTTTTTATAAGAGTTTAAGAAGGATTGGTATCAGTTCCTCTTTGAATATTTGATAGAATTCACCAGTGAAATCATCTGGTCCTAAACTTTTGTTTGTTGGTAGGTTTCTGATTTCTTACTTAATCTCCTTACTATTAATCATTCTGTTCAGATTTTCTGTACATTTATGATATAGTCTCACTAGGTTATATGTTTCTAGTAATTTATCTATTTCTTCTAGATTGTCAAATTTGTTGGTGTATAATTATTCATAGTAGTCTCTTATGGCCCTTTGTATTTCTGTGATATTAGCTATAATTTCTCCTCTTCATTTCTGATTTCATTTATTCGAATCCTCTCTTTTTTCCTTGGTGAGCCTAGCTAAAGTTTTGTCAGTTTTGTTTATCTTTTCAAAGAACAGCTTTTGAGTTCCATTAATTTGTTCTATTGTCTTATTAGTCTCAATTCCATTTATTTCTCACTGATCTTTGTTATTTCCTTCTTTTTACTGACTTTGGCTTTTTGTTTGTTTTGTTTTGTTTTTGTTTCTTCTTTTTCTAGTTCCTTGAGGTACAAGATTAGGGGTTTTTTGTTTGTTTGTTTTTTCTTGTTTCTTGAGGTAGGCTTTTATTTCTGTGAGTATCCCTCTTCAAAATAATTTTCTACATCCCATAAATTTTGGTTATATTTCCATTTTAATTTGACTTAAAGTATTTCTGATTTCTCTTGTGATTCCATCTTTGGCACATTGGTTGCCCAGTAGCATGTGGTTATTTATCTCTACATTTTTGTGGCCTTTCAAGGTTTCTTCTTGTAATTGCTTTCTAGCACTATAGTTGGAAAAAAATGCTCGATATGATTTCAATCTTCTTCATTTATTAAGACTTTCTTTGTGACCTAACATATGATATATCCTGGAGAATGTTCCATGTGCACTTGAGAAGAATGTGTATTCTATTGCTTTTGGATGGAATGTTCTGGATATATCTGTTAAGTCCATCTTGTCTAATGTGTTGTTTAAGGCCAATGTTTTCTTGTTGATTTTCTGTCTGAGTAACTATCCATTGATGTAAGTTGAGTATATTAAAACCCCCCTACTATTACTATATTGCTGTATAATTGTTTCTTTAGATCTATTAATATTTGCTTTATGTATATATAGGTGCTTCTATGTTGAGTGCATAATTATTTACAAATGTCATATCCTCTTGTTAGATTGACCCCTTCATCATTATGACATGCCCTTCTTTGTCTCTTATTACCGTCTTTATTTTAAAGCCTATTTTGCCTGATATAAATACTGCTGCCCCAGCTTTCTTCTGGTTTCCATTTACATGGAATATCTTTTTCATCCCTTCCCTTTCAGTCTGTGTGTGTTCTTACATATGAAGTAAGTCTCATAGGCAGTATATACATGGGTGTTATTTTTTTGTTCATTCCGTTGGATTTTTTGTATCATTCAGCCATTCTGTCTTTTGACTTCAGAATTTAGTTCATTTACATTTAAATTAATTAAATGCCATTTTGTTTATTGCTTTCTGGCTCTTTTGTAATTCCTGTCTGCAGTTTCTTCTTCTTTTGCTCTCTTCCATTGTGTTTTGGTGATTTTATTTAGTGGTAACTTAGATTCCTTTTTCTTTATATTTTGTGTATCTACTGTAGGATTTTGCTTTGTGGTTACCATGAGGCCTACACATATCTATAACAGTGCATTTTAAGTTGGTAACAACTTAAAGTTTGATCACATTCTGAAGTTCTACATTTTTATTCCCTGCCGCCACACCACATTTTATGTTTTTGATGTCACATTTTACATTGTCTTCTTATGCATTCCTTAACTAATTATTGTAGTTAGAGTTACTTTTACTTCTTTGATCTTTTAACTTTCATACTAACTGTATAAATGATTAATCCACAATCTTTACAATATATTTATCTTTACAGTGAGAGTTAGTCTTTCATATGTTTTCTTGTTACTAATTTGTGTTCTTTCCTTTCAGCTTAAAGAAGTCCTTTTAACATTTCTTGTAAGGTCAGGTTAGTGATAATGAATCCCTCTAGTTTTTTTGCTTATCTAGAAAACTCTTTTATCTCTCCTTCAATTTGGATTGATATCTTTGCAGGGTATAGTATTTTGGGTTGGAAGTTTGTGTTTTTGTCAGGATTCTGAATATATCTTGTCACTACCTTCTGGCCTGCAAAGTTTCTGCTGAAAAATATGCTGATAGTCGTATGGATGTTCCTTGCATGTAATAAGTTGTTTTCCTCTTGCTGCTTTTAAAATTCTTTCCTTGTTTTTGACATTTTAACTATAACGTCTCTTTGGGTTAATCTCATTTAAAAGTTCTGGGTTTCCTGAATCTGGATGTGTTTTCTTCCCCAGGTTCGGGAATTTAACAGACATTATTTCTTTGAATAATTTGAATAATTTTCTGCCCCTTTTTCTCTCTTCTCCTTCTGGGACCTTGCAATGCAAATGTTGGTCAGCTTGATGTTGTTTCACAGTCCCTTAAACTATCTTGACTTTTTTTCTTTTTTCTTTTCCTCTTTTTCTGTTCTCCTCTACTTTGGGTGAATTCTACTGCCTTGTTTTCTAGTTCACTGATCCTTTCTTCTGATTCATCCAGTCTGTTGTTCAACCTCTCTAGTGTATTTTCTAGTTCAATTATTGTATTCTTTGGCTCTGTGACTTCTGTTTGTACTTTTTTTTAGTACTTTATTATATTTTCTATCTCTTTGTTGAAGTTCTCATTGTGTTCATCAGTGAGCATCATTATGACCATTACTTTGAACTCTTTGTGAGATAAATTACTTTTCTCTCTTTCGTTAAGCTTTTTTCCCCTAAAGCTTTATCTTTTTCCTTTGTCTGGACGTATTTCTCTGTTTCTTCAGTTTGCTTGACTTTGTGTTGGTTTCTATGCATTAGATGAAACAACCACTTCTCCCAGTCTTGAAGTAGTGGCCTTGTGTAGGAGATGAACCTTGTTAAACTCTGCCCTAGCTCTTGGTTGTCTCTCAAGCTTCTGATTATCCAAGTAACCTATTATATTTTTAATAGCTCCCACTTTTTGAGGGTGAACCAAGACCTGTCAGTGTCCTAAAGGGAAAGATCTCAGTTAGCACCTAGCTTCAGGATAACTGGAAGCCAGACCCTAGGGGAGCAGCTTTTATAGTATGATAATATATACATTTTGGTAGGACTACAAGCATGAGCCCTACTGTCCACCAGGACAGGTAATCTGGAGGTGTCCCCTTAGGTGACAATCACAAAAATCAGGGGGCCGGAGAAGTGCATACATTTATTTCTGGGAGATACCAGTGAGCAGGAGTAAGGTAGAGGAAGAACACAGAGAGGGCAGCCCCTGATCTACATTCCTTGCAAGCACCTCTGTACCCTCTAGATGTGTGCATTCCCGATGCCTGCCACTTAGGCGAGGACAAGCAAAGAAGTCTCCACAGAAACCTGGGTGGTGTGCCTCAATTTGCTGTCAGTGCATTTCTCTGAGGATGTTAGCCTGCCAAGAACTGTCTCTCTGATTGTTGCAGTCCCATGAGACTCAGGAACACAAGCTACCCTGGCCACCAGAGCAAGGTGGTTAAGGGGCATTCCCTGGGTAGCAGACCACAAAAACTAGGGCACCATACATAAATTTTGGTTCTTTTTAAATACCCCATATTTTGACATTTTCAGGGAAATACATGTTTTCCTTAAAGTTAGAGGTTTTCTGTTAGGTTCTGGATCAGAGACAGGGTTGGTGCTTTTTACAGTGTCACGTGTACATGAAAATAAGTCATACCACTAACCTCTGTTCGCCAGCGCTGCAGGTAGACTGTGCTTTTAGAAAATCTGATTTTGAAAACATAGACTTACATGGTAACCCAATTTGGAGTTTAAAAAGGATTCTTCTCTTTAAAAAGGAATTTTATATTTCTTTCCTAACACATTTATAATATTTTATTTACAAAAAAACCATTATGGCATACCAGGTATGCAAAGCCAGTTGTATCTTGGCTACATTATGGTAACTTTGAGCTAAAATACCTAAACCACTTTTACAAATGTCTTTTTAAATTTTTTTAATGTTTATTTATTTTTGAGAGAGAGAGAGTGTGTGTGTGTGAGCAGGGGAGAGGCAGAGAGAGAGGGAGACACAAAATCCAAGCAGGCTGTAGGCTTTGAGCTGTCAGCACAGAGGTCGACGCAAGGCTCAAAGTCACAAACTGCGATTTCATGACCTGAGCCAAAGTCAGACACTTAACCGACTGAACCACCCAAGGCACCCCTACAAATGTTTCTAATAAATTACCTTTAACTTATCTACTAGGAGTAAAATATATGAAAATTCTTTGAGCATGTACTAATAATCACATTGTAATTGGGAGAGTGTCACCTCAGACATTCAGCCATTTTTCTAAGCTTGCATAACAACTTGGGAATAGTCCTAAGACATGAGTTTGAAACATCATGGCTCTAACCTAAACTGTTTTCCACTGGAATCTACTAGAAAACAGGTCTCTGATTTTTTTAATATAAAAATTTCTAACCTAATTTGGTGTTAAAAATCCAATGCAGATTTCCAAAATGTCTTTCAAATCAAGCCTTTATTTTCAGTAGTTACTGTCATTAGCTAATTTTAAAATCATGGTTTTTCCCATTAGCAAAGTAATATTGTCTTGCCTTTCCTTTGGCAAATTTCAACTCCACTGTAGTTGCTGAAATTGGATAGGGGGGTGGGGTAGCATCTCTATGTAGCTGTACTTTAAGCTGACCGGAGACCTAAAATCCAGAAGCTGAAAATGGTTTCTGAGGGAGACTCTTTGCAGCTCTCTGAATTCCAAAATCTCCTGATTCTTGTATATGATTTTATTTTCAAAGCATTTTCATAGGCATTGCTTCAGTTGATCAACATGATCCCATTTGCAGCTTTCATAGCTAAAGCTTTGAAGTGGTTAAAGGAGGTCCCACTGATAGTTTATATTACAAAGACTTTGATTCCTGATCCAGGATTCTGTTCCACCCCCACCAGGGTGACATGCATGATGGCTCCACCTTTTTCTGCCACTTTTACTAAAAAGCCATTTCTCAGACTTAGAGGTGAATGAAGACTTAGAAGACTTCTAGTCTGCCTCCTTATTTTACACAGGAGGAAAAGGAACCCCAGAGAACCCAGACCATTTGTCTCTGAGAAAGCTACATTGCTTATGTTAAGAAAAGGTAAAAACCATCAAAATGTCCCTATTTTGATGCTCAAGGTAATCAAGACATTGGAAATGGATAGCAGGTTAGCAGTTTCCTCTTCCTTCACACTCACTGTGGGTTAGTAATATCACAAGGACCATCAATATAGGAAAGGACACAGAATAAATGTGGAGAGAGCAGACTTTCACCAAGGAAGCAAGCTAGCCTTCTGGAAACACAATTGTTCATTCTAACGTGAAAAGAAAAACGTTCTATGGAAATAATAATTTTCAGAATCATGGCCTAAAAAGAACAGAATGATTTGTCTAAATTAGAGATTATCAGTTATTCAGAAATGATTTTCTAAGGGTTTATGGCATGTCCATTCTCAGAAGCCAACCTCAAAAGCCATGTTCAGGCCTGGAATTCAGGCTTTCACTGAAGTCTTTCTGTGACAGGGATCATTTTGTGAAAGTCAGGAACGTATCTATGAAAAGCAATTCTGTTGAGGTTAGGCAAAATGAACAACATACCATCAGAATATAGCCATGATGCAAAAGTAAGACATACCCTCCATAAATCCATTAATCTTTGAGATGAATTCACACTGACTCACTGTCTAATCCCTATTCTCTCTACAATGAAGCCCTACTGTTTGGATTATGGGATGTCTGCCCATTTTTCAGTACACCTGCCTTCCCCTGGTGTTCACTGGGTGATGGCTACTGGTCCAGCTTCCCAGTTGCCCAGCAGCTTGGCTTCATCTCCACCCCAGCCACTCCCAGCAATTAAGCAGGAAGGAGTGAGCAACTAGAGGCCCACATCACACAGTGATGTGTGAAGATGAATCATTGAGGACATGCTTGTGGTTTGTGATGTCTGGGGGTGAAGAGGTGAGTAGACCTCCATAGTCTGAGAGAACGTATTTGGGCTCACTCATGACTCAGTCTGGCTTGGTCCTGGCACATGTCAGAACTGGGCTTATCCCTACCTTTAAAGTCTTTCTAAATTCTCAAAGGTTTGGGCCCATCCCTGACTTTAATATCACATTTAATTAATTAACTACCCTGTGTGTGTTTTGCCACTGACCTAAATACCAAGAGACACACCCTCCTTCATGTGAGACAGCCCAAGACCAATGTGAGTATGCAATCAGACCTCCCAGGAACTATCTCTTCAAAGTCAAATAATCTAAAGAACCGAAAACTATTTGGAGTATTGCAAGTCTGGGAGAAAAGCATAGCTGATGGGTTTAGGGTGGAACATATTGAGAACAGTCAGTTTGAGTATCTTGTCAAAATAGCAGGCCCATGGCCACCTTCATTTTATAGGAAGGAGACAGTAAGGGCCTTGCTGTGTACCCACCTCAGGAGCTCCAAGCAATGCAAGAAACCTACTAAGAATCTTATTAAGGTCACTGTTCAGTGGTCCTATCCACTGCCTTAAATTCTCAGAAGATACGGAACTCACCCTTTGGTACACAGAGATGAATATTTGACTTAGCCTGGGAAATGTGTCTTTTGAGCATGACCATGGATGCTTTCACTTACATATTTTCAGCCTGGTAGCTGGGGCACTTTATTCCTGGTACTTACACAAAGGGGATGATAAAGTTGAAGAAACAGAGCAAAATGCGGAAGGCCTAAGAGTGTAGGTTGCATGAAAGACTATAGAGCACTATAGATAACACAATGCTTCCAATGTAGGGAGCAGTGGAAAAAGCATCAGTAAGAGAGCAGCTGAGCGCGTACCACCCACACGACTGGATGGCAAAGGAGAACAGTGACAAAGGTCTCTGCAGGAAGGGCAGGGACGGATGAATGGCTGGAGTTCAGGTAAATGAACTAGGCAAGAATATAAGACCAAAATTACTGAGTGCAAATTGTACAAAAAAGAAAGAATAAGAGGCTTTTCAAACTCAAACGTATGCAAGGATTAAATCTCTCAGACCTCATGGAAGCAGGAATGCCTGGTGGTACTTGAACAAGAGGGTAGAGTTCAAGGAAGCTGATCTTGTTCTAATTCTGTGCCCTCATTCTGAGACCTGAGATCTGATATCCTGAGACTAAACCCGTGTGCTCATGGCTTCCAGAGCCCCATAGCAGTAGGTCTCCACACCAACTACATATTAAAACCACCTGGGAGCTTGCTAAAAAGAATAATGACTAGGCTCCATGTCCAGCTATTCTAATCTAGTTGGTCTAAGTGCTTTAAAACAGCAGACAGTTAGTAAAGCCCCTCTGCCCCAGGTGACTCTAATGGGCAGCCATTAGGTAACAAACATGAAATGCTGAACATGTATCAGGAATGATCAATAATAATCACAGAAGCAGGCTTAGTCAAGACCAATCTAGAAAAATAAATCATGGACCAGTCCATTGGCACCTAACCTTTCAGTTACAGTCATCTACAGCTGATTACCAACTCCTCCCAAGACTGACTTCATAGCTTTCCTGAAATTCAATGTTCATAGCCCTTTGACGCCTTATAAGCTAGTTCTTTTCATTAGCCAAACACTTGCTCTGTTTTCATGGTTTGGATTAAATTCATTTTCCCTGGGGAATCTTCTCTCAACCTCTAAAATAAAGTGGAGCCTTCTTGTTAGTAACTGCTATAGAAGTCTAAACTTCTCCTTTATGATACTATACTCATATGTAATTATTTAATTAGTTATTATTGTGACTCCCCACTGTGCTGGAAGCTCCATGAAGATGGGTAATATCTCCTTTTTTGTCTCTGCTCTACACCGAGTATCTGGTACACAGAGGACACAAAATAGACACTTACTAACTTACCAGACCAAACTGATATAACATGACCTTGCCTATGTAATATTCCCTGTGGATGTAGTCCCTCCAAGAATACCAATCTTGGCCAGATTACACATTAGAGTTGGAGGGCTATCTTCCACTAGCTGATCCTGTCCAGTGATATCTTGCCCAGAAAGAAGAAGTAATTAATTTAAACTGGGCTATTGAGTGATAGATCTAAACAGTAGGCTGGGCATGGGGGGAATTAGAAATGTTTCTTTCCCTCTAGTGTAAACATCTCAGCCAAGAGATCCTTGCCTTACCAGGACCATCCTGTAGAGTCCATCTTAGTCCTCGACTTTCACCAACAGCATGCTTTATCAGTGCCTTGAACTTGAAAATCGCAGGCACTCTGGCCCAGAGGACTTTATAAAGTACTTCAACCCTTAGCTTCACTGTCTTCAAAACCTGCAAGCCTTCAAACTCTCCCCTCATTTTCCACAGATGGCACCCCTCCTATTTACATGAATAGAGAAAAAAGCAATAGAGGACACTTCAGCTTACTCACACTTAACCAGGCACCTTCTTCCATCTGCGCTAATGCTCTCTGTCCCTCCTGTCACATGGATGAGGTTACTCCCTTCTAAGCACAGGATCCCCTTCCCTCCACCCTCCTCAGGGACTCACTGTACAGATTGCTTCCCATGCCACATGTTCGGCTTCCTCCACTGTCTCATCTCTCTCACCCACATTCAAACATCATAAAAGCCAAACAAAGCGAAATCAACCTGACCCATAGGTCCCCCTTCCATTACCCCCTCTTTACTACACTCTGCAACCAAACTTCTTCACTCTGTTCTTCTAAGTTCACAGAGGAGTTCCTGAATTCACTAATGACAGACAAGCTGCCCAGCCCATGCCACTTCTCAGTTCTCCTCTCAGCTAACTTTTCTGTCCGTCTACACTTTGACTACTCCCTTGTTGCTGAATCACTTCCCTTCACTTCCATGAACCACCCTCTCCCAAGAGTTTGCTTATTACCCTTGTTTTCTCAATCTCCTTTAATGGATTATCCTCTACCCAAGTTAAATGTCAAAGCTCCTCAAGATTTGGCATTAGCCTCCTTCTCTGTAATCTCTCCTGGGTGATTTCCTCATGCCCATTATTTAAATTTCCAACCATTTCCCAGTACCTGCCAAATGTCTCTCTCCCCCTCAGACCCCTGTGAATTCTAGAAACTCTCCACCTTCTCAACATATCATTTCTATGTTACCTCAAATTCAAGGGAGGCTAAAACTGAATGTGCCATCTACCTCCCTCCAGTGTCCCCATCTCAGTGAACAGCACTAGAACAATCCAGCTGTTGGGGGATGAATTACCAGCCAGAAACCTGGGGTCATTCCTGACACGCCCTCTACTTCATCTCCCAAATCAAATCCACTGCCAAGTCCTATCAATTTTATCTCTTTCAAGTCTATCTGCTTCTCTCCATGTCCACTTGCACCACTCTGGCCTAACTCATCTCTTGCATCTTTTCCCCTCCATTTCAATTCATTTATTACAACCAGAAATAGTTTTTAAAATACAAACCTGACTATGTCACCCATGTGCTTAATACTCTTCAAAGATTTCGTATTGTTTGTGGTGTGGAAAAATAATATCCTCTTCAGGCCTAGAAAGTGGCCCTGGGCTGGTCCTACCCCTCCCTCTGCCCTCATTCTGATCTCATCCCTTCTGACTCTCTGCACACCAGCCATTCTGATTTTCTTTTCATTCTTTGAAACATCTGTTCCCTCCAGGTTCAGGTCTTTGCATAGTGTTCTTTCCTCTAACACATGTCCTCCCCCCTTTCTTTTTATCCTCCATATCTCAGCTATATATCACTTACTCAAGGATATTTTCGTTGAAACTCCTAGATAAGATCAAGTCCCCTTGCTCTCCACATTCATGGAACCTGAACTTTTCTGTTATAGTGCTTTTCAGTTTGTCAGTGTGTGTGTGTGTGTGTGTGTGTGTGTGTGTGTAATATCAGTGTCTATCTCTCCTTCATGGGGCAGGGACAGTTGTCTCCTTTTCTCACCGCTTTAGTAGTGTTGTGATGCACCTCCCAGATTTCCCTTCAGGAAAGAAAGACTTCTGTTCCCAACCGCTGGAAGTATTGCCACCCATGGCCCTCAGCCAGCAGTCCTCCTCAGGCATTGACAGGCCTGAAGACAGTTGCCTCAATCAAGACCATGTCCACTTCCCAGGGCAACCAGTATCCAGTCACCGGATGAAAGGGGGACATAAAGGCCCAGCCCCTCGCCCCAGTTTAGGGTACCTTTGAAGGCATCTCTCATCTTCATAGCTGCGCAAGGGGTTGGCTGTGGCTTCCCTGAGACTTTGTTGCAACGCTCATTCTCTCTCTGCCTGGTCCTGCTTTGTCATCACCTTTCCGTGTGTGTTGATCCCGAAAGCACTCTGTAACCACTCCCTTGCACACTAATCTCCATTTCAGAGTCCGCGTTTCAGGGATCCCAACCTACAGTGCTACCATAGTCCCAGCACTGAAGACAATGCCTGGAACCCAGCAGGCGCTCAATCAGCATTTGTTGAATAAATACAAGAAATGATGAAAGGAGATTAAGGGAAAATCTTAAAGAATCATTGCTAGTTAGTGACAGAATAAGTTAAAAATCAGCTTCTGCCAGCCATGACCTACTTCTCACACATTTTTCACATATTAAATTTGCAACAAAAATTTTACAATGTCAAATGCTGCAAAACTAGCATCTCTTGCTGATTACAGCATATATGGTTAAAGCTCTTTAGCAAAGCAGTTTGGCAGGATGAGTTGAGGGCTATGAGAATGGACATATCCTCACCCAATAACCCGGCTCTTGCAAATGGCCTGAAATATGAAAACACTGCTATGAGCAATTTTGTTCCCTGCAGCATTATTTGTAATTCACAAAAAATTAAAATAAATAAAAATTCAAGACAACTTAAATGTGCAAGCATAGGAGAATAGTTAAATCAATAACAGCACATCCACCTGGTACAGTATCATCAAAAATGATGGCTCTGAAGACATTTTCAATGTCCAATGAAAATAACAGCACTAAAGTCATGTGTTCAATGTGCCATACTATCTAGGAAGTGAATACATACATTAAAAATTCTACTTGGAGGAAACAGAACAAAATGCTCTCATTGCATACGTTATGGTAATCACTTTCTCTTTTTAAAAATATTTTCCAATTTTTACATAATGTGGTTATATTACTTTATAATGAAAACCATAAATATAATAAACAGTTAAGATGATATATGGTTAAAGTAATGGTTATTATTAATTTGGAAGTTACTTTTCCATGGTGTCGTTAACCAAGGGCAGACCTGAGTCCTAGGTTCTGATTCTTAACCCTGGCTGCCCACTGAGGTCCCTGGGGTTCTTTAAAATCTTTCCCCCAGAGACTTGGATTGTGCTGATCTTAGATGAGAATACCTAGAAAGCATGATTTTGTTTTACTTTTTGTTTAGCTGTTTATTTAAAAATAATTCCAAACTTACAGAAAAATTTCAAGAAGATTCATTAATTTTAAAATTTTGCCACATTTGGTTTATCATTCTTTGTAATAATATAATAATTTTTTTTATCATGAAACCATCTTAAGGAAGGTTGTGTACATATATCATGCTTGTTTACCCCGATAGTTCAACATTTCCTAAGAACAAAGATATTCTCTACCAGAACAACAGTGCAGTTATCAAAGTCAAGAAATCGAACAATGACACAGTACTTTATAATGCATACTTTAATTCTCAATAAGCATGCAACAAAGAAAGCAGTTATGGAGGAATTCGCTACTTTCTAATTGTAACATTGGTAACAAACAAACAAACAAACAAACCCAAAACTACAAAATCCCAGGGACCAGTCCTTACACCAGGAGCCAGCCCTGTCCTTTCTCTTGTTTGTTTGTTTGTTTGTTTTCACCCTCTCTTCAATCCCTTGAGCTCCTCTGTATCCTTGTAAGCAATGCCCTTTTATTCCAGTAAAGTCTTTAAGTTGTCTGCCACTCACTTTAAGTTGCCTGCCAGCTAGGAATTCTTCTGGGTCAGAGTAGTTCAGCTGAGACTGTTTATAGAATACCAGGGCCCATTATGTGTTTCTTTTTGGCCTTTATGGGCTATTCTAGGACATTTCTCCCTCTCTTTTTTAGGACACCAAATGCTCCATGATAAAGAAACTGGCAGAAGACAAGTGTTATATCTTTCCACACGAGAGCACATCTGACAAATCCTGACTTAAGAAATATCCTGACAGGCTAGGGCTCTGAACGAGCAGGAAGCATGGCTGCTTCTCCCAACACCTGAGGAAGCCATGGCCCAGGACCTCTTCCAGACACAGGAAATTTAAAAGGTTCTGCATCAATTGCCTGTGCCTGGAGACCTTGCCAGATGGGATCCCAGCAGAGATCTGTCACATCTAGACCTGTTACTAACACCCCCTCAGTTCTGAGTTGCAGGGAAAGCAGTGTCTGGGGGCCCAGGGGATCCAGCCTGGCCTTCAGACAGGGTGTTCGGGGCGTACCTGTGTCTGGAGTTCCTGCCTGCTCTGTGGTAGGGAACATTGGATCAGGAACTTGTGTCTCAGCATGTCTGCTCGGCTCTTGGAGTTATGAGCTGCAGTATTTCCCTGGAGAAGGAAAAAATGCTTAAAAATGTATTTCTTGCCTCTCTACTTCTCACTCTTCAACCTATGTTGGTTGAACACAGGGGAATGTTGTGTTAAGAAAGAAGGAAGGTTTTAATGCTCCCATCGAATTCTAAAGCATTAGGAGGTTTCTCCCTCCTCTAAGCTCTTCTCTCAAAAGTTTACAGGGCACCTGACTGGCTCAGTCAGTAGAACATTTGACACTTGATCTTGGGTTATGAGTTTGAGCCCCGCAGTGGGTGTAAAGATTACTTAAAAATAAAGTATTTAAGAAATATGTTTACAGGGGTTCCCAGGTGGTTCAGTCAGTTAAGCGTCTGACTCTTGATTTCCACTCAAGTCATGATCTCATGGTTCATGAATTCAAGCCCCACATCAGGCTCTGTGCTGACAGTGTGGAGCCTGCTTGGGATTCTCTCTCTCTTTCTCTCTCTGCCCCTTCACCCACTCTCAAACATACACACACACACACACACACACACACACACACACTCTTTCTCTCTCTGAAAATAAATAAACTTAAAAAAAAGTTTACAAACCACTGAACAAGAGTGATTCAGAAGACTCACTGAAGAGAAAGAAGGCTTGGACTCAAACTGTACAAATAGAATGTACTTGGGGGGGGGTGGTAAATGTATGCTATTTGCAGTTGGTTTAGAATGTTATAAAATCAGTGGTACATCCTATAATCATTGCTGCAGATCAAGAAACTACAATATATGTTGCAGGGAAAGGGACAGTTATGAAATGGAAGGAGCAACAGCTTTGGATCAGTAGGCTTGGACTCAAGTTACAGCTTAGCGACCAAAAAGCCAAGTGACCTCTGGCAATGTTCTTCATATTGTTTTGAGAATCAAAGGAGGTCCTGGAAAGCTCTTAATGTTGACCTAGCACACAGTAAGCTCACAAGTTATTAGATTTGTGTATGTGTTGATCTCTCCTAGCTGGCTTCTTGAGGATGAGGAACATCGATCCCTTTGAATCTTCTGCATCTAGCATGTATTTATAGGCACATGGTAACTGCGTATTAAATTTAGTTGACTTGAACTGAATAAACCTATAGTAGTATCATCTGATTTAAGTTCATAAACTATTTATTTGACTTTTTACAAATAGTTGGGAAATGAATTTGAAGAGAAGAGTACCTGACTTGTCTCTTCTAGTGTTAATCATTCTCAGTGTTTATCTTATTGCAAAAGAAGTGATCTATTGTCAATGCTGGTGTTCTGCATTGGAGATAGGGCTGTGGTATGTTTAGTGTTACCCAAGAATTATCGTGATACCACAGCTTCTGACCATCGGGAAATCTATTTTAGACCAGATACCAAAGAGATATCTAAAATTTCTGTCATGGGGACAGAGAGCAGAAGGCTTGGGTCTTATAGAAATATCATTATGGAAAAGAAAATCAGATACAAATGCAGAGTCTCAATAGATCCACAGCTACTGTATAATCCATGCACTCCAGCCCCCCCTAAAACAAGGCAAAGGCTTCCTTAAAAATCAATGGATCAAGGCTGTCAGGTTGTTCTTTGCATACGGGTATAAGCACAGGTTAAAAACGGGATTAAAAATAGACATTCTCGAGGGGGCACCTGGGTGGCTCAGTTGGTTAAGCATCAGACTTCAGCTCAGGTAGTGATCTCACGGTCTGTGAGATTGAACCCTGCATTGGGCTCTGTGCTGACAGCTCAGAGCCTGGAGCCTGCTTCAGATTCTGTGTCTCCCTCTCTCTTTGACCCTCCCACCCCCCTTGGGCTCTGTCTCTCTTGCTCTTAGAAATAAATAAAACATTTTTTAAAAAATTTAAAAAAACAGACATTCTCAGTCAGGCCAATCCTAATGAGACCAGAATAAATTAGGATAAGGAAAAGCACATCTAAACCAAATAGTTACAATGAAAAAACGAGTAATTAATGGGAAAAAAGTTGTAAACTACAAAAGGTATTGCATTTTAGCATTGTTATTTTCCTATGTTCCTTTAAGGATGTCTTAGCTTGCCCAGAGCATATTCGTCTGGGCTGGTAGTGGTACAAAAGCAAAAGTTGGAAACTCAATAATCTAGTAATATCCAGTTAGCTTTTCAGTCTTATTCTGCTTTGGGGTAAAGGCATATTGTTTCAAGATATACAATATCCTGCCACAGTGTTTTGACTGTGCCTGGTATCAGATCTACAGAAAGGAGTATTACTAACTGGGCCCTCACTAGGTCCAGGGGCTGAAATCAAAAGGACTCCCAGTACAGGTGATCACAGTCAAGGAGTAGGGAGGGATGAAATGTTTGCACCTTAGACTGGAGAAGAGGAGGGCATTTTTTTTATGTCCCTGAAAGGAGGAAAACTTGTAATTCTGTAATGAAATAGTGCATTGGTAGACTAAAGAAAAGCAACAACATTCACTTAGCACAAAACCGACTAGAGTAATGCATTGGGAAAAGCATTAAAATGGACCACAATGAACATTTTCTTATGACTTTAATATACCTGTTGAGATGAAATACGTACAGCTGGAGCAAGAACTAGAGTTGAAAAAAGACTTTGCTTTTGGGTGCTTGGAGGACAGTGATGCTAGATGCTCCACAGCTCCTCACTGTCATACTGCATGGCTAATGCCATGCCAAATGCTTCTCTTCCTACCTGTGGGTCATTTACAACTTTGAAACATTCTTGTTAGGACATCAGCTGCGGAATCCTCACCTCCCATGGCAGGAAACCTGCTTTGTTCACCTGATGCCGAGGGAGTGACTTTGGGTCTTGCCAGAATCCACTGGCTTATCCTGTATTAATAGCATGCTAAGTCTTAACATAGCAATAACGTGGCAGCTTCTATATTTATACATACATTATCTTTCCTAGTAGCCTTGTCAGAAAGGTGAGCTCAGTAACCTTAATTCTTTTTGAAAGATGGGGCTTTTAAAACACAAAGAATATAAGTGGGAAAACATAAGATGGAGTCAGTTTCCGCAAAGACATTATGGTCTTCAAGGAGCCTAATCCCTCTAAGGGTCTTCAAGGTCTAATCCCCCTAGACCTTAGGACTGTCATCTAATGAAGGAGCTGAAATTGAATTGATGGTTTTAAAACTTTTTTGGCTGCCATATGTATTAATACTTTGCAGTGTGATTTAATGCACACGGTTCTCTGTATATAACATATAACTGAAATATGTTTCACAAAAATATATGGACCTTCACAATATGCACTATATCTGATTTTTTTCTGTATTGCATTCTATTCCAGTTCACTATTTAAAAAAAAATACTAGTTGTGACTGACTACACTGATTTCAGGATCCATTAATTGGTTACAATTTACAGGTGGAAAAACAATGAACTTATGTGATCACTAATGACCTTTCCAGTGCTTATGACTACCCGAAGTCAAGAAATCAGGACTCAACACCTGGCCTAGAGCCCACACCTTCCCTTGCTCAGGCGCTGTGAAAGAGTAAGGATTTCTCCCTGAATTATGATTTCCATATTCACTGTTGTACTTATTCAGTCTAGTGCAGTCCTATCACCTTTCCATGATTCATGCTGTCGTTCTTTGATTTGATTACTTTATTCCACAAACCATTGGGTTTGGGAAGAAAAACCTGGGTTTGGAGCCCAGTTTCGTTTCTTAAACACCCTCCCTAATCTTCAATCTCCTTGTTTGTAAGATGGGGAGAAATGAGGTTGTCGTGAGGATCAACCATTAAGGATGTAAGGACACAAGCCTATAGCACAGTGCAGGCAAGTAGGGTGCATCAAATAAGTGCTGCTTTCGAGACAGGTGTGCTGGGTACTGCGCTGGCACTGGTGTTTTAAGAACTCAATCTGGCATGTGTCCCCGGGGACTCCAACAGTTCTCCTGCTCACCCTCTTGCTCTTTTTGCTCTGTAAACTTATTTTAAAAATAGCAATACATAATCAGATGTTCTCCTGTCAGCAAACATAGTCGTAGGAGATAATTTTTAATGGTTGGTTACTGTTATATTTTATGTTTATATCATAAGTTATTTCACCATTTCCTCCTTTTTAAAAAGATGTTTCTAGTTTTTTACTTTGAAAAAGTTTTATGTAAAGGTAAAGGTAAGGGGCGCTTGGGTGGCTCAGGCAGTTAAGCATCTGACTCTTGATTTCGGCTCAGGTCATGATCTCTGTGAGATTGAGCCCCGCATCGGCACAAAGCTGGCTTGGGATTCTCTCTTTCCCTCTCTCTCTGCCCCTCTCCAACTCATGCATGCATTCTCTCTCCCTCTCAAAATAAATTAACAAATTCTAAAAAAAAAAGGGTAAAGGTAATAAATACATGAGCATTGAAATATGAAGTAGTTAAGTCGGCAAATTTTTGATTAGAAAAGTAAAATCTTCCTTTCTACTCCTACCTCTTTCCTTTCTACACAGGAACCTCTATTAATAATTACTCAGATATGCGTTTATATGTTTTCTAATACATATACAAGCAATTTTAAATATATTCATACAGTTATGTGAGTGGTATCCATTTACATGTAGGTTCTGCAGTGTACCTGTTATTTTTTTTTTACACTTATGATTATGTATTTGTCATATTCTTATGTTGATCAGTTTACTCATTGTAAGGGTCACTCGTCTGACAATTACATGAAGTTCATTTGAGGTGCAGACCACTGCAACGTGTCTTTTTTTTTTTTTTTAATTTTTTTTCAACGTTTTTATTTATTTTTGGGACAGAGAGAGACAGAGCATGAACGGGGGAGGGGCAGAGAGAGAGGGAGACACAGAATCGGAAACAGGCTCCAGGCTCTGAGCCATCAGCCCAGAGCCCGACGCGGGGCTCGAACTCACGGACCGCGAGATCGTGACCTGGCTGAAGTCGGACGCTTAACCGACTGCGCCACCCAGGCGCCCCTGCAACGTGTCTTTTAAAAGGAGTCCATTTGGGCTATCTTTTGTTGTCAGTGCATGTAGACCTACTGCATTCTTCCAGTGCATGTATGAATTCCATTGTATGGATGGACCGTAATTTATTTAACCCATTCCCTACTGATCCACAGTCAGCATATCCTAAAAGTTTTTTTCCAGATTTTGCTCTCATAAACAATTATGCAATGAACACCTGTGCACACTCTTGAGCTAACTCTAGGATAACTAGTAGAAGTGGAATGCATTTAAATTTTTGATCTATATTGCCAAATTACCCTCCAGAAAGTTGTGCCACTTTAGGCTTACCCCAACAGTGTTATGAAGAGTGTCCACATCTGTATACTCTCTCTCAATTTGGTTTTATCAAGTCTTTATTTTTGTGATTTCGTTTCTCAGTAGTACATATTAACAAGAATGTTTAAATTAATTCAGTAGAGGAAAGGAGACATGTGGAAAAGAGGGAGTAATGTCCTTGCCAATCCTGGAATAACTTGGGGGAATGTGGGGAGCTGCATGTGGGACAAGAGAGATTCGACTTCCGAGAGAGATTTGACTGGCCATTGGCTCCCTGCAGGGCACACTGTTTTGTGATGGCTTGCAGTATCCACCATGTGTCCGATCGTAACTCAAATGGCTTAAAACAAGCCTGGACACCATTTCTCAACTCTGCCAAACACAAGCTATGTTGACTCTGATGTGACCGATTTTACTTCCTCTCCTTTACTCCACCAGCTGAGAGGTAAATATAACACTACCACATTTTCTTGCCTAAGACTTGGCTCATGAAGAAAAGAACTTTGGGAGTAAAAATGGAAATCAACACTCTTGCCTTTTGCAGAACAGATGATGAGATTATGTTAAAAGTAGCTTACTCTCCTCTGGCAACTTGGATTAACTCACTTGCCATTTTCAGGAAGAGTATCCCCTACAGCTTCCCATCCAAGTCTGCAACCCTATGTTATGGACTTTCTTTTTTTTTAATTTTTTAATGTTTATTTATTTATTTATTTTTCAACGTTTATTCATTTTTGGGACAGGGAGAGACAGAGCATGAACGGGGGAGGGGCAGAGAGAGAGAGGGAGACACAGAATCTCGGAAACAGGCTCCAGGCTCTGAGCCATCAGCCCAGAGCCTGATGCGGGGCTCGAACTCACGGACCACGAGATTGTGACCTGGCTGAAGTCGGACGCTTAACCGACTGCACCACCCAGGCGCCCGTAATGTTTATTTTTGAGAGAGAAAGAGAGAGAGCGTGCGCCAGCTGGGGAGGGGCAGAGAAGAGAGAGAGGGAGACAGAATCCGGAGCAGGTTCCAGGCTCTGAGCTGTCAGCACACAGCCCAATGTGGGGCTTGAAACTATGAACCAAGAGATCATAACCTGAGCTGAAGTCAGACGCTTAACCTACTAAGCCACCCAGGCACCCCTGGACTTTCTTTTTAAATCTGTAAAGGAGGAATATCATCATAAAAGCATATTTTATATTTAAAAAATGTTTTCTTTAAATATAAAAAAGCAACTATTGGATACGACAGGATACCTATTTTCAAAGCCCAAATGTCAGTAATAATAACAAAAAGTGGCAAAAGTGGATTATGAAAGTTAGAGCAGATTCAAATAACCAACTGGTATGTACCCAAGCAGGAAGACCCATAGTATTGAAAAGTTGCAGTGGACCTTAGAAATAATTAAAACATCCTTAGTTTACTATATGGATGAGGACATGGGTATACAGAAAGCTTATGCGACTTATCTCAAGGTACTCCGTTTGTTAGTGGCAACACTAGAACTCAACCCTAACTCCCATGACTCTAAGCTTAATGCCCCTTCTGCTGCACCACTGTCCCCTGAAGGCTGAGAAGATCAGGCAGATGGTGGAGGTGGGAAATGGGTACCAAGCATTGAAGATTGAGGCTGTCCAGAGCACAGGATGGGTGACACGAGAGAAGGAAAGGAAAGAAGAAAGGTTAGGGGGAGGGGGAAGAAGTAAAATCCTTTCATATCAAAGGCAGATGATTTACTGCGCAAGAGTACATCCTACCTTAGTTTCTAAAGAAACCAAGATGCTGTTTATTACTAGTATTAGCTAATATTCTAAACATTAAGAACAATCGTTGTAGGGGTGCCTGACTGGCTCATTTGATACAGCATGCCAGTCTTGATCTTGGGGTTGTAAGTTTAAACCTCACATTGAGTGTAGCGCTTACTTAAAAAGAAAAAAGCAATCATTGTAGTCCTGTGCCCTGTTTTTTGTTTAAAATATGTACCTAGGATAATAGCTAATAATGGCAGGTTGAAGTCTCTGAAGCATATGCATGTTTGGTATTGAGAGATAATTCGTTTGATAGGCAGAATGTTCCTATGTGTGCTGAATAAAATAACGGACGATTCTACTCAAGTTAAATGGAGACAAGACCAGTTCATTCCATGTTTCCAGTGTGTAAAGAGCATATATTATCACCTTCTTTAGTCAATTTGTTTCCTCCAGAACAGCACCCCTGCCAAGCATCATGTTTCCATGAAAGTGCTTTTTTAAATCTCTCTCTCTCAGTAATTACAAAACTCTGGTTTAGCCCTTGTACAATAGGATGGCTACAGGCAGGTTCTTGGCTATGTGCACGTACAAGGAATATTTAATGAAAGGTCTTCTATCTTCCCAGAGAAATAGTTGAGACTCACTAGCGGTGAAATCAATAGGAAAAAAATGACTCTAATTTGGAAAATGCTAGTTTTTCCCACCAGTGATACAGAAAAGATAGAAAACAATCTATTCCATTCAATCATTAATGCTCACTTGCAACCAGGTGAGAAATTTGTTAAAGATCTCCCTAGGAAATTAGGTGGAACACTGGATCTTGTTCTGGACTCAGAAGATTCTGGGTCTTAGAAATGAATTTGAAGAAGAAGAAGAAGAAGAAGAAGAAGAAGAAGAAGAAGAAGAAGAAGAAGAAGAAGAAGAAGAAGAAAGATCCAGGAGGCTTTTTGCCAGCGTGTGTGCCAGAAACAGAATATGTGCTACAACTGGCCTTGCAGAAGAAAAGAGGCTAGCCTGTGGCAAGGTGGCAGAGAGGTGGCTGATCAGCAGTCTGGTGATTACTGTGTGGAGCATATTTTCGATTTATCCTAATTTTTTAACTTCACCATCAACCTTCTTTCAGTAGGTTATGCTACGGTAACGAACAACCCTAAAATATTAATGGCTTCAAAAACAAAGCATTTCTGTTTCGTTTCTCCCCTTTGCTCACATTATATATCAGCTGCAAGTTGTCTCTATGGATCTGTTTCATCCTGGAATTCAGGCTAAAAGAGCAGCCGCTTTCTAGCACGTGCTGTTCACCTTGTTGAAGAAAAGCAGACTGAGCCTTCAGGGAGAAAGCTGCCATGCCCCTTAGAGCTTTCTGCCCCATAGGCCCGCCTTCACTTCCGCTCATGTTTCATTGGCCAAAACAAGTCATGTGGCCAGGTGCTGCCCATAGGGAGGGAGTGAACCCTCCAAGCCAGCAGGCTGAGTGTGGGAAGGGGTAGTGAACGCTCGGATGTGGCTACACAGCCTACCACAGGGTCTTTGCCTTAACAGTATGCGTGGGTCTTGGGTACATTATGTTCCTCAGAAATCAGAGTGGAGATCATGCCCTTGACAAGTTCTGACCAGTAGCTCTCAAACTAAGAGACATCAAAATTAAGTTTTGACTTTATTTAAAAAAAAATTTTTTTTAACGTTTATTTATTTTTGAGACATAGAGAGACAGAGCATGAATGGGGGAGGGTCAGAGAGAGGGAGACACAGAATCTGAAACAGGCTCCAGGCTCTGAGCTGTCAGCACAGGGCCCGACGTGGGGCTCGAACTCACGGACCGCAATATCATGACCCCAGCCGAAGGCGGCTGCCCAACCGACTGAGCCACCCAGGCGCCCCAAGTTTTGACTTTAAAACTAGGAATGAGTTAAGGTCAAGCTGGATGGGTGTGTGCTTTTCACCACCCATGTTTTCCCCATTACTTAACAATGGGTACTTCTGATGTGAGTCCTACATTTAAAAAAATTGGGCAGGATGGCAAAAACAGGAAAATATCCATAGGATGTTTTCCGTAGGGCTGCGACTTGGCTTTTTTTTTGTGTGTGGAAAACTGTTACATGGGGGATTTTGAGGTTATAAAAGACAAATACAATTTTGAATGATTTCTGAGCCAACTTTCCCTATTTGTGTTTAGATAAAACAAGGAGGAAAGGCAACAGTGAAGATAGCTGCCTTTTAAACACTGATTCTACCCACCCCCGCCCCCTTTTTTCCCCACGAAAATCGGCTTCAGACATTAATGATTCTGAAATGCAAGTCCAGCTCCAGGCAAAAGGTTTTCAGTAGATGGTTTGCTTTGAATATTTCCCACTGGCATCTTCAGGCAATCAGTACCCTCGTTCTGCCCTCTGCTAGCAGAGCCCCACTGCAGCACCCAGTCTGGCCCAAGAATCTATACAATTCAGCAAAAATGTGGGAAGCCTGTAGTTAGCACTGGGAACTGGGCCAGCTAGAGCTCTCACAAAGCCTAGGGAGCCAGCAATCTCACAGGGGAGACAAATAAGTAAACAAGAAATTATACTAAGCTGATAAATGCTGCAAGAATGAGGGACGCACATCTTTTCAAATACAAAGAAGGGTATTGCAACTCATATAAAAAAGACTTCCTCCAAAGAATGATGTATGTGCACACGGAGAAATGAAGGGTGAGGTGGAGCCAGCCAGGTGACGGGGAGGAGTGGAAATTCATTTATTCTGGGGCTCAGACTGCAGAGTCCTAAGCAGGAGTGAAATGATGAAGGACCTTAGGGTTCACTCACTGCCATGTTCCTGCCCAATGCATGGCTTTACTAAGCTTTTTATAATGATAAAAGCCACCCTAATAGTCTTTAACAATTATCCCATTTCACCTTGTTTTACTAGTCTTTTGAATTTATAAACTGTCATAATTTATTTTTTATTTTGAAATTTTTTATTTATATTATTTATAATTTATTATATATTATTTATTATATAATTATATATAATATATATAATATATTTATTATATAATTATATATAATATATATAATATATTTATTATATAATTATATATAATATATATTTATTATATAATTATATATAATGTATATAATATATTTATTATATAATTATATATAATATATAATATATTTATTATATAATTTATTTATATATTATATATAAATATTATTTATTTGTATTATTTAAAATATTTTTATTTTAAAATATAATAAAATAAATACCCATGCAGCTACCACTCAGAATTTAAAAATATGAATATTATGTCATATTTTATCCAATCTTTTAATAAATAAACTATTACTAGTAAAGTTGAAATTGCCTTTAAACCTTTCCTTGGTCACATTTCTCTTCATCCATCTCTTCAAGGTTAAGTACTATCATGAATTTTGTGATCCTGCCCTGGTTTTTATATATTTTCCAAATATATACTGATAAACAACATAGATTATTTATGTATACGTAAATTTTATGTAAATGATTTACTGTACTATAAATAATCTTCTGTAACCTGAATGTTTCTTAACGTTGTGTTTTCAAGACTATTTCTATACAGCTGAAGTCCATAATAGAAATATACCAAAATTAAATTGGCTTTACCATTGCTATGAACATATAGGTTGGTTTCAATTTTTTCATTTTACTAAGAAAACTATATATAGTAAAAGCCTTTATATGGAGTTTATTTATTGATATTTACATATTGCATAATTACATAATACACTTGAATATTACCTGCAAATTCAGTTGCTGAACCATTGAGAGCACACATTTAAAATTTTCCTAGACAATATCTCTTCTACTAAACTATTGGTTTCTAGTTATTTTCTTCTTTTTTCATTTTCATATAGCTGTTTCTTTATTTTATTCATTTATTAAATTTTGATTCCATTATAGTTAACATACAGTGTTATATTAGTTTTACATGTACAATATGGTGATTCAACAATTCTATACATCACTCAGTGCTCATTGTAATGAGTGTGTTCTTAATCCCCCCTACCTATTAAGCTTATTCCCCCACCCACCTGCCCACTGGTAACCAACAGTTTGTTCTTGGTAGTTAAAAGGTTGTTTTTTGAGTTGTCTCTTTTTTTCTTTGTTCATTTGTTTTGTTTTGTAAATTCCAATTATGAGTGAAATCATGGTATTTCTCTTATTTCACTTAGCATTATACTCTCTAGTTCCATGCATGTTGTTGTAAATGGCAAGATTTCATTCTTTTTTTGTAAATGAATAATATTCCATTATATATATGTGTGTATATATATATATATATATATATATATATATATACACCACATCTTCTTTGTCCATTCATCTATCAATGGACACTTGAGCTGCTTCCATAATTTGGCTATTGTAAATAATACTGCAATAAACATAAGGGTGCATGTATCTTTTCAAACTAGTGTTTTCATTTTCTTTGGGTAAATATCTAGTAATGGAATTACTGGATCATATGGTAATTCTATTTTTTTATTTTTTTTAAGTTTTTAAAATTTATTTTGAGAGAGACAGAGACAATGCAAGTGGGAGGTGGGTAGAGAGAAAGGGAGAGAGAGAGAATCCCAAGCTGGCTCCATGTTGCCAGGACACAGACTGATGCGGGGCTCAAACTCATGAAACCGCGAGATCATGACCTGGCCAAAACCAAGAGTTAGATGCCTAACAGACTGAGCCACGCAGATGTCCCTATTTTTAATTTTTTGAGGAATCTTCATATTGTTTTCCACAGTGACTGCACCCACCAACAGTGCACAAGGATTCCCATTTCTCCATATCCTCACACAATTGTTTCTTGTGTTTTTTTATTTTAGCCATTCTAGCAACTGTACAGTAGATCTTATTGTGGTTTTGATGTGCATTTTCCTGATGGTTAGTGATGTAGAGCATCTTTTCACGTGTCTGCTGGCCATCTGTAAGTCCTCTGTGGAAAATGTCTACTTACGTCTTCTGCCCATTTTTTAATTGGATTAATTGTGTGATTTTGATGGTGACTTATGTAAATTCTCTGTATATTTTGCACACTAACATTTTATTGGATATGTCATTTGCAAATATATAAGCAGTAAGTTGTCGTCTAGAGTTGCTGATTGACTCTTTTGCTCTGCAGAAGCTTTTTATTTTGATGTAGTACCAATAATTTAGTTTTGATCTTGTTTCCCTTGCCTCAGAAGACGTATCTAGAAAAATTTTGCTACAGCTAATGTCAGAGAGATTATTGCCTCTGCTCTCTTATAGGAGTTTTATGGTTTCAGATCTCATATTTAGGTTTGTAATCCATCTTGAGTTTATTTTTGTGTATGGTATACAAAAGTGGCCCAGTTTTATTCTTTTGCATGAAGCTGTCCAATTTTCCCAACACCATCTGTTGAAGACACTGTCTTTTTCCCATTGCATATTCTTGCATGCTTTTTCAAAGATTAATTGACCATATAAGTATGGATTTATTTCTGGACTCTCTGTTCTTTTCCATTGATTATTCTGTCTATTTTTGTGCCAGTACCATACTGTTTTGATTACTAAAGCTTTGTAGTATATTTTGAAATCTGGAATTGTGATACCTTACACTTTCGATCTTCTTTGTCAAGATTGCTTTAGCTATTCAGGGTCTTCTGTGCTTCCATACAAACTTTAGGATTTTTCATTCCAGTTCTATGTAAAATGCTTTTAGTATTTTGGTAGGGATTGTGTTAAATCTGTAGATTTCTTTGGGTAATATGGACATTTAAAAAATATTTGTTCTTCCATTCATCCTCACGGAATTTCTTTCTACTTGTTTGTGTCATCTTCAATTTCTTTCATCAAAGTTTTATAGCTCTCAGAGTACAGGTCTTTCACCTCCTTGGTTAAATTTATTCTTAAGCATTTTATTCTTTTTGATGTACTTGTAAATGGGATTGTTTTCTTAGTTTCTCTTTCTGTCCTTTTATTATTAGTGTATAGAAATACAATGAGTTTCTGTATATTGATTATGTATCCTGTGACTTACTGAACTCAGTTATCAGTTTTAGCAGTTTTTGATGGAGTCCTTAGGGTTTTCTGTATATTGGGTGCCTCAGTGGCTTAGTCAGTTAAGCATCCGACTTTGGCTCAGGTCATGATCTTACAGTTTGTGGGTTCAAGCCCTAGTTGGGCTCTCTGCTGACAGCTCAGAGCCTGGAGCCTGCTTCAAATTCTGTGTCTCCCTCTCTCTCTACCCCTCCCCCACTTGCACTCTGTCCCTCTCTCAGAAATAAACATTTAAAAAAAAGAGAAAAGTTTACTACTTCCTTACCAATTTGGATGCCCTTTCTTTTTTCTTTCTTTCTTTCTTTCTTTCTTTCTTTCTTTCTTTCTTTCTTTCTTTCTTTCTTCTTTCTTTCTTTCCTTTTCTTTCTTTCTTTCTTTCTTTCTTTCTTTCTTTCTTTCTTTCCTTCTTCTTTCTTCCTTGTCTAATTGCTATGGCTAAGACTTCCAGTACTATGTTCAATAAAAGTTGTGAGAGTAGACAATCTTGTCTTATTCCTGATTGTGATGTTAGCTGTGAGTTTTTCTTTTATGGCCTTTATGATGTTGAGGTAAGTTCCCTCTCAACCTACTTTGTTGAGGGTTTTTATCAAGAATGGATGTTTTCTGTGTCAAATACTTTTCCTGCATCTATTGAAATGATGATATGGTTTTTATCCTTTCTCCTGTTGATGTGATATATCAATAGGAGATTGATTTGCTACTGTTGAGCCAGATTGATTTGCTACTATTGCATTCCAGAAACAAACTCCACTTGATTGTGCTGAATGATTTTTTAATGTATTGTTGGATTTGTTCTGCTAATATTTTCTTGAGGATTTTTGCATCTATGTTCATCAGAGATACTGGCCTATAGTTTTCTTTTTTGTAATGTCTTTGTCTGGTTTTGGTATCAGGGTAATGCTGGCCTTATAGAATGTATTTGTAATTTTTCCTTCCTCATCTATTTTTTGGAATAGTTTGAGAAATAGGTATTAACTCTTGAAATATTTGGTAGAATTCCTTCCTCCTGTGAAACCTTCTGGTTCTGGCTTTTTGTTTGTTGGGAGTTTTTTGATTACTGGTCCAATTTTATTGGTTCTTCCTGATTAAGTTTTGGGAGGTTATGTTTCTGGAATTTATCCATTTCTTCTAGATTGTCCAATTTGTTGGCATTTAATTTTTCATAATATTTCCTCATAATTCATTGTATTTATGTGGTGTTAGCTGTTATCTCTACTCTTTCATTTCTGATTTTGGTTGAGTATTTTCTATCTCTTTCTCTTTTGATGAGTCTGGCTAAATATTTATCAGTTTTCTTTATCTTTGCAAAGAACCAGCCCCTGTTTTTATTGAGCAGTTCTATTGTTTTTTTTATTTCTATTTCATTTATTTCTGCTCTAATCTTTATTATTTCCTTCCTTCTGCTGGTTTGGGGCCTTATTTGTTCTTTTTCTAGCTACTTTTGCTATACGGTTAGGTTGTTCATGTGAGATTTTTCTTGCTTCTTGAGGTTGATTAATATTGCCCTAAACTTCCCTCTTACAATCACTTTTACTGAATTCCAAAGATTTTGGACCATTGTGTTTTCACTTTCATTTGTTTCCATGTATTTTTTAATTTGCTCTTTGATTTCCTAGCTAACCCATTCATTGCTTAGTAGAATGTTATGTAACCTGCATGTATTTGTGTTATTTCCAGATTTTTTTCTTGTGGTTGATTTCTAGTTTCATAGCATTGTGGTTGGAAAGGATGCATAGTATGACTTCAATCTTTTGAATTTGTTGAAACTTATTTTGTGGCCTAATATATGATCTATTCTAGACAACGCTCCATGTACACTTGGAAATAATGTGTATGCTGCTCTTTTAGGATAGAATATTCTGAATATGTCTGTTAGGTCCATCTGGTCAAGTGACTCTTTCCTTATTGATTATATGTTTGGATGATCTATCCATTGATGTCAGTGGGGTGTTACAGTCCACTACTATTATTGTATTACTATTGATTACTTTCTTTATATTTGTTATTAGCTGCTTTATGCATTTGGGTACTCCCATGTTGGATGCCTAAATATTTACCGTTGTTATATCTTTTTGTTAGACTGTTTGCTTTATGATTGTAGTGTCCTTCTTTGTCTCATTACAGTCTTTGTTTTAAAGTGTATTTTATCTTATATAAGTGTTGGTATGTCCACTTGTTTTCAGTTCCATTTACAAGATAAATACTTTTCCATCCC
This sequence comes from Leopardus geoffroyi, assembly GCF_018350155.1. Lineage (NCBI taxonomy): Eukaryota > Metazoa > Chordata > Mammalia > Carnivora > Felidae > Leopardus > Leopardus geoffroyi. The sequence goes on from NC_059328.1 coordinate 140,515,217, forward strand.
TTCGCTTTCAATCTGTATGTGTCTTTAAGTCTGAAATGAATCTCTTTTAGCCAGCTTATGGATGGGTCTTGCTTTTTAATCCATTTAATCCAAAAGACCTTATGTCTTTTCATTGGAGTGTGTAGTCCAAAAGACTTTATGTCTTTTCATTGGAATGTTTACATTCCAAGTAATTATTGACAGGTATGAACTTACTGCCATTTTATTAGTTGTTTTATGGCTGTTTTTGTAGTTCTTCTCTGTCCCTTTCTTCTCTTGCTATTTTCTCTCACAGTTTTCTGGCTTTCTCTTAATTTTTTGCATATCTATTACTGGTTTCTGATTTGTGGTTAAAAATTGGGTTTGTATATAACATCTTATGCATAAAGCAGTCTATATTAAGGTGATGGGTGCTTAATTTTGAGCTCATTCTTTGCTGCTCTCCTCTCCATGTTTCAGATATTTGTTATCATATTTTACATCCTTTTATTTTGTGCTTCTCTTGAACTGATCTTTACAGACATACTGTTTTTTGCATTGGTGCTTCCTATTTTTCTTACTCTTACTTATGGTTTTTGTTTTCCACTCATAGATACATCCTAACATTTTGGATAACACTGGTCTAATGGTTGTGAATGGTGGTGAGTTAACTTTTGTTTGGGAAACTCTGTCTCCCTTTCTATTCTGAATGATGGCCTTGCTGGTTAGAATATTCTTGGCTGTAGGTTTTTCCCTTTTAGCACTTTGCATATATCATGCCACTCCCTTCTGGCCTATAAAATTTCTGCTGAAAATAAGCTAATAGCCTTATGGGATTTCTTTTATATGTAACTGTATTCTTTTCTCTTGCAACCTTTCAAATTCTTTCTTTATCACTATTTTTTGCCATCTTAATGACTATGTGTCTTGATATGGACCTCCTTGCGTTGATTTTGCTAGAGGCTCTCTTGCCTCCTGAATCTGGATTTCTGTTTCCTTCCCTAGATTAGGGAAATTTTTAGCTACTATTTCTTCAAACAAATTTTCCACCCCCTTTTCTCTTCTGCTTCTGGGATCCCTATAATACGAATATTATGCTTGATGGTGTTGGTGAATTACCTTAGTCTATTTTCACTTTTTTATCATTTTTTTCTCTCCTGTTCAGCGTGATTGCTTTCCATCACTCCGTCCTCCAAGTTGCTGATCTGTTCTGCTTCCTCTGGCCTACTGTTTTCCATTTAGTGTATTTTTAATGTCACTTACTGAGTTATTCATCTCTTATTTGTTCTTTTTTACATTTTTTTTTAAATTTCTTTGTTGAGGGTCTCACTGAGGTCCTCCACTCCTTCCTCAAGTCCATTAAGTGTGACTATTACTTTAAGTTCTCTATCAGGCATACTACTTATCTCCTTTTCAATCTCCTCATATCTGGAAACTAGAATTCAAAGGTAGTGGGCAATTAAAGTTTATAACTTTCATTACAATGTTTGTTTACCCACTTCTTGAAAGCTACTTTCGGAAGTATGAGGTTTTTACTAAAAGGAAGTTAATTCTGAAGCTCACTTATTTTTATGATTCTAGATTTGAATTGAATGCACTTACATGGTGAGAATGTGAAATGACAGGTAGCACCTTCTGGGGAGACATGCTGTGTTTCTGCCTGTTTGTCCCTCCTCACCCCTACCCCCAATTATGACTATAGCAAGTCTGTCCTGTAAATATATATGACAAGCAGAGACATGGCCTCTTATGGGCCTCGACCCTGAGAATTTCTCCAGCAATGGATGCATTTCCACAGCTGGGGGAGCCAGCTGAAGGAGCGGCAGCTCATTCAAGGGGAACAAGCTTTCTTGCTGTAATGGGTCTGGAATGTGGATGTGGGACCTGTCACAGAAGTTTCTCTCTTCTCCATATTGACAGCTTGTGCTCACACCATGACATGTGTGCTGCAGAAACGTGACCTGGAACTGATATGTTCTGGCAGAAACAAGCTGGGAGAGTTCAGGCTCTTTCTGTCTGCTTTTTTCTCTTCCCTCATGGTACTGAATTGTTGAAGCAGGAGGGGGGCTTGTAGCTGTCAGAGAGGGTTCCCAGCCCCACCATCAGAGCCAGCTCTGTGGCCCACTAAGTCCATGTGGATGCTATCCTGAGATTCTTGGGTGATGACACTGTTACATGCATATGGAATTGTACTATACATTAAATAAAACTCTGAGATGGGATATCTGCAAAATAGGGACTAAAAGAATAGAATAAACAAAAGGAACTTTTAGATATAAGTAAATGTGAAAACCAAGATAACGAGAAAGTAATACAGAAAAGGAATACAATGACCTGGTTTTTCAGTTCAGTATACACAATCAATTTTGCTGTTGTAATCTAAAAAGTCTATTATGATCAGGCTTGATTGCCTATGTTAATCAAATTGAACTCTCTCTCTGTAGCTTTAAATTTTCTTTTTGGGAGGGAGGAGAAATGAAATTTTGCTTTTGAAAAATCTACTCAAGTCATGAAACATATGTTAATACATTTATTCATCAAATATTAAATAATACTAACTCTGTGTTAGGTACTGGGGATGCAGTGGTGTAGAGGAGAAGTGTGATTCCCCCAAGGCTTATCTTTATCAAAGGTAGAGACTGATAAAAACAAGCACACAAATAAAATAATTGCAAAATCTGATAACCATATGAATGAAACCAGAGAGGGACTGAGGAAGAGAAGATAAATGAGAGTAAGGGATTTCTGAAGTGGATGTTTAAGGTGAGAGTCAAAGGATGTGAATGGCATAGTTACGTGGGGAAAGGGGGATGAGCATCTCAGGTAGAAGGAAAAGTAAATTCAAAGGCTGTGTCAGGATTTGTTCAAAGAACTGAAATTAAAAAACAAACAGTGTGGTAGAAGTTCAGAAGGGTGGTGAGAAGGATGAAGAGACCTGGGGAAATGATCAGGGGTAGAACAGGTAGGGCATGATAAGGAATTTGAATTCTGTTCAAGGGTGCTCGAAAGCCCATAATGAGCTTTTAGCAGGGAAGAGACATGGTCCAGTACACACGCAAACACAAACACATGCATACACTTTTGTTTTTAAAACAATGCACACTTAAAGTACAGCGTTTCCTCCAGAGCCATTTGAGAATAAGTTGAATCATGATACACGGTGTTTGTTATTTATTGCCATGTAACAAATTATACTACAATTTAGTGGCTTAAAATAACCTTTACAATCTCGGAGTTTCTGGGGATCAGAATCTGGGCATGGCTTAGCTGGCTTCTCTGTGTCATACTCTCATGGGCTGCAGACAAGTGTCGACTGAGGTTGCAATCTTACCTGAATGCCGGACTATAGCAACAGCCCTTCCAAGCTTACTCAGGTGGCTGTTGGCAGGATTTGGTTCCTCGTAAGTTATTGACTTAAGGCCTGCAGTTCCTTGCTAAGGATTCAGTTCCTCACAGGCTTCCTCACAGGTCTCCCTCAGCTCCTTGTCATGTAGCCCTCTCCATAGGGCAGCTCACAACACAGCCGCTGACCTGTCTCAGAGTGAGTAAGAAAAGGAGAAAGAAGAGCCAAGACAGGAGACATAGTCTTATTATAACCTAACCTCATAAGTGCTATGCTATCCACTTTTGTCATTTCCTAATAATTAGAAGTGAATCACTGGGTATAGACTACACTCAGCGGGAGGGAATTATACAAGATCATGAATATCAAGAAGTGGGTATCACGGGGACCATCTTAGAGGCAACCTATCACATGACCCTTTACACCAAGCACCTTACAACAAGGATGTTCTACTAACCACAATGCAGACACCAGAATTAGGAAATCAAATTGATACTCACCTCAGATCCTATTCAAGTTTTGCCAGTTATTGTAGTAATGTCCTCTATGGCAAAAGGATCCAGTCCAGAATCATACTTTGCTTTGAGTTGTCATGTCATTTTAGTTTCCTACAGTCTGCCTAATGCCTCAATTTTGCCTTGACAATTATGCTCTTAACATTTTTTGAAGATTGCTGGCTAGTTGCTTTATAGAAAGGCTCTCAGTTTGGGGTTTTCTGATGTTACTTTATGGTTGGATTCAGGTTATGCATCTTTAGCCGGAATATCATAGAAGTGATGCATTGCATCCTACCAGGTGGCACATGGTTTTGATCAACCAATTCATTGCTGGTGATTTTAACTTTGATCCCCTGATTAAGGTGATGTCACCCAGGCTTCTCCAGTATAACGTTACCTTTCTTCCTCCCTTGTAATTAATAAATATTTTGTGGAGAGGTACTTTCCAGCTTTTCCATTCTCAATGAAACATTGAATGTATTCATTTATTGATTTATATCAGTATAGACTAGTCAGTATAGATTTTAATTTTATTCAATGGATATTATTTATTACTATCATTATTAATTTTGATGCTAATAGTTTCAGATGTGACCGATGGGAGCCCCTTCAAGCTAGCTTCTATTTTTTTCATGTTTATTTATTTTTGAGAGGAGAGAGATGGAGGGGCAGAGAGAGGGGGATGGAGGATCTAAAGCCGGCCCTGTGCTGACAGTAGAGAACCCAATATGGAGCTCAAACTCACAAACTGTGAGATCATGATCTGAGCTGAAGTCAGACCCTTAACCGACTGAGCATCCCAACCTCTTTTTTTTTGAGCATCATTTCTGAGCACTTCCTTAGTTTCTGACATAAAACATGTTCCAGGCTCTTGTTGTACTTCCCCTACCCTCGCCTTGGGATTGTCCATTTAACTAAGGAATTCTGGTTCCTTTTAGGGGAGAATGGTATTTAGAAATCAAGATATGTGCATATTGCTATGCAGGTGTTACAGCTGCCAGGCTTTCTCAAAGGATACAGCTAGGGAGGTATAATGTATGTATGTGTGTGTTTATACACATTTATATTTATGTTTATTTTTACATCTATTGACATATATAGGGAACTATGAATTCACACTGCTATTTCCATTTCCAGTTCAACACTATAAGGCAAATTATTTTTCTACCTCTCTGTATTTATAGCCCTTTCTTCCAGAGTGAGAAACATGCCTTCTATTATCTTTAGTATATTTACTTGTTTGATCAGTGTCCCTGCTTGCTATCAACCTCCAATTTCTGCTACCAATCCCCACTCCCCTACCTCCCAGCATGGATGATCTCCTGACTCCACTCAGGCTCCAACAGCCATGCTGGGGTATTACCATCTCCACCTTCCTGTGTGGATATACTTCTCGCCCTTCCAGGCTGAGGAAGTATGTGCCATGCCATCATCATCCCACGTGGCTGTCCTCCTTAGCCCTGCTTAGGTTTTGATCCCTAGTTCTGGGCCATTATGGTTAATCCCCCACTATATGGATGCCTCCTTTGTTCAGCATGAATGAATGGCTTTGGGGCTAAATTAAGGTTTTTTCTTCCAGCTTCATTGAAATATAATTGACAGATGGTACTGTGTAAGTTTAAGGTATACAGCATAATGACTTGACTTACATATGTTGTGAAATGATTACCACAATAAATTTAGTTAACATCCATTATCTCGTGGATACAAGAAAGAAAGACAGACAGAAAGAGAGAGAGAGAGAGAGAGAGAGAGAACAAAAGAAAGAAAGAAAGAAAGAAAGAAAGAAAGAAAGAAAGAAAGAAGAAAGTTTTTTTTTCTTTGTAATGAGAACTCTTAGGATCTACTCTCTTAACAACATTCAAATATATCATATAACAGTGTTAACTATAGTCATCATATTATACATTCACCAACATCTATTTATCTTGTAACTGGAAGTTTGTACCTTTTGACCACTTTCATCCAAATCCTCCACTCCTCACCCTTTGCCTCTGGTAACAAAAATCTATTTTTTTTCTATGAGGTGTTGTTTTGTTTTTTAGATTCCACATACAAGTGAGATCATTCAATATTTGTCTTTCTCTAACTTATTTCACTTAATGTAATGCCTTCAAGTTCCATCCATATTGTCACAAATGACAGGATTTCCTTTTTAATGGCTGAATTATATCCAAAGGGCTGAATTGTTGAGGAAGACTAGGAAAGCAAAAAGTAGAAGAACTACGATATACTTTATGCCAGTATCTGTTATTGTTTTATGGAACATGGATGGGAGAGGGCAGGAACTGAAGCAAGGAGATCACTTGAAAGGCTGCTAGATAATGTCAGCTGAGAGATGATGGTGGATGACTTGAGGGTCTGGCAGTAGAGTGGAAAGAACATTTGGGAAGTTGAAATCACTTTCTCTTGGATGACAGTGGGAAGAGTGGGAAAGGTAGAAACCTAGGAGTCTAAGCAACTGCTTGCAACATGGTGCCTTCTACTAAGACAGGAAGGAATTAGGGTTGAGGGTATAGTGTGCTGAGAAGAATCAATCATTATTTTTCAAGAATGTCAAGCTTGAGGTATATGTGAGACATTTAAGAAGAGATGTTAAGTAGGGAGATGGATACAGGAGTGAACTCAAAGCAGAAGTCCAGGCTGGCAATATAAATTTGAGAGACATGAACATAGAGAAAGAGTTGTGAGAGGGAGAGCATCCAGAACTGACCCTCAGAAACTCCAACAATCAGATGCCAGGAAAAAGAGACAGACCTAGCAGTAGAGCTTGAAAAGGAGAGGCCAGTGGGTAAGAGAAAAATTTAAAAAAAACCCACAAAACTGCTATTATAGAACTGAGAGTGACCATGCTTTAAGAAGGTAGGAATAGTTGATTATATCAAATACGTTGAGAAGACAAACATGAAAATCCAAGTGTCCATTGGCTATGGCTATGAGGAAGTCTTGGTGATTTTGATAATTTTTTACATTCAGTAGAGTGGTGCGGAAGAAACCAGATTGTAGTGAATTAAATTGTTGAAGATATACAAGGATATATACAAATGCAGTGGGAGACGCATGCTTTTGAGAGGTTTGCTGTGAATGACAGGAGAGATGGTAGCGTAGCTGGATGAGTATTTGGAGTTGAGAATGAGCGTTTTAAGATGGGTGATTTTGGAATCTATCTGTATGTTGAGGGCAGTAATCCCAGAGGAAGAGACTGATAAGGCAGAGTGAAGGGGAATAACCTAAACAGAGAAATCCTTGAGGCTTCTGAGGATTGTTGTCATAGGACACTTGGAGGACTGGCCTTTGATATGACTGGTCTCAGTGGTAAGGGGAAAAGAGAGATAGTGATTAACAGATCTATTTGTAGTGTAGTATAGGAGACATTAAAACAATATCCTGATATATTTTTCTTCTCTGTCATCTGGGCTTTTCTTCCCTTGCTGACCTTCTACTATAAGGCTAAATCACAAAGCTTATTACCCCAAGGAAGCAGTAGAAGATACTGCTTTGAAAAAAGTATAGAGAGTAGGAGAAGGAAATGATGTGAGGGGAATCCCTGCCTGGAAGATAGGGAGGTATGAAGGGAGGAGAGACTAGAGAAGAGAGGAAAGAAGAGGCGAGGAAAGGAGAGGAAAGGAGAGGAAAGGAGAGGCGAGGAGAAAGAAAGAATTCTCTTGATGTCTAACCTGAGAGTATGTGTGTTGGAAAGTTCCAGACAGATTTTCAGGAAAAGAATCTGGACATCTGGCATTTACTCTCCTGGGAGCTAGCCTGGGGTGGCTGAAATCCTCTCAAATAAGTCCTTTATTTGACATGGTATCACATCCAGCAAGGCACAGGAGTGGCACTGAAATCAGTTTGAAAGAGATTTCAAGCAGGAGAGTTGCCTCACAGAGCCTCCCCACCAATACAGACCCCCTCCCCGGGGGTGTGAGAAAGCAGCTATTTCCAGCTCCCTGGAAGGATGGATGGAGGTGCTGAGAGGAACAGAGGTTTAGAATAAGCCTGAGCTTGGGATGAGGAACCTGTGATGGGTCAGGAGACCAGGGCGTCATCTGTGTTCACCACAGGATGGCTGGGAGCCTATTAGAAGGAGCCAACTTCAGCAGGGATCGGTGAAGGGTCAAAGGACAGTGAGTGGACCAGAAGCTTCTCCCTTATGGCTGTAAATGCATGGGAGCTTTCACTATGTCCAGATGCTTCCCAAGGAGGAGAGAAAGACAACAGAAAATGGAAAACACCTTGAAAGACTATTTACTGCAAACTGTATATTTCACCAAAGCCTCTCTTACATTGAAAGAAGATGAGTTACTTTTAATAAATTTGTTTTAATTTTCCCCATGGAAATAGGAACACCAGAGAAAGACAAAGTCAGTGAGAGAAAATTAAATTCACCATTTCCCCCAAACGTAGGCTGCCGTGACTCTGTGGACAGTGATTTGGTAGGTTTGTTGCTGGGAGGATGAGAGAGGTTGCATCTCACGGCTTCCATCGTGCCTTTGAAATGTGAAGGGAGTGCTGCTTGAAGAGTGGGAGTTATGAAAGAGATTTGGGAATTTGAGAACAGAGGAAAAGGTATAAAATTGTCTCAGGGGGATTCCAAATGCACATTAGTATCTTAAAGTCTTTATGAGGCCTTGTTTTAGAAAAAAAGACACTTGTTCAAATTTATATACAAGCTAGGACAGATCCAGGTGTGGAGGATCCTGACGCTTACACAATTTGAAGACCCTCTTTAAGAAAAAGAACACAAAGTTACAAACACAAAACCCAGAATGGAGGCTTGGAAGGAACTCATGAAAACAAGGGTCTCTGAAGCTCCAGCTTTATTAGCTTTACAGTAAATCCGTCTCTATCTATGCTTTAGATGACCACATTTGCTCATCAGAAGACTTTTTTGCCTCCCCATGCCTACGAATGATGCCCAGAATAGGCTATTTAGCAGCAAGGTAGGATGTGCTGACACAGAATGTTGTGGCCTCTCCAACTTGCCTTCCTTCTCTCATCTGTCACCTCTCTCACCTCAAACGTGAACACAGTTGACCCTTGAACAACATGAAGTTAGGGACGCCAACCCCCCATGTAGTCAAAAATCCATATGTAACTTTCGACTCCTCTAAAACTTAACTTCTAATAACCTACCGTTAACGGGAAGCCTCACTGATAACATACACAGTCAGTTAGCACCTATTTTGTATGTTATATGTATTATATATGATGCTCTTACAATAGAGTAAGCTGGAGAAAAAAATGTTATTAGGAAAAATCGTAAGGAAGAGAAAATACATTTATAGTACTGTATTTACTGAAAAAATCTGCTTATAAGTGGACCTGAATAGTCCAAACCTGTGTTGCTTGAGGGTCAGCTGTACATCATTCCACAGCTGCTTGTTATTTTCCTAGAATACCAGCCTCATGCCCACGCCATGCCTCTCTCTACCACTTAGCTTCCAACCTTTCTAGATGGGTGCCTTTCCAACTTTTGAGAGCACAACCCATCATAAGAAATATATTTTATATTGTAATCCAATACTCACATATATCACTGAAAAAATTTTTCACAAAATGCATCTTCATGTTTTTATGTGCAATGTACTGTAATATTTTCTATCTGATGTCCTGCATACTTAAAAATAATTGTGGTTAGGGGCGCCTGGGTGGCGCAGTCGGTTAAGCGTCCGACTTCAGCCAGGTCACGATCTCGCGGTCCGTGAGTTCGAGCCCCGCGTCGGGCTCTGGGCTGATGGCTCAGAGCCTGGAGCCTGTTTCCGATTCTGTGTCTCCCTCTCTCTCTGCCCCTCCCCCGTTCATACTCTGTCTCTCTCTGTCCCAAAAATAAATAAACGTTGAAAAAAAAAATTAAAAAAAAAAATAATTTGGTTGGACCACACTAGAATGATTCTTACAGCTGGAAGTTCGAGAAACACTTTGTGGCTAGTGCCTCACGCTCTTTCATGCCGCCATTCTTTGCTCTTGTGGCTCCCTCGCTCTGGATTGCCCTTAACCACGGCTGTGATTTTGGAGATCATTTTCTTCCCTCCAGTTTTGAAGAAAATTTTACAAACTTTTATACAAAGCCATCCATGTAATCCTCTGTGCTCTCGTGGAGTTTTGCATTCCTAGTGGTATGGCAAATACTTTATTCTGCTTTTGATTATAATTAATTATTTAAAATTCAGTCCTCTTTACTTGGTTGTGAAATGCTTCAGGGAAAGACTGTATTTGATTCCAGCATGGCCATTTCTATGAATTCCAGAGCATCTATCATCTAGGACCTTGCAAATTTATAAAAGTTGAAAAATAATAGTGGCTCGCAAGATTGTTGTATTAGATAAGAGAACACATTTAAATACTAATGGCATAAGTAACATGTACTATACTTGTTTTATAGCTGAAGTAATTGGCTTAGGGTCGCACGGGTTGTAATTGAGATAGCCAGGACATAAGCCAAGCCAAACCCCACATTCCCAGCCAACATGCCATTCTCTTAGTTAAGTGCTTCACCTGTAGGAAGCACTTAGTAATTGGTGACTATTATTATCACTTAACAGAAGGGTGTTGGATCAAAACTGAATGAATGATTTGGCAGAAACTATAGATTATCTGTAATAGCCTTTGTGCCTAGGGATAATTTCATTCATCATCCCTGCTATTAGTTTGCTATTTATTCTGCTGTTTTACTTTTCTGTGTGAGTGGCTGTGACTATATGATTAAAAATCACCGGATCAGGAAAATGAATTTACTGTCTTCAGTAGTCTTAATGACCACATCAGATTAACTGCAAGACTGATTCAACTATGCACAAATTAGATATTAAGATAGATGAAAAGAATCTAATTTGACCAAAAAATGATTTTGAGACTGTATAGATCAAACTAATTTTCTTCCTTTGTGCAATTCAGTTCAATTCAAACCTTTAAATATACAGTACAAAGCACTGCAGGGGATAGCAAGAAAATAAGCCTCATCCCCTTGTTGCCAAGGAGTTCACAGTCCAGTAGGGGTGGGGGTGGAGGGAATAGGATGTCTATATAAATAGCCCTAAAATGAGGCAGGGTAAGATCTGCTTCATGAGGTCTCAGTGAATCCTGAGACCAAGAAAGAGTGGATTGTTTCTCCAATGAGAGAATTGTGGAGTGGAGGAGACACGTTAAAAGATGAGAGGGCCAAGTGTGATTCTGGTTCTCAAAATGAAGATGTGGGATTTTCTGCATTGCAGACCCGTGGAAAGTTCATAGGTTTTTAAGTAAAATTCTAGGATTACCTTCTAACAGGATGGTGGGGAAAGCTGATATATAAAAGGAATCCGATGATTACTAAATATTATTGAAGAAGTCATATCAAACTAATATTTTTCTGGGTGGGGGTCATAGTTATTAAACTGGTACAAATGAGAAAAGAGATATAAATGAAGCAGACAAATGTCAAGGATAGCCTTGGGGATAAAACAAGAAAAATGAGGTACATTAAAATTGATGAATTGAACAACTGTATCCAAAGGATGCTGATTAATAGATAGATGTTACCCTGAAGGACACTCTTTAGTGTCTTTTCATAGGCCTCCAACGTGAGCACTGTTTGATTCATATTTAATCAGCAACGTGAATAAAGATATAGAAGACATATTCCTTAATCTGCCGATGAACCGGAGCTGGGAAGAATGGCAAACAAACAGTGACAAAACCAGGGTCTAAAACCATCTTCATTAGGTTGAAATGATGGTTCAAATCTACCAAGATAAAGCTCAGTAATCTTGATCTTGGTCCACCAATCTAACAGCACATGAGAAAGATGGTACATATATGGCTTAGTAGCAGCAAAACAAGCTTCTAGCTTTAATTAGTTGACTGTGATCGATCAACAGTATTACATGATCAATGAAGTTGTCACTACCATTACCACTGCCACCATTGTCACTGCAACTCCACTACCACTACCGCACTACCATTGCCACAACCTCCACTGCCACCGCCATCATTGTCACCACCAATCACAATGACAACTTAATGAGCTCTTAGGCTGTGTTCATGGAAAGAATTTCTCTGGAGGAGAAGACTAGTTCCACAAACCACATCACAATTAAACCAATGTGTACAGTTGTCTATGCCATATGTACAACCTGGAGAATGTTCAGGGGGAGAGCAACTATATGGGAGAAAAAAAAATGCGTTATATTAAAAAAATTTTAACGCCCTGGAGTAGAGAAGTAGCAGGAATATGATAAAAGTTGCCAAATGGTCCAAGAGCTGTCATATGGGAAAAGCAGTTTAACTTTTTTATAGAGCTTCAAAAGGCAGAACTAGAATCAGTAACATTAATTATAGGAATATAGATCTCAGTTTGTTAAAGAATTTTCACATAGCTAGAGCTGTTTAAAAATGGAAAGCATGGTTCCTGCTGTTTCTTATTGCAGGGTGTTCAGGTATGGGCTGATTATACTTCAGGTATGGGCTGAATATACATATATTATTATAAGAGTTCAAGTATCGGATAGGCAGTTTGAATTTAGCATTTTTGATTCCTAGACTGACATCACTGAACATGGTGGAAACTTGGGGACACAGAGGGGAGGCTGACAAGACAGTCTCATAATTAGATGGTGGGATCACCAAAAGGGACTATTGAGGAGCAAAGGCAATGGCATGATAATCTGGAGGTGGCTGTAAGGGATTTGCTGACCCACGCTCAGGGCTTGGTAATGGAGTGCAGGATGGAAGAAATGGAGAAGGTGGTACTACTGGAGAGATTTCCCCCTGTTATAGAGGATAAAGGGAAAGGCAGGTTTTAGTAGAAAATGTATGTGGAGAAAAGTTCGATCACCCCAAGAGACTACAGTAGATTGGAGACATAGGAAGTAGCTTGAGACAGGGTGGAGAGCTCTGCAGTGGGGGTGTTGTCTGAATCGGAGAATCCCGGAGGAGTCCCAGAGCAGGTGGCGGACAAGTTCAGAACCAAGACAGCAGTTGTAGGTAGTGAGAATTAAGAAAGCAGGTGTCGCAAGGTCTGTTTGAGTGTCAGGCAGGCAAGAAGAGTGGGAGTGTTGAGAGGCAGAATTTGGTTACCGAAGATGCCTCTAGGAACCTCTCCCACTGTCCCCATCACTCTCATCCTCAGTTTCCACGCAACAGGAAGGGGACCCTTCTTTGTGCCAGTTCGCAGAGTGCTCTGAACTCCAGGCCTGTGTAAATACTGGAACAGAAACCTGACTTCAGTCCCCCACCCCCTGCTCTTACAGAATTCATGTTTGTTATGCAGGAACTTGCTGTTCCTGGGGGGGGGGGGGGTTGGTTCCCAAGGCAGATTGCCTTCAGGCCGCCTCCACCTGTCCCTTTCCCATCCTACTTCAAAGGGACATAGACTCCATAATCTTAAATTCTAGACCTAAGGCAAACTTTGATGCCTGAGGCAGATTCTGAAACAAGAACACACAAGTAAACAGGATTTTTTTTTTCTTTTCAAATCATGAGAAATTCTGTCCTAATCATAGTTGGATTTAATCACAGGTAGAGGATATTTGTATACCATTCCTCTTAGAAGGGTCTCTAAACACTTTAATATAGATGTGGTCTTCGCAAAGTCCTTGTGCACTCTATGACTGTAAGATAGCTGCAGGCATGCTGGAAACCATTTAGATGCATTTAAAGAGAAGGTGAATTTGCTTCCCACATTCAGTTTGGCCCTCAATTCTTCTTGGCCATAGGGTAGAATTTTCCTGCTCAGCTAAACAGGCACATTTTGCTTGTCTTGGAATCTGAAATAAGATTATTCTGTGTATGATTAAGTAATGTAGTTGTTGTAGACTTCAATACACTTTCTTTAAAATACTATTTTTACAAATGGCTCCTATCATTCCTGTGGCCCCAAAGAGTCAAGTTTAAAAGTATAGAAAGATTGTATGAAGACTTTTTGTCATTTTGATTTGTCTTCCAAAGTTGTTTACATAAATACTTCACAAGGGTCTTCTGTTCTGTGTACCCGGCAGCCAGGATCACCATATTGGCTGTTAGGAAAAATATATTTCCTAATGTTATTTCGCCTTCGGCAGAGGAGGGGCAATACAAGAGACTACTTGCTGTCTCTCCTCTGCCTGTATACCTTTCAGTGAAAGCAGATCATTTTCTCCTGTGACCCAGACTATACTAGGTTCAGACTGTACGTATTCTCCCTGTTATGCTATGTCCACTGCCTGGCCTGGCGCTTGGCCTATAGTTGGGCCTTGAGTCATATTTATTTATGTTGAGGGAGTCGTACTAGATCGGGTTCTACCTGGAGGAGCATTTTGATCAATCATGAACCCATTTCCATTATTAGGTTTGTATGAAACCCAGACTTCTCACAAGACCCCCGTGTGCGAGAAAGGAAATCTGTCCTCTTATTCAGAACTAGAGAGGTCTGAGTTAGAATAAGCCTAATAAATACTGTCCCACAGAAAGTGGCTTTGCTGGCAGTTACTTTGAATCATCTCGTGGCTGCTAGGGAACCCCAAGCTGCACATGTGGGAAGAGCCTAATAAGATGGAGAACCGGGGAGCAGAAAATCTGATTAGACAGACAACCCAGCCTAATCAGAAAATAACCGCATGGGCTGAACACGAACCTGCTGTCCGCAGCTGATTGCAGCTGGAAGTCCTTTCCTGTGAGCTTTTCTTCCCCCCACTTAATCTTCATCCATTTTCTTTCTTTCTTGCCATATCCTGGTCTTAGGTTTCTAATAAGGTTGGCCTGTGATAATTGTGATTTTGTTACAAGATGCAAATGCAATCCTGGTTGTGCACAGGGCTAAAAAGGACATCTGTGTAAATATGTTCGGATTTGTAATCGCATCCCACCTCCAGCCTACAAGCTTTGATAGGATTAGCTGAAAGACTAGGACCTAGGTCAATTTGCACTGACTAAAACCGGTGTGAGCCCGTTGTGGGTTAATCAGACCATCACAATCAGATTCCCAAGCATGAGAGGTGTGTTCTTTGGGGACCACTGTGGAGTGAGCGTTCTCTTTGTGCAGAGGAAGTACAATAACCACAGGCAAACTTCATGTCTTTCATCACTGGATCATTTTCAGAAATGAACCAAATGCAAAATGACCCTGAAAAGCTGGAAACTAAGCCGAGTGGTGGATTAGACTATGGCCAGGGACGGGGAAGTGCCTAGCGTCTTGGTAAGTGCAAGATGCCTCTAGCTGAGGCAAAGCTGTTGACTGGTCTCCTCCACCCAGAGGTGGTGGGGACAGGCTCAGAACACAGGTTGGCCTTTCCACGCATCCCTACCGCCTAGTGCATCTTCCACTGTGAAGGGCAAACAGGAGAGCACTGCTTTCCTGGCCGTTGAGAGCACATGGGTCACAGGTATCTTAATGACTTGTCTGGCCTCTGACATCACCCAACAAGTAGGAGAGCTGATGCAGTGATCCAGATACATCAGTGCTCCCAAAGGCTATTAATTGCAGTATCAATTAACTGAGAGTTATCCAAGAAGGATCGAGTTCAGAGTTACCTGGCAACTGCCCGCTCTCTCAGGACGTACAGATGTGCTGATTACAGGGCACGTGTGCTAAGCTGCCCACCCAGGTCTGGCCTGTCATGTTTGTGAGAAGGAAAGACACTGCACTCCAGGGACAAGGCATTTGAGGACTCCCGCAGTCGCCATGAGTATTCGGACTGGACTCACTGGGAGGAGATGTGTCTGTAACTTTGGCCTCTTGAACAAAACCTTGTTTGCAGGGCAGATTCAGCTTTATGGGACTTGAAGCTTATATAATTTCAAAGATTCTCTTTAAGAAAAAAAGAATACAAGGGGCTCCTGGGGTGCTTAGTGGTTAAGCATTCAGCTCTCTCTCTCTCTCTCTCTCTCTCTCTGCCTCTTTCCCCCACTTGCTCTCTGTCTCTCTAAAAAAAAAGAAGAAGAAAAGAGACTACAAAATTTAGGTAGGGGTTTCTAATAAAGTTCAACACACACTTACTCTGTAACCTAAAAATTTCACTCCTACACATATGCCCAAGAGAAGGTTAGCATATGTCCATAAAAAGATAAGCACAAGAATATTCGTAGCAGCTTTATTCATAATAGCCCCAAACTGGAAACAATCCTAACGTCCATCAAGAGGCTAACGCATAAACAAAAGAAGTATATCATATAACAGAATGCTTCTCAGCAGTAAAGACGAATGAACTACTGGTACATGTAGTAACATGGATGAATTTTGAAGACAATAATGTCTAAGCAAAAGAAGCCAGACAAACGATTCCATGTGTATGGTGTTCCAGAATAGGCAAAGTGAATCTTTGGCACCATTGGAATGATAAATTAAAAAAATTTTTGAACTCTACTGGGAGTGCAAAATTTAACAGGTACTTTGGAAAACAGTTCAACAGTTTCTTATAACGTTGCACACACACTTCCCATACAACTGAGCAACCTCTGCTTGTTATTTACCCAAGTGAAATGAAAACTCTGTTCACACAAAATCCTGTGCACGAATAAATGTTTAGAGTAGTTTTATTCATAATAGCCCCAAACTGAAAGCAATCCAAAAGCCCTTCAACCAAGAGACGGATAAGCAAACTGTGATATACCAATATAATGGATTGCAATTCATTCCATGCAGACCAGATTACTGCAACACACAACATGGGTGAAGTATACATGCTCTGTGTTAATGAAAGGAACCACATGCGAAAGGCTATATAACTACTCTGTGATTCCATTTATGAGACATTCTAGGGAAAACAGATCAGTGGCTACAAGAGGCTGAGGGTACAGGGAGGGGCTGGCCACAAGGGGAAACTTTCATGGGGAATATTTGGGGAGGGGATCTAAATAGATGGAAATATCCTATATCTTGACTGTGATGGTAGTTACATAACTCTGATCATTTATCAAAAACTCTCAGAATGGTAGTCTTGACTTTTTGGATATTTCTCCTTCAGCAGAAGCTGTAAATGTTATAGAAACCATGAGAGAAACAATAACCGGGGGGGGGGGGGGGAGGGAATCAATGAATTAGACACAGGGAAGTATCTACCAGGAGACTTAGCCATGAGGATGCACATAGCATTCCTTCCTATCTCTTACAATCAGACTGTCAAGGCTGACAGTAGTAAGTAGCAGTGTCCTTTCCTCTCAAAAATTTTACCTCATGACTTGGCAGCCAGGACATCTACTTATTAGGTTATGGAAATTACCCTTTGGCTGAGAGAGACCTGACTCTAAGGGAAGTAATTCCTTTTATTAGCCAGGTTAGACCAAGTTAAGGTAAGAAATAGATCAAACACTTAGTGGCTCAATATACTAGAAGTTAACGGCAGCTTGGCCACGTGACCACTCAGAACAAGAAGGGATTCCATTAAGTGAGGTTTAGGTGTGTGCCACTAGAAAGGAAAAATGGATTTTGGTAGACAGCTAGCGGTCTCTTTCACACTCTGACACCATCCACAATAGAAAATGATATCTTCAGCTGCTTTGGTGCTTGAGGATTTGGCTTAAACTTTGCAGCTATTCACATCTCTATTTTTTTTTTTAATTTTTTTTTCAACGTTTATTTATTTTTGGTACAGAGAGAGACAGAGCATGAACGGGGGAGGGGCAGAGAGAGAGGGAGACACAGAATCGGAAACAGGCTCCAGACTCTGAGCCATCAGCCCAGAGCCTGACGCGGGGCTCGAACTCCCGGACTGCGAGATCGTGACCTGGCTGAAGTCGGACGCTTAACCGACTGCGCCACCCAGGCGCCCCCACATCTCTATTTTTATCAATGCTTTTGATAGGAGGATAAAGGTTAGGAACAAAGAAAGTGGAAAACTATCAGAGAAGGTTCAATAGTAAAGGATCTTATAATTATGGGCTTAAAAGAGGCTGATAAATTATTTGTGGGTTATGATGACATAGGTCTCTTTGTTCTCTGCGATTGTAGATAAGGGATGGGGTTGAAAATTGATTGGTAAGACTAAATTTTTACTTAGTACAATATTTAATATGCAAATAACCATCAGGTGTAGCTGCTTTTGAGTTGACCTGAACTTAGACAGCAGAATAGGATGAAATCTTCCAGACAGTAAGATGCTAATCAATGAGATGTTTCTAGACTTTGCACATGGTTTTTTAAAACACCAAATGAATTTCAGTATGAGCGAGCGGAAGGTAATGGCACTGGGGAAAAGTACTACGAAGAAGTGGTGTAGACCAAAATACTCAAACACTGATTCCGAACAATTCTAGTAACAATTAGTGACAATATACAGTGAACAGGTATAGTTGTAACCAAAGAACAACAAAATGTAGGCCATCATGAGCAGGAGCAGTGGGAACACAATATGGAATATTACCCTGGCTTTGCACAAAAATGTGGAAGTCTACAGCTAGGGTCCTGTGGAGAGTGCCAGCTGCAAACCACCGAAAAAGATAAAATGTTGCCTGGGGTGCACAGTTAAGGATAAGTAGGTGAGCAAGGAAAGAAGAATATAGCTCTGTGAACGTAAACTGCGACAAAAAAAGAACAACTCTTTCGTCATCAGAAGCACTCAATAAAATGTTTATTAAATAAATACATAAATTAATCGAATCCTATGGGATATAGGACATGGATTTATTCACCGAGTAGCAACAGTAGGTATAGAGAGCTAAATTCAGCACACTCACCGAAAAGGAGGAAGTACTTTACATAATACTAAGTCAAAGGAACTTGTTTCTTTAAGAGGCACAACAGCCCGGATCGCTCAGTCGGTAGAGCATCAGACTTTTAATCTGAGGG
The DNA here is from genome assembly GCF_018350155.1 of Leopardus geoffroyi. Classification (NCBI taxonomy): domain Eukaryota; kingdom Metazoa; phylum Chordata; class Mammalia; order Carnivora; family Felidae; genus Leopardus; species Leopardus geoffroyi. The sequence goes on from NC_059328.1 coordinate 140,533,752, forward strand.
TCCAGGGTTCAAGTCCCTGTTCGGGCGCTTTGCTTTAGGGGCGCCTGGGTGGCGCAGTCGGTTAAGCGTCCGACTTCAGCCAGGTCACGATCTCGCGGTCCGTGAGTTCGAGCCCCGCGTCGGGCTCTGGGCTGATGGCTCAGAGCCTGGAGCCTGCTTCCGATTCTGTGTCTCCCTCTCTCTCTGCCCCTCCCCCATTCATGCTTTGTCTCTCTCTGTCCCAAAAATAAATAAACGTCGAAGAAAAAAAAAAAAAAAAAAGAGGAGAACATGAAGAAATGAGTGGGACCAAGAGTGTATAAATAAGTTCATGGATAATGAATCACTAATGGCTATTATGGGAAGCAAGGGATGCTCGAGGGTTGTCTTTTGAGACTGCTGCTGAAATGTGATGCAACCTGGGGAAAGTTCTCCAAACTGTGCCTTTCTTTCTACGAACTGTCCCGCGATGTCACTGTCAGAAAGGATGGTGGGAGAAGTAGCCCACGTGCCCACCATGCTTGTTCCTTTATACAAGCACCCATGTAGTGTAAAGCCTGACAGGGAAACAGGCAACTATTTCTCTTCAGCATTCCTGGGTCGAGCCTGAGGCCAAAGAGGAACATTCTGTGATTGATGACCACCGATCTAAAAAGACATCTATGATAATGGAGGGGTGGGCCTGCTCAAGACTTGTCAGGGTGCCCATCTGTGTCACAACACTGTCCCGGGAATAATCATCACAGAGCTTCTCCAGCCTGGGAGTATGGGGTGGGGATTCATTAATGTTCAGAACATTGAGAGTGAATAACACACTAGTTATTTTTGGCTGCTGTGTCTTTCTGGAGTAGAGGGCTGAGTGGGGAAGGAAGCAGAAGGTGGAGAGAAAAGAGGAGCGGAGGCGGAAAGGCACCTGGAGCCCCCCAGCCCAGTCCACCCAGCTTTTGTGCCAGAGCGCTAGCCCCTCAGAGTAGTGTCACCATTTCCTACAAGCAGAAAAAAATGTTCATGAGTGTCCCCCAGCTCCCAATGGATCACCACAGCCGGAGAAGGTCCGTGAGGCGTCCTAGAGGAGCTGGGGTGCAAGTGGGAGAACAGGGGACTCAACCTGGCCTGTCTGCAAAGATCTGCTGACATCCTTTGAAATCAGGTTTCCATTCCGAGATTTCCTCTTCGATCTCTCAGTTGAAAAGTATGGTCCCTACAATGCACACATCCCCTGTGCTGGGATATTGTGCCATTTATCCAGTTCCTCTTTTGGGCACTTTGTCTCAGGACAAAGGTGACAGCAATGACTACCAGCAGACTGACCCCAGGCCTTCCTGGAACGAGCGATGTCTTATCACTTGAACATAAACATCGCTTGGACGCTCTATCATGTGGACAAAGGTACTTTTCCCCTCCCTGCTCTGGGCTTATTTCTGTTTGTTCTCTGCCTTTCTCTCTCTGCACCTGTGTCTCGTTTTCCCTCCCTCCCCTTCTGCCTGCCCTCTCTCTATTACTTGCCCACACAGGACATTTTTCAGACTACAAAATGTAGCAACACATTTATTACCCCTGGGTAACTCCACAGACAATCAAGAAAATGCTTTTCAGCATGATGAAGTGTCATGAACAATGAATGTATAGCAAAATAAATTACTTTATAAATGAAGAAAAACATCTCACTAATGCAGAGTCCAGGAATATCTGAAGGTAACAATTTTACTTCAATTAACAGTGATGGGGGGGGGGGGGAAACACCCGTGAGTCAAAACCTGGTATTTATTAAGGGCTTCAGACTTGTAGAGGGCAATTATTCAGCAGGTGGGCTTGTTAGGAAGGAGATAGGCTGCTATCACTGAAGGCCCGCTCATCCTTTATGTCAGGTAGCCTTCTGTGGCCCCAGGCCTGGGTTGATGCACCCTGAATCCTCATCACCCAGGTGCATAATTTTATCATGCATTTAGCACATTGTTTTGAGACTGCCCATGCAGTGCACCTCTGACCAGATTGCAAGCCATCTTGAAGAGTAGGTAGGACTTCAGAGGATTGAGCTCTGTATCCCAAGCACCTGGCACAAGGTCCTCAACATGATGGACAGTTAATGCGTGTGTGATGAATGAATGAATAAATAATTGATACTGACCCCGAAGTCTTGACTGATCTCTGTGAGATGACAGCATGCAAAATCCGGTGTGTGGCTCCGTGTCTCCTTCTGATCTGAGATGCAGGCCAGGCCAAGTGGTCTCCAAAATCACTTACCTGTCATGGATTGCCTTTAGACAGCCTCTAAGCCAGCTTCACATAGGGTGGGTCTCAGCAGCTACTTTTGACCATGGGTTCATGCATCATTATTATAGCATTTCGGTCACCTTCAAGTCCTTGCTTGAATATCCCCTTCTCCACAAGGCCCCTTTGTCACACTATTTATAGTTGTCCCTGGCCCAGTCAACTGGGACTCCTGATTCCTCTTACCCTGCTCTCCATTTTCTTCTGTAGCCCTTATCTCCTTCTAATGTTGAGTCATTTATTTATTCACTCATTCTGTTTATTGTTTACTGTTGTATTAGTGTATTTATATGACAGTAATATATTCACAATAACATAAAAATTATTTCATTTGTATTATTGTAATTATATTATACTAGAATGTAAGTCCCTCTGTGTGCCTGGCACGTAGTAGGTACAAAAATAAGTGAAGGAATACTACCTTGTAGCACTGGCTAGGAGATATAAACAGCAGCCAAAAGCAGTGAAGTTTTTTGTCTGTGTCCTTTGGAGAAATAGAGTTCCACTGAGATATGTGTGGCTGAGGAAAGCTGAAAGAGGCTAGATGGGCAGGATTTAGGGGATTCCCCCTTGACACAACCACTTTTCTCTGTTTTATATACTGAAGTTTTAGAAAGTATTTCTTTTGAAAAAGAAGTTCTATTGCTTTTCATTCTTTTCCCCTCAGCAGGAAGCGGAGACCTGAGATTTTTTTTTTGTCCACTTGCTCTGTGCCGAGCAGGGGGAGGATCCATGGCATCTCCCAGCCTGAGGCACTGACTCCATCTTCCTTCAGGTAGCTAGACTGTGCTGACCCCATCAGAGCTCTGGGGCTCGCAAGACATAGGCCAGTCCTCTGGGGAGCCCCTCTAGAAAAGTTGAGGTACTGGACGCATGTATTGACACTTTCCTTCCCATAGGTGAAGTGGGAGTGATATATCCAAACAATGGAATACTATTCAGTCTTTAAAAAGAAGGATTTTTTTCCTTTTTAAAATAATATATCTTACTGTGATAGGAACACTTAACATGGGAGCTACTCGCGTAACAAAATTTTAAGTGTACAATGCAGTATTGTTACTAGAGGCACAATGGTGTACAAGCTCTGGAGAACTTACTCATCATATTACTTAGCCAAAACTTTATGCCTGTTTGTTAGCGCCTGGGTGGCTCAGTCAGTTAAGTGTCTGACTTTTGATTTCGACTCAGGTTGTGATCTCAGGTTCGTGAGTTCGAGCCCCACATCAGGCTCTGTGCTGACAGTGTGGAGCCTGTTTAGGATTCTCTCTCTCTCTCTGCCCCTCCCTGACTCACACTGTCTCTCTCTTTCTCTCTCAAAATAAATAAACTTTTAAAAAAGAAAGGAAACATGTTTTAAACCCACTGATTTATACATCGTTTTGTATTTAAATAAAAATGCACTGTGGAGGACCTTTATTACCTATATACCCTGAACCTTACATAATAGTGGAATGAGTTTTTATTTTTTGCTTGTCAAGGTCTACCTATTTTTCTAAGCATTTTCTGCTAGCAACAATAGCACTGCACAGGAGCTTGTTAGAAATGCAGAATCTCAGGCCCCATCCCAGACCTTCTGAGTCAAAACCTGCATTTTAACAAGAGCCCTGGGTGATTCCAAGCAACCTTGAAGGAACATGCTTGGGTGCTGCGTTTCCTCACTTTTCCCAGAGTGCTGTGAGTGCAGAGGGCAGCTACACTTGGCGTGTGCGGTCTTTCTTCATGTAGAGTGGGTAATGTCAGACTGATGACAAAGCTGGGTAGATGTAACAGGCAAAGAGGTGGGGAGCAGGGCATGTGGACACCCCACACTCGAGATCATTAGACTTGACTAGCTGCCTGCATGCCCAGGACTGGATTGTTTGGCTAAAGACAGAGTGAGGGCACAAGTAATTGAAATATACCATATTCCCTGAACCTCATTCCAGCCGATACTTTCAACCTCTTCCTGTAATAAATCTTCTACCATTGCTGCTAGCAAGAGGTAAAATGAATGGAATTAAGTTTCGGCTCCTTTCTCTGCTCCTTTGCCAGGTGGAATTACTAACAAGTGAGGACACATCTAGAAACTAGGCAACAGGAAAAAAAAAAAAAAGAAGAAGAAGAGGAGAAAAGAGAAAGAGAAGCAGAAAGCTGGTATAATCCGAAAACTTGATAACAAAGTTATGGCCTCTGAAAAAGGAAGAGCTGACTACACATTAATTTGAGACACACACACCCTAGAAGTCAAGCTTTATTAATGACACTTGGAAAAAGAAGTTTAGTAAGGCAGCCAGCTTTTACCCACGGTATATTTTTAAGCTGCATGCAAATAGGAAGATGCTTTCATATTTCTCTAGCAATTGCAAGAGACCCTATAAATACCTTTCAACTCCATTTTCTCTTTCCTGTAACTTAGGGTTGTGGTTCTTAATGAATGATTTGTCATCTTCCTATAAGATTTTGATCATATCATTTAGCTGGACCAGAGGAAGGCACTTAGGTGGTTTAGCTCTGAAACCACCCATTAAGAGATGAATAAAAAAATCAACAACATTATCCACATCATTAGCTTATGTAATAAAAAGTGATTAAATACAGCTAGCTTTCAAATACATATAAAATAGATCTAGCTGAAAGTATAAATTTTTATAATGTTTATGTTCTGCCTGGATTGAATGACCTTAAGTAACAGAAAATCACCATCCTACCTCATTTGATAACCATCAACACTGAAGTCATTATTGGATTATGAAAATTTTGCAAAAGAGATTGGACAACGCTGTAATTTACATTGCCAGCATCGTTACACATCTCTTTGGATAAACCCCCCAGAGCAGACCAGTTGTATCTTCAGCAGCCAGGAATTAGAGCATGTGCTCTTAGGCTACTGGAGGTAGAAGTAGGGTGTATGAGAGAGGGAAAGATAAACTTATCAGTTAAGAAATACACATGTTTTTGAATTACAACAAGATTTGGTGAGTCAGATGTGGCTGTTTTCCCTCTCTGATTTTAGCGACTGTGAGAAATTGTGTGGAATCCCCATCTTGCTTCCTCATTCCTGGCCTTCTTTGAGTGGAGGTTCTGGAAAGAGAGGGCCCAGAAGACTGTGGGTTTGGAAACTCCAGGTCGGGAACTTCCTTCAGGTGGTTGAGTCATACCTCATTACTGAAGCCATTTGGAAGGCCAAATCCCAGTTCCCCTAATCATCATGAGGAGCTCCTTTTAACATTTATGAACCATGTTCAACAACAGTCAACATTGGTCACACTTCCTCATTCAAAGGTTGTGTCTAGATTTTAGTTTTTGAAATTTATTCCATTTATGGTACATTTTCACCATGGAATTCTATTAAATTCTCACAACCAACAGTTTTCAGTTTTTATCCTCATTGACCTCTTAGCATCATCCAAACCATCTATTCCGGCCAATCACCTCTTTCTCTTGAAACACTCTCTCTGGTTTCCATGGCATGGGATTATGCTGGTGTTCCTTTTGTTTCTCTGCCCAAACTTCTCACTCTCCTTCTCTTTTTGGGGCTCCTTCTCCTCAGTTTGACTGTTAAACATTGGTGTTCTTCAGATTCACTGAGGTCATCAGTCTCATAGTGCTAAAATGGTTCTGTTTGCTTCTTTATCCTTTCTCCCTAATCAATCTTGTTCACTGCATGACTTCAATGACTGTCTACTGATAATGACCCCTAAGTTATCATCTCCAGTTCAGAGCTATTTAGTGGGCCATACAGTCTTGTATATTTGTACAACTTGCTCTGGTTAGATTTTGGCCAACATTACCCCTACCCCTACCCCACCCCTGCTTCTAACCCATTCAAAGGCGCCACAATTCAATAAAAGTGACCAGAAAATGAAGCATATCACTTGACACCTGCCTCTCTATCACCACTCAGTTTTGATCATCACCCAGTTATCATTTTATCATTAAAATCTCTCTCAAATGTCACCAACTACACTATCACCATTCTAGTCCAAGTTTTTCTCTCCCATTAGGATTATTTTGATTGAACACTCTCCAAATCATTTTCCACACTACAGCTAGTGATATTTTAGAAATTCAAATCTTGTTCCATAGCTTTGTATTATTCTTGGGTGAAGGACCAAGCATCCCAACTGCACCTATAAGGTTTGTTCAAACTCACCTCTTAGGACTCAGCCAGTGTCGTCCTTTCCTGAATTTACCCCTAAGTTCTGCCACACTGGCCTCAGTTCTTCACCTGTTCCAGACTCCTACTTTCCTCAGGCCTTTTTCCAGTTTTTCTTTCTGGAATTCAGTTCTCTCCCTTGCTGCCTTCCTTTAACATTTTTTAAGATTTTGTCTTAGACTTGATCTCTTCTCTTTTCGCTTTCTTACTTAGTGTTTATTTATTCCTGAAGGGTTCCAGTAATCATTTCTGTGCAGACAATACACAAATATATGTCTTTTAAGACTGCAAATGGGCATTTATAATATTGGATATTTGTACTTAGATATTTTATAAATGTCTTAACTTCAAAATGTCCCAAATTCATCTTCCCCCTACATCTGTTCCTCCTCATGTCCTCTAAACCCCAGTTATAATATCATTGGTCTTAAAGCCACTAACCTTTTAAAATAATATCTTTATTGAGATATAATTCACATACCATAAAATTCACTCTTGTAAAGTGGGCAATTCAGTGGTTTTTGGTACATTCACAGAGTTATGCAATCATCACTGCTATCTAATTTTAGAACAATTTCACTGCCCCCAAAAGAAACCCCAAACCCATTAACAGTCACTCCCCCACCCTTACCCCTAGCCCCTAAAACCATTAGTCTACTTTCTGTATTAATGGATTTGCCTATTCTAGACACTCAAATAAGTATAATCTCATGATTTGTAGCCCTTTGTGTCTGGCTTCTTTCATTTAGCATGATATTTTCAAGGCTCATCCACGTTTAGCATGAATTAGTACTTTATTCTGTTTTACAGATGATTAATATTCCATTATATTTATATACCACATTTCTTCTTATTATTTTTAATTTTTAAAAACATGTTTGTTTATTTTTGAGAGAGAGAGAGAAACAGAGTGTGAGCAGGGGGGGGGCAGAGAGAGGGAGACAGAGAATCTGGCAGGCTCTAGGCTCTGAGCCATCAGCACAGAACCTGATGCAGGGCTCGAATTCACAGACTATGAGATCATGACCTGAGCCAAAGTCAGACACAACCAACTGAGCCACCCAGGTACCCCTATATCACATTTCTTTATCCATTCGTCAACTGATAGATATTTGCATTGTTTCCACTTGGGGCTATTATGAGTGATGCTGCTGTAAACACTCCTGTACAGGTTTTTGCATGGACATTTTTTTTTTTCAATTCTTTTGAGTATATTCCTAGGAGTGGAATTGCTGAATCTTTTAAAACTTCCCCTTTCCCTGTTTCTCCTAAATCTATCTCTGCCTGTATCAAATTAATAAGAAATAAATTTTTTAAAAAAGCCAAATTAAAACTCTAATTTTTGTCACTCAAGTGGTCAAAAATCCCTCAATGACTTCACAGTGCCAACTGAATTAAGCCAAACTCCTTGGATGGACATTAGGGGCCCTCCATACCATGGTCCTTGCCTAACATTTTGGTCTCAATGCCAACTACTACAGTGTAAAATTTGACTTATATGTAAAGTCTTTTCTGAACAATCTTAACCACACCCCAAGTTAAAACTTTACTAATCCTTTTCTAGAACTTCCATAAACACATGTGTTTGTACTAAGATATATAATGTGCAAGTCCTAGGTTGGTAAATGTATATTGAATGGATGAAAAATATATGAATGTAAAGTATTTGTTATCACATCTCTTTCCTATGTGTTCATTGAATTCATTTAACCCCACTTTTTGGGCAGTAAACCTCCTGAGGGAAAGGGCTGTATCTCAGCCATCTTTGAGTCCCCAGCTGGTAAAAGTAGTTGGCATACACTAAGTTTTTAATAAATACTTGTTGAATAATGAATCAATCGATCAATCAATCAATCAAAGCCTGTACTATTCCCTACTTTTAGGACATGCTTTGAACTTCTCTACTGCCTTGCCTTTGAGAACACATTTCCTTCTGTCTGAAATGCCATCTCTCTCTCTCCTTAAAAGGTCCGTGTCAAATAACACTTCCTCATTATATCTTTTCTTCCTTGGTCCAGTAAGAAATAATCCCACAACACTTGTGTAGCACTTTATTAGTAACTCTGTCACGGAAAATCCTATCCTGCCTTCCCTCACAGACGTCTTTGGCCTTCTCTTATCTAATACCTCCCAGCTAGCACTTCCCTCAGTTATAAGCTACATGAGAGAAGGGAATATGTATTATTTCCAGAAGAATGCTTTATACATAAGTAGACACTTAAGGATGGAATCAGGAAATAGTTTACTGATTGGTTCAACTTTAAAGGATACAGTAGAATTCCTGCTATTTTCCACCTTGAGCTTTCCCATTTCAGTATTTGATACCATTAAACCAAATTCTGAGAATAACCTTTGATTCCTTTTCCACATACCCAAACAATCAGCAAGATCTATTGTTTACATTTCCAGAGTAGATCCTGCACCCTTCCATTTTTCTTTTTCACCTTGGCTACCATTCTCATTCATACTACCACCATCCCTTAACTACTGCAGCAACCTTCAACTGGTCTCTTTTCTTAAATCTTGTATCTCTGTAAGACTATATTTGCATATTCATATTATTAAATGTATGTTAAATTAAAAATTGTTAAGTACATCCGGTTTATGGCTTTCTATTATGGCACTTAGATTAAGTACAAACTTCTGTGGGTGGCTGGACCCCACCACCCTCTCGGGGTTTTCAAGCCCTTACATTCTCCCCCTTGCTCACCAACTGCCAGTGAAACTGGCCTGCAGAACCAGGTGGGAATTGTATTTTACTTCCCATTCTGCTAAAAATGGTGCAATTTGGCATAAATCTCTTTACTTATGGGACTCTGTCACTTATTTCTAGAGTGAAGGGAGTAACAAACTAACTGGTTGTGAATGGTCCCCTTAATTTAATTATCTTCAGAGTTCCTAAGTCACTTGCTTCTACAGCCAGGATAGGTGAATAGGAATCACTAAAAAAAAATTGCTGAATACATATGATGCATAACACTGTGTAAATTTAAGGTGTACAGTGTGTTACTTTGATTCATTTGTATATTATAATATCATTGTCAATGTGGTGATATTTGTCACATTACATAATTATATCACATTATTGTCTATATTAATTATAATGTTCATTAGATCTCTATGGCTTATTTACTACTTGCACAAGTTTGTACCCTTGAACACCATTATCTGATCACACACCCCCACCTATATCCCCATTCCTTGTACTCTGTTTTTCACACGTTTAACTTTTTTAGATTCTAGATATAAATGACATCATATGGTACTTGTCTTTCTCTGACTTATCTTGTTTAGCATAATGTGCTTAGGTCTACCAAATGGGAGGATATCTTCATTTCTCGTGCTGATTAATATTACACTGTGTATATGTATTGCATTTTTTCCCCTATCATCCATTGATGGGCATTTGGGTTATTACCATAGTTTGGTGATTATGAATAATGTTGAAATAACACAGGAGTGCAGATATCTTGTCAAAATCCATTGTAATTTCCTTCAGGTAAATACCCAGAAATGGAATTGCTGGGTAATATGGTAAATCTATTTTTTAAGTTTATTTATTTATTTTGAGAGAGACAGTGAGAGTGGGGGAGGGGCAGAGAGAGGGAGAGAGAGAGAATCCCAATTTTTAATGATGTGGGGCTTGAATGCACAAAGCTGTGAGATCATGACCTGAGCCAAAACGAAGAGTCAGACGCTTAACCCACTGAGCCACCCAGGCTCCCAATGGTAAATCTGTTTTTAATTTTTTGAGGAACTTCTATATTGTTTGCCAGAGAGGTTGGGACACATTACATTCCCACAAACAATGTAGGAGGGTTCCTTTTCCACCACATCCTTCCCAGCAGCTGTTGTCTCTTGTCTTCCTGATAATAGCCATTCTAACAGGTGGGAGGTGATTTCTCATTGCAGTTCTGATTTGCATTTCCCTAAGGGTTAGTAATGTCAAATATTTTTTCATGTGCCTATTGGTAATTTTTCTGAATTAGAAAAATGCAATTTTTATTTTTTTTAATGTTAATTAGTGAAACATAGTTGAAAAACAATGTTCTATTAGTCTCAGGTGTACAACATAATGATTCAACAATCCTATACATTACACAATGATCACCACGATAAATGTAGTTACATCTGTCACCATATAACCTTATTACAGTATCATTGACTATGTCCCCCATGCTGTACTTTTTTTTTTAATGTTTATTTATGTTTGAGAGAGAAAGGGGGTGGGCAGAGAGAGGGAGGCAGGCTCTATGCTGACAGCAGAGAGCACAGTGGCGGCTCAAACTCACAAACCATGAGATCATGACCTGAGCCAAAGTTGGACCTTAACTGACTGAGCCGCCCAGGGTACCCACCCCCATGTTGTAATTTTAATCCCTGTTGCTTATTTATTTTATAACTGAAAGTTTGTACCTTTTAAACCACTTCATTCTTTAGTCCTTCTCTCCACTCCCCTTCCCACTGGCAACTGCCGATTTGTTCTCTGTATTTATGCATCTGTTTTGGCATTTTGCTTGTATATTTGTTTGTTCATTTGTTATGTCTCACATACAAGTGAAATTATTTGGTATTTGTTCTTCACCGTCTGACATATTTCACTGAGCATAATATCCTACAGATCCATCTATGTTATCAGAAATGGCAAGATTCATTCTTTTTTTTTTTTATGGCTGAGTAATTTTCCATTGTATGTGTATACATACATGCACACACATGTTTTTTTATTCATTATTCTATAGATAGACACTTAGGTTGCTTCCATATCTCAACTATTGGAAATAATATTGCAATAAGCATGGGGTGCATAAATACCTTTTTGATTACGTCTTTCATATTCTTTGGGTAAATACCCAGCAGTGAAATTTCTGTATAGTCTGGTATTTCTATCTACAATTTTTTGAGGAACCTAGGTACTGTTTTTCACAGTGACTGAACCAATTTATATTCACAACCAATAGAACACAAGGGTTCTCTTTTCTTCAGATCCTTGCCAACACTTATTTCTTGTCTTTTTGATTCTAGCCATTCTGACTGGTGTGAGAATGCTCTAGTATCAATATCAGAGTTAAGGAATGCTTGTTTTGTCATTTTTCTAATGATTTTCAGTTTTTCTCCAGCAAAGGCAAAATATCTTACAATGAAAAATTTCAAAAAAGGTCTTGATTTTCACAAAATTCGGTACATGCACGCACACACACACACACAGGTGAAACTGTATGTTATTAAAACAACACCAAAATTGAAGTTTTACACCATCTTTATATTTTTCAAAGTACTCATATTGAGAAATGAAGATGGAGATAGTAGATGCTGTATGCTTCAGGGAAAATTTCTGAGCAAGCTCAACCCATGCCTCCTCAACTCATGACACCACTCTGGAGTCCTCCTTTGTAATGAACATTGTACTCACAGCGGGGAGATTGTTAGGGTCAGGAAAAATGATCTGCACATAGGGATGATTTGTGAATATGAATATACCTGACAGACAAGGTGGAGAAGCATTCCAAGGAAAGGGGAGCACATATGCCAAGGAGGAGCTTTGAGGTTATGAATAATTAAATTGGGAATGCTAGCATGCAGGGTGGCCTGAGGCTATTAGAAAATTAAACGGAAGAGGTAGGCACGAGGCAGATGATAGAGGGCCTTATGCACCCAGCTGGTGACTTTGGATGTCACCCTTTAGGATGGTGATGTCCACAGAGGTCCTATGGGGCTCTGGACATTCTGGACAAACTGCAGGGCTCTGAGGGTGTAGAAGAGGCTTCCAATGCTCTCTCGCTGTTCAGCCAAGGCTTAAAATAAGAACTATATTTGATTTGTTTTCGCCTGTACATAAGTATGCGAATGAAAGTTGGCAAGGCTAAAATCATTAACAACTACTGGAGGTAAAAAAAAAAAAAAAAAATTCCTACTGGAGGCAAAAGGAAACTACAGAAGGATTTTGAGTAAGACAAAATCTGGTGCGTTTTAGAATAATCACTCTCAGTCCAGATTAGAGTATTTGTCTCCAACCCGAAGTGGCTGCATTCCAAGTACATTGTGTTGGATTGTTTGTTGTCAACTGGCACCATCGCGTCTCATGTGTCCTAAGGCTGGGAAGTAGATTTCCCTTTAATGCCTTCCCAGTAGTTATGCATTAGCTATCTGATGAGAGGAACTTGCCGAGATTTAGTAGGCACAGGTGAAGCACAGCCCACTATACCCAGAAGGCTGTGGGAGTCACAGGTGTGGTCCCACATAGCTGATGCTGGAGACCTGCAGAAGCTCCCATTTCACAGTGGTCCTTGTGGTCAGACCTGTTGCTTCTCAGACGCCTATAAACTCCAATTCTTCCACTTCAAGTTAAGGAAGTCACTGTTTCTCTGACCCTCTGACTACCCCTGCTGACGGACCTTCACTTCCAGCTTCTCCCTCCTTCAGGTAAACTGTAAGTCTTGAGTTATCCCCTTAGTCCCATAATATTGTGGCCTCCCTTATCCTGATGGAACTCAGACTGATACACGTGTGTATGAAGTAATCCACTGGATGGAGAAGATCACGTTAAAACTCCTGTTTATATTTATGTTTTAATCTCTCCATGCCATACATTTTATGACTGACATAATGGTGAAAGAGGAAGCATGCACGACTTCGAAAGAAGTCAGAGTGCATGTGTTGAGATGTGCCCAATGTGTGCCCAATTTGTTCACTTACAGAGGTGTGAAGTTTTTAAAATTTGAGAATATTGGTAGAGAAAACGGCCTCAGTTGAGGGACAAAGCTGCAGGCCGAATGTTTAGTCGGAAAGCTATTATAGAAGTCATCCAGGAGAGAATTTATGAGGGTCTGAAGTGAGGATGTGGCAGGGGAAGTCCGGATTGAAGTTGTACTTAGGAGGTAAAATAAATAGGAAGCAGTAGCTGATAGAGTACCTTTGAGGAGGAAAGAGAAGGACACTTCAAAGATGACTCCTAGGTTTGTAGCTTAGGTGCTTCCATTCACAGAGCAAGAGCTACCAGTTGGTTTTGTTTGTCTTTCTTTCCTCTCATCCAGCTCAACCATTCAGAAAAACCATCATCTGCCAAACCCAAGTAGAGTTCATTTCAGGAATGTGAGGGATGGTACAATATGTAGGAAAACTATCCCTCAACTCTACCGTATAAAAGTTATGAGAGAAAACTTGATCGTGGTCGATGCAGCTACTGTCCAGCCAAATTTCGTGTTTTCCCTTCCATTGTGTGAAGTCATTACCAGGAAGTGATACCCAGATGGGGCCATGTGACTGATTCTTGCCAAAGGAAGTGTGGGTGGTGCTGCTGGGTGCCAACTCTGGGCCAAAGTTTTCTAAGAAGCTGGAGTGCTCCTTTCACACCCTCTTCCCCTTCCATCAGCAGAATTTATTAACAGCAAGGCCCTAGATGCTAATGCCGACACAGATGGAAGAAGTCTGGGCCCTTGAATTACCTTATAGAAGAGAGCCACCTGCCTTAGTGTTACGTGACTCAGAAATAAGCCTTCCGTCATGTTAGACAACAAAATGTAGATCAGCTCATTTGGTAAAGAATGTTCAGTCTACTTTGAAAATTGCAAGGATACTATAGTAGGAGCCCCAAAGCATGCAATACCAGTAAATAATCACTGTTGATACAAAATTTTGGAAAACATATTACCCGCAGGCTTTCTGAATGTGGGGTCCATGTATAGAATAAATTTGGATGGACAACATTACATTTTTCTTTTCACTAACATTCAACTGAAATTTAGCATTTCTTTTCATTGTGAATATAGACAACACATCCTGTGTGATTAGCAGGTCCTGTGACTTGTCACCAACAGAAAACACAGATCTTTTCCTATCACATTAGAGATCTCCCTTGACTTACAGTGGCATTATGTCCAGATAAATCCATTGTAAATTGAGCACATCATAAATTGAAAATGCACTTAATACACTAACCTGCCCAACATCATAGTTTAGCCTCACCTACCATAAACGTGCTCTGAACACTTACGTTATCCTACAATTGGGCAAACTCACTTTAACACAAAGCCTGATGTATAATGAAGTGTTCAAATTTCAGTGGTGGTCTTTATTGAATGTGTATTGCTCTTACACCATAGTAATGTCGAAAAATCCCAAGTGGAGCCATCATGAGCTGAGGAGAGTCTGTGTAGTTGTTGATGATATCTCAATACCATGTATAGTTTCACTGAATCAGAATTACAAATCCTGTAACATTAAGCATTCATAAAACACATATATTGTCACAAATTTCAAAAATATTTTGATAAATATTTAAACATAATCAAGTCTTTAATATATGTACTGTGTGCATTTCAAAACATTATGGGGGTGACTTGGTGGTTCTGTCAGTTGAGCGTCCACATTTGGTTCAGGTCATGATCTCATGGTTTGTTGGTTCAAGCCCCTGTCGGGCTTTGTACTGACTGTGCCGAGCTTGCTTCATATTCTCTCTCTCTCTCTCTCTCTCTGCCTCCCCCTGGCCCTGTTTGCTCGCTGCTCTTTCTGTCTCTCTCTCTCACTCTCTCTCAAAAATAAATAAATATTAAAAAGATTACAATCATTATTCTGAAAAGAGGGCCGTGGCATGAAAAAGAAAAAAACACCTTGAAATATATTTCCTCAGTATAGCAATGAATATCTAACTTATGACAATAGGGTTACAGCTTCCAAACTTTAAATGTCTAGTTTGAATACTATTTAAGATATGATAAAGACACACAGAATTTTCCAGATTGAAAAAATCTCGTAGTAATTATAACCATCAGGATATTATTAAATAATATATGGAAAATATCAGTAATAAACCAAACTTGTTCATATTGCGTATGTTTGGATACATTCGCCTAATGTCAGTAATCTTTTTGTTTTTGAGGGCAACCATAGACATTTAGAACTATTAAGACTACCGTCGCTATGTTTCTTTCTAATTCATTCATTTTATCAATTTATAAATAGTAAAATTCTGGTTAAGGTATTTACAATATTCTTGACCTTCACTAAACCATCTAAGTAGTTGCCTGTGTTGGACAACATATATGATAAAGATTTTCCACTTTATTTATGAATCATGCTGGGGGTTGTAATATTAAGAACTTCAATTTCATCTACATCTTATTAATGATTCTGAAAATAGTGCTCTTTTTCTAAAACCAGAACTCAATGGCGTAAGCTTCAGTTTCCAAAGGCAGCAGAACATAATCTGAACCACTTGTCATAGAATCATGTACCATCATGTCTTTCCTTTTATGACCTAAAAATTCCTAAAAGTAATCTTCTTTCAAATCACTTTAAAACACTTCCCAGAGGCGCCTGGGTGGCTCAGTCCATTGAGCTTCTGACTTTGGTTCCATGATTTCACGGTTTGTGGGTTCCAGTCCTGCATTGGGCTCCACATTACCTGTACGGAGCCTGCTTCGAATCCTCTGTCCCCACCCCCTCTCTGTACCTCGCCCATTCACTCTCTTTCTCTCAAAAATAAGTTAACATTAAAAAAAATTAATAAATCACTTCACCATAATCAACAGCCCTTTCTTCCAATACAATATACAAACGTTATTTCCAAAGTGAGTAGTTTGACCAATGATTTTCTTTTTAAAAAATTTTTAAGTTTATTTTATTTATTTTGAGAGAGAGAGAGAGAGAGAGAGAGAGAGAAAGAACATGAGTGGGGGAGGGGCAGAGAGAGAGAGGGAGAATGAGAGAATTCCAAGCAAACTCTGCACTGTCAGCAGAGAGCCTGATGCAGGTTCGAACTCATGAACTCAAGATCGTGACCTGAGTCAAAATCAGGAGTCAGAGGCTTAACCAAGTGAATTACCCAGGTGCCCTTGACCAGTGATTTTCATAAAGCAATGCAGTTCTGAGTTTCAGTTTCTTGCTCATGAATTGGAGATAGGATCACTTACCCCATACCGTTTTTTGTGAATATTAAATGAGGTACTTACGTAAATTTGTACAGAAAATGTCTGTGCAACAAACTGTTAGTTCTATCCCTTACTGACTTTTAAAAATAGAGTCATCACAATTGCTGTAAACAAATAATGTGACCTTTACAATGACTTAGCGAAATCTCCACAAAGGGAACTGTTTTGCATCAGGTATGACTTTTTAAGACATGGCTACACAGCATCTGTCTTTATAAATATGGATACTTATCAAATCACTATTTTTTTTTACAGCATATGTATGCATCTTTCTAAATTTTTGAAGTGGAGTTCTGTTGGATCCAGTGTTCATGTGTTGGGTTTTGAAGTACTGCCCACTTAACTAAAGGAAACCTATTTAAAACACCAATAAGCAATTTATGACAAATGTCTCTGGGCGTGTAGTGGCTGAATAAATCTACAGTAGTAAATGCCACGATTCGCTAAGCTAATGCGTTATCTGTGTATTAACAGCTAGTAGGAGTAGTCTGCTTATTTGTTTTGGATGTTATGATTCGTTTGTGATGGTATTCTTTTTCTTTCTCCAAAGTTGTGGCTAGATTAAGTACTAAAATGTCCTGCCAAACACACCTCCTGAAGTGGTTGTGTTATATTTTTAGGGGAATACATTTGTGGGATAATTTTTACTGTTTATATGTCCACAAAATTATACATCTTCACAGATCAGATGATAATAGCAGCTAAAATTTACTGACCTTTTCCATAGGAAATGGCAACAAATGACTCATATATGTCATTTCCCCTAAACCTTACAGTCTTTATTAGATGAGTGTTACCAGAGACAGAAAGTAATGTATCCAAGTTGAAAAACTTGTGAATGGCAGAACTAAGATCCAAACCCAGGTGTTTTCCAAAGCTCTCACTCTTTTTTTTTTTTTTTTTAAGCCACAATGCTACACAGCTCTTTGACTTCCTGATGAGTGTCTAGATGCCTGAACTCTATGTATCATGGCATGATGTAATGTTGAGATTTTCAAAAGCCTAAACCAGGTTGCAACTTTTAAAATGAGCATGAAAATATGGTAAGCCACCTGATTTCCTAGAACCAAATGGAAATGAATATAGTACTTGATCAAAGGGCAGATTATTAGAATTACAGTATTAGAGAACAAAAAATAAGCAGAACATTACTCCTGTGAGCTCTGGTGAAGAGTTGGCACTATTTCTGATGGGGCTGAAAATCTTTATGGTCTCACTACCAACCCCACCACTGGCCCTTCTCTGAAGTATGAAAAATCAGTGGGCTAAATTCTAATCTCAAATTCAGTAATGGAGAGTTTCAAGGAATTAGGTTAGTTTGAATGAGGTACACCTAGCATTCAATTCTGTGTCCTCAATACTGGCTATTCCCTGAGTTCCAGATTCCCATCTCCCTTCCCATCCAGATATTCCCATTTGGGTATTTACCACCACCTCAGCTTCCACACATTTAAAGTTAAGACAACTATAAACCACAAATTAGTGCTTGTTAATGAGACCATCAGGAGAGGCAGTAGACTCAGGGGCCAGAGTGCTGGTGTTCTAGTCCTGGCTGTCACTCATTATCGTGAACACATCCTGTAACCTCTCTTTGCTTTAGGCTTCCTATTTGTGCAATGGAAACAATAATACTTATTCATGGGGTTATCCCGACGACTAAAGGAATTATTACGCGTAAAGCATGTAGGTGCTGGGCACATAGTAAGCACCATGGAAATGTGGCTGCTATTATTATTATTATTATTATTATTATTATTATTATTATCAATCATCCCGGCTGAAAATTACAGTCTTTTGTTTGGATTGTTAGGTGTTGGGAGGATGTGGGAGCAAAGCAAGGGAGCAGTCAGCCTCCAGCGTCTTTTACTTCTCCTTTGGCACACTTATCTCATTTTTAACAGCTACTACCCTCCTTGAGGTCTCTATTACCTTTAATCTTCTCCATTACAGTAGGAGTTCTCTTGTACTTCTCTCCTAGGGTTTATGCCTTGTGCCAGCAGGTCTGTCTTTTCAAAAGTAGATTTATGGAATTGTTCTCCTACTCAACAGCTTTCAATGTCTAATGCTATCGTATGTAGTGCAAGTTTGTTGTTCTGGGAGAGAAAATCTGTCTTTCCAGGCTCAGACTACTTTTCTAGCCTCCGCTCCCTCCTTTGCATGTCAGGGATGTTCTAGGCAAAGCAGTCCACTCACTGCCATGTTCTTCTTCACAGCACATTCCTAGGTCTGGAATATTCTCTTCTCACTATTCAAATCCTACCTTCCCCTCATGGGCCAGCTCAAAATTTCTCTTTTGCAAAGCCTAGACATGCGGTAAGCTCTATGAATTGGAGCAGACATTAAGGGCATCAGAATAAAAAGTCAGACTTTATTAATTCAGTCAGAGTACACATATATTGGGGGTGATTATTTAAAAGGAAAGGTGTGGGGTTTGAGAAATAGTCACTGAATTACAAAATTTTGAAACTATCTGATTATTTTTGTATTTAGTGATAGCAAGCAATGACTGTAACTAGCAAAGGGCTTGCTGTCACTTATTTTAATAAATAGATCTTACTGTATATAACATAATGCTTGATTACTGTACAAGATCAAATTAATAGCCCTCATGATTTCAGTTGTCCCTTTTGGTGTAATGTGATAGTTGCATTCCTAAGAAAACTTGCATGCGCAAAAAGAAATGTCAGTGGAAAAGCCAGGAGTCAGATCATAGCAGTATTGTTGAGTAAGGAGTCAGCAATAAAGGGGCTTCCTTACTGTAGTAGGTCTACAATTATAAAGCCTAAACATTATTGAGTAAATCCAGTGTTTTATTACATCCCGCGTATTGGCCTTTCTTTCTCTGTTGTTTCTAGCACCACTGTTAGTCAGAACTTCTTACCATTTCTATCATCACTGATAGAATAAATGAAGCAGAGCTGCTCAGATAAAGTAGGGGTACTGGGAGCATCTTAGTTTCCTCTCTCAGAAGGAGGAGGGTTCCGAATTAAGATTGCATCAAAAATAGATGATCATGCAGTGAAAATTGATTTTATAAAAGCTCCTAGTGTGACAATTCTTTTTTACAGAAAAGAAAATGTTACTTTCAGAACCACCTGGCTAAGTTACCAGAAATTGCCAATTAGAGAAATAGTTCTACAGACCAGGACTCAGCAAATCTGAATTCTAGTGTGACCTTGGACAAATCACTTAAGACTCTGAACACTTGAGTTTTCTCATCTAAAAAGTAAAGGTAGGACTAGATGATTTCAAAGGCCCCAGGCACATCAATATTTCTATGCCTTTTTTTTCCTTACCTGTAAGGCTATAAATTATTTGTGTAAGGTTCTGTTACTTACCATGACTTTAAACCTCATTGAATGTGTCTATTCCCACATACTTTACTTTTCAAAGGATTAGAGTATAAATTCTTAATGTTAAAATAATTACAAATTTTCAATTTTCTTTTATGATTCATAGACACTTTGGATTTTTTTTCAAATATTTTGAGGAGAATGCAAGTGGGGGAGGGGCAGAGAGAGGTTCTCAAATGGGGTGCGCTGACAGGCTGACAGCAGTGAGCCCTTCTGCGACTCAAACTCAGGAACTGTGAGATCATGACCTGAGCTGAAGTCTCATGCTAAACCAACTGAGCCACTCAGGCGGTTTGAGATTTTTAATGGCCTGTTCCAAATACTTAGCGTAATATAAAAAATCCAATCACTTCATTTTTTAATACACATTTTCTACATTGCACACAGTACTGTATATTTTTAATGACCTTAAAACCATAGTCCATTACTACAGTTCCAAAACCGAATAGTTACTCTTAATAGCTTTTTGGCTTTCGTAGTATTTCAGAAACATGGTTTCTTTTAATGGGGACCTGAGGCAGCAAGTGAGTGTTTAACAACTGGGAATTAATTTGAAACCTGGGACCATACATATATCAGATATTTTGGCTAACCCCAGCATTCCCTGACAACTCCAGAATTCTTTGGTTGTTTATTGGTGAGGATGAATTTGACCATTTACACCAGGGCTAATTGCTGCCCTTTTCTTTAAGTATGATAGCTACGAGTCCTTCTCCCTATCATAATTCAAGCCATTAGACTGATACTTGCACAGAAACTTATACATATCTTTTTTTTTCCATTTTTTAAATTATAACTATTGAACCATTTGACTTCCTGCACTGGAGATTCATTTCCTATTATAATATAACTAGTTTCATAGACCAAATAATGGCACCTGGGCAAATAGCAGTAGGAAACAAAAAAACAAAGTCATTATCAATGTAAAAAACCCTTTTTCTGAGCAGAATGGTTTAAATTTGAAACTGGCAGGATTGATAAGGTGGGATATTCTTTACAAAATCAGAAGCTCCAAATTCTTTGCAAAACTGCAAGTCCCAAATCTGAGGAATTTCTAGGCAATTAGATTGTGACATCTATTGGCCAAATGTATCACTGCATCCTATCATTTTAACCATCTAGGAGCAGAGGGTTGGGTAAAATTGGCAAAATCCCAAGTGCAGAATTAAGGGTTCTTCCCATTTGAGATGTTCACATGGATACATTTGAATGTAGTATTTTAAATTTAGGTAAATATACTTCATATGTATAGCTGTTTTGTTCTTAGAAGTTGTTTTGTTCCCAAGATATTCATAAGGTGTGTTTCTCTCTTGCCTCTCCCTCCCTCTCCCTGCTTCTCCCTGCTTTTCCCTGCCTCTCCTCTTTCTCTCTCTCTCTCTCTCTCTCTCTCTCTCTCTCTCACACACACACACACACACACACACACACACACTGTATATTTGTGCGTATTTGTTTGTGCATATATGTGAAAGACAGTCATTATTAGCATTAGGTTCTTCTACACCATGAAATGGAGAGGCATAGTGGAAAGGCCAGCAAGCTAAAGGCAATCCTTGACTTCCAATCTTTAACTTACCAGTGAAAAGAAACTTAATTTAAAAATGGAAAACAGGATTAATTTGAGAGGCAGGCCAAGAGTTCTAATAGCCCATATAGTATATCACATCTTTTTCACTTTGTTGCCATACCTCTAATTTGCTTGGAGGAATTTTTGTTGACGGTTGTAAATAAAACTTCTATAACAAAACCCGTAAAGATTTTGATAGTCTCAATTTTAACGTTGTTTATCTCCATTATAGATTCCTTGATCAGTCTTCAGGTTTTTTCCAATATGCTAAAACAATTTTTACCACCTGGAGACGTTATTGTCTTGAATCAGTGTAGAGCTTATCTGTATAAAATTGTACTACATGTTGACCTATGTTTGACTGTAAGGGAATTATGAAGAGGGAGCAATCTAAAAGCCAAGTGCTCATCCATTTGAGATTAATTGCCTCTTCCAGGTCACTAATTCATACCCCAGTGTCCCAGGAGAGTTAATTTATTTCCCATGAGTGACCACTTGACTCTGCTAAGGTTCTTTAACTCACCGGGCTTAATATAGGACAAATCTTATTACTATAACTTCGTTACTGCAAAAACAGGAAAACCAACCAAACAAACAAAAAAATCTGCTATGATTTCCCTGTACTTTCCCAGCTTATTTACTCGGTGACAAAACAGAGTGTTCCTTTTGATTGTACCAGTTATTTAACTCCATTTGAATAAGCTTCAGTCTCGTCTTTTACAGTTAAGATTGTCTGACATTGGACATGGAATTTTTACACTTTAAAGTTGTTGGGGTGTCTGAATGGCTCAGTTGGTTAGGCCTCCAACTTCGGCTCAGGTCATGATCTTGCAGTTTGTGAGTTTGAGCCCCATGTTCGGCTCTGTGCTGACAGTTTGGAGACTGGCTTCGGATTCTGTGTCTTCCTCTGTCTCTGTCTCTGTCTCTGTCTCTCTCTCAAAAATAGTGAACATTAAAAAAAATTTAAAGTTACTTTGTTATTTATTTTTACTCAAGTATAATTAACATACAGTGTTCTATTTCAAATGTACACTATAATGATTCAACAATTTTCTATATTTCTCAGTGCTCCTCAAGATAAGTGTACCCTAAAATCTTTTATCTTTTTCACCCAATCGCCCACCAGCCTCCCCTCTGGCAACCACCTGTTTGTTCTCTGTACTTAACAGTCTGAGTTTTTGGGTCATTTTTGTTGTTTCTTAAATTCCACACCTGAGTGAAACCATATGATATTTATCTTTCTTCGGCTTGTTTCATTTAGGATTATACCCTCCAGGTCAATCCAATTTGTTACAAATGTTAAAATCTCATTCTTTTTTCGGGCCGAGTAATATTCCATACAACACACCTTCTTTTATCCATTCATCTATGAGTGGACACTTGGGCTGCTTCCATATCTTGGCTATTATAAATAATGTTTCAATAAACATAAGGGTGCACATATCTTTTCAAATTAGTGTTTTTTGTCTGGGGGAGTGTTGGTGAATACCCAGAAGTATTACTGGATCATATTATAATTCTATTTTTCTTTTTTGAGGGATGTCTACCTGTTATTCTGATCTTATGGGGAAAGCTCTGTTTTTCAGCATTGAGTATGAAGTTAGCTGTATATTTTTCATGTATGGACTTTATTATGTTGAGGATTATTAATCCTACTTTATTGAGTGTTTTTTTATCATAAATAGCTGTTGTCCTTTGCATAGGTTTTCCTTGCATCTGTTGAAGTGATCATATGATTTTTTCCCCTTTTTTCTGTTAATGTGATATATCACTTTGATTGATTTGCAAATAGTGAACAACCCTCACATTCCTGGAATAAATCCCTCTTGGTCATCATGAACAATTTTTTTAATGCATTTCTGGATTCAGTTTGCTAATATTTTGTTGAGGATTTTTGCATCTATGTTCATCAAAGATATTGGCCTCTAGTTGTTTGTTTTTTGTTTTGTTTTGTTTTTTGTAATGTCTTTGGTTGATGTCAGGTTAGGCCTCATAGAAGAATAGGTATTAGCTCTTTAACTGTTTGGTAGAATTCACCTGTGAATTCACCTGAACTTTTATTTATTGGGAATTTTTTTTTGATTTCTGAGTCAATGTGATTGCTAATAATTTGTTCAAATTTTCTATTTTTTTCCTGATTCAGTTTTGAAAGGTTATATGTTTATAGGAATTTATCCATTTCTACTAGGTTGTCCAATTTGTTGGCATATAATTTTTCATATTATTCTCTCATAATCCTTTGTATTTCTGTTATGTCAGTTGTTATTTCTCCTACTTCTTTTCTGATTTTACTTGAGTCCTTATTTTCTCCCATGATTCTGGGTAGATGTTTATTAATTTTTTTTATCTTTTCAAAGAAACTTCTCCTGTTTTCATTGATCTATTATCTTGTTTTCCTTAGTCTCTATTTCATTTATTTCTCTTCTAATCTTTATCATTTCTTCTACCAGTTTGAGCTTTCTTTGTTCTTTCTCTAATTCCCATAGGTGTAAGCTTAGGTTATTTGAGATGTTTCTTGCTTCTTATGGTAGGATTGTATTATAATCTTCCCCCCCTGTAACAGCTTTTGCTGCATCCCCAAAATTTCAGACTATTGTTTTCATTTTCTTTTGTCTCCAAGTATTTTTTAGTTTTCTCTTTGATTTACTGGTTGATACATTCATTGTTTAATAGCATGTTTTTTGGCTTCTATGAAACTCTTCCCAGATTTTCTCTTGTGACTGATTTCTAATTTCATACCATTGTGGTGGAAAAGATGCATGCTGTTTTTAATCTTTTTGAATTTGTTGAGATTTGTGGACTAATATGATCTTTTCTGAAGAATGTTTCATATGTATTTGATAAGAATGCGTATTCTGTTTTTTTTAACGTTTATTTATTTTTGACAAAGAGAGACAGAGAGTGAGCAGGGGAAGGGCAGAGATAGAAGGAGTCACAGAATCTGAAGCAGGATCCAGACTTGGAGCGGTCAGCACAGAGCCTGATGCGGGACTCGAACACAAGAGCTGTGAGATCATGACCTGAGCTGAAATCAGATGCTTACCTGACTGAGCCACCCAGGCACCCCTTCTGCTGGAATGTTCTGAATATATCTGTTAGGTCCATCTGGTCCAGTGTGTTCATGTTCATTTTCTGTTTGGATGGTCTATCCACTGATGTAAATGGGGTGTTAAAGCCCTCTACTATCATTGGACTACTGTTAATTTCTTTATGTCTCTTAATAGTTAGTTGCTTTATGTATTTAGGTGTTCTCATGTTGGCTGCATATTTACAGTTGTTCTATCCTTTTTTTTTTTTTTGTAGTGTCCTTCTTGGCCTCATTACATACTTTGTTTCAAAGTCTAATTTTGTTTGAGCTACGTATTGCTACCCCAGCTTTCTTATTACTCCCATTAGAATGGTAAATGCTTTTCCAACCCCTCACTTTCAATCTGTTTGTGTCTTTAGGTCTGAAATCAGTCTCTTGTTGGCAGCATATGTCTTGTTTTTGTTTTTTTTTTTATCCATTCAGTCACCCTATGTCTTCTGATTAAAATATTTAGTCCCTTTACATTCAAAGTAATTACTGAGAGGTATTTACTGATTGCCATTTTGTTACTTGTTTTATAGTGGTTCTTGTACTTCTCTTTTCCTTTCTTCTCATGCTCTTCTCTCACTGTTTGAATGCTGTCTTTAGTGATTTGCTTGGATTCCTTTCTCTTCATTTTTGGATATTTAGAACAGGTTTTTGATTTGTGGTTACCATTAGCATCTTATGCATATAGCATTAACACCTTATGCGTATAGCAATCTATATACAAAGTTGATGATCACAAGTTTGTTTTTTTTTTATGTTTATTTTTGAGAGAGAGGAAGATAGTGAGCATAAGTAGGGGAAGGGCAGAGAGAGAGGGAGACACAGAATCCAAAGCAAACTCCAGGCTCTGAGCTGTCAGCACAGAGCCCAATGCAGGGCTTGAACTCATGAACTGTGAGATCGTGACTTGAGCTGAAGTTGGACGCTTAACCAACTGAACCACCCAGGCACCCCAATGGTCACTTAAGTTTGAACCCAGTCTAAAAGCATTAAATTTTTGCCTGCCCCCACATTTTATGTATATGATGTCATATTGGACATATTTTGTAATTTCCTTGACTAGCTTCTGTAGATATAATTGATTTTTACTGCTTTTGTGTTTTAATCTCCATACTGGTTTTATAAGTGATTAATATACTTTTATTATGTTTTTGTTTATCTGTGAGATTTTTTTCCTTTCATAATTTCTTTATTCTGGATTATGGCCTCTTCTTTCCACTCAAAGAATTCCCGTTAATCTTTCTTGTGGGCCCCTCTCCCTGTGTTGCCCTCTGAGAGGTTTTTTGGTGTTGGGATGGGTAGTCAGATCAGATGTATATTGTGGCTGTAGTCAAACTTGTGTATATGGTTATCCTCTCCTCTTCCCAGGGAAAGAGTCACTGGTATGACACCAGTCCCTGAAGGGGCTACTTGCAGGATGCGAAATGACAGGAGCTTCTTTGGAGTAACTCCTGCTGAATAGGGTGGTTGAAGTGGGAGGAGCCTCAGGATAATGTGAGGGTGGGGCCTGAGGTGTTAGAAGTGCCAAGTAGAAAGTGTTCCACCGGTTCCTGCAAGCGTTGGGCTACCTAGTGTGGGAAGTGGGGGACGAGGAGAGAAATGATACCTGCCAGCTCTTCTGTTCTTAGAGAAGTCTCTTGATGATTCTTGTCCCTCTAGTACACATTCTGAGATTAGTAAATAAATCTCCTTCATATATACCTCATGTGCTTTTCAAACTGTTACCTCTATGATGTATCTCTGAGGTGTTGTTTGTTATGCTGTCTCTTTAATGGCAGGGACTCAGATTTCTATTGTCCTTAGGCTTTCCCAGAGGGGAGCCTGCTGATTTTTAAAGAACCTAGTGTTAGGCCTCACTGATTGTAAAAACTCATGAAGTTAAACCCCACTAGTTTTCAAAGCCAAATGGTATAAGGACTCCTCTTCCTGATGCGGGTCCTGCTGGTGTGGGGTCGGCTCTTCTCCCTTTTCCATACTTGTGGTGCCCCTCCTGTTTTGGTTAGTCTCACCTAGAGCTTAGTTCTTGACTTGACCGCTGCCCCTCCTACCGTTTTTGATGTGGCCTCCTAAGATTAATTGTGGATAGTCTGTTCTGCCAGGGTTAGGGTCATTTTTGGGTAAGTTGTGCTAATATGGCTATTATCTAGGTGTGTCCATGGGATGAGGTGGGCTCAGGATCCTCCTACTCACCATCTTCCCAGAAGTGCTAAAATAACTTTAAATAATGGCAAATGAAGTCACATGCTGTGTAAGCAAATGACAAATGGATTTCATGTCCTCCTGTAATCAAATTGAAATCTGAGGAATAAAATTTATATAAAAATATTATTGATTCCAATAGTAAAGACATAACTTAGAGTTTTTAAAGAAAAATAGGAGAAAGAAAAAAACAGCAATCAATGAACTATAGTAACCATGATCTTTCAAGGCAAAAACCTGAAATAAAAAAATGCTGAGTCATGGAAGCCTTAGTCAATTCTAAAAGTGCTAACTATTCAGGGTCATTAAATCTTGTACCTTTTTCAATGTTAGTAGGTATTTGAACATTAAAAAACCTTCAGTTTGCTATTCTATTAAAGTCCCTCTATAATCACAGCATCGTAAGTCACTATTATTTGGCTATTGTAAATAATGCTGCAGTGAGAATGAAGATGCAGATATCTCTTCGAGATAGTGATTTAATTTCCTTTAGATATACACCCAAAAGTAGAATTCCTGGATCATATGATAGGTTGATCTTTAATTTTTCAAAACCCTTCCATAGTGGCTGCACAAATTTACATTCCTAATAACAGTTTTCAAGGGTTCCCTTTTCTTTAGATACTTGCTAGTGTTTATTTTTTTCTTTTGGATAATAGCTATTCTAACAGGTGTGAGGTGATATCTCATCGTGGTTTTGATTTGCATTTTCCTGATTAGTGATATTGAACAGCTTTCCATGCCTGATAGCCATTTGAATACCTTATTTGGAAAAATGATTATTCAGGTACTACGCCTTATTTCTAAATTAGATTATATGAGAATTTCAGGATTTTTTTTTTTTTGGCTATTTAGTTGCATGAATTTCTTGTGTATTTTGGATATTAACTCCTTATCAGATATGTGGTTTGCAAATATTTTCTCCCATTCCATAGGTTGCCCTTTTTATTCCATTGATTTTTTTTCTTTTTGTCACCTTTTTAAGAGAAGTTTTTATTTAAATTTTAGTTAACATACCATGTGATATTAGTTTCAGGTGTACAATATAATGATTCAACACTTCATACAGCATACAATAGCCAAGACATGAAAACTTAAGTGTTCACTGGCAGGTGTATGGATAAAGAAAATGCAGGGTATATGTATATGGAATATTATTCAGCCAGAAAAGAAGGAAATCTTACCATTTGTGACAACATGAATGAATCTTGAGGGTGTGATGTTAAGTGAAATGTCAGACAGGGAAAGACAATTTCTGTATGATCTCACTAATATGCAGAATCAGGAATACCGATTTTATAGAAACAGGGAACAGACTGATAGTTGCCAGCATTGATGGATGGGGTGAGAAAAATGGGTGAAGGTGGTGAAAATGTATGAACTTCCAGTTATAAGTTATGAGGATGCATTATACAGTATGGTGACTATAGCTAACAATACTGTATTGCATATTTGAAAGTTTCTCAGAGTAGACCTTAAAAATTCTTGTTGCTAGAAAAAAATAATTATTTGAGGTGATAGATGTTAGCCAAAGTTATTATGATAATCATTTTGCAATATATTAATATATTAAAGAATTATGGCATCTACCTTAGAGTTACATGATGTTTTATGTCGATGTTTTAATAAAACTGGAGAAAAGAAAAAAAAATCACTGCTGTTTGATAGCAATGTTGTCACTTAGGATCACCAGATTTTGCAAACAAAAATAGAGTACACTCAGATAAATTTGAATTTAGATAAAAAGTGACTTTTTTTTTTAAGTGTAAGTATGTACCATGCAATATTTGGGAGATTAGGCAGTGTATTTCATTAACTGTTCCAACTGTGTTGCAGTCGTAAAACATGTTGAACTGATCTGAAACTAATTGGGGATCTTTCTACACGAGATTTTTGGATTAAAATGGGACACTAGGACAAAGTTTCAGTTTGACCCCATCAAAGCTGGGGTACTTTTCTGAACCACCATTAAATTAGTCAGCATCAATTTTACAACATCTGTTAGTGCACATCTATGTGACAGGCACTGTGCTGAAGCATTCTTCCGGCAACAGAACTGGACCTTTGGCAAGCACTTGTTTGTGGAGTTTGTGACAAGGATGGCTTTTAATCTTCAAAGCTACTAAAAATTCACCTTCTAGGAAAACAGCCTAAGCTAGGAGTACAAACCAATGTTGAAAAAGTTTAATGCCTATTTTTTGTGTCATTAAATTGCCACCCATTTTTAATACAGGAATATTGCTCTTTATACTAGAATATGTCGGAAGCTTTAATTTAAATATAATATTACACAATACAAAATTAAAGCACTTAGAGCCTCTTTTTTTATTGTATTTTAAGATCAAAGCAGATTATAGCATTGCAACCTTGTCTGTTTTGCCTGTTTCCTTTTAAGGAAGCAAATTTCATAACCATAGCATTACATGTAAGTACACTGAAATAAAATTGCAAGTGTAACAGAAATGAAACATTTTATGAAATAATTTAATATGATGAAACAACTGTTAGGTCAACTAATAATTAAAGAGAGAAAATCTAGGATGACTTAAGGTTAGACACTGTATAAGAGAATGATTTAAGTATCCAAGGATTAAGAGGTGCTTGGAAAACTTTTTAAGCTCTTAGCAAAATTGATCATGATTATAAAAAGTGTAAAATATGTCTAAAATAATATTTAAGAAAAATGAATTGGTTTGCAAACTTATTGCTTTGTTGAACAATTAATGGATAGTTGAACTATACCTAACTATTTAAAAAGAAAAAACATAATTTTGTTTCATAATTTTTTCAGAATTAACTATAAATTTTAATTCCTTTTTAACAAATATAGTTTAAGGGTCTTTTTATGTACAGGTTATCTTTGAATAGGTTCTCCCACTATCTTAAGAGTGGATTTGTTGTATTTTTTAAAATTTTATATTGAAATGATATGCATGCAAAAAAATGCATATAAATGTGCCACTCCAGTTTTCACAGCTAAATTACCTATGCAGTCAATACTCAAATTCAGAACAGAGAACATTACCAACACCCTAGAAGCCCTGTCCTTCTTTCCAGTTATTCCCCTTCCCCTCCCAAGGGTAAGCATCACCCTGACTTCTAGTAGCAGTTCTATTTCTGTAGTTCATATTCATGTAATTATATAGTATGTGCTCTTTTGCATCTGGCTTCTTTTACACAGCATTGTTTATTAGTGTCATCATTTTGTTGCACAGTGATAAAGCATTCATTTTAATTAATTATTATATAATATCCTATTATGTAGCTATTCCCCAGCTGATATATCCATTCTGGTATTGATGGGCATTTAAGCAATATCTTTCTTGTGGTTATCATATATTGTGGTGGTATAGTCTTTTATAGGAGTATTTGTCTTTCTTTGAACAGATGTGTGCATTTCTGTTGGTTTAGATCTCAGAGTGGAATTGCTAGGTCTTAGGGTATGTTAAGCTTTAGAATTGCCAAACTCTTTTCTGAAGTGTTTTTATCATTTTCCAACAACTCTGTAGTTGCTATACATCTGTCAAAACTTTTTCATTTTAGCCATTCTTGGGACATGTGGTGGTGTGGTTATTGGAGGTTTATTTTGCATTTCTGATAATTAATAAAGTAGAGCACCCTTTCATGCTTACTGGCCATTTGGCTATCTTTCTTTGTAAATGTTTAAGTCTTTTACTTTTGTTTTTCTTTTTTCACCGACTTTAGAAGTTCTTATATATTTTGGATATAAGTCCTTCGTTGGATGTGTGTGTGTGTGTGTGTGTGTGTGGCTGGACTGTTGTATATGCATGTCTTCAACTCTGTTAATTGCCTTCTCCTTCATGATGTCTTTTGATGAATTAAAAGTTCTTAATTTTAATATGACACAATCAATTTCCATCCTGTATGGCTTGTATCCTGTTTAAAAAAAAAACAAAATCCTTTCCTACTGCAAGGTCACAAAGACTCTTTTTTCCCCCCTTCTAAAAGCTTTAATTTTTCCCATGTATTTATTCAGTTTCTGTATATTTTATTTTTAATTTTTATTTTTTGACTATAGTTGACACATGATCTTTCATTAGTTTCAGATATACAACATAGAGATTCAACAACTCTGTTATGTTATGTTCACTGCAAATATAGCTACCACATATCCCCATGCAATGCAATTACAATATCATTGACTATATTCCCTATGATTTAGATTTACAATGCATTTGGAAATGATTGAGTATGGTAGAAGGTAAAAGCAAAAATATATTTCTTTCCTATATAAATATCCAACTGATCCAGCTGCACGGCAGTATCCTGTTGGTCATAAATCGAGTGACTACTTTTTGACAGGTCTATTTCTTAGACTTTTTCTATTCATTGGTTAGTCTCTCCTTGTTCCAATACCACTCTGTCTTAATTACTACAGTTTTATAGCAGCAACATGGTTTTAAGTGCTTGGAAATATGATTGGAAATCATATGTTCAAAGCCTGAATTTTAATCTTCTGGATAATTAAGTTATAGCTTACATGTATTGATACAACGTGGGGAGCATAAAACACTTATGAAACAATTTAAAATATCTTGGCTAGTAAGATGAGAATGAAGATTATTATGGCATGTTTAGTACTGTGTTCAAATTTAGTAGGTATTTGGATTCTTGGTATGAGAGAAACAATTGAAGACAACAAGAAATTAAAAGAAAAAACGTGTACAATTATACAATCAAGTGCAAAATGGTGTGGTGTAAACCAGGTGCTATACAGATGAAGGAAAAGAAAAGGTCAGTGAAGAATGAAGTAGTTAGAAAAGGCTTCATAGAGGAAGTGGGGCTTGAACAAATCCTTGAATTGATTTGGACTTGACTAGGTCACTCTTTTTTAAAAATTTTTAATTTTTTTTATTTTAAAACTTTAATTAAAAATTTTTAATTTATTTTTGAGAGAGAGCATGAGTGGGGAAGGGACAGAAAGAGAGAGGACAGAGGATACAAAGTGGGCTCTGTGTTGACAGCAGCAAGCCCAGTGTGAGGTTGGAAACTCACAAACCACAAGACCATGACCAGAGCTGAAGTCAGATACTCAACAACTGAGCCACTCAGGCGCCCCAAATTAAAAATTTTTAATTTTAATTCCAGTATCGTTAACATAGAGTGTTATATTAGTTTCCATTGCACAATATAGTGACTCAACTATTTTCTACATTACCTCGTGCTCCTCATGATAAATATACTCTTTAATCCTTATCACCTATTTCACCCATCCCCCCACCCATCTTCCCTTGGATAACCACCAGTTTGCTTTCTAGAGTTAATAGTCTGTTTCTTGGTTTGTCTCTCTTTTTTCTTTGTTCATTTTTTCTCAAATTCTTAAATTGTCTTAAATTATTGCAAATGGCAAGATTTCATGTTTTATGGCTGAATAATAGTCCTGTGTGTGTGTGTGTGTGTGTGTGTACACTACATCTTATTTATCCATTCATCTGTTGATGGACATTTGGATCTATTTCCACAGTATTGTTATTGCTGCAATAAACATAGGGTTGCATCTGTCCCTTTGAATTAATGTTTTTGCATTTTTTTAGCAAATACCCAGTAATGTGATTACTGGATCACAGGGTAGTTCCATTTTTGACTTTGTGAAGAACCTCCATACCGTTATCCACAGTGACTGCACCAGTTTGCACTCCCACCAGCAGTGCACAAAGGTTCCTTTTTCTCCACATCTTCTCCAATACTTGTTTTTTCTTGTGTTTTTGATTCCAGTCATTCTGACAGGTGTAAGGTGATATCTCATTGTAGTTTTGATATGTATTTCCCTGATAATGAGTAATATTAAACATCTTTTCTTGTGTCTGTTGGTTATCTGTATGTCTTCTTTGGAGAAATGTCTTTTCGTGTGTTCTGCCCATTTTTTTTTTTAATGTTTATTCACTTTTTGAGAGACAGAGACAGAGTGTGAACAGGGCAGGGGGCAGAGAAAAAGGGAGACACAGAATCTGAAGCAGGCTCCAGGCTCTGAGCTGTCAGCACAGAGCCTGACATGGGGCTTGAACTCACAGACCGTGAGATCATGACCTGAGTTGAAGTCAGTCGCTCAACCGACTGAGCCACCCAGGTGCCCCTGCCCATTTTTAAATTGGATTATTTGGGTTTTGGGTGTTGTATAAGATCTTTATGTATTTTGGATACCAACTCTTTATTGGATGTCATTTGTAAATACTTTCTCCCATTCTGTAGGCTGCCTTCTAGTTTTGTTGAATTACTGCCTGTGCTATCTTCTAGGATTTTTATAGTTTCAGGTCTTACATTTATGTCCTTAATCCATTTTGAATTTATCTTTGTGTATTGTGTAAGCCACTGGTCCAGTTTCATTCTTTTGCATGTTGCAATCTAACATGAGTTTTCTCAACACCATTTGTTGAAGAGGCTTTTCCCCTATTGCATATTCTTTCCTCCTTTGTCCAAGATTAATTGACTATATAACTGTGGGGTTTTTTTTTTTGGCTTTTTATTCTATTCCATTGATCTATGTGCCTATTTTCATGCCAGTATCCCTCTGTTTTGATTACATGTAGTATATAACTTGAAATCTGGAATTGTGGTACCTCCAGCTTTGTTTTTCTTTTTAAAAATTCTTTTGGCTTTTTGAGGTCTTCTGTGGTTCCAGGTAAATTTTAGAATTTTTTGTTCCAGTTCTATCAAAAATCATTGCTGGTATTTTGATAGGGATTGCATGAAATATGTAGATTGCTTTGGATGGTATGGAAATTTTAACATTATTTGTTCTTCTAATCCATGAGCATAGAATATCTTTCTACTTGTTTGTGTCCTCTTCAATATCTTTCATCAGTGTTTTATACTTTTCAGAGTATACGTATTTCATCTCCTTAAGTTTATTCCTAAATATTTTATTATCTTTGGTACAATTGTAAATGGGATTGTTTTCTTAATTTCTCTTTCTGTTGCTTCATAATTTGTACATATAAATGCCATGTATTTCTGTACATTAACTTTGTATCCTGCAACCTTACTGAATTCATTTGTCAGTCGTAGTAGGTTTTGGGTGGAGTCTTTAGGGCTTTCTATGTACAGTATCAAGTCATCTGCAAATAGTGAAAGTTTTATTTCTTCCTTACCAATCTGGATACCTTTTATTCCTTCTGCTTGCCTGATTGCTGCATCTAGGACTTCTGGTGCTATGTTAAATAATAGTGGTGAGAGTGGACATCCCTGTCTTGTTCCTGACCCTTGGGGAAAGAAATGTTTTCTGTTTTTCACTACTGAGTATGATATTAACTGTGGGTTTTTCATATATAGCCTTTATGATGTTGAGATATGTTTCCCCTCAACATACTTTGTTGAGGGTTTTTATCATGAATAGATGTTGTACTTTGTCGAATGCTTTTTCTACTTCTATTGAAATCATCACATGGCTTTTATACCTTCTTTTATTGATGTGATGTATCATATTGATTGACTTGGGAATATTGAACCACCTTGCATCCCAGGGATAAATCCCACTTGATTGTGGTGAGTGATTTTTTTTAATGTATCATTGGATTCGGTTTGATAGTGTTTTGTTAAATATTTTTTGCCTCTATGTTCATCAGAGATATTGGCCTATAGTTCTCTTTTTTTGTAGTGTCATTATCTGGTTTTGGTATCTGGGTAATGCTGGCTTCATAGAATGAATTAGGAAGTTTCTCCTTCCTCTTCTCTTTTTGGAATAGTTTGAGAATAGGTATTAACTCTTCTTTAAATGTTTGGTAGAATTCCCTGGTGAAGCTGTCTGGCCCTAGACTTCTGTCTGCTGGGAGTTTTTTGATTCAATTTCACTGCAGATAATCTGTTAAAATTTTCTATTTCTTCTTGATTCAATTTTGGGGGTTATATGTTTCTAGGAAGTTATCTGTTTCTTCTACATTGTCCAATTTGTTGGCATATAATTTTTTATAATATTCTCTTACAATCTCTTGTATTTTTGTGGTGTAAATTGTTATTTCTCCCTTTCATTTCTGATTTTTGAGTTCTATTTTATTTACTATTTTTTTTTTTATGAGTCTGGCTAAGGTTTATCAATCTTGTTGCTCTTTTCAAAGAACCAGCTCCTGGTTTCATTGATCTCTTCTATTGTTTTTATTATTTTTATTTCTGCTCTATTCTTTATAATTTCCTTCCTTCTAGTTTTGGGTTTTATAGTTCTTTTTCTAGTTCCCTTAGAAGTAAGTATAGGTTATTTATTTGGGATTTTTCTAGCTTCTTTAGGGAAGCCTGTATTGCTATAAACTTCCTTTGTAGAATAGCCTTTGCTGAATCTCAAAGATTTTAGGCCATCATGTTTTCATTTTCTTTTGTCTCCGTGTATTTTTTTTATTTCCTCTTTCATTTCCTGGTAAACCATTCATTGCTTACTAGTATGTTATTTAACCTCCATGTATTTGTGTCCTTTCCAGATTTTCACTTGTAGTGGATTTGTAGTTTCGTAGCATTGTGGTCAGAAAAAAAATGCATGGTATGACTTCAATCCTTTTGAAATTGTTGACACTTGTTTTGTGGCCTAAATATGTCTTCTAGAGAATGTTCCATGTGCACTTCAAAAGAACATGTATTGTTTTCATATAAAATGTTCTGAATATATGTTAGATCCTTCTGGTCCACTGTTTTCTTATTGATTTTCTGTTTGGACTATGTATCCATGTCAGTGGGGTGCTAACATCCCCTACTATTATTGCATTACTGTTGATTACTTCCTTTATATTTGTTATTAGCTGCTTTATGTATTTGGGTGCACCCATGTTGAGTGCCTAAGTATTTACAATTTTTAAAAAAATTTACACTTGTCGTATCTTGTTGGATTGTACTGTTTATGATTACATAGTGTCTTTCTTTGTCCCTTGTTATGTAGCCTGTGTTTTAAAGTCTATTTTGTCTAAGTATTGCTATTCCAGCTTTCTTTTCATATCCATTTGAATGATGTTACCCCATTGCTTCACTTTGAATTTGCATGTTTCTTTAGGTCTGAAACGACTCATAGGCAACATATAGGTGGGGCTTTTTTCTTTTTATCCATTCTGTCACTCTATGTCTTTTGATTGGAGCATTTAGTCCATTTACATTCAAAGTAATTGTTGATATATATTTGTTGCCATTTTGTTACTTGTTTTATGGTTGTTTTTTAGTTCCTCTCTGTTCTTCTCTTCTCTTGCTCTCTTTTCTCATGATTAGTTGACTTTAGTGAAATACTTGCATTCCTTACTCTTTATTTTTTTTGAATATCTACTACTGTTTTCGATTTGTGGTTACCATTTGGTTTATATATAATATATGCATACTCTATATTAAGCTGATGGCTGCTTAATTTTGAACTCATTCTTTATTCTTCTCCCCTCCATATTTCAGATATTTGGTATATTTTACATTCTCTAAAAAAATTTTTTTAAATGTTTATTTTTGAAAGTGTGCATACGTGAGAGAGTGCCAGTGGGGGAGGGGCAGAAAGAGAGGGATACAGAGGATCTGAAGTGGGCTCTGTGCTGACGGCAAAGTGCCCAATCGATGCAGGGCTTGAACTCACGTACCATGAGATCATGACCTGAGCCAAAATTGGACACTTAACCCAACAAGCCACCCAGGGGCCCCTGTATCTTTTAATTTTGTGCTTCTCTTGACTGATTTTAGATATACTTGTTTTTGCATTTGTGCTCCCTATTTTCCTTACCCTTGCTTATCGTTTTTGTTTTCCACTCAGATCCCTACCTTTCTTATAGGGCTGGTTTAGTGGTCATGAATTCATTTAACTTTTGCTTGGGAAACTCTATCTCCCCTTCTATTCTGAATGTTGGCCTTGCTGGTATTCTTGGCTGCAGATTTTACCCTTTTAGCACTTTGCATATATTGTGCCACTCCCTTCTGGCCTACAAAATTTCTCCTGAAAATCGGCCGATAGCCTTATGGGATTTCCTTTGTAACTGTCTTTTCTCTTGCAACCTTTCAAATTCTTTATTATTATTATTGTTATTGCATTTTAATTACTATGTGTCTTGGTGTGAATTTCCTTGGGTTGATTTTGTTGGGGGCTCTCTGTGCCTCTTGAATCTGAATCTCTGTTCGTCTCCAGATTGGGAATTTTCAGTTTTTATTTCTTCAAATACATTTTCTTCCCTCTCTTTCTCTTCTGGGATCCCTATAATGTGAATGTTATTAGGCTTGATGGGGTCACTGAATCCTCTTAAGTCTGTTCTCATTATGCAGTATTTGTGTTTCACCTGTTCAGCCTGATTGCTTTCCATTACTGGATCCTCCAGGTCACTTATACATTCCTCTGCTTCCTGTAGCCTACTGTTTATTCCATCTATTGCATTTTTATGTACTGCATTTATTATCTCTGATTTTTTTTTTACCTCTTTGTCAAGGGTCTCACAGATTTCCTTCACCCTTTTCTGAAGTCCAGTATCTTTATGATCATTAATTTCTGAATCCTATTACTTGTTGCACTTGGATCTCCTGCTGTGATTTTTGTCCTTTTGTTGGGGACATAGCCTGTGTCATTTTCTCTACCTCTCTGTTTCTGTTAGAGGAGTTAGCCACATCTTATGCTTTTGAAATTAGTCACTTTATGAAGTGGGGGTCTTATAGTCCTCTGCAGTACAGTTCCCCCCACCCCCCCACATTCACCAAAACCTGGAACTGCAGGAAGTCTCGTGTGTTGCTTGCATCCTGCTAATTTTAATTTGTCTGGGTCGCTTTTTAAATCCAGACGTCTGTACTGACTCTGCCTGTTGTGGGCTGTGCTTGCTCTATGCGGTGTGAGACCCAGGCAGCAGTGTTGTCTAAATTTGCGC
Organism: Leopardus geoffroyi; assembly: GCF_018350155.1. Taxonomy (NCBI): domain Eukaryota; kingdom Metazoa; phylum Chordata; class Mammalia; order Carnivora; family Felidae; genus Leopardus; species Leopardus geoffroyi. The sequence goes on from NC_059328.1 coordinate 140,571,075, forward strand.
TGAGCAGCTGCTAGTCTTTGGCTAGATCCCCCAAAGTGCAGTGGCCACCGGGGCATGTTGTGTGGTGGCTGGGAGCACATAGCATCTGCGTGTGGTATTAACAAAACTTGCACTGAGGCCAGCAGGCTTGGGGTGGGTGAGTCCTCAGAACTCAAGGGCGGGTCCCACTCCTAACTGGTTAGGTAGTTAGTATCTGTGCAGGGCCACCTCCTGCAGGTGGCTTTGTATTTATGCTTGGGGGATGGGGAAGGAATAACGGCACCTGCTACTTTGTTCCTAAAGAAGGAATACGCTCCCTCCTGTTTCTTCCACACATTGTGCAAAGTGTCAATTCTGTGGTGCTTCTCCAACAGCTGTTGTCTTTTTAAGGGCAGGGACCCAGCTATCACTTGCTTTCCTTGGCCCGGTGCTGAACCAGCTGACTTTTACAGCTCTATGCTCCAGGTCCTTCCTGTTTGTTATACAGTCACAGAATTAAGTGCCGTTTTCAAAGCCAGTCATTATGGGGATTCTTCTCCATGGGGGTTCCCTGGTGCTTTTCCCTGTCTTTGCTCCCTTTCCTGCAGGCAGCTCCTGACCACCATTTCTGCCTTTTCCTCACCTCTCAGATGTGGCTGCTTCTCTACATTTAGTGTTTTCTGCCAGTCTTCAGATTGCTCTTTGGTTTATTTACTCAGATGTGAGTGATATCTAGTTGTAATGTGGGATAGGGTGAGCCTAGGGACCTCTTATTCTAGGGCCATCTCTACTCAGTGATTACGTCACTCTTAATGCAGAATATATTAGTCTTCATTTTTGTTTCCTGTATCTCCTTAATATATCAAATTTACTCTCATATCCTGCTCTATTTCCTTAGATGCATGCCTCTTTATTTACTGTTTCAAAAACTAATGGTTTTAACCCTGACTGCTCATCTGACGCACCTTGGAAACTGTAATACTGATTCCCAGGCCTCATCACTAATAAAATCACTCTTTGGGTGTGGCAGCCAAATCATCAGTCTGCTTACATGTCTTCCCAGGTATTTTAAATGTACAGAGTTGAGCACTGAAGCAGACTGTGCATTCAATGGTTCTCAACTGGGGGCAGGTTTGTTGGGACCAATTTAGGACACCATGTTAAATGTTTTTTTCAGATATGCATTTTGTTCCCTTCCCCATCCTTCCCCCCATCCAGCAACGTCTTCAGATTTTTTTGTCATGACCAGGAATTGCTATTGGCATCTAGAGAGTAGAGGTCAAGGATGGTGCTGAACATCTTATAATGCACAGGCCAGCTCCCACAACAATCACCCAGTTCAAAATGGCTATAGCGTAGAAATAGATAAAACCTGCTTTGGAGCAACATGAAAACCAGTTGTAAGAAGAGGAAATAGATTTGGAACTAAAAAGCAGAATTCTGTTTAAATGTAAGGATTATATTGATGTTACAAGTGACAGAAGTCCAAAAAAGAAATGAAAGTTTTCTATTTGAAGCCAGAGAATTGTTTGAAGTGTAGTATCTGTAATTGAAATTTTTAGATAGGTTTCAATACATTTTCAAAGAAATTCAGAGCATGCAGAGTTCAACAGAATGAAATTTGAAGTTTCTTTATCTATGAAATGTGGCAACAGTGTTAACCTGAAAGTTCTTTTGGTTTAAATTCAACAACTCTTTGATATTTTTAATCAGTTAATAAACTTGACAATGACCATGAAGAGCGAAAATAGAAATACATACACACACACACACACACACACTATATATATATGTACACACTGGAATCACTCCAAATTCCAGTGCTGGGTTTTAATACTAGTTGTGTAACCCGATGCATGCCCCTATATGTTTCCATTTTGTCTATTACAAAATGAGGGATGTGGGTCAGATGATTGGAATGACTCCTTCCCATGGTTAACATCTATATAAAAATTCCTCAGTTCTGGTCAAAATACAAATTTCACAACAAAACCTATTTCTCAGTGATAGGTCTAAATTTCAAAGGCTCACCTTCATTTTAAATAGCAAATTTATATTTAAGATGGATAATTTTATGGATTTCTTTATGGGGTCCATTGAATAAGTGAAAAATGATCAAACTGATATGTTTTTCTTATTGCAGTCCATAAAAGTCCACTACTTTCTACTATTTATCAGTAAGATTCTCTTGGATTATATTTCCCAAAACTGAATCTTACCAGTAACATTTCTGAAAAAAAAATTTAACTGGCAGTTACTGCTTCTCATGTTGTTTTTGGAAACTGTTACAAAGCAACACGAGAAAAGAAGCCTTGGCACCCGGCACACAGTACAGAACCACAGCCCGAGGATCTTTTTAACCAGTAGATGGCACTTCCTAATTGTTAAAGCCAGTGTTGATACTTCAAGAGAACATGGCTCAAACAATGGTGCAAGGTGGGAAATGCCTGAATAAGTAACATGCACATTAGAAACAGAGTGCTGCAAGGCCATGGACCAAGTAATTATTTTTTTGTGGGAGCTGTCCTTTGCACTGTAGGATGTTTAACAGCATCCCTGGCTTCTACCTACTAGATGTCTAAAGTAGCACCCTTCCACTTTGCCTTACTCAAGTTGTGACAAAAATATCTCCAGACAGTGTTAAATTTCCCATGAGGCAAAACTCCAATTCAGAACCACTGAGAAGTCAAAAGCTATGCAAACAGATTTATAATTATACATGATAAGGATTAAATCTCCTATTGCTGAGTGAAAGCCAGACATAAAAGTGAACATACTATATATATAGTTTCATACAAATAAAGCATGAAAACAGACAAAACCAATTTATGCAGCAGGTGAGAGGAGGAAGAGCCAGTAATGTTCTGTCTTGATTTGGGTGCTGCTTACATAGATGAAAATTTATTGAGCACTTATGATAGGTGCACTTTTTTGCATATATACTTCAATAAATATTTTCCACAATGCTAGGCTATATATGGTATACTGCTTTGTATTTTTCATAATGAATGAAAACTTTGTAGCCATTTCTCTTTGAATCAACACTTAGTTACATGTTAGCTAAGCAGAATTCTAAATCAAGGTGTGAACTAAAGTTTATCATCTCCATGTGTTCCTTTTAAAAAGTCACTTAATTGAAAAATACAGAAAAAATCCAATTCACTAATTGATTTGGTAAAAGTTACTTGGTTCTCCTGAGATTGTCTCTATTCCTACAGGCAAAAGCCACACAAATCTATGATGATGCTATGTTTAAAATGCTGTAAAAAGCCACAAATGAGGCATTTCTGTAAAGTATCATAGTTTCTATCTCTTGCTAAAATGGAGAAATATATTTGATTTAGCTGCTGAGGCAAATTTTGTCAAAACAAACTACATTTATCTGCCTCCAGGAGTTAGGGATTCTTTTTTTTTTTTTTTTTAAGTATTTATGAGATTCATATTTGTAGTATTACCCTTATTCTTCTTTTCCTGTACAGACACTACTTCAAAGTAATACACCTGTACCATAACAACAGGTAATAAAGAAAATTTAAAGCTACAATGAATCTAGAATTCTCAACTGCATTTATTTAAAAACCACATCTTTTAAAAGAACTAAAACTTAAAAATATTGCAATGAAAAAACAGACTGTCATAACCAAATGTGATTTATTTTTAGAGAAAAATAACAGGTTTTTCCAATAAGGGGAAGAAATAACAATATGAGATCATGTCCTGATTACATGTTAATTACCACGTCCACATCCATGGATGTGATCAACATGTACTCAATGCTAATATGAATGAACATTTGAGATTTAAAAATCACAAACCACTTGCCAATGCTGTAAACCCATAAATGTTGAAATAAATACCCAGAAATAAGTAAATTTTAAAAATTTAAGCTTTTGACAGTGTTTATAGATCAACCCAAATGTTATGTACAAATAGTACTGCCAGTAAGCTGACACTGCTGTTAGTTTCCACCTAATTTCTTCATAATATGGCTATCTGGTGTTGCATTAGTGAAGATACTTCCCACAAACACATGGGTACCCCAGAGACTATGACGAATCACTTTACAGCAGCCAAGATCATCCACAGAGAATCCTAAATGTCGATAGCGTTCATCTGTTTCAAAAAGAGTGTTGTTTGTATATGATCCAAAAAACTGGAGGAAATAAAAATCATATTCATTAGCAAGAAAGGCAATGATGTAACAGTTTTTATGCAAACATGAATACGAATCTATTTTAACACCCCAAATAAAAAGGGCAGTTTAGGTACTGCATGTGACCAAACACCTCTTCATCTAATACCTGTCCTTCTGGAAATGTGAAACCAATAATCTAGCAAATACACGTTATCTAGAACCAAACATCTAGAATTAAACTAAGTTTTTCATTTCTAGTCTACACTACATGTTACTTTTTGAAAATAAGCTACAAAAAATTTCATTTTTACCTGTAACTGAAAGATACACCCAGAATGTGGGTGACAATAGTGGTTCTTATTTTTTTCAAAGTATAATTTCAGAAAAGTAATTTTTTGGAAGTTAACATTTATAAATATTTAATAACACCCATATTTTAATTCTAAAAGTTTTTCTTTAAGCTATGCTAATTTGTAACTGTCAAACAGTAAACACACTAATTCATTAATATAAATCAAATAGTATTTATTAGAGTAAAAAATAAAAAGTGATAGTGGTCCCTCAAAGGTTGTGAATGCAACTGACTCATAGTGGCATTCTCTGGGTAAAATTGTGAGGTTAAAAAAAAAAGTCTTAAATCATCTATTTCTACCAAAGTTATAAACAATTTTATATTGTAAATAGTTTTACAATAAAAAACATTCCTACTTCAAATTAATTTGGCTTTCAAAATGTAATTACTCACTGCCAAACCAGATGATGGGTCAATAAAGTCAGCCCAGTAGCCTTCAGCTCGAAGAGCGTAGCAAATTTCCTTAGCACCATTAATGAACTGCATTAAAAAAAGACACAAATATGCTGAAGACAGCATCTCTGTGGGTTTTAGTTTTTAACAAATTTTTAAATATCTTTTGCTTCAGAGAATTGGATAAGATTATAGCGTAATTTATCATTAGTTGTAGATTTTTACCAGTCCAAAAGATTGATGGTTCATTTAACACTTTTACTTCCTTCAAAAAGTCTAAATTGTGTATTTTTCTTCTAAATTACTTCCTATTTTATGAAAAATTTCTAATCAGTTCTGTGCTGTTAACTCCCAAATTTGTCATGAATTAGAAAATATAATTGCTATTTTGTATTATAGTGTAAGAAAGGGAAAACAAAATATTCATAATGAAAAAACATGAACTATTCATTCATATGTTAAAAATGTGTGTCTTTCAAAAACACATCTATCCATACTCATGGTCATGATACATGTCATGATACACATTATACCTTTCTGTATTTTTTGTACAGGACATAATTATTACAGACCATGTGTCTGTATATCTTATTCAAAATCTTGGTTTTTCCATTCTCATTTGTAATTCCTATGTCTTTATTAGCTTTATCAGACTAAACAGTGAAAAAGTAACAAATATTAGGACCAGATCAGAGTGTTTAAAAAAATAAAAAAAGGACAAACCATGAATGTTTAAAAACAAGGGCACAGTTCCACTTTTGGCCATTAACAGAATAACACATGCCAAACGTTATCGGCTATTTGGTGAACACCTGCTAAAAGCTGTAAAACCGACTAAAATGTAAGATACAACAGTTTTAAATCCTGAATAATAATTAAAACTGTAATCTTGTGGAGAAAGGCAACAAGTCAAGTGATTTCCATATTTGTTTCAGCTCTCTGTCTGGAACACTGTCACAGGGCAAAGAAGAAGATCCCAAAGTGATGGTGTCACTAAGCCAAGGAAGTAGAAAGCAAAAGTTCTGGACTGCGGAAGTACCTGGAATTTGTGGGTTAGGGTACTGGAAGAAAGATGCACACTGGGGTTCTCAAGCAGTCCACAGAGCAATTCACCCTGGTTCAGTAGCCAAGGGCAGAACTGTGCACTCACAAGGTGAGATTTCTTGAGGAATCTGTCTCACAGAGAGTGACAGCTGGGGCCTGAGAGCTCAATGGTGTTATCAGGGTTGTGCAGTCCTAGGTAACATGGATTTCTGGACAACATAGGATGATCAGACCTTGCTGAGCACATCTGGCATTCAGCTGAGATGCCCAAAAGTCTAAGCCTTAGGAAGATGGGCCATATCCTAAAATAAGAGGTTAGCAATTTACAGCCTGAAGGCCAAATCCAGCTGGGTGCCTGTATGTGTTAACAGTTTCATTGGAATATATCCATATCTGTCTATGACTACTTTAACAATACAAGGGTAGACACTATGACCTATAAAGCCTAAAAATTTATTATGTGGCTCTTCACAGAAAGTTTGCTGATCCATGCTATAGAGGAAACTTAAGCTAACTTACTTTCTCCCAGCACTTTCTTGTAAAATAATGAAAAACATTAAATAAAAATTGTATTCTTTTGGTTACTTTCACACAATATTTACACATATTACTGCATTTCATTAATCCTATTTCTTAGGAAAACTACTGAATATGGTCTAGAAAAGTAATTAAAAAATATATCAATTTAATGAACAGATCTGCCATACACAAAACTATAAGGAGAACAAAACAATACAAACGTTTGTAAAAGTTAACTAAAAGAATCCCAAAGTATCATAAAAAGAATCAGTTTACGTATTTCTCTTTAGATTTCTGCACATCAACAGCAAACACTGACATCTGGTGGAAAAAAACTACAACAGATTTGAACAAGAACTGGACAGTCAACTACGTGTGGTTCTAAAATAACCACTAATGTATCTAAAACAGAAAATTTTTTTTTTTTGTAGAAAATAGCTTTAATCATTATAAAATTAAAAATAATATGGCATTTCAAAGCCCTGAAACTGGTTACAAAAAACTCACAACTATACTGGGGTCAGTATCAAATGAGGCTCAGAATCTTTAACTGATGAGAAATTAGGACCAATAATTCAATGCACATGTGAGAGCTCTCTAGTGACTAAATGATAGTAATGGTAAATGTATATGTTAGATACTGCCTTAATATGTAAATAGAAAATGTCTGAGTTGCCTATTTAAATTTCAACTCTCTAAATTCAGATCTCTTTAAAATCAGATAATGTCTTAAGGCCTGCCCTCTCTGTAACTTCCTTGTTAACTAGCATATAACTTGCTCATGATTATTACTACATAAAATTTAATTAGCAAAGCTGTATGTGGGACATTTTAGTACGATGAAGTCATTATCCCACAACATTCTGTTGAGTATGTGAATTATAATTTACTAATGAAAAGAACCATACATCCAGTCATAAGGAAAATATAAAATAGTTCCTAATATCTTACATGAAAATTAGTAAAGGGAATTTTTTCAATTATAGTTAGCTAAGGCGCCTAATGGAGTTAATCTTGACTTGTCACTCGGGCAAAGAAATGTTTTCCTATCTTGTAGAAACTGATATAACCCAACATCAAACTCTTAAGACTTTAAGTTAGCATTTACCATTTTTCAGGTTGGTGAAAATGAAAAGAAACGCTAATATTCTGGGTAAGCTAGCATGACAGGATACATACAAGGAGAATCTTCTTTGGTGGGCAAATTGGCACCATCTATCAAAACTTAAATTACCCCCGGATTCAGTAATTCCCTACTTAGGAATCTACCGATTTTATATTTGGGCATACATGTTTATGCACATACTTTTCACTGCCTATAATAGAAAAAGTTTTTTGAATTTATAAACTACTAAGGGAATTTTTAAAGTAATTAAAAATTTATAGTTTGCCCATGCAATTTTATGCAGATTTTACATAGTATGAAATCTATGTGTAATGCTATGGAAGGGTGTCAAAACACCTGGTTAAAAGGACAGGAAAAAAAATATGGGTCTATAATATGTTATCACTGTGCTGTATGTAGTTACTGATTACTCCTTGAACACTGGAGTAATTTCCACTTTTTATTTGACATGCTTTAAAAACAATTTTTTTTTAAGGTTTAATTCATTTTTCAGAGACAGAGTGTGAGGCAGGAGTGGGAGAAAGAGAGGGAGACACTGAATCTGAAGCAGGCTTCAGGCTGAGCTGTCAGCACAGAACCTGATGCAGGGCTGGAACTCATGGACCGTGAGATCATGACCTGAGCTGAAGTCAGATGCTTAACCAACTGAGCCACCCAGGCGCCCCTTACTTGACATGCTTTAAAGAGAGATACGGATATGAAGAGTTTTACTTTTTTGCCATTTTTACTGTATTTTTCAATTTTCCTAAAACATATAAATTTTTAAAAATTGAACTACTGGACAGAATCTAAGTTTTTCAAAGATAACTACAAAAAAGTCATGGCATTTTTATGCTCAGAAAAGATGTAAAAGTCCTTTAGTACTGAAATATATTAGCAGAGAATAAAGGCTAAAAAGACACCCATCACCTTAAAATGTTGGTATTTAAATAAGATTATAAAATTGTCAGCAATTGAAAATGTTTTTTTTTTTTTTAATTTTAATGTTTATTTTTTTTGAGAGAGAGAGAGAGACCACACATAAGTTGGGGAGGGGCAGAGAGAGAGGGAAAGAGAAATCCCAAGCAGGCTCCATGCTGTCAGCAGAGAGCCTGACATGGGGCTAGGGCTCATGAACTGTGAGATCATGACCTGACATGAAACCAAGAGTCAAGACACTTAACTGACTGAGCCACCCAGGAGGCCCCAAGAATTACCTTTTCTAAAAGCATTTCTCTTTCATTTTCTACCTCTTCACTCCAAACAGTCATATCATTCTTGGTTTTCTGTGTTATAGTCAGAATCATTAGTTTGTTGGTGGCTACTTCTGGAAACAGTGACTCAAAATCTATAAATAACAATAAAAATTTCAGGGAGAATTTGTTGTAAGAAGCAGTGTATAAAAGTACTTCTTTAGAAACATGGTGAGTAAGTTAAATTATTGTGATACCAACTTGGATTTATAAATGCACATTATTTTTGGAATGGATACTGAAATGAAGTTTTAATTAACTTCAGCTCTTGGATGGGCTGAAATATTACTATCAATTCTGAACAGCAAGTAAAGGTTACTTGTTATTGATCTTACAATTTTCAAAAAAAGTTTATTACGATTTTTCTCAGTATTATGTATTAGCTCAAGAAATTACAGCTGTAATAAAAAGGAGAATAACTTCAGTGAAAAAGTTACTAAAAATTCTATTCTTATCTAATGCCAGCATGAGGTCAGATGTCAGGGGACATTTGGAAGACCTTACCTCGGCCATGTAATCTTTTCTGACCAGACACATTACAGTATTAAGTTACAAAGTATTACAATTCCTATGGAATACATTATTTAACACATTAGAAAATTAGTGACATTGCCTAGTAGTACACATGAGTGTAAAAATGTATAAAAGCACAATATACCTCTTCGCAGCAATTCTGGACATGTTTGGATTGCACACTCTACTTTGGCATTTTCAAAGTAAGTTTCTGCACTGTTGATTTCTTGTTCAACAGGTGCATTATTACCCTAAGAAGAATGAGAAATATAAATAAAATCTGGAGTTCAAATAAAATATATGGTCTGTTATAAACTTGTCTTTCCTGGAAAGGTTTTAGAAATAATTCTAGTTAACTGGCTGTGGGGTAATGGTGTTATATACCCAAACTTTTCTCTATGATGAATAAAGATTTGAAAATTTAAAAATGAACACATAAATATATTAATATTCTAAGACTTGGTATGAGTAGAAGTTCGCTAAGAAACTAAAATGCCATGACTATGTCTTACAACGTTACCCTGTCTGATACTTTGATATCTACTTGTCCTTTCTTTTGTACTATAACCTGTAAAATGGGGGAAAATAGCACTAACAAAATAACATGATTAAACATAAATTCTCCTACAGGATGAGGCTTTTATTCATCTGAAATTTACTGGGCACCTACTACACATCAGCTAACAAGAGCAGCCCTACAATGGTTAAAAAGAAAAAAAAAAAAAATCCAGTCTTCACTCTTAGGTATAAAAGAGCTAGTAGAAGAAAATCAGCATGAACAAATAAATGTAATGCAATATGAAAAGTGCTACAGAGTTACAAAGAAAGTCTTTTGGCAGTCTAAATGGGGAAATGCTTTGCTGGGGGAAATCAGGAAAAGGTTGAAATCCTCATATTTGAGCTGCATGTTAATTAATGTGTATTATGTGGTTTGTAAAGAATACTAGGTAAAGCAGGTTAGAAACTGAGGAGGAAAAAACAGTCCAGCAAGAGATAAACAGTGCAAGCATATGCAATGGTTAAAGAGAATGGTGCAATTAAAATATTTACGGGTCACTTAGTGTATTTAAGTGTTTTGTGTTCCTTTTCACATTTAATCCTCATAGCAACTTTATGGGCTAGGTATTTTTATTATCCCCATCTTACATATAAAGAAACATTTAAGTAGTTTTCTCAAGGTCAAAAAACTAAGTGAAAGAGCAAACACCTGTGAAGCCAAATTTATCCTATCTCCATAGTCCATCTCACTATAATGCCTCTAAGAACTGAGGAGAGAGAAGGAGGCCTTGAACTCTGGCTTTATTAGTGAGACTGAAAGGACACAAATAGTTAAAAAGCTACATCAGAGATGGAAGCATTGTAATTTTGTCACTCTATATGGAGATATGGGAGAGAGGGGAGCCAAGTTTGGCAGAATTCTAATCTTGGGACAGTGAGAGAATGACTAAGTCACTTATGTTACTGATAACATGGGAGTGAGGACAGGTTTTCAGAGGGGTGGAAAAACCCCTAAATATTAGACATATAAAATCTAGGGTATTTTAAAGCAATAATGATGTTTGGCAGGCAGACAGAAAAGTGTCAAGAGAGGTCAACTGTCTCCAAATGTTAGGTTACCTGATATAAGCCATAGTAATTGTGAGGGGCTGTTCCTTAATATTATGGCTTCGATCAAACAGCCTGAAACTTCGCAGAAATTCAAAAAATGATGAGGATCAGGAGTTTGGCAGACACTCTGAATTGCATGTAACTTTCCATTTAGGTGAGCAACAATGCAATACCAGTTTGTTTATTGTTTTAATTTTTTTTTTTTTAAAGTAAGCTCTATGCCAAACATGGGACTTGCGTTCACAGATGCCCAGATCAAGAGTTGAATGCTTTACCGACTGAGCCAGCCAGTTGCCCCTGCAATACCAGTTTAAAAATGCATTAAAAAAGAAAAAAAAACCTCAGAAGTTGATTTTTCTAAGTCTATCTTTTTTAGTTTACTGTATCTCAAGAATTTCAGAGTTCTCAGGCATTTAAGTTTTAAATGCCTAGGAGTGTAAATCTAGTTGGAATTTGCTCCACAAAAAAATTATTTATAAAAGTGAAAAACAGGGAATCTATATTTCTAGTAATATAGAAATAAATAAATTATATTTGAATAAGCAGTTATTACACAATGTATTTTTGAAGATTTACTTAAGAGATTGTAATCTAATTTTCCTATTTTTGTTTCCTAAGAAAGAGTGAGCAGGGAAGGGGCAGACAGGGAGAGAGAATCTTAAGTAGGCTCCACACTGAGCATGGGGCTTGATCTCATGACCTGAGCTGAAATCAAGAGTCACATGCTCAGCTGACTGAGCCACCCAAGCGACCCCAAAGAGACTGTAATCTAAAGTAAAATTATATAGCCAACATTATGTATAGAACAGTGCCAAGTTTTTAAAAACTATATATGTTGTTTCTGAGAATGTTGGAATTAAGTAGGTGTTTTTAAAAACTTTTTCAATTCAAGTAACATGCTCACAGTCATCAGAAATTAATAGTGTTAATAATTAGAAAAACAGAATAAAGGATATTAACAATTTACCTGAAATTCATTCACATATTGTGCCATCACAAACTCGTGTCTTTCACTTGATAAAGGTTCTGCTAGAACATCAGGTAAAGTTTTATGAACCTGGCTTTTCTTCTGTGACACAGTCCCATTGAGGTGACAATCAAAACCTATGTTCCCAGGAAGCTGGAATCTCTGATCCTGAGGTCCAAATGGGCCCATAGTTTCATCAGGCCATACTGTTCGAGAGCCTGAAGAGGAACAACAAAATGAATCCATTTTCTCAAGTGCATTGGTGGACTGAAAGAATACTCTTCTTCCAATTAGGTATTTTTTATAAAACCGATAGATCTTTGGAATTTGCTTTCCTGTGTGAATATAAATTAGTTTTGTGTTGTTTTCAGCTCATAGGCAAGTCAATTCTAAGGAGAAGGATTTAATAAAGTACAGTAATCCATACTATGTAATACCTAATAGTCAATAAAAAAAATATAGTAAATCTTGGATGGAGTCCGGGAAGACAGCAGAGGAGGATCCTAAGCTCACCCCCTAACACAGAAACACCTAGGTTAACAGCCATATCAGTGCAACTAAACCAGGAAATAAGCCAAACACTGGCAGAATAGACTGCACAATTAATCATAGAGAAGAGGCCAATCAGGGTAGAAGGGGCACAGACGCAGCTGGAAACCATACTACTCTGAGAGACTAACCCCAAAGAGGAGAGACAAACACAGAGAAGGGAGAGGAACAGACCCCATACCAGACTTGGGGGACCCACACTGAGAAGACAAGTCACCATAACATCTGGCTTTGAAACTCAGTGGGGCTTAACTTTAAGAGTTTTTATAGTTAGTGGGTTTAGCTCTGGGAGAGCCAGAGGGTGATAGGAAACTGAGTTCTCACCCTTAAATAGAGAATGTAACAAACAATCCCACTTAGAGGCAGCATAGAACCAGCAGTTTGAAAAGTGCCTGAGGTACACATGAAGGAGATTTTTTTTTTAAACTAATCTCAACCTGTATTGAAGTGTTGGAAAAACAAGGATCTGTAGGAAACTTCTCTGAGAACACAAGAGCTGGCAGGTGCAATTCCTCTCACTCCCACTGCAGCCTAGATACCCAGACGTTTGTAGGAACCAATGTAAACACTCTCCACATAGCCTGCTAACAACCGCATGCTCACCCCTGCATTGATTTAATCCATTCAACCAGCTCCACTGGGCAAGAGTGCCTGCAACACAGCTCTGGCAAGGTCTCTCATCCTGGAAGCAGCCCTGACAGTGACCATCATCACTCCAAAGTGATTCTTGCCATGGCGAGTGGAGAAGATGACTACACACACTAGTCTGACAGACATTTCATCTGTTGGTCACACCAACCAAAAGAGCCTCTCAAACAAAACAGAAAGTACCCTGCACTTCTGTGCAGCCCCTGCAAATGGGCTGAAAGTAGGCATCTGGACTGATCACTGATGCTGCCAATTACAAGCCCTTTCCTGCCCCAAACAGGCTCTGAACTGGACAGGGACCAAACCCTGCCCACACAAGCAAAATGGACATTTGTAGCCAAATGGATTGAAGGCAAATGCAGCTGAGCCACAAGAGTATGGTACACCAAACCCACATAAAAGACAACCTTAAAATGCCCAGTTCTGGAGAAGAGGGGGCATTGTGCTACAAGGCACCACAAGATCTCTTCTTCATAAGGCCATTACTTTCAAGATCAAGAGAGATGTATCTTGCTTTCCAAATATATAGAAACAAACACAGAAATGAAGAAACAGAGGAATATGTCCCAAATGAAAGAACAGGATGATACCAAGCAAACAACTAAATGAAATGGAGATAAAAAATATGCCTGCTAAAGATTTCAAATGCTCACAAATATACTTACTGGATTCGAGAAAAGAGTGTAGCATCTCATTGAGACCTTCAACAAAGAGACAGAAAATATAAAAAGAACCAGTCAGAGATTGACTCTACAACTGAAATAAAAAATACACTGTGGGGAATGAATAGCATTGTTGAGGAGGAAGAAGAATGGATCAGTGACTGGAAAGACAAGGTAATAGCAACCACACTGAACAGGAGATAAAAAAAAAAAAAAAATAAAAAAAATGAAACTTTGGGAACTCAATGACACCATCAAGTATAATAACAGTTGTATTAACAGAGATCCTGGAAGGAGAAGAGAAAAGGGAATGGAAAATTTATTTGAAGAAATAATGGCTTAAAATTTCACAAGTGTGGGGAAGAAAACAGAAATTTAGATCCAGCAGCATAGAGAACACCCCTAGCAAAATCAACTGAAGGAGGTCCACAACATCACGTATAGTAATTAAAATGGAAAAAGGAGTGATAAAGAGAATTTTTAAACCTCCAAAGAAAATAGTTACATACAAGGGAAATCTCATAAGGATATCAGCTGATTTCCAAGCAGAAACACTGCAGGCCAGAAAGGAATGGCATGATATTTAAAGGGAATTCTCTGAGTGGAAAGAAAAGGCCATTACACAGAATAAGAAAATTAGGAAAAAATCTTACAGGTAAATACAAACAATAAAAGTAGTAGATTAATCACTTATAAAACCAGTATGGAGGTTAAAACACAAAAGTAGTATCAATTATATCTATAAAAATCAGTCACTAAAATCAGAAATAAAAATATGTCAAGTATGACATCACACACATAAAATGTGGGGATGGGTAAAAACTTCATGCTTTTAGAATGGGTTCAAACATAAGTGACTGTCAATTTAATGTAGACTGCTGTACATATAAGATGTTCTATGTGAACCTAATGGTAACCACAAATCAAACACCTATAATAGATGCGCAAAAAATAAAGAAATCCAAGCATATCACTAAAGAAAGCCAAAAACCATAAGAGAGAAAGAGAAGGCAACAGAGAACTACAAAAACAACCAAAACCAATTAACAAAATGGTAATAAGTACATACTAATAATTACTTTGAATGTAAATGGACTAAATGTTCCAATCAAAACAGTAAGATGGGTGAGTGAATGGATGAAAGAGCAAGATCCACCTAAATGCTGTGTGAAAAGACTCACTAAAGACACAGGCAGATTGAAAGTGAAGGGGTGGAAAAACATTACCATGCAAATGGAAGTGAAAAGAAAGCTGGGGAAGCAATAGTTCTTTCAGAAAAAAAATAGACTTTAAAAGAAAGACTGTAAAGAGACAAAGAAGGGTACTACAAAGGGAAGAGTCCAACAAGAGGATGTAACAATTGTAAATATTTTTGCAGCCAACATGAAAGCACCTACATACATAAAACAAGTATTAACAAAAAGAAGGTGACAGCGATACAGTAATAGAAGACTTTAATACCCCACTTACATCAATGGATAGATCATCCAGAAAAATCACCAAAGAACTAATGGCTTTGAGTGACACACTGGGCCAGATGAACCTAACCTACATTCAGAACATCCAATCAAAAATAACAGAATACACATTCTTTTCAGATGCACATGGAATATTCTCAAAAGATGTTACATTACAAAACAAGTCTCAGAAAGTTCAAAATCACTGAAATCACATAATGCATCTTTTCTCATTGCAACACTGAAACTACAAATCAAGGTTAAAAAAAATTGGAAAGAATACAAACACATGGAAGCTAAATAAAATGCTACTACACAATGAATATGTCAACCAAGAAATCAAAGAGGAAATAAATACATGCAAACAAATAAAAATGAACACACAATGGTCCAAAATCTTGAGATTCCTCAAAAACCTGTTCTAAGAGGGAAGAATATACAGCAATACAGGCCCACCTAAAGAAGCAAGGAAAATCTCAAACAGCCTAACCATACACCTAATGGAGCTAGAAAAAGGAGAGCAAACAAAGCCAAGGAAAGGAAATAATGTAGAGCAAAAATACATAAAATGAAGACTAAAAAAACAATACATCAATGAAACCAGGAGCTGGTTCTTTGAAAAGAACAACAAAACTGATAAACCTTCAGTCAGACTCATTAAAGAAAGAAGACTCAAATAAAATCAGAAATGAAGGAGAAATAATGACACCACAGAAACACAATGGATTATAAGAGAGTTTTAGGAAAAATAATATGCCAACAATTTGGACAACCTACAAGAAACGAATAAATTCTTAAAAACACAATAACCTTCCAAAATTGAATCAGGAATAGAAAATATAAACAGACTGGTTACTAGCAATGACACTGAATCAGCAACCAAAAAATTTGCTTTGTTCGTTTCTTACATTCCACATGAGTGAAATCATATGGTATTTGTCTTTCTCTGACTTACTTCACTTAGCAAATGCTATGTCCACCCATGTCACTGCAAATGGCAAGATTTCATTCTTTTTTATGGCTGTGCAGTATTCGATTGCATATATATATATATATATATGTACATATACATACACACATCTTCCTTATCCATTTATCAGTTAATAGTACTTGGGCTGTTTCCATAATTTGGTTATTGCAGATAATGCTATAAACATTGGGGTGCATGTATCACTTTTAATTAGTATGTTTGGATTGTTTAGGTACACATCTAGATGTGCAATTGCTGGATCACATAAGTGTGTATATATACACACACACACCAGCAACTGCACATCATACATACATATACACACATATATATATACACAATATATATATGTGTGTATATAGTTTATACACACAGAAATCTGTTACATTTCTATATACTAATAAAAGGAGAGAGAGAAATTAGGAAAACAATCCCATTTATAATAGCACCAAAAAGAATTAAATACCTGGGAATAAACTTAACCGAGAGGTAAAAGACTCATACTCTGAAAACTGTAAAACATTGATAAAAGAACTGAAGATTCCACAAACAAATTGAAAGATATGTGATGCACATGGATTTGGAGAACCAATATTGTTAAAAATGTCCATATTATCTAAAGCAATCTACAGATTTAACGCAACTCCTACCAAAATTACCAACAGAAGTTTCACGGAACAGGACCAAATAATCCTAAAATTTGTGTGGGACCACAAAAAACCTTTAACAGCCAAAGCAATTGTGAAAAAGAACAAAACTGAAGGTACCACAATCCCAGACTTTAAGATATACCACAAAGTCAGTAATCAAAGCAGTATGGCACTGGCACAAAAACAGTCACATTGATCAATGCAACAGAATAGAGAGTCCAGAAATAAATTCACACTTTTATGGTCAATTAATTTACAACAGAGGCAACAATTTGTAACGGGAAAAAGATAGTCTTCAACAAATAGTGTTGGGAAAATTGGTTAGCTGCATGCAAAAGAAATGAAACTGGACCACTTTCTCATATACAAAAATACTCTCAAAATGGATTAAAGGTCTCAATGTGAGAGCTGAAACCATAAAACTCCTAGAAGAAAACAGGCAGGAAAAAAAAAAAAAATGGCAGTAATTGCTTTGACATCAGCTACAGAAACATTTTTCTAGATATCCTTTGTCAAGGGAAACAAAAGCAAAATTAAACTATTGGGACTATATCAAAATAAAAAGCTTTTTTGCACAGTGAAGAAAACTATCAACAAAAGGACTACAAATCAAAAAGGCAGCATACTGAATGGGAGAAGACATTTGCAAATAATGTTTCTGATAAGAGAATAATAATATACAACATATATAAAGAACTTACATAATTTAACATCAAACACCTGCCTCCCCCCACCCTGCCCTGCCAAATCAAATTAAAACATGGAGAGAACAGACATTTTCTCCAAAGACAATGGTCAAAAGACACATGAAAAGATCTGAACATCACTAATCATCAAGGAAATGCAAATCAAAAACCACAATGAGATATCACATTACGTCTGTCAGAATGGCTAACATGAAAACTGAAGAAATAATAAATTTGGTGAGGATGTGGAGAAAAAGGTACACTTGTGAAAGATGCACTGTTGGTGGTAATGCAAGCTGGTGCAGTCACTGTGGAAAACAGTATGGAATTTCCTCAAAAAATAAAAAACAAAATTACCATATGATTGGTGCAGTCACTGTGGAAAACAGTACGGAATTTCCTCAAAAAATAAAAAAACAAAATTACCATATGATTCAGTAATTCCAGTACTGGGTATTTAACCAAAGAAAACAAAAACACTAATTCGAAAAGATACATACACCCCTACGCTTACTGAAGCATTAGTTACAATAGCCAAGATATGGAAGCAACTCAGTGTCCATCAACAGATGAATGGGTAAGAGGATGTGGTGTATATATACACAATGGGATATTACTTCACAATAAAAAAGAATGAGATCTCGCTGTCTGCAACATATGGATGGATGCAGTGGGTATAATAATAAACAACATAAGTCAAAGACAAATATTGTATGATTTCACTCTTATGTGGAATTTAAAAAACAAAGCAACAAATAAGGGGAAAAAGAGACTGAATCTTAAATATAGAAAACTGGTGGTTGCCAGAGGGAAGGTGGTTGGGAGGGAAGGGTGAAATAGGTGAAGGGAATTAAGAGTACACTTATGTGATGAACAGGGAATAATGTATAGAAAACCAAATTTTTTGGTTTAAATCATATTGTACACCTGATACTAATATAACATTGTATATTAATTATATTTGAATTAAAAAAATACAATAAATGCTTACTGATGTTGAACAAAGTCTAGGACACATTAAAAGAAAAAGGTAAGTCAAAAATAGTCTATGTGACATTTATTCTACATTCTTACATTTATGCTTTTATTTTTTAAGTTTATTTTTCTTTTTTAAAGAGAGAGCACATAAGCTAGGAGAAGGGTAGACGGAGAGAGAGAATTTTTTTTTTTTTAATTTTTAATGCTTATTTATTTTTGAGAGAGACAGTGTGCAAGTGGGGGAGGGGCAGAGAAGGAGGGAGACACAGAATCCAAAGCAGGTTCCAGGCTCTGAGCTGTCAGCACAGAGCCTGACGCAGGGCTTGAGCTCATGAACCGTGACAACATGAACTAAGCTGAAGTCAGAAGTTTAACTGACTGAGCCACACAAGTGTCCCTATGTTTTTAAATACAGGAAAAAAGATCTAAAAGATACTGAACTTAATAGTGGTTACCTTTGGAGAGGGCCATTCAACTGCAGTTACCTGAGGGCACAAAATATTAATAGACTGGGAAAAAAAATCTCATATCAACCAATGTGACCTAATGTCCTGTTTATAGTCACAGGAGTTAATATGGATTAAATTCTTACAGAAGAACACAGCACATTGCTTAAATCTTGACAAATATCTTACCTTGTGAAAAATATAAAAAGATCTAGAAAAGAACAAAGTAGAAAATAAAACAAAAAAGTAGAGCAGTTTTGTTTAAAGGGATAATTGCTGCAGAATTAGTTGACAATAAAACTATTTTTTAATACTTTGCTAGAACTAAATGAGTAGAAATGGGTATGATAGAATGGCTGCCCCACCACTAGATCTAAAGTGCTACCATATCCCTTTTGCAGACCTATGACAGACATCACCCATCAATCATGGACTTCTTTCACGACTAACAGACCCTGTCTCATGATTCTCAACCCAAATTAGTCTAATACTTCCCAAAGTTTTAAGTATTTAAGAATCACCTGAGATCTTTGTTAATACGCAGAATCTGATTCGTAATGTTTGGCGTGGGGCTCAGGATTCCTCCTTTCTAACACATTCTCAGATGATGCTGATGCTACTGATCTGCAGATCACACTAAGCCAATAAGGCTAGATCTAGATAGCCATTAAAACTGACTTGAGTTAGTTCACAAAGTAAAACATTGCAGGAGTACTGACAATATGGACTCTAATTTTGGTCTTTCATTTTGTTCATGTTTGCTGAATCACCTCTCTTAGGGCCACATGTTCCAGATTCTTCGGAGATTAAAATACGTATTGTAGAAATGCCTACAAGGCTGGGGCAGGGAAAGACTTGTTCTGGCCTCCCATAAATCTGTTAGCGATAACATAGTATTTCTTTCCTCTTTCTGATGTACAGGTGGTGCCCCAAGATCTAATTGAAGGTTAGCTGTCAATTAGGTGCATGCATGCCCTTTGAAGTACATGTAAACCCTTTGATCTCACTATAATGACCTTTGTCCTTGTCTCCTTGCTCTATAAAATCAATGCACTAAGGTATGGATTTTACAGAGAATAACTATTTAGCTGCTGTGGACTGCCCTCTGTCTGATCCCACCTGTAAGTTACCCTGAATAAAACTGTGTAAACTGTATGAACTGGGGTGTTTTGTTTTCTGGTCTCAAAGTGCCTCAGTTTGGGGGATACTTTAATGTCTCTCCCCCACCTTCTAACAAAGATTTCAGGTATTTTGAAGAAGATGAGTTTTAAAGACTGAAGATCTAAGTTCCTTTAAAAAAAAGAAATATCCCATATTAATAGTAGATTTGAGTATATCTTTATGTGTTGGCTGGTTATTTAGGTTTTCTCTTCTTGGAATACCTGTTCATATGCATTTCTAAAAAGAATTTTCTGGGGCACCTAGTTGATTCAGTACATGGAGCATGCGACTCTTGATCTCGGGGTTGTGAGTTCAAGCTCCATGCTGGGTATGGAGCCTACTTAAAAAAAAATTTTGGTTTTTTATTGGTTGTCTGTTTCCAACTGATCTCTATAAAAATTCTTTATATATTCAGCAATCTATACATTTTGATTGACACATTTTTCATTTATGATACATTATATGGTTAGCCTTGAGAATATATAAACTGGGGAGTAATAAGAGATGAAGTTATAAAAGAAAAACAGGGCAAGAAAACCAGGGAAGGTTTTCTTCCCCTGGTCATCTTACGTGACACCGTAAGTAATGTATTGCAAGTAAAAAGATTTCTGTGTGGAATCCCTTTAGGATATATTAGGATATATATTCTTACTTAAATCTACTCATAGAACTAAAAAAAACACAAAACTGTTTTTAGAACTTGAACAATGATGCATAGCTTGAGGACAGTTTGTGAAATGCTAGTGAAAGCAGTGGGAAATAACCAAGGTTTATCAAGGAAGTAACATGATGAAAATGTTTTAGACTTAATATGATAGTGATGTGCAAACTGGATTAGAAGAAGCAGACTTTGTAGATGTGGGTAAGTTATTGATTCAATAAGAATTCATATATTGAGGACTTCTGGGAAGATGACTAGACAGGAGGATCCTGAGCTCACTTTGCCCCATGGACACAACAGGGTTAACAGCCATATCAGAACAATTAACTCTGAAAACATCCTGAAGACTGGCAGAATAGACTTTCTACCGTTAATCATACAGAGAGGGCCATATCACAAAAAGAGTAACAGGGGCAAAGATGCAGTCAGGAACCAACCCCTGCAGAGAGACTAACCACAAATTAGAGGGTACCCACAATCATAGAGAAGGAGCACCTCAGGCTTGGGGTGGGGGGAGAACCTACACTAGGAAGATGAGTCTGCATAACATTTGGCTTTCAGAAGCAGAGGAGCGAGTGAGCGAGTTATTTATTTATTTATTTATTTCAATCAGGCTTAACTCTAGGTACTTTAAAAATCAGCAGACTTAGCTCTAAGAGAGGCAGAAAGAGATACGAAATTGAAGCATAACAACCTTAAAAAAAGCATAACAACCCAGTTGAAATACAATATAAAAGTAACAATTTGAGAAGAGCCTGGGATCTTTAGGAGACTTCTCCAAGAATCCTGGCCTCAGTCTAGACAGCAGGCCACTTGCAAGAACTAGCAGGAGCACTCTTCCACCTGTCTTGCTACCATCATGTGCCCTGCTACAGTGCTCCCTTTCAGATCTACCCTATCCAATCTGCCACGCTTAGCAGCCATCCTGCCAAAGGAACTCGTGCCATGAAATACCTTGCAAGCAGATATGGCAAGAACCTGTGTCACTCTAAAGAGACTCCTGCTCTAGGAAGAAGGAAAGATAATCACACACACCTGGGCACACTCAGTCCCAGCAGCTGAACCTTATAGTGGCATTGCAAAGACAGTGCCCCAATAATCAGTGCAACTGCAGCCCCAGCAGATGGACTGAGGGCAGGCATCTGGTTGACTGTTGATGCTGCCCAACTACAAATACCTTGGTGGCTCCAGACTGGCCCCTTGACAGCACAGGGACCAAATGCACACAACAAGCAAAGTGGGCCACTGCAGCTTACTGGACAAAAGGCAAACAAGGCTCAGCCACAACAGTAGGGAGCAAGCAATCTGCGGTGGAGACAGGCCTGAAGTTCCTGGCTCTGGAGAACAGGAGAAATTGTGTTACAGGGTACCACAGTACCTCTTCTTCATAAGGCTATTACTTTCAAGATCAGGATAAAAAGCTGACTTTCCGAATACGAGGAAACACACACAGATAGTTAAACAAAATGAGTAGACAGAGGACTACACATCCCAAATGAAATGAGAACAAAACCACAGCCAAGACCTAAATGAAATGGAGTTATCTCAGTATTTGGAAAAAAAAACAAAAAAAAACAAAAAACAAAACAAAACAAAAAAAAAACTATCAGGAATCAACAGCAGATTACAGGACACAGAAGGATGGATCAGTTACTGGGAAGATACAGTAATGGAGAACAACCAAGCTGAAGACGAGAAAGAAAAAGAAAACATTGAATGTGCCTAAAAGAAATAAAGAGGAAATACAAAATACATGAAGACAAATCAAATGAAAACGCAATGTCCAGAATCTTTGGAATGTGATGAAAGACGTTCTAAGAGGGAAGATTACAGAAACACAGCCATACCTCAAGAAGCAAGAAAAATCTCTAATAACCTAATCTTGTATCCAAAGGAGGTAGAAAAGAAAAAGCACAAAACCAACAGAAAAAAGGAAATAACAGATTAGAGCAGAAACAAGTAAAATGGAGACCACCTCCACCCCCGCCAAACCCACAATAGGTCAATGCAACCATGATCTAGTTCTTTGATAAACATCAGTAAAATTGATGAACCTTTAGTCGGACTCACCAAAGGAGAGAAAAATCAAGTAAATAAAACCATAAATAAAAGAGGAGAAATAACAACTGACATCACAGGTACACGAAACACAAATTGGGAATATCATGTAAACTTATATATCAACAGAAAGCAGAATATAACAGGAATGAAAAAATTCCTAGAAACATAAATTTCCAAAACTGAATCAGGAATATAAAATTTACACAGACCAATTACTAGCAATGACATTGAAACAGTATTCAAAAAAAATTCCTAACAAACAGAAGTCTAGAATCAGATGTCTTCACAGGTGAATTCTAACAAACATATAAAGAAGAGTTAATACCTATTGTTCCAGAAATATTCCAAAATATAGAAGATGAAGGAAGCTTACAAATTCATTTCATCAGGCCAGCATTACCCTGATACCAAAACCAGATGAAGACACTACAAAAAAGGAAAAGTACGTACCAACATCTCAAATGAACACAGATGCAAAGATCCTGAACAAAAAATTACTAAACAAAATCCAACTATGCATTAAAAAAATCATTCACAATGATTAAATGCACCTTATTTCAGGTACACAAGGGTGGTTCAGTATTTGCAAATCAAAGTGATAGATCACATTAAGAGAAAGGACACATGTGAGATGGGATAGACATTGGTATGGCCCTCTTTGGAAAACTGCATCTTCTACACCAGGCAAAGAGGTCGAAGACTATGGGGTTTATCTATAGGGATATGAGGGATCTGACACAAGGGATAAGCCCAAGGAGAAAGGAAGCATCACTGGTTCTGGGAACTCTGTGTAGTGAGAAGAGGCAAAGATGTCCAGATGCTTCCCAATATTCATTCTCCCTCTTTTTTAATAACAGGATTTCTGGGGCGTCTGGGTGGCGCAGTCGGTTAAGCGTCCGGCTTCAGCCAGGTCACGATCTCGCGGTCCGTGAGTTCGAGCCCCGCATCAGGCTCTGGGCTGGTGGCTCAGAGCCTGGAGCCTGCTTCCGATTCTGTGTCTCCCTCTCTCTCTGCCCCTCCCCTGTTCATGCTCTCTCTCTGTCCCAAAAATAAATAAACGTTGAAAAAAAAATTAAAAAAAAAAAATAACAGGATTTCTAAATTTTGGTTGGACACATTGGCCGCCTAGCTCAATGACCCCATTTCCCAGCTTCCCTTGCACCTAGGTAAAGTCATATGATTAAGTTCTGAGATGCAAGGAAAGTATTAGATGGATATTTCAAAATGTGTCTTTTAAAGGGAGAGAGCACATTTCCCTCCAACCTGCTGCTTAGAATACAACATACGATGGCTGTACAACTTGCAATCATTTTGGACCAGGAGGAGCAGAGCTGCACCTGTTAGTAGAGCAGTGAGCTGGAAGGAGCTTGGCTCCCTGATAACTTTGTTGAATGACTCAAGAACCCCACAACCTATTTCTAGACAGATTTGGATGTGAAAGAGATATAAACTTCTAAATTGTTTAAAATATTAAAAAGAAAAAAGAACAAAAACCATATGATCATCTGAACGGACGTAAAAAAAGCAACTGAAGAATATAACATCCTTCAAGATTAACTCTCAACAAAGTAGGTTCAGAGGGAACATATCTCAACATAATGAAGGCTGTATTTGAAAAATTCAGTTTCATACTCAATGGTGAAAAACTGAGAGTTTTCCCCCTAAGATCAAGAATAAGTTAAGAATATTCACTCAACAGTTTTATTCAACATTGTACTAGAAGTCCTAGCCAGGGCAATCAGGCAAGAAAAAGAAATAAAAGGCATTCAAAATAGTAAAGAAGATGTGAGATTTCCACTGTCTGTAGCTGACATGATACTATATACCGAAAACCCTGAAGACTACCAAAAAGTACTAGAATAACTGAATTCAATAAAGTTACAGGATAGAAAATTAATATAGAGAAATTTCTTGCATTTCTGTACACTAATAATGAAATAACAGAAAGAGAAATTAAGAAAACAATTCCATTTACAATTGCACCAAAAATAAAATACCTAGGAATAAACTTAACAAGGGAGGTGAAAGACCAGTACTCAGGAAACTATAAAACACTGAGGAAATAAAGATGTCACAAATGACAGACATATGATGCACATGAATTGGCAGAGCCAATATTGTTAAAATTTCCATCATTACCCAAAGCAATCTACATATTTAATGCAATCCTTATCAAAATAGAATTTTTCACAGAACTAGAATAAATAATCCTAAAATTTGTATGGACCCCCCCCCCCAAAAAAAAGCCCATGTAGAAAAAGCAATGTTGAGAAAGAAGTGCAAAGCTGGAGGTATAACAATCCCAGTATTCAAGATATACTACAAAGCTGTAGGATTGAAAGCAGTATTGCATTGGCACAAAAACAGACACATAGATCAGTGCAACAGAATACAGAGGCCAGAATTAAATCCACACTTACATGGTCAATTAACCTATGACAAAACAGGCAAGAATATACACTGGGGAAAAGACAGTATCTTCAACAAATGGTGCTGGAAAACTGGACAGCTACATGCAAAAGAATGAAATGGAACCACTTTCTTACACTAATACACAGAAACAAAATCTACATGGATTAAAGACATAAATGTGAGACTTGAAACCATAATACTGGAAGAAAACATAGGCAGTAAGGTCTTTGACATTAGCTATAGAAACATTTTTCTAGATATAGATCCTAAGACAAGGGAAACAAAAGCAAAACTATTGTTACTACACCAAATTAGTAAACTTTTGCATGGAGCAATGAACCACTGATAAAGCAAAAAAGGCAACATATGACAAAGCAAAATATATGACAAAGCAAAAAGGCAAATGGGAGAAAATATTTGCAAATGATATATCTGATAACAGGTTAATATCCAAAACATGTAAAGAACTTACACAACTCAGCATCAAAAAATCCCAAATAATCCAATTAAAAATGGGCAGAGGACCTGAACAGACACCCAGGCACATACAGGTTGGCAACAGACACAGGAAAAGATGCCCAACATCACTCATCATCAGGGAAAGTCAAATGAAAACCACAGTGAGATATCACCTTAAACCTTCAGAATAACTAAATCAGAAACTCAAGAAATAACAAATTTTGGCAAGGATGTGGAGAAAAAGGAACCTTCCTGCATGTTGGTAGGAATGCAAACTGATGCAGCCACTGCAGAAAATACTATAGATGTTCCTCAAAACATAAAAATAGCATTACCATATGAGACAGTAATTCTACTACTGGGTATTTACCCCCTCCTCCTCAAAACACCAAAAACATGAATTCGAAAAGATACATGCACTGGTATGTTTACTGCAACATTATTTATAATAGCCAAGATATGGAAGCAACCCAAGTGTCCACTCATAGATGAATGGATAAAAGGTGTGGTGGATATATACAATGGAATATTACTCAGCCCTAAAAAAGAATGAGATCTTACCATTTGTAACAACATGGATTGACCTACAGGGTATAATCGTAAATGAAACAAGCCACTCAGAGAAAGACAAATACTGTACAATTTCACTCAGGTGTAAAGTTTAAGAAACAACACAAATGACCAAAAAAAACCCAGACTCTTAAATACAGAGAACAAACTGGTGGCTGCCAGAGGGGAGGCTGGTGAGAATTCAGGCAAAAAAGATAAAAGGTTTAAGGGTACACTTATCCTAAGGAGCACTGAGAAATACAGAGAATTGTTCAATCATTACAGTGTACATCTGAAACTAATAAAACACTGTATGTTAATTATGCTTGAGTAAAAATAAATAACATAATTATTTTAAATAGTACAAATCCCACGTCTAATGTCACACAATCTTAACTGTCCATGACCAGATTGAAACTATTCAGAGTTAAATCATTGGTAGGGTCAAAAGGAAGACTGTCTTGGCATTCAGTAAACAAGGTGGGAAAGAGACAGGGAAACAAACTATGTTTTTGGCAGTAACTAAGTTATATAGTGTAAAATTTGTTCTATATTAGGCCCAGGTGAGTTAAAATACCTTAGCAGAGTCAAGTGGTCACTCATGGGAAATAAATTAATTCTCCTGGACACTGGGGGTATGAATTAGTGACTTGGAAGAGGCAATTAATCTCAAATGGATAAGCATGTAACTTTAATTGCTCTCTATCCACAGTTCCCTTACAATCAAACACAGATCCCCATGCAGTGTAGTTTTATGCAGATAAGCCCAAAGCTCTATACTGATTCAAGACAACAATGTCTCCAGGTGGTAAAAACTGTTTTAGCATATTGGAAAAAACATGAACACTGGTCAAGGAATCTGCAACAGAGACACAATAAATACTAAAATTGAGACTATCAAGGGGGGCCTGGGTTGAGCATCTGACTCGAATTCAGCTCAGGTCATGATTTCAGAGTGGTAGGATTAAGCCCACACTGGGCTCCTTGCTGAGTGTGGAACCTGCTTAGGATTCTCTCTCTTGGCACCCCTCTCCCCTGCTCATGCTTGCACACTCTCTCTGAAATAAATATGAAATAAAGTAAAATAAAATACTATAGAATAGAAAAAATAAAATAAAATTGAGACTACTGAAAACTTTATGGATTTTGTTACGAAAGTTTTGTTTACAACAGTTAACACAAATTCCTCCAAGCAAATTAGAGGTGTGGCAATAAAGTGAAAAAGATGTTATATATTATTTAGGGCTATCAGATCTCTCGGCCTACTTCTCAAACTAATTGTTTTCAATTTTTTTTAAAATTACTTTTTATTTTTTTAGAGAGAGAGAATGTGTGAGTAGGGGGAGAGGGCCACAGGGGGAGGAGAAGAGGGATGGAGGGAGGGGGGAGATGGGGAGGGAGAGGGGGAGAGGCTTCTGAAAATCTGAAAATCTCAACATTACATCATGCCATGATTTGGTGAGTTCAGGTATCTAGACACTCATTAGGAAATCAAAGAGCTGTGCAGTATCCTACCTTTAAAAAAAAAAAAAAAAAAAAAAAAAAAGAGAGAGCTTTGGACAACACCTGAGTTTGGAGTTCTGCCTAACACAAGTTTCTCCACTTGGATACATTACTTTCTGTTTCTGGTAGCACCGTCTAATGAAAACTGTAAAGTTTAGGGGAAATTACATATATAAGTCATTTGCTGCCATTTCCTATGGAAAAGGTCAGTAAATATCAGATGCTATTATCATCTGATCTGTGAAGATGTACAATTTTGTGGACATATAAATAGTAAAAATTATCCCCAAAATGTATTCCCCTAAAAATATAATACAACCACTTCAGGCGATGTGTTTGGCAGAACATTTTAGTACTTAATCTAGCCACAACTTTGGAGAAAGAAAAAGAATACCATTACAAACGATTTGTAACATCCAAAATAAATATTGAAATACTCCCACTAGCAGTTAATACACAGCTAGCACATTAATTTAGGTAATTGTGGTTATCACTGCTTTAGACTAATTCAGCCATTACATGCGCAGGGACATTCATCAGAAAATGTTAATTGGTAGTTTTCTATAGTTAGGTGGGCAGTACTTCAAAACCCAACACATGAACACTGGATCCAACAGAACTCCAATTCAAAAATTTAGAAAGATGCATACATATGCTGTAAGAAAATAGTGATATAAGTATCCATATTTGTAATGACAGATGCTGTGTGTTTGTGTAGCCATGCCTTAAAAAGTCATACCTGATGCAAAATAGTTCCCTTGGTGGAGATTTCGCTAAATCATTGTAAAGGTCACATTATTTGTTTACAGCTATTGTGATGACTTTATTAAGGCCACAAAGTTTTTTTTTTTTTTTTTTTTTTTTTAAATTTTTTTTTTTTCAACGTTTATTCATTTTTGGGACAGAGAGAGACAGAGCATGAACGGGGGAGGGGCAGAGAGAGAGGGAGACACAGAATCAGAAACAGGCTCCAGGCTCTGAGCCATCAGCCCAGAGCCCGACGCGGGGCTCGAACTCACGGACCGCGAGATCGTGACCTGGCTGAAGTCGGACGCTTAACCGACTGCGCCACCCAGGTGCCCCAAGGCCACAAAGTTTTTAAGTAATGGACTAGGAACGCCAACCTAGGTTTTTTCATATTAAAGTTCCCATATTTCATACTGCATTACCTTATGAAAATCACTGGTTAAGCTTCTCACTTTGGAACAGCTTTTGTGTATTTTATTGGAAGGAAGGGGTGTTGATTATGGGAAAGTGATTATTTACTACTTTTTAAATGTGTATTTATTTTTGAGAGAAAGAGAATGAATAGGGGAGGTACAGACAGAGAGGGGGACAGAGGATCCGAAGCAGGCTCTGCACAGGTAGTGTGGAGCCCAATGCAGGACTGGAACCCACAAACCGTGAAATCATGGAAACAAAGTCAGAAGCTCAATGGACTGAGCCACCCAGGTGCCCCTGGGGAAGTGTTTAAAGTGATTCGAAAAAATATTTTTAGGTATTTTCAGGTCATAAATGGAAAGACATGATGGTACATGATTCTATGACAAGTTATTCAGATTATGTTCTGCTGCCTTTGGAAACTAAAGTTTAAGCCATTGAGCTCTGGTTTTAGAAAAAGAGCACTATTTTCAGAATCATTAATAAAATGTAGATGAAATTGAAGTTCTTAATATTACAACCCCCAGCATGATTCATAAATAAAGTGGAAAATCTTTATCATATATATTGTCCAACACAGGCAACTACTTAGATGGTTTAGTGAAGGTCAAGAATATTGTAAATACCTTACAAAAATACCGGAATTTTACTATTTATAAATTGATAAGATGAATGAATTAGAAAGAAACATACCGACAGTAGTCTTAATAGTTCTAAAGGTCTATGGTTGCCCTCAAAAACAAAAAGATTACTGACATTAGGTGTATGTATCCAAAACATACAATATGAAAAAGTTTGGTGAATTCCTGTATTTTCTATGTTATTTAATAACATTTGATGGTTATAATTACTATGAGATTTTTTCACTCTGGTATAATTCTGTGTTTATCACATCTTAGCTAGTATTCAAACTAGACATTTAGAGTTTGGAAGCTGTAACCGTGTTGTCATAAGTTAGATATTCATTGCTACACTGAGGAAATATTATTTCAAGGTGTTTTTTTCTTTTTCATGCCATGGCCCTCTTTTCAGAATGTTTTTAATCTTTTTAGTATTTATTTTTGAGAGAGAGAGAGAGAGAGAGCAAACAGGGCCAGGGGGAGGCAGAGAGAGAGAATATGAAGCAAGCTCGGCACAGTCAGTACAAAGCCCGACAAGGGCTTGAACCAACAAACCATGAGATCATGACCTGAACCAAATGTGGACGCTCAACTGACAGAACCACCAAGTCACCCCCATAATGTTTTGAAATGCACACAGTACATATATTAAAGACTTGATTATGTTTAAATATTTATCAAAATATTTTTGAAATTTGTGACAATATATGTGTTTTATGAATGCTTAATGTTACAGGATTTGTAATTCTGATTCAGTGAAACTATACATGGTATTGAGATATCATCAACAACTACACAGACTCTCCTCAGCTCATGATGGCTCCACTTGGGATTTTTCGACATTATTATGGTGTAAGAGCAATACACATTCAATAAAGACCACCACTGAAATTTGAACACTTCATTATACATCAGGCTTTGTGTTAAAGTGAGTTTGCCCAATTGTAGGATAACGTAAGTGTTCAGAGCACGTTTATGGTAGGTGAGGCTAAACTATGATGTCGGGCAGGTTAGTGTATTAAGTGCATTTTCAATTTATGATGTGCTCAATTTACAATGGATTTATCTGGACATAATGCCACTGTAAGTCAAGGGAGATCTCTAATGTGATAGGAAAAGATCTGTGTTTTCTGTTGGTGACAAGTCACAGGACCTGCTAATCACACAGGATGTGTTGTCTATATTCACAATGAAAAGAAATGCTAAATTTCAGTTGAATGTTAGTGAAAAGAAAAATGTAATGTTGTCCATCCAAATTTATTCTATGCATGGACCCCACATTCAGAAAGCCTGCGGGTAATATGTTTTCCAAAATTTTGTATCAACAGTGATTATTTACTGGTATTGCATGCTTTGGGGCTCCTACTATAGTATCCTTGCAATTTTCAAAGTAGACTGAACATTCTTTACCAAATGCGCTGATCTACATTTTGTTGTCTAACATGACGGAAGGCTTATTTCTGAGTCACGTAACACTAAGGCAGGTGGCTCTCTTCTATAAGGTAATTCAAGGGCCCAGACTTCTTCCATCTGTGTCGGCATTAGCATCTAGGGCCTTGCTGTTAATAAATTCTGCTGATGGAAGGGGAAGAGGGTGTGAAAGGAGCACTCCAGCTTCTTAGAAAACTTTGGCCCAGAGTTGGCACCCAGCAGCACCACCCACACTTCCTTTGGCAAGAATCAGTCACATGGCCCCATCTGGGTATCACTTCCTGGTAATGACTTCACACAATGGAAGGGAAAACACGAAATTTGGCTGGACAGTAGCTGCATCGACCACGATCAAGTTTTCTCTCATAACTTTTATACGGTAGAGTTGAGGGATAGTTTTCCTACATACTGTACCATCCCTCACATTCCTGAAATGAACTCTACTTGGGTTTGGCAGATGATGGTTTTTCTGAATTGTTGAGCTGGATGAGAGGAAAGAAAGACAAACAAAACCAACTGGTAGCTCTTGCTCTGTGAATGGAAGCACCTAAGCTACAAACCTAGGAGTCATCTTTGAAGTGTCCTTCTCTTTCCTCCTCAAAGGTACTCTATCAGCTACTGCTTCCTATTTATTTTACCTCCTAAGTACAACTTCAATCCGGACTTCCCCTGCCACATCCTCACTTCAGACCCTCATAAATTCTCTCCTGGATGACTTCTATAATAGCTTTCCGACTAAACATTCGGCCTGCAGCTTTGTCCCTCGACTGAGGCCATTTTCTCTACCAATATTCTCAAATTTTAAAAACTTCACACCTCTGTAAGTGAACAAATTGGGCACACATTGGGCACATCTCAACACATGCACTCTGACTTCTTTAGAAGTCGTGCATGCTTCCTCTTTCACCATTATGTCAGTCATAAAATGTATGGCATGGAGAGATTAAAACATAAATATAAACAGGAGTTTTAACGTGATCTTCTCCATCCAGTGGATTACTTCATACACACGTGTATCAGTCTGAGTTCCATCAGGATAAGGGAGGCCACAATATTATGGGACTAAGGGGATAACTCAAGACTTACAGTTTACCTGAAGGAGGGAGAAGCTGGAAGTGAAGGTCCGTCAGCAGGGGTAGTCAGAGGGTCAGAGAAACAGTGACTTCCTTAACTTGAAGTGGAAGAATTGGAGTTTATAGGCGTCTGAGAAGCAACAGGTCTGACCACAAGGACCACTGTGAAATGGGAGCTTCTGCAGGTCTCCAGCATCAGCTATGTGGGACCACACCTGTGACTCCCACAGCCTTCTGGGCATAGTGGGCTGTGCTTCACCTGTGCCTGCTAAATCTCGGCAAGTTCCTCTCATCAGATAGCTAATGCATAACTACTGGGAAGGCATTAAAGGGAAATCTACTTCCCAGCCTTAGGACACATGAGACGCGATGGTGCCAGTTGACAACAAACAATCCAACACAATGTACTTGGAATGCAGCCACTTCGGGTTGGAGACAAATACTCTAATCTGGACTGAGAGTGATTATTCTAAAACGCACCAGATTTTGTCTTACTCAAAATCCTTCTGTAGTTTCCTTTTGCCTCCAGTAGGAATTTTTTTTTTTTTTTTTTTTTTTACCTCCAGTAGTTGTTAATGATTTTAGCCTTGCCAACTTTCATTCGCATACTTATGTACAGGCGAAAACAAATCAAATATAGTTCTTATTTTAAGCCTTGGCTGAACAGCGAGAGAGCATTGGAAGCCTCTTCTACACCCTCAGAGCCCTGCAGTTTGTCCAGAATGTCCAGAGCCCCATAGGACCTCTGTGGACATCACCATCCTAAAGGGTGACATCCAAAGTCACCAGCTGGGTGCATAAGGCCCTCTATCATCTGCCTCGTGCCTACCTCTTCCGTTTAATTTTCTAATAGCCTCAGGCCACCCTGCATGCTAGCATTCCCAATTTAATTATTCATAACCTCAAAGCTCCTCCTTGGCATATGTGCTCCCCTTTCCTTGGAATGCTTCTCCACCTTGTCTGTCAGGTATATTCATATTCACAAATCATCCCTACGTGCAGATCAGTTTTCCTCACCCTAACAATCTCCCCGCTCTGAGTACAACGTTCGTTACAAAGGAGGACTCCAGAGTGGTGTCATGAGTTGAGGAGGCATGGGTTGAGCTTGCTCAGAAATTTTCCCTGAAGCATACAGCATCTACTATCTCCATCTTCATTTCTCAATATGAGTACTTTGAAAAATATAAAGATGGTGTAAAACTTCAATTTTGGTGTTTTTTTTTTTTTTTTTTCAATGTTTATTTATTTTTGGGACAGAGAGAGACAGAGCATGAACGGGGGAGGGGCAGAGAGAGAGGGAGACACAGAATCGGAAGCAGGCTCCAGGCTCTGAGCCATCAGCCCAGAGCCTGACGCGGGGCTCGAACTCACGGACCGCGAGATCGTGACCTGGCTGAAGTCGGACGCTCAACCGACTGCGCCACCCAGGCGCCCCATCAATTTTGGTGTTGTTTTAATAACAGTTTCACCTGTGTGTGTGTGTGTGTGTGTGTGTGTGTATGATTTTGTGAAAATCAGGACCCTTTTTGAAACTTCTCATTGTAAGATATTTTGCCTTTGCTGGAGAAAAACTGAAAATCATTACAGAAATGACAAAACAAGCATTCCTTCACTCCGATATTGATAGATTCATACGACAGCATTTTCATGCCAGTCAGAATGGCTAGACAAAAAGAAATAAGCGTTGGTGAGGATGTGAAAAGAGAACCCTTGTCCTCTGCTAGTAGGAGGCAAATTGGTGCACAGCCACTGTAGAAAACAGTGTGGAGGTTCCTTGAAGAAGAATAAAAATAGAATTACCAGACAATCTAGAAATTCCACTTTGGGTATTTCCTCAAAACAAATGAATGTTGAAATTAATAAAAGATATATGCACCCTGATGTACACAACATTATAGCATACAACTTAAGTGTATACTGATAGATAAATGAATAAAGAACATGTGTATACACACGATAGAATAAATCATCCATAAAGAAAAGAATGAAATCTTGCCATTTGTAGCACAGACGGATGGACCTGGAAGATACAATCAGTGAAATAAGCCAGACAAAGAAGGACAAATACCACATGATTTGCATGTGAAACATAAAAAAACAAATGAAGAAACAAAATGCAGAAACATACTCAAATCTGGAAAAGTGGTGGTTTCCAGAGAGAAAGTGGGTAGTACTATGGGCTAATTAGGTGAGAGAGTAAGAGGTACAAACTTTCAGTTATAAAATAAACTAAGTCCGAAGGATGAAAAAGTAAGGCATAGGTATACAGTCAGTAATACTGTAATAATATCATATGGTGATCGATGGTAACTCCATTTGTGGTAAGCATTGTATAATGTTCAGAAGTGTTGAATTACTCTGTTGTACATCTGAAACTAATACAACATTGTATGTCATTACACTTCAATAACATAGGCAATAATTTCCTTATTATTGGCTATAGAAACTTTTTTCTAGATATGTCTCCTTGGGCAAGGGAAACAAAAGCAAAATTAAACTATTGGGACTATACCAAAAGGAAACAGTCTTGCACAGTGAAACCATTAATAGCAAGAGAAAAAAAAATTACTGAATGGGAAAAGATATTTTCAAATGATATACCTGATAAGGGGTCAATATCCAAAATATATATATAAAAAACTTAACACACACACACACACACACACACACACACACACACAAAGATCCTATTAAAACAGGGGCAGAGGTCCTGAAGAGACATTTGTCTAAGACACATAGATGGCAGACACATGAAAAAATGCTCAACATCAATAATCATCAGGGAAAGGCAAACCCAAACCACAATGTGATATAGCCTTATACCTGTATCAGAATAGCTAATATTAATAATGCAAGAAGTAACCTGGGTTGACAAGGACGTGGAGAAAAAGGAACTCTCACGCACTGTTGGTGGGAAACTGCATTCTTATATTGCAGCCATTGTGCAAAACAGAATGGAAACTCTTTAAAAATTTAAAAAACGAGTTATCAAATGATCCAGTAACTGCAATACTGGGTATTTACCCAAAGATAATGAAAACACAAAAGAAAAAGACATATGGACCCTATATTTAATGCAGCATTACTTATAATAGCCAAGATATGGAAATAATCCAAATACCCACCAACAGATGAACGTATAAAGATATGATATACATACAAAATGGAATATTACTTAGCCATAAAAAATAATGAAAGCTTGCCATCTGTAGCAACATGGATGGATGTAGAAGGTATAATGTTAAGAGAAAAAATTCAGTTAGAAAAAGACAAACTTTTTTTTCTTAATTAAGAAAAAAGGGGACAAAAATAGTCTTTAATACAGAGAACTGGTGGTTTCCAGAAGGAAAGCATGTGTGGGGGAGGGGTGAAATAGAGGAGACCAAGAGTATACTTATCTTGATGAGCACTGAGAAATGTACAAAACTGATCATTTTACTGTATACTTAAAACTAACATACACTCTATTAATTATATTCCAAAAAAAAAAAATCTTTCCTCTTTTCTACATTAAAGAGAACTAGTTTGAAGAACAAATTTTTGTGAGATGACTAAAATATAAAAGAAACAAAACGGTCTCAAATAAAAAGAATAAACTGGTGTTTGCCAGAGGGGAGGAGGGCAGGGCCATAGGTGAAATAGGTAAGGGGGATTAGGAGTACATTTATCTGAAGACGGTGTCATATAGGACTGCTGAATCATTATATTGTACTTCTGAATCTAATGCAAGTATTCAAATCATATTTCAATAATATATGCATGTGTATATATACACAAAACACCAGCTAAATTTAAGAAATTCAGCAAATAATTGATAGTAGTTTATGGGATCAAAAGATTTGTTTCAGGCAGGACTAAGTGTGTTTACAATAGAAACTACAGTTCAAGAAAATAAGTTTTAAAAACCAAATGTATTC
Source organism: Leopardus geoffroyi (assembly GCF_018350155.1). Lineage (NCBI taxonomy): Eukaryota > Metazoa > Chordata > Mammalia > Carnivora > Felidae > Leopardus > Leopardus geoffroyi. The sequence goes on from NC_059328.1 coordinate 140,606,976, forward strand.
TTTTTTTTTTCATTGTAGTTCTCCAATATAAATATGTATACAGAGCTGATTTTATTTTTAATGGCATAAACTTAACCTTGTAAGATTTGTAAAACCTCAAGAAACATTACAGAAAGCACAACTCAAAATGTTCTGCAATAATTATATGTAAATCAATAATAAGTTTTACTTACATATATCTGGAGGTGTAGTGGCCACATGAGACTCATCAGAACCTGAAGATCCTGCAGTTGAAAAGGCTTTGGGATGGACAACCCTTTTAACTAAAGAGCAAAATCCTGGGAGATAGGAAACTAATCTGGCTCTATTACACAGCACCTAAGAATAACACAAAAATGAAAACTATTTGTTCTGAACATACATTTTATACTTCTAGACAATCTGTGGCAAATCCTCACACTGCAATGTATCTTTTAAAACCAAATTTTATTCTATTATTGAGCAACTACCATTTGATAAGCATTATGTATATAATTTTAAAAAACAAGTCTATTAAAAAACAAACAGTAAGTTACTTTGTGTAAAAATATGTGGCCTTTCCAATAAAGGTCAGAATCAAGAGTGCCACATTAGAGAGAATAGGAACTTCTACAAGTTGCCCTATTTAGGAACAATACTAAAAACGTAGTACAAATAAGATTTTTCCATTCTTAAGGACTTTCAAAACCTTTAGTACGTAGCTTTGTGGTACATTTTTTGCTCCTTTTTTCCTGGACTCTGAGGTCAGTTACAATGGGTGAACGTGTAAACATCTTTCACGCAAAAACTTCTAGCAAAATACTTGGGTCAGAGTAATTTAATGCAGGGGTTGGCAAACTATAGCTGAATATAGCTTGCTGTTTTGGCAAATAAAGTTTTATTCTATCACAGCCACTTCCATTTTCCTCATGTATTGTCTATTGCTGTTTTCATGCCATAATGGCAGTTAAACAGTTGCACAGGGACTGCAGAAAGCCTAAAATATTTACTTATCTATCCCTTTGCATTAAAAAACTAAAATGCCAACTCCTTGTTTAGTAGGTAATATTTAAGAACAAATACCACATTATCTGTGAAATGCTATTAAAAGATTTGAACAATTAAGAGATCCTTGGAAGGGAGTAGGAAAAAAATTTCAGAGGATACACTAGGTTTTGAAGAAACAGCAATAAGTTGAGAAGGAAAGGGGCATTTCAGTGAGTGACTTTAGGAACAGATGTATAGTCATAAAAGGTATTTTCAAAACAGTGAAAAGTTCAATGAGGATACATAGATAAGGGAATACAGTAAAAAACAGGCTTGAAAGTTAAGTTGTGGGCAATTATAAAACACTATGTATTTTACACAGTAAAGGACTTATTACATCAAGACAACAAACCAGAATTTTAATCTGGAGGCAGGGAAGAATAGTGTAAACTGATAAAAACAAGGAATGTTTTTAGGAACGTACCACTCAGGGCAGTAGGGCCTGGAGTGGGATTAGAGAGGTGGCATGTAAACTAGTCACCAGAATATCGAAATAGTGTAGCCATTTGATATTTTAGAATATTATCCCTTTCATATAGTATTCTGAAATTCAACCTAGGTATTCTGACCTTTTTTTCATCTTAAATAGAAGAGAATATCCTAACTGGTCTTTCTACCTCTCTGGCATAATTTCTTTTCTTTTTTTTTTTTTTTTTCCAACGTTTATTTATTTTTGGGACAGAGAGAGACAGAGCATGAACGGGGGAGGGGCAGAGAGAGAGGGAGACACAGAATCAGAAACAGGCTCCAGGCTCTGAGCCATCAGCCCAGAGCCCGACGCGGGGCTCGAACTCACGGACCGCGAGATCGTGACCTGGCTGAAGTCGGACGCTCAACCGACTGCGCCACCCAGGCGCCCCTCTCTGGCATAATTTCTTACTAGCTTTACCGTCCTTTCCCTTTTCTATTCTTTAGTCACGTAAAAACATCTACCTAACATTTCCCATATTTTTCTGCCTTCTTTTATACTGCCATAAGATTTCTTCCCTTTTGCCTCTCCTTCTAGGTCTAGCAAATTTCAAGATCTGGATAAAGAGAACCTCCTTTATGTGTCTCCAGAGTACAAGGCCTGTCTGAAGAGTATTCTGCCCACCTGAAAATTTAAACATGCTCCCTTGGGTTAGCACCCAACCTGCCCAAAGAAACAAATGTGATAGTTATTAGATTTTAACCTACCAGACAAACTCAGACTTTTGGGTGTTTCTGTAATTGAAATTTACCTTTACAATTGAAGACATTTACATTTAACAGAATATGGCTCAGGATCTAAAGGCAATATAAATTTTAAATTCCAAAAATATTTTAGGCAAGGCCTCAAAGTAAAAGATTGAATAAAATATTATCTGAAGGGGACAATATTAAATAGTAAATAATCAATGGATGTTACTGTTGGCTAGGTTCTGTGTGCTAAGTGCTTACATGCACTGTTTTACTTATTTCCACACCAGTTCCATATACCATTAACATTAAAGTATTAAATATTATATTTAATATTATTTAAGATTACTAAAATATTATGTGTAATAATACATTGCTTCACAAGTAAAAAAGGAAAAAGAAAGATTATCCAAATTATTTTAGCAACTGCCTAATACTATTAAGGATTATTTAAGCCTCTGAGTACCAAGGCCACTAATTCTACTTTGGTATTTTTCCTTGATGGTAAAGCTTTTAACAAAAGTTACAGTAAAATGTGAGTTTTTTTCCCAATCTAAGAAAATCTACTCACCAAGTTTCATTTTAATGGCAAAATAAGCCATTAAGTATCTAATTTATCCACTGAAAGAATAGCTGACGACAGTGCTAACGTGTTTCAAATTTCATCTTCTAACTTGTTTGATCCTCTAATTCTTTACTTGGCAGATTTTATGCCATTGGGTCAACTGGTAAATGTAAGAACTAAAAGTGAGCCAATAAATAACTCAAAAATTAGAACAGTCAGTTTATTTTAGTATGAGGACAACTATGTATTTTATATGATTACTTCAAACCTAGGATTCTAAACTTGGGAAGATGACAGGCTATTAAGGTTCAATTCTAAAATCTTTATTAGTATAAAAAGAGAAACAGTCTTTTAGATACTATTTTAGGACTAAATCCTGCTTTTGGTCATGTGAGCAGAAAATATGGTCTATACCAAAGACCGAAAACTGGTCATCTAGGAAATTCATCCATATCCGTCTACAGACATTTTTGTGTGATCCACAGTTAGAAGAAACTTGAATTGAATATCAACATTGAGAAATTGTAGATTTCACAAAAAGCCCATATTTAGCACTGTTCTTGGAAACATGGAAGAGCTGGCAGCCCTGGATTCCTATTTTCAAATGGCACTGGTTAGCAACAAATCACCGTAGCTATGGAAGGCTCCTCCCATCATCAGTAGCGAACACTGCAATTTGTCAAAATTCCTATCAAGGCATCCTGATTTACCTGTCCAGCTTCTGAGCATGGACAACTCTTGCTATGGATGCTAACTAAGTTGCTGAAGACATACTTGCATGTTTCATTACTGACAGCCATTCAGCATGCATGCACACACAAATGCAGGTTAAACCTTAATATTCTATTCTAATTAAGGTTTCTCCTTTGAGAGTATCACAGGCTTCTTTTACAACCTTCCCTCGGCTAGGTAAAAATTCACCTTAAAATGGGGTCAAGACTAGTGGTCTACTTTTATGACTTGTCCCTACTGTCACATCATTAGACTCTTAATATATCATGTTTAATTGCATTATCCTGGCTAATTACTGCCATATTAATCTTCCTAACACAGCTCTGCTAAAATGACCACAATTTAAAGAATCAAATCTAAATACTGCGACACTCAAGGCTATTATTTGATTCCAACTCCACAACCCAACGTTATTTCCCACTAATCTCTTTCACGTATCTTACATTCCACAAGGCAGAAATGACTTCTTGATTTCTGAAAGGGAGGGTGTCTTTGAACATACCTCCTGTTCTTCCATTCAAATCTCTGATTATCTAAGCTTCACTCTTCTTTCAAAACTCAAGATTAAATGCTTCTTTAAGTAATCCCAAACCCCTAGTTTCTCTTCTCCACAAAGCTTTGAACCTGCACTGTGTAATTTTTAAGAAATAATTACAATCGTTTTTATTTATGTCTTTTGAGAGAGAGCAAGCATGAGAGGGGCAGAGGGAGAAAGAGAGAATCCCAAGCAGGTTTTATGCTCAGTGCAGAGATCGATGCGTGGCTTTGGAACCCCAAGATCATGACCTGAGCTAAAACCAAGGGTCGGACGCTTAACCAACTGAAGCACCCAGGCACCCCAATTACTTTACACTTTTTAAAGCAGCTATTTCATGTATGTCTAGTGTCCCCCTATACCAACTCCTTATGGGAGGATATGTCTAATTATTGGAGAGTTACAATCAGTAAATATTTCTGGTCTATGTGAATTATACCTTTTGCTCTCATTTTGCAGGATTTGGAAGGTTACTTCCTATACTGAAACTGCTAGAAAACTTTCAGGTTAGCGAACCAAAATAAATAAATAAATAAAAATAATAAAAAAGCTTAAAAATAGATTCTGAATATTTCCTGAAATAATGTCTCTAAAAAATATTGGAAGGATGCTGGCACTGAATTTATTTCCAAAAATGAATCTGCAGAAACAAGTACATATGTATTGAAGAGAAAGTTTTTTTTCAAACTACCTTCAAAGCATACGAACAGAATTTCACACCCCTTCCTTCCCTTGACACTTTTCACAAGAAACATTACGCCACCAATGCCATAATTAAACCAAATCCTCCATTTCCTAAAAGTGCCCAAACCATTATACCGCTTAAGAGACTAATTTACTCACAGTGGCCATTTCCAGCGGGGAGAGAGGGCGCAAAATACCTTTCCTTTCGTAAAGTTATTCCTGAGAAAGGACAAAAGAGGCCAGTGACAAATTAAGCTCTAACAACACAAAGCTCGGGTAACGCCGACTATTCTATGCTTCTCTCCACCACCGTTAAAGCTAAAGCCCAAGCTCTCTCTGTAACCCAAGAATGCCAGAATTGGGTCTTCCCCTCCCCCTAAAGGGCACAGATCCCTGACCAGAGGAGGCCGTGCTGCCCTCAGCCCTCCCGGTTTGTGCCCCCCACCCCCAAAAGCAACTCGGACCGGATGAGGGCGGGGAACGAGGAGTCGGTGACCCAGCCTGAGTCCCCAGCGTCGAGGCAGGTATATTTTAAGACAGGTCCGGGGGGAGTGGCGGGGGTTGATAACAGCTCCAAACGCGGGTTCAAGCGCCGCTGACAGTGAGGAAGCGAAAAACAGCCTAAAGACAGAGTGACAAGACTGGGGAGAGACACGGGGACCCTGTGGGAATAAAAGCAATACCGAGTGCTGTGGCCCCAAGACCGGCGAACTTGGAGGGGCTAACGCGGGCGGAAACCATCCGTACCAGTTACCGCCGCCGCCTCCAGCTGTCCCAGACCCTCGCTCTTTCCGCCGTCAAAATGGCGGCGGCGGCGGCAGAGGTAGCGTCGACGCCGGTAGTGACCAGGCTGAAGAAGTTGCTTCCGAAAACATCGATGCGAAGGATCGTCGAATTGATGATGCGCACGCGCACAGTAAGTATGTAGAGCCTACCTTCCATTGGATAGTGGGCAAAAGCGATGTAGGAGGAGGAAAGGTGAGGCTGGGTGACGTGGAAGGAGGAGTGCTTCTGGTCTCGGTTAAGTGGCTCATTTCATTTCGTTTGGTGCCTCAACTCATTGAACTATTTGGTAGATTCCTCCACCCTAAGGCGTTCTTACTGCCCCCCAAGAGCTACAATCTATGGTTCTTTATATCACACTTGTTAATTTTGCACGAATCCCTGTTTTCGAGCATAGGGCACCTAGCTTTTTCTATTTGTGTGCCAGGCCTTAATAGGCTCAGTAAATATATATCAAACGACTTATTTATAAACAGTATGTAATTTTCATTTGTCAATTGTGTTTTTTTTTTAATTAATTGAAGTCCATACTTTTTTCATGCCAGTATTTCTGGGTAAGTAATGTTAGATGAGTTACTTAGTCTCTTTTTGCTTTAATTTCCTCACCTGTAAAACAGGAATAATAATAGTGCCCCTGCCCCATACACTGTAAAGAGTAAATGAGTTTATATATAGCTAACATATAACTATACATATGCACACACACATCTCAGAGCTTGGGAGTCACAGAAAGGCTTCTAAGAAGGGACCACTGAGCTGAGTGTTGAAGTTATGTACAACTCAATTTTTCGTGCCTCATAATTTCTTTTTGGCTTACTTGTACAGGTTATATAAGAGGATTTCTGGTTGAATGATTGTAAGCTTTTTGAAACCAGGAGCCATATGCTATTCATCTTTACCATGATAGAAATCATCTGTCAGTTACAGATGGGAGATAAAGGAGTCAGTGATCAACAGTATGGCAGGAGGCTGTCAGGAGTAACTTCATAGCAGAGGTGATGCTTGAACTGTATTCTGAAACATGAATGGGTGTTTTCCTGAATACCAAGAAAAGATGTGGAGGGGTGAGGACATTTCAGGCAAAGGGAGCAGTGTGAAGAGAGTTATGGAATCAAAAACACTGCACGCTTTTGGGGAGATCTACAAGTAATCAAGATAATGAGTTTGACATAGACAGGGGCTAGATCGTAGTCAGCCTTCAGTACAATACTAAGATAGATGTAATCCTGGGAACAACGAGAAGCAGTTGGGAAGATTGAAGCAGAGTCATGGCATCATCAGATTTGTGTCTTGGGAAGATCCTCTGGCTGCCATTTAGAAGATAGGTTGGAAGGGTGTATGATGATAACTCCTGAATTTTTGACTTAGGATACTTGGTGAAAGGTGTTGCTTTTGCTGTATTAGGAATTCAGTAATATTAATATCTGTGGAATGTATACTATGTAGTGGCACTTGGATAGGGATTTTCCTATTATCTGTTTTAATTCTCATAAAAATACAGAAAATGGAGGTACTATTCTCATGTTAAATATGAAGAAATTAAAGCAGAAAGAGGTTAAGTATATTTCTGAAGCTTCCAGAGCTGGATTTAAATCTAGGTATGTTAGGTTCACAAGTAGTGTTTTCTTTCACATAGGTATTGTCCTCCAGGAGAACAGGTTTTTGGAGAGAGATGAAGACTTTAGTTTGGGATATCTTGAGTTTTAGGGTGCCTAAAGGGACATTCATGTGGAGTTGTCAATAAGTCATATGAAAGTAGCTATTGCTCAGGAAAGTGGTTTATGTGAGAGACAGATATTTGAGGCTCATTGACATATGGGTAATAGTTAAAGCCATGAAAACCCCTTAACACGAAGTTCAATGATGGGCTTTATGGGAAGGGAGAAAGGTCTGTGAAACTCCTGAAAATGCATGCACACTTTTGTATATTTGTATGTAGATTCATTTTCCCCCCTGTGGAGAGGGTGCATAACTTCTTCAGATTCATAAAGGAGTTCATGACTCTGAAAGTTCAAGAACTACTACTGTAGAGTGTAAAGGAAAAGGGCAAAGCCAGAATACTAAGAAATATTAATTAAAAGGGTAACAGAAGACAAACTAGCAACAGAGACTGGCAAGTTTCAGTCAGAAGGTAGAAGGAAATCAGGAGAGAGTATTCTAGACGTCAAGAATCATTGCTATTAGTGCTCAATGTTATTAGATGCTACAAAAAGATCTTATTGAGGTCCATCTTATTTGGTAGGTCCAGCAACAGTGACTTTGCCAGAGAAATTTCAGTGGAGTAGGGTATGGGAAGTTGGAATTTTGATAACCAGGTATTCAGAGAATAAAACAGAAACTTCTTGAGGACAGAGACTTTATCTGTTTATTCACTGTATTCCTGGGACTTTCCTGTATTCCTGCCACAGAGAGGTGATCAATAAATATTTGTTGATGGGTGCAGCCCTAACCAATATCTGGTAGGAATTGGTGGACAGATAACCCAGGTCTCTTGCCCCTTAGATGTGAGGTTTCTAAGGAGTGTGTTTTACACTGGCCCCCAGAGCTTTCCAGTGGGGTTAAACTCTAGTTTTCCAAAGTAGTAACCTGTTTCACCACAGTTCCTTCCTTGGCTTTCTTCCCTGTCCCATCTCACTTCCCTCAAATGTTCCCTGAGATTACCTCTAAAATACATTTCTTGGAGCACCTGGGTGGCTCAGTCGGTTGAGCGTCTGACTCTTGATTTTGGCTCGGGTCATGATCTCATGGTTCCTGGGTTTAAGCCCCACACTGGGTTCAGGACTGATGGCACAGAGCCTGCTTGGAGAGAGGTTCTCTCTCTCCCTGTCTCTGCCCCTCCCCTGCTCTCATGCATGCACACTCACTCTCAAAAATAAATAAACATTAAAAAAAATAAAAAAAATAAATATTTGTTGAAAGTTGAACAGATGAAGAAGTAGTGATCATTAATAACAAGCTACCATTATCAACAGCTGCTTTCTGTTGTTCTATTTCCAGGCTCCATACCTTCTATCTACCCAACAACTGGGCTGGGAGAGTAATAGTGTCTACACGGCAGAAGTGAAGAAACAGATTTAGGCTAAGCAAACTGCCTGATGTTATAACTACGTGTAGTGGCAAATGCGAGATTAAAACATGGACTTGAGTGGTTTTGAAATCTCTGTGCCTTCCACAGCAATAAAGGTCAGAAGAAAAGAGGTGAGTAACTGTCTTTCAACTTATTTCAGTTTTCTTTTATCTATTTGCCTTCTCCTTTTCACTCTCTTGGATTGTTCTTATTCTTTGGAGACAAAGGAGGACCCTCACAGAACTGTAAAAATTAACCCATTCACCGGATTATGAGATTATTCAGAGGTCAATGTGTAATCCATCTCACTCTTACTGCTGCCTGCATTGATGTTTTTTGATAAATCTATGGCTTTTTATTCTAGAAAACGCTAATTCTTAATAACAAAGATGCATACTTATGCAAACTAAGAAATATATAGTAATCACTAAGTGCTTGACCTGGAAAGACCGTGGTATTGTAGCTAGTTCTTTCTGTAAAGACAGTAGGATTATAAAACCAAAACACAAGATGAACTACTTTCTGCTCAACCAAGCATATCTAAAGCACATTACAAGTTTGAAGACAACAGGGGTGCCTGGGTGGCTCAGTGAGTTAAGCGTCCGACTTTGGCTCAGGTCATGATCTCACAGTTTGTGAGTTTGAGCCCTGCATTGGGCTCTCTCCTCCCAGCACAGAGCCACTTTGAATCCTCTGTCTCTCTCTCTCTCTGCCCCTCCCCAGCTCATGGTCTCTCTCTCTCTCTCTCTCCCAAAAGTAAACAAACGTTGAAAAATAAAAAGAAGTTTGAAGACAATATATTGTGATATTTTAAGAAATGCTACGTGGAACTATTAGCTGATTGCAAGAAAACACTATGTAAAATGATAATAGAAATTTAAAAAAGGTATGGATAAAAGTAAAAGTATGTGAAAACTTCGTTTTTATTATTTGACTGAGTCACAGGACTCAACTGTTGAGAACACATCTTTTTAAGTTGCCCACATCAGTGATGCAATATTTGATACATTAAGATAGGCATATATTTGAGCCATTTCTAGAAAACTTAAGCTTTTCCTGGAAACATCTTGTATGTTCTAGCCATCTCTTGCGAGGTGGCAATGCATGAATGTTATAGGGAATAAATGTTACATGTCTCTAGGACAAAATGGAAGAGAAGCCGTCTACTTAATATTTTGATTTTTAATATGAATGTGATTCATACAATCACTGGACTTTAATTGTGATATGAGATATAACAGTTACCTATGTGCTCATCTGTCTGTCTCTGTCATTACAATAGACACCATGATATTATCTACTTTGTAGATATATTTAGAAAACTATATGAGATAATTCACGTAAAGTATTTAGCATAGTGCGCAGCACTTAGTGTGCAATAAATGTTAGCTGACATCATCTTTATCATCATTGTCATCATCATTGAACTCCTCTGAACTTTGTATTTGTAGCTCTGCTTTCCATATATGTGCCCAGTCCTTGTCGGGGTGATACTGCCCTGGGCCTTCCTGTCTCTTTGGTAACAGGAAATAAATGGTCTAGAAAAGAACAGGCATGGGTTTAGGCAGGCCTCCCATCAGGATGTTGTCCTGCTTTGTTCTGAGCTACTTCTCCTTGAGGTGACTATGGCTTTTAGGACTCAAAGCATGTAGGCAGAACAGAGAACAGGGCGAGGAGAAGATTTAACCAAAATCTGTTTACCCACTGAGTGAAAGTCATCCATTAAGGGACACTTTGTACTCAGGATCTAGGCTTTGGTGATCTGGCTACATAAAGAAGTGGAATTGGTTAGGTTTCAATTTGGGGGTATAAAACTACCTGGGAACTTGTTAGAAGGGCAGAATCTCTGGCTTCATCCCAATACTACTGCCCCAGAATCTATATTTTAACAAGATCTGTAGTGATTCATATCTACAACAATGTTCTCTTGCATGAGATTGACCAGGACGAAAGGGTTGGTAGCACTGGGGCTTGTAGAATGTATATTACTCCTGATGTATATGATCAGAATCTATGAGGTTTAGGAAGCTTCATTTAAGAAACTCTGCAGGGAATTTTTTTTTTAATTTTTTTTTTTAACGTTTATTTATTTTTGGGACAGAGAGAGACAGAGCATGAACGGGGGAGGGACAGAGAGAGAGTGGGAGACACAGAATCGGAAACAGGCTCCAGGCTCTGAGCCATCAGCCCAGAGCCTGACGCGGGGCTCGAACTCACGGACCGCGAGATCCTGACCTGGCTGAAGTCGGACGCTTAACCGACTGCGCCACCCAGGCGCCCCTGCAGGGAATTTTTATGAGAACTAGAACTGGAGGACCACAAGTAAAAGATAAAAAAAAAAAACTGTGCTGGGGAAAAGTGTAATACGCACTATGAACACCAGCTGTCACTACTCTACAATTTAAAAACAAACCTGATCCTTAAGAGCCAAAGGAATTATTACAAGAGCATTTTCTAAATTTCAAATGTAAAGATCTAAATTTCAAATGTAAAGATCAGACTCTGGGTTAAACAGATTTGGATTATACTGTGGTTTTATTAAAGGTCTCTAGGACATATGAATGGCTTACAAAGAGTAGTGGTTGGAGATTTAGAAATTTTGGGTATGTGTGAATAAACTTACATCAGAAGAATAATGTCTCACGTACTTGGGGAAATAAAATGATTGTTTTATGGTTAAAAAAAAATCAAACTAGGGGCACCTGGGCGGCTCAGTCAGTTAAGGGTCCAACTTTGCCTCAGGTCATGATCTCATGGTTTGTGAGTTCGAGCCCTGCGTCTGACTCTGTGCTCTGTGCTGACAGCTCAGAGCCTGGAGCCTGCTTTGCATTCTCTGTCTCCTTCTCTCTCTGCCCCTCCCCAACTTGTGCTCTGTCTCTCAAAAATAAATAAATGTAAAACAAAATTAAAAAAAGAAATCAAACTGGACTCTATAGTCTGAGAGTGTATGTAAGACAGCTCAGTGACTCTGAGAATATCTTCATTTTCCTGGCCTTATTTCACAGTTGAAAGTCTTATGTAGTGTCCACATGAACATTTTCTTTATTTTCAGATGTACTATACTGGGAGATTGAGATTCAAGTTCTGCCTTTTTTGTACAGCTTCATGAGGATCACCATGACAATTCCTTAACGTCTGTGGGCCTTGAGACAGGCATAAAAATACTCACAGGGTTGTCATTAGGAGAATCCACATGATGTAATAAATGTGAAATGTTTCATAAATTTTAAGTATTAAATTCAGGGTATTATTTGAATGCTTACAGTCTTGGGCCTTTGCATAATATTGGTCTCTGGAACACCACAAAAACACCATTTTCATAAAAATGACTCCAGTTCTGCTAGGAACCTAGTTATTTTCTCCAACGAGTTCTTTTGTTCCATACCAAGTAGAATAGCCTGATAAAATGCAGGACACACAGTTGACTTTGAGTTTCAGATAAACAATGAGTAATTTTTTAGTATAAGCATGCCCTATATTTTACATGGCAATCTGGCATATCTAACTCCAAGGCAAACTAAGAAAGTTGTCCCTTGTTCATAGATCTATCTACATCCAAACCTCATCTAATTGCTCACATCTTCTATTTTGCCTGGTCAGAAAAAGTCTGACTCAGAGACAATAATGTAGGTCTAAAAATGTTTTGAAAGAATTTACTGCCATCGAATAGCTTGCATCTTCAAAAATTGTCATACTTCCTGTCTAGAAATGGCTTGCTTGGGCTTCTACTCTAAAGATTGCTTGAAAGGAAGCAGGGTCTCTGAAGTAATTAATCCTTGGATTTATTTTAATTTTTGTTATATTCTGTTATTCTGTTGATTTTTGATGATTCATTAACATATTTTTCTCCTTTCCATTGCATTGTTACAGATGAAGAAGGAGGGAAAGGGTGAATCCACAAAATGAAACAATTCTAAAGCCAGTCAAATGTTTGTATTATGAACAATTTGGATGCATTTCTGATGCAACCCTCTCTTCCCAGTTGTGTCTCATGCAGAAAATTATGGTCTCAAAATGTATGCACTCTAGAGACAGAATCCACACACCAATAATAGAGAATAATGAGAAGGAAAGGTGGAGAGACTGATGTATGCTAGGTGTCAAGAAAGAGTTCTCCTGGGAACAGTTTGCAGTTTCAAAGTACTTGAGGGTAATCCACAAAATGGGAGCTTCACTACAACAAAATAAATTCATTATTACACTTTCATGGGTATGCCCTGAAGTAGAATGAGGAATCACACTAGGAATCCTGATGTGGTGAATAGCCAAGTCTAACAGGAAGCCCTTGGAAGGTGACTGCAGAAAAATGTCACCTTTGGGTTCAGCTAAGGTTAACATACACCTGCCTATGGACGCTAGGTGGCGATATATGATGATGTGCCAACTTTAGAATTTGTGGTGGAAATGCTGAATTCGTGGGGGATGAGTTTTGAGATGAGTTTTTGTTTCCTGCTGTTAATGCAGAACCTTTCAATTTATGGTAGAATGTTATTTCAGCTGTGATCTTACGAAACTTCAATAGAGACAGGAACCATGTCAGATCCACCTCTGGGGATTTCCTTCTTTTTTTCCTTCCATCCTAGGACTGATTACTTCACACTTCTGCAAAGTACTTAATTAGTCTCATCAGGCATTCAAACTTGATACCTATGTCCAAATTTAGATACAGAGATGGTAAAGCTGTTTAATTGGTATTTGGGGCCATTAGAAGGAGTCAGGAGAGCTGGCTGAGGCGCTTTGAGCCATGAATGAGGGTAAGGCTGTATTCCTGGGCTTTGCGTTCCTGTCACTAAGAATATTTGCCAGTCTGCTGACAAATTGCAATGGGGATATCCCTTGGACACACTGAAGACCCAATGCCCTGTCATTTGAGCAGAGCAGGCACTTTACCAGCCCACAAGGGTACCGATGCTTATATTACTCTCTGGTGTAAAACTTCCTATTTTATATGGTTTGATGATGTTTCACTGATGCATGTTAATTAATTGCTTAAAGAAGCTTTTGTCCTTTTAAAATCAACAAAATCTTGGATTAGGTATATTTTTTCTCTATTTTAATTTTTATTGATATTTCTGAGTTCCCAGGGAATTATATGGATATCAAATGATCGCCGAAACATTTTTCTGTATTGTTTTGGGAATTCTTTGCACTCTCTCCTGTATTTATGTTCTTTCTCCTGCCTGAGTAAAATGGAATAATTTAGTTAGAATTTGGGGATGAAATTTACCAAACCTATATTCTCAACAAAAATCTGGAATTCAAGTAATTTTTATGTCCTACTCGCTTCTGCCCCCTTTTCACTTTCAGCTTTATTTTCAGCTATCTTCTGACATTATCTGCCTACAGCTAAGTAGACTGCTTATTTCCACCTGAGTTTTCCTTATCAACAGCTGGTATTGTCGCTTTCTCCCTCTCCCCCCACCTCTCTCTGTATATACAGATACAGTTATATACATATATACGTATATTACTGTTTTCTCTGTGTGTATGTATGTATGTGTGTATATATGTACACACATATATGTGTATATACACACACATACACACACATATATGTAGATGACTAGTTTTTCAGTATTCAGCTCCAAAGCATCTCCTTCATGAAGCCATGTCTGAATAATTCAACTAATCTTCTGTTTTCCTGAACTCATATAGTATTACTCAGGTTAGCTCATAATTATAATCTAGTCTCAGTTGCTTTCTAATTTGTTTACATACATGCAAACACACATATACATGCAACTAACTAGGTTATGAGCTTTTTGAGAATGAGGACTGTACTTCAATGACTTCTATCATTATGGTGCATGTATATATATACATGTGGTGTAAAAAGTTGAATGAAATGTAGACCCTGAGCTATCAAGTAATTATGTTTCAATATAAAAATAGAGAATTACTCTTACAACTGAAGATTGAACAAGAACACAAACCACCTCTCTGTGGGTTTTAGCTTCTGTGGTATCGGTTGGGATCCTAATGGCTGTCTAGAGCAAGAAGAGACTTGCAGAATTTTCTTTCTGAAGACTTTCGGGAACTACTTCTTAAAGTGATTTGTTACATTCTCATAGTTTTATGAGCTGTCATTTGTAAGGATACAAGCAACAGGTTCCTAAGTGGCCACAGCAGTTGGCAGTCTTTGGCCTGAGACAACAGATATGGCCTTTGCCAGTTCACCCCTGTGGCCAAGGTCACTGCTAAGATACCATCTTCTCAGATCTATCTCCTCTCTCCCATTGCCCTCCAAAAACAACATCACATATATATGTATATGTGTGTGTGTGTGTGTGTATATATATATATATATATATATATATTTAATAGATCTCCCATCTTTTGTCCATGTCTGTGATCCCAGAGCCTAAATCATAGTAAGTGTTCAATAAATATTTGTTAAAATAGCTTTAACATTGATTTAAATTACTCTGTTGAAGTACGAGATCTCTGATAATATTGGATTGTGACACCTAGTATAAAAAACTTGGTTAATATCAAGGTAGATCTTATAAGAGCTAGCCTAAGCCTTATCTCTTCCATCACAAATTCCTAAGACCTGTGCAATCCTCTTTTCTCCTCCTTGTCCTTATTTCTCATCCTGAATCTGAATTACTAAGTTATCTTTTTTAAAAATGTTGGTTTATTTATTTTGAGAGAGATCCCATGTGAACAGGGGAGGGGCAGAGAGAGAGGACATGAGAGAATCCCAAGCAGGCTCTCTGCTGTCAGCACAGAACCCAATGCAGGGCTCAGTCCCACAAACCTGTGAGACTATGACCTGAGCCAGACACTTAACTGAGTCACCCAGGTGCTCCTGAATTACTAAATTATCTTATATCTACTGTTATCATATCTACATTGGGCAAGTGCCTAAGGTACACATCTGTAGAATGGGGTTAATAATGGTGTCTACCTATTAAGGTTGTGATGATTAAATGATTTAATATATATAAAGTACTTAGAACTTTTCCTGGCATACAATAGGTAATGGATTGTTGTTATTTATTATTATTATTGATATAAGATTGTTTATTGTTTTCTGTGCACACAGCCTGTCCTACCAACTAGATTATAAACTCTTCAGGGGCAAGCATCTTTCTTTTAATATTTTAGGATTTGTAATGTCCCTTTTTCATTCAAAATATTAATAATTTGTGTCTCCTCTTTTTTTCTGGATCCATTTGACTAGAGATTTATAAATTTCATTGCTTTTTCTCCTAGTAGTTTTTGGCTTCATTGTTTTTGTACTGTTTTTATGTTTTGATATCTGCTCTTTATTATTTTCTTTTCCCTGCTTGCTTTTGGCTTAATTTTTCATTCTTTTTCTAATTTCTTAAGGTAGAAGCTTACTAATTGAGTTGAAATCTTTTTTTCTAGTATAAGCATTTGCTATAGTTTTCTCTCTAACCTCTGCTTTAGCTAAATCCCATAAATTTTGATATGTTGTATTTTTATTTTTATTCAATTAAAAATATTTTCTATTTTTCCTTGTCATTTCTTTTTTATCCATGAGTTATTTAGAAGTGTATTGTTTAATTTTTGAATAATTTGGGATTTTCCAAATATCTCCAGCTCATAAATATCTCCTGTGTTTATTTTAACTCTTTTGTAGACATGAAACATACTTTATAAGATTTCAGTTCTGCTAAATTTATTGATACATTTTATTGACCTGAATATGATTGAATTTGGTAAATGTTCAATGTGTGCTTATAGAGTTTGTGTATTCTGCCATTGAGTATAGTATTTTTTAAGTGTCTTTTAGGTGAAGTTAGTTGATAGCCTTGTTCAAATTTTCTATGTCTTTCAGACTTTCTGACTACATATTCTATTAATTACTGAAAGATAAGTGTCAATCTCCAAATATAAATAAGGTTTGTCTTTGTCTCCTTTAAGTTCTGTCAGTTTTACATTTTGCATCTTGAAGTTGTTTTAGTAAGTACATACAAATTTAGGATTATTATGTCTTATTGATGAATTAATCCCTTTATCATTATGAAACATTCTTCTTTATTCATGACAATATTCCTTGTTCTGGAGTATATTTGTCTAATATTAATATTGCCGCTCAAATTTTCTTTTGATTAGTGTTAGTAGGGCATATGTTTTTCCATCCTTTTACTTTTAAGCTATTGTGTCTTCATATTTAAAGATTGTTTCTTGTCATTTATAAAATTTGGTTCAATATAGCAATCTTTGCTTTTTAATTAAAACGTTTAGACTATTTATATTTAATGTCCTTATTCATGTGGTTGGATTTAAATTTACCTGTCTCGTTGTTTGTTTTCTATTTACCTCACTCATTTATGTTTCTTTTTCTTGTTCCTCTTCCTTTCATGGAGATTGACTTTTTTTTTTTTTTTATAATTACATTTTATTTCCATTGTTGCGTTTTATCTCCTTGTTTTACTTTTTACTATTTTCTCTTGGTTTGACAATATGTAACTTCAACTTATACTCTTACTTCAAATAATATTGTACCTTTTTACCTGTAGTATAAGAACTTTACAACAGTATACTTTCATCTCTTTACCCTTTGTGCTATTATTGTCATATATTTTCTTCCACACATACTATAAATTGCAAGCTACAGTGTTCCCATTTTTTTGTTAAACAGTCAATTATATTTTGAAGGCAGTTTAAGAAATGAGAAAGCTGTCTTATATTCCTCCACATATATATTATTTCTGGCTTTCTTCCATCCTGTGTAAAAGTTTAACTTTCTATCTGGTGTTATTTTTGTTCTGCCTAAGAAACTTCCTTTAACATTGTTGGAATGTAGTTTTGTTGGTGATGAATTCTCTTAGTTTTATTCATCTGGAAATGCATATTTATCATCATTCTTAAGAGATATTTTCCCTTTGTAAAGAGCTATGGGTAGACAGTTTTATTTTATTTTTTTTTCTTTCAATACATTTGCTTGCATAGTTTCTGATGAAGAGTCTGTGGTCATTTTTCTCCTTATTGCTGTGTATGTAATATGTTGCAATGTATCTTATTTTTCTGAATGATTTTAAGATTTTCTTTTTATCCTTAGTTTTCAGCAATTTGATTATGTTGTGTCTTGACACGCAGTATCCTTCTGAGGATTCTACTTGATGCTTTTTTTGTTTTCTTATTCTGGCTTATGGGAAAACAAATTATTCCTAGCCTCATGAGAGCCACAGGGTTTTTCTGACTACTTTCTTGTGGTTCTCTTCCCAGCCGTAGGCCATTTCTTGTATGAATGCACAGATAAGTAACAAAAGTCTCAAGTGGGCCCCACTACAGATTTCCAGAGTTCTTTTTTTTTTTAATGTTTATTTATATTTGAGAGAGAGAGAGAAAGAGAGAGAGAGAGAGAGAGAAGCAGAGAGAGAGGGAGACAGAGAATCTGAAGCAGGCTCCAGGCTCTGAGCTGTCAGCATAGAGCTCGACGCGGGACTGAAACTCATGAACCATGAGATCGTGACCTGAGACAAAGTCAGATGCTTAACCGACTGAGCCACCCAGGCACCCCTCTGGAGTTCTTTTTTTTTTTATGCAGTTTTCTCCTCTGTAGTACTATGTTCCACAAGTTCTACCTTTCTGGTTAAATGAAGTCTGATTTGTGCTCCTTTAGCTCAGTGAAACTGCTTAACTCTGTGTTACTGCCTTGAAACTGCCTCCAGGAAGTAAGCTGGTGAATGTTGAGGTGTCATTGCCTGGTTTTTTTTCTTCTCTCAGAGGTCAGAATCTTATAATGCCTCTAATCTAATGTCTCTAAGCCAATATTTCCTGTATTTTGTATGATTTTCCAGTTATTTATAACACAGGGTGTGGCAATGGTGCTAAATCCATCCTTTTTACTCCATTTTGGCTTGAAGCAGAAGTGCCTGGACATACTGATGGAGATTGAAGGTCATTCTTATTTCTAGATGTATTGCTATTAAAGACCAAATGAACCCTAAAGAGTTTATGATAGAAGAGAATAGCCAGTAAATTAATGATGAGGTCTGCTTATGTGTATGTAATCCAGTAGTTCACCCAAGCAATGTAAATAAAAGAATCACCGAGCTTCTTTGAATTAGAAAGTTATTTGAACTATGCATCGACTATATTGGAAAAATATCATGAAATGTAGAGTTGTTTTCTTCGACAATCTCTGCAAGATCTTAGAATTTTAGAGTACTGCTTTCTTTATTTCAGGTGGAGTAATGGAAGTCCAAAGAGGTCCTTACCTTTCTCTCTGGCAGACAATTGGCAGGGAGGGCCAAAGTAAAACTAATATGCCAACTACCTTAATAGTTTGTGTACTGGTATAGGTAAGTGAAAGGCAGCTTTAATCTTCTGACTTCAAATTAGATTATATGCTTAACTTTCTACTGGATAAACACTTTATTGCCTTTCAATTCATTTTGTTTAAAAACTGCTCTTCCCTGAATTTTGCTTTGGTATATTGCTTTAGCTTTGGCATAAATCCCTAAAGATTCAGTGCAAAATTAAGTATCTAAATCTCCCTTAAAAAAGAGGCTAGCATTTTTATGATCATAATAATATCATTCAGAAATGATATAAATGTACACACATGAATATATGTACATAGCTTCAGAATCTATAAAGGATTATAATTTTAACATTTTCTTTTTATTAGTCTTTTAAAGTGCCTTGAATTATCAAATAAAATTACTCTCTGTCATTGTGCACTTAGAGATATTTTTCCAGGAAATAATATGTAAATTCTTTGCTTCCTCAGAGTTTTCTATGGTTTTCCAATATTATGAGGAATAATACATTGGGGAGATTTTTTTGTTTTGTGGCAGTTTTAGCTATCTTAAAAAAAATGGTTCAAATCCCCAGTTACGATATCATAGTGTTAAATAATTTTTTAAATGTTGTGCAAAATCATCTTGGGATTAATAGAAACATTTTCTTATGTTGGCTAATTGCAAATTTTAACCATGATTCTTAATAAATTTCTCCTTCATATGAATTTATAAATACTAATTGTAATGAATCTGCTTTTCTAAATTAAAGGAGCCATTAAAACCGAATGGTCCAATTACAGGTTTATTTAAAAAATTTTTTTTAACATTTATTCATTTTTGAGAGACAGAGACAGAGGCTGAGTCGGGGAGAAGAGGAGAGAGGGAGACAGAATCCAAAGCAGGCTCCAGGCTCTGAGCTGTTAGCACAGAGCCAAACGCAGGGCTTGAACTCAGGAGCAGTGAGATCATGACCTGAGCCGAAGTCAGATACTTAACTGACTGAGCCACCCAGGTGTCCCTACAGGTTTATTTAAAAAATGAATGGGGGCGCCTGGGTGGCTCAGTCGGTTAAGCGTTCGACTTCAGCTCAGGTCATGATCTTGCAGTTCATGAGTTCGAGCCCCGCGTCAGGCTCTGTGCTGACAGCTCAGAGCCTGGAGCCTGCTTCCGATTCTGTGTCTCCCTCTCTATCTCTGACCCTCCCCCGTTCATGCTCTGTCTCTCTCTGTCTCAAAAAAAAAAAAAAAAAAAAAATGAATGAATGAATAAGGAAAGCTTTTTAGCTCCTTAAGGTGCTATTGCTGTTTTTATAGAATGTCAAGAAAGTGATCAGTCTTCCTTTGATTAGGCTAATGCCTTCTCCTTCCTTCAAATTTCTGGAGGGGCGCCTGGGTGGCGCAGTCGGTTAAGCGTCCGACTTCAGCCAGGTCACGATCTCGCGGTCCGTGAGTTCGAGCCCCGCGTCGGGCTCTGGGCTGATGGCTCAGAGCCTGGAGCCTGTTTCCGATTCTGTGTCTCCCTCTCTCTCTGCCCCTCCCCCGTTCATGCTCTGTCTCTCTCTGTCCTAAAAATAAATAAACGTTGAAAAAAAAAAATTAAAAAAAAAAATTTCTGGAGACTTTTCACTTGCTAGGGAAAAAAAAATGAGAAAGCTACAGGGGCAGTGAGAAATAACAGCTAAAGATTTCTGAAGTATTTGATGATAGAGAAATGCGAATGACTCAGCTAGCCATTGCACCCAGAATTTCAATGTGTGGACTGTGCTCCTACAGTCTTAACATGAGCTGGTCCTGATGATTAATGTAAGATTCTAGTTTGCACATAGGTAAAGATAAAGATGTTAGTATGTTTAAGAAAAACAAATACTCATAAACAGGAAGAACAATGGGATTTTCAGTAGCTTTCATACTGTTGCTCTTTATTTTACTTGACCATCCACCAGAAAACATGGACAGATGACATGAAGTTTTATTTGTGTTTAAAGATTATGTTTTCTTGTGTTAAATTGAGAATAGTTCTTCTGTGAGGAGAATGTCGTGAGCTGAATTGCAGAAAGTAGTTCAAAACTTAACATATACTTTGAAGATAATTTCTTCACTCCAGGACTACTTCTGAGGAAGTTTTTACATAAAATTAAGCTCAAACATTTTCATATTGCCTGATTATCAACACACAATCGCTCTGTAAATAAACACTTAGGTAACTGATTTCCATAAATTGTTTTCTTTAGCAGCATCTCTTATATGCTCAACATAGTACTATAAGTATATGAATACAGACTGCTAGCATTTACAAAGTCAATGAAAATCATTTAAATGAAAAATATTTTTAGCACTATGTTTGACTTACTACTCTGGAGGATGTTGATTTAATGCTTGTCCACCACCTGCCTTGACTATTCTCAGTCCACTTCTGGTCCCACCTACCTCCCACAATGGCTATTTGAATAGGTGTGTAGTCAAGGCTTATATTTTTATGACTACGTAATTGTTAATTGTGGATGAGCTAAGCAGTGTACCATGATCAGTTTTCTTTTCCTAGATGACATTTTGTTCTCCCTGAAGTTGATGAGTCTCATTTTATTGTTTTTGTTCATTTAGTGTTCTATGATTTTATCCCTATCCTAAACAAAACTCTTCCCTAATTGTGGAAATACCATCACTAAACTTTCAGGTTTCTATCAGATTCAGCTTCTTGAAGGAATCTCTCCTGATATCTTTCATTTATTCTGATCATAGACCAGTTGCTCTCTAGCTCTGTTGCACAGCTGTCATCCTGGGATTTTCCTTCACATGCCTCCTCTTTCCTATAGTATATCTTTGCTTCCTGAAATCTGTATCTCCTCTTTATTAGTTTACTCTCTTGTATCAGAGGAACAAGTTCTCCAGTAGCTTTTTGAGAAGGCTTGAATAGCAATGAAAACTTTTCATGTTTTTCTACCTTTGGAAATGTCCTTATTCTATCTTCACATATTGTCATGTTTACTGCTTATGGAGTTCGAGAATGCAAATAATTTCCCCCTCAAAATTTTGAAGACATACTTCCATTGTTCTTTTTTAAAATTAATTTATTTAGAGAGAGAGAGATAGAGAGAGAGGGAGTGCACATACACACGCGTGCATGTACACGCGAGCAGAGGAGGGGCAGAGAGAGAGGAGAGAGAATCCCAAGCAGGCTCAGCACCCTCAGTGCTCAGCCCGATGGCCTGGATGCAAGGGTGGATGCTAGGCTTGAATTCACGAACTGTGAGATCATGACCTGAGCCAAAAGCAAGAGTCACATGCTTAACTACTTAACTGATTGAGCCTCCCAGGCATCTACTTCCAATGTTCTTTTATTTCAGTGTTGGAATTGAAAAGATCTTACTCATTGTGCTTTTCAGAACTTTGTATGCAATTTCTTCCTCCTTTCTGGGCCTTTATTGGATTTTTTTTTTCCCAACTGTGCTCTAAAATTTCACAGTGATGGTGTTTGTAGTGTGGCTTTATTTCATTCATTATACTTAGTACTCACTGGGCTCTTTCAGTCTGGAAACTCAAGTCCTTTAATATGGGAAAATTTTCTTGAATTCTGTCTTTGGTAACTTTCTTCTATCCATTTCCCTTTGTTTTCAATGAATACCTAATGTTCAAATGTTTGACTTCTCTGGTTTTCCAATTTTGTTATTTTTCGTTTGTACTTCTATTATTTACCTTTTTGTTCGGTTTTGGAAATATGTCCTCAATTTTTCTTCCCACCCTTTATTAAGTTTTTTTCATAGACATGTCAGTGAATAATAAGAAAATAAAATTTAGAAAGCTGGCAAATACTATAATGTTAATATTTTTGCCATATTTTGCAATAATATTTGTAGCTTGAAATAATGGACTGAATTAATAAAGACAACAAAGAAAAGTCAAGTATATTATTTCTTATGGCATTACTTATCAAACCCAGCAGTCACTTTATTATCCTCTTACTCAATTGCTTAGCAGCATTTGACATAGTTGACCATTCCCTAATCTATAGATGACAGTACAACATACTAAAGCCTATGAGATGCACCAAAAGCGGTACTAAGGGAAACTATTAGTGATATGACTACATACATTAAACAAGAAGAAAGATCTCAGATAAACACCTTAACCTTACATCTGAAGAAGTAGAATAAGAAGAACAAACTAATCCCAAACTTAGAAGAAGGAAGGAAATAATAAAGATTCAAGCAGAAATAAATAGAGACTAGAAAGTAGAAATAGAAAAAGTTAATGAAAATGGGAGTTAGTTTTTTGAAAAGATAGACAAAATTGACAAAGCTTTGGCTAGTCTAAGAAAGAAGAGAGAAAAATAAGTAAAATCATACATGAAGAGCAGGCATTATAACTGTTGCTACAGAAATGAAAAGAATCTTAAGAGATTTTTATGAACAATTATATGCCAACAGATTGGATAATCTGCAAGAAATGGATGCATTCTTAGAAAAAAATGGATGCATTCCTAGAAACATATAACCTACCAAGGCTGAATCATGAAGAAACATAAAATCTGAACAGATCAATAACAAGAATGGATTTGAATCAGTAGTCAAAAATCTTCCAACAAAGAAAAGCCCAGGACCTGGAGGCTTCACTGGTGAATTCTACCAAACAGTTAAAGAAGAAAAAACAACAGGCCCTCTCAAACTCTTGTAAAAAATTAAAGAAGGAATACTTCTAATTTATTTTAAGAGATCAATATTACCCTAACACCAAAATCACCAGAAAACTATAGGCCAATGTCCCTAATGAGTAGATACAAAATCATGAAGAAAATGAATTCAGCAGTAAAGTTGCAATGATTACATGCCATGATCAAGTGGGATTTATTCCTGCATTTCTTTTTTTTTAATGTTTATTTATTTTTGAGAGAGAGAGACAGAACTCAAGTAGGGGAGGGGCAGAGAGGAGGAGACACAGAATCTGAAGCAGGCTCCAGGCTCTGAGCTGTCAGCACAAAGCCCTATAGATGGGGATGCAAACTCACAAGCTGTGAGATCATGACCTGAGCAGAAGTCAGACCGAGCCACCCAGGTGCCTCAGGAATCACTTGCATTTCTATACACTAACAACAGACCATTTGAAATGGAAATTAGGAAAACAATCCCTTTATAATAGCAAAAAAGAGAGTAAAGTACACAGGAATAAACTTAATCAGGGAGGTGTGAAAGACTTGTATGCTGAGAACTAAAAAAATTTGGTGAATGAAATTAAAATAGTCACAAACACATGGAAAAGCATCCAATGTTCATGGAGTAGAAAACTTAATATTGCTAAAATGTCCGTACTACACAAAGTGATCTGCAAATTCATTCCAATCCCTATCAAAATCCGAATGGTATTTTTTTACAGATACATAAAAAAAAAAATTGAAAGTTCTTATGGAATCATGCAGGACTCTGAATAACCAAATCAAACTTGAGAAAGAAGAACAAAGCTATAGGCATTATACTTCTTGATTTCGTAATACAACACAGAGTTATACTAATCAAAACAGTATAGTACAGGCATAAAGAAAGACATGTAGACCAATGGAGCAGAGCAGAGAATTTAGAAATGAATCCATGCATGTATCATCAACTAATTTGCGACAAAGGTGTCAAGAATACCCAATGATAAAAGGATAGTCTCTCCCACAAATGGTATTGGGGAAACTGCATATTCACATGTAAAAGAATGAAATGGGACCTTTATCTTACCCCATACACAAAAATCAACTCAAAATGAATTAGAGACTTAAAAGTAGGACCTGAAACTGTAAAATTCCTAGGAGAATATATATAGGGGGAAGCTTCATGACATTGGTCTTGGCAATGATTTTTTTTTTTTTTGATATTACACCAAAAACACAGACAGCAAAGGCAAGATAGACAAGTTGGATTGCAAAAAACTAAAAAGCTTCTGCACAGTAAAGAAAACAATCACTGGAGTGAAAAGGCAACTTACAGAATAGGAGAAAATATTTGCAAACCATATATCAGATAAGTAGTTAGTTTCTAAAATATGTAAGGATTCCTACAACTCAATATCAACACCCTCCCCAATAACCTGATTTAAAAATGTGCTAAAAAGTTGAGTAGGCATTTCTCCAAAGAAGAAGTACAAATGGCTAGCAAGTCATCAGGAAAATGTAAATCCAAACCACAAGGCATCACCTCACACACATTAGGATGACTGTTATCAAAACAAACAAACAAACAAACAAAAAACCCAAAACAAGTATTGATGAGGCTGTAGAGAAATGAGAACCCTTTACACTGTTAGTGGGAATGCAAATTGGGGAAGTTTCTATGGAAAACAATATGAAAGTTCCTTTAAGTAAAATTAGAAATACTATATGAACCAGCAATTCCACTTTGAGTATTTATCCAAAAAAAAAAAATCACGATCTCAAGGAAATGTTAGCACACCCGTGTTCATAGAAACACTATTCATGATAGTCAAGGTGTAGCTACCTAAATGTCCACTGATGCATGAATGGATCAAGAAAACGTGTTCTATACATACAGTGAAATATTAGTTTAAAAAAGGGAATTCTGCAGTATGTGACAATATGAATAAACCTTGGACATTATGCTAAATGATATAACCCAGTCAGTCACAGAAAGACAACTACTACATGATTCTACTTATGAGAGGCACCTAATAGTCAAAATCGTATGATAAGAGAGAAATATTGGTTGCCAGGGGCTGGGTGGAGGGGGAAATTATGAATCTGTGGGTACAAAGTTTCAGTTATGCAAGATGAGTAAGTTCTGTAGATGTGCTGTACAACACTATGCCTATGGTTAACAATAATGTATTGTACACTTAAAACCTTAAGAAGGTGAATCTCATGTTAAGTGTTCTTACCACAATAATAATAAAAAGTCCATTTGCAGGGGCTCCTGGGTGGCTCAGTCAGTTAAGCATCTGACCTGGTTTCAGCTCAGGTCATTATCTCATGGTTGGTGAAATTGAACCCCATGTTGAGCTCTGAGCTGACAGTGCAGAGCCTGCTTGGGGTTCTCTCTCTCTCTCTCTCTCTCTCTCTCTCTCTTTCTCTCTGCACCTCCCATGCTCTCTCTCTCTCAAAATAAATAAATATTTTTTTAAAAGTCCTTTTGCAGATACAAAGAGAGTGGAGGCAGACAGAAAAGATTGTTGGCCAATTTTGAAAAGTGTTGCAAACATTTTATTTGGGGCTCTGTCTCATAAGAACCACCAGGGAAACTTTGAGTGGGATGGGCTTTGATAAATCACTTTTATTTACTTATTTTTCCTTCTAGTTGGAACACTTAATGAGGAGAGGAGAGGAAAAGGAGGAGAACTCAGCACCGGGGCTGCTATGTCATAGGTCTCAGATTGTTATTGAAATCTCAGGACGAAAAGATACTTTTTCAGATTGTCCTATGTATCAGAGTCCAGTTAGAAAAGTAGAAGTCACTCTGGGTCTCAGTAGATGAAATGTAGTCCGGGAGACAGATTACACAGAAGACACAGGGACTGCAGTTGGGGCTTTCTCGTGGAAACTAGAACTGTGGATGGAGGGACTACCTGGCAAGACTTGCAGCTTCTGGAGACACCATGGAGACAGGGAAAGAAGAAGAAAACTACCCAGTTATTCCCTTCCTCCTGCTCTTCATCTTCCAGCGTTGTCTCCCATATGCCAAAGCTAGAGGGCAGAAGAGTCTGGAAGAGTAGCTCCTTGAGGTTGAGAGTAGGACAGGGCAGAGAAGTGCATAGAGTAGCAGGAGAGGGGCACATTTACTAAGGTTTATAAAATTGAGATTATGTGAAATAATTTATTTCCCCATCCCTCTGGCATGTTCCATAACACACATGCTCACTCACTGGCATTTTCAGCACATTTGCTTGTGTATGAGTATCTTTAGATCTTTGTTGAGTTTATGTCCTAGTCATGGGAGGAGTACAGGGTGGATCGTTTTAAGATTATATGTAAAGTGACAGCTAACACTCCTGTTTTCAACTGACACTTAACATTTACATAATGCCAAAACATCTGGTCTTTTCCATCATTCCAGGCATGTCATTAGTCCAGTTGATTGCTTGGTGTCATGTACAGAAAACAGCTGGCTGGTTAACTAGAGTTTTGACTGTGGCTGAATTGGCTGGATGTTTGGTGTCACATAGACTGATGTTATGACTGGCTAAAGATGGAACAGAGCCAGTTACAGTGAAGACCAGTAACAAATCTAAAACTTTAATGTGGAATTTCATTGGAAAAGACAATTATTTCTAAGACTGATTCTCAGAAACACAGAGCCCAGATTTAGTTTCTCTCTGATGTCGGTCCATTCCCATCTTAGCTCCTTGCACCCAGATGTCCTTTGCTGTGGGCCCAGTATCCTCAGGCTGCCCGTGGCCATTCAGCTCGGCAGTGACACCAGCAGAGGCACTGGCTCCTGGGACTCTTCTTCCCTGGGAAGGATCTCCAGCTTCTTAATTTATTCTTTATGTCCCTCTCCCCTTTTGCTTCTCTCATCAAATTTCATTTGTGATACCATTCAGAGATCTAATCTCTGCTGAATAGTCAGCTGGCCTCAGAATCCGGAGAACACTATGCTAAGTGAAATAAGCCAGACACAGAAAGACAAATACTGTATAATCTCACTTACATTTAGAATCAAAAAATGTCAAACTCACAGAATTGAGAATAGGATTAGAGAATTGGAGAATTCCATTTCTAGTATAAAAGCAGAGAATGAAATGTGGCTGCCAGGGGCTAGAGAGTGAGGGAAATGGGGGAGATGTTGGTCAAAAGGTACAAACTTTCAGTTATAAGGTGGATAAGTTCTGGGAATCTAATGTACAGCATGGTAACTATAGTAAATAATGTGGTATTATGTAATTGAAAGTTGCTAAGAGTAGCTCTTAAGTTGCTTTCACACACACACACACAAAATAACTACGTGAGGTGATGGATGTGTTAATTAGCTTGATTGTAGTAATCATTTCACGATGTATACATATATCAAATCATCATGTTCTATACCATAAATATGTACAATTTCTATTTAATTGTATCTTAGTAAAGCTGGAAAAAAAAGAATCTATTTCTCATGAAGATGTGGATGCTATTGTATTAATATTTATCTCTTCGTTTTTTCATCTGTGAATATGGTCTCCACTGAGACTGAAATTCTGGTGTACCTGGCAAATTTTTATCTTGTATTTGCCAGAAGCACACTTACACAAACAATGAAGAATGTCTTGGGAGAAGAAGGAGCCAGGCTGAATGAACTCTCATAAGAGAGCTTTGACTGTCAAGAGGTGGGCTGGGTCAGTGTGCACCATGATTTCAGTCGCTTAGAGCTGTCCCCCAGCCCTGCTGGAACATAGCTGAGCTCTGTGGGGAGCAGAGGGACTTTTACTAAAACTTAAAGGGAAGTTAGGGAGGGAGGGAAGAAAGATAGAAAGGGTGAGAGAGAGAGAGAGAGAGAGAGAGAGAGAGAGAGAGAGGAGAGAGAGAAATAGAACACTCTAAACGTCCTGGGATCAAAATGGAAGTGAGGAGTTTTTGCTATGACACAGTTCCTTGCATAGCTTTGATTTCTGGAGGGCTCTATTGGGGACTGGAGTACTTGTAGGAATGGTGGCTGAACCCATCTGAGGTTACTTGAGGAGCCAGCAGGAATATGATTATAGGAGCAGGTCTAAGCTGCCCTGTGAAGATTCAAGAAACACTGAAAAAGAGTTTGCAGAGAGTGGGGAGTGGGGCAGTGAGGGGGGCTTGCTGAAGGCCTGAGGACCTAACATAAGTGGATGTATAAGTGAGGAATGTTTAAATTATTATTTTAAATAGAACTGCATTTTAATACACCTGTGTCAGGGTGTGAGAAAATTCAGGTTATGCCTATAACATTTGCATATTAACAGAGTTGAATGTTTTGAATCTAGTAAGGAGATTGGTAGTGGTATTTTCAGATCATACCAATGGTAAATTGATGAAAGAAAATACTTTCAATCTTTTAAGCATTCTTCAAATAATATTTAATAAATTTTCTTCTTACCCTGCTGGTTTTATTTGTTAGCTTGAGACATGAGGATTTGAAATGTCACTATACAATTATTGATTGAGGCTTGGCTGCTGCTGGGGAAGAGAATGGTGTGAAATCCTAACACGTTTATGAAATCTAAGCAGATCTTTTTTTATTTGCTCACAACTAGCAATAGTAAGATGGAAATATTATTTTAGTTTCTAGAAATCTTATGGTAAAACTTCAATTAAATGGGTTTGCTGATTGGTCTCGCTATATTGACATATTGAACAAAAATTTACACAGTGCCTTATATATCATGCACTCTGCTGGGCTAGGGTAAACTTTGGTGAACTCAATAGATTTTAAAATTTAGTTCACGCAAATCATGTTAAAAGTCCCTTGTTGTCTAGCTGAGATACCAACTGAAAATACAAGACATCTGATAAAACTATGCCATGTTTATAAGGCAAAAAAAAATCCATAAGAAGGATTATATGCTTTGTATCATCAGAGACTTGTATATCAATATTTAGTGTATGGTAATGGTAGTGATAGTACTTGTATCCGTGGTTAGCAGGGCCTTATAGGGCTAACGAAAGATTTCAGAAATGCAAACAGCAAATATATAGGTTTCATTTGTGGGAAAAAAAATCTAGCTCTTATTTAAACCACCAAAATTGCACCAAAATTGCAGTCAGCTGCTGGGAAAAAAATAAAGGCAAAGATCCTGTTTACAAGGAATCTAGAGTTCAGCCATCAGATGGTTTTGGTTAAGACATAGTTTTCTCTTCATGCTGATGTTTCTATAAGACATTTGCTGTGAGTTGATGATTCCCCAATTGCCTAGTGTCTTCTCTTTCTTTCCCTTCACAGTGATACTTTTGATTTTTGACAACCTTTACAAAAAAACTTACTCCTTGGGTGCTCAGTCAGTTGAGCGTCCATCTTCTGCTCAGGTCATGATCTCCTGGTTCCTGAATTCAAGGCCCGAGTTGGGCTCTGTGCTGATAGCTCTGAGCCTGGAGCCATTTTCTGCTTTGGATTCTTTCTGTCCCTCTCTCTCTCTCTGTCCCTTTCCCACTCACACACTCTGTATCTGTCTCTCAAAAAACTGAATAAACGTTAAAAAAATAAAATAAATAAATAAAAATAAAAACTTACTCCTTTGCAGCCTTTCTGTCACTCTGAATTTTTTTTTTTTTTTTTTTTTTTTTTTTTTTTTTTTTTTTTTTTTTTTGGTGTATGGTTTTCCCATTGCTTCTTTGGAGCTCTTTCTGCTTTTCTCTTCTGTTGGCAAGCGGCTGGTGTTAAATCTTATTAAGTATTTAAGCTTATAATGGACTTACCCTCTCTACCTTTTCTATGCTTTCCTGGAGTGAGAGTGCATTAGAATATTTACTCCTTGTAGCTACCCTGCCATGCCTGCAATAACTAGGTGATAAATCATCTCATGCCAAGTTAATATTCTACTTGATGAGAAGTATGCTACTGGGCTAGGTGGGCCCCACCACACCAAAGGTGGGGGAGTCAAGCTGTCTGTTTACAAAAGGGGTCAGAGCTTTCCCATATATGTGTGCCAGGACTTGCAGACAGGGAAACCAGTCTTGACGAGCTGCAGTGTATGCCCCATGCCTCTTGTGCTAAAACATCCAATGACAATCTCTTTGACTGCTTCTACAGTGGCAGGTTTTGATTCCTCAGTGACTTTGAATTTAAACCCATTGTCTTCATTGTCTAAAAATAAGAACCCCTGGGCATTTGTTGCCATAAGGAACCTGATAAACCCATCTGTGAGTTACTTTTTTCTGCACATTCTTTCTTTTAAAAAAATACATTTTTTTTTTTTTAACCTGGAGGTAAAGCCACTCAAAATATTTTGATTCATTTATGTTTTAGATGTAGGAAGAAAACCCTCTTTGTGACTACAACTGTACATCCACTGTATATTTACTTGCTTTTAATCATGTTTTTTGAAACTAAAAGTGATCATTCTGGATCATAGCTAAAGAAGTTTCCCTTCCATGGGGGAAGGGAAGGAGAAAAACATAGTTACAAACAGAGAGGGAAGGAGGCAAACCATAAGAGACTCTTAAATACAGAGAACAAACGGAGGGTTGATGAGGGGACGCGGGGGAGAGGGGAAAATGGGTGATGGACATTGAGGAGGGCACTTGTTGGGATGAGCACTGGGTGTTGTATGTAAGCGATGAACCGTGGGAATCTACCCTCCAAACCAAGAGCACACCGTGCACACTGTATATTAGCCAACTTGAAAATAAATTATATTAAAAAAAAAAGTTTCCCTTTTCAGTTGGAAAAAAATATGTTTGAATTATGGAAGAATGAAAATGCACCCCCTAACTCATAATTCTTTGCTCCTTTCCTTTGGTGGAGAAGTAGGGAAGAGCAGGGAAAAAAACTCTCTCAAAACCAAAAAACAAAGTTCATGGCCTATGTCTCTACCTTCTTTCCCTGGAGTCATTGAATATTAACTGGAATAAATCTATATGTATCTTAAAGAAAACCATATTCATGCATAAAAAGCCTGTTTATTTCTCTTATGTTTTTAAATTCTGGAAGGTATTAGATGGAAAATATGCATATTCTTTTCCTTACATAGTTTATAATTTAAAACTGTGAAAAACACTGCTATATACGAACTTGTGACCTTATACAGAACTTAGTATTGTATTCTTCAGGAGGCATTGTATAGATGTTTATTTGCAACTACCACTTAGTTCCTTCTTTAGGCTCTCATCCCTCACAGCAGGTATTTTTCGTTAGACTTGAATTAGATAACAAGTAGAATGCCATCACTTAACAAGTAGTTTTGCTGCAAATGTTTTCTAATATTTGTAATTTAGATATTTATACAGTGCTTTATAAAGCTTTATTTCCTTAGAATTTAGCTCTGTAGATAGTAAGTATAAAATAGGCGTCATTGTCTCGTGGCAATGATGGCAAATTGGGGGCCAGAAAATTGTGAGTTGTTTGAGATCACAAATTAGGTTAGTGGTAGAGCAAAGAATTCTTGCTTTCTACAAAGGTTGGCTGCCTTGACTAAAGTATGTCAGAGGATAGTCCCTGGATTTTGGCTCAGCTAGCCCTTGTCTGTTGCCCAGAGTACAATTGGCCTCTCATCTGCCTCTCCATGAAGACAGGAGTCTTGTCTATCTTGTGCACGGTTTCAACCCCAGCAGCTTGCCCAGTACCTGGAATGTAATAGTTAATACATATATGTGAATGAATGGATAATTGAATGCAGTGAATGAATGAGGTGCGGAAAGATGATGGAGTTTACCTTGAATAACAATGCAATATGCCTCTTGTCCCTTTTCCCCATGTTTTTCTTATGCTTAGAAACAATAATATAAATTGAAACAATGGAATTTGACAGTAACTTATTATTTAAGCACTTGGTATGGTTGTGAGGCAAAAAGAATTTCATTTAAAACCTCTGTTTCTTGACTTTGTTATACTAGAAAATGAAATCTCTGGATCTTGATGACCATCTAGAACTTGGCTGTAATCTGAGAATGTTTTGTGATCTGGTTCTTTTTTGCATCCAGGGTCTGCTTTAGACGGCTGGGAATGTATCTTCACTACATTTTTTCAGTCGAACGCATTGTGAGTCTTCACAGAGTTAGATTCTTACTCTGAAAAAGTTACCCCTGGGAAGGTGTTGGGCACTTTTGGATGTTACTTTTTTTTTTTTTAGGGCCCCTAGGGAACCATTTAGTGGATGTGCACCATAACACTCAAATCCCTACTCAGCCACTATAAATGCCTTTGGCAATGACATCCTACAAAAGGCACCCTCTATCATGAGGTTTTTGTCTGAAATGTTCTCTATTCCAATCCCATGCTGTTGGAATATTTCAGGCAAGCAGGGTAAGTTTTTTGGAGGTTTTACTTGAATGATTAGTATGTGTTCGAGAGAGGGGAAACGGCCAAGGGCATGGTCTGCTGGCCCCTGAGACACCATGGAGACAAGTAAACAGTGGGTTGTTATTTTAATCATTTCTTTCTACCAGTCAGAATGGGGTAGATATTGTGATAAATAAGACCTCTTAAGGAAGGGAGGACAATTATCCTCTTTTTCTCCTACCTCACCTTTCTACTCTATAAAAGTTTCACAGACTTAAAACAAACTTGTTGGCTTGGAGCCTAAAGGAATTCCTCATCATGTGGCAGGCTGTTGTAGCATTTTTATGATAGCTAGTGTTTCTTTTGGTCTGAAACCCAGATATGTGAAATATAGGTCAGGAGTTGAAAATTAATGCCTGCTTGTCATGTGAAAGGAAATAATTGGCATGAAATGTAGTAAAGAATGCCTGCCATCCTGGCAGCATTAGCTCATTTTTTTTGCTATTGGTTTTGGCGGCTATTCCAGAAAAATAATGGGCAGGTTCATAATTCTTAGAATATATCTTTATTAAGTCTATCAATATGGTGTCTTGAGCCCCCAAGAGACAGTCAGCCTGGAAGTCTTTGCTTGTGCCATTTCTGTCCTGGGTACATGATTGTACGCACCATGACAAATTAATACAGATGGAATAATGAGTTTCTCTTATCCCTGTGCCAGACCTGCTGGGGAAAACATTTACATGTTTTGAGATTTGAGATCCATATACAAGTTCTATATAGAGATTATCATTTTGAATAAAGACTTTCATTTTAGTCTTACCTGGGCAGTCCCCACCAGAGTATGAACATTGCAGGAAAACTCAGTTTCTAAATGGGTTGAGTCCCAACCATTGATTTGTGGAATGATGCACGTATTTCCTTTATAAAGAATAAGCTTTTGAGGTCTTAGGAATAGCTCACTTAAAAATCTATAGGGAAGTAGAAATACATTGTATATTTTCAATGAAAGCCAATAGAAAAAATAAAACACGGTCTTAATGCTGGTAATTAGGCAAAATAGAGGAATGACAGAATTGAAAAACTCATAACTTCTTAAGTTACTCTGTGATAATGAATAGTTCTCCAGCTTCCAAGAACACACAGTTCACTATAATAATCCAAGCCTATTGTCCTCTTTAAATTTTCTCCCATCCTAAGCCAGGAAGGACTGGAAGCCTGGAGAGTGTGTGTGTGCGTGCATGTGTGTGTGTGTGCGTGTGCGCATGTGTGCACAGATGGGAGGTGGCATCTCCTCTTCCATTCTGTAGGTATGGTTTCTGGCCCCTCCAGCACTGGAGTGGGATGAAGGAAGATTGATAAGGGGGCAGTAGAGATCTTACTGATGTGATTTAGATTTGACTTCAATAGATGTTCAAAGCGAACTCTTTCATGCCATGTTTTTGGGGTGATTCCCATTCTGAACCCTCAACTGCAACTCTAATTCCTGTGAAATAGATGATGCCCTATGCAGTTGGTTGCTTTGACATTGTCTTCAGTTCCTGGACTTTTTGTGGCTGTACATCTCTTGAGTCACTTTATCTTTCTAGACAGTTCTTTCAAGATGGCTCTAGGTCTGTTCCCTCTTGTGTGGCCCACATCTGTTCTACAGAAAACCTGAGTCTTGTCTTTCTCTCTTCATTGCTTCAGTCTAGCCACAGCCTTTTATTCCAGCACTTAAATTCTGGGAGATACTTGTCAAACTCTTTAAGTTTTCCTTTGAATTTGCTCTTACTTGACTTAAAGCAAAGAAGTAGTCTTTCTCCCTTGGGGCAACAATACCTCCAATAACTCTCTCCAAAGGATTCTTCTCCAATTCTTCCAACTCAGGAGTTTTATTGCTTAGAGATTATTAATGCTGACAGAGTGGTTTTACAGTCTTAGCAGTTCTGCACAGGCCTCTTCTTACCTCACTGTTAAATAATACCTAGGCCTTTGGCAACTTGGCTAAAGCTGAGATAGAAAGAATCCCATTTATCATTCTGCTGAATGTCCAATTTCACTTCAATACATATACTCTTCTTGTACCTTGCAATATGAGTATCAATAGTAGCGCTCCAATTCGAGTTCTATATAATCACAAGTAGCACTATGAGAAAAATGGAAAGAAAGAAACCGATAAAAAATATATTCTTCTCTAAGATAAACCTGGCAGAGATATATGGTGGGAGAAATACAAATGACAAAAACAAATGCTGCAAACAGTGTGGTGTGATCTTGAGAGCAGAAAAATGATAGTGGGGAAGAGATGTTTCTACTAGGAGACACTATCAAAAGAGGACAGCTTGGTTGGTGTCTGTTCAGAGTGGCCCCTGAAAAGGAGGGAAAGAGGGAGGAGACATGCAACTAAATATGTTACTTCCTATATATCTGTAACCAACCTAGAAAATATCTATATTCACAGAGAAGATTATCTTTCTTTTTTTTTTTTTTCCAACGTTTATTATTTATTTTTGGGACAGAGAGAGACAGAGTATGAACGGGGGAGGGGCAGAGAGAGAGGGAGACACAGAATCGGAAACAGGCTCCAGGCTCTGAGCCATCAGCCCAGAGCCTGACGCGGGGCTCGAACTCACGGACGGCGAGATCGTGACCTGGCTGAAGTCGGACACTCAACCGACTGCGCCACCCAGGCGCCCCTAGAAGATTATCTTTCAAAATAATCTCTTGATCTTATCTCCTTGTACTGATACTGTCCCATACCCTATTGTCTTCCATTAACCCATCATGTACCCAGGCTACCTCCAGTGTCACCCTGGCAAGTCATTTACTCAAAGACTATTTGTGGAGCACCTGCTATATGCAAGGCACTGTGCTTTGCTGTGTTGAGGACATAGTATGTTATGGCACAGCCTGCTTTAAAGTAAATTTCATTTGAGGTAAGTGATAAAGGACATGATGATATGAAGGATTACATAGAATCATAGATCTGTTAATGTTAGAAAGTTGTTTAGTATGCTCTTCTTAGGTGAGGAAACTGAGATCCAGAGTGGTTATGTGGCTTTAGAGTCACCTAGTTAGGTTATTGTGGAGCTAGAGCTGAAGCTCAGTTCTTTTTACTTCTGCTACAATCTGCTTGCTTCAACAATAGTATCTCACCTCTCTTAAAAATACAATACCTTGATATAACATTTCAAAGTATTGAACCACTTAGTCTGATAATTGTGTGCTAGAGCTGGCTCTCATCAACTCTTAAGAGCAGATTGTGAGCACCTTTACAACTGTAAGTTTTGAAACTGGCCATACCATGGTAGGAAAATTTATACCACAGAAATTGGCAAACAGTGCACATAAATGATTTTCCCTTTTTCCAGGGAGAGCCCGTTATTAAACTTATACCGGTACACTCTGCTTATAAATAATAATTATGGTAACCCCTTTATGAAGGGGTTGTCATATAAATGGATTTTATGGAGAAATGGAATTTAGACAGGGAAAGTGGAAATGAGGGAGGCTACTTGAGAGTGGAATTATGGAATGAACAGTGTCCTGGAATAGTTAATAGAACAGTTTGGCTGGGTGGGAGAATTGTTGGATAGGAGTCCCAAATCACATTTCTGCAGAGACCAGGCTGAATAAATAAAGGTTTAAATCAGGATGGGGTTATAAGTAATAGGGGATGATGGAGTCTGTGGTAAAGTGGAAAGCAAAGGTCTGCCTAAAAGTAGTATTAAAAAAAAACTTGCTGAATTCTACCCACTTTGAATTTTCCATAAGGAACTAACAGGGGTCAACTTAGAAAGCAATTAGAATCAAATAGGGCCCTGAGAAAGGACTGTCATGTACCTTCTTAAAACAGCATTCGTTTCCTTGACATAATGAAGGAAAAGTTGGGCATCCTAATTTATTTCCCTTTTCTTTCTTACCTTGTTTCTATGTTCTCACTTGGAGGTTATCTGTAAACTGTTTTTTTGTTTGCATGCTTAAAAAAACTATTCAGTGTTTTTCTTTATTCGTGTCAATAACTTGCAGGTGAATTTTTTAAATAAAACCATTCTCAACTTTATCGTCATATTTCAAGGGTAATGATAACCCCAAAGAGATAAAGATTCAATTATATTTCCAAATATGCTCATTTATATGTTTAGTTTTCTTAAAAAAATCCCACTATATAAAATGGAAGATTTGTTTTAGGGAAGGATCAAGAAACACACTATTTAATTATTTTCCTTTTAGAATGTCCCCAAAGTAATTTTAAGTAGACTTTAAACATGTCTATCTTTTACATTAATCTGTAAGGACAATTCCACATCAGCAGCCATTTTTTTTTTTTTTTTTGAAGTGAGAATTGCCTGCTTCAGAGATATCTTTATTCCAACACATCAAGTCCACAGGGGCTTATAAAAAAGGGAAAATCAACGCAATAAACAGTCATGACTCCCACAGAAAGTTTGTCTGTATAAAGAAAATCCCATAATGCTTATATGCAAAAGTCCTAAGAAGTTCTTAAAATTTCCTAAGTGTGCTCATACTTCAAAGAAGCCCAACAAACATTATTAAATAGCTCACTGTAAATGTTTCACCAACCCCTCTAATGATAATGACATCCATGTGTCTGAGAAGGACCTCACTAATGTCTGATGCCAGGAGGACACGTTGCCTCTTGTCTCTGAGATGGATTTGACTGAGGTCCCTTCTGTGATAAGCTCATTGGGAATGGGCAGGGATGAGGTGGAGCAGAATTGTGGCATTCAGACATTGGAAAATAAGTCTAATTATAACAATCTAATCTTCCCCTCCTTAGCACAGATGGACTAACTGACAGGTCTTATGAGGGAATTTCAGCTCCAGGTTTACTTTCCACTGTAACTCTGCCACATATATAAG
Source organism: Leopardus geoffroyi (assembly GCF_018350155.1). Classification (NCBI taxonomy): domain Eukaryota; kingdom Metazoa; phylum Chordata; class Mammalia; order Carnivora; family Felidae; genus Leopardus; species Leopardus geoffroyi. Next base: position 140,644,455 of record NC_059328.1, read on the forward strand.
TGAGAGAAAAGTAGATGCTTAATAAATGTTCGCTGAAGGAGTGAGGGAAGCAGAACTCATATATTGCAAGTGTCTTGGGTTTTCTCACAATTTTAGGATTACTTCCACCTAGATTCTGGGCCTCAGCCTGCAGTCCTAAACTTGTCTCTGGATGCCCACTGCACAGGACAGCACCCAGCAAATTCTGTGCAGCAGGCCAGGAAAATGTAGAAAATGTCATGCCAGTGAGCTAAGTGTCAGTCACCAAAGGACTTCTTTAGTCAAAAGATGCCTGAATTTTCCTCTGAGAGGATACATCAGGTCTGAGGAGATCCGAAATGGACTCCTCTTTAAAAGCTCTGAAAAGTTTGAGTTACATGTTTTGAGAAGTACCATATGCTCTAAACTAGTCAGCCAAATAAAAAAGGTGTGCCCAAAGTCCTAGGTATGCCCATGTAGCTAGGGAAAAGACTTGTAACACCATGAATTTCTTGTTAGGATACACCTAAATGAAATAGTTTTGGCTGAGATGTATACCACGCCCCCAAAACCACAATTCCAACTTTCTTTTGAATTGCCAGCATTTTCATTCCACAAGAATTTCAGCCTTTTACTTCCTCCCCTCAGATTCCTTTCTTGGTGATATTTTTACTCCAGGAATTTATTCTGTCATAGGACATTACTTGGATTTAGCTCCTGTTACCCTAGTTTGATTTGGTGCTTGGTATCCTGACATACACACCATCACTGCCCCCTTCCTCCTATCCTGATCATTCAGTGGGCCTCTCCTTGTTTCCATGCCCCAGTATTTACATCTCAGTGGCTGATTTCTGTTTCCTCAGCAGTACAGAAAACATACCTACGATCCATAATCAGTAGGCAAGAAGTACCAGGGAATTAACGACCGCTGGGAACAACCCTCAACTAATGATCTCAGGAATTGGGGTATAAATACCTCAGCCCCCTTGCCCTCTGGGTGCTATAATTTGAAGGTGTATGTTTTGCACTTGGTTCTAGAGTTTCTTCAGTGAGATTAAGCTCAAGTCACCTACAGTGGTAATTGGATTGATAAGGAACCCTTCTTTGTATCTCTTCCTTACTTCCCTACCATTGTTCCCAGTATTTTTTCAAAAAGCAACATGCACTTGAATCCTTGTCTCAGGGTATCCTCTTGGGAGAACACAAACTTAGGCATACCTCTAATGTTTGGAGGCTCTATCTCTACTCCTTACTAGTTCTGTCTTTTTAAAACCTCTTGCCAAACCACATAGATTCTATTTCTATAAAAGTATGGGCAACGGTTCAGAGATTAAAAATAAAGTTGTATAAATATGAAAATAATTTATACTCATGCTAGATATTCCATGATTTTGAATAATTCCACCAAATCAAAAGAAAGAATTTGAGAAAACCAGGGTAGTACAAAAAGAGTAGCATGGTTGAAGTCAAAGAGTTACCAAAGGGTAACGGCACTTTTCTAGGAATGGTGGTAGGTAACCATTTATTGAACACTTATTGTCTAGGGATGATGCTAAGCCACGTGTGTGTGTGTGTGTGTGTGTGTGTGTGTGTGTGTGTGTGTAAGCCACACACACACACACACACACACACACACAGATTAAATTATCCCCATAATAAACCTATGAGGTAGGTATAATTATTCTCTTGTTACTGATGATAAAGACACATGGGATTAAATAATTTGCCCATATCAGTCAGTTCATAAGGGGCAAAATCCAAATTCAAACTCAGATCTTACTTTGGCAAAGTTCTTTCTGTTAATTACTTTTCTATCTTCCTTAGTTTTCTTTGAAGTACATGGAAGATATATGATTGATCCTGCTGACTGATTCAGAAATACAATTGATAAATACAAATTCTACAATGATACAATTATAGTTTTTCTTCAAAAGGATTGAGTTTGGTATAAATTATGAGGATAAATTTAGATTTATCTTGGTGTATTTTTTTAATTCCTGTAAGAGACTACTTATATTAATTCTTTTATAGCATTATTGGTAATATGCATTAAATAAAGCTAGAAAAATAGATCAAAGTTTTGGACATATTTCTTGCGGAGGCATTTTTCTGTTAATCTAAAAAATAGATCAGTATCTGTAAATCACATTGCAACTTGAGACTCACATTTGTTGATCCTGGGAAAGCTGAAATTCCATACTCCTTTTTGAGAATAGGCTATGGCAGCAAGTAATTTGCAGAAAACTGACATAAACTGGGTTTATGTCATAAACTGGGTTCCCTTGGCACCCCTTGGCTGCAATGGAAAAAGTAAATACTTTTTCTGCTTGTGTGAGGGAAAGTGGAAGAAAGAAGCAGTTGGGAATAGATGCAGAATTAGCCAACCAAGAGTTCTCTTGTAATGCCAATGTATAAGTAAAATCCATAAACATTAAGTATAAGAAAACAGATTTCAGCAGAGCATACCAAGATAGACTGATAGACTTGAAAAAAAAAGAAAAACAAAAAAGAAAAACAAATTAGAAATTTCTATCAGGCTTTTCAGGGTTTAGAAATCTTAATTTAATATGAATTTGGAGGGGAGGTAAGATAGGAATAGAAAGAAAAGATTAAAAAGAGAAGACATTGACCACAAACAATGAATAAATTGCTTCAGTGATCTTCCATCAGAATTCAAAGGTCTCTAGCTTCCATTTACTAGGGTGTAGTCCACCTACTAATTTTAAATTGTTGCAATATTATAATGTACTCTAGATTGTGGACATTTGAAGGTGAGAATATATCTAAATCTGGCTATACTGGTTTATTGAAGTATTTTTTCTCTGTTAAGATATGAGGCGTTATCAAATGTAATAAATATTTGATATTCCAGTGTGACCTTGTGTTAAATAGGTGTGTTTTCAGGTGCAAGCTTCACAGTCCCTTAGTTAAAATCCCTCAGGATTGATGGGGCTTACTTGTCTTAATTAACAGAAAGTCTAAAGTTAGGTGGTTGCTGGGGTACGTGAGTGGCTTAGTTGGTTAAGCATCTGATTCTTGATTTCGGCTCAGGTCACGATCTCACAGTTAATAAAATCAAGCCCCACAAGGGACTCCTTGCTGACAACTCAGAGACTGCTTGGGATTCTCTCTTTCCTTCTCTTTCTGCCTCTCTCCCACTCGCACATGCGCATGCATATGTGCACTCTCTCTCCCTCAAAATAAATAAATAAAAGAAATAATAAAGTTAGGTGGTTTCTAGTATCCAGTGGTTCAGGAATGTAAGGGCTAGTGTCCAATTCCTAGTTGCAAATAGCAATTATACCTTTATCAAGTTTATGCTCAAGGCAGAAAGAAGGGGGAATGGATGAAAAAATCTTTTTCAGAACCCTCATTTAAACTTTTCTTATGTCTCATTAGTCATAAACTGGGTTCCCTTGGCACCCCTTGGCTGCAATGGAGAGCAGAGAAAGTATTTACTTTTCTGTAAATACTTTTTCTGCTTGTATGAGGGAAAGTGGAAGAAAGAAGCAGTTGGGAATAGATGGAGAATTAGCCAACCAAGAGTTCTCTTGTAATGCCAGTGTATAAGTAAAATCCATGAACATTAAGAATAAGAAAACAGATTTCAGCAGAACATACCAAGAAGGACTTAGTAGTTGTCATGGCTAAATGGGCTGCTCCGGACTTAAATGTGCTACCTCAATAGGTAATGTGTTCCCTATCATTGCACATATTTAAACATTAAGTGAGTGAACATTTGATCAGTCTCCCATGGAGAAGATTTAAGCATTAGATGAATAAAGGGTTGAACTAGATCTCTTTTAAAGTTGTCTTCAAATCCTCAAGACTTGATGATATTCTATAGCACTCTGATTTCTTACAAGCTGAAAATTGTTTTCTCTTTGTAGCTCACTTCCCTGTCATGTCCACTGCACAAATCTGTTTTACTTTTATGTTAACATTAATATCCAACAGTGAGATATCTAGATAGTCTCTATAAAGAAAATATCTTTATCCCCAACTGTGTTCATATCTTAAAAAAAGCCATTTTCTTCCCCACCAGAAATGTGGACAGAATTGATGCCAGAAAAGCTTTTTATTTAAATGGACATGGTTTTTAATTTGATGCATTTTAAATCTTCAAAGGCTTCGCTAAAGCTCTCACATGTTGTCCTAAGATGCACAGTAGGAATGTCAATTTCCATGGCAATCTTGAAACACTTCTCTTATTTTTTTGTTTGTTTCCTTTTGAAGTATAAATTTACAAAAAAAGAATTTCCTTTGGGTTTGAATCTCTGTTCATGAAAGACATTATTTGAGGAGAAAATCATATAAATAGTTGAAATTTTATATTGGATAATATTGAAAGTTTTTAATTTTTGCTGGATACAGGCCAAATTGAAATGTTCCCTATTCCTAGGGAACATTATATTGAATAAGACTGATTTCTGCTTTGTTTGCTGAAAAGCAAAACTAAAGATGTTAGAAAAAATTCTGGAATTCATACTATATCCAGCACTGAATTGTATTTGCCAATCCCTGGAATCAGATGATTATTTTCAAATATACCCCATAAATCTCAAGACAGAGAACTTTTATTATGGTTATTCTTTTTTACACAGATGGGTCAGGAAAGACCAATTGAACAAGAGGGTAGAGAATAAAAGGTAAACTTAAAAAAAAAACTCTCAATTTTGATTTGTCAAAAAAATCCAAGTGGAGTAAAAATTGAGATATGTTCTTATCCTATGAAGTATGGTTAAAACAATCCTTAACATTCAGTGTTGGTGAGGGTATGGGAAAACAGAGACTCTCTTATTTATTTCTGCTGGGGATGTTGATTGGCCCAAGTGATTTGAACAGTAATTTTTGCAATATCTGCCAAAAGCCCCAAAATGTAATAATCTTTGCTCAGAAGTTCCACATCTAGGAATTTATTCTTCTGAAATTCTTATATAGGTTACACAAAATATAAGCCAAGGAATAGTACTGAAATATTGTTTGTAATAGTGAAAAATTGTTTATAACCTAAATGCTAAATAGACATTATGCAGTGGTAGTTGAAGAATGGGACATTTATAGAGTGGCAAACTATTTAGACTAAGGAAAAATAATAAAGTACTAAAAAGGAAATGTCTATGATAAACTAAAAAAGAAAACTTTAGTAAATTATGTATTGCCCATCCCATTTTGATTTGAAAAAAAGTATATGGTCATATACATTTTAATACAACGTTTTGAGGACTATATCATTAACTAATAGCAGTCATGGTTTGGGGAAGAGTTTAGCATGATTTTGTGGAATAATGCCTTAAAAACTGAACTTGATTCAAGGACTATTTCGATAGTGAACTCTCTGTTAAGATTATTTCTTTCATGTTATGAGATTTTGCCATTTACAACATGAGTATAGCTAGAGGGTTTAATGCTAAGTGAAATAAGTCCATCACAGACAAATACCATATGATTTCACCCATATATAGAATTTAAGAAACAAAACAAGTGAAGAAAAAAGAAGCAAGCAAAAAACCAGACTCTTAAGTACAGAGAGCAAACTGGTGGTTACCATAGGAGAGGTGGGTGGGGGAGGTGTGAAATAGATAAAGGGGATCAACAGTGCGCTTATCTTGATGAGCACTGAGTAACATATACAATTGTTGAATTATTATATTCTACGCCTGAAGCTAACAGTGTATGTTAATTATACTTCCATTTAAAAAACAAGAAAAAAAAGATTGTTTACTTCATGTTAGATCTTGTGAAACTCATTCATATTGCTGTAAGAATAGTGGCTTTAGAGTGAGAATGTGGATAGAAAGAACTCCCTGAAAAATTAATAAAATCAATTGGAAATTAATTTACTTCTAGTTCTGATCCTTCTACAGGCTGTTTCTAATTTTAGACATTTACTAAATTCAGTGCTTTGTTCTGTCTGGAAAATTGGGAGCTTAGAGATTAACAAAAATAGAATCATACTAAGTGCTTCAATACAGAAATGCTGAGCAGTCTTTAGTTATCTCTTCATTACCTTTGTGAGGCTTTTTTTTTTTAATATGGGTATCTTTAAGATTACATTATTCTAAGTATATATCTTTGCATTATTAAATCCTTTGATTTCTTGTTATTAAATTTCTTGTTATTAGAAGCTTGTGTTAGAGAAAAATAATTTTCTCCCTTTTTGAATATCCTGTTACAGCTATAGAGTGCACTTCTTTAGTGAAGGGTAGGAAAATTATACAGAACAGTTTTTTCCTAATGCAACTATTCTTTTTTTGAGTCTTATCAGCTCTCATGCTGTATGTGATTTTGCAGGCTTCTGTTTCTTTTGCACAAATGGCTCCTCTTAGGCCTGTATTTCCTTTGAATTCAGTGATATTTAATAAAGCTGTTGTTGCACATTCCAGATCAGAAGGATATTGCTATTTTCTCATGGTTGGGCTGTTTTCTTATGATTCTTGCTTTTCAAGTCAGTGGATAAAACCAGTGACATGGAGGGCTTGTTGGTAGCTTTTCTTTCTTTCTTTCTTTTTTTTTTTTTTTTTTTTTTTAATACTAGGGCTTTTCATCTCTCATTATTTCTTATTTTCCTTAAGAAGATTTTCATTTTTTCCCATAGGTCAGAAATACACTGCTTACTCATTTTTAAAAAAATACCTCTGATGTATGAATAGGTGATCATACATTCATGTATACATTATACCACATACATATTGAAAACTGAGTTTGAAAATAAATCAGAAGGGTTAGAAACAGATCTACTTTTCTAATTTCTTATAATCTATTTCGTGACATTGTTTTGGAAAAAAGTGACATTTTCCAACACATATATCAGTGCTTGGGCTATTATGTGTCACTCACTGTTTATTATGCTTAGTGGCGCTCCAGGCAGAGGCGGTCACCTAACAGCAAGAACAACATTAGAATATTTCTGGTTCAGCACTCAGTATCACTTGGCATGACACAAAGCCATTAATGCAGGTGTTTAAAGGACTTCCCAAGCTCTTGTAGATCAAGGTCAGTGCCATTTAAACATGATTAATGGTCATTAATTAGTTTTACTTAATTTATCTTTTATATTCTTGTCAACTCTAGAAGATAATAAACAAATTTTAAACAAGCCTGTAAGAAAAGAGTAAATTTAAATTAATTAAATTAGTAAAACTATTCAGTCATTAAGAATGAAAATCTCTAAAATGACTCTGAGCATCTAGATCAATGCTGTCTACTTGAAATAGAATGTAAACCACATATATAATTGAAAATTTGTAGTCACCACATTAAAAAATTAAAAAGCAGTTGGCATTAATTTTAAGAACATACTTTATTTTACCCAGTATAATCAAAATATTCTCATTTCAACACAAATAATCAACTTAAAATTTATTGAGATATTCTAAGTTCTTTTTTTTTTTTTGTACTAAATCTTTGAAATCTGTTGTGTGTTTTATGCTAAAGCACATTTTAGATTCAGGTGAGACCTATTTCAAGTGCTCAATAGCTGAACGTGTCGGGAGGCTACCATGTTTTAGTGCAAGTCTAGATTTTTAAAGTTGGAGCTAGAGCACTGTTCATTTTTACTTTACCCTGACAGAGACGTGGAATGACTAGTATTATAATTAGAGTAATAATAAATGTTTAGAATGACAACCAGGCCTAAGGACATACAGTGAACCACCATTTAATAAAGAAAACGCAATGGATACGTTGCTGATTCAATGCCAAGGGGTAAAGAAAAATACAAGCTGCCAGTGCCTTCTATTGTGCAGCAAATAAAACTCTGACCCCCAAATCTAAAGGGAAAAATAAAACTAAAGAGCATTAGTTGGAATGAGACCAATGGTGGAACCAGTTTGGCCACACAGACATTACCTTCAGTCTCTTGGGGAGATGGATTTAAGGGCCACACTCTGGCCTAAGGTCAGGGAACCAAAGGGCAAAGACCAGGATCTTCTAAATGTCAGTTTTTTTATGTTGCCCATCTGTTGCTTTCTTAATGAATTGTGGTGAATCGACAGGTAGACTGCCTGGTGGGATGTACAGTAGGACTGTTCCAATCCTATTCCAATTAATAGTAGGAATATCTTGCATTTATGCAGTATTCAACTTTTTGAAGGGCATTTTCATTTATTCTTCCACAAATTATTAAAGCAGGTTTTACTAATTATGGCATACCCATCAAACTAAGACCAAAAATTTTTATTTCAACAAATGATTATTGAGAAATTAATAAATTATGTTGGCCTTCAATAGATAATGGTAATAGTTACTTGAGAACTTAGATATATAAGACCTCACATGTCTAAATCTTGAAAAAAACCTTTGGAATCTTTTGATTTTAGGGTAATATATTCAGATCTGCTCCAGGCAAATGTTTAAATCTTGCTGCAAGTCAGGTCTATCTACTTCTTTATCATGGTAAACAGGATGTGACCTTGCAAGGACCCTTATAGAATCCTTCCCTCAGACTGAAGTAGAGCTTTATTCTTCTTTATTTATACCTTTTTCTTCTTTTTATGGGTTCCTTTTCAGTTTTCTAACTCAGTTTTCCAAGGAGAAGAGAAAAAATACTTGAGGAAGAATTACTTTTACTCTCTTAATTCTCCAGCCAGAGACTTACTTGATCCTCAATAGTTTTGTACCCATGTCAGAGTTCTGCTTTCTGGAAGTGAAATTGTCAATGTGTGTGTTCAGTTTGATGTTGACAGTGATAGTGGGAGGGGGGGTAATATCTTAAATTCTTCCTACTTGAGATAAGACGAAGTACTAAAACTTTCCCAATCTTGTGTCTTTCTTCTCTTAAGTCCAGTTAACATTGAAGTCTAGTGAACCAGAGATATTGCTACCTCCTTCAAGAGGGTTGAGTGGACTTTTTTTGTGAGATCCTTCCTCTAGGCATTGTTCCTATTTACTTTTAGCTAATATGATGGGCATTTTTCCCATATGGCTATTTATAAGTGTGTTGTTTTTCTTGCCCCTAGAAACTACTGAAATGTGTCACGTAATTACTTTAATTACCAGTAAATTTTTTCTAAAGTCATATTAAACAATGGCCAGTAATTCAGCTCTTATCTTATTTACTGTCTCAATTGTACCTAGCTGTTATTGAACCAAATTTACAAGCTTGGACTATATATTTTGCATCAGAATTATTGCAACAAGTTTGACAACATAATACAATATTAGTGGTATAAAAATGCCTGGAATTTGGTCTCCCACCTTTCACAGTTTAGTATTGTAAGAATTTATCTTCTTTTCAGATTAACTCTTTGTACCTGTATAATACACACAAGTCTCTCCTTTTGAACAAGAATGCTGGATCTCCTTCTCTGACTTTGCTTGGTAAAGTAGAGGGCCTTTCTTCTAAGTCCTGACTAGAGTTTCTGGAATAGAATATTTTTCTTCAGGCTTTTCCACTTTTCAAAGTTATTAGAAACCATCAGGAATCACTATACCAATCCTGGTTGTAAGGAGAAATTATTATAAAAGAAGTTTGGCTTGAAGGGAAGGAAAGAAATGGAGAGATGCCTCAAGAGTTAACAAAGTTTTTGGAAGGTCGTTTTGTTTGTATTTTGTTTTTATTGTTAACATGAGAGAGACTTCACATGGTTGTGATAAGAAAGAGAAGATCCACTGGAAAAGGGAGTTTGGTTTATTATCTTTACCTCCAGTAATCCAGATAAGGATGGTGGTGAAATTAAGACAACAGAGACATTTCTTGAACAAAAATCAAAGTGATGGAATAGAGAAAGAAAAGATGATGTTGGGTGTTTCCGATTCCTATAGTCTAAGTTAGGTAAAAGATATGGTTATTGTTAAGAGTGGGTTTAGGGGAAGAAGTTTTGAAAAAATTGGGAGAAAATATAGAACCTCTCTGCTTTGGAAGACTGGCAGTAAGTTTTGTACTCTACATTACAATCATTTGGGAGCTTTTAAAAACACCTGATGCCAAGAGCTTACCTTAGATGAATTAATCCAAATCTCTGAGAAGTGGGAGCTGTGCATGGTGTTTTTAAAAAGAAGTTTCTAATGTGCAGCTAGGGTTGAGAATCTGCCAGGGTGATGTCTAGGATGGTATTTCACCACTCTAGACCAATTAATTTAGAAGTTTTGGGTATGGAGACAGGATCCATATTTTTAGGAAACTCTCCAAGTAGAGCTAGCTCTGAGAATCATGGCACTAGGGTATCAAGATTAGAGCCTAAAACACATGAATAGCGGGAGATAAAGGGATTTGCCTCCCAAACTCAAGATGTTTCTTTACATTCTTTGGGCTTTTCTCTTGTTCTCTTTTTTCTTGGTGTTGATGCTCAGCCTCTTGCCTGGATTCCCATCATGGATACCCATGTCTAGACCCAGACATAAATATATTCTGTGTTACCACACATATCACAGATCTAGGCCACCTCCATGTAGTCCCATTTCCAAGTCTGGCTTGAAACCCCATATTAGACCAGTCTTTGTTTCCCCTGGTCTCCCACTAACTTGGGAAGGGATATTAGACCATAATTGTCTATGATTCTTGGTTCTTTTTTTTTTTTTTTTCTTGATTGTGATGATTGATTTTTTAAAATGTAATGTTGTATTTGGTTTGCTGTGTGATTCTTGGTTCTTAATTAGCTGATTCATATAGGGCTCATGTTGGAGAAGGAAGCTCCAATTTATTTTGACTAGGATTTGACCCACATTTGCAACTGACAGTTAAAAGGAGATCAGATACCATTTGATGAACCAAATGCAGTTCAAGGTCAACATGCCCTCAACTGATCAAGTTTCATTTTTCATCCTATATTTCTTATCTCAGTGAGTGGCATCACTGGCCAGCCATATGCTTAAGTTTACGCCTACCAGCTTCATCCTTACGTTATCAAATTTGTTACAGGACATTGAGCATACTTGCTTAAACTGAATATGAATTCACTAGCGTTGTGTGATTTTAAACTCTTTGGGGTTTCTCTTCATGGTTAGAAAGCCATCACATCCAAGCAGTCACCAAATTTTATTAATTCCACCTGTTAATATTTGTTTCATGCTCTTTTCTCCATTCTGACCATCACTGACACAATTCAAGGCACCATGTCAATTAATGATTAATTCCTACACTTGTTTGCCAGTTTCTAGTCTCATCCTATTTATTCCTTCCACTTTCCTCTCCTTAATCAATCAGATTGCTGCCCAATTAGCCTATCCCATTTGGAAATGTGATCATTTTAATTCCCTACTCAAATTCTTTTAATGATTCAAATTCTTTTAATGACCCTCATAGCCTGCAAAGTAAAATTTTTCTGTGATATGCAAAGCCATCATTATGTTGTCCCTGTCTACTTCTCTTATTTTATTGCTGCTGCTGTCCCTCTATACTCCAGAAATACTGAACTAGTTGGTGGCTTCCTAAGTAAGCTGTTACTCTTCCATGTTTTTGCCCATGCAGTACCCTACCCCCATTAGTCCACCTGCCACACCACTCATCCTTCAGATCTCAGCTCAGCCTCTTCTCTCTGAAGCCTGGTCTACCTTTTGCAGGGAGCCTGAGGCAGCTTTTTTGTTACCAACACCACCGTTCATTAGACCATCCTTCCATTAAGACGTTTTCTTCATTCTAACTGCTAATTACATTTGTCTCTAACCCCACTAGACTATATGCTTCTTGAGAGTATGGAAGAGTGAGACTTTGAACTATGTTTGGATTTCATTCTTTAGATGAACTCATTATATAACTTGAATTTGTCAGGAGAAAACTAGTGTTTTAATTAATAACAAAATCTCCACAATACATTTAGAACTGAATTAAATTAATACTAGGTGAGTACATTATAAGTGATAAATCTAATTTTCTATGATAAATACATTTTATAACTTATGTTTCACTATTACATGGCATTTTTATTTTTTTAACAATAAAAAGATCTTGTAACTAAATGAGTGTGCACGTTTTAATCTGAAAAGTGCTCTCCTGTGTCAGCATTCTTTGTCTACAGACCTAACTCATGATCCTATGCTCATCCATTTCAAAGTAACCTTCATCATTTCCTAAAGCCTTTGACTCATTTATTCATTTATTTAACACATATTTTTGACTATGGAGTATATATGGAGCACAATGCTAAAGGTGAAGGATATAAAGATTTTAAAAACATGGTTTTCCCTTGTGGGATTAGAAAATTAAGGTTTTACGTATGTTTACTGCAGTTAACCCTCATTAACAGTCTAGAGGGGCAGGTATCATCATCTACAGGTTATAAACAAAAACATTCTAGAACAGCGTTTATCATCTCTAAAGTGTCTTAAAAACCTGGTGTTTTTTAAAATATAAAACATGTAAGCTTCATGGTTTTGGAGCTATTCTTGTGATTTATGACTATGTTGCTTAAATTTTAATGTACATACAAATCACCCTAGGATTTTGTTAAAATACAGATTCTGATTCAGGAGAGCTAGGATAGGATCCAAGAATCTGCATATCCAACGAACTCTGAATGCAACTGATCTATGAACCACACTTTGAAGAGCAAGAGTTGAAAGCACATCATATGTAGAATTCCATTATGTCAAGCATTGCTCCTTTATTTATTGGGTCTTTTGTTTTGAAGATGGAGTTTTGTTTGAAGATGCCTCTTAAAGTTTGCTTAAAAATGGGAGTGGATAGTTGAATTGTCACATCCTTGATCTTTCTCAGCCTTCTGGGCCCAGTCAACATATGTGTCCACCATGAACCGCCTCAAGTATTCTACCCACAACCATCTATTCCTTCTTCCAAATATTACTGTGTGTATCAATAGTTGTATTCTATACTTGCCAGTTTTATTTCCTAAGCTAGATTGTAAATTCTTTAAGGGCAAGAATCATGTCGTCTTTGTTTATTAACCCCCACACTGCTAGCATACTGTTGCACACCTAATACTAGTGACTAATATGAGCTTCTGTTTACAGGGGAGTCTAGTGTGTCTTTAGGACTAGAATCTGTCTTTTATATATGCTTTCTTACCTAATCTTTCACAAACCTGTGTTCTTACCATTTTGCAAGTATACAAACCAAGACCCAGAGAGTTTATTACTTAAATAAATCAATTTTGCCAGTAGTGGTGTTGGGATTTGAACTCAGATTTAACTCCACAGTCTACATTCTTTTCTTCCTGACATACCACTATGCTCCTCATTATAGCGGACACTTAATAATACTCGGTCAGACTACTTATGTGAGCCAATTATTGTTTGAAACAGAACTGAATGGAGACTGTATTTTAACTTTGTTTTATAGTTTTTGTGGTAGGAATCTCTGTATGAAGAATCAAACAATCAACTTCGAGATTTCAGGAAGGGATTCTGATCTAATTACAGTCAATCTTCCAGTTATTTTCCAGTCAGACCAGTTTCCAGCACTGGGTACCCTATCTTATGTCAATTCACTCATAAGGAAGAAATATCTAGCTACAGTGCAATGTAGTCTGTTTCCTGATGCTTTTTTTAAGCCCATTATTTTCAAGTAAAATAGAAGAAATGGATAACATAAATAAAATCTTAGGACAAAAAATACCTGCTTTCTTCTTCTCACTTTGTTTTACTGGAGGGTCATAAATCATTTATTGGGTATATGAGGAATGGCTCAGGCTTCCCATAAGCTCTTTCTCCAGCATCTTCCACTCCTGTAGGCCTCTTATTATGTGCCTTTTTAAGTGAAGACAAACAGTAAGAATTTTCCATGCCCAATGGGAGTTTATCAAAACAAAACCCCTCAGGCTTCATTTGATCTCTTTGATAAATCTTACAATCCCCAAACCAGAATGTTTCTTAAAATAGCTGTTGTTCTGGAAGAATAGTATAGAATGAAGCTGCTCCCAAGGGTGGCAGTCAAGGATGATGATTCTGAGCATAGGCTCTGGAGAAGATAGACAGGTCCACAGCTTTCTGTTCGAGTAAACGTAGACAAATCACTTAAATATCCCAAACCTTTTTTGCTCTCCTCACCAAAATGTATATGATAATAGCTCTTATGAGGATGGAATTAGATAACTCAGGAAAAGCACTTAGCATTTAGCAAAAACTCAATAAATGTTAGCTTTTATTATTTCAGTTTTTTCTTGACTCCTCTCCAAAAGTGGAATTCTGGAAGGGTGTAGATACTGAGGTGGTAATTGATTTTCTTGATTATTACAGTTCTTTAAAAGAGATTATTTGGAAAACATGGTTAATATTTTGGAGCTAGGATCTGATTTATGAATATATCCTCATTTTCTTACTCGATTTTGGTGTCTGTTTTTAATATGAGTCACATCGTGGTTTGGCTATATTTTCCCCTCATGAACAGTTATTTAATTATGGCCACAGAACCAACTTTATTGTATTCTGACTTTTGGAATGTTTTAGGGTTTAATGTTCTCATTGGGGAGAGGATTTTGAATTACTTAACCACTTTTTTTTTTGAGCTTCCCATGGGTATAGTTAAAATAAACTAGGAATACACTAGCAAGAAAGGGGCTGGAATCATGACACTGTGTGTAAGAAATTAGCGATAATGCCTGGTAGTCTTTTGCAGTTTTCTTCCAAATAGATTTGGAGTGTCTTATGCTACAGTATATTTGCTTGGTCACTTAATAAATAACCATCTCAAACAATTTATATCTTTTCAGCATATATATTTTTCCTTGTGCCCAAGATTACATATATAGCACTTAAGTTAAATTCTATTCTCTTTATGTGAATAGTTAGACATTGAAGCATAGACCATTTATTCTTATGGGTCAAGACCCTGTAAAAATTAATGACATGTGTCAGAATGGTGCCTTTGGGGATGACAAAATTGGTGATGCTATTCCAGATGGAAGACAAGGCAAGTTCTGCCAGTGGGGGGCATTACCTGCTTAGTTCATTCAGTAGGAGAAACAGCTCTGGAGAGCTCTTGTTATGTGGTCTGTCTGTAAGAACAAGCAGTACATTTTTTTTTTTTTCAACGTTTATTTATTTTTGGGACAGAGAGAGACAGAGCATGAACGGGGGAGGGGCAGAGAGAGAGGGAGACACAGAATCGGAAACAGGGTCCAGGCTCTGAGCCAGCAGCCCAGAGCCTGATGCGGGGCTCGAACTCACGGACCGCGAGATCGTGACCTGGCTGAAGTCGGACGCTTAACCGACTGCGCCACCCAGGCGCCCCCAAGCAGTACATTTTTAACTATAAGCTGGGATAGCTGAAGATACAAGATTATGTAAAAAAATAATTTTAGAACCTTCCTATATTGTTCTAAGCCCTGCGTTCTGCTTTTAGGACTATTAAACTATAGAATTTAAATATAGAGAATGAGTGATTTGTTTTATTGAAATTACCCCCTCCCCTGAAATATTTTACATAGGAATCTTTTAAATCAAGACTCAGAAACCCAAGTGCTTATAGGGGTTAGGTGGGATATATAGGAGAGTAAAGTGGGCTGTTAGAAAACCCGAGAGTTGGGGCGCCTGGGTGGCGCAGTCGGTTGAGCGTCCGACTTCAACCAGGTCACGATCTCGCGGTCCGTGAGTTCGAGCCCCGCGTCGGGCTCTGGGCTGATGGCTCAGAGCCTGGAGCCTGTTTCCGATTCTGTGTCTCCCTCTCTCTCTGCCCCTCCCCCGTTCATGCTCTGTCTCTCTCTGTCCCAAAAATAAATAAACGTTGAAAAAAAATTAAAAAAAAAAAAAAAAAAAAAAAAAAAGAAAACCCGAGAGTTAAATCCACTTGGCTAGAACTAGTCCCTTAAATTCATTCACCCAAGTCTTTAGCTAGTGTGGTGAGGAACAATGGGCTCAGAGTCTGCAAATTTGAGTTTTAGTGTGGGCTTCTCCATTTATTGGTTATATGACCTTGGGCATCAGTATCTTCGACAAAATAGACTGTTAAAATAAATGATCTCTAAAGTGAGTTCCAGCTTTGAATGGTAGAAACTTGTGGATAACAATGACTTCAGCCCTCCATCCCATAAAGTTCTAAGTCATAAAGGAGAGTCACAAGGAGCCAAATGGAAACAAAATACCAGTTTTATTCAGAACTCTGATAATGATTAGGTTGGAGAGCATTGAAGGGCTTTCTACCTCTCTCTTCTAATAAAGATCTCAAGAACCATTCCCTTAGACTCTTTCCCTTCTTTTCCAACTTCAAAAACAACAACAACAACAAAACCCAAAAAATCAGGCTAAGGGCGATAAGAAGAGGAAGCTCTGTGTGGAGACTGTAAAGGCAAACTCTGTAAAACTTAAATAGAGCCAGGTAGAAGAAAAAGCCAGAGAAAAATCTTTATGCTGTGCTTCAAGAATGATCTTTTAACCTTACCCAGAAGTGGAGCATCAGTCACCCAAATAGACATGATGGGAGGCAACGTTTTCCAATATTAAATTGAAGCATTTGACCCCACCTCACATCCATTCATACAAATGGTTGGGATTCTTAGTTGCAGAAAATGGAATCTAGTCTGCCTAGTTTAAGCACAAGTGACTTAAGTGTGAATATAGCTTAGTGAATCCCTGAGAAGGGTGAATCCGGTCTCAGGAATGATTTCTAAAGCCCCTGGCTGCTCAGGGAGCTGTTGCTTCTGCTCGATTAGGAAGCTGTCACCAGCCCGGCTACCTACCTCAGAACCTTACCACTTCTGGTAATTTACTTCAAGAAGTTGCCAAATCAAAGAGCTGCTTCAATGACTTCCGTCTCCAGAACATGCTTTCTTTGCCATGGTTCCTTGACCTCTCTCCTTACGTAGCTCAGTGTGAAACAAAGTTGTGCATCGTTGCGTTAGATGGGCAGAACCCAGATCTCACTCAAAACCCCAGCTACAAAGGAAGTCTGGGAAATGTAGATTTTAGTCTTTCAACACTTAATGTTGGTAGAAGGCAGTTGGAATGACAGATGCATGAATTGATCCATCCTCTAGTAAATCATGTTGCCTTACAGCCTTCTGCCTCAGGAGGATACAGGAAGCTTAACATCACAGGCAGGGTACTGGTACTTGGTGTGTTTAGGAAAGCAATGGGCTTAAAGCCAGCCTTAGAAGTTCTTTAAAATTTTAGCATATTAAGAACCAAGATGAAAACACATGATCCAATTTCTCTCAAAGTCTGGAGAAGATTAAACTCTATTAAAGCTTGGCTAAAATGCTTGTTGCTCAATAAAGAAGATGGGCGGAGGGGGGGAGAAGGAGTAAGACAGAGTAGAAGAAGGCAGGTGTCAGAATTCTTTTTTTTTTTTCTCCACCATTAGAACCATCTGATGACTAGGAGGAAACCTAAGGACAGAAGGGGTCTTTGCCCCTTCTTCATTAGGAATCTAATATTCAATTCCCTGGCAGGTTCCTCTATCACCCAGTAAACTCAGGGGGACATCATGAATAAATAGGACTGCTGGAGTCAAGTGTTTCTAAGATACTGAGTTTCTGTGTATTTTGTGTGTAAGAACCAGAAATTCCTGTGTGGCCCTGAGTGGAGAGGATATGGAAGGGAGGTGAGTTGAGTATCAGCAGACATGCCATGTTAACCAGGGTTATAGGATGAGTGACCCTTCAGCAGAGCTGAGGGCTGATGGCCCAGACCAT
Source organism: Leopardus geoffroyi (assembly GCF_018350155.1). NCBI lineage: Eukaryota > Metazoa > Chordata > Mammalia > Carnivora > Felidae > Leopardus > Leopardus geoffroyi. Next base: position 140,661,938 of record NC_059328.1, read on the forward strand.
GGGACAGATGGAAAACATAGAGACATTCAGAGAGGTCCAGGTCAGATAGGCCTTCCTCCATGATTGTTTTCTAACCACCACCTCCTCCCCCATCATTACCTGGCAATTCAAGTAGAGCTAATTTCTCTGTCAGGTTCCCATAGCCCATATTTCTATTATGCCGTCTTATATGATATTGCAGTCTCTTTGCATATCTGTCCTTTTCACTCATTGTGAACTCTGCAAGAAATTGGGGTTTTAATATCAATATCCCTAGTTCTTTGCCTATTACCTTCCATATAGTAGGGCTCAATTAACATTTAATGCATTAAGACATATTCTTTTTTTTTTTAAGTTTATTTATTTTGAAGAGAGAGAGTACAAATGGGGGAGGGCCAGAAAGAGAGGGAGAGAGAATCCCAAACAGACTTCACACTGTCAGCATGGAGCCTAATGTGGGGCTTGGTCTCATGGACCATGAGATCATGACCTGAGCCAAAATCAAGGGTTGGATGCTTAACCAACTGAACAACCCAGGTGCCCTAAGACATATTCTTTATCCTATGTGTACTTATACTTAACCTAATTGTGCCACAGTTCATATTGGGTAATATTTTTAGGGGAGGATATGAAATATGATCATGAACCTTGTAATATGGTTATGGAATCTTGTTATGTAGGCACAGAACCAGGAGATAAGGATGTGAAAGAGGAAAGAGGAAAGAATAGGAATTGGAGGAGCAAGAAAAAATAAAGAGAAGAAATAAGTATGTGGAGGGGGTTTGACTTTTTTCTTCTAACTACCTCAAACATTTTTGGAATTGAGAAATGAAATTATCTTTCTTTTTTATTTTAAATTAAGCAAATTACACAATTAATATATAAATACAATGTAATTATACAATTTGAATCATACAAAAGGGCTAAAATTCTTCCCGGCCTCTGTGGCTTCTGCAGTGGGCTGATTAATGGCCTCCCCAGACATCTCCACATTCTGATTCCTTGGTCCTGTGGATAGTCAGCTTTCATGGTAAAAGGAACTTGGTTGAAGATCTTGAGATGGAGAGATAATCTTGGATTATACAGGTGGCCCCAAGGTAATCACAAAGATTCTTATGGGAGGGAGGCAGGAGGATCAAAGTAGATGTGATGGTGGAAGCAAGAGGTTGAACTGATTGAAGGAAGGGGCTACAAGCCAAGGAATGCAGGTGGCCTCTAGAAGCTGAACAATGTGAGGAAATAGATTCTCCCCTCAGAGGCTCCAGAAAGAACCAACTCTGCTAACACCTTGACTTTAAGTCCAATGAGACTGATTTTGGACTTCTGACTTCTAAAACTGTAAGGTAATAAATTCATGTTTTTTTTTTAAGCCATTAAGTTTGTGGTTATTTGTTACAGTGTTAATAAGAAAGTAATACAGCCTCAGTCTCACTCCCACTACCAGAGGTAATCAATGTTATCAATATGCTGTGTATCCTTTCAGACTTCCTTTTACATATGCATCAATATACATAACTAGGCATGTTTAAATAGTATGGTTTTGAGTGTTCTTAAAATTGCACTGCATATACTCTCCTGCAACTTGCTTGTTCTGCTTATCATTACTATATCTTGGAACTCTTTTTTATTAGTGTATATAAATGTATGTTCTTTCAACTACTCTTTGACTTTTCCATTCTGTGGATCTTTCCTAATTATATTTCCATTCCATTAAATTATTTTATGCATTGAAACTGAAATGTACTTTTCTGGCCTATAGAGAGAGGAAGCATAGCTGGCTAAAAAGCATGTCAGTTTCCTGCTCCAGGATATTTAAAAACCCTCAAATTTAACTATATATGATTGTCATTAGAAATATGTTACTCTTTTCAAGTAAATAATTATAGCTGAATGTGCCTTGGAGAAAGTGATATTCACAAATTCTGTCTGATCCAGAATTCTTGTGATTTTTTTTCTTTTTAAGTCTTGCAGTTTTGTGAACAAGAGGATGTTTCATTCTCTGATAGATTATAGCTTTAACAGATTAAAAAATGATAGTGAAAAAATATCCCACTTTGTAAAGCAGTCTTTTTTGATGCAGACTTGTCAGAGCAGGTTACAACACATAATGAGATGTCACAGCCTGGTAAGACATGCAAAGCAGGTTTAAAAAACTGCCAAAACTGCATACTGAGTTTAATACTAAGAATGGTAAATATGTGGAAGAAGAAATCCATTTGCTACCATTCTATTTAAATGTCTGGAAATATGTAGTTATCAGAGCACCAATAAATGTCCCCTGTAGGTCATGTTCTTAAAAAAGAAAAAAGAAAGCACTATGTTTTTATAGAATATCTTTGGGAACCAAATGTAATTTGCTCCCCAAGACTTGCTCAAAGCACTTGTTGTCGATCAGTAGAAAAGATTTGGCTACCACCTTGGTGTTAAATATGAATGTAGTCTAAATGTTTAATGGATTAAAACTGTGTTATTTAATTCGAAGTGGAATTTCCCACCCTCCTAGCTTAGGTAGTTAGGATTCTGTGGGTTTGCTTTTTCATTCTAGCCTGGTTTATAGGCATACTAAAGAAAAAGGCAGCTATGGATTCCGTATGCAAGTGTATCGAATGGAGAAGACAGGCTGCCTTTTGGTGGAAGAAGAGGGGGAAAAACACCCCATTAGCCCCAACTTGTTAAAATTTACCAAGTCTGTGGAGTCTCTGTAGTTCCCCCCTCTCTACACCAGAAGAGTAGATAAAAGGTAAGCAGCAACAATGAGAGACATTATATGCAGAGGTGAACACGATATGACAAGGTCTTCTTTTAATAACAAACAGTGTTAGCTCTCTAGGAGGTAGACAGTATGAAGTGCAACAAAAACTGTAATTATGCTCTCAGCAGGAAACCTGTATTTAGAGTGACAGTAAGAGTGTCTCTAAAAACCTGTTAGGTTAAGGCTGCTAGTCTTAATTATATGTATTAGGAGTTTGTGTCTTCACTTTTTTCCTTTTAAAATTCAAAGAAGAAACCTAATTATAACTTGGACCCTAGTAAATTGGGCCATATTTAAACAATGAACATTTGGCAATCTCCTCTTGTTCTGTGATGTGTCTGACTGGCGCAGCTGCTATGGAAGCCAAACTGGCTCCCCCAAATAATTTGTTTTTGCTGCCTCCATGACAGAAGAAAACAAACAAAAGCTAAACAAGGGAAATAATGAAATTGTGCTTTTTTCTTTTAGTTAGTGACACTCAAGTCTTCCAGAGGGGGAGATCTTTCCTTGGGTAGATTCTAACATATAGAATTACAGGTTATTTGTATGTTGTTAACATGTATTTTAGTTAGACCATGGTTGCATAAATCTTGGTTTGACTTTTACCTCTATTTTGGACCTGGAGGTAATAATAGCTTACAACCGCTTTTAGTTGACTTTAGTTAAATTGTATGAGTCTATAAATTTTAGGTTCTGTTCTGGTGTGCTGCAGAATGTGTTAGAGGTGAACAATACACTTCAGAGTTCTAGGGACTGATCGTGCTGTCTTCCTTATAAAGATGCCCACAAAATACATTTGACTTTTCCATATAGGGTTTATATTTCACTTAAGTTTCCCAGTTTCTTGTGCTTCTGTATAATATTTGCTGAACTTAAGAAAGAAAAGCTTGATCATTCTGTTAGGCTGAGATTATAATCATTTGAAAGTGTATGAATATGAGGATTGTGACCTACTCTTAGAGAGATCACATATCATTATGATGACACTTTGCAGTTTTGCCAGCATTACAAAGTTACGGGGTAAACTGGGCAAAATTAATTTTAATGGGCAGAAGTCATGCTGATATGACTGAGCTAATGAATCAAGTGGTATAAAAATGAACCTGGTTTATTTTGATACTCCCCTTCTCTGTGGCTCTGTTCCTTGAAGTTCTCATGGGTTCTGTGGTCCAAGCAATTTTAAGATGGGATGCACAAAATAATGACCGAATGATTTGATCCTGTATCATTTGTTTCTCTCTACAGTCCCAGGCAGAGGTGGAACTCAGAGCTAATACATTTTCTTCTCATTTGGAATTTATATCTAACTCAACTGAATTTCTATCATCTATATTCAAATAACCACCAAAGTAAAATAAGTGGTTCTGAAAAGATTTAAATAAATGTTGAAAATTTTGGAAACCATTTGCATATTAATTGGTACCCCCATTAAAGTTTATATGTTGGGCAATGCAACTTTCAATCTTATTGAAATATTAATTTAGTCTTCATTATTGTTAGCTTGAGGAAAATAATCACTGGGTCTAAAATTAATAACAGTTTTATAGTAGGGTCTCATGGATTTTCCAGTGATAGGGATCTGTAGTCTAAATAATGACATTTTTCTAATTAAGCAGCAATTGAATAAATACAATAAAAATCAAGGATGAACTATTCATTAATTTTGATGTGTTTAGTTCAATTTAGATTATACTTCATAGAGTTTTTGTTATTTCTCTGTTGAATAATTTATAAATGTAATGAATAACATGAATCATTGGGACAGTTTTCTATATTTTATCAAAATAAATTGTTTTATGAAAAATGGAGCAAGGTTTATAGAGGAGGCACGAAACATTGGATGTTATGAAGAACAGACATTAAGAGGGGATGTTGGATGGGGGATGGGTGAAATCAGTGATGGGAATTAAAGAGTACACTTATCGTGATGAGCACTGAATAACATATAGAATTGTTGAATCACTGTAGTGTACATCTGAAACTAGTATAACACTGCATGTTAACTATACTGGAATTAGAAGAAAAAACTTAATAATAATCAAAAAGAACAAGCTTTAGATAGTGAGGAGTCACCTTTCATATGTTCCATATTTAAAGTATGGTCAGTTCAATAGAAAGCAGTTAAAGTGAGCATCATAAGCTGACCAGCTGCCATAACAGTAGAGACGGCGGCAAAAATACAAGAGAAGATTCTACTGCATTCAACAAGACTTTTTAAAATGTCACTAAAAGGAGTTAGAATCTTTGAGCATATATTAGCTATACAAAGTAATAAATATATCTTAAATATTCCAAAATTAGGCCATGCATTGATGAAAGTAAATCCTCAGATCTGGATAGCAAGTTTCTCTTTTTTCATATAAGTGAAATGGTAGAAAAGATAGTATCTGGAAAACCTAAGTAAACAATTTGCATAGTAGTATCAGGGAGAATCTTAGAACTGCAATTCAATGCATTTGTTTTCTGCTTTCTGTGTACATCCATTCTTGGAAGAGCCGAATGACCAGTCATTCTGTGCATTCTTAATATGTTTCTATATACTTTCAGAGTTAAAAGGAAACCTGAGTAACTGTCTTATCAATTTCTTATACTTAAAGTAGCGTCACATATGTTAGTTCTTACCAGGGAGCTGTTAACCAATTTTGAATTTTCTCTAACAAAACCCTTCTTTTCTCATTCCACTGCTAGGGAGTTTAACAAATCTCAGAGTCAGGAAAACCTTCATAAGTAACTTCCATTTCATTCAGCCCAATTTTTGTTCTGGGCATTATAGAGATGGATGATAGCTGGTCCAGGTTTGTTAGAGATTTTTGGCTTTCTTTTGACCATTTTAACATCTACATCCATTTGACAGATTTTGTTCTACTCTCCTTTTTTCTTATTTTCTGTCAAAAATATTGTGTCATCTGGTTTTCAATTTTTCCTTAAGCTAAATGCTTAATCTTGGTAGGATCTGAGAGTATTAGGACAGTGTTTGAGGTAAGTTAAGACATTGTAGAATGTTTTATATTTGAACTTGGGAATCATGCTTTTATGTGCAGTAATACTTTGAGTTCTTGAAAGTTGCCAATGATAATTATACCTTACTCTTAGTCAAGTAATGTGATCTGTCCCAATATTTTCATAACTATATAATATGTATATCGTTATGACATTATACATAGTATCAATGTATGTAGAATATGTATCATCAGTATGAGTGAAAATAGACAGATATTTATCCCTGAAGAACTTTCTGAACTAAATACATATGTACATCCACAGGTTCAAGTGATTGAGTGAAAGAATATTGATCTTTAATATCTAAATAGATATTTTACAACACGAAATAAATAATCAGCACATTTTACTATACTCTGTTTTAGAATGTATTTCTGATTTATCTCAGTCTCCTTTAGTAGGGGAATATTAATGTTCTTTTTTTCTCTTCACTCCAAAATCATATTTTAAGCATAAATCTAAATGTAGATGTAGGATGATTTTGTAGTTTTAAAGAGCAGGTCTGCATTTTCCATCTCAGACATCATGTTTATGAGAAATCTGGACAGTGCCACTTGAATAGAGGAATTTCTTAACTCCAGAATTTATGAGACTTCTGTCTATTAGGAGAAATATATGGAATTTTCTTTCCTTAAGACATGTTTTTATTGGGATAGCCTGTTTGCCATTGCTGCTTAAAACTGATCCCCAAAGAGAAAAATCTCAATGAATCATTGGATTGCTTGCCTTGGAGCAAGGCCAGGAGCAGTAAGTTTTCAAGATAAACAGTGTTCAGGCTGCAAGAATGGCACAGAAGATTTCTCAGGTGGAGTGTTCTCACTTCCCTTCTGGCACGTACCGTATTACACAGTGTCTTGCAGATAAGACTTGAGAGAAAGCTAGTGTGAAAGAACTTTATTTCACGATACTTGTTTCCTAGCTCTTTCATCGAAATGTTTCTCGAATAGTCCAAAGAACATGGCTTTGAATTCATTGCTATTCATTGAATAAAGCCTATTTTCATAGGCTTCATGTTCATCCTTACATTTTTAGAACGAGCCTGATACCTATTTTGTTCACTGCTGTATTCTAATTCCTAGCACAGAGCCTTGCCCAGACCAGGTGCTCAGTAAATATTGATTGAATATTTGTTAAATGAATGACTTCAGATTCATATCAGCCAAAATTTGATTACAAATAAAAGTCTAGGATAGTGTAAAAAATGGGTAGCCAAATTATACCAGGCTGGAACTTTTGCTCTTTACAGTTGGCCATGTTGATGTCCTCTGAATAGCTGAGCTATGCAGTTGATTCACTCTTATTCAATAGCTCATTCACTCATCCAAAAGATCTTTATTGACTACTCTGTCCAGGATTAGCATTTTGCTAGGAGTGAGATGTATTGGGCCTTGGGGATATATCAGAATACACGAGGCCCTGTCCTCCTTGGTCTTGCCATTCTGTATTTAGTTTGAGGCAAGCCAAAAATATTTACAAGGTAAGGTCAATAATGTAGAGATTAAAATGGACAAAGTAGTGAAAAATTATGCATTGCTATGGGATAGAAGAGACTTTATAAAGGCAGCTAGGACTCAACAATAGGTAGGATTTCAGAAGGTAAAATTAGTGACAGAGAGCTCCACTGTGAGGTATGAATAATGTGTGTGTATGCGCGTGCCCGTGTGTGTGTGTGTGTGTGTGTGTGTGCGTGCATGCACATGTGTGTGCATGCATTTGAACACTTGGCTGTTTGGCCTGAAGAATGCTCCCCCTCCACCCCCACCAAAAAAAAAAAAAAAAAGAAGGGAAAGAAATGTGGCCCTTGAGAAATTATTTTTTCTTTCTTTCTTTTTCTTTTTCTTTTGCCTGTGTCTACACTCCCTATTACTTTATGCCTATATCTGCTGACATTAGAGACCCCTTAGGTGAGTGATTTCATCTTTTCATTATACATTGTTCTTTGTCAGTATGTGCTCATGATCAAGTTTCTAGAACTTATAATGGCAGACTTGTTCTAGTGGAGAGTGCAGCTAACTGGTATAATAATGCATTGTCTGGGAGACCAAAGTTACAGGCTTTCAGTTATTTCTGCTTTCTCCTATCACCAAAATTAACTGTTAATCAGAATCTAGTTCAGTTTCTCTAAGTAAGATTGTTTTCTTAAGCACAAAAGTATCTTTTAAAGCATAGAGCAGAAATTAACAGAAGGTAATGTTGGTGGTTTTAAAGAGTTAATATAGTAGCTAGCAAGCATACATTCCTTGAACTTTCAAATAATAGTAAAGTTTATTTGTTTAATTAAAAATAATCAGTTTTACTAATGTGTATTCATGGGTCACTTATTTCAGGAATCTTGTTGACGTTTTCTTTATTATTCAAAAGGATAGCTTATTTTTATGCTCCAATGTTCTCCCAATATTCAGGAACCCGTGTGCAAAATGAGTTGACCTAAATCAGGCATTAAAGGGGATGATGGGTGGATCTGGTACAGTCTGTTTAACTTATGGGCTTATAGGAAACCTTACATGCACACATTCAATATTTATTATCCATGGATTCTGTGTGTGTGAATTTGCCTACTCAGTAAAAGTTTTTGAAAGCCCCAAATCAGTATTTGCAGTGCTTCTGTAGTCATTTACAGACATGCACAGAGCAGCAAAAAATTCAAAATTGCCCAACACACACTCTCAGCGGAGGTCCGTCCAAGTGATGCTCTGTGTCTTGCTTGAGCTCTACTATACCATAAACAAGTGTCCTTTTCACAGTCTGTATGGTGTCACATTTTTCCCATTTTTGTGCTTTTTATTGGTGATTGTGCTTTCTGAAGTGACCCCCAAGCATAGTACTAATGTGTTGTCTAGTGTTCCTAAGCACAAGAAAGCTATGATGCTCCTTACAAAGAAAATATGTGTATTAGTTAGACAAGCTTCATTCTGGCTTGAGTTATAGGGCTGCTGGCTGGGTTCAGTGCTAATGAATCAACAATATATATTTATTTATTTATTTATTTATTTATTTATTTATTTATTTATTTTTTAAATTTTTTTTTTTCAATGTTTATTTATTTTTGGGACAGAGAGAGACAGAGCATGAACGGGGTAGGGGCAGAGAGAGAGGGAGACACAGAATCGGAAACAGGCTCCAGGCTCTGAGCCATCAGCCCAGAGCCTGACGCGGGGCTCGAACTCCCGGACCGCGAGATCGTGACCTGGCTGAAGTCGGACGCTTAACTGACTGCGCCACCCAGGCGCCCCTCAACAATATATATTTAAATAAGGTTTCTTTAAACAGAAATGCACATAAAACATGCTTAGGTATGATTGGTTGTTGAAAATACAGTGTCTAGATGCTCACGGAACCTAACCTTGTATTTCTCCTAGGCATAATGGTTCAGTACGCAGTAGTTCAGTTTTTCTAGTGACTTGATAGAATACAGCTACAGTGAATAACAAGGGTTGATCTGTTTCTCCGGGCCAAAGGACCATAATACTCATCTGATTCTCAGTGGGGACTGCGATCCCCTCAAAGGGTCAAAACTCAAAGGAGTCCTTCTTATTCTAATATCCTTGGACTCCTGGGCCTGTGATGGAGAGTGGAGCTGGTGTGCTGGCATTGAGATGTTAAAGAAAAAGAGTCTCATATTTCCACTTTGCCATTTATGAATAATCTCATCATTACTGGTTTTTGTAGTCAGAACCAGTCTGAATCCTAGTTTTCCAGTATATTACCTTTGTGATTTGAGCAAGAATTCTTAACCTTCTAAGTTTCAGTTTCCTTATATGTAAAGTAGGTACAATAATACCTACCTTGTACAGTTATTTTACTTAAAAAAATTTTTTTTTAATGTTTTATTTTATTTTTGAGAGACAGAGAGAGACAGAGCATGAGCAGGGGAGGAGCAGAGAGAGAGGGAGACACAGAATCCGAAGCAGGCTTCAGGCTCTGAGCTATCAGCACAGAGCCCGATGCGGGGCTCGAACCCATGAACGCGAGATCATGACCTGAGCTGAAGTTGGACGCTTAACCAACTGAGCCATCCAGGCGCCCCTGTAGGGTTATTTTAAAGACTAAAATTAGATGATGAGTTTAAAGAACCATGTAAAGTGTCTAGGAGTAGTCAAAACCTTTTTTATAAATGTTATTGTAGTATATGCTTGATAGATCATTGTTAATTTCTTTCTTTTTTTTCTCCTTCCCACTTGGAAATAGTATGAGATCCATTTTCTAATACCTGGATGAATTAGTGAATTCACTATGGAATTGCCTTTTTCCTGCAGTAATGAGTGGAAAAAGTAGGACATGCTGTCAGGGCCTCTGGTTTTCTTCCTACTGATTCCTCTGGTCTAGAGCTCTACGGCAGTAATGATGGATGACTGGAACTCTGTGTGGCACTGGTGACTGGAACAGTCAGCTGTGTTTTGGTTATGAGAGGAATCACCTGTCTTCAGCTCCTGACCAGGGGAGAAGGGCTCATGCATCAGTGCTCTCCCAGGTGCCTGTCTCCTTGCGGGAAGATCGGGTTGACTCTAGCAGTTCAGAGGTTCTGTGAATGACACCCAAGTGCCCTCTTCACATCCACCGTAAGGGGACTCTTAGGATTTAACTTTCCTAATTTGAAAACCTGAACCCGATTTCTTCTCAAAAATTCCTTAGACTAATCATTTCCCTTAGCCTCTCAGAATTCCCCTGACTTATCTTAAATATGTGAAATAATGTAAGTACAATGACACATCATTGAAGAATGAGGTGTTCTACATTAATGGATTTTCCAGGTGAAATTGGCCCCGTGCTGTGTTTTGCTTTAATAATTTCATAGAAATGGTCATAGGTTGTATTAGACCAGTCTTTTGACTTCTTGGTTGTGTTTATATAAGGTGGATAATTTAAAATTTTCTTGATTACTTATGAATCAACTGCTGTGCTATGTTATAGGACATAGCAACTCCCTCAGAGACTGCTAACACAAATAGATGAATTGTCCACATATATTAATAATTCCAGTTTGTTTTCTTTGTGTGTTTTTTATGTTGTTGGATTTTTGTTACTAGGTGACATAAGTAGGTGAGAATTCCACTGTAGTTCATATTTTAGAATGAGTTATGGTATAAATGATAACAAACTTCTGATATTTGCATAACAGCACAATCCAAATTGTTTGTATCCATATTTGTTTACTAAATATATTAACATCATTATTGACTATGATTATAGAGTATTATAGTACATTATTGTAATACATTTTTTATTTATATTTAACATAATAATATAACATATTCGAATGGATATGAAATATACATACAACACTTCTGTATGTATTTTCCCCTTTCTTCTATGAATTCTTGCTCTACATGAGCAAATGACATAGGCCTACGATATTTTGTGGCCCAGGGTAAAGCTGGTTATAGATAAAGCTGGGGTTTATCTTGAAACCCCAAGATAGCCCCACATTACTACAAATTGGATGTTTTAGTCACAGTTATGTCTCTTTGGAGAATAGTGTTTAAAAAGCAATTCCTGTCTAGTTCTAGACCTCTGAAATTGACTCTTAGGCACTGGCATATCCTGTCCAGAGGTCACATTGTACCCAAGCACAAAGAATAACCTCACTCCTTCTGGCTCTGGCAAAATTAATCTGTCTGCAACATAATCTCACTCAATTAAAAAAAAAAATGTAAAGAATGTAAAGAAAAACAATGTCAAGCTTTACTCTCCAGTGTCTCTATTTTACCCTGGATGGAAATGACCCGACTCAAAGCCCCTGTGCTAATTTATTTACTTTGGTACTACTTGAGGGGACTAGTGAAGCTGGACCCTGCAGTCAGCCTCTCAGTTTCTCTCTATCCACAACACATAAAGTGGCTGTCCCTGCATAATTTGAAAACTACACATTCACTAAAACAGAGACAAAGAAATATAATTGCTATGAAATGAAATGACTGTCACAAAAGGAGAGATCAAATGTGAGAGAAGGCACATTTAATGTAAAAATACAACTGGGGTGCCATTCTTTTTCAAAACAACCTAAGTGGAGAGTGCAGATGTAATGAATGATAATGAGGGTGCCCAATTTTGGAAAGTGGTTTTTAAAATGCTGCAGCAGAATGCTATCTAGAGTCTCTTAGGAAAAAGCCAAATCTCATCAGGGACCTTTTCAAGCATCATTTTCTCCTTTTAAATGATCTCACGTGAACTTCCTGTTAGTTGACTTGGCATAGCATTCTGTTATTCATTATTTTTGACTGCTTGCAAATGGAACAAAAGGTCTATTATTAGTGATTTGTCAGTTGTTGCAAGACTTAGTCTAGGTACTTACAGAACTCTTTGCCTCATGTTTATTTTGTTGTGTGAAGCTGTATGATCTAAGGGATTTCATAGCCCCCTGATTCTCAACTTAGACAATCTCTTCTCAAGTGATTAGTTTGGAAGAAATGATTGACTCCAGATAGCAAGCCTCTGAGCACAATGAAGTTTCTCTGAAGAAGCCTTTTCTCTTCACCTGGGAGATTTTGGCTTTGGGGTAAAGAAAGCTTTGCTCTTTAATTCTTTGTGTAGATTCTTTCCTCAAGTGAAAACACAACCTTCTAAGGATACAAGTAAGATCATGTTATTAATATGGTCATTTGTCAAATACTAAGCACCTCACTGCTGGAAGTGCTGTCTAATTCACAGTTGATGTTATGATGTTACTTTTCTAAAGTCCCCAAATTTCTGGCTAAGGGATGGTGGACCCATAGGGTGGACCTGTAGAATATGACAAGTGACATAAGAGATAAAAGCTGCTACACTGAAGTGCAGAGGAGGAAGAAATCTGGTTCACTAGGCAATAGCTCACCACAAGCTCTCCATGAAAGAAATGCCATGTGCAAAGAGGATGAGTGGTGATTTTGACAAGCAGAAATTGTAAGGAGTTGTTGCACAAGGCTTATAGGTGGCATGAAGAGTGTAAGTAAAGTAATTGGAAAAGAATGGAACGCATTTCTCCAGAAGCTTAAATATCAGAAACACCTAATGCACAGTGTCCTGTAATTGTTCTTTTTTTATTTAAAAAAACATGTTTTTTAACGTTTATTTATTTTTGAGACAGAGAGAGACAGAGCATGAACGGGGGAGGGTCAGAGAGAGGGAGACACAGAATCTGAAACAGGCTTCAGGCTCTGAGCTGTCAGCACAGAGCCCGACGCGGGGCTTGAACTCACGGACAGCAAAATCATGATCTGAGCTGAAGTCGGCCGCTTAACCAACCGAGCCACCCGGGTGCCCCTTAATTGATCTTTTTACTAACAACACACATTTCTGTGGTTCATGTGATGGTGGGTTTTCTAGGTGGGAAGAGTTGTTTGATGGCACCATGTTAACCTGGTGAATTCTTATAATTCTAATGCAGTGGCTTTTATCTGAATGTACCATCACAGTAGTGTCACAGTCATATTTCATGGTATATCCTGGTTGTGGTTGTTCTTGGTCATTGGTCTGATGTATAATAACCCCTTTGAAAGACTGAATTATGATTAAGCTTACACATATTTATATACCATTTATAAAGAAAGAAAAAATGATAGACTACAGACAGAATATTTGGGGTCTGAATCAAGTTTGTTATTTTTAAGTCACGCTATTTTGGAGTTAAGAGTTCTATATTCTCGAAGTATCATTATTTCCAAACAGATTTGAGATAAAAAATATCCTATTATAATACAGTACAGGTTGAGTTAAAAAAGAAAACACAAAAAAAATCAGAAAGTTATCCTTTTTGATGGTATTAGAGACTTTTGTCGAGAATTATAGTAGGTGTGTGGGTATTAGGATCAGATTAAATTTGCAATGAAAAACAATACAGAAAAATGTATTTCAGAGGGGGACGTTTATGTCAGAATATATAGGAAGTAGCATATATAGTCTTTCAGCTATCTTTCCCCTGGACCTGACTGTTTTCAAGACTAGTTTGTAGAGTGAAATGAGTTTGATGGAGGCTTTGAACAAGTCAACATTTTTCAGAAAACAATTTGAGTTTAAGTGACCTGCTTTTCCCTTTTGTGGAGGGAAGAAAAGAGGGAGACATGGAGGAACTGAAGACTTGGTTTGTCACTATCTAATATGGAGCATTCATTTTGGACAGTTTCATGCTAGTCCCCACCTGCTGCTTTCCAGCCCTCTGGCTTTGAGCAAGTTATTTAAATTTTCTGTAAATCTATATTCTCACCTGAAAAATGCAGATAAAAATGTCTGTGTGATAGGGTTGTTGTGACAATCAAATGTGGTAATGTACACAAAGCGTGTGCTCTGTGTCTAGTACATGTTACCTGTTCGCTGTAGGCATTTATTGCATACCTTTGACTTATGTCTCTTACTTAATCTCGTAACAATCCTGTGAATAATATTATGACTTTCAATTGATAGATAAAAATCTTGAAACTTAAGGGAGTAAAGTGCTTCTTACAAGTTTAAACAAACCCAAGAATAATAGCCAGGAGTTCAACTTAGACTTGACAGTTTCAAGGCTGCAAAGCCCCATTGCATTAAATTAAATCATTCCCTCTTTCTCTCTTCTCTCCATCCCCCTTTCCTCTTCTCTGCAGTTACATCTTCTTCACGGTAGAGATTTTGTTTTAAAAACTTCATAACAATGACGTACAAATCAGATGGAATGAAACAGTATTTTCGTTTTGCTAAATTAAAGTAAATGTGATGACATCATTATATCTCCAAATGCCATCAATTCCCTTCAAAAACATATCCCATTTTAATTAAAAAAATGTATACTCAATTAATATATATTAACTACGAAAGCATTAAGAAATATAAATAAATATAGATTTCCTGAATGCTCAATGTTCAAAGACAATCACAGGTAACATTTTGGTGCATAACTTCAATTCATCCCTATCCATGTACTGTTTTTTCCTTCTGATAGCAGTATTATATTAAAGTTTGGTTTATAATGTGCTATTTTTAATTAATTATCACTCAAAAATGTCTTTCCAAATTGGTAAATGTATGTCTACATAATCATTTCTATCAGCGGCATAGGTACCTCATTAAAATAATCCTTATTATTGGATATTTACATTGTTTCTGAATTTTTACTTTCATGAACTATTGACTCTTGTATATATACCTTTGTTCCTTTGGCCAATTATATCCTTAGGATAATTCCCTAAGAGTAAAACATATGAGTTAGTGTTTATACATTCTTTGGTTCTTAATGTATATTGTCAAATTCCCTCCCTTAAAGAAAGGAGCAGTTTACATTCCCTCTAGCAGTGTATGAAAATGCCCGTTTTCACATTCCTACACTAAAGGTTATCATGCCTTTTAATCTTTGAGAACTCCATTATACCCCTAAAAAAGTGACTTTATTGCTTTTCTTTGCATTCCTGTGTCTATCCATTCTATAAAATAATAACATTTCTAAGAATACTATCTAAACAGAATGTAAACTTCCTTAGGTCAATGACAAAAGTCTCCACATACTTAAATATTTATATTCTCCATTCTTCTAAAACAAAATAAATCCCCAAAGAGGCATTTGAGACACTGGTTGGCAGAAACCCATGGATTAACATTATATAACCTTATTAAGATCATCCTTGAATTTTATTTTTAAGCCTCAAGCTCATTGTTTTCAGAACACATCTGCTAAGATAACCTAGTCCTAACTGGGAATGACAAACAGTCCTCTAGGTAGATTCTCAAAACAGAGGAAAGGAAAACGTTATGGCAGCTAAGCCTTGCTGTCACCTAACTTTTGTGTCTAGCTTGAACTTCATTCTCATTCAGTATTTCTCCCTCTGTGATCAGTGCCAGAGTAGTCAGGTTGTAATGCCAACGTCTCCTTGGGCCTCAGTGAGAAAACCATACAAAAATATGTCTGATAGGTTTGTTGTGGGGAATATTGAACAGAATTGGTAGCCTTATCTTTTTTGAGTGCATGTCCCTATTTAAAAAAGCAAAAACAAAAACAAACTCCCTAAACAATATACACCATTGCTTTGTTTTGAGTAAAATTCTTACCATATTTTCCTATAAAGAAAAGCACTGGTTTCATATTGTATTGTCTCTCATATACTTTAGACCAGTTTGGAAAATTGATTATTTATGCTATGGAGTCTGGGTTACACCATTTACACGCAAACACACACACACACACACACACACGCACATGCACACACACACACACACACACACACACACACACATCCCACTAGTTGCTGAAAAATAATGGCATCCAGGCATCACTAAGAAGATAATATCTTTAGGATCTGCTAATTCCTTAAACAATTATCCTCAGTTTGGAAACTGAGCAAGTCTAAACTATGTTTGGCTCCATTTGATTTTCCACATAATTTTACCCTTCCTCTATATTATTTAAACTATCATATAATTTCAAATTTCGTATCAAAAATGAATTTATATTTGAATCAACAGTACCTTAGTAAGTGGTGGCACATACTGTTTAAAAAGACCCCCTTAAAATAAGTTTCATTTAGTTAAATGTAAGAAGAACAAAGATAGTCAAATCTGTGATTAGAGCCTGCGATGTCACATTATCTAAGAGTGTTCCTTGACTAAACCAGACATACTTTAATGATCGGTCAAATCAGTTTCCAGAGAAAGGTATTGCTCTGTTATTAAAGGGGATGATTAAATTGCCTTTGGGAACATCACAGAATCCATAGTAAAGTTCACTTCGTGCACTGATCACAGGGAACTTGATCTTGGCATTCTGTGGTGCTTTGCATACTTTAAAGGTTGACCGTGAAGTGAAACTCATTCAACAACTTCTGGCAGCATGTCCTGGGAGTGAGATAGCTTAAGTCTTTGTAAATCACCCAAAAAGAAGCAGAATGTGAGTGCAATGATGGGTGTTGGTGGTTTGTTTTTGTTTTCAATACACAAAAAAAAATGGCACCTCTTCCAAATGCCTCCTGCGTGAATGTTCAAAATGAACTTGAGGAACTCTACAATATATTCACTGTAAAAGAGTCAAGAATTATTTTTTTTTAATGCAAAGCACTAGATTTAATTTAGACATATTCAGTAGAACAAATAAAAACAAAAGATCTTTTTAAAAAGGAGCAAATCATGGCTACTGTTGGGGAAAACTCTGAATATCCCCGGTAGGCTCTCATTTAATGTGAACTGTTGTTTGATATTTTTTTATGACAACATACACTTGCAAAAAACAACCCTATGTATATTTTATTGTGTGACTCTCAATAGGCTGAAAATATTTTTTTTATTATTTTTATTTTTATTTTTTTCAATATATGAAATTTATTGTCAAATTGGTTTCCATACAACACCCAGTGCTCATCCCAAAAGGTGCCCTTCTCAATACCCATCACCCACCCTCCCCTCCCTCCCAATCCCCATCAACCCTCAGTTTGTTCTCAGTTTTTAAGAGTAAAAGAGTCAAGAATTATAAAACACTTAGGATTCATGAAGGAAAAAATATCATAAATCTATAGTGATGCCCCAGATTCACTGAAGAATCTAAGAATGGAAGCAATAAGAGCTAACATTTATATGATACTTATTATGTGCCAGATACTGTTTTTAAGCGCTTTATGTGAATTAATTTTTTCAACCTTCCAAAGAGCCCCATGAGGTGGTTATTTATTTTTTTTAAGATAGTGATAAGGCAGAGGTCACACAACTAGTAAGTGGCAGAGCTGTAATGTGAATTTTCTTCTGATTCAAGATGGTACATCTAGATGGACTGGTAAAAATGGAGCACTGCCAAGCAAACCCCAAGAAAATGTCCAGCCTCAACATGAAGTTTTACTGGCTTCTGAGGAAGTGGTAAGTTTGCAAGTATCATCACAGAATTAAATGCATTCTTAAGAACTAATGTCTCAGCGAGGCATTCGGGGGAGAAACTGGACTGCTTTCTAAGGTAAGTCTACCACTAAGTATCTATAGATATTGGGTCTGAACCTGTCGTTTTCTGGGGCTCGGTTTCCTCATTTGTGAAGCATAAGGGCCGGACAACGTTTTCAAAAAGAGATTCTGTAATTCTTTTCTGAGATAAACGGTTTAAACACATTGTGGTTTGGTGGGGAAATCTTTCTATCTATAAAGACCCTGTGGAGGACTTAACTGTAGTTTTTTCTGCCATTAAATGGATTCAGTGAAGGGACTTGACCAGTATTCAGAGATGTGTCAGCATTTTTGCCTTCTCTAAATTTTTCACCTGTGATACAGATTAAGGCAGAAAGGAAAGTGGCAATTGGCGGTTCAGGATAGGGTAGAGCAAACCCTTCTTGTTTGTCTTGGGGATAAGCTTCAACAATGGAGAAGAGGTTATTGACACTGGCAACGATGACATATTCGTTATCTGAAATTCAGATCAAATGATTCAACCCTTCAGAGCATTCCCAAACAACGGCCTTTCCAACAGCGTGAATCTGCAAACAGAGCCCAGCAGTTAATTTCAGTCAGCCTGCTTTGCTGGTATTGCTGCTTCAATCTTAGATTTACAGAGCCGTTTTTGATGAAGACAATAAAAGCCTCCTTTTGCTCCTGTGTTGCGTTATGCTGACACTTTATCAAAGCACATAGACAGAGGGTTGTTCTTAACCATATATAAAACGGAGCAACCTCACAAATCGTGCTTTAATATTGCACTGTGGAAACACCAAGGTTAAAAGGTAAATCTGTGGTGTAACCATATTGATTAATTGATGTAAGAAAGGTCAGGCTAATCTTTATCTTGCTTGAAAGACTTTAGCTCTATATGGCAGGTTTGTTGAAATGGTTCCTGTGTAAAAAGATAGGGGGCAAAAAAAAGTGGAGTCTTACTGCAGAGAAAGTGGGGGAAATCTCATCAAATGATCACTTAGTGAAAGGTTAGTGAAAGGAGTCCTGATGCAAAGGAAATGGGGAGATCTCTTCGAGCAATCACTCAGAAGGTTAAAGCACTAAAACTGGGACTGGAGGGTGAGTTATGTAGATTCCCCTATGTTTTTAATAGGCTTTGTTGGAAATACCTTCACCACTGAAACAATCATAGGAGAAGCAAAGACAGTGACTTTAGATAAGAGTCTTAGCCCTGCCCCAAAAAGACCAGAAAAAAGAGCTTCATATGTTTTTTTTCAATAAGACTGAAATCTCCTGAAGTAGAAGACCTGACTTCTCTGCCCCTCTGGTCCTGTCTTGGTTAAAAACAGACACATAATTTGTCCCATAAGATGGCTTCTGTATATCCAGAGCACGGGAAGAGGGAATTATCCCTTCCATGCAAAGATGCACAGACATGTAAAGAGCAGCTTGTTCAAACCTATTTTTGGAACAAGAGAGATAATGGGGTTTGAGAATTAAAATTTAGGATCCTGAGAAAACAGAAATATACAAATACAAATGAGGGAGGTCTAGGGGCTAAATCTGTAAGTGGGGTTGGAGAAAAAGAAATCTAGGGACCAGGAGGACAGGCTGCTGACCCTGAATTAAGCACTGTTGAATGAGAAGCAGGGCCTGAGCCAGGGAGGTGAGGAAGGGATGGAAGTGGGAGTGACTGTTGGAAAATTTTTCTTATTATGCTCATACCTGAAATGAACGTGAGTAGGGTAGGCTATGATGTAGTCACAGGCACACCCAGAAACTTGAGAAGCTTACTATAATAAAAATTTATTTTTGGCTTGTGTAAAGTCCTTGTAGCTGGGTGATAACTCTTGCATCTTACAGCTACAGCATTTGGACCATGTGATCTCATCCCATCAGTGAGATGCCTAGAAGATCCACTAGATGTCTTGAAAAAGAGATTTGGAAGTAAGCTACCATTATCTTATATCCAATTGTCCTGGGTGCAGTCACAAAGCCTTGAACTAGCCACAAAGGAGACTGGGAAATAGACCATAAAAGTTACTTGTCTAGGTAAACCTAGGTGTTTAGGTTTTCATAAAGAAAAATTTCCAAAGACTGCATTGTTAAATATAGGATGTTTAGAGAACTTCATTGCTGTTCTTTCTGACACTGAGGGCAGATGATTGGACTCATTTTTCTGTAAGTTCTATTCTTTATATAATTATATACTTCTACAACGGTATAAGCTGTTTCTTTGCAGGGAAAAAATGAAAAGTAAGCTATATGTTGGAATTATTTTCTTACCAAACTACTTTAATTATCCTTTTATTTATTGGCCATGGCTACTTCCTACAGTAGGTAGTGAAACTTTTATGTTAAGGAAGCACACACATACAAAAAAGGATGGAATAAGAAATTAAATTTATTTTATTTACAGATTTACCCATTGTGTAGCCTAGGTCAATATTATTAATAATAAACACTTGAAGGCATAAATCATAATTTGGTATTAATCCATATGTAAAATATAAGATCTAACCTTAACATAGTCATTGAAGGGAATTCTGATAGGTTGTGTGTTACACATTATGCATTTTTGTGTTATTGGCTTCCATATATGTTAATAGATGGTAATTATATGCTTTTCATTTGGACAGCGCTTATCCAAAAATGATTTAATATTCGCACATCTAATGGGTCACACGTGGCTATTGATCATTTGGATCAGAGTTCAATTTGAACTGCTGCTGGTTAGATTAGAAATTGTAATCATGGAAAAAGATAAATTATAAGGTCTCTGCAGATCAGTTTTATTTTTAGATTAGATGGGCTTTTAGACATGAAACAGCAAGTTGAGGAGGTTAGGGAAGATCTATAGTGTTGTCATTAATGTGAGTTTTCTAAGAAATACATTCAGAGATCTTCTGTACCCTTTCCACCATCTTGTCAGGAATGTGAAATTTATAGGGAATGACATATCATGATAATAAAGATGGTGACAAACATCCATAAATTATTTGTGAATTATAACTTTAAGGACTAAAGGCAAAAGAAGGATATTTATTTTGTAAATATACATTTTGATGTAGTAAATCAAATATGCTATTAAAGTTACGCAGTTTTTAATATATAGAGATTTGGTCTGTATTAGAGGACATCTAAGTGAAGATTAATCTAGTTGAAACAGATCTCTGGTGACTTCAGTATTAAAAGGATTTTTATCTTTGCTTTAAAAAAACTCTTTTTCTTTGGGTCTAATTATAAAATAAATGCATTCTCATTTAGAACATTTGGAAAATTAAGAAAAGCTATTCAAGCAAACAAAAAACATTCACCATCCAACAACCCAGACATATTACTGTTAACATCTTGAAGTATCTTATTTATTACTTGCCTTTGATTTTTTTATGAAGTATTTCAAATATATAAAAATACAGAAAATGATATAACCAAACAACACACATCCACCACTGAGACTTAAATATCTTAACTTTTTGCTATATTGACTTCAGATCTCTTATTAAAAAATAAATAGGGAGGGAGGGAGGTGGGAAGAGGGATGGGTTAAATGGGTGATGGGTATTAAGGAGGGCACTTATGATGAGCACTGGGTATTGTATGTAAGTGATGAATCACTAAATCCTACACCTGCAAGTAACATTACACTGTATGTTAACTAACTGGAATTTAAATAAAAACTTGGAAGAAAAATAAACCAAAACCAAAAATAAAATATTACAGACCTATATAGATACATACTCTATTTATTTCTCCTTCCTCCCTTTTCTAGAATTAATTATATTGTGAAATTTCCATTTTGCAATTTTCATGTATATCACCCATAAACAACATGTATGGTTGTTTATGTTTACATATTTACATAAACAACATTTAGAATTGTTCTATATTTACGAAGTATATAAATGTTATTGTCATCATCATTGTCATCATCATCATTTCATAACAGTGAACACTTATTAAACATTTACTGTCAGGCACTATTCTAAAGCATTTTGTACATATTAACCTTAGAAGGCAAGTGCTACTATTAATTTTACAAATAAGGAAATTAAGTCACAAAGAGGTTAATTAACATGCCCAAGATCATACCCCTGCTCTTTTTTAACTTGCTTTTCTCATGCAACAAAGTGTTTTGAGATGTATTCATGTAGATATGTAGTTCATTAATTTTAATTGCTGTGTAGTATTCCATTCTATGCATGTCGTAGTTGACCTGTTCCCCTACTGATAGACAGAACTTTGAATTTTCTTTAAGTATCCCTTGTTCATATTTGTGGGACATTTTCTAGGGAAGTTACTTAGAAGTTGAAGTCCTAGGTTATACATTATGCACATTTTAAATTCTGTATGATTATGGAGAATTTCATATATTGATCTTACAGCTATCTCATTGCTTTGCTAAACTTTGTTATCAATTTAATTATGTGTATTCTCTGCTATGCTGACAATTATATATTCTGTGAATAGTACCAGTATTTTTTCTTCCATTGCAATTTTATATATATATATTTTTTTTCTTCTCTTATTGTATTGGCAAAGGTACCCAGTTCAATTTGAAGGAGGGATGGTGACAGAATCCCTGGCTATTTCCTAATTATAAAGGCAGTGCGCTATTAAGTGTGTGTTTGTTGCTGGCTTGCAATAAGTATACCTTATCAGATTGAAGAAGCTTCCTCTATTTCTTGCTTGCTATAGATTTGTTAGGTCTCATTGAGTATTTTTCTGAACCTTTCAAGAATTTGGTTTTTCTCTTTTAATCTGTTAACGTGGAAAGTTACATTAGTACAACTTCTAAAGTTTATTAATCCATGTATTCCTGGAACAGTATTTAGTCATGATATTTTAATTTTTATGACATTGCTGGTATTGTTTTCTAATATTCCATTCAGAGGTTTTACATTTATATTAAAAAATATTTGTATATAATTTTACTTTCTTGAATTATCTTATATACATTGCTAGTATCAAGATTTTTAGCTATATGAAATGAGCTGGGAACTTTGCCTTTTTCCCCTTATTTTTTGGAATAGTTTGCATAATATTAAAATTACATATTACTTGAAGTTGTGGTAGAACTTGTCTATAAAACTATTAGAGCAAGCTTTTAGGGGAGATAGTAGTGGAGATTTTTAATTACTGATTATACCTGTTAAATGGTTATAAGGCTGTTAAGTTTCTCTATTTATTACTGAGCTAGCAGTAGTAAGTTATAGTTTTCTAGTCAATTTTCTAGTTTGTCTGAATTTTCAATTTTTTTAAGAGAAAATTTTTCATACCTTCACTTTGCAATTTGAAACATCTTTATCTGTTATTATCCTCCTTCTTTTATTCCTAACATTGATGTATCTTTTCTCTTTTATTTATTTATATATTTATTTTAGAGGGAAAGAGAGATTACATGAGCAGGGGAGAGGGGCAGAGGGAGAGGAGAGAGAATCTTTTTTTTTAAAAAATTATCTTTAAAAATTTAAATCCAAGTTAGTTAACATGTAGTGTAATAATAATTTCAGGAATAGAATTTAGTGATTCATCACTCACATATAACACCCAGTGTTCATCCCAACAAGTGTCCTCCTTTATAAATGCCCGTCACCCCATTAGCCCTTCCCCCAACCCAGCACCCTACCAGCAACCCTCAGTTTTTCCTCTGTATTTAAGAGTCTCTTATGGTTTGTCTCCTGCTCTGGTTTTATATTATTTTTTTCTTCCCTTTTGTTTATCTGTTTTGTATCTTGTATTCCATATATGAGTGAAATCATGATATTTGTCTTTCTCTGACTGACTTGTTTCTCTTAGCATAGTACACTCTAGTTCCATCCACATTTTTTCAAATGGCAAGATTTCATTCTTTTTGATCACCTAGTAATATTCCGTTGTATATATATATACATCACATCTTCTTTATCCATTCATCAGTTGATGGACATTTGGACTCCTTCCATACTTGAACTATTGTTGATAGTGCTGCTGTAAATATTGGAGTGCCTGTGCCCCTATGAATCAGCACTCCTTTATCCTTTGGATAAATACCTAGTAGTGCAATTGCTGGATCATAGGATGGTTCTATTTTTAATATTTTGAGGAACCTCCATACTCTTTTCCAGAGTGGCTGCACCAGTTTGCATTCCCATCAGTGGTGCAAAAATGTTCCTCTTTCTCTGCACCAACGTCTGTTGTTGTCTGAGTTGTTAGTTTTAGCCAATCTCACAGGTATGAGGTGGTATCTCATTGTGGTTTTGATTTGTATTTCCCCGATGATGAGTGAAATTGAGCATCTTTTCATGTGTCTGTTAGCTGTCTGGATGTCTTCTTGGGAAAGTGTCTATTCATGTCTTCTGCCCGTTTCTTCACTGGATTATTTGTTTTTTGGATGTTGAGTTTGATAAGTTCTTTATAGATTTTGGATACTAACCCTTTATCTGATATTTCATTTGCAAATATCTTCTTTCATTCCATCAGTTGCCTTTTAGTTTTGTTGATTGTTTCCTTTCCTGTGCAGAAGATTTTTATCTTCATGAGGTCCCAGTAGTTCATTTTAATGAACTTTTAATTCCCTTGCTTCCAGAGACATGTCAAGTAAGGAGTTGCTGCAACAGGGGTCAAAGAGGTTGCTGCCTGTTTTCTCCTCTGGGATTTTGATGGCTTCCTGTCTTATGTTTAGGTCTTTTATCCATTTTGAGTTTATTTTTGTGTATTGTGCAAGAAAGTGGTCCAGGCTCATTCTTCTGCATGTCGCTGTCCAGTTTTCCCAACACCATTTGTTGAAGAAACTGGCTTTTTTCCATTGGATATTTTTTCCTGTTTTGTCAAAGATTAGCTGGCCATATGTTCATGGGTCAATTTCTGGTAACTGGGTTCTCTGTTCTGTTCCATTGATCTATGTGTCTGTTTTTGTGCCAGTACCATACTGTCTTGATGATTACAGCTTTTTAGTACAGCTTAAAGTCTGGAGTTGTGATGCCTCTAGCTTTGGATTTGTTTTTCAATATTTCTTTGGCTATTCAGGGTCTTTTATGGTTCCATACAAATTTTAGAATTGTTTGTTCTATTTTTGTGAAGAATGCTGATGTCATTTTGATAGGGACTGCATTGAATATATAGATTGCTTTGGGTAGTATTGACATTTTAACAATATTTGTTCCTCTGATCCATGAACATGGAATGTTTTTCCACTTTTTTTGTGACTTCCTCAATTTCTTTCATAAGCTTTTCAGTGTATAGATTTTTCACCTCTTTGGTTAGGTTTATTCCTAATAATAATTTATTTATTTTTGGTGCAATTGTAAATGGGATTGATTCCTTGATTTCTCTTTCTGCTGCTTCATTATTGGGGTATAGAAATGCAACTGACTTCTGTACATTGATTTTATATCCTGTGACTCTGCTTAATTCATGTATCAGTTCTAGCAGGTTTTTGGTGGAGTCTTTTGGGTTTTCCACATAGAGCAGAAAATCAGCAAGGAAACAGTGGCTCTGAAGACACACTGGACCAGATGGACTTAACAGATATATTCAGAGCATTTCATCCTAAAGCAGCAGAATACACATTCTTCTCAAGTGCACATGGAACATTCTCCAGAATAGATCACATACTGGGTCACAAATCAGCCCTCAACAAATACAAAAAAGATGGAGATCACACCTTGCATATTTTCAGAACACAACGCTATGAAACTTGAAATCAACCACAAGAAAAAATTTGGGAAGACCATGAATACTTGGAGATTAAAGATAATCCTCTAAAAGAATGAATAGGTTAACCAATAAAGTAAAGAGGAAATTTAAAAATACATGGAAGCCATTGAAAATGAAAACATGACAGCCCAAAACCTCTGGTATGCAGCAAAGGCAGTCATAAGAGGGAAGTATATAGCAATCCCAGCCTTCCTCAAGAAGGAAGAAAGGTCTCAAATACACAACCTAACCTTACACCAAAAGAGCTGGAAAAAGAATAGCAAATAAAGCCCAAAATCAGCAGGAGAAGGGAAATAATAAAGATTAGAGCAAAAATCAATGATATTGACATCAAAAACAAAACAAAACAAAACAACCGGTAGAACAGATCAATGAAACCAGGAACTGGTTCTTTGAAAGAATTAACAAAATTGATAAACCCCTATCCATATTGATCAAAAGGAAAAAAGAAAGGACCCAAATAAATAAAATCACGAATGAAAGAGGAGAGAAACACAAACAATATTAAAGGAATATTATGAGTAATTATATGCTAACAAATTGGGCAATCTGGAAGAAATGGGAAAATTCCTAGAAACATATAAACTACCAAAACTGAAACAGGAAGAAATAGAAAATTTGAGCAGATCAGTAAAGAAATTGAATCAGTAATCAAAAATCTCCCAACAAACTAACGTCCAGGGCTGGATGGCTTTCCAGGGGAATTCTATCAAACATTTAAAGAGTTAACACCTATTCTTTTGAAACTGTTCCAAAAAATAGAAATGGAAGGAAAACTTCCAAACTCATTTTACAAGCCAGCATTATCTTAATTCCAAAACCAGACAGAGACCCCACTAAAAAGGAGAACTACAGACCAATTTCCCTGATGAAGATGGAAGCAAAAATTCTCAACAGATACTAGCAAACTGTAGCCAGCAATACATTAAAAGAATTATTCACCACGATCAAGTGGGATTTATTCCTGGGATGCAGGGCTGGTTCAATATCCACAAATCAATCAATGTGATACATCACATTAATAAAAGAAAGGATAACCACATGATCCTTTCAATAGATGCTGAAAAAACATTTGACGAAATACAGCATCCTTTCTTGATAAAAACCCTCAAGAGAGTAGAGATAGAAGGATAATACCTCAAGATCATAAAGGCCATATACGAAAGACCTGCTGCTAACATCATCCTCAGTGGGGTAAACTGAAAGCTTTCCCCATAAGGTCGGGAACACAACAAGGATGTTTACTCTGACTACTGTTATTGCACATAGTGTTGGAAGTCCTAGCCTCAGCAATCAGACAACACAAAGAAATAAAAGGCATCCAAACTGGCAAGAAGGAAGTCAAACTTTCACTTTTCACAGATGAGAGAGAGGATCTTAAGCAGGCTGTGGAGCCCCATCCAGGGCTTGATCCCACAACCCTAGGATTATGACTTAAGCTGAAACCAAGAGTTGGACACTCAACTGACTGAGCCACCCAGGTGCCCCTCTCCTTTATTCTTAATTAATCTTGCCAAAGGACTGACAATTTTATTCGTGGATATGACAACCCCCAAAGAACCTATTTGTATGATTAAAAACCTCCTTACGGGGCACCTGGGTGGCTAAGATGCTTAAGCATCTGACTTTGACTCAGGTCATAATCTCATGGTTTATTGGTTCAAGCCCCACATTAAGGTCTCTGCTATCAGGCAGAGCCCATTTGGGATCCTCTGTCTCCCTCTCTTTCTACCCCTCTGCCCTCCCCCCCCCACCAATAAACATTAAAAAAAAACCCAAAAACCTCCTGAGATTTGGTGAGCTGAGGCTTGACTTTAGCCTCCAAAAGGGTTATAACCTTTGTCCATTCACGTTTTTTAGGAAGCTCACAAACCCAGGATCCCTGGAATGAAGGAGAAGCTAGATAGTATAAACATCACAAACAGTGTGGTAGATCTCCCAACCCACATTCTCTTCTGTAATCTGACCTCCCCCATCAAGGGAACACTCTTTCATGTGGAGAGGGAATTTATTTCTTGAGTCCCTTGAATCTGAGTGGGCTCTGTGACTGCTTTGACCAATAGAATATGGCAGTAATGTCCCTGTACCAGTTCCAGGTATAGCTCTTAACTGGCCTACATGCTTGTTTCTTGCCTCTTGGAAGCCAGCCACCATGTAAGAAATGTGACTATTCTGAGACTGCTATGAGAGAGGGAGAAAGGCCAACAAGCACCAAGGTGCCAGGCCTGTGAATGAGAAAGCCATTGTGGATGGCCAACCAAGTCTAGCTTTTAGATGCCTCCAACTCTAGTCCTATCTGACTATAATGCATGGGAGACTCTAAGCAAGAATTACCCACTGGAGCCTATTCAAACTACAGAAATTTGAGTCATGATAATTATTTGTTCTTTTAAGCTTCTAAATTTAGAGTTGATATGTAGCCATAGATACCTAGAACAAGTAGCTATTGTGAAAATCCTCTCCCTCAGCCTTCTTCTAATGAAAACTCCCATCTTTAACAGGATAAATATACTTAAGACAAACAGAGATGCCCAGATCATTAAGAGATTATTGGATGCCAGCTCTGAGGTGACACTATTCCCTAAAGTTCCCAGAATGTCACTGTGATACCCACCCTCAAAGTAGGGTCATATGGACATTGGGTGATAAATAGAGGATTGACCCAAGTCCATTTAACAGTGGGCCCAGTGAGTCTGAAATTACCCCATAGATGTTTTCTGAGTTTCTTTTGTATCATATGTCAGTGTTGTATTATTTAAAGCTGATAAATCAAGTAATAGATGTAAATATATAATGCTATAAAACTATATTACTTAAAGGTATAAAAATTGTAATAATGTAACTAAGATCAAAGGGAAAAGAAGGTAGTTACCAGGAAACAGAATGATAGGAGTTTCTTCATCATTTATAGTAGTAAGTAATTATTTATTAAAGAAATAGAAGATTAAACTAGTTATATGTTGTTAGATTAAAATTAAAAGGTAATACTCATGTACTGCTTACCTGGTTCTGTTCTAAGTGGTTTACAACTACTAATTCATTTAATCTTCACAATGATCCTTTGATGTAGGTATTATTACTTATGCTATTTTATAGATGAGGAGACTGAGTCATGGAAAGGTTAAATATAACTAGCCCAAAGCAAGGATGTAAATAGTTATAATGGTAGCCATTGTAAGAATCCAAAAACAGACAACAAATCTAGTTGACAGTCATAGTCTCCAGACTTACTCTTTCTTTCCTGATGATTTGGAGCTGATATCCTAGGCACACTGCACAGGTTCTTGTTCATTTCTTATGGGAGGGCATGTTTCTCTGTGCATTTTCAGACTGCCTTGTGTTGTGGGTGGGGTATTACTTTGCGCTAATGTGTGGGAGTTCTGATGTCCATTTTGGGAGAGGAGACAGAAGTCGCGGCTCCTTTAATGTGGAGGTCAGAAAAACAAAGTGATGGTGACATCGAATGATATTGAGTTTGTGGCCACACTTTCATTACTGTCCTGTCTAAAGAAGGGAATTTTTCCCTTTCCTCTCAGAGTTTTTAAAAGCTTTATAGTTACAGTGAAGTAAACTCTTTGCCCCACACCCTTGACACTAAAACAGTAAAAACAGTAAAGGATAATATGCTCAGGTACTAATCCTGGGATAATCTTGTAACTGTCTCTCTAATTGAAGTAAGAAGGATATTAAACCTGGGAAACATGTCATGGATAACAAAACATTCTTGGCTTTGCAGTTCATAGGATGAGTTGGTACCAGTTATAGCTTCCCCACCTCCCCCCCCTCTAATAACATTCAATATAATGGAAGCCAAGAACCTACCAACCCAATATGCTTTTTCAACACATTCACTCAGCAAGTAGACTTAATTTCAAGTTCATTTTTACATGGATCATTTACAGTGTTAATTTGTGAGTTTGCACCGTGATTGCTTTTTTCTCTTTGGCATCACAGTTATTGGTTACAAAGTGAGTTAATTAATTTTGTCATTTAATTGTTGCTGTACTTCTCTCTTTTTTTTTCCCTAAAGCAGTGCTTATTATTTTGTCATCACTTGCTAGACTAGATCAGGTCCTTCTCTTTGATTTTTTTAAAGATCTCTGTGCATACAGCTGCTTTGGCAAGTCAAGAATCAAACTGACAGCCCATTGGAAAGGCACACCCTGTCACAAGTCTAAAGAGGCACAGAGTGACAGTTCCCAGGCTCAAGTTCAAGGTTTGCTTCTCAGTCTTCTTTGGCTGGCTAGGATCTTGGCTGTTGTAGGGTGCTGATACCAGACAGCAGAGGGCCTAAGTAACAAAAACAAGGCCCAGTGAGGTAATTGGGCCTGAAAGAATGTTTGCCTATCCCACAGACTTCTCTGAAACAGGCAGCCAAATTTAATATATCCTATGAGAGCCTGGGCATACACACTGTTTGCTTTCTCCTAGTTGATTTCTGAAAGTTCTGTTGTTGTTGTTGTTGTTGTTGTTGTTGTTGTTGTTATTTTTGCTGTAGACTTCTCTGGAAGAATGGCATGGAAGTCATCTTTTTTTTTCTCTTGTGTTATAACTTATTATGGCTCATCAAGGCAGGAAACATCTAGAAATTAAAACTCAGTGAGAGCTGAAGAAGTGAAAGTACTACTGGGTATCTTTTTTTTTTTTAATTTACATCCAAGTTAGTTAGCATATAATGCAATAGTGATTTCAGGAGTAGAATCTAGTGATTCATCCCCTACATATAACACCCAGTGCTCATCCCAACAAGTGCCCTCCTTAATGCCCCTTTCCCATTTAACCCATCCCTCCATGCACAACCCCTCCAACAACCCTCAATTTGTTCTCTATATTTAAGAGTCTCTTATGTTTCCCCCCATCCCTGTTTTTATATTATTTTTGCTTCCCTTCCCTTCTGTTCATTTGTTTTGTATCTTAAATTCCACATGAGTGAAGTCATATGATACTTGTCTTTCTCTGACTGACTAATTTCATTCAGCATAATACACTTTAGTTCCATCCATACTGTTGCAAATGGCAAGATTTCATTCTTTTTGATTACTAATACTCCATTGTACATTATACACCACATCTTCTTTATCCATTCATCTGCTGATGGACATTTGGGCTCTTTCCATACCTTGGCTACTGTCGATAGTGCTGCTATAGACATTGGGGTGCATGTGCCCCTTTGAAACAGCACACCTGTATCCTTTGTCCTTTGTATAAATACCTAGTAGTGCAATTGCTGGATCGTAGGGTAGTTATATTTTAATTTTTTGAGGACCTTCCATACTGCTTTCCAGAGTGGCTGGAAGCTAGATAGTAGCATTTTGCATTCCCACCAGCAATGCAAAAGAGATCCTCTTTCTCGGCATTCTCACCAATATCTGTTGTTGCCTGAGTTGTTAATGTGAGCCATTCTGACAGGTGTGAGGTGGTATCTCATTGTGGTTTCGATTTGTATTTCCCAGATGATGAGTGACATTGAGTATTTCTTCATGTGTCTGTTGGCCATCTGGATGTCTTCTTTGGAGAAGTGTCCATTCATGTCTTTTGCCCATTTCTTCACTGGATTATTTGTTTTTTGGATGTTAAGTTTGATAAGTTCTTTATAGATTTTGGATTACTAGCCCTTTATCTGATATGTCATTTGTAAATATCTTCTCCATTTCTGTTGGTTGCCTTTTATTTTTGCTGATTGTTTCCTTTGCTGTGCAGAAGCTTTTTATCTTGATGAGGTCCTAGTAGTTCACTTTTGCTTTTGTTTTCCTTGCCTCTGGATACGTGTTGAGTAAGAAGTTGCTGTGGGAGAGGTCAAAGAGGTTTTTTTCCTCCTTTCTCCTTGAGGATTTTGATGGCTTCCTGTCTAAAATTTAGGTCTTTCATCCATTTTGAGTTTATTTTTGTGTATGGTATAAGAAAGTGGTCCAGACGGTTCATTCTTCTACATGTCACTGTCCAGTTTTCCCAACTCCATTTGCTGAAGAGACTGTTTTCATTCCATTGGATATTCTTTCCTGCTTTGTCAAAGATTAGTTGGCCATATGTTTGTGAGTCCATTTCTGGGTTCTCTATTCTGTTTCATTGATCTATGTGTCTGTTTTTGTGGTAGTGCCACACTGTCTTGATGATTACAGCTGTGTAGTACATCTTGAAGTCAGGAATTGTGATGCCTCCAAATTTGATTTTCTTTTGCATTTGCTTTGGCTATTTGGGTTCTTTTCTGGTTCCATAAAAATTTTAGGATTGTTTGTTCTAGCTCTGTGAAGAATGCTGATGCTATTTTGATAGGGATTGCATTGAATATGTCAATTGCTTTTGGTAGTATCAACATTTTAACAATATTTGTTCTTCCAATCCATGAGCATGGCATATTTTTCCATTTTTTGTGTGTGTCTTCTTCAGTTTCTTTCATAAGCTCTCTATCGTTTTCAGAGTATACATGTTCCACCTATTTGGTTAGGTTTATTCCTGGGTATTGTATGGTTTTTGGTGCAGTTGTAAATGGGATCGATTCCTTGATTTCTCTTTCTGCTGCTTCATTATTGATGTACTACTGGGTATCTTTGAGGGATTATTCACAGTCCCTGTTTTCAGCTGCTGTTATTGGTGCACCTGCAGCTAAATGAGAAAGGCAGACATCAAACTTTGGTTTAGATTCTTCAAATTGGAGTTAGTGGGGGCATAATCTACTCAAAGATGAGAATATCAGATCTCAAAAATAAAGAATAAAAATGATTTTTCAGAGGTAGTAGTCTGGGTACAGAACAATGTTATGGGGCACATGGGTGGCTCAATTGGTGGAGGGTCTGACTCTTGATTTTGGCTCAGGTCACGGTCCCAGGGTCATGGGATCAAGCCTCATGTCAGGCTCTGCACTGAGCATGAAACCTGTTTAAGATTCTCTCTCTCTCTCTCTCTCTCTGTCCCCCTCTGCCCCTCTCCCTGCTTATACTCTCTCTCTCTCTCTCTCCAAAAAAAAAAAAAAAAAAAAAAAAAAAGTTACATTTACCTGTAGCAAGGGGCAGGTCACATGGGATTGATTTTCTTTATCCTCCCCTTAAACCCCATTTAGTGGAGGAGGTGGTTTAGAGTTTAATACATTTCCAGAAAGACAGGTTTATAGTCCATTTGGACTGCTATAGCAAAATACCACAGACTAGGTAGCTTATAAACAACTGAAATTTATTTTTCATAGTTCCAGAGGCTGGGAAGTTGAAGATCAAGTCTCTGGCATATTTGGTATCTGGTGAGAACTTTCTTCTTAGATGTCTGTCTTTTTCATGTAACCTCACATGGCAGAAGGATGAAGATCTCCCTGGGGTCTCTTCCAGTAGGGCACTAATTCCATTCATGAGGGCTCTGCATAGTACCTAATACCATCACTTTGGAGGATAGGATTTTAACATATGAATTTTGGGGTGACATAAATGTTCAGTCCATTGCAACAGGTTTCCTGGGTCACCCAGGGTTTTTTTCTTTATTTTTTGTAAGTTAAGGTATATTTTTACCCATCAAAATATATGATGGATCAGAATCCAGGACTGGATCTTACATGGTAAGGAATATGAAGCCCAGGGAGGATTAGAATCTGATTTTTTAAAAAAGGAGAGGAGCCTGTAATACTGGAAATCATGGTTTCCTAATTTTGTTGATGACAAAATTTATGGCAGAAAAAAGAGGATATTTGCCACATACATGGCTGCTGACCTGCAGAATGGTGACGGAAAGTTTGGGGAATCATCCTGGCAATTAGATGTCTACGCAGAAAGGTAGCTGCATAGACTTGTCCTTTCCTTAATCTGGAACTTTTGGTAGCAATTTATTCAACAGCTATTTTCTTTACTTCTTCCTTGCCACGGTAAGTTTATTTGGTTTAGCGATCAGATAGCCATGGTCGCCAGGAGAGTCCAGGCCCCAACCAAATCCCAGGGACTGAATCTTGTTAAGTCTATTTCTGTCATGATAAGTCTTGTCAGTGATCAGGAGTGGGATATGTGATGTAATTGTGGCCAATTGGTATACTTCTGTTGAAGGGGCCTGGGAGAAACGTTTTTTGATCTTTAAAAAAAGACGTGGGAGAAAGTTCAGTTGCTTTTCTGTCTCTAGTTCAGTCTGGGTGAGGAGGTGATTCTAGATCTTCTGCATCTGTTCTATAATTACTGGAGGAGCTAGTTAAGGGACTGGGCAGCATGTTGAAGATGGTAGGGTAGATAAACAGAAAGAAGCTGATACCTTGAGGATGTCCCCGAAGAGCCAAAATAACCAGCCCCATAACCACTCTTCTTCCCAGCTTTTTGGGACATAAGATTATAAATTTTCTGATTTTTCGAAACTATTTTAATTGGGGTCCTTTTTTTTAAAAGTTTGATTTGAGGTGGGGGAGGGGCAGAGAGACGGAGAGAGAATCCCAAGCAGGGTCCGTGCTGTCAGTGTGGAGGTAATTGGGGTCTTTTTATCTTTTAGTCAAAAATTATACAGTACCATTGTAGATAAATTATATATTCCATTCTTAGACTCAAATCAGAAACTTACACATGCAATCACTGGTCTGTTTTCTTGCTATTTAACCCACTAGGCATTGGTTTAGAGATTTTTCATTCATGGGTTCCTTCAGATAAATGGTTGTTGAGCCTTTACTAAAAGCACTGAAGATGGCACCATGAACCAGATCAATATTGTTCCTCCTTTCATGTGATTTATGATCCAGTGGAAAACAGAGATGTTTAACATGTGTAGTTAGAGTGAAATACCTTGTGGATTCAATGATGACTTTACTTGCAGCATTAGCACCCACTCTTTCAGAATGTGCTTTGCCAAGGTGCTCACAGCCACAGCTGGAGGCCATGACTCTCGGGTCTCACTGTGATCAGATTGCTGTGGTTGCTGGATTTTGTAGAAAGAACTGTAGGGTGGTAAGAGGAGACTGGCCAGCAGGTGCTCAGGGCTCTCCGTTTTCTCCTGGCCATTTTAATAAGTTTCAGTGTCTCCTTTCATGTTCTGCATTTGCCTTTTGGATTTGTCCGTTGATAGTAAAAAAATTAAAATTAGAGTATATTAACAAAAACATATAAATGCAGTTCTTCGCAAACAGCATATAAGTTCAGGAATATTTACCTCTAACTAATCCTAATTAGCATTTGGGAGAGAATGCAAGCCAGATTTTAAGGAGGCAGTGCCTTCTATTAGTTAAGCTTTTCTTTCTGAAATTTCCCCACTCATGGTCTCTTTGCTTCCACTCTGCGAATGTTTATTGAGTCTTGCTATGCCCTGGTGATGCAATGAATAAACCAGGGTGCGAACGTACGAGTCTCCATTTCATCCATGAAGAGATTTATTGTCAGTTAAGAATCCAGGCTTGGGAGGCAGACAGCAGGTCTTTAATATTGATTCTGTCACTTATTAATTGTGAGGCCTTGAGTAAGTTGAGAGATGTGTTTGACTTCAGACTCTGTAAATAAAATTCTCAATAATTATAGTACTCATGACATAGCCTTTATGGGGATTAAATGAGATAATGCAGGTATAACATTTAGCTAAGTGTCTGGCACATGGTACTGTTCAGTAAATGGCAACCACACTCAGAGATTAGGAATGTGCATTAGCAGCTATAACACAAGGCAGCAAGCAGTAAGCCAATAAGAGCTAGAGGAAAAGTGCTGCATGAATTTAGAGGAAGGAGTCTCTGAGAAGATGATAGAAAGCCACTTTAAGGAGGAGGTGCCATTTGACCTGGGTTATCTCACCTCTGACTTAAAATTTGGCGTCCCTTTCTGTTTTGGCTAACCCTCCATTAGAGCCAGTACTCTCAAAACTATTCAGAGGCAGAGTCCATCTTGGTGAGGGCCATGTAACTTTTCTTTATCCCCTAAAAGCACCACTTACTTCAAGCAGCCAACTCCCTGAAAGCAGGCTTGATCACTGAGTGGAGAAGAGAATCAGATAGGGCAATCTGTCTCCATTACTAGAAAAACATCACATGTTCTTCACATAGATTGCTCCACTCATAGTACGAGATCAAAAATTCTGTGATTTAGAAGAGCCTTGTGACATTGAACAGATATTTTTGTTTCCCAGACCTTAATTCGCTGATATTTAAAAATATCATATGGCAGGGGCTAAATGGTATATAGGATATATGTATTAAGCACAGTGCTTTGAGCAGAAGAGACACTTAAAAGTCATCATTTAAATATTTATAATCACAAATCCTATAATTTTTATTATATTAGTTTGCTGTTGCTTCCATAAAAGTTACCATAAATGTGGCAGCCTTAAACAATACAAATTTATTATCTTACGTTTTTATAGATTAGAGGTCCAACACAGGTTTCACCAGGATAAAATCGAAGTGTTGACAGGCTGCTGTGTTCCTTTCTGGAGATGTTAGAGGAAAATCTGGTTTCTGCTTATTTTTTTTATATTAAATATGATTTTTTGTCAAATTGGTTTCCATACAACACCCAGTGCTCATCCCAATGGGTGCCCTCCTCAATGCCCATCACCCACTTTCCCCTCTCCCCCAGCCCCATCAACCTTCACTTTTTTCTCAGTATTTAAGAGTCTCTTATGGTTTGCCTCCCTCCCTCTCTGTAACTTTTTTCTTCCCTCTTCCACTCTCCCATGGTCTTCTGTTAAGTTTCTCAGGATCCACATAAGAGTGAAAACATATGGTATCTGTCTTTCTCTGCCTGACTTACTTCACTTAGCATAATACCCTCTAGTTCCATCCACGTTGCTACAAATGGCCAGATTTCATTCTTTCTCATTGCCAAGTAGCATTCCATTGTATATATAAACCGCATCTTCTTTATCCATTCGTCAGTTGATGGACATTTAGGTTCTTTCCATAATTTGGCTATTGTTGAAAGTGCTGCTATAAGCATTGGGATACAAGTGCCCTTGTGCATCATCACTCCTGTATCCCTTGGGTAAATTCCTAGCAGTGCTATTGCTGGGTCATAGGGTAGGTCTATTTTTACTTTTTTGAGGAACCTCCACACTGTTTTCCAGAGCGGCTGCACTGGAAGAGCGGCTGTTTTCCAGAGCGGCTGCAGTTAGCATTTCCACCAATAGTGCAAGAGGGTTCCTGTTTCTCCACATCCTCACCAGCATCTGTAGTCTCCTGATTTGTTCATTTTAGCCACTCTGACCGGTGTGAGGTGGTATCTCAGTGTGGTTTTGATTTGTATTTCCCTGATGAGGAATGACGTTGAGCATCTTTTCATGTGTCTGTTGGCCATCTGGATGTCTTCTTTAGAAAAGTGTCTGTTCATGTCTTCTGCCCATTTCTTCACTGGATTATTTGTTTTTTGGGTGTGGAGTTTGGTGAGCTCTTTATAGATTTTGGATACTAGCCCTTTATCTGATATGTCATTTGCAAATATCTTTTCCCATTCTGTCGGTTGCCTTTTAGTTTTGTTGATTGTTTCCTTTGCTGTGCAGAAGCTTTTTATCTTCATAAGGTCCCAATAGTTCATTTTTGCTTTTAATTCCCTTGTCTTTGGAGATGTGTCGAGCAAGAAATTGTTGCGGCTGAAGTCAAAAAGGTTTTTTCCTGCTTTTTCCTCTAGGGTTTTAATGGTTTCCTGTCTCACGTTCAGGTCCTTTATCCATTTTGAGTTTATTTTTGTGAATGGTGTAATAACTATAGAAAGCTTATGAAGGAAATTGAAGAAGATACAAAGAAATGGAAAAACATCCCATGCTCATAGATTGGAAGAATATTGTTAAAATATCAATACTACCCAAAGCAATCTATACATTCAAATCAAAATGCACCAGCATTCTTCTCAAAGCTAGAACAAGCAATCCTAAAATTTGTATGGAACCATAAAGGGCCCCAGATAGCCAAAGTAATGTTGAAGAAGAAGACCAAAGTAGGAGGCATCACAATCCCAGACTTTAGCCTCTACTACAAAGCTGTAATCATCAAGACAGCATGGTATTGGCACAAAAACAGACACATAGACCAGTGGAATAGAATAGAGACCCCGGAATTGGACCCACAAATGTATGGCCTAATCTTTGACAAAGCAGGAAAGAGTATCCAATTGAAAAAAGACAGTCTCTTTAAAAAATGGTGCTGGGAGAACTGGACAGCAACATGCAGAAGAATGAAACTAGACCACTTGGTATCTGCTTATTTGAGTTATTAGTAGAATTCAGTCCCTTTTGGTTGTAGGAGTGAAATCTTTTCCTCGTGGGCTGCCAGTTGAGGGCTGTTTCAGCCTGTAGAAGCCACTCCACATTCTTTGGCTCTTGGCTCCCTTCCTCCCTGTCTTCACAGCCAGCAGTGGTGGGTCAGCTCCTCTTGCTTGGAATCTGTCTTCTTGAAGTCTGTCTCTCCAAAGCAGCCTACACAAATTCCCTGTCTTAGAAGACTGATGGGACTGGATTGGACCCACCCAGGGAGTCCAGGATAATCTCCCCATTTCAAGGTCTTACCCCTGATGACACTCACAATGTTCCTTTGCCACAAATGTGGCATAGCCATGGGTTCTGAGTGGAAATCTTTGGCGGGGGTGGTGTAATGCCTTTCACACTATATTTTCATGTTAAGGAAAGAGAATTATGATCATGTCTTTTAATTTTTTTATCTTGGGGTTCTCATTCTCTACTTCATTTTCTATCCCCAGAACATGCAACATTTCAATGGATCTTTATTTCCATGCAACAATCTTTATAGCATCTTCTCTTTTCATGTATGAATACCTTTTTTTCTCTATTCAAATTTTTTCTCTCCTCTTCCTTAAAACCAATTATTTTTTTTTACTTACCAAATCTGTTATTATAGCTATCATTTTCATACCTGTTATATTTAGCTTTGTCCCTACTTTTCTATTAATTTTCTCTATCTTTTCAGTGTACAGCTTCTGCATCCTGGGTTCTTAGAGAGAATTGTTATTTTAAGGCTTCAGAGAAATGGATTAAGAGAAAGAGGAGAAATGCAATAATTGGAAAAACTTTCTGCTTTCCACCAACATGTTTTATTTCTTATTTTGTTTTCATTTTAATTTTTATTAGATTATTAATTAGAAAATTAATGTATTCTCATTTTAATTGATGCAATATTAAATTAATAATAAAATAAATAATAACTACTGCTTAACTCCCACTAATTCCGCACCTACTTAATGAAAGTTCACAATTTATATATCCTGTGTATCTTTCTACTCTTTTCTCTGTGCTTATATAATGGCATGCAAATGCACAGAGCCTTTTCATTTTCATTTGCTGTAATGGGTTGAATAGTATCCCTCCAGAATCCTTTTGTCAAAGTCCTAATCCCTGGTAACTCAGAATGTGACCCTTATTTGGAACTAGAGATATTGCAGATGTAATTACTTACGATGAGGTCACTAGAGTGGTGTCCAATATGACTGGTGTCCTTATAAAAAGGGGAGATTTGAGCACGGAGACGTGCACACAGGGATAATGCTGTATGAAGGGGAAGACAGAGCTTTAAGTGATGCTTCTATAAGCCAAGGAATACCAAAGATGCCAGCAAACAACCACAAGCTAGGCAAGAGTCATGGAACAGATCTGCCCTCACAGTTCTAAGAAGGAATCAAACCTGCCAAACCTTGGTGTTACACTTCCAGTATCCAGAACTATGAGACAATAAATTTCTGTTGTTTAAGTCATTCAGTTTGCGGTACTTAGTTACAGCAGCCCTAGCAAACTAATACATCTGCTTTACAAATGTGGGATCATATTGTACAAATTATCTTATAACATGCTTTGTTCACTTAACATGTCAAGAACATCTCTTTACGTAGTGTATTTTATTTATTTATTTATTTATTTTTTCCTTTTTTTTTAGTAATCAACTGTTTATTTGTAATTTGAGTTAGTCAAATCAAGGATGAATCACAAATATAGGCTAGCTCTGGAATCAAGATTTTAGCAAGAGTCAACAAAAGCATTATTTGAGAATCAAATGGCCATATAGAATTTACAAACAAATTGTACAACTTATTATTTACAAACTGTATATTTTATCCTTTGTAGAATTTAAAATAAGCTATATATATTTATGTATGCATTTTTATTTTGGAGAGCTAGTTAAACATTCACCAGTACATTACTGGCAAAGAGAGTGAATTAGAAGAGTTATGTGCTTTTCATTTAAATAGCAACCTTTCAGCTTTTTTTTTTTTTTTTTTGTTCAAAGGTGGTATTTTATTTTATTTTATTTTATTTTTTTAAGATTCTTTTTTTTTTTTTTTTTTTATTTTTTATAATATATGAAATTTATTGTCCAAATTGGTTTCCATAAAACACCCAGTGCTCATCCCAAAAGGTGCCCTCCTCAATACCCATCACCCACCCTCTCCTCCCTCCCACCCCCCATCAACCCTCAGTTTGTTCTCAGTTTTTAACAGTCTCTTATGCTTTGGCTCTCTCCCACTCTAACCTCTTTTTTTTTTTTTTTTTTTCTTTTTTCCTCCCCCTCCCCCACGGGTTCCTGTTACGTTTCTCAGGGTCCACATAAGAGTGAAACCATATGGTATCTGTCTTTCTCTGTATGGCTTATTTCACTTAGCATCACACTCTCCAGTTCCATCCACGTTGCTACAAAAGGCCATATTTCATTTTTTCTCATTGCCACGTAGTATTCCATTGTGTATATAAACCACAATTTCTTTATCCATTCATCAGTTGATGGACATTTAGGCTCTTTCCATAATTTGGCTATTGTTGAGAGTGCTGCTATGAACATTGGGGTACAAGTGCCCCTATGCATCAGTACTCCTGTATCCCTTGGATAAATTCCCAGCAGTGCTATTGCTGGGTCATAAGGTAGGTCTATTTTTAATTTTCTGAGGAACCTCCACACTGTTTTCCAGAGCGGCTGCACCAATTTGCATTCCCACCAACAGTGCAAGAGGGTTCCCGTTTCTCCACATCCTCGCCAGCATCTATAGTCTCCTGATTTGTTCATTTTGGCCACTCTGACTGGCGTGAGGTGATACCTGAGTGTGGTTTTGATTTGTATTTCCCTGATAAGGAGCGACGCTGAACATCTTTTCATGTGCCTGTTGGCCATCCGGATGTCTTCTTTGGAGAAGTGTCTATTCATGTTTTCTGCCCATTTCTTCACTGGGTTATTTGTTTTTCGGATGTGGAGTTTGGTGAGCTCTTTATAGATT
Organism: Leopardus geoffroyi; assembly: GCF_018350155.1. Taxonomy (NCBI): domain Eukaryota; kingdom Metazoa; phylum Chordata; class Mammalia; order Carnivora; family Felidae; genus Leopardus; species Leopardus geoffroyi. Next base: position 140,702,303 of record NC_059328.1, read on the forward strand.
CTGGATACTAGCCCTTTGTCCGATATGTCATTTGCAAATATCTTTTCCCATTCCGTTGGTTGCCTTTTAGTTTTGTTGGTTGTTTCCTTTGCTGTGCAGAAGCTTTTTATCTTCATAAGGTCCCAGTAATTCACTTTTGCTTTTAATTCCCTTGCCTTTGGGGATGTGTCGAGTAAGAGATTGCTACGGCTGAGGTCAGAGAGGTCTTTTCCTGCTTTCTCCTCTAAGGTTTTGATGGTTTCCTGTCTCACATTCAGGTCTTTTATCCATTTTGAGTTTATTTTTGTGAATGGTGTGAGAAAGTGGTCTAGTTTCAACCTTCTGCATGTTGCTGTCCAGTTCTCCCAGCACCATTTGTTAAAGAGGCTGTCTTTTTTCCATTGGATGTTCTTTCCTGCTTTGTCAAAGATGAGTTGACCATACGTTTGTGGGTCTAGTTCTGGGGTTTCTATTCTATTCCATTGGTCTATGTGTCTGTTTTTGTGCCAATACCATGCTGTCTTGATGATGACAGCTTTGTAGTAGAGGCTAAAGTCTGGGATTGTGATGCCTCCTGCTTTGGTCTTCTTCTTCAAAATTCCTTTGGCTATTCGGGGCCTTTTGTGGTTCCATATGAATTTTAGGATTGCTTGTTCTAGTTTCGAGAAGAATGCTGGTGCAATTTTGATTGGGATTGCATTGAATGTGTAGATAGCTTTGGGTAGTATTGACATTTTGACAATATTTATTTTTCCAATCCATGAGCAGGGAATGTCTTTCCATTTCTTTAAATCTTCTTCAATTTCCTTCGTAAGCTTTCTATAGTTTTCAGCATACAGATCCTTTACATCTTTGGTTAGATTTATTCCTAGGTATTTTATGCTTCTTGGTGCAATTGTGAATGGGATCAGTTTCTTTATTTGTCTTTCTGTTGCTTCATTGTTAGTGTATAAGAATGCAACTGATTTCTGTACATTGATTTTGTATCCTGCAACTTTGCTGAATTCATGTATCAATTCTAGCAGACTTTTGGTGGAGTCTATCGGATTTTCCATGTATAATATCATGTCATCTGCAAAGAGCGAAAGCTTGACTTCATCTTTGCCAATTTTGATGCCTTTGATTTCCTTTTGTTGTCTGATTGCTGATGCTAGAACTTCCAGCACTATGTTAAACAACAGCGGTGAGAGTGGGCATCCCTGTCGTGTTCCTGATCTCAGGGAAAAAGCTCTCAGTTTTTCCCCGTTGAGGATGATGTTAGCTGTGGGCTTTTCATAAATGGCTTTTATGATCTTTAAGTATGTTCCTTCTATCCCGACTTTCTCAAGGGTTTTTATTAAGAAAGGGTGCTGGATTTTGTCAAAGGCCTTTTCTGCATCGATTGACAGGATCATATGGTTCTTCTCTTTTTTTTTGTTAATGTGATGGATCACGTTGATTGATTTGCGAATGTTGAACCAGCCCTGCATCCCAGGAATGAATCCCACTTGATCATGGTGAATAATTCTTTTTATATGCCGTTGAATTCGATTTGCTAGTATCTTATTGAGAATTTTTGCATCCGTATTCATCAGGGATATTGGCCGGTAGTTCTCTTTTTTTACTGGGTCTCTATCTGGTTTAGGAATCAAAGTAATACTGGCTTCATAGAATGAGTCTGGAAGTTTTCCTTCCCTTTCTATTTCTTGGAATAGCTTGAGAAGGATAGGTATTATCTCTGCTTTAAACGTCTGGTAGAACTCCCCTGGGAAGCCATCTGGTCCTGGACTCTTATTTGTTGGGAGATTTTTAATAACCGATTCAATTTCTTCGCTGGTTATGGGTCTGTTCAAGCTTTCTATTTCCTCCTGGTTGAGTTTTGGAAGAGTGTGGGTGTTCAGGAATTTGTCCATTTCTTCCAGGTTGTCCAATTTGTTGGCATATAATTTTTCATAGTATTCCCTGATAATTGTTTGTATCTCTGAGGGATTGGTTGTAATAATTCCATTTTCATTCATGATTTTATCTATTTGGGTCATCTCCCTTTTCTTTTTGAGAAGCCTGGCTAGAGGTTTGTCAATTTTGTTTATTTTTTCAAAAAACCAACTCTTGGTTTCGTTGATCTGCTCTACAGTTTTTTTAGACTCTATATTGTTTATTTCTGCTCTGATCTTTATTATTTCTCTTCTTCTGCTGGGTTTAGGCTGCCTTTGCTGTTCTGCTTCCATTTCCTTTAGGTGTGCTGTTAGATTTTGTATTTGGGATTTTTCTTGTTTCTTGAGATAGGCCTGGATTGCAATGTATTTTCCTCTCAGGACTGCCTTCGCTGCGTCCCAAAGCGTTTGGATTGTTGTATTTTCATTTTCGTTTGTTTCCATATATTTTTTTATTTCTTCTCTAATTGCCTGGTTGACCCACTCATTCGTTAGTAGGGTGCTCTTTAACCTCCATGCTTTTGGAGGTTTTCCAGACTTTTTTCTGTGGTTGATTTCAAGCTTCATAGCATTGTGGTCTGAAAGTATGCATGGTATAATTTCAATTCTGGTAAACTTATGGAGGGCTGTTTTGTGACCCAGTATATGATCTATCTTGGAGAATGTTCCATGTGCACTCGAGAAGAAAGTATATTCTGTTGCTTTGGGATGCAGAGTTCTAAATATAACTGTCAAGTCCATCTGATCCAATGTCTCATTCAGGGCCCTTGTTTCTTTATTGACCGTGTGTCTAGATGATCTATCCATTTCTGTAAGTGGGGTGTTAAAGTCCCCTGCAATTACCACATTCTTATCAATAAGGTTGCTTATGTTTATGAGTAGTTGTTTTATATATTTGGGGGCTCCGGTATTCGGCGCATAGACATTTATAATTGTTAGCTCTTCCTGATGGATAGACCCTGTAACTATTATATAATGTCCTTCTTCATCTCTTGTTACAGCCTTTAATTTAAAGTCTAGTTTGTCTGATATAAGTATGGCTACTCCAGCTTTCTTTTGGCTTCCAGTAGCATGATAAATAGTTCTCCATCCCCTCACTCTCAATCTAAAGGTGTCCTCAGGTCTAAAATGAGTCTCTTGTAGACAGCAAATAGATGGGTCTTGTTTTTTTATCCATTCTGATACCCTATGTCTTTTGGTTGGCGCATTTAATCCATTTACATTCAGTGTTATTATAGAAAGATATGGGTTTAGAGTCATTGTGATGTCTGTATGTTTTATGCTTGTAGTGATGTCTCTGGTATTTTGTCTCACAGGGTCCCCCTTAGGATCTCTTGTAGGGCTGGTTTAGTGGTGACAAATTCCTTCAGTTTTTGTTTGTTTGGGAAGACCTTTATCTCTCCTTCTATTCTAAATGACAGACTTGCTGGATAAAGGATTCTCGGCTGCATATTTTTTCTGTCTAGCACACTGAAAATCTCGTGCCAATTCTTTCTGGCCTGCCAAGTTTCAAAAGAGAGATCAGTCACGAGTCTTATAGGTCTCCCTTTATATGTGAGGGCACGTTTACCCCTTGCTGCTTTCAGAATTTTCTCTTTATCCTTGTATTTTGCCAGTTTCACTATGATATGTCGTGCAGAAGATCGATTCAGGTTCCGTCTGAAGGGAGTTCTCTGTGCCTCTTGGATTTCAATGGCTTTTTCCTTCCCCAGTTCAGGGAAGTTCTCAGCTATTATTTCTTCAAGTACCCCTTCAGCACCTTTCCCTCTCTCTTCCTCCTCTGGGATACCAATTATGCGTATATTATTTCTTTTTAGTGTATCACTTAGTTCTCTAATTTTCCCCTCATACTCCTGGATTTTTTTATCTCTCTTTCTCTCAGCTTCCTCTTTTTCCATAACTTTATCTTCTAGTTCACCTATTCTCTCCTCTGCCTCTTCAATCCGAGCTGTGGTGGTCTCCATTTTGTTTTGCATTTCATTTAAAGCGTTTTTCAGCTCCTCATGACTGTTCCTTAGTCCCTTGATCTCTGTAGCAAGGGATTCTCTGCTGTCCTGTATACTGTTTTCAAGCCCGGCGATTAATTTTATGACTATTATTCTAAATTCACTTTCTGTTATATTATGTAAATCCTTTTTGATCAGCTCATTAGCTGTTGTTATTTCCTGGAGATTCTTCTGAGGGGAATTCTTCCGTTTGGTCATTTTGGATAGTCCCTGGCGTGGTGAGGACCTGCAGGGCACTTCCCCTGTGCTGTGGTGTATAACTGGAGTTGGTGGGCGGGGCCGCACTCCGACCTGATGTCTGCCCCCAGCCCACCGCTGGGGCCACAGTCCACTGGTGTGTGCCTTCTCTTCCCCTCTCCTAGGGGCGGGATTCACTGTGGGGTGGCGTGGCCCGTTTGGGCTACTTGCACACTGCCAGGCTTGTGATGCTGGGGATCTGGCGTATTAGCTGGGGTGGGTAGGCAAGGTGCACAGGGGCAGGAGGGGCAGGCTTAGGTCGCTTCTCCTTAGGTGATCCACTTCAGGAGGGGCCCTGTGGCAGCGGGAGGGAGTCAGATCCGCTGCCGGAGGTTTGGCTCCGCAGAAGCACAGAGTTGGGTGTTTGCGCGGAGCGAGGAAGTTCCCTGGCAGGAACTGGTTCTCTTTGGGATTTTGGCTGGGGGATGGGCGGGGGAGATGGCGCTGGCGAGCGCCTTTGTTCCCCACCAAACTGAGCTCTGTCGTCCGGGGTCTCAGCAGCTCTCCCTCCCTTTGTCCTCCAGCCTTCCCGCTTTCTGAGCAGAGCTGTTAACTTATGACCTCCCAGACGCTAGGTCGCGCTTGCTGTCGGAACACAGTCCGTCAGGCCCCTCCGCTTTTGCAGGCCAGACTCCGGGGCTCTGCTTGGCCGGCGAGCTGCCCCTCCGCCCCGGCTCCCTCCCGCCAGTCCGTGGAGCGCGCACCGCCTCGCCGCCCTTCCTACCCTCTTCCGTGGGCCTCTCGTCTGCGCTTGGCTCCGGCGACTCCGTTCTGCTAATCCTCTGGCGGTTTTCTGGGTTATTTAGGCAGGTGTAGGTGGAATCTAATTGATCAGCAGGACGCGCGGTGAGCCCAGCGTCCTCCTACGCCGCCATCTTCCTGGAATCCGTAGTGTATTTTAAACAAGGATATTTTCATGCTCTGGACAGCATGTGGAATGTGAGACTGGAGCTGCTCAAGGCTCCTGTCTTCAGGTCAGGATTGGGTCTGGGAAGCAGCAGAAGTCATGCAGTAGTTCCAGTTACAGGAAATGGACCAATGTAGCTGCTGGCATAGCAGGTGGTACTGAGAGTAGCCCCTTAGAGTTTTATTCATGCAGTCCCTTCATGTACCAGCACAGAATTTGACTTAATGAGGAAAAACACTCCTTTACACAACATGTGCATGTGACACCACAACGTAAGTACTGACTGAATCGGTAGGCCCCTATTATATGTTTAAGGAAAAACAAAAACAAATAACCAAATACTTGGGAAGACTTCAGTAGCTTTGATATTCTAGGAATTCCCCCTGACTTTTGACCACTTCGAGTAAACCCAGCTCACCGTGGTGAGAATGCAGTGTGCCAAAAGTGAAGGTGCAGTAGTCTCTTCAGCGAAGGGACTCTTGACTAAAACCCAGGGGAACTAAAACCTGGTCCAAGTAGCTGAGGCATTTACATTAGTGAATGTTTTCAAGATGGGTGTGGCTGTGCAGGGATTAGAGGTTGTGGGAGGGAGAAGGTATACGCCCAGGAGAAATGGTAATGTCTGTGTATAGTTTCTACTAACCATAAATTCCATGGTGTCTACATAATGATCGAATTTTGAATGAATTCTAGGCCACAGCAAATAGAACACTGCTGGCAGGGCATTTATATGCATTTGAGGTCCAGCCTTCCAGAAGTTTTAAGAGTTCATGCAGCAAGTTACATGCCAGGAATTCTCTACATATTCATGCCATTCTTGGAGTGATTTATCTATGGAACATGGCAGCAATGGAAAACTAGGCAGATACTGCTTCCTTTTAAGGTCACTGGTCTGAAGCAGAGTACACTGCGTATGAAGATTGAAATAGGAAGGTTTATTTAGGGAGAAAACATTATGGTTATTTTGCTCGTCTATCAGGTAATATTTTGTTTTGTCCAAAAATGGTAGGAATTTGGTTCTATTGAATTATCAGCAAAATAGGAGTATATCTAACAATATTCTCAATGAGAGTTACATTCTTAAGGTGGCTGTTCAATTATTTTGAGATTTGTGCCAACTCTATTTCCTTTTCAGCTTTACATTTATTTTATCTTACAGATTTTTCTAATTCCAAGTATACTTTTAGACCATCATGATCACTTCATGAACAGAATGGACCCATTATGGTCAATATTTTGTTTAAGACATTTAATGATATCTTCTGAATCGTGGTATATAACTCCTGTGATGATATATACTTGGCCACATGACCAGAACAAAATGAAATTAGGCGATTGTACTTAATTAAGTCAGGCTATAGGTTCAGAACAAAACAAAACAAAAGGTGATGATTTTATTTCTCTTTTTTTCATTTTTTCAGGGTATTGTGTGTGGGAGATAACTTATTATATGTGCCTCAGACTGATACTTGTGGCTTCTGAACTATATATAGCTCTGTTTTTCCATATGGAAAAGGAGAAGGGTGATTGCCTGACCACCTTGGACAATAGTGCCAAGAGGTTAAAGGAACATGGATGTGTCTATAACTGAGACAAACTCCATCTATTTTTACTCTAAAAGTTTTCAAAGTCTAAGTTTATATTAATTTTCTTTCTTTCATCATCAACTTATAGCAATGGGAAAACAGAAAATAAGTAATAATTTGTGTAGTGTTAGAGTAATCCTTATTTTGTCTCCAAAATTATATAACTATATAATTTTTATTTCTTAGCTCACTTAACCCATGGAGATGTTATTTAATGAACAGCTTTAAGGAAACTGAAGGAAGGTTTTAGAGCAGGTATCATTTCAAGAAATCAGTTTAACCATTTTGCTTAGAGTTAGAGAGTGCATAGTGCTTAGAGTTTGAGAGCGGCATGTGAGCCATAAATTCAAACTTTGGGCTTATTAAATATTTGCTATGGTGGGACAGATCTGAAAGAAAAGAAAATTCTTTCTATAGCTAAATGTAGATGAAGGCAGTATGAAAGCAAGGGTGCAGTTGTGTGAAAGACACTTTCAGCCAAAGGAATCCTGTTTTGCCTTAGAAGGTAATGAGAGAACCCATTGGTATAACTCTGTAGTAAGAAAATTTAAGACTGCCAAATTATTCAGACTTCCATTTTCCCAGAATATTTTATTCCCTTTACCTGATCTGTAAATGTGGAATGAGGTTGGAGTAGGGGAAAATGCCAAGGAGGAGAGGTACTTGAGTTTCATTATTTCTAAGATTACTGATATTCTCTACTTCTGCTCTATACTAAATACATTACATGTTTTTTAAAGAATATTTGGAGGAATGTAACATCCTAGCAAATAATATATTTCATTTCCTACATCCATGTGTATCAATTAACATAGGCCAATGGCTGTAACAAACAGCCTAGATGTTTAAATGATTTAATGTAATAGAAGCTTGTCTTTGTTTTGTTTCATAGTCCACTATAGATCAATGTAGGGCTTTGCTCCATGTTGTCACTCAGTGACCCAGACTCATTTCCTTGTGTAGTTTCACCATCTTCTAGGACCTTGTTCTTCTCTTCATTCAGTTGTACGTAAGGGAAAGTGAAAGAATGTGGAAACGGCATATCTGCTTTTAACTGCACTGCCTTAGAGGTGATGCACATCACTTCTGCTAATATTTCATTGGCTGGAACTCAGTCCTTTGATTCCATCTAATGGTAAGGGTGGCTGGAAAATGTAGTCCGGCAGTAGGGCCGGAAGAAGAGATCTCTCTGCCACAATGTGTAATAATTTTCAAATAAATGTAAAGAAATAAAATAAGTTTAATGCTAAAAACAATATAAAACATATTTAATAATTGGATTCTTACAGGACTTATTGTTATGGATACCACATCTCTTTGTATAATGGATTCATTCATTTATTCAACAAATATTTATGGAATGCCCACTATGTGCTATTTTGCTAGACACTGGTAGTGCAGTGGTGAGTCAGATAACCATAGTCTCTGCCTTCATCAAGTTAACAGTTTAGTAGTAAAGACATATGCTAATTGACGTTTAATTTCAAAATATCTAAATATACTTTTGCAGTACTTTTGGGTAGTATCGTGTCATGTAAAGAATGTTTACTCAGTTTTCCTTCAAGTTTGTTTTTGTCATGTTCCATAATAATTTCTTAGTTATTTAATTTTATCTTTCTTTATCCTCCAAGTATAATAATTTTCAGAGCACCTAGTGAATGATTGTCATTCCCTAAGGACATGAGGTGTTGTCTTTATTCAGAGTTGGGTTTCAACACACTCCATCATTTTATACCCTTTGATACATGTTTTTAAATAAAATTCCTTTTATTCCATTCCTTTTATATTTTTGCCAGGAAGATATAAAAAAATGTTCCTATTTTGCAGTTTGAGTCTCTCCTCCCACAAAACTACCTCGGTGGTGAATAACTCAAATGCTGGGGCTGCTTAATAGAGGTTCTGGCAGTGAACTGGTGAGAACAAAGCCTGTTTGGCCCAGGGAGAGTTGGCCTTTCAGCCACAACAGGCTCTCGAAAGTCTTAAGTAGCTGGATCTGCCCTGGATACAGATACAACCAACCACAAACCCTTTAGGTGAGGTCTTCTTAGGGAATGCCTCTGTATGAGAAGGGATTCAAGGGCATTCCCCGCCCCGCGCCCCCGCCCCAGGCCTGTGACTGTGCTATATGATATCATTATCAGCACAAGAAAGGCTATCCATTAGGCCCGTTGAACACACAAGTTTAGGAGTGTCCTAGTGATTCAAGTATCTGGTACTTTTTGTAGGCACATATATATGAGAAGGCATCCTTCTGGAATTATGTCATAAGGGAAAGGTTGCCATTTCTCATAAACTCTGGCTCCCCAGAGCTGAGGAGATTGAGGGTGAGGGTGCAGGCAGCTGTAATCTTGCACTCAAAATTAATCCAAGGGCTATAAGGTCTCATTTGATGCTGCTGTATCTCCCTAGAGGTCCCAGCAGCCGTGGGGAGCAAAATTGAAATCTATGGAGATTGCTAGAGAGTCTTCTCTCCAGGACCAAATGAGAATCTAAATTTATAGTAATCCTTTAAGATGAAATATAATCCGAAGGGACTTTGATCTCTCACTTACAATTGTAACCACCTTGAAATTTAAAAATCTCAAATATTTCTTGAGTATTAAGAATTTAGTAACCACAAATTTAGCTGATGTTCACAGCTAACACTGAGTTTAGTCAAGATAACCAAACCTTAGGGGGAAAAAAGGCCTCTGCACAAATGCCCTCAAAAAAGGTGCTGATCCCACTTTTTTTTTTTCCCAGAAAAGAAGCCAGAAGTGATTGAAACTATCATCTAACTATTAACATTTCATCATGAGCTTTGTCTTTCTGACATATGGGAAATATCATTTATGAAAAGACACCAGTCTCTAAGGTATAGAATAGACTGTGGAATATTAAAGATGATAAGACTATGTCTGATAGTAATTGAAACATTTTTGAGATATATCTCATCTCAAGAGAAGTAATTTCTTTCTGTCACTTCTAGAGTTGCAGCTCACTTTTATTACACTTATGGATACACACACGTACACTATACTTATTTAAGTGGTGGAAATGGAAAACTCAGTACCTGGGGTGTTTGAAAGATGTTTCCAATGAAAATTTTATATATCTTAGATATTTCTTGGTATTTTGGGGAAAATCAATCACATGATAGAGTGTTTCATACTGTAATAATATAATGGTTGTCAACTTGCAACTACTTCTGTCAGAAATTAAATGATAAAACTTTTCCATTGGAATTTTTCTGTTGCCACAAGGGATTCCCCATTTTCTATTTGTGAAGAGCAGCTCTTTTGGAAATCTAAAGTAAAATTCAGAATAAAGCCCTTCTGAGAGTGAACAAGCTAAATGTTATTTAGGATAAATATAGTTGCTGTTCTTGTTCAAACATGAAATATTAAAACATGTTTGTCCAATATTTCTAGGCTCCTAAATTGTGAGTTTTACTCAGATTATGAGCTCATCATCATCATCATCATCATCAATTAAGCAATAAAAGAGGAAAAAATAGAGGGGGACACTGAGGGAGCTGGTTATTTTTTGTGTTCTTAACTTTAGCAGAATTGACTCCTCTGGCTTCTTAAAAAAATTTTTTTTAACGTTTATTCATTTTGGAGAGACAGAGAGACAGAGCATGAATGGGGGGGGGAGGGGCAGAGAGAGAGGGAGACACAGAATCTGAAGCAGGTTCCAGGCTCTGAGCTGTCAGCACAGAGCTCAACACATAGCTCGAACTCACGAACCGTGAGATCTTGACCTGAGCCGCAGTTGGCTGCTTAACTGACTGAGCCACCCAGGCTCCCCAACTCCTCTGGCTTCTTGAATGGTTTCCCATTTTTGGAAGCACTCGCTTTATTAGTTTAAGCTTATTTATAAAATTTTGTTACTTAGCTTTTAGAAAGTTGTTTGCTATAACTATTCTTCTTATTAGATGAGTATTTTTCGTACCTCTTTAGAAGATAATTCATAGAGAAATAATTCTGATATATTCTATGGTGTATGTGTGTGTGTATATATATATGTGTGTGTGTATATATACATATACATACGTACATATATATATATATATATATATATATATATATATAGTGTGTGTGTGTGTGTGTGTGTGTATCATATATATGGGTAGTTCCCAAGGGCTATAACCTAGAAGTGGAAAATTTAACTTTTATTTGTTGATGTTTGATGTCTGCTAGGTGGATAGCCAAATCTTCTGAATTATTAACTTTTCTATGTAAGTTAAAAACACTTACCAAACATTATAGAGCTTTTTCTCAAATGTTCCAATATGCAGGTTTTCTGCTTAGCTGGTTAGTCATTTGAAAATATAGTTGGGAAGGTCATCTGTCATAACCTCTGCTGGTGGGCCTGAATATGAGAATTGTGCCTCTATCTGGCACTGTCTTGCCCTCATATTCAGATGAGATTATCCATTTCCCTCTTGAAGGAGTAGTGGGGCCTGGACATAATGCTGAAGACTTGGTTTTGAGAATTGCATCGTTTTTATTATTTGTATATTTTAGAAAAATCATTTGTTATCTTAATTTTTTTGTCACTTAATCTCTTTTTAATCTCATAAATCATGGATAATGATAACCCACTTTTATCAGGAATGAATGAAAATAATGGTGGTAAAACTACTTTCTTATTAAGTACTCAAGAGATGCTAGGTGTCATTTTTGTTTTGTTTTGTTTTGGAATTTAAACTCACATATTCCGTCTTTTCTGTTCTTCAGTTCCTATTTATTCACTCAGCAGAGATATCTCTACTAAGTGTCAGATCCTGGACAGATACTGGGATGTGGTGGTTACTTTCTACTTGGAGCTATTAGTCCAATAGGAGATATGACTTTAAAGAAATATATTAACAAGTGTGTAATCATGCCTGGTCATAGAAGCTGGAGTAGAAGAGTACTTGCTTTTAGGAGAGGGTGTAGTGGAGATTCAATTTGGATTGTAGGCCAGGGAAACACCTGTTTGAAGAATTGATAAACCATCTGATATTAGATTATAAGGAAAAGCTGGGCAGGTGAGGAGCAAGTTAGTATGTCTTCGAGCAGAGGGAATAGCATTTGCTATTACTGTAGGATGGAAAGCAAATCTAGTGTCCTGAAGAAATTGAGTGATGGCCAGTGTGGCTGAAGGGTAGTGCATTAGGGGTGTGGTAGGGGTGAATGATGGAGAATAAGGCTGGAAGGGCAGGCATGGGCTAGACCACAGTAAAGTTTTGGGATTTATTTTAAATTTGGTTGGTAGGTCATTAAATTGTCTGGAGTAGGTGAGTGGTATGAGCTGATTTGATTAAAGAGTATAAACCCAAAACAACGAGCCATATCATCAGCCATACCTGGATTACTTTTTTTCCAATGATTCTTGTAATAATGGAGGTACTCATCATAAACATTTAACAATTTACAAAAATACACAAAGGAGGGCAGAATTCTTTGTAGATCTCATCATTCAGAGATTACTCTTAACATTTAGGCAAAGTTTCTTTCTCATTGTGTGCACATGTGCACACATGCTTACAGTTTTATATCCAGATAATCAAAACTATTGTTTTTTCCTCTATTGATCTTAATAAACACTTGACATATTGTGGTCATTTTTCCATATCAACAGTAATGTACATCAGTATGCTTGATGGATACTGTCCATTTTGGTGTATTATACTAATTGGTGTAATCAATTCCCTGTTGATGAGTTTCAATTGTTTCTGATATTTTTTGCTAACATACCAATGTGATGGAGTAGTCCTTTTGCATATTTGTACATAGATAAATTTCACATATGTGATAGCCTCATTAAAGTAAATGTTGAAAGGGAAAATGCTAGATTAAATAATTTGTACATTTTATGTTTTCATGCATATTACCACTCATCTGGAATTTGCTTTAGAGAATCATGTGAAGAAGAATCAGAATGTTTTTCTCTAAATCAATAGCCAGTTGTCTCATTCACTGAAAAAATAGGATGGGCTCTTAAAACAACACAAATACCAGTTTTACTCTTTGCAGATTTAAGACTGGCTTCTCTCACTCCATTTTATCTGTGTACCTGTCCTTTTCTCTCTCTGGATAATAAAGTCCTTTTAATGGTAGTAATGTCTGCATTGGGGCACCCCAAGTTCCTGTCCCAGTTTGCCTACTTACCACTGCAGGACCAAAGACAATAAACTGTGGAAGTGACTGTAGTTTGTCTTTAAAATACTTTAGCAAGGACAATAAATGAATGCGTGAGAGTGTAAATTAGTTTTAATCCATGCCTGGTTAACATTTGAAGTTTTCTAATCCCGACTGCATACCTGAAGGGGGCTTAGTTAACATTTGAAAGACTCTAATCAGGACTTCATTTTCTGAAGGCCAGAGGGTACAAGCCATCAACTACCACTATCTCAGTAGTCATCTGAGGGTTTTCAATAAACATAAGAACTGCTGGAAATTATATTTCATTGGTGAAATGTGTAGCGTACCAGATACAGGATTTCTTCAGATCATACAGTAACCTGGAATGAGATTGTGGGGGAGGAGGCCCACAGACTTTCCGATATTTACTAGAGAGAATCTGCTAGTTGTGCAGGCCAGTTCACAACACTAGGAATGTCTTGTAGGTCACTTTTTTCCCCCCATTCTTTTTATAAAAATGTTCAGCCAGGGGACTTCTAGTGACTCATAACTGCTGGGCCCCTTTGGGCAGCCTCTGGGCTGCATTGAAGTTAATCACAAACCTTTCCCCATATCCCCACCCTTCTCAAAATACAAAGCCCACACCAAAAGTAATAGCAGGTAGTATAAATATTACTATGGTTTTTTTGCAAGGAGATGCAGAAATTGCCGAATCACAAAGCTTAAGAAAACTTCCCTTTCCACTTCTTTGTTCTTTCTCTGCAGTCTTCCCTCAGGTTTTCCATTTACTGTTTCTTTTCTTTCAATTCTCCCACTTTTATAAGGCTTTTGAAATCTCATTTATTTATAGTTTACACCCTTGCAGCACAACAAAATCACTGCTCCTATATGCCCCTTGGGACTATAGAGCTTCCCTTGTTATAATGGAGGAGGTTGGATCCATTCCATTTATAAACTCTCAGGCAAGATGTTTCAGAAGGATGGTGCATTCCTCACCCAGTGTGTGTTTTCCCTAGAATTCTGCTTCCTGGCTGCTTGGCCCACCACATTGCTCATGTTGCCTCCACACATCTTTGAGCAACTAAAGCCTTTGAGCAGTGTTGAAACAGAGTAAGGCTGTTTACCCCAGTACTGCAGGGGTGAGTCCCAGGGAGAGGAAGTGTTTCCCAGAGCATATCTGAGTCTGCATTTCATTTCCTTCAGAGTGGTGTCAGCAAAGAATACCAAGTGTGAAAAAGACATTTTGGATCGTGTTTACAGGGCCCTTGGATGCACTTACTGTTTTAGAGGTATGAGTTTAACTATTGTTAAAACCTTTTGATTAGCACACAGAGGCCATGCCGTTACGTCTGCCCTAGTGCAGGTCTATAAAGAGCTGACCGAGAGCTATGAAAGAATGCTCCCTCCGTGACTCCTGTGGTATGCTTCAACATGCCAACTTGCATGCTTCACATGCGCACTGTTCCTGGGAAGTTCTTAATGCTTCTCATGCACTGTGTTATGGTTTGCATTTTAATTATGGTCCTTTTTTTTTTTTTTTGGCCACTGAGGTTATTGCAGGGTGGTAAGTATGTAACATGGAGAGGCAGTACTGTTCAGTGGTAAGCATATAGGAGATAAGTGATTTTGTCAATAGCCAACGCTATACCTTTTAGTAATTATAAACTCCTTCTAGATCTTAGTTGCCTCATTTGTAAAATGAGTACAATAACAATAGTTATAGGGTGGTTCTGAAATAAAATTAGGTCATATATATAAATGGTAAGTGATTTAAGTAAATATTAGTTATCCTCATCATCTAAGACTACAGAGTTTGAAAGTGGAACACCTAGGATTCAAACCTAGACTTAACTTTAAAACTTATGAGTAATTGTTTTTTTTTTTAAAGTTTATTTATTTATTTGGAGAGAGAGAGCAAGGGAGGGGCAGAGAGAGCGGGAGAGAGAATCCCAATCAGGCTCCATGCCCAGCATAGAGCCCAATGCAGGGCTCAATCCCAGGACCACAAGATCATGACCTGAGCTGAAACCAAGGGTCGGCCACTCAGCCGATTGAGCCACCCCGGCTAAATGATTATGTTTCAAAACAAATGATAACAGGTATCAGGTGTTGGGCACTGCTCTAAGAGCTTATACGTATCAACTGCTTTCTTCTTTCATGTACAAGTCATCTTTTATCGGGTGTTAATTTTCAAGTAGGATATGAAAGGGTTCGAGGGTGCCAGGCAAAGGTCATGGTCAGCATGTGCCTCCACCCAGGCTCCTCTTCCGTGTGCTTGTAACTGTGATACTAGCTGAAAAGCACAGAATGTGCCAGCACCACAGAAATCCCAACAACGCCTCCCCTCTCCACATGGACATACTTGTAATACTGGTAGTAACTGCTTTGAAACACTCCAGAAGTGCCTTGAGGGGTGACATCCCACATCAGTATCCAGCTTGGCAGCTCTCCTAGTTTGACATCCAGGAGTTTCTTCTCTTTCACCAGTATAGGTGAAGCCATCTTGGAGTCCTGGGTCTTCGATATTAACTTCTTTTACAGTCATGTCAAGCCTATGGGATTATTACCATTATCCACATTTGAAGATAGAGAAACTGAGGACCAGAGAGGTTAAGTAACTTGCTCAAGATTCCTGGTGACAGTAGTGAACCCACCGTCTGCAGGTTCTTAGCCACTGTGTGGTGCTCTCAATTACCATGTGCATCCCCTTCTATGCCCTGACACTGTATTTTTCTGAAGTCTGTCCTAAGTATTTATGGCTTCAATTCAGTGCGGTAAAGGTTCCAATGTGAGAGCCTAAGCCATATAAGCAAAACTGATAGGGAGGGTGTGCCAGCGTCCTCTGTGTAAACAGAAGGACTTCATCCTCCTGTTGAAAGAAGGAATGATGGAAAATTCACGGAACGTGAGTTTGCTCCAAAGCTGATGACCGTCAAGGAAGGACAATTTTGAGTACAGGTATTGGGTCAGACAATCAGATTGCTCTTTGACATGGCTTAAGAGCTAATGCCTAACTGGGAAGCGGGGTCCATATAAAACAATGATAATAATTCTCATTTATTATGGCTCTGTATGAACTATTTATTTTATTTGAAGTATTATGTTTATACCCACTTTTCAGATGAGAAGTCTGAAGTACAGAGAAAGTTATGTGCTCATTACCATCACAAAGCTGGTAATGATGGAGTGAGGGTACAAATATCTGGCCACACAGACTCTAGGGCCCACTCCATTTCTGTGGATGTGATCTTGGTCCAGTGAAGCTATGCCAACCGACCATCATGGCAGGAGACATTGAAGTAGCCACGCCTCAAGGGATGATACTTTTCCAAGCAGCATCCCAGGGAATTTTCTGAAAGAGCCAGGATTTGACCTGGAAGTGGGAAAGTTTTGTACACTCTAAGGTTTTATCAGTAAGAGAAGTAACTAGGTATAAAAAGTGATCTCATTGCTCCTCTTCTTTCCCAAGATGGTGTGGCATGAGGAAACACTCACTGGAGAAGAAATGATGGCGTCAGTCTCTGAGTGGAGGATGATATGTTTGTTTCTCTGTATGGCCGAGAAGGCCATGGCATCAGTGAGTGAAGCACTTTGAGGAAGGCATGTTCTGTAATTTGCTCGAATTCGAGTGAGAATAATTTTCTGAGGGCATAAAAGCCATAACAGAAATTCTGCTACCCTTTGTAAGTGGAAAGTAGCAAGAATTCAGTTTTGTGGCTGGAGGATGATGTCCTTTTCTCAAGACTTCATTTTGGCTTAAGTGAGGGTAGTGCTTAATTATTAAGATAATGCCAAACTAACAAGTCCGCTAGCCCTAGCATGGGCATTAATAATTCTATCAGACTTGAAATCATTTGCTTCTTGTGATTTCATGTCAATGACACCTTTACCCACCAGGTGTTTTAAATAATATAGTTTAGCTACAAGACCTACATACAATGTTTTCTTTATGCTAAATTAGTTTGCTTTAAAAAGGTCTCCAAGATAGGTAAAGTGAAAAGCATTGCTCCTAAGAATCATACCAACACAACCATTTAAAACCTAATAAACGTGTATTTGGCTAAGAGAGTGAATGGGATCTCATTATTCTAGTTAAAATTTAGTTTGGGTTTTTATTTTGCTTAGCTTCGTCTTTCTGTGAGTCATAAATAAGAAGTGCCAGGTAATAAATACACTATACAAAATGCATTTTAATAATCCTAAAGGGTTTCATTACTCTGGCTATAATCTGGAAATGTAAATTGTGGCTGATACAATAGCCTTCATTTATCGACTTCAGAGGTTCAGGTTTTGCTGATGTAAATACTATAGGATTATGCCAACTATTTACAGAATAAATTAACTTGGTGTAGTTTAATGGAACTCCCTTACTTTTGAATATCTAAAAGATAATATCAGGATCTTCAAGGAATATATCATGAAATATAATGTATGGTTTTGAATTTTTTTTTTGAAAATGAAAACAATCCATACTTCAAGGTAATAAGTTGGAAAGTTACCCACGAGAAACCAAACAGCTGTTTTCAATAATGCAGGTAAATTCCAGTCATGGGAAAATCTCTACGACTGCCTGAACTGTTGAAAAGTCTTATGCATGGAATAGGCCTTGGGACTAGCGGAAAAAAAAAAAAAAAAACCTTATATAATCTGTGCCCAATCCATTTTTCTTTTTTTGTTTTGTTTTCTCTTCTCCATATTTACCTTCCATTCCAATGAGTCCAGAATTTTGGATAGTTAGTTCTCTGGGAATAAACTGTGTACCCCTGTGTATTTTTACTAATGCCTTACTGTTGATTTGAAATGCTCTTTCTAAAATGCCATGTAGCCATATCCTCCTTCAAGTCCTGGACCAGAGGCCACCTTTTCCATGCAGCACTTTACCTGTGATTGGCCCCTTCTCTGAAAGTCCTTCCTAAATGGTTTACTTACATTCACATGGAACAGACATTATATAAATCTTTTACTTGTACTTCACATAATTCTTACCTTTTGGACTGTAATTTCTGTCAGAACAAGGATCTTGTCTTAAACTTGTATGTGTTTCCCAAATTGCTTAGTAAAGTACTTTACATGTGTTAGGGATTCAACGAATATTTGAATAACTGAACACTGAATAAGATGAGTGGGTTTCTAACGAATTGGTTTAGTCTAGCAGATCATTTGTTCACATCTGAACAGCTTCTGGTTTTGCTACTGTAAATGTCCTAGGATTATAGCAGCTAGTAATGGGATGAATTAATGTAGGAAATAGGTTGCTGTGCTTTTAAAAGGGGATCATACAGTATTCTTGGAATTGCTTAATAATGATTGTGCCTTATATTTTTAGTATATGTTTCACTCCTATTCTAAAAAGATTATATATGTGTGTGCATGGGTCCTCCCCCCCTCCCCCCCCTGCCAGGACAGATCAGTAACTTTTATTATTCCTTATCTCATGCCAGAGTATTCTGCTTCAGCCCAAGAGGACTAGAGCCTAGTTTGCCTCTCCATGGGAAGAGAGTGGAGATTGTTATAAATACAGAGCTACATCCATGTGTCATGGTGGTCACTGCTTTTTACAGTGATGCTATTCTTTTCTTTTAGAACACTGTTCATGAACCACATTGATCTCAGTTCGCCATTTTATTTATGAACCAGCTCAAAAGTTACCTCTGCCTAAATGCCTTGCCTGATCAATTCCAATTCAGCCTGATTACCTGTGTATACAAGGCTCCTTCAGGATTTATGTAGATCACGTATACTATATTATTTCAACATTCATAAATCTGCTTATTCATTTAGCAAATATTTACTACATTTAAGCCCTCTGCTAGGTAACGTGAAGTTGCAAATATGCCTCAGACAAATCATGTCCTCAAGAAATGTACAATTTTGAAGGAGAAATTACAAAGTAGTGAGCAATGAGTACCACAGGTAGTAGTGATAAGTGCTACAAAAGAGGTAGAGATGAAATAATACAGGAGCTCTGAGGATACAGAACCTACTGTAAATTGAGGTTTCTTGAATTAGGTTGTAATCTGAATGGAGCCTTAGTGGGCTGATAGAATTCAAACACCTGCCAACTTACTGCTTTGTGGTACTTCCATCGTAAACTGGATATCAGATACACATAAGTAGCATTAGTTTTTTTCTCACTCAACTATACCATGAGGAATAAGCATGTCTTTGCAATTCCTCCCAAGAAAATCCACTCCACGATGTCTAGGAAATGAAGATTATAACCAATAGTCACATAGGGAAGAAGAAGATGGGTTTTACATCATGCACTGAAAGAGCATCTTTAAATTTTTTTAATGTTTATTATTTTTAAGAGAGAGAGAGAGAGAGAGAGAGAGAGAGAGAGAGAGAGAAACAGAGTGCAAGTGGGGAAAGGGCAGAGAGAGAGAGAGACATAGAATCTGAAGCAGGTTCCAGGCTCTGAGCTGTCAGCACAGAGCCCAACTCAGGGTTTGAACCCATGAACCATGAGATCATGACTCAAGACAAAGTTGGATGCTTCAGGGACACCTGAGCCACCCAGCTATCCCTGGAAGAGTATCTTTTAACCCTTCGATTCCACCCCCTCCATTTATCTATTTCCCCTTTCTGTCTCCTCAATCTGGAAGCAGGAGGCTCCTTTCCAGGAAGTACTCCCATAACATGTGAGAGCCTTGCCTTC
This sequence comes from Leopardus geoffroyi, assembly GCF_018350155.1. Lineage (NCBI taxonomy): Eukaryota > Metazoa > Chordata > Mammalia > Carnivora > Felidae > Leopardus > Leopardus geoffroyi. The sequence continues at coordinate 140,721,699 of NC_059328.1, forward strand.
GTAGTTCAGGCTTTCTGCCTTCCATCTGCCGGGAGCTTTTTCCTACTGCTTTCCCCCATCTCCCCTTCTCACAAAGCATCACTGATCCCCTTGAATGCTCCCACTCACTGCTTAATGCTGAATTTGTCCAAGGCCATTATTGTGAGTCAGGATTTTACTGTACTCAACTATGACTAGCATCCATCCTCCTTTGAATTCAGTGAGAGATTATAAATAACAAAATTTTGGATCATCTCATAGTTATTTTATGTGTGCGTGTTCTACCTCTCATTTGCATTCTAACTCCCTCAGGGGATGGACCACATTTTCTGATTCTCCAGTTGTCCCATTTTCTTCTTTCCTGGCACCCGGCATGGTGGGCTGTGTGGAAGAAGAAAAGCTAAGCTTCTTACTTCACCTTCAGGGTCACGGTGCTCAGCACCACTCTGCCAGGTGAAGAAGCAGCTGCAACTAAGTGGTATTTCTGCCAATGACTGAATGATTGGGGCTGAGGTTCCCAGGAATAGGGTTTGCTTCTGCTGACCTAGGAGACTCTTCTGGCATCAGAAGCTTCTTCTGGCATCTGAGTGAGAAGTGTGAGTGAGAAGTGTCTCTTTGCATCCCTGGGAATTATTATGAAAGAGTTGGAAACTAAGGAAGGTGGGATAAGGACATGTTCATCTCTGTCCCTAAGATGTCATCCAGTATTAGCCATGGCTAATATTTATTAAGACAATTTGTCCCTTCCAGATCCAAAAAGAAAACCTGTTGTGACAGGACTGTGTGACAAATCCCATTCATTAATTCCAGTGGTGCATGCTGACATGTGACATGCAAATAGTCCCACCATCACTGTCAGAATTTATTGCCATATGTTATATTTTATGGACATAATAAATGTACATATGGCTTGTTTCTCTCTTTACGGTCTAATTGCTATAAATAGCCTAGAGCTCTTTTAACTCTATTGAACCATCATGTATTACAAGATTGTTTATTCTTGTCTTCTGACGAAACACATGGCATTTAAAAAATTCTGGAAATGAGAATTCAGCATTCAATGAAAAGAATATTGTAAATATATCCTCTGCATAACATCAGCAATGTGTAAAACACATATATCTTGGTCTCTAGCCACATAGGGAAAAGAAAGTGTTTACTAGTTGATATTCATTCCTTGATTAAAATGTATTTGAATGTTAAAGGCAAAATTAAAACCATTGAAGCTAGGTCTACCACTCATAATCAGAAGAAACTGTAGGAGATACTCTTCAACAACCATTTATTTTCACATTTGTTGGGATGCAGATATGGGAGAGCTGAGGGCAGCTCTAGGGCCTTAGCTCCCAGAAACAAACCAGCAAACAAAAGTTGAAAAAAATTTTAAGAAGAACAAATGAACAAAGAGACAGTGGCTTAAAGGTAGAATTATTTACAAGGCTAATTAAAAAAAAACCACACACAAATAAAAACATGCCCCATTAGTTAAAAGTCTCTGAGCTGTGTGACAGCCATGTTTTAGATGCACAGCAATACAATACAGAGCCGAAGGGTTCTTGATGGTCAACAAGTACAAGTACCAAAACCCAGAGATACAACATGAAAGCAATTATTGGCAAAGCTGAGTCTAATATTTTTCCATTCTTACTACTAACCCAGTGTTCTATTGGTCTTTGCTTTCCAACATCCATTTTATCATCTCTAAAGGAAGTCATTTTTGGGACAGTGATTTTTGGAAAGTTTTGCCTTGTTTCTAGTAGATTTTATCTGCTTATAAGAACTCAAAATTATCTTTCTGTTAAATCATTATACTCTATTTTCTCCCTCTTTTACACAACTGGCATTCATACGTTTGTGTGGAAGGCAATGTCAGGGTTGAGGTATAACTAGCTGGACTGTGGCTTGAGGACTCAGGAGTACTCAAATCCAGCCCTGGACCAGTCAGTTCTCTTCCCTGTGGAATTTCTGAAGAGATATATAGGAAATTAGAACACAGAACAACCTAATTCTTAGCTTGTTTTCTTCCCCAAACACCCTCATAAAGCCCAAATAATATGGTCCAAAAGCAAAAGGAGAACCTTACTCTGTCCCATGTCCCAAATCCAAATCTTACTAGTGACCCGGAGATAGAGGAAATGAGAGTGCCACAGCATGAGCAGGGAAGAATGGGAGTGGGCATCAGGATAGGTCTGGTGGTTTTTACCACTGATGCTGGGAATACCATCCTAGAATCGAAAGAAAGGAATCCGGACTGGTTTTCTTGCGTCTGCTCCTGGGGAATTTACTGCATTGATGGCATGGAGGCATGAAGAGCAAAAAGCCACACATAAGTAGTAACCTTTAAAACCACAGTGTTACTGCTTTCTAGCAAATACGCCCCAATCACGGTTGTATCCTATTACTAGTCAGGCTAGTATTGCCTTTTATGAATAATAAGGACAGAGAGACATGTGGTAGAAGAACTGAGAACTATCTCTGCCTTTACTTTGAAGGTAGCCATTATTGTCTTCCCGGTGTTTTGCTTTCTTGGCTTAAATGCCCACAGTTACCTGATACAATTTCCACATCTTTCCCTATCCTGGCCATCTTCTTCACAGTGTGCTTCCTTTGTCAATGTCCCCAGAACGGTGTGAGAATCAACAGACTGGTGCACATGAAATGAAACTCTTCTTACCGTATTCTAGACCTGGTAGGAGAAGAATATATTAAAACTTCTATTTATATTTATTTTATTCTTTATATTTTTATCTCACATTTCTAATTTCTAATTTTTGTATTCTTACTAAGATCCATAAATATATCAGTTTAGTTGTTCATGTACATTTATAAGTGAAGAAATATACATATATGAGGATATATTCAAAACTGTTGTATAGATAGCATGAATGATTAGACAAATATTAAATACCATTCATCTAAATTCTATTTTTTTAATAAATAGTGCACTGTCAAGGGTGGTATTAGATGTGTTAGCAGCTTATATTTATTGGAAGCCCAGAATTAAACTTGATTCTTTCCTTCCCATGATCAACATTCTTTAGGCATAGAAGTTCCTTTGATATTCTTTTGTGTGTTCTCTTCTCAGTCTTGATTCCCATAGTGTTAGTTTAGGCCTCCATCTTAACCTTTCAAGACTATTGCCATAGTCTCCTAAACGCTCTCTGTCTCTAGTTTTCTCCCTTTAAATATATCCTCCATGGGCCATTGCCTTGCTCAGAATCCTTCAGTAACCTCCCAGTACTTATCAAGAAAAGTTCAGATTCTTTAGTAAGTTCCTAACCATATTTTCTGCCTCCCCATCATTTCTACCTCAGAAATTCCATGCTCTGGAAACACTGTGTTACTGGTAGTATGTCTAAGTTGTGTCATTCTCCTTGCCCATTCTGTTCCCTCTGCCTGGAGTACAATCCTCATCTTTCTTTACCTGCCCAACATAGGCTTGTCCTTTAAGACCAAGTTCAGGTATCCTCTCCCTCAGGAACTCTTCTTTGAAACCTTAGATTGAAGTAACTGCTATCCCTTCATCTCTAGTATTATCTTTTTTTTTTTTTGTACTCAAAGTTAAGAAATTTCTACATGTATAAACTGTATCTACTTATGTATTTTTTAAATAGACCATAATAAATAAATAAATAAATAAATAAATAAATAAATAAAGCATAAGTTCCTTGAAAGTGGGGACCATACCTTATTCATCTGTGTCTGTCTAGCATGGTATTTAGCAGCTAGCCTGGACCTAATTGGTAAGTGAGATAATAATGAAAATACTCAGCTATGAAAATTTTCATACCTTTTTCACATACCACTGTTAAGTTGGTTTCCATAAATTTATGGGCGCTAAAATGTAGAAATTTATATTTACTCTACTTTCTTTGTATCATTCAAGCTTTTTAAAAAGAATCCTATCATTATTCCTGCAGTTATGAGATAAGCAAGTTGAGAAAGCATAGCTTGATTATATATAAGCTATTATAGAAATATCAATAAGTACAGTGTCAGGAATGGATAGAGGCCAGTTATTTGCTATTGGATCTCTCCTCATATTAGTGTGGATTCATTTATGAACAGCCTTTGGATATACCTAACTGTACTATCTCCTCATTCACATTTACTATTTTGTTTATAAGGATTTTATTCACTCTTTTATTTATTCATTCAACAATCATTTACTAAGCATCTCCTACTCATGTGCCAGGCGCTATTCTAGGCTCTATAGCTATAGCAAGGAACAAAATCAAGTCACTACTTTCAAGGTGTTATATTCTAGGAACAAAAACTAATTAATGCATTTTGTTAAATACGAAAAATTAAGCAAGATAATTGGAATAATGAGGGAGGGAGAGGTGAGTGAGTGCTCTTTTATATAGGGCAGTCAGGGAAAACTTCTCTTATGTAAAGATGTGAATGAGATGAGGAGCCAGCCATCTGAATTTCTCCAGAGAGCATTTTCTGTGTGGTGACTGTGGGAAGATAATGTGTTGGTGTATTCAAGGACTCACAAGAAGACTTTGAGACTGTCAGAATAAGAGTTTCTCATATGTAAGGACAATCTATTAATACCTATTTAATTATATATTAGTATATAATTGTTATAGAGAATGTTTTCTTAACAGCACAGTGATCTTTTTCCTTCTCACCTTGTGTGTTTCCTTGAACAAAGAACTTCCAAATAATGTGGAAACCTCATTCGTCTGAATCTATGGGGAAGTAATATCCACTTGATTCTTGACGGCATGCTCTACCCCTATTAAAAAAAACAATATTTGTGTTCACATGTGCATTCCCTTTTTTATGCCTTACACTATGTGCATAGATTTATGAGTATTGTATGTCATGTGCATTATTCTGGATTCTTTTCCCTGTTGTTTCCTCGAGAGAATAACTAGCTTCCTTCTCCATGATCAATTCTTCTTTATGTGACCAACTGATTTTTCTTACACAGTGCTTAGTTTTACTGTTTTTACCTGAACTTTTTCTTCTTTGTTCTCTCGAAATTTCACTGGAAAGCTTTCTTGAACAGTTCCATTGAAATATTTTACTTATTTTCATGGTTGCTTTTTGTTGTTATTGTTCAAATATCAGCATTTTAGGGAAAGAAATATAATTTAGGTGAATGTTTTAAAGGATGGGTGTAAAGAGAAGACCATAGACACATTTCATTGTGTCAATACTAATTGGAGTAAGAATATTTAAGAAGATCTACATCACCATAAAAACATTCTTGGGGTTCGTCAGTCAGTTGGGCGTCTGACTTCAGTTCAGGTCGTGATCTCGCGGTCATTGAGTTCAAGCCCTGCATTGGCTGATGGCTGATTGCTCAGAGCCTGGAGCCTGCTTCACATTCTGTGTCTCCCTCTCTCTGCTCCTCCCCTCCTCACGCTCTGTCTCTCTCTGTCTCTCAAAATGAATAAGTGTCAAAAAATAAATAAAAAAAAACATTCTTACCAGTGTGCAAATGGAAACATGTCCATTAATAAAGGAAATATCGGAAGAAGAAATGACTCATCATTTGCCACACGCTGAGATATTTATAGCAGTTATATTCATAATTTCTCAAATTCAGAAGCAACCAGGATGTCCTCCAACAAGTGAATGGATAAATAAACTGTGGCACACCCAGACAATGGAATGGGCTATCAGGGTATGGAAAGAGATTGCAGAAACTTAAATCATGTTACTAAATGAGAAGCCAATCTGAAAATACTACATTCTATATGATTCCAGCTATATGACATTCTGGAAAAGGCAAAACTATGGAGATAATAAAAGATCAGTGGTTGTTAGGGGTTAGGGGGAGGGGAGATGAAATGTCAGAGCACAGATAATTCTTAGGGCAGTGAAAATACTTTGTATGATATTGTAATGATCGATCTGTGTCATTATATGTTTGTCCACACCCATAGAATTTACAACACCAAGCATGAACCTAAGACCAACTTTGGACTTTGGGTAATTATTATGTGTCAATATAAGCTCATCCTTTGTAAAAAAAAAAATGCCATTTTGATAAGTGATGTTGATAATGGGGGAGGCCATGTGTGGAGGCAGGGGGTATATGGAAAATCTCTGTATTTCCTCTTAATTTTGTTGTAAACTTAAACCACTCTAAAAAATAAAGTCTCTTAAAAAAGACATTTGAAAGCTCTACATGTATATACTGAGAGTAATATTTTTCATTGGGATTATGTGGCTATCCATGTTGTTTATGGAAATGGTTTACAGCAGGATGGGTTCAGGGTTATTGGTCTAAGAGCCTGGACTCTGTGTCCAGGGTGCTTGGGTCAAGTCTCCATTCCCCCTCATTATTATTATGGTATGACCTTGGACAAGTGATTTTACCTGTCCATGTCTCAGTTTCCTCATCAGTAAAGTGCACTTAATAACAGTAACAGATTTCTGATCATTCAATGAGTTACATACAAAAGTGGTTAGAGTAGTGTCTGCCATGAGGAAGCATTATCACTACTGTTAGTATTCTTATTGCTATGTAAGTATGTAATAGGCAATAGGCTGGTCTTTGAAAGTAAGGCCATCTATGACTTGATGAGGAACATGCAAGGTAGAATTTTAATGAATGATGAATCAGTTTAGGAAAAACCAGTAAACTCAACAAACAAAGCCAACAGGTGCTATAGAAGGAATTCTGGAATAAAAATGATACTGTTTCTTTAAAGAGTTTAGAAACTGAGCTTGTTTTACATTGCTAAATAATAAACTGTAAAATTTTATAACTGGCTCCTTGTCCTAATCAAAGATTTGGAAAAGTGAGGGAAGGACAGCTGGTTGATTGTTACACAAAACTATTTGCAAGTGCCTTTCTTTTTTAATGTACACACATATGTGTGTATTACCTGGCATAAACTCTGAGGTGATCCTCCTTGTTTTGATTCAGTATAGAAACCAATCCAAAGTGTTAGTAGAGCAGAGAGAGAGAAATAGAATGCCAGTTACCCAAATGATGTCAAAATGTAAGGAGTAATAACGCTATAGAATTTGAAGAATCTGAAGTATTAAGTCAGTTTAGGAGGACCTGGTGAGAGACTAATTTAGGATTTCATTGCAATGGAACTTTGTGTAGTAGGAGCTGTTTCGTTGGCTGGGTTCAAATACATCTGAAGTCTATTCATAATGCAGCCTGGAAACATGGGCAGCCAGGCTGTAAGGGCACTTCCATGGCATGGAAGGGACTCACAGATTGTTCTGTGTGCTCTTGGAAAGGTTTGCGACTCCAGGCTCTTGGCTGGGTTAGGCAACTTGTCCATGGGCCCATAGACAGGACAGGCCCACACTGTGTTCTCCTGAAAGCCAAGAAAATTATGAAAACAGGAAGTTTTTTCATAACTCATTTTTGAGTAGAATCTGACTTGAACTGACATGTTTATTCATTATCTTACTTGGTGTGTGTATTAGTTTAATTAGGCTGCCATAACAAAGTACCACAGGCTTTAACAACAGAAATTTTTTTCCTTACAATTCTAGAAGCTGGAGGTCTGAGATCAAAGTGTCAGGTTGGTTTCTTTTAAGACCTCTGTTCTTGTCTTGTGGATGGTCTTCTCTTTCCTGTCTTTGCATGTTCTTCCCTTTATGCCTGTGTCCTAATTTCTTCTTCTTATAAGGACACCAGTCATATTGGATTAGGCCCACCCTGATGATCTCATTTTAACTGAATTTCCTCTTTAAAGACTGTCTCCAACTACAATTACATTCTGAGTTACTGGGTATTAGGACTTCAACATGTGATAGGGGATATTAGAGACCTGGTTTAGTCCACTACAGTGTGAATATTAGTGTGTTTCTTGCAGAAATATTATTGTGTTTGATTGTGAAGTGCTACCTTAGATTCCACCAGGAGTGTGATGTGTTATGTGATATGTACTCTGTCACCTTTGTAACATGCCCTGAATTCTGAACCTCAAAACACATCTTGCTACAAGGGTTTCAGAAAAGATGTAGATCTCTAATAGTTGGAACTAAGGTTCCAATCAAGGCCAGACCCCTCCTTGCTCTTACCCACAGTGCTAGACCATAAAATGAGAGAATGAAGTCAATTTTCAAATGTCTATACACTCTTAAAATGTCACTGATTTTGACGATGAGCAAAGATGATTTTTAAATAAATCTTACATCCTCAAAATTACTAGCCTACTTTGATTCTAATGGTGCCTATCTCATGGGAAGATTCTCAAGACAGGGTTGTATCAAATGGCCACAGAAACAGATTTGGACTATCTGGGCAGGGAATTCTGGAATCCTAAGTGCTAGGGACATCTAGAAGTGTGGAATTGGTGGGGGGGATCCTGGCACTTCTCTTGCTCTGTTAGGAGGGATGTGGCTGGAGGAGGGCCAGCATAGGGCCTCCTGGAGCATAGGTCAAAGGTTGTATTTATTGTCTGACAGCTAGGCAAGGCTTTATTTGAGGGGTTAAATGAGGAAGACCTAAGAAATCCCACTGGCTAAGAAATAGGTTCACTTGTAAAGCCTGTGAGGCATGGAGTGTTGTTTCTCTGTTTTCCATTTTTGCTGAAGGAGTGCTCCCTGCCCTTGAGAAGCAATCCTCAGGAGGTATGAGGAGGGCAAAAATGCTCTGCTGTTTCCAAGTCAACCGAGAGTTCTAAATAGTACATACAAAGCTCTTGAGATTTATTTTAGTAAACTTTGAAGAGCTGGGTAATGCCATGTGAGTCTGAAGCTTTTAGATTTTTGAGGGGAAGAGCTTTGCCTCTTAAAATTGCCAATACATGGTATAACACTTTTTAAGTATGTTTTGATACAAAATGTTTCATTACAAATAAAATCTGAGAAGAAATATCTAAGAGAATGGTGCTTATTTGCGTTTATGTGTTTGATAGGTTTTTTTGTTGTTATTGTTTCGTTTTTGGCAAGCTGAGATAAAAGAAATGTTTCACCCGGTTTCTAAAAGATTTCTGTTTTACAAGACTTCTGGTGGTTTCATTATGTTAGAATTTTTAGGTACTCTCCAAACACATGGTCAGGTAGCTTAGAGAAGGGTCATATGTGAAAGACTTAGAGTCTTAGAACAAAATGTAGTGCTGTCCAGACCGATGTTTTATCTTCTCTAGGCTTGAGTTTCTGATTATTGGGCAGCACTTAGCAATTGAAAATGAGACCATCAAATTTCCAGGATCAAGGCTGAAAACCATGGAGGGTCAGAACAAATGAACTTACCGGGTCTCAAGAGTGGGCATGTCCCCTTTCAGTGAGTGAAAGCCATGAATCCAGTTTCATAGATTGTAGTAGATGATGACCAGGACTTGATTGAGGTTACTTTTGGTTCTGTTTACTGTGGATTAAAGCACATGAGCAGTATGTGTATGAATGAGGACATGAGTGGATAATGCCTTTAGTTGCTCATGAAGAGTTACTCAGGATTCAGCGGTCAATGCAGAGGAATCTTGCATGGGAGGAAAATCCCAGAACCAAGGGTTGGCTGCAGTTTATACATTAACTCTCAGGAATCTACCCAGTTTCCTCAGTCGGTTAAATGTCCTACTCTTGATTTCGGCTAAGATTGTTATCTCCCAGTATTGGGCTTGCACTGACAGTGTGGAGGCTGCTTGAGATTCTGTCTCTCTTTCTCTCTCTCTCTCTTTCTCTCTCTCTCTCTCTCGCTCTCTCTCTCTCTGTCCCTCCCCTGCATATGTGTGCTCACCCTCTCTCAAAATAAACAAACAAACATTATAAAAAGAATCTACCCAGTTTCTAGTAAGAAAACCCTTGCTGAACCACACTTTTGTATTCTGTTCCTCACAAAAGCATCAGTCCAGCAACAGGTTTGGGCACATCACCTCTGTGGCCAAGCCCATTCTCCATGCTTCTTTTTTGTCATGGCAGCACCGTGATAGTGCTGCTAAGACAGAGTAGACCTTTGGCAAGTGTGAATTTTATTCACAGATGACCCCAGAGATGCCCAGGTCTCTATGTCTGACTTCATGGAGGCCTCCTTCTAGGTCCTGCTGTGTTCAGAGCTGAGTTTGATTTGTTTATCTAGGACAACCTAATTCAAACATTTAAAAAAGGGCAATACTCTTCTGCTGTCCTTTATTTTCTATTGCACTGGATTGGAGGCTGGATTGATTCGCCCATGTACCAAAGAGGGTACTCTTTGGACTGTGGGAATTTATGTAAGTGTGCCTCATAACCCAAAGGAATTTTAGTTCTCAGTGACTTTAAATGTAGCATTTCTGGAGGTGGAGCTAAAGTCTATGATACCGAACAACCACAATGCAATTAAGCAGTCAAGACATACATACAAAAACTGACATTGTGGTGCCTTGTGAAATAAATATGGGACATGTGAGTGGCATGCACTAGGTGATATGAAGGTTTCAGAGGGGAAGAGAGGTCTGAGAGCTGGAGGCACTTTCAGCTTTGTTTTTTGTTTTGTTTTGTTTTTGAGAGAGGCACTTTGGAAGGGCTGAGGTCTGCTAAGTATTGAAGTGAGTGGAGGTGGGGGTGAAGGAGAGCACAAGGAATGGGGAAGAGCCCCTCAAGAGAACAAAATGGATCAAGGTGGGAAGTTAAACTAAATAGCGCTTATTGGCAACCAATGATTGACCAGTCATACTATGGAAGACTTTATCGTTAGAACTCTGTGATATAGTCAGTTCCCCTTCAGATACAGTGAGATACTGTTGGTTTAGTTTTTGAAGTATTTTCAAGTAATTTTCCTTCTCCAAAAGTTTTATAAACAGAAAAGTGCCATCAGCAGGTTCTGGGCTAGAGCTACCTCCTCTGACCTCAGGATCAGTCAAAATTCATGCCTGCAGAGCAAAAGGATGGATCCCAGTGACTCTTGTGTTGTTTGCACAATTTCTGCTATAGCCTCTGATCCATGCCATGCCCTGAGGGCTGCCTTTGGAAGGCAGCCATCCTCTCGCCCCTTGAGAAAGAACTCAGCTAGCGGCCAGTCCCATATTCCATACGGTAGGGAGGGAGGAAGGAGAGAAGGAAGGGAAGGGGGGCAGAGAGAGAGACTTGTTCTGATTTCATTCTTTCATATAGCATTCTTTACATGAAATAACTTTTTCTATGAAATAGGTTATTTTCCCTAAAAAGCACATTTCTTTGGTTATCTAAGTGGGAAATTGGATTTATTTGAAGGCTTTGTAGTTCAGAGTGATAAGTACAGTAACACTTTATCTGATCCCTGATGTCTAATTGTGTGGGGGCAGCAATGTCTGCTTGTGGAGAATAACTTTGTAGTTTCCCTTGGGAAGAAATGCATCCCTAAATGGGTTAATTCAGCTCAGCTACATTATCTTTTTAATGTTAAACAGCTTTGGCTTCTGTGTCCTAAAAAGCTTCTTTCAAGTGCACCATGCATCTAAATAGCCTCTTGGATTTATTGTTTATTCAGCTGAAAATCAAAATGTTATTGGCAACTGAATGAACTCCAATCTAATGAAACAAGGTATTTCTTTATTGGTGAAAGCTTTATCTAATTGATGTATGTGCCCTCATAATTAAAGGAGTATTGTAGAAAATCACATGTGGAAAGAGAACAGGGGAAGGTCCTATGGGGTCAAAAATCCTATTCATGTTGTATATCTAGATGCTTCACAAAGAGTTACTCTCACTAGTGTTTTCTGCTATTCCCAGTGACTATGGAGTTTTGCCTCATAAGTAACCACACAGTTATTGTCTATGTCTGAACTTAGTGAGGCAAAGATCAGTGTTTAGTGTGGAAAGTTCTGCCAGGACAACTTAACAGCCAGCCCACCTAGGTATATCCTCCTGAGCTGTATAGGAGGATGGGGCAGTGTTCCTCAGGTTAATTTGGATAACAAGGGCTGGTCTACCTCAGAAGGAATGAGAAATTTCCCCATTCCTGTTACCCATATTTCTAGAAGGATGAAGTGCAGAAACTTGACCTTATGTGCACTTACCTCTCCCATTGCCATTCAGATCATTATCTCAGTCTCATTGACCTTCCTATCAAGAATAGACCTCAATGCTAAGAATATCAGCATTCACTTGCCTTCACTCTTGATCTCCTTGACCTCTTGATCTTCTGCTATTCCCACCAGCTACAAAGGACACTGGGAAACAGCAGCACATACAGCTAATAGTTCTGCCTTGTCACTTTGGTGTATTTTTTTTTTCCTTCTTGTTCATGGGCTGCTGGCAACATACAGAGTATGTCACAAAACTAATCCTAGAGCTTTAAGTGAAATGTATTTAGCTACTTCAGTGGAACCTTCCAGGCAGTGCTTTTGCTTTCTCTTTTTAGTTCCCTTCTCACATTCTGCTGAGTCCTGGTTTCCAACTGTCTTGCTTTCTGCATGCTCTGTGAGCCTGGCCATCATCCTCTGACTGTAGAGTTATCTTGAGCCTACTTTACTGTTGTGAGTGAGGGAACCTTCTCTTCCTGAATATTGTCAGCATCTTCAACCATTTTCCACTCTTGTCTTCTAATCCCTAGGAAAGAGGCATCATTCTGCTTTATCACTAGTCTCAATCTCATTGCCTCCTGCTTCTGCTGGGATCTCACTCTGCTGGTTATTCCCTTTGAATTTTACTTTAATATGTACTCCAGAGCTACTGGACATCTCCCTCCACTTGACAAACATTCTCAAGTTGCTATTACCTAAAAGCAAACAAACACACCAACTGAACAAGTGGTCAAAATAACAAACTCCCCTGGACTCCTTGACTCTGAGACCACCTCTTCCCTTTGCTTTTGCTAACAAGCCTCTTAGTCTGCACCTGCCATCTCCACCTCTTTGACACTCACAAATGCCTTGAGATCTGGCTTCCAACCTCAGTATTCTCCTCAAAATGGTCTCTTTTTGATCACAGACATCTATTAGTCTGTAACTCAAATTACTTCCTCTGAGTTCTTAACCTCCCTACTCTCTCTGCACTCTGAGGCACCTTGGCCATCCACATTGCTATAAGCTAAATGTTTGTGTCTCCCCCCCCCCCCCCCACCACCACACAAATTCAAATGTTGAGGCCCTAATCCCCAGTGTGATGGTGTTTGGAAGAGGGGCCTTTGGGAGGTAAATAGATCAAGAGGGTGGAGCCCTCACGAATAGGATTAGTGCCCTTAAGAGAAGAACCATGAGAGAGGTGATGGCTCCTTCCCCATGTGAGAATATAGCAAGAAGGCAGCCATCTGCAAACTGGAAAGAGTCCTCACCAAGACCACAACCATACAGGCACCTTGATCCTAGACTTCCAGACTCTAGACCTATGAGAAATATATGTTTGTTGCTATGGCATTTGGTGACAGCAGCCCAAACAGACTAAGATACAAATCTTAAAATTTCAGTGATGCTGCATGTTCCTATGCTTCTTTGACTTTTTCATTACTACTATTAAGATCTGCCCTTTGGTCCTCTTTCTTCTTCCTAAATGAGGATGCTCTTTCTTCTTGGTCTTTCTCATTTCTCTCTCTGACTATAATCTTTCTCTAAGTGATCACATTACTCACATGAGAAAAACATACTTCTTAAAAAATGCCTCCACACTTTCTGTCACAGTAGTGACCTTTCTCGGGCCTGCATCTCTAGTTGTTTGCTACATATTTTCACCTGCAAGGTGACCCATTGACTCAGACTCAAACTCAATGTGATGAAAACTGAGCTCACTATTTTTCTCTCTGTTGCTACTTTAGTTCATACTTTTATCACTGGTTTTCAAGAATACAATACCTTCCTAATTGGTTGCTCTGATTCCCAGGTCCCCAGCTCATAATTCATACATACGTGAATACATTTTTAATGAGATTAGTTTTTGAACTTTGGTCCTGTTTAAAAATTTTCTGTAGCAGCTATTACCTACTGAAGTAAACCTAGCCAGAGCCTTCTTTTAAGACACTCTGTAATGTGGATATATCGTATCTCTTCAAGCTTATTCTTCTAAAACACTCTACAAATTCCCTACGCTACAGATAAAACTGACAACTAAAGTTTCCATGAGTATGCTTTGTACATTCTCTTCTTCATTTCAATAAACTGATATACAAAAATGATTAATAGTTTATTTTTAAAATGTATACCAGTGGATTCACCCTTATGATTTGAAATCATGAACTCAGAGATGATATCTATCCCTAAACTGTCTCTCAACATAGTTAAGATAAAGGCTGATGTTGTAAGTTATTTGCCTTTGGTCATAACTAGATTTTTTTTCTATATATGTCTTCTCCCCTAAGGATTGCAAGCTCCTTGCAGACAGTATATGACTTAATCTTCCTTATATCTTCCAAAATATGAAGAATCCACAATACATATTCCATATGTATTTGTTGAAAGAATGAGTGGATAGTTAAAGAATAGATATTGTATATACTGTCCTTTGAAACAATGTATCTATTATTTATCATGCAAGCCTGGTTTCCCATTCCCAAATGAAAACTCTGTGGTAAACATTGGGAAGCCTAGATAAATGGAAATTAAGCTGCTCCCAAGTATATCTGATGATTACAAGGCACTGTGTGATGCTTTTCCCATTTTACCTTCCAGCTTAATTTTCATCTGGAAAGCAATATCCCATGAATGACTCTAGCAGGTTAGATGCCAGCTGGGGGAATTTTGCCATTTATAGCATGAGCCATTAAGCTTTTTTACAAAAATTTCAGGGTTTTTTTTGAGGCCGGTGATAACTACAAGGATAATGTGCATTCTGTGTGCCAAAAAAATGTGAATTAATGAGGTAAAGGAAGCGTTTATCTCTTGAAAATGACCAGAGAAGTTTTGCCAAATCTCTTCAAGTTGTCTCTTCTCTCTTGGCATTTTCTTGGAAAGATTAAGGCCTGGTAATGAGAATCGCATGTGATTAAAGGACCTTTATGAACTGATACAGGCCTTACATGGCCTCAATTAAGGGGTTTGGGGTATACTGGAAGTTGACACAATCTTTGAGACACATCCAGAATATATATTAAAATGCAATCAATGAAAAATATCCAACCCAGGCACCTGGAAATGATAACCCTGAATGATATCACAATCCTCTGCTTTTCATTCACTAGACCCCCCGCCCCTTTCTCTTTCTCTGTGTGTGTGTGTGTGTGTGTGTGTGTGTGAGAGAGAGAGAGAGAGAGAGAGAGAGAGAAAGGGCAATTAAAATGCTGAAAATAAGGAAACATTCTAGAGAAAAGCCTGTCCTGGTAAAAACTGACAAAGGCTGATATATTTAAAGTAAAGATCCTGGATGACTGAGGATGTGGTCAGTCCTCTGAGTGATTCTTACTCTTAGAATAAGAAAGAGTTTCAGGGCTTTGTGCTCTCTGCTCTGGATGGTTTATATCCATAGAAGTAGATAATAGTTCTGTACTTGGGGTCCACATACAATTTTTCTTATGCTCACTGTCTTCAACTTTTAACACATGCATGACAAAATGCAGATACTTTTTGCTCTGATTTCCTAGGCCAAATAGTCCCTCATCCATGTCAACAAATTGACTTCTGCCCAAAAGGACATGGGACCAGTGGAACTCTTTAGGTAGTTTTGTTTGTTTCGTGGTCTTTTGGAAACCATCACTCCCAGGTAGCTAGGACATACTCTTTCATTCTCTTTAGGACTTGATTTTGCTCTATCTCTTTTTTTCCTCCTCTGTATCAGATTTTCTCTTATCTCAACTCTTTACCCTTCCTGTTCTTTCTTCTGCTTCCTTTGTTTTCAGCTATATAATTCCAGATGCCTGGAAGTTAATGTGGCTTGTTAAATATTCTCTGCACAGAGCCTGGAGAAAAGTGCTATATATGTCATGAAAATAATGATGAGGAATCAAATTCCTGTCTGTGCTTTTGCCACTTACTGGTAATAAGTTATGTAATAATGTACTAAATGATCAATTGGCAGCCTGGTGGGGTGAATGCACTTCTCTAAGTGCCTTGTGAACACCCTGGGAGAGACTTAGGTATGAGGAAGAATAAAAACCAATAATACATGTCAGCTGTGATCCACTCGAGGATTCACGTCCTAAGAAATTTCAATGGAAAAATGTAATTTCTCATCCAAAATGGCATTTGATTTGCATTCAAAGAGGGATACTTTTCTGGTCTGGTTGCTCTAGGAGGGAGTTCAAAGCTCAGGAAACCTTTTACATCCTTAATTTTGGTTCATTTCCCATTGCCTGTGAATGCTTACTAAATTGATGGCACTCCCTGAAAGGAGAAATGAGTTAAGAGCAAAACTGATCTGGCTGGTGCCTCTGAGAGCTTCCATAGCCCAGCATCACCCAGAGTGTCCCCTACCTGGAACTCAGCTCAGAGTTCCTTCAAATAGTGAATATCCTGATCTTCCAACCTATGTGTACAAAAAAGAAAAGCCTGTTACCTGTCACACATTGATAATCCCAAGCTCCAGAGAGATACAAAAGTACAACTCCTGCCCACAAGTTGTCTACAATTTTGTTGAAAAAATATGTATTCACATTTAAAAGCAATGTCAATCTATAACAAAATTAAGGAAATATGCACCCAAAGACTAGGAAAATTAAGACCCGTACAGGCTGCAACTCTTAGAGGGAAACTTCAGGGGACTGGTATGACTTTAGGTTGGCTTTGAAATAAAAAAAAAGGGGCTGTGGCTACACTGGCCAATATGGTGTAGTGGGGAGAGAAGGGACTTTGGGAACAATTTGTCCTGGTTTGAATTCTGATGGCCACTTCCAGGCTGTGTGACCTCAGACTTGTTGCTAAACCACTCTGCCTCTCAGTTTTCTCCTGCCAAAACTGTGCTGAGATGCATCATCGGTGCTTTTTAAGTCACAGATTGAATCGAGGGGAAGAATGTGGAAGGAAGGCACTTGAGGCAACTGGAGGAGTTGAGCAAAGGTGGGGAGCATAAGGAAACAACACTGAGGGGGGTGGAGAAAAGGCTACTGATTGGCTAGTGCAAAAGTTTATCTGGACAGGAGTTAAAATAAGGTTAGATTACGGAAGAAAATAGAAAACGTGTAGGTCAAATGTTCTTGAGTTATTTTGGTTAACCAGAATGTAGTTAACCAGAGCACTCAGTTCTCTGCCGTGAGGGGCTTTATTGTATGAATTGGCATGCTCTTGATAATGCTCCAGGTCTCAGTGTTCCTGTCACCTCCTGGAAAAGCCTTCTCTGATCTTCCAAGTCTGGGTCGTGTGTGTGCACTCCTGTTATGCTGCATTTCAAGTGCACTTCCTATGCTGCCTCTCACTCAACATGGGTGTGTTTCTTGAAGACGGTTCAGATGTGCCTGTCATTTATTCATATGTGACTTATTAAACACAGCGTAGGTGCTTCGTAAATATTGGTGGATGGAGAAAAGAAAGGAGAAAGAAAGAAAAAGGGAAGGGAGAGGGGGAAGGAAGAGGTAACTAATCCAGAAGGTGGAAGTAAGGCACTTCTGGCGTGATGAGGACAAGTGCTTTCAAAGCTGGGTGGTCAGCAGGGAGTGGGAGTTGACCTTTGGCAAATCCCTGACTTTGGCTTTTGTTTAAAACAGGCAAGGAGTTTAACTTTCCAATGCCTAATTGATTCAGAGACACTCTACAAATGCCAGACAGAAGTGCATTTTCCTTAAAAGCCCTGCTCCTCTCTTTTCTGCAGCTATTTTCAATAGCTTAAGTGCAGCTGCGGAGAGAAGGGAAGTCAACAATTCACATAGTCATTTCTTAAAAAGAGTGAGCAACCAGAGCAGACCACTTTCAGAAATAACTATTTTGCCAAACCTCCACCCCTCAATTATACCATTTATCGCTAATTCTAAAATATTTTTTTTCATATTTTAACATCTCTGCAATCAGGATGCATTTTTTAATCAATGGCATATTACAGTTATAAATGGTTGTGGTTTTTCTTTCTTGGTCATAAATAAAATACTTTTGCTTCTTTTTTTTTAATTTTTTAACGTTTATTCATTTTTTTAATTTTTATTTTTTTAACGTTTATTTATTTTTGAGACAGAGAGAGACAGAGCATGAACGGGGGAGGGTCAGAGAGAGAGGGAGACACAGAATCTGAAACAGGCTCCAGGCTCTGAGCTGTCAGCACAGACCCCGACGCGGGGCTTGAACTCACAGAGTGAGAGATCGTGACCTGAGCCAAAGTCGGCACTCAACTGACTGAGCCATCCAAGCGCCCCTACTTTTGCTTCTTTAAATCAGTAATATCTTAGATAAGATGAAGAAAGTGAGGGCTCAGCTAATTTAGAATTTTCTGAAGGCGATCCTGTGATTTGGTAACGGAGCGAGGATAAGAACCCTGGTCTTATTCTCCATGTGTGACGCTGATCCCGATTGTGCTCCCTCCTCTCTCTTAATAATCCCACATGTCAAAAACTGCACAAACCTCCTGGTAAAATTGCTTTTCTCTCTCAGCTACAATAAGCAACTCCATTCCAGGATTGGAAAAAGATCACTTAGGAAACCTGAAGAATAGGAGTTTATGATGATCAGTGTGGGATGTAGAATCATTCACTGTTGATCTGGTTCTGTGAAGATGCTTGCCACCAAATTGGTTCAAAGAGACTCAGTTCCACCCCTGTGAACCCAAGGGACGCAGCAGGGACACCATGGCAACGTAGATTTCCATCATTGTTCTCCTGCCTCTTCTCAGCCCTGAGGGCCTGTATAATGAGACCTTGACTGGCCTGGACTGGATCAAATTGTAGTGCGTTTTGTTGTTCAGTGACTGTTTGGATTTTAATGCCATCATGCCCTGGATGGCCTCGCCTGACAATCTGGAAGCCTGAGGGAAATAAGTCTCTTTATATTATGCATGATTTGAGGGTCCCAGAGTCAGTCATCTCTGCTCCAAATAATGAATGGGCAAATACAAGTCTCTGTAAGGAAGGAAGATTTGGAACCCTGAGGTTTTGGTCACAACTATTCACAGTGAGTATCTTGCTTCAGAACACTCATTCGGTTACATTTAGCTGGTTCCTGCATGTATATATTTTCATGGTTTCACAAAAAATAGTTTATTTCTCATTCCAGAATTTTCTACACTCAAAGAACATTGGGTCTTGTGTGCTTGTCATTTTGTTTCCAGGCTACTTTGTGGAATTTGTTCTGTTAAATATGTGGTTGAAGAAAAATTCCTAGAATTTGCCTGGACTTGATCATTAGATTGTTGGGGTATTTTCATGGGGCTTTTGTACAACTTTTAGTTCATGGGGCCTTGAAAATATCACGGTTGTTCCGTTACACCATGATAGCAGTCTGTGAACCTTGCTCTCTGGCTGCATCTACACCACTACAATTCTCCAATTCTCTAGAGAATTTAGTAATTCTCTCAGGATTAGACTTTATCTTTATGGTTCTACAAGAGAATTAAATTATCCCTCAAGCAATCAACTAATTTCAAAAGGCAAAAAAGGGAATTAGAAGTGGGATTTAGAGACAGTTAAATTAATTAAATAAAAATGTTGAGACCTAAAATAAATGAATAAAATGTTGAGACATGAGTTAAAGATAAAAAAAAACAAACTTATGATCATTCATATGGTGGTCATCACCTGTACACATTTACTAAGTAGTTACTTCTTCTAAATAATAATATAGCTAACATGGGAGCACATCTATGTGTAAGAGTTAAGTTGTTGGGACTTTATTTTCTGAGTTGGGATTTGGAGAACCTGACTAACTGGTTATATAGACATAGAAATTAGAGTAGATTCCCACTAATTTTTTTTTTTTTTCTGACTAGGTCTGATTTTTTTTTCTTTTACCTGGGAAGTTTCTCTTATCAACTTCTCTCCTCATTGGAATGGACATAATCAAGATTTTGCATGATCCCGTTTTTCTGGTCATAGTCCAGAGATTGACAAAAGATTCAAGTTGGGCCTATCAGGTTCCCTTCCTTAGGAAATTTGGAATTGGGCCAAAAAAACTCATTGGGTATACCTGCGGCATGTAAACTCGGTACCTGCTGGCTGCCTTGCTTTCCTTCGTATGGTTATCTGAAAGAGAGAGAGAAATATGGAGCTGGAATCGACTAAATGATATATGTAAAGGGGAGCAGAGATGAAAGACTGGAGGTCTTTCTGATTGATGGTGTCAGAGGCCCTGTCCTAAAGCTCAGTTTATTTCCTGTCCTTGTAGCCTCCTGGTATTTTTCATTTTATTTTTCTTACTTAATCATGAGTGGGTTTCTGTAATTGGCAACCAAAAAGTCCAAAGTAACAGGGAGAGATGTTTAATGTGAATTGACATCCTAGGATGTGAGATAAAACACCTCAAGTCCAAACTCACTTTTGAATTCTGTTCTAATTAGTTTAGAAAAGCTTTGGGGAATAGGTGGGGTGCTCAACTAAATGAAGAAAAAGGACTTCCAAATGTACTTTCTGACTATTTATTATACTTTTCAATTTTTGGATTGTCTATTCAACAACTTTACTGAGCATCCACTGTATGAAAACCAGTGGAGAGAGTCATAAATACAAAGATACTTCATACTCATACACTCCCTATATTTGAGGATCTTGTAATCTAGTTGAGAGAGAAAATGCATAGAGGAAAAATTCTTAAGTATGCTACCAAAGCGCCAACTGTGTAAATACAAATTAAACAGAGCAAACTAATTGCATAAATGCCAAGGGGTGACACAGTTAATGAGCAGGTTCAGGGGAATGATCTCTAAGGTCTGTTTCAGCTGCAAAATGCCACAAGGTTGCGTATGGCTGATAATTGGATAAGACAGCATTTAGCAGTACCCCTCACCCTTAGGGAGCTTGAAGAAATCAGGCCAAAGACAAGCAAAGATTTGAATGAAGCTTGAACATGGGGAATGCATGCTTTCCCAGGTTGCAACAGATACTTCCTTCTCTGATGGCAGCTACGGGACTCCTGATGGGGATTTGGAAGACGCCTGAAAGACAGGAAGGCAAGAGAGGAAAAACTCCACGTCCTCTTCCAGGAGGCTTTGGCCAGGAGAGAAAAGGGACGGCTGCTCTTGCCACACTATCTTTATGACTTTATAACTGTTTCCTAGGTTCGCCAAGGCACCGTAGGTGTGCTGGCCTTCTGGGTTATTCCAGTTTGAATTCCAAGCCAGCATATGTACTTTAAATTTCTGATTTTCTGGCATTCATTTAGAATATTTTTTTCTGAAGATCCTTGTTTTAAATAAATACTATAGAGAGGAGAATCGTTGGCTTCGTGAATTAAAGATTTTGATAGGAGCTATAGCAACATAAACAACTACATTTCTGGGATTATCAGACTCAATATTAATGTGATGCTTGTTTATCATTTTCCCTCCCCAAACTGTAAATTCCTTGACTGCAAGGAATATGTATAGCTATGGGATGGGGGGCACCTCATTCTCCCTTGTTCTTAGCACAATAGCTGATACCTACACTGCACTCACTAGAGGCAGAATAGCTGAAAAGTTAAGAGTATAGGCTCTGAAGTCAGAGATTTGGTTTCAAGTATTGACTGTGTAAATTTGGGTATGGACCCTTGGGCAGGTGCACGTCACTTAGTCTTCCTCTCCATTAATGGCGTGATAATAGTATATACCTGATACGGTTGTTATGAAGAGTCAAAGTGGTAAGGTGAAGCACCCATCACAGTACATGATACATAGTAAAATCTTAATAAATGGTTGCTGTTTATTTTATGTATTAATATCTGCTTGTTGAATAGATGAATAAATGAATGGTTTGATAGCATTTTATGAGAGAGAGGTCTTACCATAAATATTTTGACCTAGAAAAAGATATTTAAACGATCAGAAATTAAAAAATAAAAAACTCACTATAATTAGAGGCTATAAGACTGGTTTCATTTGCTATTACATTTTCATCAGTAGTATTAGAAAGGATGGGAACAGGGCTCCGTATCTTTAATTCACTTAGATTTGTGTGTAGCTGGGAATGCTGACATGCCTACAGGCACAGGGCTTATAATGTGGAGATGAATTTTACTGCTGCTGGAAGCATCCCTGAAGCCTAGAGATATCCTTAGCCCTCCTCTGGATGTAATGACAAGCAGATCCGCAGATGCAAGATGGTACTGGCAGAGGCTGATTTGTCAAGCGAATAATGATAAGTCTTTTGTCATTTAAACTCTGTTCATTCCGAGGGTGGGGGAGGGAGAATTACCTTTTGTGCTAAGGCTACAATACCCAGCAAGGCATTGTAGGAGCCAGACTCTGTGGATCCTATCACTTAACTTCCTTAGGTCCTACAACATGAAGTGAGGATCTCTTTTAATAGTGGAACTCTTTACAGCTTCATTTGCAGCAGCAATGGAATTAAGATTAAATTCTATCTGTGAGGCCAAGAAAAGATAATGTACTAAAAGTGAAAGTCAGAACAGCCCTTCAGCTCCTGCTAGTCAAACTCACAAAATAATAATGGGGAGCAGAAAAGGAAACCGGAAAAAGTTTTGGTTAATGTATTAGTTTCCTAGGGTTGCTGTAACAAAGCAACACAAACTGGGTAACTTAAAAACAACAGAAACTTAATTGTCTCACAGTTCTGGAAGCTAGAATCCTGCATTCAAGGTGTCCCAGGGTCTTGCTCCCTCTGAAACCTGTAGAAGAATCCCTTCTTGCCTCTTCCTAGCCTCCGGTGGTTTGCCAGCAATCTTCATTTGCCATTCTTCACCTTCGTGTGGCTCTCTGTGACTTCACACCATCTTTCCGCTGTGTTTGTCTCTATGTCCAAATTTCCTCTTTCTTTGAGGACTCACCCTAATGACCTGGCATTAATTTGGTTACCTCTATAAAGATCCTCTTTCTAAATAAAGTCATATTCTGCAGTACTGTGTGTTAGGACTTCCAACATACTGTTTTGGGGGCGGGTACCTAATTCAACGCACAAGAGCTTTGTTAATAAAACAAAGCTAAGTCTTTACATATTTCTAAGGGGTCATGCTTACGGCATTAAGTACACTTTGTTTAAGCTGAGGAATTTTTCTCTCTAATTAAGTGTTGTGGAATGACCAACTGTAAAAGAAGTCAACTTGAATGAACTCTGGGATGCTAGGATATGAAGGGAAAAAAAAACCCTGGGCATAGAAACACCAGTGTTTGCCTTACCAGCACGGAGGACAAGAAGGGAGGACAAGAAGAGTAATTGTAGCAAGAAAGTTAGCAGTTACTTAGGGCTTCAGTGCCTGAGCCTGGGGGACCATCTGGGGGGTGTCACAGCTGCTCTGACCACACAGCCTGCTGTGAGGAGCTTCTGGGCCTCTCTGTGGGGGCAGCCCCCCCCCCCCCCCCCACCTCAGGACCACCCACCACTTCACATTGTAGTCCTTGCTTTCCATGGCAATGTGTGGCATAGTGGATGCTGAGGGTCTTCTGGGGGTGCTTCTCAGATGATTCAGTATGCAGATAGACCGATCTCATTGCTTTTACATTTAAGTGAGGACACCATCTAGCAAATATGCTCAAAATCAATTTGAGGTGACTTTTTAAGTATAATCAGCTATGAAAATAACCAAACTAGACTGAATTTTAAAAATCGAGGATTTTTTTTTTAGTCAACACTTTAAAAATGATAACCATAGTGTTTAAGGAGAACTGTTTAGGGTAGGCCAAGTCGTCTTACATCCCAAGTAGATTCTAATCTTAAAAAATAAGAGATCATTGCACAACATTTCTTAACACCTGTATTTAAATATGAAAACTTGCAAAACGAATGTAGGGAGGTGATTTGAAGAAGCAGTTACTGATTGATATACATTGAATTTTAAAACTGAAAGTGACCATTATTCATTTCATTAACTACATAAATTTAATGAGGAGGAAAATAGTGCTTCCCATTTTATAAAAAAAGTGTGGGAAATGGAAGTTTTTCAGAAAGAAATGTTAATATCAGAATGATTTATTCTTAGGTACAGCATCAAGATTTCTGTCTTGACAGGCTCTCTGAATTTTGGTTAATTACAGCTTTAGGGATTAAGGGTTTTTGTTTTGTTTTGTTTCAAATGGAAAGTTAAATCTGTATCACTATTTACAGACAAATACGACTTTTAAATATTTAAACTAATTTATATGCATATGACTTACCTCCACATGGATTGATTGTGAAAGAATGTCCATAAGATACAGGAAATGAGAAATGAAGAGAGAACAATAAGAATGAGAAAGATAAATATAGGGAGTGGGCTCAGGGAAATTCTCTCTCATTTTAAACTTCCTGGATAAATGCTCTACAATTTCCTGGCCCCAGGAAATGTGCTTTTATCTCTACAGTTCTGTTTTCTGTAATTTGACTTATCATTCATTCAGCAGATTTTAAAGCATTGTTTCCTCTGGTTTACAGCACTGGGGCTGTCACCTTCCTCCACCTGAGGAATCCTGCCCATAAATCAGTGTGTCCCGTCACCCTCTGAGATGGGGGCTAGCTTCATGTGTACAGTTGCCTCACCTTTTATGGGAGCATGAAAACTTTCCAGTAACATTTACTCCTTCTTTCTGAAGAACCAACCTGAGATAAAATTTTAACTTCTTGGGCCATAACTAAAGAAAGTGTCCTTTTCTCTCTCTCTAGCTAATTTCAGTGCTGCATATCAACAAATGAGTGCTTGGCAATGGCAGGACAGAGGTTTGGATTATGTACTGAAGGGTGCTGGAAGGCAATATAAAAGTGGGGACTCTTGGTAGTAGAAGTCTTTAAGGCCAACTGTAAAATCCCTTGTCTTTGCTCCTTCTCCTGGAATCCCTGTCCTAACCCCACTTCCCATAATTCTGCCATCTGTTGCACCTCAAATTGCAGTCAGCATAGCAGACCATAATCCCTCTTTCATGCCTTGGCTTACAGTGTTGACTGTAAAAATGAAAATGCAGCATCCTGCTCTTGGAGCCCCCACACAATGCATCTTTCCCATTCCCCATGTCTCTCATAGTGGGCTTCTTAAACAAAAAGCTGTGTTGTGTCAGCTTTGGATTTTAATGTGCACCTGCAGCTTGGGGAATAGCCCAGGACTAGTGTCTCAGTGAGAGGAGAGAAGCCTTGAGGGACCTGGGGCAGCAGAGCAAATGACTGTGCTGGGGTGTAACAGGTCACTGAACCAGTTACACAGTTTTATTCATGCTTCCTATTGATTCAGATTTTTTATTCCGAAACAACCCTGCTCCTGGGTGAAAACATACACAGTCCTTTGATGGTCACTCTTACTGACCAGATATAAAACACATCCTCAGATAAGTAAGTATAATATCCAGTCTCATAATTATCAAAACTCCCACCTTGATTTTAAGGTGAGGCATCTCTTCTCTCTCCAATTTGGGATTGTTGCATATTGCAGGTGGGAATTCCCTGACTGAGGAAGGTGGTGCCTTCAGCTGCTTTTCTAAACTGGCAGTTCTAATCTTCCCCCTCCATATTCCTATGGAGTCTGGAATGTGGGAGACGGAGAGGAGGAGGAGGGACCACTGCTTTTACTAGTGCATACTTCCGTGATGGCTGTCAGTGTGCCACAGACTTGGCAGGTGTTCAAAGGGGACTCTGGTTCCTATGGTCCCGTGAAGGCACTTCAGGGACCCTTACCCCTGCCACCAGCCACTGAATATCTCTTGCCTGCAACTCTCTGAAGAAGGGTAAGGGTTAAGTGTATCTTTCCTTAGGCTGGATTCTTGCTCCTTCTCAGGCATTTAGCAGTAGATCCAAACTGTTTTCTGTTACACTCTTTTATTACTTTCTTTCATACCTTTTTTCTTGTTATTTACATATCATAAAATGGAATTCGAAAAAAAAATACTCAACGTTAACTATAGAAAAATAAGTCACGTCTTGGGCACAGTCCAGAAAGTTTCTTAGAACATGTCTTGTGTTCTCACAGAAACAGATGGTGTCATTGTCCTGAAGACTCTACGCTCAAATATGTGGAGAGTAAACACTGCATCAAAAGTGACTCTTCAGCACTTTTGATTCTATTACAAGTTAATGTGGATCAAAGCACAGTCAGCTCAATGAGTTGTGTCCTTTAAGACAGTTGGAAAGTTTATCATAAAAAATAGACATAGACCAGTGTCCACGTGAACGTAGTCTTTCGTAACTCTTAATGATAATCGGCCTGTGAGTGAGGTGTCATCAATTCTGTTTGATAGACAATGAAATCGGGTTCAGAGAGGGTAATGACTTGGGCGAGATCACTGAGCAATATAGTGAGACGGAATCAGAATTCATATTCAGATCTTTCTAACTCCAAATTCTGTGGTATCTACATGACACCTTGTAATGTCCTGGAATATACCAAAATAAGAGAAACTTTTAAGTTAGTGAAATCTGGTCAATGATGTCAAATATTCAGGCAAAGATGCAGAGGGAGAGATACTAAGAAAATGGCTTTGGGTGAGATGCCCATATGAAGGTCGCTAGTTCATTCCACCTGGCTGAGCAGGCAGGTGGCAGCTTCCTCCCTTCACCTTGTCTGATTTTCCTGGGTAGAGGAGGACCATTCTTTGGTTAAAGGGCTGGGATCCTTGTTCAAGCATCTAATTAAGCTCCCACTAACATTTTGTAGGGGAATATAGAGATTAGCATATTTGAAATGGCACTGCCACCAGGAATCTTTAAGAGCCGTTTCAATGGTGTGCTAGGTGGAGAAGGAAAGAGGTAAGGGCTTCCTTTTAAAGACTTTCCAAAATAAAATAAAAGGGGAAAGAAATTCAAAGAGAGGTTGGTCTCAAAAAAATTTTTTTTATTTTAGATTTTTCAAGACCTAGATATGTTTATAGGCAGGGAATGAAGGCACTTAAGGAGAGGGAGACATTAATTTTGCAAGGAAGGAAGATCATGACATAAATGTGTCATAGCCAGGATGATCTCACATACAGATGACAGGGTTCCTCATGAAGATAGATAGGTAGAGAGAGAGAGAGAGAGAGAGAGAGAGAGAGAGAGAGAGAGGATGGGGGCGGGGGGAGAGATAGGGAAGTAGATAGATGTTTTAAGTCAGGGGAAGAAAGAAAAAGGGAGAGAGATAGGGTAAGATGGAGAAGTTGAAAAATTTAAACATTTTCTGTATAATTAAGATGATCATAAAGTTTATCATGTAAACCAGATCACTTTGAGGGTGCAAGGGGCTCCTTCTGAAGAGATGCTGAGATAACAAACAGAATCTACAGCTAAAGGTGATGTACAGTTGCCTCCAGTGCCTTCCAACTTCTTTCTAAAATTAAAACCATCCCCCTTTCTTTTTCTTATTCTATGATGTATATACTTCATGCTTATTTGGTATTTATTAATTTAAATTTTTTTTCAAGAACTTTTTATATACCACTACACTCTGATGCATGGTATAGCAACCAGCAAAATGTTTTTGATAATGTATCCTATTAGACTTTTTGAACATGAATCCTCAATAAAAATAAATTTAGGGGTACCTAGGTGGCCCTGTTGGTTAAGCATCTGACATCGGCTCAGGTCATGCTCTCACAGTCTGTGAGTTCAAGCCCCGTGACAGGCTCTGTGCTGATGGCCCAGGCCTGGAGCCTGTACTACTTGATCTGGACTAAAATGGTCCTACTGACAAGCACAGGTCAAAACGATATAGAAGTAGGAATTTTAAAGTTTTCTTTCTGCACCCTGGAAGGTTGACTTGGGGGGTTCAGGCATGGACTTTGATGTCGTATAGATCTTGATTCAAAATTTTGCTTTAACATTTAGAAGCTATGTGATCCTGAACAAGTTACTTCATTTTCTGAAATTTAGCTAGCTATTTGCTATAAAGTGGTGATAATAATACTTGATTCAGATTTTCTTTCTTTTTTCCATTTTCTTCCTTCCTTCCTTCCTGTCTTGTTTTTTTTTATTTTTATTTTTTATTTTTATTTATTTATTTTTTTTGTGGCAATGGCCATGAAAGAAATCCTACCAAGAGCCTAATGTATGAATGCATGGCAGGTGCTCACTGACCCATAAATTGCCTCTTTCCCTCTCTACTTCTCTTCTCCCATCTTCCTTTCTGACCTTCCATGATCCCTTCACCTTTCATGCTTTGCTCCTAAGTTTGAAAAATGAAGGAAAAAGAGAAACTTCATATATTTCACCAGCTACTCTAAGACCTCAGATTTATTCTCCTAGAATGGTGGTTTTCAGGAAACAGGCAAGGGGACCTCTCCCCAGATTTATATATGCCACATACTTCTCCTAGGACTCATCAACCAGAACATATGAGGTTACATTAATAGTAACAACTCAAAGTCCACTAGCGTTGCTGGCTCTCCCCACTTGTTGGCAAAGGACTGTGAGCACCCCTGCCAGCCCACCCGCTGGTATTTCTGGAACTTTCTAAGGAGTGTCTTAAATATGCTTAGAGGCAGTTTCAGCCTATATAAATCCAGCAACACTGGGCAGTTTGGCCCTCCTGTTGCTCTTCTGTGCACAGTATCTCCCTGACCCAGTTTCATGTACCCTCTTATGGCCTTGGGGTCCTCCTTCTCCATGCTCCTTCCCTGGCCATTTTAGTCCCTCCTGTGGCTCTACTCAGCATAGTTAGTACCTGGACAGACTCACCGAGGAAGACCTGAGCTCCAATCTGCCCAATCTGCCTGGAGTCTATGTCAGGGGGCTGAGGAGGAGTCAGAGGTGAGGGAGAGGACAGAGTCTCCTCCCTGTGCCTAATCTTCTGGCAGGGTAGGATCACAGCAGATATATTATACAATTTGGTAGAAATATTTTAATTGATAATTATAGCTCTATCTCCCTCTCTTGGGGCTTGTACATGTATCTAAGAGGATGGGATAGGGACAGTTCTGGAAGGATATACCCTGCTCCATCCTGCTAACTAAGCCTTTGTCACAGGCTCAGCTCATCATCTTTGGTTCTTCCCTTAGCATAAATTCCCTATGAACACACTTCCAACCTCCATCCAAAAAACCTTTTGGCCATCAAATTATCAAGCTATACGCAGATATGCCTAAGCCTTAGAAGAAAGTATCACTTGAATTCTGGTTCCAAGGGATTTGGCATCAAGCTGAGAATATATAGTGAGTACTGTCTCTTCAGTTCACTAGAAAGGAACAGCATCAACCTCATTCTGATCTTCATCCTTGTCATAATTATAATCATCGTCATCATAATAGCTACCATTTAAGTGCTTCTTATCAGCTGGATGCATTTAATTAAATAGTGCATGATGTAATTTTTTTTTACGTAAGACTTGCTCAGGCATGACTGAAGTAGGGGAACATAGCCCAAGTCCAAGATGAATTTCTACTATGTCAGGATCTCTTTGTCATCCCAGATATTATCAAAATCTGCCATACTAGTGAGAGGAGGTGTGTGGTCAGGAACTAGAGGCATAGACCAGAGAGGTACAGATTGGAGAAACTATAATATAATTTGTATAGATCTGAGCTACCAAAAGCATTTAAGAAAAAAGGCTGAAAATGTTCTTTGGGCTCCAAAAGATGAAGCCTTCAGTTCCATTATAATTTTCACAAGTTTGTTCTACACAATTCATTTAAAGGGCAAAAGTAACTTATTTTTGCTTCATTGTGCATTTCAACGAAATGCCCTGGAAGCATCAGCATCTCCTTATCTTTCTCTCCCTTGGAAAGAGCAATGTATAATGAACACGCTGACATTGAAATGAGTAATTAATATGCAGCTTCTTTAGTCAGTATGAATCAGTGTTTCGATGATGTTTTCCAAGGATAGGATTATACTTGGCAGTATTTCTGCCTTAAGGTTGATAAGTCTAGATTCTAGAAGGAACAAATGCATTAAATAGTACTGTTAATTTGTCCTATAAAGCGTACAGCTTTACAAGAGACAAGTAAAGCTTATAGAAGAGACAAATTAATGAAAACTAATTAAATATGTATTAGCTTTTAAATATTCAGGTCATTAAAATTTTGTGGCAACTCTTGAATTATTTAGAACAATACTTTTGAAAACCAACTTAGGAAAAACAGATCTGTGATATGTTGTCTATAAGATTAGTAGATTCTTCAAGATTTACCAGCTATCCTTTCATTGACGTTATAATAATTATAATTCAAAGTGTTAGTTGACTTTTTCAGTTACCTGATTTGCTGGGGCTTCTATAGTGTTCCTAGAGAAAGCTCACTCAACCAAACCTAGTTTAGAATCCATGTTTCTTCCATGGGGCGCCTGGGTGGCTCAGTCGATTGAGCGTCCGGCTTCGGCTCAGGTCATGATCTCAGTTTGCCGGTTCAGCCTCCGCATCGGGCTCTGTGCTGACAGCTTAAAGCCTGGAGCCTGCTTCGAATTCTGTGTCTCCCTCTCTCTCTGCTCCTTCCCTGCTCATTCTCTGTCTCTGTCTTTCCTTCAAAAATAAATAAAAACATTAAAAAAAATTAAAAAATATCTATGTTTCTTCCACGAATCCGGATTGTTCTTTCCCTTGGCCAGCAAGTTCAGCCTCTGAGCCATTATTTCGGCCTTCCTATTCCTTCTCCATCAAGTTATTTACCTCTCTAGAAACTCTGCTCCAACTATCACAACGTTATTCCTGATTCATCCTATGTGACCCTAATCTCTACTAGGAAGAATTAAGCAAGTGTATTTTTTGGAGCACAACTCTTCTGTGATGCTTTGGGTAAAAGGGTTTCATAAATAAAGAATGGAGTGACATGTTTCTTTTTTTTTTTTTTTTTTTTAATTTTTTTTTTTTCAACGTTTATTTATTTTTGGGACAGAGAGAGACAGAGCATGAACGGGGGAGGGGCAGAGAGAGAGGGAGACACAGAATCGGAAACAGGCTCCAGGCTCCGGGCCATCAGCCCAGAGCCTGACGCGGGGCTCGAACTCCCGGACCGAGAGATCGTGACCTGGCGGAAGTCGGACGCTTAACCGACTGCGCCACCCAGGCGCCCCGACATGTTTCTTTTATTATATCCCTCTGAGAGACTAACATCATGTCTTGAAAGTTTTTCTGTAAGCAGCTTATCTTGATTAACTGATTTGATCACATATTTACAACCCTAAGAACTTTTCTGTGGAATGGGCTCTAGGAACCAACTACTACAGTTGTGATATTTGGATTAAGTTTGCTGATGTCATTTTTAGAGTATTTAGTCATTCTTCCTCCATTTGATAGAAAGTTCTTCAGCTTTGTTTTCCCATCTCCCCTAGCATCCACATGTCCTCTGTTCAAAGTGGGTTTTTATTCACACCTACCAAATGAAAATGGATGGTTATTGTGGCAGACCTGAAAGTTGCCATTCCTATCTAGATTTGAAAATATTCCTCACATTTTTACAATAGGACCTATATAAGTCTGTCTTATATGACCTTGTCTGTCCCTTCTTTAAATTCTCTAGTCACCACCTTAGTCACAAATGCTGCTAATAACCACATTCAACTTCAAAGCCTTGTCATGGGCCTTGTATTTTAGTTCCTATTGCTGAAGTCTGGCCTTTCCTGGGTATACAAGTCACAGCTGGTAATGATGGAGACCAGATGATGCCCCAGCAGCACATTAAAGGTTTTCACCAGGATGTGGTTTGATGGTTTTCCTTGGGTATTTTGTTGTTGTTATTTTTGCCTTTGGAATGTGAGTTGTGGCCAAGAATTATTTCCCTGATTACATTTTTGCTATCCCTCTGCATTTGGAGAGTTGGAAAACATACAGAGACATAAGGAACATGCTTGTAAACTACTTCTCAGGCTAACTAATAAGCTTTTGTAGGGTGATTTTTAGCTGTGATCTTTTATGTATCCAATAAATATGCTTCTATTAAGTCCACAGTACCAGGCTGACATCTTGGTCTTATCACTTTTACGAAGGTATCATTATTCTAAGTTTTTAAAAAACTTAAATATTTATAGGCATCATTCTTTGAATACTGTAGGAGCAGGGTCCAACCTTACAATGTGCTTTCACATCATAATGTGGTGGAATGTGCATAGGTTTAGGATCGCTGGTTGAAATGCACTGTGCACAATATATAGGCTATTACTATTTAAAATATTTATTACATTTTTCTCATTATAGAATTGTCACATGTGCCTTGTAAAGAATTTGAACAATATGGAAAAGGACAAGGAAGAAATTTAAAATGATTATCTTGCCGCCATATACATCTCATGCTTTATTTCATGGTTGGGGGAAAAAAAACAATGGGATAAGTAAAATTGATACTCCAGCCACTAATTTCAGCATTATAACTAGACAGCTTGCCTATTAGTAATATTTCCAGATGCAGAACCTGTTAATGATCTCATATTCAGAGGCACTTAATGTTGGAGTCCTCCAGTCCTGAGATGCCTTTCTTCTCCCCTTCCCCCAGGCCATACTGATTCGTTCTTTAGGAAAGTCCCCAGACTTTGAATTGCATATCTCTCCCAAATGTGTATCTCTAAGCTTGGCCACTCCCTGGAATCTTAACTCATATACACAATTGCCATCTTAACATCTCCATTTAGATGTCCAAGAGACCTCTCAACCTGAAAACTAAAGCTGAACCCCTGATGTTCCTTTCTTCAGACTTTTTCACATCTTAATAAGGAACATCACATTCATACAGGTGCTCAGGTCAAAACCTGAGAAGTTGTCCCTGATTGCTCTTTTTTTCTTCCCCTCTTCCCCTCATCTAGCATCTGTGAGGCTGGAGAGAGAAAGATTTATTTCTTCTCGGACTTTTGGCTAAGATCAAGTGTGGAGAGAGAAAAATTTGGGGTAATGCCAGATTTCCCTGGGCCAAGTCATTATTAAAGAATGTAATTTATAGGGGTCAGTTCTCCCCCTGCTAGAAGCAAATGGAATCCTGTCAACTCCCATGCTGGGGGTAGGCATGGCTTTGGCAGAACAAATGTTTTCCATATTGGAAAAAAGGAAGAACCCTTATGGATGACCCAGCAATATGTAGCCGACTTCAACAACTGCTGTTTTTGGCAGCAAAAATGAACCCCAAGGGCTAAAATATTCAAGCAGTGGCCTTGTGAGTAGCTGCCAATAAGGAGTGTTCACCAGGTTGGACAAAAAACAGACTTCCCATCAAACCAAGAAATTAGGGGAACCTGGGTCAGAGAGGTCAGAACCAAGAACGGTAGGCTTTCTTTTGGGGGTAATATGCCAATCCATTTCCCCTCTTCTTCCACAAGGCACTTGCTAGAGTGAGCTGTTGGGTGGGAGTTGGGAGAGGGAATTGGGAAAGGAGCGGAAAGGAAGGAAGGTAAGGAGACTCTGGTACAGTGCTTCTCCATGGGGACTGTTGACCTCTGGGAGGGAAGATTTGTGTTGGTGCAGACTGCCCTGCATGCCGGAAGACATTTAGCATGTCTGATCCTGAATGCCAGAAGTAAATGCTAGCAAAGGCCAGAAGTACCCATCAGTCATTGGGATAAACAAAAGTGTCTACATTTTTATGAATATGAAGCAGTCCCAACTTCCTTGGAGTCTCTTGGAATCTATTAGGAAGGAAAGAACTCTTAAGAGAGATTTGAAAGAATAATGTATGTATGTATGTATGTGCCTCTGTGAGGGAGAGATTGGTTAGAGAATGCTGTTTTACCTCCAGGGGTGGTCAGACTTAGGAGGGTGTGGAGACTTATTAGGTCAAGAGCAACGCCTGCTTCAGGATCCTCAAGGATTCCTAAGACAGGGTAGAGTGTCCATTGCCAGGGTCCTATGGGAGAACAACTTCATCCTCAACTGACAGGGAGTTCTGAGGCCCAGCCAAGATTAGATTTGTTTTGCCATATGCATCTAAAATCCTGTTGGAGTAGGATTCTTTTACAAACCCTTAAATAACTAGAGTGTGTGACACATATGAACATCTGTGATGTCATTTTCTTTGTGGTAACATTCCACTGGCCTGAATAATACTACCTAAAAACATATGCTGTAGCTCCCTGCAGCCTGTGCTTGCAACCAAGAATCACTTTGTCGATCACACTTACATAGAAAAATGGGTACAGGAGATAATCTTAGACAGCTTAGACTCAAATCCGCCAACAGCATTTAATTTTATAAATACACCAATATGCAGCATCCCCTTTGGCTGGTTATTTTATTTCTCTGAACCTCAGTTTTCCTGTTAAATGGGGCTATTGACACTTACTTTACAATGCTGTAGCAAAGAATGGATAAAATAATTGTGTAAAGGATCTGATACACATTTCATGACTCAATAAACTCTAATGTCCTAATTGGCCAGATAGTCCAGATAATTACCTGGAGTAAGGAAACTACTTTGGACTAGATGGCCTTCTGTAGTTTTATAGAAGTCTGTGTCCTTCAGGTACTTTCCAGCCTTCCTCTTGACCTGCTCATGATTTTGCACAGCCAGCACTAGACAACGTAGAAGAATGAATCTTACCCTCATCCGGTTGATTACACATCACACTACAATTGAAGTGGGAACATCAAATGTATGAGGATGTAAGCAGGAGCAGAGCCAGAGAAAGGGTATGGTGTACATGTCTATCTGGGTATCAGATGCCAGTTTTGTCCTAACAAGTTGGTGGAAACAGGAAGGGAAAAAAATTTCCACTGAACTGATTTGTGCTTCTGGCAGCACCAGCGTTCAGACTCCTCACTGCATGAGTAAACATTTGTTTGCTGTCATGTCAGATGATGTTGTTGCCGAAGACTTCCAAATATCTGTGAAAAACTCAAATAATTGGAGAGATTTCTTAAGAGGCATGCAGAAGTTACAGAAGTCAGGAATGCCGGTCACCATATAAACATGAAGATGATTAAACTGAAGTTGGGATTCATGTAGTCAAACATGAAAATGGAACAAGCTGTTAAAGGTGTTTTTGCTGTTGCTCTTTCACACAGCCTTTATCATTTAGACAGCTCCACCTTCTTTCCCCTAACCCCCGTCTCTTCGGTTTCTTTCTCATCTTGTAGCAACACAGCCTCTATACCCTTCCTATTTAGATGGCCCTTACATCACTACAAATATCTCTGTATCACAGAATAGATATTAAGACATGTCTTTATAAGTTGATGTAGAACATGAACCTAAAAAATAATAATTACAAGAGAGGTGCCTGGGTGGCTCAGTGGGTTGGACTCAGTTGGCTCAGGTAGTGATCTCATGGTTTGTGGGTTTGAGCCCTGCGTTGGACTCTGTGCTGATAGCTCAGAGCTTGGAGCTTGCTTTGGGTTCTGCATCTCCCTCTGTCTCTGCTCCTCCTCCACTCATACTTTCTCTCTCTCTCTCTCTCTCTCTCTCTCTCTCTCTCTCTCAAAAATAAATAAACATTAAAAAAATTAAAAAAATAATTACAAGAATTGTTCAAGCAAAAAATGTAGTAAAGTCCTGATGTTCTCATTTAGTAATTAACCCAGACAAAGGGACACTTTCCAAAACTGCTTTCACTTCAGGTAAGAGTGCCAAAATGAATGAACTATTTAACTAATTTACCTTAGCTGGAGTCTCAAAAATGTGGTACCTAGTTCTTAGGAGAAGCATTTTTATTTTTTTAATATAAGCAGAAAAACTGGGAAATGAGCCAATGGCTTCTGACTCTCTTGCAATATCTCTCTCTTGGCCCCGAGGTTAAATATACTCATCACAGACACAGGCACAGACATAGGTGACCTCATAGGGGCTGAAAAAGAAATTAGAAACAGCAAGAAAGGCAAAAATAAACACAGGATCATTGCTGAGATTTGTGTCATACTTGAGCAAAGTAATAATAGCTGAGCATGAATTGGACACTTACTATATATGTGTTGAGCCCTGGTGATGAGTGCTTTATAGGTGTTATTTATCTGCTCCTCACACAGCTCTAAAAGGTACAAAATGATGATAATAGCAAACATCTAAATGGCATTTATTATGTGTTAGGTGGAGGTATAAGCACTTTGTAAATGTCAACTCATTCAATCTTTGCAAAAATCATTTGAGATAAGTACTGTTAGTATTCCTGCTTTACATATAAAGAAATTGAGGCATAGAG
Organism: Leopardus geoffroyi; assembly: GCF_018350155.1. Classification (NCBI taxonomy): domain Eukaryota; kingdom Metazoa; phylum Chordata; class Mammalia; order Carnivora; family Felidae; genus Leopardus; species Leopardus geoffroyi. Next base: position 140,757,469 of record NC_059328.1, read on the forward strand.
GATTTCAGCATTTTGACAAAGATCATAGTTAATACATAGTGGACCTAGAATTTGAACCCAGAGAGAGTAGGTACCAAAAGTGCAGTAAACGCCAAGCAATAGTGTTATTAGCCTAAATTTCCCCTGGGTTAAAAGGATCATCGGCATTTTATACCCCAAATTTTTGACAACTTTGTACCCAAAGTTAATGTCTTCTGGGTTGCCGGGATTAATACTGCTGTAAAGAGAGACTAGAGTGACCCCAGCTAGGGAGGGAATGAAGAGTGATATGTGGACAAGATGGGTAAGGATGTGATCTGTGAAGGCAAAAACCATGGAAGGTGAGGGAAACCCCGTAAACAGACACCTCACCGTTGATACATGATGGCGGACTTTAGGTGGGAAAGCATTTCATGCCTTTACAGTTTCTTTAGCCTTGGTCCCTCCGGGATGCATTCCAGAGTTGCTTGGTGGCAGCAACTGTGTGCAAATAGCCATCATCTTTTATCTGGACTGAATTCTAACTGCCACTCATGTCCTTCTATCAACTTTTCCCTACCTAACAGCTAAGAGGGAGTGTTTAAAAGTATAAATCAGATCATGAGGCTCCCCTGTTGGGAATCATCCAAAGCCTTTCATCTTATTTGGAATAAAATGCAGACTCCCCACCCTGCCGTTCAGGGTCCTGTGTGACCTGCCCTTTGCCTAACTAGGTGGAACATTTTAATATCCATTTTGAAAAGGATATTACTCAATGGGTATACATTACTTAGCTGAAAGTTCTTCCTTAGTATAATATTCTGCACTACCACACATGATGAGGAAATTTACATTTGCATGGTCAATATTTTTTGAAGATTTAATTGAAAAATCACTCCGTTTTTTTCCTCAGATAATTATTTAATTCTAATGTTTGCCCCTGTGCCCCACAACTGTAAAGCTCATAGTTATAAAATTACTGCTTGGTTTCAGGGTACTAAGCCAAAAATACATAGCACAATGCACACACTATATTTGAAATGCCTTTTAGAGTAGCCCCTGGACAAATTATATGTTGATTGGGAAGGAGATCAGAATATGCTACCCCGGGGGCACCTGGGTGGCTCAGTTGGTTGAATGGCTGACTTCATCTCAGGTCATGATCTTGCGGTTCGTGAGTTCGAGCCCTGCGTCGGGCTTTGTGCTGACAGCTCAGAGTCTGGAGCCTGCTTCGGTTCTGTGTCTCCTTCTCTCTCTGCCCCACCCCTGCTTGTGCTGTGTCTCTCTCTGTCTTTCAAAAATGAATAGACATTAAAAAAAAAAAAAAAAAAAGAATTTGCTACCCCAAAATATGACTTTGGCAAGAGGGTCTTGAGCTGAAGGCAATTGAGAATCAACAGATGCAGGAAGAGTTCTTGCTCTCCTTTTAGCTGCCTAAAAGCAAGGCATCAATTTCCCTTTGAGAAAGGAATTCCCCTCCACCTCCCCCCACCCCCATATCAAAAGGGAAGAGTGATGTTTTATCATTGAAGTTGAGGAGTCCATATCAAGATGAGTTTGTGCAAACAGACCTTACTAAAATAGACTCTATCTTTCTAGTTTCCTCATATATTTCCTAGTTACTTCCCCATAATTTATCATCCCTTGAAGCCCAAACCTTCTTTCCTTTGTTACAAGGGGATATAAACCCCTGATTCTAACTGCTTGAGTTTCACTTTTTTCTGTGAACTTTCTGCATATGAATATTAATAAAAATTGTGTACCATTTTTCCTGTTAATCTGTCTTTTGTTCGTTTAATTTGCAGGCCACCAACCATAACCTGTAAGGGTAGAGGAAAAGTTTTTCCTCCCTGACAAATACATTTATACTTGTAACAGGGTTTTTAGATGAAACCAAGAGACGTTAGATGCCATATGCCAAAGGAAGTGCTAGAATATAGTCAGAATTAACAAAGTGATGTCATCAAAACTTAACTTGCTGCCCATATGGAAGGCATAACTGGTGGGTTTTTAGGGAGGTAGAGGTGTTGGTGAGCTTTGGGTCTTTTCCTTTTGCTAAAAGAGGAGAAGGAGTGGGGTTACAGGAATATTTCCACCTTTGCCTTCATTCAAGGGAGATTAAAAGTTGTCAAAAACAAATTCAGACTTAAGTAAGTAGAGACTTCATTTAGAAACTTGCAATGGAGAGAACGTTCTGACCTCGGCATTTCCAAGGGTCTGAAAATTAAATAGAAAAAGGATTTTCTTTTAAATGGAAGAGTAAACAGGACTAGCAGAAACTGTGGGGAGCAGGACAAGTGGGAGGTGTAAGTGTACAGGATGATCAGGGAAGTTTAACAGGTTCTGTTTCTCTAGGGAATCAACTGATGCATAGAATAAACCATAAAGGGGGATGTTTCACACGTGAGTGCTTTAGTGCTTGCTCAGACTTGGGGACAAGACTGAGTTCAGGGATCTGTAGAGAGGAGAGAAGTCTGACTAAAGTTTGGTGAAACCAGTTATGAGCAGTTGTAATTAACAATTGTAAGCCCTTCATCAAAGGATGCTACTACAAGAGCTTAATGCATTTTTTGAAGAGACACAGTGGACAGGGGTCTCCTTTCTGTGTGAGAAACACGTAGAGTGAGAGGCTGGCTTAAATTGGCCTGTGGCAGCGAAAGAAAGGGCTACTGTTTAAAGAAAATAATTATACTTACAAAGTTGGTTGAGGTAGAGAATGTGGGAGTTTCCCCTTGCCTTCTTGTGAGAGAGGTCTTAGCTAAGAGGACCATCGGGAAGAATGAATGGACTGTGGCAGAGAAGCTGCTGCTGCTGCTGGGTCTGAAGAGGCTGAGTCGGAAGGGTAAAGATATGTTTCTCTTTAGCAGAGGAATAGCAGGCAAGAGATCCTCAGAGATTGGGGTCTACAAAGAACTCCTAACTGAACTTCATAAGAGAATGAATTAGTTTTCAATTCTTTTTTTTAAATTTACTTTAATTTTTACAAAATTTTTTGCTTGCAAATATTCTGTTTTATTTTCTAATGTAATTTATTGTCAATTTGGCTTCCATACATCAATTCTTTTTTTTTAAAGAATTAAAAAATTTTTGTTTAGTGTTTGTTTATTTTTGAGAGAGAGAGAGAGAGAGAGAGAGAGAGAGAGAGAGAGAGACAAAGACAGAGTGTGAGGGAGACACAGAATCCAAAGCAGGCTCCAGTCTGTGAGCTGTCAGCATGGAGCCTGACTCGGGGCTCAATCCCCTGAACCATGAGATCATGACCTGAGCTGAAGTCAGATGCTTAACCAACTGAGCCACCCAAGCACCCCTTAGTTTTCGATTCTTACCAGGCTCAAAAAGCTCAGATGCTAGGTCCACACAACAGAACCAGTCAGACATGAACTTTCCTGTGCCCCTTTGCTTTCCTTGTATTCCCCTGCTCCTTCCCCAGATGTCATAAATCGATTAACAAAGTGTATAAGGAAGAAAAACTTGGCTGTTGAAAAGTTTTAAATTAAAAGCAATAATGAGGAGCACTGGGGTGGCTTAGTTGCTTGAGCATCCGACTCTTAATTTCAGCTCAGGTCATGATCCCAGGGTCATTGGATGGAGCCCCGCATCAGGCTCTGCGTTGAGTGCGGAGCCTGCTTGAGATTCTCTCTCTCCCTGTCTCTCTCTCTTTCTCTCTCTCCCTCACTCTCTGCCCATCTCCCCCACTCTCGTGTTCTCTCTCTCTCTAAAAAAAAATAATAAAAAATAAAAAAAAAAAGAAATAATGATTCCAAATAACCAAACAAGGAAGACAATAGCTTGGGGCAAGAAAGGTTTGTATGCCCAACTTCGGAAATACTCAAGCCACAAAGTAAAATTACCTAATCTTGTAAATTATTTATCTAAAAGTCGCTATCAAAATAAAGGATAAAGTTTCAACATGTGTGTAACATTTTTATTTATTAAAGGACATTGTCAAAAATATTAAGTGTTCTTTAATCACTGGTAAGCCCTTGCCACTTACTCATTTCTTCATGCCACAATGGGAATAATTATTTTCCTTTTCTTTGGAGAATATTTTTGTGAACATTTGGTTGATAAATCGTTCAGACTATTTAGAAAACTGTAAAGAAGAGTGGAAACCAAAGCAATCAAATGGCTGAGTCATCCATTAGGATCCTCAAACCCTTTTGAATACCTTTGGCTGAGTTCCAATTAACAGAGTATGATGACTAATCTGCCACAACATTACCCCTAGGATTGCATCTCATAGAAGCTTCCTGTAGCTCTCTTCTACAATATTTTGAAGTCTCAATAATGCTTTCTTTCAGAGGGGCTCCCTTGAGATATCTTGCTAACCTCATCCAGTGCCAACACCCAGCTCACTTGAGGACAATCGATGATCTATTCTGGACCTGATCAAATTGCTTGGTGTTTCTGTGATTATGCAGCCTCCTGGACTGAGAGCAATCAGGCAGAGAATTATCAGGACATTGACAGATTAGTCTCATCAGTTACCTGCTGTGACCACAAGCTTTCTGTATATTAATAAGGAAAAAATAGCCTGCTGATTGTCATTTAAATTACATGAGGATATATTTGTCTTTTGGAACTCCAAGGCATTTAAATGTGATGTAAGATAAAAATTCATTAAAGAAGGCAAGGAGATGTTCCAGCAAACATTTCCCAGGAGGCTGAAGTATCTTCTCTACTTGCACAGTAGAGAAGATAAGTACATTTTGTGCTTAATCATTTTCAATATGAAACACAGTTTAATCCAAGAAATGTTTATTGAACTCTTGACTATGGGCAAGGTACTGTGTTGGGCCCTGCAATAAAACGGTGTCCTGTGGACACATACCTTTCAGTGAACACTGGCGGCTTCTCACAGCCAGGTCTGCAACTCTCCTGAGAGCTTTCTTTGGCCATGGGGCATGCTCAGGGAGCATGCAGAGCAGGCTGGAAAAACCCAGGGAGTTGATGCCCTTGGGAACAGCCATAGTCAGTGACAAATAGGGGCTTTTTTGCCCCTCAGGTGGGACAACTCCTGAATGTATTCTCTACTGTCTCATAGAGATACCCAGCAGGACTGCCCTCAGTTACCCAGAGTGCTTGGTGCTCATTAACTTACCCTACATTGACTTTCTTCCCTTTCCTGCCTCACTTGTCCACTCTCCTGATGGGTGCTTCCTGGAATCACTTTCCAGATTGAACTTCTGAGACATTCACCCTGAGACAGCAGACAAACACAAGGTGAGTGAAATAACCAGCAAATCATCCAGCTTGTTTAAAGAGAGCAGAATGTATAAGGTAAGTAATAGTGGAGGCAGTAAAGTTTTTGGCTTTTTACTCTGTGCTGGGAATTACATAAAGCACTTTTACCCATTCTATTACATTTAGTAATCAGAAAACCCTTCTAAGGTAGGCACCATTGTAACTTAGAAGTACAGAGAGGTTATATTGCTCAATATCACACATCTATCTAGTGGGGAAAGCAGAATTCAATCGCAGCACTCAGAGATGCAAAAACTATTTTGAAACAGTGCTCCCTGCCTCCCTGGTGTTGTGTGGTTATTGAATGACAATCTGCAGAGTTTCTACCTACCTGGAGGGGCACTGAGTAGCCAAGGAAGTTCCTGAGACAACTGAGGAAGAGCAGAGGGGCTGCCTCAGGTTGGGTGGTGATTCTGACAAGAAAGAAGAGTGTTAACACTGTGAGCAAAAGCCAAGGTCTGGAAACATCAGAGGATATCCAGTCATTCAGGGCCCTACCCAGACACCTCCAGGACATCTGTAGTCCATGTGTGGCCACTATTTGGGGAGTAAAAATTAAAATCTATGTTCTGATTCCATAGACAAACCTCAATCAGAGTCCTGGCCCCATCATTACGGTTTCTGAGATTTTGAGTGAGGTGAGTTATCTCCATTCTTTGAATTTCAGGCATATTATTGGTAACAATATAAATTATTCCATGAGGTTGTTGTGAGAATTAGCAAAATCAATGTGTTTCAAGAACTTTGTCTTTTGCTTGGCATGTTCAATTTTTGTTAGCTGTTATTGAAGCATTATTAAAGCCAGGAACTATGTCTTATGCATGTAGGCTGACCCTTTTCACATCTCACAAAATTTAGCCTCTTCACAAAATTCAAGTACACAAAACATAATATTGCTTTATTGAAGATTTGTGGGACGAACATACAGAATGAATAAATAGTTGAATTCTTGACAAGTTGTCCTAATAAGACCTGTTTCTCTGATCCTTTATTACTTAGCTGTCCGGGTCTTGTAAGACTGCCGGTTGGTGAGCGAAGAGATGCAGGTCATACTGGGAATATACCCTGGCCTGGGAGAAGGCCCACCTTCCTCTTACCCTGGAAGAAGCTCTAGTGGGAGTCCTTCTGAAGGCCACGTTAGTGGGTACTGCTGTATATTTTGGCAGGTGCAGGAATATAAAGAAGTCAGAAAGGACATGCTTAGCCACTAAAAGGCGCACAAGTAGAGTAACCCACAAGTTTGGTGCTAACTCCAGATGGCTTGGATTTTAACCTGTTATAAAACGTTCTTCTATAAAACCCTTTATATTCATATAATACCATTTTTTTTTTTTTGGCCTTAAGTGGAATTTGGAACACAGTTTTTCTGCAAATTGTCGTCCATATACTTGGGGATATTTTACATTGCAGTTCAATTTAGTTAGGTGTAAAGGGTGTTTTGCACTTAATCCCAAATTTGTGCTTGGTCTTATAGAGGAATCCAGAGAAATGCAAGCCACATTTCCTTCCTACAAAGCCTATAATTTCACCAGGGGGAAGAAAAGAGGGAACTAGCATGTGTTTAATGCAAGGGAAGACGGAAATGGCTGTGAGTGGGAATGTTCCAAGGAAGAGGGAAATGGAATGTGAGTTTGGGTGTGTAATATGGTTGTGATTTAGGTGAAAGCTTAAGGTGATATTCACAAAGAAAGGAACAGCATGGGCAAAGGTAGAAGAAGGAATAGGAAAGATTTGTGTATGTGACAGTGAGCATAGTGTCCTGGCAGGGGTGGGCATCACTGAAGGTAGACTTGGGAAAGAGAAGTGGACTGTTGCTGGGTGGGGCTTTAGCTGTCAAAGGGAGGCAGTGTCCTCCAAACATTGTTCCAGACTACCATCTTTTCACTTCTATTTGGTGCAACAGGATCTCAGCTGTCTTCTGGAATCCAATCTGTACTGCTTACATTCGATGAAGTGATATTTTAAAAAAATACCGGACTAACTGTGTTACCTCCCTGCTGAATCCTTTTCCTAGGTTCCCTTTGCTTTTGGGAGAAAGGCAAAACCTTTAACATGACCTACAAAGGCTCTTGTTCTTGCCAACCTCCCAGCTTCATCCACCCCTTTCACACTCTCTTCACTCTCCCTCTTTCACACTCATCCTCAGGCTCTTTGTTCAGCCATTCTGGCCTTGATTCAGTTTCCCAGTGATCCCTTCCACCCCACCGGAAGCCTTTGTCTGTGCTACTTCCTCTAACCAGAAGGCTTTCCCCCTCCACTTATCTCTTTGACCTAGTTAGCCAGCCTCTATCTTACACAGTGCAACTCACACAAAGCTTTCTAGGGGATGCTTTCCCTAACTCCCCAGAATATATCCCGTGTTGTATGTTCATAAAACACCCTGTGCCTCTGTCTTATAAGACAGAATCTCAATTTGTGCTTACCAGTTTATTTACTTACCTGTTTTTATGCCACCCTCTTCTACTGGACTGTAAACACTAAGAGGAAAGAACACTTCAGTTTGGTCTCCATTGTTTCTCCTGCATGTAGCACAGTGCTTGGCAAAGAGTTAACAATGATCTCCTGGATTAATGGATAGTTGAATGAATGGAATAGTGAGCAAATAATAAATTGACTCACGAGAGTTTAGTTCAAATTTGATATCTATTTTCTCTTTATTATCAAGTTTATTTGAGGAATATTAGTTGCTTGTTTTAAGAGCTTCGTATGTCTGTCTTCAGCCAGTTAGTTATTTCTAGAACTGTTGTTTATGTGTTGTGAAACCAATTCTACCCCAACCCTTATCTTTCATTCCTCTGAGTCTTGCTTGTTTTAAAAACGAACAGAGAAAAGTAAACACTCCAATTTTGTGGTTTAGTTCACATTTCACTTTCTCTCTTATTCTGAACATCTACTGATGTTTGAAAAACCAGACTTTTGCATTTATATTGCTATTTTCATTGACAGATATTTAAAAGCTTTAAAAACATGTATTAATACTCACAATAGCATTCCAAACTAGAAAAATATATCCACATTAAAGCTCCTTTTAGATACAGAGGCTGTTAACAGGTTCCCAATACAGTAGCAACAATTTCAAATCCAGAACGGGGTTTTTTTTTTTTAATTAAACCCACGATATTGACTGATGTTGAATTCCTCCAAGAGGCACCTGTCATTCTAAACCCAACAACAATGATATCTGTTCAGAGAATACATGGATTTATGAAATTCTGGCTTGAAAACTAAAGGGTTTGAAACATTTACAAAGAAGAAAGCACAAGATAACATTACTTAATTACTAACTTCTTGAGAAATATAATTGGATCTTTAGCTCTATAGTTTTTTCCTAATGTATACATATAAAACTATATATTTTCCTTAAAGCACAAGCTTTTGCTGCACGCTGTGAGTTTTGATATGCCATATTTTAGTCATTTTCTTTTCAAAACATTTTCTAATTTCCATTGGAATTTCTCTCTTTGACCATGTGTTCTTACAAATGTATTGCTTACTTTTCAAGCATGTGACCACTTTCTAATTATGTTTTTAAAAAATTTACTATTGATTTCAGCTTTAATTCCACTGTTGTAAAAAAAAAACATTGTCTGTATGATTTCAGTCCTTTGCAATTTGTTAAGACTAACTGCATGATCTAAATACAGAAATTTACAATTTTTGTAAATGTTCTGTGGGCATTAAAACACATATTCTTAAATGTGTGTAGTCTTACACATATGTCAACTAGATCAAATTTGTTGTATTATTCAAATCTTTTACCTTCTTCCTGATTTATATTAGGCTGTTTTGTCAATTACTGAGAAATGCTTACTAAAATCCCCAACTGTACTTGTGGATTTGTCAACTTAATTCTGCCAGTTTTTACTTACTATATTTTGATGTTATGCCATTAGTGCGTACATGTTAAGAATTCTTACATCTTCTGGGAAGGTTGGTACTTTCATCAGGAAATGTCTCTCTTTATCACCTTTCTCTAACCTCTTTTTTTGTGATTTTAACATAGCTATATTAGGGTTTCTTATTTGGTGGGAAGGTCATTCTGTGTGGTTTTCTACTTCCATCCTTTTATTTTCAACTTGTCTCCTTATGTTAAATGTGTGATTTCTAGACAGCATATAGTTTTTTATATCTGTTATTACAGTGTTTGTCTTTTTATTAGAATTTTTGGATTATTTACGTTTAATGTATTTGTTGATGTACAACAAATTTGTGGAGTTTTCTCATTGTCCCACCTGATATTCATTCCCAGTGTCTCCTTTCTAGTCATCTTTTGGGTTAATGTAGCATTTTCTTTTATTTTCCTTCTCTCTATTGGCTTGTTAACACATATTGTTTCATTATTCATTTAGTGGTTACACTATAGATAATAATATCCATCTTATTCTGTTGGTGTCATCTGTAATTTAGTACTTCTAAATTTACTGACAGTGCAAGGATGTTAAAACACTTGAACTCTATTTAACTTCTTCCATCTTTTTATGCTATTCTTGATGTGCCTTTCAATTCTATCTATATTTTAAATCTAACATGTCATTTTTATTGTATTATAAAGTCAATAGCAACTTAGATTGTCTATATATATATATATACCCTTTTCAGTGTTCTTCATTTCCTACAAGTGCATATCTCCGACTGAAATAATTTTTCTTCTACTTGAAGGAACATCCTTGGTATTTCTTTTAGTGTAGGTCTTCTGGCAGTGGAGATTATTTTTTGATATAAAATATATTTATATTGCCTTTATTTTTTATTCTGTGCATTTTACAAGCTTTTTATTTTGCCATAATTACAAATTTGCAAGAAGTTTCAAAACTGGCATAGAGAGTTCCCATGTAACCTCTATCCAGTTTCCTCTAATGGTTGCATTATGCATAATTGTGATAGAATTTTAAAGCTATCTCCCCAAGATTCCCATCCTGTAATTATTAAAACACTAATTGAGATAGTGCTGTGAAAGAATTGTGCAGATGTCACAAAATTTATGGATCTTAAAATAGCGACATTATCCTGGATTGTCTAACTGGACATAATCTAATCACTTGAGCCCTTGAAAGCATCTTGAAGTTTCTCCAACTGGAGTCAAGAGAGATGTGGTGGAAGAAGAACATGGGAGAAATGAAGTAAGAGCAGAGGTCAGAAAATTCAGAATGAGAAGGACATGGTCTGCCACTGCTTCTTTGAAGATGAAGGAAGGAGTCCATTAGCCAGGAAATCCAGGCAGCTTCTGGAAGCTAACAATGACTACAGCCAATAGCCAGCAGGAAAACAGATTTCCATCCTACCAACACAGAACCAAATTCTGTCAATAACCTGAAGGAGCTTGACCGTGGGTTTAACCCAGAACCTCTAGAAAGGAGTTCAACTTTGCCAACATCTTCATTTTGGCTCTGTGAAACCAAGAGCAGAGAATCAACTAAGTCATACTGTGCCCTGACTTCTGACCTACAGAAAAACTGTGAGATAATACATTTACATTATTTAAGGTCACTAAATTTATGGGATTTGTTACTGAAACCATAAAGAAATGAAAACAATATCCATCATCCAATATCAAATCTAGGAAATTGATATTGGTACAGTATGTGTGTAGAGTTCTATGTCATTTTAACATATGGAAATTTATGGAACCACCAACGCAAGAAAGATACAGAACTGTCATCATTACAAAGATCTCCCTCACGTTACCCTTTTATAGTCACACTTCCTTTCCCCCCTCCATTCCTAGTCCCTGGCAACTACTAATCTCTTCTTCAGCTCTATAATTTTTAAAATTTTGAAAATGTTGTATAAATGGAATTACAGGGTATGTGACTGAGGATGGTTTTGTTTTGTTTTTTCCCACTCAGCATTATGCCCTTGAGATCCATGTGAGTCACTGCATGTGTCAGTATTTTGCTTTTCTTTTTCTTTTTTTTCTTGTGGTATAAAACACACAACATAAACATAACCATCATAACTGTTTTTAAGTGTACAGTTCAGTATGTTAAATATATTCTCATTGTTGTGAGACAGATTCATTAGACTTTTTCATCTTGCGATTCCCATTAAGCCTCAATTCCCTTTTCTCCCTCCTCATAGCCTCTGGTAACTACCATTCTACTTTCTGTTTCTGTGAATTTGACTACTTTAGGTACCTCATGTAAGTGGAATCATGCAGTACTTGCCCTTTTGTGACTGGCTTAGCTCAGCGTCATGTCTTCAAGGTCCCTCCATGTTGTAAGTTTTCTTTTTATTGCTGAGCAGTATTCTGTGGTATGGATATACCAGTTTGTTTAGCCATTCACCATCAAAGGCCATTTTGGATGTTGCCAGCTTTTGGCTATCACAAATATAACTGATACAAACATTTGTGTACAGGTTTTTGTGTAGACATATGTTTTTATTTCTCTGGGATAAATGCCCAACTGTGCAATTGCTAGGTCAGATGGTAAATTAATGTTTAGTTTTAAAGAAACGATTAAACTTTTTTCAGAGTCGTTTACATCTTACATTCCGATTAGCAATGTGTGAGAGTTCCAGTATCTCCACATAATTTAATATTGTCACTTAAAAAAAAATTGGCTATTCTCAGATGTGTAGTGATGGTTCATTGTGCTCTTATTTGCATTCCCCTCAAGGCTAGTGATATTGGAAATATTTTCATGTGCTTATTTGCCATTTGTACCTCCTCTTTGGTAAAATACTTTATCATATCTTTTCCCATTTTCTAATTTGATTTTGCTTTTTTGTTGTTGTCTGCCATCAAGTTTTTAATAGTTCTTTAAATGTTCTAGATACAGTTCTTTGTGAGATATGTGGTTTGCACATATTTTTTCCTAGTCTTTAGTTTGCCATTTCATACACTTTTTAAATTAAAAAAAATTTTTTTATTAGTTTATTTTTGAGAGGCAGAGAGAGACAGAGCACGTGTGGGGTAGGGGCAGAGAGATGGGGAGACACAGAATCAGAAGCAGGCCCCAGTCTCTGAGCTGTCAGCACAGAGCCCGATGCGGGCCTGAACTCACGAACCTCGAGATCACAACCTGAGCTGAAGTTGGACACTCAACTGACTGAGTCACCCAGGTGCCCCTTTTTAAAAATTTTTAATGTTTATTTTTGAGACAGAGAGAGAGAGAGAGAGAGAGGGAGAGAGAGTATGAGTGGGGAAGATACCTCACTACTGATTGTGAGGGGGGGGGGCGGACAGAATTATAGGATCTTCCCTTCCCCCATGAATTCTACTAACACCACAACTTGAGAGACTTGTTATCAGTTGGTGGAAATGAATGTCACGTTTACCACTTGGTCTCTTCAGACACCACCATGCTGGGAGTTGATGGCACACCTAGTTACAGCTACTGAGGTGAAAGTCCTATCTCCCAATTGGCCTGTATTGGTAGAGATAGGACTGGGATCGGTTTTCTGTGATGTTTGCTTTGAGTAGGGTGATTCTTTTATAAGGTTTTCTGTATTGATAGGTTGCCCTTTTCCTGGTCATTTGGTTAGAAAGCAGTTTCCTTGAGACTTTGTTGCCTATACCCACTGATGTTCTGTGATGCTTCTTTAGGTTGTTTGTTTTTTCCCCTCTGATTCACATCTTAAATGTTTGCAACATAGGTTGCCAGAAATTGAAAATAAAAAGCTTTATACCAGTGTCATTATGTAAGGCTAGGGTGAATTTTTTCAAAACTGTGAATCCTTAGTTACCTCAAAGCCAAAATTTTACTGGAATCAGATGTTTCTATCTTATGTTCATAATGGATAAGTATCTTTTCTTTTAAATCCATGAATAATTAGGATGTATTCAAATCAAATATTTGTTTGCTTAACGTTTTTTATCATTAGCATATAATACTATATAAAGTATAATATCAATTTTCTTGATGTGTATTAGAAATCACGAGGGAATTGAAGACAAAAAGCTTCTTGGATTCAGTACTTAGAGCTGAGTAAAATATATTGGTTCTTTCATTTATTATTTACAAAGCAGTCTAGTATCCTGTGGGTGATAGTGGAGAGCATATGAGGGTAGAAATATAATGGCATTCACTCCACGTCATCTGCATGAATATCCTTTTGGCAAAACATTCTCAAGTATGGATTGCATATTTTTCAGGCATTTGTTTGTACTTGATTTTCAGATAGGAAAGTTTTTGGAATAAGGTACCTAATCTTAACATTTTCCAAATAACCACCATCCAGAATTTGTTCAAACAAGAGACAGTGCATAATTACCTCAGAGGTTGTTGCTCTTTGAAGTAGGAAGAAAAGGCAGTAGATGCCAGATTCAGCCATCAAGTACCCTTCTCTCTCCCAAGAATCTCCTAGAGATCTCCTCCTATAGGGTCATAGTTGGCTGTAAAGTGAATGACCTTATGTTGTTAAATCTTTACAGATTAGTGATTAGAAGTGTGGGCTTTGGAATCAGACAGAACTTGTTTTAAGTCTGAGTTCTGCCACTTACTAGATGCTTGACTTCAACAACCTATTTAGCATTTCAAAACCCATTTGTTCATCTAAAATGGGCAGTAGATGTTCTAATAATAATTTAATTGGATGTAATAATTAGAGTATGAAAGTGTTACTCTTAGCATAATATGTGATCTATACACTTTATCTTTTGGTTTATGATTATAAGGAAAGAAAGAGAAACAGCTATATAATTTAGAACATATCTCTTTTTCTGGATCTTTTTAAATATCAGATAAAAGAAAAATGGACCCTTCAGGGTTGTGTCTGGGGATTTTCACTGATACTGGGCCCTCTATCTTAGGAAACTCCTATGTTAGCACTATGCCTCTGGTTAGCACTATGCACATGGTCTTTGAGTTGGGTTAGCACATGACTCTGCAAAGACAAAAAAATAGATAGCAGGAATGTAGACCTTGAATGTCAGGTCAAAGCCTTGCCCATTTGACAAATGATAATGCCGTATATTGTGATGGTTAAAAATGTGGAAACTGGAGACAGATTACCTAAGTTTGAATCCCTCTACCAACAGCCAGCTATAAACTCCAGTTATTTTACTTCACCTCTTTGTTTGCCACTTTATCATATGTAAAATAGTGATAGTAACAAAATCTATTTTCTATGGTTGTTGTGCATATAAAAATATTAGCGGATGTGAAGCACACAGAACATTGCCTGGTATAGAGTAAGCATTTCATTAATATTAATTACTATTTAACTCTGATCCACACAGACTAGCACAGTATAGCAAGGCCTAGTCTGTTCCATTCCTACTGGATAATTTATTTGTTTTAACTAGGAAAGAGATGAAAGAATGAGGTTTTCTAGTGTTTATATTTTGTACTATGTGAAGATCATTTTTGTATGCTTACTACTTTGTAATATTTTTTAGAGAACTTGAGAAACTTGTTTCCCAGTGTCCCAATTGATAAAGAAAAAATTTATAACTAAACATCATTATTAGTAATTATTTTGTTTTTGTTAACAAAAGAAGCAATGATTTTATGGGGAGAGTGAGGATGAGTGTCCAGAGTTGACTAGGGATGCATGAGGGTGGTTCACCTTTCTACAATAGGAAGTGGGGCTGGTATTTAGTGCTGCCCAATATTTTCAATAGTTTGAGGAAAGAGGACTCCCCAGCAGAAGGCTGAGAACCTAATGTGTGTAATATCTGATTATCATTTAATAATATCTTTAGTAGAAAATGAAGGACAGTTTCTGACTGATAACTGGGTCTTTCATTCCTTGTTTTACAAAAGAACTATTCATCTACGTAGAGCCTAGCAAAGAGAAAGGAGTTTTTCCTTTACTTTTGGATTAAAAAAACCCACTTAACACAACATTCCACTAGTTTTACACAACTCATATTTTGAGTACACCTGTATTTTTTACTTATTTTTACTGGTATGTGAATAGACTCTAAAGAGAATACTCAAGTTTTAGGCTTGATTTTTTTTTTTTCTGAGTTGAATACATTACATTAAAACAAAACAAAACAAAACACTTTATGGAGATATAATTTTCCTGCAAATAAATATATATTTTTGAAATGTGAAATCTTCAATGGGTTTTGACAAATATATATACTTTTATAACTACCACTACAATCAATATAAATTACATTTCTATCAGCCCCCCAGATTCCTTCAAGTCCCTTTATAACTAATGACAACCCCATCCCCCTAAACCTCAGTCCCAGGAAGCCACTGATATCTTTCTCTCATTATAAATTTGGCCTTTTTCTTTTTTTTTTAAATTTCATATAAATGATATCTCATTTGTATTCTTTTGTGTTTGGCTCTTTTCCCTCAGTATATTGATTTTGAGATTCATCCCTATCATTGCATATATCAGTTAACAGTAGTTGGATCTCTCTCTTTTTTGCCATGTAGTATTCCATTACTTGAATGTACTATAATGTGTTTATCCATTTACCTGTTGAAGGACATATGGGTTAGTTTCAGTTTGGGCATATTATGAATAAAGCTGCTATGAACATTTGTTTATAAGTCCTTTTGCTATTGCATTTTCCCCCACTGATTTTATATAAATTTTATATATGTATGAAATACTCCATAGAAATATGAGAGGATATATGCAGGATATAGTTACATATATAGCCTGCCTTACTCTTGTTATTAAAAATTTTTGTTCTCTGTTTCCAAAGATGATGTGACGTTAGCCTTTGGGTATCAGGAATGTGGCAGTGTGCAATTTGTTTGGTGGTTACTATGTTGTTGGTTACCCAGAACACATGGGAATGACTATTTTTGGTGGTTGTTTCTGCTTTAGTTTTACACTTCTCTTGTGACACTTGTGACACCACTTGTGACATGGTTGGTAATGTCACACCTGAGAGGAGGTAGTGTGGGGTGTATTGAATACTTCCCTGAAGACCAGACTGTAGTGTTTCTTGCTGGGAGATTTTCTCTTCTTCCTCTGTTTTGTATTCAGCTTTAGTTTTTTTTTTTTTTTGTTTTTTTTTTTTTTACAAGCTCTTATTCACTGACCCCCTCGTGTTTCCCTAGCCATTAGCCTCAGCACTGAAGCTATTGGGAAAAGAGCCAGGAAGAACCAGCTGGAACGGTAGAGTCACATATTTCAAACCTTCCTTGCTTTTACCTTAACCCATGCAATATGTGAGATAAGCCTATAGTCCACATGAGAAATGGCTTAATTCCAAGAATCAGGGTCAATGATGTACTTATTCTCTAGATTACAGGGAAATTTCAACTTCTCAAATTTGGTGTTTCCTTTCATTTAGTTGCTGCATGTTTTTACACTCACTCAAATTCATATATTTGGGTTCTATCATGAATATCATCTTGAAATGCCTTCATACTCAGGAATCAAACCTCAAATACATCAGCATTCTTGGAAGCTAGTCAAACCCTCAAACCTCCAATAATATAAACCCTGAGAATCAAAGACAAGTAGATATAGCAGCATCATGACCTTCAGCTCTATTTGGGAAAGATTCGGAGCATTCAAAGGAGAAGCATATCGCTCAAGGTAGTAATTACTGAGCTCAACAGCCTATTGTTAGGATATTAAATTAAGGCCAAATAAGATACCTAACCAAACTGCCTCTTAAATATAGTGACTCATAGCCTAATTGATGTGAGAATCAAATAAATATTATAGAACTCCTTTAGGGTGAAGGAATTCCTTTGAATTTAAGTTTCATTTAATTCATTGAACCTCTTCAAAATTTTCTATAAATTGTCCAATAAAAAGCTTGAAGTCTTGAAAGAGTTTAAATCATCTTTTAAAAAAGGATGGTGAAACTCTTTCCCTTTTCCTCCCACCACATGAGAGGAGGAATGTAGTGCTGTAAATTCCCCTGTAATTTTAACCATGAGACCTAGATCTGGAGAAGAATGTCTAGTTAAAGAGTGCAAGCTGGCACTAAGCTGCCCAAAGCATATAAGAAGGTGGGCTTTAAAGAGTTCTTCCTGGGGTGTAGTTGAATGGAGGGACTTTACACGTTAAAAAAATCAGTCCCAGAGTAAATGTTCATTTAGTCAGCATGTGGTTTGCTTCCCTTATGACAGAGTGTTGGTTTGGTAAGTTCTTCTTCTAATTTGCTCTTCAGGTTTTATTTTACTTATAGGTTGCTTTTTGTTACACATTGGCAGTTTACAAGGATTTTTACCCATTAGGCAATCCTGATGACTTTTGCCACTATAACTAGATCCCTTCCAGTTATGTTGAGAGAGCATTACAGGAGGTCTGAATGGGAAGCAGAACATACAGAGTATTTGGCATCACAGAACAGAATTTTAATTCCATCTCTGCTGTATCTAGAGGTGTGTTTTTCACAGAATTGTTAGCATTTTGATTCTCTGTTTTCTTACTTTGAAAGAGAGGGTAAGAATAATTCACTTAGAGGGATGTTGTATAATTAAAAGAAATAATGTATGCAAAGAACCAAAGTTCTCAAAAAAGTTTACTTTGATATTTTATATTTGAGAGAACTATTTTTTAGCCTTCTCTTTGAAAATTGTTGCTTTCAGATTGAATGTGCCTCTAGGCACCTGTTAGAGGCAAGTTTTTGTTTGTTTGAAAAGGTAAATTCATTATAGGTCTATTATGTTTACAACTGTTTATCTGTAATGCATAGCCCTCAATTAAAACTACAAGTCATATGAAGTAATAAGACAATAAGAAAGAAAATTTTTTAAAAATATCAGACAACAGAAAGAGACCCATTTGGCCTCCAAAAAATGTAGCAATCAGACATAACATTTAAAATAACTATTCTTAATGTATTTAAGGAGTTAGAAGACGAGGCTGGGGATTTTAGGAGAGCCTAGTAACTCTTTAAATTCCAAAAGAGATTATAAAATTGAGAAATAGGATATCTGATATTGAGAAAACATGTGGAGGGTAATAGTAGATTAGATAAAGCTAAAGAAAAAAAAAAAAAAAACAGTAATAGGAGGACAGACCAGAATAAAATATCTGGAATGAAACCCAGAGAAACAAAAGAGTGTGGAAAATAGAGGAGAGGGAAAATACCTAAAGTATATAGCAACAAGGTCTTACATGGTAATTGGAATCCTAGAAAATTAATGTAGAGAAGCAATATTTGAAGTAATTCCTGAGATTTTTCCAAAACTAATTAGGGCACCAACCCTTAGTTTCAAGCTGTACACATTGTAACCCTAGGCATTATCTGTTTTCCTGAATGCCCATCATGGGGCCAAATAATACAATTTGATAGAGCTGGAGAATCACTGCTCATGAATGGAACTGAGAACAGTTAGAAATGGGAAATACCTGGGAAGATAAATTACCCCTTTATTTTTTCTTCTATTGAATACTCTGGTGTGGTTCATTCTTGCAACCCTTATAAAGAAGTTATAATGCCAGAAAGTAAATTCAGCTACTGAGTAGCCTGTCAGGTCTCTTGGCAGCTTGGTACAATGGCCAGTATCATGACACATTTCATTACAGTCTTTGTATATGTTTTTGCCTTATTTTTCTTTTTGCGTATCCATATCACCCTGGATTTGCACTTCTTAAGGTAATGGCACTTTAATCCATGTCACAGCATCGATGTCTGCTTTCTCGAACCAGGCAGAGGAACTCTATAAATCACAAGAAGTATAAATTAAAAGAAGGGTACACCTAAGTTACATCGTAGTATAACTTCCGGAAACCAGGAAAAGATCTTAAAGAAATGAAGATAGATGACCTTCAGAAGACCCACATTTTCACTGACAACAGACTACCCAACAAAAAGCAATGGAAGCCAGAAATACAGTAGAATATCTTTACATTGAAGAGAGGAAATATAGAACAACTTAGACTTTTATGCATAGTAAAAAAGATATATATATTCTTTATGGAAAAAGGTGATATAAATAAATTTCTGAAAACAACAGTAAGAGAATTCATCAATGGAAGATGCACACTGAAACAAATATTAAAGTTTATTTTTTCAGGTAGGAGAAAAATGATCCCAGATAGAAGTTTGGGAGGTGGGCAAAAATGCTATATGAAATTAAAAAAGATTCTTGAGAGGTGGGTAAATTACAGTAAAGTGTTCTAATTTTTCATTGTCCAGGAATAGGGCAGAAGTACCAGGCAATATTATACTATATTAAGTAATGAATGTATATTATAATCTCTTGAGTTAACTACTAAAATAATATTAAAATTAAGCCATTTTTTTTGTTGGGGAGAGGGAAAGAATAATAAAAAATTCAGTCTAAATGGAGGGGCATTCACTTTTGAATATACCCTCTCTGTAAAGAGAGCTTTCCTACTATTCTTCCTTTCTAATCTTACATTCTAATAAACTTTTGCCTGCTGCTCAAAAAAATAAAGGAAGGAAGGAAGGAAGGAAGGAAGGAAGGAAGGAAGGAAGGAAGGAAGGAAAGGAGAAGAAAATATTACAAAACCTGGTAGAAAACATCTCTGTAAATTACATTAGATTTAAACTATTATATTTGTGATTATACTATATGTAAATGGGCTCAATCCTCCAATTAAAACACAAAGATTGTTAGTTGGATAAAACAAAAGCACCTCCAACTATAGCTGTTTGTAAGAAATGCCTCTCAAATACAAACATACAGATAAATTAAAACTATTGAAAAATAGCTACCAAAAAACACTAAACAAACAAAAAATAGTATCATTACATCATCAGACCATATTCATTAAGAATATTTTCACAGAGAAAGAATGTCATGATAAATGGTGATAAAAGATTGACCTCATCAAAAGATGTAACAATTATAGTATACAGTTAATCCTTGAACCATAAGGGAGTTGGTGCATTGACCCCCACCCACCCACCAATCAAAAATCCACGTATATGGGGGCACCTTGGCAACTCAGCCAGTTGAGCATCTGATTCTTTTTTTTTTTTAATAATATATGAAATTTATTGTCAAATTGGTTTCCATACAACACCCAGTGCTCATCCCAAAAGGTGCCCTCCTCAATACCCATCACCCACCCTCCCCTCCCTCCCACCCCCCATCAACCCTCAGTTTGTTCTCAGTTTTTAACAGTCTCTTATGCTTTGGCTCTCTCCCACTCTAACCTCTTTTTTTTTTTTTTTTCCTTCCCCTCCCCCATGGGTTTCTGTTAAGTGAGCATCTGATTCTTGATTTCAGTTCAGGTCATGATCCCAGGGTTGTGGGATCAAGCCCCACATCGGTCTCCGCATTGAGGATGGAGCCTGCTTAAGATTCTCTCTTTTTATCTTTCCCTCTGCCCCACTCCCCTACTTGCACACATGATCTCTCTCTCTCTCTCTCTCTCTCTCTCAAATTTAAAAATAAATTCATGTATAATTTTTGACTTCCCCAAAACTTAACTACTAATAGCTTCCTGTGACCCAAAGCCTTACTGACAACATAAACAGTCAATTAATACATATTCTGTATGCTATATGTATATATTATATACTATATTCTTTAAGTAGGCTAGGGAAAAGAAAATGTTATTAAGAATATCATAAGAAAGAGAAAATACCTTTACAGTACTATATTGTAAAAAATTCTTACATCAGTGGGCGTGTACAGTTCAAACTTGTGTTGTTCAGAGGTCAGCTGTACATTTAAAAATCTATCCTCAAATATATAAAATAAATGCTGACAGAATTAAAGAGAGGTTTGTCCAAATGTATAATCATAGTGGTATATTTTAAGATACTGCTCTCAACAATTAACAAATCAAGCAGATAAAAATTAGTATGTTGTTTATAAGTATTTTTTTAAAAAATTTTTAGTGTTTATTTTTGACAGAGAGAGAGAGAGAGAGAGAGAGAGAGAGAGAGAGAGAGAGAGATCATGAGGGGGGGAGGGGCAGAGAGAGAGGGAGACACAGAATCCCAAGCAGGCTCCAGGCTCTGAGCTGTCAGCACAGAGCCTGATGCGGGGCTCGAACTCACAGACTGTGAGATCATGACCTGAGCCGAAGTCAGACGCTCAACCGACTGAGCCACCCAGGCGCTCCTAGTATGTTGTTTAAATAACTCATGGATCAAGAAAATATTCCAAATGGGAATTATGAATCTTTTGAATTGTGAACATAAAAGAACTAATCTAAATATTGTGAGATGCAGATATAGCATATTTAAAGAGAAATCTATAGCCTCAAGTGGGTATAAAAAATCCTGCAAATCAATGAGCTAAGCATCTATTTCTAAAAGTAAATGACTAACAAATTAAATCTAAAGAAATGTGAAGGAAAAAATAATAAAGGGCAGAAATTAGTTAACAGGAACAAACATACATTAGAGAGAATTTACAATGAAAAAAATTAGCTCTTTGAGAAGATTAATAAAATTAATACCCTGATTAAAATAATGTGTATAGAAAAAAGCATAGGAAAAAATGAGAGAAAAGGTACACAAAATTATAGACAAATAATAGACACAAATAACCAATACCAGGAATGAAAAATGGACATTACCATATATTCCATATGTATTAAAAATGAAATGAGAAACTTAAGAACAATTAGATGCCAACCCATTGAGAAATAAAGATGCAATGCACATATTCCTGGAAAGTCATAACTTACTGAAACTGACACAAAAGAAAGAGAAAATATGTGTAAATGTGTGTAAATGCTATAAATATTAAATACATTGGCT
This sequence comes from Leopardus geoffroyi, assembly GCF_018350155.1. NCBI lineage: Eukaryota > Metazoa > Chordata > Mammalia > Carnivora > Felidae > Leopardus > Leopardus geoffroyi. The sequence continues at coordinate 140,779,238 of NC_059328.1, forward strand.
CTTTAAATAAAAATCTTTCCACACGTAAAATGCTAGACCAAGAAGTCTGCACTACTTAATTCTACCAAATATTTTAAATAAGAAATTAAGATAGCTAATACAAACATCTTCAAGAATAATGAAAAAGAAACATTATGAAGCCAGCTTAACTCTGACAACAAGTCTGGCAATGGTACAATGACGAAGAAAATTACAGATCATTCTCACTTCTGAACATAGATAAAAAATCCTGACTAAAACAATAGCAAACCATATATATACAGCAAACTATGAAAAGAGAGAATTGACCAACTTGAGTTTTTTCTTAATGTTTATTTTTGAGAGAGAGAGAGAGGCGAGAGCTGGGGAGGGACAGAGAGAAATGAGGACAGAGGATCTGAAGTGGGCTCTGAGCTGACAGCAGACAGCCTGATGTGGGGCTCAAATTCAAAAACCACGAGATCATGACCTGAGCCGAAGTTGGAAGCTTAACTGAACCACCCAGGGCCCCCATCAAGCTGGATTTTTTAACTTTTCAAAATTAACCAATATAAATCACCACATTAATAAGAAAGAAAAATAATGTGAGCACATAAATCATGCAAAAAAGTTTCTGATAAAACTCATGATAAAAAGTTTAGCAAGTTGGGATCAGAAGAACTCACCTTTAATTTAGTAAATGATGTCTACATAAAACCTGCAAATATGATATTTAACGGTGTAGTTAAAACTTGCCCTCTGTTATCAGGAGTTATAGAAAAATGACTCCTATCACCCTTGATGTTCAAGCATGTTGGAATCCTATTCAATGAATAAGTGAACAAAATGAGTAAAATACATAAGTATTAGAAAATTAGAAATAAAGCTGTTATTATTTTGAGATCACATGCTTGCATATATAGAAATTAAAAATTCTGCAAACAAGTTATTATAATTAATGAGCTTAGTTACATGCCAAATGTAAGTTAAATATGAAAATTTAATTGTATTTCTCAATATCATTAATGGACAATTAGAAAATACATTTTGGGGCACCTGGATGGCTCAGTCGGTTAAGTGTCCGACTTCGGCTCAGGTCATGATCTCGCAGTTCATGAGTTTCAGTCCCGCATCGGGCTTCGTACTGACAACTCAGAGGCTGGAGCCTGTTTCAGATTCTGTTTCCCTCTGTCTCTGCTGCTCCCCCCCCACCCCCCTCAAAAAGAAAGATTAAAAAAAATTAAAAAAAAGAAAATACATTTTAAGAAGGATACCATTTATGATAAAAATACTATCTCCTTAGACATAAATTGAATTAAAGATATGCAGTATCACTTCAAAGAAAACCATAAAACATCATTTATAGAAATGAAAGAAGACCTAAATAAACCTAGTGATATACCATTGTAAGGACTTGGTATTGTAAAAATGCCATTTCTTCTCAAAATTATCTATAGTTTCTATGCATTATTATGAAATACCTTAAGAAATTGTATATGTTTATATGTAGGTGTGTGTATGGCCCCTGACATGCTGATTCTAAATGTTTTTGGAAACACATAGAACTAAGATTAGCCTACACACTTATAAAGAATAACAGGATGGCAGTTATTTTCTTGATAGGATATCAAAAATTAATAAACAGGTTTACAAATTAGGTTAATGCATTATTAATTCAAATTGACTAATAGAAGAAAATGGAGAGCTTGGAAATGGACTGACCACAACACATAAGGATACTTAATCCATGATAAATTCTCCAGCGCAGTGCACTGCAGGGAAGTTTTTCTATCAGTGGTGCTGAGTAAAATGAATATGATATAGAAAAGATAAATTTGACCTCTACCATACACCATACACCAACATCAATTCCACAGGGTTAGTAAATTTAAATGTACAAAACAAAATAAATAAGCTTCTAGAAGAGAGTAGAGGAGAAAGTATTTATTCTCTTTGACAGAAAAAGATAACCACAAAGGAAGGATTTATACATTTCAAATATTAAAAGTGTTTATCAAAATATAGAATGTAAAGGCAAACTACAGAAGACATTTACTGCACGTATAACTGATAAGGGGCTTTTGTATCCTGACTATATAAATAGTACAAATTGGTAAGCAATGTATGGATAATGATGAAAACACTGGAAAGACTTGCACAGGTATTTTACAAAACAAGATGAACAAATGACCAGTAATCCTAAGAAATGTTCATTAAGTCTAAAAAATACATGGAGCACCTGGGTGGGTCAGTCAGTTAAGCGTTGACTTCAGCTCGGGTCATGATCTCGTAAGTTCAAGCTCCACATTGGGCTCTATGCTGTCAACTCAGAGCCTGGAGCCTGCTTCAGGTTCTTTGTCTCCCTCTGTCTGCCCCTTGCCTGCTCACACTCTGTTTCTCTCTCTCTCTCTCTCTCAAAAGTAAATAACCATTAAAATTTTTTTCCTCTTAAAACTGTAAATTAACACCAAATGATATACCACTGCATATCTGTTAGAGTAAATAAAAATCAGGTTCTCAACAATACCAAATGTTGGCAAGGATGTGGAGCTACTGGAACTCTTTGTGAGTGGGAGTTTAAATCGGTACAGCCACTTGGATGACTACTGTTTGATATTATCTACTGTGCCCTATGGCCCATCAGTTTGATTATTAGATCAATACACAACAACAGGAGTGCAAGAGGGTTTATAGTAGCATACTCTTAAAACCTCCAAATAACTGGAAATAACTCAAATATCAATCAACAGTTGACTAGATCAATAAACTATCAAATCTTAATACAAGACAATATTATGCAGCAATGAATATAAGTGAAATATAGCTACATCTAGTAACATGCATAAATTTCCTGAACACAATATTGATGGAAAAATACCAGTTATAAAGGAATATATACTGGATGGTTCCATTTATACTCAAATACAAGCAAAATTGAATTATAATGTTAGAATTCAGGATATTGATTACTTTTGAGGAAGAAGAAAGAATAAAGATTGATGTGAGGCCATGAAGAAAACTTTTTTGTGGTGCTTATAATTTCCTGTTTCTTTGGCCAGGTTGGTGTTGACATTGATGTGTATTTTATGAAAATTTACTGAGTGGTACATTTATTTTTGTGTAATTTTCTATATATGTATTATAATTCACAATGATATATTTAAAGTATCGCACTGAAAAGAGTTTCAGGTGTATTTCATAACATGCAAAGGATAATTTTCATTTCCTTATGGTTTTCATGTTTTTTTTTTATTTGTTTTGTTTGTTGCTTGTAATTTTAATGGAAAGCAAAGGTGGCCATAGACATCTTTGTTAGGACTACTGATCCACAACGTACAGATTATTTCTAATTCTCACAATGTGCCTTTGGGTCAGTGTTACCACCATTTCCTAGAAATGGTGAAGAAAGTGAGGCTCAGAAAAAGTTAAGTGATTTTCTCAGAGCATTCTACAATACAAGGTGGGATCTGAGAAGGTTATGGAAAATTGAAGAGACAAATGTACACTCAACATGAAGCAGAAAGCAATAATACTTTTCCTTCAGTTCACTATTTATGCCCTGTTGCCCAAATGTACAATATTTTTAACATATGTATATTATTTTATCTCTAGAAGTTCAATTTAGGTCTGTTTTTAAAAATACCTCACAAGTCTGTAATCTCAAGCTTTACTCTGCTTTCTTGAACTTATGGGATACAGTTATAATAAATGTTTTAATGTCCTTAACTACTGGTTTCATCGTCTGTGTGGGTGCTTCACCAGTTTCAATTGCTTGGTCTTTCTCCTCATTATGGGTGCTGTTTCTCTGCTTCTTTGCATGCCTGGTCACTTTTTTACTGAACATCAGACATTGTAAATGTTTCCTTTTGGGGAACTAGATATTTTTATACTCTTAAGCTTTGTTCTAGGACGCAGATCAGTTGCTGGGAGGTGTTTGGTCCTTTCAAGACTTGCTTTTAAGCTTTGTTAGACAGGACCAAAGTAGCCTGCAACTACTGAGGCAGAATCCTTTGGAGGACTCTTCTTCCATGGATTGTGAGGTTTCCCTACTCTGACTGAGGGGAATACAAACTAGGATACAAATAAGTCCCATCATTGGGAGAGCTTCAGTGATTTCCTCCCTTCTCCTTTTGGGTGGCTCCTTCCCTGGCTGTGATAGGATTTGCTTACATGCATCCACTGATCACCACTCAGTTCAAGACTCAAGGGGGGGCCCTCTCCAGATATCTGGAACTTTCTCTCTATATAGCTTTTCCGTTTCCAATATTCTTCTCTGTACTGTAAATTATAGTTTCTAGGTCTCTGTCGACTCGCAGCCCTGTCATCTCAACGCAGGGAGACTATGTGGGTCTCCCCTGTCTCCACTGCAGCCTGGAAAGTCTTTCCAGGCAGTAAGTGAGGGTAATTGTGGGGCTCACTTCTTATGTCTCCCCTCTCAAGGATACTGATTTTGTGCAGCTTGAGGTCCAGTGTCTGAAAACCATTCTTTATATGTTTTGTTGTTTCTTTTGTTGTTTGCTTTTGTTTATTTCAGGCTGGCACTTAAAGCCAGTCCCTGTTATTACATTTTGGCTGGAAAAAGACATCAAATGTGTTTAATTTGATTGCACCCTGTCTTGTTTTCCACAAGTGAAATGTATCTACCATATGTGTCACATTACACTAATTGGAAATCATCTGTCCACCTATTAATGGCAAGTATTCTAAGAGAATTCATTGTACTTTGTGGGTACCAAGGTCTTCATATAATTGAGCTGTAACACATTTTTTATATTAAGAGCAGATATTCCCCTTCCTTTCTCCTCAAAGCTCCTCCAAAATATTCACCTTTTACTGTTTGGTGACTACACAAAACTTGAGCTTCATTTGATTGTTAGTGAACCACATGATCCATCTAAAGTATAACATGGGTCCAGACTCCAGCCATAAAACAAGCAAAACTAACAAAATATGTTTTAGAAAGAAAACTAATGTTTATTCAATACCTACCGTCTGGTAGGGACTATACTAGGAGCTCTTATGTTCATCATCTGTGGGAATCTCATGGCACCCCCATTGATGGGCAGCATTATCCTTATTTTATTTTCATTGATATTCATGCCAAATTTCCAAATAAATCATAAGTGTTCCAAATGCAGCAGTTATTACTTCAATTCTTGGTATCTAACTAATGCTAGATAAACAGGTTAGACTAAGTCTTCCCAGTGAGTGTGATGATATCATCATTACCTCAAGGAGAATCTGAAGTGACAAATCATATGGTTAAAATTTAGCATGCATTCATGATGCACTATTTGGGTCCCAATGAACTATTCCCTGCTGCTGCCTTGCAGGAAAGCTAGTCCTAGGAAAGAGTTCCTTTTTCTTCTAAGACATAGCTTATTCCATTCTCAACATTCTTTTTCTTTTCACTTTAGAAACAGGCCTATTAATCATCATTTTGAATCATGGTTATGCAAGGCTAAACAATTCCAACTTACAAACTGATGGAGTTTGGCAAACCTACTCCAATTTCCAGGACAGCATCTAAGCACAGTGCACCTGCCTACAACTTCACCTGAACTCCTACTTTGCCAAGTGCACTTTCTCAAACTTTGCATGGCTGCGAGCCAGGACCGGGATGCCGTCAAACCCAAAACAGATCTCATTGCTTATAGAATTCCCTACATGCAAACTTATGGGCATTACAATATAGACGTTACAATTAACATTATGGGTCCTTGAGTGAGACTGATAAGTGAATCCATATTTTTTTCTTTGTTTCTCCCCCCAGCTTTAGCATGCGTTCTACCCCCTCCTTCAGTGTCCAGTGCTTTCTCCTGCCACTTGACTACCACAGTTTTTAGTTCAGTTAGGTTGTAGAAAGTGGGGGTGGATTCATTATGAAGAAAAACCTAGCCCCTATTTGTATATTACCTAATTAATAGATCACCTTTGTCAGGGGACACAGTGACTGAACCAAACTAAAGGGAACATTTCTTAAGGAGGCCAGGAGGCAAGATAAAATCTTTCTCACATCCCACTTTACCAAAATAGCTGCTAACTTTACTCTTTCTACATGGAAGACCTGTCAGTCTTCTTTGCAGTCTCTAGAGTATGATTTGTCTCATATGCATTCTTTTTTTGTAGATCATATTTTAAAATTAATTAGCACTTATTGTGGGCTTATTATTGGTTTGGCACTCAGTAAGAAGTTTCACAATTTCTTTATACCTCACCAAGCCTCAAAGACAACTTGTGAAGTAAATATTTTAATCCTTACTTTATAGATAAGAAAACTGACACTCAAAGAGGTTAAGTGACTGTTGAAGTTCTCCCAGTAAGCTGCAAAGATAAGACTGTAATCTCCATCCAGTTATTTCCACTACACACAGTTTGGGAGAAAAAGTAATTAATATCAAGATTCATAGGCTGTGTGCATTAAGCTGCCCACTTATGCCCAGAGGGTCTATTATTATATTTATAAAGCACAGGATTATATACACAGTTTGCAGTCAGATACATATAAAGATAAAACTACTTAGTTCATAGTGCTTTGATCTAGCAAGGGAAAGATCTTTCCTGAATTTACAGAGCAGATTGTGAGGCATGCTCCCTGGAGGTAAATAAGGAAAGAGAAGTGATATTAGTAAACTTTTTAAAACTAGCTGTGTAAAGAGAATATCTGGTGATGATGCACAAAGCTTTATTACGTTAAAAGTATAGTCTGACTTATGTAAAAATATTACAACAGGATTACTTCCTGGTTGTTCATGAATGCATTCAGCTTCCTTATTGAGCATATACTATTTTTTACTGTATGAAGAAATTTTGGTGCTATTTTAACCAGCTGAAGTTCCACCTGCCTTTTTATATCCGTTATTTCAGGAGTTGATGTTTGCTGAAGATAAAATCAGAGGGAAAAATTGTATTTATTTTTATGGTTTTAGTTGTTTAATCTGTATAGAAATGTATAGCTCAAGAAAGTTCCTGTAGCATATATAAGTAAAATGTTGTAGGAAAATGTTAGGTTTATTGAGAAGGCCATGTTATATTTTTCTTAAGTTGAAATAGGAAAGTAGGAAGACTTACAAGTGTTTTCCTCTTCATTATTACTTCCCAAAAATTTACAAAAGAAATATGTTATAAAATAATTCAAATAAATTAGAGGTATATCTCAGAAAGAAGATGCCACCTTATCTTCCTATCCCTTCCTCTTCTGTCAGCTTTACTCCCTTCCCCAGAGGCCACCATCATTAACAGTGTGGAGTATAACATTTCAGGAATAATTTTTCCTAAGAACTCATAAACCACACACACACACACACACACACACACACACACACACACACACCTGGACAACATATTTAATCTGACCTCATTATTCATTAATAAGGCATCAGCACAGTGTTGATACATTGCTATCTTTTACTATCAAATCTAATTAACCATCTGTCTCATGGAGAAAACTGGTGAGTTCTGATGACAAAATCTCCTGAGAGATTGTCAGACAGTTCAGGCTGGGATTATTTGGTCCATTTGCTTTTGTGACTCAACAGATGAGTTAATAGGTCACAGTATCTTATTCAATTTTGGCATTTGTTTTGTCCTTATATCTTGGTTTGAGTAATTTTCAGACCTTCTTGTTGCTGATGCCTTTGTTGTAGATTTGGGGAATTAGAAAATATAATTGTATGTGTCATATCTTATTGTGTTTGTTTTTCTAGAGAGATATATCCAAAAGATAAATCTGTCTTTTGGGTATTTTCCAACAGTATGGACCATTTCTAGAGAGTGGCTGTGATGAAACAGTTACCACCTCAGCCTCTGTTGTCAGAGTCTTTAGCCCCTCTACCTTCTGGCTGCAGGATCCAATTCTTTCCCTTGCTTATGCCCAAAACCTCTGATTCATCCCTGACCTCTCTCTTCTCTCACTCCACACCCTATATATCTGGCTATCCCTTTGTCTTCACTTTTCATATATAAACCTACCATTTGACCACTTATCACTACCACCATTCTTACCATTCTATTCTGAAGCACCATCATCTCTTGGCTGAATTTCTACACCAGCTGTCTAACTAGTCTCCCTGCTTCTCCCTTAACTCCCAGACTGTCTATTCGTAACCTGGTTCTGGAGGGATCCTTTTTTTTTAAGTTTATTTAATTTATTTTGAGAGAGAGAGAATGTGAGCAGGGGAGGGGCAGAGAGAGAAGGAGACATAGAATCCCAACCAGGGTCCACACTATCAGCGCAGAGCCTGACACGGGTCTCAATCTCATGAACCATGAGATCATGACCTGAGAGTCTGACACTTAACGGACTGAGCCACTCAGGCACCCCTAGACAGATGACACTTTATTATCAAAGATAAACATAAGCAGTTACTAAAGAAAGGACCACTAGGCATGTTAGAAGAATAATGAATGATCCACATTCGTTAAAGTACAGAGTTCATGCAGGGAAATGGTGCTGGGAAAGCCAACAGCAGGCTGGAGCTGGGTTATGGAGGACCTTAAAGATTTATTTAAATGGGAAGCCACAGATTGTTTTTAAATAGGTGAATGACTTCAAAATGGAGCTTTAAAATGTTAACCTGGAAAATTTTCTTTTTATGTATCTTGAGATCATGACCTGAGCCAAAATCAAGAGTAAGATGCTTAACCACCTGAGCCACCCAGGCACTGGAGTGCTTCTTAAACCTGCTATTCCCTGCATTAAAAGCATCAGCAGAACCTGAGAGTTCATTAAGACCCTACCCTAGACCAATCTGCATTTAAAAATTTTTTTGAGTGTTTATTTCTTTTTGAGAGACACAGAGTGTGAGCTGGGGAAGGGACAGAGAGAGAGGGAGAGTGACACAGAATCCGAGGCAGGATCCAGGGTCTGAGCTGTGACCACAGAGCCCGACACGGGGCTCGAACTTACGAACCGCGAGACCGTGACCTGAGCCGAAGTTGGACACTCAGCCCACTGAGCCACCCAGGCACCCCCGACCAATCTGCATTTTAACAGGATCTCCATGTACTATAAGACTATCTGTGGTAAAAGGTCATTAGTCTGTTCTCTGTATTTATGGGTCTGTTTCTACTTTTTGTTTGTTTAGTTTGTTTTGTTTTTTAGGTTCTATATATAAGGGAAATTGTATGGTATTTTTCTTTCTCTGTATGACTTATTTCACTCAGCATAATTCTCTCTGGGTATATCCATATTGTTGCAAATGGCAAGATCTCATTGTTTATAGTCGAGTAATATTCCATTGTGTGTTTGTGTGTGTGTGTGTGTGTGTGTGTGTGTGTGTATATATGTATACCATATCTTCTTTATCTATTCATCTATGGATGGACACATGGGTTGCTTCTATATTTTGGCTTTTGTAAATAATGCTTCAGTGAACATAGGGGCACTATGTCTTTTTGAATTAGTGTTTTCATTTTCTTTGAATGGAATACCCAGAAGTGGAATTAATGGATCATACTTAATTCTATTTTTAATTTTTTTGAGCAAACTCCATCCTATTTTCCACAACAGCTGGACCAATTTACATTCCCACCACCAATGTGCAAGAATTCCTTTCTTTCCATATCCTCACCAACATTTGTTGTTTCTTGTCTTTATGATTCTAGCCATTCTTATAGGTGTAAGGTGATATCTCATTTCGGTTTCAATTTGTACTTCCCCAATGATTAGTGATAGTGAGCATCTTTTCAGGTGTCTGTTGGTCATCTGTATGTCTTCTTTGGAAAAAATGTCTATTCAGGTGATCTGCCCATTTTTAATTGGCTTTGGTTTTCATGGTGTTGAGTTGTAAAAGTTCTTTATATATTTTGGGTATTAAGCCCTTACTAGATATACCATTTGCTAATATCTTCTCCCATTTAGTAGGTTGTCTTTTTGATTTGTTGATAATTTCTTTTGCTGTGAAAAAGCTTTTTATTTTGATGTAGTCCCAATAGTTTATTTTTGTTTTTGTTTCCCAATTGCCCTTAGGAGAAATGTAGAAAAATGTTGCCATGGCCGATGTCAGAGATATTACTGCCTACATTTTCTGAAAAAACACCTAACCAACCAACCAACCAACCATCCATCCAGCAAAACAAAAACAACAAACCTTTGCATCCATCATGGACCAAAACTTTTGTAAAATGCAAAAAAAGTAAAAAATTGTTTTACCAAACATATAATTAAAAACATGAAAAACAGATATAAAAATGTAAGCCCTACCTCTGTATTATTTGATTTAACAGACCTAAAGTTCCCCTCTCAAACCGTTATAGATGTTTCTAGCTAGATACTTCCTCCCAGTGTCTGCACTAAGGTTTTTGCAGACGAGTTTATGGACTGGCATCTGCCCAAGGGCCACTCTCTCTGCTCTCAGCTTTAGCTGCGCTCCCCAGATGTCACAGGTGTACTCTCTACTCGGGCCTGTTTTCTCACTGTTCCCTCTGCCTGCAGCACTCTTTCCTAATTACCCACCTGGCCAAACCCATCACTTTCTCAGTTCTTTGCTCAGTTGCCACCTTCTCATGGCCTTTGTACCTGCTCTTCCTACTGTTTCAAATGTTCTTGTATTTCTCTTTCCTCTTGTCCCTGGGTCTTTCTTTAAATGTTGATGACTCAGTTTCTTTATCTATTAAGTGAGGATAACAATAAAACCAAAAATATAGGGTTGTTGTGAGGATTAAATAAAATTCTATTTGTAAGGAACTTAGAGCAGTGCCTAATAACATATTGGTATTATAAAATATTTAATATTATTAATAATTAATATAACTTAAATACAGAGATGAAGGCCTGCTAGCTGTGGTTACTTCTGGGAAGGGGACTGGGATTAATGGTGTGAAAGAAAAGATTTCATGTGTTTCACTGAATACATTTCTACCTAATTTCAAATTTTGATGATGGGTATTGTGACCTCAACAATTAATGAAACAAAATAAAGAAGATGAAAGAAAAGCTTTTTGCTGTTTGTCTACCTTTTCTATCCTATTCCCCAAAAGGGACATGCATCTGAAATTAAATTGTCATAATTATAACCATCACGACAGCAATAACAGTTTATGCAGTATTTACAATATGCTTGGTCTTGTGCCAAGTGCTTTACATGCATTATCTCATTTACTTTTTTATTCTAGATTTCATTAATTTTTATTATTTTTATGATAAATACTGTCAGTTAATTAATTTATTGCCTCTCTACTTCCAATTGATTCTTCGATACCTGTCCTGTGATATTGGATGGAGCTTCTTCAACCAATTCTGCTTTAAAGGGAGCATGATGTTAAGTATTCTTAGCAGAGGTCACTAGAGGGACATTATAGGAGGGAAGGTATCTCCGTGTTTCCAGCTGTGGAATGGTGGGTTGGTGGTGTGGGTTTGAGGGCTTCTGGTGGCCTTTTGCCTAGCCATATGCTCAGAATATATACAGTCCCTTGAAGGGTCTCACAGCACCAGTGTTGCTGGTAATCTTCTTCATGTGGTCTTTTCAATATGATCATTCTGCTCCTCAGTCTTCTTGCCTACCCTGGTGCCCTGATCCTCTCTTTCCATTTACCACCCTCCAATGTGTTTCTTGCAGTCTCCCCAGCAGGGATACTTTATGTGTTAATCCACCTCCCCACTGGTGGTCCATTTGTGCCTCATGCCACATGCTGGCCACCATCTGTGGCTCACATACCTGCCTGGGCTCCAGAAGGTTGTTTTCTGCTTGTTCATGACTGTAGACCAGCTTAACCTGGCATATCAGTCAACTTCTTTGCCATCCAGTGGGCTCAACTATACTCTCTCCAATGATGTCATCAAAACCCAGCCTTGGAGAGAGTGTCCCCTTCCAAGGTTGTCCGTCTTTGGGTAATGTCCCTCAGACCTAGTGTATCATATAGTTTTCTTATATCCTATAGCTACTCTTTGATCATACTATAACAATTTTTCATATTAAACTGCCTTGTTTAGATTATTGAGGGTTTTCTATCTCTTGATTAGATATAAACATTTTAATTTTTAATTTTTTAATCTTTTTACTATAACCTACATGAAGCATACATATCTGAAGTATATAACTTAATGAATTTAAACACACACACACACACACACACACACACATGACTGTGCCCAGGTCAATGTATAGAATATTCTATTTACCTGAGAAAGGTTCCTCTTAGCCCTTTCTAATCCATAAAATGCTCTTCTCACAAAAGTAAGAAATATTATGATTTCTATTACCATAGCTTAATTTTTCTTATTCTTGAGTTTCATATAAATTCAATAATAGAATATGTATATTTTTGTGTCTAACTTCTTTCTCTCAACATGTCTTCAAGATTCATTCACATTTGTATGTATCAGTAGTTGGTTTTTTTTTTCCTTTAGTTGTCTTGGGTATTCTAGTATATGAATAAGTCATATTTATTTATCCATTCTTCTTTTGATTGATATTGGGTTGTTTCCCATGAACCAATTTACAATCTAATCACTATGTTTGATAATTCCAGCATCCCTGTCATGTTTGGTTCTGATGCTTGCTCTGTCCCTTCAAATTGTCTTTTTGCCTGTTGGTATTCCTTGTCATTTTCTCTTGATAGCCAGACATGATCTACTGGTACAAGGAATAGCTGTAAACAGGCCTTTAATAATGTGGGGGTGAGATGTTAGGTGAGGTGAGGCACTCGGTAGCCTTATGAGTAGGCTCCAGTCTTTGGTGAGCCTTTGCCTCTAGGCTGGTAACTTCACAAGTGTTCCTTAGTTGTTGTTTTCCTTTCCCCTTTTAGGTGGAAGAGGGTGGCTAGAGTGGGCCACAGTTGGCTATTTTCTTTCCTCCAAGTTCAGTTAGGCTTTAATAATACCCCAGCAGATTGGGCTCTGCTTGGCCAGTTGCCCCTGAGGGCATACCTTGTTTAGAGTAGCAGCATGCCCTGGTGTATTTCAGAATGATTCCTTTTCCTATCCTCTGCCAGAAGCACAAGGGCATTCCACCTCCCTGCCTCCCCCCACCCAATATTTACTCCTGGAAATGAAACTCACAAAAGTGTGATGGCCTTTGATGACTGGATTCTCTTGAAGTTTTTAATTCTCAGATTTGTCCACTCTGAGCCTCCAGCAATTTACAATCACAGTTCAGATTACTAGAGTGGTTTCTTTTGAGTCTCTACTTTAGTAAGACACTGTCCCCCACATTTGCCTGTCTCTCCTGTCATGGGAACAGTGCTTTGCCAGATGTCTTCACCTCACTTACAATCCTTTAAGAATTGCTAATTTTTCAGTCTGTTCAGCTTTTTACTTGTTAGGACAGTGTGTCAGTTTCCAAAGTCCTTACTTATGGAACCAGAATCTCCATTAATATTTGACAGTTCCAGTTGCTTCATGTTCTTGCTAACACTTGGTGCTGTCAGTTCATTTTTTTGTTAACAAAAGGTATTTTTAGAGTGGTTTTGATTTATATAAAAATTGCAAATTTGTTACAATTAATAAACCAATATTGATACATTATTATTAACTGAAGTCTATATTTTTAACGTTTATTTATTTTTGAGACAGAGAGAGACAGAGCATGAACAGGGGTGGGTCAGAGAGAGGGAGACACAGAATCTGAAACAGGCTCCAGGCTCTGAGCTGTCAGCACAGAGCCCGACGCGGGGCTCGAACTCATGGGCTGCGAGATCATGACCTGAGCCGAAGTCGGCCGCCCAACCGACTGAGCCACCCAGGCGCCCCTGAAGTCTATATTTATTCACACTCCATTAGTTTTTACCCAGTGCCCTTTTTCTGTTCCAAGATTTCATTCAGGATTTCACATTACATTTAACTGTCAGACTCCTCTTGGCAGTAACGGTTTCTTAGATCTATCTTGTTTTTGAGAATCTTGTCAGTTTTGAAGAATACTGCGTATTTTGCCAAATACCCTTCTATTGGGGTTCAACTGCTCGTTTTCTCATGATTAAAGTGAGATTATAGATTTGGGGGTGGAAGACAACAGAGGTAAAAATGTCATTTTTTTACATTATATCTAGGGCAGCATGACTGGTTGTTGTCAGCATGACTGATCACTATTGATGTTAACCTCCATCTCCTGAGACCGTGTTTGTCACGTTCTTCTACTGTGAAGTGACGCTTCACCCCTTTTCCATATTGTACTCTTTGAAAGGAAGTCATTATTTGTGACCATACTTAAGGGGTAAGTTGTGCTTCACCTCTTTGAGAATGAAGTATCTACATAAATTATTTGGAAATTCTTACACATGGGAGATTTGTCTCTTCGCCCCATTTATTTGTTTATTCAGTCATTTGTTTATATCAGTAGTGACTCATAGATATTTTATACTTTGAAGTATAATCTATTACTACTTTATTTTGTTGCTCAAATTTTTCTAGCTTTTGGCCATTGGGAGCTCATTCAATCAGTATGTGTCGTCCCTTTGACATTACCATAATTATGGGGTTTTTGTTTTTGGCTTTTGGTGTTATTTTTGTTGTGAGAAGTTCCTTATTTTCTGACACTGCAAGATGCTTCAGTCTCATTTTGTATATTTCCTACTCAACCCCTAAAATCAGCCATTGCTCTAAGGAGACCTGGTTTCTTTTAATGGAGAATAGTATTAGAAAGCAAGATCTGGGTGCTAGGTGTGCTTGTTGCTACTGGGTGCTGTCAGTCTTTTTAATTTAGGCATTATTTGGGGTTTGTTGTTATTGGGATTTCAGATTTCTTTTCTTTGATGAGTAGTAGAGTTAAGTGCCTTTTTATATGCTTTTTAACTATTGTATATCTTCATTTATGAAGTGTCTATTCAAATCTTTTGCCCATTTTAATGCATTTCATATTGCTTTCCATTGCTTTTTATTGTTTTTAAAATTGAATTGTAGGTATCCTTTCTACAGTCTAAACGTGATCAATATGAATCTTTTTAAATATATACACATCAGTATGCTTCAGATATCTTCTCTAAGTCTGGCTTGCCTGTTCACTTTTTAATCAATTTATTTGAAATTTACATATAGTGAAATTGACTTAATGTATATATAATTATAGATACGTTAGGACTTAAATGCATGATTTTATTATTTGTTTTCTGTTTATTTCTTCTGTCTTTTGTTCTCTGTTTCTTTCTTATTGCCTTTCTGGGAGTTCCATGAACATTTATTGGATTCTTGCTTCATTTGTCGTGTTTTTAAGTTTTTCTTCCTTTTTGAAGTTCCAAGTCTTCTTTTATCATTTGGTTTGTGTTTATAGAAACTCCATTAGCCATTCTTCAAGGATAGATTTACTAGTGTCAAATTCTCTTAGTTTTCCTTTACATAAGAATGTCTTTAGTTCTCTTTCGTCCTGGAAGAATGTATTTGCCAGATATGAAATTCATGATTAACAGTTCTTGAAAAAATATTGTGCCACTTTGTTCTGGCCTGTTGGTTTCAGGTGAGAAATCATTCAAATTGGCATTCCTTTATAAGTAACGTGTCATTTTTTAAAGATCTTTTTCTTTGTCTTTAGTTTTCAGAAGTTTAATTGTGATATGTCTTAGAATTAATTTCTTTGGGTTTATCCTACATGAGATTTTTCTCAGCCTCTTGAATATGTGATTTTATATCTTTTCTCAATTGGGGCCGTTTTCAGTCATTATTTTACCTGAATACTTTTTCTGAGTTCCATTCTTTCTTTTTTCCCTTTCTGGGGCTCTGATGATATGAATGGTAGCTTCTTTGTTATTGTCACTGAGACTTTGTTAATTTTTCTCAGTTTATTTTCTCACTGTTGTTCACATTGGGTAAATTCTGTGGATCTGTCCTCAAGGTCACTGCTTCTATTCCTTTGTCATCTGCCCTCTACTATTGAGCCCATTTAACAAGTTAAAAATGTTTTTTTCAGTTATTATATTTTATAATTCTATAATTTTCATTTGGTTCTTTTTTTTAACTTGTTGTTGTTGAGATTTTCTAGTTCTTCATTTGTTTCAGAAGAACCTGTAAATGCTTTCTGAGGTATTTTTATGATGGGGCTTTAAAATTCTTGTCACATGATTCCAATGTCTGATTTGTCTCATCTTGGCATCTGTTGGTTGTCTTTTCTCATTCTGGTTGTGATTTTTCTGCTTCTTGGTACGATGAGTGACACTTGGGTATCCTAGGCACTTTGGATATTATGTAACGAAACTCTAGGTTCTATTTAATACTTTTTAGCATACTTCCCTGTGTTGAGGTGTAGCACGAAGGCTGGATGGATATGTATATTCCACTTCCCACTGTGCAAATGTGGGCCACTGATTCATACTGCTTTGTGGCTAATTGGTGGCACTGCAGTTCAGTCCCTCTCTTGGTTCCCCTGATACCTTGCCAGTGCAAGTGGGGCATTGGCTGAGGCTGACTTTTGCTCTGAGTGAGCCCAGCTGATGCCAGGGGAGGGAAGGAGGGAAGCCAAATGCCAGCTAGTGCCACCTTCTTCTCATCCCCTCCTTTTATCTCTTGATGCCAGCTCTCTGTTGGGCCCCATTGACACTGCAGTGGGGGTGTGAAGCAGAGTGGTGATAAGCCCCACTTCTCATTGGCTTATTAAATCTCTGCTGCCAGGTGGGAGTGGAGGCTTAGCATATTTCTGGACCCACTACTACCAGCTGGGCAGGGCAATCGAAACACCCCCTGCTTTCACTGGGCAGGAAATAGAAGATCAATATTCCACTCAGCCATGCTGATACTGCCGTGGCAGGGAAATCAGAATCTTGTCTGCTCTAGGCAGGAGGTGGAGAGACAGGTAGAAGAATCCCTCTCTGCTTGGCCCTGATGGCACCATTGGGTGGGGAGACTGAAGCACCACTGTTTGATGTCCCTGTGCAGAGGGTGTGGGAGCTAAAGTGGTGGGGGAGATGGAGGGTTAAGGACCAGCTCTCTTCTTGGCCCAAATGACTCAGTGGGAGTGTTTGTATGGGGGTGGATTTTCCATTGGTGCTTGGTTTGAATAGGGTAGATGTTGCCAAAAATGTTTTCTGTTAGGCCACCCTTTTCCTGGTATTTTGGCTGGGAGGAATAAGCTTTCCTTGGAGACTTTTTGGGGGGTCTACACCTGTTAGAAGTTCTGAGTTGGAGGCTTCCGCAGGGCCCTGTCTGAGATCTACAGGAGGCAATAAAGAAACACCTTATTCACCTCAAGTCTCAGGGTCCCTAGACAGTAAGACCTCTCCTTTCTACCTTTCAGAGACCATCTGTGATTGTTTTGTGTTATATGAATGGTGAGAGGGAAGTTCTGGGAGGAAAGGGCTAATTTATCTTGGTCAGAACTGGAAGTCACCAACAATATGCTTTTCCTTTCCTTTTTTTTTTAATTTTTTTTATTTTTATTTTACCAACAGTATCTTTTGAAGAGCCTAAGTTTTTTCATTTTATGAGATCCAAGTTATCATTTTTTTTTCATGGATCAGATGCCCCCATTAAATAAAATGTTGGCTGTTGTTTTTTCATAAATGCCTTGTATCAGGTTAAGGAAGTTCCTTTCTACTCCTAATTTGTTGGGAGTTATTGTTTGTTTGTTTTGTTTTGTTTTAATCAGTCATGTATGTTGAATTTTGTCACATGTTTTTCTATATCTGTTGTGATGATTATGTTTTTTCTTAGTTTGTTAATCTGCTGAAGTACTTTGATTAAATTTTGAATGTTCAACTAACTTTGTATTTCTGGCACAAACCCCCCTTAGTTATGATGTGTTATACTTTTTAATTTGTGGGATTTAATTTGCTAAAATTTTGTTTACAAAATTTTTCATGCATCTTCATTAGGGATTTGGCTTGTGGTTTGTTTTTTATTATTATTTCTTTGTTACGTTTTGGTATCAGGGTTTTCCTTAGATATTACTTGGTTATACTTTTTAGGCCTCCTTAGTGCCCATAAACCTCATTTCTATTTCTTGTTACAGCAAGTCTTCTTTTGATATATTCCCACCTTGCCAACAATAATTAAAGCCTCTGATGGTTAGTAATTAACTTCAAGGTCAAGAATAAATTAGTATACATTTGAATTACAATCTTTTGATTTATAGTGGCCCCAAAATGAAGGTAATTAAATGTTACAGCATTAAACTATGATCAAATCTTTAAGGATGAATATTCAAGTAGTTCATTTAAATAAAAAACCAAAATAAAAAACTAAAATTTTTGCAGGAATTCTTCTAACTACCGTTTCTGCATCAGTGTTTTTTAGTTGTTTTTCCTAGTGAAATACTTTAGTGGCCATAAAAAAATACAAACACAGAACGTACAAACTTGTTTTTATTTTTTCCCCATTGGTTGAACTTTACTAAACTATTGTGAACCAATTATGCAAATTGGTGATAATTAATTTGCATCTTTAGGCAAGTGAAAGCTTTTTACAAAGGATGGTTATTAAATGTTTTGTATCTCTAAGGAGAGTGGAAGAAAAAAAAAATACATACTGATTACTGGAAGAAATATGGGGTTTGCAGAACAAAAGATTGAGAATAGGGATTCTTTGACCCTAGCTCTGGTACCACTAGGAGAGTCTGCTGGTTCTCTTCCTCGTACTAGTTCTACATGGTGAAACTCCCTCCATCTTTAATGACAATAATGCCTTAAATTTGATATTTAAATTGGGTGATCATTAGACACTCAATTCTTATGAAAAAAATTAAACTGGGTATAAGATGATCTGACAAATAGAACATGAATCTTCAATATGTTTTAAATTGTTTTCCTTTGCTTATAAAAAGCTTAATGCAAAATTTCAGATTTTCGGGTAGTTTTAATAGCATTAACGCTTTCAGGACTACTCTTTTCTGATATAACCTTATTTGAAATGTTTCCATCTTTCAATAACTGTGTTTTCCATTTCCTTTCTGTGCTTGAAATGTGTCAGAAATAATGGGATCTAAAATGCTCTTGTGCAAGTTTATGTGACTATACAGTATAACTTGAATGACAGCATTATCCAAAGTAAGCTGCTACTGAAACTTGGCACTTTATCAACCTTCTCAAGTATTTCACAGTGCAGCAGGGGAGAGGGACTTTTCTTCAGGACTTTCTTTATCCCTTCTATCTATTAACTCTGAATGAGGGAACTCTTGGTATTCCCTCAGTCTAGATTTTCAAGATAATTGACCCCTGAAAGCTTTTGGTTTTTCAAGAGTTGTTCAAAATTTTGAACTTACCAATTAAACTCTGTTTCTAAATTATTTTTGGATTTTTATAGTATGTATTTTCTGCCTTTATATGGTATTATATGAGATGAGGTTTTATATATGCTATCTTCATCAGGTACATGCTTTATTTAATATTGAAAATAACTGGATGGTAAGTAATGTTTTATGTACCTTTTTTTTATGGTAAGCAGAGGATGAGGCTCCAGGTTGAAGAGACTAAGTGACATATTCAAGATCACACGGCTAATCGATAGTAGAGCACATACGAAGTCCTAGGCATACTTGAACCTACAATGCATGATTTTGTCTTGAACTACAGTCAAGTACCATTTTATTTATTTATTTTTTTTTTTAATTTTTTTTTTCAACGTTTATTTATTTTTGGGACAGAGAGAGACAGAGCATGAACGGGGGAGGGGCAGAGAGAGAGGGAGACACAGAATCAGAAACAGGCTCCAGGCTCTGAGCCATCAGCCCAGAGCCCGACGCGGGGCTCGAACTCATGGACCGCAAGATCGTGACCTGGCTGAAGTCGGATGCTTAACGGACTGCGCCACCCAGGCGCCCCACAGTCAAGTACCATTTTAGAAGAATATCCAGGAGAGGTGGAGATTCATAAAAATATTTAAGATACCATGAAGGCTTATTCTAAAACTCTTTGCAACATTATCTAAAATCATAAATGTTCAAATATGGCAGATACACAAGTGACTATAAAATGAATGAGCATTGTTTTGCTATTTCCATGAGTTAGCCGATCTGCTTATCAAAACTTGAGAGAGGTAAGTAATATCCCATCTTTCTTCCTCCACCCAATTAAAATTCCATAAATTGCATAAATCCCAAAATTTCATAAAAGCCAATATTTTGATTTGTAAAATTTGTAAAATAAAAGACAGTAATGGAATTACAATATCCTGAAATCTTTGGGAAAGATTAAGAGCTTCCCCAAATATCATCTACTACTTAAAAATCATTTTCTTGGCCAAAAGTATGGCTGTATGGCTATTATTGATGGATAGAATTTTGTATGTCTTTTACTAAAGAAGATTTTATTTTATATTCTTTATTAAAAGAAGTCCTCTATTGTTTAACCAGTTGAAAGACTGATTTTGTTATCCATTGTCTTGTAGGAAAATGGGATTGTAGACAGGATGGGGAGAATAGTTAAGAAAATTACAATTTATTTTTTATCTCTATGCATGTCTTCATTGCCTAAAGGATCTCATTAGCCTTTAAGTTTGCTAGGCAGTCACAAAACTTTGATATTTGATTGAACATTGGCTGATTCTCAACAAATGCCCCAAAAGTATCACATAGTGTGGCAGATTCTGTGGACATTTCTCTTAGAACCCGGGAGAGGGGCACCTGGGTGGCTCAGTCGGTTAAGCGTCCGACTTCGGCTCAGGTCATGATCTCGTGGTCTGTGAGTTAGAGCCTCGCGTCAGGCTCTGTGCTGACAGCTCAGAGCCTGGAGCCTGTTTCAGATTCTGTGTCTCCCTCTCTCTCTGACCCTCCCCTGTTCATACTCTGTCTCACAAATAAATAAACGTTAAAAAAAAAAAAAGAACCTGGGAGAGCCCTTTGGAGGGCTATAGTTGCTGCTGATAATGACTCACACTTGAAACCTATTGGGCAGATGTCATCCAGAGACATCTGAGAGTCCCAAGGTCATTTCTTGACTGGCAGAAGTTCCAAGTACTCACTGCCTTGCCTCCATATGGGAGATAGCAGCCTGGTAAAATCCTAGAGTCAGACTTAGGCTAGGTGTACCAGAAATCAATTCCTTGCTTACCTTCTTTGACTTTTTATCTTGTTTCCTTCCCTTCTGCTCTCTCCTGAGAGCACTCTCTTAAAAAATAACTTGCAGAATTCTGGTGTCAGAATCTGCTGTTAAAGAGCTAGACTTAAGACATGTGGCAATTTAACTATCAGAAATTATCTTTCTTGCCTATATTTCAAGAGTGTGTGCCTGGGTTCACTTTTGAACTACATAGATGGCTATATAGCCATGAAGATTGCTGGCTGTGTTACTTGATTGTATTTTGCCTTTTCTCTATGCCCTTCTCCCATCGATGGAAGAATACAAAGGTTATGTATTATAAACATTAGAAAGAATTTCATAAGCTGTTGAATATGGAAAGAAAATGCTTATACTCTTGGTATTTTTGAGGAAATTACTAAGAGTATGACACATAACAAAGTCACAATCAGTGGTAATCACCTCCTTTCTTCCTGTATGCTTTTAGAAATAATTTTATAATTGCCCTTCTGTCTGTTCCAGATTTTATTGTGTCCCACCCATTTCTCCTGCTGGAAGCTTCTCTCTGTGTTTTATGTATTTATCAGTTTTACATGATTGGAAATATAACAGATTTGAAACAGAAGCTGATTTTTACCCCCATCTGATGTGGACACCATTAATTTATAACAAAGCTGTTTTGCTTTTACTGAGAAAAGAAAAAAAAAAAGCAAACAGCTGGCTTGATGGAAAATCTGCCCTAATCCCTGGAGAATAAGGAGTTCAGACGTGATATAAGCTGACAGAGGGTGAAAAAATAATGTTCAGACGGATGAGTTAGTGCAGCTAGAATAGGCAGGGAAGGGTGGCATACTGAAGAAGAGAACACAGGGGATCCTGGGGCCACACAGTTCACTGAGAAAAGGTGATATCAGGGAATGAAAATAATCAGCTTACCAGTGTTAACAGTAATGAAAGAGTTCTAAAAATATAGAAATGAAGTTTTGTATATATCATATATAAAGGAGGTTCATCTGCTTAAAATCCTTTTACCATTATTCTTCTATCTCAGTTGATATTTTCCTAAACACCAGTAGAGGCCTCCAGACACTTCATTAAGTAAACAACCACATCATCCACACATGGGGAAAGGATGATACCTATTGTGTCGTCTGACATGGAGAGGAATCAAATGGAATCTTTGATGAAGGTGATTTCAGTGAGAGTCAACAATGATTAGAAGAGGTGCTAAACTTCGTTGTATAACCTGCTCAAATGCCCCTTAAAAAACATACGGTCTAGAATAGAAAGTCATGATACATGTAATTACTGTTATTTTAGATCACGTTTAACTAATTATCACAATGTGGGCGTTTCTCTGTCAACAATTTATCATGTCAGTATGACCATTCTCTCAAGCCACCTAACTTGCCCAGGATTCTTGGAATCAAAACACTGTAGTTGGAGAGGATGGAAGCAAGGTAATTGGTGGCCCCCAACCTGAGTTATTTGGTGAGTCCTGTTTTTCTGTCTCAAGTTTTGAACTGAGCATATTTTTAAAGGAAAACCTTGTGAAATAGTAGCCATGAAAACTTTACGGAAAATACAACTAACTCACTACAGAGCATACTAATGAGCAGTGTAAAGTTCCTCTTTTATTCTCAAGTGTATGTGCATTTGTATATGTGATTGCAAATAAGCAACAAGATCTACTTGCCCATTATTGATTAACCACATATTTCTCCCCCTCAGTTTTAATGAATAATCCCAGTTAGACATCACCTAGGTCCTGTAACACCCTAGGAAGTCTGCTGCTTCAGAGGTAAAGCCATCAGATTCTGCATATCACTGGTAAACTCCCCTCAGCCCCAAACCCTTATTAACTGCTTTAAGAAGTTCCAGCAGCTTTGTTATATATTAGACACTTCTCCGACTGTACCTTTAGCTGACAGTATAAATACATTCATTTTGCTGTCACATTAATTGATTTTAGCTAATTAGGAGCATTTTTTTTTTGGCCTTAATTTGATAAAGAAGTGTGAATGCATTTTTCCCCCACAGCAGGCTTGTTATTTGCTGGGGTATTAGGAGAGTGTTAATTAGGCACAGTTCTTCTGTCAGGTTGATGGTGCTAAACAGCATTCACCACACAGACTAAAATGGGCAGAGCAGAATCTGGGTTTTGGCCACCAGTGTGATTTGTCAGAGTAGGTTAGCTACCTCTGGAATGGAACTATGATGTAGGTGAGTCTGTGTATGCCAAGAAAGCACCAAATCTGTTCTTTCCTTTCACAAATATTCCTCATAGCTGAGCCTCCTTTTCCTCCATTTCAAAACCTCTCAGGAAGCCATCTCTCCTCAGTCACTGTCATTCTCTCCCAAACCCTCCAGCCATCAGTTTTGTGTTCATCCTGGCCCTTCTTCATTTTAAGTCAAAATCACAGGTTTTGAAAATTCACTGGCCCTGAAGTATTTGCAGAAGATCTGTTGAATGGTTTGGGCCCAAGGATTTCTTTGTTCGGTTTCTTCTGCTGAAGGCATAACTGGGCTGACTGTCTGCTGTCCGCGAAGCAGTGAAGCAAAGGGAAACAAACAGAGCAGTTGAGACTCTTGCTAGGAGCTTGTTTGTAGATGGAGCCCATTCAAGGTCTTTTGTTTATTTGTGAGGCTTTTCTTAGGGAATGCATAAAAAAAATGTGAAACAAGTAACTGTTTAGGGAAGGAGGGGAAGGGATGTTTGACAACTGCATTTTCAATTTTGTGAGAAATGCTCATTTATATAATGTGAATTTTCTGTGACGATACAGTTGTTCTCTAAGGCATGTGCTTTGTATTTCCTTTGTTTTCCTTTGCAGCTCTATACTAATCCTTTACACATTTGTACCCCATCCTGCTTCTGACCAATCTATAAATAATAGGAACAAATAAAATCATCTCTGAGGGGGTACCTGGGTTCGAGCCCCGCATCAGGCTCTGTGCTGACAGCTCAGAGCCTGGAGCCTGCTTCAGATTCTGTGTCCCCCCCTCTCTCTGTCCCTCCCTGGCTCACACTCTGTCTCTCTGTCTCTGTCTCTGTCTCTCTCTCAAAAAATAAATAGACTAAAAAAAAATTAAAAAAAGTCATCTCTGAACATCCTCCAGTTATTACATTCTAGCATTTTGATTCTGCAAATCAAACCTCAAATGTTAATCTCACTACCAGAATTTTCAAAACCTTCACTGGAAATGTCTGCTCTTGTCTGCTGTTTATACCTGCCTTTGAGTCATAGAATATATGTGTGTGTAAAAGAGGATGGAAGGAGGAATCCCTGCACAGAATGCCTAGTTCTCTGACAGAAGTATTGATAGAGTGGAAAGAATATGATATTTGGAGATTCCATCCATCCATTAGTTATAAACTTGTTTACTTGGTCTTTGTGAGTCTTACTTGTCTTCTTTGTAAAATGCAAATAATAATGCCTATTCTAGCATAGTTGTCAATATTAAATATGTATTTTTCTTTTGTCATCCTGGTGGTCATCCTGGTCCTTCTTAACTTTAAAACAAAAGTCACAATCTTTTAACAATGGTTAGCAAGTAAAAGGTGTTTGTTTATGTGATTGCTACTTGTAGTCCTCCATTAATAGGAGCTCCATGAAGATGGCGTATACGTCTCATTTCGACACTGTTGCCAGCTTCTGGCATGTGGCAGACATTCAATAAACATTTGTTGTATAGCTCAGTGAAGTGTCAGCTATTAGGGCACCTGATATTGATATGATTGTTGTTTTTTGTAGTTAAAATTTACTAGTTAAAATTCAACATAAAAACAAAAGCAGTATTTATATTTGTATTTGAAAGTAAGTTTGAAAATGAATTATGTAGACTTTCAACTCAGGAATACAGGAAAAAAGCAAATCAAAGCCAAAGAAAGTAGAAAGAAGGAAATCCTAAAAATAAGATCAGAAATGAGTGAAATAAGAAATAAATATGAAATTGAGGAAATCAACAAACCAAATGTGCTATTACTAATAAAATTCATAAATCTTTAATAAGAGAAAAGAGAGAAAATAAAACATTACCAATGTGATAGATTTAGAAAGTGGTTATTAACATGGATATTAAAAACGTTTAAAAAGCAATATTGAAAAAATGTTAGACATCTACATGTAGGTGAAATTTTAAAGTTTTATGAAACATAATTGACCAAAAGTGATAGTTTAATCATCTGTTTTTTGGGGAAATTGAAAATATTATTACAAACTTCCCACAAGACAACTTCAAGACCAAATGGCTTCCTCATGAATGCTTCTTAATATTTATAATGAATGATCTTATAAAAACCATTCCAGATTATACAAAAAGAGGAGCACCGCTTAACACATTTTATGAGGTCCATGTAACCTTGATACCAAAATCTGACCAAGACACTACCAACAAAGGAAAATTAATAACCAAATATCGATGTGAATAATCTTTAAAACTTTGCAAATATATTCTATAACAATATATAAATCCCCATGACTTATATATGTAAACCTCATTTTCAACAGGGCGAGTTAATAAGGAGATCAGTCAAAGTCACAATTATGTTTATAGAAGCACTATGTTTTAAAAGTCATATACTCACCTTTTGGGATGAGCACTGGGTGTTGTATGGAAACCAATTTGACGATAAATTTCATATATTGAAAAAAAAAAAGTCATATACTGGAAACAACCCAAATGTCCTTTAACAGAATAGGTATATAAATTGTGGTATGTTTAGAAAATAAAATACGCTACAGCTTTGAGAATAAATGAACTATAACTAAATGCAAACAAGTGAATATCACAAAGATAGTATTGAGCAAAAGAAGCCAGGCAAAGTATTATAAATCAGATGTTGGTTCGGCTTGGATGGTGGTGGTAGTGACTGGGAGGATGCAGGGATAAGGTTGGAAATTGTTTTTTCTTACATAGGTGAGTGTTACTTAGATGTGTTCAACAGTGAAAAATCATTAACATATTCAGTTATGATTAGTGCACCTAGATGAATGTTTATAGTATTTCCAAAAGAAGTTCAGATGCAGCACACACACACACACACACACACACTCACACAAATGTAACAATGTAGCCTAATATTTGGCCTGCAAAGCTTAGTTAGCGTTTGTGTCCATGGTCTGTAGCTTCAGATTCCCGTTGTGACCATTACAGTGTCTAACGAATAATATTTGCTATAAAGTAAGGGGAAAAATTAAGTAAATGAAGTAAGAACTAAGTTGCTTCGTCTGGACAGCAGGTGCTCTTATAAATGTATAAATAGATGTGTCCATAATATGCATATTGCTTTTTTTACTTATTTTTTTTAAATAGTAAATAAAAATATATATTATCATTTTTTAATGTCCAAAGAGCATTTTATTACATAGATATATTAAAATCCATTTAAAAATCACCTTCCTCTGAATATTTTAGATGGTTTTCAAATTACTGCCATTCTAACTAGTGCCTAAATAGGCTCCCTCTACAATGACTAGAGGGCTCTGCTTCTGGCAATCTGTCATATACATTCCATTTCATCATTGTTCACTGCCAGGTGCTCACAATTCACATGGCAGAGGGAACGGCCATCTCAGTACATCCAAGAATCTTAATCATCCCTGAATTCTTCTTTCCCAAAATGGGAAACTTATTTTAACATAATGTTCCTTGAGACACTCCTGTTTAGAGATCTAAGACGGTCTAGGTAAAGGAACAATTCAAAACTTATACCTTAAACTCTGCTGTATTTGCTGAGAAGGCTGGGATGTTATAGAGCAAGTGTTCTGAAACTTTGCAATAATTTACATTTTGCGCATTTTTAACCTGAAAGTGAAATGCTCATTTTGTGAACATGTTTTAAATTCCTACTAATGCCTCAGCTTTTCAGCTTTTCTTATTCCAGTAGAACCAAATTCTGGTTAAAAGAAAATTAAAGAAAGAAAGAGAAATAGAAGAATAGGTCTGAAAACATACTGGTTCCTCACTTTTCTTGACACCATATTTCCATCTAAAAGAATGCACATTACACTTTCAAAGTGGTAAATAGATGTTCATAATTCATTAATTTGTAGTTCAAAAGTGAGGACAAATGTACTTCTGTGTCACCATATATTTAAAGAGGAGTAAGAGAATGTGATTCTGACCTCATTGCAGTGAGATTATTCACAAAAGGAAAACAAAATGACCCTTCTTTGCATCACATACACCATCTACACTACTGAACACAACTGACTCTTTGCCATAGCTCTCTAGGACAGAGAGAATAAAGGAGATAAATTCATTGAGAGAGTTGCACAAAGCAGACCTGGCCAGACACTCAAATTCTGTAAAACTTGATTCGAGTCGAGTCAGGAGGGAAGTTTCCTTTTCGAAACACATAGTAGATGGCATCTCCTTCCTTTAAAATGTTTAGATAAGATAAGTGAGTTCATAGCAATACATAGTGTCACTTTCCCAGGAAAATATGTCTTGGAGAATGACTGATTCAGTTGTTTTTTGATAAATAAAACTTTAAGTCATCTTGCATCAATTCTTTTCCCTTCAATCTGTCACTTTACTCTGGTTTATAATGAACCCAATCTGTTTGGATGTGTAAGTAAAAGTTCATAAAAACAAAACTAGAAGAATAGGGAAATGTGCTATCATGTATTTTTAGTTTTTTATGCCTTTGAAAAAACTTCTTATTGATTTTGTACTCTAATACTAAGGTAGCTTTGAGTAGCCGTCATTCAGGAGTAATTTGCTCTGAAATCCTTGTGAACTGACCTATTTGCTAAAGAGTGTTTTTTTTCCTCCCTTTAGAATTGTTGACCATGTTAGGCTTTCCACAAGATAGAGATAGAGCTGCTTCGAAATCCATACAAAGGTGACAACATAGTAGGATAAATGAACTAATTGTTCCTCAAATAAAATCTCTGAAAAGATTTAAATGAACATCTGTTTGAAGAATAGAGCTATTAAAGGGAATGTTCTGCACAAACAATATGTCACGCAAAATAGTTGTACAATAATGCTGTGAAATTGTTTAATTAACTCATAAAAGAGGGAATCTAGTAAAGGAAATGTATGCAGTGCACTCTGGAGATATTTGACAGTCTTTAAGAGCAGATGTGATTATGATTATAATTATTTTAGTAAATTGGACCATAATTTCTCTTTCTGTTGTAAAATAAGATACAGTATATTATGAATCCTAAGTACAAAAAAACCCTTTAAACATAAGTAATTCATGCAAATCCTGACTTTTGTTGAAGCTATGGTACTGCTATCATTACCTGTTTTTCCTTGAGGTGTACCTTTGTAAATACAACAGAGAAGAGTAAGTTTTCAACAGGTAACCAGGTTGGATTTTTTTGCGTACTTTGTGGAAATTGGTTTCAATATTTTGCAGATATGACTTTCACCATAGATTTGGATCGTAAAACATATTTTTATCTCTAGGAAGTTCTAATTATCTATAAGATCATGGTGTGTAGCGAATATGGAGTAATTTTATTTTGTTATCAGAGAAACTCCATCAGAGACCCTATAGTACTGAACATGACAGCTACAATGTTTTGTGGGTTTTTGTTTTTTTTTTAAATGTGCAAGGTCAGCCAGTTTGACTTGAAGTAGATTCGTTGACTACCATGATATATATTAAGTTTGTTTGATATTAATATGCAGATTTATCATATCTGTGCCCTTCTATTATTTTTCAACCTTATTCATTTTGGAAATCGCATATTTTTATATTCATAACTTTAGTCAGTAATTATGGGAATGTTACATTTTCTGTGTATTGCCTTTATCACTCTTATTAACTAAAATTACTGCTAGAAGGAAATTAATCAGACAAATTAGTATTCTTATTCATGAAACGTAGATTATAGTAAACCCCAAGATTAAGACTAATGAAACAATTACTTATTTAATCATTATTAAAAATGGGAACATTGCTCAGATATCTCACAGTAACTGCAGCAAGCTTTGGAAGTAGACAAATGAATGTGTTTTTCTTGACTGCTCTTTCATGAAAGCAAGATTGTTATCACTTGCTTGGAGTTTTTCTTTCATATTTGATATTTTCCCTAGGGAAAAAAGTCTCTCTTACTAGAAAAAGATAAAATTTAATTTCTTCAGTAGAAGAAACTTAAGCTATTCTCACTATGACTTTTCCAAATTTAAGATGTATGTGGAAGTGTTCTAAAGTCAAGGCCATAGACACTTATAGGCAGGCTATTTTTGCTACTTTATAATAATAGACACCATATTAGAAGCATAAATATTTACTTAAGGTATTTCTTAAAACAATTGAAAAAAATTAATTTAAGGTAAACATATATTAAAAAGCAAAAAGTGTTAGAGGAGTAATAGTAAAATTCCATAATTCTCTGCAGGTTATGTCAGTGGCTTCCTGTTGCCCATTGACAACCATATTTAATCATTCATCTATTTAGGTCTTCTGGTGAATGCCTTAATATTATACTGCTTTTCTTATTTCTCAATTTAGACATTAGCAGAAAGCTAGTGATTTTTTGCTATGATAGCTAAAGATTTTATTCACACTACTTCCCATATTTTTTTCCCTCTTTGTCTAAAAAAGTTCTGGATTAGTAACTTTATTGGGAACTTTTGCTAATCTAAATATTATATTAAAAATATATTTCTTTTTGTATCAAATCCAGACATTCTTTGATTCCTGATATTGTAAGGTGAAAATTTCAGCATTCTTAACACTTCCTTACTCTACTTTCTACTATACTTGGGTACTTGGACAAAATAGTGGATGAAATTGGAATTTTAAATTTGAATTTTAGATAAACAACTAATTTTTTAGTGTAAGTGTGTCCCAACTTTGTATAAATTCATTTGTCGGTAGATAAAGTAACATTTAATTAATTAGACATGAGAAAGATGAATATATTGGGGGATTCAAAAATAAGATAACCAATTTACCTGTATAACCCCCAAAGTCTTAGGAGTTTGGGGTGCCAGATACTTCTATATTGGGTTTAGGAGATAAAGTAAAATCAGAAAGATTGGTGGAAATTATGTTTAATCTAAGGAGTAGCTAGATTCCCAGATCACCTCCCTAAGTCATCATGGCCAGACTAACTCCCAAGTCAGAATAATTTCCCAGCAGAAGAAATGAAGTTTCCATTTCTGGCACAGTTGATCTAAAAACAGTTAATTTAGGGGCGCCTGGGTGGCGCAGTCGGTTAAGCGTCCGACTTCAGCCAGGTCACGATCTCGCGGTCCGTGAGTTCGAGCCCCGCGTCGGGCTCTGGGCTGATGGCTCAGAGCCTGGAGCCTGTTTCCGATTCTGTGTCTCCCTCTCTCTCTGCCCCTCCCCCGTTCATGCTCTGTCTCTCTCTGTCCCAAAAATAAATAAACGTTGAAAAAAAAAATTAAAAAAAAAAAAAGTATGAAAACTTGGAAGAAAAGTTAGGAAAATAAAAGGTACAACTAATGAATAATATGAATCTGTTCCAAAAGGTAAAGCTAATGAATAATCTGAATTCCAAAAAAGAGAATAGAACAAAGTGTAAAAAATTACGAGGTAATAAATTTCCTAAATCTAATGGGCATGTTTTCAGATTGAAAGAGCTCACGAGGTACCTAGAAAAAAAATCCACAAAAAAACCAAAAACCAAAAAACAAAAAAAACCCACACTAACACTGGAGAAATGGGTCATGAAATTTCAGAACATCAGTGATGAAGAAAATTAAGGTCTGGGGCATCTGGGTGGCTCAGTTGGTTGCGTGCCTGACTCTTGATTTCAGCTCAGGTCATAGTCTTGCTGTTCATGGGTTCAAGCCCCATGTTGGACTCTGCACTGACAGTGCAGAGCCTGCTTGGGATTCTCTCTCTCTCTCCCTCTCTCTGCCCCTCCCTCTTTCTACCTGCCCCTCTTCCTCTCTCTCTGCCCCCCCAAATTAAATAAACTTAAATAAAATAAAATAAAATCTCTTAAAAAAAGAAAGAAAAAGTAAAGAAAGTTCTGAAAAAGTGAGAGAGTAAAAGAAAGAAAGGAAGAAAACAGAGGAAAAAGAGGGAAGAGAAAATCATACCATTATAGTTCAAATATCAACCTCTTTTCAGCTTTTCAACAGAAACATCAAAACCTAGAAAACAGTAGAGTACTGAATTAGAATCCTAAGGAAAAATAATTTCCAACCTAGAATACCTTACTCAGCTAAACTATCAATCAAATGTGAAGGCAGAAAGAAAATAAAAATATTTTCAGATATGCAATGTCTCAAAAACTTACTTCCCATGAAACTTTTCTCAGGAAGTCACTAAAAAATGTGCTAGTAACAAAGGGGGGTAAACTAGGGAAGAGTAAAACATGGGATCTGAGTCACAGGGAATAAACAGAAGGATGATGAAGAGAATTTCAAGATAATGGTGAAGAAAAGTCAAGAAAACAGTTTCTCAGCAAGTCCAAATTGGAGAGGAGACAATCTCCCAGAAAAACCAAATGTTTACAATGAAGGGAACATAATTATATTATCTGGGTGAGCTCTAATGTAGTTATAATGATATATGTATTAAATATTAATTTGATAAAAATTATAACATAATTAGATTGAGAAGATGGCAATAAGTTAAGAGAGGGAAAGAGAAAAGTGGAGGCTTGTAGAAAGACTCAAATTCTCTTCTTGTATCATTGGAATGCATTAGATAATATAAAAAATGGAAAAATCAAGACATAGATATGTAATATTTTGTTTATAAGTAAGAAGTGAGTAGCAGAAAAAAACAAAAGAGTTGAAAATGATTACTTGTGATGATCAGGACTTTGGCATAGGGAAAAATGCAGCAAAAAAACAGCTTTTTTTTTCTTTTGTTACCTATAAAGGTATTTGTCTTTAAAATTATGTGTATGTATTACTTTAATAAATGAATATAATATATAATAAATGAACAAATAACAATGTAGTGAATAAACAGATAAGAGTGTTAATATTCATTTTCTTACAGACAGGAAGAAAAGAAAGAATGAAATAAAGCCAAATGAATACAGTAAAAGAAAGCATCAGATTATCTGCAAGTATGGGAACATGGACATTTGACAGCTTAGTGGAAAGGTGATAATATTTTTCTGGAGCACATCACATAGTGCAATTTGTGAACTAATGAGAAACAGAAAGTAAACTGAATGTGTCAGCGTTCCTTTTTTAGTGCTCACAGTACTAAGGCCTTTGTGGAGAATAGTAATAGGCTTGTGTATTGGATTCTTGTTGGAAGTGGAAAGGCAGAGACACCACCAGGATACCTCTCTGCTTGTAGGAGCCATAGACACAGATACTCAGACTTGCTGCATTGTATCCTTCTCTAACATGGTTTTTAAAAGCCTAGAAAATAGGTCACCACTGAAATGAAAACTTCATCAATGCCCTTTGCAGACTAACACATTTCTTCAGGACTCTACAATTTGGAGGGATCATCAAGCATCACAAAAAGACTTGGCTTTGTTTGGTGGAGTCTTGAGATAAATGAAAATAATCAGAAGGAAGAGGGGAAAAAAAGCTGTGTGTATATATATATAGATACATATATATATATACATATATATATACACACACACATATACATATATGTTTTTATTTATTTATTTATTTATTTATTTATTTATTTATTTATTTTTATTTATTTATTTTGAGAGAGAGAGAGAGCATCCACAGGAGGGGCAGAGAGAGAGAGAGAGAACTCCAAACAGACTGTTCACTATCAGCACAGAGTCCTACATGGGGCTCGATCTCACAAATAACAATATCATGACCTGAGACGAAATCAAGTTGGACACTTAACGGATTGAGCCACCCAAGTGCCCAAAACTTATATACATTTTTATGTCTGTTATGGGATAGGCCTTAAGACACTTCCATGTACCTTGTATCATACAATCTTCCCCAAGGCAATGGGAATTAAATATAGTACTGATACACATATGGCAAAGAAAAGTAACTCTTAGATTTCCAGGAGATATCACAGGTCCTAGCTCAGTAGAATTCAATATTTCATAGGGTTAGTAGGATACTACTAGCAATGTAAAGTTAAGCTACACTAATAAAATTATGGAATCCAGATCAAGGAAGATACTGGGTTCACTTTACTTTGTCTGGGTCATACCACATTTCGAGTGTTATGGGGTTTAATACAAACCCCAACTTGTTAAGTTGGGACACAGCTGAATAAAGGAACAATGACTCTGAAGAGAATCAAAACCAAATTGTGAGGATAAATCAGCATTCACATGTTACATGTGTTATGTTCAGATGAGAAACATTTAGAAGAACCAAGGAGTTAAGCCTGGAAGAAGGAAGACTTATTGGAGCACATTATGACTACCTTTTAAGTATTCTTGTTTAGAAGGAATAGATTTTATTCTGAATTGCTTCTAAGACTGGATAGATAGACACACAGAAGTTATAGGAAGAGCCTGATGGAGTAATTTCTAATAAATGGTGAGTGAGAGACAAATTACAAATTCTCACAAATTACTTACTGACCCTTTGTTGGAAATGTTTAAGGAACAACCAGATGATCATCAGTTAAACACTTGAGAGAGGATCCCCACACTGGACTAGAGATTGTGCCAATTGCGATGTAAAATCAGATCTAGGTCTAATATTCTAGGTACTTAGATATGTCAGTTTTAATATTTGGTCTCCAAATACTGATTATACAATAAATAAACATGGGCCATATCCTGTATGTCAGAAAACAAAATGGACATTGTCTTACCTACTGCAATGTTAATTCCAGCAGAAGGGCTAATAATTAAGCAGATAATTATAGAAATAATTAGTTTTAATTTTAATGAACATTATGAAGAAGTAAAGAATATTATGGCAATATATAACGCACACTCTAATTTAGTTAGGAGGGACAGGGAAGCTTTCATTAAGGAAGTGATGTTTAAGCAGAGACCCAAAGGTTAAGTTAGACTACTTAGGAAACGACTCCAGATTCAGGGTTGAGGTTCATTAAAGTGTCGTGGATTAGGAAACTATATATACTGAAACAAAAGATTCTAAGTTAACACTCAACCAATCTTACAAATGTCCCTTAGCATCTCCCTTGTTTATTGGTGTGTGATTGATATTGTCTGAAGGTTGCTTTTCTGCTTTATGGGAAGTCCTCTGCTCAGAACCTAGTTGTTTTGCTTTGCATTCATACTTTGGGAACTTTTAGTTTGATTGATTTTGTTGTTGTTGTTGACTCTAACACTAGGACCTACTACTCTATATTTGTAGGAACTCAGGTGAGTCAGATTCTGGATTATATGCCACAGAGGCAAGTGGGTTTGCATTCCTGCCCTTGATTTTAGAGCTAAAAATACTGTGGTTTAAATGCCACCTGCAAAACAAAGAAGTGAGTGAAAAATGGCTCTAGGAATAAATGAACTCATCCTTCTCTGGAGTGTATTTCAGAAACCTACAGAGTAAAATCTTTCATCTAAATTAAAGATGGACCCTCACAAAACTTCAAAGAGTTTGATGGTATGAAAGGAGTAGCCAGGGCCTATGAAGTGCTGGTGAATAATTACAATCTGAGATTTATTGGTGACTACTCTTGTGTCCTTAAAAGGTTGGCTGACCAGATAAAACCAGGCATTGGCTAGAGGGAGGACTCTTGAGCCTCTCTATCTTTTGAAGTTTCTAAGGAGTCTTCCAAGGGGAAAATCAGCATTCACATGCTATATAGGAAGATCTTTACATAGACCTAATTGATTCAACTGCCTCAGGATTCTTCATTTGACAATGTCCGATTCAGTGGCTGAGAAATGTCATTATGCTTTAGATCTTAGGGTTATCCATCATGCCTGCTAAGAGTTGAATGGGACATTCTTATGTTTGTGAGATATGTTATTGAATCTACAGTGTTGGTTAGTTTTAGATCAGTTCAACAAAAAAATCATTTTACAATGGCATTTGACACAGACCTTATCAGGGATTGTGTAATCAAAGAGTGGCACCTATAACATGAACATGTGGAAATTCTTGAGTGAGTTTTCATAGCTTTGAGCAGTTCTCATAGTGTGACTCAAGGTAAGACACTCAGGTAGTGGCTTTTATTTAATACCTAGGATGGTGAGGTTTCTAAATGCTATGAGCATAGAGTAATCACCAGGTCCTTTCAATAATAGAGCTTACAAAGATGGTCTTCAAGTTATATAACTAAGTATCAAATTGTCACACTAAAATTGAAAGCTGAGCATTTTGTCAGTGACACCTTTTGTCTTCACTCCAAAATCTTGACTTTAATTTTTGAAAGAATTTCTTGTTTGCATAATACTACCCTAGAAAAGATAGTTTATGAATAAAACAAACTGGTCACTTCAATTTATCTTGAATAATATTGATAAACAAGATAAAACAGGAAATGTGGAGAGGAAAAATTTGAAGACTTATTTATCTCAGTCAGTTATTCCAGGTCAATTATTGGGTTTTGAGCAATTCAAGCATAATCTATAAAGACCACAAGACATATGGAATAACAGATCCCAAGATGGCAGAATAAAACACCTTTAAATTAAGAGAAACAAAATTTAGAGAAAACAATAATAAACTCTCAAAGAATTTATTATAGAAAATATGTAACATCTGTGCATAAGGTACAGTTTATAGACTGTCTAAAGATTATTCCCACTTCTAATCACTTATCGTACATTATAGACATGTATTTTTCAATATATACTAAATATATTCTCAATATATTATTGAAAAATTATAGCTCATATTTATTGAGAGTTTACTATGCTCTTGGCACAGCTAAACTGTTTACATATATCATCTCATTTACATTCACAACACCTTTATGAGGTAGGCACTATTGTGATTTCCATTACGTATGAAGAAACTGCTTCTTAGAGGGGGAGGAAATAATCCAAGGTTTATACAGCTAGCAAGTGTTAAAGACAGAATTTGGAATAAGGCTTTCTGAGTTCAGAGGCTGGCTCTTAATCTCAAAATGTACTGCTGGCTACATAGCAACACAGCTGACTGAAAAACAATGAATTCAAACAACTTGTCTCCTTTGCACACCCTTAAACAGCTAGTTTGCTTTTAAAATGATTTCTCATTTTTTTGAATTGTCTCTGAACTGAGTATTTTGAAATTTTGCAGACATTGTTACCAATCATACCCTGATTCACGTGAAGTAAGATCACAGGTGGTGTTCCTGTATGAGTCAGGGGATGTTGAGAATTCTGGAGGTAATATCTGGACTTTAGTGTGATATTGGTAGGTTAATTGTGACTGGAGGCTATGATTCCTTTTATTAATTGCTTTATCGTCTGGTTTACATTAGACCTGAAGACCAGGTGGATGGTGACTTGTAACAGGTAAATGAAGAATTTAGGGGGAGAAATCATGAGCATACTTTTAGGAACAATTGGGTAATCAAGTTAGAGTTTTTAGCATGGAGACTTTCCTTTTTCAACAGTCTCTTCCCTGAAATGTACCATTCCTCTGGCACCTTATAGCTTTCAGAAACATGGTATAATTTATTTTCAAAGACCTGCTTGCTAGGTTAGAGGAGGTCAAGAGCCTTGAGAGTGAAGAGGACAGCCAGGTAGAGAGAGAGAAGACGATCTGGCAGGCAAAGTTAGCCCCAGCAATTCAAAGGAGAAATCAGAGCAATAATGTGATGTTTGAACAAGTTACATAAATTATTCAAGTTCCTCATTTTCTGGATATGTTTTTCTTTTCCACTGCATGATTTTAACTTTTTAAATATATTTTTACCCAAGTTGTTTTGATTGGAAGTTTATTTGCACAGACAGGTCTAATGTCGAGTACTTGGATTCTTCTGCAGTTTTCAAGTTTGATTACCCATTGACAGAATCTTGACACCTAAATGAATGGTTGAAGGAATAAGGTAAAGTTGTTGGTTTTCCCCTCAGATACTCTTTTCATTGTGGTAATATGTAGTATGATGTCCTTGGGCAAGGAAATAATTTGCCTTGATATTCCACGGGAGTAAAATTATTTTTGATTGGGCATTGTTAATTTCTCAAATCTATAAGAAATTTAAACCTCACTCTTGAATTAAGTGGTGAATGACAAAAATATTTTGACACATATGAATGAGGTTTTTGATTCAAAGACTAGGTTCATGCAAGGGTCATTATTTTCTTAATTTTTCATTAGAGTGTCCAACTTAATGGTTATGTATCAATGTAACATAGGATCCAAAGGCAAAAATAAAAGTCCATATGCCCAATTCTAGTATAACACACACCAGTAGTACAATGTCTGCTGTGTGGAAAGATTGAGAAAGTTTCTTAATCAAATTTCTTACAAATCTTTGATGTCTGCTTATTTATTTTCTGAGAGCAGCAGCTTCTTCATGTTTGATGTCCCAATAGCAAGAGCCTGTTTCTGTTGAGTTGGATTATAGAAAGAGAGGTATGCTCACAGGGAAGCCCAGCTGGATGTATCCAGCTTTGCTGCCTTCGTTTCTTTCATCCTAGAAGAGAAAAGAAGACGAAGAGCAGTCATAGAATTGGTAATTGTATATTGGCAGAGTCTCAAATGATATTTATTCTATTATACTCACTTGCAACCAGAGGATTCATTTTTGTAGCAGAAGGAAGGTGGATAGCATGCAAATGCTTGGATTAAACATGCTGTAATGCTTCGAAACCCTGACCATCGGTCTCTGTGTTGTTTGTAGACATATTTTGCAGCTGTTACATTGGTGCTTATTTAGAACAATTAGTAAGAAAAACTAAAGTGATTTGCTTGATTGTAGTTTCCTACCAAATATTTGAATAGGTATCAGGTGACTATTAGGATGGAAGGAAAAAGTGCAAAAGTTTAGAATTTGGCCATGTTTCCACAACTGTTAACTTTAAACAATCTTGGTACTGTGTTCAGTCTCTTAAATCTTATGGGTCTGATATTTCTTCACTTTTTATGAGAAGAGAATTAGATTAATTGTTAGGGGATGTCACTGGAGGACCTTAGGTTAAGGGTTATTTTTTAATTTTTTCTTGGAAAGGAATGGAACTGGCAGGGACAAGGTCAGTTTTATATTATGTCTGATGACAATTTCCAGGAAATTTGGTTAGTTAAACCATATGAATTCTTGGTCTCTATTGTAATTTGCCAAAAGGGATGCCCCTCCATGGAAATTGTTACATTTGTTTTTATAATATTGGCATCTGTAAGTTCTTCATGGTACAAGGAATAAAATCTTGAGAAGGAGGCTGAAAAGATCTAAATCCTGAGATCCAGCAAATGGGAAACATTCTTTTCCACAATTGGAAAATCTAATTGCCCTTATTATATATACTGGATGGTGAGAAAAATCATTCCAGTAGTGAGAGAGCATTTATGAATTCAACCTACTTAATGGACTCTGATGAGACTGGACTTGATTTTAATTCACATATTGTAATTTAAAATGACATTCTTAGGAAATCAGCAATTTATCATAAACATCAAAAACCTGAGACATTCAAATTAGAATAAGGAGGGTATTCATTCATGCAGCAAATATTTATTGAGCACCTTATAAAGGCCAGACACAAAGTATTTGTAAGACAAATTGAGCACGATAAACATATTCTCATTTTCATGGAACTTTCACCTTAATGCAAAATAATGGGAAACTATTTTGGAAAACTTATGGATAACTCTCAGCAGGCCATGCAATCAAGATATTTTCCTGTTGTTTGTTATGTGCTCATTTAGATCCATGAAAATTCTGTGTTTCTGATTTACTTGTGCTAACATTAGCTTTTTAGTCAGACGTTGTTTGATGTTGGGTCTTGAACTAAGATTACTTATGAAAGAATAAATTTATAATAGTGACTTTATTTGTTCTAACACCTAGGCTAATTAATTGCAAGTATTAATTGAATTTCTTTCCTGTCTTTGTAGAATTTAGCATATAACTGGATATTCATGATTATACAAAGGTATATCAGTCTGGCCTTTTTAAATTTACTTTGCTCCTTTTAAGGACATACAATCTGATTTTGAGCCCATTAATTGTGCAAGATCTTACTAATAAATTTGGAACTGACTAGTCATACATAATGTTTAGCAAACATACAGATTATGCCTATGTGTTCAAAGTGAGGTAAAAACTCTGACCGTTACATTGTTCCTGCAATTAGTGCAAACCAGAAATTCTCCATGGAGTGATGAATCATTGGTTAGTTGTTCGCTGTGCTACAACTAATTATTTTACAAAAATAAAATATCAAAAGTTGTGAATGGTTTAATTTCTAAGATAAATTAGAAGAGTCAAGATTAGCCTTATAGCAATTCCACTAATTATTATGCATTATGATATACTTTCCTGAAAGGAAGAGAAAGATATAGAATTGCATATAAATCTGGATGTGCCCATTGGGAGGGGTTTGTATATGTGACTTGAATTTGTCCCACGTTTCTGATAGAGGCATGTGTGATAGACTTTGGCTCAGGCAGGACTAGAATACTAGTACTAGAAAATCTGCTTTTCTGACTGCCGTATAGCCCCTACCTCCACTAATATGCTCTCTTTCACATTGTTCTGAAAAATTTCTCCGAATAGTTTTCAGAGAATATTCACTATTCAGACTCAGCAGGTAAAATGGCTGATAGAAAAATTTCCACTGCAAACAGAAAATGTTTTTTTCTTTTCCTTTTTTTTAAATTGAAGTATAATGATCATGCAATGTTATATTAGTTTTAGGTGCATAATATAATAATTCAACAATTCTATACACTAATTGGTGCTCATAATGGTAAGTATACTTTTAATCCCCTTCAGTTACTTCACCCATTCCCCGACCTGCCTCCCCTCTGGTAACTATCAGTTTATTCTTTATAGTTAAGAGTCTGGTTCTTTTGTTTTTTGTTCTTTATTTGTTCATTCGTTTTGTTTCTTAAATTGCACATGAGTGAAATCATATATTATTTGACTTTCTCTGACTGATTTCACTTAGCATTATACTTTCTAGATCCATCCATGTTGTTGCAAATGGCAAATTCTCATTCTTTTTTTATTGCTAATATTCTATTGTGTGTATGTATTTAGTTATAAATTTTATAAATTTATATTATATATTTATATTTATATTATATTTACAAATTTATATATAATATATATATATTACTAATATTCCATTGGGTATGTATATATGTGCGTATATATCTCTATCCATTCATCTATGGAAGGGCACTCAGGTTTCTCCCATACCTTGGCTGTTATAAATAATGCTGCAATAAATGTAGGGGTGCATTTATCTTTTCAAATTAGTATGTTTGTTTATTTTAGGTAAATAGCCCAGTAGTGGAATTACTGGATCATATGGTAATTCTATTTTTAACTTTTTTGAGGAACCTCTGTACTGTTTTCTTCTATAGTGGCTACAACAATTTACATTCCCACCAACAGTGCAAGGGTTCCTTTTTCTCCACATCCTTTCCATCACTTGTTATTTCTTGTCTTTATTATTCTAGTCATTCTTAAAGGTGTAAGGTGATATCTCATTTTGGTTTCAATTTGTATTTCCCCAATGATTAGTGATATTGAGCATCTTTTCACGTGTCGGTTGGCCATCTGTATGTCTTATTTGGAAAAATGTCTATTCAGGTCCTCTGCCCATTTTTTAATCAGATTATTTTTTTGATGTTGAGTTATATCTCTTTTATATTTTGCACCCCTTAATGGGTATATCATTTGCAAATATTTTTTTCCTTTTCGGTAGGTTGCCTTTTTGTTTTGTTGATGGTTTTGTTTGTTCAAGATGATGAAAATGGCTGACAGAAGAATCCCATTGCACACAGTAGACGTTTTAATTAATACATTTCAAAACTTCTATTTAACCACCATATTTACCTCTTGATTTAGATAGATTTCAATTTTTTTTTTCTTTTTTTGGTCTGGTGGTCCTTTGTCTTTATTGTAAGCTGTCTCAAATCCTTTTTGGGAACAGGTTACTGGTTGTTGTAACAGTCAGAATTTAGTCAGCAAGACAGAAACTACTCTAAGCTTCAAATAGAGGGCATTTACTACAGATAATTAATAACATAGGTGACAGAAGAACTAAAAACCCAACAGAGAAAGGAGGAAACAGCAAAATCAGCAGCAGCAGGAAACAGCTACCATACCTGGGTTTAAAAGAATAGGATGAATGGAGGGGAGGTAGCTCACCAGACCTTAGATGCCAAGGGCATCTAACGTTAACTATCTAGTAGAAGCTGCAGCAATTCATGCCACTGGAATTACTACTTTGGAAAAAAGAGCGCAAAATATCCTATTTCTCCTATTTCTCCCACCATGCCCTCACCCCTAGTCTCCTGACAGTATCTCTCCTTTGTCAAGACCAGAAGCCTGCACACCCAGGACTGGGAAACACAGTCTGCAGGGTCAATATCCTAGTGACATAGGACAAAAGAAGGATGAAAACTGGATTTGTAAGCAAACAAAGCCAAAGAAGTTTTGAGTCAATCAATCAATCCCAACAATCTTTTATTTATATGTGAATTTTCCTCCAGAGAAAATAAAGTGATTGGTGCTAATTTAGAGATTAGCATGATAGGGGCGCCTGGGTGGCTCAGTGGTTGAGGGTCAGACTTTGGCTCAGGTCATGATCTCCTGGTTCATGAGTTCAAGCCCCACATTGGGCTTGCTGCTGTCAGTGCAGAACCCGCTTCAGATCCTCTGTCTCCCTCTCTGCCCCTCCCCTGCTCTCTCTCTATATATCAAACATAAACATTTAAAAAATTAGCATTGTATACTTTGATTAGCTTTCAAAACTCTTGAAGTATCAAAAAATATATCTTCAAAGTATCCAGTTATCAAGAGGTAAACTGCAAGTTTTATTCACCTACTCTTTACCATAGCATTTTGTTAGCTGAATGTAAAACCCAGAGAAGGGGTTACTGGGAGAACTTGTGTTAACTTCTTTTTCCCCTGAGAATGGTTAGAGAAAAGTTAGAGGTATCAGGTTAAGTTAGTCTAAATGCAATTCTTCTTGGAATCTGATATTTCTTTACAGATGACCATTCTAGCGCTATAAATTCATAAGTGATATCTATTAAATTTATAATTCTTTCATTATTAGATATTTATTTCCAGATAGAAATCAATCAGTTGGACTTAAAGGACTTAGAAGGTGCTCTGGAAAATAGAGAAGTATATACAAAACCTGGCTGGATTTGCAACCTTCTTAGTACGATGTAACAAAGCAATAAGTAGGTGTTCATATCTAGAGATTTCCAGAATGCAAAGCAGGTTAGAATGATCCTCAGAGCTTATTTATATGGAGAAAAAATACTTCTTATTACTGTAACAAGAAAAGACATACCCTACAAAGCAAAATATCATCAAATTCAATGTGATGCTTTGGACACCCATACAACTCCAATTGTTCTCTGTTCAGATAATTACCTTGCTTAGGAATTTGGTTATATTCAGAAAAAAATCCTCAGATCTTCTTCATTTACTGAGAAAAGACTTTGGTCACATGTCTTCAAAAATGGAATAAAGCATGAATACGTTTTCCAGCAAGAATGATCTTATTTTATTAGAATCAACTTATTTTACTAGAATTTTATTTAAAACAAAATTCTAACCACAGTTGATATATAAAATGGTTTTATTCTCTCTCCTTACCTTTTTATCATCTTCCTTTTTGCAACCTACGTATACTCTAGAAAACTTGATTTACTTAATCATCACCATTATTATATTTATATATAATATATAATTTTCTTATTATTGTCTAGTTTCCAGGTAGTGGAGAGTGACTTTGGTATTTCTCTATAGGTTTCTTTGTAAAGAAAAATTATTCTAGACATTTAGCATTTTTCTGTCAAATATTGATCCCATAGTCATTCACTAGAGAGTATAGGAATTCTTCCACTCTGGTCAGCTTGAAGTGAGAATGATATCAGTGCCTATCTCATAGTGATGCTATGATAGTTAACATTTGAAAAGAACTCAGACTAGTGCTTGACACATGGTAAATGCTGAAGTTCTTGGTGAATAAATAAATCCATAAATAAGTAAATCTCTATTCTATCCATGCATATTAATTTCCATCTTCATTGTAGAGCTATGATATTCTCTCTGTTTGAATCCCCACCCCTCTTTCTATTTATCTAAGTCCTGTGGTTCTTTAAGAACTTGTTCAGATTCTACCTATTAACACTTTTGTAACAACTCCTGCATCTGCTGACTTCATCTTTCTCTTACACCTTACTGCACTTACACACAAATACAGTATGTGTTTTTATTTAGCCCTTACCTTTGGTTGTTATCCAGGAGAGAGCATTGGAGTTCCTGGACAGCTTTTCTAAAACATATATCCCTGGGACAAATCTCCAGAGTTTTTAGATTCAGTAAGTACTGGCTGGCACTAAAAACATATACATTTTGATTAAAGCTCTCCAGTAAAACTGAAAGAAGCCCCTAGTTAAATACAATGATAAAAAAAATTATCTCTTGGAATATGTGCATTTCTTTTCTCAATGAGACTATAAATTTCTTGAGGACATGGACCATGCTTTGTTTTTCTTGTGTGTCTTCCCACAGTGCTGGAAACATGACCACCACTGAGTAACACTCTTCTTTCTTGTTTGACAGAAAGATGTCTGAGTGCGGGACCTAGGATATGAATTGTCAAGGGATGTGGAGGAACAAAGAGATCCACAGATGGATCATTCAACTCCTGCCACAATTATGCTGTGTAATGAAGAGCCATAAAACCTCGGTGACATACAGTAAGTGTTTATTTATATTTCTGGAATCAACAGGAATAGACTATGGTCTCTGCTGAGCTTACCTGGGCTTACTCACACGCTTGGGTGTTTGGGAGGTCAGCTTGCTGCTGACTGGGCCCACTTTATTGTCTGCAGTTCAATAGCTGACCTATGCATCTATGAATTGGCTCTTTCCACATAACTTTGATGCTCCTTCTGGGACCATTAGGCTAGTCAAGGCAAATTTATCATGGAAAAGAGAACAAGAGAGCAAGCCCAGATGTGTAAGCCCATTTAAAGCCTCTATTCGCAATGCATTGGCCAAAGCAAGTCACGTGCTAAAAAGCCCATTCATGGAAGGAGGGTACAGCAGTTATATGGCAAAAATTATAGACGGGATGAAGTGGGAAGAACTGATGGCATTTTTCCCCAACCACCACAATGGGGCTTTTGTTAATGTGTCTTCTGAGCAAAACCTACTCTAATGCCTTACTGAAGGTCAATTTTTGTTGTATATAATCACAGTCAGGATGTTTTTAAAGCAATCTTACCACCCCTGAGTAAGCAGGCAAGTAATCTTATTCAGAGAAAAAAAAATTGCAAA
Source organism: Leopardus geoffroyi (assembly GCF_018350155.1). NCBI lineage: Eukaryota > Metazoa > Chordata > Mammalia > Carnivora > Felidae > Leopardus > Leopardus geoffroyi. The sequence goes on from NC_059328.1 coordinate 140,823,354, forward strand.
TAAAGGATCATGCTAAGGCCACATCATTTGCCATTAAATAGAGAAATATCACCTTGTATTTCACAGACTTGACACCACCTGGGTAATATGTCACACTTCATTAAACAAGAACATCAAATGCAGAAAACAAAATATTTGTTGTTCAATATGATTATTTATTACTTGAACAAGGTTTGAGAGATTGTCAACACGATGTGTTTGAATTCAGGAAATTAAACCAAGAACTGTGACTGGAAAAATCTTAAAAACACCACAAATTTATTTTTAAATGATTCAGCATCTTTTTGTCACTTGTGATTTGAACACTGGTTCCATCTTTATCACCTACGGTGCTGTTTAGTGCACTGTTGCAAAACAACTAGGCAGTCTATCATGGAAGTTCAATTTAGTGTTGCCAGTGAGTCATCTGGGGTCTGAGAGTTTGTGCTAAGTTCCTCAGCTTTCAGTAAGGCCACACCATCTCTTTGTGTGAAGGGCCTCATCTCTCAAAGAGCCAGAAAATTATAACATTGCAAAGCAATTACATATAATTCATCACCCAAATAATAGCTAAATTACTATGACCATTTTCTAAATTAATGTGCTGATTTTCCATTTTTGATTCTTGCTCTCAAGGTAGGTACTTCAATAACTCTTAGAAGCAGGATTGGTCAGCAATACAAACATTATATAACTGTAGTAAGGGAAATTGTTTTCCATTCCTGCTTTGTTCTTACTCTGTCATGGGATTTTAGGTAAATCACTTAACTGATCAATGTTCTTATCTATAAAAGCAGACAATTTGGGTAAATGAATAGCAAGGATCCTTGCCTATGTGGCCAAATAATAGAGAGTCTGAAGTAAACTCTGAGTCAGATAAACATCTTTGTTCATATAAGAGAACACTGTGTAGCAGCATCCTGCTTATATTAAAGGTGTTAGGCTAAGTTTTGCTCGGTTTTCCTTCCTAGGAAGGAAAGACATTATCTTGTATGATAAAGAAAATAAAAGAGCACACAGACACATACTAAGATGTGGGCTTATGCAATATACCTAGTAGAGTTCATTGTTATCACCTTGTACTGATGGAGATTTTGTGATGGCTACAGAAATAAATGAGACAAATTGGGATTTTGATATAACCAAAAGGTTTCTTCTGAACCTTTCTGATTGCTAGAGAAGAAAAAACCAGAGGCCTAATAAGCTCTTTCTCTGCCAAGTGGAGATATTTTAGAATCTTACGTGAGTGTGATTGTAATGGAGCTAGAGAACAGGCCCCTTTTCCTGGAAAGTCAAGAGGGACAGCATTCCACAGCACTGAGGACCTCCTCTCTCTTGCACACATACAAATATAATCACCCAGTCTAACTCTGAGTAACACAGCAGCAGTGGGAGCAGGCTGGTTGCAAAGGGAGGCCTTCAAGAAAGTGGAGGTTAAAGGCTCAGTTTTACTTTCTTAAATAGTTCTAACATTGTAGCCTCCCTTTTAGTCACAAAAAGGGAGTAGTTGCTTTGGAATTTGGAGAAAAGCTTAAGTTCCTCTACATACTTTTTGATAGACCTTTGTAGCTGCTGCTACTTGCAGCAAAGAAAACTTAGCAAGCACTTGGTCAAGCTAAGCTGGGCCTAGATACCATATGATTAAGTGAAGTTGTCAGGATGGTTCTACAAGAGCATGAGGAACACCACCAGGCCCTGAACTTGAGACCAGCCTATATTAACCTTGGGGGAAGTGAAGGTTGTAATGGGAATGAAGCCAGTGGCAGATAATTAATTATTTCAAAATGTTTATTTTCAACAGAGTTTGAATCTTGGTGTCTTGTATATGGATAAACAGGCAATACTTGGAAAAGCACAGTGCCATGAATGTTTAATAGCCAAATGATATCTTGATGTCAAAGCTTCTTATATGTACATGCATTTTTAACTTGATTTGACTGCCACAGTGAGACAAGCTAAAATTGAAGCACAGTTATTTTCAGGACTTAGGAATCTAAAAATTCAAACTGCATGGTATCGTCTTAGGATGGGACAAAGTCATTCCTGTAACAGTAAAATGGAGAAAGCATGTAAAAAATGGATAATTGATGCCTAGATTTATAATTTGGTGTTTGTGTATTACAAAGATCATCAAGATATTCCAAAAGAAAAGGGAATAACATACTTTTTACGAGATATCCTGTCTATGAAGATTAGTGTTCTAATTTGCATAGAAAAATTGGGGTCCTGTTTTCATAAAAAGAAAATTGTGACCAAACACAGCAAGAACATTTGATTGTGTGACTAATGCTTTGGACTACAGTTTCCCTATCAGAAAACTAGCCTGAGACCCATCTATTTCTGGGAATATATTTAATTACATGACAGGTTTTAATTAGATAGGACCATTCAGCCTTCTTACTCTCCATCTTTATCTCTCCATGAGCCGTTTGTCCATTAGAAGGATGCAATAGCCATAATTATTCCAGTTATCCTAAAGAGAATGTTTTAAAATACAGTAGTTAGCTGTCAAAAAGAGAAGGCTAATTTCCAGTTATGAGGGCATTTTCCCAATGGAAATCTTCCTTTCATTCTGGGGAGACATTTTTGTGTCTGTTTCTGGCTTTATTTGGCTCAGTTTTCTCCTTCTTCAAGAGCTAAGTTCTCCCTTGTAATTGTTTAGAATTAAACAAATTCCTCAATTCCAGAAAATTTTCTAGCTGTTTTTAGCTGTAGCCAAACTCTCTATATTACCTAAATAAGTACCTAAAATATGACACATGTAATAAAAATGCTGAGCCAGAGACATAATGGAACCAAATAATTTGAAAGTATTTCCCATAATGTGGGGAATTTTAATAAGTGTAAAGTTTAAAAAAATCAGTGTTCAAATATTTGGGCAATTATGGGCTAAATGAATAGATTTCTTTAGGAATTATCAGATTGTTTACTCTACTGATAGGCATAAGCTCATTGGCAGCAGACTTCCAGATCTTTCTACTTCTATTGTACTTTCATGACAGGGGGAAGCATAGGGGAGAGTCTTTACATTTGGATAATTAGTAATATCACACTTTTGTTTTCTCTGAAGCCAGCACATGACAATATATTCCCTCTATGTCCATGATTAAAAGGTTTAAAAATGCTCCTGAGGTTCCCATTGTAAAGGAGAAAGGAGACCTTATTTTGTATGAATGCCAGCATATGTTGGGTTTTAAGCTTGTGAAAATGAGCCAGATACATGCAGATGCACAGTGTCTAAGTTTTGGCCTCTCAGCCTTTACTTTTTAGATAGAAATGTCATAGCCCAGTAGGCAAAGAACTGTTGATAAAATTTTAGCATTAAAAAATTATATTTGGGGGGCACCTGGGTGGCTCAGTCGGTTAAGTGTCTGACTTCAGCTCAGGTCACGATCGCGGGGCGGGGTCTGTGAATTTGAGCCCTGCATCGGCCTCTGTGCTGACAGCTCAGAACCTGGAGCTTGCTTCAGATTCTGTGTCTCCCTCTCTCTGCCCCTCCCCCCCCTTCCCTCTCCCCCGCCCCCCTCTCTCTCTCTCAAAAATAAATGAAAACATTAGAAAAAGTTTTTAAAAATTAAAAAAAATTTATACTTGAAAATTAGTTGCTTATTTGACATCGTGCTAAGATTAGAGCATATATTATTAAACTGATTATTTGGTAGGTATATCCTAGAAATGATAATCTATATAATATTTGGTTTTAATTCATGTTATTATCTTACTTGTTAACCCTTAACTCAAGATACCATCATCTCTTTCCTGGGCAATTGCAATCACCTTCTGCTGGTCTCCCCGCTTCTATCCATGTCCCACCGCAGACTATTCCTTACCCAGTAGCCAGTGTGATTCATTTAACAACCTAAGACAGATAGTATCCCTCTGCTGCTCTAAATCATCAGATGGCTCCCTGTGGTAGACAGAATTCTAAGATGGCCCCAGAGTTTCCCACCCCTTCGTGTACATACTCTGTGTGATTATTTGCAATAATATTTCCTTGAATATGAAAGACAGGATTTCACTCTCAAAATGTTATACAGCAAAATGGATTTTTTAGATGCAATTAAGGTACCAAATTGGCTGACCTGAGTTAAAAGGGAGATTTTCCTAGGTAGGCTTGACCTAATGGTGTGAGACCTTTAGAGGAGTCTAGGTCTTCCTAGAGGTCAAAGAGATTTGATGTCAGTGCAACACCTTCCTGCTGTGCTGAAAGAAAGCAACCATGTTGTGAGTTGGAGGGGCAGCGGGGGAGAGGGTGTGCATTTGGCCAAGATCTGTGGGTAGCTTCCAATTGCTCTGACTGATGTTTGGCTGACATGCAGCAAGAAAATAGGGACTTCAGTACTACAACTATAGGGAGATGAATTTTGCCAACATCCTGAATGAGATGGGAAGAGGATTACAATCCTCAGATGAGATCATAGCCCCTGCCAATATCTTCCTTTCAGCCTAAGAAGGCTGTGAGCAGGGAACCCAGCTATGGCATGCCCAGACTCCTGACCCACAGAAATTGTTAAGATTGAATTTGTGTTGTTTTAAGATTATAGCAATTTGTTATGTAGGAAACGAATATACTTTCCAGCTGTCGCTGAAGAAAAAATAAAATGAGTAAGGATTGAGTAAAGATTTCGCTTTCTGCTGCCACGCTGGGCTCTTAACTGTTCCTGGAACACTCCAGCATGCTCCTGCCTTAGGGCCTCTGTTCTTATCCCCCCTTCCTGGAGGTTCCTGCCCCAGCATATCCACGGATCTGTCACTCATCATTCAGGTGCCTATCAGAGAGCTCCTTCCTGGTTACCTAGATTAGTCAGGATAGGCTAGGTTTTGCTGTGCCAAAAAACAATCCTCATATTCAATGACTTAAAATGAAAAAAAAGTTTGCTTTTCATTTCCCTCTATGTCTAATTTGGATCAGGAAGAGTTTTGCTCATCATGGGCATGAGGGACCCAGACAGATGGAGATTCCAACATTTTGTAATGACATTATTTCAGCTTTCTTTTGATGAGTATTAGAATAATATGTATTTCTCTATTCCTTTACTCCCCCCATCCCTTTACTTTTAATATGTTTGTGTCTTTATATTTAAAGTGGCTTTCTTGTAGATAATATATAGTTGGGTCTTGTGGGATTTTTTATCTGATATGTCGGTCTCTGTTTTTTAATTGGTATATTTAGATCTTTGATAGCTGAAGTGATTATTGATATAGTTGGATCAATACATCCCTTATTTGTTACTATTTTCTATTTTCTATGCACTGTCCTTGTTCCTCATTTTATTCTTTTATTCTGTTTTGTTTTGGTTTTGGTCTTCCTTCTTTTTCTGCGTTCTCTGGTTTTACTATGTATTCCTCTTTTAACATATCAATTGAATTATTTTTAACATGTTTTTAGCACTCAAGTTTGCAATATACATTTACAACTGATACAAATCCACTTTCAAATAACTGTATATCATTTCAAGTATAAGTACCTTATAATAGAATATTTTCAGTTCCTTCCCTATCTTATGAAATTGCTGTCATTCACTTCACTTATCCATAAGCTATACTACCAAACACATTGTTGCTATTATTATTTTGAAAAAACTGTTATCTGTTAGATAAATTAAGAATAAGAAAAATAAAAGATACTGTTTTACCTTCATTTATTCCTTCTCCAATTCTATTTCTTTCTTTATGTAGATCTGAGTTTCTGACATCTCATTTTCCTCCTTTCTGAAGAATTTCTGTTTTACATGTGTTGGAAAGCAGGTTTACTGGTGACAAATGTCTTCAATTTTTGTTTGTCTAAGGAAGTCTTACTTCTCCTTCACTTTTGAAGGGAAATTTCGCTAGATACAGGTTGGATCTAGGTTGATGGTTGGGTGTTTTGTTTTTTAACATTTTAAATATTTCACTTCACTGTCTTCTTGTGTGCCTGGTTTCTGAAGAAGTCTGATGTAATTTTTATTCTTGCTCCCCTATAGGTAAGGTGTTTTATTCTTTGGCTTCTTTCAATATTTTTTCTTTCTTTGTCTTTGATTTTCTGCAATTTGAATATGATATGCTTAGGTATTTATTTTTTATCACATATTTATTCTGCTGAGTATTCTCTGAGATTTCATGACCTTTGGTTTAGTGTCTATTATTAATTTTGGAAAATTCTCAGTCATTATTGCTTGAAGTATTTCTTCTGTTTCTTTCTTCTCCTTCCAGTATTCCTATCATTAATATGTTACACCTTTTGTAATTGTCCCACAGTTTTTGGGTAGTCTGTTCTATCTTTTTATTACTTTTTCTCATTGCATTTCTCATTGCATTTCTCATTGCATTTTGGAAGTTTCTGTTGACATTTATTCGTGTTTACTGATCCTTTCCTTGGAAATATCCAGTCATTGATGAGCATATCAAAGGCATTTTTCATTTCTGTTAGTTTGGATTTCTAGCATTTCCTGTTGATTCTTTCTTAGGGTTTTTATCTCTGCTTACATGACCCATGTTTTCTTGCATGATGTACATTTTTCCCAGTATAACTCTTAGCGTATTAATCATAGTTGCTTTAAATTCTAGTCTAATATTCCCACATCTCTGCTATGTCTGGATCTGTTCTGATGCTTACTCTGTCTCTTCAAACTGTGTTTCTTTTTCTTTTAGTATGTCTGTAATAGACCATTATTTAGTGTGAGGTTTTATATTTATTTGGCTACGAGTTAGGTGGTGATTATTGTTTGCTGTAGCTGTAGGTATCAGAGGCTAAAATTTCCTCCTTGGTGTCCTTGCTTTTGTCTCCCCTTTTGTCTTCAGTTTTCCCTAAAGACTTCCTAAATGTAGTCTGAGGCATGCAATTCTTTCCATAGTATCTACTTATATTATAGGAGCCGTCCTGATGCTATGATAGGATGTGGGAAGAAGGAAAGCATTCCATAATTCTGTACTTTGGTTTCGGTCATTAATGAGCCTGTGTTGTGCCCCTGGGATGCGATCTTTACAAGTGCTTCTCAGTCCTTCAACCTGCTAGTTAGTTGAAGTGGGAAAGCTAAAGGGGGATGGAGTTGGGTATTCTCCTTCTTCCAGGTCAGTTAAGTCCTGGTAAAACTCAAGTCAATTAGGCTCTGGTAAAATAGTTCCTCTTGAGGGCATGCCTTGTGAATAAAAACAGGTTGCTCTGGGTATATTTCAAAATGGCTCATTTTCCTTCTCCCTTTTAGAAAATATCAGGGAAGTTTTCCCTGATCATCACTGTGAGAACCTGGTAGAGTTCCTATCGGTAAAACTCATTGAAGTGCAGTAGTTCTCTAAAAACTGAGCATCCTGGGTTTTTGTTTTCGTTGTTGTTGTTTTTTTTAAACTCTCTCACTTGTCCGTGTTGATGCTCCAGCAATTCTATCAATTACCATTTAGGTTTCCTACCTTGATATCGGTTCTGATGGAGGTTCCTACTTGGAGGTTTCTGCTCTGGTAAGTGGCAATTCTCTATATCCACCTGTCTCTTCCATTTTGGGGACAGTTCTTTGCCCTGTGACCTCAATTCTCTGTAGAATCTAAGAAGAGTTGTTGATTTTTAGTTCAGTTTTTTTTTTCTTATTGTGTGGACGAAAGTGATGGCTTCTAAGATTTTTACTTGCCAGACTAGAAACTAGAAGTTGCTACTTTTTCAACATGAGACTTAAAGCTTTGCCACAGCAGAAGGAAACACCTTAGAGAATTGCGTGGTGGCTCCTAAATTCTCCAGCTTGACAGTGACATGTCATTTCTATTCGTATTTCATTGGCTAAAGCAAGTCAATGATTTTAAAATGTGAGTAAATATAACCCTCCAGTGTTCCTAGAAGATGAGCATTAGGAATACTGGAGAAACATTATTAATGGTGAACAGAGCATTCTATAGAAGATAGTATTTCCAACTCCATTTACCACTTTATATCTTCTTTCTAGCACTATATAATACTATATTATGTCATACATAAGATATTATAAAGAAACCTATTATGGTAAATACTCTGTTTATTATTTGTCTCTCCTCTCCTACACCCACCGAAGTGAGGATCACGGGAACAGGAACTTTGTCTGTTCTAGACACTTTTTATCCCCTAAACCCAGAATATCTAGTACTCAATAGATATTTGGTAAATGAATTAATGAGTGCATATTGTTTTAACCTTGGGAGCCCAGAAAAATGAACCCTTGCTTGAACTCTTTATCTCGGCCAAATCTGGCCCAGAGGCTATCTTTCCAATAGGAACGTAGCTGCAAAAACCTTGTGCAGAGTGCTTTTCAGGCTAACTGGGCATAGCCTTTGCTATTAGGCAACAAAGAAAGAATGAAAGAGGCTCAGAAGTTCCCAGGAACATGGTGATTGCTATTTGAAGGTGAGAGTATACACAATCTGAGGGAAAATGAGGTTTGAAAATGAATTTAGGCTTTTAAACAATGCAGGCAAAAAGTGTTGATAACTTGAAAAACAGGTAAATTCTCAACTGAAAAATCTTCTTATCTCAGGTTTATGTTCATAATCAGGGATATGCAGCTCTCATTCCTCACTGGAAACCAAAAAGCTAAATCACCTTTTAAATATGAAATTTAGATACAATGCTTGGAACATCCTCCTCAAAGAGCGGACCTGCCAGATTCTGTGCTGGTTGAAATGTGGGCTTCTTGCTGGTTCAGGCACACTGTCTTTGTGCTTTTTTAGGCTTATTGTTCACTCTGAGCTTAATGAGTTCATTCAGGCATGTAATGAAGAACAACACTATCACACAATTCACTGAAGTCCAAAGATATGGTGATTTTATCAATTATATTATTCAGTTAGAGTAAATTTGCAATTTATTAAAAATACATAGATTGAGTGGCATCTGGAGTACTGTTGTGTTGGCACCCGTGGTTTTCACAGCTATGCTATAAAACAAAATCTGGAATTGATGGCGTTTGATGCAGTCAGTGTAAAGCTTTTGTCTCTCTACTTGCTAGAGGAAATAGATGAGAGCAATGCAGTTGTGGATCACAGGCCCTCTGGTGTGAAATTCATCCTAACTAAGCTGAGAACATTTGATGGCCAAAGTCATGGACTCCCATGGCAAATGATTTTCATTTTCACCTCCACTAGCTTTGGCTAATGGGAAGAACACAAGGCTAGAAGGCACGTGAACTCCACTGGTTATTCAAGAGTTACTTGATCTAAGCAAATCACTTGCTTTTTTTTTCTCTTTTCTTCTGTTTTATACTAAAGTCTTTTATGGAATTTTCAGAGTGTGTGTGTGTGTGTGTGTGTGTGTGTATATATATATATATATATATATATATATATATATATATAATCTTATTTAATCTTACAGCAGCTCAGTGAGGTTAGCTGGTCAAGTATTCTCACTTGCATTTCTACATAAGAGACACTGTTACTTGGAGATTTGAGTGGGAAAGAGTTCAGAGATTTTGACCCTAAGGCCAATGTTTTTTGTTTTTGTTTTTACCATTATACAGCAATGATGCTCTGGACCTCAGTTTCCTCATTTCAAACCAAGGATAAATACACTTAGTTTGTTAACTTAAGTTGTGATGATGACAAGAGATAGTTGAATTTTTAAATGTTGTGACTATGCAAAGCTTTATGTAGTTGGAAAATTATCATCTTGCTTGTGGTAAGTCCAAGGGCTCTTCCTTAGACCATAAAACCTTCTTCTCCACATTCTTCTACAAAAAATGTTCAACAGTGATAACATGTGTATAGACCCCTGGAATTTACCATTGAAAACATTTAAATTGTTTTAATGTTTATTTATTTTTAGAGACAGAGCACAAGCAGGGGAGGGGAAGGGAGAGAGGGAGACACAGAATCTGAAGCAGGTTCCCAGGCTCTGAGCTGTCAGTACAGAGCCCAATGTGGGACTGAAACTCAGAACCGTGAGATCATGACCTGAGCTGAAGTCGGACGCTTAACCTACTGAGCTTGAGCTACCCAGGTGCCCCGATCTGGGGCTCTCTTAAAGGAAGAGTGGAAAGTCATTAAAAAGCAGCCAAATAGGGGCGCCTGGGTGGCTCAGTCGGTTAAGCGTCCGACTTCAGCTCAGGTCACGATCTCGCGGTCCGTGAGTTCGAGCCCCGTGTCGGGCTCTGGGCTGATGGCTCAGAGCCTGGAGCCTGCTTCTGATTCTGTGTCTCCCTCTCTCTCTGCCCCTCCCCTGTTCATGCTCTGTCTCTCTCTGTCTCAAAAATAAATAAAACGTTAAAAAAATAAAAAAAAAGCAGCCAAATAGAACTCAGATTTGGCTCTCTGTAGCGACAGATATCAATTTTTAAAAATTATGTTAACTTGTTGATTTGCTTCAATGCTATTCTGTTTATTTTCTAGCTCATTGATAAACATCATCCTCTTACTTTTGACTAAGCTTTGCTACATGTAGCCATGATTTTCAAGGACAGAAGTACAAAAATAAATAACTTTTATATTTCAAAATATGTTATCACTGATTCATTTTTCTTTTTTTAAATTTATTTATTTTTGAGAAAGAGAGAGCGCAAGCAAGGGAGGGACAGAGATGGGGGGAACAGAGGATCTGAAACAGGCTCCATGCTGAGAGCAGAGAGCCTGATGCAGGGCTCAAACTCATGAACCGTGGATCATGACCTGAGCTAAAGTCGGACACTTAACTGACTGAGCCACCCAGGTGCCCATGACTGATTATTTTTTCAAGTATATAGAGCAGGATTTGGAAAACTTTTTCTGCAAAGGACCAACATTTGCAGGACATGTGTTTTTGTCACTAATACTGTTTTTTTTTCACTAATACTGTTTTAATGTACAAAAATAACCATAAATAGTATGTAAGTGGATGAGCATGTCCCAATAAAACTTTATTTATGGACACTGAAATGTGAGTTTCATATAATTTTTTCATGTTATGAAAATTATTCTTCTCTTGATTTTTTCCCAACCATTCAAAAATGGAAAAACCATTCTTAGCTCATCAGCTATACAAAAACAGGTGATTTGGTCCATGAGTCATGTTGACTGAAAACTGATCTAAAGCACAGGACATTCACTTCTACTATAGACACTACTCTATTCAAATGATTCTTTGAGTTGGAAAAGCATTTCTAGAGAGTCTGTTCTCACAATACAAACTTCTAGCTCTGACAACAAAAATAATACCAGCAGGGTTCTAGAAGTTAGGTGGTCATCTCTGCATAGGAAAAGTAGAAGGACTTCCTCATCAAAGAAGGGAAATTAATTAGCACAATTTGGTATATAACTTACAAAATCTTGGGGCAAAGGCAATTTCACAGGGCTAAGTACATCACCACTCTCAATTTGGTGCTCAATAAATATCTGTTGAGTTAATTGAAACTCTTATGAAGTCCCTAAGTTCTTTCTCGTGTAGGAAGAAATGAACATAGAATATAATTGTCTGTCTAGCAGACAAAGGGTTAATGAAATGAATCTTTTAGTAGCACTCTTTGCTGCTACTTTATGAAGGGTGATTATGAAAGACTTAAATGACAGTGAGATTTTACAAAAGTGCTAGGCATTAGGGCAAGGTGTGAACAATATCTAAATGATTAGCCATTATGAGCTTGATAATACCCGTGACTAAGCTAATCTATGGCTATAAATTGGATATCTATGGAAACTGCTAAATTCTTCCAGCTCTCCAGTGTGTAATTTAATCATAATGAAACAGCTAATTACTGCTGTGACCTATTATCTTGGAAGTTCACACATATTCTAAACACCTTTGCCTCATAGTCAATGCCAAGATATGTTAGTACTGAACCGTTAGTTGGTTAAGAGCAAGACTGTGAATTTAGACGGCTGAGATTCAAATTCTGCTTTGACATTTACTCAGTATGAAACTTGGGATACATTATATAGTCTCTCTTTGCTCTTGGTTTACTCCTTTGTAAAAAATGATGGTGGTGGTGGTGGTGATGATGATGATGATGATGATGATGATAGTAGTGTTAGCAGTAGTAGTATTTACCAGGTTGGACTGGATTGCTGTGTGAGCTAAATGAATCAAGGCATGTGAAGCTCTCAGAACAACTGCTGAAAGGAAGGCTTCAGTAAGTGCCAGCTAAAAATACACCTTTGGGTCCTAGTCTGATGCTATCAAATCCTATTTATAGGCTGATGACTGCTCTAGTTCCTATCCCTGCATTGAACTCCACAGTTTTTCACTTGAAGTATTTGTGCATCTCTGCTTTGAAATAGAATATTCATCTCAAAATTATCATGCCCACAAAACACACTTGACCTCTTTCCCACCCCAAACCTGTTCTCCCCAAATCAAAAGAACTTTATTCTTCCAATACAATTGGCTAAAAAGCAGATACAATCCTGAAGTAATGTTTGGCTTCTTTCTTTTTCTCACATTCCACATTCTATCCACTAGCCTATTCTGTGAGTTCTAACAAAATATATCTAAATCCAATGAACTCACGACTTTACCTGTTATCCTAGTCCATGTCACAAATACCTTTTGCTTAGACTATTCTTGTAATGGCCTCCTAGCGAGTCTCTCTGCTTCTGTCCATGATCCCCTCCCATCTGTTCTCCATGCACCACGTGTGCTGCTGTATCCACAGCTTCTACACGGTTCCTGGCACATGGTCGGTATTCAGTAAGTCAATTAAATGAATGTTTGATTTGAATATTTTAAAGCTACTCGGCTTATCACCTTATGATAGGCACCGAGAAGATTTCATTCAGAGTGATGTAAAACTCTAAATAGTCTCTGTTTTTTAAAATTGTCATCATAAGTAATCCTTTTAGAAGTGAGTATAGGATGATAAGGTAGGACCGCATAATTTTGAAATATCTATCAGACTAAAATTCTGTGATTCTATAACTTAGTAAAAGCCATAAGGCCAAGAATAAGTCAGGCAAAGAAGCCTAGGTGGACGCTTTGTAATATTCCTGAAAGATGTGAGTTTTGTGAACCCTGAGTTTGTACCTAAAAGGCTGATTTGTGAGTCCTGCATTTGTACCAGATGTGTATATTTTATATTCACATCCAGTTAGTCAGGACCTACTTATTGTGTGAAAAAGAAAACAAATCACTCTGTTAAACTGATTTTTAACTAGAGAGAAAAAGTAGAAGAATACTTTGTGTCAAATTATGAATCTCTAAATACTTCTTTGGCAGTACTGTTCATCTATGAAACTTTTACTTTAGGATCTTAAATTAATGTGTAATTTCTTCAAACTGCAAAGCTGTTGTTGTTATTGTTGTTGTTTTTGTTAATAAGGTTATGTTTAACTGTTGGGATCCTTAGGTTCAGGATGCTTTTAACATTAAGGGATGTTTTCTCTGACTTCTCTGTAGTGATTGTGTCCAGACCAAGAGATGCTGCAAAGGGCATTTGCCAGCAGCAACATTTTCATTCTTTTGGGCCACAGCCTGTTGCTGAAAGTTGGTATGTCTGCTCTCATTCTTGGCCACTTCCATTCTATAGCACCTCTCCTATCTATCCTTATTTTGTTCTTGAATAAATTAGAGGCGTACATGATTTCTGTGTCTGGACAATTCAGAGACCCATTTGATTAGAAGCAAGAAGACATGGGAAAATATAAAGAAGGAAGAAAAAGAAAGGGAGAAAGATAAAGAGAGAAAGGTAGCTAGAAGAGACAAGGCAAAAAGAAAAGAAGATAGGAAATAAAATTAAGAAAGAGAATTCATTCACGCTCCACTTTTGAATAATGGAGAAGAAACTAATTGTGTGCGTGGAAGGGGTGGTGTATATGCACGCATGTACATATCTCTGTCTGCTGAGATGCCTTGAAGCAAAGCTGCACTGAAGCTAAGAGCACACTAGGAGCCAGGATTAGGGATTCCTGGAGAAATGACTGATTCTAGGACTGGAACAGGAAAGCACAAGATGGACCTGGAACATCTTATTATAGCAGGAAGTAAGAAAGTGCCCAAAGAATGGCAGAGGCATGTCAAAATGACATGGGAGCAGTCTGAATGGGCTTCTGCTGGGCAGATATGGAAACAATTTGAGCATCAAAATATAATAACAACAATAACAATAATAATCATTGCAACCATATTATATAGAATAAGAATTCGTGAGTCTATTCTTATTTAAATTTTAAAAACCAGGCAAATAAAGAGAGAGGACAAAGCCACTCTTCTTTACAGTAGAATCATAACCAACAAATATAGAAGGAATGGTACAGTTAGAAAAGCATCAATGGATGCTAAACCTGGTGGGTAAAATTTTGAAGAACGAGGATATTCACATCGATAAGTATCTCTAAATAAATTCTGTATTAATTACAGAGAGACAAATAGCACCTTTTCACTGGAGAAGCCTGGTGGATACCAAAGTAAACACCAATACTGGGACCACCAATCTCAAATACCTGCAGATATGATGCAAAGAATGACAAGCCATCACATCCATGCCAGAGCAAAAAACTTGAATTTAACTATGAGAAAACATCAGACATTCTTTGAAATTATTGCCAGGTATTCTCCAACAACGTCAAGGTCATGAAAGTCAGGGAAAGTCTGAGGAAAGATTCCAGATAAAGATTAAAGCAACATGACAACTAAATATAATGTATGATCGATCCTAGGTTGGATCCTGAACTGAGGAAACGAAACAGCCATACAAAACATTACTGGAACAATTAACGAAATGTGAATATAGACTGGGGATTAGGGTCTTAGTCTGTATGGGCAGTCATAACAAAATACCATAGACTGACTGGTAGCTTAAACAACAGAAATTTATTTTCCTACAGTTCTAGAGCCTGGAAGTCCAAGATTAGGGTGCCATCATGGTCAGTTTCTTGCAAGAACTCCCCTTTTGTGTGTAGACAGCTGCCTTCCACCATGTCCTCATATAATCTCTTATTTGTGCACAAGGTGAGAGGGAAGGTAGAGAAAAGGCTTTCTGGTGTCTCTTAAAGGGCACTAATCCCATTGGGCGAGTACCCTATTTGCATGACCTTATCTAACCTTAATTAACTCCCAAGGGCCCCATCTCCAATATCATCACATTGGAGAGTTAGGGCTTCAACATATAAATTTGGGGTGGGGCGACACAAACATTCACTCCATAACATTCTGGTATCAATGTTAAGTTTCCTGACTGTGATAACTATGCAGGGGTTATGTGAGAGAATGTTCTTACTCTTGGGCAGCATACCCTAAAACTTTTAGGGGCAAAGGAACACACTGCCAAGTTTTTGTCAAATGGATTCAGAAAAAAATGTATAGATACATGTACAAATAGACCTACAGAATAAATTAAATGGGGCAAAATGTAAACAATTGGAGAATCTGGGTAATGGGTATAATGGGAATTCCTTGTACATCAAAGTAAAACAATTTTATGCAAAAGAATCCTTGGAGTTATATGGTAGACCTTTATTATCCTTCACCAATCAACTTATTACTACTCACCCCAGGGGTTAGCAAGCTTCCTCCATTGTATTTATTCTTTCTTGAAGAGTTGATTAGTTCTCTAACTTTCAGAGAAGAAACATAAATCTAATAGTCATCAGGTAAACAAGGCAAAAAAAAATTCTCAGCATTCATAATATCAGGTTAACGTGAGTTAATGTGACATTTCTATACAATGCAATTTAATTGGGAAAATCCAAAGTACCAATTTGAATTTAAAAAATTAATCATTTGGAACAAAATTAAAGAAACTTAATTTAACAGTCGCTTACATGAAAATTGGAATCAATAAGCAAGTACAATATAAACTTAAAATCAAGAAAAACTAAAATTTCTAGCTTCTCTCTTAAAGCTGTCAGTAAGTAACTGATTTTTTTCCTCATGGCAATTGTTCTTTAACTTTATGTGATTATTCGCTTATAATCTATTCCTCATTGAAAACATAATTCTTAATGAGGATTTTTATTCAAAGATAATAACATTTTTTCTGTTTCTGCAGAAAGCAATAATTTATAAAAATATGAACTGACATTCATTGTTTTAAAAATCATAACTTCCTTTTTTTTTATCATATAGAGTTGATCTTCTCTGCCTTTCCAAAATACATGAACTTGAAATAGCAAGAATATATCCATTCTCATTTCCCATTTAAGGGACATGTGTCACATCTTAAAAACTTGCAATATATAGGGGTGCCCAGGTGGCTCAGTTGAGTGTCTGACTCTTGATTTCCACTCAGGTCATGATCTGTGAGATTGAGCCCCACATTGAGCCCCATCAGTCAGGCTCTACACTGGGCATAGAGCTGCTTAAGATTCTGTCTCTCCCTCTCTTCCTCTGCCCCTCCCCCACGCATGCTCTGTCTCTCAAAAACAAACACACAAACACTTGCAATATATAAAACAAAAAGTATTTATGGGTTACAGATATCACTTTTATGCACACAAATGGCAGACTACTTGAAAAGTCTTATTCTTACCTAGGAGGAGGTAGGATCTCTGTTTTTAGATTTTTGCCTTCAGTCAACAATTTCCAAGTAGGTTCCCCCGTATATTCTTCTGAGGCCTTGAAAGCTGTGTGCTCGATGCATGTTTAGCACTTTGAGCAGGTAAATAGTGGTAAAAATGATTATAGTTACTCCAGATATGGGCCTATAATTACACTGCTCTCCCTATCACCTTACAGAGTAGAGAACTGTATTCCATGGGGTGGAGACCTTGGAGACCTTGGAGAAGAGGTAGCAAAAATTGGAAACAGGAGTATATCCGGGAATGGCATGATGGGTGGATCTGACAATGGTGTGAATTGTGTGGACAACAGGAGGGCAAAAGGTGCCTCCATTCTGTCCGGGGTGGTAAGGAGAAACCCAATGCAGAGAGAGAGCTGTATGTACAACTTATAGAAGGGTTTATACAACAAAGAGAAGCCCCACATCCAGCTCCCTTTGTGCTGTAAGGAATCATATGGTCAGATACTACTACCGATGATGTGTTGGCACCTCATCATAGTAAGTTTATTGCCCATTTTGCCTGATTCTTTACTAAAACAACATGTGTCTCACAGAAGGAATACTTTATCTTTCAAATGCCTGTCATGGCGACTTTCTCTCCCAAAGCTTCCTCTCCTCCTGTAAACCATTTCGCTTCACTTTTTGCAGAGCCCCCTTCCCTGGACCCGTACTGAGGCTCCGTGTGAGTCTTCAGGATCTCCCTGCTGTCCTGTGTCATGCGAGGTTTGTCACAGGCACGCGCAGGGAGCCCGCGGGGCTGCTCCGCCTTCCTTTCTGAGCACCCGGAGCAGGCTGCAGTTATCAGTGTGCCGGTTTGCTTTCACACCTGCTACGTACATTCCCTCTAGCACATAGATTAATTTTTCCTCAGAGAGCCAAGAAGAGACATAAGAATTTTCCTTTTCAAAACTCTGCCGGGAATTTCAAAACAATCTAAAAGGGTTAAAGGATATATGCAGGAAGCTTCTAGCTTCTTCCTTTTGCAGAACCTTGCACCTCAGCTGAGGGACATTTTCTCACCACTTCTCCTGCTCACATCCCCATGCACACACTATTGGGCATTACTATATCCATGCACTTCTTCCTGACAGCTGTCTTTAGTCCGTCCTACATTTTTAGGGTCATGGGTAGAAAGTTTTTCTCAGGAGCATTTGTGTGGAAGCTGGGAGAGGACAGTTGTATAGGGAGGGTGACATTCTATTATACTTGTGTTTTCTTGGACACAAGGGATCAAGCCCACATAGAAATGTAAAAAAAAAAATAAGCAAGTCTGTGTTAACACAGCTGTGTACAAGGGTATTCCTAAAGACCTGAGGTGATCCAGGAAAAGGTTGGGATGTTTTCTTTTCTTCTTCCACTGACAACAAAATCTATCATTTCCTTATGAAACTTTTGGGAAAGATGTGGCAGGTGAGGATGTTAGAGCATAGATGTGTGAATACTGCAACTCTTAACCCAAAAAGCACAATCAATTTGCCACTATTGACCTAAAAATAAAATGAGAATGATCCAAATGAAGCTGCATATGGGCTACAGTCTGGTTTCCCTCTTTTAGGCCAGTCTTCGGCTACGAGTGATCCTCTTGTCTCTCCCTTAGGGAATACGAAAAAGAGAGAAGGGACAAGATTCGCTAGAACCTTTAAACAACAGTGCTGTCGTGCTTGTGATAGCCATCTCAACATGATGTCATAAGTAGTCGGCGTTGCCTTGGCAACACTGCAGTGGTAAACAAAGATATTTTCTGGATGGCTAGAGGAAGTGTGACTTGTATGCTGTCTCACAGCTTCCTGACCCCAAACCCCTACCATGGGTAGAAAAGATTTTCTTTCCTTTTGCTATGAATTTTCCACCTTGGGATAGAATAAGTGATGTGAGACACTGTTTTCTTCTTCTGTTTATTTTTATGTTCCACAATTTTACAATGCTGGAAATTTTGTTGAAACAACACTCAAGGTAGAGGATATGATATTGCATATTGAATTCTAAAATCCCCTGTTGTGTGGCATTGCTGCAAATGCACGAGGGGACACTCCGTTATGTGAAATCTCAGGGTTATGACAAGTTTGACAAGATGAGCGTGATTGACCTTACCTCATGTGGCCGCACCACCAAGTCTACTATCGAAGTTCTCAGAAACAGATAAGGCAGATGAGGAATGGCTCTCATGAGACAAACACGGAGCTGCTATAACCAGAGTAGAAAACATAAATCTAGGATATTTTAAAGCATTGTTTAACGAGTAAAATAATGTGATGTGGAGAAGGATAGTGGACAGGCAAACGTGGGTTTTTACTCTACAGGCTTCACAATAAAGATTACAAATCATTATTGTTTTGTAAAAGCAAATATACATTTTAAAATTCAACTGGGAAAAGAGAATGGAAGGAAATAAAATGTGCCCAAAAAAGCATTCATTAAAGTGTTTATTGGTGAACTGTGGCTGTTTTTCATGAGCCACTGATACCTACTTTATTATATAGAAAGACCAAGACAATCCCCAAAGGCAGTGTTCCTTGAGATCTTTGCAATATTTCTCACTTAGAAGGGCTAGCTCCTATGAAGGGAAGTTTTTTTTTTTTCAATATAAGGTTAAAAAGAAAAAAAGATATATAAAGAATGCCCTTATCGGGCACATTAGTATGAATAGCTTTCTTATTTCCTATTTCCTGGGGAAAATCAGATGCTTGGTGGGACACAGAAGCAGAGGGGGCACATTTTGACTGGGGTCCAGATTGGGAAGATGGTTGGGACCGAGAATTTGGGTGGAGATGAGCCCAAGTGATCGTCACCTAACATGCTTGGGCCAAAGCCTGTGATGTGGAGAGGAAACATCCAAGGGGTAAGGAACTGGGGACAAGGGTTGTTACAGAAACACTTCTGTTCAGGACAAAGCAAATTTCTTTGCTTGCTGAACCATCGCCTAAAAAAGTGAAGTTTCGTATTTACAAGCTCTGTTTCTCAAACTACCGAGAACACGTGCATGACTATAACGAGAAGAAAAAAAAAAGAGATTGACTTTTGGCATTTAAAAACACATGTCCCTCACTGAGTCTCTGTCTATGGCAACTAAGAGGTTGTAGGAAAAATAATGCAGTGATGGGTAGCAGAGGGTAGGGGAGGCGGTCCATGGAGATGAGAAGAGAGAAGGGAAAAGAGAGACAAGAAATAAGTGGTTTCAAATTTGATTTTTTTCCTTTATCTTGTCTCCACCTACTACTTCATGATTGCTGTAGGTATATAGAGTGCCTTAATTTGTGAGCATCTGTTCATCTGATTTGAATTCCATATTCTCTAGGGGAAATTCTGTGATGCAACTGAACATAAAACGCATTGCAGAACTATTAGTCACAGCAGAGGAGGGAAGGGGGTCTCTTACCTGAGGTGCTGCTTTGAAAATGTCCTCTGATACTCCTGGCTTTCCTAATTAAGTGCTATCAACCCTGCAGATGGTAAAACGATGTATATATTTTGCTGAATTCCCTCAGCAAGGAAGCTGTCAAGAATGCAGTAAGAATGATACTCTTTGAAAAAAGAGAGGGCCCCACAGGAATCTGTAAACTTAAACCAAAGTAAATAACACCTGAAAACTATTTTACAAGACGCTATGAATCTTTGAACTACACTAAAAGACTGAGAATCATAAAAGAAGCTTGTTTTTAGGGAGATTTAAAAGGAGGAAAAGGTTTTACTTCAACCGTAAAGTCTCACTCTTCTCCATCATCAGTGAATTTAGCAAAAGCCAGATAAGTACATAGTTCCTAAAGAATTTCAAGAAAAAATTAAAAATCAAACTACAGTTTTGATGAAATTTATCATCCAAAATGGGACATTTTCAAAATTTTAAGAAGGCATTTAAAAAAATTATTAAGACAGCATGCATAACCCAGGAGTGTCCTATGCAAACTAGACAACTAGTAGTATTTGCCACCCTTTCTGTATCTCCATCTTCCAGAAGTGGTTGGTCCTGGAACCACTGCTACAAATCTTCCTACAGATTGGAGGAGAAGCCACTGTGACATCTCTCATTGTGTCCCCACATTGTCAGGCCAGAAAGCTGAGGCCCAAGAAAGTTAAGTAGCTTGCTCATGATTTTGTAGTAATCTGTGCACCATTCTTCTCTTGTCTCTTAGAAGTAGCCTTCCTATAGTTCCCAGATTCTCAGGAATATTTCTTATTGCCTACCTGAGACTAGTTAACAACCATAACCATAACAGCCCCAAGAATAAGAGTGTGCTTTCTTTTCCTCAGTACCCGGAACTTATAAATTATACTAATTTTTCTAGGCCTCAGTGCATGATTGAGTGCTTTCATATTCAGAATGATGTTCAGTTATGAAATTATAATATTCATTTCTTGATAACAGGAGATTAAATATACCTTTAAATATACTCATGGAGCTGAAGTCTTTGAACAAGCCTAAGTTAAAGGATTAGTGGTTGTAAGCTCATCATTGTTTCTGGATGGTGTGTTCTTTTTTCTACTTCTTCTTGAATGGAATTTAATTTTGTTCACGTGGAGAGAGAAAAAGGAATGTCTAACACTTAGGTCTCTTTGCACTGCTAAACCTTCTCCCCTTAGAAGCAGATACCAGGAACGAACTCTGCAGAACAGAAGCAAAGTAGCAGTAGAAGCACAAGGAAGGGTAAATCCTTACACTGAGCCTTGAGGTATAGATTGACATCAACAAGGTCTTTGGGACACTATATATACAGACCAGTGCATTCGGGAGAATATTGAAAATCAGGAGTTTTTGCAGGGTGCGTAGAGTATTGGTGGGAAATGGCACTAAAGGACTCTGCATAATGTGCTAAGGAACTCGAGTTTATTCTGTGTCCAGTGGGCAATGACTGAAGGATTGTAAGTAGGAGAGAGATGTATGGTATGCATCTTTTAAAAAGAAACTCAGGTGACTTTGGAAACGCTAGATTGTAGGAGAATGTGACACAATGCAACATAATGCCCAAGGACCAGCTAGGAAGACTCTGGCAAAAGTTTGAATAAGAGAGGGCAGATCTGAGCTATGAACTTGCCTGAGAAGATTGATAAAAATGGATGGTTCAGCAAAAAGATTCGGGAATTGAAAACTGATGGGACTACATTTTCAAAAAATAAAAATATGTAGTGAAAAGATGTTGAATCACTTAAGGGAGGACTATATTATGAAACATGGAAGAGGAGAGAATATCCAACAGATTTCTAGCTAGGGAAACAGGACAGTTGGTGGCATCCTAAACTGAAGTTATTACTGGAGAAAGAGGGAGAATTAGTTGGGTGTCGGTAGAATAGTGAGTTACATCTAGGTATGTTACTTTTATGTGTACATGGGACATCAGATTCAGATGTCTAGAAACATAAGTATTATCAAGTCCAGCTCCCTTTTCTTTATGAGGATGCTAAGATTCAGAGTAATGAAGTAAATTTAGGAAGATCACGTAAAGTCTTACAGAGGTGGGATTAAAACACCAAGTTCCTGAGATTCGGTGCAGAGTTTTCCTGTGCTTCTTTCTCTGAACCAAAGTCACCATGTCATGTCATTATTATTTGGTTAGTTTAAAGGAAAGTTGGTTGAGTTCACATTTTAATTTCTGGAAAGATTTTGCCTGAGTATTGCCTTTTCCCTAAGTTATTGCTTTGCACCCTAGCTTTATTTTGGCATTAATTGTCTGCGTTAAGAAATTGCATAGGGGTGCCTGAGTGGCTCAGTCGGTTGCGTGTCCGACTTCGGCTCAGGTCATGATAGTTTGTGGGGTTCGAGACCCACATCAGGCTCTGTGTTGACTGCTTGTTCAGAGCCTGGAGCCTCCTTGGGATTATGTGTCTCCTTCTCTCTCTGCCCCTCCCCCGCTCACACTTTGTCTCACTCTGTTTCTCAAAAATAAATAAATGTAAAAAAAAAATTAAAAAGAAAAAGAAATTGCGTAGATCTGCTTGTGAAGCAAAGTTCTGTAAGGAAGATGACACATCTATGTGATGTCAGGGGTTCCTAAGAGGGCTTTCTGAAAGTTTTTGCTGAAGGCAATAATATTCTCTCGGTGTCCCCATTTCCTCTTTTTGTTTTATTCTGTGCAGCTGTGTTGGAAGCAAGCAGAGGAAGTGGAACTGGATTAGAATGATTCTTGAACTTCCCTTTCCAGCATCTGTCTTGCTATCGGGCATTTCAAACAGGAGGCGACCTCACAAACAGGCCTTTGTCAGAGCTAACAGCATGTTTTCCTTCTGAGAAATGCCCTGTGCCTAATGTGGGTTTTAAAAACTATTGGTCATCAAAAGTGGAAGTGTTTGACCCTCATTGGGAGCACTGGGATTGGCAATGTCACTGGTTCCTCAAAGTGAAGGCAGATGTTTATAGGAGGGGATTGATACTGAGAGAAAGTTTTTTTTAGGCTCACATAAAAAAAGATTAATATTTTTTAAAAGAAACAAGAAACTTATGGCTTGTTTTTCAGGCTTCAGTGAGAGTTGTCTATAAGACACCACTGGATATTTTTCACAGGCTGTTTCCATCTCTATGATTCCAAAAGATATTTATTTAAAGTTATGGTGACTCAGAGAAGTTTCTTTGGTTATTTTGTTGTCCAAAGATTAGTAGAAAATAGCAAATTTTAGTCAATGACCCAAATTTTCACAATCCCATTTTTTTGTAAATATCACAGCATTTTCCAGATATTTCTAGATATGTTGATTTCTTGTAGTGGTTTTGTTCAAGTGGGATTAGCCAGGCGTGACTCCCACATTGTAAATGCTCATTGTGACTTTTACTTTCCTAGGTCTTATCACCTCTGGCTTCTTTTCTGAATTACTGCTTAGGCAGGAAAAATTGTGTATTTGTTGTTGTTGTTGTTGTTGTTGTTGTTGTTGTTGTTTGGTTTTGCTCTGTTTTTTTGGCTGTAGTTAAGGCAGAGCCAGATATTTATGTTTACTTAATCCATGGCCTTGTTGTGTTAGGACAAATTCTGTAGCTGAACCACTCACCACCAAACAATATATACCTGAGTATACCCTGGGGCATGTCTCTACTTCAGGGGGATACAGTCTTAAGCTGTGACAAGTCCTCCAACTTGTGACACCCAGGTTATTAGTCCCATAGTCACTTTAGTCAGGAAGTTTCCCACGATCTGTTTCAGAGCCTAGTGGTTAAGATTGGAACCATGTATTAGCCCCACTGTGAATGACATATTTGCTAAAGTGTGCGCCAGTGGCTTTGAACTCCTTGATCACATGGAAGAGGGGAAGGAAGGAGAGAGAGGAGTTAAGCTCTGTGACTATCTGATTCCCACGAATGATTTGCTTGTTTTGTTGCTGGAGCACTGTAAGACAAATGCTACTCACTTCTTTCAAGAAATCCCAGCTGCAGAAGGAGTTGCTGACCACAACAGAGGTTGTTGCCAAAATGCTCTATTGAAGTGCTGTTGTGGCCCAGAAATAGTTGCAAATAAGCAAAAGTTCTCAGGAAAAAAAAAAAAAGGAAAATTAAAGCTCATGGCTTATGGAAGCAAGATAAAAAAGCTTTATCTATGGTTATGTCTATATAAACATATTTTGTGGGTTCAGGGACTTGTTCTGACTATTGTTTGTATTATTCAGGCCCTTTTGTCCAAGAAGAGTTAGAGAAATATTTCCCTTGGCTTAGATGAAATCAGGTGTCAATTGGTGGCTTTGTAATATGTTATTTTAAAATCCTACATACTGTGAAAAAATAAGATATAGTTAATAATTTGGCTACTTTGCTTAGAAAAGGTAAATTTTGATATTATAGCTGTCGGCAGAGCGTGCAGGTTGTTTACTTGCCTTTGAATGAATTATAATAAGAGGGAAGTTTTTGACCATTTGGAGACTTTTAGGAGTCAATAAATAACACCCCTTTTTTTCTTTCCTAAGCTTGGAACCTACTGAAAGATAAGACAAAGGCCAAACAAAGAGAGACCAAAATAAGAGTTTTATTATGAGTAAAAGCTGCATCAGAGAATATAATTTAATATGTGGACAAATGGACATCTGATATCTTTCTTTACTCTCCAAAATGGATTTGAACTAGCACTCAAAACCGCAAGCATCCCACTTACTGGGGTGGGGATTGGCCACATGGTTGAAAGCAGAACATGGTGCCCTCTCTGTATAAGCAACCATCTCTCCATGTAAGGGAGCACAGCCCTCAAGAGGCTTCCCCCAAATTCATACCACATTGACTTATTCTCCCTTAGGGAATTATGGGAAAGGAATGAGGAGAAAGGCCAAGGAAAAAGCAGGAAGTCCCTCATAGAAATATAAGGTAAGAGAAGTTGAGCCTCCTCTTAACATCCATAAGCAGAATAAAGAGAGAAGAGACAATGAATTATAATTGGTAATAAAGAGAAACGTCAGTATGATAGAAGTTCTAGGAGTGAGGTAGGCAAGACAATGAACCTACTGGGTTAAGGGAGTTAAAAATAGGGGAGGACAAGAGCAAATGGAGATACAGACCAGTGTTTATCACCACTTTGGCTGGTTCGGATGGACAGGTGAAAGACTGAATGGTATATTTGACAGGTTTAAAGGACTGAGAGTACAAAGTCCCCAGTTCTGTCAAGAAGGAAATTCTGGTGGACCTTGCTTTCTTGAGATTTGGAACCCCAAAGGGCTGCACCCTAGCAGAAAGATAAACTGAAAGTAAACAGGTTCTCACAGAAAGAGAAGCTCATTTTAGGATCCTCTTAATCCCTATAATTGAATTGAGCTTATCCCAGATAGCAGGTACTCATAGGCACCCAAAAGAAATGAACAAAAAGACTTCCTGATGGAGTATCCTATCCTAGTCCTCAATTTATTTCTATAAACAATATTACAAATAAAATGCCTGGCAGATAATTTTTTAAATCCACACACATGAAAGGACATGATGAAATGAATAGAAATAAATGGAAACACCAGACAGTAGAAATAGATAATCAGGGTTTCAGATATTGGTGTTTTAAGACATAGACCTCTAAAATAACTATTCTTTCTACTGTTCAAAGAGAAAAGAGACAAAATGAGAATTCTGGTAGAAAAAAACTAGAAACTTTAAAATCTAACCATACTGAACTTCTAAATTTAGTACTACAGTAACCCAAATTAAGAACTCAGTGGGTGAGTTAGTTGCATATTAGATAGAACTAAAGGAAGAATTGGCAAAATGAAATATAGGTCGGAAGATGATATATCAAATGGAATGGAGAGACTAAAGGAATGAAATATACAGAAAAGAGCATAAGAGTAGATACAATGAGGAAGTGGAACACATTGAAATCCCAAAAGAAAAGGAGAGAAAATACAGGGCAAAAGCGATCTTTGAAAAGAGAATAGATGAGAACTTTTGAAAACTGATGAAAGTTACATAAAAGAGCCTGAAAATCTTACACATAATACATTTTTTCCAAAAGCATATCTACATATGTAAAAGTAAAGTTCTAAAATAAAACAGGCAAAGAAAAAAAATGTTTTAATGTTTATTTACTTTTGAGAGAGAGAGAGAGGCAGAGTTCAAGTAGGGGAGGGGCAGACACACACACACACACACACACACACACACACACACACACACACACAACTGGAAGCAGGCTCCAGGCTCCGAGCTGTCAGCACAGAGCTCAACGCAGGGCTGGAACTCACGGACCACGAGATCATGACCTGAGCCGAAGTTGGACGCTTAACTGGCTGAGCCCCCGAGGCGCCCCAAGGCAAAGAAAATTTTTAAAAATCATCTGTGGATAGGACCGTTGTTGATGAGAAGACAAAGTAAATGTAAAGAATCAACAATAGGGCTGAGAGCTGACTTCTTAACAAAAACAGTGGTAGCCAGGAGAAACACTGCATTACAAATCATGATGTCTGATTGGGAAAAAGAAAAAAAACAAACAAAAAACTACCAACCAATAAATCAATACTTCATGGAAAATGCTTAGAAAATGAAGGTGAAATAAAAACATTTTCAGTCAAAACAAAACAAAAAAACCAAAAAACCCCAGATGTTTGTTTCTTCATGAGCAGATCCACAACGAAATCAATATTAGTTAGCAATCTTTAGGCAGAAGAAAAAATGACTCCATGTGGAAGCTCAGAGATGCTTCCAGGAGAAACAAGAAAGATAAATATATCCTTAATAAATTAGTATTGTCTGTACTAAATAATAAAATTTTTTATTATTTGATATATAGAGAATTAAAAAATTATAACAATTGTGTAGAAGTTGGGAAAATAAAGTAAGATTATTACTTTGTCTATGAAGAGAGTAAAATAACAATCAATATAATTTTTTTATAAGTCTCTAGGGGAGGACTGAAAAATGAGTAAAAAAGCATATACCTCCCAAGGTAAGGGGGTAGGTGTTAAAGTAATAGAAAATAATTCCAAAAGAAGAAAATAAAGAAGAAAATAAACAAAACAAAACAAATACATAGAACAGGTGGGATAAATAATTAAAAAAAGAAAGAAAAGAATAATATAGTAGATTTAAATTTTACATGGAAAGGTAAAGTTGAATAGCTAAAACAATTTGAAAAGGAATAAAGGGAATCATTTTATCTGATTTAAAGACTCATTATAGAGCTATAATAAAGACTGTGATATTGACAGAGGAATGGACAATTTAGATCGATGGAATAGAATTGTAAACCCAGAAATAGCTCCACACAAGTACCACCAGCTGATTTTTGCCAAAGGTCAAAAGCACTTCAATGGGTGAAAGATAATCTTTTTAACAAATGGTGCTAGCCTATTGGATATCCATATCCCACACCATAAAAAAATAATGTAAACCTCATGAAAAAACTGTCCAAAAATGGATCATAGATTTAAATGTAAAACATAAAACTATAAAGCTGATAGGAGGTAACATAGAATAAGATCTTGAGGATGTAGGGCTTGGGGAAGAGTTCCTAGACATGACACCAAAAACAAAAAGGAAAAATAGATAAATATCACTTCATCACAATTAAAAATTTTGCTATGCAGAAAACCATCTGAAGAGGATAAAAAGATAAGCTATGGACTGGGAGAAAATATTTGCAAACCGTACATTTTACAAAGAATTCATCTCTAGAATGTAGAAGAACTCTCAAAATTCAACAGTAAAATACTCCAATTAGAGAACAGGCAAAAGATATGAAGAGACATTTCATCAAAGAGGATATATGATTGGCAAATAAACACATGAAAAGATGTTCAGCATAACTGGCCATTAGGGAAGTGCAAATTAGGACCAAAATTAGACATTTACTACATACCTATTTAGAATTACTAAAATAAAAAGTAACACTATCAAGTGCTGGCAAGTATGTAGAGAAATGGAGTCTCTCATACATGGGAGTGTAATATGGTACAGTCACTCTGGACAATCATTTGGCAATTTAAAAATTAAACATATGCTTGACATACCTGGTATCAGTTGCATTGCTGGGCATTTATCCCATAGAAATGAAAATGTATTTCCACACAAAAATCTACACTTGATTTTTCATAGCGGTTTTGTTTGTAATAATCCCAAATCGGAAACAACGAAAATATCTTTCAATAGGTTAAACAAACTGTGGTACATCCATACGATGGATACTGCTCAGCAGTAAAAAGCAAGAAACTATTGATACATGCAGCAACTTGTATGGACCAAGGGCGTTATTCTTACTGTGGAAAAAAGTCTCATGTTACATAATGTATGATTCCTCTTATATAACATTCTCAAAATGGCAAAATTATAAGGATAGAAAACAGATTAGTGGTTACCATGGGTTAGAGCCAGTGGGGTGAGGGGTGGCTGTGACTATAAAGAGGTAGCATGAGAGAATACTTTGTGGTGATGGAATAGTTCTGTTTTGATTGCAGTTGTGGTTGCACAAACCTACACATGAAATAAAATTACATACTATGCACACACATTGTAATCATGTCAAATTCTTGGTTTTGATATTATACTATAATCATATAAGATATGAAGTGAATGAAGGGTACAGGGGTCCTGTACTATCCTCACAACCTCTTGTAAATGTATAATTATTTCAAAATGTAACATTAAAGAAACTGCAAATTTATCAGTAATTATATTAAATGTAAATGGATTAAATGTTCGAAGTATAAGACAAATATTACTAGACTAGATTTTTGTTTTTTTAAAGCCAAATCCTGTTTCCAAAGGATATTTTTAAAACATAAGGATAAAGTTTGACTATAAAAGGATGGAATCACTAACCAAAGAAAGGTGGTATAACCATATTTATATCAAAGTAGGTTGAAACAAATACTGCTTATTGAATAATCACGTGTTTTTGAAAATCCGTGTTTTGAGTATTTGTCTGGTATCATGGGTTAGCCAGACCACAATTACACTATGACTGAGATTAAAAAACAAAACAAAAATTTATGCCTCACTAGTGATGGAACAGAACCATCTCTCTCTCTCTCTCTCTCTCTCACACACACACACACACACACACACACACACACCCCATATTGTAATAGCTTACTTTAACATCAACTTAATTTTTAAGTAACTTAAAAAATTCGTAGTGCATTGTTATGGTTCATCTGATGACTATTTCAAAACTTTCTAACCAAGTTATTCTACACACATGGTTTTGTTTTGTTTTGTTTTGTTTTGTTTCTTTTTTCATTGTCTGGTTCTAACTGCTGAATGAGCTGACTGTTCAGGACCTTTTGGGAATAGTGTATATTCTACTGTTTTAAGTTTGCTTGTTTATTCTCCCATTTTAGTGGTAGCCATGTCTGGATTTCATAATTATCTCTATTGATTTTGTACTTTAACTTTCCAGTATCATAAAACTGTTCAGAAAACAGCATTGTTATTAAAATGAAGAAAGTAAATGGATCTCTCTGGGAAGAGGAATATATAGTGAGCCTCTAGAAAAGGAACTAAAATGAGTCCTTATAACCATGTGTAATAATAGCCATTTTGCATGTTATAATCGCCTTATTTCATTTCAATTTCTCCTGTGGATTATCTTTTCTTTTTAATCTCAGACTTTTCAGTAATGATCCATCATGAAGAAACCCTGTTTGAAAATGGAAGCACAATGTGTTCTTCTAAGAGTTAGATGCCATTTAAATTTATTTTTATGCTTATCCTGCCCAAATCCTAATAGCTGTTTGCCCAACTCAGGAACAAAGTATTTGTTATTATTGTTATTATTAATATTATTGCAAGATAATGATTAATTAGACCATTTTATGTTCATGTTAAGTTTTATATTACACAAGGCAATTCTCACAAACACTTTTATATTTCACCTTTACGACTGTGCTAATTTTATTCATGGCAATCGTTATTATTCACATTTTTAGAAAAGGATACTGAGGTTTAAGGGGTTACATGCTTTATCCAAACCACACAACTATTCAATGGCAGAGCACGGTCTCAAACCCACTCTTCATAACTTCAGTCCCAGTGCTATTTTTACCTTGTCACACTGCCTTCTTTTACTGATGGAAGTGCAGTAGATCCTGCTTTTGGGAAACGGGTGTCTCAGGAAGAGTGTACATTCCTCATTCTATGCTCTACTTCAGGCCCTCCTTTCTCTGGAGCCTGGCTAGTGCATGGGGATCAGGCTGTTGTAATCTGCTAGCTGTGAATTTGTCTTTCCTCAGCAACTTTATATGGTTGTTTCTGCAACAGTATGTGGTCCCATGGCAAATTCATGGCAGACTAATTGCTGGTTTTCTTTGCCTCCCAATGTCAGTTGAATCCAAAGTGTTTAAATAAAATCCAAATCAGGCAGAGTGCAGTGCCAAGCACAGCCCACATGAAAAGCCCCAACTTTGGAAATAAGATTGGCAGTGTTATAAGTATTGAATATTCTGATAAAATTTCACTGACGAAATGCAGTTGAAGACTGCTGAAGAAGAGAAATAAAAACAAAGCATTGGTTTATCCTCAGTAAAGAAAAAAAAAAGACAACTTTATTTGGATTCACATGGTAGTCTAATTATTGATTTCATCACCACAAATGAAAAACAGAAGGACTATAAAGAAGTTAAGAGCCAATGAAAACATTAGAAAAAAGTGGGAAGACAGTGGAAGGAATGTAGAGAAATTGTATACAGGGGTATAAAGAACAGCCACCTTCAGAAGAGCCTTTTGTAAGTAGGAAAGATAGAGTCTGCAGTCACTTGCATTTAAAAATTTTTTAATGTTTATTGTTTTTGAGAGAGAGCGAGAGAGAGAAAGAGAGCGCAAGCAGGGGAGGGGCAGAGAGAGAGACACAGAATCTGAAGCAGGTTCCAGGCTCTGAGCTGTCAGCACAGAGCCCAATGCAGGGCTCGAAACCACGAACTGTGAGATCATGGCCTGAGCTGAAGTCCGATGTTTAACAGATTGAGCCACCCACACGCTCTGTATTTTAAGTTTCTGTGCATTGAAAGCCTGGTGCCTGTCTTGAAATGAGCTTGAGAATTGCACAGTGGCTGGGATGTAGCTAAGCTGTTTGCAGATGATGGAAGGGTGGCCTTGTGCACACAAAATCATTTGAAATCATTTTTTCTTTAATGTATACATTAAAAAAAACTGCCTTAGATGACTTTCCTTTTATGATGGCTTTTGGAGTGTCTGCTATTTTAACCATACCATAGAGCATCTGCTCTGTCATATACCAAATTGGCCTTGATTATTTAGGACTTAGACAAAGTCAGTCTGAGAACTCCAAAGAAGATAATCAGGAAAGAAATTTAAGAAAGTAGGGAACAAGCTTTAGTAAAAGAAGTTGAGACTTTTTGAAGAGGAATTTGGAGGAAAGGAAGATTTGATTGTGGGAGTATGATGAAGAGTGGGTTAGACGATTTGGCCACTGCCCCGATTCCTTCAGTGGGTCTGTGCTTCCCAAACTTCAGTCATTCTCAAAATGTGTTCTTGATTTTTTTCATATCAACCTTCAATTGTTCAATTTTTCAATTATTTTTATTTAAATTGTTTTTAAAAACAATTTTACATGACATAAATGGAAAACCAGTAACACCTTACATAAATAGGAAGAAGTATAAAAGGAATATAATACAGTTTCATTAAATTCTAGCAGTGGGCTATTGTTTGCTCTAAATTCTTTTTTTAATGTTTATTTATTTATTTTGAGACAGAGAGCATGAATGAGGGAGAGGCAGAGAGAGAGGGAGAGAGAGAATCCCACGCAGGCTCCACACTGCTAGCACAGAGCCCAACGTGGGGCTTGATCTCACGAACCACGAGATCATGACCTGAACTGAAATCAAGAGTCAGATGCTTAACTGACTGAGCTAACCAGGTGCCTCTGTTTGCCCTAAATTCTGATCTTGAAGCCTCACCTTTTTGTTAGTGGTGGAAAGGGAGATTAACATGTGTTAGAGGAGTTTTAAAGTTACATCATCATTAAACTGATTCTTTTCAACACAGTCATTTTAAAAGAAAATTGTGAATTGAATCATATTATTAATTTGTGAAGTCATACTATTGTTACTATTTGATGGGTTTTTTTTTGTTTTTTGTTTGTTTGTTTGTTTTTATTGCAAGTAACAAAAACCAATATTAGGAGGACATGAAGTAGATAATGTGAACTGATGACTGTAAAGTCGTTTCTAAACATCACTACTTCAGTGAATCAGCTCCACTATCCACCACTCCTCATGTACAATTTGTACGTCTCTGGTCAAGAGAGAATATTTCCATTTCTTGAATAGTGAGGGCAATGCAGTCTGAGCAACAGTTCCACAAGAATATATGCAATGGGAGTGTGATAATTTTGTCTGTAAACTTGACTGCCATGGGATGCTCAGATATCTAGTTAAAGATTATTTCTGTGATGCGTGTGAGAGTGTTTCTGAAAGAGATAAGCATTTGAATTGGTGGACTGCATAAGGCAGATGGCCTTCTCCAGTGTGGGTGTGCATTGTCCAAGCCGGTAAGGGTCTGAATAGAACAAAAGAATGAGAAGAGTTGAATTTCCTTCTGCCTGATTGGTCAGGCTAGGACATTTATCTTCTCTGAATCCCAGTGCTCCTGGTTCTTAGACTTTTAGGCTCAGACTAGAATCCATACCTCTGGCTGGCTATCTAGCTCTCAGGTCTTTGAGCTACACCATAGGCTTTCCTGGGTCTCCAGCTTACAGAGGGCAGATTGTGGGGGTTTTCAGGGTCCATAATCATGCAAGCCAATACCATATCAAAAATCTCTTTATATATACAAATGGTTTTGTTCTCTGGAGAATTTTGACTAAAAGAAGGAGAGGGGCTATTCTTCCAAAGGAACTTGGAGCTCTGGTACCACAAGAAAGAAAGAAATGAATGTTGCATAATTAAAAGCCAATAAATGAATAAATATCTGCTACAAGTGTTTATTGCCCTGAATGGGTACCACTAGTGGTTTACCATAACCCCAATCCCCAAACTCTGGGAAACACTGTGCACAGAGGGTTACTGTCCTTTCTGGAAGAGCATCTATAATGGCCTTGTTCGGGAGCAGAGGGCAAAAGAGTTTGGGACTGTGAACTACTTGAAAGGTTTGTGAAGTAATCGTAAGGACAAAAAAAGTCTTGAAGCATGGGAATAACATGACAAAAATGATGACATTAATCTTTTTTTAAGGTGTTATCAGCAGAGAGGATTTCAATAATAGAGTGATTTAGGCAAATCCTCCTACTGTTCTGAAAAGCTGAATAAAAGTAGAAAAATACCTGATTACAACCACTGGGATTATAACAAGGCTATGATAAATTAAGGAGCCAACATTTTAGAAAAGAGGGAAACTCCATACAGACCTCTGCTGATTCTGGGGGTTGAAAGTGGCTAAGTGGTTGAGACATTGAACCAAGCCTTCAACAGATTTATGAGGCAAGGAGGACCACAGGAATCTTCATAGCATAAAGCCTGAGGAAGACACATCTCCTCCATATTGTAGATGAAACACATAAAGCTGTATACTGATTCTTGCACTTAGCACAAAGTTTTCAAGATTGATCCATGTTGTCACATGTATTAGTGCTTTATTTTTATTGCGAAATAATTTTCCAGTGCTTGGATATACCACAATTTATTTATGCATTCATAAGTTGATTGGTTTTTTTGGTTGTTTCCACTTTTTGGCTATTATGAATAATGCTGCTATGAACATTCATGGACAAGTTTTGCATGGATGTATGCCTTCACTTCTCTTGGGAATATACCAAGAAATAGAATAGCGGGGTGATGTGGTAAGTCTATGTTTAAATTTTTTTTTTACCTTTTGAAGAGCAGAATTTTATTTGTTTTTAATTTTTAATTTAAAATTTTAAATTTACATCCAAATTAGTTAGCGTATAGTGCAACAATGATTTCAGGAGTAGATTCCTTAGTGCCCCTTACCCATTTAGCCCACCCCCCTCCCACACGCCCTCCAGTAAACCTCTGTTTGTTCTCCATATTTATGAGTCTCTTATGATTTGTCCCCTTCCCTATTTTTATATTATTTTTGTTTCCCTTCCCTTATGTTCATCTGTCTTGTCTCTTAAAGTCCTCATACGAGTGAAGTCATATGATATATATCTTTCTTTGACTGATTAATTTCACTTAGCATAATACCCTCCAGTTCCATCCACGTAGTTGCAAATGGCAAGATTTCATTCTTTTTGATTGCCGAGTAATATTCCATTGTATATATATACCACACCTTCTTTATCCATTCATCCATTGACGGACATTTGGGCTCTTTCCGTACTTTGGCTATTGTTTATAGTGCTGCTACAAACATTGGGGTGCATGTGTCCCTTCGAAACAGCGTACCTATATCCTGTGGATAAATGCCTAGTAGTGCAATTGCTGGGTCGTAAGGTAGTTCTATTTTTAGTTTGAAGAACCTCCTTACTGTTTTCCAGTGTGGCTGCACCAGCTTGCATTCCCATCAACAATGCAAAAGAGATCCTCTTTCTCTGCATCCTCACCAACATCTGTTGTTGCCTGAGTTGTTAATGTTAGCCATTCTGACAGGTGTAAGGTAGTATCTCATTGTGGTTTTGATTTGTATTTCCTTGATGATGAATGAAGTTGAGCGTCTTTTCATGTGTCAGTTGGCCATGTGGATGTCTTCTTTGGAGAAGTGTCTATTCACGTGTTTTGTCCATTTCTTCACTGGATTGTTTGTTTTTTGGGTGTTGAGTTTGATAAGTTCTTTATAGATTTTGGATACTAACCCTTTATCTGATATGTCATTTGCAAATATCTTCTCCCATTCTGTTGGTTGCCTTTTAGTTTTGCTGATTGTTTCCTTCACTGTGCAGAAGCTTTTTATTTTGATGAGGTCCCAGTAGTTCATTTTTGCTTTTGTTTCCCTTGCCTCCGGAGATGTGTTGAGTAAGAAGTTGCTGTGGCCAAGATCAAAGAGGTTTTTGTCTGCTTTCTCCTCGAGGATTCTGATGGCTTCCTGTCTTACATTGAGATATCTTGCATCCATTTTGAGTTTATTTTTGTGTATGGTATAAGAAAGTGGTCCAGGTTCATTCTTCTGCATGTCGCTGTCCAGTTTTCCCAGCACCACTTGCAGAGGAGACTGTCTTTATTCCATTGGATATTCTTTCCTGCTTTGTCAAAGATTAGTTGGCCATACGTTTGTGGGTCCATTTCTGGGTTCTCTATTCTGTTCCATTGATCTGAGTGTCTGTTCTTGTGCCAGTACCATACTGTCTTGATGATTACAGCTTGAAGTCTGAAATTGCGATGCCTCCTGCTTTGGTTTTCTTTTTCAAGATAGCTTTGGCTATTTGGGGTCTTTTCTGGTTCCATACAAATTTTAGGATTATTTGTCCTAGCTCTGTGAAGAATGCTGGTGTTATTTTATAGGTATTGCATTGAATGTGTAGATTGCTTTGTGTAGTATCGACATTGTAACCAGATTTGTTCTTCCTATCCAGGAGCGTGGAGTCTGTTTCCATTTTTTTGTGTTGTCTTCAGTTTCTTCCCTAAGCTTTCTATTGTTTTCAGTGTATAGATTTTTCACCTCTTTGGTTAGATTATTCCTAGGTATTTTATGGTTTTTGGTGCAATTGTAAATGGAATCGATTCCTTGATTTCTCTTTCTTTTGCTTCATTGTTGGTGTATAGGAATGCAACCGATTTCTGTGTGTTGATTTTATGTCCTGCAACTTTGCTGGATTCATAAATCAGTTCTAGCAGTTTTTCCGTGGAATCTTTAGGGTTTTCCATATAGAGTATCATGTCATCTGCAAAGAGTGAAAGTTTGACTTCCTCCTGGCCAATTTGGATGCCTTTTATTTTTTTGTGTTGTCTAATTGTTGAGGCTAAGACCTCCAATACTATGTTGAATAACAGTGGTAAGAGTGTACATCCCTGTCTTGTTCCTGACCTTACAGGGAAATCTCTCAGTTTTGTCCCTTTGAGGATGATATTAGTGTTGGGTCATTCATATATGCCTTTTATAATCTCGAGGTATGCTCCATCTATCCCTACTTTCTTGAGGGTTTTTATCAAGAAAGGATGCTGTATTTTGCCAAATGCTTTCTCTGCATCTATTGAGAGGATCATATGGTTCTTGTCCTTTCTTTTATTGACGTGATGAATCACATTAATTGTTTTGTGGATATTGAACCAGCCCTGCATCCCAGGTATAAATCCCACTTGGTCGTGGTGAATAACTTTTTTAATGTATTGTTGAATCCGGTTGGCTAGTATCTTGTTGAGGATTTTTGCATCCATGTTCAACAGGAAAATTGGTTTATTGTTCTCCTTTTTAGTGGGGTCTCTGTCTGGTTTTGGAATCAAGGTAATGCTGGCCTCATAGAAAGAGTTTGGAAGTTTTCCTTCCGTTTCTATTTTTTGGAACAGTTTCCAGAGAATAAATGTTAACTCTTCCTTAAATATTTGGTAGAATTCTCCTGGAAAGCCATCTGGTTCTGGACTCTTGCTTTTTGTCAGATTTTTGATTACTAATTCGATTTCCTTACTGGTTATGGGTCTGTTCAAATTTTCTATTTCTTCCTGTTTCAGTTTTGGTAGTGTATATGTTTCTAGGAGTTGGTCCATTATATGCCAATTTATTGGCGTAAAATTGCTCATAATATTCTCTTATTGTTTTTATTTCTGTTGTGTTGGTTGTGATCTCTCCTCTTTCATTCTTGATTTTATTTATCTGGGTCCTTTCCTTTTTCTTTTTGATCAAACTGGCTAGTGGTTTATCAATTTTGTTAATTCCTTCAAAGAACCAGCTTCTGGTTTCATCGATCTGTTCTACTTATTTTTGGCTTTGATAGCATTAATTTCTGTTCTAATTTTGTTATTTCCTGTTTTCTGTTGGTTTAGGGGTTTATTTGCTGTTCTTTTTCCAGCTCTTTAAGGTGTAAGGTTAGGTTCTATATCTGAGATCGTTCTTCCTTCTTTAGGAAGGCCTGGATTGCTATATACTTTCCTCTTATGACCGCCGTTGCTGCATCCCAGAGGTTTTTGATTGTGGTGTTATCATTTTCATTGACTTCCATATACTTCTTAATTTCCTCTTTAACTTCTTGGTTAGCCCATTCATTTGTTAGTAGGATGTTCTTTAGTCTCCAAGTATGTTACCTTTCCAAATTTTTTCTTGTGGTTGATTTCAAGTTTCATAGCATTGTGGTCTGAAAATATGCACGGTATGATCTCAATCTGTTTGTACTTGCTGAGGGCTGATTTGTCCAGTATGTGGGCACTGATGTGTCCCAGTTTGTGGTCTATTCTGGAGAACGTTCCGTGTGCACTGGAGAAGAATGTATATTCTGCTGCTTTAGGATGAAATGTTCTGAATATATCTGTTAAGTCCCTCTGGTCCAGTGTGTCATTCAAAGCCATTGTTTCCTTGTTGATATTTTGATTAGATGATCTGTCCTTTGCTGTGAGTGAGGTGTTGAAGTCTCCTACTATTATGGTATTACTATCGATGAGTTTCTTTATGTTTGTGATCAATTGATTTATATATTTGGGTGCTCTCACATTTGGCACATAAATGTTTACAAATTGTTAGGTCAAATCCCTTGATTATGATATAATGCCCTTCTGCATCTCTTGATACAGTTTTTATTTTAAAGTCTACATTGTCTGATGTAAGTATGGCTACTCCAGCTTTCTTTTGTTGACCATTAGCATGATAGATGGTTTCCCATCCCTTTACTTTCAATCTGAAGGTGTCTTTAGGTCTAAAGTGGGTCTCTTGTAAACAACATATAGATGGATCTTGTTTTCTTATCCACTCTGTTACCCTATGTATTTTGATTGGAGCATTGGATCCATTGACATTTAGAGTGAGTACTGAAAGATATGAATTTATTGCCATTATGTTGCTTGTAGAGTTGGAGTTTCTGGTGGTATTCTCTGGCCCTTTCTAATCTTTGTTTCTTTTGGTCTTTATTTAATTATTTTTTTATATTTTCATCTTTTCTCCCCTCAGAGAGTCCCCCTTAAAATTTCTTGCAGGGCTGGTTTAGTGGTCACAGACTTCTTTAATTTTTGTTTGTCTGGAAACTTTTTATCTCTCCTTCTATTGTGAACGACAGCCTTGCTGGATAAAGCATTCTTGGCTGCATATTTTTCTGATTCAGCACACTGAATATATCATGCCACTCCTTTCT
Source organism: Leopardus geoffroyi (assembly GCF_018350155.1). Taxonomy (NCBI): domain Eukaryota; kingdom Metazoa; phylum Chordata; class Mammalia; order Carnivora; family Felidae; genus Leopardus; species Leopardus geoffroyi. The sequence goes on from NC_059328.1 coordinate 140,861,299, forward strand.
GGCCTGCCAAGTTTCTGTGGATAGGTCTGCTGCAAACCTGATCTGTCTTCCCTTGTAGGTTAGGGACTTTTTATCCCTTGCTGTTTTCATGATTCTCTCCTTGCTTGAGTATTTTGTGAATTTGACTATGAGGTGCCTTGTTGATGGTCGGTTTTTGTTGAATCTAATGGGGGTCCTCTGTGCTTCCTGGATTTTGATGTGTGTGTCTTTCCCCAGGTAGGAAAGTTTTCTGCTATGATTTGCTCACATAACCCTTCTACCCCTATCTCTCTTCCTCTTCTGGGACCCCTATGATTCTGATGTTGTTCCTTTTTAAGGAGTCACTGATTTCTCTAATTATTAAATTGTGCTCTTTTGCCTTAATCTCCCTCTTTTTTTCTGCTTCATTATTCTCCATAAGTTTGTCCTCTATATCACTGATTCTCTGTTCTGCCTCATCCATCCTTTCTGCCACGGCATCCATCCATGATTGCAGCTTAGTTATAGCATTTTTTATTTCATTCTGACTAGCTTTTACTTCTTTTATCTCTGCAGAAAGGGATTCTAATCTATTTTCCACTCCAGCTAGTATTCTTATTATCGTGATTCTAAATTCTGGTTGAGACATCTTGCTTGTGTCTGTGTTGGTTAAATCCCTGGCTGTCGTTTCTTCCTGCTCTTTCCTTTGGGAATTCCTTCGTTTCATCATTTTGAAGGGAGAAAAGGAATTAATGAGGTAGAAAAATTAAAATTAAAAAATTATTAAAATTTTAAAAATATTAAAATTAAAATATTAAACACACACACAAATTAAATAAATGATGCTAGATCATAGGTGTGTTTTGGTCTGGGTGTTGATAGTGGCTTGATAGATTAGAGAAGAAAGTGGGGGGGAAGGATATCATTTGAAAATTGAAAAAATTAATACACTGAAGTAGACTAAAATGAAATGATGGAAGTAAAATAGAATTCGAAAAAATTGACACAACAGTAAAGAATATAGTAGAAAAAATTAAAGAAAAACATTTTTAATAAAAATTAAAAATAAAAATGGACTTTTTTTTCTTTCTGTATTCAAGAGAAAGAAAAGAAACAAAAAAGAGAAAAAAGAAAAAAAGGAAATCTTTTGAAAATTTGAAAAAATGACTATACTGGTGGACTAAAATGAAATGATGGAAATAAAATAGAATTTGAAAAAATTTACATAAAAGTAAAAAAAAGTATAGTAAAAAAATAAAGAAAAATATTCTTAATAAAAATTGAAAATAAAAATGATTTTTTTCTCTTTCTGTATTCAAGAAAAAGAAAAGAAACGAAAAAGAGAAAAAAGGAAAAGAAAAAAAGGAAATCGTTTGAAAATTTGAAAAAGTGAATATACTGAAGTAGACTAAAATAAAATGATGGAAGTAAAATAGAATTTGAAAAAATTTACACAAAAGTAAAAAAGTATTGTAAAAAAAATAAAAAAATATTTTTAATAAAATTGAAATAAAAATGAATTTTTTTCTCTTTCTGTATTCAAGAAAAAGGAAATAAGTGAAAAGGAGAAAAAAAAAAGAAATTTAAATTTAAATAGATGGACCTGCTAACAGATTGAAATACGACTGAAATTACTATGGTTTCCCATAGAAGTCAGGCTATGAAGCGCTTTATAGTCCATAAACTAAGCAGGCAGTGAGACTTGTGTTCTTGAAAAGCGAGGTTGGCCCAGTTGGGCGTGGCTTAGTGTAACAGCTTCGTTCTTCACTAGATGGTGCTGTTAGCCTACTGGGGTGGATTGTTGTGGCTCTCGTAGGTGCGTATGTGCATGCGTGGGAGCAGTGAAAATGGTGTCACCCAGCTACCCATCTCTAGTATTGGAACTCTCTTCTTCCCGATCAGCAGTTGTGCACCATCCAGGTAGTACCTCTCTCCTAAGTTTTGTCTCAGATGTTGCTGTTTTCCCTGGCTCCTTACTTCTGAGGGACTGCGGCTTTGACCTGTCCCTCCCCTCTGTGGAACATCTCACTAAGCAATGGCCAAATGCCAGCTGCACCCAGGAATGTTTGGGAGACCATGCTGCTGCCAGTGCCCAGAGACTGTGGCCAGGTGCCAGCAGGCCCCAGAAAAAGTTCCCGAGATAGTGTAGCAGCAGTGTTTTAGGGATTATGGAAAATCACAACACACATCTGGCACCAGTCTTCACCCTTAACGACCTTGTTCCAGCATCAGTGAATGTGGCCGATCTATGCTAGGACCAAGTGGCTTCAACAGTCTCTACCAAATGTCCTTCCAGCAGTGGAACCGCTTTTCCCCGTGTGGCCCGAGAACCACCCAGACCCCATTCTGCTCCTCAGGATTCTCCCTTCCCACCAGAGCATCGCCAGGTATTGAGCTATGGAGTTGTAGACTCTGTGTACCCCTTGTTTACAGTCTTAATGGAATTTAATCCCTCTCCTTTCTCCTTTCTCCCTTTTTAGTTTAGTCCCTGTGGCTTTTTCCAAGTTTCTACTTTCTCTCCAGCTCCTTTTGGGGAGGGGTGCTTTTCCTGTATTCTGCCCCCTGCCTCCATCCCCTCTCTACCCGCAAAAGCAGCTCTGTGCCCTCCATGGCTTTTCTATCCCCAAGTTCACCTCTCCGCACAGCATACCTGCTGAATTCTGTGGTTCAGGTTGTACAAATTGTTGTGTTAATCCTCAGATCAGTGTTCTAGGTGTGCAGGATGGTTTAGTGTTGGTCTGGCTGTATTTCATGGACGTGAGACACACAAAAAACTTCCATACTGTTCTGCCATCTTGGATCCTCCCTCCCCCACCCACCCCCCCTGCTGTGTTTAACCTTTTAAAGAACTGCTAAACTTTTTCCAAAGTGGCTCTACTATTTTACATTCCCACCAATAGTGTATGTTCCAGTTTCTTCTAATCCTTGCTAACACTTGTTATTATTGTTTTTTTGATTATAGCCATCCTGGTAAGTATGATGTAGTATCTCATTGTAGTTTTTATTTGCATTCCTTAATGGCTAGTGATGTTGAGAATCTTTTCATGGGCTTATGTCCATTTTATATCTTCTTTGAAGAAATCCATTCAGATCCTTTGTCCATTTTTAAAATTGAATTGTCTTTTTATTAGGCGGTCATGTAGTTCTTTGTATATTCTAGATATTAGTCCCTTGCCACATATATGATTTGAAAATACTTTCTCCCATATGTGGTTGTTGTTTCAATTTCTTAATGGTGTCATTTGAAGCACAGATGTTTTTAATTTTTATGAAGCTCAATTTATCTATTTTTCATTTTTGTTTGTGCTTTTGGTGCCATAAGTAAGAATTCTTTGTCTAACCCAAGATTACAAAGATTTGCTTCTATGTATTTTTTTAAGTGTTTTATATTTTTAGCTCTTGAGGTCTATGACTCATTTAGAGTTTATGTTTGCACATGATATTAGGAAGTGAATATGGATTCTTTATATTGCTGTTTGGATCTAGAGAGTATTTAAAGAGATAGAGCAAATTGCAATATATGTGATAATAATTTACCTTATGAAATGAAATATTTTGTAATTTTTTTGCAGCAATAATCTATCAAACACAACTCCATTGCAACTCATGATATGTATAACTCTTGGTTAAATATGACATTTGACAATTCCAGTTGCTGTAGTTTTAGTGGGGTAAATTTCTCCAAATTGAGGTTAATTCAGAACCATATAGGGGTGCCTTGGTGGCTTAGTCAGTTCAGCGGCCAACTTTTGATTTCGGCTCACATCAAGATCTTACAGTTTGTGAGTACGAGCCCCATGTTGGGCTCCGCACTGACAGTGTGGAGCCTGTTTGGGATTCTCTGTCTTCTTCTCTCTCTGCCCCTCCCTAATTCATGCTCTCACACTTTATCTCTCTCTCCGTCTCTCAAAAATAAATAAAACTTTAAAAAAAAATTAAGGATTATAATATTTCAAGAAAAAAGTTTAAATTTTCCAATAGAAAATGAATTATATAAAAATTTAAATTATATTAATATAATTAATAATTTTGATGAAAAGAAGTAAAAATTTTTTCTCAAAAAATATAATAATTATAATTTAGGCATGATTTTATTTTATATCTTTCCAAACATTATAATTCCAAAACAGAATGCCCAAACATGTACAATGATAATTAAATTTAGGCACCTTCATATTTTCCTAAATTTCAGTTCTATAATGACCATGACTTTTCAAATATTCTAAAATATTGGCATCTTAAGATATATATTTTGTCTAGGTAGTATGTTAATGTTTGGAGTAAGCAAAGTAAATGAAGGAGAAAGTAGATAAAAGCAGAAATTAACAAAAAAGAAAACAAGACTATAATTGACAGAATTAATAAATTTGTTCTTTGAAAAGCTTATAAAAACTGGTATATTCCTGATGAGATTGATGAAGACAATATGAGAGAAGGCAAAAATGAACAATAGCAGACATGAAAAAGAGATATCACTAGAAATCCTACAGGCATTAAAACCATCATGAGAGAATATTATGAAATAAACTTAGATGAATTGTAGAAATTTCTAGGGAAACAAAAATACTTAACCAAAATTATAAGAAATAGCCCATTGAATTGTTCTTAGCTATTAGATACGTTGATTATGTAACTAAAATTATCCCCTCAAAGAAATTCTAGGGTCAGATGGCTTCTCTAGTGAGTTCTACTAAACATTTAAGAATTAAATAATACCAAGGGCACCTGGGTGGCTCAGTTGGTTAAGTATCCGACTTCAGCTTAGGTCATGATCTCACAGCTCATGAGTTAAAGCCCCTCGTTAGGCTCTGTGCTGACAGCTCAAAGCCTGGAGCCTGCTTCAGATTCTGTGTCTCCCTCTGTCTCTGACCCTCCCCCCATCACATTCTGTTCCTCTCTCTCTCAAAAATAAATAAACATTAAAAAGAAATTTTAAAAAATTATATAATACCAATCTTACGCAAACTCTTCCAGAAAAAAGGAATGAATACTTCCCAACTTATGAAGCTAGCATAACCTTGATTTTTAAAACTTAACAAGACCTAGAGAAAAGTAATAAGGCAACCAAACTCATGAGCCAAATCCTGCAGCATACAAAAGTTCCAATATATGACAAATTTAGCCTTATTCCAGTAATGCAAGGGTGGTTTAATATTCAAGAATCAATCAACATAATCAACCAAATTAACACAATAAAGGATCTAAATAATAGATTAATTTTTGTTTATTTATTTATTTTGAGAGAAAGAGAGAGGGAGGAAGCATGTGGAGGAGGGGCAGAGAGAGAAAAAGAGAGAATCCCAAGCAGGCTCCAGGCTGTCAGTGCAGAGCCCAATGTGATGCTCAATCCCACAAACCACGAGATCATGACCTGAGCTGAAATCAAGAGTCGGACACCCAGGTGCCCCTAATATATTCATTTTAATATATACTCCAGAAAGCATGTGATAAAAAAGCAAGCATTTATGTTGAAAAATTAATAATTCTTACCATAGAAAGAATACCAAGAACAGAAAGGAAGTTCATTAACCTGATGAATAGTATTTACAAAATACTTAAATCAAATATATTTAATGGTGAAATGTTGGAAGCTTTCTCTCAAATTAGGCATATGACTTCTAGTTAACAGAATATTGGCACTCCTAGCCAGTTCAGTTAGTGAATAAAAAGAAATAAATATATAGTATTTAAAAGAGAAATTAAATATGCCATTACTTACATTTACAGTCTAATTATCACTACATAATTAGAAAAATAAAAAATATCTATATGTGAATCCTTAAAATAATAAGTGACTTTAGCAAGGTTGATGTGCAAAAGTAATATACAAAATGAATTGTTTCTATACACTAGCACGAATCTCTAAGAAAAATAAATTTTAAAAAATACCTTTATAATAACCAAAAATATTAACTACCTAGTGGTAAGTCTAACTAAACATGTGAAAGATCACCTACACACATGTGGGTGTATGTAGAGATAAACTTAAGGAGAATTAAACAATGGGACAATACATCATGTTTATTGATTAAAAAACTCAGTACAGAGTCCAGAAAGGGAACAGTGCATGTATAGACACTTAATCTATGATAAAAGTGAGACATAGGATGATGGGGAAGAATGGACTTTTCAAAAAATGTTATTAGTTTAAGTAGATATTTTTATCAAAATACTAAAAAAATAAACAAATTGAAAGGACAAAGACAGTTAACCCCTATCTCACATCTTTTACAAAAATTAATTCCAGGTTCATTATAGATCTCAATATTAAACACAAACTAATACAGCTAATATAGGATAATAAAGGAAATCATTTAATGTTTTTGGGATAGGGAAAGTTTTTTTTAACGTTTATTTTTTAGACAGAGAGAGACAGAGCATGAACGGGGGAGGGTCAGAGAGAGGGAGACACAGAATCTGAAACAGGCTCCAGGCTCTGAGCGATCAGAACAAAGCCCGATGCGGCACTCGAACTCAAGGACCGCGAGATCATGACCTGAGCCGAAGTCGGACGCTCAACCGACTGAGCCACCCAGGCGACCCGGGAAAGATTTTTGAAGAAGACACAAAATGCACCAACTGAAAAGGAAATAATTGATGTATTTGAGTATAATAAAAATGATCATTTCTGTTCATCAAAAGGCATCAGTAATAAATACAATAGCAAGACACACAGTGCGAGGAAGTACTTGCAATCCTAATAATAGAAAAGTGCATATATTCAGGATATATAAAGAACCCCTTCAAATGAATAGAACCATGGACAAGAAAAAGTCTTGGCTCATAAACAACTGATTAGTAATAAGGAAAATACAAATAAAAATTACAAAGAATAATGTCCAACAACTGGTCAATGGATAAACAGATTGGAGTACATTTCTACCATGAACTACAACTTAGCAGTATAAAGGAAAAAACTACCAACACATGCAACAACGTGGATGAATTTCAAAAGCATAATGCTAGGTGAAATATGACAGACACAAAAGATTGTATACTATATGATTCTGTTTGTGCAAAATTCTAGAAAAGGCAAAATTGTAGTGACAGCAGATCAGTGGTTTCCCAGGACTGTGTATGTGTCGAGGGGTGGGGAATTGACTGCAAAGAGACATGAAAAAAATTGGGGGGATGTTAGAAATTTTCTATGTCTGGTGTGTGGTGGTGGATACATGACTTTATTAAAACTCGTTGAAATTATTCATACCATGAAAAATTGTGAGTAATAAAAATGAATGAATCGTAACATCATGGATGAGTTTTAAAATATAATGTTGAGAAATAATAACAAAAGAAGTAATATGATCAACTGGCAATATCTAATTAATAATTAATATAAACACTGGCAAATCTAAATCACAGTGTTCTAAAGTCAGAATAGTGATGATCTCTGGTAAGGGAGTAATGATTGGGAGAGGACATGAATTGGGAGAGAGTCTCGTGGGAGCTGGGAATTTTTATTTAGTTCTTCACCAGGGTAGTAGGTTCACAGGTATTCACTTTGTGATGAGTTACTGGATTGTGTACTAATGTCTTTGGTACTTTTCTGATGATTATGATAAATGTCCAGCTGTTGAACAGGTGGGAAGTGGGGATAGGATTAAATGTGTGGTTTTGCTTTGTTTTGTTTTATTTGAGATGGAAAATATTTGAGAAAAGTTACTTTTTTTATGAGATTGATTCATAGAGAAAAATGGAAGGTAATAGGTTTGAAGGGATAGTTAATAGTGCAAAATTTCTGCAGAGAGAGGATTTAGAGTGTAGTTTATAGGACTGGCCTTTGATTGGAGGAGAGAATATGTGCACAGGTAGGGTTATGGGTGGTTTCTATCTGATGGCTTCTATTCTCTCTAGAAGAATTAGAAATGAGGTAGCTTCTTGAAAAGGAGAGAAATGAACAGATTTGCAATTTGAGAAATGTAGAGAAATATGAAATATTAATTGCAGAGAGGGAAAGGTCAGATTGACCTGGACTCACTATAGGAGTGCTTGTCAGTGTTTGGAGCCTGAAACAGCCTGGTGAATTGACTATATAGATGATGTCCTTGTGAGAAGAACCTCCATTCTGGACTCAAACCATAGCAGTTTGTAGATTGGCCTCTGTAACAAGCTCACTGTGGCTAAATCCCAAATTTCAAGGGCCACACAGATTAAACATGAAATCACTGTAGCTTTTTTTTTTTTTAATTTTTTTTTCAATGTTTATTTATTTTTAGGACAGAGAGAGACAGAGCATGAACGGGGTAGGGGCAGAGAGAGAGGGAGACACAGAATCGGAAACAGTCTCCAGGCTCTGAGCCATCAGCCCAGAGCCCGACGCGGGGCTCGAACTCCCGGACCGCGAGATCGTGACCTGGCTGAAGTCGGACGCTTAACCGACTGCGCCACCCAGGCGCCCCTGTAGCTTTAAATAAGTAACCACAACTGGTTCTAGGAGTAGGTCACAGAGATGGAGTCACAAATGAGATCTCTACCTAGTATGGGCAAGGAGGCTAACAAGAGGAACACTGGCCAGTAATCACAGATATCATGACAATGGAGTATTCTTCAGATACAACGATGTATGAAGTTAGAGCAAACATCCTCATACCTGAGTTATTTGTCTAAGTCATAGGATTCAAAGAGAAAGAGCCGTAAAGTAAGTTATTAGAGTGGTTATTAGAAATGACTAGAAATGGATCTTATTTTGCCAAATACCGATTTTAAATTCAAAAGTAAAATTAGTGAGAAAGATGAATGAACCAGCATGAATTCATTTCTACTCTTTGAAAGTAATTCAAAAAAGTTGTGATAGAATTGGCCAGTAGTATTATTTTTGTCTATGTAATTAAGTAGTGTTTTTAATAACATTTAAACTAATCTTGTATATTGCAAGGGATATAGTTCCTTTGAGGGAAATTGTAGTTACTTTGTCAAAATAAAGTGATACCCAGCTCAAACAATTAAACATCAATAAAGGAGATTAAAGTTTATCATACTCCATTAAAAATAAATAAGAGCAAACACAAAATTTTAAGTAATATTCTGGCATTAAAATTTTTGTTATGTCTATATTTTGTTTTATTTTTATTTTTTTTAATGTTTTATTTATTTTTGAGACAGAGACAGAGCATTAGTGTTGGATGGGGCAGAGAGAGAAGGAGACACAGAATCTGAAGGAGGCTCCAGGCTCTGAGCTGTCAGCACAGAGCCCGACGCAGGGCTCGAACTCACAAACTGTAAGATCATGACCTGAGCCAAAGTCGGACGCTCAACTGACTAAGCCACTGGGGTGCCCCAATTTTGTTTTATTTTTAAAAGCTTATGCATATTTTCTTGTAGATTATCAAGAGAAACAAAGATACAAAAGTAGAAGAATGATAGGCAAATATATAAACACATTCTTCTTAGTTTTTTTCTTGTGCAAATTGAGAAATAGGGAAAAGGAGGCTGTGGAGAGATTTAAAACAAGATTTACCTGTAGGCTTAGATGGAAAGCAAAGGCTCACTTGAAAGGGTCTTGGCACCAACTAAAGATTTTGGGTCAGTTATTTTTTTTTCAATTTTTTAAGTTTATTTTTTTATTTAGAGAGAGAAATAGAGGCAGGGAGGAGCAGACAGAGAGGGAGAAAGAAAGAATCCCAAGCAGGCTCCACACTGTCAGCACAGAGTCCCACATGGAGCTTGAACCCATTGAACCATAAGATCATGACTTGAGCCGAAACCAAGAGTAGGATGCTTAACGAACTGAGCCACCCAGGTGCCCCATTTTTGGGTCACTTGTTAAGAAAGGTTATAACCAAAGTTTGTATATATAATTAGTTTGTATATACTATCAATAACTATACAGTTAAAGGACCTTGGGAATCTTTGAGTTCATTTTGTTAACCAGATTTGCTTGATTGTGTGGCAATAATACATGATTCTTTTTGAAAGTTAAACAATAAAAATGTATAATTGAGAAGTTAATATTCTCAACTCTCTTTGTTACTTGAGCTACCTAATATTAACTGTGTCTTTATTTTCAGATATTTCTGTGTTTGTTTGATCATATGCAAATAGGTTTGTTTGTGTGTGTGTGTGTGTGTGTGTGTGTGTGTGTGTGTGTGTGAGTGTGTGTGTCTGAAAACAATCCTCTTGGATTTGATTTTTTTTGTTGTCCACCATTTTGTTTTTGAGATTTTTCCAGACTGTACTTCAATTTATTCAGTTTTTCTACTGAAGAGTATTCCATTGCATAAATGTATCACTATTTATTAATCCATTTGTTCTTGTTGAAGAACATTTGAATTATTTCCTTTTTTCCCTGTTATAAACAATGTTACTGTGAACATTTTAGATTATGACTCTTAGTGTTCAAGTGCAAGATTTTCTTTATATTATATACCAAGGTAAACTTGGTGGGTCATAGAATATGCACACATTTAATTTGCATGATAATGCCAAATTGTTGTTCAAAATGGTGTGGCAGTTCATAGTCCCACCAAGAGTAGATGCGAGTTGTGCCCTATTGTGCTCCATTTTGGTCTTGCCAGACTTTTTAATGTTTGCCTGTGATTTAGTCAAAAATAGGATTCCTGGGTTTTCTCATGAGATCTGTTAAATACTAGGTGTGTGACCGTTGTTACAAAACTGAAGGGCACCTACCAGTCTTAAATTTTACTGCTCTCAAACTCTATTGAGATGGATAATATTAGAAAACAAATAAAATTCATACCACTTACCATGCACCAACACTGACGACATTTAATTTAACTTGGTTCAGGATGTTCACTGATAAATTCTTTGTAGATTTTGGGTACTAATCCTTTATCTGATATGTCATTTGCAAAGATATTCTCCCATAGGTAGGTTGCCTTTTAGTTTTGTTGATTGTTTCCTTCACTTGTGCAGAAGCTTTTCATCTTGATGAAGTCCTAATAGTTCATTTTTTCTTTTGTTTACCTTGTGTCTGGAGGCATGTCTAGTAAGAAGTTGCTGTGTCCAAGGTCAAAGCGCTTGTTGCCTGTTTTCTCCTCTAGGATTTTGATGGTTTCCTGTCTCACATTTAGGTCTTTCATCCATTTTTAATTTGTTTTTGTGTATGGTGTAAGAAAGTGGTCCAGCTTCATTCTTCTGTATGTTGCTATTCAGTTTTCCCAACACCATTTGTTGAAGAGATTATCTTTTTTTCCATTGGATATTCTTTCCTGCTTTGTTGAATACTAGTTGACCATATAGCTGTGGGCCCACTTCTGGGTTTTCTATTGTTTCACTGATCTATGTGTCTGTTTTTTGTGCCAGTACCATACTGTCTTGACAATGCTCAAAAACCAAATAATCCAGTTAAGAAATGGGCAGAAGACACAAATAGACATCACAAACAGACACATGAAAAGATGATCACCATCGCTCATCATCAGGGAAATACAAATCAAAACTATGAGTACCACCACATACCTGTCAGATTCACTAAAATTAACACAGGAAACAGCAGATGTTAGCAAGAAAGTGGAGAAAGGGGAACCCTCTCACACTGTTGGTGGGAATGCAAACTGGTGTAGCCACTCTGGAAAACAGTATGGAGATTCCTCAGAAATTTAAAAATAGAACTATCCTATGATCCAGCAACTGCACTACTAGGTATTTACCCAAAAGACACAAAAAATACAGATTTGAAGGGATATATGCACCCCAATGTTTATAGCAGCATTATCACCAATAGCCAAACTATGAAAGAGCCCAAATGTCCATTGATTGATGAATGGATAAAGAAGATGTGAGATATATATATATATATATATATATATATACACACACACACACACACACACACACACACACACACACACATATATAATAGAATATTACTCAGCCATCAAAAAGAATGAAATCTTGCTATTTGCAAAGATGTGGCTAGAACTAGAGTAATTATGCTAAGTGAAATAAGTCTAAGAAAGACAAATACCATATGATTTCACTCATGTAGAATTTAAGAAACAAAGCAAGTGAACATAAGGGAAGGGAAAAAAGAGAGGGAGGCAAACCACAAGAAATTCTTAACTATAGAGAACAAACGGAGGGTTGCTGGAGAGGAGGTGGGCAGGGGATGGGCTAAATAGGTATTTAGGAATTAAGGGTATAATAGGTACTAAGGAGGCCACTTGTGATGAGCACTGGGTATTACATGTAAGTGATGAATCACTAACTTCTACTCTGAAACCAATATTACACTATATGTTAACTAACTAGAATTTAAATGAAAAACTTGAAACAGGGGGGAAAAAAAAGATGTTCACTGGGTTAACGAGCCAGAATGGAAATCAAGTAGTTGGATGTCAGTTTCTGAGTAAGAAACCTAACCTGTATACCTGTTTTTACACAGGAAAATTGAGTAGGAATGGAATTACACTTTGCCTAGAGCAGCAGGATGATTGCTACTGAGTTTTTCATGTTAAACAGGTGTTACAAAGTCACTTAAAATAGCATAGTCCACTATGGGGTTCTTACTATTTAACATATTTTCTACTGGAGGGCTATGGATTTGGTGGATCCAAGGGCAGTTGGATGCAGCTTGAAAATTTCAGATCTTCACTTTATCAAGGGTTGGTTTAAAGAGGCTTTTTCTGAGTTTTTCAAAATCAGTTTTCTCCTCAGATCATTATTATTTCAAAGAGGGCTTAACTTAATGTCATAGACTCCAAGTCTAAAGTTCTCTCTTGTCTAGCAAGAGAGCAGGATGCAGAATGAAAAACGAGAGATGGCTAATGTCCAGGAAAAGGCAAGAGCCCTGAGTAAGGGTCCTTGCCCTGTTTCTATTAGGATCAGAAGATTTACAAACATGGCGATGGACATGCACAAAGAGACGATGAATCTGTGAACATTAACTAGTGGACGTGAGGGAAAGGGAGTCTTGAAGATATTCGGGGTTAGGGGTTTGGGTTCATACAAAACAAAATATTGGCACCAGGCAGTTGGATGGAAGGCTGTTTACAGCGGACATGAGGCACCACCTCTTTATCTTAGCTAGCCTAGGGGATGAGACAGGTAGGACAAATAACCTCAGGGTTAACAAGGCACCTTTTCTTTTGTTAATCATCTCCACTCTGGGCTGCTTCATTGCAGCTCAGCAGTCTATAGCCCAATTTACCTGTTTACCTCTTCTCTCCTGTGAAAGCAGCTTTCTGCTATAGTACTAAATTGGGAGGCGCTTCTGCCCTGAACACCTAATCTTGCTTACCTCATATAGCTTTGTATTGGGTGCCTTTGCACCCCTTTCTATTCTGGGGCCTTTGTCCCTCCCTCTCTATTCTGGGGGCTCTGCACCCCCTCTCTATTCTAAGGTGCCTTTGCACCTCCCTATTATGGGGTCCTGATCTTGTTTGCCCAAACTCTGGTGTGAGTATCTTATGGCTTTGTACTTCTTTATGCCTTGTTAACCCATTGGTGTAAGCCTGGAGGATTCCTAAGCTTACCCCACAACTTAATAATCTTTTTTTTTTTTAATGGAAGACTGTGCTATTCAAACACACAAAAGTGCCTACTGTGAGAGCAACATTTGACCTAATTTTTGGACTTCAAGAGGAATCAGTAGCCCATTTCCATCTCTTATTAGCACCAAATAGAATTTGGATTGAAAGGTATCTATGTGAGTAGTATCTATGCATAGACATCAAGAACTTGGTGTAAAGATTGCCTAAAAGAAGTCTGCTACTCTCTTAAGTTCTGCTTAGAGATCAGAGTTGACATATTTTTCTCTAAAGGGCCATATGGTAAATATTTTAGGCTTTGTTGGCCATACGGTCTGGTGCATTTACTTAATTCTGATGTTGTAGTATGACAATAGCTGAAAACAACACATAAACAAATTGTTGAGGCTGTGTTCCAGTAAAACTTTACTCAACAAATAGGTGTTGGGCTGGACTTAGCTTGCAGGTTGTAGTTTGCCAATCCAGTTCACACCAATAAGTAAATTATATCAAGTTCTAAGCATAATGCACAAAACACCTGTTATCATATGCTTTTTTCCTCTTGCCCGTGAAGACCTTGGTATCCTTCTAATATGAGATAGACAGTACCTGCCTTCCCTCCTTATTATCATTTTTTTAGAGGATAATTGCACTGGGCTTTGTGTGGAACTGTTGGTATTTCATTTAAAAAGGTTAATGTATTCTTTCTAAGGCCATGGTACATTTCATGGGACTGTTTATAGGCAAGTTTTGACGGATTGAATCTGTTTATTTATTGTCCTTGTGTCAGGTGGGAGAGAGGGCTGCTCAGCTAGGGTGGTTAAAGCTACAGATTTGGCAGGTGTTTGAACTTTTAAACCAAGGGTCCATGGGGAGTGGCTGAGCCTTTCTATTTGCACTTGTGGCCTTCTGACAGTCAACATTCCTCCCCTACCATGTGCCAGCTCCAGAAGGCCAAGTGCACACATTGCGATATTCCAAAAGATGTTCTTTTCCTGCCTCTTACAAAGCAACTGAGCACAGCATGGACAGGGGGTGTGGACCTAAACCAGTAAGTTCTTCTTATAACTAATAATAACGAGGAATGATCTTGGACTTCCATGGGTATCTTATACTAGCCAGTAGCTGTATTCAGATGGACCATGATACGTGTGCCTAGGATGCGGTCTAGAAGGAGAGTAATGCTCCCTGTTATTTATCATGAACCCATTGTCCCCTCTCCATCTCCATAGCACTACTCTAGTGTGAGTCACCACCCTTTCTCTTAGATTCCAAAATCCTTTCTCTGAAACTTCTCACCAAACTCTGATTTCCACACACAGCAGCCAGAGCAATGTTTTAAAAATACAGTTCTCATCATGCCACTGCATAACTTAGATTCCTTTTTTGGTTTCATACTGCTCTTAGGAGAAAGTCAAAATTACTATCATGACTTTCTCTCAAGACTATGCATGCTCTTGCCCCAACTCACCTCTGCAACCTCATATAACTTTACTCTCTCCCATGCTCTTGTGTTTCGGTCTCACTTGCATTGTTTAGTTCCTGAACTAACTCTCCAAACTGGCTCCTGCCTAGAGCCTTTACTCTTTTACACATGCTATTGTACTATTGATCTTCTGTTTATAGTTTTGATTTTTTAAATGGACAAGATAGCATAATACCCTGTAATCTGTTCTATGACAAGTCACATTTTATATGTCTCCACTTGTTCCACCAATTAATGCAAGTCTGATATGTTTCTTATTAAATTTAGTAATTGTTGTTTGGGGCAGTAATCTAGAGATGTAAAAAAGAAACATAATGCTTTCAATCAACAAGATACATATATTTAGTCTTATGAAATACCAGTTAAAGAGTCCTTGAGGCAAGTGTTGCCAATGGCAGTGACTTCCCAAATTTGGCAAACATGGAAATTTCCCAGATAAATTGGGCTGGAAAAACAATAAACTTTCATGTAAAACTATAGAATTTTGAGTCAAGTGTAGGTTTCTCTAGGTTATGATTTCTCTTTTACATAGCTTAATTTCCTTACCCAAACAGCAAATATGTTACTCAAGCTCCCTCAATCCCTTAATGTGGGGTTCTAATTGTTTTGTAGCAGCTCTTTAAATTCTCCATAGGCTTGGGGCACCTGGGTGGCTCAGTCAGTCAAGCGTCTGACTTCAGCTCAGGTCGTGATCTCGCGGTTTGTGAGTTTGAGACCCGCGTGGGGCTCTGTACTGACAGCTTAGAGCCTGGAGCCTGGTTCAGATTCTGTGTCTCCCTCTTTCTCTGCCCCTACCCCACTTGTGCTCTGTCTCTCTCTGTCTATCAAAAATAAATAAAATGTAAAAAAAAAATTTTTAATAAAATAAATAAATAAATAAATAAATAAATTCTCCATAGGCTTTTATGAAAGTATAGAAATTTAAGCCAACATAATTTCCTGGACATTTTACTTGTAATACATGAAGTCATAGATATCTCTAATGTGACTCTGGAAATAATGATGTCTCCTCACCACACCCACTTCCACAAATGGGCGCTGTGAGGATCCTGGGGAAACAGAAATGAGGTGAGTTCTCCTCAGTCATGTATAAGGAGGGTAAGCGGCCAATCTTCATTAGGAGGGACTTCCTGTGTATCAGTTGATATTATTTGTTCATTGTCATGACAGCATTTTATTCAATTAGGAAAACAAGACATAAACAAATGAACAAATAAGGTTCTTTATTAGTTTTTTTTTTTTTTGATGCTAAAATGAATGTGGTAATGAAATAATGGATTTGTAAATTTCAAAATTAGCATTCTTTTTTAAAAAATATAATGATAGCAGCTTCCAAAGTTACCAAGATTACAAGGGCAGAAGGGGGATGTCAAGGTATGATGGGACATAGTAATGTTCCATTTATTCTCTCATTTGACAGCTGTTTTTGAACCACCAAAACGTTACTTTTACTCTTAAGAACTTGAGAGAACTTCTTCCATCACATTATTTTGGTTTACAACCCTCCTAGTGTTACCACTGTAATATGGGGCAGAATGAGAAGAGCTGTGGCCATGTTTGTTGTCAGAAGGCCTAGTTTTAACTCATGACTTTTACATGTCTTGCTGTCCTCCAAAAACACAATGAACTGCTTCAAGACTCATTTTTCCTATCAGTAGAATTGGGACACACATGCTAATTTCAGAGAGTGATTTATGGATTAAAGGAGCTATTGCACAAAAAGATTCTTTGGAAATTATAAAGTACAACAAATTGTCACCTCAAAAGAAACAGAAATGATAGTCTTTTTTCCCCCTGATAGCTTATCAGACTTGAAAAGATCAAAATACTAATCTAAGGAAATTTGGTTGATAACATAAGAGAAGTTAAGTTTTGCTCACATCTGTAAAACCTTCCAACATCATGGTATGACTGGATAGCCACACTGTTTGAGCTACCACTGAAGACCATTATGGTTTTGAATCACCAATTTTATTATTCTACAAATCTATCCTGCTAAAATTGAAATGAAGAGAACCAAGAAAAATTATATTGCTATACAACCTTTAACCTGTTTGCCTAATTATGTGAGTTTGTGAACAGCATATCAAATGTTAGGAGGTACTATTTACTTTCCTCTTCATGTTTAGAAAACTAATCCCACACAAATCAATTGAGATCTGATGTTTACTACTATTTTGTAGTTTACTTGTTTACACTTGACTTAATACATAGTATCTTTATTTTAAAAAGGCAGCAGCAAATTTAAAAAAACAAATGTTTTCTTTGACAATATAGTTTGAAAAGTGAAGGGGTGTCTGGGTGGCTCAGTCAGTTGACCATTTGACTTTTGATTTCAGTTCAGGTCATGATCCTGGGGTCATGGGATCAAGTCCCACCATTGGACTCCACACTGAGCATGGGGTCTGCTTAAGATTATCTCTCTCTCTTTCTCTGACCCTCACCCCCACTTGTACTCTCTCTGTAATATATACAAAAAAAGATCATCTGTTTCTTCAAAAAAAGTGAAGATACAGAAAAAATATAAAAGAAAATCAGTGTTTATGTTATGAAGCTTCCAATGGTAAATGAGGAAAGCCATACAATTTTCCAAAACTGTTTTTCTGAATCTCTTTAGAATAGTTGAAATCATATAGCATTTGCAAAAATGCATGCCTTATTAATTGTTTAAATAAATATTTAGAGAGTTCCCAGAATTGTACTAGACACTAAAGATACAGTTTGGAAAAAAAAGAGACAAAATTATGATCTTTAATAGATTTTTTTTAAATGGAGACAGTAATGAACAAAATAAGTAAGATAGTAAGCATGTCAACGAGTGATAAATATTATGAAAAAAAGTAAGGAGGGTAGAGAGTGCTGCTATGCAAGAAGAGTTTACATCATAAATAGGTCAGGGTAATTCCTGTTGAGAAAATATTAAAAGGAAATGAGGGAATGTTCCCAGCAGAGAAAATAGCAATACAGATGACCTGTGGCAGGAGGGTTTCTTGCTTGCTCAAGAAATAGAGAAGTTAGTAAGCACAGGCAGTGAGTGCAGCAGAAAATGGAGATGAAGAAAGTAATGAGGACCCAGATCAAGACAGACCATGTGGACCACCCTAACAACTTTGGCTTTTACTGTGAGTGGGATAGAGGTGGTGGCAAGTGTTGAACTGCAAGTGACATGACTTCACGTGTTTTTACGGGATCTCTCTGATAGCTCCATTGCTCATTGCTTGAAAGGGAGTCATACATGGAAGCACAAAGACCATTTGGGGGCTCTCGCAATAATCTCAATGAGAGATGATGGTGACTTGTAGACTGATGATAAAGGGAAATGTTTTGGAACTATTTTCAAGGGGAAACCAGCAGAATTTTTAAAATAAATTGAATGTGGAATATAAGGACAAGAAGAGTCAGGAATGACTCCAAAGTTCTGGGCTTAAGCAACTATAGTTTCCGTTAAGTGAGGTGAAAGCTATTATTTTACAGATAGCATGACTGTATGTGCAGAAAATCCAAAAGAATCTATAGGTTAATTATTAGAATTAACACATAAGTTTAAGATACTGTCAGGTGTAAGTCAATATACAAAAATGTATTGAATTTTTCTATAAACTAGAAGTAAAAAATTTAAAATTACTATGATAATTGCACTAAGCTGTGATTAAATCCAAAGTGATATCAGCAAGATGGTGGAGTAAGATGCCCCCCCCATGCTTATCCTCCTCAAAATGATAATTTGACATCCATCCAAAAGTGCCTTTGTGGGAGCTATGGGATCCAGGTAGGAGACTGTGAAACCCTGGTGCAGTTTAACACTGAGGAGAGCTGTTTTAAGACGGCAGGCTTGCATCTAGGCAGCTAACTCACCAACAGAGGTCCCAACTACAGACTTGGAAACAGCTCTGTATCCTGAGGATTCAACTACTGTCCTATTTGGCCTTGGTTCTGCCACCAGCACTATAAGCCTAGGAACCTGGGAAGAGACATGCACACCCATGCATACAGACCTCAGTTCCATCTGTGGACACAAAAATGGCCTGTGAACCTGTTCCATCCCTAATCAGCTGTCCCTACAAGTAAGCTTGACAAACTCAGACTGTAGATTCTGAAGGGGTCCTATAATTTGGCTTCAGCCCACTATAGCCACAATCTACCGGCAGTCCCATTGGCACAGGGACCTGGCAGAAGAAACTCCTTTCTATGCTCCCAGAGATCCTAAAAAGGACCTGAACTTGGCTCCAGCCTTGATAGCCACAGTCTGCCACATTCCTGAGGATACGGGGTCCCAGTAGGAGACACTCCAATCTACTCAGAGAGATCCTAAAATGGCCCTAAACTTGACTGCAGCCCCTTCCCATCTACAGTCCACAATGAGACCTGCTGGCACAAAGACCTGGCAGGAGACATTCCTGTGTGAGACCCCAGAGATTCTGAAAGAATCTTGTAGTCAGCTTCAGCCTCTTCAGGTGCAGTCAGGGAGCAGCCCAGTCTGCCCAGGGACCTAGAGGGAGACATGCCCGTCTGTGCCTCCAGAGCCAGGTCTTCGGACTTCACTCTTGGCTGTGAATCTGACACAGTCCTGAGGCTTAGTTCCAGGCCCTCTCAGCCACAGTCCAGGGCCAGTTCTGCCCACCCAGGGACCCATCCAATGACCAAACAGGGGCCTTCCCAGGGACCTGGCTGGAACCACACCCATCTGCACACCTGGTAACCGGCCTGCTGTCTAAGGACCAAACTTTGGACCCTTGTTCCAGCACCACCCTACTGGAAAAGGTATTAGAAGCAACCTCATCCACCAGGGATCTGGCAGGATCCATGCCTGCCTGAATCCCTGGTGACAAGACCACTGAAGGCAGATCCCACTGCAAACCCTAAGGCAGCCTCCTAATTGGCTCCAACCCACATGACTGCAATTCTGGTAATCCCATCAGCCAGGGAAACTGACAAGGAAAGGTTTTTACCTGCTGAAACCAGTCTATAAAGATTGGAAGAGGTGTTTGCTCCTTTAAAGGCACAGACCCTAGGGGCGCCTGGGTGGCGCAGTCGGTTAAGCGTCCGACTTCAGCCAGGTCACGATCTCGCTGTCTGTGAGTTCGAGCCCCGCATCGGGCTCTGGGCTGATGGCTCAGAGCCTGGAGCCTGTTTCCGATTCTGGGTCTCCCTCTCTCTCTGCCCCTCCCCCGTTCATGCTCTGTCTCTCTCTGTCCCAAAAATAAATAAACGTTGAAAAAAAAAAATAAATAAAAAATAAAAAAAATAAAGGCACAGACCCTAATGCAAGGAAGGAAGGAAGGAAGGAAGGAAACACACCAACTCTAATAACCCAATTTAAAAATGACCTAAAGTCTTGAATAGACATTTCTCCAAGAAAACACACAAACAAACCACCAATATATGAAAAGATGTTCAATGTTATTAATCATCAGGGAAATGCAAATCAGAACCACGATGAGATATTGTCCTACCTCCTAGGATGGCTGTTATCAAAAAGAGAAGAAATAACAAGAGTTGGTGAGGATGTGGAGAAATTGGAACTCTTTTACATTGTTCACTGGAATGTAAATTGGTACAGCCACTATGGAAAGCGGTATGGAGGTTCCTTAAAAAATTGAAAATAGAGCTACCTTATGATCCAGCAATCCCACTTCTGGGAATATATCTGAAGGAAATGAAATCACTGTCTCTAGGAGACGTTTGCACTTTCATGTTCATTGCAGCATTATTTATAGTAATCGGAACATGGAAACAACTAAGTATCCATCAATGGATGAATGGATATATATATTATTATATTAATATATAAATATATTTTATACGTATAAAATATATATCCATATATAAATATAAATATATTTTATAGGTATAAAATATATATCCATTTATATATACATAAAAGATGAAGGGGGAGATATTGATCAAAGCATACAAACTTTCAGCTATACGATGAGTAAGTTTTGGGGATCTAACATAGAGCATCGTGACTATAGTTAATGCTGTATTATATACTTGAAAGTTGCTAAGGAAGTAGATCTTAAATGTTCTCACTGTGCACACACACAAAAAGTAATTATATGAGGTTACATAGATGTGTTAACCTTATTTTGGTAATCATTTCACAATATATACTTGTATCAAATTATCATGTTGTACACCTTAAATCTTTAAAATGTCACATGTAAATTGTATCTCAATAAAGCTCAAAAAAATCTAAATTAAATAAACTGCTAGGTTTAATTCTATATAAAATAACTTAGGTATAATTGCTTTAAACATAACAATTTCAAGACCTCTACAGAGGTCTTATAAATTAAACACCATTGAAAAAAATTAAAGATGACCTAAATAAAGGCATATAATCATATTTTATATAGATAATTATGTTCCAAATCTATCTACAAATTCAATGAAACCCAAATGAAAACTCAAGTGGAATCATTTAATGAAAATTGATAAACTAATTCTAAAATTGGTTTGGAAAACAGAGAACCAATAACAGCAAAGATGATCTTGAAGAAGAGGACCAGAACCAGGGACTTACAAATAAATATCCAGATTTATTATAAAGTTATAATAATGAAGCAAATAGACTGTTAATGCAAGGATAAACACCTAAAGGAACAAAATTGAGACAATGAAAACTTAACCCAGGCATGTATGAGCACTTAGCACTATGACCAAGTGGCTCTGCATAGCAATGAAGAAAGGAAAGTATTTTCAATATATAAAATTTGGATAGTCATATGGAAAATTTCACCATTACTTCAAGCCATGAACAAAATTAATTCCAATTAGATTGTAGATCTAATAAAATAAAAACAATAACATCTTACAAAAGATAACTTAGGATGATATCTTCATGTTGTTGGAGTAAAACAAACAAAAAACAGAGACAAAAGGTAATAGCTATCAAGGGAAGATTGATATTTTATCAGCTTATTAAAATTAGGACCCTCCATTTATTACAATTAAAAATGAAAAGGTAAGGCAAAGAGAGGGAATATTTTGCAACGTGTATAATCTATAAAAGGGTTCTTTTTCAGGATATATGAAAATTTTCTTCAAATCAAGAAAATATACAATATAAAGTGGGCAAGAATGAGCATCTCAGTTGGTTGAGCATCTGACTTTGGCTCAGGTCATGATGTCACAGTTCATGAGTTCAATCCCCACATCAGGCTCATTGTTGTCAGTGCAGAGCCTGCTTTGGATCCTCTGTCCTGAAAAGGCTATTCAAATGACCAATAAGCAGATATAAACCCCCCCAATTTCATTAGTCACCAGGGACACACAAATTTAAAGCTCCATGATTTTATAATTACATTCCCACCAGAATGTCTAAAACATTAAACAGGTATCTAAACTAGGAGTAAGAATTCAAGGTTATTCCTGATGGGAAAATAATTTGATATACCTACTTGGGAAGATTTGGTACACCTACTTTGGGATGATTATTTGACATCAAATGTCATCATTTATGAATGTTAAATATGTTTGTAACCTGTGAACCAGAACTTTTGGAATGTCTTCTACATGAATGCTTATACATGTGCATCAAAAATATGTACAAGTTTATCCATAGTGAAATTACTTGTGTAATATCCCCAAACTGTAAACAATTCAAATGTCCATCAATAGCAAAATTATTAATTTTTTTTTTACATTTATAAAGTTGATTAGTTTTCAGCAATGAAAATAAATGAATTAACTATAGATATACATAAAATGGATGCTTTTCATAAGCTATACTGTTGATTAATAGAAGCCAGGCACACAGTCATCTATATGATTCAGTTTATATAAAGTTCACAGAGTGTCAAAAATTAATCTATGGTGTTACAAACCTGTCCCTATTACCTTTGAAGAAGGAGGAGAAATTACTGACTCAGATGGGGCAGATAGAAGTCTTCTAGGTACTGATAATGTTCTATATCTGATATATGCATTTTGTTCACTTTGTGATATGATACTTCTTCAAATTGCACACTTAAAATATATTCTCCTTTTAATATTTGGATAAATTTAACGTTCAAATAAAAAGAGGAACTAGTATCTGAATCTTAGGTTTTTGTATTTTCTGTAATGGGTGTTTAACTGTGTGTTAAGTAGACAGAAGTAATTGATTGACCTTGGATGCTCAGTAAAATGATGGCACATTCCCTGACATTTGTGCTTGAAGGTTAAATTTGAATTGAGATCTGCATCATAAGCTCAAAACACTGAGTGTGTGCAGGTTTTCAATGTTTTTCTATTATTTATGCCATTTCACTACTTTTCTATTTCCTTTAATCAATAATTTTATGAAATGATTGACGCAAGGACCTAGAAAATCTTCATGTAAACAGAATTGATGATTCTTTCCTTGCAGTAATAGAGGACATCATTCTTCTTTTATAATGCTAAGTGCCAGTCAAAGACAGGAATATTTATACTTTTGAGCACAGCGGTCGGTGCTGTTACAGGTTCAGATTATTCCTCTCATCTCTTAAAGGTTATGGTCTGGACATGGGGCTCTTTTTCAAGGAATACATCTTAGTTGACGGTCTGAAGCAATGGCAAAACCATTTAATCGTTTTCCAGCAAATGCTTTGAAGCCTTAAAGAAAAGCATTCCATTATTGTTGAGACAGTTATGATTTTAATTAGAAATCTAGACCTGAATTAAAAAAAACCCTGCTCCTACACATCTGAATTTTCCAGGGGAAAATTATCCTTTATAGTAATTGATTCCCGGTGGAGTATGTTATCTGTATGGAACTGTTTCTTCCATTACAATACATTTTTGTCAAATTTATATCTAAGTATCACGTACCCTGTGAATAACTAATAAAATATGCACTGACTGACTGCTAACATATTAAAAGAACTGTATTTCCTGCATTGTTCTATTATCTCTGGCAGTCTTTAAAGTTTTCAAAACATGAATACATATAATTTCTTCACATGTGGTAATTTGGAAGTATTTGGGACTTGTAAACATGGGTAGGTTGTAGGTAAAAGAAGCAATGGCTTCTTTGGAGAGTGTGGGGAGAAGGTCTCCTACCAAGAGAAACCCACAACATTCACAAGTTGTTATTACTCTAAGTTAAAACAGAGTGTACACAAAGAAGGTAACCGTTAAAATGAAAATATTTATTTCTTAGAAGATAGCACATTTATTTGTTTTCCTTTTCATATAAATCCAGTTTACAGATTAGGATTAAAATTAAGCCAGGGTGAGGACACTGCTCATGTGTTGGACCCCCACCTTGTGACTTTACCATGCATTTCCCAACTCATACCACTCATTGGAGGCCCACAGGAGATGCTGCTATCCAGGATGAGTGCAGGACATGTGGATGCTTTACTTATGCTCTGCTTCTTTGCACTAATAGAATCTCAACCATTGATAGGAGTGATAACATATAAATAGGTAACATTAGAACGTGGAGGATGAGTCTCAGTGTGACAATATCCCATCCAAAGTCATGGATGATTTTGGTGTTGGGCATTTTAGCACATTTAACTAAAATGTCTTTGTTAGTTTCAGTCAGTACCTATCTACCCCCATCCTGAATAATCATTAAAATAGTAGCTAACATTGACCGAACGTTTTCGATGTGCCAAGCACAATGTTAAACTTTTTATTTTGTTGCATTTAATTCTTAAAAATTTGAGGGACAATTATCTCCATTTAATAGATTAGGAAATTGAGGGTCCAAACAATTAAAGAACCTGACAAAGATTCTATAGCGAGTAAATGGTGGAGCAGGAATTTGAACCCAGGTCTGCCTCATCCAGAGCCCCATTCCCTGAACATTATATACTGCTGTCTCTCCTGTTCTGTTCCTCAACCAGGCTGAACCTTTGAATACAGGTTCTGTACTTTGTTTTTCTTTATATACCTTGCTCCTCACTCAGTGGCTGAAACATCTTGATTGATGAAACAGGAATCTCTGTGGAAACTCTCTGTAAGAAACTGCTTGGTTATAGGTTATCAGTCATATTCTATGTTTGCTGAGGCTACCTTAATTTAGAAAACACTTGGTTTATGAAATCTTCCATTGGCCCAGATTGGCAAATGCACCATACCAAATAAATAAGCACCAACCCAATACCACACCGTTTCCCATTCAGCACCAAGGGGTGGCCTGGCAGTCTCCATGGGGGAAGGAGACTGCCAGGAGCTTTCCTTTCTCGTGCACTTGGAGTGAGGGCAGAGGGGAAAGAGAGGTGAAATAGTGGGGTGGATGGTCACACTCAGAGACCTAGCTGACCTTTGCTCTTTAGGGTGGGGAAAAGAGCCCATTTCATAGGGCCAGACAGCACAGCAGTCTCCTGGAAACAATTGGATTGCTGGGGCTGAGTAGCAGTTATTTAAACAGTCTGTACTTACTTAAGTTCCCAGTGATCTAGTTGCAGCCCATTGATGGCTTTTCCACTTGCATGCATTCTCAAGCTGTGGTTCTCAGAAAAGAGAATTCAAGAGTAATTATATGTTAGAAATACCTGGCTTCCCAGTGGGATGTGATCAAACCTGTGAACTACACCTTAATCCATTTAACCTCCTTTTTCTCTTCGTTGCATGAAACCATGCTCCACTGGCAGAGTCTTTTAAACCATTCTCTTTCATCCCCTCACCTTACTATCCTCAAACTCTAGTAATCCTCCTTTCAATCTCCTTCCCCTTTGAACTGTGCCTCTCACTACCTCAAAAGGGAATATTTACTCCACACTCAACCTTTCAGAATTACCCTTGAGCAAATACAAGTTTAGATTCTCCTTTTAGACCTATTATAGGATATTAATAAGAAAGGTTTAATGGGATCCAGTAGAGAAATCCAATGAAATACACACCAGAGCTATTTTAACCTATGTGGTTTAAGTCTGTCTTTGAATCACTCCATGTGAGAATCTTTTACGTATAGAATCCAGCTAACTTCCAACTCCAAGAAACCAAGGGGTGATTTGTTACCAAGTACATCTAGTGGGCTTATTATACTATGTATGATTTTTACATTTTTAAAAATATTTTTAAAAGATTTTTTTAAATTTATTTTGAGAGTGAGAGAGTGTGAGTGGGATAGTGGCAGAGAGAGAGAGAGGGAGGGAGAGAGACAATCCCAAGCAGGCTCCACACTCAGCGCAGATCCTGTTGAAAGACTCCATCTCACAACTGTGAGAGCACCATGTGAGCTGAAATCAAGAGGCCAACACTTAACCAACTGAGCCACCCAGGCACCCCTAGGTGTGATTTTTAAAAATTCATGTTGGCTGTTTCTTAGAAGGAAGGAAGCACACTTATGCCCGTAGAAACTTGAGTCTAAGGTTAATTCCTGGTGTAACTCTACCCCTCGGACACAAAGAAAAACCTTAGAGAAAAGTGTGATGATAGGAAAGGAGCTTCATAATCTGGATGGTATTTTAGATAAAAGCCATGACTGAAACAAGGTTTGGAGGCTCCCCCCCCCACCCTTCGCTGTTAAACTCAATTTGTTTCATAGGTATGTTCTTTCTTTTTCATTTGGTACTGTACTTCCCAAAAGTGAATGCAGCTTTTCTTAGGTTCTTCAGAAAACAACTCTGTGATGGAAATCAGCATGTGGAAAGCATTCACAGCAATAGCACCTGTGGGGAAGTGAGGGCCATAGGATTAGGCAGAGGGAGATGCACTGTGATGCAGTTGTACCAAGGCTTCAGGGTAATCTCTCAGGGAGTGTTGGAATGAAATAGTTCTTCAAAGTTGTTCTGAAATGATGCAAGGGACAACTAACAAGGGGCATAAACTTTGGGAAGAGATTCAGCTGTGAGCTTTCAGTAGGCAGCACCCCTAAGAGCCAGAGAAATGCCCCTTGGGCTTTATAGAGGGGATCTGGATAAGGCAAATTGGTGTCCACTTACTTGGTCCATCTCTGTGCTGCTGGGATCCACTTGCATTACATGATCATTTCTCCCCATCCCAGAAAAGTTCCTCTATGATTTCATATTAGAAGTTTAGTGGAGCAAACCCCAGTGCTTGTCATAGTAGCTGGTCTTGGGACTGTAACTGACACTCAACATTATTGCCTATTTTTAGATTTTCTGGTTGCTTAGGCAACACCTCAGGCAACACCTCTGCTGTCCAGGTGTCTAACCTGGTGGAATGTTCCAGGTTGTCATCGATGAGGGGTCTGACATGATCACCACTCCCTTCTTAGGCTGTAGCTGCTATACTTGTTTATTTATTTCAAATTACAATGGAGAAGAAGCAATAAATGCCCATGTCTTTCTCAGGCTAGTTCTTTTTCCAGACTTTCTCTCCCTGCTGTCACTCAGAATCACCCCTGAGCAGTCCTTTCTCACCTTGTACCTAGATACTAAGGCAATTCATTTATTAATCAAGCTTACGTTTCTTTTGCTTCTTTCGTCGGTTTGTCATAAAGGAATGCCCCATGCAGATAGCTGTGAGCTGAAGGAGAGGACTCAGAGATAGATAACATAGGAGTCTATAACTTATTTTATCTTCCAACCATGCGTATGTCAATCCCAGATAAATCACTTCTACTTTAATGATGAATTATTGCTGGGCTCATCTGACTCTATGATTTGCTGGGTCTGGTGGAACACAGCTCGTAATCAGCAGTTCTAGCCAAATGGTCACTTTTCCATTAGGTCTGGTAATTTCCCATAGCTGTATTTTGTATGGGGTGCAATTCTGTGCTATAAATTGCATGATTTTACTCTAGAACTCTAGAAGAATACTTACGATTCTCCTCCTGGGGCTTGTCATAAATATGGTGTCTTTTACACTATAAATAACTCCAGTGTTTTGGATTCTGCTGGACTGTATGTTTGCACTGTAGCCTGGACTTCCTGCAGGGCTCTTTCCTGCTCTGTGTCCCACTCAAAGGTTTCAGACTTCCATGCCACTTAGTAAACAGGTAGAGGATTCTCAAGTATGGAATATTCTGCCTTCAGAACTCAAAGTAACCTACCAGATATGGTGCTACCTTCTTAGTGATAGAAGGAATGAAATTGTGTTTGCATTTTATGTTGGATTGGGTACACTAGCATGGCCCAGACCATTGTCTGGCCCAAAATAGTTTTCTGATATGCTGGGCCTGGGCTTTCTGCTTTCTGTGGTACATATGTCTTACCAAAGACTTCAATATATTTGTCAATTCTTGTTCATCTAATACAATTAACATGATCTCATTGATATAGTAGACCAGTGTGGTAGTCTGTGGAATGTCCAGATGATCTAGATCACTTCAGATTATAGTGTGATAGAGAATGGAAGAACTGGTATAGCCTTGGGACAAGACTGCAGATCTTGCGAATACATACTGCTTCTGGTCTTCCTTCTTGATAGAGATAGGAAGAGTGTATTTCTTAGATCAATGTCCATATACTGTGTTTCAGAGATTATGTGAATCTGCTTTAATAAAGATACCATTTATAGCACTGCAGCTATAATTGAGAATTCTATTTAAGTGAGTTTGTGACAGGCCTCCAGTATCACTCAACTTTTTTAAGGGCCACACTGGTGAGTTAAATTAAGATGTGTTGGGGGCGCCTGGGTGGCTCAGTCAGTTGAGCGGCTGACTCCGGCTCAGTTCATGATCTCATGGCTCATGAGTTCGAGCCCCGCATTAGGCTCTGTGCTAACAGCTCGGAGCCTGGAGCCTGCTTCAGATTCTGTGTCTCCCTCTCTCTCTGCCCCTAACCCACTCGCATTCTGTGTCTCTCTGAAAAATAAATAAACATTAAAAAAATTAAAAAAAAATTAAGATGTGATGGACACCACTATCCTTGTTTCCTTTAGATTCCTAAAGATGTCACTAAATTCAGGCAGTGTGTGTGTGTGTGTGTGTGTGTGTGTGTGTGTGTGTGTGTGTGTTTTAATGACTGGAGTAGGAGGAAGGTAGTTTCTGAGGTCTCCACTTGACCTCTCTATGATAATAGGTCTGAATCCTTCAGATCAAAAAAAGCAATATGGGGATAAGGCTACTTGCCAAGTTCATTACAATTATGCATTTAAGGATCTAAGAAATGACCACTGAGAATGGGAATGGGGTCAGTGGACTCAGTACACAGCTATGAGTTGGAATTAATTCAGCACTCTACTTATTATTTAGGTCCCATATGCCCCCACTTTCACAGGAAAGCCATTATGATTTTCTGGTCTGTAGGTGTCAAAGTCAGCTAAGAGTGTCTATCGAATAGTCCTTGAAATGTCCAAGGATTCCCCTTCCTCTAGTGAATTCTTACAGAAATAAATAGCCATAGGTCCCTTGAGGAAGAATTGGGGATACAATGGTGATTCAGGCATCTTCTAATCTAGGGACTCATTCTCTCCTTCAGTCAGTGTGTTCTAGGCCTGAAAACTGGCTCAGATTCAAAAACTGGGTCAGGAACCATGGCTGTTTATGGGGCTGACTACCCTCAGTTTGTTGCTTATCAATACTTAATTTCTTTTGAGTGTTCAAGTAGTACCCTTGTTGACTGCATGCATTTTGCCCCTACAAATGCCTTGTTCTACTAACCATATCCATAGGTCTCTCTGGTTCAGGCCCTCTTGGATACTACTCTTTCCTTGCTGCTCGTTATGATAATGGTATTCATCTTGATTCTGATGGTTATGTACTGGCCTTTAGCCTCTATTAATTAATATCCTATATTCCAGTGGTTCCCAAACTCTGCTGCCTGTTAGAATCACCTGGTAAGTTTTTAAAACTGCTGATGCCTTGTTTTAATCCATACCAATTAAATCACAATATCTGGGGTGGGATCCAGGCATCAATAATTTTTAAAGATTCTCAGGAGCAGCAATAGAAATTCCTGCTATAATCCATGTTGCTATCATGGGGACAATTTATATAATAGCATCTACAACCAGTGAGCAGTGAATTTCTCACAATACTAGCTAGTATCCTTCTTACAAACACATTTCTTATCCCTTTTGTAAATGCAGTGTCCTCCAGGACTCCTGAAGGAATATAACCAGCTGATTGGTTTTCAGGCCTTACATAGAATATCCACTTACGATGCTTATTTCTTTGAGATATTTGTTCCATTTATTTTGGAATAGCACTTCTGAAATTCCTAGTTTAGTTAGTGCTATCACTTTAGTTAGGGCTATCACTTTCTTCAGGTTTCTAAGAGCTATTCTAGCAGCATATTATCCTGATTTTCTGGGGTTCTTACTGGGCTGTTAAAACCTATAGTACAGGAGACTATTCTCTTAATGATAAACTATCCCTTATCCAACTTTATGTTCCACACCCTCCCCCACATTGATCTAATTCCTTCTGGATCCAGTCCCATAATAACTCTTCTAGCTCCTACCATCATATATTGACTGGATTCTGCAGCAGCTGCAATATACCATTCCTTTCCCCCTTTAGTAGGCCTGGCTTGTCCCCAGCTTGGTTTTATAATATGACATGACCCAAGTTATCCATCTGGTGACAAGCAGGGGAGGCGTGGGTAAATCCTAGGGGTGGGTTAGGGACATGTTGCTAGGCAGAGCCAAAGGGGAAGCATTAACTTTACAGAGGGAGAAGTAAGCCACTTCTAGAGGTGCAGAGGCTTCAGGAGACTCCAGGGTTTCAAGTTTCTTAAGTTCATGGATCCAGATATTCCTATTGTAGTCTCAAGGCCTCATCTTCTCCCAATCGTTGCCCTGACCTTAGCCTAATACTGGCTAGAAATAAGAATTCAACCTTCTCTGATGCTCCGCTACCCTTAAAATTAGTCCTGGACCAAAGGCTTAGCCTTTCTGCCCCTCAAGAGATCAGCATCTTTATATGTTGCCAGTCAGCCCTTTCATTTCCAGACTTTGCCTAAAATTCGTGATTAATTATGCTTAGATTTTCTTTGTCTCTTTCCAGTGCATAGGTGGCAGTCAGCAAGAGTGTTCAGATTTCATTGTCCTTATAATTACTGCTTGTCTCAAACTTGTTCACACCTGTGACGTTACACTTGCCAGCATTGCCCTTCCAAAAGTGCCCTATCCCAGTTTGCTACCAGTAAAAGTTTTAACAATTGTACTGCTATAGCATGCCATGAAATAACTATCAGTATTCCATGTGTCACGGTGATGAGACCCCTTGAGTGCCAGTCAGCACAGAACCCACCTCCAAAATCCCATTTTATTTATTTATTTTTTAATTTTTTTAATGTTATTTATTTTTGAGAAAGAGACGGACAGAGTGCAAGCAGGGGAGGGGCAGAGAGAGAGGGGCACACAGAATCCAAAGCAGGCTCCAGCCTCTGAGCTGTCAGCACAGAGCCTGATGCGGGGCTCAAACCCATGAACTGTGGGATCATGACATGAGGCGATGTCGGACGCTTAACCAACTAAGGCACCAAGGCACCCCTCCAAAATCCCATTTTAGATTTTGTTTCCTTAGACCACACCTGACACCAACCTCCTTAGATTGGGTTCCCTGGGAAACACTCTGAGAGGAAGAATTGCATTCAGGAGGTTCAGCAACCTCCTGTGAGGAAGTAAAGGTATTGTGAGGAAGTGAGGAAGTAACAGGATTTGGCAAAAGTTAAACTAAGGTACAGTTGCAAGAAAGGCTTCAGCTCTTCCCACTGCAAGCTTCAGAGCTAGGATGAGCCTTTAGGATTGTCTTGAATTGACATAAGGTCAGAGTTTGTACCTTTGCATTGGCCAGTCTTTAGAATTAGGATGAGCCAGGAAGAGGCACTTTCCTTTGGCAGTGGTCCGTTATGGGGTGGGGTTCACCTGGCAACATTCCTGCAGCTAGAGGACTGAATAAATCAGTTTAAAAGTGGGGACCTGCCAATGCACCTTGGTTATGGTTTGGGCTGTTAAATACACTGATCAAGTCATAAGTGACTTTCAGGCCAAAAGAAACCTTAGAACCCATCTAGCATTATCTCCATTATTTTGCACCTTCTTAATTATGGACACATTCAGAGCAAATGCAGGGTCCTTGGTTCACAATCCAGGGCTCTTTGTTATTTTTACCTCCTGTTGCTTACATTATATGCAGGTATGTTGTATACCATGAAGATAGGGAAGTAGGGGGGAAATGACAGTCATTATTCAATGTTACATTGAAATAAATATGTAAAGATATTTTAGTTTTTGCCATTGCCAGGCAATGGACATGCTTCTAACTTAAGCAATGGATATGCTTCTAAAACATCTACACAAGAATAGCATCCTGAAACAACCATCTCTACTGTCCAAAGAGTTGCTCTCTCCCCTAAGGGAATCAAAGTGAAACAAACAAACAAAAAACTGAATGTTTTTTAATGTGTATCAACTTTACACCAGGGACAGAATCCCAGGCATTCAGGACTCATTTATCTTCTCTCTATTTTGCTGTCTTCTTCCTCCTCTTTTCTGGAAAACATCTCATTCTACATTCTTGATTTTTTTAAAATTTGTGTTCCAGCTTGAAATTCCACCACATTGAAACGTATTTAAAATGTTATTCTGAAAAGGAAAATACTCATTGGAAGGATTGACAATACTAGCAGTTATTTCTTACTGTGAATTAACTGGATAATTCACTGGCTGTATGGATCGTCGTTCTTGACACTTGACTAAGGCTGATACCATTGAAAAAATGGGGTTTTGAGTAAAGGAAGGAATTGCTCATGAGCACATTTTATGGGGAGACAAACAAAGTCTGGCTGAGTGCCACTGAGAAGGACATGGGAGATATCTGTGTGAGGAGAGAGGTAGAAGGGAAGGGAGACGAGTACAGATGAAGAAATAGCAACTATCAAGGACGTAACTATCTAGGGTCATGAGTGGAGGTTAACTAATTTTTCTCCTTCCTCTCTCCTATACCACATTGTCCCCCACTCTCAGAACCCTGAGTTCATTATCCACCTTCCAGCCACATTGGGGGTTTAATAGGCTTGTGTGCAATCTGAGATCTAACTATGATTTATTTGATAAGAATATGGCCTGAGCTCCAAACCACCAATTTGCAGACTTTTGTCATAGGCATCAATAGAGAAACAACTTACAGAATCTTGTTTTTTCATTGAATTATATGCTAGAGGTCCTTATCTTCCTCCCAGATTAATAACCCAGTACAAAGTGACAGAGTCTCTTTTCTTTTAGCCTCAGATGCATGAAACATGAAGCAGCTAAGGGCAATAGAAATATTATTTATTAAATAAACCCTGTGATGGAAAAAGTCATTCCCATAAGTCATTCCCCAAAGTATCTGTGCAGAAGAGACAAACTGATTCTTTTTAAAGATGGCTGTATTTTAAGGTGGTTGCTTCAGAAAGATGGAATTCTTAGGAAGGGAATGAACTCTTTTGATGAGAAAATTTCTCAGTGATTGTAAGATAAGTATTCTCCTCTACCACCATGCCTAGCACAACAGTCTACAGGAGATAGGGTGGGACAGAAGACCAAGGGAGAGCGAACTTTCTTTTCAGTATGAGGTGATAGGAATTTGGGTACTGAATGCTATCCACTTGGGTGTATGGTGCCAGACTTTGGATAAAGGGATGAGACAAGAGAAGGGTCTCATAGAGACCAGAAGACCTGGCTTTGGCAGAAGTTGCAACCTAAGGAGACAGCCCATGAGAAATTCCAAGCTGTGGTGACTATGGAATATTAGGACCATGTTGTCTAAGATTTAATGTTAAGTTTCCTTTCTTTTTCCTCAGTTATAGTCAGCCCTCAGTAAAAGGTGATTGTGTATAGTAGACTTGGAAGGACACCAGCTGTGGGAGATGAGCCAGGAGAAATTTGGAACAAGGGATAATCAGGAAAATAGAAGTTGCTCAGAAATTCTTTTAAAAATACGAAGCACTGACCTTCCAATAGCAAGTGGCATGAGGGCTTAAATGATTTTCTTTGGGGAATTCAAAGAAATTGTAATCCCAGGAGGCTGGAAGACT
Source organism: Leopardus geoffroyi (assembly GCF_018350155.1). NCBI lineage: Eukaryota > Metazoa > Chordata > Mammalia > Carnivora > Felidae > Leopardus > Leopardus geoffroyi. The sequence continues at coordinate 140,895,021 of NC_059328.1, forward strand.
TGGAAAGAAATTATACTTGTAAATTTTATTTTCATACATTGAGTTGTCAGCATTAAAATGTTGCATTTTAATTATAAAGCCCACATTTCACCATTAATTTCCTTTGGTACTTCTCTAGAAGAGATTTTTCTGACTTCTGTGGTTTCTAAAATCCACGCTGAAAGGAGTACTTCTCTGCAGTGTGGGGTTTGTGGGTCCTCCCACTATATGGTGAGGTTCCTATGTGTCTATGTATTCAATTCTACATTCAGCACTTCATGCTGTGCAGGTACAGTATGCTGGGAGGCAGCCCAAACTAAAGGTAGACAAACAACCCAAGTCTCTTAAAACCAGAGTCCACTTACAAACTGCAATCTTGGGCAAGTTACGTAACCTCTCGGTGCTTCAAAGTGTCCCCATCTGGAGGCACCTGGGTGGCTCATTCGGTTAAGCATTCGACTTCTGCTCAGGTCATGATCTTGCGGTTCATGAGTTCGAGCCCCACGTCGGGCTCTGTACTGACAGCTCGGAGCCTGGAACCTGCTTGAGTTTCTGTGTCTCCCTCTCTCTCTGTTCCTTCCTCACTCACATTCTGTCTCTCTTTCAAAAAGAAGGTTAAAAAAAGTTTAAAAAAAAATGTCCCCATCTATAAAAGCAGGACCATAATAAGTTGTAAAGGGTAGATGAGTAACAAACGGAAAACACTTAGAAGAATGTCTGACATATGGTAAATATCAGCTTAACATCATCATGAAATAGAAGTTTTATGGAAATAATTACTGAATAAGTGAGAACAGGAACAATTACTGAATTAATTTCTGAGAACTAATTTCTGTCTCTGTGAAGACTAAGGCCGTGCATATAGGTAGAGAGATCTCTAAATTGGGAATTGTACCTTCCCATAGTCATTCTTACAGGACAGGTGCTGCTGTGCACAGGCCACCACCACGCAATGATGAAAGTAGCTTGGCTTCAGCCAGTTTGGTTTTGATCTTGTGGACTGTACAGAGCAATTACATTATTTGTGACAATCCAGAACTCCAGAGAAGTATAGAGGAGAATGATATCGTCCTTAGATAGTAAAAGGGCCACACTTTCAAATACCGTTTTTGTATTTGTGGGAAACATGTACTGGTAGGCCAAATTCAAGACTAGCAACACTTCAGGGAACATAGAATGTGAAGGCAAGGAGATTGCAAAAAGATAGACCCGGATTTAAATCACTGTTCTGCTATTTACTAATACAGTGTCTTTGTGCATATATAGCCATCTATCACCTCATTCAGAAGTGATTTAGAAGCAACTTACAAAATAGTCTTTAAAAGAAGAAGCCAAGGTCAAAGGCAAAGGACAAACTGGGAAAGATAATTGTGACATATATGACACACAAAGAGCTAATAATATCATTGACAAACAGCACTCCAACAAATTAATTAGAAAAGGAACAACGCAAAGGAGAAAATAAGCAAAGGAGATGAATAATCGATAGAAGAAGAAAACACATATCAAATGATAGCCAATCTCAATAATAACCAAAGAAATGCATATTAAAGCAAAGATTAAATTAGCACTGATATAAGAAAAAAGTGAGAAAAACTAATGCCATTCCCAGTTAAACTGTGCGTAGGAATGAAGACCATCACAAGTTTTCTGAAAGACAATTTGGCAATATTTATCAAGTCTTGAAAATGTGCATACCATTTGACCCAGGAATTCAACTCCTAAAAATTACTTCTAAAGAAATAACAGGACTAATATGCAAAGCACATTACACCAGAAGGTTCATTGCAGCATTGTTTAATTAGAAATTGTAAATAATAAATGCACATCACTGGGAAATTGAGTACATGAATTATGGTATGTTCATGCAAATTTAAAAACCATGGTGTGTGTGTGTGTGTGTGTGTGTGTGTGTGTGTATGAATGATGTAGCAAGAAGGCCATACTATGTTACTATGTTTAATGAAAACTTATTAGTTTAAAAAGCTATATATATATATAGTTCTGTCCAGGTTTTTCTAAACACATGTGCCCATGCACAAAAAGAGAAAAAAGAAAAATGAAAAAAATGTAGTGCTTCTGTTATTAACGCTTATTTTTTAGTAATGATATTATAGGTATTTTTTGTTTAAATTGAATTTTTATAGGAAGCATGGATTACTTTAATAGTCAGAAAAGTTAATACTATGTTTATTTTGATAAATAAAGCAAAAAAAAATCCCTAATAGCCCAACACTTGTTAATAAACTTCACATTGGTAACATAGGTAAAATCCACAACAACATCAACAATAGCCACCAGCTGAGTCTCTCTTTTGAATACCTCATTCTGGCCAGGATGCTTCAATCTAGAAGGAAGGAGTCCATCTTTCCTTTGAGGTCATGTGGATTCTGCAATGAAGAAACTGCTACTCAATTATGCAGAAACACTTTCTTGGTCCATATTTATTAACAGATTATTATCTTTCCCTTCTGCCATATTTCCTCCTGCACTTCCTAAGGTGGAGAACAATCCATCAAAAATCAACAATTTTGTGTGGGTGATAGGGTCCTGTGTAACTCAGGAAAACAGTCATCTTGCTGGAATTTTAATCCTCTCAGCAGGGCCATTAGTACACAGACTTGCTAGAGTCTAGTGACATTTGACCTAATTTGGTGGGAGTCCTGAGCTCAGAGTCCCTGGATACTGAGAAATGCTTTGCCCAGGCCTTGTGTGTCTTATTTATGGGATCTATAAATGGGAAAGCAGCGTGCTCTAAACATAGATTCAGAAACTGTATGCTGAAAATTTTTAAATGCTTAGATGAGGTGATTATCATTTTATTTATTTGAAAAGTTAAAAAGACTCTTAGCATTTTACAACTCAGAAGTCCTGTATACACTAGATTTATAACTAAGTAGTTTGTAGAGAAAGAAAAGCTGACACTGAAGGAATAAATTCAGTAATTTTCAGGAGAACTATTTAGTGCAGACAGTATTATTGATGATTTAATTTTTCAAGATGATGTCTTATCGGTGCCATGAAAGAATTTAATAAAGGGGAAGCCTTAAAATAGCATGGCTTTAAAAAATGTAGTTTCGATTTTATTCATGTTTCTGGGATATTGATTATTAGCTATGCACTAAAAGGAATTTTCTCTTCATGAAAAAATGAATTTTGTAGGCAACACATCTTTGCCAGCATTTATGTAAAAATGTTCTGTAGCTTGGAGTCAGTTCTATTCTGTTATATCTATATAAATGTGCATTAATTTTTAGTTACAAATAGTTAAAAAATTAGCTGAAATCCAGTGATTTTGAATGCAGCCATGCTCCTCTAATGCACAAATTGCTTGAAAAACAGAAGGAAGAGGAAAAAAAGGAAAATCCAAGCATTTTCATGAAATCCTGCAGGATAGAAAACATTTGCCAGTTTAAATGTGAATAACAACATCTGTAGTTATTTGGAATATAAGGGAGATGGTAAACAGTGCTTCCAAGAAAACCTTGAGTAGAACTATTACTCAGACACAAAACTATTTTTTAACCAAACTGTATGCCAGTTGGTGCAACAGATTTGGAACACAAAATTTACTTGCATTTAACTTAAAAATTTTGTGTGAGCCAAGTTTATTCATTTCCATCATAAAATCAATATTTACTCTTAAGAAGTTTTTCCATATTTATTGAATTGAGATAGGTCAGTAGATGGAAATTTCTTTTGTAAATTCTATACATTTTTAAAACTTTATTTTTTCCTCCATAATGGATTACGTATGGCTACAAAGTTCTAAGTTAAAACAAAATGTTTTTTAAATGTTACTAGTTCTGTGAAATGTATAAATTTGAAAGAACTTTTCATCCTATGTTTAAAATGTATGGCGACCTTGTGCAGCTTTTCTGATTTCTACACTGACCTCTAATCTTCAGGGATTTGTTTGTTTATTTGTGGCAAATAAAGCTTCCTTGCTTAGAAGATGAAAGCTCATAATGATTTGTGAGGAATACATGTAGGTTTCTAGATCATGCCACAGGACTATGTCAGTGGATATAGATCACCTAAATGTTTTGTAAAGACCGAAGGAAAAAGAAAAAAGAAGGAAACACTATGCAGGAGAGAATATTTTGAATTTTCCTGACACATATAATTTTTAACAAATGACTAATGATATCTGATAAGTTCCAAACATAGTATGACTTGTTTATTTCTTGATTCAGTACACATTTTCATTAGCTATGCAATCCAAAGGATGTTTTGTTTGTTTGCTTGTTTGTTTGTTTTGCCTTTTCCTTATTTGTATATTACTCGCAGTAATTTTGTTAAAATAGCCTTGTGATGAGGTTAACAATGGAGTGTCTTCTCTAAGTAAACTGACTGTGTCTCAACAGGGCACCTCCATTTTGGAATTGCATACATCAGGGTTATGGATTTACAAACTGGGCAAAATGTCTATCCTGTTCTTTGCACTAACTTTTAGAAACCCACCTCTTAGCAGGCAGTTACTCTGGGTGAGTCCATGTGCTAATTGATTGGACAAAATGGGAAAAACCTGGAGTGAGCCCAGGGGGAGAACAGTGCCATCAGCATAGAGATGGGCACATTTCCAAAACACCAGGCAGAAATTACTGGACATGCCTTTTTATGGATTTGTGCTTCCACGACTCTTAACTTCTTCAGTGGGACCATCCTGAGGTGAGGTAGAAGCTTAACTTACTGCTGCTTTCTCTACTCAATTCTAGGGGAAGTGTATTCTGGATACAAAGCAAATGCAAATATTTTCCCCAAATATTATAAAGCAGTAATGATTTAATGGTCCCTCTATAAGTTCATAAATATACTTCTCTAGATTTTTTTTTTCTTTCTAAGTACGGATCTGATGAAGCTCTCTAATTTGTATCTCTCTAGGTCCTTTATTTCAGGCAATAAACATCTATCAGAGATCTACTCTATATAAGACACCATGGGCAGATTTAAAAACAATTAAACTATGGTCTCTGTCCTGGAAAGAATTCATAAACTAGACAGGGAGATAAGAGACACTGTGGCAGAGATCCCTCAACCACTCCCAGATCTAGTGATTTGTTAGGAGGACTCCCAGGACATGGTATATAGCCATAATAGCCATGGTTTGTTACAGCAAAGATACTAAGGAAAATTAGCAAAAGGAAAAGTCACAGGGGACAAAGTCAAGAGGAAACCAGGCATAAGCTTCCAAGACTTCGCTCCAATGAAATCACTCAGAATGTGCTTAATTCCTCCAGTAATTAAATGTGACAACATGTGTGAAATCTCTAGCAGGAAAGCTCATTAGAAACTCAGTGCCCAAGATTTTCACTGGGGATTGGTGAAGTAGGGACCATCTGCCAAGCACCTACTAAAATTCCAGACTTCCAGAAGGAAATCAGGTGTTCAGCATAACTGTACTGTTTGCACAGTTTAGTTATGGAGAATCACTGTTATGTATAAGGAACAGTGGAAACACTCCTGAAATCCAAGTTTTCAGATACCAGCCAAGGGCCAAACTTGCAGCACGTTTTTTTAAGGAGAGCAGTAGGAAGCCTGCTATATTACCTCTTTTCTCACAGAAGCATAGTAGAAGACAAATAAAAACCAAAAAGCAATCCAAGCATTAAATAAAAAATAAATATGTAGGGGCGCCTGGGTGGCTCAGTGGGTTAAGCGTCCGACTTCGGCTCAGGTCATGATCTCGCGGTCTATGAGTTCTAGCCCCGCATCCGGCTCTGTAGTGACAGCTCAGACACCTGGAGCCTGCTTCAGATTCTGTGTCTCCCTCTCTCTCTGACCCTCCCCTGTTCATGCTCTGTCTCTCTCTGTCTCAAAAATAAATAAACGTTAAAAATTTTTTTAAATAAAAAAAATAAAAAATAAATATGTAAGGGAATATTGACATAGGCGAGACATATAGATCAACATAACAGGATAACACGTCTAGAAATAGAGAAGAAATTTGTGGTCAACCGATTTGGGACACAGATTACAGGGTAGTTCAGTTAGGAAAAGAATGTTCTTTCTAATAAATGGTACTAGATTAATAGGATATTTATATGTTAAAATAATGAATCCCTCCTTTTGCCTGGTACCATACATGAAAATAAATTCAAAATGTGTCATAGACCTCAATATAAGAACTAAACTATAACATTTCCTGAAGAAAACGCAGGAGAAAATCTCTGCGACCTTGGGTTAGGCAAACATTTCTGAGAACCAAAAGCATGAACTACTAAAGAAAAAAGAATAAATTGGACTTCATCAAAGTTAAAACATATGCTTTGAAAGTTATTGTAAGAGAAGTTGAAAAGGCAAGTGACTAGACTGGGAGAAAATATTTGCAAATACATATTTAATAATATGTGTGTATTATACAGGAAAATTTAAAAAATTTATAACTCAATAATAAGAAGATGATACAACTAAAAATGTGCAAAAGATTTGGCTTTACAAAAGATACAGTATCAATAACCACATGAAAAGTTCATATTATCATTAGTAATTAAGGAAATATATATTAAAATTAAATTATTACTTCATATTTTACTAGATTGGTTAAAATTAGCAGATTGATATTACCAAATGCTGACAAGGATGTAGAGTAACTAGAACACTGGTGTTTTATAGAATGATACAACTGCTCGGAAAACACTTGACAGTTTCTGATATAGTTAAACATATGCATACCATACAGTCTAGGAATCCCACTCCTAGGTATTTATCCAAAAGAAATGAAAACATATATCCACACAAAGACCTGTATGTAAATGTTTATGGCAGCTTTATTTGTAATAAAAAATAACAATAATACTAAAAATCAAAAACAAAAAACAGAATAACCCAGATGTCCATCATTGGTACATGTATTTTAAAAATATGGTTCATTTACACAACAAAATATTACTCAGGAATGCAAAGAAATTATAGAAAGACAATATAACATGATGAATCTCAAAAGAATTAGGATGAATCAGAGAATCCAGACACAAAAGACTTTATACTATGTGATTCTATCTTTATGACTTTGTGAAAGAGACAAAATTGAGAAATAAGATTAGTTGTTGCTTGTGGCTTGGGTGAAAAGAGATTGATTGCAAGGGGGCATGACAGAACTTTCTGAGATGATGGAAATATTCTATATCTTAATTGTGGTAGTGGTTACATGAATATATATATATCAAATATAAATATGTAAATGTGAGTGTGTGTAAACTACTTTATATTACACACACTACTTTATATTACAAAACTTTTATTATACAAATATTTTTTACATGTAAATATCTCCTCTACAAGATAGATTATAAAATGTGCATGTGTTGTCACATTGCAACATGTTGTTAATTTATGAATTAATTTGTGAATTAGTCACAAGCCCATAATACTTGAGGAGTTTGGAGCAAGGAAGGATCACTATAGACCCTTTAGTAGAGATTTTAGTCCAGAAAATGAACTTGAGTTCTACTCTGAGGAATATGGACAACTCGGAGAGGCAAAGCAGGAGAGAAGTCATTCCTTCTCATGTACTTGCAAATATTCTTCACACTTCTAGAGAGAGCTTCCAGCCTTTGACAATCCCAGAAACTTGGGCCTATCACTCACTTGCTTTCAGATCTTCAGCTATTCCCTACCTGGAGATTCGGGTCCAAACTCCTTAGCATGACATACATTGTGCTGATGACCTGGCTCCTGCCCATCTTGATTTCCACTTTCTACAATGCTTCCTTTGCTTCTTGAATTATTGACAAGTGAATGTTCCCAGCCAGCAGCTCTGCCCAGGCCCTGGTCAGAGCGGCAATATGCCAGCCTTCAGGCTGTGGAGTTTGGGAAGACAGAGGCAAAAAATGCCAAGTCAGAATTTTTGCTGGAGAGTGAGACAAATTCATCAGCAAGAATTCATAATCAATCAAAAGAGACAATGAATTTTACTTTTTAGATCTCTAGAGGGGATTCTGGCTCAGAGGCTTGTTGGCAAGAATCTCTAATTAAAACAAAGGTACTGGAGGAGGGTGAAACTATGAGCTCAGAGACGAGTGCTGAAGCTTCTAGTCTAGGTCAGCATGGTAGAGATGTTCAAACCCACAGAAGAAGGCAACATAGCACACTAGCTATGAACATAATCTCCAAGCCTCTGAGCTCTGCCTTTCCACCTGAATTGCTATGCTACTTTGGGGAAGTAATCGACAGTCAAAGCCTCAGTTTTCTTATCTGTATGGAGTTTAAATGTGGTAATGAGTATAAAATATAAACACAATGACTGGCACATAGCAAGCCCTGAGTGAATAGAATCTGTAAGTGTTAAGAAGAGGAAGTGAATCAACAATAGCCAAATTATGGAAAGATCCCAAATGTCCATCTACTGATGGACACAGAAGATGTATGTATAAATATATATATAAATCTTGCCCTTTGCATCGACATGGATGGAGCTAGACAGTATTATGCTAAGTGAAATAGTCAGAGAAAGACAAATACCATATGATTTCACTCATATGAGGAATTTAAGAAACACTACAAATGAACATGGAGGAAGAAAAGAGAGGCAAACCAAGAAACAGACTGTCAGCTATAGAGAACAGTATTGCATCCATATGTTAACCAACTGGAATTTAACTAAAACCTTAAAAAACAGAAGAGGAAGTGAAGCAACTCAAGTGCTTCTTTACTCTAGCAGAAGTTATTTGAAAGGCAGAGAGTCCCTAAATCTGCAGGTGAAGGGGAGGAGGATGTGGCATTCCCATGACTGAGAGGTTACATCTAGACCTTTTCATAAATCTGGAAACAATGGGCAAGGAACAATGGCTACAAAAACTTGGATGAATCACTTTGCCTCTTTGGACCTCTGTTTTCTTACCTATAAATCTGGATCTGATGATATTTTACAAACCTTCCAGCTCTAACATGTTATGACTCTATAAAATGGGATGGATTGTTGAATTACGACAAAAGTACTCTTTCATTTTATATGACCTTAGAAAAGAATGATGCCCTCAGATGATTTGACATTTTCCAGCTCTAACCTGCCTCATTAATTCAGGATTGAAGCAATAACAGATGGGATTGACAGTGAAATTGAAATTGAAATTAGCACATAAATTATATAGAAAACTATTAATTTAGTACAGCAAACCCATGGTTGTTCACAAAGTTTGGGATAATAGTTTTATTGGGGAAGGTTTCTTCATTGCTTAAAAGTACATGAATCGGTTTGGATTAAACTTGTTCCATCTTAATAAAATTCATACTAAATGAGGAGTTTTCTGTAATATTAAAGACTTCATTCAGGTCCAACACACAGAGTAGGAACACAGTAAGTGTGAGTTCCTGTGCTTCCCTCTTTTCTTTTCTTTCTCATTCCATAATAGCTTCCAGCCTGGTGGCATTGGAGTCTACAGAACACCTTCATTTACATGACTTCATTTACATGACAAGAGCTCATGTAAATGAGCTCTTCCGTAAAAGAAAGAAGTCTCAGAACCTAGCTACAGTTACCACAAACCCCTTCCCAGGATTCACCTGGGATCTGGAACCATCAGAACTCCACAGTGGGGGCCGTGAGCTAAAGTTTAGTAAATCCAACTTCCCTAAACTTTGTGAGCAAGAAATGGTCTGCCAAGAACTAAAATTCAGAGTTACACTTTCATTACTTAGGGAATCAGTCAGGTGCCTTTTGATGTTTTTCATAAACATTGGATACCAATGCAGTTCTTTAACAGCCAAGGGGTATATTGAAAGCATGAAACATAGCAAAGAAAACTTGATATGAAGAAACTTTAAAACCCATGATTTCTGTTTCAAGAGTGTCTGTTACAATTACAGACTCAAAATCCAAAGGAAAAGAAAAAGTTTGACACTTTTTTCAACTGACCCTTTTTGTCACTGTGTTTCAGAATGTTGGCCTTTTATAGGTATGTGGTTATGTATATATAGCAAAAACAGTATTGGATATAACATGATTACACAGTAACATCATTGTGCTATTAATTTAGCGGTAGGCCATAATGATGGTTATTAATGGTAGATGGAAGCACAGAACAAGTATAACCTCAAGAAAGAAAAGAACAGGATTCCAAATACCCCTTCTATCAGCTACATGGAAGGACAGAGAATGTAGTTGGTAGAGAGATGGAAGGCATAGGTGAGAAAAATATCTGTTGGACCACGTAAAATGACCCAAACTTTCCCAAACATCAATAAAAAAAAAAAAAAAAACCCAGGAAATCCATATTTTGTATAAGCATGATGGAAAGATACAAAGCCTTCCAAAAGAAAACATTGAGTTTCAAGCAGTTACAGATGTAAAGATTAAAGATCTTGTAAATGTTATCACCAGGGACCTGAAATGTGAAAACAGGCCATCACAGAATGAAAAACTGCAGACCTATGTGTTTCACAGAAGAGAATCTACAACAAGGAAATCAAAGTAACATGGGGTGTGGATGTTCTCAAGGGGAGGTTAGTACAATGCATTGAATGGTATTTTCAATCATGGTGATTGTCATGAAGTTCATAAGCAATAAGATGGACAGCTGGTCAGAAATCTCCCAAGAGAAGGAGACCAGGTACTTGTATGCGAGTGAGATTTCTAAAACTGTACTCTAGAGACTTCTGTAATTAGTGGCAGAAATTCTTGAATAAGCCCCTTGGAGCTTTTTTGTGTAGGTGAAGCACCCCTATGAGCATGCATGAGTAATAATATATGCTCTGAAAATGCTCTTCTCTAGTTTTGCAAAATGTGATTTAGAAATTTAGAGCAGAGATAAATTGCAGAGGAAACAGAGAAGATACCATCAGTGCTTTTCTTTCTCTACTCTGTCTTCATGCTTTGACTCTAAATAAAATATCCAACAAATGCTTTTAAATATCTGTTTGAAGTTGAACCAAAGTACTAAGACTAGTAGTGAGGTGCCCACGTGTCTCTGTCTAGCCCACACAAAATGCAAATGGCTTTTAGTTCAGCACATGGCTTGAGTGGCTCTCAACAAACACTTGGTCATCTTCATGAAAATTTCCATGTTGAAGATCCCCTAGAGATGCTGTTATAGATCCCTTTCAGTTTGGCCAGGAAGCAGTCTCCATGATTAGTAGAGTCAAAGTTCTGGCACCCCAAAAAAGCCAACTCAGATAAAAAGCAGTTTCCATTTGTGTTTCATTAATTTTTTTCCTACTTATCTTACTCGCAAAACATCGAACATGCTACAAATAGTCTCATCTATCAGAATCCCTTTAAAAAATGGTTCATAAATACCTTGATAATATCTTATCTAGAAAAGTCAATCCAATCCAATCTTGTTTCCAATACCTAGTTGAAAAAAGAAGTCAGTAATAAAATATTTGTTCCAACAAATACAGAGGTTTTAGTAAATGTATTGCGATGGACGTTGATATGTGTATGTGTGTAGATGACGTGTAGCACTCTACAAGAGCACATGAGCTTGGATACAGGATTACATGTTACAGAGCAATGTCCTGAACAACTGCAAACAATACAGTGATTTCATTATACTTAACTTGCTAATGTATTTCAAGTTACTTAAATCTTCATAGGCCATGTTTGTATAAAACCAACAACATGCCCACTTACTCTCAGGTATGCTTAGCACCCCACTTTGACAGTTTCCCACTGTCTTGGTGCCAGACATCCAGGATGACCAATAGATGGCCATCGCTATGATAGCCTGTTGAGATAAGTTAGGAAGTTCCTACTGTGTGGTATGAGACTGTCCCAACAGCTGCCAAGAGGAGAAAGAATAAATCCCAGCTGAAGTGTGATATGCATGGACACTGAGATACTCCAAGGAGTCAGGACTAGGGAATAGAAGTGTAAGCCTTGTTCTCCACAAATGACCAGTGGGAGGCTTCATCCTTTCTCTGGTTCCATGCTCATAATCCACAAACGCAATCTTAGAAAGGTACTAGTTTTCCCCACTTAGCCTCCATTGCTTACATATCAAATCATCTCCAAGTTACTTCCTTTTATGGGAGACATGTGATTCGGTTTCAACTACTTAATGGATATCTGAAAGTGAGAAAAATAATTCCAGTCTCTGTTTATATAATTTTAAAAGTTCATTCAATTAGATATCCACCCCCCTCAAAAAAAAAAAAAAGTCTATACCCATATGATGTGAGGAAGCAGGAAAGTACTTGGGTTCTGTTTTTTGCTTTGCTCAGCTCTGCAGCACTGGGCCTCAGATGAGTATTTCTGCTAAGGGAGTTTCAAATCTTAGGTTTGAGTAGGAAATTTATCATCTCATGGGAGGAAGCAAATTGAAGTGGTTTAAGAGAACACTCTGAAATTAGATTTGACCAGATTCAAATCCAGTCCCTACTACTTCCTAGTTATCTGACCTTGAACATTCACTTAACCTCAATTTCCTAACTAAACTGTGGATACTCTGAGTACTTGCCTTTCAGAGTTAATATGAGAATTAAATAAAAATAGTCCATATAAAATGTTTAACATATTATGGGGCACAGAGGGAAAAGTCAATATGTATTAGCAGCTATTATAACTATTTTCAATTTGGCAATGGGTTTTTTGTTTTTATGCTTAGGTTCCAACTGGTGATTCACAAATCCCCCTGCCTCTCCCTCCCAGTCACTTTCCTTGCTTTTTAATATGGAAAGTCAGAGTCACAGAATGGTCTCAGGGAGAATGGTGCTATGGAGACTTGGAGTTTGAGCTCCAATGAGGTACAGAAGAAAAGGAAGCCAAGAGTTAGAAATAGGAGCATTTCTCCACAAGTCAGAATTAAGGCAGAGGGCCCAAGGCTGTCCTGGGAGTGGGGATTATCCTGTTGTCTGTGAAGCCCCTTGCTTCTTTGATTCCTCTTTCTTATCTAACCTCAAGTCAAGGGTGCCTCCCTTTCTTTAAAAAAAAGAAAGCCAAGTGTCAGAATGTCTGTAAATTTTAAGAATATAAGGTGCTGGTTTTGAGGAAAATAATGGCAAGAGGCACACACTGTCTTTGGAGAATGAGATTTTGTTATAAATAAGGGAACATGATGTTTAATAATAAGCTTTGCTTCTGTTACAGAAGGAGACATTCCCAATAAGGTGATAACATATATAGGAATAAGGACATGCAGTAGATTCTTGTTATCTGTGTTAGGTATGTTATATAGTTACCGCAAAAACCGAATTGGCAAATACTGAAATAATGTTCCCAGGGGAAATTCAGCATTAGGTTCCTGTGAACTTCTGGTCACATTTTCATCAACCAATCAATATATAATACTGTTTTACATGTGTTTCTGTTTAAAGACACTTTATTTAATATATACTGTTGACTCATTAATATTGAACCCATGGTCAGCAGCACTGTAGGTCGTGTCTGAAGCAAGCTTGCCTAACACATACTTTTTCCATAGGGCCCATCACAGCCTTTTTGCACTGCAGAACACGAGATGACACTTTGGCACTATCTTTGAGGGCCATGTTAAAAAGCAAAATCACCCAAAAAGGGAGCACAAAAATATGAGAAACATGGCATGAAGTAGATGGTACAAAGGGCACTTATTTGCAGTGAGGGAACTAAAAGAAGGCAGAACATTACGTTATTCTCTCAGCTGGGAACGTGTGCATTGGGCCCCTCAAATTTTCACTGTTCTGTGCGTGTCCACAAATGACGGCAAAAGCACTGCAAGTATTGACTTAGGGGTGGCAAATAGGCAAATTGGCAAAATACAGACTCTGTGAAGAATGAGGATTGCCTGTACTAAACCAACTACCAACGTACCTTTCTTCCAGCAGTGCTCGGAAGTTCCTATTTCCACATTCTCACAGCGCTTGGTGATTTCAGACTTTAATTTTTACAATTTGGCGAATGAGTAACAGTCTTATCTGCATTGACCTCATTTTAGTCCTCAGTATCTTGAGCATTTGTGATACAAAGTAGTCACTTGATGTGTTTAATGAATTAATACATGGCTAGCTCACAGAATCAAATGAACTTGCAAATTAAGATATTTTCATAAAGGTTTATTTTTTTCAGTATCTGTCAGAAACCTGTGGTATCTTTCTTAAATGTTATAGGTGATTAGGTCCAAGAGGTGTTTGCATAGTTGTTTAAGAACTCATGAAATTGTGAGATTTCCTCCCACTCTTGCTTAAGCAGGTCAGTCAACCCTGTCAAATTCTATAAGAACAAAAAGTACTATAAATATATTTACATTGCTGTTTGTGGGTTTTTTCTCTGAATTCAAAAAATTCCAGTGATTTCTACTTATTGCACACAAAAAAGAAAATTCCATAGCAAAGAAATGTTCTTGCCTCTATTTCCTCCATCCAGTACCTTTTTGTCAATTAAAAACAAAACCCCTAAATTTGAAATCAAGTTTGAGACTGCACTGATTTTCAGCAAGAGGAATGAGGTCCAATACATAATGCATGCTTGTTTTATTTTTTTTATTTTATTTATTTTTGTATTTATTTATTTGAGAGAGAGAGAGAGAGAGAGAGAGAGAGAGAATGTGTGTGTGCAGGAAAGGGCAGAGAGAGAAAGAGAGAGAGGGAGAGAGAGAATCCCAAGTAGGTTCCACACTGTTAGCGCAGAGCCTGATGTGGGGCTTGAACTCCCGAACTATGAGATCATGGCCTGCGCTGAAACCAAGAGTTGCACGCTCATCCCACTGAGCCACCCAGGCACCCCATCACTTGCTTGTTTTATACTATCTTGTTTAATGGAGATTTTTTTTGCTTTTCTGGGTATAACAAATGATTGATTAGTTTTCATTCATGAATGTTATTTTCTTTCTAAATGTACTTTAGATCCATATATCCTCAGAGTAATTTAGATGTTTTTTCCCAGAACATACCCTACTTCACATGGCATTCACTTTTCAAGCCTCAAGTGAGACTCCAGCCTTATTTGTTTAATCACTTGGAATATTTCATAGTCCTAGGGTACTTACCTTAACAGTTTCATATAGGAGCACAAAAAGGAAAACTGCCTTAAGTGTTACCAAAATGTGCAAAGGCAAGTCATGTGTTCAGCAGTTTTTCATAGCCTTCTTTAAAATGGCTTATTTACATTACTGTTTCCTATGGTGCAAAGCAGGGAGTTACCAAGACTTGAAAAAAAAATTGCTTTTGTTTCTAAGAAAGATTAATGAACTAGTTAAGATATAACTATATTATTTAAGCATACTATTGATAAAGAAAAAACAGAGTAATGTTGCCAAAGGCAGCATCCAGGAAGTATCAAGACTCAGGGATGCTCTCCTCTAGGACCCCTTTCTCAGTGAGCAGATCTTTTATCAGTGCCCATAGAACATGCTGGGGAAATGATTATTGTTATTTATTGGCTAACTTTCCGTCTTAGTCTGCTTGAGCTGCTATAACAAACTACCCAAGACTGGATGGCTTTAACAGCCAACATTTATTTCTCACATTTTTAGAGGTTAAGAAATCTGAGATTAAGGAGCAGGATGATTTAGTGTCTGGTGAGACCTGGCTTCCTATATCTGGAATAGGAACTCATCACCACCTTAAAATGGCTCTCCCTCACAGTGATTCCTTTTTCTAATTTGTTGATTACCTAAGCCGCTACATCTCATTCTCATTATTCTGCATGCTCTTCTTCTTACACCCCTTGTTGTTTCAAACAGTTCACAGAATTTATATTCAAGATCCGTAAGAGACACTCCTGTGTTCCTCCAAACCCCATAACACACACACATTTTCTTTCCTTTTCCTTTACCACTCTGGGACCTATTCCCACTAACTAATCTCCATGACTTGGAATATAACCTCTCTATATAAAGGAATATTGTCCTCATCCCATTTCTACCACTGAAATTTTATAGATTTTTAAACATTCCTAGATTCAAATAGGCTGACAACCTCCAACCCCATCTAAAGCTCTTTAAAATATTAGGAGAAAGAATGTTTATTTTTATCACAGAATATGGATAATAATTTTGTTCCCAAAAGAACTTCTAAAAGAAGCTGAATGTTTTTTATAGTACTTTAACCTCCATTAACAATTCATTAATACTATGAATAAATCTAACCCTTATTTGAACAAAATTTCATGCTCTTTGTTTCCAGATTGAAGAGTTAATTTTGTCCCATTTGTTTATTATTACATACGTTCTTCCAACTTACAAAAAAACATTTAATGCAGCTTTATTTATTGATTTTGTTTATATTTACTAAGACAAGTGTTTTTTTTTTTTCTTTTTTAAGTTTTTATTTAAGTAATCTCCACACCCAGCATGGGGCTCAAATTCATGACCCTGAGATCAAGGGTCAAATGCTGTACCAACTGAGCCAGCCAGGTGCCCCTACATTTACTAAAACAAATTTAGAGTCAAAGACTGGCTCAACACTGAAGCACAAACTCAGGGGAAATGTTCATATCTCTGTATGAAAACCTGAGGTCTGCAAACAAGTTATTTTCAAACAACTGGGATTTCCAGTTAAAGATGGGAGATTAATACATGGAAGTGATAAATGTTTGAGAAATAAAAATATCATAAGCCTTCAAATGCAAAGAGAATGGGAGAGAAGACATGAGTGATGTGGAGGTTGTAATATATCCTTGGAAGACTGAAAGCTGATGGAGAAGTAGTAATTGATCATATAAAACAAAGGAAGCCAAAGCTTAAAGGGTATGCAGAGAGATGAAGAAAAAAATTGAAGCAACATGAGTATTCTTCAGCAGTGGAATGAATAAATAAATTATTATATATTCACATTTTGGAATATTGTATAGCCATTAGAAGCCTACAGTAGGGCTGAATTGGTTGATTTGGAGTGTTTTTCATGAACTCTTCCTAAGTGACAAAAGCAACAGAGAAAATATGGAATGAAACAGTCTCTTTATAAAATAAACAATAACTAAAATTTTTATTGCCTACATAACCATGATTATATAGGCATGGAAAAGGTGGAAAATGTTCTTACCATGAATTACTTGGTGATCTTGAGGGGATATTGATACTGATGGACAGGACAGCTGCATATGGCCACACACGTTATGCACTGTATGATTCCAGGGGCATCATATAGATGTGGTGGACAGATTTTAAGTAGCTCCTATGATTCATGCTTCCTAGCATTCATGCCCTTTTTGAGTCCTTCTTCTTATTTGTAAGAGGAATCTGCGACTTGCTTCTAATATAATACAGCAAAGGCAATCACATATATGTGATTATGTCACTTAAGATTATAGTGCCCATTTTCCTGGAATCTCCTTTACCCTTGCTGGCTGTGAGGAATCAAATAACCATGTTGGGGAACCCCACATGACAAGGAACTGCAGGTGAATTGATGAGGATGGCCTCTGGCCAACAGCCAATAGAAAATGGAAGCTCTCAGTCCTACAGCTATGAGGAATTGAATGCAATCAGGGAGGCAAATGATTCTCCAGGGAGGCCTCCAGGTGAAACTGCAGCCCCAGAAGACACCCTGATTCAGGCTTGTAAGATCCTAAACAGAGGGTCCACTGAGCTAAGACTCCTGACCCACAGGAACTCTGAGATGAGAAATTTGTATTGTGTTAATCTGCTAAGTTTGTGGTAATATGGTTATGTAGTAATAGGTAACTAATGCATAGATCTCCATCTGATATGATGTTCGCAGTTAGCAATTCATACAACCATGCAAGACAGCCCGGGATGGAGAGGAAGGGGAAGAGAGAGAAAGAGACCTAGGCAAAAAAGAAAAGACTGCTCAGATGAAAAGGTATATATTTTTATATTGTTTTATTTGTGTTAAAATTACATGAGTATATATTAATACTTGGAAAAATAATGTTATTAAGTGAAAAGCAGGATGCCATTGTAATGATTATATATATATATATATATATATATATATATATATATATGTAATGATTCATTTTCATTTAAAAATCAAATTAAAAAGCAAGCGCAGTACAATTTTTTTATATGGGTAAATGGATATATGGATTACTATGAGCCCTTTGGCTCCATGACTCTTAGCTTTTTACAGCACAAGTGTTCTGCCTTTGCAAGAAGAACTTCAGTTTCATGTGTAATGAGGATTTTCTGGGAAGCACTTGCTACATACCTGGAAGTCAGTGGTATTTCAGGGTTTGAGTGTCATATATGTGATGGATCCACTATTCTCAATTTTGTTTTAATAGGATGTTCTCTATCAAATATCATTTTTCTCTCAGTTGCTCAAATTGGCCCTCTCCTTATTACCCTCATGCTTTCCCTGTCATTAATGATACTTGCAATCCAAGACAGATGCCATTCAAAAAGGCTGTCGGTTGCTTTTGTCTTTCAAAGTGTGATGGTGATTAAATTGTGGGGTTTTTGCTTAGTTTTAATTCCTCAGATTTGAAGAAGTTAATGATTCATTTTGATAACCTGTATTCTATATTTCTTATTTATCACTCTTGAAAACACTTCATGAATAGATTGTTCATCTAATTCTTCCTTTACAAAAGAATTAGCATTTTTTTGCCCTCTTTTATAAATGATCTTGAAATGACATTTTATATCAAAGCAATTTTAGAAGAATCATAGGAGGAAAAAAACTAAGAAGGGTCTTAATAAAATGGAAATACTTTCTGTAATGGATAGGTTTCCAGCTTTGAGTTCACAGATCACTAGGTTTGCAATCATGGCTTTTCTCTGGAAAAGGAAAAAGTTTATGTGTTCTTTTTTAACAATGATGGGAAAAAGAATTGTGTAGTTTTTCAATAACATTGAAATGATGTTTGTGCTACTCAAAATATAGCCTTATATCATGTATCAATTTATCTACCCACAAGATTTACCACACCTTTACAATCATACATGCAAGAAATAATATAATACACATATATATGACTTGCAATCAAGGCATATGTGAATTTAAGGTGTTTGCTGGTTTTAGGTTTGTAGATGTCATTTATTCATTCATTTATTCAACAAATGTTAGGCAACACTGCATCAGTTGAAAACTATGCAATACTAAATAATAAAAACAACATATTCCTTAATGCTATAGAGCTCACAATATAGACAGGAAAGTGTTACCAGACTCATACAAATCATTAAACTATAATGAATGTCGTAAGTGCGATTAAGGAGATCTATCTCTTGCTATTAAGTAACTATGACATATGAGACAGGCTTAGGAAGATGGAAAAGGGGTACCCTGAGGAAGTGAGGAGTAAGGTAGATCAAAAGGCAGAGCAGGAGTGACCCTGCTTAAAGGGTATGGGAATGTTCCAGGATGGAGGTACAACCTGTGCAAAGCCTGGAGCAGGAGGAAGCATGGCATGTTCAAGGTGCAAAAGGAGATCTGTGCAGCGGGAATACTAGAATGAAGGGGCACCAAGAAGGGGTGAGTCTACAGAGGCCACAAGGGCAAAACCAGGACTTTTTATTTTATGTTTTGTGCTTGAAAGTTCTTTTTTATGGTTTGTTTATTTATTTTGAGGAGAGGTTGGAGGGAGAGACAGCCCACATGTAAGTGGGGGTGGGTCCCGTAAGTGGGGGAGGATCAGAGAGATTGGGAAAGAGACAATCCCAAGCAGGCTCTGTGCTGCCAGTGCAGAGCCCCATGCCAGGGCTCTATCTCACAAACCGTGAGATCATGACCTAAGCCGAAATCAAGAGTTGGCGGCTCAATGAACTGAGTCACCCAGGTGCCCCAAGATCAGGACTTCTGAATCCTTTACTTGGGAATCACTTGGGGAACAGGGATGGTGGGAGGGGCAGCTCCCAACCCTTCAAGGAGAACCACTGGGGTAGGGCCCATGCAGCAGTACAAAGCTCTCCAGGGATTTTTATGTCCAGCCAGTGTTCAGAGATGTTTGACTAAGCCAGGCAGGAGACCTTAAGCCATGTTAGGATTTCATATATTTTCCCAGAGATAACAAGGAGGTAACAAGCTCTGAGTTGGAGGTTGTGAGTACCATTTAAGCTGCCCTGGAGGGAATACATTGATGGGTTCTGACGTGGTGGATGCAGTAGGTAAGCTATTGCAATAGTCCCCAAGTGGAGGGAGTGGTGGAGAGGGCTAGAATACTGAAGAAATAATGTAAAATGAAAAAATAATTTAAGTAATTCCTATTAGATTTATAGGGAAGATACTACTGCATTGTCTTCATGCATCCAGTTTTGCAACTGAAAATTCTAACATTACTCAGATTGTTGTTTATTTTTAGTTGATTCTTCTTTCCTGTCCAGGAACTTTCAGAATGTTCTCTTCATTTTATATGTTTCAAATCTCACTATAATGTGCTTAGTTGAGGTTTTAAATTTTTCAAATGTATATTCTTTTTTCCTGATTCATCCTTTTTGGCACACTATCCATTTGTTCAGCCAGAGGTCTTAGAGAAGACCTCTCTAAGAAGATCTTTCTTTAATTCTAGGAAGTTCTGGTTCATTATTTTTTCAACTGTTTGAATTTATTATTTTTCTCTCTATATAAATATGATTGTTTATGACATTTTTCTCATTCTCTCTATAATTTTTTCCCTCGTTGACACCTTCTGGGAGAGTGCTTCAACTTGACTGTCCAGCTAATAACTCATTTTTCACTGTTTTCAGTGATCTTCTAGTCAGCCCATTCACTGAGTTCTCTATTTCAGTAACAATAGGTTTCATCCTAGTATCTCCAATAGGATCCTCTCCAAAACTGCTTGCTGTTACATCATGTTTGCAATATCCCATTCTGAAAATCAGTTCTGTGCATTCTGTTAGTTAATTTCCTTCTGTGTCATTCCACGGAAAGTGTGGCTTTCTTTTTCACTGTTCTCAGGCTTCGTTTACAATTGGGTTAGTGATAATATTGCTTTGGGGAAGGAAGAAAAAAAGGACAAACTTCTAAGTGTTGCTTTGTACTTTTAAAGGTGGTCTGAATGTGTGTGGGGGTGAGCACCTCAAGACTTCTGATATTGCAGTGAGTGCCACCATTCCCTGTCCTCTCCCCATGTCACTCTTTCCACCAGAACTCTTCCCTGTGCTCCAGTCCTATTTTTGTCAGGACAGCTGCATATAACAGTCAGGGAGTGGAGTTGCTTGGAGGCTAGCCAAGCAATAAGGATTTCCCATTCATGGCTCTCAACTTAAGCTCAGTAATGCCACTGTTCTGATGTTACCTATCACTCTTTGGCTGCTGCTATTGCTTTCTTGTCCAGAATTGAATAGATGGGAATAATCTGAGCTTTGGATTCTGAGACACTGGTGTGGGGCTAGCCTGGATAGAGACATGGATGCACCTAGAATGCTTTTCTCTTGTCCGTTTCCTTCTGGGACCAGGCTATGGTTCCCCACCAACCGGCACTGCTCCCACCACTCGGAAGCTATTCTTTCAGTCTTCACAAGATTCCTCTTGGTTTCTTTACTTTCTTGATTACTTACTTGATTACTTACTTACTGAGTAGGGTTTTGTGAACCACCAGCTTCTTTCTGCTCTAGAATCTCCACAGTAGTTAGATGAGTTGAAACAACACCCACCCCAGTTTTTCATCTTTCTTTATTAAACCATTCCTAGTAATTTAGAATCTTTGTCTTTTAATAAGGCCTCTATAAACATAAGTATAAGAGTACCTTGCCCATAAATTCCTCTAATAATTAGTTTTTAACCCTCAGAAAACTCCCGTCCTACTCTGGGATATTTCTAAATACCTTCTCTCAGATTGCTTTACTTCCAGCAGAGTGTAAATCCCTATGATAATTTTTCCAAGCATAAGAGGCATTAAATTTCTTATACAATTATGCTGCTATCAATTTTTCTTGTAGTTCTAGTTTTTCCTTCATAGATTTAGATGCTCTGACATGTCTTGCATAAATGTTTATAACTTTGTGGGTTTCTTTATATTACCCTTTTATATTATACATATAAAAACATTCACCTTAAACTTAATGTTGTAACTATATTTGTAGTAACATTTGTCTAATAAATCTTTTCCCATTTTTTTATGTTCAAAATTTCTATTTAATTTTTAAGATACATCCCAGGTATGAATTAAATATTTTTAAAGCAATTACATAATCCTTCACTTTTATAAAGGAGTATATATCATCTGTGTTTACTAACATGTGGTATGCTTAGTTTTGCTTTTGCCATCTGTTTTCTTTGTTTTGGGTTTATATTTTATTGTCATTTTGTTTTCTGTCTTTTGCCATATGAATTTTGTCTTTGCTAGTTACCCAGTAATTCAAAAATATATATTATATTTTTAATTAAACACGAATTTCTAAATAAATATTTCTGTATCAAATTAAAAAGAAATCCACAAGATGAGGAACTTAGCATATCATTATTCCTCCCACACCATAATTTCCAAGTATTTTCAATATAATATAGACTTTCAAACCATTAATACATACTACATGCCACATATTCTCCTTTAACAGCAAATTTTGGCACTGGTATTACATTTGGATCTAAACTTATTACAATTACTTGATTGTAAGTCAGTTTTTAGCTATTGTCAATGCTGATCACCAATTGTTTTATACCAAAAATTTTCCATTCTTGATGCTCTTACTAAAATAAGATTTGATTTTAATTTTTAGGGATGTTGTAAATAGGAAATTCTGTATGTAAAGTACAAACAGTGCTTGGCACAGGAGTAATTAATCACTTAAAATAATAATTTTATTTACTTTCTTATTATTTGGGAGACATGAAAGGACATTTTAAATTGGTAAAATAGTAGCTATTTAAAAACAATTAATAGAATTTTGTGTAATTTACCACATCAAAGATACATCTTTGGTAAGTTTCCCCCCAAAATGGAGAGAATAATTCCCATATCTTTGCATATATAAAATATATTTTTCTATCATCTCAATGTACAACTTGGTTTTGTACAGATTTGTAGCATATATGTATTTTTTTTTTACTTTTCACATTTTAATCTTGAATTTGTTTCTGCATTTAGTTTTTCAGAGGAAAAATAAGAGGCCGCTTAATTTTATGACCGTATGGTGTAATAGTATGTTTTCTCCTCTCTACCTCTTCCCCCTCCCTCTCTTCCTTCTTCTTTATTCTCATCCTCTTCCACCGTCTGGTTGCTTATAGATTTTTTTTTTTTTTTACATAGTCTATGCTTTCATCTAAGTGTAAATATGTTTCTATTCATTGTGCCTGGGATATGGTTGGTTCATTCTGGTACTACCTGCATCTGTGGGCTGTTGCTGCATAAACAAACCACCCTCAAAACTTAGAGAGTTAAAATAATAAGCATTTAATGATTGCTCAGGCATCTATGATTCAGCTGGGTGGTTCTGATGATGGGGCTTAATATTGGCTGCTTTTCTTTAGCTGCTTGTGTGATGGAGATCAGCTAGCACATTCATTGGCAATTGGCCTCAGATAGGGTGATTTTTCTCTGATGTGCATCCTTCAGTAGGCTAGCTCAGGCTTGTTCACATGGTAGTGATGGAATATCAAGAAAGAGAATAGAAGGTCCCAAGGCCTCCTGACACCTGGCACATTGTTACTTATGCTACATGTTATTGGTCAAAGTAGGTTACAGGAGCATCTCATATTCAGGGTTGGGAAAATAGAATCTACCTATTGATGAGAGGGGTTGCAAAGGGCATAAATTTGAGGAGGATGGAGAATTGGAGACATTTTACAACTAATCTACCATGATACCAATGTTGGACATTTTCTTCAATTTTGTCTTTGGTTATAATTTCTTTTCAATTACCTTTTGTTGTTATTGTTCCAAATTCAAAGAACATAACTGTTAGTTTATATCTTTAATCTCCATTCTTCATTATCAATCATCCTTTTTTTCTAGTCATGTCCCTCACTTTTCTTCTTGTCCTACATGCTAGGAAAAATTTTAAAAATCATTTCCGGTCACAGCTTAGATTTTCCACATGACAGTACTGTTCTTTTGTGGATCCAAATTCTGTCTCGGCAAACTCATTCTTATCTCATTCTATATCTTTCCCCCTACTTCTCTCATAAGGTTCCTTTCTCCCCCCAAGTCACAGGTCTTAAGTTTTAATTCAACTCCCAGCAGGTAAAAATTAGGATATTTATTAAAAATCCTGAGTTTCAGCTTCTTTAAATTAAAAGGTCTGGCAACAGTCCATCTCAGATCCTGCTTGTGACAACAGACTATGACTTTTGCCTTTAGATGGAACTTTTTCTCTCCAGTTTGCTGTAAATCCCACCACTTCCTGACCCTGAGACTAAGTTTCAGTTGTATTTTATTACTACACTTCTGATTTTTTTTTCTCATGCTACTATTAAGTAGATAATAAAATTTCTTTATGCCTATTCTATACACATTTTTTAAATTTTTTTTTGAGAGAGAGAGAGTGTGTGCACAAGTGGGGAAGGGATAGAGGGAGAGAGAGAGAGAGAGAGAGAGAGAGAGAGAACCTTAAGTAGGCTCCACACTCAACATGAAGCCCTACATGGGGTTCCATCCCAAAACCCTGGGATCACAACCTGAGCCGAAATCAAGAGTTGGACACACAACCAACTAAGCCACCCAGGCATCCCCACACATTTTTTATTGAAAGGTGAAGAGGATGAAAGACAGTGAGAGAGTTCCTTGTTTAAGCAAAATATTATAGTGTAGTTTTTCCTGTGGTTTTGAAGAATATTCCTTCATGCATAATATGCAAACAAAGACTATGCGCTGAAAGTGTGTAACTTAAATTATATTTATAGAACAAATAGTAATAAGGACTAGGTAGAAAATCAAAAAAAGAAGCAAACTAAAACCTTAATAAAGTAAAAACAAATTTTTAACAAAAAAAAGGTTATTTAGATGATGAAATTGCACCCAAATTAAAAGCTTTTCACAATAGCATGTTTATCTTTTTTAAAGTCCGTTGAATACAGTAAGGACTACATTTTCTAAACAGGAACAAGCATTCACATTTGTAAATACAACTAAAATACTATTGCTTGAAATGTTTAAGCTATGGTTTAGAAATTATAGGAAATATTAAAGAAGAAAATCCGAAAAATTTTCAGCATTTTTTCAATTTGTAGTTGGTGACAACACAGATAACAAATATTGCTTAGTGAGCTACCTCAGCAGTCTTGATGAAAATTTTGGGATGACCAACAAATTTTTGAGATTAAGCTATGATAGGCAAAATTCCAGAAAATGACTTATTTTTTATGTTTTCTGAAAAATTTTAGTGTTGTCTCAGAAACATCAATAAGCTTATCTACAAAGAATATTCCTGAGATGGCTAAAGTTGGTGTTCGACTTGTTTGAAAAGTTACAAAGTTGCATACCTGGTAGGAATATGAATCTTACATTTTTTTTTTATTTTTGTTTATTTCTTTTTTTTTTATATATATGAAATTTATTGTCAAATTGGTTTCCATACAACACCCAGTGCTCATCCCAAAAGGTGCAAGGGAATTA
Source organism: Leopardus geoffroyi (assembly GCF_018350155.1). Taxonomy (NCBI): domain Eukaryota; kingdom Metazoa; phylum Chordata; class Mammalia; order Carnivora; family Felidae; genus Leopardus; species Leopardus geoffroyi. The sequence goes on from NC_059328.1 coordinate 140,920,315, forward strand.
AAAGCAAAAGTGAATTACTGGGACCTTATGAATCTTACATTTAAAAATCACATTATTTATTGGGCTACAATATTTGAGAATTGGCTAAATAATGGACATAGTAATTAACATTGTAAACTGAAATCTTTCCCATATTTTGATCTTTGAACTGGATGCACAATAAGGAAATTGCTGTACTACACGAAGCTAGGTAGTAAGAGGACGAAAGCATTTTTTACACTATTGGGAAAAAATTAATTTGCTCATGTCTTCCAAGAAGAAAAATTCCTGCGGAGGCTTCTTAATGGAAAAATAGATCCAAATTTTCTTTCCTGGTTTAAAGAATAACCTAACAAGGGTTCTTTGAATATTTCTACACAAAGGAATTCATATTAATTACAAATGTTTACAATTTGATTTTCTCATTTATTTCTACTGAAAGCATGTTGTATTAGTTTCTGGTGGCTGTTGTAACAAATTACTGCAAATTTGGTGACTTAACAGAAAATTTATTCTCTCACAGTTCTGGAGTTCAGAATTTCAAAATCAGTTTTAGTAGGCTGAAATCAAGATGTCAGTGGGGTCATGTTCCCTTAGAAGACTCTAGGGGCGAATCTGTTCCTCATCTCTACCAGCTTCTGGTGGCCTCCCGCAAGCTTCAGGTTGTGGCTGCATTACTCCAATCTCTGCTTCTGTGATCACATGTCTCCTCTTTTTCCGTGTCTTTAGTCTTCCTCTGCCTCTCTTATAAGGATACACATGAAGGCATTTAGGATCCAACCAGACAATCCAAAATTATCTCCCCATCTCAAGATTCTTAAAAGCTGCAGAGACACTTTTTCCAAATATAGTCATCTTCCAGGGGTTAGAACGTGTTATCTTTGGAGCCACCATTTAGCCCACTACACTTGTCTCTGGGAAATTCATTGTCTTTAGGAAATAAAAATATGGTCCATTTTTCCATGCTGAAATCCATTTCAATAAATAAAAATAAATTGCTGAATTACATTTCTGACATTAAAAAGAAAATGACTTTCAAAAAAGGTTTTATAGTTGCAGACCTTATGAAAATGAAGTAAAATTGATTAACTTTCTTTCTCAATCAATACTGATAGTCTGAATGAAGAAATACAACTGGAAATTGCTCAACTAAAGAACAAAACAGCACTGAAAATTAAATCTGTCACTGTTGGAATACTAGATTTCTGAAATATCTTAGGAGTAATTATCCTGAACATAAAAGGGACCATTCATGGAATCTTTCCATATTCAAAGTATATATCTTTGGAAACATGTTTTACAGTATGAAACAGAATAAAAATAAATATCATTCTCAGTTAACATTTTCTAGGATGAATTATTTATTGCATACCATAACTTGAATATTAGACCTCAATGAATATCTTGGTGTAGACATAAATGTGTAGTTTCCAGTTAAAAATCAATGTAATGACAATGAAGAAAGAAAAACTTAATAAGTAGAAGTCTGTATTCAACTTCTATATTTAATTTTTTAAATTTGAAATATACTCCAGTAAAATGCATGGCTGAATTATCTTGTGTGCTTTTATAGGATAGTTTAACAAAAATATGGCAATCTTTATTATGTGTGTGGTAATTGATATTTTCACATATTCTGCCTTCTGACTTTTCTTACTTGTTACATTATCTGCCTATGTAGACTCTGTGTGGTTTTGAATTTGTATCTCCCTGGCTTGTGTCTTCTTCCTCATAGGTAAGATAAATTGTTTTAAAACACCTTTACTGGTTCTTAAGAATAATTAAAATAAATTACTTTAAGGATTTAAAATAATATTAGTAATAAAAGAATATTTTTTAAACTTCAATTCCAGTATAATTAACATACAGTGTTACATTAGTTTCAGGTGTACAATATAGTGATTCAACAATTCTATACATTACTCGATGCTCATCATGATAAGTGTACTCTTAATCTCCTTCAACTATCTCCCCCATCCCCCCATCCACCTTCCCTCTGGTAACCATCAGTTTGTTCTCTACAGTTAAGTCTGTTTTTTGGTTTGTCTCCTTTCTTCTTTGTTCATTAGCTTTGTTTCTTAAATTCTACATATGAGTGAAATCATTTGGCATTTGTCTTTCTCTGGCTGACTTATTTTGCTTAGCATTATACCCTCTAACTCCATCCATGTTGTTGCAAATGGCAAGATTTCATTCATTTTATGGCTGAATAATATTCCATTGTGTGTGTGTGTGTGTGTGTGTGTGTATGTATACATGCATACACACACACACACACACACACACACACACACACACACCCCACATCTTTGTTCATTCATCTATCAATGGACTTGGGCTGCTTCCATTATTTGGCTATTGTAAATAATGCTGCAATAAACGTATGGGTACATATATCTTTCAAATTAGTGTTTTTGTATTCTTTGAGTAAATACCTAGTAATGCAATTGCTGGATTATAGAGTAGTTTTATTTGTAATTTTGTGAGTGACCTCCATGTTTTGCCTGTGACTACCAGTTTGCATTCCCACCAGGAGTGCACTAGAGTTTCTTTTTCCCTACATCCTTGTCAACATTTGTTGTTTCTTGTGCTCTTAGTTTTAGTCATTCTAACAGGCATGAGGTTATATCTCATTGTGGTTTTGATTTGCATTTCCCTGATGATGAGTGACATAGAGAATCTTTTCATGCATCTATTGGCCATTTGTATATCCTGTTTGGAGAAATGTCTGTTCATGGCTTCTGCCCTTTGTTTTTTTTGTTTGTTTGTTTTTTGTTTTTGTTTTTGTTTTTGTTTTTTTAGAGAGAGAGAGTGGCAGAGAGGGGCAGAGAGAGAGGGAGAGAGAATCCAGATGCCCCTCTTCTGCCCATTTTTAAATTGAATTATTTATGGGGCATGTGGGTGGCTCAGCTGATTAAGCACTCAACTCTTTGTTTTGGCTCAGGTCATGATCTCACAGTTCTGTGCTGATAGCATGGAGGCTGCTTAGGCTTCTCTTTCTGTCATTCTCTCTCTATCCCTCCCCCACTTGGGCTCTCCCTCTCAAAATAAATAAATAAACTTTAAATTTATTTATTTATTTATTTATTTATTTATTTATTTATTTATTTACTGGCATTGAGTTGTATAAGTTTATTATATATTTTGGACACTAACCCTTTATCAGTTATGCCATTTATGAACATCTTCTCCCAGTCAGTAGGTTGTCTTTTCGTTTGTTGATTGTTTCCTTTGCCGTGTAGAAGCCTTTTATTTAGATGTAGTCCCAACAGTTTAGTTTGGACATATCTAGAACAATGTTAAAATGTTGCTATGGCCACTATCAGATACATTACTGCCTGTGCTCTTTTGTAGGAGTTTTATGATTTCAGTCTCATGTTTGTCCTTAATCCATTTTGAGTTTATTTCTGTGTATGGTGTAAGAAAGTGGTCCAGTTTCCTTCTTTTGCATGTAGCTGTCAAGTTTTCCCAACAGCATTTGTTGAAGAGACTTTTTTTTTCCTATTACATATTCTTGCCTCCTTTGTCAAAGATTAATTGACAATATAATTGTGGATTTATTTCTGGGCTTCTATTCTGTTCTGTAGATCTCTGTGTCTGTATTTGTGCCAGTACCATAGTGTTTTGATTGCTACAGCATTGTAGTATATCTGGAAATCTGAGATTGTGATACTTCCAGTTTTGTTCTTTTTCAAGATTGCTTTGGGTATTCAGGGTCTTCCATGGTTCCATACAAATTTTAGAATTATTCTTGTTTCTTGAAGAATACTGTTGGTATTTTGATAGTAATTGCATTGAATCTGTAGATCGCTTTGGGTAGTATAGACATTTTGAAAGTATTTGTTCTTCCAATCCATGAGTATGGGATATCTTTTCATTTGTTTGTGCTGTCTTCAATTTCTTTCATCAGTGTTTTATAGTTCTCAGAGTGCAGGTCTTTTATCTCCTTGGTGAAGTTTATTCCTAGGTATTTTATTATTTTGGGTGCAATTATAAATGAGATATTTTTCTTAATTTTTCTTTCATTATTAGCTTATGGAAATACAAGGAGTTTCTGTATATTGATTCTACATCCTGTGACCTTACTGAATTCATCAGTTCTAGTAGTTTTTTTTTGTGGAGTCTTAGGGTTTTCTATATATAGTATCATGTTAACTGCAAATAGTGAAACTTTTACTTCTTCCTTGCCAATTTTTATGTCTTTTGTTCCTTTCTGTTGTCTGATTTCTGTGGGTAGGACTTCCAGTGCAATGTTGAATAAAAAGTGGTGAGAGTGGACTTTCTTGTCATTTTCTTGATCTTAGGGGAAAGGTGCTTAGTTTTTCACCATTGAGTATATATTAGCTGTGCGTTTTTCATATATGGTCTATATTATGTTGAGGTATGTTCCCTCAAAACCTACTTTGTTGAGAGTTTTTATCATGAAAGGATCTTAGGCTTTGTCAAATGCTTTTTCTGCATTATATTGAAATGATAATGGTTTTTGTTCTTTCTCTTGTTGATGTAATGTATCATGTTGACAGATTTATGAATATTGAACCATGCTTGAATCCCAGTAATAAATCCCACTAGATGATACTGAATGATTTTTTAAAATGTATTGTTGGGTTTGGTTTGCTAATATTTTGTTGAGGATTCTTACATCTATGTTCATCAGACATACTGGCCTGTAGTTTTCTCTTTTTATTTTTTTGTTGTTGCTGTTGTTTTGTTTTTGTTTTTGTTTTGTTGTTGTTGTTGTGTCTTTAGCTGGTTTGGGTATCAGGATAATGCTGGCCTCATAAAATGAATTTGGAAGCTTCACTTCCTCATCTGGTTTTTGAATAGTTTGAGAAGAATAGGTATTAACTCTTCTTGAAATGTTTGGTAGAATTCGCCTGGGAAAGCGTCTGGTTCTGGACTTTTGTTTGTTGAGCGTTTTTTGACTGATGATTAAGTTTCATTGCTCATAATCAGTCTGTTCAAATTTTCTATTTCTTCTGGATTCAGTTTTCTCAGGTTGTGTTTCTAGAAATTGATCCATTTTTTCTAAGTTGTACAGTTTGTTGGCATATAATTTTTCACCATATTCTCTTAATCCTTTATATTTCTGTGGTGTTGGTTCTATTTCTTCTCTTTCATTTCTGATATTGTCTATTTGAATCCTCTCTCTATTATTTTGTTTTATTTTTTTATTATTTTTATTTATTTATTTTTTTCATGGGTCTGGCTAAAGTTTTTTCAATTGTGTTGATCTTTTCAAAGAACTAGCTACTGGTTTAATTGATCTGTTCTATTGCTTTTTGAGTTTCTATTTCATTTATTTCTGCTCTAATCTTTATTTCCTTATTTGTGCTGGTTTAGGGTTTTGTTTGTTTTGTTTTTTCCTCCTTTAGGTGTAAGGTTGGGTTGTTTATTTGAGATTTTTCTTGCTTCTTGAAGTAGGCTTATATGGCTATAAACTTCCTTCTTAGAATAACTTTGTTGCATTCCAAAGATTTTGGAGCATTGGGTTTTCATTTTCATTTGTCTCCATGTATTTTTTAATTTCTTCTTTGATTTCTTGGTTGATTCATTCATTGTTTAGTAACAAGTTATTTAACCTTCATGTATTTGTGTTCTTTCCAGATATTTCCTTGTGGTTGATTTCTAGTTTCATAGCTTTGTGATCAGAAAAATTACATGGGATAACTTCAATCTTTTGAATTTGCTGAGACTTGTTTTGTGGCACACTATATGATCTATTCTGGAGAATGTTCCACGTGCACTTTAAAAGAATGTGCATTTTGTTCTCTGAGGATGGAACGTTCTGAATATATCTCTGAGGTCAATCTGGTCCAATGTGTCATTTAAAGCCACTGTGTTCTTGATGACTTTCTGTTCGGATGATTTATCCATTGGTGTAAGTGGGTTGTTAAAATACTCTACTAATATTGTATTACTATTGATTACTTCTTCTATGTTTGTTATTAGCTGCTTTATGTATTTGGATGTCTCCATGTTGGGTGCACAAATATTTTAAATTGTTATATCTTATTGTTGGATTGTCTCCTTTATGATTATATTGTGTACTTCTTTGTTTCTTATTACAGTCTTTGTTTTAAAGTCTGTCTTGTTCATTATAAATATTGCTACCCTGGCTTTCTTTTCACTTCCATTTATATGATAAATGCTTTTCCATCCCTTCACTTTCAAACTGCATTTCTCTTTAGGTCTGAAATGAGTCTCTTGTGGGCAGCATGTAAATGTGTCTAGTTTGTTTATCCATTTTATCATCATATGTCTTCCGATTGAAGTGTTTAGTACATTTACATTCAAGTAATTAATAGGTATGTACTTATTGCCATTTTGTTACTTGTTTTCTGTTTGTTTTTGTAGTTCTCTGTTCATTTTTTCTCTTGGTTTCTTCTCTCATGGTTTGCTGGCTCACTTTAGTGATAAACTTGGATTCTTTTCTCTTTATTCTTTGCATGTCTATTACCAATTTTTGGTTTGTGGTTACCATTAGATTTATATATGACATCTTATGCATATAGCAGTCTATATTAAGTTGATGGTCACTTAAGTTTGAACCCATTCTTTACTCCTCTCCCCACACCCACACATTTTAGGTATATGGTGTCATAATTTATATCCTTTTATTTTGTGAATCCCTTAACTTGCTTTTATATATATACTTTTTTTGAATGTTTATTTTTGAGAGAGAGAGAGAGAGAGAAAGACATAGTATGAGTGAGGGGTAGGCAGAGAGAGAGAGGGAGACATAGAATCCAAAGCAGGTTCCAGGCTCTGAGCTGTCAGCACAGAGCCCGATGCGGGGCTCAAACTCAGGAACTGTGAGATCATGACCTGAGCCAAAGTCTGATGCTTAACCAACAGAGCCACCCAGACTCCCCATATATATACTTTATTGTGCTTCCTACCTTCTTACTCTTACTTGAGATCTCTCCTTTATACTCAAAAAAATCCCCATTAACATTTCTTGTAGGGCTTGTTTAGTGGTAATTAATTCCTTTAACTTTTGTTTGTCTGGGAAACTCTTTATCTCTCCTTCTTTTCTGAATGACAGCTTTGCTGGATAGAGTATTCTTGGTTGCAGGGTTTTTTGCTTTTAGCACTTTGAGTATATCATGCCACTGTGTTCTGGCCTGCAATGTTTCTGTTGAAAAGTCAGCTGATAGCTTTATGGGGTTTCCTTTGTATGTGACTTTTCTGTTACTGCTTTTAAAATTCTCTCTTTATCACTACTTTTTGCCATTTTAATTACTGTTTGTCTTGGTATGGACCTCCTTGGGTTGATTTTATTGGGGACTCTCTGTGCCTTCTGGATTTCCTTCCCCAGCTTCACGAAGTTTTCAGCTATTATTTCTTCAAGTAAATTTTCTTCCCTCTTTTCTCTTTCTTCTCCTTCTGGGATCCCTATAGTGCAAATGTTACTACTCTTAATGGAATCACTGCCTTCTGGGATCCCTATAGTGCAGATGTTACTACTCTTAATGGAATCACTGCATTCCCTAAGTCTATCTTTATTCAATCTTATTTTTTTCTCTCTCCTGTTCGGCTTTATTGTTTTCCATTACTCTGCCCTCCAGAATGCTGATTCATTCTTCTGTTTTCTCTAGTCTATTCTTTATGTCATCTAGTATATTATTAATTTCAACTATTGAGTTCTACATATCTGGTTCTTTTTTGTTTTCTATCTCCTTATTGAGGGTCTCACTGAGGGCCTCAACTCCACTCTTTTCTCAAGTCAAGAGTATCTTTATGACCATTACTTTAAATTCTCAATTAGACATATTACTTATCTGAATTTCATTTAGCTATCTTGCTTGATTTTGTCCTGTTCTTTCACTTGGGATATATTCCTCTGTCTCCTTATTTTGTTTACCTCTCTGTATCTGTTTCTATGTGATAAGAAAGTCAGCTATGTCTCTTGCTCCTGAAAGTAGTGTCCTTATGAAGAAGAGGTCCTATAGTTCCCTGTCCCCTGTTCACCTGAACCTGGCACTAGGGGGTGTCTCCCATATGTGTTGTATGAGCCCTACTGTTGTGGCTAAGCCACATTTCCCTTCAGTCCAGTAATCTGCAATGGGTCTCTTTGCCTGTTGTGGGCAGGGTTTAGTCCCTTTGTTATTAGTGGGCCAGTCTGGGGCTGACTTGGGCTTGAGTTGGGTCAGAGCAGATATTTGCCAGTGATGCAGTAGCACCAAACTTCAGGGTACTTTCCCTGTTTTGTCCCTTGAGAAGATTTCATTGGTGGACAGAGCCTGCAGTCAGACCCAATATCTTCCCCCAGCCCATTGCTGGGGATAGAGTCAGAATAGTTTGTGTGGTTATCTTCCCCCACTACAAAGTGACTTCTGTCATTTTGTAGTGGTGCTGGCTACTGTCAGCTTGCACACTGCCACACTTGTAGCACCACTTTGGATGGGCTCTGGCCAAGGGCATTTAGAGGGGGCAGGGCCATAGGAGAATGGTGAGAAGAGGCAGGGTGCACTCTACCAAGCTAGGTGGTGAGTGCTGACACTGCACTGGTTCTCACAGGTATCTGTGTACCTAGGCTGGGGGATAGGGGAAGGCAATGCCATCTTCCAGCTCCTTTGCTTATAGAGAAGCCTGCTAAGGCCCCTGCCCCTCCAGCATATGCTCTGAGATGAGTAAACAAGTCTCCCTCTAGTATACCCCAGACTTTTCAAAATGTTGTTTCTGTATCTCCGTGGGGCTGTTTGTTGTGCTGTCTCTTTATGGGTGAGGACTCAGTTTCCTCTCACCCTCCTGGCTATTCCAGAGCCAAGTAGGCTAATTTTTAAAATTCCAAGTTATAAACTATGCTGATGGTAAGAACTTGTGAACTTTGGCCCCTCTGGTTTTCAAAGCCAAATGTTATGGGTATTCATGTTCCTTGTACAGGTTCTTTGTGCATGGGCTGCTTTGTGCAAGGGTCTTTTTCTCTACCTTCTCTGTGCCCATGGCATCCCTGTCTCCTGCAGATAGTCCCATGGGTCTGTTTAGTTCCAGACTCATATCTTTTTCCATGTGGCCTCCTCTCTACATTTAGCTGTGGTGAGTCTATTCTGCCAATCTTTGGGTCCTTTTCTGGTGTGTGTGTGTGTGTGTGTGTGTGTTTACACTGATGAGGTGTTATATGCCTGTATCCATGGGATGAGATGAACTTTGGATCTGCCTGCCATCTTCTTCATAAGTCCAGTTCTTAAGAATAACTTTAAGGGTTTTTTTTCTTCCTCAGTTTACTGTAGTCCTATGTTTAAAGGCAATGCTAGCTGCTGCATAAATCTCTATGCCTCAGTGGCTTAACAAAATAGAAATGTGCCTCAGTCACATAAACAAAATGGATATTTCTGATGGGTGGGTGTCTTCCCTACAAGGAGTGATACAGGGACCGTTTCCTTCCATCTTTGGGCTCTAATGTTTTCAAAACAGTTTCCACATTGCTGCAGAAGAGGAGGAGGAAGATATGGGAGGTTTTCTAGGCCAGTCCGGGAAAGTGGTGACCCTCTTTTCTTTTACATCTTACTTTCTAGAACTCTCTCACATGACCACTCTTAAATGCAAGGAAATGTGCAAATTTTCATCAAGCTCTCCTCTTAGTAAGGAGAAGAAATGGACTGGTGAATATCCCGCTGTCTGTCCACAACTTTTTTCCCTCATCTAAGAACAACTAGAACAGAACAAAGAAACAAAGAAAAAAAAACCTAGAAATAAAAACAGTAGTTCAGTCTTCAATGAAACAAGAAAATGACCAAATCATAAATCATAAATTTTATATCATATCTGATCAGATATCATATCTCACACTACAGAGACCAAAACTGGCAAGAATGCTAAGAATTGATCCATACTTTTAAGGTCTTAGATTGGGCCTCATGCTTTCCTGAAAGAAGTAGTCACAACAACCGAAAGCATAGAATTGAATGACAAAATTTAGGATCAAGAACAGACATTGAAGAAAATGTCCCTGTAGAAACCCAGTTCATTCTGCCTGATAGCAAGAGACGAGCAGCTGCAGTAGATATTCATTAATAAACAATTTTTATTGCTAACCCTGCTTCCCTTAAGGAAACCACAGGAAATGAAGCAAATATTTTTTTGAAAGTAAAGTAATCATAAATAAATGGTAATGCAAACACATATGACAAGAATAGAGGAGTTTCTCAAAGAAAAAGAAGGGTTCAAATAGAGGAGTCTCACTTTTCTCAAACAAATTATAGGCAACATAATTGCTTTTTTTCTTTGTTTTTAGTGATTAATGATTATGTTTGGGGGAACATGGTAACAATCTCTGTGGGACATTTGCCTTAAAATATGTGTTTATTAAACACTAACCTCAACAGGATAATACATTTTCATTGATGCCTTCACATTTAAAAAGTGAGTAAAACTGATACATTGTTAATATTCTCAATTCATCACTTTATCAAAACTAACTCCTTTTCCTCTTTCACTTTTATTGAGATATATTTGACCCAGAGCACTGTATAAGCTTAACGTGTATAGCATAATGACTTGATGTACGTATGCTGTGAAATGATTGACACAAGTTAATTCAAATCTGTCATCTCATACAGATTTTTTTTTTTTTTTAGTTTTTCCTGGTGATGAGAACTCAGGATTACTCTCTTGGCAACTTTGAAATATATTATATGGCATGTTAGCTAAATAGTCATCATGTTGTACATGACATCCCTAGTACTTATTTATCTTATAATGAAATTTATACCTTTTCACCACTTTCATCCAAATACCCTCCCCGCCCCCACCTGTGGTAACCATAAATCTGATTTTTTTCTATGAGTTTTTAAAAAAATTTCACATGTATGCAAGACATCATACAGTAGTTGTCTTTCTCTGACATATTTCACTTACTATAATATCCTCAAGTCTATTCATTTTGCTACAAATGATAGGATTTCCTTCTTTTTTATTTTTTAATTTTTTAATGTTTTTTTTGAGAAAGAGAGAGCATAAGCAAAGGAGGGGCAGAGAGAGAGGGAGACACAGAATCCGAAGTAGGCTCCAGGTTCTGAGCTGTTAGCACAGAGCCTGATGCGAGTCTTGAACTTGCAGACTGTGAAATCATGACCTGAGCCAAAGTCTGACGCTTAATCAACTGAGCCACCCAGGTGTCCCAGGATTTCTTTCTTTTTTAAATGACTGAATGGTATCCCACCATGTACGTATATCTATATAGATACTAATGTATCATATCACTTTTTCTCATTACTTTTTAGAAGGGAACTTTAACAGCAGGTTAAAAGTTTCTGGCAAGAGATTATACAACAACAGAAAAATATGAAAAAATAACTGGTAGGACTTAGCAAAGAAATGAAATACAATGGAATGGAATGAGATACAATTGAAGCATACAAGATAAAAACAGTTCTGATGTTAAAGTCACACTTAAAGTAACAAAAATAGAATCAACATGACTGAAAACACCATGGACATAGTAACAGATGAGATCCTGAAGATGAAGACAAAAGTAATGGGAGAGAAAACAAAATAATCCAAGTTATAGTATAAGAAAACTCTACTGAAATAATAACAGAGAGGAATCTGTAAATATTAAAGGCTAAGCCTGCGATCCAAAAAGTATTCATTGTGAATTCCTGAACTTAATGATTTTTTTTAAAAAAAGCTGTATAGGAATCCAAGCAGAAAAGGGAAATAATGCACAAGGAAGAAATGAGGTCATCCTCAGACTTCTTACACAGCCACATTCTCAGCCACAAGATAGGTACCGGTGTCTAAAAATTATGGGAGAAAGCATGACCCAGTAAATTCATACCTCAACTAATTTTATAAAGGCAACGGGAAGACATTCTCAAGCATGGCTGCAATCAGGAATTAAGACAACTGTGAAGATCTCTTGAAAAAAATGAGGAGATGATAAAATTCAACTTATCAAGAGATACATTAAAATTAAGAATTTGAAAAGATGTGGTTTAAAGACTGGTATTGTACTAATGTTGAATAATTAATGTATTCCTGTATTAGGTTTGCTGTAGTAATAAGCAATATCTACATGTCAGGGGCTTAACCAAACAAGGCTTATTTTTTCCCATGTAATATGTCTTTGAAGGTCAGCCTGAGCTTCATCTGTAGATAGGGAGCTGACAGAAGCTGCATCAGCTCTGAGCTGTACCATCTGGAACATGCATCCTAAGCAGTTGTTAAGGTGTGAGACAGGAGACAGGAATTGAACATAGTCTTGTCATTGCCTCAGCCCAGGATTGACATGTGTCACTTTGCTCATAGTTCTTGGACAGAAATAGTCAACAGCCCCCTGCAAGGAAGCTGGGAAATGGAGGCACAGCAATGAAATATTTGATGCCATTATAGTCTCTTCTACAGTTGGCGAGCACAGAATTTACTTAAAAATACATTTAAGAATCAATAACTAGGAATTATGGCAAGAGAACAGAATACAAATCTTGTAGAAATAACAAACAAAAGTGGAGAGATAGGGGAATGGAATTGGGGGAACGTGGAAATGTGCTAATATTTTTATCAGGATAAAATAATGTTTAAGGTTGGAACATATAAAACTATGAATAATTCCAATTATTTAATGTTGTCATATACATACTTTTTTTAACTTTAGAAATATTTTAGGAACCAATATCCTTAGCAATGAAAAAACATTTATCAGAATGTGAACATTTCCTTCAATGCCACTTGCTTCATTTTTGCTTTTAAATTCTAGGAAAATTAAGGATAATGCATTTATTTAAAATAATGTTTATCTTACCTCATTTAAAAATTATTTCTTTATATATGCTTATCCATTTCTCTTTCTTCTGAATATACTCCTAAGGAAAATGTTTGGTTTGATCTTCAAAGTTAACAATGCTTGTTTTCAGTTCATGGAATTTAATTTTTTTATATTAGCCCTTTTCAGTTTTATTTGGAATAAATTTTAAAAAATGAGAATGTATCATTTCTACTTCAGAATGTGAGGTCACCATTTTTGAGGAAATGTTAGTGTAGATTTCTAGTTTTTAACTTATAAATTTGAAAAGAGTGTACACACATATGTTGGGACATATATGTCTGTAGATATAGATATACATAGATATGGATAACAGAAACATAATAAATGTATAGGTTGTTTACAGAAGGATTTTTGGAGTATATAAGTAAAATATAGAACAGCAGCGACAATATGATCTATTTGGAGATTTTCATGTGTGTGTGTGTTTTATGTGTATATAGAGGCATTAAAGCTATTTGGCAGACTATCAAAATGTTGAATGATTCTCTCTGGGTGTTAAGGTTATACACAAATAGTATTTTTTTCTCATTTGCCTTTCCCAATTTTACAAATAAGCATGAATTACTTGTGCAATTAAAATATTTTTTGAAAAAAAAAGTATCAATTTATATTCCTGGAGAGGTTGAGAAAAATATCTATGGTTTTTAAGAAGTGCTCGGTTTCCTACCTACTTTGTACATAAAAACTTGCAAAGGTAAATTAGGTAAGTTAACCTGGTTCCCTGGTATTGTAAATAATTAATGCTTTTACACGGGTGAAACAAAAAATTGCATAGCAAATAAAAGTATTAGAACTCTCTGCAGAAAGTTTCCATTTTCTTTATGCTTTTCTTAATAGGAAATGTTTTAGTTGATATGAATGAGCAAGGAAATTTTCCCAGCTGTTCAGTACCAAAAAATTCTATGAAATCTCATCAGGCCAACCTATTTGTTCTCCTTTTCATTTCTATTGCACTGTGGTTTGCATTATTATTTACCAACTACATTACAGTTTGCTTCTCTCTTCAACTATGTCCAGCTTTTTTTCACGTGAGGATTTCTTTTTTTTGTCAAATGCCAGTAATTCATTCATCCAATTTCTGTGTGAAGGATGTATAGCTACATAGCAATCTCAAAGCTGAGGGAGAATGTCAAAGGTGTTTCTTAATCTGTTTTACAAATGATTATAACAGCTGAGAAATAAGTCAAGGACAGGAAATCACCTTCTTCAACTAAGAATTTATTGTCCATTTAGGTCTAAGAAAAATCTTAGCCCGGTGGGGATGGTTACATTTTCTTTTATTTTATGGTTAGAAGATTTAGAAGAGACACGCAAAAGACAAGTGTTGAGAGTATTGTATGAACATTTCCAGTTTAGACAGCTGGGGTTTTTAGAGGAATACTGCTATAGGAAGACATGGAAATAGCCAGATAAATTCTATTTGGAATTTGTGGGGTTTTTTTCTCTTGAAAGGCTTTATTATTTAATGATTTAAGATGGTATCATGTGGTATTAGATAGAGCCTTTACTTTCCACACATGAGACAAGAAGCAATAATACAGAAATGCATCATAGATATGGGAAAGAAAGTTTTATTTTTATAAGATTGCTTTTTATGGATGAAAAGTATTCTTGGAATATGACATATATTTAAATATAAACATATGTAAATTGTCTGTCTTTTAACATTCCAAAAATTGGTAATTTTATGAACTCTAGGCTAAGAGGGGGTTTTTTTGGTTTGTTTGTTTCATTTTTTGTTTTTTGTTTTTTGTTTGTTGTTTTTCCCACAAAAGGAAATGGGATTTGTGTGTTTCCCTTCAAATCCTCTCAACCCTACTTTGGCTCCAGCCATTGCTGCCCCAACTAGTTCTACACCTGCTTTGACCAGCTTTGCACAGGTGTAACATGGCAAAATCTTTCTTGGACCTACACAATGCATCTACCTATCACCTGCCCCAGGGCTTCTCCAATAAAGTGATATGGGATACCTGGAGGAATTCATCTGGCACTCGGGCATATACAACGATGTTAATGTCCAGTGGTCACCCTTGATGAGTAGAAGATAGAATCCAAAGGGTAAATGTGTTTGCCTTCATTCTCTCAAAGGACAGTTCAGAGACTTATCAAATAATGCTTCGCGAAGGGTCCGATTGGCTCCTTGCAGTGGTGTCGAGTAAAATTGGCATATTGTCCTTTCCTTTTCACTTGCCCTTTTCCTTATTCTTCCCCTCTGAGGCCACTTTCCAACTAAAGTATCTACATTCAAAACTTTGGCTCAGGCTGTGTATTTGAAGAAACCCAGATTAAAACAGAGATACCAAAAGCAGTCCCAGAAAGCTATCAGGATGGGATTTTGGAACTGGCAGTAAGGACCAATTGCTGACTGTAAGAGATATGGGCCTAACCTCTTAGGAGTTTTTCACATATTTGATGATAATTCTTTTAAAAAACTCACAATATTACTAATAAATTATATAACAATGATATACATTTCTAGTCTATCAATAATAAAAATGTATCCACTATGCTAGAACAAAATACTGAAATAGCTTTCTATTTTGTCTGTAGAAAAGTTTACAGAATTATCATGTGAAGAAGCAATCCAAAAATATGCTGCCATAAAAAGTAAGATTAGGGGCACCTGGGTGGCTAAGTCGGTTAAGCATCCGACTTTGGCTCAGGTCATGATCTCACGGTCAGTGAGTTCGAGCCCGGCGTCAGGCTCTGTGCTGACAGCTCAGAGCCTGGAGCCTGTTTCAGATTCTGTGTCTCCCTCTCTCTCTGACCCTCCCCCGTTCATGCTCTGTCTCTCTCTGTCTCAAAAATAAATAAACGTTAAAAAACAATTTAAAAAAAAGTAAGATTAATAGTAAGATTATAGAGGTGTGGTTGGGCATAAATATTGTAGGGTTTTTTTTCTGGTGTTTTGTGACACTATTTCAGGAGTTGATAAGTGCACTGAGCTGGTCTAATTTGAATCTCAGATCTTATGATAGTGATAGGTCATTTTTGTTGGATTCAAAGATGAAAGAATATTGCCCTTGCTACTGTTTTGCAACCATATGGAGGTTAAATAATGGAGCCAATACTGAACAGGTAATGCCTGAAAATTAAAAGAGATGATTTGAATCCTGGAATAAATCATATCTGAAACTACTGTTCCATAGCATGAGGCAATAAATTTTCCTTTTTTTAAAACAAGTTTGAGTTGGGTTTTCCATTACTCACAACAGAAAGCAAAGATAACAGGCATCGCTGTCCTCTTGAATACAATGGAAGGCAAAGCCTCTGGCTTTCTGATATAAAAACCTTATCTAATAATTTCCAGTGTTATTTCAAACATGGTCCATAAGATCCTGAATAAATCTTACTTATTCTTCCTTTCTTAGCTTTCTCATCATTGCCTCAGGGAAAACTTTTCTGGTCTCCCTGATTTGCATTCTCATAGCAACCTGTATTGCCTTTTCATATTTAGATAGGGAGAGAGAGAGGCAGAGTGAGAGGGAGAGAGAAAGAGAGAGAGAGAGGGAGAGAGAATTCATTTTTCAGTGTCTTTCCCACAAGACTTTAGGCTCTATGAGTCAGTCTCAATGTCTACTTTTATTTTCAAAGTTATATCTCTAGCACCGAGCCCAATGTCTAGTACGGAAAGAATATTACTTAACTGAGAAAATAGTGTCTGATGGAATGATGTAATGATTGAACTCATATAAACATGAAAAGCTAAAATCTTACAATTGCTCTGTCTATAAGTACATGACTACATACATATTTATATACATTTACATATATATGTGTGTATATATTTGTGTATGTATGTGTATACATATATATGTATGTATATATATGTGTGTGCATGTTCACACACACACATATATGAGAATGTAGAGGGCAGATTTAGATATGACTGAATCCCATGTAGCAGCCACAGGGCTTAAGATCCCTTCTAAACCCATTTAATCTTAGAATGGAGTAGTTAGTGGAACAGATGGCAGAAAAAGGGGAATGTATGCTCTGAATGCAATCAGCCAATATTTATTTTATTTTATGTTGAATTATTTTGTTTCTATACAAATTACATAAGAAAATGCTTATACTAGGTTTGTATAATATGCATGATGAAGATAGCTAAACATTTGAGGTAAGAATAAGTCACTAAAGTTCGGTTCATAAAGAATTCAGAATGACATAGAAGTGATCTCTTGGGTGATTGTGGATATCATAGGATAGAGTTCCATAGAAAAAAGAGATTAACTGCCTATAATGATAAGCTGATTACAACCCAGAGAAGTGAGAACCCACCCCATATCTCTGGTAGCTGAGTAAAATTCCTGTGATTCTCCAGAATTGCCTTTCTCCCAAAAAATTTCTATCCTAATGAAGCCATAGGAGTTAGGACATTTACTCTGAACCTGGAAATAGGACAAAAGAGAGTACAGCATACTTTTTCAATGACATACTCACACATTTTGTTAACAGATCCTCCCTTGGATTATTTTATTCTTTTGGAGTGTGTAACTGTGAAGCTACATGTTACTTGGAGACTTTTTTCCTTACAGAAAAGATCACCCCAAAGGTCATGGTCTCATTGTCCTTTTGGAACTGAACAAGCTTTGAGTCTTACCTAAACAACCAATGTTCATATTTTTAAATATCTATATAACTGGTTCCTCAAATGTTCTCTGAACCAGCTTTACTATCCTACTAGCCATATAATACATGAGTTAGCAATCAGTTGTACATCTTTTGTATAAAAGACATGTCTTTAACTTTTTGAAAATTATCCATTGACAGAATCTATGCTCATTCATGTTTATGTAGCCTGATAGTTTTGAGAAATACTTAAGCTGTCAATACAGCCATTTTGGAATTCTCTTTACTTCCATTGACTACATGAGAAAATGTTTGTTTTGGTTTTTTAAATACACTAGAGCCATTTTTTTTCTTTACAATAAGTGAACTTTATAAACTGGTTCTTCCATATAACAGAGCTGCTCTCTTTTCACTGAGACTGGTTAAACTTTGCAAGCAGTGCCCACATATTCCACCCTTACATAATAGAGTTTGACGCATCATATGATCCTAATGGCCCTCAGGCGCAAGCTGTAGGTGTTGGTAACTTCAAGTGTTTGGATACTTTCAGTCTCTCATTCCCCCACTTTGGTATTCTTTTTCAACTTGTGTAAGATCAGAAACCAGTAGGCAGCTCAAGGAAATGACTTAGTAAGTGTTTGGAACCACTTATTTCTAGAAATGAGGAAAGCAGTGCGAGATGTGATGGGGCGCCAACAGGGGTGAATTGTTACTGTGGTGGGAGGCCCAAGGGGGTGGTATTAACAATGTCTTCTAAAGCCATCGTTTTGGCACCTCTGTCCCTATGAAGCCAGTGTACCATCTGGCAGTCAGGCATGGTGCCATTTTAACAGATGGGACCAAGTATAGGAGGCTCAGAGATCATGTATTACTACCAGCCATGGTACTGGACAGAGTTTTCAGTAGATATACTCAACCAACATTTTTTTCACCTATCTTCTAGTTCCTTAGTGAAAGGAGATGCTATTTCTATTCCTTCTTTTAAGGGAAGAAAAGACAAGAAACGGTTTTCTCCTAGGAGTCTGGTGGTATCAGAGTATGAGTTGGTGCCAAATCTTACACATGCTACATTATTCACACAGCTTTAGCAAAATGACTCTTTTTTTTTTTTTAATATTTCCCTTTCAAAACAGTTTACAACAGCCTAGTTTTTAGCCTCATAATTTGGTACTTGTATGGAATCTTTTGGATGGGATTTAGAAGCAAAATAGATTGAGTCACGTTTCCCCTTTTGATGTCCTAGAAAAACTTGAATTGAGAGAGTAAACGCTATCCATCAGTCATTGTCCCCTTGGAAAAGTTTTAGTGGGCACTTGGTTTAGACATAATAATATTATAATTCAAAGGAGTAAATGATAAAATTCTTGCCCTCAAGAAATTTGTCTGTTTGTTGGGGAGATAAAACACATATGTAAAATGACAACATTTCTTTTTTCATCATAAAAGTAATTAATAATTGGAATAGAGCTTTTGGAAAATACATATGGAAGAAAAGCAAAAATCATTCATAGTCTGCCTTATCACACAGAAACAATTCTTGCTATGCTTTGGGACACTCATACCCAGTGTTTTGTTTTGTTTTTTCTTTTCCTTTTTCAATGCATACTTTTTATTTGGTTTATATATTTATGGTCATATTGTATATATCCAGCTTTTGATACTGCTCTTTCTTAATATGCTTTATCATATATGCTTAATAATCTTAATGTTATAATAAGTACTTTATAAATATCATTTTTAAAGATTGTATAATATATCAAGTGAATGTACTAGAGTTTTTATTACAGTTTCTCTCTTTGGGGGCCTTGTAATTGTTTCCAATTTTTTCAGTTAATAGATATAGGACTTCAATTAACATCTTTATAAATAAACTTGTTTCTGATTTTAGAATTACATTCTTTGAAAACATTCCAGAAGTAGACTTTCTGAATCAAAGGGAATAAATATTTATTAATGATTTGCCACATATGATCAGTATACATTGTTTAATAGTTATTGAATATACATTTTGTTTTAGGCATTGTATGAGGCATTTGTGTTCACAGATCTTTCCTTAACATTCATAACCACTATCCTCAGTAGATATTTTAATTCCAGTTTAATTGACAAACCACTAAGATAAATGTGTCATAGCACCAGTCATGAGTACAGATTCAAGGAATAAGAAGTTTGTCTTTTGCCTCTTAATCCAATTCTTACTCCACCACACTACATGATTCCTTTAGATTGAAGATGTTCAAAGAAGAGTGAGCTTATTTTTCACCTACTTCAAAAATCATCAGAACAGTTTAACTATGGACGAGCATGGACTTCCAGCAGATTCCTATGTCTGTGTGTGAAATCTGAGATCTTCTGCCTCCCTAAAGGTATATCTCGCCAGTTTTCTAAACCCTATCCTTTGACCAGGAATAATCCTGACAGAGGGAGGGAAGAATTATGTGTGGAAACAAATAATTTGCTGTTTGGGGAACTCACTTTGATTAATCTTTTTATTTTGCCATCTGGTGGTTTTGAAACAAACACAAGTGTGGGAAATCTACAATGATGTGAATTTTGAATATTTCAACTCAAGTCTGAGTTTATTTTCTATATTTCAGTTTTTTAAAGAAAACACTTCAGAGGGATATATTTTATCTATTAGTTTCATTATTTGTCATATTTTAATGTGTTTTATGTGTACATGGCCATTTTCCCACCTCACTGTAAGTTCCTTGAAGTTAAGAATTAGATCTCATATACAATTTTTTATAAGAATCTCTAAAAACTGCCCATAAGATGGCATGAATTATTTATAAGTTATAAATTATCTTTCTCTGGACAGAAAGGCAGATAAATGTTGTTCTACTAGTCTCCTTTTTAAAGTGTTCAGAATAAAAAACAATTATTCTTGTCATGTTTGTAGGTAGTCCTAAAAAAAATCAGAATGCAGAAATATTTGAATATATTTTCAAAATAAAGAAGCATTACAGATAATATTTACTTGTAGTAATTTATAATTTTTCTATCTCATGGGATTTATATTGCCCTTGGACATCTCATAGCATTAGTCTGGTGTTTTGATAACACTCAGAGGGCCAGCTGTCATGAGTTTACTGCATTATTTTGTTTGGAGCCATTTTATGTAATTTATGATTTATTTCACAGACCAATCTGTTGAAAAGCATTATTGGTGTAGAATATTACAGTACCAAAACCCACCATAGTAAAAGATAATTCTGCAAATAAACTATTTAGATATTTTGTCTCAATTATAGAAATTATATGAACTAAGAAATATGTAGGTATATATTGATGGATCAGAAATTCCATTGGAAATAAAATGAAATAAAAAAATATTCATTTCTCAAGTGGGATAAATTTATACTGGTCATTACTCTTCTGTGACAAAAATAGCCACAAGCTTCAATTTTTAATGGGCTTGACAGAATAGCTCCCTATCCTACTAATTTTTTAAAAAATTAACCAAAAATATAATTTTCCTACTGAGAGAGATTTTTGCTCACATTCTTGTAACTGAAAGTAAAATTTGGAATATAGATTTTGTTCTAAATGATTCATGATCTGAAAAAAGAAGAAAACACAATAGGGTTTTCTTCAAGAAGAGACGAAGAAGCTAAGTGCTAGTAAAGAAGGACATGTACACATACATTAATACACTGCCTCTCCATCAATGTCACATTTGTTCTTGATTGTACACCAAGTATCACTGATGAGTGCAGAGAAGTCAAGCAAAATACTTGTTCAAACTGTAGTGCATCTTCTTTGTTACAATCCACTTGTCTAGTACCTACTCATATGTGCCTAATATATGGATTTATTTAATAACATTTGTAAATGCTGTTGTTGCATTCAGTTAATACATTTAATTTATTACACTAATTTATTTAATTAAATGAATCTAATTTATTGAATTAATTTAATGAGTTTCAGAAATGTAATTAATTTAATTAATTCATGTATACCTAATATAAGGATTTATTTAATAACATTTATAAATGCTATTGTTGCATGCTTATAATCTGATAAGATAATCTTTTTAGTGTATTGTTGCATGTGGTTTGCTAATATTTTCTTGAGGACTTTGCATCTATATTCATCAGGGGTATTGGCCTGCAGTTTTCTTTCTTTGTGGTGTCTATCTGGTTTTGATATCAAGGTAATGCTGGCCTTATAGAATGGATTTGGAAGCTTTCCTTCCTCTTCTATTTTTTAAATAGTTTGAGAAGAATAGGTATTAACTCTTCCTTAAAAGTCTGGTAGAATTAAGTCATGAATTCATCTATTCCTGGACTTTTAGTTTGGTAGTTTATTTTTATTTTTTTAATTAATGTTTATTTATTTTTGAGAGAGAGAGGCAGAGTGTGAACACAGGAGGGGCAGAGAGAGAGGGAGACAGAATCCAAAGCAGGCTAGCACAGAGGCTGACGCAGGGCTCAAACTGACGAACTGTGAGATCTTGACCTGAGTCAAAGTCAGATGCGTAACCGACTGAGCCACCCAGATGCCCCTATTTTGGTAGTTTTTGATTACCAATTTCATTACTTGTAATCATTCTGTTTAGATTTTCTATTTCTTCCTTGTTCATTTTGGAAGATTGTACGTTTTTAGGGATTTATCCATTTATTCTAGGTTGTCCAGTTTGTTGGCATATAATTTTTCAAAGTATTCTACTGTAATCCTTTGTATTTTTGTGGTATCAGTTATTTCTCTTCTGTCATTTCTAATTTTATTTATATGTGTCTTTTCTGTTTTTCTTTTGATGAGTCTAGATCAGGATTTGTCAATTTTATTTTATTTTTTAATTTTTTTAACGTTTATTTTTTTATTTTTGAGACAGAGAGAGACAGAGCATGAACAGGGGAGGAGCAGAGAGAGAGGGAGACACAGAATCTGAAACAGGCTCCAGGCTCTGAGCTGTCAGCACAGAGCCCGACGCTGGGCTCGAACTCACGGACCGTGAGATCATGACCTGAGCCGAAGTCGGACGCTTAACCGACCAAGCCACCCAGGCGCCCCAGGATTGTCAATTTTATATTTTCAAAGAACCGGTTCTTGGTTTCATTAATTTTTTTAATTTAATTTTTTTTTTTTTTAGTCTCTATGCCATTTATTACTGCTCTGATCTTTATTATTTACTTTCTTATGCTCACCTTGTGCTTTGTTTGTTCTTCTTTTTCTAGTTCTTTTAGGCATAAGGTTAGATTATTTATTGGAGTTTTTTCTTGTTTTTTGAAGTAGACCTTTATTGGTATATACTTTCCTCTTAGAACTATTTTTGCTATGTCCCAGAGATTTTAGTGGTGTTTTCATTTTCATTTGTCCCATGTATTTTTCGATGTCTTCTTTACTTGCTTCACTGACCCATTGGTTATTTAGTATTATGTTGTTTAGTCTTCATGTGTCTGTTTTTTCCTGTTTTTGTGATTTATTTCAAATTTCACTCTGTTGTGATCAGAAAAGATACAGGGGATGATCTCAATCTTCTTAAATTTATTGAGGCTTGTTTAATGGATTAATATATGATCTATTCTTGGGAATGTTTCATGTGCACTTGAAAAGAATGTGTATTCTATTGCTTTTGGATGGAATGTTCTATATATATATATATCTGTTATGTTCATCTGGTCCAATGTGTTATTCAAAGATATTGTTTCCTTATTGATTTTATTTCTGGATGATGTTTCCATTGATGTTTAGTGAAGTGTTAAAGTCCCCTACTATTGTTGTATTACTATCAGGTTCTCTCTTTATGTTCATTAATATTTGTTTTATGTTTTAAAGTCTATTTTGTCTGATATAAGTATTACTACCTCAGGGGTTTTTGTTTTTGTTTTTGTTTTTTTCACTTCCCTTTGCATGGTGAATGTTTTTCTATCCCTTCACTTTCAGTCTGTATGTATCTTTAGGTCTGAGGTTAGTCTTATAGGCAGCATATTGATGGGTCTTATTTTTTGTTTTCGTTTTTGGTTTTTGGGTTTTTTTTTTTTTTATCTATTCTGCCATTCTATGTCTTTTGATAGGAACATTTAGGCCATTTACATTTAAAGTACTTATTGATAAGTATGTACTTGTTGCCTTTTTAAAGTTTGTTTTCTGGTTGTTTGCATAGTCCTTCATTCATTCTTTCTTTTTCTCTTCTCTTTCTTTGTGATAAATGAGTACCTATAGTGTTTTGTTTGGTTTTCTTTCTCTTTATTTTTTGTTTATGTCTCATCGGTAATGGGTTTATGGTTACCATGGAGTTCATATATAACATCCTAAGTAAATAGCAGTCCATATTAATTTTATGGTCATTTAAGTTCAAACACATTCTGAGAAAGAAAGAAAGAAAGAAAGAAAGAAAGAAAGAAAGAAAGAAATGGATGAAGGAAGGAAGAAAAAGAAAACAGATCTTTTTCCCCTTCCTTTCCCCCTTCTCTTCCCTTTTTACTCCTTCCTTCACATTTTATGTATATATTGTCATATTTTACATCTTTTTACTCATATTTTTCTTATGTCTAATTATGGCTGTTTCTTTTCCACTTAAAGAAACCCCATTTAACATTTCTTATACGGCTAGTTTAGTGGTGATAAACTTTATATGTTTTTGTCTCAGTAACTCTTTATCTTTCTTTCAAATCTGAATGATAACCTTGCTGGGGAGAGGGGCAGAGAGACAGTGAGAGAGAGAGAGAGAGAGAGAGAGAGAGAGAGAGAGAATCTTAAGCAGGCTCCATGCTGAGCTCCACACAGGGCTCAATCCCATGACCCTAGGATCATGACCTGAGACAAAATCAAGAGTCAGACACTCAACCAACTGAGCCATGCAGGTGCGCGCTGAGTAGAGTATTCTTGATTGTAGTGTTTTTTCCTTTAAATATATCATGCTGCTCCCTTCTGGCCTGCAAAGTTTCTGCTGAAACATGAGCTGGTAGCCTTATAGGTTTCCCTTGTAAATAACTTTTTGTTTCTCTCTTGCTGCTTTTAAGATTCTTTATCTTTAACCTTTGACATTTTAATTCTTATGTGCTATGGTGTGGAACTCCTTGGGTTCATCTTGTTTGGAACTCACTGTACTTCTTGGGTTTGGATATTTATTTCCTTCCCTAGGTTCGGGAAATTTTCAGTTATTATTTCTTCAACTAAGTTTTCTACACCTTTCTTTCTCTCTTCTTTTTCTTCTGGGAGCCCTATAATGTGAATGTTGTTCACTTGATGTTATTCAAGAGATCTCTTAATTTATCCTCATTTTTAAAAATTCATTTCTCTGGGCGCCTGGGTGGCTCAGTCAGTTAAGCGGCCGACTTCGGCTCAGGTCATGATCTCGCGGTCAGTGAGTTCAAGCCCCGCGTCGGGCTCTGTGCTGACAGCCCAGAGCCTGGAGCCTGTTTCAGATTCTGTGTCTCCCTCTCTCTGACCCTCCCCTGCTCTGTCTCTCTCTGTCTCAAAAATAAATAAACGTTAAAAAAATTTTTTTAAATTCATTTCTCTTTGTGCTGGTCAGCTTGGGTGCTTTCTATCACTCTATCTTCAGATCACTGATATGTTCTTCTGTGTCCTCTAATCTACTGTTGATTCTCTCTAGTATGTTTTTTATTTCAGTTATTATATTCTTCAACTCTGATTGGGACTTTTTATGTTATTTTATTTTTTAAAGTTTATTCTCACTTATTTTGAGAGAGAGATAGAGAGCAAACAGGGGAGGTGCAGAGAGAAGGAGAGAGAGAGAATCCCAAGCAGGCTCTGCGCTGTCAGCGCAGAGCCTGACATGGGTCTTGAACCCACAAACTGCGAGATCATGACCCGAGCTGAAATCAAGAGTCAGAAGCCCAAATGACTGAGCTACCCAGGTGCCCCTGATTGGTTCTTTTTAATATTTTTCATCTCTTTATTGAATGTCTCATTGAGTTTTTCCATTCTTTTGTCCAGCCTGGTGACTATTTTTATGATAATTACTTTAAATACTTTCTCAGGTATTTTGCTTATCTCTGTTTCTTTTTTTTTTTTTTTTTAATGTTTATCTTTCAGAGAGACAGAGAGACAGAGTACAAGTGGGGAAGGGTCAGAGAGAGAGGGAGAAGCAGGCTCCAGGCTTTGAACTGTCAGCCCAGAGCCTGACATGGGGCTTGAACTCATGAACCATGAGATCATGACCCGAGCTGAAGTCAGACACTCAACTAACTGAGCCACCCAAGTGCCCCAGCTTATCTCATTATTGCATTTAGTTCTTTTTCTGAGTTTTTTTTTTTTTTCTTATTCTTTCTTTTGGAGCATATTCCTCTGTCTCCCCATTTTGCTTGACTTTATGTGTTTGTTTCTATGAACTAGGCAAAAGGGCTACTTCTCCTAAAGTTGAAAGAGTAGTTTTGTGTATGGTATCCCCTGTACAGATTATGTGTGCTTGGTGACTTTTGCTGGCTGGCTGGGGCTATGGCTCTACATATTAGTTATTTTTTTTAATCATGAATTTTTACAGAATGAATAAAGAAAAAAACTAAGAATAATAAGAGAAAAAAGAATATAATAAACGAGAAAACAAAAAGAAAAAGAAAACAGAAAAGAAAAAAGATGAAAGGGAAAAAAAGAGAACAAAAAAAGAAAAGAACAAAACCAAAAGAAAAAAAATAAAAACAAAATGAGACAAATGGTAAAAAGTAAAAGCAAAGCAAATGAAACCCACAAAACCACAGCTTGTTTTCTGTGCCCCAGCACCACAGGGCAGCTAGCGTGGGCTTGTTGATCTTGGGTTCACTAAAGTCACAAGCTCACTGAGATGACCAGACCCACATGTTACAGTGTCTGAATGCTTCTCCAGCCTAGGCTTTTAAAATGTGGTGGGAATGTAAACCATGTGTTCTCCATTCCCTGTGACCTGGAGAACTTTCCTGCAGGTCACCCACTGCTTGGCAGAGTTCTGGAGCTGTATCTTTGATATGCTAATTATTCTTTTAAATTGTGGGGGTTTTTTCCGTGCCCAAGGACACAGGGATTTGTACTGGTCCCTCAGCACTATTCCTGCCCACTGCTGTTCAAAGCATAGGAGGTTAGTGTTCCCTTTGTTACCATGTCTCTGTCTCTCTTGCTGTTTTCTTGCCATTCACTGTATCTTTGGTTGTTCAGTAGCTGTTCAGTCAGCCCTCAGTTCTTCAGGAAGAATTTTTCTATAAATAGGTGTGATTTGGTATGTTCCACAGAGAAGGTGAGTGAGGTCAGTGTCTTCTACATCACCATCTTGAACCAAAACTCCCATTATTGCATTGTTTTAAGGAATGTTTAATTCTTTGAGGAATTAACAGTAAGTGCTTTCATCCTCTCAAATTCTGCCATATTCATTTTCATAAAAAATTTATTTTAAACCACAATGAGATATCACACCAGTCAGAATAGCTATTATCAAAAAGATGAGAAATAACAAGTGCTGGCAAGAATGTGGAGAAGAAAGAACCCCTGTGCACTGTTAGTGGGAATATAAATTAGCACAACCACTGTGGAAACCAGTATGGAAGTTCCTCAAAAAAATTAAAAGTAGAGGGGCATCTGGGTGGCTCAGTCGGCTCTGCATCTGACTTCAGCTCAGGTCATGATCTCACAGTTCATGAGTTCAAACCCTGTGTCGGGCTCTGTGCTAACAGCTCAGAGCGTGGAGTCTGCTTTGAATTCTGTGTCTCCCCTCTCTTTCTTACCCCTCTCCCACATTCTCTCTCTCTCTCTCTCTCTCTCTTTCTCTCAAAAATAAACATTTAAAAAAATTTTTTTAATTAAAAGTAGAAATATAATATGATTCAGTATTTCTATACCTGGGTGCTTACCCAAACAAAATGAAAACACTAATTTGAAACAATACGTGCACGCCTGTGTTCACTGCAGCATTATTTACAACAGCTAAGATATTGAAGCAACCTAAGTGTCCACTGATAGATGAATGTATAAAGAAGATGTGGTGTGTACATATATGTAACATATACATTGTAAGATATATGTATATATGATACATATATAATATACACTAATTATATATTATGTTATATATGTTGATGTATTATATATATTGTTATCTATTATTATATATGTGTAATGGAATATTATTCAACTATAAAAAATGAGATCTTGCCATTTGAGACAACATGGATGGACCTAGAGGGTATTATACTACGTGAAATAAGTCAGTCAGAGAAGGACAAATACCATACGATTTCAATCATATGTGGAATCTAAATAACAAAACAAAGGAGCAAACAAACAAAAAACCTGAAACAGACTCACAAATAGAAAGTACAGACTGGTGGTTCTCAGAGGAATGAGGAGGGTAGGATGGGTAAAATAGGTGAAGGGAATTAAGAGACGCAAGCTTCCAGTTGTAAAATAAATAAATCATAGAGATGAAAAGTATGGGATTGGAATATAGTACATAATAATGTTTTATGTTGACTGATCATAATTACACTTACTGCGGTGAGCATTAAGTGTAAAGTATAGAATTGTTAAATGACTATGTTGGGCAGCTACAATGAAAATACAGTAAAACCTTGATCTGTGAGCATAATTTGTTCCAGAAACATGCTTGTAATCCAAAGCACTTGTATAGCAAAGCGAATTTCCCCATTAAAAAAAATGGAAACTCAGATGATTCATTCCACAACCCCAAAATATTCATATAAAAATGATTACAGTACTGTAATAGAATACAAAATATAAAGGAAAATAAACAAATTAACTTGCATTTAACTTTGAAAACCTTCATGGCTGGTGTGAGCGAGACGAGAGAGGAGGGTTATGGTGTAGAACAACTTTCACTATCACTAACGGAATCACTGCTATCTGTTGGCTCAATGGAATCTTTTTCTTTTTGTGCAACTTTAACAAGGAACCTATCCAATGACATTTGCTTTTGCCTCCTTTTGAGGATTTCATGGAAATGTGACATTGCATTGTTGTGAAACAGATTCATCACTCGCACTGCTACAGCTTTATTCAGGTGGTGCTTTTCCACGAAATTTTTCACTGTTTCCCACATTTTACACATCTCTCTAATCTCATTTGAAGTGAGGGATTCCTCCACCTTTTTCTTCTCCTCCCGTGCAGAAGAGATGCAGACTTAGACTTCTTATACAATCTTGCAATTTCAGCCACTCGCATACCTTGTTCATACTTGATGATTTCCTTCTTAACTTCCACTGTAATCATCTTCCTACCACCTTTCTTTTCAATTTTTTTCTGCATGGGGCCATTGTATATGCTCACATGTACTGTACTACAATACAGTATTAATAAACTCTTGTCATTCTTGTCATATACTGTTTTTAATGTAACTGGCAATAAGGCAACAGAGAATAGGGTGTATATCTGCAGGCAGCCTGACCTACAATGAAGCAAAGCATTCCTAAGCTTACTCCTGTATGGAAAAGCAAAGGCCTGTCCATAGGTGCTTCGAAGTGACAAAAAATGCACTAGTGCCAGTTGTGGGCACCTTCCAATGTTCTGAAAATCACCGATTTCTGCCAAACACCACAGCCTGAACTGAGCATCTGAGCATGGGAGACAATTACCCACAATCCCGCAGAGAGGGAGAGGGGGAGAGAGAGAATGAGAGAGAGAGAAGAACCATTGGCTTAATTGTGATCATGTGACATTTGGCATCACATACTACTTGTATTGCAAGACATCACTCATTTGTCAAGTTAAAATTTATTAGAAATGTTTGCTTATCTTGCAGAACACTCGCAGAACAACTTACTCGCAATCCAAGGTTTTACTGTAATATTGTGTATCAACTATACTTTAATAATAAAAATTTTAAACTATATAAGCTATTCTTTAATATTCAATAAATGGGCATTATATTTTTCAGTACAGTTAATAAACGTCATATTTTTAAATGTTTCTGAAAATAAAGTGAATTAGGTCAATTTGGTAAATTTTGCAAACTGGTTATTTACTAAATTGATACTTTGCAGATTAACATTTTGGTGAATTAGCCTGCTTCTTTATGGCAGGACTGGAATGAATTCATTATGTCTTATAGCATGACAGAAAGACCTGGAAAAGAAATGAGTATCAGAGAGGGGAGTTATAGACCAAGAATATTTGAAAGGTTTAATTGGATGGAAATTGAGCTAAACCACAGGATTGGATTGTCAGACTCACACAAATCAGCTATTGTAGCCAGCATCAAGCCTTACTAATAATTTTGAGGATACAGGTGATCATATAAGCTCCAGGTGAAGTAAAGAAAAGAATAAAACAACTTATATGAGTCCCTGGGTCCTTCCTTTTGAGACTGGATATGCACAACTGGCCTAGAATAATAGATGTAGTCTCTAAGTGAGGTTTGTGGGCTTGTTCACATAGCAAAGAATAAGTTATGAAACATCTCCATTCTATATCCCAGAGAGTTGATTTGTTTTTATGGCACTCTCCAGAGAGCCATGCTTCAAAATCTGTAGATCCTGGACTTATTTATAGGTAATCCTTTGGCCAGGGATGTCTTACAAAGGGCATTCTACAGATTAAGTCTTTTGCTCCTAACAAAACTCATTAGCCTTTTTACATGTACGTCCAGTTGACAGGCTTCAGGCCAAATCGTTGGCTTTCTTTGCTTTAAATTAACAGTGTCCCACAAAAAGGAAGTGATTATAGAACAGTTGCTTGATTCCTTTTTTTTTCCAGAAATTTTTATAAATTGTGCAAAAGAAAAAGCAAGCACAAAAAAGGAAGAAAAGAAAAATGTAAAATAAAGACATTTAGAAACTCAAGAAAAGATACAACAAAGGCAATGAAGTCATAATGATTCACAGATCTTCAGAGAATAAGATTTATGTAGTTATAAAACTTAAACACATTTACAAATTGAAAATTTAGTCATGATTATAGAAAAGAATATAAGTGTGTGAATATATATGATGTAATTTTGGAATTGAAACAGTAGGTGAGCTGAAAGGAATAGTATAGATGATAAAATGTTTATCTTATAAAATAAAATCAAACTACTCTTCATACTGTAGGACAAAAAATAAAGGAGCTAGTATATTATTTTATTATAAGATCAACCAATTTTGAACTAAAATTAGTGGTAAAATTCAGTTGAGAATGTTGATTGTATGGGAGAGAGTAGGAAAGGTGATATAAGTCAGGTCTTCATAAATCATAATAATATGTCCAAAGATAAATGTCACACTAGGAAATTAGTTGCAATTTATATAAAATGCATAATATAATCTCCTTGACATACACAGGGTATCCACAAACCAATAAGAAAGAAAAAAATATGAACTAGCAAAAGAAATGGGCAAAGAAAAGGAATAAGCAGTTTTCCCATTTAAAAAAAATAAGCATAAAAATGGCCCCAAAAAGATATGGTGCTTTATTTTATTCATACTTAAAGCTTAGGCATAAAAAAGGATGAAATGTTGCCGTTGCAACACCATGGATGGATCTAGAGTGTATAATGCTAAGTAAAATAAATCAGTCAGAGAAAGACAAATATCATATGATGATTTCACTCATATGTAGAATTTAAGAAACAAAACAAATGGACAGAGTAAAAATGAGACAAACAAAAAAGCAGACTCTTAACTGTAGAGAACAAACTGATAGTTACCAGAGGGGAAATGGATTGGAGGATGGGTGAAATAGGTGAAAAAGATTAAGAGTGCACATCATGATGAGCATTGAGTAATGTATAGACCTGTTGAATCACTATATTGTACATCTGAAAACTAAGATAACACTGTATGGCTAATTACACTGGAATTTTGAAAAGAAAGAAAAGAAAAGAAAAGGCTTAGAAGGTAGTCAATGAAATAACATTTTTTTTAACCTATCAGATAGATAGAAACTAAAAATAGTGATAGTCAATGTTGCAGAAGATCTTGGGAAATAGGAACTTCCCTAAATATTGGTAGAGTATGTACTCATGTATATTTTAAAATAAGCTTTTTATTCTAGAACAGTTCAGATTTACAGAAAATTTGTGATGATAGTGTAGAGTTCTTATATACCCTGTACCCAGTTTCCCCTATTATTAACAATTTATGTCAGTTTGGTACATTTGCTACAATTAATGGCCTATTATTAGTAAGTCCATACCTCATTCAGATTTCCTTAGTTTTTACTTAATGTCCTTTTTTGTTGTTGTTGTTCTCAGATCTCATCTAGGACACCACACTACATTTAGTCATGTCTCCTTAGGCTCCTCTTAGATGTGGTGGTTTTAGAGATTTTACTTATATTTGATAGCTTTAAGAACTAGTTAGGTATTTTGCAGAATGTCCCTCAAATGGAATTTGTCTGGTGTTTCTGTCATGATCAGACGAGCATGAGAGGGGAGACCACAGGGGTAAAGTGCCATTTTCAACATATCATATCAAGATCACATACTAAGAACACAACTTGTCACTGTTGATGTTAATGTCACATTACTACAAAATCAGTCTTTTTCCTCCCCATTTTCATATTGTCTTCTTTGGAAAGAAGTTACTAGTTACAGCTCACACTTAAGGAATTGGAATTATGTTCCACTTTTTGATAGAAAATTTACATACATTATTTGTAAGTCTTTTCTATTTGTGTTTTTGTATTGTCTTGAAATTTGCCTTTTTAGAAATGTCAAGTAGTTGGAATCATACAGCATGAAGCCTTTTCAGATTGGCTTTTCCTTTAGATAAATGCATTTCAGATTCAACCATGTCTTCTTGTGATTTGATAGCTCATGTATTTTTATCTTATGTACGTACCACAGTTTGTTTATCCATTCACATATTAAAAGATATCTTAGTTGATTTCAGTTTGGGTCAATTAAAAGCCAAATGAAGGTGCTATAATGCTATAAACATTCACCTGCAGGTTTTTGTGTGAATATAAATTTATGTTTTCAAATTAGTTGGGTAAATGCCTAGGAAGAATATTGTTGTATCACATGGTAAAACTTTGTTTAGCTTTGTAAAAAACTGCCAAATTGTCTTCCAAAGTGGCTATACCATTTTGCACTCCTGTAGGCAGTGAATTACAGTTCCTGTGGCTCTGCATCCTTATTAACAATTTTGTATCACCAGGTTCTTTTGTTGTTGTTGCTGTTGTTTTTAGCCATTC
Organism: Leopardus geoffroyi; assembly: GCF_018350155.1. Lineage (NCBI taxonomy): Eukaryota > Metazoa > Chordata > Mammalia > Carnivora > Felidae > Leopardus > Leopardus geoffroyi. Next base: position 140,952,707 of record NC_059328.1, read on the forward strand.
CAATAGGTGTATAATGGCATATAGAAGATGATTTGGTACTGGTTCCCAAAATTCAAAATGTGATTACCATTTGGCACATAAAGGATTTATCTAATTGATAAGCTTGCAAGCATATATTTTTATAAATATGCTTATAAAGCCAGTTGTAGCACTCTATGCAGAGTAGAGTCTTATTTGCATAAAAAAGATGGATATGTTAATACATAGAGATGCATACAAGAAATCATTACTAGTGAAATCCTCTGGAGCAAGAAATGTAGATTTAAGTTGGGACTGTGGTGAGGTGGGTGGCAAGGAAAAGAGACCATTATTTATTACTTTATACATTCCTGTTGAGTTTCAATTTAATAATCTCTTTAATAAAAAAAATTGAAATGCTATACATTAGCTGTAACTTGTAAAAAGAAACTTTTTCCTATGATTTGAAAAATATGGACTGAGATGATTTCAAACCAAATAATTCAATTTTTACAATTTAACAAAATTATGTTGAATTGTGCTCAAAATTCAAGTTATAATTTTCCAAAAATTCATGTTAAAATGATATGTGAACAATATCCTTAAAACTTACAACATTTCTCTAGCTTCCAAGAATAGCTACCAATATCTTACAAAGAATTCAGTATGAAGTACTTTATAGTAAAATAGATTTGGGAAATCTCTTTATGAAAACATAAAAAAAATGCAATCCATTAAGCAAACTTCACACCATATTAATCAGTCATCTATTTGGCAAACTGATGTGTTCATGTATTTTTAATGAAGGCTAAATGTGTAAGGATTCACTGATTTCCACTTTTCAGATGAGCTCTGGTTTCCTATGTGACTCTTCCATCCAGGCCAATTATAAGAGAAACCAGCCAAAGATGAAAGTTTAAGTTCAGAGGAAATTAATGAGTTTCTTTTTTAAAAATCTCAGAATTTCAATTATTAGTAAATACTGAAATAAAGTGAACATCTGAAAAGCCTTCCATTTGCATCCAGTAGCCCTTGTTGACTTCTGGAAGTAGTTGACACAGGTAGGGGGATTCAAATTATTCCTGCTAGAATCTGCATACTGATTTCAATACTGCATACTTTATGTGCTACAGTAGCTGTAAAAAGCAGAACTTTGTAAATGAAAGCAATGCCAAAATCTTAAAAGTAAAAAGTAAATGTATTCATATAAATAAGCAACAATACTAATTTTTCTTTCTTCTCTTTTTGCTATTAATATTCAGAAAAATATAGCTTTTCCAGCTGTAGCAACAACTAGTAAGGCTAATGATATGATAATGTCACTGTTAACAAACTATCAGAAAGAGAAAATAAGCAAACAATCCCATTTGCAATTGTATCAAAACATAAACTAAAATACCTAGGGAATAAATTTAACCAAGTAGGTAAAATACCTATACACTGAAAACTATAAGACATTGATGAAAGAAATTGAGGAAGACACAAGTAAATGGAAAAATATTCTGTGCTCATGGATTGGAAGAATTAATCTTATTAAAATGTCGATAGGACCCAAAGCAAACTATAGATTCAAGGCAATCCCCATCAAATTTTAATGGCATTTTTCACAGAAACAGAACACTCCTAAAATTTGTACGGAACCACAAAAGATCCTGAATGGTCAAAGCAATCTTGAAAAAGAAGAACAAAGCTGGAACAAAACAAAGCATCACACTTACTGAATTCAAACTATATCACAAAGCTATAGTAATCAAAACAGTACGGTTTTGGCATAAAAATTGACCAATAGATCAATTGAACAGAATAGAGAGCCCTGAAGTAAGCCCATGCATATGTGGTCAGTTGCCTAATGATAAAGGAGCCAAGAATGAATGTACAGTGGTGAAAGAACAGTCTCTCCAAAAATGGTGTTGAGAAAACTGGACAGTTATATGCAAAAAAAATGAAACTGGAGCACTGCCTTATAGCGTAAACAAAAATAACTAGAAATGGATTAAAGAATTGAATGTAAGATCTGAAACCTAAAACTTCTAAAGGAAAATATAGGCAGTAATCGCCTTGACATTCATCTTGGCGATGGTTTTTTGAATTTGACACCAAGAACAAAGGCAACAAAAGCAAAAATAAACAACTAGGACTACATCAAACTAAAAATCTTCCACATAGCGGAGGAAACCATCACCAAAATGAAACATACTAAATTGGAGAAAATATTTACAAATCATGTATCTGATAAGGGGTTAATATCCAAAATATATATAAAGAACTCATACAACTCAATAGCAAAAAGTTTAAAAAGCCAATTTTAAAAAAGGGCAGAGGATCTGATATTTTGGCCAACAGGTACATGAAAAGATACTCAACATCACTAATCACCAGGGAAATGGAAATTAAAACCACAATGAGGTATCACCTCACACCTGTTAGAATGGCGATTATCAAGAAGACAAGAAATAGCAAGTATTGGTGGAGATATGGAAAAAGAAAACCCTTGTATGCTATTGATAGGAATGTAAGTTGGTGCAGCCACTATGGAAAACAGTATGGAGGTTTCTCAAAAAAAATAAAATACAGCCACCATATAATCCAGCAATTCCACTTCTGTGTAATTATCCAATGAAAATTATCCAATGAAAAACACTAACTTGAAAAGATATATGCATCCTCATGTTCAGTGCAGCATTATTTACAATAGCCAAGATTTGGAAACAACCATCAACAGATGATGGAGAAAGAAAATGTGGTATAATATACACAAGGGAATATTGTTCAGTCATAAAAAAAAGAATGGTCTTTCCATTTCTGGCAACATGGGTGAACTTTGAGGGTATTATGCTAAGTGAAATAAATCAGGCAAAGACAAATGCTGTATGATCTCACTTATATGTGGAATCCAAAAACCAAACCAAAACAAACAAAAACCCAAGCTTATAGATACAGAGAAAAGATTGGTGGTTATGAGATAAGAGTTGAGGGGTGAGCAAAAGGATGAAGGGAATCAAAAGATACAGTTATAAAATGAGTTATGAGGATGTAATGTACAGCATGGCAAATACAGTTAATAATACTGTATTGCATATTTGAAAGTTACTAAGAGAATAAATCTTGAAAGTTCTCACCACAAGAAAAAAATTCGCTAGCCAGGTGTAGTGAAGAATGTTCACTAGACTTATTTTGGTGGTCATTTTGCAATATATACAAATATCCAATCATTATGTTGTATACCTGAAACTAATATTGTATGTCACTTATACCTCAACAACAACAAAGAGAAAATGTCACTAGCGTAGACTGAATTGTGTCCCCTGAAAATTCCTATGTTCAAGCCCTTACCCCCAGTACCTCAAAATGTGACTCTATAGAGACTTTAAAGGGGTAATTAAGTGAAAATGAGACCCTTAGGGTGGGCCTTAATTCTATATGACTAGTGCCCTTATAAGAAGAGCAGATTAGGATGTACAAGGAGATACCAGGGGCAGTTGTGTGTGTGTGTGTGTGTGTGTGTGTGTGTGTGTGTGTATCGTGTGCACACACATACACCGACTGTGTGAGGACAGAATGAGAAGGCGACCATTTGTGAGTCAAGGAGAGAGGCCACAGAATGAAAGCAATGCTGCTCGCAGCTTGAGTTTGGTCTTCTAGCCTTCAGGACTATGAAGAATAAACTTTTCTTGTGTAAGCCCCCAGTCTGTGGTATTTTATTATGGCCATACTAGCCAACTAATATATTCACAGAGTTTAGGATACTTACAAAGAATTCTACTTGAGGGTCATAGGGGCTATTTCCTTGTAAATGCCTAAGAACAAAATGTATTGTAGAAAAGGATTTTCAAGGCAGGATAGGTGATCAAGCCTAACTTGTTACCCTGGGTTCTCTTAAGGGAGGAAGGAAGGAATTTATTATACAGGGTTGGGGATGAAGGGATGCGAGCAGGGGCACGTTAGCTTGAAGGCCTTATGTACTCAGCATGCACCCTCATGCCCCTGAGAGCCATGCAAAGAGAAAGCTAAACCCAGCCACCTCCACAGACAATGCCAGAGCCAATAATGGTAAGTTCCAAAAATCACAAATGTATAAATAACTCAGCAAAGGCCCTTATCATGATACTTTCTAATTATAATTTCCAACATGAAGGTTCTACATAATTTCAATGTCTGAGGTTTAATACTTACAGAAAGCATCTCAGAAATAAGTAGAATGTTTCTTTCATCCAGCCTGTTCCTAAGCAGCTTATAGTTTTGGTATCTGACATTCTCAAGTTCAAAGCTAAAACCAGATGAAAACTTTCATTGTATTAAATGACCTCAATCATCACATAATCCTGGTAGATTTTAAATACATCAGTCCCTTTTGAATTGTTTTTCTTCCAAATGTTTTTTTTTCTTCTAACCTTAAATGTCTATAGAATTAAATTAAGGGGAAAAAATTACTTAGAAATGAGGCAGCAGGTAGAAAGATTAAAGTAGAAGCCATACATGGGTTAACCCATGAAGCAGGACTACATAGCAGGATTAGAGTTAACTGCTGGAGAACGTAGGCCCTAAAGACTAGTTGCCAATTTATCTCTTAAATCCAGATGGAGGCCACGTTCTCCAGCCCCAGCACAAATGTCTACACATGTTGGCCAGTTTCAAAGATCAAAGACTGAATTCAGAGTAGGGAAGGAGAGATGGAACCAGAGGAACATGGCTGTAAATTACTTCTGGAATAATAAAATGTTTTACTTTAGCTAAGGCACTTCATCATACCATAAGTAATGTGAATTGGCAGTTTCTAGAAATACATCCAGGGCATCTGGGTGGCTCAGTTTGTTGGGCGTCCAACTTTGGCTCAGGACATGATCTCGCTGTTCATGAGTCTGAGCCCCATGTCGGGCTCTGTGCTAACAGCTCAGAGCCTGGAGCCTGCTTCAGATTCTGTGTCTCCCTCTCTCTCTGACCCTCCCTCACTCGTGCTCTGTCTCTCTCTCACTGAAAAATAAATTTAAAAAATTGTTAGAAAAATCATGAACAGTTCCCTGTTAGAAAAGAAAGAAAAGGAAGGAAGGAAGGAAGGAAGGAAGGAAGGAAGGAAGGAAGGAAGAGCGAGCAATCCCAGAGCAACCACACATTAGAACCAGGAAGCACTGTTTGTGTGACATCAGGGAAGTTGTCGTTGTTGTGTGCATGGGGAAATTATCCAGGAATGTTTGTCTGCCTAAGGCAGTACCTGCCTGACTTTTCAGGAGCTCTAGATTCACCATGGCCTGTGATAAGCACTTTACACACATTATCTGATTTCATTATTGGATGAGGCAGTGTTTTTTCTCTAAATTGCACAGGGATGACCCATCTGGAAAGCTGTAGATCCAGGCAAGGCACCCAGGTTTATCTGTTCCAAGTTGTTCTTTCTTCCACGTTTTGCTCTGCATATCTTTATCTTTCTACTCTGATCAGTTTTTCAAAAAAATACTCTACTTTCTGGCATTTTTAAGAGCACAAATTCTAAATTACATACATTCTGACTAGCATCTCCTACATAGATACAGCATACCTAGATCTAAGCATCTTTGGTTTATTCTTACTGACTCATTTTTATTTTTATGGTTAGGTTTCAGTATTTATTTGGGGCACAAATAGCTTAGATGATGAAACGTAATGGTAGTTAACTCCCCTCAACAAATGAAAAGTGTCATTTAAGTAACCTATGACATATAATCTAAATATTAATGGCTTATATTAATATAATCTAAATTATCAATCTAAATATAAATAGCTTAGTTTGGATTCTTCCAGATCAAAACCTGAGCTAAGGATTCAAATGCAAGTAATTAATTTGGAAGTTATGGGGAATAGCTGTAGGGGAGTGAGGAACTGATACCAGGAAAGGAAGAGACCAGTAAAAGGTGAGGTATTAAACCATCTATTAAGGTGAGTGAATGGAGTTTAATCCTGCAGGGAAGAGCTGCAAAACTCACACTTCAGTTTAACTCCATGGTGGAGCAGTGGAGCTGGCATATTTATGTAGCAACTCCTGAGAGTCATAGGTGAGGGCTACTCTTAGGGGAATGAATTCCCTAATAACTCCTTCCTGCCCTGTGCTGGCCTGAGAGTGACTTTTGCACTTCTGGGAAATGGTGCCCTTAGGCACAGAGATGCAGATGTTGGCAGTTGGCAGTTATCTGGGAGTTCTAAAGGCTATGGGCAGGGCAAGGATAACTTCTGCTACCAAAGGAGATTTCTCCTTTTTCGTGTGCTAATTTCAGAGACCTATGTCTGACTACCAGATCATAACTGTGAAAGCAGTAATCAACTGAAATTTAGGTTAAATAAAAAAGAAACCGAATAGATAAATAAGATAAATAGATAAAAAAGATAAAAGAAAAATAGATAAAAAAGATAAAAAATAGATAAAAAAGAAACCTAATTTAGGTTAAATAAAAAAGAAACCATTCTGAAATGGGTGAAGGTAGGGAGAGGTATTGGGCATTTAAATTCTGGAGGAAATCCCATGACTTTTCCAAGACAGACTAATTTTCTATGGTTTTGGTTTGGTAGAGCTGCTCCCCATCCATATCACATCTCACTGCTTTCTGGAAGGGAACAACAACAACAAGAAAGCAATGATAGGAAGGGGAGGGACTCCACCAAACAAAAATCATGGAAAATAAGTCTCTTCTTCAGAAAGCCATGGACTTCCTACAGAATTTATATACCCAATGCCTTCACAAATACAAGTCAGAGTCCTTAAGAGTTGGTGGGGTGGGGCGTGGAGGTGGAGGGTGAAGGTGGGAGAAATCAATAACATTCTTGGAATGTTTTGTGTGTATGCTGTCATAATGACAGACACACTGGTTAGGATGTCCAGTGGATAGTGGAACCAGGGAAAAAATAAGAAAGAAAGAAAAGAGAAAGAAAGAAAGAAAGAAAGAAAGAAAGAAAGAAAGAAAGAGGAAAAGGAAAGAAAAGGAAAAACAAAGGAAAAGAAAAGAAAAGAAAAGAAAAGAAAAGAAAAGAAAAGAAAAGAAAAAATACATCTAAAAAGGTGAAATATTAACTGTATGGCCAAAAGATAGACCAGGATAGCTTAGCAGAATGGAAGTTACTCACCTGTACAGAAGAGAGCAGTATGAAGAGAATATAGTGGAGGACAGGTGCACTGCAGCACAAAAGGAAACTCATTACCTTGCCCATCTCTTTAGCCTCAACTCTTTCCTCTGCTTATCATTTCCAGCCACTCTTCCTTCCCTGTTCTAGATCAAGTATGTTAATTATGCTTCTACCTCAGGGCCTTTGCCCTTGCTGTTCCCGCTGCCTGAATCACTGTTCTAGATATTCTCAGTGCTCATTTTCTCACCTCCTGCAGGTCTTTGTTCAAATGGTAACTTCTGCAGAGGCCTTCTTTAACTCCCTTATTCGACTTCGTATTCTTCTGGCATCCCCTGTCCCTCATCCCTAGCTTATTTCCTCACAGTGCTTAGTACGTTCTAATATAATGTAATACAATGTAATTTGAAATGAATGTATTTTTAAGCATATGTCTTTCCCCACATGACTGAAGGTTGCGGGGATGTTTGGCTATCGTTTTCAATGTCGCATCCTTAGCACCAAGTTCGTTGCCTGTCATAAAGCAGGCCCTCAGTAAATATTTGCTAAATGAATGTTCTAATAGCAAGTAGTCGATTGTGAGCTTCTGGACAGTAGGGTATTCTTAGTGGAAAGGAAGTTGGACCTAATTAAAATTCAGCACATAAAACACAGGCAACAGATTTTAGGCCTTGAAATAGACACACTTGGATTTGAATCATACATGGCCTGAGGCAAAACAACCAATCTCTGAGCCTGTTTCGTCTTATGTAAAATAGACTTAATCATCCTTACTTCATAGGTTACTGTTAGGATTAATGAGGTAACAAATGCACTGTCAATTTGGTCTGCTTTGGATTCAAAAATTAGAGGTCATTAGTATAATTAATATTAATAATGGATCTGGCTAAGAATCATTTGTTGACGTTTCTATTTTGGTTCTTCCCAAACAATCCCTTTTGTTGGTTTTTGAGGTCCTGTGTTACAGAGTTTATTGATTCTGGAAAGGCTGAGTTGTGCCAATCATCAGGAATGCTTCTTGTAGCATTCGGCCAAGGACTGTTATATAATGAGCACCATGATAAAGACTTTAGGCGAAGGATCCCTGGGCAGGGCCTGTCTCCTGTGTTTGCTAATGTTTACAAGGTGTGATGTTGGGGAAGTTTACAGTTTCAGGTCAACAGTGATCTTCCTGTCTTTCAACCTCTCTGCTCCTCGCCCAGCTCTGAGCAAGATGACTTTCCCTCTCAGACTTAGATGGCTGCAGAAACATGAGCCATGTGAAAGCTCAGTCTTCCTGCAAGCAAGCAGGCAGGTTCCTAGCACTCTCTGAGGTGGAAGTCATTCTCTAGCGCTACCAAATCCTTTTTGGACTGTGGAGTAGTTGTTTTGGTTTCCAAGTCCTGCTCGACTCCAGTGAACAAATACCTGGCTTCTCATCAATAACATTCTTAGTTAGGCAAACAGGTGGCAATGTCAGTAGGAACTAAAAAAAAAAAAAAAAAAAAAAGTGTGGTGGTAAAAACCTTGCCTTTGGAAACATAATTGCAGTTGCACTGGTGCTGCCTTACTTAGACATCCCGGGACACTGTGTGCCACTGTACTGAAATTGACCTTCGATAAAACTGGCCCTGGCAGCTAGCAGTCAAATTTGAAATGTTTCAGGCAGTAGAGCTGCTTTGGAATCTCTCCCACATACCAATACATCTCTTGATCTTGAGAAAACATTTCCCGATATTCAGGAACTTTTCCATTGTTCCTTGCAATGTCCCCCAGAGGACAAATAGGCTTTCCTAGACCTCTTGACGCCCACATAACCTTCTCATAGTAAGCACTGGCTGCTCAGAAGGAAACTGCATTCACTGGGGAATGTGATTCGAACACTTGTTCCATAGACGGTTAGCTTTTCTAAAATTCGGGGGGTGAAGAAAGGGCCTGAGAATGTTGCTGCCTTGAGTGGGAGTTTTGTGCATGGAGTTCTTTCCTGCTATGTCATCATAGTGATGTTGTCAACATAACATTGTCCCTAATGCATTCTGGAGCTAACTGCTACTGAAAGAGTTAAATTTTACATAAACCCTGAGTAATTGTGGAACCTGTGTTAACTACCTATCTCATCGGCCAACAGACTCTTCTTAAAGTTAAGCATTCTTGAAGACATGGTATGATCTAATATAATATTATCAGATTTCCCAATTCTAAACAGTCATTTTCCCACAGTATGTTCTTGAACACTAACTCTGTGAGATGCCCCATGAAAAAGAAGGTTTGCTAAAGCCTAGTGGCTTTAGAAGTTCTGTATAATCGAACCCCCTCTTGTAGACTTGTCATGTATATTAGCACATTAAATGACCTGAAAATGAAAAGGGCTACCAAAAATCCATTTGTTTCACTTGGCTTATTCTGGAATTTGCCAAATTTATTTGACCACCATTCTCTTTTTCCTTTGTTAAATCTGGTAACACTCTGTGGAACTAGCAAATATTCCAGGAAAATTAGCTTGGGCGACTCTGTCCTAAATACAATAAACATAACTAAATGTTGTTCAGAAGTTAGAGTTCTCAAAACCACAGCCTTTACACATTTTCTGTAAAGGGACATGAAGTAAATATTTTAGACTTTGTGTGACATGTGATCTCTGTCAAAACTACTCAACTCTGGTCAAGTGTGAAATTAGCCACAGACAGTACCTAAACACATGGGTATGGCTATATTCCAATAAAACTTTATTTATAAAAATGGACAGCAGCCTCAATCTGGGCCAGGGGCTGCAGTTTGCAAACCCTTGTTTTAGAGTAGGCAACCACCTCTCATTCACAATTCAGTTATATGGTACCTTGAGAGTACATATAAGATAAAAAAAGCTTGTGGTGATTTTGTTCTACAGCCAAGTCTGGTCTACATTAACTTTCAGAAGACCAGAGTTTAGTTCACTCAGGTCAGTGTCTAAAGTTCTTCCCATGGTTCTCACAATCAAGATGAACTGGTATCCTCAGAAGTGGTCCAGAACCAGTCTGCTCTTGTTAACTAAGGAAACAAGTAGAAGGCCCTGCTGCCTTGATACTTTGCTTTAATTCTCCTCAAGTGGCTAACTAGAAATTTCTTAGTGAAAAGGGAGGAGATTTACCAGCAGGACTCCAAACTTCCTTTTGGAGGTTCAGTAAAACAGGGAGGTGTTTAGGAAAGGAAATCTGCCATAAGTGCTAGAAAAGACCAAACCTGTGGTTATTTTAAGTCAAGCCCTACTGCAGAATTAACAGTCTCCATTATGCACAAGGGACCACCCACCCATGGAGCATCCAAAGATAATAATCTATGAGAAAGGAGACCACAAAAATGCGGATGCTGAATTTCTGGCAGGACCTTGTTGTTCATGTTTAAAGAAGTGATTGTCCCTTAGATACCAAGGCCATTTCACTAGCTTTCTGCTGGCAACGTTTTTGTTTATTGATGCTTTATCTTTGTGTAGCTCTGTTTTTAACCCTTTCCAGTGCAAGCATTTTAAAATTTTTTAAATTTTTTTAAAAAATATTTATTTATTTTTGAGAGAGAGAAAGAGACAGAGCACAAGCAGGGGAGGGGCAGAGAGAGAGGGAGACACAGAATCCCAAGCAGGCTCCAGGCTCTGAGCTGTCAGCACAGAGCCCAATGCGGGACTTGAACTCATAGACCATGAGATCATGACCTGAGCAGAAGTCGGACACTTAACTGACTGAGCCACCCAGACACCCCTCCAGTGCAAGCATTTTGATTCCCCTGTAGTATCAAAGGAAAAATGTTAAAGGGGGGCAAGGGTCAGGGGGAGCTTTACAAAAAGCCTCTAGACTAACAGCAGAATAGAATTGTAGTACTGGGAGCAATCTAAAAAAACCTAATCTGACTACGATAAAAAGGTCAACTAGGCCTCTTGCCCAAAATACCAAATGGTCAGTGACTGGGTGTGAGAAACCGGTTTCCTGAGTCATGCTGAAGGCTGTTCAAAAGACAGAATTCTGGGAACTGCTGTCCTGGACCTTATGAAGGTTCTATTATCAAGTCCCTTGGTGGGTTTCTGTTCCCAGCATGGATGACAGGCACATATCCCAAGGTGGGGAATATCATGGACAGCAAGCCACATTTCTTTCTACTCTATTGTAAATTATGTGCATACTTTAAAAACAGTTAAGGCTTAGGTACTAGGATGCATACATTCTCAAGTACCCAGGGCATTTTGGCTATACCTAGACTGGAAAGGAAAGTCTGGCTATGCCTGCAAAACTAATGATCTGTAACCTCCAGCATGAGTTGATGTACACTGTAGGGAGATAGTGCTGTTGGGACTTTGTAAAGAGTAAGTTTTGAGTGCAGGTCCCTGGGTTAGAAACAGGAAATGGAGAGGTTTTTGTTTGTCTCCTACTTGGATCACAGAGACTAATGTTTGGGCTTTCTCCAGGCAGAGGCCAAGAGGAAATTTTTCACAAAAACATTTATCAAACTTGGACTCCAAACAATGTTAATTCAAGGTTTACAGTTGGGGAGAATGACTTTCTTTCATTTGACCTTCAGCATTATGAAAGTTCAAGGAAAACCAGTATAACTTAGCACCCTGATAATTTTATGAGCCTCAGTAGCCCAAGATTGCGTGCTGGCAGGAAAGCTGTTTTTCCTTGAGATGTTGGCATGTTTGAAGTGTCTACTCAAGTAAGCTTAAGGCAGCAAGTATCTACAGTGTATGGATTGTCCTGGTGACCTTGTGAGAGATACATTGGGAATAGAGCATGAGGAGATTGGCAGGTAGGGCTCTAAGCTAAGCCCCAGCTAGGAACCTGGGGGTAATGAGCCAGCAACAGTGGGACATTAATATCAGTGGGACCCCATCTTGACCATAGGCTACAGAAGTCTGGGAAAGTTTTGGCTATATGTGGCAATATTAAATTTTAAATTCCCCATAGAAATTTTAAAGCACTTTTCCCAAGTAAAATAGAAACTTTAACTTTCTGCAAGTCATGATTCATAGACTGTTGTTAAGCAACCACCAAAAAACCCACTAAACTAAAACTTAAATATCTTTATGAGATCAGTCTCAGGGAAGTATGTTTTGTCTGGTCTCGTGTGTTTGTTCAGTATAGAAAATATCCTGTGGTTAATGTTCCTCTCCTCACATTGAGTCCTTCCCCCAAACCCCCAAAAAAACTTTGTTATAAGAGCAACACTGGCTGTACATGAGGCTTATAGCACTGGAAATATATTAAAATATAGGGAAATATTGTCTTGCTCAACCAGAGTGAGAATATTAAGTTCTCCAACTCCAGCAATTCAGAACATGGCATCAATACTATATGCAAATAAATGGTACTATATATTTTCCTTTTAACTGCAAATAGCAGTCATTTCGTAAGGTTAAACTCTGAAATGGATCTTCTGTTAAATGTTCAAGATAATTTCTTTCCAAAGTAAATAATCACGCTTTGCCCAGGTAGTGGATCTCTATTCCCACTAGGTGTTTTATATATCACTCCTTCCCCTCTCTAGTTCAGTCCCCCACATACTTGGAATGGCTTGTCCTTGAAATCTTTATGATACCTCTTGATCCATTCAAGGGTTATTATGGCTGTTTTTTGGCCTTCTCTCCCAGGTGGAGAAGCTTCCCAGCTAAATCTGTCTTTCCATGTTTGCATCTATAGCTCATACTATATTATTAGTGTCCACATCTGCCCTCACCAACACACCAAGCTCCGGGAGCTGCACGTGATCAGGAGGCTGACTGTGTGTCTATCAGGTGACAGATCTGGGAGATCCAGCCCTGATGAAAGGCTCTCAGCAGCGAGGATGAACTTTCACATTTGAGATCAGTTTTCAAAGGTGGAAGGCATGGGTGTGCCCCTGATGCTGCCACAGTTCTCATGCTCATAGAAACCTGGGCTTGCCTGGGCCATAAACCCCGACAGGAATGCAAATACCACACATTCCAAGGCCTGTCATCTTCCCTTGGCTTTGGGTTATGCAATTGGTGCTCAAGACTGGCCTCAACCCTGCTCTCCAGACAAAGGAGTCTTAACTCAGGGTCCTTTGAACAGCCACATGGATCTATTCCTCCCCACTTTTGGTCACATTGTCACTAGCTGAAATGTCCTTTCAAATATACTTACCCAACTTCCATCCTCCCTCCAAATGCTGATTCCAGTTCTACTTCCTTTGTAAGTCCTTTCCCATACGTGCTACCCACAGGGGTCTCACCATCTTGGAACATAACTGCATTTGCTGTCTGGTGCATGTGAAGGGTCTCTAAGTTCTCATTCTGTTGGTTACTTGTTTAGTTTCTACTCCTGCACCTTCATTTGTGCTTTTTAGTGATTATGGTTTATTTTCACAGCTAGGTTGTAAAAAAAAAAGTCAACTTATGGGTTGTTCTTCTGGGTTTAAAAAGTTCCTTGAGATCCCATTCTACTGATCAGAGCATTCAGTATGATTTGGGCACAGAGTAGATGGTCAATGAACATAATTAGTGAATGGTAGCCACTGTGTTTCATACCATGTGGTTGGAAGAGAGAAATCCTAGATGTTCCTTTTGTAAGAGTTTGCTAATTTCTTAGAATTAACTGCTACTTTAGCACCATGTGAGGCAAATGGGACAAAGTCATTGGTCATAATCCACTAATTAATTCTTTCAGCAAACAGTGTGCTAAGTATTGTGTCATTACTGACCGACAGAGTTTTGCTGACAAGCCCTAACAGATCTGACTTCCCAGTTCTCACTTCTTTTAATCATGGGCAAGTTGTCCCACTTGGTGACACCTCAGCTTCTCTCTTTCTCTTTTGTCTCTTTAAATCTTTGTGTGTGTGTGTGTGTGTGTGTGCGCGCACACATGTGTGCATTCATTAAGAAATGCAAATGATATAACGTAAATCACAGTTTTGTTTTGTTTTGTTTTTAAAGCATTTTATGAGCTGCAAACATTTCTTGAATCCCTTCTCTCTATCGGTCTTTATGGAAATACAAATATGAGAATTTTTAAATCTGTAAATTCAAGGAAACCCCTCTTATAAAGTAAGAATTTTCACCTTTGCTTATACCATATACTTATGTTTGCTTGTTAGTGTTTTTATTGTAATCCATGTAAATTAATGCCACTCCATAATGCCTTTTTTTTTACTTCCAGGAAAGCAGCTTAATTCACTGATAACTATTATGATTAACCTTTGTGTTTTAAAAATGTAAGCACCTGGTAAGAATGGAAATGTGTATTCCTTGTTTGTCAGTATCAACTAAAGCATATCTATGGTCCGATAATTCCATTTTTCAGTATACATTAAGCAGAAATGTACATATATTCACCAAAACACATGTCCTACAATGTTCATGGCAGCTTTATTTATAATACTGTAAACTGGAAATTTACTTAAATGCTCATCATCAGTAGAATGGAAAAATAAATTGTGGTCTATTCACACAATAAGATATTGCACAGCACTGAGGATAAAGAAACTATAACACAGGCAGTCTGCATGAATATCACAAACATAATGTTGGATAAAAAGAGGTAGGCACAAAACAGTACATACTCTATGACTGCATTCATCTGAAATACAAATAAAGGTAGGTTCGCCCACACTAAGAGGTTACACTTAGTGGGAAAGGAGATAGTGACTGAAAGGCATACAAGAACGGGCTTCTAGGTGCATGGGTTCTGGTAATATTCTGTTTCTCGATTTGCTGCTGGCTACACAGGTATACTCAATTGTGTAAGTCCATTGAGCAGTGAATTTATCATATGGGAATTTTCCTATATGTGTATTATATTTGAATAAAAATTTAAAAATCTTCAGATAGGTCTGGATAACCATTTAGTTGGACCTGCTCAGCATTCACTGGCAGGAAATGTAGCTCTTCCTCTTCTGCCTACCCATGTTGATATCTCAGTCACAGAAATAATTCACATCATCTATATTTCATTAGGACTCCTCGAGGAAGAAATGGCTTATAGTCTCTCTGATCACTCCAGTGGATTGCTTTGAATTCACTTCTTGGCTTCTATTAGTAGCTGTTTCAGGATTGCTTGCTTTGTGTTTTATTTTTTTTCCTCTTCTCCATTTGTTAATTTTTAAAAAATGGTCTCTCTTCTTCAAGTCTATTCTTTTTTTTTTAATCCTTGACTGTTGTCAAGATGCATTTTTGTCCTTTGTTTTATTTGGGCTTTTCTTATTTTTAGATTATCACCTTTCCATTATCAGCCATTTCTCTGGCAATTAAAAGTGTTCTACATAATTGCCTTATGAATGGCACTACCAGGTGCTGGATACAGTCCACCCAGCAGCTGAAGATTCTTGGCTGAAGGAACATGCGGCTTTCTTGTTAACAGTGTACATGAAGTACTGTTTCTGCATTCCTGCGCTTGGGCTTCTCTTTACCACACCTGTAGCCATTAGGTATGGTGTGACCCACATTGAAATCTTGCTCAGAGTTGTATTCATGGCCAGCATATGGTAGCCCAACATGCAGAGCCTCCTTCTCCCTGGGAAAGGGATCCAGGCAGATGGTTACTTCTAGTACCCCCTGCTTCGGTCTATTCATTATTTATTATCCCTTAATTACATCCTAGATCTGTCTTGTTTTAGTCAGTTAACTTAAAACAGACAGTGTCTCCACAATCAATCTAGTTATTATATTCAATAAACAATTATATTTCTACATAGTATGATATGTACAAAAAATCTTTTGCCATAATTATAGTAAGGGATTATAACCCATTGAGTAAAATAAGAATCTATGAACCCACAGAGATTATGTGTGTATACACACACACACACACACACACACACACACACACAGTAAAAACCTTGGTTTGCAAGCATAATTCATTCCAGAAAAATGCTTGTAATCCAAAGCACTCATATGTCAAAGCAGATTTCAAGAACCATTGGCTCAGTTGTGATCATGTGATATTCAGTGTTACATACTACTTGTATTGCAAGACGTTGCTTGTTTATCAAGCTAAAATTTATTAGAAATGTTCGCTCATCTTGCAGAGCACTCACAAAATGAGTTACTTGCAATCCAAGGTTTTACTGTATGTATGTATGTATACACACACACACACACACACACACACATAAGTACATAAATGAATAAGAAGAGAAAGTTCTTCCTTACAATGGGATGTCAATTAATAAATGTAAAATAAGCAATGGAGGTAGAAAAATCAGCATTTCACACACATTATAGTAGTAATGGATTCAGCCAAAACTTATCAGTGGATACTAAAACTCTTAAGTGAAAGTTTCCTGGGAAATGGTATTAATGTAATCTCAAAGTATCTCCCTACAGAGTACACATTGTTGAGAAAAAAAAAAGTTATTTTATTTTGGAAAACACTGGCAGACACCAGTTTAACCAAGTGTTCAAAACTTCACATCACCAATAATAAGACAAACCCCACCTGTGTGCCTTGTGAAGTGATGGGTTGAGGACAAAACACCAGCGTTTATCATGTTCTGCCCAAAATGCACAGATTGAATCTAATTAAGTAGTGTTTGATAAACCTAATTGAGAAGATCTGTTGTCCTCAAAAATGTCAAATATCTTAAAAGAGAAAGGTTGAGGAGCTTCTGGCAGGAATGTGGCTTTTATACCAAGCATCCTCAAAGAAGCAGGGATGGGTGGAAATTTGTTATGGAAGCAGCACTTACCATCCAGTATTCATAGGTAGCAGTGACCCTGATACGGTTCTAACCAGGTAGTCCCCTGGGCTACATGTGTGTCTTTATACACCCAGTCTCCATTGTTTTCCTTTTGTTTCCAAATGTGGATCTCTAAACTCTCAGCTGGTTCTGTGAGCTACCTTCTTTCCAGCAAATCAAATTTGGCCTTGGTTCCTAAATTTGGTGTGCCATGTTTGTTTGACAAGCCCCATAGATATCAGTGAGGGATCTGATGTTCACAGAGATAAATTACTACATAAGACAAGTATCTGTCTAAGCCAGAATTTAAATTCATTTTTATTGGCTTCAAAACCAGTTATTTTATTTTATACTACAGAGTCATTTTAAAAACATGTCTTTACTTTATTAATATTGTGGGATTTGTGAGTCGTACATCAATATGCTGAGTGGAGGAAGAGCATTATCAGTGTTCTACAGCCAAAATGCAATCGCCAGTTACCTCTTTGTTACCTCTGAGTACACTGAACTGACCGCTTTGTGGACATATGTCATTGTGATTTCTTTTACGCTTATGGAAAAAAAAATTCTCCTTGCTTTTCCTCCAGGTGACCTTGGATGGAGTATGTTGAGTGTTATTCTGTAGCTACAAATCCTTTGGCAATAAGATAAAGATGTTTCACGGTGGAAATTCTCTATTTGGCAGGGCTGCCTTGATATTTTGACACTAACTTATGTGAGGATGGTTTTTTTTCCTCAATGCAGAAAATAAATCATTAGTATCAGAAAAAGGAAAAGTGCCTTAGAATATGTTTGATCAAGAAACTGTGCTGTGTTTTTCTTTTTGTGTGAGAGTTTGTGTAGGTGTTTCTGACCCAAAGGTTTTTGACATTCTGATAACCTGCAGGATTGGAAAAGCTGCTTCTGAAAGAAAAGCATTGTGGAACTGTGAAGAATGCCTTATTCAGGTCTTAAGTGGCGCCATCTGTGTGTCTCTTAAAATGTGGGCGCCTTGAAAAGCTCTGTCCCTGAGAGAAAACATGGCTTCCCACGCACTGCCGAACAGCGGTGATGTTGTGTGAGGTGTTTTCCCTTGTGCCCACTGATATGGACCTTTGAGAGACTGCTTTACGGAGAAGGCAAATTTCATCAAGTTGCTGAAACTCTGGGAATAAGGATGTACTGAATGATAAAGAAAGCAGAATCCCAGCTGTCAAAGCAAGATGTCCAAATTAAAGTGGACAGGGCCATTCTTCCTTTGCATATAAATAGGTCAAACCGATCACCAAGATGCAGGAAGATTGCCTACATGACCACTGATGACAATTTTTTTTCAGGTGTATCTATCTTGTCTTCCTTATTCCTTTCAAATAAGATGAGGGTCAGAGGAGACTGTGGAAAAGCTGAATGTTATTCTAGGAACTGCCTGAAATCTTTCAAGGATGCTTCTCTTACTGCATAACTCAAA
This sequence comes from Leopardus geoffroyi, assembly GCF_018350155.1. Lineage (NCBI taxonomy): Eukaryota > Metazoa > Chordata > Mammalia > Carnivora > Felidae > Leopardus > Leopardus geoffroyi. Next base: position 140,970,834 of record NC_059328.1, read on the forward strand.
ATAGTTTTCATTTGTAATTTAAGACTATTTAAAAGTTTTTTCTTAATGTTTATTTTTGAGAGAGAAAGAGAGAGAGAGCACGAGTGGGGGTGGGACAGAGAGAAAGGGAGACACAGAATCCGAACCAGGCTCCAGGCTCTGAGCTGTCAGCACAGAACCCGACGGGGTCTCAAACTTACAAACCCTGAGATCATGACCTGAGCTGAAGTTAGACACTTAACTGACTGAGCCACCCGGGTGCCCCTCTAATTTAAGACTTTTTAATAATAAATTTATATATAAACCAACCTATGTAGCAAAGCCAAATCTCCCAAATTTAAATTTCATTTTTAAATAACATATGCATAGACATTAATAAAATTTAATCGTAATCGATGCTTCTTTTTTGCCTTTGCCCTAAAAATACCAAATTCTTATCAAAATAGTTTAGCCACCCTTAAAACCTAAAGATGAACAGATAACATAGGATATTTATTCTACTAATTTCAATTTGTTAATTTGAAAATGTGCAGGTGTCCCCAGAACATGTGTAATCCTACCAACTTTCCTGAATGTAAGTTCAGTAAGCATAATCTAATCGCCCTAGATGAAGAAAGCAAGTCCCTTCCAACTGTTTACAATAAGACCCTTGGTAGAATTTAATTTACAAAATTATAAATCTTGGTTTGTTATTAAGACACAATAAGTTGTCTCCTTTTGTCTGTGTTTTGGATTAGAAGCATTTAGAATACTTCGTCCTTGCTTAATGCCAAGAGCTTCCAGTATCTGTGTTTGCACACTGGGGTGGAACCCCTCAGCGAGTCTGCTCTTGCAGAGTTAGCCTGCCCTCCCAATTAGAGCCCCGCGCTTCCCAAGGCACATGGTGTCTGCATTGTTCATGTCTTTTGAAGCATTGCACAGTGTTTAGTGTGGTACTTAGCACTCAGCAGGTGCTCCATCTTGCCAATGACCAGCATTTACACACTTCCCACACTGATGGCAAAATGGGAAGTTGTCATATAGTCTCTTTCTGCTTGCTCTTCATGCTCAGTCTGGATGTTTGCGTGATCCAGTCAACCTTGAATTTCCACTCCTTAAATCTCTATCAACAGATTTCCTGGATTATCTTTATAAGCTTTGTCATTTGGGGCAAGGCACTAAACATTGTAGACCTCAGTTTTCTTGTCTATAAAACAAAATATTTGTACAGGATGATTTCTAAGCATTCTCTAGATTAAAATTCTAGGGTTTCATGGTATCCAAGGGCTGACCAGGTAGCTCCCTTAGCCTGGATGTCCCACTGGCATATTTAATTCAACAAGTCCAAACACCTTGTCTCTCCAACATCTTATTCTTGACCTGATTTCCTTTGATGGAATTGAAAGCTTTTTCCCTTTTTGAGTTCTCCTTTTCCTGTGTATTCATATCCAATCAGATATGGCTCATCAGCTTCTAACTGTATGCCTTGCTGGTTATACACATTTCCTTCCCATTAACAATAAGACTGTCCGATTTGAGACATCATGATTTCTTTCAATAGACCATTCATTCTCCTCACTTCTTTTCTTGCCTATTGAAAATGGCTGTATGCATTGCCACTGGATCATATGTCCAAATGATTACAGGGTTTCCTTTTGTGGATTTCTATTATCTACCTAGTTAAGCTGATGAATATTTGTATGCACTACCCATTGTAACAATGTCCCAAACTACCTTTCCAGGTATTTTCCTCCTCTTTTCAATAGGTCTATGATCTAGGTCCATGATATAGCCAAATAATACTCCATGCTGTTCCATAATACATACCCCATTTCCTTATTCCAGGCCTTTAGATGTGCCACTTACTCCAACTGAGGCTTTCTGTCATCTCTGCCTCTTCAATTTTGTCTGTCCTGTAACTATATCTGAATTGCCATTTTTTTCTATAAAAACTTCCAGATACATCAGATCAGTTGTGGTTACAATTTGCTTTGAATTGCCATAGTATTTTACATACTTCTATCATTATCTTCATCATGGGAATTTGTGTACCTGCCTCTATTAAAGCTTGTAAATACCCCTAAAGCTTGTTATTGTGTCATGTTCATCTCTTTATTCTTTGAGAATTCTTTTGTGGTATCATGAACCACAAATTCAAGAAGGTTTTGTCGAAGGAAATTGAATTTAAGTTTAAACATTTGTGTGAATGATGATTTGGTTGCAAATAATAGGTACCCATTTAAAATAGCTCAAGTAGAGAATAACTTTCTGAATAGGAATATATCATAGACCCCATGAGTGGACATATTTCTCCAACAATGTATATATTTCATTTTTTTTCTTTTTCTCTTTTAAGACTATCAGTTTGTTTAAACCCAGCATAATAAAACTTGAGTGGTAGCCTCTTTGTTCAAACTTCCAGCTAGAGTCTCTCAGTTCCAAACCAAATTCTCATAAAGAAATTTGATTAGCCCTTCAGTTAAGGGATCTAACCCTGACCCAATAAACTTTGGGCAGGGGATATAGTCTGACTTAGCCAGCTGCCCTCTCATTAAGAACATTTGAAGCAAACTCTGAGAAGGCGCCAGAGGCAGGGCAGTGGATCAATGTTAGTTATCAGAGAAAGGCAGCATGGGCCACCATACACCCTAGGAAGAGCCAGTCCAACGTTGAGGAATCTAAATTTTGATCCTGTACATATACAGGCTTTCAGAATTTTCCTAAACTTCATGTAGACTTGCAAAGAGACAACTGCACCTCTATCTTCCTTCCGTATGACCTATTGGGCCTTCCTGTCTTATTCTTCACTGTACGTTGTATCACTGTCCTAAGTTATTTGGTTATAGAAGAGATGGGTCTCCAAAAGACTTAATGTGGCTATTTGTACTTAAACATGGTACCATCTGAAATCAAATAGATAAACAGTGCATTACATTTTAGAGAGAATTGTATTCCCAAAAGAGGCACCAACATCTTTGTAAGAGATTGTTGTTAGAGATTATGACTGAGATTGAAAACAATTTTGTGATCCCAATCTTCTATAGGAAGATTCTTCTACAGGAAGCAGTCTGAGAAAGCTACACAGGTCCTCAAAAAGCCACATTTCCAATGCTGTCTCCATATGTGGCCAAGAATCATCATGAGAAACAAGACCCTTTCAGGAAGTGGACCAAGATCCCAGGGAGCAGACCCAGGGCTTCATCAAGGAGCATTCTCTGTGCCCAGGAACATGGTGCTTGCAAAGTTTGAATACCACAATTTCAGAATTCCTATAGGCCAGTGACTGCTGTGTTCCTCTTGTCTTCCCCTTCTTTGGTGAGACTATTTATTGTAGTTATTTTGTCCTTTATTCAACTACTGTGTATGTGTGATAATGGAGGCAGATAGCTCGTAATCTCTGGGTTGAAGGACCCCTCCCCCCATCTGGCCCTGATACATATAATATTATAAGATTTTAGACATTGAGCCTTTTCTATGACTAGATTTGAGTGGATTTAAGAGTATCTTTCATAGAGATGGGAGAATGTATTTTACTCAGGTTAAGGATAGAAACAAAAACTTGTGAGTAGATGGTAGAATGAGTAAGTCATCTAAGAAGCAGTATTGTTTATAGTTTTTTGCTGCCATTCCATACAGAAAGATAATTTCTCCCCACTTTTGGCTACTAGGCTTGGCCATGTATAAGAGTGAGAGCAACAGAATTCACTGCTGCCCAGAAGCTTTAAATGGTATCTCATGGATCTCCCACTGCTCTTTTTTCTCTGGATGTCCTGGATAGGAACTTCTTCTTCAATTTGGGTCCTGAAATGAAGACATCATGAGCATAGCCATTGTCACTCTGTGTAGGACAAGTAGTATGAGTGAGAAATAAACACTAGTTGCTATGAGCTATTGAGATTTGGGAATTTTATTTCAGCATAAAAGTTGATGGTACAACCTGGTTTACAAAGTAGCCTATAAATGTGATCTCTCTTCTCGATTTGCCACTTAAAAGAGTGCTAAAGCTCTAAAAATCCTAAGAGGTGAAACAATAAGCCACTCAGTAGTTTTAGATTTATTTTAGTCCTTCCTCTTCCTTCATTGTTGCTTCCTTTCTTCCTTCCCCCCTTCCTTCCTCCCCTTTTTGATAAAGGTATTTTGATAAAGGTATTTTGATAGAGGTATTTGATAAAGGTAAAGCACTGGTGTTATGTTATGTTATGTTATGTTATGTTATGTTATGTTATGTTATTTATTTTTAAAAGTTGACCCAATTCTTTTTTAAATTAATTTATTTTTTAAATGTTTATTTATTTGGGGGAGAGAGAGAGCATGCATACACACACATACACACACACACACACACACACACACACACACACGTGCAGGGAAGGGGCAGAGAGAGACAGACAGAGGATCCCAGGCAGGCTCTGTGTTGGGCTCTGTGCTGACAGCTCAAAGTTGGGAGCCTGCTTTAGATTCTGTGTCTCCCTCTCTCTCTGCCCCTCCCCTGCTCGTGCTCTCTCTCTCTCAAAAATAAATAAAGATTAATAAAAAAGAAAACCAATATATAAATATCTAACAGTTGAACTGTTCTGGTAGTAGAATAGAGAAGCAGGGTAGGTGAGGACTGCACATTTGTCCCTTGCTTCCTCACGGACTTCTCCCTGCATTTGATAATGCTTAAGGTACACCTTTTAAGTCCCTTCAGGGTAGAGTGTAAAGGAGGCTTAAGATCCAAGGAAGGAAAGTAATGTGCACACAGCTTCAGAACTTTTTTTGTGATGGGAGGCCATGAAGTACACTGGACTTAGAAATTAAGCAGACATAGGTTCATATCTCTGCTCTGCTACCTATTCAGTGTGACCTTGGGTTGCCTCTTCAACATCTCTATGTCTCTGTTCCTTCATCTGTAAAATGAGAGTAGTAAAACCTGCCTTACACAGCTGTTGCAAGGATTCAGTGCAGTAGTGTGTTTGCATGAAAAGTATTATTATTTTCTGCTCCTTGCCCTTGATCTTGTTCTCTTTACAACATACAGTGTTTTGCCAGATCCTTGGAAATTTAATGAGAAAAATAATTTTAAGATCACTTATCCACATCTTTATTTCATAAAGATAGGCACTGGCTTGTCCATGCTCCCACTGCTAGCACCAGAACCTGGCTTCACCTGTTCTCCATATGTATCAAACTGCTAGTGGAGTGAGTTTGAGGCTCTAAAGGTCTCTGGGTTTAGAGTTACATGGGAGTACTATGTGGCAATGAGAAAGAATGAATTATGGCCCTTTGGAGCAACATGGATGGAACTGGAGAGTGTCATGCTAAGTGAAATAAGCCATACAGAGAAAGACAGATACCATATGTTTTCACTCTTATGTGGATCCTGAGAAACTTAACAGAAACCCATGGGGGAGGGGAAGGGAAAAAAAAGGAAAAGAAAGGAGGTTAGAGTGAGAGAGAGCCAAAGCATAAGAGACTCTTAAAAACTGAGAACAAACTGAGGGTTGATGGGGGGGTGGGAGGGAGTGGAGGGTGGGTGATGGGTATTGAGGAGGGCACCTTTTGGGATGAGCACTGGGTGTTGTATGGAAACCAATTTGACAATCAATTTCAAAAATAAATAAATAAAATAAAATAAAATAAAAAAAAATAGAGTTGCATGAAGCCTCATGGTAGTTCCTGAAAGTCCCTCCTGTTGGACTGAGAAAATGGTACGTTTCATTTTCTTTCATTCCTTTGACATTCCAGGACTAAAATGTTTCCACTTAGCTCAGCAGAACCTTAGCAAAGCATATCAGAAACTAAGAACACCATACTTTGGGGTTCAATTTGTAATTGATTTTGAAGTACATAAAATGCTAGTGCGAAAGAGCCAGTTCCCCGTTTCCCTGAAGACTTTTCCTGCCCAACTGATGGACAGTTGGCACTATAAAATGAGGGGACAGAGAACAGCTACTTAAAGAATAGCCACCACGTCTTTTCTCTGGGTTACCTCCAGAAAATGGTTGTGCCTTTGACATCAAAGATTCCCCTGCCAGCAACAACGGGGGCTGGGAAAGAAACCTGCTGAGCAATGCAGCTCCGCCTGTCAGCTTTATTAAAAGGGTGCATCACTTACATGACTTGGGCCCCAGGTATGTCTCTGAACTGCAAGACTCCAGAGTCATGTAACAGCAAGATTTTACTCCCAAGGCACAAAGTGACAGCACTTGGGTGTGACCAATTAGGCATCACTTTGGCATTTCCCAACTTGCCATTTTAGTAAAGCCCTTTGGGGCCGAGAATTTTTTTTCAGAATGAAGCCACCTAAATCACAAATTCGCTAGAGGATGCAGACCCTGCCTGCCGGATCTTGGGATTTTTCTCTCCACAGGACCTAGTGCGATGCCCAGAAAGCTAGGGAAGTACTGGATTGAGTGCTGTTTGTCTGTTGAAGCACAGAAAACATTTAGGTCTTTTCTTTTAGTTTCGTTTCAGTCATGCTAGTATGGAAATAGGATTGAACATTTGGCATGGACATACAGGCCTAATTGATTCTTTTGTTCCATTTTGAAAGCTGGCTGGGGTCCTGATAACTGCTTGGTGATCTTCCCCTAGAACCAGAGATACTTACCTGGCACCCTTGGGCTGGAGTGATGTGTTTGCACTTCTGGCTCTTACAGCAGAGAGATGACGCTGGGTGTGGGGATGAGATGGTACAGGGTGGTACAGAGTGGGTGCCTGTGCTAGGAAAGGTCATGCAAGTGAACTAGGAGAGTGGCACAATGTTCCTCTTTGCTGGGGTTTTGCTGGCATCTCCAGTGATGAATGGCTTCCCTCAGGTTATCTGTCATCTTATCTTTGACCTCCATGGGTGAGGAAACTTTGTTTAGATTCCAAGCTGTTGCAAAGTGATGTGAATAGACAGTCTCAAAGGAAGTAGAGATTGCCAAGTTCTGCATTACAAGCAGGTATCAGTGCTTCCAGAGAAAGCCTAATAATAATTCTGGAAGAGTTCCAGTAATCTTTTGTTTAACTTTACTATTGAACTTACCTCAATAAGCCTTTGTCTTCTCTTTGGAAAATATAGGAAAATATTCATACCTTATTACTGGTTCTATCTGATAGACAGGGAGTGTTTAATAATTATTAGCTCCCTTCACACTCTACAAAATTGAAATGATCGCAGAAGGCTCGGCTGAACAGATTTTGGAAGGTACCCCATAGCAATTTCTTTTTAGATTGCTTTCTCTTTTTATTGTCTTTCCCCCTTTTTATTTCAGCATTATTTTATAATAGAATATGCTTTTATATGTTTTAAAAGTTATTCTTTCTTATAGCATCATTTGCTTTCAGAATATAGCACAGTTCCCCTGTCTAGAGGTTCTACTGAGTGCATTGAAATCCATAGTGCAGAGGATGTAAAAATTCTGGCTGCTTTACCTGGGCATCTATTTGCGCTGTATCAAAGGTTACAGAGATGTGGGCCTAGGCACCTGCAGGGTTAGAGGGATAGACAACACGGTAGAAGATAATAGGGACTGTGGGCCATGGGGTATGGTCCATAGTCTAGCATTTCACTGAAACTGAGTTTCTCAGTGTAGGGATTGCAGAATGCCAACAGAATCACATATGCACTTTTTTTTTTAATGTCATTTCCATGGACGTGTTAAATTAAAGTAGCTTCTGTGGATGAATCCCAGGAATCTGATTTTTCTTTTCAACTACTAATACGATTCTTGTGAATAAGATTTGAGAAAGAGTATGTATATCATATTGACATAAGAAGTGAGGATCCATTTGTTAATTTCCTAAATTACTGGGTTGCCTGCCTGTGGCTAACAAAATAGTATAGTGCTGGAGTCTCCAAGTAAAGTAGGGTTATGCCAGAGAAGGAACAGGAATTCATCTGGTAAACATGGTACATTTTCCTAGCATTTTAATTTTTTTTCAAGGATTGGGGAGAAAAGTGAAGGAATTTACAATAGTATTTTATGTTTTTTTAAAACACATACATTATGGAACAGGATATATGATTTACATGACTGACAGAAAAATGACTTCAAAGAAGTATAAAGCTTGTGGCAAGCTTTTTTAGACTTCTCCTCAGACATCCTGGTGTAGCCACTCAGTTCCCCTCCTTTAGGGACACTGCAGATAAAGAGTTAGACCCATTCTCATAGGAGATTTGGACAACAGCATCAGAAGTAACAGTAACTGATCTTTTGAAATGTATAGTAAAACATTTATTAATGAAAACACTCAGTTTTCCATATTCCTCATTTATTAGAAAAACAAAGGGGCGCCTGGGTGACTCAGTTGGTTAAGCTTCTGACTTCTGCTCAGGTCATGATCTCGCAGTTTGTGAGTTCAAGCCCTGCATCAGGCTCTGTGCTGACAGCTCAGAGCCTGGAGCCTGCTCCAGATTCTGTGTCTCCTTTTTCTCTCTGCCCCTCCCCTGCTCAAGCTCTGTCTCTCTGTCTCTCTCTGTCTCTCTGTCTCTCTCTCTCTCTCTCTCAAAAATAAATAAAAATTTAAAAAGCAAATATCAGGTGCCTAAATCAATGACAGATTTTTTAAAGTTTATTTATTTATTTTGAGAGAGAGAGAATACAAGCACAAGTCAGGGAGGGACAGAGAGGGAGAGACAGAAAATCCCAAGCAGTCTCTGTGCTGCCCACTTAGAGTCTGACACGGGGCTCAAACTCACGAACCACGAGATCATGACCTGAGATGCAATCGAGAATCGGACACTTAACTGACTGAGCCACCCAGATGCCCTTCAATAACAGATTTTTAAAATTTACCTTTTTGAGTATGCCTGGGAGACAGTGAGATTCAATCCGGTATCATCTGTCTTCTACACCTGTAGCATTTCCCAAAGGTAGCAGAGACTCCTGCAGATGACCCTGGCAATGTAGAGTCCTCATTCAAACTAGAAGCCTCTCTCTCTTTTCAACTGGTAATCCTTCGCCAAGTTTTGGGAGTCTCTTAAGTAATTTTAAATGATCTCCTCCATTTTGAAGAGATCATTTTAAATGTAAATCTAATGTCTTTGCACCCACTTTCGTAATTTCTAGCATCCACACAGTATAGCACAGACTACATGATATTGTATGTGCTATTGTTCCTTACCTTTCTAGGCTCACTTTCTATTGGTGTCCTGTGTGTCCCTGTTTTCTAACTGTGCTAAATCATTTGCAGAGCCTCAAATATACCATGAACTTTCATAGTTCTTTACCATTGCATGGGCTGTTCCCCACTCAGTGTACCTTTCTCATCAATAAACTCAAATTGCCTTCCCTCTGAAGCTTTTTTGATGTCACCCTCCCACCCCTAGCTCATAGTAGCAGGTCCTGCTACTTGTCCCCTTTACACCATAAGAATGATTGTTTCACAGGAACACTCTGTATTCTAAATTTTTATTACTAAGTAACACCTATTTTGCTGCAAGTTTCCTGAAGGTATTATCACCTAGAATTCACCTTTCTATTATTAAAAGGGAGCCCAGTGACTAGCATTTAAGAGATGCCCCCAAATATTGATTTAATAAAAACTGAAATGTGCTAATTATTTTAAACCTACACATACAAGAAGATAGAATTTCATGTTGTTAAAATATAAGACAGACATGGTCTTTTGGAAACAGACTGAGTTAGGTTTTAATTTTACATTTTCTGAACACTAGCTTTGTGATCTGAGACACCTACTTAACCTTTCTGAGTCTGTTACCTCATCTATAAAATTTTTTAAAATAATACATACTTCATAATGCTTTACAGTGAAGATAAATAACATACTTTTAAAATCTAACACATTTGCCACAATAGTCAATAAATGTTAGTTTCTTTCCTTCCCCTTTCCAAAAGCTTTAATAATAATAATAATAATAAAAAAAGGTTTTTGTTTGTTTAATCCCAAGTCAACCAGAAAATTAAATTAAATGGGAACCCCAACCCCTAATTCTCAAAACATTGTGGCTAATTGCTAATGCTGTGTTCTGATAAACAACAAAGGCCAAAGGTCAGTGTTTGTGCTGCCGTGGATTTGGAACTGCTGAGTCCCAGACCCAAGTTCTTTATGACACACAGGAGCATCCTTATCCACTGTCCAGCAAGCTTCTCATATTTTCTGTAATCTGGCCCAGATCCCAGAGCTCACAAAATAGGTACAATAATTAAGCCTGTGAGAAATCGGTAATATTTCAACTGTATCCATGTAAAAATGACGTTGCACAGCTGGCTTGGTAACCGTGATACACTGGGAAATTTCTTCATCCAACATGTTTTGGAACCCACTTTCACTGTAGGGACAGGAAGAGCCGGTCAGAATGGAATGACATTAATCTTGAGCATGTGAGCACACCATGTCGTTCAGAAGTTGGAAATTCTCCACACACAGACACTTAAATTACTTTTCTTATGTGTCAGCAGAGGCTGTGTTTTGGTCTGTTTCATTTTGAAACAGAGAAACTTTATGTTTCCAAAGAATATATGAATTTCCAAGGATTCTCTGACCATGTTGTTTTCTTGATGGGGTTGGAAACGTGTGTGAGAACTTCAGGCAAGCAGGACCCATTTGAAATGGGAGCTCTGGGCTCTGAACCTTAGTTGGAAAGCTGAACACTTAGGTCATTATGCATCCAGCGTCTAGTAACTTGATGAGATTGTTTAAAGGTAATGGGCTTCTATTTTAAAGAACAGACTGACAATATTTTTTGCAGATGAGGATTATGAGCAATCTAGATAAGCTATAAACTGGCAAAAAATTTACTAAGCTAATATTTAACTACAGGAAGTGAGGCCAATGGCAATGGAAAGATGATCAAAATATATATATATACTTGTCATTTCAGCCTATTTGGCCCCAACATTTGGGCCTCATAGCAATTTTGAATGAAGGGAGACTGTTCACACTTTTCTTATGGATTAGTTCAGAAGTGAACATAGATGGTCACTATTTTGCCTTAAGAACGTGACCTACTGTTGTATGTTTCTAGGGAATGATAGAGGCATGGTCCAAATGCCAGAAACTTCATTATGCAATGAAAACTGATTTCTTATAATGCAGGAGAAGCTGGGACTTTGATTCAAAGACCTTTTTTTGTGGAGACATATACAAACTATAAGGGAACTTTCCCCCAAGTTGTGCACACTCTACCAAAAGTGAGAATAGTGCTCCCAACTTGATTGTTCCTTAACTTTAAAAAAAAAAAAGTGACTTGTTGACCATATAAACTTATCAAGTATCCTAGGTTTTATTTATTTACTTTTCTGATGATGATGATGACTTTTTTTTCTACAAAGAACTGAGTGTTTCCTGTTGAGAAATTTTTATGTTTGTCTTGCCAGTAATTCTTTGAGTTTAAATGTTATAATTAAATGTTGGGAAGGAAAGGGAAAAGGGTTAAACCAGAGAGAAAACTCTTTGCTGCTTTGCAGCTGACTCTCTGACTGCAGAGAAAGGTTTTACTCTCAAAAGATTGCTCATGTATGGTGCCCTGGTAACATACATACTGTTGGTTTCATTTTATTGAGCAGTAGCATTTATCTCTTTCTACTTTCCATCTCTAGATGCTTTACATTCACAAAATCATATAACTAAACACTGAGCTGAGGCAAAAGGGGGCTGCTTCTATGCATGCCCCTTCCTAGACCTCCATCATTGACAGAAATATGTCCCCTATATTTATTTTTTATAAAATTATAACATATATGCAAAATAAAAAATAGGAAAAAAAGTCTTAAAATGAAAAATTAAAAAATATCTCCCCCTTCCACCACCTATAGCCTTACTCTTTTACTCTTTCTAATCTTGTTTTCTATGGTTCTATTCTCGACACTAAATTACATATTTGAAACTTGATTGTTAACTTGTCAATCTTAGACCTTATATATTTAACTCTCAAATAATGGAAGATGAAAAATATAGTCCAATTTCCATCTCTTTTTTTCGTTCTCCATCTGTTATTTTTTTTTACCCCATTCTTCTGGGGGTTAACTTTACAACTGTTAAACAATACACACTTGACCCATCAACTTTTGGTGGAACTATTGACTTCACACTCTTTTAGGTGAGAAAATAAATGCGTGAGTGTCTCCTACTTCTCTTCCTCCAAAAATTGGTTGGTTTTACCTTTGATTTTTCATTGCCAAAATTTATTTCATGCATTTTTCCCTGTAACTCTAATGAAATTTTCTACTTTAAATTGATTGAACACCAATAAGCAGGATTCACAATTACATGTATTGCAAGAACCAAATAGTATGATTATGCTCATAGAGAAATAACATAATCCCGTGTTATTAAGCTCTTTGATGGAATGATGATATTACATGTTGCATTTCTTCAAATGGAGAGTTTCTTACTCTATATGCCATAATTGGTATAAAGTCATGCCAAATCGTATTTAACTTCATATTTATAGGGCCCTACTTTTCTTGCACAGCTTTTTGGGTTTTTTTTGTTTGTTTTGTTTTGTTTTTCACACAGGAGATGGGTAAGAACAATTTGCCTAAGGTATTCCTTAGACATTCCATTAACAATTGCACTGATTACAGCCCATCTCTGCTTTCTGGCTTTGGTATCAGCTGGATCTGCTGGGCACCACCAAGAGAAGGTAGCTGCCTCTCCCAGTGTCACCAAAGTCTGTGCATCTTCGGGATACAGTTTTCTCTGTTGGGATCTGATCATCAGTATCATCCCATTTACATTCTTTCTTTTTAGAAGGAATTTCTAATCCATTGATGGTCTTATATTGTCTAGATTCTCCTAAGAAAGCAAGCCAATAGGATATCTGTATATTTGTCTATGTCTATATATTTATATCCCTATTTCTCTTCCTTAGTCTTTTTTTTTAACGCTTATTCATTTTTGAGAGACAGAGAGAGACAGAACACGAGTGGGGGAGGGGCAGAGGGAGAGGGAGACACAGAATCTGAAGCAGGCTCCAGGCTCTGAGCTGTCAGCCCAGAGCCCAATGCGGGGCTGGAACTCACGAGCCTTGAGATCATGACCTGAGCCGAAGTCAGATGCTTAACCCACTGAACCACCTAGGCACCCCCTTAGTCTTTCTTTCCTCCTTCCTTCCTTCTTTCCTCTCTCCCTCCCTCCTTTCTTTTCTTTTCTTTTCTTTTTTCTTTTCTTTTCTTTTCTCTTTTATTTTCTTTTCTTTTCTTTTCTCTGTCTTTCCTTCAGTCTTCCTCTTTCTTTCTTTCTTTCTTTCTTTCTTTCTTTCTTTCTTCAGAATTGGCTCATGTGATTACAAAGACTGAGAAGTCCCAAGATCTATAGTCAGCAAGCTGGAAAACCAGAACCAATGATGTAAGTTTCAGTTCAAGTCCAAAGGCTTGAGAACCAGGAAAGCCAATGTTTTAAGTTCTGGTGCAAGTCCAAAGACAGAAGACCAAAGTCTCATCTTGGAGATAGACAGTGACTTCTCATTTACTCAGGTTTTTGTTCTATTCAGGTCTTCAATAGACTGAATGAGGGCCACTCATGTTACAGAAGGCAATCTTCTTTTTTTTTTTTATATGAAATTTATTGTCAAATTGGTTTCCATACAACACCCAGTGTTCATCCCAACAGGTGCCCTCCTCAATACCCATCACCCACCCACCCCTCCCTCCCTCCTACCCCCCATAAACCCTCAGTTTGTTCTCAGTTTTTAAGAGTCTCTTATGTTTTGGCTCCCTCCCTCTCTAACCATTTTTTTCCTTCCCCTCCCCCATGGTCTTCTGTTAAGTTTCTCAGGATCCACATAGGAGTGAAAACATATGGAATCTTTCCTTCTCTGTATGACTTATTTCACTTAGCATAATATTCTCCAGTCCCATCCACGTTGCTACAAAAGGCTATATTTCATCCTTTCTCATTGCCATGTAGTATTCCATGCAATCCTCTTTTTTTAAACAAATTAAAAAAAATTTTTTTTCTTGTTTTTTAAACATTTATTTATTTATTTTCAAGAGACAGAGATAGAGTGTGAGTGGGGGAGGGCCAGAGAGAGAGGGAGATACAGAATCCAAAGCAGGCTCCAGGCTCTGAGCTGTAAGCTCAGAGCCGGATGCAGGGCTCAAACCCATGAACCTTGAAATCATGACCTGAGCCAAAGTCAGACACTTAACTGCTTAACAGACTGAGCCACCTAGGAGCTCCAAGAGGGCAATCTTCTTGACTCAGTCTACCAATTCAAATGTTAATGCCATCCCCCAAACACCCTCACTGACACACCCAGAATAATGTTTAACATACGTGGGCACCTCCTAGCCCAACAAAGTTGACACACATAAAATTAACCATCACAGATCGCTTTTTCATTTTCAGTTCCATTATATACTTTATGAAATTTCCATGGATTTCAGAAAAGAAGTAAACACAGTCCATCCTTTTGAACGAGAGCTATTGTTGGCTTCCTGGTGCTAGCATGATTACTAACATGGTGACTTATTTTCTGGATATTGTCTGCTGGTGTTCAGCCCACTCTCCCCTTTGTGCCCTTGCCTGTATCGAGGGGTCTGGATGGCAGAGACTACATTCCACAGACTATCTTGCTGACTGGTTCCAATTAAGTTTTGCCAGTAGGAAGTATTTCAGTGGGACTGCAAGAACAGCTGTAATGGAGACATCTTTCTGCTTATGGTTCCAGCAGGAGCTGTGACCAAAAAGTACAGGTGACTGTGGGTGACTATGACCTCCAACAGTGTCAGTGGGTCTGGGAACTGCAGGAGGCAGCAGTGGGGATGACAGGTGACCACAGGCTCTAGTGGCATTGGTGGCAACCTCAGCAGCAATGCGTACTTCTGGACTCTATCTGGTGCCCTTCCCCCCTTTACTCTTTCACCCAATCAAAATTTTATAACCAATTTCTTGTATTAAATTCACCTCTGATTGCAATTTTCAGAGCATCTCTCTTTTTCTGACTGGAGTATGACTGATACATTCACTAACATTAACTTTCTGTCTTTCTTTGAGATGATGTGATGAATCTTTAAGCATCAGCTCAAAAGGAAAATTAAGATAACAGATAATCTCTCTTTCATTTAATGGTGGCTATTTTCGACTCACATTAATCTGAAGTAAATATTTGTATACCCACTTTATGGATATATTTGGGTATATTTATATTTGGATATATTTGGATATACTTGAGTATATTTATTTGGTCAAAATCACAGTACAAACTCACTTCCAAATCAAATTCTGCTCTTTTAATGTGGGAAAATCTATTGATATTTGATACAAATCCTAACAAGTTGAGATGGTATATGAATAGCTGGAAGTCCCCTCCACACTCAAATTTCCTTTATTAAATGAGCTCTAGTCACTTTATATTCTTAACTTTGAAAAGATATGGGTCTTTGATTAAAATAGTCGAGAATTCAGTGGAACTCTTCAATGCAGACAATTCAGGTGGTAGGTATGCTGGTTATTCTAATAGTTTTCAGTCATTAATTTTTTTTTTAATTTATAAAATTTTTTTAAATGTTTATTCATTTTTGAGAGATAGAGAGAGACAGAGTGTGAGTGGGGGAGGGCCAGAGAGACAGGGAGACACAGAATCTGAAACAGGCTCCAGACTCTGAGCTGTCAGCACAGAGCTGCACAAACTCACAGACTGCAAGATCATGACCTGAGTTGAAGTTGGACGCTTAACCCACTAAGCCACCCAGGCGCCCCAGTCATTAGTATCTTTTAATAGCATAGTTTATATGTTTATGGTCAGAATACTGGATTGAAAAAAAAGAAAACCTTAAAGGATTTTCCATTAAAAAAATAGCATTAAGGGAAAGGAAAAGGAGGATCCTCTCACATATCATCACACAATAGCACCACTGCATGCGACCGAAATTAAGAAGCAAGATTTTGCCTGCTTGTAGATTTCAGATAATAAAGACAGGCCTGAGACCTTGCTCATGTTGAGCAAGATGACATTTCCTAACTGAATATCCTCTCACCAACAAGGGAAGAAGAGGATCAGGGTAGGAAAGTTTTATTTGTTGCGAAGGTTTTTGGAAAAGTCATTCCAGGAAATTACCAACCATGTCTTCTAGTTCTCAGCATTTCATGTGACAGATTTTATGGACTACTACCTTCCCTTTGGACAGCATTGTGCCAGCAAAGTTGCTCTAAAGTACAGAGCTCTTACAAATGTGTAAAAGAATAACACATTTAAAACATTTGCCTCCCTCTACACATAGCTATATAACCCAGCCCTGAGAGAAATTGACCTCGGCTCAGGGGTGTAATGATGTTTTCATGCATGCTTGGTTGCCTTTGCTATTTCTCTGCTCCTTGACAATCTTCCCCTCATGAGAAAAAGAGAGACTGAGTTAAGTAATTAGAAATGCAGAGTGAACATCTACTGCTGTCCTCTGAGAAGAACACTAAGCCCAGGAGTCATTGCTCTTGGGGGCTGACCATGGAGCTTCGAGAATTTTCACTTCCCAACACATACTTCTACGGTAATACTCCACCAACTACCTCTCTATTTAAGTTTTAATATGGTGCCATATATCCTATTGTTTTACTTAGGATGGAAAGGAAAAATTTTTCTTCTGAGACCAGTAATAAAGCATTGATGACGTGTTTGCATTATCTGCATACAAGTAACCACCACTCACCACTTAAGAAGAGCTGTTCCCCTATTGCCAAAAGCCTTCATTCAAATAGCTATAGGTACCAAAAGCGTGCTGATGCATGCCTTGATGGTTTTCATTTTGACAAAATAATTTAGCAAGAGAGTAAGTTTAGTGTGACTTTCATTTTGAAGTTTAAACTACCCTGTATAGATGCGTAGGATTATCAGCGTTAGAAATGGGAAGAATGCTGAAAATAATTTTTGTTACTTTGCTAGTATTAGCAAAAACAATCAGAAAAAAAAAGGAGGAAATGTAAGGGCTGTGTAAAGTAATAGTGTATTTGCCATGCGTGTTTCTCCGTCCTTTTAAATTGAAGTTCAATATGTGTCTGGATCAATACACTCAATACACTGAGTTTTCTCTTAGATCAGTGTAATAGTTTGTTTTTGTTTTGTTCTGTTTGTAATGGAAGCTTTAATTTGCCAGGCAAAACTCTCATTTGAAAACATAATGTACTTAGTTAATAACTATGTTTTACAGAACTCTTCCTCAGCTATGCTTAGTCAGACCTATATAAATGTTTTCCTTGAAAAGTATCAAATTCTTGGGACGCCTGAGTGCCTCAGTCAGTTAAGTATCTGACTCTTGATTTGGGCTCAGGTCATGATCTCATGATCATGGGATCGAGCCCTGCATCGGGTTCCTTGCTGAGCATGGATCCTGCTTGGAATTCTCTCTCACCCTCTCTCTCTGCCCTTCTCCCCCTTTCTCAAAGTAAATAAATAAACTTAAAAAAAACTTTTTTAAAACTTTAAAACTCTCGGGGCGCCTGGGTGGCGCAGTCGGTTAAGCGTCCGACTTCAGCCAGGTCACGATCTCGCGGTCCGTGAGTTCGAGCCCCGCGTCAGGCTCTGGGCTGATGGCTCAGAGCCTGGAGCCTGTTTCCGATTCTGTGCCTCCCTCTCTCTCTGCCCCTCCCCCGTTCATGCTCTGTCTCTCTCTGTCCCAAAAATAAATAAACGTTGAAAAAAAAAATTATAAAAAAAAAAAAAACTTTAAAACTCTCAAAACTTTTAAAACTTTAAAAAAAATATATCAAACTCTTGTGCAAAGGACGTGGGAACAGACCACTGTGACCAGCAGACCCTATACGAGAAGTACCTGGTAGGGTTGGACTGCTCCTGTGTGATCATGTATCACAACACCTTCATTTTGCAGATGTGCCCAAGGCCCAGCAGGTTAAACAGCAAGTCAGTGTCACCTAACTTGTAATAGTAGAGCTGTTCCTAAAGCCATATTTCAAAAATAGTGCCTTATTTAGCATTAGTATTTATGAAGTTTTTGAATTGGCTGGAGGAGAAGTCTTTGAAACGTGGGATGCAGAGGCATGGGAACTGCAGGTGGAGCGATGTCAAATGCAGAGGGAGGACTAGGTAGTAATCAGATCATCCATGTTCCTTCCTGGTTCACACAGCTCAAATGAAAGCACATGCTAAGTGTATGAGGGTTTAGGTTTGTAAGCAATATGTCTGAACATCATTATAGGAAAAATAGGAGCTCCAAGCATGGCAAACAACTTCCGAACCCCAAATCGAGACATATGTTGTAAAGTATGTGCGTATACTTCGGGATATAATAAGACCATATATCTGAAACCAGAACTTTCATTTTTCTATTGTTTAAATTATCTTGTAATAGTTAATTATTCTCAAAATAGTAAAGACATGTATGGGAATTTCCATGCAAAACACAATGATGCTTGAGCATATTTCTACTTTATTCTCACGACAATAGTCTCTTTAAGTACAACATGTGGGAGCTGTCAGCTAGATGGTGGTAGAATGCCTCATTCATCAAGCTCACTCAAATAAGAGTCTGTAAAGTAATGCACAAAAGGAGGACAATGGAAGGAAGCCATAGGAAATAGGAAGAGAGCACATAAGAAAGCCAGAAATTCAGAGGGCAATGAGGATATGGAACAGGTGTTCCACTCCATTTGTGCATTTGTGTGTGTTTGAAGGAAGAATAATCTTCATTCCAGTTGTGTACTCACTTACTTCAGTCAGCATCTGCAGAAGAGAAGTGTAAATCTTTAAACCTCAGTTTTAGAGCTGGAATATTTTCCCACTTGTCTTTGAATTACTGAGGTAAAATGCCTGGTGCTCAGCACTGCTTCCTCAAGGACTACAGGACAAAGAGGTAGGAATGGATAAACTTGGGAAAGAACTCTCTGTGCCTCTCTAAATGTCACAGGCTTCGAGTTCACTGTGAATTAAATGCTTGTAAGATGAGTGGAGAATATAGGCTCCAGAGTATGAATTGCAGTCCAGAATGTCACCTTCTTCCTTTACGCTGAGCTGAGTTCCAGAGCGTAAGAGGAGGAGTGCTTTCTAAACGGAAAGGTATATTCTTCCTTGATGTTACATTCCAAGTCAAAATCATCCAGGATGTGATCTTTATAAAGCAAGGCCAAACTCCCTTGACAATCATAAGGAATGGGGTTTTTCTCTTCATTGATGTTAACAGGGTTTTTTTTGTTTTTTTTGTTTTTTTTTTTTTTCCTGGCTCCAAACAGCTTCCGTGAAAATGTGGCATTTGGGGCATAGCCTTTCCATCTTGTCCCCCCTTCCTTTCCTTTGCAAGTTAATTTTTCCCTCTAGATAAGAGGCAAAGCAGTGTGAAGGAGTTGGCTGGATGCTAATTAAAGGAAGCGGTCAAAAGCTAAAAAATTGTACAGAGAAGACAGGAATCCTTTGGGAAGCCCATGGAAATACCTTTGCAGGAAATAGCAAGCCCCACAATGAGTTTAGGGTGTGTTCCTTCTTCTGTTACTTCATCTTGCTTTTATTGGACTTACACAAGAGAGCACATATATTGCCATTTCTGCTTCTTTCTGTCACACAGAAGTTCAAGGAACAAGTTTGGACCCAAATTGGAAAGTGCTTAGGATGGGGAGGGGCAGGGAAAGTCATTCAATCAATGTATCTAACTAATCATCTCCAAGTCAGAAATGAAAACCAACTGATTTTCTGAGAACCCTACATGGAAGGTAATCTTTTCAAAACCATTTTTGGGGGGGCACATTTGCACAGAGATTAATTATGATGAGATATGTTTTTCAGTTTGTCTCTGGTTCTGAGTCTGTTGTGCCGAGGCAGTTAAAGCCATGCACTAGCTGCTGTGGAGGAAGTCCTCCTTCTCCCAGAGCGTCTGTCTGAAGGCATGAAGTTGCTTGTTAAACTCACGAGCATATCTAGGGATCTAATTTAAGTGCATCAGCCTCATAGCTTGTTTGTTGATTTAGAATTTTACACTGGTGAAGCTGAAACGATGGGAGCTTCGCGAAATCGTGTTCAACTTTCATTTGCAACTTGAAATTATCTCCTCTATCTCACCTCCCCTTATTAATAGACACATACATTTTGGTGTTTTTACTATTATTCTTTTAATCCTTTGAGGAAGTGATTTTTATTTTTTTCCCCAGAATATTCTTATTCTCCTAACACTGCTTTTATGTCAGCAAGATGTTGAGGCTTTTTGATGGATGACATGTCAGAGAGGAGGTACTTGGCTAACTCATTCCTTATTACTCCTGGAATGTGACAAGCTTCAGTTTCATTCCATAGAGTTTACACAGCTGTGCATAAGGACACTATAAGACCTTAGGGTTCAATCACTCAGCGAAATAAATCAATCAACAAACATTTAGTAGACATCTCCATTGGTAGAACAAGATATCTAGAGTTGGTGCTGGAATATATTATAATCCACAGAGAAAGAATTCAAGCTCAAAAACTTTTAATATTCATCAAATATTGTGGATAATTATTTAAGAGGTGCTCAGAGGAACTGACTATGTTAGGAAATGGTCTGTGTAAGAGTGTGCATGTCTCATGGAAGGATAGACATGAAATCTAAAGCAACTTGCACTCATGCATGTATCAGGAATCGCACTGCATCCTCCAAATAGAACGAATCAAACAAACAAAGAAACAAAAGCATAAAAAGGCTTTCTTTAGAAATACAGGGTTGAGGTGTTTGACTGAGTGTATAGACGTGCTTTGGCTAAAAAGTAGAGCAGATATAAGAACAGTTGCCCTACAGGAGGTTGACTCAGTGGGTCAACAGAGGAGCGTAGCACCAAGCCAAGCCACAGGCTCCTTGTAAGTCTATGTCAAGGATTCTCAAGAAGCATTTTGCTGCCTGTGGTCTGAAGGACACTTGTTGGCATTGTGGCACACAGCCTGAGCATAGTGTTCATTCTTACCTGTCACAATACCAGCTGCCTTCTGAAGTGTTACTGTGCCAGGAACTTCTCTGGACAACTTGGGTGTATTTTCTCATGGAATCTTCACAACTATCCTTGGGGGTAGCTGTCTTCCCTCTGTTTTGCCGATGAGAAAATTGAAACTTAAATAGGTTTAATAATGTTCCCCGTTCCCGTGTCAAACAACTAATAAGCAGCAGGGTTAAGATTCCAATCTTGGTCTTACTTGAAATCCACACTCATGCCCACAATACATAGTTTCATCAACTTGTAAGGGCTTATCCTACTTGACATCATGTCTGATTTTCTGAGCAGACACTTTAGGTTTATGTATAACTAAAGTAGGTAGAAGTGTTTAGAAACATGATGCATCTTTACATGAATTTGCTATTATTCTCTCCCTTCTTTATTCCCCCATAACATATTTCATTTCTATATAGTTATCACTTTATATGTTTTTATCACTCAACATGACCCCATTTTCCTCCTCTAGGGGATAGCCTGATAAATGTTTGTTGAATGACTATTTGCCCAAAACTAACAGTTAGAGTCTTACCCATCATCATCAATATCAAAAATGGTTTTACTTAGTGTTTGCCTGTACAACAAGATCAATAACGGTTAGGTTCATTGCAGTGTCAAATCTAACTTCTGGCTGATGAAAAGCTTCTAAAGGGGGCAGAGAGCTATATCTTAATTTGTGCCTGTGTTCTCAGAATCACATTTTAGTGTTTGACAAATTGGATGCTCAATAATTATTTTTTTAAAGGCGTAATCCTCATCAAAAAGTAATAAACATTTATTCCTTTTTGTTTTTTTTTAAGAAAGAGAGAGAGAGAGTATGTGTGCATGGGAGAGGGGCAGAAGAAGAGGGAGAGAGAATCTTAAGCAGGTCGATTGATGTGCAGAAAAGCCAGATGCGGTGTTCAATCCCATGACCCTGGAATCATGACCTGAGCCAAAATTAAGACACTCAACCAACTGAGCCACCCAGGTTCCCCTAAACATTTATTCTGTAACAATTATGCATGTGCAAGTTAGGTGATGAATGGAATGCAGACAAGCATAATAATAATAGTGTTCAACATCTACCACGCGCTGTGCATGGTACTGAGTACTTTCCATGCACTGAATCCTCCCGAAAACCTCATGGACACTTTGATGTTCCAGTGTTGGAGATGGGGAAACTGACTCCTAAAAAAGTTAAGCAAATTATTTTCCCCAGGTCCCACTGCCAGTAAGTAGTAGAGCCTGGACTAAAACCTAGGCTAGGTATTCTAAAACCCAATAGTTCTTTTTTTGTTTGTTTTAATCTAATTGTCTCTATTAAACAATATATAAATCAGGCAGCACACCATCTAGAGAGGTGCTCCAAGGAGTTGTACAAAATATAAGGTTTTTATAGGAAGGAGGGTGGGGAAAAAAGTTATCAGCAAAAGAAAAGAAAGGATTGCTCCAGGCAAGGGAACTTTCCCTTAGGCTGAAAGGCAGGTGTTCTTATTATGAAAATGACCACATATTACTTTGGGAAATGGAAAAGGCCCAAGTGACAGATTATCTCTTTGGTGCTTATTAGAAAATTCCTGATTGGCAGGTTAAGATTTACATTTCTGGAGTAGGTTGAAACTGCAGTTAGGTTGGGTATTAAGCCCTTGCTTAGTGACTTGGCCTGGCCCAAGTAATGTCACTTTGAGACTGTGGTGTTTTGTTTTTGTTTTTAACTGTTTCCCCCTTTTGATCTAAAACCCAACAGTTTTAATTGCGTTAGAAATTCTCTCACCTGGCATTGAAAATTTTATTTGTTTGGGAAGTCACCAAAAAATGATCTATAATGAATAAATATGTTTTCTCTTAGCTTAAAACATATAAGTCCACAAGAATTCACCAAACTTTTGCTGTAGAGTCAAGCTTTGCTATTGAGTCTGGATCATTGCCTTGGAATCCTGTGCTGTCTTTCTTGCACAAATTGTACCCACAATGCATCGTTTACAATTTCCAGTTTCAGTTTCTATTAAGTAGAGCCAGAATTTAAGGATATTTGAAAAACAGTTTTCTGCATAAAGTCTTTCCAGATTTTTATAATTTTTCCTAATTCTGTTCAGTTGCTTCATAAACACTGAAACCGAAAGCATTATTTAAATGGCCTCTATTCATCAAGTTCCTCCAAAGTCTTTAACTGAATTCTCACATGAAAAACCTCTCTTTTTGAATGTATATTTCATAGGTGTACTCATAAGATTCAATTATTTAATTAAAAAAGCAAAACATTCTGACATAAATGTATCTGGGAATAAGTACAACCAAGTCTTGATAAGCAAACAACTCTACAGGTAGAAGCAGAGGTAGACAAGAGAGTAGCTAATAATCGTAGACACCCAGAGTCTTAAGGCTTCAACTACTGCTTTCAGAGGCAATAGGACATGAATTAATTGAGTAGACTTTTCTTAAGCAAACTTCTATTGTTTTACTCACATGGATTTTTCTTTAGCAAACACTGATATGACACCCACTATGTGCGAGTCACTGTTCCTTGTGCTTTATAAATATTAATTCATTTCATCCTCAGTACTAGTTTCTGGATACATACTATTATAATCCCATTTTGCAGAGGAGAAAGCTGATAATCCAAGAAGTTAGCCACCTTGTCCAAGGTCATCTACTTCATAAGCAGTGGAGTCAGGATTTCATCCAGGTACCTGCTCTTAACTCCTTAACCCCAGGCCTATTAAACAAAAGTCATTGTACCTTCTCTTGAAAAGCTTAGGATACAAAAGTTCATGTGTGCTCTCCATACAAACTTGCATATGGTAATTACCTAATGAGGGGTTCAGGAGTTCATGGACATTTTCTCTAGTAGTGTTCACTAAAGATGTAAATGAACTTTTTACCAATTTTTTTTACCAAATGCTGATTTGGTAAGCCTCTCTTTCACAGAATCTAGTTTTTGTTTTCCTCTTTCCTTCCTTAAATGATAATGGTGCACAGGGGCCTTGATTTTCTTTTGTTAAGCCACTTTCTCTTATCTCCTTAAAACCGTTTCTTGTATATGTTCCTGTTCTTTATGGCTTCCAGGCCCCGGAGTGATAATGCAGACCACGTGTGGGAGGCCAGCAGGCGGGAGTGCTCACTGGAAATTCTCAGGAATGTTGTCTTGGGAGAATTCCTCAATCCTTTTATCTCCTTCTCATGGGTTATGCACAGTAATCCCCACAACTTCCTGAGATTCTGGGTTCACTGTCATAGAGTAATTTTCATGTCCTAATCAAACCGCACACTTTAATCTGAGGCAAACATCTTTACTTTTGATGCCCCATGAAATATTTGTATAGTCATTATTTATAGGCCCATAACTGAAGGGAAATGGATCTGAATTCTTAACAGCTTTTGACTGGCAGTGACCTCCCCCCTCTCAGAAAGTGGTTTTGAGCCACCAAAACATATGTGTAATTTGTATTAAAAAAGTTCATGTTGCATTTTTTAAAGCTAATATTTCTTTTAAGTAGGTAATATCCGCATTGTTCAAATATCAGAAGTACAAAAGTTCTATACAAG
Organism: Leopardus geoffroyi; assembly: GCF_018350155.1. Classification (NCBI taxonomy): domain Eukaryota; kingdom Metazoa; phylum Chordata; class Mammalia; order Carnivora; family Felidae; genus Leopardus; species Leopardus geoffroyi. The sequence continues at coordinate 140,995,149 of NC_059328.1, forward strand.
TCTTCCTCTTAACTCTCCCGACCTACCTAGCCCATCTCTAGGAAGTACATATCATTCCTGGTTACAAGGAACATTTTTAAAATAAATATTTAAATGGTATGAAATGCCTTAATCAGCCAGATGAATGGCTACAAACAGCTAAGATGAATATTTAATGCCACATTTGAGCTAAAATATTGCTTCAAAATATCAGATTTTCTAGAATCTTCTTAGCATCTATTAATTCTGAGAGTAGCTGATAGAGCAAGAATTCTAACATAAAAATACAGAGATCCAGCATTTGGACTATGCGAGATGACTTTTCTATCCGGAGCACATATTATGATTCATATTTTTGTTATCATAATGAATTGAAGTTAGATGATAGTAGTATTATAGTGGAAGAGAATTGAACTGCATTATTTAAATCCTTCGTCTAAGAAAATAGTATTCAATTTTGTACCTTGATTCAATTATGACTGTAATCAGGAGTCTTTTAAAAGATGACAAACACCCTTAGAACTCTTCATGGAGATGATTTAAGATAAGAAGGAGACAAAAGTTGTTCCAAGATGGAGCAGTAATGACTACACCCATAGACAGGACCTCCCCTTCCCTAGTTGTAACACCCAGAGATGTGTAAGCACTAGCAGGGCATCTAGTGGGCTCAGAAACAATCACACAGAGAAACAAAAGCCCAAGACCACTGCAACCTCTGTGGCTTGTAGTGATTGGCACACGAGTAGGGATGGAAAGAGCCTTAGACATGCTGCAAATAAGAATCAAGATCAAAAGTTGTTTTTCTTTTTTTACATTATTTTAAATGCTTTTTTTTTCTAAATTTAGTTATTTATTCATGAGAGAGAGAGAGAGAGAGAGGGAATGTTTGTGCGCATAAGCAAGGGAGGGGCAGAGAGGGAAGGAGAGAGAGAGAGAGAAAGAAGGAAAGAGAGAGAATCCCAGGCAGGCTCTGCAATGTCAGTACAGAGCCAGAGGCAGGGCTGGAACCTAAGAACCACAAGATAGTGACCTGATCTGGAATCGAGCCTGAAACTTAACTGACAGAACAACCTAGGCACCCCAAAAGTTGTTTTTCAATAAGAATACACATGCTTATCTATACATTTCATTGGTGCTTTAAAATAAATAGTAATTAGTTGATTTTCTTTTTGAAGTTTAGAACCCAAAGCCTCACCTGTACTAGGTTGCGAGTTGCAGAAATGAAAGATTAGGAGCCAAGGTCCAAAGTTGTAAAGCTTGAATTTTTAAGGCCATATTTTTTAAAATTTTTGACTCATGTTGTTATGGAGTCAAGATAAAGGTGCTATGGAGGATGGGTGACATAAACATCAGATGGAATCTTAAAGGGTTGTATGTAAATATTTTGACACTAATTTCCAGGGGAAAATATACCTATAAGCACTTCAGTTGATCTTGCTATGGTTTGTCTATTCCATGACTTCTGTTGAAACACCTATGTATTATCACTTAGGCAAAAGATTATAAAGCAAGGACTTGGTGCTGATTTCAAGCTGATGTGGCTCAGATGAATCTCATCAAGATTTCTATGCACACATTAAATCAGAAGAGCTTTGTTTTTAATGAGCAAATCGGCTAATATTGAATAATATTTTGATTACTTCCTGTGCAGGCATCTTAAGGAATCAGATTATACTCAGTTCTGGGAGGGACTTGCTTTGTTTTCAAATGCATTTGACTTGCCTATGTATTGTCTTTCTTTCACAAAACAAGACAGCATTTCATTTGGCATTCATGATGGTATAATCCTCAGGTAGAGCAGGCTATCAGATGTTTACAAATCTCCATTGTGAAAAAGAATGTGATGGATAGCAATAATTTATGTTTTATTTTTGAGAGGACACTGGATTTCTTAAGAAAAACCCCCAAATATATTTTGTATATATATTTTGTTTGTGAGTCAGGGCTGGCCTGGACACAGCAGCAAAATTAACTTTTAACTATGAGTAGTCATCCTCATAATGGGAGGGCAAGAAGAGCATCATTGAGATCCACAGAGAGTCTCCCAAACTCATTTATTGATCATGTTATCCTTGTGCACACACAACCTGGTTGTTTTTAAGGTGATAGCAATGCCTTCAGCAAGGTTAGAAGGTATAAATTTTATTTCCTTTGACTTCTGTTCTTCTTAGCAGTAGAAACAAGCAGCAGAGAGGGGAACTAGGAGTTGAATGTACTTAAAGGGCTTCACAAACTTGATTTTAAAAATGCCTGTGAATGTTCATGATTTGATTAGGATAATGAGTCTCATGTTATAAATACTACATTCTGAAAATCATATATCTTGAGTGTTGCTGATTGCCAGATTAAAAATAACAACGTGTGTCTGAGGTTTGGTGCTTTGATGGCATTTATTTTACTGTGGCCATCATTACAATCATCATCAACATCATTATATAAAATCACAGTTTGCCATGTTAGATATAACCCCAATTTAGGCCGTGCTCAGGCTGAAATGACCCCTATCTACTAACAGTTACATGTATGTCTGTATGTTCCAACTTTCAAAGGATCGTTTTCATGACTTCAACAGACTGATCTTACAATTTAGGGTCAATGACCCCTGGTGAGCAGTGTAGTTTCCGTCATGTTTTATGCAATAGTGTGGTTCATTCGAACTGAAACGAGTGGGAAAATGAAACAAATGAAATGAGATGAAAGCAAAACAAAACTTAAATAGTTACTGAGCACCTACTATGCATCAGATATCCCGCTGGGTATGAAATACAACCGTAAACCAGATCTAAACTGTTCCTGTCCCATGGAAAGTTTGTGCCATTGGGAGAAAAGGAAAGACGATCAGGACTCTTCTAGGGCAGGTGTAAAGATCTGTGCAAATACATAGCCGGACACCTTACCTAGGCTTGGCAGGTGGGGCCTCAGGGAAGGCTTCACCAGAAAAGTGTTGTTGATTTGAGACATGAAGAATCTGTCATAGTTAGCCAAACACGAGAGGCTGGGCAATGAAATAGTAGTTCTAATAAGATAGACCATTCTGTGAAAGGTATGGAGCTGAAAGGACATTTCTTGTCTCAAGAAAGGAGAGACATTCAGTGTGGTGAGCATAAGGACAGGAGAGGGGCATTGGTGAGCAACGAGGCTAGAAATGAGAGCAGGGTCCAAAGCATGTCATTTGGGGACTTATTCAACTTGTTAGTGAATTTGGACATTATTCTAAGAGCGATGGGAAGGCCCTGAAAAAGTTCAGGGTAAAAGGTAAATTATGTTTGTACTTTCAAAATTTCACAGTGACTGGAGTAGAGAGAATAGAACTTCTAGTGGTACATCATCTAGTGAAGAAACCATTAGAGCAATCTATGTGAGAGTTGATGGATGCAATAGTGACAGAAAGGAGTAAATAAGTTTTAGAAATATATACAAAATGTAATTTGTTTTTAAAATGTCTCTTTCTGCTATATCATTATTAGTGTACAGAAGTGCAACAGAAAGAAAACAATTTCAGGAAATAATTTCAGATTTAAGAAAACCCCATCTACAGTTGTACCAAAAATAGTAAAATACCTAGGAATAGACTTAACCCAGGAAGTGAAAGGCCTGTATACTGAAAACTATAAAACATTGAAGAAAGAAATTGAAGAAGACACAAACAAGTTGAAAGATATCCCACACTCTTGGATTGGAAGAACAAATATCGGTAAAATGTCCAAAGGAATCTGTACATTTATTACAATCCCTGTGAAAATACCAACAGCATTTTTCATAGAACTAGAACAAATAATCCTAAAATTTGTATGGAACCACAAAAGACTTCACATAACCAGAGCAATCTTGAAAACTAAAAACAAAACCGGAGGTATCACAACCCAAGCTTTCAATATATACTACAAAGCTATAGTAATCAAAACAGTATGCTTCTGGCAGAAAAATAGACATATAGGAGCGACAGAACAGAATAACAAATCCAGAAATAAACCCACAATTATATGATCAATGACTCTGACAAAGCAGGAAAGAACATCCAAAAGGAAAAGGACAGTCTCTTCAACAAACAGCATTGGGAAGACCGGACAGCTACATGCAAAAGAATGAAACTGGATCACTTTCCTATGCCATACACAGAAACAAACTCAAAATTGTCTGAAGACCTGGATGTGAGACCCGAAACCATAAAATTCCTAGGAAGAAACACAGGCAGTAAGGTCTTTGACATCATCTATAGAAACATTTTTCTAGATATGTCTCCTGAGGGAGGGGAAACACAAAGCAAAACTAGACTGTTGGGCTACACCAGAACAAAAACCTTTTGCACAACAAGGGAAACCATCAACAAAACAAAAATACAACCTACTGAATGGGAGAAGATATTTGCAAATGGAAATGGCTTTCTCTCTACTTCTTAAATAGTTTGAATCTGTGCCAATGCTTAATATTCAAAATGCTTGTTTAGCATATTCCTTTTCAACTTGATCCATCTGTCTTAAATGAAAAAGTCAAATGTTTCTTCTAAGGGCATATTTGGATCCACAAATATGTGGCTTTCTGCCATTTTTGGCATCAAAAGCCTTTCAGATTGCTGGTTTACACAGCCAACAGGGAGAAAGTAGTCCAGCCAGTCCAGCCAGTCCAGCCACTCAGCACTAATGAGAGGAAAGATTTTGAGACGCCTTTATACCTTTGCTCATGTCTTGTCTCTTTTTCCACCAAGAAATAGATGAGCTGCCTTAAAGTATAGCTATTTAAACTTCTTGATTTACAGATGAATAAATAAATGCTTGGAGAATTATTATTGTGTGTCCCAAAACATAGACTATATAAGTGAAAGGATGGGAGCCAGAACCCAGATCTCAATAGCATATTTGGTGGCATATCCCACATTTTCCTATTGAAGACACACCTCTAATGTTGAGGGAGTCCCTTTCTAATCAAGAAGGTAAGTATTTTTCTTTAAAAATGAGGTAGATTCTCTCTTCTTTATGATATTAATAATTTTGAGTGATCACTTGACTTTTACATAAAATGCCAGACTCTTCTGTAATGCCTGTTCATATTGAAGGCCTCTACATGGGATCAAATACAAACTTCTTCAGCAGGAGTGCTCCTGAGAATTAGTTTTGACAGAGTTTGTTTCCCTTTTAAACTAAGGCCATGCTAGCACTTCTGTTAAGTTAACCAAGAATTTAAATAGAGATCTGAAAGAGTTCCATGATTGCAAATCTTGGGCAAGTTTCCCTAAATGTGTTGGACATAAACTTTGCCAGTCTGTAGATATTAGGATATTTCTGTTCTACAATATGTAGCCACTCTAGACATTAAGTAGGAAATATGATTGCTAGAAATCCTTCTGTTGTAGCTCAAAAAGAAAAAAAAAAAGGAAATATTGTCAGAAGAAAAACTGGCAAAGAAAAAGTTGGAAAAAAAATAACACTGGAATCAAAATGACAGTTTTGGCTATTGCAATGAGTAGATTTGGGGAAAACATAAATATAAGTATAAACACACGCGCACACGCACACACACACACACACACACACACATCTTCAGCTGCAAGAAAAAATGATATTCTGACTTGGGGCAAAATAAAAGGAACATTCCCTGTATGTCTCCTTCAAAAGAACAGACTCCAAATTTTCCACATACCTATAATTGATCCCATGAGTGATATGTTCTATAAAATCAACAATGACTTTTTCCATTTTAGTGCCAAATTCATACCTGCTTCAAAATTTAGGGATTGACAAAACTTTGATAGGTTTTACTTGCCTTCTGTCCCTTTTCACTTTGGTTATATAATTTAAACCACATATACCTATTTTTTAATCCAATCTTTCTATTAAATATCACCTTCTCATTAAAAAAACGTGTACAGAGAAAAAATAATATTCATGTGAATCGATTAACAGAAAAATTCATATGAATGAACCCATAAACAAATACGTAGAGAAAATCAAATCATTTTCCAAATAAAAATATTAAGTAAAAAATGACAAAAATTTAGTATTCAATGACATAAAAATGCCAAAGAAATTAGACCCATTTTGGAGGGATAATCACAACTGAATCTGTATCACTCAATTTGAATGAGGTTCATTAGACAGAAGTGGAAATGGAGCAGAACTGACAGTGTTTTGTTTGTTGTGTATTGTTTCTTTGGTTCAGTCTATAATAAAACACTAAACAGATAATATGTGACAATTGCCTATTTTCTAAAGGGATGAATGTGGACAATCAGGAATTTTCTTTGCTTGTTTTACTTTGTTTTAGAGTAAGAATGGAATACCCTTAGAAACAGACATAGTCTAAGAATTGAGGACATAATATAAAACTAAACCACTTCACAGAAACTGCTGGTAATACTTCAATAGCAATGAAAATATCCCATTAAAATCTTTGTTCACTATTATAAAATATTAGCTTATTTTATACACAGGTCTACAATGTTCAAAGTGCTTTCACTTGATAGATCTCTTATTTTTATAACCTTCTTTTGAAGTAGTCAAAAAAGTCCTAAGTGATGAGGGACCATGAGGGCCAAGCACCAGCTAGCACCCAGCACTCCCCCCACCCCGCCCCCCCCCCCACCCCAGGTGGGATATGTGTGATATTTCTCAGGCACTCCTGCTGCCCAAGAACAAAGGAAAGGACAGAAAAAAAGGGTTAAATTGATAGTCTCCATCAGTTTACAAATATCAATAGCCTAATCCAGAACCCCCTACTATCTTAATGATAATGCCTTGCTAGAGGGAAAACAACCTTAGTTTGACAATAGCTAGGCCTCCAGTAATCTGTAAATCCTCTTTAGCATATGAAAATCCCTTTAAGAAACCTCCTCTTGACTTTGCCTCCCCCAAAACTCCACAGTATATAAGCAGTCACTCTGCACAACTCCAGTGCAGCTCTTTCGGCCCATGGGTCCTGTTGCCATACTTTAATGAAATCACCTTTTTGCACCAAAGACATCTTCAAGAATTCTTTCTTGGCTGTCGGCTCCAAATCCCACCATCACGCCAAAATCCTATCAATAAGCATCAATTTTTAGATAAAGAAACTGAAGCTCAAAGATTAAGTGTTTAAAAAGACTATCTGAATCAGGGCACCTGAGTGGCTCAGTTGGTTAAGCATCTGACTTTGGTTCAGGTCATGATCTCACAGTTCATGAGTTTGAGCTCCGCATCCGGCTCTGTACTGACAGCTCAGAGCCTGGAGACTGCTTCGGATTTTGTGTCTCCCTCTCCCTCTGCCCTTCCCTGCTCTCTCTCTCTCTCAAAAATAAATAAACATTTTAAAAGAATATTTTTTAAAAAAGACCATCTGAATCTTAATACAGAGCATGTGACATTCTGACATTGTTCTGAAAAGACTCATACTACTGCCAACTGTACTTATTTATCCCGAGTGCATTTGTTAGATCAGGATACATCTTCATGTTAAGATTTAAATGAAATGTATAACTATTATTAATACTGATTAATTATGCTTTAATGCATTCTATTTTCTATTTTTATAATACCAAAATTATACCATCAAATTAAAACTTCAGTCTTCAGATTTTTTTGTTGAGCAACTCATTAGCATTTAGCCTGGATTTAGGGCATTTATCCCGGGACAGGAGGTGGGGTTCCTTCTGAGTACAGGCTACAAAGGGAGTGTGTTACCTGCCATGGGCTTAAAAACAAGATTACAATAAGAAATCAAAGGACAAGTCAGCTTCCTTGTATTAGTAGTATACTCCAGCAACTTTAAATAATGTCAGTGATAAAATACTCTCCTCTTTCAGGGTGGACTAATCCCACAGCCCCAGCCCATCCCACCACCCATTTCCCACTGTCATATCCCATGCATCATATATGACACTTGAACTTCTTTATCAGTCTACCCCAAGATAATCTATATTGTGTAGTCTAAAGTGGCAAGTACTATTTTTTCTTTAATCTTCCTTGACAGTGAGAAGCTACAACTCATGGGAAACACACATCTCCATATTCTATCTTCTCAGTAATCATACTTTCCTAAAGATACACCTTTATACAATAATCTGTGGTTTCGTTTTATAGAAAAAGTTGATAATATAATTTATATGACCACTGAAATTTACAAATGTGACAGAAAAAAAATAAAGCTGATAAATCATGAAGAATTCTGGTTGATGGTGTTTGTATGCATTGTCTATTTCTTTTTTTTTTTAATTTTTTTAATGTTTATTTATTTTTGAGACAGAGAGAGACAGAGCATGAACGGGGGAGGGTCAGAGAGAGGGAGACACAGAATCTGAGACAGGCTCCAGGCTCTGAGCTGTCAGCACAGAGCCCGACGCGGGGCTCGAACTCACGGACCGTGAGATCATGACCTGAGCCGAAGTTGGACGCTTAACCGACCAAGCCACCCAGGCGCCCCAACATTGTCTATTTCTGTTACGAAAAGCACTCCCTGAAGGAAAAACTAGCTGCAAACAGTTAAGTGTAAAAATATGATGAATAAAGACTTGAAAGTCTGTGAAGGAACACCAAGACCACACACACACACACACACACACACACACACACAAATATACACACATGCAAAATATGGTAATCACTGGAACTTGAATAAAATTACTAATTAAGGCCAAGTCAATTTAGTTCTTCTCTTCTGGTAAAGCTAATTATATACTGATATTACAGAAAATCACTAACAAAGTATATTGATTTCAGGAAGCAGGTGACTGTGTCTCGAGTTATACTTACAGATGAGGGACAAACGTGTACAGTTGACCCTTGAACAATGTGAGGGTTTGGACCAACCCCCTGCACAGTCAAAAATCCATGTATAACTTTTGTATATCTCCCCCAAAACTTAACTATTAATAGCCTACTATTCATAGGAAGCCTTGCTGGTAACATAAATAATTGATTAATACACCTTTTGTTTGTTTATATGTATATGCATGTATATTATATTCTTAGAATAAAACAAACTAGAGAAATATTAAGAACATATATTTCTCATAAAGAGAAAAAGAAAATACCTGTACAGTACTGTACTATATTTAAAAAAAAATCTGTGTATAAGTGGACCCATGCAGTTCAAACTCATATTGTTCCGGATCTACTGTAAATTGGAAGACTAATTCTGGTAGTAATAGAGTGGATAATTCAACTAACACTCCTGCTCAAAATTACTTGAAAAGCTGAACTAAATATTTCTTTTAAATTTCTTATATTGACATTGGGGACTTAACAAAATAGTGAAGAATTATTGGCATAAAATCTGGCAGAAAACTGATGCCCAGAGGATGTGAAGTCAGAATTTTGAGGTTGTTTTCCTCCTAAGTATACTTGCCAAATCAATGGGAGTAGCAGAAAGCCTAAAAGACTTGATGGTCCATTTTTGACAACATGAGTGGACCTTGAGGGTATTATGCCAAATGAAATAGACAGAGAAAGACAAATACTGTATAACAATATCACTTACATGTGTTATCGAAAAAAGCTGAACTCATAAAAAGAGACTTGAATGGTGGTTACTAGGGGCTGGGTAGGGGATAGAGTAGATGTTGGTCAAAGGGTACAAACTTCCAGTTATAAGATGAATACAGTCTGGAGATGTAATGTAGAGCATGGTGATTATATACTACTATTTATATAATGGAAAGTTGCTTACTGAATAGATCTTAAATGTTCTCACCAAAGAAAAGAAATGGTAACTGTGTGACCAAATGGAAATATTAGCTAATGCTATAGTGCTAATTATTTTGCAATACATAAATGTATCAAATCAACACATTGTATACCTTAAACTTACACAACTATATGTCAATTATATCTCAATAAAGTTGGGACAGGGGAGACTTCATGGTGCTTTTGACTATCTCACTAAGCTAGTTAGAGAGGAATTAGTATGGCCATATTAGGGAGTCCCGATGAAAGCCTTTCACATACAGTTGGAATCATGAACTTGAGACCCTAGAAATAATGGTAAATTGCAAGTATATATTGTACTGGAGGCCACAGCACAATTTTGAAACAGAATTGATAAAATTGATAAAATTGATAAAATCAGAAAGCCTTGAAATTGATAAAATCACCTAGCAGGATGAAATATAATGTCACTTAGACCTCAAATTATTTCTAAGAACATTTTTTGCTAACAAAATGAGTAGCAACAAACCAAAGTAACCAGGCATAGAAGGAAATAAGCCAACATGTATGGACATTAACTGAAACAACAAACAGAAACGATACTACAGAACCCCAGGGGCTCCACATCATGGAGTCATCAGATATAGACTTTTTCTTACTATATTAAAAGACATAGGGCACCAGAGTGGCTCAGTTGGTTAAGCGTCCGACTTCAGCTCAGGTCACGATCTCACAGTCTGTGTGTTCGAGCCCCACATTGGGCTCTGTGCTGACAGCTCAGAGCCTGGAGCCTGCTTCAGATTCTGTGTTTTTCTTTCTCCCCCACTCATGCTCTGTCTCTTGCTCTCAAAAATAAAATAAACATTAAAAAAAATTTAGAAAAAGAGATATAAAGACATTAAGATTTCAACAAAGATCTGGAAACTAAAAAGAGAACCAGCTTATAATTGTAACACTGAAAAACAAAATGACTAAAAATAAGGTCTAAATGAATGGAGTTCATAGCAGATTACACTCAGCTAGAGAATAGGAACTGGAAATTAGAGAGAAAAAGAAATCCAGAATGAGGCACAGAGTGATAAAAGGATGGGAGACAGAATAACGGGTATGAGACATACAGACATATTGAAAAGATATAATAAATGTTTGTCAAAGTCCCATAAGGAGTCAAGAGAAAGAATGGGATAGAATCAGCAAGTGAAGAAATAACGGCTGTGAATTTTCCAAAACTGATGAGTGACATGAAGAAATCTGCAAAACTTCAAAGCAAAAAAAATAAAAAGAAACCCATATCTACACAGATCAAAGCAAAGTTACTGAGAACCAAAAACAATGATAAAGTCTTGAAAGTTTCAAAAGAAAACAAAAACCAGATTTCTTGAAAGAGCAAAAATTTGACTAACAGCTGACTGCTTTCCATGTTAATTCAAGAAGATAAAAAAAAAAAATTCCAACATGATTTTCTTGTTTGTTACTGTTTTTGAAACACTGGCGTTTCTGAAAAACCAATTCTGAAATTTGTATGGCAACACAAAGAAGAAAAGGGGTGAGGTTTTGTTCTCAAGTATCAAGTCTTATCATAAAGCTACAGTCACTAAGACACAGTGGTCTTGACAATAAAGTGAGTAGACAAGGAGAAAACTGAAGAGATTAGAAGAGAAGTCTCTCTCATACATGGAGTTTTGATTTATGAGAGAGAGAATGACTACAGAACAGTGAGAAAGCGTGGTTTCCTGGGGACACTGGATATCCATATAGGTAAATGGATGTTGCCCCCCTTACCTCACACTATACAAAAAAACTAACTCTAGATTCATTTGAGATCATGTAAAAGGTAAACAAGGTAAATTTTCTATAAAGTAAAAGAGGAGATTATCTTCATGATCCAGGTAGGGAAAGTATGTTACAGAAAGAGAAAAGTTGATAAACTATATTAAAATTAAGAACTTCTGTTCATTAAAAGATACCACAAGGAGAATAATAATAACATAAGCTAGACATAAAAAAAAGACTGGATATGCTTCCATTCATATAAGCTTCAAAAAACAAACAAAGTTAAACTCTTGTACTTAAAGGTATGTAGTTATGTGATAAAACTATAAAGCAAAGCAGTGACTTCCATAAAAATCAGAACAGTTCTTATCTCTGGTGTTGGGAGATGAGGAGGGTTATGATTAGGTACTGTCCAGGAGAGGAGTTTCTATTCTTGGTGTGGGGAGAAATTACACAGTTGTTTACTTTGCGATAATTTATTAAACTATGTTTTTGGAGAGACACTTTTCAGGATGCATTTTATATTTCACCACGTAAAAGCTTCAAAACAACAAAAACGTGTGGACTGGCTGAATGACCATAACCAAATAGAATGAATTAGCGGATTGATATCCACTTACAGGTGTCTGGCTGTGTTCTCCGTCCTCTCTTCTTAATCTGAAACTGCCAGTGTTTTGGTTCACGATTTATATGACATTGAAGGAGCCATGTTTACGAAATTTTCAGAAGCACAAAACCAAGACAGATGGAATCAAGATCAAAATGCTCTTGACAGGCTTGTAATTCTAGCACCAAATCAATAAGAGCAAATGTGTCAGGGACTAGGTAGGTGGGCATAGCACACTGAACACTGGCTGATGGCAGTGGGGCAGAGAAGGCCCCAAGATCTGCTGCCAAGAAGTGTGTCACCAGGTCCCTGTGGAAGTGTCACACCAGGTTCCATGAGTTGCTCTGGCTTGGGGACTCCCGTGAACAAGTAGCTCTAGCGTTCAAAGGGCAGTGGAAACACCCATCCAACTGCAGGAACATGGAGAACAGTTAACCCTCAGAGAGGATCAGCAAAGGGAATGTACACACAGAACCTTCAGGACTGAAAACCAAAGAGCGGCAGCAATAGCCCACAGTTCTTCCTATTATCCAGCAAAAACAGGCAACCGGGCTTTGGAGGACAGCAAAGGTCGGTAATACAAAATGGCTCTTTGAGCAGTCTCACAGGTGATGGCTCCCTGAGAATAGTAATATATCCTGACTCGGCCCAGACCCTTCACTGCGGTCATCAGGCGACAGAGAAAAGGAACAAGAACAGAGATGGTTACCTCCACCAGCCTTGTAATCATGATTGGAGAAGGTAAGACTATGTAATAAAGTGTTTACAGTTCGCACTACACAACCAAAGTCCCACCTTTCTTGTCAAATCCTCTAGCCATACCCATAAAGTCTTGACTTGAACTCTTCTGGGTGTTGTAGATACAGATACTAGAACTTACCCGACAGACGCAGGCAGGACTCTACACTCATGTGAGCAAGATGAATTAAGCAGCACTGTTTCAAGAATTCTGCCAACAGTCCTAAATCCTTTCTGGCTCAAGTCAGGGGTGTTCATAAATCAGTTACACCACACAGTGTAGGTAAGAAGGAGCCTAAAGACATAACTGCTACGCTGCTTGTCTGAATCCCAACGCTGGCAAGACAGGGACTATGTCTGTCCTGACTCTTTCTGAATCCCCAGGACTGAACCCCAAGTATCACTTAGCAATTACTGATGAAGGAGAGAAGCAATGCCGGAAGGCAGCAGGCAGAAAGGAAAGGAAAACCAGGTAAAAAGTCCTACGATTGATGATTGGCCATACCTTCAGTGTAAGGCAACAGCACAACAGGGAAGCATGAATGAAACATGTTGTTAGACTTCAGCAACAGGGCTTGGAGTCTAGATGAAGGGAGGGAGAAGTTCGAGTCCACACTAGTGAGACCACATCTGCAGCTTTGAGTTCAAAATGCCATTGCCACATTTAAAAAGCACATTAAGAGGGGTGCCTGGCTCAGTGGGTTGAGCATCCGACTATTGATTTCAGCTCAGCTTATGATCCAAGGGTCGTGGGATTGAGTCCTGCATTGGGCTCTGTGCTGAGTGTGGAGCCTGCTTTAAAAAAAAACACATTAAAAAAGTTAAAGTTTAGGGACAGTGATCTAAGTGATGACAGATGTGCAAATCAAGGCTCATGAGCAGTTGAAGAAACCAGAGCTACATGGCTTGAAGAGGAGAGGACACAAAACAACCATGTTCCCATACTGGAAGGAAAGGGTGTCATACAGAAGGTGCGTCCACATCACCTGTCAGAGCTGTGCCAGAATACCAATGCCTCAGCCTGCCTCTCACCCACTGAATCCAGACCTCCCGGGAGGGCACCTGGGCATCTGCTGTGCACAGAGTGCCTTAGATCACTCTGATGCAAAGCTGATGTTGAGAACCAGCAGTGTAGACCTATTCTGCTTGTCTCATTGAAAGTCTTAGGGCTGATATATAGAAATTATAGGTATTATTTGTATAAGCTTCAAAGAAAGGAAGAATAGGTAATCTTGATAACAATACATATTCTGCAATAGAATATCTGAGTTGGGAACAAAGTTGTTTTTGAAAATCCTTGGAAGTATTCAAAGAAAGCCTAAACAACAACACTAGCACCTTCCAAGGACCCCACAGACATATCTCCGTCCACGTGGAAGTTCTCTATAGAAACCTGAGGTCCTTTTCGAGATTAAGGGTTTTTGAGGCGAAGTGCAGAACTGCCTTACTTCTCTAAAGGTCAGACTTCTAGTGACCTTTGGCTTTGAGAATGTAGGCATTTGGGTCTTTATTGCAAAATTTGGCAGTAACAGATAATCAAGCTTATCAAATCCTTATGTCTTTTCCAGCTTCCAGCAGATTGGGGTAAATACAAAGTAAGGATGAGAAGGCTGTTGGGAGCCACACATAATGACAGTAGCAAGACTGGGCAAAGAGGGAGAAAAGAGAAAAATGTACAAAGCAATTGGAAATCTATTGCATGCCCAGTGTATTCCAAAGTGCCCAAAACGATGTCTCTGAGCCACCTGCCAGTGTCTAACATATGGTGGGTATCCTAATATAAAAAGACAGTTTTCACAGAACAGTAGAATTTTGGAAAAAGAGCCACTGGAAATATTTGCTTCAGCCTTTCCTTTTTTTCTTTTAATAAACTGTAATATTCATGTCGAAGAGTGTTATATCAAAAGGATATAGCTCACTATGTTAAAAAAAGAAAGAAAAGAAAACACCCATGTAACCAGCATCCAGGTTCAAACAAAAAAAATCAAAGAAACAAAAAGCCCTAGAACAAAGATCACTTTTAGCAGCCAAATACCCGCCTCCTTCGGTCCAGTCATTACTCCCCACCCTCCTAGAGAAAGCTGCCATCCTTTTAACTAACAGCATTGTCTTTGTACCTCATATATATAAACTGATACTGGACGTGCTCTGGTGATATTTTGTGTCTGAATTCTTTTGTTAAACGTTATGTTTTTTAAATAATGGCTCCTGGGAAGTGACAATGACTTGTCCTCGGAATAACAACACAGCAAGGAATACTAGAAGCCACAGCTCTTATCTCTGAACCAAAGCTATTTTCACTTTCTCTTTTAGGAAATTTTTCTTCTATCAGAAACTCTTAAAAACATATTTTCTCATTAAATAATGTTTCAGCTATATGAGTAACCCAAACCCTCAAGATACAAAAACAATAAAATTAAACACCTACGTAAGTAATGTATTATTACACATGAAACAAGTAGCCTGAATGTCAAATTTTGTCTGTTTACTTTCATGTATAGTCCAGATGTAGATAAATTATGGTTTTGAAGATTTGATGATTTTGTTTTGATTTCCTCTCTGCCTCCACAAAATTGATTTTATCTAATTTGTCCATTTTCAAAACGTAAGTTATCTTTATAAGCATATTGTTAGGGTCAGGCATAAGGTAGGGTGAAGATAGGAGTCAGAGGCTAAACAATTTTAGCAGTCAAAGGCTTTATTTGGGAACTAAGGTCTCGGGCGAGGTTCCGTGACTCGGGGGAGAGAGAGAGAGAGAGAGAGAGAGAGAGAGAGAGAGAGAGAGAAAGTCAGGGAAGTCGCCCCCAGGTGTGGTGGGGTGGGGTTTTTAAGCTGCAGCTGTTCCAGGTTTAGGTATGGGTGGGCCTTTTTCGAGTCAGGTCGTGCTGCCGCTCGGTGATTGGTTGACCTGCAATTCGTTCTGGTAGGCTACTAGGGGCTTTTCGTGGGGTTGCACTGGCAAGATGGCCGTCCCCTCTACTATGGTTCCAAAGACGTCCTAACCCATATTACCTTGATAATTAATTCTCATCCTTGCGCAGACTAGTGTTATGACCGATGGGGTGGCAAAAATGGATGAGAAAGCAAACAAAATATTGGTAAGTTGACTCCACACCGCTAAGGCCTTCCTTGGTCTTTGCCTCAAAGATTAAGTATGCCTTCACTGGAAGTGAAGGTGACATCAGCCATCATACCCTTGTGGTCCTTCACCTGTTGGATGGCCCTCTTGGTCATGGTCTAAAAGCTCAGTTTTACTTTAGTGCTCCTCTTGCTTCAAAATCCAGATATTTTCCATGCATTATTTTGGACAACCTAAAATCCTTGACAAATGTTATCATTCTAAGGTGTAAATGAGAACCCATTTGTTTATAAAAAGAAAAGAATCCCTAAATGGCATGCCTATTTAGAAATTCTTAAAATTCCGAAAGAGAAATGCTTGAGTTATTAATGTTCTATTTTGCCTGGTGTTTCTCTGACCTGTTAGGAGAATACTGGTGAATGTGCTATCCTGCAGTGTTCGTTTTTAGGTTTGTGATTGTCTTTTGAATATTATTTCTTTTTATCTGGCTCAATTCAATGTTGTACTGAGCACAAACTACAAAATTTGTTACTTACTGACTTTAATTAATTTGACACGCATTATACTGCGCAATAAAATGCAATGAAAAATCGTGTTCTAAGTCTAAAAAGATAATTTGAGAATAATAACTTTGGGTAAGACCTATAAAATAATCTGTAAGTCCTCCCCTCCCCAAAAGTTAGAACATGAAGAAGAACGAAAATTGATCACATGTATAAGTGTAAAAAAGGGTAACTTTAGCACACAACGGGCAGTTGGATAACATCAAGGAAAAGAGCCAATCTAGTTGTATAAATAATCAAGTAGGAAGGACAGATGTAGAAAAAATACCATCTCCATTTTCAGTTCTGAGGTCTCATGTGAAGACAATTAAAAAGAAAATTGTTAGTTGCAGTTAACCCTTTCTTGACCCTATGTTTAAACTCACACTTTATCATTATGAAAGGGCATAGATAAACATGAAATTGGTAAATGTATATTTTTAAGAATCACTCTGAATCACTCTTTTGTATGAAACATTTATTTGAAAGGCGTTTGAAGTGACGCTTTTGAAATCGGTTTTAAGAAACAGTTAACCTTTCGCCAAAGATTTAAAATTAATTTCACTTGACTATTTGTCTTTCAAGACCCCATTGTGACCTCAGGATTCCCAAACTTTCTAGTGCAACGTGACAGGGTCTGTAAAATTATCTCAAGGGTTTCACAAAATTCTTCAATCCGGATTGATTTCAATTTTTTAAAAAAATTGAAACTTCATCTTTCAAGTGTGGGAACCTTTTATAGGCTGAGCAACACCAGCTGAGTTACTTAAGCAGTGGGTTTGGCCCATGTAACAAGGTTTTTTTCTTTTTGACTCATGCACATTTCCCAGTTTAGAAAATGGCATGTGGTTGAGGCAGCAGATCTGTGTGGGCCCAGCTGGAGCAGGGGCATCAAGGAACAGTGCTCGGGAAGTCCCCGGTGTGGGTCCCGGGAATGATGCTATTTGCAGTGCACAGGACGCTGTTTCCTACCAAAGGGCTTCTTTGCGTGCCAGTAGCCCTCTGTGTATGTGTGTGTGATGCGCATTATTTCCTTGTGGTTCGATTTCCTCATCTCTGAAATGGTGACAGAAACCCCCGTGAGTATTCCTCGTATTCAAAAATCTAGGCTTTTGAAAACCAGCTGGGAGATCCAAGGTGGACAGCAAAGCTTGGAAAAATGGGGGAAAAGGAAACTGAGCAGTAATTCTTCATCTCCCATGTTTCCAACGCTGGTAGCAGCCATTCCCAGTCCTGACCAGGCCCCCTCCCCCATCATCACCACTTCTGTCCTTGGATCGTGACTCAAGAGGAACACAGCAGGAGTGAATAATTAAGTCCGAGGGTGAAGAAGAAAAGTGAATCTAAATCTTCTAGGAAAAGATGGAGGAAGGAAAAGTGGAGCCTGATTTTCCCTAATTTCCTGTTCCTCTGTTCCTGAGCTACTGAGGAAATCAGTCAGAAAACTTCCAGATATTAGGACTGTCCCTAACTCTTACTCAGCAAACAGATGGAAAATCAGGGTGGGATAAAGGCGGGGGGGGGGGGGGGGGAGGGTCAGAGAAAAGACATATTAACAGAACTGAATTCCAGATGGAAAGGATGAAGAAAGGCAAATGGCATTCTGGCTCTCCTTCTCAACTATTCACGCTTGTTCCTATGGGAGGACAAGGAGGTGGCTCCTCCTGGATGCTCCACGTCAGGGCAGACAATAAAACATCACCACAGTGACAGCCCGGTTATTGCTTTCCAGCCTGTGACCAAAATGAGACCCCAGTGTGGCAGAATTAAAATTCACAATCTCATCCATGAAAGGATTTTCTGTACCAGGCCTTTTGTGAGAGGACTTAAAAAAAAAAAATAGCCTAATGTGTTAATATTGAAAATAGATGCATGTAATTTGAGAGTGAGGATAAAATGCCATGTGTATTAAATTAATAATGTTTCATTACTCACCCATCACAGAGTCATTATTTTAAATAACCATATTTCATTTCAGTGGACAGAGTGTAAATGAGTATGTATTTTTATGTAAAGTGAACCTGCATCATTATTTATTCATGAGTTTTAAAAGGATCATTATTTTTGACAGACAGCTCCTGTCAAAAGATTTATGCATAAGAGCTCATGTTTCCCCACAATAATCATCAATCAATAAACTTTAGAACCTGGTACTTAAAATTCAGTGTTACAGAGATGCACATTTTGCTCTAATTAAACACATGTTTGCATTTGGAAAATAAACTGCAACCTCGGTTCAATTATATATAATCTGAAATATCAATATTACATGTGCAGGGTGAGTCATGGTTTTAGTTTGAGAATGTGCCTTGTTACATTTTAAGTGATTGCTTTGTTTCCACACACCAGACTCTTTCTCTGTATCCCTGTGGGGCAGGAGGGGAAGCTTACAAGATTTAGCTTTTAACACTGTAATTGGTTATCCGTGACGGTAGTTTTCTGAGCAACGATGCCACCCCTCCCTGCTTTAGACCTTGATTTTAAAGGAGCTGGGAGGGCACACACCAGACATTTCAGTAACAAGTTCTTTTCAGGATGGGGCTTGGAAGTCTGGTCAGAAGATGGGACAAGATGATATACAGATAATGGCACATAATTACAAAACAGCAAAACTGTGACTGAGACCGATGACAGGGCCAGTTGAAGACAGTTTCCAAATCCCCACGAAGGACCACATGGCAGTGAGCTGCCAGTGTGATGCAGAAACTCGCTGCTCCAAGGAGAATTCACAGTGGTGATACAGCCTTCGCCCCAGAGGAAATAATTGAAAGGCTTGAAAGTCTCCTGGGACCAGCTGGCCCTACAGGATTTCCATAGACATTCCATTAATGTGCTTTCCCCAAATCACTCTGTCTCCAGATGAACTGATAATGCTCAAGACTGTTATTATCTGAAATGCTCTTTTGAATAATCTGAATCTGAATGCCTGAATTAAATATACTTTCCTATTTGGCAAAGTCCGTTTTCATATCTAGATTTCTAGAAGTTAGATCATCTATTATTTTGATACATCTCTGCCATCAAACACTAGTATCCATTCTATCACGGTTTGGAATTTGAAAGGAGCACATTTATCTCTCCTGCCTTCCCCACGCAGGCACTAGCCACGGTGGTAAAGCCTGGAGCACAGACAGAGAACCCCACGTAGGAGAGCACTTTTAACCTTTGTCTGGGAGATATGCAAATCCTACTTTCAGGGCCAGTTTTTAATCCAGCCACTAAACAGCTAGGCTAATGAACAAAATGTCAGGCCTGTCCTCGACAGGGAGAGGGTGGGCAGAGGGAAAGGCAGCAGGGAGGAGGGGGAAGGAGGCAGGTCAGCAGAGAGAGCAGATTTCTTTGGAAGAGCTGGAGGAAATAAATGAATCCTGAAAATGGCTGGGACTGATGCCCCAAGAAGATCCACAGTAAAGCAGGCTTGTTGAACAACTGTAGAAATAATGGTGCCCTTATATTTTGCATTTGATTAGAAATATAACTTTAAGAGCTATCTGTAGAATTTCCCTCCCAGAAATAAATGATCAATTTAAGAATGCATTCAAAGGTGAGTTCAGTTACTTAAATAAGACTCTCTGGCTGGAATGAGTTGGGGGAAAGAGGTGGAGAAAGAGAAAGTGGAACTTTTTTTTTATGGGAAATGGACAGTTTTGGAGCAATCCTGGGAGGTACAGACAGAAAGTCAATTTGGGCAGAGAAAGGAGGAATCCCACTGCTGGAGAATCAGACTTTAGGAGAAGGACTTGCCAGTGAGAAATACTCTGAGTTAGGAATGTCTGAGACCAAGAGCTCAGTGTTTATTATAAACAATAGATTTTTAAGAGGGTTTGGGGGGAAATGAGCAAAGGGGTCTCCATCACATGTGTGTCTTGCATAGTGGAGGGTGGCTGTAGAAGAGGAGATTAAGAGCAAGGGGGTCGGGGGGAGGCAGAAATGAGAGAGGGAGGGGGAACCCATTCAGAGAAATTCTGAGAAAGCTTTCTGTGAAGCATTAGCATTGGAGTTGCAGGTAGAGTGAGTGGTAGGAAGGGAAGCCAATTTTATTTATGGATTTTTTTCTTCAATTTAAAAAGACACATTTACTCAACTGTATGGCAGGTAAAACATAATTTGAATGACACAAAACTAAACTTATTTTTATTCTTGCACTTTGGTGACTTGGCACTTTTCACTACTAAATATGTTGTTGAGATTTTTATTGTAGCTTATGTTTACCAATAAAGTCTGAGGTCAGGGACAGCTTATCATTTTAAGAAACCTGAAAGCTATCAGACATCAGTAGATACACACGGAAAGGAAGGAGTCAAGGCTCTGAGCTGCCCATGACACCTAGTAATTTTCCAGATCAGAGGCAAAGGTCTACTTCCCCTTTGGTAGATGAAAGCAATCGACTCTAATGGAGGTGTGTAATGTCCAGTTGGGGAGGGAACTAGAAAGTCAGGATTTCTGAAAGCCTTGAGAGTATAGTTCTCTGTTTGTTAATACAAGAAAAGCTTTTATGCCCTGCTTTTTGGTCCAGCAATATGTGCTTTAAATTATTTAAGTTTTTTATATTAATGTAAAATATATATGTGCATAGGTGCTTGACAATCTTCTGAGGTAGGCCCATAATCTTTGAGTTTGGATTGGTTCGATGTGTTTTTAAAACCTCTGTATGATGTTATAGAAAATACACATATATATTATTAAAATATTATTAATTCCAATCTCCATGTGCTAAATTATACCTGGTGGTCATTACTGAGACACTTTTACTTCTGGTCCCGGTATGGTGTAATTTCTGTGGCAATTCCACCTGAGAAAGTTTTTGGTTGTTTTTTTTTTTTTTTTTTTTTTTGAAATATAGTTGACATACAACATTATATTAGTTTCAGTTATACAACATAGTGATTTGACAATTCTATACATTACTCAGTGCTCGCCATAATAAGTTAGCTGCCATCTGTCACCATACAAGATTGTTGCAGTATTATTGACGATAATCTCTATGGTGTGGTTTTCATCTCCATAACTTGCTTATTTTATAACTGGAAATTTGTACCTCTTATTCCCCTTCACCTCTTTCACCCAGCTCCCAACCCCCTCCCATCTGGCAACTACCAGTTTGTTCTCAGTATTTATGAATCTGTTTCTCTTTTTGTTGCACATTTGGGTGGCTTCCATATCTAGGTATTGTAAATAATGCTGCAATAAACATAGGGGTGCATGTGTCATTTTGAACTAGTGTTTCATTTTGGGGGGGGGGTAAATAGTAGTGGAATTCCAGGATCATATGATATTTCTATTTTTAACTTTTTGAGAAAACTGCACAGTGTTTTCCACAGTGGCTGCACAAGTTTCCGTACCCACCAACAATACACAAGAGTTTCTTTTTCTCCACATCCTTGCCAACACTTGTTACTTCGATACATTTTTTTTTTACACAAATCTTATTCATAATCCATTCTTCCAGTTTTAGTGGCTTTTTAAAAGAATTTTTTAATGTTTATTTACTTTTGAGACGGGGGGTGGGGAGAGAGAGAGAGAGAGAGGGAGGGAGAGAGAGAGAGAGAGAGAGAGAGAGAGAGAGAGAGAGAGAGAAAGCACACAAGCAGGGGAGGGGCAGAGAGAGAGGGAGACACAGAATGTGGAGCAGGCTCCAAGTTCCCAGCTGTCAGCACAGAGCCAGATGCGGGGCTCAAACTCATAAACCGGGAGAGATCATGACCTGAGCCGAAGTTAGATGCTTAACCGACTAAGCCACCCAGGCACCCCAGTTTTAGTGGCTTTAAAGTGGAGTGGTAAAATGAAAATACTTGCTTAAACAATCTGAGTGTTGCATATAAATGTTTGTATTTTCTTCCCAGTCTTTTATTGATTAGCTTTCCTTTTCCTCATACCTTATTTGAAAGTAATGCTTTTTAAGTTTTTAAAATTGAATAGATGAAGAAAATGTAAATGTGAGCGAAAGTTTTTTGATAAATTTTCCCCAAGCCAAAACATCTTTGTAACTGCTACCTAGATTAAGAAATACAGCGTTACCAATATCCCCAAAACTCCCTCTTTACCCCCTTCCAGTCACTATCCTACCATTCTCCCCCAAAATAATCATTACTCTAACTTCTATCACCGCAGATAATTTTTTTTTCTGTTTTTGACCTTTATTCAGGTAGAATCATACAGAACAAGTTTTTTCCATCTTGCTTCTTTTGCTCGATTTTATATTTGTGAGATTTCTCCAAGTTCTTAGCTTTAAACATGATCTGCTCATTTTTATTTCTCTGAAGCATTCTATTACATAATTAAACCACAACTGCATTCTACTAAAAATAGATGTTTGGATCACTTTCCATTTTTTGCTATTTCCATAGTGCCCCTGTGTACATTGCGGTACGTGTCTTTTGGTGAACACGCTGTGCTTTGTCACGGGTAGATACCTAGAAGTTGAATTGCTAGATCACAGGGTGTGTAATTTTCATCGTTAGAGACGCTGTCAGTTTTCCAAAGTAGTTGTGTTAATTTACACTCCCACGGTGTATGAGAGTTTCAGCTACTCCTTATCCACCATCATTAACAAAAGGCACTGTCAGTCATTTTTATTTTAGCCATTCAGGCATACATGTAATCTCATGGCATTGTGCTTTGAATTCATATTTCCCTGACAATCAAGGAGGTCGGGTGCCTTTTGATATTAGTATCCTCCTTATGTGGGAAATGCCTGATCAAGTCACCAATTTGTATTACGTTTCTGTGTTTTCTTACTGATTCGTAGGTTACATAGCAATACAGTATCACAGTGACTTCTTACATTGAGACTACAAAGCAATTGATGTAGTTTTCAACTGAACAAAAAGCACCTGTTTGGTTTTTTGCACTCATACTTTATTATTTTTCTTATATTTAATAACTCTCATAATTAGAGTAGGAAAAATAGCTCTAATAAATCAAAGGAACTTTGGGTAAATATCGACTCATCTATTGGGAACAGGATGGTTAGGTAGGTAGAATGTTTAGTAGGTGAGCATGTGCATGGATGTCAGCTGACATGTCTCATAGATAGAATTTTAAAGAGAACAAAGGCTGCTTTACCTGTCCTGTCCATTAAGTGAAGATTGTCATCCAAAACACGGTAATGGGCTGATCACTATGGAATTATCTGCAGGAGAAGTGGATTTTGTTTGGTTCCAGATATGTTTTTTAACTCCAGGAAAGCAGGCACTGAGTTTTCTTTATCCTCCTTTAGTCAAAAACTCAAAGTATAGTGTTTAAGAGCATGAATTTTTATGGTTCAAGATCACTGTCTTTCAGGGGCGCCTGGGTGGCGCAGTCGGTTAAGCGTCCGACTTCAGCCAGGTCACAATCTCACGGTCCGTGAGTTCGAGCCCCGCGTCAGGCTCTGGGCTGATGGCTCATGATGGCTCAGAGCCTGGAGCCTGTTTCCGATTCTGTGTCTCCCTCTCTCTCTCTCTGACCCTCCCCCGTTCATGCTCTGTCTCTCTCTGTCCCAAAAATAAATAAACGTTGAAAAAAAAAATTAAAAAAAAAAAAGATCACTGTCTTTCATCTAGTTGGTCAAAGGACCTCCCAAAGTTTTAGTTTCCTCATCAGTAAAATGGAGATAACAATAGTATTTACATCAAAGAATGAACATGAAGGTTAAATGAGATGACGTACATAAAGCATCGACCACAGAATTTGGCATATTGACACATGGGCATGCTGGTTACTGGAAATAATCCATTTTATATATTTTTATCATTAGAGAATTATCCATGTAGCATCAAATCTGTGAGAATTTAGGAATGAGTTTTTAAGGAAACTTAAAATATATATAGGTTCTTCTTGAATGTGTTATCACTAAGGTTTATTTTGTCTCTTAAACACACATTTCAGAAAATAATGAAAAGAACACAGCTATCTCAACATCAGTTTTCCTGTTGTCCTAACATGGTCTCTTTATTTTTTTTAAAGTTTTTATTTAAATTCCAGTTAGTTAACACCATGTAAGATTAGTTTCAGGTGTACCATATGGTGATTTAACACTTCCATACATCACCCTGTGCCCATCCCTACAAGTGCCTTCCTTAATCCCCTTCATCTATTTAACCCACCCCCCACCCCCTCCCCTCCTGCAACCCTCAGTTTGTTCTCTACAGTTAAGAGTCTGTTTCTTGGTTTGCCTCTCTTTCATTTTTCCCCTTTGTTCATTTGTTGTTGTTTTTTTTCTTAAACTCTACATATGAATTTATCATGCGGTATTTGTCTTTAACTGATTTATTTTGCTTAGCATAATACTCTCTAGCTCCATCCACATTGTTGCCAATGACAAGATTTCATTCTTTGTTATGGCTGAGTAATGTTCCACAAACACAAAACAACACACACACACACACACACACACACACACACACACACAGCTTCTTTATTCATTCATCAGTTATCAGTTGATGGACATTTGGACTGTTTCCATAATTTGGCTATTGTACATAATGCTGCTAAATATCAAGGTACATGTATCCCTTTGAAATTTACCCTTATTTGGGTAAATACCTAATAGTACAATTGCTGGATTGTAGGGTAGTTCAATTTTTAATTTTGGAGGATACTCCATACTGTTTTCCACAGTGGCTGCACCGGTTTGCATTCCCACTAACAGTGTAAGAGGATTCCCTTTTCTCCATATCCTCACCAACACCTATTGTTTCTTGTGTTGTTGATTTTAGCCATTCTGATAGGTGTGAGGTGATATCTCCTTGTACTTTTGATTTGTATTTCCTTGATGATCAGTGATGTTGAGCATCTTTTCATATGTCTGTTGGTCATCTGTATGTCTTTGGAAACATATTTATTCATGTCTTTTGTCCATTTTTTAATCGGATTATTCATTTTTTGGGTGATGAGTTTCATAAGTTATTTATATATTTTGGATACTAACCCTTTATCGGATATGTCATCTGCAAATATTCTGTCCCTTTCCATAGATTGCCTTTTAGTTTTGCTGATTGCTTCCTTCACTGTGAAGAAGCTTTTTATTTTGATGAGGTCCCAATAGTTCATTTTTGCGTTTGTTTCCCTTGCCTCAGGAGACATATCTAGAAGGAGGTTGCTACAGCTGATGTCAAAGAGGTTAGTGCCTATGTTCTCCTCTAGGATTTTTATGGTTTCAGGTCTCATATTTAGGTCTTTCATCCATTTTGAATTTGTTTTTGTGTATGGTGTAAGAAAGTGGTCCAGTTTCATTCTTTTGCATGTTGGTGGCCAGTTTTCCCAACACCGTTTGTTGAAGAGACTTACTTTTTCCCATTAGATATTTGTTCAAGCTTTGTTGAAGATTAATTGACCATATAGTTATAGGTTCATTTCTGGGTGTTCTATTCTATTGTATGGATGTATATGTCTATTTTTTGCACCAGTACCATACTGTTTTGATCACTACCACTTTGTAATATAATTTGAAGTTCAGAATTGTGATGATCCTTCCGGCTTTGCTTTGCTTTTTCAAGGTTGCTTTGGCTATTCATGGTCTTTTGTGGTTCCACACAAATTTTAGAATTGTTTGTTCTAGCTCTGTGAAAAATGCAGTTGGATAACATGGTCTCTTTAAAATGCAGAATACTTGACTCAAAAGCCAAAGGCTATTGGCTTTCAAGAGCAAAGGACAAACTTTACCACAGCAAAATAGCATTTTAGAAATATTACCTGGTTCTACCCACTTTCACTTCCTAGTGCCTTCATTTCATATTTTTTAAATCTTTACTTGCCTGTTTTGTTTGTTTGCTTGCTTTGCCTAAACTTTTAACTGAGGCATAATTTATATACAATAAAATACATATATTTTAAGTGTACAGTTCAGTAAATGTTGACAAATGTAAGTATCCATGTAAGCACCAGCCCAATCAAGAAATAGAACGTTTTCATCACCTAAGAAAGTTCTGTGCCTCTTCCAAGTCAGCACCCCACAGACAGTCACTTAGTTTTTTTTTTTCTTTTCTAGAAGTTGGCCAGCCACAGTTTTAAGTGTGTCCCACATTGTGTGCTCACCCTTATTTAGGTTTGGTGAAGTCACTTGAAGTCTCCATTTACTCATCTGGGCCTCCTTATACGTTACCCTGGCTGCTTTGGGTTCTGCGACCCCCATGTTGCCTTGAAAATATCACAGGTTTGTCCTATGATGGGATGAAAAATAGAACACTGTGAGCCATCACTATATTTCACTTACGATTCCTTCCAGAACTGCAATGGTCAGAGTCCTTGCATTTTCTCCAGAAACATTTGATTTTATGTCATTTTGCAAGAGAGAAAACTGCAGTGTTTCTTATGTAAGTGCATAGTCTTACTATCACAAGGAGAGAGGAAAAGATCTGTGGTTAGTTTGTGCTACCAAACCATTTGGAAGGAATGAAAAATCAGTGCATCATTGCCAGCACTCATTGTACATTAAAAATGGCCTACAGACTAAAAAAGTGAAAGTACAATATGAGATAGTCAAGGTTAAAGTTGGCTTCATTCTGCATGAAAAAATTTAGGAATCAGTGTTCCAAAATGTGTGGGGTGCGTGTACCCCAGAGTGTGCACAAGGTGACGGATTTAGTTGTACCGTAAAATATTGGGGCTTCTGTGTATACTTATATTTTACTTCACCTTTTTACAATTCATTGTATGTATGTATTTTAAAATGTCAATACATAATGTTACAAAAGGACATGCCACATACATAAGGATAAATAAATAAGGATATTTGGGGAAGGGGAGCCTCCTATATTCAAAAAGGGTTTGGAGTGTACAGCTGGTGGACCCAGATGTGCACTTGCTGCCTTATCAGAAAGCTCATTTGTCTCCACAGGGTTGAGTAATGAGGTTGTTCCTTGGGTGCTATTTACTCCCTAAAGGATTTTTCTCTTCCTGGTCCATTTTTGAAGTGAATATAGACCTTAAATATTTTGTTAGACCATATTTTTGCCTGGGAGCAATAACCCTTAGCTGAGGGTAGAGGGAACAATGGAAACAATTTGTAGACACATAAAATCTTAAGTTTTCCCATTATCTTTATTCTGAACTTCAAGAAGATTTGGGGGGACTTATTTCCACAGTAAAGAGTGATTGTAAAATTCTTTGTAAGTACTTTTTTTACATGTGCTATCAACAATTCTTTGTCTCCTGGAAACCACTTAATGGAGAGACTCCACCTCAGACGCCTGAGGAAGGAAAGGTAGAGGCAAGCCCTGAGCACAGCCGCCTGTGGGGAGAAGGAGAGAGCTGAAAAAGAACCTGAAATTCTACACAGTCACTGACCCTGAACATAAATGCATTGGGCAGCCAAGGATGGGACTATTTTCCTTAAATCACCTAGTAGGCATTCAAAAGACATTTCTAGACTTTATTTATAAAAGAGATTCTTAAAACATACACTTTGTCCTAAAAGAGCAGAATTATTAAAATAACTAGTTATTCTGCCGTGAAGTAGTCTTAAAAGAAGTTGTCTTTACATGGTTGCTTATACAACTAAATTTCAAACACATTTAAAGCAGAGTGCCAGAAGATGCGGTATGTATTTGTATTACATATATGACGAGGAAAAATAAGTACTTCCGATTAAACTAAATGAAATATACAAAGGATATGTATTAGGTTACATAATGATGCTGGTAATAATATAATAATGATGATAACAATAAAAAAGACATTGGTAATTGATTTCATTGCTGCTGATGGATGTATCTATTATTCTTTATTTTCTTAAATAGCAAACATAACAGATTGGAAATGCAGAGCCAATGACCTGGGGCAGCGTATCATTGTAACCCTAGGCCTGGTTTTTTGTTTCAGTACTGAAACAATATTAATCTGTAAGCTCTTGACACAGACAAAGGAGGCAAATCACTGCCCCTAGTCCTGTGAATTGTGTGTGTCTTCAACAGACCCAATAGGAGGTCACCCATGGCTAATGGAGCAGCTTACTTCGTGAGATTTGCATTTACATGTTTCCTGACAAACAAAATGTCTCTTGAAGATAAATTCCCTTGCTTTACTACATCTATGATGAATAGAAAAAGCTATAGGGGCTTCCTTTCTTTTTCTTATGACAAGCGTTTATGCTGCATCTAAAATCATCAAGTTACTCTGCCCTTAAAGAAGAAATCTTGTGTGCTACTTAGAATTACTTTTGTCTCATTCAAACCAATAAAAACATTTATTAAATGCAATTGCCCTCCGGAGCACACCTAAAGGAAAGCATACGGTATCATTTGGGAGAGAAGATAGCTATCAGAAATATACATCTGATTATACAACTCCACAGCCACACACACTTCCTATAACTCTTACAGCTGTAGGAAAGATAGGCCATGAATGGCTTCCTCAGCAGCACGAGCAATTTCAAGGGCTGATGAATTTTCCAGGTCATTTTCACTAATGGCCTTTGAGAAGAAGATTCTTGAACATGGCATGTTGAAAGCAAATTTGATCCAAACATGTGGTGGCTCTCAGAATGTCAAGCCCTTTGGAAATGTAAGGCACTCAAGACAGCCCTGCATGATCAAAAATGGCACCAGCATCAATTAATGCCAACAACTACAATTAGGAAACCACAGATGAGTGGGGACATGAGAGGCTCTAATTTCCCTTTGCCTGGGATCTCTGTTCCTGGTGACACCTGTCATGTTTCATTGACAATGAATACTTTTGGAGGCTAGTCGCCATCTTCTTCAAAATTGCATTTCTGGCCAGAGCTCCCCAGGCACAGTGTCAATTTATCTTCATTTGCAATGGGTCCCTCGATAGACTCTGAGTGCTCCAGAGATGGAGCTTTTACATTTGAAGAAGGGTGCAGAGCAATGACTAGCTGCAGCCGTGTGGTTTAATACAGACTTTTGCGGAAATGAGATTAGTTGGTAGGGAAATCAATGTCGCAGGCACAAGAAAAAATATGGCAGTGATGCTTGGCAATGCCCTCCTATCACCGTTCAGGAAATTAGGATCAAGGGGAGCAGTCCTACATTTTGGAATTGTAACCAAAGAGATTTAGTAAACAGTTAATATAATTTCATACCCATGCTAAGAATGTTATCTTGAAAAATCGAGCGAATATGATCAAAGCAGAGAATCTTCTACTGTCTGTCTTTTGATTTGTAAAAATGCAGATCTGGTCTATGATTGCAAACATGTCAATTTGTAGGGGGTAGGAGGGTGAGAGGCTAAGCCAAAATAAAAAGTGTACACACACACACACACACACACACACACACACACTTCACATTAAATACTATTCTGTAGGTAAACCATTAAGTGGGGGAAAGCATCTTTAGACCTACTAGCATTTAACAAAACCCAGAGACTAATTACTTCCATCCTCTGCTATCTATCTATCTATCTATCTATCTATTTTGAGAGAGAGCATGAGAAGGGGAGGGGCAGAAAGAGAGCGGGAGACAGAGAATCTCAAGCAGGCCCCGCGTGCTGTCAGCACAAAGCCCAACGCGGGGCTCGATCCCATGAGCCATGAGATCGTGACATGAGCCAAAATCAAGAGTCAGATGCTTAACTGACTGAGCCACCCAGGTACCCCATCCTCTGCTTTCTTATAAAGAAATAGAAATTCTGAAGATTCAGATACATTTTCTTGATAACATCTTTCTCTGTACATGAGTTTGGAAATCCTAGAAGTCAATCCAAATGCACATGCAAGTTGCTCTTGGTTAACAGCTTCAGATGGATTGATTTGAGAACTGTGTGGTGGGTTGATGCAATGTTATGTTGTTTTCTTCATTGCTGTTGCAGATCTTTTGAGGAGGCACTGCCGAGACATTTAGTTTCAACCCAGAGTGTTCATCAAATGTGTACAAGGCTGTGTATTAGAAGCATAACTTTACACTGGTTGCTATGTTTTTTTCCTTACCTAATAGAATCGAGTTTCACACAATGAAATCTTGATGGATGATCCTAAGTTGTTAATCAAATCTTATCTTTCCATTAATCTAATTTTATTGTCATAGATGTGGTCTCAGCAGTTTATCTTTAGTGGTAATCAGATTTCATTCTTAATCCAAATAAGTTCAATTGGTTTTAACTTCACACTTTTCCTTGTTCTGCCAACATTGATCTAGAGAAGATTAGGATTCTACAAGGGCCTTTTCCAGGACTCTCTTGTATTGATATTTATCTAATTGCTTCTCTTTAGGTGGGATGTGTTTGTCCCCTAACCAAGATGAATATGCAGCAGAGGTAGGAGGCAATGACAAGTCTGAAAGCTAATGGCAGGGTAGAGTGGTGGGGAGAATGTAGGACCTTGAGGTGACCCAGACCGGCTCCTCATTGGTAAACTAGGAGATAGATTAATGTTTACCTCATAGGACTATGGTGATGATGGAATGGGGTGGATGCTTGACTCAAGAGTAAACATCGAGAAATGGTTGTCCTAAACTCCTCGTTGTGAAGTTCTCAAGGCTGAGAGCTCCGTGTAAACTAGTGTTAGCATGTAACCTTTCATCGTGCTTTGGAGAACTATAATTTTCTAGAGGCAAAGTTTTGAAGTGTTCTCCTTACTATTTGGAAAACCAAAGGTGTGAGTGAGCAGAATAATTAAATTTGTGGGTGTGTGGTATTCTGGTGGACAGGAGGAAAGAATTGGCAATAGAGGCGGACTGTGGGCATGCACACTAATGGAGGGGAACCAGGTCTACCTGCAGCCTTGGGAGAAGCAGTGGGGGAGTGGTGGGCATCGTCACATGGGCTCACTCCCTCCATGGAGACAGTGTTCGTCAGGATGCCCACAGCCAACAAATGAATTTCTTTGGAAAAGAATGAGAGCAGGATGATCCCAATCAAAAATTGTCCAGGCTGTGTGTTACCATTGCTAAGTTTACTGGGGTAGGTATCCTTTGCCGTACAGTTCTTGTTTGGTTTAGAGTAATGTTGTCTAATATTGTAGAGACTAGCCACATATGGCTGTTTAAATTTAAATTAATTTAAATTAAATAAAATTAAAATTTCATTTCCATAGTCGTACTATCCACAGTTCAAGTGTTCAATAGCCACATGTGACTAATGAATGACATTGAAAGGTTCAGGTTTAGAATATTTCTACCAGCACAGAAGGAGCGTCACAGACAGGATGTTTTAGAGAACAGGTATGAAAAGAGTTTAGCATGGTGTCTGACCCAGAATAAGGGTCCAATAATGAGATTTGTTGCTGTTATTATTATCAGTAGCAGTAAATGCTGAAATTAATTAATTAATGAAAGAGCGCAAATAATGAAAACTGAAGTAAGACATTTCTGGTACAACAACATTTCGGTTTTATTACAGTAGTATAGGCTTTCCCAAATGCCACTGGTTATAATGAATCAATACCTGTTCATGTCTATGTTACATGGATAGCTTTGCAATTAGATAGGGACAGAAGGGAAAAATATAAGGCATTTGGTGACTTTTTATGAGAAAAAGGAACTGGATGTAAAGGTTAAATGTCTGTTTTAAATGCCCATGATAAACTCTAAACTTGAGTGCCCCTTTCCTACAAAAAGAAATATCCTTTTGTGCATTTACTAATTTAAGATTAGTACCCCCCTACTTATTATGCAAAATCGACTGTGACAAAAGGTGACCCCAGGCAGGAAAAAAATAAATGGTCAGAAATGCTCATTATAATTACAATAAAATAATGCTTTTTAGGAAACAATGTTTTCTTTTGTTTTCCTTATCCTATAGGAAACTGTGAAAATTGAAGCTCTATTCAATTCATCCTTTCGTTCCACTTCAAATGCATTCCTGACAGCCATTTAAAGTCTTTCCCCAAACTGAAATTAATATTTTCCAGACCAGTTTTGAGAATAGCAGCTTGTTTGCCTGATGCTCTAGCAACCAACCTAATAATAACTATCATTGCATAACAAAGCCAGCAGGGGCGTGCAGGGGCAGAAAGGGGTGGTGATAAATAATTCAGACTCCTGGGTTATTTCCATTGGATCATCACCCAGTGACACGGCATTAGTACTTCAGTCAACAATCGTTTTTCTCCGTCTCTCTGTGGCTTCTCCTTTGTGAAAGATGTCAAATTCCTTTGCAAAATCTCTTCTCTTCTCTTCTCAGCTGACCTGGGAGATCTTCTGCCCTCTGCAGCTCTGGTTCCTGGTCCAGGAGACCAGTGGCCGTTATGGATGCAATTTCTACTCCATCTGCTCCAGACTGAGGAGGGGATGCTTTGGTCAAGCTAAGGCCATGTTATGTGAACGTTACTGACTGGCATATTGTCAACATTATGCTCAAGAAACATATTTTGTCCTGCTGGTGATAGTGACAGTTTATGAATGAGTACATTTTTATATTGGGTAATTAGAAGGTACTTTATTGCAGCATCTGTCACCTAGAAGCAAGCAATTTTTTCTATGTGTTGTTCAGATCATTTTCCTTATGGTACAAAAGTTGGCTAGTAAAAGGATGTGTCAACAACCAAAAGACTAAAAGGCACAGGATTGCTAAAAAAATTTCAATACCTACAAATGCCTATATGATGCATTTAATCAAAACCACCCATAATTAATAATAATGAAACTAACAATTGTAGAGTCTTTATAATGTACTAACCGCTGTTCAAAATGCTATGAGCCTGGATGGCTCTGTCGGTTAAGCATCCTACTTGGGCTCAGGTCATGATCTCATGGTCTATGAGTTCGAGCCCCGCAACAGACTCTGTGCTGACAGCTCATAGCCTGGAGCCTGCTTTGATTCTGTGTCTCCCTCTCTCTCTCTGCCCCTCCCTCACTCACACTCTGTCTCTCAAAAATAAATAAATGTTAAAAAAAAATTTTTATTTTTTTATCAGGACAATCTTTCTGAATATTTGAGATATCCAAAAATAGAATAAACTCTCCCAAGAAATAATTTGATCTAACTTTGAAGGAGACAGTAACAAAAATTTATTCAAATTTTATGAAAACCATAAGATGGGGTGATAATACAGAAGTATTACTTTGGCTCACCAAGCCCCAAGCAGATTTTTAAGAAAGCTGGTCAGGATGTTTAGGTAAAAATATAGGTGATTAAAGATCTCTAGTGTTGAGTCCTCAATTACAGCAAATCCCTTCCTGCTTAGAGATTCAATGTTTCTTGGTATGTGTCCTTTTTTCCCCCGATTATGTAGTTCTTTTACAATGAAGTATGTATTGAAGCCTAGAAGTAATTTTTTAAGTGTATATCAAAATAAAGTAAATGAAAGTAACAAAACAACCTCAAGCGAGGAGAAAGCCTTAGTAGGAGTCTTTCTAAGATCCCTAGAATGGAACACAAGTCCTTGCCCTGCCTTTTGATCTAGGCTCCCTTCCTGGGTCAGGGCTCCAGTCCTGTTAAGACAAGCTTCATGTGGAGTGTTGTTAGTGACCCTTGATAGTTTGCTGTATGGAACGCATGGTGGGCACTCCCTGCTTGGACTTTAGAGCCAGCCCGACTAGCATCAAATCGTCTTTCTGCCAATCCCTAGCCACCTGACCTCAAGCATATTTCCTTATCTTTCCATGCCTCCGTTTTATCATCTCTAAAGTGAGGATGATTATTACAGTTTTTATGTCACAAGGCAATTGTGAGGATTAAATGCCCTCCAGTACATAAAAGACTTAGAACAGTGCTGGCCATTGACTTTTTGGATCATGTACTACACCTGTTATTTATTTCCTGTACTGACCCGATTTTCCCTGGTTTCTGTCTTGGCCTGGGCTCTTTGTTTCACCAGGGATCACAATGGAAACCATAGCTTGGGCTTTTTTTACAAACACAACAGACAAAAATATTTGGAAATTGGAATTTCATGCAGCTATCATATTGTCTCCAAAACTTTTTTTCCTGAAATTAGCAAATACCTATTGACTCTCCTTTTTTCCTATTTTACCTCTTTGTGTTTAACAACTGTTTAAGAATAGAACATGTTTTGGGGCAACTGGTTGGCTCAGTCGGTTAAGTGTCCAACTCTTGATTTCAACTCAGGTCATGATCTCACAGTTCTGAGACCAAGCCTCACATCAGGCTCTGCACTGACAAAGTGGAGCCTGCAGGCTTGGGATAATCTCTCCCACTCTCTGTGCCCCTCTCCCACTAGTGCGCGCTCTCTCTCTCTCTCTCTCTCTCTCTCTCAAAATAAATAAATAAACATTTTTAAAAAAGAGAGAATAGAACATGTTATAGGTTATAGCCACCCAAGTGCAATGTGACAGTGAGTGTGTGGTTTATGTGTTTGTGTGTTTGCAGTTGGGTGGATGGTCAGGGGTGGGCCAGTAAGTGAAGTAGAGGGAAGAAAATGTGTTACAAAGAGGATGAGAAGTACATATAAAAACACAAGCAAGGTGAGATAACCTGGAAGAAAAAGTACTGACTACAGGGGACCACAGACAAAGCTGGCTTGAATACTACTAATTGGAAAATTGTTGAATGAGATTGGTCCATTTTTAACTCTTTTGTAATGGAGACTCTGATGGCAACAGTTCCAACCAGATTTGAAGACGGAGAGTTTTGTCCATGGCAGGATCAGAAAAGTGGGTAAGATGTTAAAGGCTAAATGTTAAACATGTCAAACTATTTGTAATATAATGTCACCAGGTAAGGAATCCATGATATGGATATACTCATTAACAGTAGATTTGGAGACTTTGAGCCCTGCATGATGCCCATGCTGATTAAGATGTATACTCTTCTATTTGTCCCTTATACCCTGGGAATAGATCCTTCTGTAACACACTGTTTTCAACATTGTATTATGATTATCTGTTATCTAAGGTAAGTCCATTTAAAGGACTACCAAAAGCAGGGCTTGCATGGGCAAGAGCTTCATGGGCATTCTGAGATTCTTCCATAAGACCTTGGCGGATGATGGCCCAAAGGACTGCGTTAGCCCTAAATGCATATGTAACACTGTTAAACAAAGTAGGCTGGCCTGCATAAATGAGGCATTGTGCTAGTGCTCTGTTTCTCCACGCTGCATTGAGAATTCCTTAGATATTTCAATATAACAATCTTTGTCCTTTATGTGTCCTCTTAGAGGAGACTTGGCCTCTTGTGGGCCCTTTGATCATTGCTCTATTCCAACCACAACGGGGGGCACACACTAAAAGGTTTCCTCCACAAAGGCTCTCCCATCCCCTGGCCCTTTTCTTCCCTGGTACACATCAAATCTGCTTGCATTATCCAGATGCTCTGACACTCGGAGGTGGAGAAAGGCATCCTGTGGCTAGTGGACAGGCCAAAGAGAATGTGATGGCGGTATTCACATAGGATACCGGCTCTGGACTTCAAGCGTCTCTACAATGGACCATTATTTTATTAGCATAAAGGAGACTTTAAAAGGCTGCTTTTAATAGATGCAGATTCACAGGATGAACTCCTGTTTCAGGACAGCTTGGCTGGAGCTGTTGAGTAGCTAGCTTCTGGGAGCAGATTGAGGATATGATGATGATTTCCCGTCTCAGCTGCAGTGTAGTGCCAGGGAGAGGCTGATGCAGGTCTGTTTTTGTGGTGCCTGAAAATGATGCCAAGATAGAAGTTCTTGGTGTTCTATTTTCCATCAAAAGGCATCAACACTCTAGATGTAGCCAGAATAGATTAGAGGAAAAGAAATGAGAATAGGAATGTTTATTCTCAATGACTAAACAATAATTAAGGAAGAACAGAGTAACATTGTTGTCAGTGACACTGTAATAGCGGAGCAGTGTCAAAGCAACAATGGCAATTATTAGCAGGAAGTTGATGAGGGAGGTGGCAAGATAGTGTTTGGAATGCTTCTGTAATTGTGTTCCATATTGAATATGAAACAAGCTGGTCCAAGACACCTCACAATCAATATGGTAGATAGGAGTATGTACTACATGTCATTGGCAGTAACCCAAACTAATATGAGGTAAAGAGAAACTAGAGTCAACACAGCATGGCTCTCCAAGGCCATGGTAGAAATGAACACAGATTCTAGAGCCAGGCCGCCTAGGTCTGATTTCTACATCAGCTATTTATTATCTGTTGGCAATAATGCTTTTCTATGCCTCAGTTTCTTCATCTGCAAAATGGGAATAAAAGTAATAGATCGTATCGAAATTTGGTTGCTACAGAGGTTCTGTGAGTTAATATGTGTATCCAATATATTAATATACTGGTGGCTGGCACCTGGTAGGGATTATATGAATATTTGATAAATAAGTAATGAAGTTATTCAACACTTCCTTAATATTTTACTGTACATTATTTGGGAGAAAATGTCTCTTCTAAGTTGAAAGACTTTAGTGTACAGTTATTATATTACTCTTTGATGCTGTGGACATGTGGAAAGGCATAAACTATGAACTGTGATCTCAGAGAAATTATAGTCTAATTGAGAAAGCAGGACATACAGATACAAAAGGTTGAACAGTAATAACAAAGATAACATTATTCAAGGCATGTTAGAGCATGTACTATGTAAAATTAGTTTCTGAATGTGTACTTAGACAGTAATGTCAGGAGATCAGAAAAGGAGAAACGCCCTTATTTCCAGATGATAAGGCTTATATAGGGAATGTCCTGTAAGGGTGAAAGGTCTGTCTGAAGCAGCTATGTTCTATCAGAGAGTAATTTACATAGCGAGGAAAGTGGAAGGCATACTTTGGGATGTGAAATATACCCTTGGCTCTATTTAAGCCTCTTTTTACTAAACAGCAAATATTACCTTGACCATTCACTCCTATGTAGCCAGTAAGATATACATGCGTAGCTTATTTAGTAGTAGCACGTTTTATGCCAATTTTTCATCAGTTTGTGAGCACAGAAAAAGATTTACTGCTAATCTTCACAGGTTTTCTTGTACTCCATCCAAACAAGTACATCTGGTTCACAAGATATGAGGCTTTGCTTTCGACACTACCACCAAAAAAATAAATAAATTATTTTCTGGTATACAGTATGTTTAGAATATAAACATGCAAAAAAGAAAATCAATTACAGCTACTCACAAATATAAAACAAAGAACAAAATAGTGCACAAGACAATTAGAAATGACATTTGTCCACAAGTATCTGAATTCTTCATAAAAGTAGTCCAACAAGTGCTCATGAGAGAGACATAATGAAACAGAGGCACTGAATACTTTGTTGCCTCTGTTGTGCTACCGCCTGTCTCCTTGCCTCCTCTTTTCCTCTCCTTTGCTGCCCCTTCTCTCCTTTCATTTTTTGTAATTCAATGTTTTTCCTATTCTGCAAATTGATCATTGATATCAAGAATGCAATCTGAGTTGCAACAACACCTGTGTGTTGGTTTCATGCTATTTCCTTAACCACGGACAATTTATTTATGTTGTCAATTAGGAAGAAGGAAGCATGGGTCAATATTACTTTTAATAAGTGTGATTTAAAACATTTACGTTTTTTTCTTAAGCTGTTCTACCTAGTGAGGCATAGATACCAGTGTGTATCAGTACCAATAAAATCCATTGGCGTAAATGTCCCCATGACATTGTGAAAATAGTCTCCAGAGTGGTACATCTAACCTGAAGACTAATCTTGTTGGAATGACTTAATAGACTTAAAATGTAATGCTTTGTGCATTATAGCCTTAGCTGGATTAAAAACGCTGTGTGTATTTTAAGCTCTACATGTCCTATTAAATTACAGTCATCTTAGTTACCTTGTGCTCACTTCCCAGGACATTGCCTTATTTTTAAAAGAGGTTTTTAAAGTTACATTTCTCACACCAGGAGCAATTAAATGCAGGGACCCAAAGCTTAACATATGATGAGGGGGAATACTGTCAACAGAGCCAAAATGAAATGGAGCAATGGCAGTGACCTAGAATCAACAGTGATGAATCATTTAAGCCAACAGTGATGAATCCAAGTACTGGATGCTCTTACATTAATATTTATTTGGAGTGGATTCATTAGAGCAGTCTTTCCCACAGAAGTTCCCAGAGAGCTACCCCATGAAAAAAAGTTTTCCACTGTTTCTTTTCACTATTAAATAAGATGGAAAACACAAAATTCTGTATCTTCATCTTGGAGATTTATAGTGTACATTAGCCAGAGAACTCTTGAGAGAGTTCCTGCAGTTTTTAAAAAATTGAGATATAATTCACATACCATAAAGTCGCTATGTTTCATTTTATTTTACGTTATTTTATTTTATGTTATATTTAGTTTTTCAGACACATCGTAAGGTCCAAAAAAAACCAAATAATTTTATCAATTAAAAGTTTGGGCAAATATTCTTAACAATACTTTATTCCTTTTCTTTCCTTTAAACTTTATTTTATGTCCCAGTAACACATTCTCAAACCTGCATACTCATGGACACATAAGAGTTCAAGTTTATGATATAGAGATAAGAGTATTCAGCTGTATTAGAGAAAAAAGTAAACAGTGAGTTTAAGAAGACTTTATACAAATAGTCATTTCAATGCTAAAAAAATTATTCTTAAATTGTGTAGCTTATTTATTTTTGTTTTTAAAGCACTTTGAGATGTAATTCATATAAAATAAAAATAACCATTTAAAACTGGTACCACTTCAATGGATTTTAGCATATTCACTGTGTTGTGTAACCATCACCACTATCGAATTGCAGAACGTTTCCTCCCCCCCCCAAAAGAAAACCCATACCATACCTATTAACAGTCCAAATTCCCTCCTTCTTTCCGTCCCCTGACAACTGCTAATTTACATTCTGTCCTTAGCAATTTTCCTATTCTGCACATTCTATATAAATGGAATCATGCAACACATGGTCTTTGGCGGATGGCTTCTTTCGCTTAACATAATGTTTTCAAGGTTAATCCATGTTGTAGTATAGAGATGTACTTCGTTCGTCTTTATGGCTAAATAATATTCCATTGTAGGATATACCACATTTTTTTTGTTATCTATTCATTACTTTATGGACACTGGGTTGTTTCTACTTTTGGGCTATTATGAATAATTCTGCCATGAACATTCACGCACAAGTTTTTATGTAAATGTGCGTTTTCAATTCTCTTAGATACATACCCAGGGGTATACTTGCTGGATCATATGGTAGTTATGTGTTTAACTTTTTGAGGAACTATCAAACTGCTTTCCACACCAGCTGAACCATTTTATAGCAATGTATGAGGGTTTCAATTCCTCTATATTCTCACCAACAGTTGTTATTTTCCTTATCCCCCCAGCTTTATTGAGATATAATTGACATATAACATTGTGTAAGCTTATGGTGTACAATCTGTTGATTTCATGAACTTATATATTGCAAAATGATTAGCACCACAACATTAGCTAACACCTGCAT
This sequence comes from Leopardus geoffroyi, assembly GCF_018350155.1. Taxonomy (NCBI): domain Eukaryota; kingdom Metazoa; phylum Chordata; class Mammalia; order Carnivora; family Felidae; genus Leopardus; species Leopardus geoffroyi. The sequence continues at coordinate 141,034,719 of NC_059328.1, forward strand.
CACACTGCATAATTTATTTCTTTTTTGTGGTGAAAACATTTAAGATTTACTCTCTTAACTTTCAAGTATATAATTCAGTGTTATTAACTGTAATCATTATGCTGCATATTTGATCCCCAAAATTATTCATCTTTTTTTTAATGTTTATTAATTTTGAGAGAGAGGGGGTGGGGGATGGGCAGAGAGAGAGGGAGACACAGATTTCAAAGCAGGCTCCAGGCTCTAAGTTGTCAGCACAGGGCCCGATGTGGGGCTTGAACCCACGGACTGCAAACAAGATCATGACCTGAGCCAAAGTCAGATGCTTAACTGACTAAGCCCCCCAGGGGCCACCCAAAATTATTCCTCTTAATGGAAGTTTGTACTCTTTGACCAACAACTCCCTACACCCCTGCCAGCCCCTGGCAACCACCATTCTAGTCTCTGTCTTATGAGTTTGGCCTTTTAGATTGTACATAGAAGTGATCTCGAACAGTATGTGTCTTTCTCTGACTTACTTCACTTACTATATTATCCTTAAGGTCTCTCCATCTTGTTGCAAATATCAGAATGTTCTTTCTCATGGCTGAATACTATTCCATTGTACAGACATGCCACATTGTCTTTATCTTTTCATCTGTTGAACAATACTTAGGTTGTTTCTATATCTTGGCTATTGTGAATAATGCTGCAGTAAACATAGGGGTGTAGTTGTCTCTTTGACATTCTGTTTTTATTTTTCTTTGGCTATATATCCAGAAGTGGGATTGTTAGATCATATGGTAATTATATCTAAATTATTTTTAAGGAGCCACCATACAGCTTTGCATAGTGGATGTACCAATTTCACTACCACCAACAGTGCAATGTGGTTTCCTTGTCTCCACATCCTTATTAATACTCATCTCTTGATGATAGCCATTCTAAGAGGTGTGAGGTAGGGGTGCCTGGGTGACTCAGTCAGTTGGGCGTCCGACTTTGGCTCAGGTCATGATCTCGCGGTCTGTGAGTTCCAGCCCCGTGTCAAGCTCTGTGCTGACAGCTCAGAGCCTGGATCCTGTTTCAGATCCTGTTCTCCCTCTCTCTCTGACCCTCCCCTGTGCATGCTCTGTCTCTCTCTGTCTCAAAAATAAATAAACGTTAAAAAAAATTTTAAGAGGTGTGGGGTAATATCTCATTGCGATTTTGATTTGCATTTTCTTGAGGATCAGTGATGCTGGGCACATTTACATGCACCTATTTAGGTCCTTAGCCCATTTTTAAACTGGGTTTTGGTTTTGTTGTTGTCTTTTTTTCTTTTGCTATTGAGTTGTATGAGTTCCTTATATATTTTGGGTATTAACCCCTCATTGGATATGTGGTTTACAAACACTTTCTCCCATTCCATATGTTACCTTTTTATTTTGCTGTTGGTTTCCTTTGCTGTGTAGAAGCTTTCCAATTTGATGTAGTCCCACTTGTTTATTTTGCTTTGGGTGTCAAATCCAAAAAATCATGTTCACCAATGTCAAATTGCTTATCCTCTATGTTTCTTCTAGTAGTTTTATGTTTTAGGACCTACTTTACGTCTTTCGTCTGTTTTGAGTGAATTTTTGTAGATAGTGTTCTAAAATAGTGGCCCAGTTTCATTCTTTTGCATGTGGCTGTCCAATTTTCCCAGCACCACTTACTGTATATTTCCCCATTGTATATTATTGACACTTTTGTCAAAAATTAATTGGCCATATGTGCATGGGTTTATTTCTGGGCTCCCTATTCTGTTCCATTGGTCTATGTATCTGTTTGTATGACAACACCTTATTGTTTTTATTACTATAGCTTTGTAATGTAGTTTTAAATGAGAAAGTGTGATGTGTCCAGCTTTGTTCTTCTTTCTTAAGATTGCTTTGGTTATTCAGGGTTTTTTTTCTTTTTTTATAATTCTATATAAATTTTAGAATTAAAATTAGCCTAAGAACTTCAGAGATGTCCTGCAATTTTTTTTAGAAGTGTGTAATTCAGTGATTTCTAGAAGATTCACAAGGTTGTGCAGTCATCGCCACTATCTAACTCCAGAATATTTTCTTCATCCCAAAGAAACTCTGTACCCTTTAGCAGTCCTCCCTGCCACCATTTACCCCTTCCCCCCTAGCTTCTGACAACCACTAATCTGATTTCCTTCTCTATGGATTTGTCTAATCTGAAAATTTCATTATCAATGGAAACACATAATATGTGATCTTTTTGTCTGGCTTCTTTCATTTAACATTATGTTTTCAGGGTACATCTATGCTGTGGCATGTATCAGTATTTCATTCCTTTTTCTGGCTGCATAATATTCCATTGTAGGATATATTATACTTTGTTTACTTGTTCATCATTTAAGGAGTATTTGGCTGCTGGCACTTTTTGGCTTATGAATGATATTAGAATTTATGTTTGTGTACAGTTTGTTCTTGGAATATATGTTTTAATTCTCTGGGTATATATGTAAGAATGAAATTGTAGGGTGACATAGTAACTATGTTTAACTTTTTGACGAACTGCCAAACTGTTTTGCACAGCTGCCATACCATTTTCCATTCCCACAAACAGTCCACGAGGGTTCTAATTTCTCTGCATTCCCAGATAATACAATTCCCAGATTGTCCTTTCTTATATTTCTAAGTTTTGGATGAGCACTGGATGTTGTATGGAAACCAATTTGACAAAAAATTTCATATTAAAAAATAAAATTAAAAAAAATAAATAAAATCAGAATGATGATAATAAAAAATTCATTTTTTATTAGCACATGGCAATGGACTGAGGTAAATGAAGAGAGGGTTGATTCTTCTAGTCATCCTATGAGCCTAGAAAATAAGGAGTTGAATCAGCCTCCATGCTACGTCACGCAGATAAACCTGTGCCTTTTTCAGCCTAGAAAATAGGCTGTGTGAATAGGGTAAGAAAATATCAGGATAACAAAAGAGGAAGAAAAGAAGAGGGAAGGAGACCTTTCCAAAATACAGAATCAGATCTGAGAACTTCTCGGGAAAGAACATTTACTCTACAATTATGCATTTAGAAACTGCCTGAGGAAGGGTACTCCTCAGGACTTTGGGTTGGATGACCCAGGGTGGTGACTTCAATCAGTTCAAGTTGCAAATATAAGGGAAGCTCCAGGTGTTTTAAATATATATATATGTATATATATGTATACATATGTATGTATATATATGTATACATATGTATGTATATATGTATATATGCATACATATGTATGTGTGTGTATATATATATATATATATATATATATATATATATCAAACATTACAACAACTTTGCAAATCAAATGAAAAAATAAGCACAATTACTTTCGTTGGGCAGATGAGAAAACAGGCATAAGCATCTGGACCTACAGTTCACGCTCTTAAGTAGTGATTAAACAGCCTCTCCCCAAACCTGAACCAAAAGCTTACTTACAGCTGCCATAAAACGGAGAGGATTTAGAAAGCAGTCAGCTCTCAATCAGCCCTCAGGTCCTGTAGCTTCTGTAGCCCTTTGTAGATACATACTCAATTGCTGTGGAACTGCAAATGCTAAAGAAGCAGATACCTTGTCTTCCCCTTCCCTTTCCTTCCCTGGTGACTGGCCGAGGCTGAAGAAAAGCCAGGGGCCCTATAGATTTCGCCCACGCCTTTGACACCAAGCTTCCGGAGGCAGCACAGAAGCCAGCGTGGGTCAGATACCCAGAATGGCCAACGAAGGGGTGGCTTCAGATGACTCAGCAGATGACTAGCACCCTAGCAAGAGTATCCACATGTTTCAAGCATATATGCCCTGACTCTGAAACTGCTCCTGATGTTCAATCTGGCCTTGACGTTGTGCCTTTGCCTGACACATAGGTAATATAAAATGCAGACTACCACTTCTGTTGCTTGGTTAGGGCAAATGCTAAATGGCAAAAGCACTGAAAGTGATATAGGGTCAGTCCTGTTCTTAGGACATAATGAAAACCTGTGTTCAAGTCTCGTCATCCCAGTGATCTCCTGAGGGAAACAGTCTGAATTTGGCTCTGAAGTCCTTGAAGCAGGCACAGCAGATGTTTCTTCCACTATGACATGGGTGTCGATGACGGCTGAGTTGTTAACTTCTCTCTCACAGCAGCAGAAGTACCACCATGTTTAACACCAAGCAGATATATCATTGCTTAGGTTTTCAAGTTATCACTGGGGTTATAAATCCAGTGATTCACAAATTGACTTAGCCTCCCATTGCGTTCATCTAGGGAGTTTAAAAATACCAATGCCTGTCTTCTATTCTCACACATTCCAGTTCTGATGTACTGGGGTGGGGCCTGGGTATGGGGAGTTTTAAAAGCTCCCACATGATTATAATGTACAGCCAAGGTTGAGACCCACTGCTCTAGAGTGTCATTTATAAACTTCTCAGGCCCAAATTAGCATTTTTACTACACCTGTTGACGAGCAGATTTTATATATATCTTGCAAGGTTATTATAAGGATCAAATGACATAATGTCTGTAAATTGCTCAGCACAGTTCCTGGCAGGAATAAGGTCTCAATAAATACTAATTCTTATTTGCCCCAACTGTGTGGGCACCTGGGCGTGTGCACGCACACACGCATACACTCTCTCTCTCTCCCTCTCTCTCTCTGCATCATAACTTTACAATCAAACCACAAGTTAATCAACTTATAGGAATTTTCTAGTTAAATGAGGATCAATCTCAAATTCACTTTTAAAAAGCTCTTCAGATGACTCAGCAGATGACTAGCACCCTAGCAAGAGTATCCACATGTTTCGAGCATATATGCCCTGGCTCTGAAACTGCTCCTGATCTTTAATCTGGCCTTGACATCGTGTCCTTGGGCAGATGAGAAAACAGGCATAAGCATCGGGACCTACAGTTCATGCTCTTAAATAGTGATTAAACAGCCTCTCCCCAAACCTGAACCAAAAGCTTATTTACAGCTGCCATAAAACAGAGAGGATTTAGAAAGCAGTCAGCTCTCGATCAACTTATAGATCGTATATAAATTGTACAAAGTTGTTCTAAATTATAATAGCCCACTTCTCTGCTTAAGGATACCAATTGTGGGGAGCCTGGGTGGCTCAGTCAGTTAAGCATCTGACTCAGCTCAGGTCACGATCTCTTGGTTCATGAGTCTGAGAGTCACGTTGGGGTCTGTGCTGACAGCTTGGAGCTTGGAGCCTGCTTCGGATTCTGTGTCTCCCTCTCCCCCCACTCCCCGACTCACACTCTGTCTCTCTGTCTCAAAAATGAATAAACACTAAAATATATTTTTAAAAAAGGATGCCAATTGTAACTGACAAAAAAATTTCTTCCTCGGACACAGAGGTGTTGCTTTAGGATCATTTTAGTGAGTCATAGGCTCCTACATATGCATAGTTCTAGGAGGTTCAAATGTGAGAATTCAAAGGATTTTTTCAAGGTTAATATTTTATTTGATTAAATTCTCATTATTCATTCTGTAGCAATACGTGTCTTAACTGTCACAATGGAAAGCCAAAAATAATTTGGTCAATTCAAAGTCCTGGCCACTTAGATTTAAGAAAAATACTTTATTGTAGTTCTGAATGCTTTTGCCATGAAACTGTGCTCTTCCTTATGTGTTCATTTAAGTCATGTTCAAACTGAAGAGAAATTATACAAATTATGTTTTGATCAAAGGAGTCATCTTTATTGATTTGCAGGCCAATGTATTTTAAATTTCCTTCTCGAGACATTGGAGGCATACTTTGAGGGTGAAGATGTCCCATTACCTGAATAGGTAATGGCTATGTCAGCACATTCAGGATAAGGGGAGCATATGCTCTACAGGGATAGAAGACAACACATGCAAGACCTTGAGGTATGAAAGTGCTAGGCATATCCAAGAAACTGGAAGAAGAATATTCTCGCAGACTCAAAAAGTGAAATAGAGGACATTAGGCAGTGAAGCTAGAAAGATACATAGGCTCAGGTCTGCATCTTCCTGGCAACTTCATTCCTCCTGTTGACTCTGTGTGGTACAACTGTCTGTCAGTGAGTCTGGTTTAGTATCATGTAAGTGTCTGACATTAAGCTTTTGATTACCAAGGCATCCATTTCAAAGAGATCTACCTCAAATAAACATACTGCCAACTGTTTGACACAGCTACTAGCTAAACACCTAGATAAGGAATCAGCCTGCCCCGCCCATGAAGTCCCCCTGTTAGAAAGTCGTAGGTAACCTAGACAGCAGACCATTTGAGTGTCCATGCTTTCCCATCCCATGCCTGTATTCCTGTTCATACGTTTTAGGTTCTCTACTAAAGAGTGAACCAACAAAACCCTAGCCACCCTACCCTCTGTCCCAGTAGAGACAGAACCCCAGGTCCCTGCTCTTTCTCTCTACCTGTGACCTCAGTGTAACTCTTGGGCATGCTGCGTACTATACCATCAGAACTCATGAGTAATAGGGGCACTTGGGTGGCTCAGTCCTTAAGCGTTCAACTTTGGCTCAGGTCATGATCTGACGGTTCGTGAGTTCGAGCCCTGCACCAGGTTCTGTGCTGGCAGTTCAGAGGCTGGAACCTGCTCCAGATTCTGTGTCTCCCTCTCTTTCTGTCCCACCCCCACTCACACTCTGTCTCTGTCTCTCTCAAAAATAAATAAACATTAAAAAAAAAGAACTTATGAGTAATAAACCTTGTTTTTTTCAAAGTTTGCGGATAGGTGTTGCTGGCTTGCCTCTTGCACTCGTAATAAGAACCACAAGGGTTGGTAAAGCCACAACATCGGCTCTGGTTGGGGAAACGTTTGTGGGGGCTTGCCACAATGAATATGGGCTCAGGTGAGTCCCTCTGATATTTCTAGCTGAGAACATCACTATCAGTAGGCTGAGGCCAACGGGAAACACTCTGTCAGAGACATCCCATCATTTTTAGTCTGTTTTGGCTGTATGGTAGAGGTCAACTATTTCCACAATAATTCTGTGTAACAAAACACCCAAAAACTTAGTGGTTTAAAAGCACAATTATTTATTCTCTCTCACATCTGCAAGTTATCCAAAAACTGGCTGATCCAGGCTGGACTTGGCTCTGCACTCTGCAGCTTAGGTTGGAGACAGATTTATTCCACAAGTCTCTCATCTTTGCTGGACCAGTGGGCTACCTGGGGTCATTTGTCTCATGGCAAAAGTGGAAGTGGGTAAGCCCAAGTACACAAGCACCTTTCAAGCCTCGGCATAAATCATGTCTGCTCGTGTCCCATTGGCCCCAAGTCAAGAGGCCAGGAAGTGCACTCTGTTTATAGTAGAAGGAAATACAAGGTTTTATGAGTTAAGTGGCTAAAAGCAAGGATGTACAAAGGAGTGAGAAATTTGGGCAAATAAGTTAACCTACCAGATCCACCAAGGTGAGGTGTAGGTGATTACCTTATGCTGTCCTGGTCATCCAATGTCACCTGTGCTGTTTTCCTGTTAAGAGGTCAACATAGCCTTTGTTGAGCCGAAAATTTCATCTGGTCCTTGTTCTTTTATGCTGCATGAGTCATTTCCAAAAAGAAAGGGTAAGAACAATATCCCTATACATTTACTTAGGGAAAACATCTGGAGAGTTGTTTTGTTTTTCTTCACTTTTCATCTGGATGTTTGGCATTGTGCCAAAAGTTTTATTCTGAGAAGTTTAAAAAAGTGAGTCTAGTTAGTGTGTTACTTCCTCTCTGCTCTATAATAATACACTAGAGTCTCACTCAAATGCCACCCCTGGGATGCATGTTAGGAACCACATGACAGGGGAAAGAGCAGGATAAATTTCTTCTGACACTCATTCTCAACAATATAAGCCTAAACTAACTGGGCCATTTTGGAAATAAATGTTTTGTCACATTACAATGAGATTCTAACATGCAGGAGGCCCCTGGCATCATTGGATGTAACAATCACAGTTTCTACTATTTGCTAACAACCACTAGGTCATAACATGCAATCATTTGCCACTTTTGTTGAGATGCACGTTTAAGTGTCACGTCTCGAGCTTGGTACCACAGTTTTGTTCTCTAATTGTTGTTGCAAATGTTTTTCTTAGAAAAAAATTAATAGCAGTTTTGGAAATTGGGAAATTTTCCAAGTATCTTGGGATAAGCAAACAGCAAAACCAGCAAAAGGTTTTAGGATATCATGTCAGACCTCAGCGCTCAAAAGCCTAGATTTAGTCAATTTTGCAGGCCCATGTCACGGGGTCACTTTCCACTAGATTGGATGCTACTGGAAGGAAGGGACCATATCTTACTTTTTCTTATCTCTGCTTTTAGCTCACTGCTTGAATAAGGTAGGCACTCAATATGTGCTTGATGAATGAGCAAGTAAACAAATGAATGTATGGAAGTCTGTCAGTGAATTCCAAGGCCCCCCCTTTCAGGATGGTGTCAGAAGCAGCAGTCTCATAAATGCACAGCAGGTTGGAGATAGTCATGGAGATCAAGACCAAACACCACTTTAACGGAGATTGATAGTAGACATGTTATCAAGAGAAGTACTCAAGTCCAAGTAGTAAGACAGTGAACTATTTGCAGATCGGGGGTATCAGATAAGGACTTCCCTAGCTAGAAATGCCACAATAGAATGGGGTTACAAGGCCAGTGCAGGACAAAGGAGACTTTCTATTGCATGTCCTAAGTGTTAGATTAGAGCTCCTTAACCATCCCTAACCAAGTACCAAAAATAGTCCTTCAGCTGGAGGTGAAGGTCAAGTGACCTGCAATATAGAAAGGAAGGACTATGGGGTTAGGATACTCATGAGGTCATTGAACTGTGTGCCATTGAGTGTTGAAAAAAGTATAATCTTCTTTTTTTTTTCAACGTTTATTTATTTTTGAGACAGAGAGAGACAGAGCATGAACGGGGGAGGGGCAGAGAGAGAGGGAGACACAGAATCGGAAACAGGCTCCAGGCTCTGAGCCATCAGCCCAGAGCCTGACACGGGGCTCGAACTCACGGACCGCGAGATCGTGACCTGGCTGAAGTCGGACGCTTAACCGACTGCGCCACCCAGGCGCCCCAAAAGTATAATCTTCTTAAAGTCAATCTGAATAATGCTTAAAGCCCTAGTAAATATGGGGTTCATGTAGTCTGATTTTGGTATTGCATAATAGTGAAATGAAAGCAGTCCATCACATGAAGAGGAAAAGAATTGTTTCCAATTCCGTCTTAGAAATCCCAAAGAACACTGCAGGAAATCCATTTCATGCCTCATTTTAAAAATTCTCTTTCACCCACAAAAAAAATTAATGAAGTATCAAATTTAAAAAGCTGGGACAAAAACAACAAAATAAACATAAGGAAAGAGAGAAAAAATGTAAATATGAAAATATAAATAAGCAAATTATAAAATAGGAAGCCAAAAAAACTGAAAACTAAAAACAAAAAAAACTAGTAACTGAGTCCAAGAGTTGGTTAATTGACGGGCACCTGGGAGGCTCAGTAAATTGAGCGATGGACTCTTAATATTAGCTCAGGGCACCATATTGTGGTCATGAGACTGAGCCCTGTGTCAAGCTCTGTGCTAAGCACGGAGCCTACTTGGGATTCTCTCAATATTTTGGGATTCTCTCATTGGGAATGTGTAGAAACAGAAACTTTTACCCATCTCTACTGAGTATATAAACCTGCAAAGTCTATTTTTTTAGAACAATTTCTCAATTGCTATGAAAAGTGAAACGTTACATAGGCCTTGACCAATATTTTCAAGTCTAAATATTTATACTGAAGATTTATTCACATGTATTAAAGACTTTTTTTTAAAGAATATTCATTGCAGCATTTTTGTAATAGTGAAGAGTAAAATATCCATCAACGAAAGTCTGTTCATATGATTATGATGCATACATATAATAGAATACAATATAGATGTTGATAAAAATAATTTCCAAGACATGTTAAGAGGGAAAAAAAATAAATTTGCTGAAAATTACATGGTATGTGTGACGGTTAATTTTATGTGTCAACTTTGTTAGATCATGATATCCAGTTGTTTGTTTAAACATTAATCAGGCTGTTGCTGTGAAGGTATTTGTAAGTGCTAGTTATATTTATAATTAGTTGACTTTAAATAAAGCACATTACTCTTGATAATGTAGGTGGGCCTTATATAATCAGTTGAAGGCCTTACTAGTAAAACAGGTTTCCTGGAGGAGGAATTCTGCTTTAAGACCGCAGCATCAACTCTTTTCTTAATTTCCAGGCTGCCCCTACCTGTAGATTTCAGCTTTGCCAGTCCCCCAGTCCCCACAATTGTGTGAGCCAATCTCCCTCTCTCTCTCTCTCTCTCTCTCTCTCTCTCTCTCTCTCGGTATATATAGAGATTGGTTCTATTGGCTGTTTCTCTGGAGAACACTGGTTGATACAGAATGTCATTTTATCATTTTAAAAACTCGTTGTACCTATTATGACTGTATATTCTATAATTGCTCTGCAACAACATTGAAGAGAATAGAAACAGTGGTTGTATAAACGTGTCACTCAGACTTTGGTTCATGGCCCTGAAGCATCAAGTTAGGAGTGAGTTAGAAATGCAGATTCTCGGGTCCCAGGCCAGGCTTACGGAATTAGAATCTGCATTTTAACAAGATGCAGACTTCTAGAGGCACCAGCTGGAGGAATGGGTCTAGGGCATATGGATTCAGAAGGGACTGACTTCTTCTCCTTGGCTCCTGGGTCCTTGACCTTTTCTCTCTTCACGCCTCTCAAACCTCTCTGCCCTAACCTGCCCATCCAGGTATAAGCTGCGTCCAGCCCCTCTCCCTTGTTGCTCAAACTACTGGCATGCCACCTACTGAGGGCATTTCTCTAGGAGCAAATTGTTGTTTCCCTTTTGAGAGTAAATCTTAGTAGTCCAAATTAATTCCTTCCCACTTGCTGGGATTTCCTACCCCCAGTCTTCTTGACCCCAATCTAAAGGACACGCTGGAGCTTGGCGACAGGGACTGGATGTGGAGAACAGACACTGCTTACCTGGCTTTGCAGCATTTTCCTCAGCAGTTCTGGGGGGGGGGGAGGCTCGGCTCTCAAGGAGGGGGTGGGGGTGGGATTTTTGTTGTTGTTTCTGCTCATATTGTGTTTTAGGTAGCATTTTTTTTTTAACTGAAGCTTTTGTTTACTGACAGGATTTATCCCTTCATGCTCACAGCAGATCTTGAAAGTTTTTAATTTGAGGAGTTAAAAAAAAATAGCATAATTGGCTGCAGAGGTCAGTGGAAGGTGAATTGATTTTATTAGAAGGCAAATTATCCAAGAGGGGCTCACTTGGTTTGGAGGAAAGCTATAAACTAAACAGGAAGAGAGGAAAGAAATATAAAAAGATGACCTTGGGAAAAAAAAAAAAATCCAGCCAGGATAAAACCTGAAAATTTTGCTTGTTCTTATTGTTAAGCTACGGGCTCTTGTAATGTTTCCAAAGAATAAGTGAGCCGGAAGCCTAATGCAACTCAGTGTGACCTTGGAGTCTGCCTTCTAACAACTCTAAGGCCATTCAAACAACTGTGCACCCAAATGAATTCATTAGGCCGCTCTGCAGCTTAGAAAAAGGAGTCTCTTGTAGGTGTCCTGCCCTACTACGAAGCACTCGCTTTGACACTCAAACACTCGGCAGTGCATTACCTCCAAATAACCGCCCTCAAAACTCGAAGACCTTCCTGTCTCCACTTGTTGAAGCATTTTCTGCACACTGTAGGCCTGGGGGCCAGTCAAGCCCCATCTCTTCAGCATAGTTCAATGCCACAGGATAACTCTGCCAGGCACTTCTTACTGCAGATGGGGAATGGCAGGTGGGGCTCTAGGCTTATGCCAATTAAAAATATTATTTGTCTGAACCTTTTCACTCCCACAACTACAAAAAGCCAGGCCCAAGCCTGGATGCAAGTACAGAGTTATTTAAAAGAAATGTGTATTTATGTTACTAGATGAGAACATTATTGTAATATTATAGCCCAAGTGACTCTGATGCTAACATGTAATGGCAGAGATACTGTTAACTAGGGACACAGTGATAGCTCATTGTTGCACTAGAACTGTTGGTAACTCAAAGAACAAATGTATGAGTTACCTCTGAAGCATGGAGGGCTCCAGCGTTTCGATAGATCCGTATGGTGTATGTATGTATCTGGCAATTCCAATTGCAGTTTATTTGTTTTTATTATTTTTTTAAGTTTACTTATTTATTTTGAGAGAGCAAGAGAGAAAGCAAGTGGGGGAGGGGCAGAGAGAGGGAGAGACAGAATCCTAAGCAGGTTCTGTGCTGTCTGCGCAAAGCCCTGTGCAGGGCTTGAACTCACAAACCGGGAGATCATGACCTGAGCCGAAATCAAGAGTGGGACGCTTAACTGACGGAGCCACCCAGGTGCCCTTCCGACTGTAGTGTATAAATTTTATTTTTACAGTAGTGAATTCTTCTTTCAAATGTAATTTTATGTAGAACCTTAACATTAAGAATGGAAAAGTAAGAATGCCATTAAAGCCGGACAGGGGGTCCAAATTGCCACCTGTGAAGACTGCCTTTGACTCATAAATATGCTTTGGACAATTATGCAATCCTAAGGCTCCCTGGAACATAATTTGCAAATTGCTGGTCTAGTTGAAAAACCAACTTTAATTTGCTGTTCTCAAGTATATTGTGCATTTCCTAATGTTCTTGAGTAGTATGCTATGTTAATTTTAATTTTTCTTAGCTTAGAATCATCATTTTGGAAACTATAACATGCCCTTTTGCTGGATAGTTCATACAACACAGTTAGAAAGAGCATGAACTATGGAATCCATGGCATACAACCCACTGAACAGCTGTGTCCTCAAGCAAATCACTTAACCTATCTTAGTTACTTAAAAGCAGAATACATATATCAAAATAATACCTGATTTGCAGAGTTGAGTATAAAAATGGAATAGAATAATGTTTACCACATAGTAAGTAGCAAATAATTTGTAAGGAGGGTGTAGGGAGAAGGAAAGGGTAAGACTGCTGTTGTCTACCCAAATCCATACTCCCCATTCAGAGACTGAATTTCTCTGCTCACAGATCGACCAAATGAGAGAATTTATTTTCACGACCATTTCAGGGCCTTCTTTGACTGGGACTGTCGTGTATTGCTGGCTAGTAGCAACACAAAAGTCTGACCCATCTCTGTTGAAGGCCCGAGGGTTTTTCTCCTCTGTTGGTTGGGTGCTGTGAACCTCTCTGAGACCAGAAGTGTAAGGTGAGGGAGAGGCAGTGATACAACAGAGAGGTGACTTAGGGGGAAAATGATCTGTTTATCAGTTTGTTGTACCTTCCAGATCTGCCAGGACACAACTAGCAGATGTACTATTTCCATCAAACAATTAGTTATTGGGACATATGTCTGACCTTATGATTTGGGGGCATCTGATGGAGTCATGTAAGCTCGGGTTAGTCACTTGGTGTCCCATGGCAGGAGCCCAGTCTCTACTAGGCTAGAAGCTGCTTTGCCAACAGTGAGTAGTTTTCTACCACATAAGGCCCAGACTTGTCTAGATTACTAGGTGTCTGTGCCATGATTTGTCTATTGGGAATGGCATCCAATCACCATGGATACCTCTGGCATCAGTGAGTCTGCTATATCTTGTGGGCCAAGTGACAAAGCCAGTTGTCAGCTAGAAATCGAGTGCTCGAATCCCATGCTGAGAGTCTGCTTTTCAGAGTTATTTCTAGGTATCAACTGTCTCAGTGAAGGTTCTTTGGAAAACTGGAGCCCAAGACAAGTGCTTGCATGCAAGTCTTTAATTTTGGGAAACAATCGCAAGGAATAGATGTCAGGAACTGGGAAGAATGGAACTAGAAAGTAGGGGGAATCAGTCCATGGATCATTCTCATGCTGCTCACATAGTGGGCAACTGGGCTTCATCTTGGCTGCGGACCTCCAGAGGGTGAAGGTTAAATACTATCCACCCAAGGGACAGAAGAGGGGGCTATTTAGCCACTGACTGCCCTGTAGGTCAAAGGTGGCCTCCAGGAGTGTTAAATACGGATTTCCTTGTGCACTAGAATGGGCAAGTGAGCTCCTAGTGATGTTCTTGGCAACACAATAGAAGCCTGAGGGCAGAAAGGGATCCCTGTGATGCATCCCAAGCAAGGGGCTTTTAGGTTACAACTGCCTGCAGCCGGTCACTGTGACCATTACAGCTAAAAAAAAGATGTAGCTGAGGCAGGTAAGCAGTTTTCCCTAAACAAAAGAGTTGCAGCCAGTCGTGCTTCTTTAATAACAATATTAAAGTATCACTTTTTTTACTTTTTAGAGCTATTATTTTTTTTGCTATTAGCTATCATTCCTTAGTGCCATTCAGGTCCTTTTCTATGGCAAGATTTCAAATTCTTACTGATCTTTGATTTCTCTTCTACCGGGAGTTCACAAGTCAATTGCGTAGTTGGCTAGGACTGTGTATAAATTAGGAGTAAAAAAGGCCCTGAATGGAAGGCTGAAGTGATCTTTATTTTTTTAATTTTTTTTAACATTTATTTATTATTGAGAGACAGAGAGACACAGAGCATGAGCAGGGGAGGGGTAGAGAGAGGGTAGAGAGAAGACACAGAATCTGAAGTAGGCTCCAGGCTCTGAGATGTCAGCACAGAGCCCAACTAGGACTCAAACCCACGAACTGTGAGATCATGACCTGAGCCGAAGTCGGTCACCTAACCAACTGAGCCACCCAGGCACCCCTGAAGTAATCTTTAAAAAGCACATGAGGATGGGGCACCTGGGTGGCTCAGTTGGTTAAGCATGGGACTTTGGTTCAGGTCATGATCTCACCGTTCGTTCCTGAGTTCGAGCCCTATGTCTGTGCATGAGCCTGGAGCCTGCTTTGGACTCTGTGCCTCCCTCTCTCTCTGCCCCTCCACCACTCGCACTCTGTGTTTCTCTCTCTCAAAAATAAATGAACATTAAAAAAAACCCAAATAAGGACGCTAACTAAACCTATTGTGGTAATCATTTCACACTATATAGGAGTCAAACCATTATGCTGTACCCCTTAAATGTATACAGTGATGGATATAAATTATATCTCAATACAACTGAAAAAAGTTTATTAATTTTAAAAAGCACATGATGTATTTAGTTAGCCTACACAGTGGGTCTTTCTCTCCTCTTAATTTCTCATTCTCATGTTCTAGTGGTGCAATGATCAGAGAACCAAATTATAAACTAACATGGGCTATTGTTATGATCACATCATATAACATTATTATTATTACTAATATATTACTATGTAATGAGGTAAAATTTTTTTAATTGTATTACAACATTTTGCTAATTATTATCACTTTGTTTTGTTACACAGTAGTTACATCCAGTACATATATATGAAACAAGTACCAATCGATTTTAGTTCAAGTTCATTAACTTAAAAAAGAAATTACAGAATGGCTAAGCCACATATAATAAGATAATGTATTATAAACTAAACTCTCAGTTCAGGATTCCTGGTTTATGTTCCCTGAAAAGGATATTTATTTTGAAAACGAAAGATTTAAATCAAATATCTGCTTCCTCCAAAGTGTTTTACAAAAAAGTAGTAAGGACAAAAATAATAATGGGAGAAAATACATAAATTCAACTTCAAAAAGCTTTTATCTTCGTTACAGACTCTAATAGTTCAAATTAAGCAAAGATTAAAATGCAAATATTGATTTTGGTGTTGGCTGGATTTCCAGGGTTTCTGAAATGTTTAGAAAACAGTCTGCACATTTCATTTCCTTTTTATTTGGACGGTGCATTGTTGCCAGCATTTCTTTGATTTGCACATCTGGAATCACTAAAACATACAGCTAGGAAGAGCCACCAGTGATATTTTGTTTTCTTGACTAAGAATTAGAACTTTGGCCTCACCAAAGGGTAATTATCTGGGCAAGTTAATGCTGAAGTCCTAAGTAGTGATGAAAAGATGAAGGCTAAGGTACTGGAGAGCATGGGATTTGGAATTGAGATTGTCACTACGCTTCTCTGAGTTGTAGGAGATGCTGTTGACAATATCATGCTGCCTTCATCAAACCTCCTGAGTCTCACATCTGCTCACACACAGTAAGTCACAACCTCCTCCCACCTCTGTTGTTGGTCAGTCTTATCCACACATGCAGTAGACGAAAGAGAAGAGCATGGTCCACTTTCTTGCCAATGATTCACCCCAAGTACAAACACAGGACACCGAAATCAACAGTAAAGTGCCATTAAAGGAATCATCTTGTATCTCTGGAGAAAATAACAAGAAAGAAGGTGCCTACTTTATAAATCCAATGGATTAGAAATAGTCTAAGAAAGTGAAGAAGAAAATAACATGGCTGTAGTTGTGTTTTAAAATCTCTAAGCTTCCCTCAAGAAAAAAACCTAAACAGCTTATGTAAAGGAATAATGGTGATTATAGGAAGGTAAATTTCTCAAACGGTCTATCCTTTTATGTCATTTAGAAGACACAGGAGGGTTAAATTGGTGCAAACACTTTGGAAAACTTTTTGGTAGTGCTTATGAAAGTGAAACATAAGTAAGACCGAGCAATTTTTCTCCTGGCAACATACCCGATAGAAATGAGTGTTTAGTTTCACCAAAAGGCACATGCAAGAGTGCCTACACCAGCTTTATTTATAACAGCCCCAAACCGTAAATAACCCAAACATCCACCCGCAGATGAATAGTTCAACAAACTGGGGTCTAGTCGTAAAATGGAATATTAAAAGTAACAAAAAGAACAGAATTCTGTTACACACAACAGCATGAATGAATCTCATAGACATGATGTTAAGTGAGAAAAGACACATCAGAGCATCATCGTATGATTACATTTATATGAAATTTAAAATTTCGAATCTATTGTGATTAGAAGTCTGTTCAGGGGTCATCCCGGGGTGGGGTTACTGACCGGTGGGAAACTTGGGGAGCCTGGTGGGGGTGCTTGAAATGTTCTATGTCTTGGTCTTGATGTTGATTACACAGAAGTATACATCCATATGTGAAGATTCCTCAGGCTATTCACATGAGATTTGTGTCCTTTCCTGTAGATATATCTCAATCAGAAAGAAAAAGCTCATGGTGGTGAACTCTAATAAGACATAACCAAAATGGGAAATTATTATTGAAATTAATGATACCTTAAGCATTATTTTACTTGAAAAAAAGTTTCACTCTGAGAAGAATTCTTAAATTAATTACATAAACATTCCTGAAACCCAAACACCCAAATGAATACAGTCACTTAAAGTAGTCTCCTGAGAGTATAGTGTTCATGCTGCCCTGACATTGTCCTGTAATTGTTGGAGCTCCTTTCCAGAAACTGTCTTCCTAGACTTTGGGATATTATTTTGAATATGCATAAGGGGTCCAATATTTGTCCTCTGAAAGTGCCCTAAGTTTTTACTACATATAAATAACCCAAAACCACCCTGGGCTGTCCAGGGCATTTGCAATATGCCTAGTAACATTTTTGTTGTTGTTCAATAATCAGGTATGGTTGACCAAAAATATGAGAGTAATTATGCTGTCTGGCTCCAAAAATATTTCTGGGGTTGATTCCAAAAAAGGTTCCTAAAATGTGCAGACCTTTGTTAGCATCAGAGATAAAAAGGTTTGTGACTCACCAAAGCTTGACATGTTTGCAGTGAAAAAGAACTTTTGACTTTTGGGACCCAAACGAGTCCAAATCCAGAAAACTAAGTAACTTTGTATTTGTTTCAGCAATTCCAACAGGGATTTATCATTGTATACCCTCATTCTCAGGAGGAATCACCACCTTAATTTACGGAAGGCAAGGAAATAACCCTGGGAGCTTCATCTCAAGTCCAACGATGGTCTCATTTCTCTTTGAAGAGACAAATAGCTCCGCTTTGCCAGAGGGCTGCAGATTTTAGCAGCAACATCGAAGTCACTTTTCCTCTAGTTTTCAAGTCATCCATTTTATTTAAGCAACTAAATACATGGTCTTTACTCTCATATCTTTCACGACTATCTAGCTATTCTCACTCTTCTATTTGAAAAAGCATTCGACAGAGCCAGCAGACAAGGCTTCCCTTTTTACTACCTCCCTGCAGGGTAATATTGAAGAATGTCTGATATATCTCAGTCTCAGTTTCCTTGTTTGTGAAATGATGATGATATAATGCTACCTTGCCAGATGGTGGGGAAGTATTTAAAGAGCATTCTTGGCTAAAGATCAGGGGAGAGTCCCTTCTCTTTTCCAGGCCCTGCCTTAATTAATCTGCTCATTTTAAAAGCATTGAGGGAGCACTTAAGAGCTCCAAGATGAGCCAAAAAGGATTTTCTACAAGTTCTTTTAGTTTCTACTCTAGATAATATTAGGTATTATTTACATATCCCACACACTGGATTCTCAGCCATCTTTCTGTTGGGAGGCTTCTTTCTTTGAATTATATCAAGAGTTAAATCCATAAAGAGGCCGGCAGAGACGAGACAGGTACCTTCTGATCACATTTCTCTAGGAGCTGAATCACCCACCTCTGTCTTTTATATTTGAATGATTGATAGTGGTGACATCTAATCCCATCTCATTTCTTAAATAGGGGCCTGAGATGAGAATGTCCTCTCTTTTCTAACAGAAGTATGACAAAATACTAGCATGTAACAGCTCTTGTGACAAAGCAAGATATAAATATTTTCATGAATATCTCATGATTTCATCCCCTCTCCTTTATGTAGCTGATGTAAAATAAAGCATTTCTACTGATGAGGAATAGATGGATTCAGTACTCTTTATTTATTTTTTTTTTAATTTTTTTTTTCAACGTTTATTTATTTTTGGGACAGAGAGAGACAGAGCATGAACGGGGGAGGGGCAGAGAGAGAGGGAGACACAGAATCGGAAACAGGCTCCAGGCTCTGAGCCATCAGCCCAGAGCCTGACGCGGGGCTCGAACTCACGGACCGCGAGATGGTGACCTGGCTGAAGTCGGACGCTCAACCGACTGCGCCACCCAGGCGCCCCAAGGATTCAGTACTCTTTAAATGTGAGTAGCACATTTTTATTTGGGGCAATTTCGGCTCAGCTAATTACAACAAAACTTGAATTGCTTAGGCATAGATTTATTTAGGTCATCAAGTCAAAGACCACCATTTATGAATGTTATTCTTGTTACTAACAGATATTTGCCTTATTGTTGAGTTTATTGACTTTCCAAATCTATGATCTCTCTTTACCTTAGCTTCTTAAACAGTGTCACATGGGATTGTCCCATTTTATTTGTTCTAAATTAATAATCACCATGAACTGAAGTATGCTGTAATTCACCTCAGGTTTTTGGAACCAAAGGTGATACTCTTCAGCCACCATAGACATCAAGCCAAAATCCAATGTACACTTCTGAGGTAAGCTATCTTCCTTCCCAGGAGAGCACAATAAATTTGGGCTTCCTAGCTTTATAGGCTCTAATAGGCACTGAGAGAACATTTAGTTGGTTTAATTAAAATGGCACTCATGTAATTACTAAACCTGATGCTAAAACTGCATACTCTTATATTATTGTTTAAAGAAGTGGTTTGATAGGACAGCCAGTGTCCTTCAAAGCAATGCCAGCTTTTTGTTTCTTTGTTTGATTTTTGGTTAATGCAATAAATAGAATTCTAGGTCTTCCAGATTAAACCAGTAAAACAAACCAACTGGTTCCACTGGTATACACACAGAGATGTGCTGGCCAATTAAGGAGTACATATATAACAGAATTGATTAAAAAGAAAGTGAACTGGTACTTCTAAAGGTAGCAAACTGCAATGTGGCTTTTCTAGCAGAACTCACTCCTTGGCAGAATTGGGACCTTGTATGAAAGATTAGCCCATAAATCTGAAGGCATATTTTCTCATATATTCATTCTCTAGCCATTGCTAATTCCTCTTCCTGCATGAACCTGCAAATGGAAAGCCATGACTCAAGTTGAACAACTTTTCCATTGTTTATTTTAAGACTCATCGTTGCCATGGTTATCTGTATCCAGTTCTCATGTTCACTTCCCTGAGCAAGGAGTGCTTGTTAGATGGCCCAGTCGCCTCTTAAGTGGAGGTGGAAGATGGAGGGCACTGTGGTGTCAGGCCAATAGCCTCCTTGTGAGTTCCTTCAATTCTCTCATGCTCTGGGGTGGGGCTGATTCTTTCCACAGGAAGGAGACAAGGTTGCCCAGGTTTATTCCAATTGGACGGCCTCAGGACAATTAGGGTATGCTTTAATTACTAAAGAGCCATTTAGATTTATACAGAAACTTGAGAAGAAACGTAAACTATCTTTTTACTTCACATCCTTCATATTTCTTGGTCCCTGAAATGCTCAAAATATTGAACCGTTCTTTCTCCATTCAGTAGTCTAAATGACCCAGATCTGAAGTATATAAAAGCAATTTCTCTGAGTTCTCCACCACTCAAAATTCCAGTGAAGGCTACTGAATATTCTGCTAATAAAAATGTTTGGTGGGGCGCCTGGGTGGCTCAGCGAGTTAAGTGTCTGACTCTTGATTTCAGCTCAGGTCATGGTTCATGAGTTTGAGCCCCACATTCGGCTTTGCACTGACAGTGCCTGATCCTCTCTCACTCTGCCCCTTGCTTGTTCTCTCTTGTTCTCTTGTTCTCTGTCCCTTGCTTGTTCTCTCTCTCTCTCTCTCTCTCTCTCTCTCAAAAATAAATAAATAAACATTAAGAAAAAAGTTTGGTGTAAAATTAAGTAGTGCTGAACGTACTCTTTTACCCTCTTTACATACTATTTATCTAGTGCTGGTATAAGATGTATGTAGAAAAATTATAATTAGCATTTGTTCCAGTCCACTGATTGGTAGTTAATAAAACAGTTGATCTCTTCCAAAATGAACTGTATTCCCATACAATCTAGTCTCTACTGCAGATAATGCCCAAGCATGCAATTTGTTCTATAAAAACATATATTGGAAATCCATGGTTGGTCTCCATGTGCAGCCCTATCCACAGAGGACCGTAATACAGATTCAATGTCCTCCAGACTTCTGCTGGAGGTTAAGACACACTACAAGTTGACTTGCTTCCCACCAAAGAGAAATGGTTTTTTGCATTTCAGGTTCTAAATAGTGCAGAAGGGCAAAAGGCCAGGGTAATTCTAGATAAGTTGTTTTATAATTTCAGCACTGGGAATTAATAGCCTTCACTAGAAGTAAGGAGATATGGGAACCAATTAGGAAAAGAGTGACTGAAGTCTTTAGGACTTACTATTTCTCTGAGTTCTAGTTCAACTAAGTCCCCAAGAGACATCTGATAACTATGCCCAATGGATGCTATTCTACCAATCCAGCTTAGCTGGACCACTAGAGACCTTTCAAAAGCCCCATACCATGCTGCCTTGTTAATGGTAATGCCCTGGAGAAGTTCCTCTTGATTTGGGTGACACAGTCAGCAGAATACACAATGACTAGTATTGAATCCAGACATATTTAGCTGACTGGGATGAAGACAAATTCTGAACCCTTCATGGTAACCTGATAAAAGGTCCACCCAAAAATATTTGTTTCTCCTTTGGAAGGAATTTACTTCTAAAACAAGAATTCTCAGGAAGACTCCACCCTGAATTAGTGGCAGGTGTCCTTTCAAACTTGTCTGCAGCAGAAGACAGAGCTTCAAACACTTCTGTCTCTGAATTGCCTTTAATTAATATACATTTAATACTCTGAGTAATAGTGATATGTTAAGTAAGTCCAAGACACCTGTTAAATCCCACCACAATGAAATAATATATGCAAAGACTAGTCCAGAACTAGGAAGTATTGTTTCCTTCCTTTTCCCTCTAGCAAGCACACAGAGAAGATATAAGTATTGCTGTCAAAATGAGCTTATCTATGTAAAAGTACTTCACTGCAGAATTTTAAGATAGTATTATTCCGCTTTTTTAACACTGAACTAAGAGAATATAAGTAATTGTTTAGGGAATTTACTTGGGCTCTTTCATGCAATTACTAGTCAATTTCATTAATATTATTTAAGTAAAAATTCATTAAGATTATAATCCATCCTAATAATCTCATATATGTTAAAAACTTAGGTATATCATTTTCATTAGTATTTTATGTACTTATAACTTTTCAAATTAGGAACAGTTTAGTTGTATAACAACAGGGGACTGGCTAAAGAGAACTATGATACTATTCTATAGTTTAAAACCATGCTGGAAAAAATATTTAATAACCTAGGAAAATAATCCTGATTTATTTTTATGTAAGAGAAAGAAGTTACAAAATAGTAGTTAGACAGTATATGTTAAACACACCCAAACACACATACATACAGATAGATAAGGAAATTTTTTAAAGACATCTAAGAATTAAACAAAATAATAGTGTAGAAATTCTGGGCTTCAAAAAAAATTCACATCTGTACTTAATGTTTTGTGTATATTTCCCCCAATGAATGCACATTATCTTATATAACAGGAAAAAACACTTATTACAAAAGAAAAGAATAGACATAGTAAAAACAATTAGTCAAACTGGCCAAAAGAGATTGTGTAAGCAAAACGTCTGGTGGATGGAATTTTCGAGTTTTCCACCAGTTGTTTGGATTATGTGGGCATAGCCTCATTTGCCAGTTCAAAAACAGAGACTTCCAGAAAGTCAGATTTTCACAAAAAGATGTAGATAGCAAGAGTGGAGGTTAATTTGTCCATTAGACTCACCATCTGATTCCCTTGTCTCATGACCCTCCTGTCCAGGGTGAATTTGTAGCTCAGTGTATCAGTTAATTCCCAGCAAGGCTACATGAGTGTTTGTGGTGGAGATGCCCTGGTGGTCTAGAGAGTGGTGAGTGGTCTCAGGCAGCTGTCCAAGAAATCCAGATGTTAAGGAATATCACTGATTATAAAAATATGGGGGTATTCCATATCCTTCTAATAGTGGAGTTGCAACAAAGCTACAGTCAAAGGCAAATGGCTACAGAAAACTCGTCATCTGAAGAATATGATCTGAAGATCATTTTTGCGTGTCCTAGATGATCCAGACCCTGAGCCATACACCAGGCATTTAAAAAGTTTCCTCTTACTTAATTAAAATAAAAATCAAGCTTTTCTAAGACTTTAGCCTTAATCAGAAATAAATGTTACTTGGGCTTTGGACTCATATTTACTGACCACTGCTAAATCATGGCTAATTTACTTGTTTGGGGTGGATTGTTTTTGTACTCTATTTACTCAGAAAGAGAATGAACACAAAGGCATCCTAGTGGGTGCTGATCTCTCTTTTTTATTTTTGTCTTTTTTTTTTTTTTTCATTTTCACTGCCTTATTTTAACTTGAAACAACCTTTGAATATACATTTTCTAGGGCAGTCACAACATTGTTCACGTTCACCCCTGTGTGCTTATTAGCAGAAAAGGAAGGGGACCACCACTTCTTGGTCGTGGGCTAGATTTTGCATATATTGTCTCATTGTGGTGGGATTTAAATAGGTGTGTTGGTATTAAATGCATATTGATTAGAGACTATCCAGAGACAGGAGTTTTTGAAGCTCTGTCTTCTACTGAATGTAAGTCTGAAAGGAAATGTGTCATTAATTCAGAGACTCTTCCTGAGAATTCTTGTTTTAGAAGCTAACTACTTCTAAAAGAAAATGATAGGCATTATTGGGTGGACCTTTTATCAGATTACTACAAAGGAATTGGATGTGTTAGTCCCAATCAACTAAAATACCTTTGGATTCTACCCTGGCAGTCCATACTTTCTAGAAATGTAAAAGAGAAATTCTAGAGAGACCTTTCTTGAAATGCCACACCTTAATAAAATATTGTCATATATTTGTTCATCATATTTGCTTATCACTTTTCTTGTCTTAAAAAAACACTTATGGATGGGCACTTGGGTGGCTCAGGTGGTTAAGTGTCCAACTATTGATTTCAGCTCAGGTCAAGATTTCACAGTTTGTGAGTTTGAGCCCCACATCAGGCTCTGTGCTGACAGTGTGGAACATGTTTGGGACTCTCTCTTTCCCTCTCTCTCTGCCCTCCCCTACTCAGGCTCTCTCTCTTTATCTATCTCTCTCAAAATAAGTAAATAAGCTTTAAAAAAATGTTATATAAAGTACATGGTCAGAGAGACTGAGCTGATAATCCACAAGTGTCAATAGAGTATCAGCACCTGCCTCTCCATCATTGCTTGCTTCTTTTGCAGGCATAATTGGGTAGAGAAATATGGAAAAATCATGGATAGGCAAAGATAAAATCATAGCATATGGATTTAAGTCCGGCCCCAAGTGCTTGGTATGGAACCATACTTTTAAAGCAAGGTGTTATGTATGAGTGAAGGGAGTTTCTGATCAAAATTATGCTGTTCTCTTATCTAAGGAGGCAGCAAGGTATGGATAAAAAACATATAAAGGATTTTTTAAAGCTAGGCTTCAGATCTATCTCTGCTAGCTAAGTGTCAGCTATCCCTCAGGAAATTGTTTTCTTCAAGATACATGGAATGGGGACAATAATGTTTTTTGTTCTGTATTATAACATGTATGACATTTAGCTACATAGCTTGCCCTCCAGTGTCACCCCGCCCCCAACATTCTTGATTTCCCTTATTGAAGGCCACTTTTCCTTTCATTCATGGTACTTGCCAACTTATGATATAGTATATAAAGTACAGTAAAACCTTAGATCATGAGTAACTTGTTCTGTGAGTGTTCTGCAGTCAAACAAACATTTCTAATAAATTTTAACTTGATAAACGAGTGATGTCTTGCAATTCAAGTAGTACATGATGCCAAATGTCACATGATCACCACTGAGCCAATGGTTCTTGAAATTCACTTGATAGACAAATGCTTTGGATTACAAGCATGTTTCTGGAACGAATTATACTCACAAACCAAGGTTTTACTGTACTTATTTATTATCTTTTTTAATGTCTTGTAATACTAGAGGATAAACCCCGTGAAGAGAGTACTGTTCTCTAGTTTGTTCATTATTCTACCACCAGCACCTGGAACACTGCTTACCTTATAGTAGATGCCCATTATATTGTTTTTAAGTGCATGAATGCCTTATGTGTGCCACATGCTCAAATGAGATATTATATGAGCTTGTACATGTCAATCATTATTTTTTTTTAATTAGAGAACTAACTACTAAAATTGACTATGTAAGTTTGTCAATACATTTTCAGGAAAGATTTGTATGATTTCCTTCCAAAAATTCTGGAGATCCTAATTCTGGTCCTGTACATTTTTTGCCCTCCCTGAGCAGGCACTGAGCATTAAGGACCAAAGCAAACTTCCTTCTTTAAATTGTATTACACTAAACACTAGTGTCTTCCTAGTATTGCATGCTTTAAAAAAATTCAGGAAAGTGTTTCCCTTTTCTTTGTGGCAATCAGGAGACTAGTTTTTATGTGTATTGATTGGGACAATTTGTATTAACAGATGTATTTGAGATATTCTTTTGTATTCTGCTTTTATGGTCCTCAAAGAAACAAAATAAATGGGATCTATTTATGTTTTCTTCTCTTTTTCTCCTTCTTCCAATTTTTAAAAAAAGACACCAGGCCGTTTTTCCCTTCTTTGTTCAGGTGCTGTCTCAGAAAGCAAGATCTTCTGGTAAACAACCTTTGCCCTAAGTGTTGTGAAAGAATAAGCTTATTATGGAGCATTTACCAGGTGTTGGGGGAACTGGAGGGGAGGGTTCCCACAGGGTTAAGGAAAGATGGGGGAGGGGAGAAGTGCAAATTGTCTAGGGTCTTCCTGGCTCTAACTTGAAGTTGGATGGGAAGCCAGCAGAGGGTTTTGAACATAAGAGTGACATATTGTGACTTTCATTTTAAAAGCGTTGCTCTGCTGCTCTATTGAGAGTAATCTGAAGGAGACAAACCAGGTAGCAAGCAGGGAGGGAGGTGGGAAACTACCCAGCAGTTTTGGTGAGAGATAGTAGCTCATACCAAAGTGGGGGCTGTGAGACTGGTGAGAAGTGGTCAACCCTTGGGAACGCAGGCTTTGGGGTGCTATTTTTTTTAATAAGAATTAGGGATGGGAATGAATCCTGATCCATTTAAACCCTCTCTAGCCTGTATCCTTCAGCATGTATTCTTGGGGCTGATGGGATTTGAGTGTAGTCCTGCAGATGTGAACAAAGCAAAGCTAGCTGGCCCACACAGGCATTGAACCCATGACCCCGATCTCATTAGCTTCTGCCCTAATCAATCTAGCTAAATGTGGGCCAAGAAACTATAGAAATCCATGCCCCCCCACTTCCATTGAGTCCCACATAGTCAAAGCACTGTCTGCCAACTTCACATAAAATCCTTGACGTTTTTTGTCTTTGTAGTTGGAACAGTGTTGTTGGAACAGTGTTGTTCTGTCTTTGTTGTTGGAACAGGCATTTTAAATGCCTATAAAATGGATTTAGAAAAGAAAGCAAAGTTTACAGAGAGGTCTGCCAGTAAAACAGGAAACCCTGTCCATCCTGCAGGCATTTAGCCATTCTCAAAAAGTCAACATTTTTATAGGTCCATTTTGATAGTATTTTTATTGAAAACAATTAAAAATTTCTAAATTTGCTTACTTTTTCACAAGGGGCCAATTCATCCTTTGGGCACATAATCGTATGTTCTCACAGGCTTATACGAGGTAAAGAAATACCATATATTACAGCTCAAAGGGTAATAAGAGAGAGAGATAACCACCTCTTGAATAATAATTTGTAAACCCTTCTTCACCCAAGGCACAATGTTCTTTCACAGGAGAATAGTCACGTGGGGAACACGCCAATTATAAGGCAATTGGTTTGTTTTTCTAGCAGATTTGCTTTATTAGGAGTCCCCTAATGTGTTACACGTTCTGTTACAAAGTGTGACAATTTATGGTGCATTCTGGGGATTTCAGAAAAGGGAAAGATCTTGCAAATTATTATCTGTGACAGAATTATAATTTTACAAATGATTAATCTCAATCATCCGTCTCTTTTTCCTCTTGGGTTAAGCAGGAAAATTATATCCTGCAAAATTAGCTGTCAAAATGTGAGCCTGTGGTTTTTGGAGTATTCGTACATCAGGAAAATGAAAAGATCTTTATTAATGAGCTGGATTAAATAAATAAAAAGGTTATTGTAGGAGACATGCTGCTCTGTTGCTACAATATGTCTCACGATTTCCCAGTAGTCAGATAATATTTACCAAATTGAATCAGGACTCGATATGACTGTTACTTGTTTCCAGGGTTATCCTGTCGCCTAAGTATATTTTTAACTTATGCCTTCCTTTTGGACTGGGTACAAATGATAATGTATGTTATTGTCCTTTGTTACTCAATTATAATGACAATAGGTAAATATTTTGATGACGGAAGCATATGGGAAGTATCTCAGAGTGGGAAACATTTTATATACATCACCAGACAGTGCTGAAGTCAGAAAGCAACAGTTCAGGGAAGAAGATTTAGAGAAAATTAAAAATCGAGAACCATGTTAGCAAACCAAGAAATCTTGAAATTTCACCAGATACTAGTTTGCAGCTTCAGCTCAATTAAGGTTAAGATGCCATCATTCTCACAATGTATATCATCTATTACTTTGACTTGTAATTATGTATACATACGTGTCATCTTCTCCAAAGCTAGGTTGCAAGTTTGATTACTGGAATAAAGTAGACACTCGATAAATTAAAAAAGAAAGGAAGAAAACAGAGGGGGATACTAAGTGTGGCAGATGGTTAGAAATATCAGTGGCTCATGAGCTGAGCTGTAGTGATACCTAATCACATGATAAACACCAAAACAGTTCACATCATGACACATCTTTCAAGTTGGAGGAAAGAGTCAGGGACTATAAGTTTTTCAAGCACACAAAATAAAGCAAAAATTTGAGCTTTTGTACAGGATAATGATGCTGAAGCCTGCCTTCATACACAAAAATGTAGTTACTATGGTCTTCTCACCTCCAGCTGGGCTTAAGCGTCACCCATGATGTCATAAAAAAGTGGGTATCTGGAATTCACTTTAGATCTGCTGATTTTAAACTTATCAGAATTTCCAGACCTCGGTGTATTTTAAAGTACAGTAAAACCTTGGTTTGTGAATATAATTCGTTCCAGAAACATGCTTGTAATCCAAAGCACCTGTATATGAAAGTGGATTTCCCCATAAGAAATGCTGGAAACTCAGATGATCCACTCCACAATCCAAAAATATTCATATAAAAGTGATTACAATACTGTTGTAGAATACAAAATAATAAAGAAAATACAAAATATAAAGAAAAATAAACACATTAACCTGCACTTACCTTTGAAAACCTTTGTGGCTGGTGTGAGGGAGACAAGAGAGAGGAGGGTTATTGTGTCGGACAACTTTCACTATCTCAAACGGAATCACTGCCATCTTTTGGCTCAGTGGAACCTTTCTCTTTTTGTGCAACCTTAACAAGGAACATACCATACCCAATGACACTTGCTCTTGCCCCCTTTTGAGGATTTCGTGGAAATGTGACATTGCATTGTCATGAAACAGATTCATCGCTCGCACTGCTACAGCCTTATTCGGGTGGTGTTTTCTACAAAATTTTGCACTGTTGCCCATATTTTACACATCTCCCTAAACTCATTTGAAGCGAGGGATTCCTCTGCCTTTTTTCCTCCTCCTCTGCAGCAAGAGAGGACAGAAGAACCATTGGCTCAGTTGTGATCATGTGACATTCGGCATCAGGTACTACTCATATTGCAAGACATCATTTGTTTATCAAGTTAAAATTAATTAGAAATGTTTGCTTGTCTTGCAGAACACTCACAGAACAAGTTACTTCCAGTCTAAGGTTTTACTGTATATTTTAAGATTGTCAGACCTGAGGACTCCTGGTAAGAATTATTGCAGCCATTGTTTCTGGGAAGGGAGAGGAAGCTTCTTGACTGGTTCCCTTTGCTCTTCATCACCTGCCTTTGGTTCAGG
Organism: Leopardus geoffroyi; assembly: GCF_018350155.1. NCBI lineage: Eukaryota > Metazoa > Chordata > Mammalia > Carnivora > Felidae > Leopardus > Leopardus geoffroyi. Next base: position 141,063,585 of record NC_059328.1, read on the forward strand.
ATCTGCAGTAGGAGGAACAGAAGATCCCACACAACTTACTTTAATAAAAAAAAAAAAGAGTTGATAATAAGGGCACACAGATGCTGGAACTGGAAACCTGTCACAAGATGAGGCAACCTCATATCTCCAAGTTCCTTCACTATTCTGAGCCACATTTTCCACCTCTCTCCCTCACCAAATTGGTCTCAAAAAATGCCTGCGTCTCGTGGCATGTCTGCTTTTCTTTCCCTTCTCTATAGAAATGCTTCCTCATTCTTGATGCACTCATTTTTTTTTTGTCTATAACAGAGCCCCTACTTCCTCTGAATTTCTGCTCTTCCTGACCTCAATTTCTACTTGATCCGGGAGAACTGCTTAGACTCTTGCTATAATGACCTATCATCCTCAGTTCCTGCTGCTGTAGCTCCACTCCTAAGAGAGAATCTGATTGGCTCAGCCCATCTTTTCACAAAGGCCACATCTTAGTTTGCTGGCTAAATCCCTTGGGGTCAGGTGCCCCCTTTCATGCAGTCATCTGGGACTGGAGGTTGGCAGTCACACTGGCCAAAGAATATGTGTCTCAGAGCAGTCTCTTAGAGAAGCCATGCACAGGGCAGAGATTTGGTATCTTGTAGAGCATGTGTCAACATCCTCTGAGTCTTAGAGTTACTTATATGTATTTACACACATCTCATCTTTAATTTTTGATCTCCAGAGGAGCTGATGCATTTTAATATTACCGATGGTATGTAGCAACATATTTGGCATACTTTGGCATTGATGTGTATGCTTGTGCATTGATATGTATGATTATATTCCTCTCCCTTCCTATCCTTCCTTTTTTCCCCCTCCCCTCTCTCCCTTCATCCTCCCCTCCTCCATTCCTTCCTTCTTTCCTTCCTTGCACAACCTGTAAAGATCTATGGTGTCAGATACTATGCTAGACACCATAATATCAAAATAGAAAAGACCTAGTACCATCAAGATGCTCACATTCTAACAGGGAAAAGCTATCCAGAGTAAGATGTTATGTTAAAAATATCATGTGTTTGTTCTCCTGATATTTTTGTTTCCCCTGCTTCATATAACTTACTAATTCCTGGGGCACCAGGGTGGCTCAGTCGGTTGAGCGTCCAACTTTAGCTCAGGTCATGATCTCAAAGTTTGTGACTTCGAGCCCTACATCAGGCTTGCTGCTGTCCGTGCAGACCCCACTTTGGATCCTCTGTCTCCCTCTCTCTCTGCCCCTCCCCTGCTCATTCTCTCTCTCTCCCTCTCTCTCTCTCTCTCTTTCAAAAATAAATAAACATTTTTTAAAAAGTTTCTTATTACTTCATTGCCTTGGGGATTTTTCCAGGGAAGAACGCAGAAGAAGCAGATGTCAGTGTTTCTTCTTGCCTTCTGTAAATGCCTAAACTCATCGAAAGGATGTTGTATGTATCCCAGAGGGGAAATTGAGAGGGGGTGTTCCTCTGAGAAAACAAGAGAAAAGAGGAAGAGTCTCCTCCAGCTGGGAGGAAGTGTGTGCACAAGGGCAGAGGCTCCAAGGAGGGGTAGTGATCTTTCCCCTTCTTTGGCAGCATGCCAGCAAGATGGCGATCCCAGAGCAAATGGTTCAATGCTGCAGTCATGTGAGGCTCCCAGCTTCCCCGAAGCATGGAAATAACAGAGCTCTTCTCCCTGTAGTAGCCAGTTGGGCTGGAACATTGACAGGGTAGGAATAACCAGTGTCCATAGAACCTGTTTTACACCTTCTGAGGGATGTCAGACAGTTGGACTTCTGCACAGTAATGGACAGGAAGGATTTTCCACTGAGGAGTGAGGTAGAACTTTATACGGGCTGAGTGAGAGGGGCTTAGGTAAATTTAAAGGAAAGAAAAAAAATCCTGCTTCTTATAAAAATAAGTTTGTGAAACCCATTATATATGCGAACATTTGGCTGTGATACAGTAAACCAATTTCTAGTGCTAATGATTACGACATACTCTAGAACCACAGAAGGAAGAGTGATAGAATCTAATTGAGGGAAACTTTTGTATCTAATGAACATTAGCATGAACTTGTGCAATGTGTCTCTGAATTTAGGGATAAAACTAAAACCACAGACAAGAAAAAAATAAACTACAGGCCTACATATCATGGGGTGACGCCATGATGCCTCATCATTATCAAGTCATGTCAAACAGATGCCAGCTGCCCTATGTGGACCAGCTAAGTCTTTAACCAGAAGGCAGTGCTCAGTTCCTCACTATTCTCCCAAGGATTTTGTTGTGCTGCTAATTTGTTTAACCTTTTGAAATCTCATTTAGTTTCCTCTTTTGAGAAATGAGGGAACTTTTCAGAGAAATCCAGGGGCAGATGGAATCTGTGTGTAGAAAATTACTTATAAAACACTTTATAAAAAGTACATAAGTAGTTTTATCAATGTCAACAATTTAAAGTTTATTATCATTTCCTTCAACAAAGTATCTCAGTTCTGTTTTAAAATCTCAAACCAGGAAAAGATGATCTTATGGCACCAAAAAGCATTCTTTGCTTCAGTGTTATCTATCTCCTTCACACATATATTTATCAAGAAATATATGGGGCACGTTTCAGTATTGGGTTTTTATATACAGTGATGAATAATAGACAAGATTCCTGACCCAAAGAGATTATGGTCTAGTAGTAATCTAACAATATTGTGAGAAATGCCACCAAGGTCAAGAATAGAGTGCTTTATGAAAGAATCAGAGGGATGACCTATTTAAAAGTGAGCACAGGAAACACTCTATGAGAAAGGAGGGAAAAGTCAAGGTTGAGTTGTGTCCTGAATGATGAATAGAGACCAGGTCATGAGAAAGAGAGAGAGACAGGGACAGAGAGAGAGAGAGAGGGAACGAGAGAGCCCTACCCAAGTAGAGGCATAACATCGTTAAAAACCTTTGAGGCAAGAATGTTCTCGGTGCCGTAAAATAACACGGGAATAGTGTATACATTGTTCTTAAAGGCCTCTTTTGTTGAGTCATTTTTATAAGCATTAACATTTTCAGAATCTTCCCGTGGTGTTGAAAACATTGTTTCATTGTACAGAATACAGTCAATGGTATGATAATGTTGTTTGGTGGCTGCACTTACCATGGTGAGCATTGCATAATGTATGGAATTGTCCTATCACCGATTGTACACCTGAAACTAATATCACATTGTATGTCAGTTGTACTTCAACGATAAATAAATAAAATCATGGCTGTATTAAGACTTTCAAAAATAGCAAGGGACACGTGAGATAAAGGGGGGGAGGTACTTACTCTATATGGATTAATTCTCGAATTGTGTATATCCAGTATGTATGAAACTTACATTACAATGTGGTTTATATGGAAATTAGGCTGATACTGGTAACTTTCATCTCCCTCTGGCAGCATTTAATGTAATTTTTACACCAATAAACATCCAACTGTGTACATGTCTTCCCTTTTTTTGCTCATAAAAACCAAAGCATGGATGTTGTTTACAAGGCCTGTTTCCACATCTGATTAGCTTCCTATACTTAATGGTTCAAATGTAGACCTGTAAGTTATAGTTTAGTGTCTTCTTTGTCCCAAAGATCAAAATTTTATTGGTTCTCACTATGTTATAGTGAGTGATCATCAAATCACAAGTTTCATTATGTACTGTCTGTGTTACATTTAGACACGTCCTCTCCAAAGCAGAAGAGTCTAAAACACAAACTTGTAATCAGTTGACACAAAGCCTCTTCCCAAAGTGATTAGATGCAGTCAAGCAGAATCAGCTCTCCACTGCATAAAATACCACACTCTTTATTACCTTCATTAACATATCTAACCATCACCATGAAATGCCGCTCCCCCACTGATCTCTACCGATCTGGATTTGTGCAGCATTCTGGCTGTACCCTGACTAGGAGTTTCTTTTATAGAATTTTGCTCAAAGATTCTTTCCATTCAACTTCAATTACTGGAATTATTGAACCCAATGTACAAAAGACACCCATAGAGTTTGTCATAAGTGTCGTATGTGTTAACACTATTTTCCTGATGGCCAAACTGAAGCAATTTGAACAAAACAACGTACTATACTGATACAAATAAATTATTGAATAAAGAAATACATAAAAGGGAGGTAGAAGGGACAAATATTTCTTAGAATTCCAAGCATTATTTCAAAAAAACAAAAACATAAGCCCCAGGAGAAGTGGTTTAATTCCCCTTCCCTTAAGTTTGGGCTGGACTTTGGAACTAGCTTCCTAGGACTTAAAGGAGAAAATAGTAACTTTATGGTGGAGAAACCAAGAGACACTCACTACCTTAAGGAAGCGATCAGTGTCAACATCACCAGCTCTGAATCAGACTGATATCACGTACCTCCTGATGGGACATGATGATAAGGGCACTTCCCCACTGTGGTTGTCTTCCCAAAACCTATGACTCTGGTCTAATCATGAGAAAAACTTTGAGATAAAGCCAGACTTAGGGACATTCTACAAAATGAATGGTCTTCAAAAGACCAGTATTATTCAGTGTCTAAGTCATGAAAAAGAGAGAAAAACTGAGAAACTCACACACCAGAAGAAACTAAAGAGGCACAACCACTAAGTGTGAGGTGGGACCTGGGATGGAGTCCTGGGACAGAAAAAAAGGGCATTCATGGTAAAACTGGTCAAATCTAAATAAAGCCTGGAGCTTCGTTAATAGTAGTGTCTTGGCTTTGCTTTCTTAGTTTTGACTACTGTGCTACAGCAATGTAATATGGTAACCACAGGGGAAACTGGGTAAAGTATGTACGGAAACACTGTAGTGGATTGGCAAGTTCTTTGTAGATCTTAAATTACACCCAAATCAAAAGGTTTTTAAAAACAAACAAAAACGTTAATGTTATTTTACTTCTGACAACCAGATTCGTTATAAATGAAAGATTTTACAAGAATATATTAATAACCAACATATCTTGACTGCTTACATTATGCCAGACACTGTACTGGATCTTTATATAATCCTGCTTAATGCCTACAATGTACGTATGAAGTAAACACTGTGATTATCCCTATTTTACAGATGAGACCATACCCCAGATCCCACAGCCAATAAATGCCACAAAGCTTTCACAGACCTTAGAATCACCAGGAGAAAGCAAAATTATCTTCAGTAGAACTGTAGTAGTAGATTTTGAGGCTCTGTAGAATTTATTTAATTCACTGAGAATTGCCAAGCCTTTGTTAGATGGGATATTCAATTGTCAAGAACAATCAATTTTCTAAATTACCATGCGTGAGTGTGTGTATGTGTGTGTGTATGCCTGAGTGCACATACTGTAAAAAGAAAAATGGATTGTGCGTGTCATTCTCCACCATCAGACACTTGATTTCTCAGGGCGAGAACACTGGCTACTGTGTATTATCTCCAGTGAGCAATTCACCCCGGTCCCCAGTCCTGAGGCTGTTCTCTGCACAGAGGGGGCTCATTGTGCACTAGTGCCTGACTGTATGAATGGGTTGCTCCACCAAGGTTGGTCCAAATCAATCATTCCTGATGTTGAAAATTTACATTTGAAAAAGGCTGTTCCCAAGTACCATGGACACAACTATCCAAGGAGGGAAAGCCAGTGAAATGTCTGATCCTTGTGATGGTGGTAGTGGTGGTGGGTTTTCTTGTTGGTTATATGAATCTAAATTGTCAATTGGATCCTGAACTGATCCAATTAATTAGTCACGTTCTCTTTGTATAAGAATGTCTAGAGAGGAAACAAAATAAAATCAGAAGCACAGGAAAGAGAAAGAGAGAGAAAGAACAATGATGAGAGATGGGACAAAATAGATAAGACTGTATTCACACCTAATATGCTCCAGCCGCAGCTTCCCTCCAGCTCACATCTTTTGTAAGTAGCTTCCACAGCCTCTGAACGCGCCCAATGAGTGTTTTCCTGGATTCAACATAAAAATAACAAGACCCTTCAAATATGACCCTGCTGTTTGCCTCACCAGTCTGTAGTAGCTGTTTACATAACATATGGATAAATAGAAAACTCATCTGCTTATTCCCAGGAACCGTATTAGCAAAAAAAAAAAAAAAAAAAAAAAAAAGTTAATGAAGGACACCGCAAAGGAGTATGGTGTGTTTAATAAAACACTTTCCCCAGGAACTGAAAGAACGCCCCTGCATGTGGCATGCAGCAGCTTATCACTAATTCAGAATCTCCCTTCAGCCTCAGACTTTTGTCTTTCTTCTTCCTGGTAGCCACACTTTCAAGCATGATGGCTTGCTTTGTAGTTGCTGTGCTCTGGAAGGGAGCTCAGAGGAAATGGAGCGAGAGAGTTCATTAGGGATATTTCATAGTCACTCAGATCCCAAGGTCTCTGTCTCATCTTTGCAGATCACACTGTTCATGGAGAGACTTTCTTTATTTTGTTACTTATCCTTGTACTGCCGGAAGTCTACAAAGACCGGGGCTCCTGCATGTTTCCATTCACATCAGTGGAATGTGAGCACAATTCAAAGCATGCCCTGCACTGGTGTGCATTCACTGATTGCAAATCAGCTTATTGTATTGTAAAAATTCTACATTTTCTCAAAAAAATGCAGCATTTGAAAATGAAAATCTTATTTTAACAGAAGCATATTACAAAAAAGAAAAAAAAAGATGAGAGAGAAAGCAGGAAGCGGAAAAAGGAACAAAGAAAACAAAGATAAATGGACACAGAGAATGATCAGGTAGGATAATGATTTCAAATCCAGACAGCTGACCTATGAAAATCAAGTTTCGTTTTAGGTTTTAATTTACTTTTGCATATTTATATCTTTTCAGAAACCTCTCCTAAAAGCCAATCAGCATTGCTAATGTATTGGTCTCTTTCCAGCCCTGAGAAGTCAAACTGAGCCAACATTATTAGCTTTGCAAAATCAAAAGAGTCAAGACCAATTCTCCACCAAATGGACCCTTTTCTCTTTCAGCTTTCTGGATGTGGACCCTTGATTACAGCACATTCTCCTAATTATAAGGTCTACTTTGAACACATTGCTTTATTCCTAGTAAGCCAACGGCCATTAATGATATCGTTGAAATCCATGGTTACAGGTGGGTATTTCCAGTTTTAACATGAGCTATCTGTTCAAAGGGAACATGCTTAATATTGTTTAATAGAAGCTATACATTTTTATGGATCCACAAAAGAATTCATGTCATTTCCTGCTGTTGAAATGAAACTTCTGAAGCTCCAAAAAACGGCTGGTACGAAAAATGGGCAGGATCCTCCTACTCAGAAATCTCTGTGTTCTCTCTCTGCCCAGATGCAGTATTTATGTCACTGAATCTCTATTAAACCTAATTCTCACTAGGTCCAAGCTGATCTTTAGGTCAGGGAGGCTAGCCTCGTCATGTAGAAAGCTAGCTACATAACACTCATGAGATTTTTTCATGAAAACAAATTTTTTTCTAAATCTAAGCAATCCTCTTAGGCTTCTGCTTCTTGGAGTAGTTGGCCACTGTACCTTGACATCTCTGGTTATTTTAAGAATGCAGGTGTGGAGACTACTTCGCACCCAGAAGTGGAAACATGTATGACTCTTCTCAATATTTTAAAATCCGAAGAGCAAAATTTATTCAAAGTAGCAACACTGTGTTCAGCTAAGTTTCAGGGATTTTCCTTTTCCCCAGACCACTGAAGCAATAAGCAAGAATTTTTCTATTGCACCACCCTTCCTTGGATTGCATCAAATAGACAAGTACTCCCTGTGTGCCTACCAGGGCTGCACCACGCGACTCCAGGGAGGGCCCCCAGCACAAGTGAACAGTGCCCTTGGAGTCTGCAATGTGGTAGTACTGGGGCCCGCTATATGCGAGGAATCGAGATAGGTGCTGTGGTCGTAAGTGTGGCACAGTCCTTGGCCTCAAATCATTTAGACTCTAAATGGGAAGCCAGGCCATATGTACATACAAGATAAAACAATAATTTAAGAGCTAAATGACAACATATGAGATTTTAATACATGTCATCAGACATTGGAAGGGGGTTCACTGCCAAATGTTTGCATAAACAATGAGTGTTATGAGTTCAGATGAATAGCATGAGCTCAAATTAAATATTGTACCTTGGAGACAGTGCCAGCAGTCCTCACTTCTGAAGCAACATAACTATTTCCTACGTGAGCAAAACATACCTTGGCCACTTGGGCACGCCAGTGGCCCACACTGGTGTTACACTTGGGTTTCAATATACTGGTCCATTTTCGTTTCAGCTCTGCTGTTTGTTCTGTAATATTTTTTTTTCTTTTTTACTCACTTGTACTTTGAAAGGCTGATCTTAGACTCCGAGCTTTAATATTATGCATTTCCAATTCTGTTCGTTTTCTCTGCAGCCAAATGTGCTTACATTCTTGTTCACCCAGTATTAATAAAAAGGATGTTTGCACAGCAGGGAAGCGTATTCTCATTTATCTCTGACCAGAGTTGTGAAGAATAGAATGGCCTGATGGCCATTATCTTAACCCTATGTGACTGCAAACATTTTGAAGTCGTGGAGGAGACAATTGGAACACGAAACCCACATTAAAGTTTGCTTCTCTCAGCTACAAACTGCAGATTAAATTTCCAGACACATTTCTTATATAAGACTTTTTCCTTTTTTTTTGTTTTTTTTTTTTTGTTTTTTTTTGTATTTGGTAACAAATAAATGTAAGATTATTTTGTATTCAACAAAATAGAGTCACCTAACTTGAAAGACTGAAAAACTCATGAGTTCAGAGTTCTCAGTGGGAGTTATTGGGTATATCATTCTTTGAAATTCCTCCCACCCTATTAAAGAGAAACATTAAAGGTCATGACAGTGTTCCTCTGTTGTGATGTCCTAGCCATCCTGTGGAAGGAAGTCAAAGCCATGGAAAGCTCTTTCTATTATTTCAAGAGTGACAGGATTTTCATATTCAAATTGCTGCAAACAAGATTTAAACATAAATGAAAGGGAAAAGATAGATGTATTCCTCTATCTTTCAAAGGGAGTATAAGCAATTGTAAGACTTTACTCTGTTAAGAAGAGTATAAGAAGAAACACACACACACAAACACAGAGCATGGAAGACTAGTGAATATTTCCAAGCAAGCTAAATCAACAAAGCGTTTTTTTAATGTTTATTTTTGAGAGAAAGAGAGAGAGATACAGAGCCTGAGCGGGGGAGGGGCAGAGAGGAAGGGAGACAGAATCTGAAGCAGGCTCCAGGCTCTGAGCTGTCAACAAGGGGCTCCGACTCACAAACCGTGAGATCATGACCTGAGCCAAAGTCAGACGCTTAAACTGACTGAGCCACAAGGGCACCCCACAAAAAATTTTTGAGTAGATGCTCTTTGATGAATAGTTCCTCATTTATGGAAGAACTTTCCTGTATTTTTTAAATTATTTTTTTAATGTTTATTACTGAGAAACAGAGAGAGAGACAGAGAACAAGCAGGGGAGGGGCAGAGAGAAGGGGAGGCACAGAATCTGAAGCAGGCTCCAGGCTCTGAGCTGTCAGCACAGAGCCTGACACAGGGCTTGAACTCACAAATCGCGAGATCGTGACCTGAGCCCAAGTTGGACGCTTAACCAACTGAGCCACCCAGGCGCCCCAAGCTTTCCTGTATTTTTGAACTGACATGTTAGTTTATTCAAAACTGGCAAGGACTCGAGGAGCCTGGGTGGCTCAGTTGGTTAAGTGTCTGACTCTTGGTTTCGGCTCAGGTCATGATCTCACAGCTTTGTGGGTTCAAGCCCCGTGTTGGGCTCTGTGCTGGCAGCGTGGAGACTGCTTGGGATTCTCTCTTTCTCTCCCTCTCTCTGTGTCCCTCCTCTGCTTCTCTGTTTTCTCAAAATAAATAAATAAAAACTTTTTAAAAAAAAAAAGTGGCAAGGACCAGATTCTCTCTGCACCATCCCTTCTAAATTAATGGGTCAAACACAAATTAATCTAACAACACATGTTTCTTGGCTATTTTCTGTGTACCTAACACAAGAAAAAAAGAAGGAGGGACAGCCCCTGTTCACTGTCCCATATCATTGAGAGACAGTGAAACAGTTCCTAAAATGTCTGCCCTGAACACTGATAGTAAAATGCTAACTGAATGAATGGCTGAAGCACTGTGAACTGAGAGGCTCTTTGGAAAGGCACAAGTGGAGTGGGAAAAGTCAGAAAGTGGCAACATTACAAAGGCTGTTTTCACTGAGGAAATACAGCTTGAGCACAGCTTTCAAGGATGGGCCAATAAAGGATGGTACTAGAGAGGTATAATTGAGAACTGGAGTCCAGTGCCAGAACAGCTGTCTCTCTGCATCATGTTCTACTAGGAACATTGTGGAAACACCCACCCTTGGCTGTTGGAGGGGTTACCATCATGGAACAGGGGAGTGGTGGGGTCTCCTGGTCTCACCAATCCCATAAGGGATCTGGCCCCCCTGCCCTCCCACTCAGGGGACCTTAGGTTGGTGGATGTCACACAGGAGGGCTACGTGTCCCCCAACCCCCTTAAAGTTTAATGCCATTGTAGCTACTCCACAGTTCTCTGCTCTGAGGACAAACCTGGAGAGAACAATTGCAATCTGTGTAGGTATAAACTGTTGAATTAGGGCAAGAAGTCAAAGTCAGTCTGAGAGAAGTGACTCACAGAATGAAAGGGGTAAAAGAAAAGAAAGTAGCAAAAATAATCATGATGGAAGTGAATGGGAGGGTTCCAGAATTCTGTCTCCCTACCCAGTCCCCCAGGGACTGATTCCTTTTTGTTCTTTGGAAAAACTACTAGCCCAGGCTTAACATCCGGTCTGTTGTCTTTATCCCTGTTGCTCTGAGTAGTCGAAGCTTGTGATCCAGACAGAGAGTTTGAAGGTCCGTTGTCTAACCAGTTAGTAATATACAGTAGCCACTGCACTAGCCCCAGCCTCAAACGGCTGCATGCCAGCATTCGTGGGACACGAGGTGTTTAAAAACATTTGCTAAAAGAACGAGAGAATGCTGTGGAAGAGTTGAGTGCTTTCCGTGCATAGATAACAGGAGGAAAACAAAACAAAAACATATGCAGCCTGAGTGGTTATCCCAGGCCCAAGACAAACACCTCACTCTCGTGGTTCAGAGGTTATCTTTTTATGCTCCTTTTATGTATCAGGGCTTTGAAAGAGCCATAGAGAAGCAGCAGCAGCGGCAGATGCTATTCCCATGAGATTTCTGGAATCTACTTGGCCACTGTTCACTTCAGAAGCCAGGCATTTGGACAATGTCTTGAAACAGCGGCTTGGCATTGAAACTTCTATGGTGAACATTTTGATGTGCACCCAGGCCTGAGGTCCCCGGCCAGCTAAGAGCTATTTCTCACATTTCCTGGTCATTTCTCAGTCTCCCTCCTGGGAAGGAGGGCATTTGTTAACAATTACAAAGACAGAGGCTTTGAACTGTGCCTCCCACCCTCAGTGAAAGGTGGGCTCCGAGCCCTGGCGCCCTGAAGTGCCCGGAGGAATCTGAGCTTCCTCTTTTCCTCCCTGTGTGAAAAATGTGGCAGGTTCACAGATGAGACAAAGGAAACAAACAAAATTGGCCAATTTGCTACCAGAGCCTTAGATGCTACAAAGCGAACAGTATGGCTCTCTTCCCAAAGGTGAGAGGGGCAGACTGAGATTAGTTTAGCTGGACTGAAGTTCCTCATTCCTAATAAACTAGTCCGTGTTGTTGCTTCACTGGATGTTCTGCAGAGACCATAATTGAGAGATGTGAATTTTTTTTCTGAAAAATTTCTGATTTGATTAAAAAATGAAATTTCAAAAAACTTTAGTTTATTAAAAATATTGTATTACTTACTATTTAAATTTTTATTAAAGATACTTATTAATTATGCATCTTAGTTTTTCTAATTAAAAATAGTATCTTTAGTTGATCATCTAGGCAACAGCAAAGAAAATAGATACTTGACAGTTGTTCCACTAATCCCAGGGAGATTCTAGTGCTCAACAATCAAGTCAGGTCATGGCAAATACTAGGCATTGACAAGTGCCCCTTTTTCTTGGTTCATGCAACTACTCCCAGGCTTATGAGGTAGGGCAGTAAAGGGCCTCACTCTTTGCTATTCGAACACCTGTGGGATATGGTAGCTACTCAGCTTCCTTTAGCTAAGGGCTCTGTGTCCCCGGCCTGTTGTGTAGGGCACCAAAGCCTCCTGTCGTGCCCTCCAGCCTGCCAGGAGAGCTCTGCCCTGCCCTGGCCACCTATTCCAAAAGATGAGGAAGTGAGGATTTCAACTGGGCTGTGGATCAGCACAATGGCAAGACTGGTGTTGCTTGGCTTATGTGTTCTAAGGACACATGGGGAGAAAGCTGGGGCCCCGACTATGAACAGGTTGGACCAGCCCAGGGGAAGGGGCTGATGCATGTCAGTGAAGGATGTGTGTTCACCTCCTGCCAACGAGGAGACAAACCTTGCTAAAAGGATCCAAATAATGACTTCAGAAAAAAACTTGAAAGTAACCACCGTGCCTACACTTCTTAAATATGGAACATTTCAAAAACTGGCAGAATCTGAGTATCTTTCAGGCCAACCTCATGGAGCTGTTGTTCTCTGAAGGTTAAGATTTGATGATGGCAGCCCTGTCTTGATTTTCTTTTCCTTTTTTTTTTTTAATGTTTATTTATTTTTGAGAGAGAGAGAGCATGCACGAGCAGGGCGGGGGGGGGTGTGCAGAGAGAAAGGAAGACACAGAATCTGAAGCAGACTCCAGTCTCTGAGCTGTCAGCACGGAGCCCAATGTGGGACTCAAACTCATGAACCGTGAGGTCATGACTTTAGCCGAAGTCAGAACTTAACTGACTGAGCCACCCAGGCGCCCCATCCTGTCTTGATTTTCTGATTTGATCTAGTATAAAGAGAAGCTGCCTACTTGCTTCGAATTCAGGTTAGTAATAAACAAACAAACAAATAGGATGTTTTAAAAATTAGTATATGTCTAAATAATAAGAGAGTGCTACTAAAATGCTCACGAACCCTTGGGATGCCTGGGTGGCTCAGTTGGTTAAGCATCCAACTCTTGATTTCACTTCAGGTGATGATCTCACAGTTCATGAGTTTGAGCCCTTCATCGGCCTCTGTGCTGATGGTGTGGAGCCTGCTTAGGATTCTCTCTCTCTCCGTCTCTCTCTGCCTCTCCCAAAATAAATAAATAAAATTAAAACTAAACTAAACTAAACTAAACTAAACTAAACTAAACTAAAAGCTCGTGAACCCTCAAAAATTGTCTTCAGAGGAACTCCTGAACTTCGGTGAACTGTGTCATGAGCCGGTCAGATGTCGTGGAGGGAAGGACTCCCTTAGCAATGGACACCACACACAAATGTAACTGCACTCACTATACACATTGCTGTTGCCCCTGTCATGTAGGGCACAGATGTTACTGACCTTGTGCAGATTACAGCTGTCTCCGTATGTGGTCACAAAAACATGGCGGTGACAGTCCTTAGGAGGACAGGAACTCCTATAATGACCTCTAATTACAGACATCAAACAAGCTGAAACCAATTCCTTCTCTCTTGTTTATTGGGATTCCTGGGGCTTAAAAGGCCCACAAAGCATTTTCTTCCACAAATTTAACCAATACACTAATAATGCACATCACTTCTACTAATAAACACTGTTCGTAAATGTGTCAATCAAATTATAAAATAAACTACTAACAATGCTCTAGTCATTAACTGGCATTTTTTCATGAAAGCTACAAAATACAGTTGCAATCCTAAGGCCACAGCTTGAAGCTGAAAGGTGTCAGGGCCACCTCAGAAGTTTCCCCCTGGCCTTCTTCCCAAGAGCCTCTACTTCTTATTCCGGAAGCCACATGCTGTTCCTCAGTACTTCCCTCTTGCTGAGGGGTGAGCCACGACAAAGCAGCACAGCCACCCCGGTCTTCTGAGACAAATGAACCCACCACCTCCACCACACCCTGTCTCTCCTCCTCAGAGACTCTGAGTGAGGATGTACTAACCACTAACAGCATCTACAATTCAGAGTTTCTGGAATAGCCAACTATAGGACCTTCCAGATTTTTTTTTTTTCCTTCTCACTGGAATGAGAACTCTATTGAAATAATTTCTACTTCCTTTCAGACTCTCTAGGTGGAGAGTGTTGGCTCTCAAACATTGATTCATGATGCAGAAAAAGAGAGAGCAGTGGAATTCTGGTTTATGTCATAGCTGGCATTGTACTTACCGTGTGAGATAAATTACCTGTAAATATATTTGACCTATGCGGAGTACCCAGTGTTTTAAATGTGAATTAGGTGTCAAAGTTAAAAAAGAAAAATCCTTTACTATTTAAAAAAAAAAAGAGAGGGGGTGTCCCATACAAATCAATTTGTGGTTTCTCCTGAAAATGACTATTTGGCCACACTGGGCCTGCATTCCTTCAGGCACCCATCAGCTAGATCAATGTGACTCTTTACATGGGGCATACCTTCTCTGGTCATCATGTCCCCACTGTCTCCCAGTATAAGTTTGATGCAATGCCTGGTGACAGGAGCTATATGTAGTGCCTTCACCGGAGCTGCCTTCCTTCAGTTACATGACCTGCCTGGCCTATATCAGTTTGAACTTGTGACCCCTGCTCTAAGCCATGTAGTCTCCTCTAACACCACTTACCACTTCCCCTGCTGTGCATGATGGCCGGCCTGAACCTTTTAGTACAGCCTCGGTGCACCTGCTCCACAAAACACTTCCCAGTTGGACTGCCAGACAGAGCACAATCATGAGGTTGCTTTGGGAGTCTTGTATCTCTCACTTCCTAAAACATCCATGAGAAACTTTTGAGAAGTAGTGAATTACTTCATTGTGAAAAATTTATATTCAGATATCTAGTAAATGTGGCACTAGCTTCAAATGAATGTCTACATACCCAAAGAGAATGACCAACTGTGTGCAAACTAAGACTCTTGTGTATAATAAATACAGGCTCAATAATTCCTCCAGATAAACAATGTTGCCCAGAGTTTCATAACTAATTTAAAGGATGTGTGACAGAGTTACTCTGATAAATACAATTTCTGAAATGCAGCGGGAGAGTAAGACATGGAATGCAAGGCTGATTTCTCTAATAAGCAGAAAGTGCATGAGAGCCCAGAGAGGGGAGAGGCCACTAGAGAGGTACGCTTCACAGAGATGCCATTTCAGCTGGGCCTTGAAGGGTGAGCAGGATCTGAACATGTAGGAAGTGAAAAAAAGGAGTCTTCAGTATAGAAGAAACAATCTGAAAAAAAAAAAAAAAAAAAAAAACAAGAAAAAAAACATGGAAACAGAGAAATGTGGGCAGGCTACTAAGGAAACAGTTCAGTTTGCCTGGAGAGTAACTAGAGTTCTCATACTTAAGAATCCTTTACTATTTAAGGTTGAAGATCCCTCGGTCTACCTCCATAAGCCTATCTTTTAATCATTACAAGTGATTCTATTGTAGAGGGACTGGAGTCCCTACTTTGAGCAAAACTTGCGTTGTGTGTACACGGATAGATATAGGAAAGGTGGCACGTTCAGGTTACAGATAGCTTTGATTTCGGGCGATGGAATTTATAATTATTTTGTGGTCAACAAAGAGTTACTTTTCCTGAAAGTTTAATATTCAATATGGGATAAGGGAGAGAGTTGCCTTAAAGATGGTACCCAAGTGGGTCCTAGGAGATACCATTAATTGAAGCAGGGGACTTGAGAGAGATTGGGACTTCAGTTTTTGCTTTTAGGTTTGGTTAGGATCTGCCCCTCTGAGTACTTATAACACCATGAGCAGTAGAGGGGTAGATACTCATGGGCAATGGTCCAGATTCCCCTGGTCTTGAGTTGGGCATATATATCTTCCAGGACTCAGCTCCTCATCTGTTCAATGGAGATGATAATGGTATTTTCCCTGATCTGTTGAGGATCTAAGTTGGGTAAAGCATCAGAAAAGTCTTTAGAGAACTACCCATATATAAGGAATTATTATCCTAGAGTGAAGATTTGATTTCCAAATTTCCCAGCATAGCTCAGTGAATGTTAGTATACCTATGCCACAGTTTCCATAGGTTTTCACAGTACAATGGTAGTGCTCGCTATTGAACACTAGAAGGAAAAAAATAAACTGGTTACAAATTGTATATCTAGAGTAATTATACTTTTTAAGCTACTGTATTATTTGTGGGAAATATAGCTGTATTTCAACAGTGGATTTCTCTAGGGATGAGATTGTACATAAATTTTTTCTTAATTTTTCCACTGTATTTTCAAAAGTCTCTTTATGAGCATGCATTACTTTTGTGATCTGAAAAAAAAAGAAATTTTTTTTTCAGTCCAAAACTTTAAAGCCATCCTGAGATCGGTGAAGTTGGAGAGTTATATGCTCTTATGGCCTTTCCTCAAGGACCCTGTTTGCTTCTATTCTGACTTTTGCTGCTTGAACACAGATCCATTTTCTTGATTGAATGTGTGTGTGTGTGTGCAGTTTAGAAAGAGTCCTTAAGGAAAAGAAAAAGAAAAATTCCAAAACGCGTGACTTGAGTTGTGAAGACTAAGTCAATACATCCCTATTAGGACCAAGAGTCCTTTCAATATTTACATTAGATTTGCTTCCAAAGGTTTGTATTTTTAATGGATTGTAAATAAATTGGGAGGGAAACAACAGTGGAGCATAATAAACACAGAGGATGCTAATATCTGGACAAATAAAAATAGGGAATATGTAAGAACAAGCCAATTTTAGTGCCAGAGGGGGTATAATCTTAGTTGAAACTTATCAGAGTTTTTTGTAAAAGATGGGACAAGTGTAAAGTTGGGGTACATGAATTGTGAGGCATGAATTGTGTTACACACCAGGTTTCCAGAGAGACAAGAACTGGTATCTCTAGGATGTTTCACATGCTGCTCACAGCTTGAGGCTAGGGCAAGATCAAACTGCATTCAAAGCCAGCACTTACTAATATCAGTATGGCTGACTTCTAAGGCCTGGAAATTAACAAGATAAGAGAGGGGCCTATGTCTTCATTATGTGAGTTACTAGAATTATTAGAATGAAAGACAAAGACCATCAGGCCATAAAATACAGGCAATGAGTGTTTCAGAAGATGTCCCTATGTTGGGAATCATGACCCTCCAAACTGAATTTGCAGTTCACTGATTATTTTCCAGAAGATTCATTCAGGCCAATGTTAAAAGAGACAAAATGATCCCTTCTTACCTCTTTTTGTTTTGAAGAACATAAGATAGAGAAGTCAGGGTTGGATTTGCAAAGAACAAATGTAGCAATACAGGACGATGATAGCAGTCCATATTCCGTTAATAGATCTTCAATGTAAATTGCAGAAGCGTATTTTCAAGCAATTACCAAGGGAAAATGTATATAAAACAATCTGAAAATGGAAGCCTAGTGTTCCATCAGCCTTTCATGTCAGTCTCACATTTTTTCACTGGACTTTATCACAGGAAAGCAAATGAACATACATAGAAATATGATCTAGAAGTGACAGGAAATACTTGTATGTTGTTGAATTGTAGCTACTAGCTTTCTTCTGGTCTTAACAAGAATGCTTTTACAAGAAATAAAGCATTTAATTTTGTTTCCAAGGCCATTTACTTTCCTGTGAAAGCAAAAAGAAGAACTAAGGTCTCTAAAATGTCTGACATCCGGCTGGAATGTTTGATGATTGAGATCTAAATTTTGGCGTCTGTGTGCTTATTTTTGCTTTTGTTTTTATTTTTGGAAGTAGAAGATAGGGTGGCTTGATTCAAATTGATAACTATTTCAGCTTTCCATTTCATCTTGCTGGTATAGAACTAACATAATTACTTCCCTCTTAGGTTTTTTAGTGATTATCCCTATCTATCAGAAGAATAAATCTGTGTGTAAGACAGAAATAAATTTGTACCTATAAATCTCTTGCTGGGTTGATTATCTTTTTGTTTTCAAATAATAGCATTGCCATTTAAAAATATTTAGTTTCCACTTATTTCAGTAGCTCTCATTTATCAAAACATTACATTGTTCTCCTTAGGTATAACCTCAAAATTCTATTATCAAATATTGGTACTCAGTAATACTGAATGAAAATACAATGAAGACAAAGTTTAGTGCCATAATTTTTCTTCTATTAGGTTCACACTGACTTTTTTTGGGTTTTACAAGTATATATCCATAACTGACTTAGTCAATAAAGAATATATAGGCTTATACTTAAAAAGTTCAATACCATGTGAAATTGTAAATGTTCAAATAAAAATATTTTGAAATGGTCATTGTTTCTCTAAGAACTTATAAACTATCTAACCCTTAGAAGAAGAACTGTGTTCATATTGAGTGTTTCCAACTTCCACTGTTAAACAAAACTAATTGGTGACAGTGAGAAAATACTGCTTCTTCATGAAGGACTGAATCCTGCAATCAGGACCCAAAAAAGACCCAAAACTTAGAATACAATGCTATTGTTTTCTTTTACTTTTCCTTAAGTTGAGTAAGTTAAAATGAAGAGGGGTTATCTTTAAAAGAAAGACAAAAATTCAGTATAAACTAAAAAATTAGATAGCAGAGAGTTATTTTTTTACTGAGATTTTAAAGACCGCATTAGACCTTTAGAGCATTAATGACAGAAATAGCCCATAGGAGCACACTTATTTGGAAATCATCCATTTCCCCCAGCCTTTTTTAAACTTGCCTTTCCAAAGGAAGAAAACCACAAGATACAATAACTAAAAATGAAACAATTCTAACAACAAACCACTCACTCAGTAATTGATAAGTTCTACTTGGAATGGTTCAGAGAGGCTCTCACCCCCTCCTTGAAATCACTTGTCCATTATTTTCAGTGAAGGAGAAGTAAGAGCGAGGAAGCAAAAAGGTAGGCGAATTCAATTGAAGAGACTTCAAAGGCCCAGCAGGGCCTAGCAGGGATGACCTTGGGCCTCTCAGAGCTCCCCACCTTCCCCATGGCAACCCTGTCCACTGAGTGTCCCCTCCAAGAAGTGCCCTCCCCTCTTCCTCATCACAGGGTGGACTCAAATCCATTTCATGCACTTTAAAAACGTAAAAAGGACTATGAGAGACTTCACCAGATGGAAGAACTGTTATTGTGCTCACAGTTTACATTTTAAATATCGTTGAATTTCTACAAAACAATGGTGTAAGTGGAGATGCACTTTTAAAAAAACGAACAAATAAACGAATCTGTTTTTAGATGAAAATGAGCTACAAATCATTGCTCTAGATAAAGCAATATAGAATCTTTTTAAACATTTTTTAATGTTTTATTTATTTTTGAGAGAGAGATGAGACAGAGACAGAGACAGAGACGGGGGAGGGGCAGGGAGAGAGGGAGACACAGAATCTAAAACAGGCTCCAGGCTCTGAGCTGTCAACACAGAGTCCAACTCGGGGCTTGTACCTGTGAACCGCAAGATCATGACCTGAGCCAAAGTTAGACCCTTAACGGACTGAGCCACCCAGGCACCCCTAGAATCTTTTTTAAAATGTTTATTTATTTTTGAGAGATAGAGAGAGCACGCAAGCAGGGAAGGGGCAGAGAGAGGGGGGGACAGAGAATCTGAGGTGGGTTCTGTGCTGACAGCAGAAGGCCCAGTGCAGGGCTCAAACTCAAGAACCGTGAGAACATGACCTGAAATCATGACCTGAGCTGAAGTCGGACACCTAACTGACTGAGCCACCCAGCTGTCCCATAGAATCTTTATGTCTAGCAGCTGTCATATGCCTTCTTTTTTGCAATGACATTAAACATAGGCCTTTGAGTTTGAAACCAAAACCATTTTCTCACCAGCAAAAATGTATGGAAAATACAATGACACAACCTTCATTTCACCCTTTGAAAGGAAGTAATGGGACTCACTATTAAATGGAGGTTCGACTATTAAATGGAGGAAGGACATCAGTGCTTATTTTTATCTGTTTTTCTACCACATCCTGTTATGACATCATTGTCTTATCTACAGCATGAAGGGTAATGAAGGTTATAAGACTAGAAATGAACCAAGGCTGAGAGCAGATCCCACACAGTCCTTCCATACTTATTGTCTTCGCAATGATTGAAAATATGAGTCAGTGTGACTCATTTGGCTTCCTGACCGAACCAATTGTTTGACTCTCCATATTTAATAGTGTTACCTGAACTCGCTTCTCTGCTCATTTGCATGACGTCATGGATTTCGTTCACCTTTCCTTTGTCAAGCATCAGGCTGAACATTTTACTGAAACATTAAGATGCATTCAAACTCCAGGTACTGGGACCACATAGACAAAATATCTCTTTGGATATAACGTCATTGCTAAGTTTTATGTTTTCATGGCAAATGTTACCTTCTTTGGAATCCAGAAAGTGTTTATCTTTGAATGAGGAAACACATATAAAAATTTTTCGGGCAACTTAGTCCCACCATGGCCAAAGGACCTGGGAAAGAAGGGGTCTTGAAATGAAACCATAACTGACACCCCATTTTTTTTTTATTTTCTTGATTTACTGTCTTCTTATTCTCCAGAACTGACCCTGTTTTGGATCAGTAAATGGTTGACCGGGCAACCTCAGAGATGATCTCTTCCAACACATTTTCTAGAAGAGGTAACTGCAGCCCAGAAAGGTGAAATTCCTTGTTCAAGTTGAATTCAGACCTGAAACCTTGTCTGGCTTAATCACAGAATTCCTGAGTTCCGTGAACTCAGTGTAACATCAGCTTCTGGGTGGGAAAAAGGTAGAGAATCTGGGCCATTAGCAAATGGGAGAAAAAAAGCTTTCTGAGGCAGAGAAAAAGCATTTCTACAGCCAATTAGACAAATCATCCTTAAGGAGAAACATATTTCTCAATTAAAGCCTGCCAGCATACAATATTTCCCAATTAGTTCAAACAGCACAGTCACAGATGTGGGCCAAAATATGCTATATCCTTTAGAAGTTCTTCTATCAATGGTTAGGATCTCTTTGATTTCATGAATGACTTTCATGTTGTGTGTATGTATAGAGGGTGTTTTTTTTTTTTCCTTTGGAAAGGAGAGACTTATAACCTGAGAAATTTAAACACAAATGGACCCACTGAAAACACATTGATAGCATGGCAGATGTTTCACACCAGAGTATTGAAATGGGTAAAGTAGTAAATACAAATCCAAATAGTTGGTGTTCCAGTTAATACTGCCTTTGACCTAAATCCCACCCAAAAAGCTAAATAAAATATTCTTCCTTCTATGAGTATGGTTGCCACATTTAGAAAACAAAAGTCCAGGACGCCAGTTAAACTTGAATTTCAGATAAGGAACAATCTGTTATGCTCTAAGTATGTTCCATGGACTTTGGGGGACATTCAAATTATTACTAGTTTATTTTAAATTCAAATTTTATTTGACATCCTGCATATTATCGGGCAACCCAGCTAGGAGAGAATCGGGTCCCGTATCTTGGAATTTATAAAGGTATTTACAAACAATAAACATATACACAGACGAAATGCACTTCACACTTCTTGGCAAACTTTCCTAGCTATGGGAATTGCTGATAGAAGATTGGTCACTGGGAACATTGTGACCAGCCAGGATGCAGACTCCATCTAGACACCCTGAGGCTTGCTCCTCGAGACAATCTGTGAGAGAAAGGACATCAGAGGAAAAGGTGCTAGAGTAGAGGTAGATAATACGTTTTCTTGCCCACCTTTTTTGCAAGGTCTTTTCTGCTGCCAAGTGGCCAGCTGGCACATTTTTCTTTTCCTTTGGCCCAAGTCCATTTACAAGACCTCCATTAGTTGTGGACTACATCATGGATCAGGCTACATCAGAGTTTGCCACAGTACATGTTGCAAATTAATTCCACGTGCTAAGAGGGTCCAGTAATTCCTCTTCTCATAAGACTTGTAGACTCTTGGGATGTTAGAGATGGTAAAGCTGGTATTATTGATAAAATCATCTAATTCTTTTATGTCACAGATGAGGTGGAGACTTACGCCCAGGGATCTTAAATAATCTGTCTGAGGACTCACAGCAGGAGCCAGGGCTAGAATCAGCGTGCTGATTCGAGGCTTGGGTCACCGTTCCACATCTCGCTACAATCGGATATTAAAATTGAGATTGATCATGTGTGGCTGCAGATGAACTACAATCCACTTAATTAATATTTCTAACACTAAAAGCCCTCTTGTTCTCTCAATGGTTTTACTATGTACCCATGGCAAATAATAATAGTGATGCGTACTACTGATTTGCAGCAGCGATAATGCCTAGTGAGTAAGCTCATGCACTTTGGACTCTTTCTGACCTATTGAATTTCTGGCCCAACCCCTCACTAGTATGAGGACTTGGGTAGGTTAGGGCAGCTTCCAATTTCTCAGGGCATCTGTCTTCATCTGTGAAATAAGGTATTGTAGTGAGGGGGAAGAAAAATGCACAGGGCCTGGCATATAGCGAGGCCACTGTCCTAACCCGTGAATATAGAGGGAAGTCCTGTTTCCACTGAGCTTGTATTCTAACCAAAAACAACGCACATAGGCGTCTCTGATTGGAAAGAAATATTCCGTGAAATAGATTATTTCGGTTCATTATCCAACAAAGCCAGCAAAATACCCCATCCTTATTACTCAGAACTCAAGTCAAACCTGTAGAGCAGGCTATACCAGTGGTGTGGGGACTCAGGCCACAGATTATAAATCTCTCTTTTGCTCCTGACCTTCCAAACTATTCAAATGTGGTGGGGCTGGTTTTATTTGGCCTATTTTAATAACTGCATCCAATTACATCACTGACTCATTCAAAGATGATTGAATATAGGAAGAACAAAATTACAAAGTCAGCAGCATTTTCTTGGCAGTATCTGACCTCTCATTCTCTGTCTTCTTTCACCACTTCATAGCTTAAACCTTCTTTCTGTAACATTCTCTGACTCCTAAAAGCCCCAACCCTGTCACCTTCATACACTCTGACAGAGCACTGGGGCCAAAATGACCTTTCCCTGTCCTGTCCCCCTGCATGTCCACTAAATTTCCCATTTCTTTATTTTTTTTAAGTTTATTCATTTATTTATTTAGAGAGAGAGCATGCACATGAGCGGGGGAGGAGCAGATAGAAAGGGAGAGAGAGAATCCCAAGCAGGCTCCGCACTGTTCGCACAGAGTCCCATGTGGGGCTCAAACCCACAGACCGTGAGATCATGACCTGAGCCAAAACCAAGAGTCGGAGGTTTTACTGACTGAGCCACCCAGGTGCCCCCAAATTTCGCATTTCTTCAGTTGAAAGATCAGATTAAGCATTTTGAGGAAAGAAAATAGAGTTAATTCAGTCCAAAATGTACCTGATTGGCAGTCCAGTTGATTCAGCCAGATTTTTTACCTTTTTTTTTTTTAAACAAGAAGCTTTCAGGCTAAAATACAATTGATTTTCTTTTTTTTTTTCTGAGTTGTGGTCTGCTTTGAGGTAGGAAGGTCTACGTGAGAGAATTTTAAATCATGTGACCCACAGAGAGTAACCCAAATGTCCCACAATCTCTAGGCTTCAGGGCTCATTCATCTATTTAACACAAGCTAATGTGGAATGTGCCCTGTCCTGTACAGCCGTGGGATGTCAGCTCTCTCCCCCTAGTATTTCTGCATCTCCTAAGGAATGGTGACATGTTGGGAAATTCATCTTCTAGTTATTTGTCAGCTCCGGCTCTGATCTGCTGCTCTGAACATCTTTGCCAAGCACCTTTTTCTACATCACAACCATGCTCTGGGTTGCTGCCCTTCTGCCTTATAGAACTAGGCACTAAACAGTGGCTCATTATCCTCCCTGAGTTTTCCAAAGCACAACAGACACCAGGTTCAGTATTCACAAAGTTGTGTTAAGGCTTGGGACTATCAGAAGAAGTGAATTTGAATGCAAAAGAAGAAAACAAAATTCAAAATCACTACTCATAGAATCCAACCGCATACTCTTTTCCAAAACGATTTTCCTACCGTCTCTCTTTTAATCTCCCCACCCCATCCTACCCCTGTCCTTAGCATACCACTGTGTTCCAGGATTGGATCATCTACTGATTCTATAGAAATTACAGAAACAACAAACCAGTGGGATGTCTGCAAAAATCTTCTCCCAGTTGGTACCAGACCCAATGGGATAAGATGGGCTGTGGGGGTCAAAGGACAGACGAGTCAATCAGGAGAGAAACTGACTTTTGCCAGTTGAATTCTTCTCCAGGGATATCCAAGGAAGCCATACTTTTCTCAGAGTGATACTCAGCTCAGGAAAAGAGGAACTGTCCAGGAACTGTTTCTGAAACTCATTCAATTGAGGAAAAAATAATCCTTTCTTAGGTTTTCCTTCTCAGAGGGACTGTCCACACCTGCCTCTGTTTCCTCTCAATTCTTCCCTTCTGCATTGTTCTCAGAGACAAGTACACATTCATTGACTTATTCATTCATTCGACGATTACTTACTAAATACTTTTCATATGCCAGGTGCATTGTTAACTGTTAGGGAAGAGGGAACAAAATAACACTCTTGGTCCTTCCCTAATGGAGTTTCAGTTAGCAGGGAAGTTAGGTAATACATACACAACCAGAAGCAACTCTTAAATACATACATTGCAAACTGTTATAAAGGAAAAAGGCACGATTCTCTGAGACTAAATGGGAGCCATCCTTTAGACTGAGGGAAGGAAAATGCTTTATGGACAGGTTGTCCACAATCTAAGAAAGAAGCATGAGGAGGAATTGGTCATGTGAAGAGAAGAGACAGGTGCGGGTGTGGGTGTGGGCATGGGTATGAGTGGGGTAGAAAGAGAGGAAAGAAGGAAAGCATTCACACCAATTTTCTGTATGTGCACAAGGCCCTCAGGGTATTTTCCATGAGCTGTGAGGGACAAAGATGAATATAGGGAGGCACAGGCTGGGGGTTTCAAGGGGCTACTTTTTAAGGGCATTCACTTTAAGCTTCAATAATAAGTATCCACTTGATTCTAAGTGTAAAAGGAAATTAATGAAGAAGGGGAATGTGATGTTCAGCCTTATGGCTTTTTAAAGATCACTCAGTAAAGATAAGGAATTGGCAAAACTGGAACTGGGGAGACAAGATTGAGGGAGATTGATGATCATGGAGAGAACAGTGGAGATGGAGAAAAGTGAAAAGGCTCAAGATAAATGATGGAGAAAGAATAGTCAGGGCTTGGTGAAGGTTTAGACTTGAAAAAGGAGGAATCAATGACTCTCAGAGGGTCACCAGGGAACCTTCTGGCAATTTGACAACGATCACAAGTGTCTTCGTGAGTAGAAATCTCTTGAAATGTATGCTTCAGATGCGTGCATTTTATGCACTTTACACTCTGTAGACTATACTCAAAGAAAAATACTTAGGTAAGGTTTCTGGCTTGGCGGTTGTGTGGATATCAGCATCCTTTTCTCAAGTGGGAAGGCCTAGGATAGGAAAGGTTTCACTGGGGGTTGGGAGAGGAATCAAGAGACCCATTCTGGCCTAGAAGCACTGAGATTTCTGAGTCACCCAAGTGGACACATCACACAGGCAGCTGTATTTGTGCATCTGGAACTTAGAAGAGAGACCTGGGATAAATATTATGGATCCTTCTCATTTTCAGAATTTACTGCTGCATTCTGAGGAAAATCAGAGAGGAAATAATAAACACACCTTCTGAAAAAACAAACTGTAGGAAGCTGGACATGTTCATAAAATATTAAGAAGCTTTTACACAGACTGTTCCTGGTTTCTATTGAAATTCCAAAGGCCTGATGGTAACCAGAAGCCCTATAGGGCTTTCACTTCATGTAACATCTCTGAAGTTCTGGCAGCAGAGAAAATATACGTGAGGATCATTTTTTTAAAAAAACCATGATCGGCCTAGATTTTATTATCGTTCAAAACTTTTCAGAAACCCACAAACAACTGCTGGAGTGTGTGATTGTGAAGTGGATAGATACCTTACAGGCTAAATATTACGGCATCTATGCCTTCCACAATTTTAGAAAAAAATCATCAGAGAGAAACATTCAAATTAAGCATTTTAAGACCTAAAGGATATGGTAAGTTACCATGTTGACTTTGTTAACTTAATGCACACCAGTTACTAATCACTGGCATATGTCTACACGTATACCTCCCAAATCCACACCTTTTTTCTGGACTTGGAGTTGTAACGTCAGGAATTGCAACAGATAACTCTACAGTTAATTAAACATTTTTACATTACCATAGGAATGAATCAGATAGCCAGGAATTTCCCTTGAAATTAACAAAATCATTATCTAGTATGTTGATACTTTGATTATATATTACTCTGCATCACCGAATCTTGAAGTGAATCCATCCAGTGAATCTTGAAGGATAAAATAAAAACAAAAATAAAAGTAGATTTGTACTTTGGGGTTTACTCAGTCCCACACACACATACAACTTTTACTACTGACATGCAAATGCGACCATTATGGGATGGTGTTTACTATAAAGAGTAGTTAAGAGATATAAACCCTGCTAGGAACTTGCTCCAAGAAGAAATATGTTTAGAAACAGATCTGCCACCCACCGAACAGAGTACACTTCAGATCTGCAGGTTCTTATAATTATTCCAGAATGGGTTGACAGCAAACTGCATGAGAGGTCCAACACAACATTTAAGCTGCCTCCAACTTAATCATCGTGTGAGTCACGCAGCGATTTCTGCGGGGCTGGGAGAATGATTTTCTGGCCCATCACCATCCGGTTTACACCAAGTCACTGGAGATACAAAAACATTTCAAGACTCCCACATCCCAATAAATTATACAAATTATCTGTCAAAAGAGAGCTTGATTTAGTAGGCACAAGTGCTAGTCAAGACACCAGGGAACAACCCAAAAACCACTGATAGAAAATACAGAAAGACTGGAGGGCACGAATTCAACAGGAAAAGATACAAGGGCTGTAAGGACCCATGTTGTGAACGTGGCTGCCACACTTTGTGCACACGCATATTGTGTGCACACTTTAAAAAGCCAGTCCAGATTTTTCTAGAGAACAAGGGCAAAATAATGTATATACTCAGTGCCTAGAGTAGATGAAGGCTTGCACATGCCACACTGTGATAAAGAGGTAAGTCAGAATCTACATTCTGAATAACTACTGGATTCCGAGAGAT
This sequence comes from Leopardus geoffroyi, assembly GCF_018350155.1. Classification (NCBI taxonomy): domain Eukaryota; kingdom Metazoa; phylum Chordata; class Mammalia; order Carnivora; family Felidae; genus Leopardus; species Leopardus geoffroyi. Next base: position 141,090,651 of record NC_059328.1, read on the forward strand.
AGGGCTAAACTGAAAATAGTGAAAAGAGCCAGATTCAACCTAGTCAGGGGAGAAAGATGAATAAGTCATTTAGCAGCCACACGGAAGCCAGTACAGAGTAGGAAGAGCTGAGCAAAGGAGCCAGGCTGCTGGGGGTTGAATCCAGGCTTGATCTCTTCCTGTGTGGCTGTGGGCAAACCAAGCACCTGTCTATGCCTTAGCCTCCAGGTCTGTAAAATGAGAATAATGAGGAAATCTTTCTAATGATAATGAAGTTCTCTCAACATTAAATGAGTAGATTCTATAAATCACTTGAAGCAAAATTTGTTAAAGAGGTAGACACTTAGTAAATGTTAGTGTTATCTGAAAATGGTTAAAACAAATAACCGCTTACCAGTTTTACCTCTAACCTTCATTCTCATGGACCTACTTCACGTTTTACAAGAAGGCAAGAAGAAGCAAATTATAAAAGCTTGTGTCATCACTTACTTCAATTTCTACTGAAAAGCAAGGGTAAATGTGATGAGGGAGCATAAGACAAGCTGAGGGCAAAGTACAGACTAACAGCACCCCCCCACACCTCCACCCCCTGACACACACACCAGGTGGGATATGTGTGATATTCCTCAGGCACTCCTGGTTGCCTAAGAACAAAGGAAAGGACAGAAAACAAATGGTTAAACTGACAGGAATCTCCTTCCATTTATGGATAACTTCATAAACTGCAAGAAAAAAGCAATTTTATCCATAGCCTAATCTCCAGAAACCTATAGACTCTGTTTCCTGGAGCCCTAATATCACCCTCATCAAGATGTAAAGGGGTTTAAGTGCTTGCCATTGTGATATGGGAAACAAAAGCAAATGCAAAATTAAGTTTCCTTACTGCCTACAGCCCATTGATGAGTTCTTGAAACAGGCAGAGTGACCTTCCTCTAGGAGCTCACCTGCCTCGATGATGACACTTTCCTAGGGCAAAAGGGAATCTTGGTTTATTATTATCCTGACCCCTCAGGATCCTATGAGTCTCCTTAAACACATAAAAATTCCTTTGCAAACCTCCTTTATCTTTAACCTCCAAGTATATGTTGGGAATTATACTCCAACCATATGGCCCCTGATATACATCTGAAGGGTCTCATGACTGAGGTTTTACTAAACAATAATAAATGATGTTTTACTAAAAACAGCTAGCCTCTCAAGGTCCTGGAAACCTTGCTTCAAAAATTCCTTAGAGACTTATGCTATCCCTAACCCCTCCCAACCTGAAGGTATATAATCTGTCACTCTTCATAACCCCAGTGAAGCTCTTTCTGCCCATGGTCCTGTCCCCATGCTTTAATAAAATCACCTTTTTGCACCAAAGATGTCTTTAAGAATTCTTTCTTGGCTATCAGCTCTGAACCCCACCATCACCCCAAACCCCATCATGGACCACCTGAGCTGGTCTTATTCCTTCTATTAATTGAACTTGAAGGAAATATGTGGCCATGTCTTTGCTATCTTGACTTAGAACTAAGATTCTAGATATGCATGGATATTTAGTACACAAGTATTTTTACAAATCATGTGCTAGGTTATGTATGGGGGCACAAAGTGCATTAAAGTCTTATCTCCACAACATTTAAAAGCTCTCTGGGGGCCTCCTGCATAGCTCAGTCGATTGAGCATCCAACTAGATTTCAGCTCAGGTCATGATCCCAGGGTCATGGGATCGAGCCCTGCTTTGGGCTCCGAGCTGAGCATGAACTCTGCTTAAGATTCTCTGTCTACCTCTGTCCCTCTCCCCTGCTCCTGTTCTCTCTCTTTCTCTAAAATAAAACAACAACAACAATAATAATAATAATAAAATCTTTCTGAGATATGCCTTGAATTCTTCAGCACTTCATGGTTGGAACATAGAAAAAGTGAACTAGGATTTTCCAGTATTCATTCTAATGTTCAAACCCCATTATTTACTGTTTTCATGCACTGAAAAAAAAAGTGCTATTTTCCATTGTATTAAAGACTTCCTTTGGTGGTTCCCCACATGGGAGGAAATGAGATGCATCTATGACCTATTATATCGTTTTATGGCTCCTTTTTGCTTATACAAGACTGTTCCCCATAGAACAATTACCGATATAACTACAACTGACTCATGCCATGATGTTTCCTCCACTAGCTTTTAAAATTTAAACTATGTCAGATAGATTTTGTGATTTAAAAAATTTGCTAAGGGGCGCCTGGGTGGCGCAGTCAGTTAAGCGTCCGACTTCAGCCAGGTCACGATCTCGTGGTCCGTGAGTTCGAGCCCCGCGTCGGGCTCTGGGCTGATGGCTCAGAGCCTGGAGCCTGCTTCTGATTCTGTGTCTCCCTCTCTCTCTGCCCCTCCCCCGTTCATGCTCTGTCTCTCTCTGTCCCAAAAATAAATAAAAGTTGAAAAAAAAATTTAAAAAAAAATTTGCTAATATAGATAATGAACCTAATTCATCATAGAAAATGATAATTTTTAGTCCTAGAATACTCACTTCTACAAGGCAGAAAACAAAATTTAGAAATATAACTAGAAATCAAATTGCAAAATGTATCTTTGCTGTCTCAGTCTGGAACTGACATCCCATATTATCAGAACAGTGAAAAGCTGTTCACAATCATTTGTGCATTTTAGGATATCAGAGATGTTTCCTACTATGTAGGTCAAAACCAAAACCACATACTTAGAATTTTCTCAAAAAAGAACATTACAAAGCATGATTCCAAAGGAAGTGAGTGAATATTGATTACCAGAAGAAAACACTTTCTCTATCTTAACATGGTACACATTGTGTACATTTAGTACTTTAAAGTATAAAAAGCATTAGACTAAATTAATGCTCTGTTGTATAAAATTCTCCAAAAGGGTGAATTTATTTTTGGAACAGAGTTTGTTTGGTCACCTGTGGTAAAACCATTCCTGAGTTTCTATTATCTTATGTATACTGTCACAGTCCATTCATATTTTTGACCTTCTATAATTTATTCATTTATTCGTTCTTTCAACAGATGTACTTATTGAGTGTTTACCCTATGCCAGACAGTGCAGCAGGATCAGTGTTGCAGAGGAGAATAAGACAGATGAAATCTCTGTCCCTCTGGACCTGGTATCACCTAGTTCCCAAAACACTGCTCTAAATTTCATGGAAAACACAATTATTCCTCTTAACTCAAGTCCAGTAACAGATAATTAAGGGAAAGTCATTGGCAAACATTTTATGCACTGCTCTCACAATATCAGAAAAAGAAAACTCATTTATAACATAAGTATTTTCATTTACCAAATACCTGTTATGTATTAGTCCGTGAGCTAAACATTTTATATAGGTTTCCTTATTTTTTTAATAGAGGTATCCTTATTATCATCCTCAAAATCTGAGGAGCTATACAGTAATTATTTCCATTTAATGTATAAGGAAAGTATGTTTTACCCTTTGCCCGAAGCCACCCATTTCTTTTTTTTTTTTTAATTTTTTTTTTCAAAGTTTTTTATTTATTTTTGGGACAGAGAGAGACAGAGCATGAACGGGGGAGGGGCAGAGAGAGAGGGAGACACAGAATCGGAAACAGGCTCCAGGCTCTGAGCCATCAGCCCAGAGCCTGACGCGGGGCTCGAACTCACGGACCGCGAGATCGTGACCTGGCTGAAGTCGGACGCTTAACCGACTGCGCCACCCAGGCGCCCCCGAAGCCACCCATTTCTTAAATAACACTATGTGGATTTCAACATGAATCTGAAGCCCAATCTATGTTCTTAGACACTACACTCAATAAATTCTGATTGATACAAGAGATCATTGTAGCGCAATAAATTGCCAGGAAATAAAGAAGACCATCTAGATGAAGGGCTGATGAGGTATTTGAAAAAAACAGTTAAGTGTTCAGAAGTTTTCCATGAGAAAGTCTAGCTGTAGAATTAGCATTGACACAAAGAAGTAAGGGCGGAGCAAGGCAATCTTACCAATATGTGTGACTGTCATGCTTAACACATGGAAAAGTCAGATGGCCCAAGGAGAAAGCGTTGTTCAGGACAATGAGAAGAGAGGCAGTGTTCCTAAACTGTTGCATCTTGGTTTTCCCCATTCTGTTACATGTTATGGCCTATTCTGAGTCATTCAAGGATCATGTGATTAGAGAATTGTTTTCTAGTCTTTTTCCAGGCACCTCCCACCATGTGTATATAGATGATCCCCTGCTCCCTGTCTAGGCAATGACGTATGAAAATAATCTCATCCTTTTCAAATCTTGTAGAAGAATGCCAAATAAGGAGGTCAATAACACAAAGGGCACGGGACAGCTGTGGAATAAGCAACAGGTGCTTCGTGAGTCAGTAACAGCTAGATTCCATCTCAGGGACTGCATTCTTCAAGGTGTCTGAATACTTACATCATGATGGATTGTACTTTATACAGTGGACTTCTATTCTGGTTGTTTAGAGTACGTTTGATATGTTTCCTGATAAAGTCAACTAAAATTCTGGATAGTTTGAAAACAAAACAAAACAAGAAACTTTCTGAGCCATCATGAAGGTATTAAGCTACAGGCATCCAAAACAAAAGAAAAAACCAGGAATCCTGGGGGTTACAGAAGCACAAAGTTGGCTTTTACTCTAAGGGTTGAAACTGGGAGGTAAGGAGTTTCTGTTCTGAGAGCTGCATAGTGCCCAAAGACTAAGAGATAAGACTTAGGGCTGACAATTTTCCTCCTGTCTCCCAGACTATTGCTAATGGGTGAATAAGTCAGGATTCAGACACTGCTCCATCTGATGTCACAGGCTGCACTCTAGGCTACCACACGGTGTCCACCAGACTGGCTGCCCCACTGCCAGCTGCTCTGCTCAGGAACTGGCCGTGGTGCCTCCTGCAAGTTCTGAATAGTGGCCGCTCTTGGTGTCAATACCTCCAATAACCAAAACCCCTCACCATCCAGTTATGGCAGAGCAACGCTCTAAGGGTCTCAATCTAGGACTTCTATTCTGGCAGGCTTAAGGCATTTGGAACACTTTCAAGCAATGAGATTCTTAAAATTCTGAAATAAATTCCATTTTATCATTTGTTTAACAGCTTAGCTACCTTATACAAACAGCCCAGTTACAATGATCACAGGACAATTTTTTTTTTTTTTTTAATTGAAGAAGCATGACATATGGTGAGGTGAGTAATCTCCAGGGCCTCATGCTCTCCCAGACAAATTTCTCATGATTCATAGGGACTGTAACTGAGTGTCCTTGGGGTCTTACAGATAAATCACTCTTTTTCTGGTCGTGTTAACATTCAACTGTTATTGAGCAGGTCAGTCCTGTGGCATCTTGAGGCCATGGCGTACGTTTTTGGAAACCCATTCGTTTTCACCAATTGCCTTTTTTTTCAAAAAAACATGACACTGGCTTAAATAAAATATATTGAATTATGTTTGGGAAGAGTGCTGAGAAAGCCAAACCGATAATACTCCAAAATCTGCTTGTCTCCTGCTGTGAGTTTCCAAATCATGCCATGGAGAATAAAGTACTGCCAGGAGTGTCTCAGATAAAGTGTCAAATGTGTCTGATTTAATTGTTAGCGAAAGGATTTAAGATGCTGTTTCTCCCTGCTGCTAACACCTCTCATTGATTCTGGAGCATTTCCATTTGTTGTTTAACAGAAACAGCCTCGGTATTTATAGCCCTATCACTCTAGAAGGGAAGCATTTGCAATTTGCACTTTCAATTTTGACTCCTAGGTTTCTTTCTCTTTAAACACCCTTCAAATGGGTGTCAGACGGCAATTCAATGCGTGCTTTGTGAGCTGTGGCACACAGCAGTTCTCATCCCGATGGGCAAACAGTTCAGAAGGACCCCCATAACCCTTGGCTAATTGACAATGGGCCCTGGTGAGGCCCAACCTCACTATATCAGGACTTGCGGGTTCTCGTGCACATGCCTGTGTGCTGCAACTGGGGTCACCGCTCCTGGCAGATTGTATTGTCCGAAAGGGGTTACAGCGGTATATGTTTATATCCCATTCTGCAGGCTTTTCTTACGATGAAGTGTTAGCATTCCTGCATCAAGATGTGGGGTCTTTGTTTCCTCCTCTTGAAATTAAGGAGAATCTTTGTAAATTCTTTGACCAATAAAATGTGACAGAAATGGTGTTGCATGACTTCAAAGGTTAAGTCATAAAAGGCAACACGTGTTCTGTCTCTCTCTGTCTCTCTGTCTCTCTGTCTCTCTCTCTCTCTCCTCTCTCTCCTTCTCTTTCCTCTCTCTCTCTTAAGGCTGCCTTTGGAACTCAGCCACCACGTGTACAGGCCAAGGCCACAGGTGGATGGATGTTCTGGCCAAGAGCCCCAGTTTAACACTAGCTGATACCTAACTGCAGCCTCGGTAAGACTATGAGCCACAACCAACTAACCAAACCCTAACCCTAACCCACAGAGACTGTGTGAGAAAATAAATGATTGTTATTTGAAGCCACTGCATCTGGGGAGATTTGTTACAATGCAACAGGTAACCACAACTTACCTATTTCTCATTTTCCCTAATTTGGAGATCCATCGGTTGTTCAAAAATACATTTTTTCCATTTGGTATTACAAGTACTAGAGCAATAATGCATCAATAGGCTTGTTAAAAATAATAGTTAGGAACACCAAGAGCGAACCATAAGGTAAAGTATGGACTTTAGGTGATGATGATGTGACAGTGTAGGTTTATCAGTTGTAACAAATGTACGTTCCGGTGTGGGGGGCTGTTGGTAATGGGAGAGATTGTGCGTGTGTTGGGGTTAGGAGCATATGGGAGATCTCTGTATTTTCTCTCGAATTTACTGTGAACCTTACAGTAAGGTAAGTAACCCTACAGCTCTGGAAGAAGGGGGTCTTAATAAAAGATAATCACTGAATTACTACTGCTAGTACTACTTTTAAAATTAACATTTACTGTGGATCAGGCATCATTCTAAGCACAGAACATGTATTAATGTAAACATCCTCAAAATAAATCCATGAGGTGGGCCCTATGAACTACTAGGCTACATTGTCATGGAAGGACTTACAGAACGTCCAGGGGACCCAGCAGCTCTCCAGGTTCCATGATGAGAAGAATAGGACAAGAATAGGAATAGGGAGGCCTGGCTGTTTACAAAACAGGCAAGCAAGAACAGAACCATCATTCATTCACTCATCAGTATCTGTGAGCCACCTGCACGTGCCAAGCCTCATTCTGGGTGCCAGGGACAGAGCAGTGAATGATGTGGAAAACCCCTGCTCTCTCGGAGCTGCCCTTCCGGTGTGCTAGGCCATGTTTCTTCTAGTTTCACAGGGTGGCCACTGAAGACCCCGCTGCACACTGCTCCCTCTTGTTCTGCGGACTCATCACAGACATTGAAAAGGAGCCAATTCCGCAACATGCTTAAGGTCACAAGTACATTCTTTACTCTTCCATAGCTAATTAGCACAGCTAATGGAATGCAAAGCCAGAGGAGAAAGAGGAAGATTTCAATACCAAATCAGCAACAATTCAATTAAAAAAAAGAAAAGAAAAGAAAAAAGAGAGACTTTGGTAATAAATTCTGATGGGAAAAAGGGAGGTGATTTGGAACATATGAAACTTAGCATGGAAAGCAACACATTTGGGTAGGGACTTAGTGCAGTCAAGCCTGGGGACAGCAAAGCCACAGGGTAAGTTAAGTTAGAAGAGGAGATGGGAAGGATCCAAGGGAATATTTTGCTAACTTGGAAATTATGCTTTGAGTCAGTCCTGATGGAGGCTACAAATATCACAACAATTTCCAAGTCACCCTAAAGCTCGTATGAAAAATTGCCTACAGTTTCTATTCTACTGAGCTTTGAGGCTTTGTAAGAGGAAGCGTGAAGCTACAAATTTCTTTCCAGAAGGGTTCAATTGACTGCATGCCTTAAGCTAATTGTACATTTTGCAGACCTCCAGAAATTGTAATTGCAGATCGGCTCTTCTAGCTAAGGAGGACTTTTGTGTAAAGCCTTTCCTAAGGTTCCAAGCCGGGTAGAGAGCCTGGCCAAACAACTGTTGGAGCCTCATGATGCAGGAGTTCAAGCCAGCAAGACAGCTTGTGAAAAAAAGACTAGAAGCACTGCCAGGACCCTAAGGAGTTCCCAACATGCCTGTCATGCAAATGCATGGCCAAGAGCTGGCCAGCTGGGAAGCAACCTTGGGACTCAGTGGATTTCTCTGCTGTCTCCCGAGAAACAATGATCTTCCCTTCATGTAATCACCTGGTTAAAAAACATCTTACTTCATTAGTTTTGAAAGTTGTATTACATTCTCAAAAATTTCTGGCAATCTTTCATCACAATTGGGGCTAGGAGGAAGCAAAGAAAGACTGGGAATCATGTTCTCTACCAAAGAGTTCCTAAGATAAACCTGCCGTCTGCAATTTCTCCAAACCTCTTGAAATGGCAAAGGTAAAAGTGTCATTTAAATAAAAATGTCCCAAACTGAAGCTGCTTTAAATGGAGAAAAATCATACAGAAGGTGACCTGTGTTTTGAACACATGCACCCAAAATAAAAAGTGTTGAAAGTTTAGAATTGAGAATCTTAATGTGTATTTAGGATAATACATAGAACAAGTTTTAAATACATAGAATATGAGCCTGGGTGGCTCAGTCGGTTAAGTGTCTGACTTCGGCTCAGGTCATGATCTCCCAGTCAGTGAGTTCGAGCCCTCCTTGCCCCCCCCACTGTCGGGCTCTGTGCTGACAGCTCAGAGCCGGGAGCCTGCCTGGGATTCTTTGTCTCCCTCTCTCCCTCTGCCCCTCCCCCACTCGGGCTCTGTCTCTCTCTCGCTCCCTAAAAAATAAACATTAAACATTTTTTTAAAAGAATAAGTTTTAAATGTGAACACAAAGCAGAAATACCCTTCCTTTCTCTTAGTGGGTATTTCAAACCTCCTCTGCCTGAAATTAATTGAGAAACGGAAGGAAGTAAACAGTGCTCTATCCAACCATGAAGAGGTAACAGGGCACTCTGGGCTCAGCTCTCCACCTGGGCAGCTGGCTCCCGGCTGAAGCCACTCTCTCTTCTCTCTTCTCTGATAAAAGAATCAGCCATCTTTGAACGGGAGCAGGATCATTACCTAGCCAGCTATAACTTTAAGGGAAAAAATGAAGATACCCCTTGGAAGGCATTTGGTTATACGATTATGTAAATTTTTTTCTAAAGTGATACATAACAGGAAAATTAAAAACCTCTGTACCAAAACACAAACAACCTCAAAAGAGCAAGGGAAAAACCTATTGCCATATTTATGAGCAACCAAAGGCTATATTTTTCTATTTATAAATAGCTTATTCAAATCAGCCCAACAGAGACATGATTTACACCTTGGTAGAAAAAGGATGTAAAGAGTCCATTTTCAGAAAGCAATTCACCTAGCCAGTTAGCATACGGAAAATGCTTGTCTCATTCGTTAATGAAAATGTAAATTAAACATTAGTAAGATACCATGTTTCATTTTGCAGAAATATGGAAAATGAAGTTTGAGGTTATCTCGTACTGTCAAAGATCTGGGAAATATGGGCTCCCGCATATTGTAGGTGAGACGACAACTTGCTACAACTTTATGATAAGAAAATTTGCTAGTATCTATCAAAATCTAAGACACACATGCTTTTTTAAACTAGTAATTTTACTACATACACACACACACGCAAGTAAAAAATTTGCCGCTAAGAAATTCCCTGGATATCCATGAAAAAAATTTATATAGATGTGTGTATTTGGGATGCCTGGGTGGCTCAGTCAGAAACGCATGTGACTCTTAATATTAGGGGCTATGAGTTCAAGCCCCATGTTGGCTGTAGAGATCACTTACAAAATAATAAATAAATAAATAAATAAATGTGTAATTTTGTGTAGGGATATGTGTGGTGTGATTGTGCCTTTATACAAATGGGCGTTTACTGTAGCAATGTTTGTAAAAGACTAAAACTGGATACAACCAGCATCCATCAACAGGGTTAAACAAATTATAGGATATGATACCATTAATCCCTGTAAAGTCATTAAAAATGAGTTTAATTGTCATGGAATGATATGGAAATATTTGATAATGTAAGTAAAGAAAGCAAAGTGGGGTGTAGTATATGTAATATGATCATTTTGCTGTAAAGTAAAGATGAAAATGTACAGGGGAGAGAGATGCAAGTACATGCCATGCTCTCCTGACAAACCATCGATCAGTTGCATTTTGGAGAAAACCTGGGAGTTGGGGTGAGGGCAAAGAAAAAGAATTTTATTTTTCATTTTGTCCTTTTTTGTCCCTTTTTACATTTTCTAGCTTGACACTGTATTAATTTTATTTTACTTGTATTTAGTTTTTAAATGCTTATGTATTTATTTATTTTGAGAAAGAAAGAAAGAGAGAGCAGAGAAGAGGCAGAGAGAGTGAGGGAGAAAGAGAATCCCAAGCCAGGCTCCCCGCTGTCAATGCAGAGCCTGAATTAGGGCTCGATCTCAGGATGCTGAGATCATGGTCTAAGTAAGCCAAGATCAAGAGTCAGACACTTAACCGACTGAGTCACCCAGGTGCCCCTATTAATTTTATTTTATAAAAATACCAACAGGGTTATCTAAGCAGGAAAATTGTACTCCAGCTCTTATTTTCTTTTTTGTACTTCTCTGCATAAAAAAGGAAAAAACATACTATTAGCTGTACATTAAAATATGAACTCCTGGTTAGCTTACTACAGATGCAGATAGTTACATATAGAAATATTTATAGATGATACACCGTGACAGTGAAGAGATCCAGATACCTGTATGAAAAGAAAGATCATCATCTCTTACATCACAGTTTATATAAAAGAGTTAATTTGAAATAGATAGCAGGCTTAAAGGTAAAACTTAACTATAAAACTTAAAAAAAACCACATCAGAATAAAAATCTTTGAAGTCTTTGTACCCTGAGATAGGCAAATGTTTTTAGACAGAACACAGAAAGCACAAACCATAAATTTTAAAAATTCATAAATTTTATTTTATCAAATTAAAAACGTTCGCTCTTTGGGGCGCCTGGGTGGCTCAGTCTGTTAAACGTCCGACTTTGACTCAGGTCATGATCTCACGGTCTGTGACTTCGAGCCCCGTGTCAGGCTCTGTGCTGACAGCTCAGAGCCTGGAGCCTGCTTCAGATTCTGTGTCTCCCTCTCTCTGCCCCTTCCCCGCTCACACCTCTGTCTCTCTCTCTCTTTCTTTAAAAAGTAAATAAACATTAAAACAAAATTAAAAACAAAAGTTTGCTCTTTGAAAGACATCACTATGAAAACAAAAAGCAAGCCACAAAATGGAAGAACGTATTTCTAATATGTAGATTTAAAACACATAAAGGCATAACAAGTCAATAACAAGACAAGCAACCTGCTTAATAATTGACCAAAAGATTTGAAGAAAAACTTCAAAAAAGAACATATGACAGCCGGTAAAGTATATGAAAAGCGTTCAACATCTTAAGTCATTAGGGAAACAAAAATTAAAATCATAATGAGATACACATTACATATCCCCTGAAATAGCCAAAATTAAAAGGACTAGAAAAATCAAATGTAGCATGTAGAATATGAAGCAACTGGAATTTTCATGATGTTTTATTGGGAATATAAAATGATAAAATCAACTTGGAAAGATGTTTAGCAACTTCTTATAAAATTAAATCTATATATTCACTCAAAACTTGTACACAAATGTTCATAGCAGCATTTTACATGATAGCAAAACACTGCGTGGGAGGGGGGATGGGGTGGGGGTCCAAAATGTCCATCAAATAGATACACTGATGTGCCCATACAGAGAAATATGGCTCAGCAATAGAAAAGATTGAACTACTGATTTACGCAACAAAATAGATGAATCCCAGAATTATTATGTCGATTGAAAGAAACAAAAGAGTACCTCATTTTTTACTTGTATAAAATTGAGAAAACGCCAACTAATTTATAATGATAGAAATTGGACCAGTGGTTGCCTGCTGACAAAGGTAGTGGGTAGAATGGATTTTTAAAGGGTTGAAATGAAATTTGGGGACAGAGGGGTGACAGAAATGTTCCATGTCTCAACTGTAGTGATATTTCTTGGATGTCTATGGATACCCAAACACAAGTAATTGTAATTATTAAATGTATGCAGTTTATTGTCCACAGATTATACTGCAACACAATTTTGTTGTTTTTCAGTCATTTACCTGTTGTTTGGGAGAGAGTCACCGAGAATTTAGAGAAAAAGACACTAGAGTTGGAATAAGGGATGGGAGCCAAGATTTAGAGCTAGCTAGTGAAAGACATGGGAAAGAATGATACCCTAGGATCTAATTGTAAGAGATGGCAACTTACCAGCTCTGACTCTGATGTCTTCAAAGGTTCTGGTGTCCCTAATGAAAAATGTTATCTGATCAAGTTGTATCCTTTGATCCAATTCTTTCTTAACTCCTCCCTATGCTCCCTATCCCCAATAAAGTGATAGGGTCTGAGGTTAATACCTTAGAACACTGCCAAGTAAATTTTAGATATTATCTGCTAACCTAATGTTTCAAGGAGTGATGTCTGAAAATTGTTTAATGCATTCTTCACTCCCTGCATTTGAGACTTTTGAATTTCTTTTTTTTTTTTCTAATTTTTTAATGTTAATTTATTTTTGAGGCAGGGGAGGAGCAGAGATAGGGAGACACAGAATCCGAAGCAGGCTCCAGGCTCTGAGCTGTCAGCGCAGAGCCCGACATGGGGCTCGAACCCACAAACCATGAGATCATGACCTGAGCTGAAGTTGGATGCTTAACCAACTGAGCCACCCAGGCTTCCCGACACCTTTGAATTTCAGCAGGGTGCTCTCATGCTCATTAGTGGAACCCACAGTTGAGAACTCTTTACTGTGATGTAATAATATTGCATTGTGACTACAGAAGGGCACAGTTGGGTTCAAGGCCACAGTTGGGTTTGGTGAGTGGAGGTTTTGGCTCAGCTCTTAAAACCATGAGATGCCCTTTTCTCTGACAGTAAGATTAGCCCTGCCAAATCATAAACGATTGCAGACCAAGACTTTTAGTGAAAGGAAAATCTTATGTAGACAAGATGAGTTTTGAATTCCTAAAAACTAGGAATCCAACTCATACAAAATCAGTGTCTCTTGGGAAAATGGCTCCTTTCTCGACCACTTCTGAATTCTCCCTCTGTTGTCTGGATCATGAGGTTCAATAAAGACTCAGGTGCAAAGATGGGGCTCACGTGTCATAGGTGGGGCTCCGCAGGACCCAGACCTGTTTCTCTCAACTATTTGCTTGTCTGTTAAGAAACCTAATAGATTCAAAGGATGATTTGTTTTAAAGCAGGTATGTTGTTTTGAGTGGGCAACCTTTAACCATTCTCCTGTGGGAAATGTTAACATCTTAAGCCATCAAAAATGATATAGTATGTATGGTAATTGTTTCATAAACTGATAATTTCTCCCTCCTCTTCTTCCCCTCCCTCAGTACGGGCCATAGTGGTTTGAACTGTGTCCTCCAAAAAGATATGTTGAAGTCCTTATCCCCAGTATCTGGGAATGTGACTTTATGTGGAAATTGGGTTTTTGCAGATGTAATTAGTTAAGGATCTTGAGACAAAATCATCCTAGATTTAGAGTGAGCCTTGTATACAATGACTGGTATCTTTATTTATTTTTTATAAGAAAGAATTTTTTAAAGTTTTTTTAAATCTATTTACTTATTTTGAGAGAGAAAGAAAGAGAAAGAGAGACCTAGTGTGTGAGCAAGGAGGAGCAGAGAGAGAGAGAATCCTGAGCAGGGTCTGCAACTTACAGTGCAGAGTCTGATGCGGGGCTCAAACTCATGAACAGTGAGATTGTCATCTGAGCCGAAATCAAGAGTTGGATGTTTAACTGACTGAGCCACCCAGGTGCCCCAATGACTGGTACCTTTATAAGAGGAGAGGAAACAGAAAAGGAGCCATGTGAAGAGAGGGGCAGAGACTGGAATGGTGGCACTACAAGCCATAGCCGCCTGAAGACTGCCAGGAGACAGCAGCAGACTAGGAGGAAGCAAGGAAAAAATCAGCCCCTAGAGTTTTCAGACAGAGCATGGCCCTGCTGACACATTGGTTTGGGACTTACAACTTCCAGAACTGTGAGAGAATAAATTTCTGATGTTTTCAGCCACCCAGTCTGTAGTAATGTGTTATGGTGGCCCTAGGAAAGTAAGGCATTGACCAATCCCATAAACCCATCCAGATCACCAACAATATTTCATTTAGACCTTAACCCAAAGCCAGGTCAGAGAAACAAGGCACTGATATCATAGTCAGGAATGGTTTCTAAGTCTAGCCTAAGGTAAAAGCAAAAGTCCAGGGGCGCCTGCGTGGTTCAGTCAGTTAAGCATCTAATTCTTGATTTCAGCTCAGGTCACGATTTTAGGGTTTGTGAGTTCAAGACCCACATGACTCTCTGTGCTGGCAGTGCGGGCCTGCTTGGGACTCTTTCTCTCTCTTCCTCTCTCTCTCTCTCTCAAAATAATTAAATAAGCATTAAAAAAAAAAAAAAAAAAAAAAGCAAAAGTCCAAGTAATCGTATATAGAGAAAAGACAAAAGTTGGTAAGATTGCCAATTAGTACTGTTATTTTGGAAGATAGTATGACTTTATCTTATAAAGCTGAAGATGTGCACAACCTTTCACTGAGCATGGCCACTGCAAAAGAGAGAGACTGTTGCACATGAAGACAAGTGCAGGAACTTCTAGAAACATCATTGTTCCTAGTAGGCACAAACTGGAAAGAATCCAAATGTCCATCAACAGCATATCGATACGTGAAATGTACAGTATACTTAGAAGTGGAATGTTATTCAACAGCAGACGTTCATTGATAAACCACAGCTACCTGCAACTAACTGAATGACTTTTATTTTTGAGTAAAAATATCACTGTATTTATTTTCATACACATAATGTTTCTACAGTGTCAACATCTTCCTCTCAAAAGCAGAACAGAAGAATCCCAAAGCTTAGAACTGGATCACTTGACCCTTTTTCTTCTTATAACCTCCCAGTTCAAAATGCTTACATCTCTTAACGGCTGGCATCCTCTTGGGCCCGAAGGTAGGTTCAACACACTCAAGCCTCAGCACAATCTTCTTTGTGGTTTCAGCCTTCTTCAGGAAAATTGGCTCCTCCTGGCCACACTGCTTCTGATCACAGCGCCTCCTTCCCTGGGCATACAGTGAATCCTTGCCCTTCCCATACTAGGTCACTTTGTGAGGCTGATGTTTTCCTCACTTCTTACAGAAAGTCCTTTGGGTTTTAGGAACATCGATGATCTTTGCAGTAGCACTGTCAGCACAAAGAAAACGGGAAATTTGGCATCCACGCCCCTCGCCTTGCCTCCCCTTGCTCATACCTAACAGGAAAGGGAAGAATAAATCTGAATGACTTTTTAAAACATAATGTTGAATCAAAAAAAAAAAAAAAGACAAGAGGAATGTATACATGCTATGATTCCCTTTATAGAAAATCCTGAAAAGAATTGTCAGCACTAAATTATTTAATTTGGAGATGCATAGTTGGATAGTAAAACTATAAAGCAGAGGGGCGCCTGGGTGGCGCAGTCGGTTAAGCGTCCGACTTCAGCCAGGTCACGATCTTGCGGTCCGTGAGTTCGAGCCCCGCGTCAGGCTCTGGGCTGATGGCTCGGAGCCTGGAGCCTGTTTCCGATTCTGTGTCTCCCTCTCTCTCTGCCCCTCCCCCGTTCATGCTCTGTCTCTCTCTGTCCCAAAAATAAATAAACGTTGAAAAAAAAAATTAAAAAAAAAAAAAAAGCAGACCAAGATAGCAATTACCAGAACATTTAGGATAGTGGTTAACCCTAAGAGGGAAAGGAAAGCAAGTAGTTATGATTAGGAAGAAGCATTCTGGGAGGGATGGGGGGCCGGGGGCGGGGGGGTTGTGGCGCTTCTAATACACCAGTGACAGTACACTGGTGACATTCTTTTTATTAAGCTGTATGGTGGTTTCATGGATGTTTATATTTTTATTTTCTATATGTTTATTCATTATAATTTCTTATATAGAAGATATTTTAAATATTTTAAAGACTTTTTTTCTGAAAAAAGATAAAGGATAATAAAGGAAAGAAAAGAACCCATAGAAGCTTTGGAAGCATAAATTGTTCTAATTCACCTTGAAGAAATGTGTATGTTTTCATTAGGTTTTTTCACATAATCTTTCCTGCTCGGATTTCCAGCCTGTCAGCTAAAGTCTTAGTCAAGGCATTTTCTGCTGAAATCCAAGATTCTGGAAAAGAAGAAGAATATGATGAAAAAGCTCAACAAATCTTAATTGTTGCCTGGAGGTCAGGCCACATGGAGAATGTGGTATTTAGCTTTGCCACAGACAAGCTCCCCCAAGGCTGCTGAGTGGCTGGAGACCGGTGGAGGTGTAAGAGGGTGGTGAGCAAACAGACAGCACTTTGCATTTCCAAAGAGCTTTTCACATGGTCTCCTTGGAACCTCACCTTGCGAGAAGACCCTATTCCTTATATGTTACTGGTGAGACTGTTAAACTACAGAGAAGTTAAGGTACTTGTCCAAAGTGTCAAGTTAAGGAAAAGACAGGGCCAGAACTGGAAACTACGTTTTCTCCACCCGAATGCAGTGACTTTTAATGGAGTTCAGTGGTAAATGTGGTGACACCAACACACGGTAGCAGAAGACTCAGTAGTACTAAGTTGGTGTGATGGAAAAGTCTCAGACTCGGGATGTCAAGCCATGGGCTGAGAGCCAGCAGACTCCAAGGGGCTGTGCAGAAGACAGACATGGTAAGCTAATCACAGTACATCGGAGGACGTTTGTATTTTGTAAGGCTTGAATGCACGGTGCAATCGAAACAAAATTCATATTGCTTGTGATGGTTTGTAGTGCTTAGCAAAATTCTCTGCTTTTCTCCCATGTGGTTGATATTCCATCCCCCCCTAAATACTTACACCCTCCACGCCAAACCCCAGTTCTTTACAAACTCAAAGCAATGAATCACTTAGGAAAACATTTCGGATAAACAGACATAGTCAGATCTCTGGACTTCATGCCGGAGAAAGTGAGCAGACCTTGACTGTTTCATATCGCTGCCCTCGATGCCAGTAAGTCGACCGTTCGCAATACTGCTTCTGGGCCCTCGTGTGGTTGCAACAGAGGATATAGGAAAAGATTGAACAAATATCATCGTTCTATCCTCAGTCCTGTCCTCAAAGCTTTTGCAAACTTAAGCAAACTATTTTTCATGATATCCTCCACAAACTGTGGAAGTCTACTGAAACCGTTCCTGGTACTGACACTTTGAGTTTGGAAGTTAAAAGGTAAAAGTCTGCATTCCTTAAAAGTTTTGGTAATGTAACTAAAATAAAACATAAGCCAAAATGAAACCAAAACTAAGGGCCCAGTCAGCATCAAAATGAATATATTTCTCTTGCTTTTCACAGTTGATTCTCTCATACATTGCACCTGAGAAGCAGGCCAGTGGGTTGCTAATTTTGTAGAATGGTAAAGCATCACTAAGATCATTAGAATCGGGGGACAGAGACAAGGCAAGGATGGCATTGTAAAGGGAAGAGCACATGGTGGCAAAGGTGTTTGCTTATCTATTGAGCTGGGTATGATGCAGGGTCTGGACAAAATGCACTCTCTACTCTAACATGGGTCTGGGCGCCTGGTGGATACGTCAGAACAGCAATTCAGGTCATCTCCTTCCCCCTCTGACCTTCCCCTGAGAGTTTCTTTCATAGTACAAATGCACAGAACTCCAACATCTAACATAAACCTTTTCCACATCATCATACTTCCACCAAAAATGAAATACAAGAAGAAAATGAGTTGAAACCCTTTGGAGAATTAGGAAGCTTTACATCTAAAGTTTATCTTTTAAATTGAAATGACACGTGTATCACATAATCGACATATAAAAAGAAGGCATTTAATTCATTTTTAAGATCTGGTGGAGTTTAAGGAAAGGCCATGGACAGAATGATTTTCACCTTGAGCTAGAAGCCAGCATGCCTGATGTGTATCACTCTGGTGGACAAAGGAAGTTTCATATTCTTTCTCTCAGTGTTTTGACTGCACATCTACATGTAAATGGAATTGGCATCTGATATGAAACTATCCGAGAAAATAAAGAGAAGCAAATCAACATGGATTCTTAGACCAGTCTCTGCAGAAAGAATTTAAGTATTTGCAGATTTGAAGGAAACCTTCACTTGAAATTGCTGGGAGGCTTGGAACTGATAAACCTCAGTTTCCAAACCTGTAAACTGGAGACAATAACGGTACTCTCCTCACTGGGTTGCAGTGATGGTTTAATGAGATTATATAAAGCACTAAATAAGAAGTTGAGTACTTAGTAATTGCTTAATAAAAGCTATAACTCATGATTATGTTTATATCATGTCCTATAATATTTATTTGCATATGCAATTTCAGGTTAATAGAGCGAATAATAAGAAAACTACAACAGACTGGAATATTGTGCTGCAATCTACAAATCAGTTTTTCTTCCATTATGCTATTTACTTTTCATAATCAAGCTTGTGGTTCTATATTTTCATGTGTCAGGTGAGGAAACTAAGGCCAATCTTTAGGAGTCCATAAGCAAACAAAAAGTAGGAATGCTGTTTTGCACTTTCTTAATACATCTATTGTGCCAAAGGTAATTTTAGACATATATAAAAATTGGTTTCAACTGTTTTTAAACTAATATCTCTTTGAACTATATTTTTATAATTTTGATCATGACAAAATGTTCTTTGATCATATTCTGACCACTCTGAGAAATGCCCTATTCAAAGAAACACCCTATTCCTTTTGTTCCCCTTTCATTAAAAACTATGTATTAAAGTAAAAGGGCAGGAACATGTCATATAGCTATAGGCATCTCATGATTCCAATCTGTATTATCTCAAGGACTTTTCCCAAGTAGGATGAAATAGAGACCCAAAGAATTTAGTGGTTTTTTCTTCTTTTTTGGTTTGCTTGTTTTCAACACAAGATTTATCCAATTAACCATGGAATAAATAGGTTAATGATAATTTATTACCGAAAAGCTGCACTGTATCTATGAATTTTTCCCTGTTTTCATGGGAAGTGTGTAGTGATTAAAATGATTTAGTAGCTTATTAAATAGCAAATGACACCTATTCTACGTAAGACAATAAGCTAGTATTTGCTATCTCTCCTGCCTGCCTGCATGTTAGAATCACCTGAGCTTTCAGAACTGACTCCTGTCCACACCTCACCCCAGAGATGCTGACTTAATGGGTCTGCGGTGGGGCCTGAACACTGATGATCAAAGGTTCCCAATATATTTCTAGTCTGCAGCCAAGATGGAGCATTACTGCGATATTACTGTGATAGAGGAATATGAAACAAACAACGTTTAACCCCCCTCAAGGAGCTTTAGATTCTACTTAAGAAAAATATACTTTTAAAGTTCATTGACATACTTTAAAAAGGTCTTAAGTGACCTACCACTGATAAATTACACATTCCTTTATCTTCCCATTCTCTTGTATCTCTCTCTCTCTTTCTCTCTAGTAATAAAACGGTTACAGTTCGCAGAAATAGAGAAATCACACCTTGAAATAAAAAGTAGAAAAATCAAGAGCACTTAATAATATGCTTACACATCTTAATACATATCTTAATAATATGCATCCCAGATACCTTTAGTCATACAGAAAGGGAATTTCTTCTTGAGAAATGAAATGTGCCCTCCAAGTGTCTAATAATAATTATAGATCTTAAGGAGTGTGTTAATCGTGAAAACGACATTCAGAACTGATCGTGGGTTTTGTTAAGGCCCTGTGAATGCCTGTTCGGTGATAAAAGCAAAATCTAAGGTTTTCCCATTAGCTCGATCATCACCTCTGCTTCCTGGCTCAAATACTTGGAGCTCTGTCTCCAGTCCAGTGTTGTCATTGCACCACCAAGAACCAAGTTCTCCTTGTTAATAGGCTACGCTAAAAGCTGGAGAAGCCCCACTGGAGGAAGTATGATTCCAATTTGAGGATGAAAGTACAATACCCCCTGCCAGGTTTAAATTGAGAGCATATTATGCATTTTTAGTTAATTTCTCAGCCTGCAGAATAATTCATCACATGTGTGCAGTATATATATATATATATATATATATATATATGCTCCCTCAACTGTTTCCTTAGAGACCCTGCCCTTGATGGGATAGTTGTAATTGGGGCAAAAAGTTAATAAATGACAATCACAGTTAAATACCCGATTTATGAAAGAAAATGCATGTATTAAAATTAAAAGGGGAATAATCAAAAGCAAGAGGAGTGGATTAATACATTTTTCTTGTCTCTGACAATTTTTTGTTAACATCAAGGCCCAGAGCACCATAGGAGTGGGGAAGTGAAAGGAAATGTTTCTCAAAACACATGTACGGAGAAAAAACATGATTATAGCAAGTTAGTGTGGGAGAATCCACCCTCTGCATGGGAAAACCATACCTTCTTATGGATTTTAAATCCAGTTCTTCTGGATCGATTTTTTTGTAGGTGTTTTAGAAACTCTGAAGGAGATTTTGCAGGACTTCCCTTTCGTCCCTTTCAAGTGTTTTCCTTTTTAATATTAATAACTGTTGCCATCTCCTACATAATTGTGGTGTCCATGATTCAGAAAAAGTACTTAATGATCAAACTCCTATGCATTCAGTAATGTTATATATTTATCACGTTTTTATATATACATAACATTTTACATGTATGTTTTCATATGTGTGTATATATGTAATTAAGCACAATTGTATTTGCATACATTTGAAAAATAGGATACACACAGGTCACCTGAATGTGTCTCCATATTTTGTAGTCCCTGGTCATCCTTTCCTTTGTTGGCCAGAAAATTCTCCAGGTCCTCATCTTAGGTGTCTGCAGAATGTCCAGCCCCTCCCACCACGTTTCTGAAGTTTCCTGAGAAGGATGCTTTTCCTTCCGACTCTATTCTCCTTTTTCCACTTCTCACTTTGCCTTCACGGCCACTGTCCATCCATCTAAGTCCATCACCACATGCACGGACGTGCCCTCCTCTTCACTTGCTAAAATATCACCAGTACACTACATACAGCTTTCATTCAAGATCTGCGGGGTACAGAAGGGTGCAATCACACCACAGCAAAGGAAGCAGTTTAAAACTGAATAGCAAACATCTCTGTTCTGTCCTTTGTCCAGCACTCCTTAGCAGGTATTATTTCTTCTCTCTCTCTCTCAAGAACCAGCCTGAATCTATTTTGCTTGAATCTGTTCTCTTTTAACCAAGAATTTCTCCCATTTCCACTACCTCTCCTTCAACAACCTTCCTCCCTCCTCGGGAAGGTCCTCCACCATAGCAAGCAGGATTTCCCTCTACCTGTTTTTGGCGTCAGGGTAAAATGAAAATCTCTATTTCAGGACATAGAAGCTTTAATCCCTTCTTTTTACTAGTCTGGGTGTTATGGTTAATCTAAAAAGTCCCATTAAGTCTCTTTCTTCCTGCTCTCCCAGAGTAATCTGCCCCAACTTCAGTCTACTTGTAACATCCCATTTTTTCCCTCCCTGCCACACATAGGGCTGAAAATTATTTATCAGGCCTACAGAAATGCTTGATGCACCCCTTGACATCCCCCAGGGCATGCCCCAGGCAGTGGGCCACAGCTACACCAGCTTGGAAATAGCTGATCTGTACTTTCATAAAACTATCCAGTGAGTACAACTGGCCTTTGACACAGCTCAGTTTTGGTGAAAGCATTCTTTCCTCTCTATCATGGATTTTCCTTCTTTTCCTTTACCTCACTTGCTTTCTGTAGTGAAGCTAACGAAAACCTACAGAGAAAAGAGTAAAAGAAAGCTAGCAGTAAAGTGTTAACGCTCCCAGAGGCATGACATTTTAATGTGCAGCACAATCTTCAGCCGAGAGAGCTTAAAGCAAGAGTGTCTCTGACTGTGGGCTATTAATCATCCACAAGTCAGTAAAGAATCTATCTTTGGAGGACAAGACGCTTCCCCAACCTTTGGAATCATGCAATATAACATGCCTCCCTATGCTGTCTTCTTATTCATTCCCCCCTTTCCTACACTAGCTTACCTGAATAGAAGAATTAAAATGGATGACATCCAAGTAAAATCATTTCTTCCTCTTCCAATCCAGAGTACTGGTTTAATACTGCTTTATGCTTCTTTAATTGTCCTCCAAATGGATCACAGCACAGCCCTGACTCCCTAATAGGTGCTAAGTAGGTTCTTATAAGAAGACCCAGTGCCCAGGTCCTCTATATAGAGCATTTGTTGATATCTGAAAGTCAGAGTTGTACATCTCTCTCCTCCTGGAAAAAAAAAAAAAATCTGTTAAATTATAAACTCACCAGTCAGGATGTACACTTGCATTTTGGATCAATGCCAAATAAATATTCAGTGACTGGCATTATGTTGCAAGTCGTTAGGATTTTGAATCAGAATCAGATTCTCTGGGTCTGCAACTCAACTCTGATATGAACCAGGTGACCCAAGGCAGGTTATTTAATATGTCTGGCTTAGTTTCATCATATGTGAAGTGGGACTAATAAAGTACCTTCCCTGTGGGTTTGTTGCGGGAATGAAATGGGACAATTACTCTTTAGTGCTTAAAACAGTGTTTAGAAAAAAATCCAAATGTGACTCCTCATGGCTGTTTTCACTGAGGTATCTGAGTGATAGATACAGATATCAAAATGACTATGAAACTGATGTTTAGAAATTGCAAATAAAAGTGCAATGAATTGGCTACACAGCTGTAGAACTCCCAGCCTCTTTGAAACTATCAAATGTAAGGAGAGGAGAAAAAGGACAACCATTTATTAAGAGGTTTCTTTGGAGATAACCATGGCTGTTTTGAGTTCTCACAATTCCTTTCGAATGATTGATGGTATGGTCTCATTATGATTTAATCTACTGTTTTTTTTTTGTTGTTTTTTTTTTTTCAACTTTTATTTATTTTTGGGACAGAGAGAGACAGAGCATGAATGGGGGAGGGGCAGAGAGAGAGGGAGACACAGAATCGGAAACAGGCTCCAGGCTCTGAGCCAACAGCCCAGAGCCCGACGCGGGGCTCGAACTCACGGACCACGAGATCGTGACCTGGCTGAAGTCGGACGCTTAACCGACTGCGCCACCCAGGCGCCCCTAATCTACTGTTTTTTAACTTCGAAGTGAGAAACGTCTTCAATGGGACTGCTTTGAGACCTTGATGTTGCTTGCCCTGGCCTGGAGAGCATTGTGTAACAGGACCTGACTCCCGCTCCAATGCTCATGAGAGCTGACTAGCCAGAGATGCTCTCAGTGCCTGGGTAGCAGACCCTGCTTCCTGCTTCCTGGTTAGGGGCAGCTGCAGAGACAGCATTCGTGAAGGCAAAGCATGTAGCAGCATTCCCCATGGATCAGATGCTGACTACCAAGGAGAAGATCGCCTGGTACCAGTACTGACAGAGTTGCCTGGGAGGGGCGGAGGGCCCCAGCAGCTAAAGCTGGAAAGGAATGTCAAAGTGTCAGAGGTTGTTTAAGGACTCACATGTGGCCACTCCATACAGAAATGCATGCATTGGTTCAAGGTTACTGCAAGATGGCAGGCCCATCCAGCCTCCACACTGAGTTCTACACGGAATCAAAAAAGTGTTCCCAAGAGAAATGTCAGCTTTTCCACCATTTGCTAGGCATAGAGGGCTGTTCAAGGAAGATATTTCCTGGTCGTCTCTTTCCCCTCTCCTCACCACAATTCTGACCTCAAAGGATGAGAAATTGGCTAGCATGTGGTGGGTTGCATTAGTCAGGCATCTTCAGAGAAACAGAACCAATAGGATGTGTGTGTGTGGAAAGAGACAGAGATAGAGATAGATAGGGATGTCTGAATGTGTCTCCATATTTTGCAGCCCAGGGTCATAAGGATATGGCCATAGATAGGCATATCCATCCATCTATCTATCTATCTATCTAATCATCTATTTATATATTTTAAGAAATTCTCTTACACAATTGTGGGGCTTGGCAAGTCCACAATCTGCAGGGTTGGTGGCAGACTGCAGGCCCAGAGCAGAGCTGTAGTTCAAGGAGTCGGAAGGCAGTCGGCTGATAGAATTCCTTCTTGCTGGTGGGGGGTGGAGGGTGGTCAGTCTGTTCTATTATGGCCTTCAACTGATTGGAAGAGGCCCACTCATACTATAAGGGGCAATCTACTTAAAATGTGCCAATTTAAATGTTAATCTCATCCAAAAAATAACTTCACAGAAACATCTAGAATAAGGTTTGAGCAAATATCTCAGTTCCCTGGCCTAGCCAAGTGGACACATAAAATGAACCATCATAGGTGGGGTGCAGGGGAGAAGACAGGAGCAAGGATATGAGTCAGAAGCTGGCCACAGCACTTCCCCACTTTGAGTTGGCAGGCATATGGGGAAGATTTCATGTTAAATCACCCAGTGAATTTGATTATCATTAGGTACTGGCTATTCTAATTTTTGACATGCAAATCTCTGTATTACCTAAAGTAGTCTTAGGACACCAGGAGAGAAATTCATGGTCCTACCTGAGTACTCATTTAGGAGCAGGGGAAGATACTAAACATTTTAAAAAAATGGAATACCAAAAAGAAAAAAACGAAACAAGTCTTTTGATTGCTCCATGATTATTCATGTATAATAAACCAGTTACAAGTACCAGGTACATAGTATATATTCAATAAATATTCACTTATCATTATAATACATGCATATAAGACAATTTACTATAAACAACACAGAAAATCGATGTCCTTTTTTTATATACCTGCTTTCTTTCTTAAAGGTTTTTTATTTTATTTTTTAGAGAGAGTATTTTTGAGAGAGAGAGAGAGAGAAAGAGACAGAGTGGGGGAGGGGCAGAGAGGAGAACAGAAGAAATGCAGCAGGCTCTGCACTGACAGCAGGGAGCCCGATGGGGCTCAAATTCACACACCACCAGGTCAGGACCTGAGCTGAAGTCAGACACTCAACCAGCTGAGCCACCCAGATGCCCCTATATCTAGTTTCTTGATAATGACATATACATGTAGTCTGACAACTTAAAACAGATGAATGCTTTTCACTAAATTGCTTGATAGGTGGGAAAGAACAAAATTTTTTGGTATGTGTTTTCTTCTTTTATAAGGTTATATTGCAAAGACTGTGCCTTATGTTTTGGTGTTTCACATAAACATATTGTCTGAACTTTCCTCTGTGGGAGGATAGATATAAACTTTGAAATTTAAATACGCTCACACTATGGCAAACATATTTGCCTTTGTTGGTGTTTATTATTGTCTGTAGCCTGAAGGCACTATTGACTCTCAGGTAAACAAACAATTAGCTTGCTATTTGAAGTAAGAAGGTGTAATTAACAAATCTGCTTACCCATCTACCCCACTACGACAGCCAGCACTTTGGGTCTTTTGCCGTCACCTTTACTCTTTCTCCCTTTCTCAGTCTTCCTCTACCTCTACCTCCATTTCTATTCACAAATACCTTTCTACTCTGCTACTCTGGATTCCAGAAAATACAGTTGCATATTATACTCAAAGGTGACGAGTCTGGGGCATCAGTCAACCCAATGCAATACTGATGTTCAAGGGTACTTTTTGAGATGTTATTTTCTTGGCTGTAGAAGCAGCCTATTAAGAGATGCTTTTCAGATTGAAGATGAAGAGCAATAAGAATAAATCTGATATCCAGATGCAGCAAGTTTGCATTAGGGCAGAAATTGACTCTATTCCACAAATAAATTTTTTCAGTGATAGTCTTAGTGGGTCTAATATGGCCATGGCCTTCTTGATCATCCTTTCTTTTTCTGTTTTGTTTTTTTTTTTCAACGTTTATTTATTTTTTTTGGGACAGAGAGAGACAGAGCATGAACGGGGGAGGGGCAGAGAGAGAGGGAGACACAGAATCCGAAACAGGCTCCAGGCTCCGAGCCATCAGCCCAGAGCCTGACGCGGGGCTCGAACTCACGGACCGCGAGATCGTGACCTGGCTGAAGTCGGACGCTTAACCGACTGCGCCACCCAGGCGCCCCTGTTTGTTTTTTTTTAATTGTGTATTATCAAGCAATTTAGCACTAGATAATGCAATACTTTATCCAAGATGGTTTCACCTTTTTAAAATTCTTGCCAAAGCCCTGAATTTTGTTCTTTTTTTTTTTTTTTATGTTTATTTATTTTGAGAGAGAGAGAGAGACAGAGTGTGAGCAGGGGAGAAGCAGAGAGAGAGGGAAACACAGTATCTGAAGCAGGCTCCAGGGTCTGAGCTGTCAGCACAGAACCTGATGTGGGGCTCAAACTCACGAACTGTGAGATCATGACCTGAGCGAAGTCAGGAGCCCAACTGACTGAGCCACCCAGGAGCCCTGCCCTAAATTTTGTTCTTACATCAAAATGAGACATATGTGTGAACTCACAGAAACTGTAACCCAAAATAAATTACTTTAGTGGGCCACTACATAAGACCAGAGGTGGACTGGGGATGACATCATGTTGAGAGTCTTACTTTCCCAAACAATAATGGGAAAGGCTTGGCTGCATCCTTCAGTGACATACATGTTATCTAATTTGTGGTTAAGATTTAAACAGGATCCCTGCTGGAAAGTCAGGTGGTTTCCACAGCCTTATTTTCATTCCATCAGACCACTTTGAAAATAAGATCTGCCAAGATTTTGAAAGTGGGCTAGAAAGAATGTAAGTCTCACCATTGACTTTTCAATGCTATATAAATCAAAAAGGTTGCCAGCAAGGAGACAGAATGAACAGGATTCCACAATGATGCAGGCAATTACTCTGGTAAATGTTGAGCCTTGGAAACTGAAATTGTGACTCTGTTTTCATATTGAGCAGGAGGAAGGAGATCATCCTCAGCTTTTTCTATTGATTAAGTAGCTGATACTTTTTCAACAATTTGTGGCTTTTTGTTAAAGCTTAGAAAAGCACTTTGTTAAAAAAAAATAATGTTTCATTCATCAGCTCTCTAGGTAGTAAATTATAGTCAATTGGAAGTTTTTGAACACCTCCTAGGAGTTGTGATATACATTAACAAAATTGGGTAACAGATTTATCCAAATCGGAAATGTGAAAATGAGACCAACTTACATGAAAAACAAAAGGAAAAAAACTGGATTTGGAAAGCAAAATGTGCAGCAGTAGGAAGAAAGCAGTCATTTCCACCCCAGAATCCATTGTGAGGGCATCACATGGCCAAGCTTTGTTGCCAGTGTGGTCTATATTCTTTTCAGATCCTGTGATTATTTTCAACATACTTTCTAAGAGGCTCTCCTCTCCCCTTTAGCAGACTTTATCCCTCCAAAAGTTGCTGAAAAGCAAGTCTTAACTGATGTTCCTAGAGCTGAACATATGAGAAGGCAGTGAAACTGACCGGCATACTCCTTACCAGTGGGGCACAGGGCTTTCCAAGTAGGTAACCATGAAAGTGACCATGCCAAAGGACAGAACAGGAGGTCCTCTTTGGGTAAACAGGACATGCTTCCCCTTTTGACCTCTGGCTGACCTCCTGAGGGAAAGAGCCAAAGTAGTCAGCGTCTCTGGCCAGTGAAATCAGTATCAGTGACAACTGACATTCAGAGAACTCCCTGAAGCTTTGGGAAGGAACAAAGCAATGACACAGCAGTATTTCTAGGCAGAGCTAAGTGATAACAATACTGTATATGCTCATTTATACTCAGTCTGGTGTCCACTACCTGTCACATTGCCCTGTGGTAAATATCCTGTAGATTTATGGTGATTTGTTATAAAACCAGTTATCCTGTTGTCCTCAAATGGCAAGAGAGTATTTACACCTCATAATATGTGAACTATGAAGATGCAAGGCCCTTTTAATTTTAATTGGGTTCCTGATTAGGACAGAGAATGTTGAGCTGCTATTGTAGTTTTGTGGGCTTGTTTTCAGCACACAGAACTAGCAACAATCACCATGAACACCTTTCTTATAAATACGATAAATAAATGTGGAATGAAGACTTTGGGGCCAAATTGGCATTGGTATCATTTAATTTCTTCTGTGTTTCCAGCCAATTAAATGAATGGGTGCCTGTGGTAATTAAACTCACTTTGATAATTAGACACTGAGGATTCTTAAATTACTGAATGTTAATGAATATTTCCCAAGTACGATCCTAAGTGCTGCCAAATGGAATTTTACTGTTTATTATTATAGAGTTCTTTAAAAAAAATTCCACATATAAAAATTGAAACTAGAAATAGAGGATTTTATTTTGTTGCCTTTCTTTACGAGTCTGGGCAGGTTGATGAGATTTGAGTCGAAAACAAATTTTGTTATAAACGAGACATAGTTGAACTAATTCCTTGGAACTTGGAAGGCCACACATAATAGTGCACAAATGAAAGCCACAGACAGGAGAAAATTGCTGCCTCACTGCAGTTGCCTACAAATAGACAACCCATAAATGCCAACTCTCTTTGCTAATAATTTGAGGCTAAGGCAGACAGAAGGTCTGAGCATCTTGGAGGTGTGCTCTCTACACAGAAATATACAATGGTACTGCTCCGGGTTTTCCATCAGCAGATGGACCATATTGAGCATTCTGATCTGAACACTGTGGTTACAATGATTCTTGAGGTTGTTTTATAACCCTTGATAACTTGTTCCTCAGGCTTACCGTGCAAACCAGCAGATACTTGGATCAAACATTAAGCAGTGAGTACTCTAGGAACCATTTCTAGGACATGCCTTACATACAATTATTTATTTCACATATTTTAAGTATTCAAATATATTTCAAATAGATCACAAAGCCTTTCTATCATCTCACTGAGAGGGAGAAGGAAGAGATGAGCCAGGGAATTAGTGTTTCTTATGCATCCTTTATGTTCCAGGCCATGTCCTAGCTCTCCACATATTGTGATGCCGTCACTAAAAAGTGATGGCATATTGATGGTTTCCTTATTTCTATAGGACAAGACAACATAAAACTTTAGCACTAGGCCAACATATTCTACACTGTACTATACCATTTAAATCAGCAAATTCATACTCAGTCACTGAGGTCAAACCTAGCCTTACCATTTCAGCACCATGTTGAGGGAGCCTCTCTGGGGCTTGAATATCTCACCCATTAAAGGGGGTAATAACCCTGCCAAGCAGGGTTGTTGTGAGGGCTTAGCTTGATAACATGATAAAAGACCAGAGTACAGTTCCTAGTATTTTAAATGCCTCTTTCTCCCTTTCCTTTCTCCCTTCTTGACAGAATAGGGGATAGTCACCTTTTTAACATACTCCAATTTGGCCTTAAATCAGTTTTAATTATGCTATCTAATACAGATAAAAGGAATGAATAAAATGAGTCCTAAAGATACAAATCACAGAGAAAGGTTCTGGGGGTCTTCTTATACACCTCCCTAATAAGTGGATGGAATGAAAGAACGTCATTCAGTAAGGACACCTATAAGCTCCCCTTATAAACTTCCAATCCTCCCAGGTTGGTTCTGGGGATTGTTTAATTTCAGCCATTCTGTCCACATTCCAGATGGCAAGAAGCAGAACTTGGGGCATTCGAGCTGGAGGAAAGAGCAGAACAGAGGCATGCTTCCTCACTTTAGGTGTGTTTCTTCAAAGCTCGCATAGCACATGTGCTAACATCCCATTGGCCAGAACTTAGACATGTGCCTTGCTGAGATGCAAGGAAGCCTGACTAGTATAGTTTTTACTCAGAGAAGTCACGTGCCAGCTAAAAGGCAGGCTCTCTTAAGGATAAAGGGTACATTGTGTGTCGGATACGTTGTGTGTCAGATGACACTCTTTGCCACAAGAAGTGATTATAAAATTCAAGGTAGGAAGGCGTTGTAGCTCTGATATATTCTGGATATATTTTGAAGTTAAACCCAGATGAATTTGTTGACTAATTAAATGGAGAGTGCTGGAAGAATCAGGGGTGACTACGTGGTTTTGGGGTCTGAGCACTGAGCACTTGTCTTTTAAAGAGTTGGAGAAGAAGCAGGGAAGTAGGTTTTTGCGGTGAGTGCAATTGGGTTTCAGTTTGGGGCTTGTTGTTTGAAATGCCTACATACAAGGAAAGACACCAAAGAGACAGG
Organism: Leopardus geoffroyi; assembly: GCF_018350155.1. Lineage (NCBI taxonomy): Eukaryota > Metazoa > Chordata > Mammalia > Carnivora > Felidae > Leopardus > Leopardus geoffroyi. The sequence goes on from NC_059328.1 coordinate 141,120,762, forward strand.
CCATATACAGAAGTTCTGAGGGAAGGTCTGGACTAGAAATGGATGTGGGAATCATCAAGTTTCAAGATGTGAGCATGAGGACCTCATGTTTGAAGATCTGAAGAGTGCAGGAAACAATAAAAGACACTAAGAAGAAGCAACCAGTGAAATTAAAAAAAAAAAGTATGGAGGATTGGTGGCAAGCATGTGGAGGTTCTCTTGTGAGTACTTTCCTCTTTCTGGTGGGCTAAGAAGCAATGCATCAGGGGCGCCTAGGTGGCTCGGTTGGTTGAGCGTCCGACTTCGGCTCAGGTCATGATCTCACGGTTCGTGAGTTTAAGCCCCGCGTCGGGCTCTGTGCTGACAGCTCAGAGCCGGGAGCCTGCTTGGGATTCTGTGTCTCCCTCTCTCTCTGCCCCTCCCCTGCTCATGCTCTGTCTCTCTTTGTCAAAAAAAAAAAAAAAAAAAAAAAAAAAAAAAAAAAAAAAAATTTAAAAAAATTTAAAAAAAATTAAAAAAAAAAAAAGAAGCAATGCATCAGCTGAAATGGCATTGAGAGAAGATGTGTTGGTGGTTTGAAGATAGAGAAGAAAGTGTTAAATGGTAGTATGGTAGTTTAGCCTTGGGATCAAGAGAGCTCAGAGAGGAAGAGGAAAATAGCACTTTGGGGAGAGCTCTTATCTTTGGAACAAGGAGAAGAACTGATGAGTGGAAAAAGATTAGCCCAAAAAAAGAAATATCAAGGATAGAAAATATTCAAGGCAGGACAACATATTACATGCAAGTTTGAATTAAGAAGTCATATTCAGATCCCATGTGCATTTCTTCTTAGTTTTGTGACCTTAAGCAAGCAACTAGGCTCCACTGGACTTTACCTTCCCCATTTGTAAAATGGGAATAATAACAGGAACTGCCTCAGAGCATCATTTGTGAGCATTACATGAGCTATCGCTTGTAAAGTACTTAGAATAATCCTGGCTCATCACATGCCACTGTTATCAAAGTCAGAATTGCAGAAAGGAAGTTGACAAATGGCCACAGACCATCTGAATGATGTATGTGGAACCTGGAAAGTACTATCTCCACTTTGTCGGTTCTGGGATGCGTGCAGGGCCTGGGCTGATATTTCTGAGGGACACATTCACACGTTCCAGTGCCTGGGCTCCATGTCTGCTCTGGCTTGGCTTCCATGAGTCACTGGAAATGATTCTCTTTACGTTATTTCAGTCTAGAGATGAGTCTTGGTTGAGGCTCTGAATTCACCAAACTTAGAACCACCATCTCCAGACATCTTTCAAGATATCAAGTTTTCCATTGTTTAAATGATTTAAGTCATAATTTTCTGCTACACGCAGCCGAAATTATCCAATCTGATATGCTAGGGAAATAAGGGCCTCCTCGATCAGAGTAAGAATTCATTAAATCACACTTTTTTTGATAGGTGTAATGTAACAATAGAAGTCTCCTTGTTTATTCTAGTCTTATTGAGAAATAAGTTACATACATCACTGTATAAGTTTAAGGTATATAGCATGATGTTTTGATTTATATACATTAAAAAATGATTACCACAATAGATTTAGGTAGCATCCACCGTCTCATATAGATACAATAAAAAGGGGGAAAAATTTCTTGTGATGAGAACTCTTAGGATCTTCTATCTTAACAACCTCCTTATATACCATACAGCTGTGTTAGATATGGTCACCATGTTGTACATTATATCCATGATACTTATTTATCTTATAACTGGAATTTTGTACTTTTTGACCCCCTTCCTGCAATTTCCCTTCCCCCTCCTACTTCTGGTAACCACAAATCTGACCTTTTTTTGGTATATGTTTGACTGGTCTTTTTTATTATTATTATTAGATTCTACATTTAAATGAGATTTATCTTTCTTTCTCTGGTTTATTTCACTTAGCATAATGTCCTCATGGTTCATCTATGTTGTCACAAAAGGATTTCATAATTTCTTCAGCTATGGTATACATGACTTAATAGAATATATTAATATTAGTGTTATATATAATATTAACATAATCTATATGGTATAAAATATAATTTATTTATAATTACATAACTCATTTATTATATATATGTGTGTATATCACAATTTCCTTATCCATTCAACCATCAGTGGACACTTAGATTGTTTCCATGTCTTGGCTATGATAAATAATGCTGCTGTAAACACAGGTGTGTAGATATCTTTTGAGTTAAGTGTTTTCATTTCCTTTGGGTATATTCCTAGAAGTGAAACGGCTATATCATATGGTAGTTCCATTTTTAACTTTTTGAGGAATTTTCCTTCTATGCTTAATTTATGAAGCATTTTTAATGTGAATTGATATTCAGTGTTTGCAACGTTTATTTATTTTGGGACAGAGAGAGACAGAGCATGAACGGGGGAGGGGCAGAGAGAGAGGGAGACACAGAATCGGAAACAGGCTCCAGGCTCTGAGCCATCAGCCCAGAGCCTGACGCGGGGCTCGAACTCACGGACCGCGAGATCGTGACCTGGCTGAAGTCGGACGCCTAACCGACTGCGCCACCCAGGCGCCCCGATATTCAGTGTTTTCAAATACCTTTTCTGCATCTATTGAGATGACTATATGATTCTTTTCTTTCATTCTATTAATGTGGTAATTGATTGACTTTAATTGATTTGTGTATCACTTTAATTTTACTTTCTCACAGTTCTATACAAAATTCTCAAAGACAATAAATTCCAATTATACTTTCTGATGCAACTGAAAAAAATTCCCAAAATACATCTTGATATTTCTTCGTTGTTCCTATAATTACTTACTCATTTAACATATTCAAATGACTTCCATTTTAATATAATAATAACAGCAATAATAATAATAATACCTGTTGCATAGAATAAACTTTCATTTATTTAATTCTCCATTGTTATTGAATTGAAGATTAAAATACTTCTGGTGTCAGGTTGGAGATGTAGAGACTTATAAAGAATATCATTCTTGTATCCAATGGAAAAATGGCAGTCTGTTTAACAATTGGTGCTGGGATAACTGGACAGCAACATGCAGAAGAATGAAACTAGACCACTTTCTTACACATACACAAAAATAAACTCAAAATGGATGGAAGACCTGAATGTGAGACAGGAAGTCATCAAAACCCTAGAAGAGAAAGCCGGCAACAACCTCTTTGACCACAGCCGCAGCAATTTCTTGCTCAACACATCTCCAAAGGCAAGGGAATTAAAAGCAAAAATGAACTATTGGGACCTCATCAAAATAAAAAGCTTCTGCACTGCAAAGGAAACAATCAACAAAAGTAAAAGGCAACTGATGAATGGGAGAAGATATTTGCAAATGACATATCGGGTAAAGGGCTAGTGTCTAAAATCTATGAAGAACTCACCAAACTCCACAAATAATCACCAAACTCCACAAACCAAATAATCCAGTGAAGAAATGGGCAGAAGACATGAATAGACACTTTTCCAAAGAAGACATCCAGATGGCCAACAGACACATGAAACAATGCTCAAGATCACTCATCATCAGGGAAATACAAATCAAAGCCACACTGAGATACACCTCACACCAGTCAGAGTGTGGCTAAAATGAACAAATCAGGAGACTATAGATACTGGCGAGGATGTGGAGAAACGGGAGCCCTCTTGCACTGTTGGTGGGAATGCAAACTGGTGCAGCCTCTCTGGAAAACAGTGTGGAGGTTCCTCAAAAAATTAAAAATAGACCTACCCTATGACCCAGCAATAGCACTGCTAGGAATTTACCAAAGGGATACAGGAGTGCTGATTGATAGGGGCACATATACCCCAATGTATAAAGCAGTGTTTTCAACAATAGCCAAATTATGGAAAGACCCTAAATGTCTGCCAGCAGATGAATGGATAAAGAAGATGTGGTTTATATATACAAAGGGGGCACCTGGGTGGCTCATCAGTTAAGCGTCTGACTTTGGCTCAGGTCTTGATCTTGGTGGTTCATGAGTTTAAGCCCCACGTCGGGCTCTGTGTTGACAGCTCAGAGCCTGGAGTCTGCTTCAGATTCTGTCTCCCTCTCTCTGCCCCTCTCCTGTTTGTGCTCTGTCTCTCTCTCTGTTTCAAAAATAAATAAACACTAAAAAAATTATATATACAATGGAATACTATTTGGCAACGAGAAAGAATGAAATCCTGCCATTTGCAGTAACATGGATGAACCGGAGGTATTATGTTAAGTGAAATGAGTCAGTCAGAGAAAAACAGATACCGTACGTTTTCACTCATATGTGGATCTTGAGAAACTTAAAAGAAGACCATGGGAGAAAGGAAGGGGGAAAAAGGTTACAGACAGAGAGGGAGGGAGGCAAACCATAAAGGACTCAAATACAGAGAACAAACTGAGGGTTGATGGTGGATGGGGGAGAGGGGAAAGTGGGTGATGGGCATTGAGGAGGGCAGCTATTGGGATGAGCACTGGGTGTTGTATGGATGCCAATTTGACAATAAATCATAGTTTTTAAAAAAGGATGTCATTCTCGCTTTTGCAACCGGAAAAAATAGGACCCATCAAAGAATTGAGGTCTCAAGGCAAACAAGAAACTTCAAATATGGAGAGACAGATGCCTACAAAGATAAATAGCACTCTGCTAGACTCTACATAAAATGAATAGAAGATATAGGTAAAATGTTTTCAGAAATTGCTAGAGACTGAGAGTGAGCTTAGTGTGAGAGTGTAAAGCCCCCAGATGCTGAAGATACAGAGGTGTTTGCACATTCTTGCTGGCAGCACTCATAGAAAAGATTTAGAAGAATTCCTGAGAAAGCTTGTTTTCATGGTGCTGACTTGAGAAAGGGAATAGCAGTCACTGCCCAAACTTCCCAAACCCACCTCCTCTATCTCCACTACAGGATGAAAGGCTTAATCTCCAGGGGGAAGAGTAACAAAACCCATCACCTTAGGGTAAGGTAGAAATCCACTGCATCTGGGGGAAGGGAGCAGGGAAGGAAAAAAAACAAAGAAGTTGCATCCCTCCCATGGGAGGGATACCACCTGATACCCATATATCTGCTATGGGAGAAACACCCAAAAGTTCCAGTTTTATAGCTGGAGGGGCAGAGCACTTGCGAAGGCCATTGGCCAGATCCAAGAAAAGAGCCTTGAGACTGAGACATAATCAAACATGAGGGAATGCTCTCTTTCTCCGGCATCCCCAAACAGCCTTACATGCATAGAGAAAAACAGCAGTGGAATATAGCTGGGAGAGCTGCAAGACACCAACGTCTGTTGGGCAACAGTGCAAACGGAGGGTGAAAAGCAAAGAAAGAACAGGTAATGATAGAAACTCCAACAAACCAGCCCACGCTGTAAACACGGGGCATCACTAAGAGGATTTGAAGACTGAGGTACACTCAGGGTAACCATAAGAACAATAAACCCCAAATATGGCCTAACTCTTCAAAAGATTAGCACAAATCCTTTGCTTAAGATCAGGCTGAAGAAAAGGGATGCTCATCTCCAACTTTAAATAACATTTACCCCAGTCTCTATACCCCTACACAAGATATCTGGCTTTCAACAAAAAAAAATTCTAAGGCATATGAAAAGTAAAATACATACACACACACACACTCACAAAAAAGGCAAAGCAATTATCAGGATAAGACTGGCTGTGTATGACACAGATGTTGGACCTTTCAGACAGAAAGTTTTCAGTAATTATGATTAATATGTTACTGGCTCTAATAGAACAAAGTAGACCGCATGCAAGATCAGATAAGTAATTCAACAGAGAGATGAAACTATAAAAAAGAATCAAATGCAAATACTAGCAGGGAAAAAAAAAAATCAGTAGCAGATATGAAGGCCTCCAACAGGCTCCTCAGTAGATTCAACAGAGCCAAGGAAAGATTCTGTGAAATTGATGATAGGTGAGTGGAAACTACCCAAAATGAAACACAAAGAAAAAAGAACAAACAACAACAAACAGAGCGCCCAACAGTGTGGGACAATTTCAAACAGAGTAGCATATACACAGGAGGGAGAAAATGGAACCAAATAAATAGTTGAAGAAATAATGGCAGAGAATTTTACAAAATTAGTGACAACATGAAACCATGGATCCAAGAAGTTCACAGAACACTAAGCAGGATGTAGTAAAAAGGAGTGAAATAGAATTTTTTTTTTAATTTTCAAACAAAAACTAAGAGAATTCATTTCTAAAGGAAATGCTAAAGGAAATTCTTCAGATAGAAGTATGAGATAGAAACTTGGACCTACACATAAAAAAATGAAGTGAATAGGAACCGAAATGAATGAAAATAGATAAAATTTATTTTCTAGTTGTAAATGTGATAAGAGATAACTGACTAATACCTATGGTATATGTAAAGGTAAAACCTATGACCATAATAGAACAAAGGATGAGTGGGAAGAATTAGGAATATACATAATAGAACAAAGGATGAGTGGGAAGAATTAGGATATGTAATGATCTTGCACTACATGTAAAGTAGTGTACCGTTACTTCAAGGTAAACTCAGATTAATTTGAAACACATATTGTAAGTCCCAGAGTAATCACTAAAAACATTTTTTAGAGAGGTATAATGAATGAGTCACTAAAGACCAAATGTAATAAAAAATGCTTAGCCCAAGAAAAGACAAAGAGAAGAAAGAAATACAGTACAAATGGAACAAAGAGACATAGCTAACAAGAAGTTAGATACTAATCCAATCATATAAATAATCACTTTAACTGTGAATGGTCTAAATACATCAGTTAAAAGTCAAAGATTGTCAGATCGAACAAAAACCAAGACTCAAATATGTGCTGCCTACAATAAACCCATGTTAAATATAAAGACAAATTATGTCTTTAAGTGTTTAAAGCTTAATCATATAAAATATGTAAAATATGTTTTATATATTAACAATATAAAAGCTTAAATTATAATAGAGTGAATCATTAACTTCTATAGAAGATACTACTCTGTACCATATGGATATGCTTTACATATACATGTGGATTTTACATCATTACAGTATACTATGAGGCAGCGATTACTATCCCTAACTTTAGAAATGATAAAACAATAGCTTAAAAGTTAAATAATGTGTTCAGTGTTTCTTACCTAATAAATGACAGAGGGGGGATCACAACCCAGGTTGTTTGATTACAAAACTTACATAATGATTCACTATTTGCAACTGCTACTACAGATAGTTTTTGGTTATGAGTTTAATAATGCCTATTTATCTATTCATTAGGAATGATTTCACAATATTTCTGATTGTTCTGAGTGCATGCCTTGAATAATTATAAAAACAGGTCCATTTTACTATGGAAAAGAGGGGAAAATAACATGACCTCGATTTGAAATAGTTACAATTTCACATGCCACTATTTTATAGGTCTATAATAGCATAGATATAACTTTTTAACTCTCCAATTTTACTTTGCCCCTGTGATCTTAACTTCTCATACTCTCAAATTTTCTAAACACTAATTCACATTATTATATTTATCTTACTCTTTTCTTAATACTCGTCTGTTTTGAACATAAATATTGGCTAGACACCACATACTTTGGCAATATCCAAGTTTCTATAAACTTAGCATAAGTATCAATTTTATAACACCTTATCTATTACTTGTATACATTTAGAATCCATTAAGCTATATAAAAATTCATGTAAAGTTAAAGCTGGGAACTGGAAGTAATTTTCTGAAAAGCTTTGAATACTGCCAACAAATGTTTATATAAGAAAAAAAAAAGCCAATAGATTAATAGGATGTTTTTGTTTAAATGTTAAAGTTATAAACTTTATATTTTAAAGTTTTACTTTTGGTTTAATTGCCTAACTAGTTAGCTTAGCACAAAATCCTGTATTCCTTACTTGATAGTCACTAGGGTGTATTTGAAATGGAAAACTTCAAATTCATTTTAGCTACAGATGGTTATTGTAAAGAATACTAAAAATGGTCATAAAGCAATCGGCCAATAAACACACTTAAAACAATAAAGTGTATCTGGAACAAACTGGGTTAAAATAGTACATAACACCCATTGTAAGCGGCAATATCAGTTTCAGCAGTAAATAAATGGGCATGAACTATGGCAGTTGTTAAATTTTAATCAGAAATACTTGACACTAACTAGGAGTGAGAGAAGAAAACTTGGAGAAAAATGTATCATTCAACTGACAGTGAGGCCTATCTTGCACAGCAGACTGGATACTACTCCACTCCAGAATTCCTCTAATGCCTAAAGTCAGTCTTCCAGATTTTCTGATCGATCTCAGTGTCCAAGTGGTAAAAGGTATACTTGACTGTGCTCTTTAGCCCCTAAAGCTACCATCATGCTCCATTTCATCTATTAGAGAGAATAACAAATTGGAGCAAAAGAGCAATAGACATCAACCTAATTTCTCTGCAGCTCAGAAGGTTGACCAATGAGCTGTTTCCTCTTGTTGTCCCATGACATAAACAAATGCCACATGTCTACAGGTCTTTGCTTACAACCTAGGGTATGTGATTCCTACCAACAACATTTTCTTCTGCTGGTAGTTGAATAAAATCCCTTTGCATATGTCTGCACAGAATATTATAAAAATATATTTATTAGTGCTTGTTATCTGTCAGGCACTATTAAAACTATTTTAGAGATATTACCTCCTTTAATAATTACAACAATGATCTGAAGTAGGTTTTATATTATGACTGTTTTATAGATGAGGATAGTAAGAATTGGAAAAGTTAAATATCTCTCCCAAGAGCACCCAGCTGGTATGTGGTAAGCTCGGACTAAAATCTAGGTGCCCACATGACATCTGAACTGAGATCTGGAACCCAAAGGCGAGTGGTGCGAGACCACGCAGTATGTTTAGTCAAGTACTTTTGTATGACTGCAAATTAGAGCATGAGTGAGACGAGGAAGACCTTGGGAGAGACAGACTGTCAAGGGCCAAGTAATGAATTAGATTGTTGACCACACAAAGTCATAGGGTTTTTGAGACTTTGGCAATGACAAGCTGCTTAAAAATGTTTAAGGAGGGATAGGATGTGCTTAGTGATGCAATCAAAATTTAAAAACAATTAGTACTTCTTCTATGATTCAGATGAGGGATTACAGGTGCCTAAGCTCTGCTGTGTTAGTGAAGATGAAGAGAAAAGCTATAATTGGTAGTGCTTATACTTGAAATGGAATTTGATGGAGAGAGGGATAAATTCAAGATAATGGCTTTAGGGGGCCAGCTAGAAAGCAGGGCTATTCAATGCGATAAAGAATTAACAGGGGAGGAAACAACTGCATATACTGAGAGCCCATGCCGTGGTTATATCCTGGTGGACACATCCAGTAGACATTTAATAATATTTAATAATAGTTTAGTTCACTGGAGAAAGTGAGAAGAGAAAGAAAGACGCAACAATGAGGGACCACCTGTGTAGGAGTGATTAGAATATAAAGCATCAGTGAATGAAACGGAGAAAGGGTGAGCAAAGAGACAGAAAGAGAGCCAAAGAGAATGCTATGTTAAAAGCCAAGGATTGCAGAGTTGGAAGAAAGAAAGTCCCAACAACATCTAAGGAAAGAGAAAGATCATGTAAGATTAAGCATTGAAAAGTAGGAACAGGATTTTGCAGCAAGATCATTGATGATCTCAGAGATGACAAATTTGGTCAAGGATTAAGGGTGGACTTTTGGTCACAGTTAACTGAAGAGTAAATAGGAGATGAAGTGGACATATCAACTAAAGATTACTGGGGGTTTTGTTTGTTTGTTTTGTTTTTGGGGCGTTTCTTTGTTTTTTGTTTTTGTTCTCTTTTGAGAGGTTGGTGGTTAACAGAAACTGAGACTATATCTGGCAGGGAATACAACTGTGAGAAATTTTTTCCCCCTTTTTTTTCTTTATTTATCGGCATACTTCATTGTCTCAATTTTCTGTTGTGAGACAGTCAGGCTAATAAATTACAGGAAAGCTTTCTATAGAAAGTTGAGTAGTAGAGATGAAACTATGTATCATACACTGAAAAGTAAATGATGGAGAGGAAGAGAAGGCAGTGGGAAGCTTGACTGTAGCTAGATGGGCATGCAGCTTAGAGGAACCCCCTGTTAACACTGGATAAATAGCAAATGAGTGAATTTTTCTTGGCACACACCAGGTTCAAAACCCTGTATGGCAGACTGGTTTGTCTTCTAGAAACAACGTTCTAGAGCTAGAAAAACTACCTACAACTTACCTCCTCAAACTACTCTGAGGCAAGGGGCACAGTTAAAGTCTTTTTAAGAAAATCTGGTGATACTTTTTGACCACCCATGTGGTTCCAGCCCTTGCTTATGTCTCCTTTAAAAAGTAAAAGCAAAGTAGGTCTCTGGTGAGATTGCCCTGTTTACCCCTGGTGGTAAACAATCTCCAAAGATGGCGTCTATCAGTTCTTTTTTTTCCATAGCAGCATGCCATACCACCCATTAAGAGAGAGGGAGAGAGTCTATTTCCGCTCACTTTGCAGCCGGGCTGGTCTTGTGACTGGCTTGGCCAGGAATTCTGTCTCCAGTCATGTCCCATTCTGGTCCAATTTTGAAAAAGCAGCTTCTTACTCACATTTCATTTAGTTGGAATTTTTAGCCCCTTGAAATGTGCGGCTTTTGTTCGGGTTGGGGAAATGTATATTACAACTCTCTTCTGGAGCTACTTTAGCATCATTCTCTGTAGGTAGGTTGTTTCTGGTGCACTCTGGTTGGAAAGTGCAGATGGTTTGTGTTCCGGGGCCATTCAGTGGCCACAAAAGACTTAGAGAGACTTTTCTATAAATGATGTTTTCAGATGCTGCTTCTGAATGTCAGGGGTTGAATTCTGGTGTCACACGTTCAAAGGCCCTCATCACACGCATACCACGTGGGCTTTTTGTTTGGGAAATTGATGTGGTCTAACCCGGATTGCTTACGAATAATTTCCAGCTTAGAAAAGGCTGTAGAAGAAGTTGTTGAGCTCAATATCTGTTGAAAAAATTGGTTTCTTTAAAAGAAAAAAAGTAAACCACTGAAGCTATTTGCAGATTTCAATTTATGTATGAAAATGGAAAACGCAGTATTTAATTTCTTAATGGAAACCTGTTTCCAGCCTGAAGAGATCTGTGGAATAGACCTGATTGCACTGGAACAAAGAAGGTCTTCGTGCAAGCAAGTGCAAAGGAGCTCTCTGCCCGAGAAAACAATCTGGCAATTAAATCAGCTACCTATAAAAACAACACGCTTGGCTTTAGGGTAAAATCTAAATTTCTTTTTGATTCTATATTATTTTTGGTCATCCTTTTCCCATTTATTTCAGATAATTAAAGCTTCATTATAATTCTGCTTTATAAAAGATATTTAACGTGATGCATTTTTAGTTCAGAAATTTTTCAACAAGGCTTGGGTTTTTTGTTGTTGTTGTTTTGTTTTTTCCACATTCGCATTTTTTCCCAGTATGTCTGGCTTATCTTCTGAATCAGGAAAACAAATGCCATCTCTTACCAGGGACACAGCAAAAATAGAATGATTGATATTACTTGGCACCAACTGTGCTCAGTGCCTGAAGTGGAAGGCTGTGGATCAAACGCAGATCCGGGATGGCTGATAATTTGTATACCGAGTTCATAACCGGACAGCCATTGTTCTGATGCAAACAGATAGGCTGTGTGCATACTGAAATCGAAATACAGAACACAATCTGCGCACCGACTAAACCACATTTTATTCTTTCTTCTTTTGTGATTTCTGAACATCACAGTGCCTTCCTAACAAAGGTACATGTAAGCATGTACTTCAATCATGAGCGCTCGGGATTTCAAATTTGGTTCTGCAGATAAAATTAGGAGCTATAGTTAATAGGCAGATGCATACTGTTGCAGTGATATGGTGCATATGTAGCTTGTATCTCTATTAAATCCATCGCATACACTTATCAGCTGGAATACATTCAAATAGAGAGGGACAGAATAGAAAATAAGTGTTTTCATTGCCAATTTCAGCAAAAAAATGGCATTTTCCTTCAAAGTACACAAGTCATTTCTCTAACATTACATAAGCCAACATATGATAAGGATAGGCAGCTGCTATTAAGACCCAATAAACTCACTGGAAAATCTCACGATAATGGATACTAAACAAAAGGGACAAAATGAGCAGGTATAGGGCAGTGGTCCAGACAATTCACACTTGATTTAAAGTGATTTTGATCGGTTTATAAAGAACATCAATTCATGCTGCAAGGCATTTCTTATCAATACTATAAACCACTACATTATACCTCAAAAGAAGGTTAGGTAGTAGGGATGGGAAGAGAGGTCCAGAGTGTACTTGCGGAGGGGTGTGTGTGTGTGTGTGTGTGTGTGTGTGTAACAAAGAAAGGAAGAGAGAAAGAAAGAAAAACACATTCTTTGGTGTTTTTGAACATACATTTGTTAAGGCAAAGGAGGCTTGGTTGAAGCATTAATAACTTTCAGGACTTTGTTGAAAACTTGCCCTGAAGGACAAAGGTGTATTTGAAGATGAATACTTGTCAAGCAGTGGCAGAAGAAAAGAGAAACAATCCAAGAATGTTGACCTGCATATAAATTCTACAGAGGGAGGCAGATGATCGATTATTTTCTGATGTTGTTTGAACAGGAAAAAAATTTCTGAACTCAAAGGGACTGCATAAAAATATATTCCAAGAACATTTAGCCAATTTTCCTAAGCCAGTATTGATAGATATACCCATGGATTATTAAATCTTTAATCACTAGGAGTAATTTTCTCTGAAAGTCCATTAGCATTACTGATATATATATATGGCTTCTCTTTCCACAGTAAACTCCAGCTCCCCTGCCCTTCCCCCATTTCTCCTCCCCAACATACCCACCCACATTCACAGGGCATGCTGGAAGTCACCCTTGGTTTACACAGGATTTCCAATTAAGGAACATCAAAACAATGGAATTACAGTCTCATAGGAAGGCCTAATAACAAGCTCTGTCTGGTTTTAAACTTCATGGCCAACTACATAAGGGGGAAAAATGCTTTCATTGATTTTCTAAATCTTTGAACCAGAAAGGATCCCACAAATGATCTACTCTACCCTTCTCCAGTCAAATTTTACAAATAAGAAAACTGAGGCTTCAAATAGTTAATGACTTGCCTAATAAAACCTGAAAATGCAAATCCACGAATGACCCTTTCTGGATGAAAACATTTTTATAGTTCCTTACCCTGTACAGAATAAAGCACAAGCTCTCCCTTTATTTTCACTCTCCTCACTTCCCCTTGCCCCCTACTTCCCCTCCATGGTTTTGTTAAGCAACTCAGAACTGTTCAGAGTTCCCCACAGGACCCACTGAATCTGGCCTCAGGGATTTATTCACGGTGCCCTTTTTCCCTAGAGCACCCTGTCCACCTCCAAATCTTTGTCTCCCTGTTTAGACAGTGTTCAGGGGCATCTGGGGAGCTCAGTCAGTTGAGTGTCTGAGTCTTGATTTTGGCTCAGGTCATGATACCAGGGTTGTGGGATCGAGCCCTGTGTCAGGCTCTACACTGAGTGTGCAGCCTTCTTAAGATTCTCTAGCTGTCTTCCTATACCCTTCTCCCCTGCTCACTCTCTCTCTCTCTCTAAAATAAAAAATAAGGAAAAATAAAAAAAGAAGCATTCAAAATTCAGGATGAGGCATCATGCTTTTATAGAAATCTCCAAGATTCCTTGTTTGGTTTAGGAGTCTCTCTGTTACCTCACAAAACCATGAATACCTTGATCACCGTTCCTAAACCATTGCAATTATCTGTTGATCCTTTCTAAGCACTTTGAAGACAGAGATGGTGTCTTTCCATCTGTCCATTTCCAACGAGTGTCTGCAGCAAAGTATTTTCTCAACAAATTTACAGATTATGCATTTTTATCACTAAAATAACCTTGTTTTCTCTATTTCTACCTATATGGTAAGCATGAGCATATTATACTTATTGAGTGATTGAAATTTAATAAAAAATATATATCACTTATGTAGAGACTGAAGTTGAGAGCATTTTCACATATGTCCTTTCAGTCAGATATTCTTTGAAGCAGACATTCCTCCCCCGCACAGCAAAGCCACCACTATCCCCTACCCATGGTGTAGTGAGATAAATATACAAAATAATCCTTGTTTAACATTTGCAAAGTCTCTGACAAATCACAGTGTTAAATTATTGTTATTACAAGTATTTTTACAGATTTATAATATATTTCTCCAATATATTTCTGCCATAATATTTGAACTTGGTTTAAAGTTTCAATCTTAACATTGTTTCTCATTTCTTCTAGAAAAAAAAAAAAAAATGTTCTCGGGATCCAGGGATAAGATATGCCTAAAACTGAGAAGTAGAACCGTGTCAAGATTTTTAAAAATAGAGGAATGTTTAGGTGCTGTAGATATTTAGACTAGGAAAGAAAATGTCAAGGGGGGATATCATGATCAATGTTTTAAAATATCTGAGATCCTTAATGTGAAAATACGGCTCATACTGTAGAGTAAATACATGAGTAGATGTTATGGAAATAACAGAAGCAAAGCTGGATGATCACCAGTTAAGATTGGTTTATAGAGAATTCCTCTAAATATGGACCTTTAATCTATGAAATACTAAAGAATAATTTTAAAAAGATTCAGCTTTATCTGTAAAAAATAGTTTTTGTAATGAAATGTTAAATGATTTTAACTTAAAAAAGTCTTCACTATTTTCTACATAAATCGTAAAAGGAAAACTTTAGTGTAATAAAACCTAAACTATTTCACTGGAATTTATAGGGGGGCAAAGGCATAGGTCAAGGACTGATCATATTTAGTGATATCCCATAATACCAAAATCACTAGTTGCATTGATAAATATATCATGCATTGTATTTTATTACCAAAAGGTGGGTAAAGTTCCATGGGGGAAAAAAAGGTAGAAATTAGAGAAAGAACTATTATTTGTTCTCTGAGAACATACATCATTCTGAACTTTCCTTCTGGTTTCCTGGCAACCTCCAATTTTAAATTCCATCAATAGGCGTAGCCTACGTAACATAAAGCTCCGATGGCAGTCTAGGCGTCTTTCTGTTTGCTTTGGCAGACCTCTCATGTCTCCTAACAAGACTTGGGTAACAGATGAGAATCAATAAAATTATAGTTGGTTATGAAAGACGGCAGTCCTAGGTCATTTAGTGTTTTGTACTCCACCTCCTGGGGAACGAGAATTCCACAGATTTTATGCCTCTTGGGGTGGGCCAGCTCAGTTACTTGGACAAATGAAGGAAGGGGATTTGCACATTGTTCTTGGTAGTTTTCCCAGGTGTTTATTTTCTTTAAAAGAAAATTCATAGTTACTTTAGATTATAGGAAAATCCAAGTATTCTCATGGTGGTGTTTTGGTTTATCCTCTAATATCCTTATATTATTTAGTTTCAGTGCCTTTGCAAATCCTTCTTTTAGGTTGTTTTCCAACCATCAGTATTTAAATTAATGGTTTACACATATTCCCATGGGTGCATACAGATTTATTTGTGATTCTCTGAAGAGAAATGATATTTAAATATCTTTCATTGAAGCTCAATAAGGCATATCAAAATACAAGTTAGAAGAATGTTATATAGGTAGCCTTGAACCCATTCTGGTTTTTATTCAGTAAATCATTCTCAAACATCTACACTTTAACTATTATTGCTAACAAATTGCAACACACTCAACATCTGATTGCATCATCCAGATGCCTTCACCGAGGTAGAGAACTGCTCTTAAACTGACATGGAGTTTGACCTGCCCATCATGATTTACCAGCTTGAAAATAGACACACTGAGCTTTTAAATATTTCTCATAATCAGTCAACCTGCTTCATTCTTTAGAAGTGTGTTTTATTTTAATGAATTTACCCACTCTAGTCTGTTGAGACATTAGAGCTGATGTATCCATTTGAACTCAGTGACATTCATTTTTATACTCATGGTACATGTTTGTTACTCTTTGAACCTAACTGCAAATCTCATAGCTTATAACATGCAGCCTGTAGCCTCATCGTGACTTATGTAGCTTTGTAGTGCCAGCAATTGGTTCATTACGTAGCACATTGCTGTTGAATTAATTCGCAAGAATTCTTATGATACTAATGTGACAGGGTATCCCAACTGCCCAATTTTAAAAACAAAGTCTTTATGTTTTTGAATAAGAGGGTCAGCTGATGGCTATGGCTTGATGTGCCTGGAGATTTTCCTTTGAAGGTGTGAAGAAAGGGGTAGACATTTTTGTATGGCACCAGAAGAAGATAGGGAAAGTCAAAGCAATGGAGAAGGATGGCATAACATCTCTAAACCAGCTTGAAATGGAGCCTTGATTATCAACAGAAAGGGTTAGAGCCTTAAGCTGAAGAAAATGGATTATATGAAAGATTTCGTGAGATTTTAAGTTCAAGAAATGCTGCTTTGGAGAATAAATGAAAAGGTACAGTTGAAAACACAATGGAAAGGGTATCCCCCCCCCCCCCCACTTACCCCTGGACAGCACCTCATTAGCACCCTGAGTACAAGAGGCTTTCCTCCATTCAGAGAGTCTCTGTTTTTAAATTATTGAGTTCATCTTGGGGCGCCTGGGTGGCTCGGTCGGTTAAGCGTCCGACTTCGGCTCAGGTCACGATCTCACGGTCCGTAAGTTCGAGCCCCGCGTCGGGCTCTGGGCTGACAGCTCGGAGCCTGGAGCCTGCTTCGGATTCTGTGTCTCCCTCTCTCTGACCCTCCCCTGTTCATGCTCTGTCTCTCTCTGTCTCAAAAATAAATAAACATTAAAAAAAATTTTTTTTTTTTTATTATTGAGTTCATCTTATTTATATTTATTGACATAACAGGTACATTTGTTCTTAGTTGTTGTTTTGATTTCTCGTTACCGCTTTCTAAATGATTATTTTTTATATACGATGCCTGTTTTATTTTGGGTATGTTTTCCAACCGATGGCTTGGAGGGCACACACATCATTTTTAGGTCTTGTAAACCTGGTGTTTATAAATTTTAACAATAATCTTAATGTTTCTCATTTTTTTCAGTTATACAGAGTGCATATTGACTATTCTTTTTAAACAGTGAATAAACTGGAACATTCATATTTTCTCCCTCTTTTCTTTCTCACTCCATCTCCTGCTTTTAGTTGTTGTGTTATTAATTAAAATTTTTCTTATGAATAGCTTTATATCATGAACTAATGCATTTACACCTCTATTGCTTGATTTGTCTGCTTTAATATGAAAGATTAAAAATTAAGCCTAATTATATTAGTTTCTACCATTCACCTTCAAGAGTTTATTAATTATATTGCTATTTCTACATTTTCAAAGTTCTAAACATTTATATTCTGCTCTCAAGCCATAATCCATACATTTGCTTATGGTTAATGCTAGCTCTGAATAGATGGACCATTTATATTCAGCATTTTCCCACAATGTCTTCCTATGGTGCAGCAGAGTTGAGGGATGCTTCCCCATAACATCTTGAACCCCAGAGTTTGTCATTATAATACAGGAGTAGTGGGTCCATTATACCCTACTTTTAAGGACCAAGCTATATCAGTTAGGATTATATTAGCTGCAAGTAAGAGGATTTAAACCCCCCAGGATATATATTATCTTACATAAGAGGAATCAGCAGGTAGGCACTGGCAGGGTGGTTTATTCAGTGGAACAGAGACATTTCTAAAGGTTCAGATCTTTTGCATCTTTTCTGACTGCCAAATTCTGTGTGCTCGCTTTCCCCTCAGGCTGGCTGCCTTCATAGTCCCATGGTGGTTGGGACTGTATTTCCAAGATACTAATATTCAGAGTCAGTAAAAGGGTTCACCTATCTACTTATCTATGTTCCTTTTTAAAGTGAACAAAAATTTCCCAGAAGCCCAGTCTTATGTCCATTTTCTAGAATTGTGCCACTTCTCTATCTCAAACCAGACACTGACAAATTATGATAATGGGCCAAGACTAATCACAATCAATCTCTGAAGTTCATGGCCACCCCATAGTTACACAAAACTCAAGGTCTTTTGGCAATGAATAAAGTCAGGGGTAGGGGTATGTGTAGGGAGGAAGCAGGTTGAAGGAATGGCTATTCAGTAGGAATGGCTATGTCTGCCGTAGTCTAGACATTGCCAGAACTCTGCAGAGTATGTGTCTGCCCTCGGTTTTGTCCTATAGGATTTGGTAGCTATTCTTATAATTCTCTGATAAATGGTTATACCCATTTCCTAGCTTCATTCCTTTATTTTTGTCCCTTCTTCATTTTGGTGGGTTTTGAGACAATAGTAAAAGAAACAACTTTATTCTGTGGTCTGTCAAGCCAGAGATCAATGGAATGGATGTTGTTGTAGCAATAAGTATTTGATAAAGCAGTAGACAGTAAGGCAAGCAACGCACTAGAGGCAAAAATATAATGACTTTTTCTTGGACAATTAGGAAAGCTTTCTTTCCCCTGCCCCACCCCCACAGGTGAATTCTACAACATTTTTTTTTTTTTCAGTTTTTAAAAACTTTTTCTAATTTTATTTAAATCCAAGTTAGTTAACATATAGTGTAATAATGATTTCAGGAGTAAAATTTAGTGATTCATCACTTACGTATAAGACTCAGTGCTCATTAATGTCCTCCTATATGCCCATCAACCATTTATCCCATCCCCCCATCCAGAAAAAAGCCCATTTATCCCATCCCCCCATCCAAAACATGGATGATTGACTATTTCTCTTCTTTACATCTACTAGGGACAAACATTTCACTACAGTAAGAAGATATAGAACTGGGTCAAGTGATTTCATACACCTTTTCTTTCCTTTCAAATGCAACACTCAGAAAACATAAGATTTTTGTTTGGTTGGTTGGTTGGTTTCGTTTGTTTGTTTGTTTGTTTTAATTTACTGCAGTGCTTTCTTTCAGTCTTTTTCAGAAAGTAGAAATCCTAGTTCAAGCAGTCCTGGGACTCAGACCTCAAATAACTTCTTTGGTGATGGGAGGAGACAAAATCAGATTGGGTTCACAACCCATAGCTGGTCTTCTGTAGGGACATGCAGGTGAGTGTTTTAACAAAACGACATACCTTTATTCTTTGTATAACCTTTTCTGGGGCAGAGATTGAAGCCTGATGATGAAATCTCACAATCTTTCCAAGGCTTAATCCCATTAAACTTCACACAGGGGAAATCCCATTGGACATGAAACAAAGGAACAAGTCCCTCCCTAAATAGATTAGAGAGCATATATCAAGCAAGCAGGCTTTCCAAACAAAGGAGCTTCAAGCAGGGTTATTATTTGTTTGTTTTTCAATGCAAACAAAGCAGGTATTTTAAAGGAAAGGATGCAGTGACCCTTGGCCAACTTGCTTCACAGCAATGGCTACAGTTTCAGTGCACTGCTTTTCTTTAATACGAATAAATCATTACAGGACTAAAGCCATGTATACAGAAGGGCTTGGAATGAGACATAGAATCCATCATGATTTGGACACTGTTGCTACAACCTCTCTCTCTCTCTCCCTCTGACTTTCTATATATATGTACAAGTATATGCAAAAACAAGGCCAGTGCCCTCAAAATAGATTGATCTCTATTACTTCTCAACTCACTTCTGCCAGGACAAATGTAAACCTATGACATATAGAACCTATTCTTGAAGTTGAAGCGGCAGCTGTGGTGGAGGAGAATGAGTCCAAGAGCTCTTTGGGTGGTAACCTTCTGACCCCTCAGACTAAACCCCTCCATGATGGCACAGTCAGCAGAGGCCCAGAAACACCAGGCACCTGACTACTATGGTATAGATGAACCCATTGATTAATCTGATCAAAAAGTAGAATCAGAAGGAAACTCAGAACTATTCTGAAATTATGATTGTGGTTCTAGGAGTAAAACATAAAAACTGGTCAAATGGGACTCTGAGAAAATACAAAACAACTTCTCTTTGTGGCAAATGCTTACGGAATCAGCTATATTAGCTGGTTTGGTTCCACAAAGTGCCTTGAGTTCCACCACAAATCTGGCCGTGGGCTGTGGATTATCACTTTTCAAGGAACTAAATTTAACACTTCACATTATGGAAAGATACTAAATTTTCTTTTATCTCTTTCTGATTATTCAGGAGGCACTTTTGATCTTGGGTTTGTTTTGTTTTGTTTTTTCTGTGTTCAGTACTCACCATCTTAAATGTCTATAGGAGAGAAGTATGGCTTTTTGAATGTTTTAAGGGTACTTTCTACAATTAGATAAGGCTTGAAACAGGGAACAGGACATAACTTGTGATTTACTTATTTTGAGCCTCTTTTATCATTCTACTCCCTAAAGACTAATAATCAACAGAAAGTACCTGATTTTAACATCTGCCAACACACTTTTATAGTCTTTTTTTTTTTTTTTGAGGAACTGAGACAATTACCCTTAAGTTGAATAAAACTCATACTCTTTCTAAATAGAAAATGAAGTGTGACTTTAAATTTTTGAATTATCTAGATAGTTTATAATTTTCCTACAGATCTATACGTAAAAAGAAAGCTAAAGCAATTGCATAATAAGTTTAATGTCTTCAAAAAGTAAAATATAAGATTTACCTGTTTCTATGGTACCTGTCTCCATGGCACCTGGTTAAAAGGACACGTGCATGACCCAGCAGGTCTTTTACCTGTAATTTATGTCTGTGGTGCTAATTATGCTTTATATAATTTAAATCAGCCATCTTACTTGAATCTTACATTTCAAAACAATTATTTCCTCATCCTGTTCTCCTTGGGAAACGGGACATTATTTTATCCATGACATGTGATTATTTCCAAACCACCAATTTTGAATGTCCCATCTCATTTCTTCTTCTGTCACCAAAATATGTATATATAACATCAGTCTGGAGTAGTGACTGAAGATAGCATGCAATAGTGATAGAAATACCACTCCCTTTAAACAGCAGAACCCATTAAAGGCTTTTCACTTTATCACTGGTTACTTTCATTTCTCTTACAACTCAACTCAAAGCTCATCTTTCGCTTTTATGGTGCACATGCTTTTTGAGCTATTGTTAGTCATATGCGTGAAAGTAAACACTGAAAGATGAAATTCAACGAGACAACACATCAACATAAAAACAATTCGGTAGGATGAAACAAAAGAAAATGAGAGTAATAACAATACTGTGAGATGGATCTGTTATTTGACTTAAAACTCGAGTATCAGGATGAATCCTAGACCTTCTCATTATAACAGACCTGAAGGAAGACAAAAATTAGCACAAAAGCACTCACTGAGCACCAGGCACTGTTCTAGGAGTTTTATACATATTACCTCATCTAATCTTGACATCAGTCCCATGAAGTAGGCTAGTCGTCCCACTTTACCACAGGAAGAAATGAGGCCCAGAGAAGTTAAGTAACTTGCCCAAAGTTACACAGCTTGTATGCGTTGCTGTCTGAAGGTGAATGGAGGCTATTAAATTTGGATTCTATGTTTTTTACCACCATGCCTGCTCAATGTGTAATAATCATAATACCATTAACTGAGAGAAGGGGAAATAGAAGGTAAAAATTAAAGGCAATGCTGGAACATGGATCACCAGCAGTATATTTCCCTTCCCATATTTTTAGCCCCACCTCTCCCCTGTAGCACTGATTCTGGTCCCTTCCATGTTGTCTACCTTGGGTTCTCTCCGTCAGATCTCAATTCTTCTCATGTTTAATTCTTCATAGCTCAATGATCTTCACCTTTGGGAAATCAAATGATCTCACATAAATGTCTTGGGGATAGTGGTAGAAAAGATACACTGAGACTTGTTACAAGGGAAATATATTTTTGGAATTTCAATTCTATTTTCTGGGAAATTTGGGACTTGTAATACTTGAAAAAAATGGTCATATTTTTTATCATCTGAAAGCGTGTCTTAATAAGGCCCAAGGCCAACTTAGACAGTACCTTCAGGTGAGTGACAGTGACATTTATTTTCCTAACTGGTATGCTTTTGGAAGAAAAAGACTGTGTTATTAGCAACTGTGCTAGGGTAAAATGGGACAATGTTGGGCAAGCTGGTACATCCCATCACCCTACTTTTAGAGATTGAAAAGAGGCAGAAAGATGATTGAAGTACGTTGAAGGAGGGGAAAATATATGACTTTTTCTTATGATGCTATGGATTTTTCCACTGATATTAAATGTGCTTGCACTGCCTTTCAGATTTGTTTATTCCCTAGGCTCACGATCCCCAATGTATTTATTATTGTTGCTATTATCATTTCATTGATTAGAAAATTATTAAAAGACTGCCATTGCCCTGAAGACTTAATTTATATTGTGTGCCTTACACCTCACAATAGTCCTATAAGGTGGGTTTATGATTGTAGTTGTTTTGGAAATTAAAATGAAGTGACTCTGCCAAGGTCACCCAGCTTGTAAATGGCAGAACTGAGACTTGTATATGGTGCAAGTGCAAAGCCCATACTCTTTACCACTATATTATGTGCCTCTCAAGTTATTTGGTGTTAAGAAACTTTAAACATATATTGATTTTCTCCACCACGAGCTTGTGAGATATAATTTGCTTAGATTAGAGTACACTTAAACTACTGGCTCATAGATATACTTATTATTATAAGAAAAAATAAAAATTTGGCTTATAATACTAAGATATTGAGTACAATTATAAACACATTCAAATTTTTTTTCTTTTTAACGTTTATTTATTTTTGAGACAGAGAGAGACAGAGCATGAACAGGGGAGGGTCAGAGAGAGAGGGAGACACAGAATCCGAAACAGGCTCCAGGCTCTGAGCTGTCAGCACAGAGCCCGACGTGGGGCTCGAACTCACAGACCGTGAGATCATGACCTGAGCTGAAGTCGGACGCTTAACTGACGAAGCCACCCAGGCGCCCCTATAAACTCACATTCAAACAAAAAAACAAAAAAACAACAGGATCCATGGCATGTAATTATTCAAAGATAATATATACTGGAGTAGTTGAGTGCCCTCCAAAATGCTGATTTTCATAAACACAGCTCACAGAGTATATACTCACTTCTTAAAGTCAAACAATTCCGTAACATAAAGAATTATATAAGTGTGTTATATAATACCTTCTGCTCATATGGTGTTTCCTGCATATGAAGAGCTATTTGAATCCCTTGACAAAAACTATCATAAGCCTCAATTTGCAGATGAGGAAACTGATGTACAGAAAGGTTAGACGGCCGGCCCCAGGCTAACGTGTGCTGGAACCAGGGTTCAGATATACCCATCTGGCTCCAGATCAGAGTTGGAAATTATAGGGCCACACTTACCTTCACAGCATTTTTCACATGCTTGTTACTGAAGTGTGCAGAGATAGGAGATCAATGTTAAAAATCTTCTTTTTTAATTTTTTAATGTTTATTCATGTTTAAGAGAGAGAGAGAGCGCACAAGCAGGGGAGGGGCAGATAGAGAGGGAGACACAGAATCTGAAGGAGCTGTCAGCACAGAGCCTGATGCAGGGCTCTAACTCAAGAGCCGTGAGACCATGGCCTGAGCCGCAGTCAGATGCTTAACAGACTGAGCCACCTAGGTGCTCCAGTGTTAAAAATCTTCTAAAACACATTCTTGCTCCATTTTGTTAGTTTTCTAGGATATGTATAAATATTTCTCAAAGTTTGTAGCAAGTTAGAGTAGGTGTATGTGTTTATGAGGGGTATAAAGGAGAGTAGAGCTTTTACCAATGATAAACAGGATGAGATCAAGAATGAGAATATGAACTAGTACTTGAGCAAAAAGAAGGTGAAAATAAAGCAACAGCAGCAGCAACCACAACAAAAAACTCGAATGTGTAAATAAGCACATGCATTCTCTCTATTCCCATAATGCACCTGTGGCAGTGGCAACTGAGTTTTGAGACTGAGTTTTTAGTTGTTTTCCTCCTTGTGTTTGATACGACTAGCTTCCACTGCCTTGATGCAGTCATGTAGATGTTGGCTTCTCAAATTTTGGTTTCTGGATCAGCAGCATCTCTTAGGCTTTGGGAGAAATGCAGGCTCTCTGGCCCCACCCACTCCTACTGATTCGGAATCTACACTTACAAGATCCCTCATGATTCTCATGCATATTAAAGTTTTAGAAGCGATGGGCTACAAAATCATGATGAACTCCTTCACTGATCACAAATAGTCCTTTTTACATTTTTAGAAATAATCAAAAGGAGGAAAGGTCAAAGCCAGTCATCTCTCTGTAGGGGAAGGGGGAGGGCAGGAGTAGGAAGGATGCCTAGGTAAGGAGACACAAACAATGCTCTGTTTCTTGTTTCTTTCTCTGTTTCTCTATTCTTCCACCACCTTTATCTCAACCCCCAATCACCACTCATGCACAAGTTCAGCTCACAGTTTGAATACACAGCTACAGAGAACAATGAAGTCCATAATATTTATATCCAGGATAACACGATAAGGGAAATTAAATCTCAGAATTGGGGCCTACCCGGCCGGCAGTATTGGTAAAAGGAAGTTTTCCTCAATTCCTGTGGGCTAATTAACTAGGCCAAATGTCCCAAAGGATACAAAATGGCAAAGTGAGGTGGGACTGAAAGCTACTATTATGGGTGTTCTATACAAAATATTGCAAAGTTCTCACAATTAGTTGACAAGGTTTTTATCCCCATTTGACAGGTTAGGAAGTTGAGGCACAGAGAGGTAAATAAAATAGCCTAGTTACACAGTAAGGTAAAACTGCCAGATTCCAAATCTGATTCTCTGATTACTAACCAGTGCTCAGAGCGGGAGGTATAAAAGAAAGCAAGCAACGGGGCGCATAAAACTGAGTACCTCCTGCCTCATCTTTCTCCTTCTGTTTTGCTTTAACTTGATGAGAATTGTTTCTAGGGTGCACTTTTGGTGAATTATTTACTATAGATGGGATCTTCTACTTAAATGAGAAACACAAAAGATAGAGGAGGTTTCTGCCATAGGCAGTTTACAGCTTAACTGAGCAGAAAAACTAACCTCCATGTAAGAAACAAAGACGTAGTTGGCTTAGACTGTGTTAGTGGCTGTTAGCACAGAGGACATTAGAGAGATCAACAGGGTCACTGCAGTTATCTGAGAGATCTTTGAAATGACATGGGCCTTGGGATAAGACCCAGAAAGATGCGTCACTCAGGTTTAAGTGTCCGTGACTTTACATTGAGTTAATTTTATTCTAGACCTTTAGTCCCATACCCTAGGGAGAAGATTAGGCTTGTTTCTTATATTTTGTGCTTCCAACTAAGATTGCATTTGGACAAGGATTCCATGGCTAAAATAATGAAGGTAAAAATGTTTATTTTTAACAAAGGTGAGCGGGTAAGATAATGGGCTGGGGTGGAGGTGTTGCTTGGAGCAGGTGGAGAGGGAACAGGGTGCTGGAAGGGTGTAGAGATGGTGCCACAGGAAGTGTATTCTCTTCAAAATGTTGCCTAGCACTGGCCACGATCAGCATTCATAGTGTGGACCACAATCTGCCACAGACGCCGAAAAGTCAAAATCACAGGCTATTGTAAGTGGAATGTTCATTCAGTAAGAAAATTGTTTGGGCAGGAGTCTAGCAGCCCTGGTTGAATGCAAACTGTGTCCAGCCAACTCGACTTGCTTGGCCGTTGGGTTTTTGCGGTGTGGGCAGCGTCACGCTGAGCCGTGTTTGAAACATCACCAGAGCCGGTCCCTCAGCAGAGCCTGACGACGATTAACCAGTATCCTTATCTACAGGCATCATGTTGCCTGAACTCCTGAAGAATTTGTACCTAGAGGAATTCCTGATGTGATTGTGTTTAGCCTTGTCTGGGGACTATTAGAATTTGGAAACTTTAAACATCGCTGAAAGGAAAAAGAAAAAAAAAAAAAAAAACATAAATAAGGGATCTAAGAGAACAGCTACCGAACGCCACCATTGTGGTTTAAATGCTGGGCTTTAATGACGTGAAGCAGGTTACTTCTCTCTTCAGGCAACAAATCTTGATCCTGTACCTACTCCGCGCAAGGCATGGGAACAGCTCTATCTGCGAGGGCTGTTGGTGAAGACTAAACTGCATAATATTTGTAAACTGCTTAGTGTCTGAAAAATAGCAATTGTTCAGTAAATGGTAGCTGTTATGGTAACAGAAATAATCAAGGGTACATTTCCACATCTTTGTTAAAAAGCACAATCCAGTTTTAAATGGGAATAATTGCAGAATACCTGTATGCAGAGACAAACCCGCACAATTGCAATCTCTAAAAGTAAAGTACAGGTCAAATCCTCTTTCAGAGACCCGCAAGAGTCAATTTAAATTTTCCTGTGCACGGGAATTTTGCTGATTTAAATATTGTTCCAATAATAATATCATTATTATATTTTTATGTAGCTTTAAAAAACATTTTTCACATTCATTAACTCTAAATAAATTATTGCCAGGAGGCTTGGAAACCAACTTGTTTTATAGAGATTTTGGTAGGTTAAATTTGTTTTAAATGAATTTGGCCTGGATCAGCAACTGAGGTAAAACAATTAAAATGTCCAATTTGGGGGAATTCTTGGTAGCTTTCCAACATGCCGTTAGTTTTCATAATCAAGCTGTTATATGATTTTTTTTCATTATGCATGAGCAAATAGACTTCACTACACTCAATTTGAAGCAATTATTATCTGTGGCACAATATAATCAAAAGGCTACTGCTATTTGTTGAAGGATTCTTTGTTTGCCAAGATTATTAATAAAGTTATGCCAGAAGCACATACAGCACTGGTTGGCACTCAGCAGCTGGCTCTGGAAGTGGGAAAATAAATCAGAATTCTTGATGCTTGCATTTTTCACTATTTCTGCCAGTGTGTGTATTGGAGAACATTTCACATTAAATAGAACTAATTGCCTTAATTGGCTTATGGCTATCAAGCCCACTGTACTGTGGGTGTGTAGTCAGAGCATGACTGGGGGAACTTCGATTCTTATGGATTTAGTGGTCCAGGTGTAACACACAGAGCAAGGCAGTTGAAAAACATGCACTGCCTCTTGTTGTGTTGTGGAATTGTGGGGTCTGGAGGGGGTAAGAAGCCTCTTCTCATCAGCCTGGGGTGGTGACTCTTCCCACAACCGGCAAAGGCAAATAATTCCCTTTAGAGGGCACATGAAGGAATATCCATGTGTCATGATGGCCTCCCAGAGCAATCCATGAGCAAGCAGGAGTTCTCATTTCCCCACGTTACACCTGCGTTTTCAATAGGCAGAACCCAGCTTTGCTTTCTGGTGGCTGATAACAAATTTAATAACACCTGCAAAATTAAATTGCCTTCCTATTTTATCAGGACCCCAACACATAAATCTTGAGGCTTTCTTCATTGCCACTGAATCTTTCGTTTTGGGTGTCATTTCAAAGGACAGCCTGGTGGCTGGGTCATTC
Organism: Leopardus geoffroyi; assembly: GCF_018350155.1. Classification (NCBI taxonomy): domain Eukaryota; kingdom Metazoa; phylum Chordata; class Mammalia; order Carnivora; family Felidae; genus Leopardus; species Leopardus geoffroyi. The sequence goes on from NC_059328.1 coordinate 141,148,123, forward strand.
AACAGAGCCTAGAGGGCACTGGCACTGCCTTCCTCCATTAGCTCCTTGCAGATTCCAGAAGTTCCAGAGGAAAAAGCTTCATCCTCTGTTAAAATGCAAATGCCCAGCCCCTACATACGCACGCACGCACGCACACACACTCACACACACACATACACACACACACAAGGAGCCCCTGTATACTTCCAGACAGTTACATTCTGATATGCTTCAGTTTAAAATGGTAAGATGGAACATGAAGAAAATTTAGGGAGGCCTAAATAGGGAAGAAAGGCCAAGATGGGGAGGAGTCATTGTCTCCCCAAAACAACATGCTCCATAGTTCTCAAGTGGTGATGGTTTGCCACTTTAACTGATTAGTCTAATGAAAGACAAACAAACAAAAAACAACTGATTATTATGCCTAATGCATTTAAGGAGTAATCTTGCTACCTCACGGCATTAAAATGGTGTGTGATTCGGGAAGAGTGAAAGTACTGGAATAATAACATTTGCCATTTATAGCTAGAAATAACATTGAAATACCCACTCAGAAAGAATCAGAATTATCTTTGAATAAGTGAGGGAAACTCGCCTCCTTGGGCACATTTAGTGGGTGGGCAAAATTTTGTGTCTGAAGTCACCACTGGGATATGTCAAGTGCTGGGTATACACTTGCTGGAGTAATCAATTTCACATCGGGGTGCTAAAGGTACGGGCTGGTTCTCATGAGATGGGGCAGTGGGTCTCAACCTTAGTCCTACCCATGCATGAGCTTTCACTGGTCTCTGTAGGGAGGGCTCAAGGCTCTTGTTTTCCTTCTGCCCCTGGGAGAAGGCTCTGGCACACAAGACCACATAGGTAGAGATCACTTTTATTTGGCACTTTTACAAACGTGGGAAAAGGAAATGCAAAATGAAACCAGAACACCCCTATAATTGATGGAGCAGTTTGATCTGTCTCTCCTCTTTTTTGATGTTCTTATTAAATCTGAAGTTTATAATCACTTCCCACTCATGCTTGTGAGCAATTAAGAGCATCTGCCATCACAAGAAAGAAAAACATGTACGTGAGTAATGGAATCAATGACAGAGAGGGATTCATTTGTGTATTTTAAGCTGTAGATTTAAAGACATGTTCTTGATCATTAAAAGTAGCAGTTATTTTCATGTTCAAGAAAAGTTTTAAAATACTAAAAATAAAGCATAGGTAGAGATACTTCCTTTCTATCCAGATAAAAGGATTCCTGACTACATATTCCAACATCAATCAGTTTGAAAAATAGTACAACATGACTGCCTTCTGAATAAAACTATTTTTGAGGTACTCACATTGCATATCTATCTCTTTGGATGCTGTAGTGGGTGGAATATACTTGTAAAATGTAAATGCATTCAGATTTTCATTCATTCAACAAAATCTGTTAAGCAGTCACTATCTACCAGACATTGGACTGGGCCCTCAAGATCTGAAGATGATTAAAGCCATGGTCTCTGCTTCAGGGTAGCTCATGGTTTACTGGGCATCCTGTATAAGTTAGGGTGCTTTTGATTACAGGTACCATTTTTAACTTACTAAAGAGTCAGGAAGGGTATTGAGGTGGGCTGATCCAGTGGCCCAGCAATGTCTCCCAGAACTCAAGTTCTGACTCTCCGTTTTGCACACCCCATGATAAACTCACTCCACCTCTCGCTGCTTCCCCTAATGCTCATGGATGCCTGCTGGTAGCATGTACATTCACATGCAGTGCAAGAAAGAAATAGAATAATTGCCTCTTAAGAATAATGAAATTCATTGCCCAAAAGCCTGAACAATGTTTTATGTATCTCATTGGCTCATACTGGTTCAGACCTGCAATATCCCCAAACATATCTCTGGTAAGGGTTTTGGTATTGCCATCATTGGCTCAGCCTAATCGGGGTCCACATCTGAAGCAGGGGTCGGTTAGATTTCCCGAGATATATTAGCTCTCTGGGAAAGGGTTCTACTAGACAGGAGGAAAGGAGTAGGTACTGGGCTATATCTTTTGCCACATTACCTTTCGTAGCACTAAAAGCTATTTTAGTAATAATGTAGGACTTGACTGGCTGATGATGTCATTTTTGAAGTTTACTGTTTCTTCTGGATCAGAGGTTCTCAAACTTGAGAACCCAGAGGGCTTATTAATGCACAGTTTGCAGGGCCCACCCCAGAGTTTCTGATTCAAAAAGCCTGAGGTGTGGTCTGAGCATTTGCATTTCTAACAATGCAGGTGATGCTGATATGCTGACAACTTTGTGGAGGTGACACATCTAATAGCAATTCAGCAGCCTTTGATGTGCTAAGCTCACCTCGGGGTTGGACAAAACTTACTTCAGGATTTGAACACATTTTCTGTCCATGAGGCAGACAGTTTCTCATGGACTCTATTGCTCATTTGCCTGGTTAGCCTTGAAAGTATCCTTTCCTCCACTGGACGTGGCTTTGCCCATTACATAAAGAACCTCAAGAATCTTTTGAAAGCTATTGTTGCTGTTCCTAATAAAATAGTCTCCAAAATTATTTTTAAAAGCCAGTTATGAATATGCAAAAGGTAACCTTGTTTTACAATTGAGCTATAAGAAAGTTCCAATTCATATTTCTGCAATTCAGAAGACATCTAGTATTGTATAAATTGAGCTCTCCTATATTGATACCGACAAGAGGAAATATATTACTGAAAATGCTGAAAAACTAAATTGCTTAGGAAGTAAAAAGATCGTAATGTATTGACTCTCCACACATTGTACACAGACTGTATTTTGACATTGAATAGAGCAATTTAAAACCACTTCTTCAATGCCCAATTTTTATAATAGACCTTTGCTGAACTTACGTAGAAACGTCAATGATCCTTGTCACTGAAAAGTTACTACATTTTCCAAAACAATTTGACTTGGTATTTGAACCGCTAAAGGAGGTAATTCTGGGGTGTCTGGGTGGCTCAGTTGGTTAAACATCCAACTTCAGCTGAGGTCATGATGTCACAGTCTGTGAGTTCGAGCCCTGCGTAGGGCTCTGTGCTGGCCGCTCAGAGCCTGGAACCTGCTTCACATTCTGTGTCTCTCTCTTTCTCTGCCCCTCCCCTGCTCACGCTACCTCTCTCTGTCTCTCAAAAATAAATAAACGTTTAAAAAAAGAAGGTAATTCTGAGGAGCTCAGATGAATATGAGTTTTCAGAAAAAATATACCTGCAATGGGCCACATATTGTGCTGAGGACTATATTTATGAAATTACATTTAATGAATTTAAAACTTAAAAAAGGACAAATTAGGAGCATCTGGTTGGCTCAGTCAGTCAAGTGTCCAACTTCAGCACAGGTCATGATCTCAAGGTTTGCGAGTTCAAGCCCCGCGTCAGGCTCTGTGTTGACAGCTCAGAGCCTGGAACCTGCTTCAGATTCTGTGTCTCCCTCTCTCTCTGCCCCTCCCCCACCCACACTCTGTCTCTGTCTCTCAAAAATGAATAAATGTTATTTTTTTTTAAAAAAAGGACAAATCAACAACAAATAAGAGCTCTCCTCATTTGCTTTTATGAGTTTGAGTTTCTCTCTCAGTGACTTAGGAAAGGTCATGACTCTAAGCAAAGTTGTCTTAAAATGCCTTTCCTCAGTTTAAAACCCTTCTATAGTTCCTGATTTCTCACTGCATAAAGACTGAATTCCTTAATGGCACCATGGCCCCATCTTTGCCTTCTTGATAGAGCCTCACCTGAGGCCCTCTGGCCAGGACAACCTGCATGGGCCACACTGACCTTCCTTTAGAGTCTGGGCAGAGCCATGCTCCTCCCACCATAGGCTCTCTGCACCTGCACATCCCTCTGTTGGAAAAACTGCCTCACACTCCCCTTGCGTGATAATCCTCCTCACCCTCCACGTCTCTGCTCAAATCTCACTTTCTCAAGAAAGACCTGCTGGGCCATTAAGATTTGTGAATTGAATGTTTAAGAGCCTATCATAGGACAAGCATGTGCAATATGATATGTAATCCTTCTGTCAACTGATCAGCCGGTTAGGCGTAGCTGCCCTTTCACATACGAGGACTGCAATTTGTCCAATATTAGACTAAGACAGTGCTGACTGTGGGAACTTGTGTACTTCTAGTAAACAAAGAAGAATGCTTTATATTTCTGCAGAGCAAACAGGATTACCACACACTGTCTACCTTGATTATATATGGTTTAGAATTATCTAGATGAAGGTATGTTTTATTTCCCCACACATAAATGCTAACAGGAAAAGACATTAGTTCTTGTCTTTCTTTCTTTCTCAACACTTGGCTCTAAACTGAACTTAATAAAATAGAATATATATGAAAATGTGTTAATATAAAAAGCACAGAAAAAATGTGGAGTGCTATGAATAAATGCTTGATGCAAGATTTAGAGATGATGCTCAAAGACCATCTTGCAATTTTTCTAAGCTGTGTGTATAGCAGAAAATGTGAATTTTGACAGAAAAAAAATGACCTTGACTTACTAAGAAAAATGAGCATTTTTTCTATAGGGAAAAAAATAATTTTAAATTCATGATCTAAATTACATTCCATGAAAATGCCTCCAAATTTAATTTAGAATGAAAAAAACCACACACAACGTCTACAGCATTCAGGAGAAGCCTGCATTTAAGACATGTTCCTTCCTTCAAGTGAAGGCATGGCATTCAGTCACACTATTTTTATTGTGTTGTAAGTATGTCCCAGCTGCAATTCAGTGGTACTTTGTCAAATAGAATTTTCTACCCAGAAGAGATATCGAAGCTAAACATTGTGGCTTAAACTTAAAGAAATCCTGAATTATAGATATTCTCACGATTCCAAGTCATTCCTGTGTTCTATTTGCAGAATGCAATCCTGTGCAAGTAGGTCTTGATCTTCGTCTTCTGTTTTAATTTTTTGTTACTGTTTATTTACTTTTGAGAGAGAGAAAGCACACAAGCGGGGGAGGGGCAGAGAAAGGGGGACAGAGGTTCCAAAGCAGGCTGTGCGCTGCGAGCAGCGACCTCGCGAACTGTGAGATCCTGTCCTGAGCTGAAGTTGGATGCTCAACCAACTGAGCCACCCAGGCGCCCCTAAGGTCTTCATCTTCTAATGAATAACCACTAAGATATGGTTTAAAGAAACATCATACAAAGCTAAAAGAAAAAAGAAAAAAAAAACTTAAAATAAAATTGCACCATAGTTCTTTAAAAATTTTTGGGACATAGTAAACACTCAGCAAGGCTAGAAATTAAAAGGTGTTTACAGATTCAGATGAATCAGAAACTGATGATTTTCTGGAAGATTGCCTATGAACTATGATGTATATTACATTATACATCTCTTATGCAATTACATATTTTTTTCTATAATCAAAGCAAGTGAGACTTGAATTACAAATCCATATGAAGTTTCCAGAATTTTCTTTTTAAGACAGCCTTGCTTTTTGTTATTATTTTTTTAGCCTGTTGTATTACCACTGCCTAACATACGATATTCTAGGAAACATTTCATTTTAAAGGGTTCCATTACAGTTAATGAAGATAAGTCCATATGGTGTAATATTATAATGAATTTTCCGGTGGAAATTAATTAGATGTGTGAATGTGTGAATGTTAACATTTATTTACATCCCAGGCTAAATGTTCAAAGGAGTGTATGTTAAGCACACAATTAGAAGCAACGATGCATTAAATTGGCCTCACCAAGATTTAGTATTAATTTTAATAGTGCAGTGGAACTCCTTGGAAAATCCATGTTGCTTGCTGCCCAATTGCTTGCTTTTGAGACTCCTTGTCTACCTAAGCAACTTCTTTACATAAAACTTGCTTGAAAACTGAGGACGGAGAAGGAAAGCACATTTTCCACCTCCTATCATGAGGCTGTTTAATGTTCTCATTAACCTATGGACTTTCTCCCAACTCCTTTTGATTTGCACTGTGCAAACAGTATCTAACAACTCCTTTTGCAAACACTCAGTGACCTTTTAACCAGAAAGGGAATTCCTCACAGCTGCAAACCTGGAGTTACTATGTTCTTTTTAAAAGTGTTACTTTTTTAAAGTATAAAGAAACAGCAACAGTCTTTCACCAGGGTTTTCTTATTCCAAGACAAGCTCTTAGTAGGGAGGAATCATAGAACTCCAGAACCAGCTGGAGGTATTTCCTTCCCAGGTCAAGCATCATTCTGATTAACATTCTGAGATTATATTTAATTTGTGCTCAGAATTTATTGGGCTACTTTTAGTCATATATTTAGATTAGAAATATTTTATTGTTCTAGCGTTTCCTTAAAACACTATATAAACTAGTAATAATGAAGTCTAACCAGGTGTGAGCACTGGGATAATAAATTGCATGGATTGTCTAATTTAGTTCTCTTACACATGCTACGCATGCATATATTCTATTTATATCTCTATTTTATAGAAGTGAAAAGTGGGGTATGGAAGTTACATAACTTTATCTCAATAGCTGGTAAGTAAGTGGTTGAAGTGATCTTTGAACCAATGACTGTCTGACTGACACCCAGTGTGTCAATCAGCCAATACTAAATGTTTTGAGGCGATTTTCATTATAGTCTTTAAAAAAGCACCAACTGATTAGATCATAGTTATTTTGTGATTTTTGTGTAACAAATATCTTGTTAAACCCCCAAAACAAATTTCACATACACTCAGTACAAAAAACAAGAAATCTTGAATAATGAAAATATTATTTGCTGTGCTATACAGAAGAAATACATGATTGGATGAATATTTTGCAGCCTTGTAAGTTTGCAAACTCTCTCTGAAGCATTCCGTATGAAGCTACTTCTTATAGGGGGCGCCTGGGTGGCTCAGTCAGTTAAGTGTCCGACTTCAGCTCAGGGCATGACCTCATGATTCCTGGGTTTGAGCCCCACATCTCACTCTGTGCTGACAGCTCAGAGCCTGGCACCTGCTTCAGATTCTGTCTCCCTCTCTCTGTGCCCCTCCCCTGTTGCACTCTCTCTCTCTCTCTCTCTCTCTCTCTCAAATAAATAAACATTTACAAAAATTTTAAAGTTACTTCTTATGTAATGAGACCTCTTCATGAAACCCAAATGCCTCTATTTCCCTAATAGTCTTGATAACTGGGAAAGGAAAAGAAAACAGCAGTTGGTGAACACTAAATAACAAGACTGAGTTAGAGTATGTGTTAGTCTAAAAGACATTTGCAAGTCAAGTAACATATTTTAGTAAATAAAAGATGGTTTCAGGCAGCTCAGAATTCTGGATAAATGTTGTTTTGCCTTATGAAGAAATTTCTGCAAGAAAAGTAGCAAATTTCATGATTTCTGAAAATGTGAACTTGATCTACCCTGGTAGCCTATATGCCCACCTGGACTTTAGTTCTTGCAAAGGCACTGGAAATTTCATGGTGATGAGCAAATCTTCACTGCCACTGACTATGCAACTTTAATTTAAATGTATAAGACTTACAACCCCATCACTACCCCTTCTCTCCTTATAAATTCTAGTCCTGTCATCTATGGGACTGATGAATGTGATGAGTATTAGCTGTACTCTCCAAGCGATTTGTTGTATAGGAAAAAGACAAAGAAGGATGTAGGAAACATGTAGGCTTTTATCCTGAGAGCAGAATAGAAAGGAAAAGTAAAATTTTATTTCTTATTTTGACTCTGGCAAGAACTGAAGGTTTGAGGTCACAAGTTTCCTTGTTTACACATGTAATTGTACGGCAAAGCCATTGAAAACTGACTTAGGTTTTCAATCTCATACAGACTAATTTATACCACTTTAAAGATATAAAATTTAAAGTGAAAGGGGAGGGGCGCCTGGATGGCTCAGTTGGTTGGGCGGCCGACTTCAGCTCGGGTCATGATCTTGCAGTCCGTGGGTTTGAGCCCCGCGTCGGGCCCTGTGCTGACAGCTCAGAGCCTGGAGCCTGTTTCAGATTCTGTGTCTCCCTTTCTCTCTGACCTTCCCCCATTCATGCTGTGTCTCTGTTTTAAAATGAATAAACGTTAAAAAAATTTTTTAAAAAATAAATAAAGTGAAAGGGGAATTACCAAATAATTTCAGAGTCTAACTTTATTCAGTAAATATTGTGCAGATCCCACAGTTAAGAATTGCCATGGAATTGGAGCTGGGGAAGTAAGTAAAATCTTCTCTTGCTTTATTTTTCACATGAGATTTAAAAATTGTAACATATTCTCAGATCCATTTCTTGAATGACACATACTATTATAAACTTATAAATACAAAAGAGTGGTTAGTCACCTCTAAAAGCAAATCAGACAACGTATAGAATGAGGGGGACCTCATAGGTCATCAAGTCATCCCTTGCCTCTAGACATAATTACAAGTACATATGCTACTGTCATGAGTCTTCTTAAAAATTCTTGCCTTTCTTTTGTCTCCCAAACTTGAAATGAGTTTGTTTTCACTCCCATTTGCCTCTAGTTGACTTGGTAAAGAGGTGACTATAATATTCCCTACCTGGAAAACATTTGAAAAGAAGCTGAAGAAAAGCTATCAGAGATAATTCAGGCAAATCGGAATTCCATAATAACTGTGGGTGTTGCAAACAGTTCAGGTTTGGATATCAGACCTAGGATGGATCACTTGTGTCGTAACTCATGTGGTCAGAGTTTTTCAAACTTGATAGCTAGAGAGCGGGTTAAAACTCATCTCTGGGTTTCACCTCCAGAGTCGAATTTAGTAGGTCTGAGTGGGGCCTCAGAATTTGCAGTTGTACCAAATTTCTAGGTACTGCCAAGGATGTTGACGTGTGTGTGGGTGGGGGGCACTTTCGGAAGTTCTGCCCCTGATCACCAGGTAACTTGTTTTAAGTAGCTGATCTTCAGTTTGCTTGTCTCTAAAAGGGAATATCATTATCTGCGAAGACAGATACACTTAGCCCAATCCCTGGCACAGAGTGTATCAATTTGCAACCCTGAAATATTTAAGACCACCCACACTCCATATATGACAAAAATGCAGGTGGGGATAAATATGAAGGTTTTATGTTTGTTTGCATTTTGTTTGATCATTGTGTTTTGATTATTCCCAAGGTCTCCATTCTTCTAAAAAATAATTTTGATTATTCCCTTTATTATGTTATTTTAATCCTTCACCATAAAAATAAAAAGTACATGATATAAAACTCATGTAAAAAAAAATCTCTAATATAAGATCCAGACAAACACTGTTTACAAATAGAATAGAATTTTTTGACTTGATGGTATCTTAGAGACTATCCGGTCAACTTGTTCATTTTAAAGACAGAAACTTCTCCAAAGTCACAAATTATTTAGTGACTAAATCCCAAGTCATTCAGATCAAGCCAGCCTAGTGCTGTGCCACCACCTCCAGAAAACAACTTCACATATATTTTTAAAACTTATTATGATTTAATAATATATTTATTAAATCATAAGTTGGCAGGAGGGAGAGACGGCCTGACCTCAATGTGCCAAAGTCTAAAATGACTGTATTTGGCTTCCGTGGGGTCCTCTCATGGGACAGGCATGGCAGGAACAAGTTCGTGGTTCTAATCACTGGAGGTGTTGGATTGGAAGTGGGGGGCAGGGGGCTCATCTGTGGTAGGTCTGGAAGACAAACCTGAGAGAGTATTTGAGGACCTGAGTGGGCAGCAGCATTCACTCCCATTAGGGCAGGGAGGGTGGGTCAGCCTTAGGGTAAGGCTCTTTCTTTGGACTACAATCATCACCAACCTTCTCTAGGGTCCCGTTTGGCCTCTTATTGCCAAACAATGATTTGGCCTCCCCTCCAGACTGTGGGAAAAAGTTTTGGTAACTACTGCCTATGATCCTCAGGCCCCAGTAGTGAGTCAGCGGGTTAGGATAGCAGGGTCATCTCAACTGGCTCCAATCCACAACCTGTTCTTAGCCACTACAAAAAGAATAACACTCTACTTTACCATCGTTTCATTTATCATCATTAGGAAAATTGTATCTATTACTTGGGAGGAAAGCATAGGGTGTCTAGGAACAATGCTGAGCTACACTGTGAATTTCTCTTCAAACACATCTGTGTGAAGCTGTCTTTGAAATAAAGTTTTCTCTAAGGGCTAGAGTTTTTCAAGAATTCCCAGTAATACTCCTATGCCAGATTTCCTTTCCTATGCCACATTTCCTTTTTTCCCGTTTGTTTTTCTTTTTTATAGATTTTCCTTTCTTACAGTACACTCTCTTTGTGGTGGAGTTATTTGTCTCTCTTCTTGTGCCACTGGCTATTATGGTTGTTATGGCACAGAAAGGAAATGAGAGATAGGAATCCCAGACATTGGTAGATGAGAAAGATCCTCCAAAGTTTCTACTTCCCCCTTTTGCTGGGGTCTTATTTAAACTATTACTAAAACCATCCAAGAATAGAGCAAGGTCCCATCTGGAAATGTTAACTCCTACTGCCATCAAGGGAAAAGATAAAGGAACTATTATGGACTGAATAATCATGTATCTACAAAATTCACTTTTTGAAATCCTAACTCTCAATGGGATGGTCTTTGGAGATAAGGCTTTGGGAGATAATTAGTTAGATAGGGTCCTGAGGTTGAGGCCCTCGTGATGGGACAGATGTAATGCCCTTATAAAAAGGAGACATGGGATCTCCCTCTCTTCTCTCTACCATACAAGGATACAACAGTTAGAAGGCTCTAGGCAAACAAAGAAGAAGGCCACCTGACACCTAATCTACCGGCATCAGGATCTTGAATTTCTCAGCTTACAGAAGCATAAGAGATAAATGTTGGTTGTTTAAGCCATCCAGACTGTGGTAATCATTATGGCAGCCCAAGCTGACTGAGATAGGAATTGAAGTTGAGAAACTTCAAGAAAACAAGTCTAAGAATCAACATTTTATTTCCATCAATGACAGGTGAAATTCAGGACATGAAATGATTTAGAATACAGGATGAGAAAATACAGTTCACTATACAGAAAAGCTTTATAGAAGCAAGGACATTATTATCATAAAATTCATGAGAGGGTGACTCTTGAGAATAAGAAGGGGCTCATGGAAGGGATACATACAAGAGATGCTGGCCTCTTAGGTGCCACCACCCTTCATATCTTATCCTGGATGGGGTTGCATGAGTATTTATCTTTCAACTACTGGTGAACGATACATATGTTTTTATAAACATTTTTGCAACTATGTTTTATTTCATATTTTTAGAGCCTTGGAAGAAATTAAATGGCTATTTGATATTTGGAATTTCTATCTAAAATTCTAAAGAATTTGGATTATATGAATAATAATAAAGACAGGGTTGCCTGGGTGGCTCAGTCAGTTAAGCATCCAACTTCGGCTCAAGTCACGATCTTGCAGTCCACGGGATGGAGCTCTCCATTGGGCTCTGTGCTGACAGCTCAGAGCCTGGAGCCTGCTGCAGATTCTGTGTCTCCCTCTCTCTCTGCCCCTCCCCCACTCACGCTCTGTCTCTCTCAAAAATAAAACATTAAAAAAAATTTTTTAATAATAATAAAGACAAAAATAACATGTCTTTTATTAGCATATTTCTGTAAATTCTATGACCTTTGCTGTCTCACTGCACCTTTCCTAACAGGCTGAATTTCTTGAGTGCTTTTTTTTAGTATCTTGCAGTGATCATTTATTAGATTTTAGTTGTTTATTATGTGCCTAGCTTTTCAGGAGCAACTGTAAGAAGCAAAGAGAAAATATGTAACTATTTTATTTTAAAAATGAGATATTGAAAAGCAGCAGTTGTATAACTTGGATTTATATCAGCCCAAAAGGATGAAGAAAGAAAAAAGGAAGAAAGAGATAGAAGAAAAGGTAGAGAAAGGTTGAAGGGAATAAAACTATGTACAGAGTGCTCAATGCATGCTAGATGCTTTCATTCAAGTATTAGATTTATTTCCCAAAACCATGGGAGCTGTCTTTTTTTACCAAGGGGGAAAAGAGACTCCAGGAGAGTTTCTTGTAGCCCTTCAATTTGATTGCTCCCAGATTACAGCTCTGATGTTACCATATATTAGTAGCGAGAAAAAAAATAATGGCATCCAGTTCTGGTGACATTGACAACTTTCCGAGTAAAATGGCTTTAGGTATCATTTGCCTCAAGAAATTCCAGTGGATTGGAAAAACTGTAGTTGCTTCCCTGTCAGTTCATTAGAGACAGGGACTGGGGACTCTATAAGAGTTTCCACACTTGCACTTTTCAGAGCAATCGGGCTGGCATTAATAGAAATATAAGTGAATGGATCTTGTCTTCAAAATCTGATCTGTCACCTGGTTCCAGAGAGAAGACAAAGTCATACCTTATTGGGGGATGGTAAAATAGACCTCTGAAATTACAAGAGATTGTATGATGTGTCATTAAATGCAATTTCTTTTTAAGAATTCTCTCATTGGCAATTATTCTTATTATGTAGGTGGACAGTCTCTTAATATAGATAAAGACCTTTGCAGCTGCTCTCATCATAGGCCTCATGTTTAATATGCACTTTGTAATTAGCGTGGATGTAAAGCCCCACATTTGCAGTCAGCTTCCCTTTCTGTCAGATCGGTTTTTAATCTGGGCTGTGTTCAGCTGCGAAGGGCTGATAAGCATTTCTGAAATCTCTGTACACGACAAACAGCACTTTAATCTCGTCTTTCAATTTCCAGTGCACTCATTACACAAATTCAGCTCAAAGAACCTTGATGCATGAAAATTAGCCTTCCTGGATGTGGTACAATTTCTTTTAACCTTTTAAAAAATACTCTGACCCTCCAGGCCATTCGTCCCAGCAAAATGTAGGCAGTGGCTTACTTGCAAAATGGAGGAGATTCATCTTGAAGGCCAGGGAGACTGAAATTGAGCTAAATGTTAGCTATTTGTTTTAATTGAAGATGAGGGAAATGATTTCTTCAATTTTAACCTAATTTTTAGAGAATAAACATCATTACATAGAGATCAATTATATTTCTGGGTAGTTCTTTCATATACAGAACCTCCACTAGCCCAGCTGTCTGACAGAGCTTGCTCATTTAAACCTCAAGCCAATTAGCACCAATTTTCAATCAGTTATGTAAGTATTAACCTGTTCCTCTCTGTATGTAATCTGTGTGTGAGCTGGCTTGAAGGAGATGAAATTCTTAAAGTGTCAAATTGCTTTCCCTAATACGTGCTTAGGTCTTTATTTGCATTACACCCTAGGCTCTGATTTCAAGCTTTCAAAGATAAAAATGTGTGAAATAGCTGCTGTTCCTTCCTAGTCTCTAGAGATGGGTCACAGGCTGGGGAGGGGCGTGTACTACTTGAGGAAAGATCCCTCGGTATAAAGACTGAGCCTATCTTAAAGGGAAGCAAGAATGAATTTTATCTGTCATTTGGCCCCACATAATAGTCCTCAAACACAAATCAAGGCAAGTTGAGGAAAAAAGATGCCCAATGTATTTAACCTTGTTTGGATTATCCAAAGTGAATCAAGCTTCTGAGATTCTCCAGTAAAGAAAAGACAGGTTATTGCATGCACATAAATTGCTTAAAAAACAAAAGTTTGTTTATTCATTTTGACAGGCAGGAGGAGGGGCAGAGAGAGAGGGAGAGAGAATCCCAAGCAGGCTCTGAGTTGTCAGCACAGAGCCTGATGCGGGACTCCAACTCATGAACTGAGTTGACTTGAGCCAAAGTAAGAGTCAGATCATGACCTGAGCCAAAATAAGAGTCAGACACTAAACCAATGGAGCTATCCGGGCACAGCACACCTGCATATAAATTGCTTTCATGAAAGTTACAAACATTTTTGGTGAGAAAATATTCAGGAATGGCTTGAGGACTTTTCTCTAAGTTTACAGAAGAGTATTTTCACCCCCAGCCTCCCAAACACAAAAGCCCTGGGTTTTTCCTAATTCTCCCAGCTCTGCTTTAGAGTTTCACTGTTTCACACCTCAGCCATCCCTTCATCAGCTGTCCACAGACCACCTGAAAAGATGGGTGGGCTTTGGGGAAGTGGCCTTGTTTTGTATTTAGGCAAAGGATTATGCCAATCAGATAATAGGTGTCTCATGAAGACAAAAGAATAATATTTACAAAGATTGTTCTCCAGAGTGATCTGTGACGAAAGCTCACAGTGGATATACTCAGGGGCTTTGCTAAACCTATAATGAAGAAGATAGTTTAATTAAGAGGAAGAAATATCAGTTCTCCTGAAGACAACACAGAGATTTAAGAATGAAAAATGGATGAGGTGTGCATATTTTCTTTAGTTCCACAGGTAAAAAATTTGGAACATCACTATTCCTTATGTACAGATAAACTCAGGATTCTGACTTTGCTGACACAGGATTCTGAGCCTGGGACAACAGAGAAGGGCAGGAGGGGAAGTTTGGAGAAGACTGGTTTGATAAGACCACTATAATTTTCTGTTTTCAAATCTTGTTGGGCTTTGTTCTTTTAGAGAATTGTCTTGAGAACTCTACCCAAAGGCAAGTTGCAAGAGACAGGTTTCCAAAGGGGTTGCTAAGTGAACAATTGTATTTAAATTACAATATCTGTCACTTTCGTCTAGCCATGTATGCAGATCTCTAAGCGGGGAGGGGGAGTGGATTTCATTTCTATAATGTCACTGGAGGCAAACAATAGAGTTTTTCACATGGTAGAATTTACTTTTTGTAATTGTAAAATTCTCTTTTAGAAATTAGAATGCTGGAAGCAACTGTAAAACAAAAGGTGTGAGCTGCCTCCTAGAGCACAGTATGCCTCTCAGGACTCTGCCCCTTAAAACCAGAGAAGAGGATAAATTCCTGGGCATCCAGTTCTCCTCACCAAATAACACCCAATGATTTGGCATTGGCGTTGTGGCTCTTATGTGGACACACTGGGACACTTGTGTTCACCCCACAGTCCGGCCCAGGGCCCATCTGCTCAAGGCTGCCATATTGACCCATGTGGTCCACTCAGGAGGATTCCAAAATGACCCAGAGCTCAGTCCATGGGTGTGTGATCCATGGGTTCTGCTCTCAGGTGCTGGGTGCCAATCCCATGTGGTTAACAACTTACTGACTGGATTATCACCTACTTCATGTTTACATTTATTGATTTATTCAAGAAACATCGCCAAGTTTCTTTAGGTGTTAGGAAGTGCTTTTTTTTTTTTTTAATGTTTATGTATTTTGAGAGAGAGAGAAAAAGAGAGAGAGAGAGCACTAGTGAGGGAAGAAAGAGGGAGACACAGAATCTGAAGCAGGCTCCAGGCTCTGGGCTGTCAACACAGAACCCAATGCAGGGCTCGAACTCACAAACCACGAGATCATGACCTGAGCTGAAGTCAGACGCTCAACCCACTAAGCCACCCAGGCATCCCAGAAACTGCTCTTAAGAAAGTGGGACACAAGCTGAGGAGAGATTGGGGGCATATTTCTCACCCTGTTACTTCCCGGGGAGACGATCCACTCAAGGCTCAAATAGTCAAAAAGCCTTTGGTGTTAGTGTCTCTGAAAAGACTACACCTCTCTGCCCTAGAACAACCTTCTTGTTTCATGGACTTCAGGTCACTGACCCTTGATTCTTTGTGTTCTGTTTACTTCTTACCTCTTAACTGCTTTTTGATCTGCTAGGAAGGAGGTAATAAATATTTTCTAAGGAAATCTAGAGGAGCCCTCTCAGGCCTGCTAGACAACTTTATTCATTCATTCATTCATTCATTCATTCATTTTAATGTTTGTTTATGTTTGAGAGGGAGAGAGAGCAAGCAGGCAAGGGGCAGAGAGAGAGGCAGACAGAGGATCCGAGGAGGCCAGCTCTGCACTGACAGCAGTGAGCCCCGTGCAGGGCTTGAACTCAGGAACTGTGAGAGCGTAACCTGAGCCAAAGTCAGATGCTCAACCGACTGAGCCACCCAGATGCCTCTAAATGACTTTATTAATTCAACAATGCTGAACTGGGCTCTGAACTTAGGTGCAAAGAAACCAGAATGCCTGTCACTCAAGGACCTAGGAATTTAGAGGGAGAAGTAGAAAAGTAAATATTTAATTGTGGTACAATCAAGGTGTGTATAAAATAACACAGCATTTCTCAGAGTGGGTCCCACAGTCCTTCAGACCTATTCTCTGAGGTCTGGGAATCTCGGCGTTGGAGAGAGCACATAATACTTGCATCTCGGTTCTGCCTCTCCCTCGTCATGTGATCACAAGCAGGATGTTTTAGCTTCCGATCCTTAGTGTCCCCTCTGTAAACTGGGGGTGTTAGCAGCCAATTTTGTTGTGGAAATTAAATAGAAAAAGACGTGCAATTAAGTGACTACTGTCCTATTGTGCAAGGGGTCGTATGTGCCCGATTTCAGTTGTACATCATTAGAATCACAGCTCACTATAGCACAAAACAGCACAGTATAGAAGGGCAAACACGATGATTTATTTATGACTGAGGGGAAGTAGAGAGCTAGCTACTGCGCACCACTGGAAGAATACACCTAACATTAATTTATTCTCCTCTTTCCTTAGGAAATTTGCCTGCCTTAGGAAAAAATGCCAAATTTTTACTTAGGAATTCCTCCCAGGCTAATCCAAATTAAACACATTCCGCTCAAAACTTAAAAACATAGTCTAGCTCAAAATCATTTCCCAAACACTTTAAGGAATGACCCAATACCCTGTTTTTAACAGAAGGCTCACTATAAATATATATATTTTTATTAACCATTCAATTGAGACTATCTTTCTATTACTACATTTATGATAAAGATGTACAGTGGTTTGTTTTCAGATACTTGCATCAGCTTTGGAAGCAAAGATTTGAATATGGCAAATAAAATGTCACCTCTTTTCAAATGATAGCTTAAGCAACGAATTGGTTGTTGGAAATAATGTGAAAAACACAGCCACCCAAGTAAAATATGGCTCCCGTTGACAAACAAGAGAAGGAAATGGGAAGTAAAGCTGATGCTGAGTTGAACCTGACTCTCTGGGCCACTTTGGAGGCATCTGTAAGTTCAGATATACCCCTCAGATAACCAGAGTACGTGTGGCTTCTCTACCAAGAAGGGTCATACTGCTGCCAGTTCACCTCCAGAAAAATTATATGGGAACTGCTTTTCAAGAACAATAAACAGTGCATCGGAAAGGCCAAACATATCATTCAGTGTCTGGTGGGTACTCCCGAGTGCAGAACTGAAAAAGCAGGGGGTTAGATTAAATTAGTTATCATGAATTAAAAAAAACAGTCCATATTTCCTCAATTCTAAGATGTCCTCCATTTCAAGACATAGCAAACATTTGATAGCAATCTTTCTGAGAAACAAATAAACAAAAACCATCCCTTCCCGCACATACACAAGAACACAAGCACAGAGTATTTTCAGTAAGAGAACCAGCATAGATTCATCTATACAATTACATGCCACTTTACTCTTCCCTATCACAGTTAACCTTGATCCCAAGTTTTCTACAGCTGCAGAGCTGAGAGATCCTTCTGAGTCACTTTCCACCAGTGGCAGTCCTGCTTCGTATCATGTGACATCTCTGTACCTGAAGAGATGAACTGCCTGCCTTCGTACCGTGTGACATCTCTGTACCTGAAGAGATGAACTGCCTGCCTTCAGGTACTCTGAACCTGCCTTGGACCACCCATACCCTTCTCTCAGCTCTAAATGCATAAGCAGAGTTTCCTGCCTACAATGCTTAAGTCTCATAAACTCTAACTACTTCATTTCCCACTTATTGTCAACCTCAGTTCATTCTCTCTCTAACCATTTACAAAAGTACTACAGGGGCACCTGGGGGGCTCAGTCGGTTCATGATCCAACTCTTGATTTTGGCTCAGGTCATGATCTTGTGGTTTGTGAGATTGAGCTTCATGTCAGGCTTTGTGCTGCTTGGGATTCTCTCTCTCTCTCTCTCTCTCTCTCTCTCCCTGTTTTCCTCTCTCTCTCTGTGCCTCCCCTGTTCTTTCTTTCTCTCTCTCTCTCAAAACAAATTTAAGAGAAATAAAAATGTACTACAGAGTTTATTTTTTAATTGGATGATGTCTTGTGTTAATGTTTTTATGAAATAACATATGTAGAAATGTTTTCAAATCTCTAAAATGCTCTGTAAATATTTATTCTTAGTGTTTAAGTAGGTACTTCTCCATCCTCCTCCCACCCTCCAAACTGAAGTCCTAATGAGAGCCCACTTTGTCTTCTGTCACCTGAATGTCCCACACGGCATTCGGCAGACATCTAGCCCATACAGCATGTGCTTGGTATTTAGCATATACACCATACTTGATGTATTTTTCACTTACAGCAAAGGGCTTAACAGGAAGGTGATTAACAGGTTGTCATTGTGATTTAAAAAGTAGATAATGGTGTCTCACCCAGGAACTAATTCTGGCATGCTTAGTAGCCCGTCCTCATGCCTGATCTGCCTTGGTTTATCCATACAAAGGGAGAAGAGAACAACAAAATAAGTATCATGGCATGATTGTTAGGATTTACTTATATCATCAGGCATAATGGGTCCTAGCTGGGCTCTGCAGTCCTTGTGTGAGCTTTGCTGTTGCACTCACATAAGAAAATCATATGAATTTAAATACTCTACAGAATCCTTCTAAGAATTCCCCTCTCCCACATTTCCTGTGAACATTTCTGTTCTCTACCTTTTGATACAATTAAAAACTAATTCTCAGAAAATTACAGGATTAGTCAGCAGTATTGACAGAAGAAGAAGGAGAAAGGAGGAGGAAGAGGAGGAGGAGGGAGGAGAAATAGACAAGAAAGAGGTGTCTCAACATAATGTGGATAAATGGGCCCAATTTTATTCCTGAAAACTGGTTCAAGAAACATTGAAAATCCATATTTCACCTTCTAAAATTATTTGCTCCTCCTGGAAACAGTAAACATTTTGTAAAATTTGTCCCCAGTTCACCACTGCCTAGAAGAAACTGTCCTGGTTTTTATATATATATATATATATATATATATATATATATATATATATAATACATATATGTGTATGTACATATACATATATGTACATATATGTTTATATATATAATATCCCATCTTCCCCATAATATGGACACAGTTAATTTCATGATTGTGTTTGCTGCCACTATTTTTCTATGCTCATTCTTAGTCAGTGGTAGCTATTTTTCTCTGAATCCTCTCAGAATACTGCATTTTTTCCCCTATATCTTAAGCAATAACAGTGTTGTCTGCCACCATCTTTATCCATTGGCTTCTCTAATTGTAGGTGACAGAATGTAAGCAGAAGTATCATATATACTTTGAGAAGAGTGGGAGTGGAAGAAGCAAAGGCAGTGTATCAACAGCAGCATTGTTGTCACCTACCAGTCACTTAGGTATCCATTCAACGTCTGCCACATGACTCGTGTTGTCATGATATAAACCGCACATTGCTGAATTGTGTTATCTACTGCATCCAACATCTCTCAAATTTACTAACAGCTGTTTTACTTTATTTGTTCATCTACGTAGTGTACCGTCATTTATTATTCAGATAAACATCATCTAAAGATCCCACTTACATATGTTAGGGCATTTTAATATTGGCTCCTAAAGATTGCTGTAACTTAAAACTACTTATTTTTATCTGAAATCACACACACACACACACACACACACAAAGAGAGGGAGAGAAAGAGAGAATCTAACACAATCTAATTACTATCTTTGGTTTAGTGAGCCTCACTCAGGTACAAAAGACACAACCAGAGAGGTGAAATTCCAGTGTGAATGATTAAGTCTGTCAATATCCATTACCAAATATTCATTGATCACATGCCATATGCTAGGTACTCACCCAGATTGCAGGAAACAAAGCAAAATCTCTGCTCCCAAAAAGTTTGTATTCATATATGAGGAAGAAGATAAGGGAAAAATAAAAGTAAATGAAATATTTAAAAAATGTACTCCGTGGTAATGTTTAAGTGCTACAAATAAAATAAAATAATGTAAGAAACAGAAACGGTTAAGCAGGGGTGGGTATTCAGTGATTCTTTTTTAGACAGGTTGGTCTGGGAAAGTTTCTCTGAGGAGGTGGCATTTAAATTGGTACTTGAATTTGGAGAAGCAGCCATCATGTGCTGGGGAATAAATGCTCTATGCTACTGTGGCTGAGCAGACAGATATGGGAGATAGTACAGGGGGATGGGCTTGAGAGGTCGACAAGTGCCAGATCATGCATCTAGCAGATCATGGTTTAAAACAGTTTTTTTTTTTAATTATTCTGATTATGATGAGGTGGAAAAGACTGTGGTCAGGAAAACTGTTATCCAAGGCCAGATTATGGATGATATTCTTGACTCTGGTTGTAACAGTAGTGTTCAGATAAAAAAAAAAAAAAAAAAAAGATACTATGGGTAGAGCAACAGGTTATACTGGTGAATTAGATGTGGAAGGAAAAGTGACAAATTAAAGATAAGACATTGACCCTAGAGCTAGATGAATAGTATTGCCATTTACTTAAATGTTGAAGACTTGGTAAGCTAAGGATTCTGGAGTTTGTGTTGGGGTGAGGGGATGGGGAACCAATGGCTCTTTGTTGGCTACATTAAGTTTTTGGTGACTACTGGACTTCCAACTAATGATGTCAAGTCAGCAGTTAAATGTGAGTCTGGTATTCATCAAGGAAGTCAGAATTGGAAATATTCAATTGATGATTTGCAAAGCCATGAGACTAGATAGCTCAAAGGGTGAGTGTAGTAATAGAAGAGATGTCTGGAGACATCCATGGTTAGACAGCTGGGAAAGACCTTGAAGGTGAAGGAAAACGTGGCTTTCTTTAAGCCCAAAGAAGAACACATCAAAGCAGAGAATGCCAAGAAACCAGTGCCAAGAGCTGCCAAGAGACCAGGTAAAAGGAAGACAAAAACCAATAGTTTGGGCAGGATGTGGATCATTGGAGACCTCAACAAACTGACCCACATTGCTGGATGCTTGATTTGGATGGGAGTAAGAGAACAGGAGGTAAAGAGGTGGAAACAGCAAGTATATAGAGAATCTTTCTAGGAGTCTTGCTAGAGAGGGAAGTAGAGAAACATAATGGTTCAGAGCGAAGTTAGTGTACTGTGTGTTTAGGTGATATTAGACTCATAGTTGTGGGAATGATCCAAAAATTAAGGAGAAAAGAATGATACTAAAGAAAAAAGGGAATCCTGGCAAAGCAAAGACCAAGTTACGAGGCAAAGGAATCCAGGGCCTAAATGGAGGGTTTGTTGTAGGTAAGAACAGTGTCACCTCGTCAGTTGTTACAGTAGGAAAGGCAGAGTTGATAACTACTAGCATGAAAATGGACCGACTTAGTGGCAGCTCAGTAGCAAATTGTAATGGTGTGCTCTCTCAAAGACAATTGATTCTTTTGCAAATACTTGCTGGCTGTAGATGTTCTTTATAAAGTTCTAATAAAGCAAGAGAATAGAAAAATAGTAAAGAAAATCGTCTCTATTCTCTATAGATACAGATGTAGATGATATAGATTATAGATATAGATATCTATATAGATATATTTTATTTTATATATTTTATCTTATTTTCTATATAGATATCTATATCTATAATCTATATCTATATCTAATGTAAATTTTCCCACTGAAACCATCTTTATCAAATACACTGGTGGGGAAAAAACTCAAAACAGAAAGTAAAGCAAGAAGAATTCATCTGTTTGAAAAATATATGAAAATGATACCAAATAATGTTGATCTTAACAAGAACTTCCTTTGTTGTCAGCAGACACATTTTCGAGGCTTTCACATTTTAATTTTTTTTAAAAATAGGGCAACTGTCAATTTGAATTACTCCATCCTGCTTTGCATAATAATTTACATATTTATCCACCAAGCATGCTCTGATAAAGGACAATATCCCATGAGAGATGAAAAGGCTTGATTCTTGAATCACACTTTTGCATTCTTGAATAGCAAATCCTCTTTTTCAGCAGCAAAATTGTAGTATTGAGAAAGACAATGGGCCAGGTCAGTGATTTGTAGTTAATTTTTTACTCTGAAATTCTATTATACAAAATTGCTTGGAGCAATGCTTGTCAACACTGCTTCAGTTAAAACAGTTTTTTTGTTTTTTAACCATGAAAAATAATTCTTGCCTACAACAGGATGATCACAAGAAGGCTTTTATCAGCTTCCAACAAGAAAAGCCAAACCAATGTTGAAAGAGAGAAAAAATGATTTGTTCACTGTTTTCATTTACTGGTAATTTGTAAGTGTTTACTGATACCTTTCACTTAACAAATAAAGATTTTGGTCTGTAGACTTCAGGCCTATGCTGTGAGTTGCTCAGGGCTTTGAGAACTCTTCCTGAGGTTTTATTCCCACCTCAACAGAAAGTCGTCTACGTATGGCCTAATGTCTCATACCTCTCTTGCTTTTCTGCCTCTCTGTGAGCAAGGCGTATCCTGACACTGGCATAGCTCACATTCAAACTGCTCTATGATATACTCCCTGGTGTGTAGGCTTTTTGTGTTGTCTCAATTTCCCCAAGCATGGGTCATCAAAAAAGGTCACCCGGAACCCTGAGAAGATGATCACATGTACACCGGAGATCTTTGACATCCAAAACTTGGACATGACACTAAGAGTTGGAAACACTGAAGGACTGCTAGGACACTAAGTGAAATTCCACTGCTTACATCTGCATTGATGCTTGAATGCCAGCTCCAGCTGCCCCATGGTAGCTCCCACTGAGAGCTGCCCCATTGCCATCAGCTTCCACTCCTCGTCCTTCTTTCTTCCATACCTGATTCTGACCCTACCACAAGATAACCAATCAGTTTGCATTCCCACAGGGCTCAGGTGTCCTTTTCAAATCAATCATTAATTGCTTTCTAAAGAATGTTCATTCCATAGGGCTGTAAAGTTCACGGACAGGTCTCAGGGTCATTGCTGGGAAGTATTTCTTCAGTGTAACGAGGAACACTTCAGTCTTATTTTTCCTTTTCAAACACAGCATCCTTACTTCTGTATTTTATAATACTAGAGTTCTACTGTAAGCTTTCTTTTGAGCAAATGTTCTGCTTTAGAAAAAAGAAAAGCTGGAAAGTCACAAAAGTTATCCATATTAATGGAAATGTAGGCATTGGTCTGCGAGTCCTTCCAGGTAGAATTTTCACAATGACATTCTAGAGGCAATGCCTTAACCTTGTGGATCTAAGACAGTGGAAGTGAAGGATGGACATTTACGGTCAGTTAGTTTTTATGTGAACTTAAATCACATGGACAGCCAGCCTGCCCAGCGTAGAGGTAGGAAGACAAACGTTGCTGAGACAGTAGCAACAAGGAAAGCATTCTGTCTGTTATCATAGAAAATATCTAACATTTTCCTCCCTTCCCACTTCGTTGTGTCCCTGTTTGTTTTGCACAGTCTTTGCTTTAATACAGTGATCTCGGTACAAATGGAAATTTGTGTTTTCCTTAAAAAAAATAAAACACAACTAAATAAGAGCTCATTTACAATGTCACCCACTTCATCTAGTGAATCACAAACAAAACAAAACAAAATAAAACAAAACAAAACAAAACAAAACAAAACTATGTGTGGTGCTTCAGTCCCTGAACATCCACAGCATTAATCAGAAAAGAAAACCATAATGTATGAGGTCTTTGAGGTTTTTTTTTTTTCTTGTAATGTAGTAGAATCACATGATGGATGCTGCCTTATGGCAAGGGGGAGCTTCTGCTCCAGGCCCACCTTTCCCAGCCCTTTCTGTGACCAGGCAGTAATGCTATGGATGAGCTGAACACACACATAGAACTTTTTCACCTTTAGTGTAGTTTTTTGCATAATTATTTTTTTTGTTTCAGAAATTCCTTTCATATTTAATCCAACCAGATATTTGCCTCATAACATTTTGCTAGATGATCAGGGAGTTACGTCTTTGGTCAAGAGAGGGGAGAGTGATATGATTTTCCAGGTTCCTTCCTGCCCTACTTTCAGGGACAGTTGGTTGTTATGCAAATCATCTTAAAGCAACATTCTGGGTCAATATTTTGGCTTTTATATAGAAAAAGAAGTTTCTGTCCCTTGTGATCTCACAGTCAGCAAGCTGCACAGACCCTCCCTTTCCGGTAGGGTGAGAGGCATAGAGGCATCTCCTCTGACTTGGCTAATCACCATGCCCACGGGAAGAGTGGACCTTGCTGGGATGTGAAGGTTGGTTTTCTCTGATGTGGCACTCACACGGTCGGGAATGTGTGCAAAGCGAAGGAAATTATCCAATGGCTGTAATTATACTGACTCATTGACACAAATGCTGAGAGGCAGATGTGGCATAAATAATGAAAGAACACAAAGGAGACTCTTTATTATCAAATCCAGCTTTCACTCTTCATCACGCAGGAAGCAGCCAAGACCACAGAGGCCAATGGTAAGAATCCCTGTTTCTCCCACAGCCCCTTGATTATTCCCCCACTGGGAGAACTAAGTGGTGGATATCAGAACGCTGACCTATTCGAGTAAAGCAAAAAAGCAAACATGAACCAACCTCTAACATGGCAACCTGTGTGACATCAAATGAAAACTGCCATATGGATGAAATAAACAGGACATGTTGAGGGAATGTGCCAAAGCCACAGGGCAAAAAGGAAACCAAATCAAAGAATGGCTCCCACCAAAGTTGGGTTGAGCCATGAAGAGACAGTAACAAAACAGTCAAGTCAAGTCCCTCAGCAGCATAAGTGGCAGCCATTATGGCTCCCACAATCTCAACTATCTCCTTTATAAAATGAGACAACTAGTAGCCCTTGCCTTGAAGAGAGAATTTTCTTAATTTTGTTTTCAGAACGTTATTACTGGTGTATAGAAATATAATTGATTTTTGTATATTGATCTTGTGTTCTGCAACCTTGCTGAACTCATTCATTAATTAGTTCTTATAGTTTTGTGTTTGGGGGGGGGGATGGGAAGGGGTGTGGATTCTTTAGGATTTCTTGGCATCTGCAAATAGGAATTGATTTACTTTTTTCCATTCCGGATACTATATATATATATATATATATATATATATATATATATATATATAACTTATTTATTTTTACCTAATTGCCCTGAATAGAACCTCTAATACAATACAATATTAAGCAGAAGTGCCAGAAGTGGATATCCTTGCCTTGTTCCTGGTCTGAAGAGGAAAGGTATTTAGTTTTTCATAATTTGGTATAATGTTAGCTGTGGGTTTTTCATAGATGTCCTTTATCAGGTCGTGATAATATTTTTAAGCTCACATTCTAGGAGTCCCTTCTGGGTGAGAGTAGCTTATTGTTCAGTCAGGGTTTCGTCATATGTTGTGTTTAAGCCTCTTGTGTCAGTGAAGCTTCTGTTTCGTATTTGTGGGTCTATGTGTGGCTTGGAGGATGCTTTCAAGTCAGTCTCACATCCTGCTCTCACTGGCCCTGAGTAGGTGCAGCCTGGTGCCAGGGCACAAACTACAAGTTGTATCTGATCCTAGGAAGGTTGTTCGTGACTGTCTCATCACCTGCTTCCCTCTGTTAAACTTTTGGATGCCCTGACATTTTGCATTTATCAGATCAACTAACCTTTACATTTTTCTCCACAAAAATCTCCATTATTTTAGACAATGACCTTAAGAATGGAGTTCTGCTTTTATTCCAAATAAAGTCATTCCCTACAGGCAGAAGCTTGTTGCCCTTATGGCCTGACTTCTTCCTCTTGTACAGAAATCCTGCATCACTTTCCAGGGGCTGGAAATGGAGACTGGTTTTTCAAGAGTGGCGTCCAACTGGTGAATGGGCATGGAAGGGGGTGGCAGCCCTTGGTTATATTGGTTTATCCTTAAGCATGGGACTTAGGGAGTTTGAAGCAGGAGCAATCAGGAGCCCTCTGCTCAGCCTGCCATGCCTGGGATAGATCAACAAGTCAGGGCTGGGTGGGGCAAGAGAAACCGGTCCATTTGGCTGTGCCTGACAAGAATAGGGTTCCTGCGATGGGGGTGAAGGGCTCTGGGGGGAGATGAGAAATGTTAGCAGTTTGCCCCTCCCATGATGGAACTATAGCCCTAGACTAGGAGCTGAAGGGAGAAGCAGCCTCTGTCTTCTTGACCACACTTATCCTGAGCAAGACCCCTGTCCTACTCTGTCCATATCACAGAGCTGGGGGTGTTGGAGAGTAACAGAGTGAATTACAGCTGGATTCTTGCCATGGATTCTTGCTGTTCTCACTAAGGTTCAGCAGATTTTTTTGAATGAATATTTCTCCATATGCTGTATACCCTTGGGAAAATTTCTTGAGACTTTTAATGATTTCTCTTTTAAACTTTTATCAGTTAAATTGTTATTTTGCTGGGAGAGGATTCACAGGGAGTTCTACCCCTGATTTGCATTTGGTTATGTTTTCTTGAGTGGGGAAGAGAGGGGAGGGATGTAAAGTACTCTCCCTGTAACAGTACATGGACATGTACCACTGGAGTGAACCTGTAATAACAATGTGTGGCATTTGGTAACCTTTTTAGGACTTCTAAGATAAACAACAAGATGTTATTAAGGGTTTCAAACAAAGAAAGGACATTATTTTAACCACCATGAATGTGGCAGTTCTTGTAACTACCACAAGAATATGAATTTGATAGTGATCAGATTGGGAACAAGGTAACAGATTAAGAGGCTACCAAAATTGAATCAAATATCTTATCAGCTCTCTCACTGCAGCTTGTCCAAGAGGCACAGCTATTACAAATGTTTCCATAAAGGCTTATATTAGAATGATGACATTTGAATGGGAAAAAAGGAAGTGAGGAGAAAATACTATGAAAGAAAATTCTATAGGCCTGATAGTGGATTGAATGAGGAAAGGGACGAAAAATAAAGAATTAAAGGTTACATTTAGTTCCTAAGCCACCGGTCTGATTGCCATTTAAATGGTAAGAAATACAGACCTGAAATAAAGGCTCCAGGTTGAGGAAAGCTAGTGTATTTGGATATTCGTTTTTATGAGGATAAAATAGTAATGCTTCATAAGGAAGGTCTAGATCCATCAGGCAATTGCCCATTCCTAGATAGATTTTTGGAAAACAGCTATTGATAATGAAGCTGTGAGTGTGGATTAGATTACTGAAATAGAACGGACAGGCGTAAGCGGGTTAGGAACTTCCTGGAAGGCTTGCACATAAAGAAATAGTGGAAAGGAAGTAGTGAAGGAAACTACAAAGGTGTGGTCAGCAGGAAGGAATGAAGAGAGGAGCACAGTCTCCATTACCTTTGCAACTGAATTAACTGTATGTTAGTTAATACACTCTTTAGTTTTTCAGTGCTTCTATTATTCTTTTAAAACCCTTACCCTGAGGCGCCTGGATAGCTCAGCCAGTTAAGCCTTTGACTTTGGCTCAGGTCATGATCTCACAGCTTGGCTCATGAGTTCAAGCCCCCGCAACAAGTTCAGTGCTGACAGCTCAGAGCGTGGCTCCAGCTTCAGATCCTTTCTCTCTCTCCCTCTCTCGCTCTCTCTCTCTCTCTCGGCCCCACCCCCACTCCCACTCTCTCTCAAAAATAAACATTAAAAATAAATAAATAAATGTAAAATTTTTTTTTAATGTTTATCTTTATTTTTGAGAGAGAGAGAGTGAAACAGAGCACAAGAGGGGGGTGGGCAGACAGAGAGGGAGACACAGAATGTGGAGCAGGCTCCAGGCTCTAAGCTGTCAGCACAAGAGCCAGATGCGGGGCTTGAACCCACACTCTGTGAGATCATGACCTGAGCCAAAGTAGAACGCTCAACCGACTGAGCCACCCAGGCGCCCCTGCAAAAAAAAAAAAAAAAAAAAAAAAAAAAGAATAAACATTAAAAAACAAAATTAAAACCCTTAACCAAAGTCAGTTTGGTACAGGATAGACAGAACCAATGACTTCCTCATTGAATTATTTCACAGGAAAATATTTTATTGTTTCTATAAGATCCTTCTGGGGATCTATTGCTATGCCTCTAAACATGAAATAAAATACAGCATTGATGCACTGGGAGACTCCCAGTCTATCTCCCTCCTGTATGTATCTATTTGTGTGTTCCTTTGACTGTATTTATTTATTTCTTAAAAAAATTTTTTTTACGTTTATTTATTTTTGAGAAACAGAGGGAGACAAAGTGTGAGCCGGGAAGGGGCAGAAAGAGAAGGAGACACAGAATCTGACGCAGGCTCCAGGCTCTGAGCAAGCGGTCTGCACAGAGCCTGATGCAGGACTCGAACCCACAAACTGCGAAATCATGACCTGAGCCGAAGTTGGATGCTCAACCGACTGAGCCACCCAGGTGCCCCCCTGTGACTGTATTTAAAGCGGGAATGCCTACATCTTTGCTGAAAGTTCAATGAATTTTCAGTTTTCACGAAAGGGCACATTGAGCATAATTATCAGGATATTTGCCTAAAGGAGTTATTTTACTTTGGCGCCCAAGATGCACTCTCAACTCCACTTTCTAGCACTTTGTGTTTTAGCTACCCTTTTTTTTTCTGTCACCTTCCTTCCTACAGGTCCAACCAGTTCAGCATAGCTTAATCTAAAAGTGAGAGAATGATCACATTTCATAACTTGAGATAACGATAGCAATAACTGATATTTAGTAAGCACTTAGTATTATACCAAAACTAAGGGTTTTAATGTCTGAACTCTTTTGATCTTGAAATACATACTCTGTGGTAGATACAGTTATTCTTTCCATGTCACACGTAAGAGAACTGAAGCAGAGGGACATGGAGGGACTTGCTCAGTCTTACGTATCCATTCCATGCGGCATAAGCAGGATTCAGGACACAGAGTGTGCCTCCAGAGCTAGACTCATCCTTTTCATCAAGCATCAAAATCTATAATTATCCGAGTCAACATTTTTCTTATCTATTTCACTAGATCTGTATTTTAAAAAAATCAAAGAATGTATCCTAACTTTCTCAGGTCTTAATTTGTTGGAAATTAAAATACAAACAGATCCTGTTTCACTCAAAAGTTACTTCTAGCAATTTACAGATGGTTGAGACCTGCAGGTTCAACAAATATGAACCTAATAGACAGTACAACCTGAAAACTATTAAGGGTGGTTTACAAATGGGTTTCAAAAATAGTGTCATCTTAAAAGCAACCTTGTCTTTAATTAATGCCCTTCTCCCTCCCTTTCTCTCACTCTCTCTTTCCCTCTCTCTTTTAAAATAGTTTTCATTCTTTGTATTCCCTTTCCTTTTTTCTGAAAATTTTCACTGGTTATTTAATCCCAATAGAACTGGTCTACAAGCCTCAATTACTCAGCCAGTCCAACACTTGAATAAATATTGTTGGGCTCAAAAGGCAAAGCTATTGGATGTAAGAGATACCAGTATATTACTCAGAGTATTATTCGATGCAGGATGATGGACAGGGTGCCATTCAAGTATCTCTTCCCATTGACGTTTCAGACAGCAGTTCCAGAGGCACAGATGGGGCCAAAGGCCTCAGGACTTTTCATAAGAAAGGAACATGTGCACTCTGAAGTTCAAGTTTGATAGATATCCTAATTTCAATTAAACATTGGGCTCAATCTCCAGTTAAAGATCCAGCTGGTAATTGTAAGACTGGAAGTGGTATTAGAAAAACTTGTTAGAGTTTTAAATGGCATTACAGCTGCCAGTTGAAAAGAAACAGTCATGCCCATTCACATGTTTAATCCAGGAAAGCATATATTGGAATAAGTGTTAATTCTTAGTGAGGAAAAAAATATGTCTAAAGCACTTATAATTAGCACTAAAGGCTGGTGGTTCTTTGGCCCACATTATTTAGTCAGTTGCTACAATAAACCTTTATGTATTTTTGTAGTGGAGACTTGGCCAAAATGCTGTTTTACCTCTTATGTGCTTCTGGCTTTGTGAATAAGAAATGCACCAAGATAAACCTTGGATGTATTTAAACTCAGTCCTTCAACTCACAGCAAACAAGTTATAAGCAGCAAGCCTGGTAAAATGAAATATTCTTTATGGGAAAATGGATTTACATACATTAATCCATTCCATGGCAGGATGGAGACCGTTCCTAGACTGTGACCCAGAAATTGATTACTCAAGCAAGTTAAATGTGAGAACAGCCTACCTTTCAATGGGTTAAGCTGGGAGGGTGCATATACATTTCTCTTCTCCTTGTACATTACTATAAGATCTGTTAGATGGGAAGGAGGAATAGAGAGGAATTTGGTGTCAGTGATTCTTACTGCATTTTGAAGCCAATTTCCACACTGGGAGCAGAGAGCTACTAGGTGGCCCTAAATTCCAGGAATATGATACAGACTTTGTATTTTTCCCAATCTTTTCTCTCTCTGTAGCAAGAAAGCCCAATATAGCAAGTAAAACAAGTGTAATTCATTTTAATCTATAAGAAGTCCCTTCAAGAGCCTTTCCCAAGAAATATGAGGAAGAATTAGACCCATTCATGAAGTCAAGTATTTAATTAGGTTGGAAAGATGATATTTACTAGTGTGCTCCTAGAAAGAGTCTCTGAACATTTGGGACTCTAACTAAAAGTAAGATATTAAAGTTTTGCCTTTTGGGAGCTATCTACATTTGTAGCAATTTTCTAGGTATTTCCATCCACAGAAATTTGCCTTTAATTTTTGAGCTGGAGGAGAGGGTGGGGTGGACAACACAACAAAAACAGAACACTGAAGCCAGGAATTCAATCACAGCTGGATACATTTTGCACAGACACCTTATACAAGTTACCGCAGAGCTGAAAGACAAAAGCAAAACTGAAGGAGAAACCAGTTATTACCACTTAATGGGACATGGAGGGGCAGGACTAAGTACTCTAAAAGTACACGATAACTATTAGCTGATTGATTCATTAGCTGATTAAATTCTTAGAGAGTCAGGGAATTTAAAAATGATGCTTAAATCCTCCTTCAGAAACTCCCCTGTTTTGCTTGTCTGGGCACAATTTATATTAAACATAGTGAACATAATTCTGAAATATCATAGAATACTCCAAATCAAGTAGATAGACTTAAGAAAAATACATTGTTCTAAAATATATTACATATCTTCCCTCCTCTTTTCTGCTTCCTGTCCTCAATTCGTTTTTTACAATCTCCACTATCGTGTTTCCAGTTTATATGTATCAGGGCTAAGAAATTCTTTGTTTTAAACATAGGCACACAAGCTGATTTCCTCAGCCAGTGGCAAATATTTAAGGTGGCATTGAGATCACAGGGTCTGATTAGAAGTAGCTCAAATATAAAAACATAACCTGTCTTTTCTCAGTGTTCACTATCCTACAGGAATTAATGAAATCACAAAGTAATGATTCAATTAGCACTATCTTAGCTGACATGAGAACTCTAGACCTCTGTAAAGTCCCTCGTATATATTTTTTGGTGTCCTTAAGGGAGTCTTAGGAATGCTCACAAATATGAATACGTGCCAAAGTGCATCCAATTCTCCATTTCTTAATGTGCTCAAAAAAAAGTCTGGGGGCGCCTGGGTGGCGCAGTCGGTTAAGCGTCCGACTTCAGCCAGGTCACGATCTCGCGGTCCGTGAGTTCGAGCCCCGCGTCGGGCTCTGGGCTGATGGCTCAGAGCCTGGAGCCTGTTTCCGATTCTGTGTCTCCCTCTCTCTCTGCCCCTCCCTCGTTCATGCTCTGTCTCTCTCTGTCCCAAAAGTAAATAAACATTGAAAAAAAAAATTAAAAAAAAAAAAAAAAAAAAAAAGTCTGAAACTGAATAACAGTGTTTTGTGATGATGTAGTATGGCTTTTTTTTCCCTATTCTGTGTCATATTCTATTAAATACTCAAATCAGTACTTCTTGTACCCCAATGTATTATGGTATTTGGTGAAACAGCTCCCTCAATTTTGAGTTGTTTTGTTTTACCAGGTCTATTCCTAGGATCCACACATGTAACCATTGCATCAAGCAATGCACAGGTTTACAAAGGAGCCATCAAACTGAGCTCAGAATCCCAAAAATATGATTTTGTAGCTGACTCAGTGCTTCAGTGCCTAACTCCTTCTTCCCTCAATATACTGTTATTCTCTGGGAAGATCTTCCAGCTTCTGAGTTCACAGCTTCTGTTTGGTCCATGCTAGTGGTTAATCAGACATGCAAAGACCTGTCCCCAAACCAAACTGGAAGTTCTGACAAATAAACCATGGAATTGTCATTTTATATAAAATTTGTTACCAAATGCTCACTTTTGTTTAAAGAGGAAGACATTAATACGATATAAAAGATTTGCTTCTCTTTCTGAATCAATGGCCATTAAGCTAATAACTTTCTGAGTTTGCATGTTGCAGAGAGGTCCAGTTTGGTGAGCCCTGGAGGGCAAATGACTACAGGAAACCTTGAATGATGCTGCTTCTTGCTAAAGCATCATAATGCCTGGCAGAATTAGCTGAAGACCCCATTTAATAGAATCTTCTCTACCTTCATCTAGATAACATTTATCAGTGGTTCCTTAGGGAGGAGAAGAAATAACTGGCATTCTGCTCCTCTGAGACACATGAAGCAGGCACATCTTGAAGGTCAACTCTACAGTCTGTCAAGTTGTAGCAAGCTTGTGAGGAGGGGCATTTGTTCTATTCGCCTCTCCTATCAAAGAAAGTATCTAATCATGTCCCTTTTAGAAAAAAAAAAAAAAACTTGGAAAGCATCAGTGTATTTCGGATCACTTGACAGTGCATGAATTATCAACATATATGAAATTATTCATTTATGCAAAACTATAATTTGTATAGCTTCTTATTCAGCATGACTACAACCCATGTGTGCCAAACATACACAGTCATAACTTCATTAGAATAAGTATTCAAGGCAGGGATTTCTAACCTCTAATTTCTTTCCCTGTCATACACACACGCACACATAAATTGCACACATAAACACACACACACACAGATCCACATTTGCTCATTAAGGATACTTTTGTTAAAAGTAGTAACCGATATGTGGAAAATAAGCCCTGTGCACTGCATAAGATATTTGTAACAGTGTGAGCAGAGTGGAGACCCCCAAAAAACATCTGAAGGCTGTGTGATCCCTTGAAAATGTCAGGAATTGCACATTCCTAAAAGAATGTTAACAGTATAACAAAAGAGCAAAGTGAAGAGAAAGAAATAGATATATTCATTTAAAATTTCTTTCACATTTTAGGCAATACCAGAAAATATCTTGATAGAATTATCCTGTTGGTTATCCCACTCATTAGATATTAATTAGCTTGATGTTTTGAAAGTTTCACAGGAAAAAAAAAGTGAAATAACTGAATAAATTCAATCTCTAATAAAGGAGTGACTTCCTGATTTTCTGGACTATGCTAGTATTTATTGAAGAATGAAGAGGAGGAGGAAAAAATAAAAATAAAAAAACAAATAAAACTCCCCATCTCATTGGACTACATAAAACCCAAAGAACTAATAAATGGCATGCTTTTTAAAAAGCCAATTCTTATGTGTCAAAAAATATATTTATTATTATTATTATTATTATTATTATTTGTCCAGAGATTGTGGAATGGGGGATTACAGGTGATGGTTACAGTAGCCGATGCTGCTATTCACAGAAGAAATGTCATATTTGGAGTGGTGGTGGTGGCCATGAGAGAGCTTTCCAACAGTCTTTCTGGACAGACACAAAGGAAAGGGTAAAAACAGCCAAAGCTATTCAATTGCAGAGACTCATTAGTGTCTGAATGTGGAGCTCCAGCAACACAGCCTTTTGAGGTGTGGATAAATGCCAGAATACTCTCTACTTCCCCTTCCATCCCACTCGACCCCTACTCCAGCTCTGCAGTGAGAAAGCATTTATTGGTTTGATATTTGTCAGCAAAGGAGAGAAAGGGGGGTCCCAAGCAAGCTGAGCAAGAAGCTTAATCCCATATTTATTCTTTAAGAAGAAGGAAATCTTTCAGAGGCAGTCTGCCTCTTCAGCTCCACCTTGTACGACTCTGGTGTCTGTGGGGTCCTCAGTGGATCCTTGAGGAGCTAACTGCTAGTTCTGGGCAGGTCTAATATAACTGGCTTGGTGGAGCTGTCATTCAGAAGAGTACTGACAAGTCATTTAGTTTAGATTTGTCATCACCATCATCATCATTATAACTCACACAGGGGCAGGAAGTAAGAAACCAGTAGTCAAAAATACAGCATGAAACTTCTTCACCTCAATATATATATATATATATATATATATATATATATATATATATAATATATATATTTATATATATAAATATATGTATTTATATATATAAATATATATATATATTTATCAAGGTGTTTTGGCTTACATCAACCAACTGCTAAGTATATTGAAATGACATCTAAGTATTAAAAAAAGGATGCCAAATATTATTTGGAGATAAAAAAACTATAATTCAAGTTTTACTTACTTTTCTAAAAAGGTAGCTGTGAATATAATTTTTAGAAATGGTTACTAGAGACTTCTGGTTTCATCTCTGAAATGTAAATGGCATGGAAATGGTCGCTCCCACCCTGACAACAAGAAAAAACTGGAAAAATTAAAAATCAATAATTTTTCTTGAACCCATCAGAAAACTGAGGTTCTAGGGCAAATGAACACCCTGAAATTGGGAGAAATAGTTACATAGAGAGAAAAATAGCTGAGATCAGCTGACCAGGAACAGGAAAAGCTAGAGTTCATAAACTGAGAAGACACTTAAATGGTAATTTTGATGAATTGCTGGAGGCTGAGAAGAAGTACTCTGAGAGTGAGAAGCTTCTTGGGGCCATTGTATTAGGGAGCTATATACGTTTGAGGGCTTTAACTCCTGGAACCTGCTAGGTTCTCATGGTGAAGAGCTAAGATCTTATGGCTCTGACAAGCAGAGAGGAAGAATAATTATTGCAAAATACAACCAGAGCTTTCTTCATAACAAAGGCATACTCTCCAAGGAAAAGACTTTTTTCAGAACCTTATCCCCCATGGAAAGGGCATTCCTCCCACTCCATCCCCTACCAGCCCTCCTGTCTCACCAAAGGAGGAATGCAACATAGTCAAGAAATAGTTAATGGAACGTTGTCATGAACTCTACTTCCTCAAGGAAATAGATCGGGAATGCTGCAGCTAAGGAAGTGGCAAAGTGCATACAGGCGGTAGGGTTCTACTACAACAATAGCAGCAACTTGTGAAGGTCAGAGTCCAGAGACACAGTCCACTAAAAGACTGAGATTTAATTGGAAGCTTAGAGAACATTCCCCTTTCCCATACTTTACCACCATATCAGTGTAAAATTACATTGGGTTACAGTTGAAGAGCTGTAAAATAGACTCTCTTTGAATGGAAATACTTAGAGAAGTTAATGGAGGAGACCAATACAAAGATTCTAGAAGAATGTGAAGCTTCTGCCACCCATGGCTACAGCCAACATCAGATGTATTCCAACTCTTCATCGGATTAACAGAAAACCTCACATTAAAGGCTTATTTAATAATTTCTTACTACCTGGAACAACATGTTTGACTTTCAACAAATAATTACAAGCCATGCCAAAAAGCAAGAAAAAAAACATTCTAAAGACAGAAAGTAACTATTAGAACCAGACTGACCTATAAAACAAAGATTTGAATTATTAGACAGGGAATTTAAAATAATTATGATTAATATGTTAAAGACTCTAATAGAAAAGGTAGACAACATGTAAGAACAGATAGGCAATATAAACAGGGATGGAGGATCAAAGTACAAAAAGAAAATTCTAGAAATAAAAAAACCTGTAACAAAAATAGAAAATGCCTTTGACAGGCTTATCAGCAGACTTCACATGGCTAATGAAAGGGTCAGTAAGTTTCAAGATGGAACAAATATGTTTCTTTGCTCTGTCAGCTGAGGTGGCATCCAAGCAATAACACCCCAGTAGCAACAGGCATACTAGCACTTACATTTTGGTTTCTAACACCATGTCCCAGTAAAAGGAACAGGGGCTCCTTGAAAAAATGTCTGACTATAGAACTGGGGCAAGAAACATGAAAAATAAACCTAGAACATCCTTCTGTGTGTCAGGAAGTAAAGAAGTGCTCATACACACACACACACACATACACACACACACACACACACACACACACACACACAGTATGTCACAGAGACAAAACGGCCAGCTGAAAGACCTCACAAAGGCCAAAACTGGAATAATTTGAGCAAGAAAACAAAAGTAGTTTTGGATTATAACCCAAAGTATAGAATAAATATCTGTGAGTTAATACTGATATAAATAAGTGACTAAATAGATAAACAAAAAAAAGAAAAGACAAGGGGCACATAGGTGGCTCAGTTGGTGGAGCACTGACTGTCAGTTTCATCTCAGGTCATGATTATGGGTTGGAGCCCCCCATCTGTACTGGCAGCACAGAGCCTGCTTGGGATTCTCTCACGCGCGTGCTTTCTCTTTGCCCTACTCCTGCTTGCACTGTCTCTGTCTTGTCTCTATCAAAATAAGTTAAAAAAACTAAAAACAACAACAACAACAACACACAAATCTCCCATTCAGAAGAATTCCAAATTATTTATGTAGATATTCCACTCTCATAGAGGTGGAGCACAACTCCCCCCTTCCTTCCAAAGGCTACAGAAAGCGGGGAGAAGAGGGTAAGTTTAGAGTGGTAAAATCCAACAAACACTACAATAGACAGGAGGTCAAGGTGAATGTTGACAGTGAAGTCATGTTGATAGTATGCATCAACACCATGGGATGTGAATGGGACTTAACCTCTGTGCTCTTACTCCCCAGAATCCATAGTCCCAGTCTAATCATGAGAAAAACATCAAACTCCAAAGAAGGGATGTTCTAGAAAATACCTGATCAGTACTCCTCAAAACTGTCAACATCGTTAAAAACAAGGCAAATCTGAGACCCACAGCCAAGAGGAGCCTAAGGAGACATGAAGAATGACTGTAATGTGGCATACTAGAAAGATCCTGGAACAGGAAAAGGACCTTACGTATAAACTAAGGAAATCTGAATAAAGTATGGATTTTGGTAATATTATTTCAATGGCCATTCATTAACGGTAACAAATGTACCATAGTAATATAATATTTTTAACAACAAGGAAAACTGAGTGTGAAGTATATGGGGAGCTTTGTACAGATTACTGTTATAATTTTTCTGTAAATCTAAAACTTCTCTAAAATAAAGTTTATTTTTTTAAAATTACTATTGGAGTTAAAATTTGTCAGCCTTTAATGTTTTAAAAGGACATAAGTAGCTCCTTGTCATTGAATAAAAATTATAGAATAATTATAGGCAAAAAGAAAATAACCATTAAAATTCCAATACTCAAACTAACCACTTAATATTTGGGGGTATGGCCTTTTACATTTATATGCGTATGTTCCCCAAATTAGGACCATACTGTATGTACCACTTTGAACCTACTTCTTTCATATAAAAATATATTATGAATATCAATCCATTATAAAAATAGACATCTTTATTATAATATTTAAATGTGATAAAGTCTTCCATTGTACTTTTGTAATAGAATTCATGTAACCGATCCCCCTATTGAAGGATATTTAAATTTTAGATTTTCGGGGCGCCTGGGTGGTGCAGTCGGTTAAGCATCCGACTTCAGCCAGGTCACGA
This sequence comes from Leopardus geoffroyi, assembly GCF_018350155.1. NCBI lineage: Eukaryota > Metazoa > Chordata > Mammalia > Carnivora > Felidae > Leopardus > Leopardus geoffroyi. Next base: position 141,185,619 of record NC_059328.1, read on the forward strand.
TCTCGCGGTCCGGGAGTTCGAGCCCCGCGTCGGGCTCTGGGCTGATGGCTCAGGGCCTGGAGCCTGTTTCCGATTCTGTGTCTCCCTCTCTCTCTGCCCCTCCCCCGTTCATGCTCTGTCTCTCTCTGTCCCAAAAATAAATAAACGTTGAAAAAAAAAAATTAAATTTTAGATTTTCTCCTCCAAACTCTTTGTAGGCATATTAATGAATTTTCATAGTTTAAAATCCTGCAAGTAGATTTGTTCAGTTAAAGGGTATGTTTTTCTAAAGGTTTTAATATGTATTGATAAATTTCCCTACAGAATGGCTATGCAATTTTATACACTTTCCAGCATTATAAGAGCATGGTCTTTTTTTATACTCTCCTCAAAATTTAGGATTATGTTCTTAAAGTTAAAAAAAATCTTTGCCATTGTAAAAGGAAAAAAACTAGTTACCTCCTTGTTATTTTAATTTGCATTTCTTTCCCACTGGTCATTTGTTTTGTTAATAATCTCTTTATACCCTTTGTCCATTTCTATTATTATTTATGTCTTTCATTTGATTTGAAAGAATTCTCTTTATATTAATAAGAGTAACACTTTGTTGTAATTGTGTTATAACACAAAATATCCAATGCTTTTTCAGTTTGATTTAAAACTTGTTTCTTTTTTGCTTTGATTTCTTTGTTTTCTTTTTTGTTTTCCCTCCTTCCTTCCTTCCTTCCTTTCTGTATTAAAGTCAGTTATATCAAGCAGTTGCTTTACGGTTATATTTTAGAATTCATGCTTATAAAGCCTCCCTGATACAAAGAATATAAATACTCACTTAAATATTGTTTTTACATTTAATTTTTTTTAATGTTTATTTACTTTTGAGAGAAAGAGAGAGAGAGAGACAGAGGCATGAGCAGGGGAGGGGGAGAGAGAGGAAGACAGATTCCGAAGCAGGCTCCAGGCTCTGAGCTGTCAGCACACAGGCCGACATGGGGCTGGAAGTCACAACTGTGAGATCATGACCTGAGCTGAAGTCAGAAGCTTAACCGACTGAGCCACCCAGGTGCCACTGTTTTTACATTTAAACCTCCAGCCAATTTATATTTTGTGTTGTGATGTAACTTATTGGATAGAATTTATTTTTTTCCAAGAAACTATTAACCAACAGCCCTGACACTCTATTCAATAATAGATCCCTTTCCTACTGATTTAAAGTTCCACTGTTGTCATACTTTAAATGCTTTTATGTATTTGTTTCTGTGTCTTGGTCTTTTAATGTATTCCTTTAATTTCAATGCCTGTTACAGTACATGGAACGATTCTAATTTGTTGTTTTTATTTTGATGACTAAATTGATAACATCCTGGATTTTTTTGTTTCTTAGCAAAGCCCAATAATCTTGAGAATGTACAGACTGCAGGAAGTCTTTTCTTCTTTGACCACCTCCTGAGAAGAAGGGGGGGGGGGTTGTGGAATTCACTGATCTGAGTAGAGGCTTCAGTGTCAAATGCTCTGGCTTTGCCTTTGTGTAAGAGAAGACCATTTCATGACTAAAGATTGCCTCTATGTTAATTCCACTTAAAAAGCCAAGAAATTTGGTGACCTGTATGTCCAGACGTTAACACATGTTCAGTGCAGTTCGTTTTCCTGTGTTAGGTTGTAGGCTTAACACTGAAAAGGTCAGGAAGGATTAGTCTCCCACCAATCTGTCCCCATCCCATTGCAGTAGCACAGGATAACCCCACAAAACTGGTCAAAAGCTTTCACACTCCTTCAAATGAATACCACTCTTCCTTGAAATATCTTTCTTCTCTGCTGTTAAAGCAAAGTTCTCTGGGTAGGAAAATACTTTTTATGAGAAACCTCTGCTACCTTTGAACATTTCTGAGAACTCTGTTGCTACCATCAAAGAGAAAACTTGAATGTTAATAGAATTTCTTTCTTTGGGGTTGAATCACTAGTTAGTGTTCTATTAGTGGGTTTACTTAATAAGATTTTTTCAATGCCAGAGATTTCAAAAATTAAGCGGTCCAAAGTGACTCATTGGCTCCATGATAAGGAGCCAATTTCACCCCTGGGCGAAATTTGTTCTGTTTTTTTAAACTTACCTTTCTGTTTGCCATGTTTCCTAGGAAAGCAGCATTTTATATTTGAGTTTGATGATTCTACTCACTGATATTTATATGTTTCCTCTATATGTAACATGACTTAGTGGCTAAGAGCATGGACTCCAAAGCCAGATTGCCTGGATTCAAATTCTGGATCCACTACCAATAAGAATAATTATGTAATTATTATATAAAATAATTATGGGAGATAGGGGAAAAGGATCACAATGATTTTTCAGCCTCATATTATTGTCTTAAAGACAATAAACCAAGGATTATTTAATTAACTAAGAGATGTACTTTCATTTATAACAGATTGGCTGCTCTCAAACTTTGGGTCTCAGGACACTTTACATTTTAATAAATTATGGCAGAGACAAAAAACTTTGTGGATATTTATCATATTATAAATTTAAAGTGTGAAAATTTTAAAATATCTACTAGTTCATGCAAAATAATAATAATCAGAGGAAACAAGAACAAAGAGCTGGTTACATGTTAATAAAATAACATTAAAAAACCTATATTTTTCCAAACAAAAAAAGTAAGTGAGAAGAATGGCATTGCTTACGTTCTCATACTTTAATTTTGGGCCAAATAGAGCAATGATATCCATACCATCTTCTGTATTTAACCTGTTCCCATGTATTGTTTGTTTCAAGTGTGTAAAGAAAATTTGTCATCATACACATTTATAACTGGGAAAGGGAAGTCTTTAACAGCATTTTCTGACAATTGTGGATATTCTCCTTTGTTTATACACCAAAACTCTGCAGGAGCTTGTTTTGTTTTTTTAATTTTTTAAATATTTATTTATTTTTGAGAGAGAGACAGAGACACAGAGAGAGACAAAGCACAAGTGCGGGGAGGGGCAGAGAGAGAGGGAGACACAGAATCCAAAGCAGGCTCCAGGCTCTGACCCGTCAGTACAGAGTCCAATGCTGGGCTCAAACTCACAAACCCACAAGATCATGACCTGAGCCAAAGTCAGATGCCCAACTGACTGAGCCACCCAGGTGCCTCTGCAAGGGGTTGTTTTTAAAGGTGAGTTGCAATGTGAACTTTGAAACTACATCAGTGAACTTTTTGTACTCCATTTAGTTAAAGTGCACTGGTATATTTGCAGCTTACGTGGATTATTCACCTACGCATAGTTTGTAACAAGATGAATTGTCATTTGGAAAGTATTGGGTCATTGAATTATGTGCATATCCCAAATGCTAACACATTTTTATATGATATCAAAAAATTACATCTTTTAATATCACCATTGATCTTATCAGGAAAGCCTTTAAATATCAGGAAGCTCCCAAGTTCACAGGTGCAGATGCAATTTTTCAAAAATTCTAATCTTAGCTTGAAAGCTCTAAATTTTTTCTTTAAGTTTTTATTTAAATTCCAGTTAGTTAACATACAGTGTAATATTAGTTTCAGATGTGCAATATAGTTTTTCAACACTTCCATACAACACCCAGTGCTCATCACAAGTGTGCTCCTTAATTCCCATCATCTGTTTAACCCATCCCCCACCCGCCTCCCCTCTGGTAAACCCGCAGTTTGTTCTCTATACTTAAGAGTGTGTTTCTTTGTTTGCCTTTCTTTCTCTCTCTCTTTCTTCCTTTTGCTCATTTGTTTTTGTTTCCTAAATTCCACATGTATGAAGTAATATAGTATTTGTCTTTCTCTGACTTATACTGCTGAGCATAATTCTCTCTAGCTTCATCCATTTCATTGCAAATGGCAATATTTTATTATTTTTTATGGTGGAGCAATATTCCATTGTATATATATACACCAGATCTTCTTTGTCCATTCATCAATCAAGGAAATATGGGCTGTTTCCATAATTTGGCTATTGCAGATAGTGCTACTATAAACATTAGGGTGTACATATCCCTTTGAATTAGTATTTTTGTATTCTTTGGGTAAATACCTAGTAATGCAGTTGCTGTATCATAGGGTAGTTTTATTTTTAACTTTCTGAGGAACTTCCATACTGTTTTGCACAGTGGCTGTACCAGTTTGCATTCCTACCAACAGTGCAAGAGGGTTCCTTTTTCTCCACATCCTTGCCAAACCTGTTGTTTCTTGTTGACTTTAGCCATTCTGACATTTTTGAGGTGATACCTCATTGTAGTTTTGATTTACATTTCCCTGATGATCAGTGATGTTGAGCATCTTTTCATGTGGCTGCTGGCCCTCTGTATATGTTCTTTGGAAAAATGTCTATTCATGTCTTCTGTCCATTTTTAAATTGGATTATTCATTTTTGGGGTGTCAAGTTTTATAATTTCTCTACAGATTTTGGATACCAGCCCTTTATCAGATATGTCATTTGCAAATATCTTCTCCCATTCTCTAGATAGCCTTTTAGTTTTATTGACTGTTTCCTTCACTGTGCAGAAACTTTTTGTTTTGATGAAGTTCCAATAGTTTATTTTGCTTTTGTTCCCCTTGCCTCAGGAGACATATCTAGAAAGAAGTTGCTATGGCCTATATCAAAGAAGTTATTTCCTGTGTTCTCTTCTAGGATTTTAATGGTTGCAGGTCTCACATTTAGGTCTTTCATCCATTTTGAATTTATTTTTGTGTATGGTGTAAGAAAGTGGTCCAGTTTCATTCTTTTGCATGTGGCTGTCCAGTTTTGCCAACACCATTTGTAGAAGAGACTTTTTCCCATTGGATACTCTTTCCTGCTTTGTCAAAGATTAATTGACCATACAGTTGTGGGTTCCTTTCTGGGTTTTCTATTCTGTTCTATTGATCCATGTATCTACTTTTGTGCCAATACCATTACTGTTTTGATAACTACAGCTTTATAACGTAACTTGAAGTCCAGAATTGTGATGCGTCCAGCTTTGCTTATCTTTTGAAAGCTCTAATTTTATCAAGCCAACAAATATTATTAGCTCTTTTTTTCTTGAACAATTATGCTTGCTTTGTTTATAGTTGAGAAAATCCCTGTGAAATATTCAAGTCAGAATAACAACAGTTTATTCCTCTTTTTTTCAAATCAAGTGACATTTCATGAAAAAAAGTTAGCTAGTCCAATTGACAGTACAAAATACTGCCTAAGTGTGCTTCCTTAAGACTACGATGGCATTTCTCTAGGCAGTAGAAGTGCACATTTTGTCACAAAGGATGTTAAGAAGACAGGTACTCAAAGGTTGAAATTTAATACGACTCTTATTGTTATATCAAGGACATCTTACAGAAACTGTTAATTTTTTAAATGTGTGACTATCTAGTAATCAAGGATTTCACAGAGACTATTACAGTTTCGTGCTATCAATGTTACCTACCGCTGCTTTTGTATCATTAATGCGATAGAGTGAAAAAGGCAAATAATATGTCATTACTACTGTAAAAGTAGTTTTGACTTTGTGGGCCCTTGAAAAAGGCTATTTCTGCAAAAGTCCATGGACCACAGTTTGAGACTTGTTGACTTAGATGTCAGAGTGTAGGTCCAGTAAAGTAACAAATGATTTCTGTGGGGTAGAAAACACAACCCCAAAGTAACGGGTTTATTGTTTTCTAAGTCATAAACTAGTTTGTCTCTAATTTCGCAAGCTTATGTCAACTGAGTAACTATAAAACCTGCTTATCAGATTCTTTTTTGAATCCACTGAACCATTTTGCCAGATTCCTCATTAATGAATTAAATACATCATTTATATGTTCTCACCATATATTTGAGAGTCATTTTTTACCTCTGAAAAATTATGCTTTATGCCACTTACTATCTGATGTTGAGTGAGTTACGTAAATTCTCTGCGCCTTATCTATAAATAGAAATATTAACAGTTACTATAGAGTTATTACAACAATCAAGTGATTTAATACATTGGCTACATACATACCGTGCCTGGCACAGTATGAATGGCTTGCCTAAATGTTACTGAAAAAGAAATTTTCCTGAATAAACTTTTTTTTAAATAGAGATGTGCGCCCCCTCCCCGAAAAATCAAATTTTGATATGACTATTTGAAAGCATGAAAACAGTTCAGATGTTTAGGCAAATGTCCAAAATGAACCTAACATTCCAAAAGACCTTAGCCATCTTGCACCTTCCTTCAGTATAGAAAGTGAGGTAAAGCCAAGGGACCCCACAACCTCCATATATGGTGAATTTCCCCCCAGGGCAAATGCTGTATAAAATGAGCCCCAGATCTAGCTGAGGTGAGTCAGTGGGGTTTTGTTTTTAGACAGCTCTCCTCTGCAAGTCCTGTTTTGCTCCTGTTGACTCAGATATTTGCCGGTTATTGGGTAAGTGCAAAACATCTGACCACGACAGAAATAAACTTTAGTGGAGTCATGCAGACCCAGCCAGAGTTTAGCCAATAGTGCAGTGAAAATGAGATCTGAAGAGCATTATCCAAGCCACTCCTGAGCCCAGACTTCAATGTTTACTTGTATTGATGTTCATAAAAATGGTTGAAGTGTGAACCAGGGACAAACTACTATTTTAAAGCTGACAAGAGTATTTTTCCTATTGCATGAAGTAGAGTAAAGTTAGAGAATTGAAAATGGTTAATGCAGGAGAAATAACATTTTGCATCCTGTTGTTGAAATAAAACTTGGCATGTGGTAGATCTTTCCTTCTTTCCTAGAGGCACTACATTAGCCAGTCTTTGTAGCCATGCAGATGCAAAGTCCAAATCCAAAAGCACTGAAGACTGAGATGTCTTGGTGCAAACTGCTGTCTTGGTCTCTGCTGAGAGGAGTATAAATGTGTCCAGTTCTGTCTCTTCCTAAGGCCTGTGATGAGGCGGGACATCTGCCCTTGTTAAAAGAGAGGACCAGAAAACAGTCTCATTTTCTTACCACAAAAAAAAAAAAAAAAAACAAAAAACAAAAAACCCAAAAAACAAGTAGATAATTCTACCTTTAACATGGTCGATTTTGTTTTCACTGATAGCTTAGAAAAGTTTCTGTTTCATGACTCCACGTTGGTAATGCTGTGTTTTTCAGATTGTCAAATGGGAGAAAATCTCTTCACTGTTAGTCTCTTGGACAAGTGGAAAGATTTCAAGATTTCACAACTTTCTTTTACAGTAACTAACCATAAATACTATTTGCATTGGTAATATTCATTAACCAGTTTGTCACCAATGTCCTCATTTTTGTGGAATGATAAGTATTATGTTTTTTGATATCTTTTTTGTCAGATACATAATATGAAGCTTTAAAAAAATGTGTTCATATGGCTCCCTCTTCCTCACCAATGGAATTACCAAAAAATTCAAGGACTTCTTTAAATCTTCCTTTCAAACTTTATTATTTCCTCTTAAGAAGTGACTGCTTTTGGTATGATTTGAAAAAAAAGGTTTTGTTGCAGCTTACTTTTTGAAGTCAAAACAATTTCTATTGATTTTATTGCTCCTATGTATTGCTTTTATTTCATTTTAACTTTTTTCTCTGAATGATCTCTAATTTCTTTGAAATATGAATTGAAAGGTAAAGAAATAAGTGACCCTTCATATGTGTCTGAATAAAGATTCTCTTGTTTTATTGAAATGCTGCAAACTTTCTTTCCAAATGTCTTTATTTGATGTAACTAGGTGTGAGCAACTTTGTGAATCTCGTTTATATCCAGATGACAGAGTCCTTAAAATTTTGACATAGGATATTGTAAGCCTTACGCAACTTGGCAACAGGCAGACTTTCCTCTTTTGCTAAGACTTGGTATGGAAAAACCAAGTTGGAATGCATGTCAAAAGTATTCCATATATAAAAACTTAACTTTAAATGGATTAAAAATACTTAAATGTAAGACCTCAAACCATAAAACTCCTGGAAGAAAACATGGAGAAAAAGCTCATGACATTGCTCTTGGTCATGATTTTTGGATATGACACCAAAAGCATAAGCAACCAAAACAAAAATATAGAATTAGGTCTAAAAAGCTTGTGCACACCAAAGGTAACAATGAGTAAAAAGACAACTTACGGAATGGAAGAAAATATTTGCAAATCATATCCCTGATGAGGGTATATACAAATCTAAAATATATAAGGAATATATCATACAACTCAATAGCAAAAATATAAAAATAATAGTTTTAAAATGGACAGAGGGTCTGAATAGATATTTTTCAAAGGAGACATATAAACAGCTAACATTTATATGAAAAGGCGTACAACATCACTAGATATTAAGGAAGTGCAAATCAAAATCGCAATGAGATATCATCTCATACCTGTTGGAACGGCTGTTGTCAAAAACAGCCATCTAAAAGAAAGGTAACGTGTTGGGGCGGGTGTAGAGGAAACAGAATCCTTGTGTACTATTGATGGGAATATAAAATGGCACAACCATTATGGAAAACATTAGGGAAGTTCCTCAAGAAATTAAAAATAGAACTCCCATATGATCCAGAAATCTCTATGTAGATTACCATGTAAAAGTGAATCTGACACACTTTTCCACCGTATTCAAAGATGAGTGTTTGCTAGAGAAATATCCACAGAAAATAGCTCTAACCATGCCATGTCCATTTGTGGGAATAGAATTAAAGTAGAAATAAAGTGACATGCATAGTTTCTGCTCCTTTCTCTTTGTTTTCCTGGAGCATGAAAGGAAGTAAGGCCTCTTCCATGGTTTCAGACTCTAGAGAAACTTTTATATAATCACTAATTCTGACAGTTTTCCATGAACCTCTGAGAAAAACACAGGAAAAAGCTTCAGAGTAGGTCCTTGGGGATACTGAACTTGGACAGACGCCTGAGACTTTGTGTGACTCAGTGGAGACACATGTGGCTCATTTATCCACAGAATTGCTTCTTTCTCCTGTGCTCTCTTACATGTCAACTTCAGAGAGTTCCTTCCACAATGTTCCACAAGCCTTTGACAAAGTCCCGAAAATCAGGCAGAAGTGTCCCTGGGAGACAGATGGCACCACGCTCCTCATACTTCAGTAGAGAGACTATCTTCAGATTCTCTTTGGGCAAAGACAACCAAGAAGATGAGTACTTGGGAGCTGCAGTAATACAACACATTTCCTTATGTAAAACATCTGTCTTAGGGACTTAAATTAAATTTCCTCTTTTATTATTCATTCATAATGAACCTAGGAGATTTTAATGAGATCTGTTTCGCATCTGCTAAAATCACATCCATTGATAACATTCTTATTTCTTTGTACCAAAAAGCACCCCAAAAATAACTGCATGGTTTCATCAAGAGCTCCTTTGGATTTACCACCCTTTGTTACTCTGGATTTCTGGATTCAGATAGCTTGCTCGGTTTTCACATTTGACAAGCTTCCTGTCTCCGTTTCACTGATGCTTCCACATCTGTTTCTCACTTTGTTCCAGAAACAGATGTGGCCATCCCCAAAATCGACTTGCTAAATACAATTTACAATATCCATGTTCGCATGGATATAATCTTTGAGGTCTGTAAATCTTTGTGAAATCTTTATGAAATAATATTTTTCATCCCGATGCTTGTCTTGTAAACACTTTTTGGGGATTTTGTTTGTTTGTTTCTTACATACAGAAAGGACTTTAAAAAAACATTGGGTCCATTAATACAATAGAGGTACTCAAGGTGAGGAACTGTGTGTCTTCAATGTTAACAGCAGAATCATGTCTGGAATCAGAAAGGCTGGGTTTGGAGACAGAACAGAAAGTGGAATAGGAGAAAAGATAAAGGGAGCTGATCCAGCTGTAAGTCAGCCCAAAAGAGGGACAACTAGTCCAAATATGGATTATCTCAATTGCAGGTGCTGCTGTCAGGGTACAGATAGTAAATACTCAAAATCTGTAATGTGCTTGGCTCTCTTGCCTGCTTAACCTTCTTTTAGTGCAAAGGTAGGGTTTTGGCCACTGGTCTATGGTTAAGGGTTCTAGACCCAGAAAGGCCAGGCCAGGGCAGAGCAGGACCTGAAGCTCCAGAAGGAAGATAATCAGATTAGATACACAACACAGGGAATAGGGAAACAGCACAGTTCTAAAACATGGTGCACAGAATTGGGGGAAAAGAAAGACAGAATGGTGGTGGGAGGCATAGAAATGGCCATATATTATTAGAATCAAACTATAGAATCAGACTACGCAGCCTGGCTGTTAATACTGATTTCTTACTGACCCCTTTTTTACATCTGTAGGGACAAGTTCACATAAAAGGAAGAATCAATCTTTTCTCAAAATTCTCTAATAAATATATTACCATGGAAAATTAAAATGCTTGAGGAGGGGTGCCTGGGTGGCTCAGTCAGTTGAGCGCCTGACTCTTGGTTTTGGCTCAAGTCACGATCTCGCAGTTTCCTGGGTTCCAGCCCTGCATCAGGTCCTGTGCTAGCAGTGCAGAGCCTGCTTGGGATTCTCTCTCTCCATCTCTCTCTGCCTCCTTCACTTGCACTGTCTCTGTCTCTCTCAAAATAAATAAACTTTAAAAATAAATAAATAGAATACAACGCTTGATGAGTTTCATGCTCTGCTCTTGTCGCCTCCCCTCCTTTCACTAATATTGGCTTTTGCACTAGAGCTCATTGGCTCCCATTCCCAGGACAACTTGCCAGTTGAGAATCAATGCACAGGGTAGAGCAAGGGCAAGTACAAAGCAAGCAAGAAAGAATCAGTCCTACAACACTGTCTCTTCACTCCCACCAACCACAACCCAAAGTGGTTCCTGCTGTTCTGCAGGGAGAGAGAGCTTCCTCCCTCCTCCCTGCCCCTCTCCCCTCTCCGCATCTGGGATCTCATATCAGCCAAGGAGGTATGGAAATGGAACGTAAGACGTGCTGAGTCACTTCCCAGAGGAAAATGGAAACTATAACCCACAACTAGAGCGAATTACCTTTTTCCAATTGTCAGAGGGGAACTGAGATTATCAAATAAGAATGACACACCTCTGGGGAGGTTTTTTGTTTTTTGTTTTTTTTTTTTTTGCATCGTTGTGCACCAGATTTTACTTTGTGTATACTAGAGTGAGTGCCTGCACCCCTCTTGGCTTCTGTGCCATTTCTACACGTTTACAACTGCCATGGATCCACGCCTAGACCATGCGATGCATGTTAACACCTACCCTGGGTGTGTGAGCTCAGAGCAGCTGTCCAGCATGTGTTTCTGATGGTCTGGAGTGTGTTCTCATCAGAGCATGTCCACAGGAGTCTAGTAAAATACTTCACCCTGTCTTTCCCTTTAGTTCCTGCCTACACATGCACGTGGAAGTTGTGAGCTGAGTGTGTGAAACAGGAGGGGTAAAATGAGATCTGTCTCTTGAGTTAATGCAGGAGGTTCTCAGTTGGAAGTTCTCAATTGGGGGAGATGTGAAGGGAAATTTCTAGTCTTCAGATGGAGCCATGAGTCTGAAGCCTACTGAATCCTGTTCTTCTGGGTATAATGGAATGTCTTCAATAGTCTAATCTCCGTTTGACCTGCAATTATTGCCAAAACCAAAAAAGTATTGAGGATTTGGTCACTATTTTCCTTCCTTCCTTCCTTCCTTCCTTCCTTCCTCCCTTCCTTCCAGAGGCTGGGTTATGCAGCTATAAATACAAAACTCATTCCATGTAAGGATACTTGAGAAATTCACTTATTACATGTTGTTTAGTAACAATATCTCTAAATAACTAAGGATAATTTGCCACGTGGTTTTTTAATTGAACAAATAATTCATGAACATTTCAAAGCTTTTAAACGGTGCAGAATGGGATTCAGCAAAAATCATACTGCCCAACCCTGAACCTCTGTTTCAGTTTCTCAAGTAACTTCTTTGGGACAATCACTGTTATAAGTTCCTTCTGCAAGCACAGTGTATTTGCATGTGTGTGTTTGTGTTTGTGTGTGTATGCGTATATACAGACCTACAATCTCTTTTCTTTTTTTATGCATTTAAGCTACACACATTCTTCTGCTCCTTTTTCCCTCTTTGGCAATTATTCCATATCGGTATATAATAGATCCATCTAATTTATTTAAATATACATGATATTCCATTATATGAATGAGCTAGAAGTCATTTGCTTCACATATTTAAATTGAAATATTGCTTTCCATTTTCGTTTGTTTGATTGGCTCTTTGATGTTTTTGTTAGTTTGCTCTAAAGTAAAACGTTACAAGTATCCTCGTATTACTTCTTAAAAACGTGTGTAGATTTCCAGCACAAAGGATATGTGAATATTTAATTTAATTTAATAAATATTAACAAATTGTCCTTCAAAGAGATCATGAAAATTCTACTTCCAGCAACAATGTTTCCATTTCCCAGTAGTCTTATCAACTTACATAGTTACATAAGGCTTTCACCTCTACCAAACTGACAGGTTCCCAAATTTTATTTGTCATTTTATTTCACATTTTCTTAATTATGAGTCTGGTTGAACTTTTTTTTCATCTATTTAAAAGTCCTTTGGGCAATGAAATAACTATTTATGCTCCTAGCCAACTCTTCTGTTTAGTTGTTGGCCTTTTAATATTATTATTTAGTGGAATTTAACAAAGATTAAGAAAACTAATCTTTTATCATATGTGTTACAAATAATTTTCCTAGTTTGTCTTTTGACTTTATTAAATATGTTCCCACTCATAGTGCTTAATTTTGCCAATCTATATTACTATTGGTTCTGGTTTGTGACATACCTTGAGGGGTGTTTTTCCTACTCTAAAATTACATATTTAAAATTTTTTCCCTATATTTTATTCTTTATTTTTATAAATCATTTAATCATGCTCAACTTTTTATCCCTATAGCCTGATTTGGGAATCAAGAAATTAGGAAATGATACAATTTTCCTTCAAGGGTTACCTGTTTATTGAATATCTCTTTTTTCCCCTCACAAATTGGAAATATTTCCTTCATTATATTAAATTTTTATGTGTTTTGTGGTTTCTATTTTCTTCCACTGATCTCCTAGTTTACTCATTGATCATTGCAAACTATTTTAACTGTTCCAACATTATAATATATTTTAATTTTGGTAGACTTACTTCCCTTCATTATTTTACTTTTTTCACAGGATTTTCTAGTTATTGGTGAAGGTTTATTTTGTGAAGTATAAACTTGAGATTCATATTTCCTAGTATGCAAAAGATAATCTAGTAAAGTTTAAAGTAAGATTCTATTAGGGGTGCCTGGGTGGCTCAGTTGATTAAGCGTCTGACTTTGGCTCAGGTCACGATCTCACGTTCCGTGGGTTCAAGCCCCGTGTCATGCTCTGTGCTGACATCTCAGAGCCTGAAGCCTGCTTCAGATCCTGTGTCTGGCCTTTCCCTGCTCGTACTCTGTGTCTCCTCTCTCAAAAATAAATAAATATTTAAAAAGTAAAATAAAATAAGATTCCATTAAACATGTATATTATTTCAGGGAAACTTACATGTGTATGATAACATTTTTTAATGTTTATTGATTATTATTGGGAGACAGAGAGAGACAGAGCACGAGCAGGGGGTGGGGGGCAGAGAGAGAGGGAGACACAGAATCGGAAGCAGGATCCAGGCTCTGAGCTGTTAGCACAGAGCCTGACTGGGGGCTGGAACTCACAAACTGTGAGATCATGACCTGAGCTGAAGTTGGACGCCTAACCGACTGAGCCACCCAGGTGCCCCTGTTCATAATAACATTTTAAAAAGCTGAGCTACCCAGACAATGTCATTCTCTTTATTAAAATTTTCTTAAGTCTCATAGTTGCTATTATTGCCTTTTTTTTTAAGATGACACCTATTTGTTAAGTTTATTCCTAGGCATTTATTATTTTTGTGCTATTGTAAATAAAATAATTTCTCACCATTAAATTTTCAAACTAATTATTTTTATTATACAGAAAAATTATGACTAAACCTTTATTAAATTTGTAAAAATCCATGCACTTAGCATTTTATTATGTGCCACAGTTTTTCATTATTTCTCTTGTCTTTGCAAGTGTACTATCACATCAGCTACAGACAATGATTTTTTTCTCTTCTTTAACTTGTTTACACTACTTCCTTTTTTTCTCTTTATAGATTGTGTTTGCTAGTATTTCCAGAACAAGTTTACATAAAAATGGGGATAATGAACACCCTTGGCTTGTTCCTTACCTCAACTGAATTTTGTCTAGTATTTTACCATTCAGCCTGATGTTGGACTTTGTTTTGCAAACTTTTAAGGAAGTAACCAAAGTAAGCATTACATTCATATTTTTTTCAGGTTTTTTTTTAACTCAATAGTGAAAGGTAAATTTTATTAAACATCTTTTTGCAATCTATGTACATAAACTACTTCTCTTTCGTTAAAGCAATATGGGAAATATTTCACTAGATTTACTAACATTGCATTATTCTTAAATTCCTGATATGAATCCTTTCATCTCCTGCTGTGATTTGTCCTGTTCTTTCATTTGGGACATATTCCTCTGTCTCCTCATTTTTCCTAACTCTGTGTCTATTTCCATGTGTTAAGAAGGTCAGCTCTGTCTCCTGCACCTACAGGTAGTGGCCTTATGAGGAAGTGGTCCTGTAGTGCCCTGCAATGCAGTGTCCCCCGTTCTCCAGAACCTGGTGCTTCAGAGGTGTCTCCTTTGTGTGTTGTGTGCCCTGCTGTTGTGGCTGAGCTGCGTTTGCCTGCAGTCCTGTTGTCTGCAATGGTTTTCTGTGCCTAGTGTGGGCAGGGTTCAGTTTCTGTGTCGTTAGTGGGTCAGTCAGGGGCCACCCTGGGATAGAGTTGAGTCAGACCAGGGATTTTCCGGAGATGAGGTAGCACCAAACTGCAAGCTGCTTTCCCTGTGCGGTCCCCTGAGAAGCTTTCACTGGTACTCAGGGCCTGCAGTCAGACCAGATGTCACCCCCCAGCCAGCTACTGGGGTTGCAGTCAGACTGGTATGTGCTGTCATGTTCCCTCTCCCCAGGGAAGGAGTCGCTTTGAAGGTGCTGGTCCCTGTGGGGGCTGTTTGCTCCCTGCCAGCTTGTGGCACCCCTTTGGATGGGCTTTGGCAAAGGCGTATTGGAGGGGGTGGGTTTGCAGGACAACACTGCAGGCAGGGCTCAGGGTTTGTAACAGTCTGCTATAGGAGGGGAGCTGGAGCTGAAGCCAGGCTTGAGAGGGCATGTCTGCACTGGAAGACGGAGGTGGGGTGTGCTGTTAGCAAGTCAGGTAGTGAGTGCTGGTGCTGTGCTGGTTCCCAAAGGTGTCCCCATGTCGAGGCTGGTGCTTGGGGCAGGGAAGTGGTGCTGGCCGGCCCCTTTGTTCCTGGAGAATTCTCCCAAGGGCCCTTGCTCCTCCAGCACATGCTCTGAGATTAGTAAACAAATCACACACCCTCGTTTTGTTTCAAGCTGCCGCTTCTATGATGTTAATACTGCAGATTGAGGTAGAAGAGGGGTGGAGACAGAGAGACTTTTAAAAACTGACCTGCCTTTCTCCCTCTCCTTACTCACACTATTCTTAGCTCACAAAGGATATGAAATCGCTTACCTCAAATCATAGAATATTAGAACTGAAATGGAACATTCACATTACCTGCTCTAGCATTCCCGTGATGAAACAACTGAGGCCAAGAGGTTGCTGAGACCAACCCGTCTGCCAGAAGCTGTGCTTCTGTCCTGGGAGAGTGGTTTTCCAGGGAGCAGCCTTTCTTAGAGGGGCAGAGGCAGTTTCCACGGACCTGCAGTTTCTGCGGTTTATAGGCCCTCTTTAAGAAAAAGAGTATCTTAATTTGCAAATATAACAAAACCAAGGCCTTTGTGCATACATAGCTAAAGACTCTCAGTAAGCCTTGGAAAGGACCTGTGTGTGTGCACGGGAGGTCCCCCTAGCTCTGCCCTTTATTTCTTTGAACATGGGTTTGATTCTTGTTAGGCTAGTGCCTGAGTGACGATATCAGGAATTTCTGTTTTGAGGTTCTTCTTCTATCAGGTCAGGGCTTGGTGTTCTAATTATCCTTTGGAAATTCTTTTGAGCATAATTGAAATTAGATTTTTTTAATTTCAGGTGTTTTCAGATAATTTTCAGAAGTCCTAACCCAGAGGCAAAACTTCCTTGAAAGAAGCTCTGTGTATTCATGCCACTCAAGGTCATGACCTCCTCAAGTTATTTTATTTAGAACTCTTGAGTGTAACTTCAAGACAGACAGGGTTACCTGAATAAATAACACTAGATCCCGTTAGTACTTCCTTTTACTCCATAATACCATCTGCAGTGAATTTATCTTCCACTGTCACACAGAGTGTTATATGAGTCATCAAACATCAGAAAAATAGGCTCCTGGCTTCTGTGCAGAGGAGATAGCTTTAAACCCTGAGGTAAGCTCTCTCCTCTTCCGTAGGAGAGAAATGAATGGACACACAGGAGGAATGATTAATCCCCATCAATTTATTCTCAGGAGAGCCTGAGAAATAACTGAGGTCCCGTTCATATTAATTAATGCCTGAGTTACAGTTGCTGGACATATTCTCCCTGTCTTCCCTCAAAACCTCTCTCAATTATTGCTGGAAATCCCCAGGATGATGGCATTGAACCTGAGCTAAGAAACAAGTCCACTTGTGTTTTTCCACCTCACCAAGGTCCCTCACCACTGCTTCTGTGTCAGTGACTTCCATAGGAACACTACATCACTCCATTAAGACCAGCCTCCTCTGATGCCTGTTCTGAGCCAGAAGTACGACGTGAGGTGGGGTGACAGAGGAAAGGAGTAGGGTAGCCGTTGGGACTTTTTGAGTTGGAACTTTAGGGGAGGAAAAGGTCACCCTTGGCCCTCTTAGGGTCCCTGGCTTGGTTTGAAAATTTAAACGACAAAGACACATTCATAGGAGAAAGAGCATACAAATTTTGTTGAACTTTTACATACACAGTGGTGCCTTCATAAGATAATGAAGCTCTGAAGAAGTGATGAGAGCAAGAAGACTTTATGCTTTTCAGGCAAAGAAACAATAAATTTGGGAAGAAATGAAAAGATAGAGGGTTTGGGGCTAGAGGTAGTAAACAGTAAAGAAGTAACTAGGAAGATAAGGGTTAGTTTAATAAGATTTGTTTGTACAGAATCTTGGCCCCAAATTCCCTGTCTCCGGTGATAAGAATATCTTCTCTCCCCCTGGTACAGGGAGGGTAGCTTTCACATAGGAATTTTATGATCTGTTTCAGGAAAGACAGGCAAGAGTGGGCGGGCCCTGAGTGACCTTTCTTCTTCAGTCATTTTGTAAAAATTCAGCTTAAGATATTTTATATACCTAAATGCTATATTTTAGGATAGAATATCCTGAACCCCATCACAAGTAAAGAAAAAAACCCGTACAAAACTGCACATATAAAAAGAATGCATTAGCTCATAGAACGGAAGTGACCACAGTGTTTGGCTTCAGAAATAGCTGTGCACAAAGACTGAAAGAGTGCCGACAGGACCTTGTCTCTTCACATCCTTACCCTACTTTTCTCTCTGCAGACTTCACTCTCAATAGGTTTTTCCATATGGTGGCCCCAATAAAAGAGCTTCTCTTTACCTCTTGTTCCATCAAAAGACATATAAACATGTCTCATTGACCTGATTTGGCTTGCTTGTGAATTAATCAACATGACCAGAAGAGACAAAATTTGGATCATGTGCCCTCTCCTGCATTTGGGACTTAGATTCAAGCTACCCAAATTTCACAGATTATGAATGGAGGAGGAGAAGTTCCTTGAGATGCCTTGGCCAGAAGGTAGAATTGAGACTGGACAGGAACAAATAGTGAATGGCCACCTCAAATGCTTCTCCATACACTATCGAATGTTATCTCCAAGACTTGAGCTGTCCTATTTGTGCCAACACAGTCTTTTATGAATACCACTTCTTCAGTCTGTAGCCTAAACCCTGTTTCTCTATAAGTCCATATCCAGTTCCTAGGCCAAGAAAGGCATAGATGTTATCCTAACCAATTTCCCATTATTGCTCTCCTCTCTTCTGTTTCCTAGGCTCCCTTGCATTGCCATACACAAAACTCTTCCTTGTGCCACAAAAAAATCCTTTGTGGATATCAGCCAATGGTTATAGACATAAAAGAACATCAATAGCTTACCAATTCTGCAAACACCAATTCAGCTGAGGTTTATTTATCTGCTTCATCATCACCCCATCAACATCATCGTCGTCGTTGTCGTCGTTTTTGTTATTATTTTAGATAGTTGATTTTCCCAGCTGCACATGATGTCCTATTGCATATGAAATCAGGCATGGAGGCTTACCCAAAATATCTTGACAACATCTTGAGGAAGTGAGAAAAATTGTTTCTAAAGACACAGGTGGTATCCTTAGTAATATAAAAACAAAGCCACCATTACTGTGTGCTAACCTCGTGAATAGGAGGTTATTATATGGCTGCCTTGTGCAAGAGGAATGAATGCAAAATCATAAAAGAGGCTTAAGATATCTATCATTTGCTTTATCACCTCTGAACAAGATTTCCATTTTAATGTGGAAGCAGAAACTAAAGAAGCTTGTTGGGCTTCTTTCTGACCTTCAGAAATAGAAGGGCAGCCGTATCAGCTACTTTTGCTTTGCACCTTGCTCCTAAAATACAGTACGAGGTGTTACAGAGAGTAAGTATAAGACAGACCTAGAAGGAGAATTCTCTCCCCTCTGCATTCTCAGAGATAACATCCTGAGCCAAAGAGAATTGAGTTCAGTCAATAGGATATTTAACAAGGACTAAATTTTATTTCTCCCAAACTATATCCCATTTACTTAGGAAAAGACTTAATCCACATAGCAATCATTGCTATGATTGCTTTCATAGCAATGTCTTTCCCTCACATGGTACATGAATCAGAAACTTTATATACTGCAAACTAAAATTCTAACAGAGTAGGACTACAGAATTTAATATGCCCTTCTCATTCAATAGGCTCCATTTACCTTATGCCTCAAACAGGAACCCTCCCTCAACTGGTAGAAATTTGGAAATGCCCTTTTCAATGTGGCTATTTCATAAGAAGCAGAGAATGACCCCAATCAGTATTCTCAGCTATATCTGAATCTACCACAATTATAAAGGCATGGTCAAGTTTATTTACACATTAAAGTATTGCTAGAATTAATACAATGAATAATGAGATTATAGCATTTGATTCCTGGGCTTTTCCATTTTGGGTGTCTCTGTACGCAGACATTGATTCTTGGTCTTATTATAAAATACAACAAGTGAAGCAAAATTCTTGGCCATGTCTTCTGCTTGGTTACAAGAGGAATATCTCAAAGCCTTTTATAATCAGTTCCTTCATTTTGACATAATAACTTAATCATATTAACTTAAAGTTCTCAATCCCTTGAATGCTTTTATAATTTAATGGGGCTGAAAATATTCATGTGTAGTTTGTTCCTTCTCCTTCTCTTTCTCCTTCTCCTTCTCCTTCTCCTTCTCCTTTTCCTTCTCCTTCTCCGTCTCCTTCTTCTCCTTCTCCTTCTCTTTCTCCTTCTCCTTCTCCTTCTCCTTTTTGGTCACATTTTTTACAGATATCTGTTTAGGCAATGTAACTAGAGTCATAATCAAGTTTTCATTTGGTTGACCCAGTGCCCAAAAGTTTTAGTCCTTTGGTGAAATGCCCAAGTTAAATGGCCATTTGATTGAAATACATGGCTGAAAGCATTAGGGATTTGGCAAAGCAACAAGATTGACAGCATGACACTCTCATATACATAAAAGAGACAGACTAAAAAGATACATGTGGTTGGCTTTCCATCCAAAACAGAATTTTAGTCCCAAGTGGAAGGACGGCCAGTGCTTTCCCAGTGATAAAAGGAACCATCATCTCACTCCCCTAAGTGGAGTCATTGTTTAATATACACAGATACAACATCACCAAACACACAAACTCATATGCCAACAAAGAGGAAATGATTCAAGTTCTGGTCTGGGAAAACAATTGCACATAGTCCCTTATTTTTATTTTATTGTATTTTACCTTGGCTGATTTATACACTTTTAACACTGTAGCCAATGGGTCTTCTATGTCTTTCACAAATCCCCTGGTTAAATTGGCAACAGCTATGACATAGCTTAAATGATTTCTTTGAAACAACCAGGATAGTGTTCGTTTTTTTTTGTTGTTGTTGTTTTGTTTTTTGTTTTTCAGTTGTCTGAATGGCTGATCTCCAGGAATCAATCATATCACCATGTGGCCAACCTAACATAGTAATTATTCCAAAAAAGAAATTGTATGATAAGTTCATTAGTAACCAGTCTACAAATAACCCATCTTTTCAGACTCATTTCCAAAATGGTGGTGGTTTCTGAAAATGTTGGTATTTAAAAATCTTGTTAAGATTTATTTATTAATTCATTCTGGGTTCCTAATTAATTCACTTTAGTTTGGGGGAGTATTTTATATTGAAATTCATTGATTTCTGTGCATTCTATCAATTCTCTCCATTTACTTTCTTTGCTTTATTTTGTTATTTCTATTTGTTTGTTAAATTTACAAAGTTCGACAATGTAAAGTACTTTTACATAATTTTTATTTAATGAAGATAGAACATAAAGCTGTGAACATTTATTTTATAGACTGAATATTTTCATCTTCCCCAAATACATATACTCAATATACTATATTTAGAGATAGGCCGTGTGAGGAGATAATAATGTTTAAATGACATTAGAAGGGTAGGTCTGGAACTATAAGACAAGGAAGAGACACCAGACCTCCTTCTTGGCCATGTGAGGACACAAGGTGGCCATCGGCAAGCCAGCGACAAAGCCTTCACCAGAAACCAAATTAGCCAGCACCTTGATCTTGGACTTAACCAGCCTCTAGAACTGAGCAATAAATTTTTATATTTTAAGCCACCTAGTCTATGGTATTTTGTTATGGCAGCCCAAACTGGATAATACAACTCTTCTAAATAAGCTTTCAGCTGTCTCCTTAGATTTTTATAAGAATTGTTCTTAACTTCATTCATCAGCAAATAATTCATAATATCTGTACTATATTCCTCTTTAACATGAGAGTTATTTAGAATAGTGGTTTTAACATTTGCTGGTGGCTAAAATTATTTTTGTTAATTTAGAATTCCTTTAATTTAAACATTATTTCTATTAAAGTAATATATATATATATATATATATATATATATATATATATATGAAAGAGAAGAAATCATTGGGCATAGCTTTAGAAATCTACCACAAAGTAAACATGCTTGTGTAAGCATGACTCATGTCAAAACAGTGTCATGAGCATCGTAGAAGAAACTAGCAGGCCATTCCAAAGCACTCCTCCTCCCTCCCTCAAAGAATAATCACTATTCTGACTTCCAACACCGTAAACTAGTTTCATCTTTTTGAATATTATATAAATTGAATCACATGATATATATTTTATGTATCTGGCTTCTTTTGATTGCTATTAGTTATTGTCTATAATTTTCATTGCTTTATAGCATCCATTGCATGAATACAACAAAATATATTTATTCTGATGTTGATGAAGCATTTCTATTGTCTCATTTTTTGGAACTGTTTCAAATAATGCTGCCATGAATACTTTTGTACATGCGTTTACATGCAAGTGTGTATGAATTTCATTTGGCTACATATGTGGAAATGAGATAGTTGGGTCAACTTTCATAGGAAAAGCTAAAATGTTTTCCAAGTGGTAGTGCCACTTTGCACTCAACAAAGGATGAGATATCCCATTGTTCTTTATTCTCCCAATCACTTTTTATCTATATTCTTTTTAATTTTCATAATTTTGGAGGGTGTGTAATGATGTCTTGTGGTGGTTTTAGTTTGCATTTTCCAGAGGACTTAGTGAATTTGGACATTCTTTCAAATGTTTGTGGACTATTTGACTATCCTCTTTTGTAAAATTTTTTTTTCGATTTGTCGAAATTTGTCAATTTGATTAGCTACATTATTTGTCAATTTGGGTTAGCTACATTATTGCAATTTGTAGGAGTGTGTGTGTGTGTGTGTGTGCGCACACGGACGCATGTGTTGTAGATCACAGGTCCTTTTGTTTGCTGTTATATTCTTTGCAAATATAATCTCCCACTCTGTGACATCGTTTTAACTCCCTTAATCATGTCTTGTGATGATGAGAAGGTCTTGACCTTATTGTATTTCATTTCCTCAATATTTTCTTTATGGTTTCTACTTGTGTGTACTGTTTAAGAGAACTTCATCCACTTCAAGGACATCAAGACATTTTTCTATTTGTATCTTCTAGCTGTTTTATCGTTTTACCTTTAACATTTAGAAGGTGTGAGATCAACGTCAATTTTCGTTTTTCAAGTTGGGTAGCCAATTGACTGAGCACCATTAATTGACAAGACCATGATTTCCTCACTCCTGGGTAGTACTACCTCTGTCATAAATAAAATATCCATATATGTGTAAGTCTATTTCTAGACTCTCTATCTGTGTAAGTGATCTCTTTTTGTGTCTTTTCAACACTTCACACTTTTCTACTCTTAACGTAATTTCCACATCTAATATCTTTTAGGATATCTTCTAGAACATCTTACAGAATTAGTTTTCTTCATTTTATTTTCTTTCTTATCTCCTTACATTTCTATATAGATTTTAGAAACAGCTTCTCAAATTCCAAAATTTGTTCAGTTTGGATTGCATTAAATCTAAAAATCTATTTATAGTGTAAACACAGCAGGTCTCTCCCTTTATTTAAGTTTTCATTAGTGTCTTTTAATTATTTTTGGTTTTATGTGTGGATAGTTTGCACACCTTTTGTTAGTTTTGTTCCCCCAAAATTGATTTTTATGCTATTGCTATTGTATGTTTTGAGAAATGTAATTTACTGTTTGTTACCTGTATATGCAAGTATAAATTTTTTTAATGTTTTGACCATGCATCCATTGACTTTGCTATACATATCATTATGATCCCAATGTTTGTGTCCCACTAAAATTCATATGTAGAAACTTAACCCCAAGGGGATAGTATTCAGAAGTGGGACCTTTGGGAGGTCATGAGGGTTGAGCCTTCATAAAGGGGATTCGTGCTCTTATAAAAGAGGCCTCAGAAAGCCTCCTTGCCCTTTCCACCTTGTGAGGACACAACATGAAGCTGGCAGCCTGTAACGTGGAAGAGGGCCCTCACCAGAACTTGACTATGCAGACACCCTCATCTTGCACTTTTGGCTTCCAAAATATGAAAAATAAATTTCTCTTGTATATAAGCCATCCTGTCTATGGTATTCTGTTATAGCAGCCTGAATAGACTAAGACACACATAGATATAAATATGTATATATTATGAATGTATTATCAGGTCATTTGTAAAAAAACAAATTTCCTTTCTTTTTAATATATATATATATACATATATATATATATATATATATTTAATTACTGTACTGGCTATGACTTCAGAATAATGTTAAAGTGAAGAAACAATTAGAGGCATTTTTGTGTCGTTCCAGACTTGGGGAAAATCTTTCGACATTTCATCATTAAATTTGATATTTACTGAGTATTTATGGAAAAACCTTAATGAGATTAAGGAAGTAATAATCTGTTCCTAGTTAGATAAGAAATTTTATCATGAATGGATATTGAATTTGTCATCATGTGAATTTAGTATATTGGAGTTTTTGTTTTGTTTTTTTTAAATTCTGGTTGGTTTTTAATTCTTTATTTTGTAGATACCTGAAACAAAACCAACTTGTCCCGTGATGTACCATCATTTTTATATATCACTGGCTTTGGTTTGCTATATTCTTCTCCTTCTTCCTCCTCTTCTTGTTCTTCTTCTTTTTCATCACCATCATTATACCATTTCAAATCTATATTTGTGAGTGTGATTGCTTCCTAATATTCCTTTATTCTAATTTTCTTATCAAGTTTTAGCATAAAAAGATGTGAGCCTCATATAATGGAGTAATATTATTTCTCTTTTTTCCTATTCTCTGGAAGAACTTATCTAAGATTGGTGTTATTTCTTACTTAATATTTGACATAATTCATCAGCATAGCCATCTGGAGCTGGGTCTGAAGTTTTTCTTTATAGAAACACTTTTTTTTACAGATTCAATCACTCTTACAATTTACAATTTTTTTCTTGTGTCAAGGTTTAAAGAATTTGGTGGTTTATGACATCTTCTTGTCACTTTAATATCTATTCCGCCTACAGTGATGTCACCTTTTCATTCCTGGCATTGATTATTAATGCCCTTTTTATGATCAGCATTGCAGGGTTTTATGAATTTCATTAGCCTTTCCAAAGAACCAGATTTCCAGTTACCTTATCTTTTTCTGTGCAGGATTTTTTTAAAGTTAATATCTGTAAATTCAGCAGTTTCTTCTTTCTACTTTTTGAAGCTTAATTTTCTGTTCTTGAGATACAAGCTTAGTTCATTGATTTTCAGTCTTTCTTTTTTTTCTAAGGTATGAAGGCTATGTATCATACTCTAAAGCATGGTTTTAGCTGCATCCCAGAATTTCAGAAATATAATATTTCTATTTTCACATGGCACAACTATATTTTATTTCCATTACAATTTCCTTGGGGTGTCTGGCTGGCTCAGTCAGTAGAGCATGATTTTCTTGATCTCAGGGCCTTGAGTTCAAGCCCCATGTTGGGTGTAGAGCTTACTGAAAAGTAAGTTAATAAATAAATAAATAAATAGTAAAAAAAAAAATCCATTATGATTGCCTTTGGTTTTTTACAAGTATATTGCTTAATTTTCTAGCATGTGGAATTATCAAATTATCTTTTCATATTGATTTCTATTTTAATTTTACTGACATTTTTATTGATTTCCAGCTTAATTATACAGAGAATACAGAAAATTTTCTGTATAATTTCAACACTTTTAAGTTTGTTGAAACATGCTTTATGACCCAACATGTGGTCTATTTTACCAAATATTTTGTGTGTTCTTAAAAAGAATTCATATTATGCAATTATTAAATGCAATTAAGTCAATATGTTAATATGTCGATTAACTCAATTTTGTTAATAATATTGTTCAAATCACATATATCCTGACTAAGTTCGTTCTCCTATTATTCTATCAGTTACTAAGAGAAATGTATTAAAAATCCTTTACTATGATTATAGTATTTTTATTCATATAATTTTTGTATCATATATTTAAAATTTATTATGATAGGTTCTCTTGAATAATTTAGAATTGTTTTAACTTTCCAGTGATTTAAACTTCTTTGTCAAAATTAAATAACCTTCTTTATATCCAGTAAAGATTTTGTCTTAAATTCTACTTTGTCTCATAATAATCTAGTTTGTGTATTTTGTTAAACATTTTCCTTTCATCCATTTTGTATCCCTATAGCTAATGTATGTCTCTTGCAACCTCGGTACAGTTAAGTTTTGTTTTGATTCAGTCTGAAAACTGAATGCTTTTCAAGGTATTTAGCTCTTTCATATATAATGTAGACAGTAATGCATTTAAATTTACATTATTACTTTTATTTCCATTTCTCTGACCTGCTTTAAGTTGTTTTTTCTCTCATTTCTGACATTTCTGGACTGATTTCTTAAATTTCAATTTTAAGCATTATTCCATTTTTCCTCCTCTGTTAGCTTGGTAATGGTTAGTAATTACTACATAGTAGTCTTTTTTTTTTTTAATGTTTATTTATTTGTTTTGTGAGAGAGAGCACAAGCAAGCAATGGAGGGGAGAGACCGAAGGAGAAAGAGAATCCCAAGTAGGCTCTGTGCTGACGGACATGGGGTGCTATCTCATGAATCATGAGATCGTGACCTGAGCTGAAATCAAGAGTCAGATGCTTAATTGACTGAGCCACCCAGGTGCCCCTAGCAGGTACCCTAAAAATTATAGCATGCATCCATAACTTCTCAAATTTCTTTTTCTTTCTTCCTTCCTTTTCTTTCTTTCTTTCTTTCTTTCTTTCTTTCTTTCTTTCTTCTTCTTCTTCTTTTTTTTTTTAAGTAGGCTTCATGCCCAGCATGGAGCCCAGTGTGGGACTTGAACTCACAACCCTGATATCAAGACCTGAGCTGAGATCAAAGAATCGGATGCTTAACTGACTGAGCCACACAGGCACCCCCATAACTTCTCAAATTCTAATATAAATTAATACTTTTACCACTTCCCTGTCAATACAAGCACCTTCAAACTTTTCTGCCATTTGATATTTCCCATATTGTATGCTGTACTTTTCATGAATTTGTATTTTCTCTGTCCCTTAAACTCAATATATTAATATTGTTATTATTGCTTTATACATTCAATATTCTTTTAGATAGCTCACATTGTGACCCTTTCCATTACTCTTCATGCCTTCATGCATATCCAAACTGACATCAAGACCACTTCTCTTCCACCTGAAGAATAGCCTCTACTCCATGTGTGTCGGCTGTTGTTGAATTCTTTCAGTTTGTTTTGTCCAAAAGTGTCTTCCTTCTGTCTTTATTTTTCCACTGATATTTCTATTAATAATGCAATTCTAAATTGGCAATTATTTGCTTTCATTACTTTAAAGATGCCATTCTGTTGTCTTCTGGCTTCCATTGTTTATATGAAAAAATCTATCTTTCTCCAGGTACCACTACTGCATTATTTCAGATGTCCATTTAGGTGTCCTCTTCCTTCAACACCAACTTAATCTTTGTACTATATTCTTTTTGATAAAATTCTTAAGTGTTGGGTCTGTTTTCCTGACTGAACTGTGTCGGTCTGATATAGTGCAGTTACTTTAAAGTGTATATCTGATTACTCTAACATCTGTTGGTTCTCTTGTTTTAGTGATATACTGTGTTGTTCCCTGTATACCCAGTTGTTTTGACTTGAGTGTTGAATACTGAATATGAAAAATTGTGGAGAAAGTTTGAGAGTCTGCATCCTGCATCCAGCTGTGAGATTTACAACCTTTTTCTCTAAAGGGCAGAGAGTAGGGGCACCTGGGTGGCTCAGTTGGTTGGGCGTCCAACTTCAGCTCACATGATGATCTCGAAGTGAGTTCGAGCCCTGTACGTCGGGTTCTGTGCTGACAGCTCAGAGCCTAGAGCCTGCTTCAGATTTTGTGTCCTTCTCTCGTTCTGCCCCTCCCTTGCTTATGCTCTCTCTTTCTCTCTCTTTCAAGAATCAATAAAGATTAAATATTTTTTAATTAGAAAAAGTAAAAAATAATAAAGGGAAAAGAGTAAATATTATTGGCTTTGCAGGTCATAAGGTCTCTGTTGCAACCATTCAACTTTGCCATTGTGGTTTAAAAGCAGCCATAGATAATATGTAAATAAATGAATGGGCCTGGATGTGTTCCAATAAATCTTTGCTTAAAAAATAAGCAGTGGGATGGATTTGACTTAAGGGCTATAGTTTGCTGACCTCTGTTCCAGAGAGGTTTTATCACCCAGATAAATGAATAAGCCAGTATGATGGTACTTTATTCCAATCAGGAATTGAGATAATTCAAGACTAGGCTTCTGTTCTTGCAAAGGCTGGCCTGTATCTAGTTCATCCAAATACTTACAGCCTAGAATGCAATTTCTCAAACTTGACAGTATTTGGGGCTAGATAATGTTTTTTTGTAGGAGGGCTATCCTGTGCGTTGTGGAATGTTTGGCAGCATCCCTGACCTCTAACCCCCAGGTGCAATTAGCATGCGCCCATCCAAGGCGTGACAACTAAAAATGTCCACAGGTTGCCAAAATTGTCTGCAACTGGGAACCACTGGCCTAGATTACAGCACTCCAGGGTTACCTGAAGGTCCCTTTGCTGGTCGGACCCGACCCTGTTTTTTGTTCTCCTGATGCCACTAGTGCTATGTGCCTTGAAACCTCTGCTCTGCTTTTCAACTTTCAGCTACCTCTTGAAGAACAAGATGGCAACTCTAGTGTTTGGCACCCCCAAATGTTGGCCCCACCTCTCTGGATTTCCTTCTTCTTCTGGTCTTGGCACACTATTCCCTTCTTCCCCAAGTGTAGCTTTTCAACAGCTTCTATTTCAGGTTATTTTTCCAAGTTTAGTAGCCTCTATTACTATAAGTAGAACTACCAATATATGGGACTGTTAATGGACATTTTTCCCAAAGAAATACAGTCACAAATATAGAGGGATATCATAATGTCACTGACGCTATTTAATTATATCTTTCACCAGATCTAATTGGCAGTGATAAAAATTGATAGTAGATTTTTCAATAAATTTTCAGTTGATTCCAGTTGTACTAAACATTAATTGCACTTATTACAGAACTTTTCCGTGTGCATTAATCAGCTAATTCTAAAGTCATTATCAAATTTAAAATTAAATCATTCAGTTTCCATGGGAAAAAGAACGAACTGTTATGTTTCTAAATTGACTTTGGAAAACCTATAGTATGATTGAATCTTGATATAATTTATTTGTTAATCGTAATTTAGTACTAAAATAAAAAATACAGATCATTTGAGGATACTAGTTTTTAAGTGAGCAAAAACGATTTAAGCAAAAATTATGAAGAAAAATTAGCTTTAGTCTTTTTCTCGGGTAGAGCTAATGGGTTTGTTGAAGAGTTTTTAATTACATTACTATGAGAGAGTTGTGTGTTCTAGTTCTTTTATTAACAACCTGTATGACTGTGGTCTGTTCATTTAGCCTTTCTGGGACCCATTTTTATCTCCTACAAAATAAATGTTAGCAAATATTTTTCAAACATTTACTTCCTGCATTTTCTATATATTTTACATTTATTAGCTAGAGTAATTCACATAACTGGTACTATTATTAAACCCACTCCCCAGATTTAGAAATAGCTTTCTGTATCTGTTATAAATGTAATGCTTACATTTTATATAATATGGTTGAAGATTAGAATTGGAGTTTTGGCATGAATCATTCCATTTAATTCACGTAGCTACTATCAAATAGCTTCACTTGTATGTAATTTTGTGAAATCTCATAATATATGTTAAAAATTACATTGTGAAATATCTTAGTCATATTTCAGATCACCATCATCCTCAAATGTTTGTGCCCAAATACCCAAATCTGTTTTAAACAAACTACTAACATTCTCTTACTGCTTTTAAGGAAAGATTCAGCCAATCTATGTCAAGGTAGTTCTTACATACCCTTTATCAGACTTGCTTTCTTCAGAGACTTAGACTTAGTTGACCATTTCCTGGAGCTCTAACTAACTGTAAAAGAAGAAAAATTACTTTAAATACTTTACCTTATAGGGGTTGACTAGGCAATTTCCAAGAATCAGATTGAGAAATTATAGAACATTATTTTTAAAAAGTCAATTTGTTCACCAAAAATTGTTACAACATAAATCATAAAAAATTATGTTATGTGTTTTAAATGGCATATATACATGGTACAAAATTAAAAAGATATCCAGGGAAGAGTAAGTTTACACCCTATTTCTTTCTTTAGATATTGAGTTTCTTTCTCCATTGGGTCCACCGCTGGATATTAGGCAAGCATTTGAGAAGAACTATCACAAACTAATTTTAAAGAAGTATTTTTCCTATAAGAATCTTACAAGATCTTACATAGAGTACATTGCAGTTTTTAAAGTTTAACACATTTGCGGGGCACCTGGGTGACTAGTTGGTTAAGCGGCAGACTTCAGCTCAGGTCTTGATCTCGCGGTCCGTGAGTTCGAGACCCGCATCGGGCTCTGTGCTGACAGCTCAGAGCCTGGAGCCTGTTTCAGATTCTGTGTCTCCCTCTCTCTGACCCTCCCCTGTTCATGCTCTGTCTCTCCCTGTCTCAAAAATAAATAAAACGTTAAAAAAAAATTTAAAGTTTAACACATTTATTCTTTTATTCGGTAATCATGACATTTAGTTTCAAGATGACATTTAGACCAGTGATTTTCAATTTGATATACATTAGACTCAACGGGAAGCTTTTTAAAAATACTCTGGTACCTAGTCAAACCAACTAAGTCAAAAGCTTGGAGGTGGGCTGTCCAGGCATCAGATTATTTTCTCTTTTTTAAAACTACCTAGTGGATTCTAACATGCACTGGATTTAATACCGTACTCCACACTGTGGGATATACAAAGATAGGTTTGGCACCAGCTCTTTTCTCAAGTTGCTAATAATCAAATGGGTGAAATACCCATGGTGTATTGTAAATGCTTAAAAACTGGCTATCTGAACAAAAAGCCTTAATTTGTAGCATTTCCTGATTTTCATGGTGAAAATACTTTCATCATGTCAATTTGAAGCTAACGATGTGACTCTTGAATGCAGAGTTGGAAAGAGGTGTGAGATAGAACTCCATTATATAGTATTTCTACCACACAGATAAAATAGATATAAAAACCTCAAGATCATAGGTGATAACAAAATGTAGAAAAATAATTGGGAAGTGTTGAGCTTTGATTATTTGCTGCCCATATGTCAATGTAATTTATTTAATTGTAAGTTTATATAAGTTAATTTTTAATAATGACTGTGTTTAACAACCAGCTCACAAAATCCTTCAAAGTATAAAAATCTGTTCTTATGAGCCTATACAGGCTACTATCTCCAATACATAACAATATGCTAATGACAATAGAATACAGGGGGGAAAAAAAAGCACAGTGGAAGCTTATTTTCTTCTTTTCTCCTGGAAACCACTTAGCGAAGGTGGTAGAGTGCATATTATTCCCTTTGAAGTGACAAGAATATCAAGATTGACAGAAATCCTAATTTGTCCCCTCCTAATAAGCCATAGAGCTGAACCAGAACACTAGCATATGACCCCCATTCACTGTCTTATCAACATGCCTTTCTAGAATCGTCCTAGAAACAAGGAAAGTTAATTTGCTCACTATTTTCACAGGAAGATTTAATTATTAACGTATCTATATTTAAAATTTGTCTGAGCTAATCCTTACTGATCACTGAGTTGATTTCCTTTTAATGATGAAGTGTAGAGTAACACTTTACACAGAATCTCTGTACCATCAACTCATAAATATTCAGTAAGCACTTACCATGTGTTCTACTAGAGATGTGAAGATGGCAAAAGGGATGTAAGTTTTGGTCCCTGCGCTCAAGAAACGTTCAGTCTTGACCCTCAAAATAGCAAAAACATAAAGCAAATCAATTCAGTGCTTTAAAATAAAAGCTACTGACCTTGAATATGAAGAAGAAATTCTAGTAAGCCAGAGTAGGCTCTAGACGTTATGTTTAATGGAGAAGAGAAGACTTGAAATGGGACCTTCTAAAATGGGTAATTACCTTTCCAGAAAAGAGAGAGAAAGCATCTCAGACAGCACATGACTTTTTAATTTCTCCACTTCTCACACCTGTTTGTTTGGGGATTACATTTGGGCCTAACCCTACTGACTACACCTTTCTAGTCACATAGTGTTCATGTCTGTGTAGGTATTTCTGAACAATGACAAAGTGGTAGTCCAGACAAACTCCTTAACAGTTGCGTGGGTATGAGCTAGAATTTTCCCCACTTGCCTTCACCTTTGCTGTCACCCATTGCTAATGCGGGGAAATATTTCTTTCTGCCTTATCGAGAGATAAGGTCTTTCCAATAAAGACCTCGTAAGTGTGAACAGTGAGTCAAGTCCCTATGTTCTATTACCTAAGTTTTTAACCCTCTCTCTGGTTTCAGGAAGACATATAATATTTTTTTATTTTTATTTTTTAATGTTTATTTATTTTTGACAGAGAGAGAGAGACAGAGCATGAACAGGGGAGGGGCAGAGAGAGAGGGAGACACAGAATCCCAAGCAGGCTCCAGGCTCTGAGCTGTCAGCACAAAGCCGGACGCAGGGGTCGAACTCACAGACCGCGAGATCATGACCTGAGCCGAAGTCAGATGCTCAACCGACTGAGCCACCCATGCGCCCCAGGAAGACATATAATATTGAGGTAAAGACGGCAACGGGC
Organism: Leopardus geoffroyi; assembly: GCF_018350155.1. Taxonomy (NCBI): domain Eukaryota; kingdom Metazoa; phylum Chordata; class Mammalia; order Carnivora; family Felidae; genus Leopardus; species Leopardus geoffroyi. Next base: position 141,217,429 of record NC_059328.1, read on the forward strand.
TTGAAATCAAGCAAAACAGCATAGCTCTTGGGTACATTGGATTCCTATAGAGCCAGCTATGATGTAGCCAGAATAATGAACTAAAGAATCAAATTCCCAAAGCATATTTTGAAGTAGAGAAAGAATGCAATTTTAACAGAATTTATTTTATCCCTCTTTTAGGTTCACAGCAAAATCGAACAGAATGTACAGAGAGTTGCTATATATCCCGTGCCCCCACACAAGCACATTTTCCCTCCTTATCCATATCCCCCACCAGAGTCATACATTTGCCACTGTTGATGAACCTACACCGACTTACTATTATTGCCCAAAGTCTACATTTTACATTAGGATTTATTGTATTATGGCATGTATCCATCATTATGGTATCTTACAGAATAGCTTCACTGCCCTAAAAACTCTGTGCTCTGCCTATTCATCCCTCCCTCCCTCCCTCTAACCCCTAACAACCATCAACCATTTTACTGTCTTCATACTTTTGCATTTTCCAAAATGTCATATAGCTGGAATCATATACAGTATGTAGCCTTTTTGGATTGATTTCTTTCACTTAGTAACACATATTTAAAATTCCTCCATGTCTTTTCATGGTTTATTTCTTTTTGGCACTGAATAATATTCCGTTGTCTGTGTGTACTACACTTTATTTAACCTTTCACCAACTCAAGGACAACTTGGTTGAGTCCAAGCTTGGCAATTATGAATAAAGCTTTTATCCATGCCTATGTGAAAATTTTTGCATGGACAAGTTTTCAATTCATTTGGGTAAATATCAAGGAACATGATTGCTGCATCGTATGGTAAGAGTATGTTTAGTTTCATAAGAAATCGCCAAACTGTCTTCCAAAGTGGCTATACCATTTTGTGTGCCCACAAGCAATGAATGAGAGTTCCATATACTTGTCAGCATTATAAGAGTTCTGGATTGTGGCTATTCTATTAGGTGTGCAGTGGTATCTCAGGGTTGCTTTAATTTGTATTTTCCTAATGGTATATGATATTGTGTGTCTTTTCATATGTTTTTTGCCATCTGTATATCTTTTTTGGTGAGATGGCTGTTCAAGTCTCAGCCATTTTTAATTGAGTTATTTGTTTTCTTCTTGTCAAGTTAGAGTCTTCTATATATTTTGGATAATAGTCCTTTATCATGTGTGTCTTTTGTAAATATTTTCTCCCAGTCTGTGGCTTATCTTCTCTTTTTACAGTGTCTTTCATAGAGCAGGAGTTTCTGATTTTAATGAAGTCCAGCTTACTGACCATTTATTTCATGAGTTGTGCCTTTGGTGGTCTACCTAAAAAGTCACTGCTATACCGAAGGTCATCTAGAAGGACTATCTTTGTTCCATTGTATTGCCTTTGCTACTTTGTCAAACAGCAGTTGACATTTATGTGGGTCTATATCTGGGCCCTCTATTCTTCTTCAATCTGTTTTTTTTTATTCTTTCCTCAATACCATACTTACTTGATTATCATAGCTTTATACTAAGTCTAAAATCAAGTAGGGTCTGTCCTCTGACCTTTTTCTCCTCCCTCAATAACTATGTCAATTGTTCTGAGTCTTTTGCCTTTCCATATACACTTTAGAATCAGTTTGTTGATATCCACAAAGTACCTTGCTGAAATTTCGATGGAGATTGCATTGAATCTATAGATCAATTTAGGAAGAACAGACATCTTGACAATATTATCTTCATTGCCATGAATGTGGAATATCTCTCCAGATATTTAGTTTCTATTTGAGTTTTTTTTTCAATCAGAGTTTTGCAGTTTTTCTCATGTGGATCTTGTACATACTGTGTTAGATTTATACCGAAATGTTTTGTTTGGGGGGATGCTAAGGTCAATGGCATTATGTTTTTAATTTCAAGTTCCACTTGTTCAGTGCTGGTGTATGGGAAAGTGATCGACTTCTGAACATTAATCTCACGTCCTGAAATTTTGTTTATACTCACTTATTTCCAGGAGATATTTTTGTTTTTGTTTTTGCTTGATTTTTGTCAATTCTTTTGGATTTTCTTTTCTTTTCTTTTTTTTTTTTTCAACGTTTATTTTATTTTGGGGACAGAGAGAGACAGAGCGTGAACGGGGGAGGGGCAGAGAGAGAGGGAGACACAGAATCGGAAACAGGCTCCAGGCTCTGAGCCATCAGCCCAGAGCCCGACGCGGGGCTCGAACTCACGGACCGCGAGATCGTGACCTGGCTGAAGTCGGACGCTTAACCGACTGCGCCACCCAGGCGCCCCTCTTTTGGATTTTCTACAATAGGCAATCATGTTCTCTGTGGACAAAGATGGCTTTATTTTTTTCTTTTATAATCCATACATCTTTTATTTCTTTTCTTTTGGAATCTTATTGCATTACCTCAGACTTCCAGTATGATGTTTAAAAGGAATGGTAAAAGGGGAAATCCTTGCTTTGTTCCTAATCTCAATAGACAATCTTGTAGTTTTGCATAATTAAGATGTTAGCGTAGGTTTTTTGTAGATTTTCTTTACCAAGTTGAGAAAGTTCTCTATCCTTAGTTTGCTGAAAGGTTTTTATCATGAAAGCATGTCTGATTTAATAATGCATGCTAATAATAAAAAACTATCACTCATGTGCCAAATGAGTATCCTATGTTCCTGTTGCTTTAATGAGATTAAACAAGAAACTATTACACAAGAGCAATACTTAAAATGCTTTTTACACTTTCTCTCTTCAACTCCTTTTTATCACTCACTTAAATTTTAACCCCTTAATTTGTCCATATTTGGCCTAAGAACTTTTTGTTTCAACCCTTTGAGTCATTCATCACAGAAACATTAATTTAGTTTATCCAAATATGAACTTGACTATTTTTAAAAAATGCTGAACTCTGTTCCAACACACTCAGACATGTATGCATTCATGGACACATGCACATAATGCATGCAGGTTGCAGTATTATGTGTTTCCCGGGCTGCTATGGTAGCTAGATTGTCACATTCTGAATAAAACTGACCCTTTTCATGTCTGTGTTCAGGCAGTTAACTTAGCAGTTAAGAGCTCTAAAATTGGAGTCACATAGACTTGAGCTTGAAGCCTAATTCTACCACTTACCAACCGTATAATCTTGGGTTAGCTACTTAACTTCTTTAAATCTCAGTTTCCTTATATTAAGAATAAGAATAATAATGGTAGTTTCTACCTCATAGTGGAATTTTTAGGTAATTCATGTAAAATGTTTATCACAGTGGCCAGAACAAAATAAAAAAGTATATATGTATGCATAACTATTTTTCATATATAATAGTCAACAGTCAAAAATAACACATATAACAGAAACAACACGGTTTGTCAATAAGACAAGAAAGCCAATCAATGGTAAATCCAGAAATTGGAAATATGAGATACACGCTTTAAAATAACTATACTGTATCAATCATCGTTTAATCAAGAACACAGAAATCACGTAGAGATTTTCTCATAAAGATTTTAATATAAACATTTATTTAAACAGGCATTGGAGGAATGAGAGTGTAAAAAGGAATCTCTGAAATAACACAGAAATAGTGCCTGGAGAAGGAGCCAATTTATCAATATAAACAATGGAAGCTAGAAGACAACAGAATCGTATTTTCAAAGTAATGACAGAAAGTAATTTCAACTTAGAATTCTATTATCAGGGAAAACTTCTTTCAAAAAATGAAGGCAAAATGAAGATATTTTCAGATAAACAAAAACTGATAGAATTCATCAGCAGCAGACATGCATGGAGGCAAACAGGAAAGCTTCTTCAGGCAGAAGAAAATGGTCTTGGACAGCAGCTTGAATATGCAAGAGGAACTGAAAAGCACTGGGGAGGGTCATGATGTGGCTATCCAAATGAATATTGCATGTATAAAGAAATATTACCAATAATAATATATTGAGAAGTTTACATCACATAGAAAAAATATTTATGAAAGCAGTAGGATATAATATGGGAAGGGGGCAAATGGTCCAAATTTTCTAATGCATACATACACTGGCTACTAATTTGTCTGTCATGCTTCCTTCCTGTTCTTCTCACAGGTGTCCCTTCCCAATAAACCTTTTCAGTGTCTGCTTTCCAGAGAAACCGACCTGTGACAACTACAGAAACTAATGCAAATTTTATTTTTCTAACTGTACCTTTGATAACACTGTAGGAGTGTTCTGATTGGGCCACATTCTCACAAACACTTGGTATCATCAGTCTTATTAATTTTGGTCACTTTTATGATTATGTAGTGGTGTATCATTAAGGTTTTGCTATGCATTCTCTGTTAATGGCATCCCAACATTTTTTCATTTGTTTTTGCAAAGTTATTAGAAATGTCTGTCATATTTCTTTTCCTTTTTTTTTTGTTACTTAGTGATTTCGGTTATAACTTCATATTCCTTAGAGTGTTATCTGCAGCAATTATTGGCATCCCATTGGAAAGTAATTGCTTTTACATTTGCTATGGGCCCCCTACCCACCCTGGATCATTGTAAACTAATAGTTAAGAGACTTAAGTTTAGAGACGTTGAGACCAAGCAGGACATTTAGAGTCTATCCGCAGATAGACAGGAGTATGTCTGTAATTAGAATTTCTCAATATAGATTTTTCTTTTCTCTTTTCCTTTCTTTTTCTTTCTTTTCCTTTCTCTCCTCTCCTCTCCTCCCCTCCTCTCCCCTCCTTTCTTTTCTCTTCCCCTCTCCTCTCCTTTCCTTTTCTTCTCCTCTTCTCAAACCTGAAGCCAGACCAGGCAAAATCTCCACAGTCTTCCTCCAAAAGCAATTTTATTTTCCTAAATTAAACCCATTGAGTGTGTCATCCCTTAGAGAATCTAGTTTTACAAACCAGTATCCAACCCAGTCCTTCACCCTGACTGGCCCACCGACCTTGTCTCCTTTCTACCCAAAGTTGTGGCCATTACAACAGATTTTAGCCTCCAGAGATTTGGAGATAATCTCCAGGGGAAATTTCAGTTCTGGGTCTCATTAAATTCCATCAATTCTGCTTTCTCATCACATCTGGTCTGTGAGCAGTAGCGTGCTGGTAAATGTTTAACAAGCAGCTCTCCAGGAAAAAAGTAGGAAAAACAAAGTCCCTAATATGTAGTGTTTGCCAATTTCCACAGTAGAAATCTTCTTACCAAGGCCAAACTACTAATGTGACTTCACGGAAGAAATAAAGAGCAACACAACAATTGACAGCATTTCCACTGTGCGGGTTCAATAGGTATGAATAACTTAAAGAGCATGAGTAGTAGTACCATTAACAAAATAATTTGGAAATTATGAGCTTTGGTATTTATTACCTTAGTTTTAAAATGCAACTTGTTTAATTGTAAGTTTATATAGTTTTATTTTTAATAATGGCAGAGTTTAACAAGTGACTTGCAAAGTTTCTAATAATTTAAAAAATAGCTTTTTGTGAACCAACACAAGCCACCACCATCACACCACTGACTATGGGGAATTCATGTTTGTTTTCCTATTGTATTTATTTATTTTCTTGGCTTTTTGACGAGTGATCTACTACTGAGATTTTTTTCCGAGTGTCTAATGTGTCATATTGCCTGAGATGGAAATCTCTTTCGAGCACTCTAATATATTGTGATTTAATCCTCAAAACAACCCCAGAAGCTTTTTTTATTATTATTACTCCCATTTTATGGATAAGGAAATTAAGTCATAGGGAGATTAAGCATCCTATAATCTCTTAGAAAACAAGTAATAGAGCCAAGATTGGGACCAGTCAGAATTCAGATCCCCTCTTGTTAAGTATATGTTCACTGTCTTTCATCTCAAATAAGCAACTAAGATAAGGATATTTGTTAAATTTTTCAGGTTTCAAGGGGGAAAAAAAACCAAAAAACAACCATTCATACTTTTACTTCTTGCTCAAGAAAATTCAAGGGATGTGCATTAAGCCATAAAAGAGACTCGTGGAAAATCCAACAACAGTGTGTCAACTGGCTGAGTTCATTCCACACCTCACTCACCAAGTGTCACCTGAATCTAATCATGAGGAATCAGACATGCCCCAACTGAGGGACATTCCACAAAACAACTGCCCTGTTCTCTTCAAAACTGTCAATTCATAGAATATAAAGAAAAACCCAGAAGTGATTCCAGAGTACAGGAAACTAAAAAGCAGTGGCAGTGAAATGTAATGCATAATTCTAGGTTCTCTCTTGCTATGAAAGATATTTTAGGACAATTGGTGAAATCTGAATATGGTCTTGTAGATTAAATAATATTATCGCATCAATATTTGTTTCCAGATTTTTATAATTATATTATGGTTCTGTAAGAGAATGCCTTCTTTCTAGGAAATAGACACTAATGTATTTAGGGGTAGGAGCGCCTGGGTGGCTCAGTAGGTTAAGCTCTGGCTTTTAATTTCAGTTCAGGTCATGATCTCATGGTTCTTGAGTTTGAGCCCCACATTGGGCTCTGTGTTGACAGTGCGAAGTCGGCTTGGGATCCTCTCTCCTCTCTCTCTCTCTCTCTCTCTCTCTCCTCTCTCTCTGCCTTTCCCCTGCTCATGCTCTCTCTCTCCCTCAAACAAAGTAAATAAAACTTTAAAAAAACAAGATATTTAGGAGTAAAGGAGTATCATTACGCAACTTTTAAATATTCACACAAAATAATTATAGATATGTAAATATAAAGACAAATACACGTACATATATACTCGCACACATATATACATCTCTCTGTAGAAGTATATGTAAGGGAATCTCATTAAAAAAGGGTATCTTTCTACTACTCTTACAAATTTTCCCTAAGCTTAAAAGAATGTCAAAACAAAAGATTAAAGGCAAATGATCAAGATAAACCCAGCAGAACTTTGTTTTGTCCTTCTCTCTGAATGTAACTCAGCTAACTTCCTTGTGTTTGTTCACGTATATATCTACTTTGGCTTCTCTCTGCCAGCCTCCTATTCTGTCTGGTCTTCCAATTCCATTCCATTTTCGAGAAGACTTTACATTGGCCGCTCAATAATCATGACCTTTGGTTACTGGCAAGTCTCTGGATGAGCTGCCCGTGGTTGGGTTCTGACACCTGGTTCTATTCCTTCACTGGCCTTTGTAGCAGAAGTTATGACAGAGCCATTCCCTTCCCAGGAACCATTGACAGGCAGGTAAGAACGATCAACATTTCTAGTACGGAGAGAATAATTACGGAAATGCAAAAAGAAAAAAAAATGCAAGATTTTCAGTGTTAGAAGTTCAGCCAGTGGTTGTATTGAATCAGAACATGTGACTCCATTCAGAACCATAAACGACATGCCTGACTTTGCATAGTAAGTCAACATTAAACTCCAAAACTCTGCTGTGTGCAAAAAGGTCAGGTCACTTTTATTCTATTAACAAGGCCATTTCTACAAAAAATATGTGGCCTCCATGAAGATTCCAAAAATTTGCTTTTTGTTTGATGAGTTTCACATCTTTTTGCTTTCTTGCTCCATGGTTATATTGTGTATTAAGGATACGAGTTCAAAGGTCGAGGACTTGATTTGGCTCAATTTTATTTATTGTTCAGTCAGTGTGGTTCTACATTTAAAAGAGCTAAAGGATGGTCCTTCCCTGTCTTTCCTTTTTTAACCATATCTGAAGATGCCAACAGCTTTTGTAACTTTTTCCAAAGACTTTCCCTAAAGGAAATGGGGAGATTTCATTTTATGTTATTTAGGTCATTTAATCAGAAAGCAAATCATCTGTCTTTGATCGTGCCCTTGCCAGAAGATCCCTAACTCATTAGTGTGCTATTAATGAGGCTGGATTTTTAAGCAGGTGTTGTTAAGTGCAATCAGAGCAGCTTTATTAAGCCGCAAATTGTCTTGCCATGACAAAGGAAGTCAGATTGGTCCATGCTCAGTTAACCTTTGTCTATATGCATGACTTGGCTGATTAAACAGCAATTGATAATGACCTTCAGTCTGGCAAAGCCAGAAAAAGGTGATGCCTGATGTTGGCATTCATTTTATGTGATGTGAGTGACAGGCGGGCAGTCTGTCTAATTTAGAAATCTATAACACAATTTCAAAATTAACTAATATCACAGTGCAATGAGCAACTAATTTATATGTATTAAACTGATATTCTGATGTGTGTGTTATTTCAGAGCAAAGGCATTATTGCAGAGAGAGAGTGAACATCAAGTCAAAGTAGCTTTGACTAGCCGTCGTTAGTAGCTGGAACAACAAGACTGTGAAGATAAAGGACAGTTGTTTTTTGGAGATTATTAATTTATTTAACAAGCATACCAAGCTCCTAATATGTTGAAGACCCTACCCTGGTGAATTAAACACAGGCGCGGCTTCTCAGGAGCTCACAATGGGGTGATAGACAGGAACACCAATTTTATTACAATTTATTCAGTGCAGTAGCAGTTTATCATTAGCACGTGAGAAGAATACTGTCTGTCATTCTCAGGACATAAGCTGATTCCAAAATGTGGAGGGAGAAGCAGAGGGCTGTGGGAGAATTATAATTTATTGAGTGGCTATTATATGCTAGATACTTCATGCATGTTACTGCATGGAGTCCCCGTAACAATTTTTAGGTAAATATTTCATTTCACAGATGAGGAAACACAAGTTTATTCACAGTTTCAGTGTTTTGCCCAAGGCCAGTCAACGATAAGTATCACAACTAGGATTTGAAATTGAGCTCTGTTTGTCTCTAAAACTCATGGCATTCTGTGGAAACACAGTAATAGACGGAAATAGAAGTGAACAGCAAATGACGTGCCTCTTGTGCTATGCATTTGAGTGTGTGTGTGTGTGTGTGTGTGTGTTCTAGTTTATTTGTTGCCCATCTTAGGGAACATAATGCATGGGTCGCATTGTCTTGAAATCAATATGAACTGATGCTTCTGCCTCATGGTTATTATAAATTCCTCTGTATTTTTTTCACCTTCACAAAGAGACACTTAATGACTTTACCAATCACCCAGCAAACATCCTTTGCATTGAGAAGGATTTACAAAGCACACTGCTAAAATATAAGTAGTCTAGACATGGTTGTAATTTGAAGTTTTGCTAACACTCAAACTTCCCCATTTGAGGTTAAGAACATTTTATTTTGGAGTGTGTCAATAGACGTGCCAAGAAAAAAAAAAGTCTTTCCTGGCTCAAATAGGTTTGTTTAACAGTTAAGCAAAATTAGAGAGGTTTCTTTCTTCCTGCAGGACCTTTCAGAGCCTTTAATATGCTAATGAGTATTATGACTTTCCTAGGAGAGAATCTGGTATTCAGCATTTCCCAAGTTTTCTTGACCATGAGGCTTTTTGTTCTTTGAGCACCAATTAACACTCACAAGAATCAGTGCGTGCAGAACAGAGTGCTCTATAAAAAATTAGCACCCAAGTAACAGCATAGAGAAGAGAAACAAAGATGCAGGGATACTCACACGGGAAATAGGAAAGGCCAACAACGAGTTTACCTTTGAACAATGTTGCTAGAACCCGTTGTGAATATTTAAATGCTGGACAGATCTTGGGGCGCCTGGGTGGCTCAGTTGGTTAAGCATCCTGGTTCCTGATTTCGGCTCAGGTCACGATCTCACAGTTCATGATATTGAGCCCTGTGTCCGGCTCTGAGCTGACATTGCAGTGCCTGTCATTAGGATTCTCTTTCCCTCCCTCTGTCTCTGCCCTCCCCGCTCGTGCTCACTGTCCCTCTCCCTCTATCCCCCTTCCCTCTCTCTCCTCAAAACAAATAAATAAACTTTAAATGCTGGACAAGTTGTAATGAAGAGCAAGAACCATCTGACATAAATATAGATGATATTCATCTATATTACATAAACATCAATAGAAGCTATGAATATTGGTTGAGCGTCTCCAACTTCTACCTCTTTCCTGAATAACACTTGAATAAGCTGTTTGTTTTCAGATTATATAAAGGTCATCAAAGGATTAATGGGGACAGATGAAACATGGAACCTTGAAATTATGTAGATTTACTCAGAGTTGACTAACATCCATAAAAGTACAAATTACTTGCAACTTTATTAACTGTATTGCTCTGGGCCAACCGTGGTTGTACTTCTAGAATCACATTTGAGAAGTCTATTTTAAAAACTACCAACTCAAGAACAAAATCTCTGATGTGCAGTCAGAGTCAACTGGCAATTATTCCCCACTAGGGTAATGTCTCTTTGGTTCTGTCCAGGGTCCTCCACTTTCTGTCTTTGCTCTACAACATTCTATTTCTGCCCCATGTTCATCCCACGGGTCTCCTCCTGCTATCAGTGCTAGGAAACCAGTGAACATCGAGTTCTAAAACCCTCCATCTGGAAGGGCAAAACCTTAAATTACACGTTATCTCTGACACTCCAAGTTCATTTGCTATATTGTAATTGTTATTGTCCCATTCCTGCATTAATGCAAGTATCACAGTAACCGTGGGAGCTGACCAGCCATGCAATTCCCCCTTGAAGCTGCTGGAATGTTTCCAAGCGTGCGCTATAATGGTATCATTGCTTGGAAATGCCTTCTGCTCACAGGGAAAGAAGGCTGCTTAGAAGACTGAGAATTGTTCGTTGTGAAAAAGCACCAGGTTCACTTTGCCACTGCCTCACTATTATTTTTTTCCATTCATCCCTTCTCCAGACTTCCTCAGAAGACCACTTTAAAGAAGTTGTACCCACTTTAAAGAAGCTCTATTCCTTTCTATCTAATCTATCACATCTGCAGCAAGTAGATCCCCAAATAACAGGTGATAAATATTACAGCTGGCATTAATGGCAGTGGAGGCTACCTGTTTATCCCAATGACAATCTCAGCTGACGTGACCATACAGGCTGGAGATCGGCAGATCGATGGTGATGATGCCTGGTCATTTGGCATATGATGAAACAGGCATGGGATGTGACCCAGATGACAATTTTTGTAGGAAAGAGCAGGACTTATCCAAGTTTTCCTTCAAGGTCCTTCATTTCTTTTTTAGATAACAAACAGGTTTGAATAAGGATTATTGTACAGGTTGAGCAATTGCAGATTGTGACTTGAATAGGTGAAAATTATTTAGGGGAAGAGGATAAGAAACGCGCACTTGGCTGATGGATGTTTCAATTTTCCTGAAGAAAGAAATGCATTTACCAGATCCTAATCATTCTGGTAAATTACATTTCAATGCTGAGTCACCTGCACAACAGGGGGGTGGTACAAGCCCCTTTGAAAGAGAAATCATACAGCTGCATTACCCAAATCTCTGGGTTTGAAATGGCTTGAGAGGAACCTGTGAAGGGAACTGACTGCATGCAGGGAAACACCTAGCTTTTGCAGTTTTCCTTTATTTTTATTTATGTATTTATGTATTTATTTATTTATTTTTAATGTTTCTTTATTTTTGAGAGAGAGCATGAGTGGGGGAGGGGCAGAGAGACAGGGGGACAGAAGATCCAAAGCAGGCTCTGTGCTGACAGCAGTGGGCCCAATGCAGGGCTCAAACTCAAGAACCATGAGATCATAACCTGAGCCGAAGTCTGTTGCTCAACCAACTGAGCCACCCAGGCACCCCAAAGTTGTCCTTTAAAGAGGAAAATAAATCCAAAGGTCTTAGAAAGAATCTCCAGGAATCCTTGCACTGGAAGACACACTGCTATCAATGATTGCCTTTACGCTTCACAAAAATTGTGTGTGATCATCAAATGGATGAGAAGGACACGAAATTCAAGGAGCCATCTTTGAGGCTCATTTAATTGAATTCAATAAAATTACGACTATTTTGCTGCTTGAGTCTACTTCTCTTGATCAGTTGTACACTCACATTTCCGGGAGGAGCAGTGTGATATACTAGGATCATGGCTCTCAAAATGGGGTTCCCACACCAGCAGCATCAGCATCATGGGGGGAACATGTTAGAAAACAAATGCTGAGCCTCTAGCCCAGACCCGCTGAATCAGGAACTTGGTCGTGGGACCCAGAGACCTGTGCTAGTACAGCCCTCTGTGTCATTTGAATCCACACTATGGTTTAAGAACCTTCCTATTCAGAAGCTCTCTGGAATTTGGAGATCGCGATTCACCAAATCAACTGGGTGAACGTAGACAAATCCTGTAACTTCTCTGAAGCTAATTTCTTATCTGCAAATTGGGGAGTGTGGGTTGCATGATTTCTGATTCTGAAATTCTACATTATTACTTACACCTTAAAATGTAAATTCCACCCTAACACGTCAGTTAGGCTCTGAAGTCAGGAAGCCATGATTTCAAATTCCTGCTCTGCCCTACTATTTGTATACTCCTTCTTACGTGTAGCCTCTCAGAGCCTGAGCCTCCTCATCTGTCAACTCCAGGTAACAGTAGTTTTTAGGTCATAGATTTTTCAGAGTTAAATGAGATAATGCATGTGGAGTGCTTAGTGTGGTGGTTGGTGTAGAAGAGCTCAGTAAAGAGTGATTATTGTTATTTGGAAGTAGATCTGTAAAGAAAAAAAAAAGATGCTCAATTTTTAAGTTCATACAATTAGAAAAGGGCTTTCATTTAAGTTCTATGCATGAAGATTGCAATTTTCAGAACAAGTGGGTATGTTTAGCTTTAGTTACTCGTGACTCACAGATCCAGGCTATTAGAAAATTCATTGGCACGAAGACTTCGTTTCTTCTGTGGGGGGAAAAGGTGTGTTCTTTTCATGCTTTTGGTTAAGTTGCAATTATTTTAAAATATGAAGAGGGATTTGGTTAAATTTTGGTGGAACAACAATGAGATGCCTAATGTAATGATCGTGTATGTGTGTGTGTGTGTGTTTCCTCAACAGCTTTCTTTATTTTAATTTAGTTCAAATTGGAAACAAAATTGTTTGCGCTGTATTTGCAAACAATCAACAAGGAAATCATGCATTAATTGTTCAGATGAATGCATGATGCTGCTCATATTTATCTGTGTTTATCACGGCACCAGACGGTCTGATTGGAAAAGTGCTTCATAGTAGAGGAGCTCAGGATGCGGAAGCTAATAGATGCCTCTTTAACGTGAGGGGTTCAGTATCAGACTGGCTTTGTTGACCCTGTTTCTACACACAATGAGTCTGTGCGGAGGCCTGTGTGCAGCAGCGCCTGGGCCTCTGTTTTAGTTCTTAATTTCTTTCACGGCATCAAAAGGCCTTTTCTATTCAAAAGCTTTTCTTTTTCTTTTACTCCTGAGCCTCTGCAATCGAGGCAGAGTTGCAATCTACCAGCAGCCGCCTTTGTTCTGGTCTTTCAGGAGGCCGGGAAACAGTGTGAGTCCTCCCTAATTAGGCCTGGGACCAATGAAACAGACCCTCTGAGCGCGGAGAGGCTGCAATCCCACAGCCCAAGTGGCAGAAAAGAGGGGAAAGGCCTCTTTAATTAAGGCCCAACAAAACTGGGTAAAAAAATGGTATTTTGCTCTCTACAAATGTCTTTTTTTCAATCCCTGTAAATGCTGGCACATGCACATGCTTTTAAATTGTGCCTTCACTTTTGCCAATGTACCGTCGCTCTGCTTTGGCTAAAGACCATAGATATTACTGGCCCATAAGAGTGTAGGACCCAGCAGCCTTGGGCTGTGTCTGTGTTTGCATTTCACAAGAGGTACAGGCTGTGCTAGAGGCAACGAGCTGATTAGCAGGAAGGAGATGGTCTTCACTTATAAAAGTGATGCCGAACAGCAACATCTATAGGTTTGGTGTTTACACAGGACGCTCACAAATATCATCACACAAAAACCCTGCTGATGCCACATATGTATTAATTTGCTACTGTCTTTCTATGTCTGGCTTTCTTCTATGTCTTTCAACTTGAATGCGTTTATCTATTTATTTATTTATTTTTTTCTTCAGTGGCTTCTTTAGTGACATAATAAGGTTCAGGTCAAGCTGGTATTGAATGTGGTGTCCACCTCTCAGCTATGTTCTCATTTTACCTGACCATGGGTATGGGAATGATAAGTTTTTGTTCCTTTAGCTTCAAACTGAAAGTTCTTTCCCCTGATTTTAAAAATTATAAATTTTCATCACAAAAAAGAAATGTACTTAATGCAGATAATCATAAGAAATTTTTTTAAAAAAAAAATCATGCCCAGTTTTACCATTTAGAGAGAACTACTAGTAACATCTTTTGGTCAGTCAGTCCAGTCCATCTAATATTCCCAAGCAAGTTCCCACAAATAGAATGTTTTCATTCTCTCCTCATCTGACAATATGTGTAGATGAACATTTAAGTCAGTAAATATGAGGGCATCTTCATTTTTAATGGCTGTGTGTTAGCAATCTTTTGAAGAATAAAAAGGCCATTATTCAGTATCATTTTTGTGTTTGTATCCACTTAATATCCAATTGGATTCCTTGAGTGCATCACAATATTAGACCATTTCAAATTCTTACTTCAATGAAGGCTTTTCTCTTTTGTAGGTAATATCATCTAGACAGGAATATATATGATGAAATGGAATAATTGCATGGATTTTACATGATGGGGGTCAGAAATACACTCAAACCTAAGCAATGTTTTTATTTTTAATTTTCCATTACACAGAATTATTTTTCCAACAGGACAATTGTAAATAACTTACTTTTAGTTGGTGAATGACAATGCTCTCTCGAAAGCTGTCTTTGTAAAGATTTCAAAATTATTCGGTTTCTTTTAAAAGGAAACTGTGTCTATATAACATCAAACATTCAGTCAATTCACTATAAAGTTAGTCAAACATTGAAATGTTTGGCAGATATTCTGTTTGAGATGCTCATGATCCGGACATCAAGTTGATGTGGTGTGAGTAAATGGGAACAGAGAAAAATAGGATAACTCCTTGAGCTCTGTTCGATTTGCTCTCCAGAATTTATCCTGAGATAGAGGTGCCTGGGTGGCTCAGTTGGTTAAGTGGCTGACTTCGGCTCAGGTCATTATCTTGTGTTTTGTGAGTTTGAGCCCCACGTTGGGCTCTGTGCTGACAGCTCAGAGCCTGGAGCCTGTTTTGGATTCTGTATCTCCCTCTCTCTCTCTGTCTCTCCCCCACTCACACCCTCTGTCTTTTTCAAAAATTAGTAAACATTAAAAAAAATTATCCTAAGACATGTATACCCAGACTTAAAAAAGGCTATTTAAGATCCATTGTCTCCACCCACAGTCACTACTTTGTGGCTTCAATGTCATTACCGATAGAGAAGGAAAATGTTCAAAGAAATGCTGTGAAGATCAAGCATGAGAATGTCAATAGCTAGTACTTCATATTTTAATTACATTCAGAAAAGATCCTTGGAGTACCTAATATGTTCCAGGCTTTGAGAGAATCACAAAACCAGATTCATTTTTATAGCATATCTTAGTATACAGAAGACCTTCACATATATATCATTTTTAAACTAAAACTATGAATCATTGCTGTGATTATCATCCCCCATTTTACAGTTGAGGAATTTGAAGTTCAGAGGCAAAATAATCACTTGAAACCTGCAAAATTCATTAAATGTCAGAGTTAAAACTCAACCTCCGATCTTATCCCCTGGTTCAGTGTTTTCTCCTTTACACTGCCTTTTTGGTAGAGATCTTGGAACAACATAATGAATGTCTTCAACACTGGATTTACAGGTGGCTAGACATTTTCTCCATACGAGCATCTCGTGAATGAAGGTGTGATAGTTAAATGCAATGCGAGCCAGCGGAGGTGTTTCTCTAAGTGAGGAAGCTGATGTAAGCAAATGCATGGTTCTTGGAGACCCAAGAGGTAACACTGCTATGGAAGGAGAATGTAGAGTTTTGGAAGGGTGAAATGGAGTTTGAGGTGAGGTTTACACAGCCACAGAAAGATGTCACGCAGGCAGGTGGAAATGTGTTTGAGAGCTTGGGAGTGGTGCTTCAGCGGAGCCGTATACATGGCACCCAGTCCTCTGTAGCAGCGCCTGGAGCTGTTGGCATGGGGGAGGTGGCACTGAGGAAACCGCCATGGAGGAGAAATAGGACTTATCTGAGAAATAAGTCCTGGAAGCATTGTTCAGAGAAGGAGGGAAAGCCAGCTTCCACAGCACAATGGGGGCACACTGGGCAGATGGTTGCAGGAGGCTGAGGGAAGGCATGTGGAAGGAAACTGCCCCCATGGGCCTGGCAAGTATGCAGTTCTGTACTCTCATGTGTGTTATTGATTTAGTTCTCTCAACCATCCTGTGAAGTTCACTTGAGGGAAACAGGGCTGAGAAGATTTTGATAATTTGCCACAATCACATACCTCGTAAGAGGTGAAAGTTTCCAGTTGAGGTCTGTGTGACTCAAACCATGCTCAACAGTGTTAAATCCATGTGCAGAAATTCATGAGAATAAGTAAAAACAGGGAAGGAAAGAATTTTGAGGCCATTGGTACTTTTGAGTGATAGTTGTCTTAGGAGAAAAGGAGATATAAGGGGGAAAAAAGTAGTAAAGAATAGGGGCAATGATCATAGATGACTTATTCCTAAGAGGAATTCTAGGAAAGAGGCTGTGTGTCATTATCAACAAGAACAATTGACTGTCTTATAATTATTTAAAAACAATTCAGAAAAGTCTTGGAAATGGAGTCCATTGGAGGAGGGGATGATTTTGTAAGGTTCAGTCCAACATTCAATTTGATTTTTATATTAATTTAAAGAGTATTATTCTTTTAGCAGTAGTTTTTCTGTCTTATATTAGTAAAAAAATAAACTGAGGCACATTAAAATTTGCAAGGGTTTGTGAGCAAGCATAGAGTCCAACTGAGCCGCACCAAATCGGGAAGTGACTGGGAGCTCTCCACAGGAAGGAGTTTAAAGAAAAGGCTTTGTTTTTTTAAAGTTTATTTATTTCAAGAGAGAGTGAACATGAGTGGGGGAGGGGCAGGGGGAAAGAAGGAGAGAATCCAAAGAAGGCTCCACACTCTCAGCTCAAAGCCCAACATGGGACTCGATCTCACAAACTACAAGATCATGACCTGAGCCTAAATCAAGAGTTCACCACCCAACTGACTGAGCCACTCAGACACCCCTAAGGGAAAGGCTTTTAAAGAGAACATGTGGTGCAAAGATGGAAAATTATTGGACTGGTGGTGTAAGCAGGTGCCTTATCTAGGAAAGCCTAGTTAGCTGTTTGTTATTAGTTGTTCTTAAGTTTCGTTTCTTAATCTTCAGGCATTTACAGGACCTGACTGGCTAAGGTTCAGTTTGCTTATGTAAGTTGCCAAGGTGTTAGAGCCACCTCAGTCTCATGGCCTCCTTGTTTAATTATGTAACAATATTTAACAGTTCTTCTCTTCCTGATTTTCCTTTTTTATGGTGCAATGAGCAAATTCAATTCCTTTCCTTTAAGTCAGTTTAAGATTTTGCTTTATTCTCATTCGTGTTTCTAAATGCTCACATGAGTTTGAAATTCAGGAGCTGCCTGCAAGTCTGAGGTCCGTGTTGGTAAGGAAGGATTCTAAAAACAAACGTATGCACCTACCAGAGTCAGTTGCTGTGGTGTGCTTGCTGCATCAAGTGATGGGTTTTGGTGGCTGAGCATCAAGAACGAAAGATACCTCTCAGTGGGAGAGCAAGCTGTGGATGTATCCATAATTGCTCCTTCTACAGTTTTCTTTGGCACATTTCTTCTCACCAGTAAGTCGACCCAGGGTCAAACCCTGGATTGGCAAGCAAGCACCTCAGCAAGGCTGATCCAAGACTGCTTACTGCTGGAGTCTGTGTACGTACAGTGGAGCCCAGAGGGCTGGGTTGAAGCCACCCTAAAATTCTTCCCTTGGAAGAGTCACATCACCGAAAGATGTGATGACAGAAACAAGAGAGGCCAAGGCCTTGAAGCCTATTGAGATTATGGAGCAGGATTCTAATGCGATTTTACAACAATGAAGCCACCTCCCTGCTGTTGAGATTATGGTGACGAAGCTTTGCCCTGTAGTATCAAAGGTAAGGCTCCCAAGCCCTGGCAAGACAGAAAAGGTTGTCACAAGGAAGTTGCCAAGGAAAGCATGGTGGCGGGGCCCATGCCTGTGTGCACAAATATATGTCAGCCTGTGGCAGGAGGTAAAGGGTCAAAATAAGTCATGGGCAAGGAAGGGCTGCTTGAGTAGAGGGACCATTTCTATGGCATGGGGTTTGAGGTGTGCAAGGATTAGTTAGACTTGCTTAAAGTAGAATACGTAACATTGTTTTTACCAGAGCTGATTTGGGTTAGTTAGTTAGTTAGTTAGGGTTTTTTGTTTGTATGTTTTTTGTTTTTAAGACTAGTTTTTTTTTTTTTTTTTAACGTTTATTTATTTTTGAGACAGAGAGAGACAGAGCATGAACGGGGGAGGGGCAGAGAGAGAGGGAGACACAGAATCGGAAACAGGCTCCAGGCTCTGAGCAGTCAGCACAGAGCCTGACGCGGGGCTCGAACTCACGGACCGCGAGATCATGACCTGAGCTGAAGTCGGCCGCTTAACCGACTGGGCCACCCAGGTGCCCCTTTAAGACTAGTTTTTAGAACGACTTAGGTTGGCAGTACTACTGAGAGGAAAGTAAAGAGACTTCCTATAGACCCCTGCCTCCTCCATTACCATCAACCCCCACCAGGGTGGAACATTTGTTAAAACTGATGAACCAATATTGACACATCATTATTACACAAGGTCCATAGTTTACATTATGGTTTACTCTTGATGTTTTACATTCTATGGATTTGGAGATGTATAATGGCCTGTAACCATTGTTATGGTATCATACAGACCAGCTTCACTACCCTGAAAATCCTCTGTGCTCCACCTGTCCATCCCTCCCCATCCCTGCAACCCCAGACAACCACTGATATTTTCAGTGTGTCCATACTTTTGTGTTTTCCAGAATGCCGTGTGGTTGGCATTACACAGTACCATTTCAGATTGGTTTATTTCACTTTGTAATATGCACTTAAGCGCTCTCCAGGTCTTTTCATGGCTTGAGAGCTCATTTCCTTTTACCCAAGTAATATTCCATTGTCTGGATAAACCACAGTTTATTTATCCATTCACCTACCGAAGGATATCTTGGTTGCTTCTAAGTTTTTGAAATTTTGAATAAAGTTGCTATAAACATCTGTGAGTATGTTTTTGTGTGGGGGTCATAGTTTTTTATTTGCTTCTTTTTTTGTTTGTTTTACATTTTGTTTTGTTTTTGTGCTCTGTTGTATTTCACTTTTGCCCCGCTTACATATGAACTTTTAGAATCTGTTCTTAAGTTGTTTTTTTAACTGAGAAAAACATTTTTTTCCCAATTCACAATCAGAAATGGGTGTCCACAGTATCATTCCTAAATAAAGGTAAAAACTGAGAGTAAATTATGATTTTCAGCTTCAGGCTCAAGTCAAATTGGGCAATCGTGCATTTTTGTATCTTGCTGGGTCTCTTAAAATTGAAATATATGACATGTAATAAGAAAAAAATGATTAATAATAAAGCAGCAAACATCTAAAGGAAGACCAAATTGACTTCCCTATTATAGTCTGTCAAAGTAGTAATTGATATAAAATGTGGAAAGAATGTTAGGAATTTGTGAAAGTAACCAAAATATCAACCTAGAAATGAGTGAAAAGAAATCTTATGCTTAAAACATTTCAAAAGGACTGTGTTATTATTATTATTGTTCTTCTGCTGAGATTTTTATTTTAACGTAATGATATTAGCACTTTTCTTTTGACTAATATAATTCAGTCCTGAAATTATAAAGAAATGTTTCTAGGGCTGTCCTCACTGGTGCCTCCGGTGGTTCATTTGACAAGTCTTTGTATCCCCTCACAGACTTTGCATAATAGATGCTCAGTAAATGCTTCTCAGATAAATACCTGTGTACAGATGTATAAAGCAGACATGGCTTCATTAAGTGAATGCATTAAGTGAATCATTAAGATAATTACTGGGGACATCTCACTTCTTCTCATCACTTGTATTTCCTGTTCTTTGTCCTTCTCTTTTTCCTTCCCATCCGCCTTCCCTCCCTCCCTTTTTTTTTTCTTTCCCTTCTCTTTTAAGGCTTCTATTTTCTGCTTCCATCTTATCTCCTATTCTTCCTTCTTTTCCTCCTTTCTTTTTTCTCTCTTTTCTCTTTTGCTTCTTTCATTTTCTACTCCATGTCTTCTTCCAAGTGCTTTTGTTCCTTTGCTTATAATTTACTTATTGATCCCCAGAACTCCAATGGACATCGTGTTGTGCCACTGGCAATCCCAGGGGCTAAGGGGGTTATCCAGCTTGCTGGATAGACTACTCACAGTTGTAGCTGGGGGGATTGACATTTCCATAGCTGTGTTTGTCTGGAGTGAATTTTCTACAATCATTCAGTGTCCTAGATATTAAGCATGTTTGCCTCAGTGTATTCTATAAACCATTTGGATAACTATCCATGCAGGAATTCTGAAGAGATTATGAAAATTGAAACAATACGGGGTAAAATAACACATTTTACAGAGGGTAAGATTCTATTAATGGCATGGTGTAATCTATTCATTGTATTATGGTCCTGCATTCTCTACGGGGTGTCTGAAATCTATGAGATATTTCTATATCAAAATTTACATTGGTCTCTCCAAATCCCTCTGAAGACATTAGTTGTAAAATAGATCAAGGTCTACCCTTGATTTCATTTTGCTGGCAGCAAGTGCTCTGGGAGATTACATTTCTCTGGCTTGAGTCACTGAAGCCCTGAGATTAACATTCTCCTGGGAGGATATACCAGCATCCACACAGAGCCTGGCCTATGCATTTTGAATTTCAAAGCCCACAGAAGACAGCTAATGATTTACTCAAAAGCTCACAATCAGAATCTACCCCAAAGAGCCCTAGTTCTGAGTCTTCCTTACAGTTTCTGTCTCTTTCTGTCCCTTCTCTTCCTACCACCTTCAGAATGATTGGACCTCCGTTGGGCCCCTCAGATGGCCTAGTGTGGTACTAAACACTTAAGCTTTGAGTATGTAACTTCTTAACCCTCCTACAATCCTTCCTTTGCTGCACATGTATATAGTTCTCCTCCCAGTTTTGTTTCTTCACATTGATTAGCTGTAATGTGCACTGAAGAACTAATTTTTACAATGGAATCTATATCCATTCTTCTTCATTTGAAATGCAGCCAAATTCAGTATTTTATATTTCCCTTTCTTTTTTTTTTTTTTTTTTTTTTTTTTTAATTTTTTTTTTCAACGTTTATTTATTTTTGGGACAGAGAGAGACAGAGCATGAACGGGGGAGGGGCAGAGAGAGAGGGAGACACAGAATTGGAAACAGGCTCCAGGCTCTGAGCCATCAGCCCAGAGCCTGACGCGGGGCTCGAACTCACGGGCTGCGAGATCGTGACCTGGCTGAAGTCGGACGCTTAACCGACTGCGCCACCCAGGCGCCCCTATATTTCCCTTTCTTAAATGCAAACAAAATCAAGCTAATTTTTACTTCTGTTGGGAACTTAGTTTGTAACTTTTTCAAGGTTTAACTCCCCTTCTTCTCAATCCCAATCAGTAATTCTAGATAGAAAAACAAATTCATGCTCATGGCATACTCTGACCAGTGTTACCCAGGAGAACTACTGTGATAATAAAAATATTCTCTATCTGCATTATCCAACTCAATAGTCATGAGCTGTGTGTGGCTAATGAACACAGCATATGAACTTTTGTTTTTCTCCCTTGTGAAATAAAATGCTAGTAAAAAAGAACATATTTCTGGATAGAAGAAAAACATGAAATCTACCTTCCAGTGATACACATTGCAATGGGAAGGAAAGTCTAGAAACATATTTTTCAATAAGAGATTTCTACTAGGACTTGATGAATAAAGAAAATAGATGAGTAACAAACTGAGTTTTTACAGAGTTCAGAAACTAGTTTTGCATGTTAATTGGTTTTGGTCAATAATTTAAAACATTTAGTCAAAGCTGGATAATATATATTCGAATGTTACTTTGATAAATTTAATCAAATCAGCTTGTGCATACAAACCCAAATTTGGAAACTTGGAAACATTGTTACTAAGGTTACTAAGTGACACAAAGTGACAGAATGGACAGAGATGTTAATACCGTGTAATGGGTCCATCCCCCAACTGAATCCAGTCTAAGTGCAAAGGCATTCCGGATAGAATTCTGGAAGTTTATTTGCCCGCACTGAGCATGTATCATTGATATCTCAGTGACATGCTTTACAAAACACAAGACTGAAGCCATGATGGTTTTGGCACAGGTGGGCTCATGGTGTCCATTAAGATATAATTTGTAAAAAAAAAAAAAAAAAGACATTATATTGAACACTAAGACTTTCTCAAGTAACCACAGGAAATTAAAACTGAAAGCGTTCATGGAAAAGGCATGCTGCAAGCCTATCCACAAGCTCTCATTGTGGTTATGAGACACTTGGGATGACCATGGATGCAGTGGAGAGAGATGAGGACAAGGCCCTTGGCCCTGCATTGCTGCTCGGGCAGGAGGGTAGGGTGTTGGCAGGTCACTCAACATTCCCAGGACTCAGTTTCCTCATTAGTAAAGTAAAAAGTAAACTGAATTAGTGGTTCATTGATTTTTTTTACATTATATTACCCAGTAGTCGTTTAAATACATATTAGATATGATGAGCCTTGCCAAATTTCAGTCTTACAAAAACAGAGATATTAAAAAGTGCCATCCATCTACTCTCACCATGATTTCATAAACAGTAGGAAATTTTAGCACCAAAAAAGTTATTAAACCTAGCTTTATGAAAATCTGTCTTAGTAGTTACTTTTTTTTTTTTTTTTTTTTTTAGACTTTATTCCTCACCAGCATAAGTCTTTGGAACCAATTTGGGAAACCCTGGATCTTTATAGCCCTGATTTTTTTACTTGTTAACCAAAAAGTACTGTTAGGTAGACCTAGACTCTGAGTTCTGCATTACTCAATAGTCATTACTCATCTATTTTCTGCCTTCTACTATCTATTTATTGCAAAGTCATAATAGAAATTCCATATTGAGGAATAACCAGTTTCTAAACTTTCCTTCCTATTGTACCAAGTATCACAGAGAAGTAGTTTTACTATTTTTTTATATCTACCCCAAACTTCTTTCTTATTTACTAAACATTTGACTATGACAAAGAAAAAAAAAAAACTCCTTTCAAATGCTCAGTTATCACATGTGGCTAGTGGCTGTTGTACTGGGCAGTGCACTGTTAAATAGAACAGAAAGTTCTTTTGGGCGGCGTTAATCTAACAATACATGGACCTGAATATGAATTTTCCTTTTTTGCTGACTAGAACCTAGCGGAAGGTAAGGATTGAAACTTGAGACAGTTATCAGCTGAACTCCCCCACAGGAGTCAAAAGTAGCTGGATTTCTTTAGGGGATTTTCTGAACCTAGACCTTTAGGGCCCTGCTTACCTTTGAGATTCCTGTAGCTGCCTCTTTCTGTTGGAAGTAATAGAGCGAAGCCAAACATATTTTATGACTTTAGTTTCTTGAAATCCAGATTCAGATCCAGTTCCAGGTTCCAATATTTTATAAGAGTGAAGGATTTTTGGAAACCGCTGCTCTGTTTAGAATACCCTCCTCTCCTCCTCCCCGGCTGCTTCCCCACCCAGTCTCCATTTACTCAGTCTAACCAGCATGCCGGCCAAACGCCTCGAATAGGCTCCATCTGCTCACTACCTAATCTCTATTTAAATCAAGCTAAGAAAACACTCTTTCTGGAAGAACTGGGCACGGTTCTGTAGTGGAATTGCATGAAAGCATCTCCGCTCACATCTTTTACAGTGTTGGTTTCTGGAGTTTGTTATTTTTTAAGGTCTTTCAGACCAGGCTGTAATTAGCTCTGTAGCTTTCGCTGATTTTTAAAATGATTATCTACCCAACACAAAAAAAGAAAGGCAAAGCTGTGGTTATTTGGTTAATTTAGCTAGTGGCGTCAGCCACAACAGTTAAGTAAGGCTTCTTTTTTTTTTATTTTTTTAATGTTTATTTATTTTTGAGAGACAGAGCGTGAGTGGGGGAGGGGCAGAGAGAGAGAGAGACAGACAGACAATCTGAAGCAGGCTCCAGGCTCTGAGCTGTTAGCACAGAGCCCGATGTGGGGCTTGACCTCATGAACCGGGAGATCATGACCTGAGCCGAAGTGGCGCTTAACCGACTGAGTCACCCAGGTGCCCCAGTAAGGCTTCTTTTTTAAAGTAATCATTCAGAGAATGAATGACTCTGCGGAGTTACCTGTACTGATCTATCTGTCAGATAGTGGGCACTTCATCCAGTGCTATCTAGAAAGAGGATATCTACATCTCTATTACCTTCCCCACCTGGCCTTTCCGTCCTCCCATCCTGTCCATCCCTAACCTCCTGGTTCCCCTCCCGCAAAACATTCAAGGAAAGTGAAACTAATATCACTAGCTCTTCTAATGGCCAATCTGAAACCTGACACTATTTTCCTGGAAATTGTGTAGGGCACTTGCCATTTCTAAATGAATGGGAGCAGAAGTGTGTCGACTCAAAATCAAACAGTATGTTAGCTGTTTTCAGGAAGCAGAACGAAGAACTAACAACTGATGGATCTTGAATTTCACTTTTCAGCATATTTATTAGCCACCAAAAATATTTGACAGAAGGTCATACAGGCACACGTGTGTGTGTGCCTCATTTTCCTGCACAGATTATTCATAGTAGCCTCTTCTGGTTCCTGGGAAGGTAGAGTCTGTTTTAGTGGTTACAATGCAATGTCATGAAGGATTTCTTCTGTTTTTTGTTTTTATTTTTAGACTTGTAAACAAGACTCAAAAATTTTATATAATCCAAAAACTGTAGACGAGTTTTATTCCTTTCATGCTGTTTTCTTGACAGTTAAGTTTTTTTTTTTTTAAGCCTATGCAGATTCTGTCTGGTCTCCAAGGTTCATTGATCAGTTTTGCTCTGGGTACACGTGTTGTGGTGATCTCCTAGGTTAAGATGCTTCAGAGCATTTCAGACAGCCTGACAGATCTGAGTGTATCAGGCCCATTTGACTTCTGAGTTTTTCTTTATTTTTGGTTCCTTCCCCACATGTAGTTTGTTCCCCAACCTGCTATTCACATACTCATGGTCTATGAAGATTACTATTCTATTCCAGTTTTATACTATGTACATTCAATATTCCTTTTCAGAGACTGAAAAGGTCATTGTCTCCAGCTTTCCCACCAACAGCAGCATCAAATGTTCTCTTACAAAAGCTTCTCAGTGGCACTGTAGGCAGGTACCCCGTAGTACCGTGTCTCAAATTTCATGTTTTAGATTCAAGCAGAGATATTGCTTCTTTCATTTTATTTATTTATTTATTGTTATTAGAAGTATGCTTAATCACAGAAGACCAATAATTTCTTGCATCTGAATATCCCCTCCATTCTTTCACAGAAAAAAAAAGTATAGGCTTTACAGCCAATCAGAGGACTTGGCCCCGGGTCTGGCCAGGATATTTTGTGGCCATAAGATATTGGACGGATTAATCAGCCTGTCTGACCTGACGATTCATTTATTTATAAAAGGACATAATAATCTATAACTCATAGGGTTGTGGTTGAATTAAAATAGGTGGTGTTCTTTGAGGACAAGGACTGTCTTTTTCATGCTGGTATCTTCTGTACCTCATACGTTGCTCAGAAGAGAGTGGGCCCTCACTGAAATGGTAGTTTGAGTGAATGAGCATGACTGAAAGGATGGATGTAAAATAGTCAACAGTAATCTTTTTGATTTTATTAAAACAAAAAGGAAATTTCTTGTATAGAAGATTGAAACTCTTGCTAGGAAATCAAAGGTCACTATGACTTTAGTCACTTTTGCTGTTTAATTATCACCTAAAGGGAGAGTCTAAATCAGCAGCCAACTTGATGACATTTTTTTCAAAGCATTTAATTTACTAACAAGGTCAACAATAACGACAACAATAATAATAGTAGTAATGGCAAACATCAACAGAGCACCTAATGCGCTAGGCACTGTGCTAAGTACTTTGTGTATTTTGTTTCATTTTACTTACAAAAATGATCCGCAGAGGTAGGTATTGATATTTTCTTTCTTTCTTTCTTTCTTTCTTTCTTTCTTTCTTTCTTTCTTTCTTTCTTTTTTCTGACGTTTTCTCTAGAGGAAGAGAGGAAAGATAACCTGGGCTGGCACATGGCCAAGCCACTGCTGAACCACTATCTCCTTTTGCTCAGTTCACACTGAAATATAATCTTTACTTTGCTGGTCTCTGTTTCTTAGCAGAAGCTACAGGAGAGCATAGACCATGCCCTATTCAACATTAAGTTCTCAGAACCTAGAAAGTGCCTGGCTCATAGTAAGTACTTAAATTTTGAATGAATTAATTGATGGTTCAGCCCATAGTATACATAAACTCTGTTTTTAGGCATCCTAAAGAGTTCTGTTCAAGGAGTGCTATCTTCCCAGCCCATTTATTATTCTCTCTCATACCATTCAGCCAATCAAACTTGTAGTTCTCTTAGGGGATCAATTTTGAAAATCTGCAGTCCATTGAAGTTATAATGGAAAAGAAAGAGAGAGAGAGAGAGAGAGAGAAGCCTACAGTATATCTCACTCTGAGATTATAGACTGAATCCAATATTTTCTGTCTCTATGCTTTATTATTTTTTTAATTTTTTAAATGTTTTATTATTTATTTTTGAGAGACAGAGAGAGAGAGAGTCAGAAAGAGAGGGAGACACAGAATGTGATGCAGGCTTCAGGCTCTGAGCTGTCAGCACAGAGCCCAACGTGGGACTCAAACCCACAAACCGTGAGATCATGACCTGAGCTGAAGTCAGACATTTAACTGAGCTGCCCAGGCGCCCCTATTTTTTTCTTTTTTTAATTTCAAGTATGAGTACATGATGTAAAGTCTCATGTTGAGAACTGCTTTTGGGTCATGATTCGTAATGTATGTTTGAGTTTGAGGTATACGTGCTCATAGGGAATATTTTGCCTTTTTTGCAACAGCTCACAGACAAACTCTATTATAAGACATTTGGATCAGAAACAGCATCTTTCCTACTAGGGATCTAGCCTATAAACTGGGAAAAGAATCATGACAATTTTGGCGAGCAGCTGCCCTCAGCCTTCTGATTATCCATCCTCAATTTCTTTTTAATAACTAGATTGAGCAATACCCTTGTTGGCTGCCCTTCTATCCTGCCCCGGGGGATGCTATGTTCTATTAACCATCTCCATAGCTCTCTACAGGTTAAGTTTTCCTGGCTGCTCCTCCAACCTCAACACTCATTATGAAATAATGCCCACCTGGCTTCTACTTAAGCATGGCCACCTGGCCCCTATTATCTCTGGGACCCTATCATCCTTATAGCTCTCAGAAAGCCAAGTTCTGTAAGAGTGCTCCTACCATCAGTCCAGACCAATAGAGAATAATCATCACAGCGATGGCTGTGCCACTGTCACCAATGCATTAATATATATATATATATATATATATAATTTTAATTCCAGTGTAGTATGTTTTAGGTATACAATATAGTGATTCAATATTTTCATACATTACCCAGTGCTCATCAAGATAAGTGTACTCTTAATCCCCTTCACCTATTTCACCCACCTCCCCTCTGATAACCATCTGATTATTCTCTACAGTTGAGTCTGTTTTTTTGGTTTGTGTCTTATTTTTCATTTGTTCACTTGTTTTGTTCCTTAAATTCCACATATGAGTGAAATCATGTGGCATTTGTCTTTCTCTGACTGGTTTATTTGGCTTAGCATTATACTCTCTAGATACATCCATGCCAACTCAAATGGCAAGATTTCATCTATAATCTATCAATGGACACTTGGGCTGCTTACATAATTTGGCACTGTAAATAATGCTACAATAAACATAGGGGTGCATATATGCTTCTGAATTTGTGTTTTCATATTTTTTACCCAGTAGTGTGAATATCATAGGGTAGTTGTATTTTTAATTTTTTGAGGAACCTCCATACTGCTTTCCACAGTAGCTGTACCAGTTTGCATTCCCACCAACAGTGCATGAAGGTTCCTTTTGCTCCACATCCTCACGGATACTTGTTTCTTAAGTTTTTATTTTAGCCATTCTGACAGTTATTACATGATACCTCATTATAGTTTTGATGTGAAATTCCCTGATCATGAATGATGTGGAGCATCTTTTCATGTGTCTGTTGACTATCTGTATGTCTTCTTTGGAGAAATGTCTGTTCATGTCTTCTGCCCATTTTTAATTGGATTATTTGTTGTTGTTTTGGTGTTGTGTAAGTTCTGTATTTTGGATACTAACGCTTTATCAAATATGTCTTTTCCCATAGGAAAAGTAGGTTGTTTTCACCAACGTGAAGTTGCCTCCTCACCAATGCATTTTTTTATCACTGTGGTAAATGGGGCATCCTCTAGGCCATCTCACAGAAAAATGTTGGCTATTGGGCTTTCCAGCCTGATCCATTGCATCTAGTCTAGCATGGACTCATGCTTTTCTGAGCCTCTCAACACCTTCTTCCACTCTCAGTCATGGGCAGTTCTGGCATTTCTACTTCACCAAACACGAGCCATTACTTTCTTCTCGCTTCCAAGAGCCAGGCCATCTGCACATTGTCCTAGGTTCTTGGGGTCCGTGCCATGGTATGAAATCCTATATTATGGCAGAGTGCTACCATATTGACAAGGTTTTCTCTTTCTAACTTTATGTTCTGCTCACCTCCCACCTTCATCAGCATCTTTAGTCCCATGTATACACCCCCAGCTAGATTCTGCAGCTTCTTTGTGAGATGGTCCCTTTCCTCTCTTAGCAGACTCAGACCCATATTATGTTTTAACTTAGCTATAGTTATTCTTCTGCATACAGAGAGAGAAGTGGGTGTACCTCCCAATAGATGTTCATGTAGTCTTCACCATTGTCTACAAGCAGGGAGGAGGGAGAGCTAGACTTTCACAGGAAAGAATGGGCCACCTCTGTGGAACTGGAAAAAAACAAAGGGATCTGGGGATTCACGATTTTTGAATTGATCCAGATGTCCCCATCCCAGTTTCAGGGTCCCACTCTTTCCCTGGACTTTGTTTAGCTGAATTGCTAAGATTGAGAATTCAAACTTCTCCTACTCTTATAATTCAATGATGGGTCTGATCCTCACTTTTCTCTGCCCTCTGGTTGCAGATGAAATCTTCTGTATTGGCTGGCAATGACACTCTCTGGTTTTCACAATTCACTTCGAATCGTTGATTCATCATCCTTAGCTTGTCCTTGCCTTTCTGAAGTGCATCAGTTGCCTCCCACAATAGTCATCTAATTCAATATAACCATTTCCCCAAACTTTCCAAGACCAGGGACCCTGCCACATCAGTGCATTCTTGTCCACCATTATCCCATTCCAGTCCACCAGCTGTAAAAGTTATAGCAGTAGTCCCATAGCGTGACAGGGCTATATCATTACTACACTTACTACCTAAGCGATGGGGTAAATATATTACCATTATTCACCTCCAAAATGCCATTTTAGTTGATTCTTCCTAGTACCACTCCTGGTACCCTGTTGTATATCAGACCCCCCAGGAACAGACTCATACAGAGTTTTGCGTTCGAGAAGTACACTTGGGATCCGTCTCAGGAACAATGTCTGCAGAAGAGTGACAAAAGTAAGATTGAACAGAGAGAGGAGTCAAATTGTGATGCAATCACTTCATAAGCCTCATATGACTTTATAGTAAGTTCTGAGGCTAGGAAAGTTCTTCATATTTACCCCACCTTAAGACAAGGAAGCTTTGCACTCTTACTTCAACCAGCTGCTTCTTGGAGTGTACTTGATCATAGGTAAGGAAGTTCTCTTCAGTTGAGAGCACTGGGAGCACTCTGGGAGAATGAGCATCCAATACTCCCAACACCCAGAAGAAGAGGTCCTGAAGGGAGATCTGGGCAGCACCTGACTTCCCCCACTTGTAGATTCCATTAAGAGCTTCTAAATTCCTTTAGATAGGCAATATGTTCCATTCATATTTGTAAAGTCACCTCCTGGCCTGGTGCCTGGCATAGAGTAGTTATAAGATAAATGCAGTTGACTCAATGAATGTAGATGGGATGGTGAGGGAAGGAAATCAACTATAAGATGGAGATACGGTTTAAGGATCTGGACATGTTGGGACTGAGAGGCCATTGTGACTTTTTGTACTGGTGTAGATGTCCAGTAAACATTTGGATGAATGAGCTTAAATCTAGAGAAGTCAGAGTTAAAGCCATAATTTGGGGGTCATAGAATGTAAATGTTGTTAGAGCTAAGAGAACCCTATTTTAAAAATAAAGCAAACTATGTTTTTCAGTGCTCTTTGCAGATGGATGTAGCGATGTGACAGGATATGGGCTAATGAAAAGTAAGTTCATATTATTGAGGGGGAGAGTCTTTAAATACTCCAAAGAAGGAACAGATCCAATTAGCTCTTGTTCTTTTCCTCTCCTCCTGATGCCTGAATATGCGCAGATTTTAGTGTTCGAGGTGCAGTAGCCCTATTGTGACTGATCATGAGAGAAAGTCCAACAGACATCAGCCCCGACATCCTTGAACCACTGCATCAGGGCAGGATGGCCTACCTGTCGTATGAAAGAAAACTAAACTCCTGCCCTGCACTCACTTCTCTTCTCTCATTCTCTCATGTGCCACATGCAATCTATGACTGATAATTTTCTTGGATGAGATGGCCCCAGATAAGAATTTAGAGTGGGAAGGGCAGAGGCTGTCAGAAATTCTGAAGAACACTAATGTTTAAGGAATGAGTAAAGGAAGAGCAGTCCATGAGGAAGATTGACAAGATAACAGAAATTACTTGCTGATACAGGAAGAGGCCACCAAAGAAAGTGAAATCATTGAGAACAAAGGAGTAATCAACATTTAAAATGCAGCAAAGCAGACCATTAGGAGTTAGGACGTGTCCATTGGACTTAGTATTGAGGTACTTAGGTAGCTCAGTGCTACAATAGAAAAGGCAATTCTTACTGGCATTGCTTAATACTGAATTATGATGATTCATTCATTCAACACATAATTATTGAGCAGGTACAGGGCACTATATGTACAATGATAATCGAAACAGACTGAAAGCTTAGAGTTTCATGATTTATGAAGATGTTTCCCACTGGCTATTAGTGGAAATGTGAACATTTAAAGCATTAGGTTTTTGAAATGCCTGGTTAAAATTCTGTCATGAAGTTTTTAAACAAGGACCATTAAACAGCCTACATTACACAAATACCTATTCATACTTTTTTATACATTGTGGAAACCCAAATCTTTTCACCACATTACAGATGCTGAAAACAGCCATCGGGTAGAGTTTATGGGTGTGTCTTGGTGAGAGAGCTATGAAATTGGCTCATAAGTCAACTACACCCATTCAACCAGATGTGATTGAGCTTGTGCTATTCCATCTGTGTTGTATGAATAACGGAAAAAATGGAGAAGAGGACTTGAATCAAAGAACACATATCTACATGTGTAGATAACAGCAACAGAGGCATACTTAAAAAAGTGCTTTGAAATGAAATGAAATAGGTTACCATAAAGTTGCATGTGAAACCTTCTAACTTTTCCCATTTTTATTCTATCTATTATGTTGTTAGATAGTGTGCAGATCTGAAAATCCAAATGCACAGCTAGTGGTACATCACAATTGTTTATCCTCACTCTAGCAACTGTTGGAATTCAGTTCATGATAAGAATCACTTCATGAAGTACATAGAGTCACCCCATCTCGTTGTAACTTGTGCAGCAAAGAAATATCCCACTTCAGGGAACTTGGGTTGCTGGGCTTGAGCTTCTTGCCAGGGCAAGTGGATTTCCATTCTTTCCCCCAGGCCACTATAGCTCTATGGGTCAGTAATGCTGTCGACTTAGAGGTAGTTTCAAAGCAAGTCAAAGCAACAATAGGAACTGGTTATTACAGGAGGAGAAATGAAAGGGGTTGGAAAGATTAAAACCATGGGCCAGAAAATATATATTATTTGCACACTGGGTTTACTAGATATAGATCAGAGTGGGCATTAAGAAGGGCGATGACAAGGAAAGATAAGCAGATTTCAACTACTCTTAAGTACCTGTCTGAGAGAGATGAGTGAGAATTCTTTCTGTTACGGCCACTACAGTTTCAATTTCTAACCCTCCTGAGTCAACAAGAGCTTTCCCAAAGGGCTTTGCAGAATACAAACATGTTTCACAAGTTTTGTTAGATTCTGTGTCCTCAAGGTATTTTGCTATTGTTGAGATATACGAAGAGCACAAAGTCAAGGAAAATTATAATAGGATAACTTTGTTAATCATCCTTGACTCTTTAGACATGTTTATTCGGCATCTACATGGAAATTGTATTGAGCTTTGGTTGTGTGCAAAATAGTAATAAATATGTGGTAGGGATGGATAAAATGCAATCAGAATTTGGTATGACATATTCAACCAGAATAAATGACTAATATAAGGTATATATGATGTATGAATGATATGTTGTATGTATAAATGACAAAAGCGAGAGTAGATTGACCCAAATTTCCTTTTAGAATATATATATTTCCTTAACACATTTATCAAAGAGATCCCTTTAAGAAGATAAAGTTGGTGAAATGCCTATCCTTAAGCCTTTGGAATTTAGATTTACATTGTTTGGGGAGAGTTTAAGAATGCATTAGTGATAAGTTTATAGAAAAATAAGCAGGCAACCAAATAAACCAAAAAAGGAAAAAAAAAACTATTAAGTTTAGAGAAAACAGGAAGGGTTGCAGGAAAGGAAAACTAACCATAGAATCCCCACATTGTTTAGATGTGAAAATTGTGTATATACTCATAGTAGTAAATACTGAATACTGAGCTACTCAAAATACTCTATACCTGTAGGATGGAAAGAAAGAAGATGAAGGTTTATAAGTGTGTGGGGTGTGTGTGTGACACACACACAGGTTGGGGGTCAATAAATAATACTTAAACTGAAAACGAATAGCAATACACCAAAAGCATGCTACTGTAAATACCAAGATAGGTAGCTAAAAATCTTAGTGGTTAACTCTGGGGAGCAGAAGTGGGAGGGCAGTGTTTAGGAATTGCTGTTTCCTCAACATGCTCAGAATTTAAAATCTGTAAGTATATAATTTTGATAAAAATACCTACTTAAATCTTAAACTGCAAGTTACATCACAGCATGTAATACCAAAACTATGTGTATATATGCATTTAAGAGGTCTTTGAGGATTAATTACAGTTAATAGTTCATACTTCCGAGGAGTGGAATTATAACAAGGAGAAGGGAGGAGGTGGACTTAAACACTTCAGTAGTTTTGACTTTTTGAATGAACATATATAATTTTGTAGAAGTGACATTTCTACATAAATAAAAATTTATGTACATTTAAAATTAAAACATGTGGCAAATTAAATAATTCATTTATATTAGAACTTGTTTGTATGCAATTTAAGCACTATAAGTGAATTTTGAAACTCAAACGAATTGGCTGAATTACCCATTTGTCATTTGGAGACTTTCATTTGGGGAAGATATAGCTGTGTGATGCACAGGAATAAAGTCTGATCGAGGGGCATATTTGATGAGGTTAACTGAAATCATAAAATCATTTTAAAATGCAGGACAAATGGGGATGCATGAATGGCTGTCGGTTGAGCTTCTGACTCTTGGTTTCGGCTCAGGTCATGATCTCACAGTTCGTGGGTTCAAGCCCTGTGTCAGTCTCTGCACTGGCAATGTGGAGCCTGCTTGGTATGCCCCGTCTCCCTCCACATCTGCCCCTCCCCTGCTCCCTCTCTCTCTCAAAATAAATAAATAAATAAATAAAATTTAAAAAATTAAATGAAATGCAGAACCAATGAATATATTAATTGTAGTGCCTGAAGAATATGTAGGCAAATAGTAAACCACAAGTGGGCAAAGGGCAACCCAGAGACATTTCTTAAGAAGAAATGACCCAGAAATGCTTGGAGTCTCTCAGAAGTGGTAATCATTCAACAAATACCTACCTAGACTACTGAGGGTCTTAGCATGAAGTATCGCACTTTAATGAAGCTCAACCCCCCTGAGTTGAGGTTAATTGTAAGAAAAGCATATGTGGTTAACAAAATTGGTCAGAGAACTGGTTGAGTACAGCCAAATGTCTTGCTTTGATCCCCAAGTGGACAGCGTCGCTTGGTTCTATGCCTTAGCCACAGACTGTACTTCCAAACCCAGCAGTCTCAGAACTGCATGCCCCTGGCCACAAAGGGGATTAGACAGAGGAGTGTGGTTAATCCATGCAAATCCATCCACACAACCAGACAAAGAGTTCAAATAATGTTCCACTACATTAGGTAACTGGCAACACATTTTATGAATAGAGAACATATTACTATTTCAACATAGATGCTGCCTTACCCCTGCTGCTGGGAATGGTGGTTCTTAGAACATTTCTGTTTTCTCTAGGCTAAGGTACTTAGAATATCAAAAACAGAGGGGTGCTTGGGTGGCTCAATCGGTTAGGCAACCGACTTCAGCTCAGGTCATGACCTCGCAGTCTGTGAGTCTGAGCCCTTAGTCGGGCTCTGTGCTGACAGCTCAGAGCCTGGAGCCTGCTTCGGATTCTGTGTCTCCCTGTCTCTGCCCCTCCCCTGCTCATGCTCTATGTCTCTCTCAAAAACAGATAAAGATTAAAAAAAATTGGGGGGTGACTGGGTGGCTCAGTCGGTTAAGCATCCAACTTCAGCTCAGGTCATGATCTCGCGGTCTGTGAGTTCGAGCCCTTCGTCAGGCTCTGTGCTGACAGCTCAGAGCCTGGAGCCTGCTCTGCTTCAGATTCTGTGTCTCCCTGTCTCTCTGCCCCTCCTCTGCTTACGCTCTGTCTCTCTCTGTCTCAAAAATAAATAAAACATTAAAAAAAAATTTTTTTTAAGTGGAAAGGATCCTGGAGGTCATTTGCCCCACCCCTCTGCATGATGCAGAACTTTTCTGTATGGCATCCTTTGAAAAAATAGTATAGTCTCTGCTCGATTATATGAAGTGGTAAAGGGAGTGAGGCTTCTTATTGCATTGTTGGGAGTGATAGTTGTCAAAAGGTCCCCCTGGTGATGGGACTGACCATTGATCCTAGTTTTGTTTTCTGGAAGAACATTGAACAATCTTAATCTTTCTCTGAATTATAGATAGATAACCTATGTTTTCCCATGCCTTTTCTAATCCTGACAAAATGGCTTCTTTGACCATTTCTCCAAAGGCCTACTTTTCATATTCCTTCGTATTCTTGATGATCCAGATGTGTTCCAAATAGTCAATGTATAGGACACAGACCTTGCACTTTGTGCAAGCAGCGCTACGACCTTCTTGCCCTGTACAATTTCTTGTCTATACAGTTCTGTGAAGACAGTGCCAGAAAGAAGAGCCACTGGCAGCTCCAAGCCCCGTACAGCTTATGTTGGCCTTCTGGATCTTACCCTGGCCCTTCCTCTGGCATGTAAAAACCCACCAGGGCAACAAATCAAGAACCAAATTGAAATATTGGGCTGATTTTGAAAAAGTGACTAACCCTCCTGGTGGCCAACAAATTCTTTTGTGAATCATGTGATTTCCAAATCATTGCTATCAACAAAAGTGAAGGAAGACCTAATCAAGTTATTAAAAGATGTATCAGTAGAAATAACTTTTTAATAATAGATCTTTATGCAATTATATAACTCAGAAAATGTTAAAGGGATCGACGGATATTTTTATAATAAAACTCCTTCCATTCTCATCTGTTTATTTATGCAAACAAGTCTTTTTAGTGCTTACAACCACAAACCAAAAAGTAGAATCACTAGAAGGAAGAACTCCGTTTAACTCTAACAATATATAATATTCGTTCATGGATTCATGGACTAATGCTTTTTGAAGTTCAATTCATCTTATTAAGAAATGCATCTACACTACGATTTTGATTTTTATTCTTTTTTTTTTTTTCAACGTTTATTTATTTTTTTGGGGACAGAGAGAGACAGAGCACGAACGGGGGAGGGGCAGAGAGAGAGGGAGACACAGAATCGGAAACAGGCTCCAGGCTCTGAGCCATCAGCCCAGGGCCTGATGCGGGGCTCGAAGTCACGGACCGCGAGATCGTGACCTGGCTGAAGTCGGATGCATAAACGACTGCGCCACCCAGGCGCCCCTGATTTTTATTCTTAATAAGTATGCATTATGGGCGGTATGCAATAATTTATGCTATTTTGGTGAATAGTGTACTAATAATAATTATTTTATTTTTTAAATAATAAGAACCCATGGTTATAAGATTTTTTAAGTTTTCATGTTTCGATGTACACATATACAAATTCTTGAAAGTTATAGGGTGACTAATAAAACACTTTCCAACATAAAAGTATGGAAAAGTGGAATGAAAATGTAAATTTACATTAAAAAGAAACAATGTAAAATTTTATGCAGTTAGGAGGAACATATTCCTATATTTTAAAAAGTGATGATCGTGAATATCAAATTAGTAACCAACTAAATTTTATTGGATACATCTAAAGGATTGAAGTCAACATTTCATTCTTAAATGTCAATGTTATCAACGTGGCAGAATTTATATATTTTGGAAAGCCTTAAAAATTATATTCTTTAAAACTACTCATGATCGAGATTTGTAGGTATCAAACTAAAACTGTATGAAGACTACATGTTTCTTTATGAAAATTAAACAGATTTTAGGTTGTTTTTCCTTAGATGACTATAACAGTTTGAATATCACTTCCTTATGTCTCTCACCAGGAAGACTAGAGCCGTTCACCCACACTCTGGACTAGTTAGGACACAGAAACTGGAGGAGTGTCTCAACTGTATAATTCATCAATGTCCTTGGTTGAACGCAATACGCAAAAGCCTAGACAATATACTCAAGAGTCAAGATTGGAGTGAACGTGGAGGGATAGGCCTGAGCCAAGAGCAGTATAGATAATTACAGGCAGCACACCTTATTACTCTTCCATACTGCAACAGTCCTTGCCTACCAGACTTTTCTGATGATACCAATATTTTCCCCATTTACTACATAGGTGTCAAATATGTTATGTTTTCATGTCAGGTAAAAAAGTACTTTCTGCTCAGCTCCAGAAGAATATATTATTCACCTACTTGTATGCTTTTTAAAGTGTCAACATTTAATGGCAGAATTGCATTTGTTTGTTCTCCACGGCCAATTTTAGTCATACCAAACTTAAATGACTGAAACCACTCCTTGCTTATTGATGTTTGATACCATGTGAAATGAAACCCTACCTTAACATGAATTTTGGAAAAGCAGATAGAGAGGCTGCCACAATCTTTGATTTAACTCAAGAGCCTCATTATTTCCTGCCGGAATGAGTTCATGTATGTCTATGGAAAATTATTCAGCTCCATCAGAATAGCCTCATGAGTCAGTCCTTTGAGGAAAACTGGGGTGGGGCCTCTCTTTCGTAAGCAAAAAAAATGTCTTACTCACTGGGGCCCAGCAAGGAGACAATGCAGCCTGCAGATGATTAACCCAGGTATGCTCTGAGGAAGGGCAGATCCTTTGGCCTCAAAAAAGGTCAGAGACTCATTTGGCAACCAACAAAAAATAACATTTCAGAAACTGTTAGGCTCTGGTTGAATTTTGCAATTGCTTGAAATAAACCTTTTAATGATTGCAGCCATTTCTAGGTTTGGCTATATTCTGAACAAGTTGGCTCACCCTGATTAAAAAACAAATACATAAATAGTTATGAAGAATGTAATGAAAAGATTAATTTTCTCTCCCTAGCGTCAGTCTAACCATGCTTCATGGAATAAGGGAGCTGTGTACCACATTATCTCCATAGGTCCTTCTGATTGCATGAGTGTTGATTATGCTCCTAAATGGGGCAAATCAGTGGAAAACCATCACTGGAATCATAAAAGTACCAAAAAGAAATATCCTGTTGGTAATGGATTAATGGAATCATAAATGTTCAGAGTCAGAGAAAACGTTAGAGGCAATCTGGCCCATTGCCAGGTTCCAGATTAGGTAAAACTGAGGTCCAGTAAGTTCGCATCACCTATTTAAAGGTAAGTAATGGTGAAACTAAATTGGAATCTCACTCTCCTATTTCACTGTTTTTCTTCTCTTCTGTTTCTCTTGTCTAGATATATGAAAAAGACATGTTGTTAAAATAATGGAAGAAACTTCTCTCCCTTTGGCAGTTTTGTTGATTAGCAAATCCAAAAGACAATCTAACTTCCTTCTTCTTTGCCACTTCCACTGTAGAGGCCAGAGAAGCTAAATACAGGTTTCCTCTACTATCCAAAAGTAGGGCATTCCCATGAAACCTTTTGTAAATTGAAATGGTGTCAAGCAAAAAAGCAATTACCATTAATTTATATGGAAAATATCTTTGAGCCTTCCCAGACCCAAAAAATAACCTAAGTCTTTTCTGATACGTTAAGACACGTATGGATGCACAAAATAAATCGAGATAAAGTTCAGATGCTCAGGGACACAATTCAAGATATGGTGGCTTGATACTGAGATGCTGAGTGTGGTTCCCAGGGAAGGAGCTTGGCAGGGCCGCTCTGACTGCTTGAGTGAGCACTGCCCCTATGATGGCTCGCTACAAAACGCTGAATGGTATTTTTATTTTTCTCCTTTTCTCATAGAAGTAAAAATCCTCTTCAGATTTCTTTCACTTGGTTAGCGA
Organism: Leopardus geoffroyi; assembly: GCF_018350155.1. Classification (NCBI taxonomy): domain Eukaryota; kingdom Metazoa; phylum Chordata; class Mammalia; order Carnivora; family Felidae; genus Leopardus; species Leopardus geoffroyi. The sequence goes on from NC_059328.1 coordinate 141,255,992, forward strand.
AAATACATACTCATGTAAGTCTTCTGTAAAAACAAGGGGGTATATAATGTGGACTCTCAAAAAGTTGGGGATATCTGTCTTCCCTTTACCTGTGTCCACTATGGTGACAGGTGCTTGTTGACATAGTAATGGCCAATAAAAGGCAAACTGAATGTCTGTCAGGGGCTCAAGAGAAGATTTTGCCTTTTTTAGATAAAAGAAATTTAGAACTACTATTATCTTTTCCTCTTTTCCTGCCTTGAATACATTTTTGCAACATGAAGATGAGCCAGCCACCTTATGAAGTAACAAATATGAAGAGATATCCAAGCAAATTATGAAGATGCCCTAACAAGTTTAGGTCACTGAACCATCAACACCAGCTACCTATTTGCTAATTTCCTGTTTTATGGAAAAAAAAAATATTAACCTCTTTTTTATTTAAGCCACCACTGCACTTATATCTTCTGTTGCTTGTATCCAAAAACATTCCTTCCTGACATTTCCTTTCTACATTTTGTATATAAACACATACAAAGGAGACCCAGGACATCAACTTGGGAACCCAAACGAAGAGTAAAAGTACATCTGATGGCTTAGATCACCTGAGGAAATTTGGGAAGTGTGTCTTCGGCACATGCTATTTGTCTTTCTGAGTTTTCTTTTCTCCTTTCAAACTCCCTTCTTACAGTGGATTAAAGTGAACCCAAAAGATACATGCAAGTTCTAACCCTTTGTACTTGAGAATGTGACCGTATTTGAAAAGTCTTTACAAATGTAATCAAGTTAAGAATCTTGAAATGAGATCATCCTGAATTTAGGATGGGCCCTAAATCCAATGACTAATATTCTCAAAAGAGAAAAGAGAGGGAAATTTGACCCAGTCAGACACCAAGAGGAAAAGACCACGCATGAAGATGGAGGGAGAGACTGAAGGCAGTCACAAACCAAGGCATAGCAAGGATTGGCAGCAGCCACAAGAAGCTGGGAAAGAGGCATCAATCAAATGGATTCTTTCTCAGAGCCTTCAGACAAGCACGGCCCTGTCCATACCTCTGCTTCAGACTTCTGACCTCCAGAACCGTGAGACAGTAATGTCTGCTATTTTAAGCCACCCAGTTTGTGTAGTTTATTGTGACATCCCTAGAAGACTAATACATTCCCAAAGATGCCTAGTGCTTTTATGCTGTAGGCAGAACATCTGAAAAGGGAGAAAGAGCCACACTTAACATAAGAAAGATGTATCTCTAAAATGGAGAGCTTCTAGGCATCAATAGGATATTCAATCATACTCAGAACACAAGTAAGGCTGCCTTGGCAGACTAATTTTTCATAAAAATCCTACTCTGGAATATAGCATAAGGTTGGGAGGACTGGCAAGTTGGGAGGAAAACTGTCATTTCACTAAGTCCTCTAGAAGTTTTAATGTTTATTTATTTATTTATTTTTTTTTTTTTTTCAACATTTATTTATTTTTGGGACAGAGAGAGACAGAGCATGAACGGGGGAGGGGCAGAGAGAGAGGGAGACACAGAATCGGAAACAGGCTCCAGGCTCTGAGCCATCAGCCCAGAGCCCAACGCGGGGCTCGAACTCCCGGACCGCGAGATCGTGACCTGGCTGAAGTCGGACGCTTAACCGACTGCGCCACCCAGGCGCCCCAATGTTTATTTATTTTTGAAGGAGAGAGACAGAGGCAGAGCATGAGCGGGGGAGGGTCAGAGAGAGAAGGAGACACAGAATCCAAGGCAGGCTCCAGGCTCCGAGCCATCAGCACAGAGTCTGATGCAGGGATGGAACTCATGAAACACCAGATCATGACCTGAGCAGAAAAGTCGGACGCTTAACTGGGCCACCCAGGCACCTCTGATTTTTTTTTTTTAAGAGAATGAGGGCATGAGTAAGCTTGGGGATGTTTAGAAATGAGTGGGGTAGTTTATCTTATTGAATCAGTGAGACAATGACCGGTTGGGGAAGGGCAACTGTCATTTCATTAGTAAAGACCAAAGGTGTGAATTGTTCTGCAGCTCTCAAGATTCCACATGATCAAGCGTATCCCTCCCAAAATATCAACATCATCACACTGAAAAACTGCCCTATAGGATCCTGGGGAAGTTGAGCTACCAACACTCCCTTTTGAGATCAACACGTCTTGTCCTTGTGTCCACAGTGACAGGAAACTCTCTCCTTTTCTATTCTAACTTTGGATCATTGTCCAGGACTGTCACCTCAAGTTCATGCCAATCCTTCCTTCTCACTTTCTTGCCCAGGGGAGGGAGAATTTTGCAAATTCAACAACTAACTCATCATTAAGCAAGAATAAAGGGCTGCATTTTATTTTAAATAACTTCTCCCTCCATTATGAATTCTAGTAGAGGCCATATTAAAATTGTAATTAATGAAAGAAATGTTAATTCCAGTGATATATTATTTAATGAGTTCATCATTCATTAACTTGAAAGAATCCATTTGTTTGCACAAAATGAATCTCAATGATGGAATTATATAATTATTTAATATAAATGATGATACCACATTTAATAAAATTAGGACAAATATTTTAGGTAAATTTTACAGATTAGGGTTAATTAATAAGTTATATATAATGGTTTTAGAGATTATGTATGTAAATTAGAGTATTATAATAATTAAAACATTCCATATAACAACTCCAATTGGAGGACCCTACTCTTACTCTTACTGAAGTCACCAAAATGAGCCAATAAAATTAAAATCATATTCCTACTATCAAATCTGCTTCCTTAATAACAGCTGTATTTGGTGTGGAGAAACACAATGGTTTTATTTCACCTTGGCTTATATAATATTCTCCAATGATTACTATTACCCTGAAATCTATATAGCATGTTCTTAAGCAATGAGTACTACCCGTGGTAATTTTGTAGAAAGACTATGCTGTCATAGTAATTTTTGCCTCATAGAAATAAGCAACAAGATAAAGAAGAAAATAACTATAGTCCAAGATAATTGCTAGTTCTTGGAGACATCATTTATTTTCCTGCATAGAAGAAAGGATATCCTTTTAAAATTACTGAAAGCCAGCTGTGTATAAGCCATAGGGATTTTAGTCATCATATTCCAAAGAAGACAAACTCTTTTGGATTAACAGAGCATTCACTTTATTATGAGACTCTAAGAACAAACTGTTCTGTATTAACAGCCAAAAGACAGAAACTATTTTATACCAAGTAAAACTGAGGCAGAGATACATGAAGTGAGACTGGAACCCAGATGTCCTGAATTTCTGCCTTGTGATTCATCATTAAAATGCTAGCAAGTTCCTTTTGGGAAAATGGGGGGAAAAGAGAAATCCCTAAGGAGAGGAGAAAACATTTGGTATCTATGGAAGACTCACTGGCAAGGAAAAAGTCATGCAAAAGTGCCCTGGATTTCCAGAAAACCTGATCCCTAACTCCTCTCATGGGTAAAGGGGGTTTCTTCTGGTTATGTTGCCCTCCAGGACTGGTGTGGGTCAATATCCTGCAGACCGTGGCCAACTCAGTGTATATTCAGCTGTAACAGTATGTGAACCCTTAGTAAGTTCATCTGTGGAGCCTCCTGTGAATGGGGCCTTTTCATAATAGGGTGAGCCACATGTTGATGTGGATAAAGGAAGTACAGATTTGGAATTGGTCCTAGTAAATTAGGTGGTCACAGAAAGGCTAAATGGATAAGACATACTCTCTAAAAATATACATTAGAGTGTACACTATTTGGATTTGCCAACCATAACTGTATGGCTAATGAGTTCCAAATATTCACATCAGCTGGCTCTGTATAGACTTAGCTTTAGGCTGGTATAGACATGGCAAGTGAATTGAGTTGGAACACAGAAAATCTTTCCATGTGGGGGTTTGCAGAAGGGACTGAATTAATCATTCCTTTCACAATATACAAGCTCAGTAAGCTTTTAGTCTACCTTTTCCATATATCACTAAGAATTCTATTAATCTGCATAGAGTAGACAATATTAAATTGTTTGGCTGGTTGCTTCATTAGTTTATTCATTCAACAAATATTGATTGAGAATCTCCCATGGGAAAAACTTGGGTGGAAAGTAACATGAAGGAGCCACAATGACCTCGTCCTCATGAAGCTCTCAACTAGACAATAACAGACAATTAGTAACAATGCTTTAATGATAATTTCAGGGGCAGCGGCATAGGAATGCACGCGGATGCTTGGGCAAGCAGGGAGTTTTTCCAGAAAGGAGGTTACATTTAACCCAGAACAAGGAGACAGAGGAAGGGGAACAAAACTGAAGGCATTCTAGGCAGAGGAAATAGCAAAGCCATAAAAGTCTGAAGTAATACTAGACTATAATTTCTGAGGACCTACTCTGGGCCAGGTACCATTCTAAGCACTTTCATGTATTAACCCTGATTCTCATAACAACCCTATACAATGGATGCATTTATTTGCACAGGATATGAAAACTCAGGTCCCAGAAACCCAATTCACTCTCCCAAGATTTCAGACACAATGAAGGCACAGCTGGGATTCAACCCCAAGCAGTCCGTCCTCAGAGACCTCAGCGCCCAACAGCACACTGCCCTTATGGAGCACTTTGAGTCTACACAGGGAGAGTGGTTTGGTGTGGCTGAAGCATCAGCTCTGTGAAAGTGTATGGAAGGAACCAAGAACAGAAAGGGAGTTCTGGATCCGAACAGGGACTCCATGCCTCCACAGCTGACCAGTGAAGACAGGCAGAGCAGAGAAGTTTTTGGAAACAGCCAGTGTGCTTGGTGCTGGGTTATCAGGAAGGCCAGGAAACAAAAAGCAAGTATGAAGAAACATTAATCAATTGCCATAACATTGGTCTAGTTACACACACAGATGAATGATTCTTAACCACCTTAGTGTTTAGTGGTTTCTGTCCTTTGTGACATTTTTATTCTTCAGCCAAGTCCACTCAAGTGTTAGATGATACGTATTTATTTTCAATACAGAGTTGTGTTGAGAATTTTTTATGACATTGCTTAACATAGCGGGAGATATCACCAAATGGATGGTGCTGTGATTTTATTGCTTCCTTTCTCATTGCATAACACATATGCCTGTGGTTTCCTTTTCCTGTGGGCATTTTTCCTTCTAAGTCACAAAAGAGTAGAGTCAGTCAGTGGAGCACTTGAGCTCAGTCAGTGCCTAGTGTCACAAGCCCTCACACAACCTGATTCCAGGCATCACGTCCCTGTGGAAACTGTGTGCATCTGATGTGACCCCAGCAGGTTATGAGGGCTCTAAAGCTAAAGGCCACTGTCCAGGCTTTAAGACGCAAATATCTCCCTGGTGTTTCACGTGGAAAACAACAGATCGAAAAAAGATGTCAGCCATCTGGAGTTTTTATCAGTGGACTTTGGAGACAAGTGTCTTATGGGACACCAGGACTAACAGCATAATAGGCCTTATCATATTATAGTAGTGGCCCTGATAATGAAGTTAGCTCACATGCATCTGAACATGGGAAGTTTGGTTTTATCCCATGTCTACTAGTAGATCAATACATTTTTCGTTCTTTGCTTCCTTCCATCCTAAGAACTGTCTCCAGGGGTTAAATATATAGAGGATAAAAACTTGCAAGATGGAGAGCTATTTTTTTCTAGTCTCCAAAGACTGATTTTTCTTTGGAGACTAATTTTGAGGAGGAGGAGAGAGAGAGAGAGAAAAAAAAAAGAGAGAGAGAGAGAGAGAGAGAGAGAGGCAGAAGAGGAGAAGCAGAGAGAGGAGAGAGCTAAAGCAATTTTCCTATTAAGGCAGCAAAAAGTGTTGCTGTGTGTCACCCTAAAGCCCATGGGGCATCTGGCCACCACCCAAAGCAACATGCCTGCTCCCTTGGTCTATGGCCCCAAATACAGACCCAGGGAAGGCCGAACCAAGCTCTCAGAGAATGCTAGAACAAACTTATTAACTCCTCTATCACCCTGTCCTGGACTATTTCTCACCCCATTTTCATCTCTAGAGTATGCGTAGCAGGAGCTTCCCTGGGGGTAGATGGCCATGAGAGAAATGGAAATGTTGCCCATGTCTTCCTACTGCTAAGGGCAGAAGGGCTATGTGTACTCATATTTGATGCTTACAGAAAGTCACAAGGAATAGGAGCCTGTACCAGAAACAAAGCAAGATGCATCTCCTAGAAGAGGTCTTCCATGAATTCCCATATTTGTTTCTTTATTTTTAGCTACTATTTCTCAACTATTTATATAGTCAGTAAGTATGAAATTCTTACGTGCTTTATGTCACTTGCTTTAATCTTCCAAACAACCTATGAGACAGGCATACATATTCCCTAGGGTCTTGGAGAGTTTATTCAGGGTAATCAGGGCAAAATCATATCGCTGGTGAAGTTGGCCAGCTGACAGTCGAACTCAGACTCCAAAGTCAATGCTTTTAAGCCACTCAATTACACTTCAAAGAACTTGCTGAAAAAGACACTGCATTACTTCTTTCGGTGTTTATCATGTTCTGCTTTGTATGATTTTTTTAAATGTTTAAAATGCTACAGTGAACAATATCTATGATGTGGAGTTACATTAAAGAATCTGTGTTGCAGTCCTATTTTTGCTGCTTACTGGACACAAACTTTGAGAAGTGGTTGTAAACTCTCAAACTCTCCATTCTTACCTCTATGAACATAATGTCTTCATAAAATGGTTGGGGCCAGCACACGGTGCTCAATGTACTTGTACGGCATGGACATTGTAGACATTTTTCTATTATCCACAGCACCTAGTGCAACACTGAGCAATGGAAGATGCTAAAAAATGCCTTTGAATTGAAATGAGTTTTAAACATTTGGAAATAGATAAATTACTAACTTTATGTTATATCCTAATTATTACTTGTTCAGCCTGTTCTGGACTATGGTTTACATATTTGCTGTTCTCTGTATCCTTAGTCATTCACTTATTTGTTAAAAAGGTTTAACTTTGCTTTTAATAGCTTCAACTTTTTATTAGGGATTAACTAGCTTTCCTCAGTACGATAGCAAAATACATATCACATTGCATGATCCGCTATTTTATTTTAGCTGTACCAAAGGCCAGTGCCCAACACTGCATTGGGATAGTTGTGAATAAGCAGCAGAATGAGTCTAGACAGACCCTAGCCAATGCTCGATGGTGGGATCTTGTACAAGCTGATTAACTCTCTGGACTTTGATTTTCCAGTTCATAAAATGAGGCTTGATAGAGGTAATTTCTAGGGTTCCTTCTAGTTTCCACATTCTATGGGGCCTTTTGCATCACCTATGAGAGTGGTGGTATAGTCTAGAAATAAGACAAAGTGCTTGTACCATTTGCCTAGCCCAGTAAAACCAGCTGGTAACAATACTACCTCATGGATAAACTTTGGAGCTCCAGACCACCCAGAGCTCTCTGTCCCAGACCATAAGGTTGGGATAAGATTTCATATTCTCCTTCTCAAGATAGAGGGTCCAGGATAGAAGGAAAACTAAAGTTCAATTGCATTTCCTTTAGTATTGGCTGAGTAGTTGGCCTTCTTAACGCATCAATTTTTCAATTAAAAAAAAAGGGATGTTAAAAAAATAAAATGTCTCTCTCCCTCATCCAAACAGACCTGCTTTTTTGGCCCCAAATATGGTGCTTTCATCCCTCATCTGCATGAGTTTAGTATGGATTCAAACACAGAACATGCCTCAACATTTAAATTGAATCACTTAGAATGGTCATTTTTATTTTAATTTATTGGCTCAGACTGGTCACATGACACACAGCAGTCCCCATCTTCCTTGCATTCTGTACTCCCTTTGTGCCATCACCTTCTCTGAATCCCAAGCCTCATGAGTAAAAAGACTTCCACTTCTACCTATATGTGACCCTTGCATAGGATACACATTTGGCTGAAATTAAACAGATAGGAGCATATGCAAATGGTGGCCAGGAGTCGCCTAAGTGCACAGATACCCAGAGCTCCCTGGAGCTTTCCCAAGCTTGGGCCCAAATCCTCTGTAGACTGTTCTGTTGGCAGATCTCAATGGCTCTGAGAACCTCTCCTGACCTTTCCTTAGAGGGACTGGCTCTGGTTCCTGGCATAGAGCTCCTTGTAATGTCTTAAGCGATAAAAACACTAGGATCATCATTTGTTCTAATATTTCACTTTTTAACTCTGGTCCCTGACATAGAGGTCCTAAATCCTGTGAAATTCCTGAATGATAGGTATATCTTTTGTTTCAATGAAGTGACTCTTGGCGGACTCCTGGATAGCTTCAGGAGGGGGAGCTGGTCACAAGAACGATAAAGCACGATTAGAACTTTGGAACTTTCTACCCCATTTGCCATCCTTCAGGAAGGGGGGGGTGGGGGTGGGGGCTAGAGACTGAGTTAATGACTGATCATGTCTATGTGATGAAGCCTCCATAAAAATCCCAAAAGTTCAGGCTGAGAAGAGCTTCCGGGTTGGTGAACACATGAAGGTTCCAGAATAGTGGTGTGCCAACAGATGGCATGTCAGCTTCATGCCCCTTCCCACATATGTTGCCCTATGCATCTCTTTATCTGGCTGTTCATCTATATCTTTTATTATATCCTTTAAAATAAGGTGGTAAAAGTGTTTCCCTGAGTTATATGAGTCATTCTAGCAAATTTTTGAACCCGTGGAAAGGATTATGAAAAATCTGATTTATAGCCAGTAGGTCAGAAGTACACATGACAGCCTGGGATTTGGCGATTGGCATCTGAAGTGGGTGCCATCTTGTGGGACCTTAACTTGTGAGATCTGATGCTAACTCCAGGTAGATAGTGTCAGAATTGAATTAATTTATAAGATACCCAGCTGGTGTCTCACAGCTTGGTGTGGCGGAAAAAAAAGCAGAATCTAGTGCTAGAACTATTGTGTGGGGGAGTAAAGGAAAACACAGGAATGTTTTTCCTAGACTCCAACCATCTCCCTTATTCCAGTGTCTTAGTCCAAGACTGAGTACGTAGCAAATGCTCGATACAATATTGATAAAGCCAGCAAGTCAATAAATCTCTCCCTGTTTGTAACCCTTGCTCTGTTTGCTTTCTCCATGGCACATTTACAAGCTCCTTTCTGGCTCTGCCTTTGAGAACTGTCCCATGCCTGCAGAAGGTGGAAGAGGTACTGAGGAATAATCTCCTGCCAGGGTTTCCACTATGCTACCACCCTCTTATTCGCTTGCCTTCTGAATTCCCACCACCATCTTGCCTTGACCATCAAGACTGGTTTTTATCCTCCTGCCTGACTGATCCCTGAGTTCTCAGACACTGGGGTTCCTGAGGGCCAAGGCTGACTGTCTTAAAAAAATACATAGAAGAATTTGACGATATTGGGTCATACTCTTCTTCAATGACCTACAAAACTGACCCAAGCCAGTCTAGTCATGTATAACTCAGGTTCTTTTGATAGGTAGACAGTAAACACTGAAAACTTTTAGGAAGCTGAGAGTTAGCTCTTCTTCCCAAGTTCTCAGCAAGTCTCAGACGAATTTCTGCCACTGCTTGAGCATTTATTAAATAAACCTTTGGGAGCAAGTTGTCTGTTCTGTGAGGTTGTTTTGAAGCCCTACAAAGCTCTTGGTCTTTCTATGTGCTCTGACCAAACCTTACATAAAAGGTTCACCCCAGGAAGATGCAGCATGATTCTAGAAGCAGGATTCTAATATGCCAGTGTCAGAATAGGGTAGCCCGCAATGTTGTCATCCAGTGGCTGGATACAGGGATCACGCTTTGGGAATCTTCCTAACAGGTGTTACTAGATTCTTATACAATGGTTGTACAAGTCTAGGGAGTGATCTAGAACATACTTCAATGCTACCAAGAGAGCCCATTTCTCTTTATGCTCATCTTTATTTTTCTTTATGCTAATCACCAATTCACTGATTAAAAACAAATCTCTGGCACTCCATATGTTTATTAACTAACCTTCTGAAGTTGATCTGACAGAAGCAGTCATACTAGTAGTCACTTCTGGAGTGTGGTCTTTTTGATATAACATTGGATGATTATCCCTGCAGTGTGAATTACTTTCTGATCACAATGCTCACTACATCTGGTTTGTAGTTTAACCTTACCACACACAACATATCACATTGTCTAGGCTAGCAGTTCTTTACAGTGCCTGTACGGTAGAATCATCTAGAGAGCTTTAAAAAAAATTCCAACGCCCAAACACTACCCCCCAGAGATTCTGATTTAATGGCTCAGGTAAAGCCTTCAGGCTTCAATATATTTTTAAAGGTCCTCAGGTGATTTTAAAGACCAGGGCTGACAATCAGCTTCAGCTAAAGTATTTTAAAATGCATTACTGTCATGGTAACAATAACTAGCTGGAGCTCAACGGAGTCTGCTCTGTTTTGATGGGGATGGTGTTCTCCAGTGACCTGATAGGCATTTACCTGAGTGAACCTTTTTGCTTGCTGGCCTCTGGCCACCCTGGGACCCCATAGGAAGTCTACTTCTAGCCTCTAGAATACATCTAGGTCCAATCCCTACATAATCAGTCCAGCCTTTGCCACTCAGCCCTTGGCATGATATAAAGAAAATAAAGAGAAGTAAAAATTAATTAGAAAATTACACTTTCATGTGAAAGAACAGATTTTTTACTCAAAGAAATTTGCTTAAAAGATTCCACACATTAAAAATGTTTGAGAGATGACAGGATAGCTCTAAAGAAGATTTTTATTTTGTCGAAGGCCTTACACCTACTCTTCAGGATGGAGTCCTTAGGTAAATGGCAGAAACATAGCACTTAGGTTTATTTAAACTATCATTAACTAAGGAATAGGGTGATATATCCTGTATATCATACCATTGACTTGAGCGTGTGTTTTTTTTCCAAAAAAACAAAAAAAAAAAAATCAGAAAAGAGTACTTAATGCTTATTTATTTTACTTATTTCTTTCTACTAATTACCCATCAGATTATTTATTTCTTTCCACCCAATTTGAGCAAATGTTGGCAAAACTAACTTTCTTAATATTAATGAGTTACGTGGTCATTTATACTACTATGCACAAATTCTGCTTATTCCAAAAATGTGCTTTTCTTTTTCCCCCTTCTTGGTTGTCCTAAGCTATGTTCATGACTTCTCTCCCTTTCTATTTTAGCTTTTATCAGCTGTTAGCTAGAATAATAGTTCTCTAACTTTTTAGTTAAGGCTGAGGGATAGAGAGAGAAGCTTTAGAATACTTTGGGTAAGATACAAACGAGATTAGTCAGGTATGAGGACTTGGACAGAATTCCTAGGAGACTATGATATCCAGCCTCAATTTCTTCCCCTTGTCCATTCTCCCCAAGACATGCAATCCCCCCATCTCCCATCGCAACTACAGACAAAAATTGAGAATCACTGACCACAAACCCAGGGCTTGATAGATTAGACACCTCAGTGATTTATGAGGTGGCACCCTGACCATTTAATGTTATATTCCAGTCTTAATGTCATCCATTCATAAAAAAAAATTCCCAGTGGCTGAGGTGCACCATAGATCAATTAAATCTGTATTTTTTTTTAATCTTCATTTAATTTTGAGAGAGAGAGAGAGAGAGAGTATGTGAGTGGGGGAGGAACAGAGAGAGAGGGAGACACAGAATCCGAAGCAGGCTCCAGGCTCTGAGATGTCAGCACATAGCCTGACACAGGGCTCGAACTCATGAACTTAAAGATCATGACTTGAGCCGAGGTCAGACATTTAACCGACAGTGCCACCCAGGCGCTCCAGAGTACTCTGAATTTTTAATAAGCACATCAGGCGACTTTGTTGCAAGAGACGGGTCACACTTTTAGAAATATTTTTCATTTTATCACCTTGTTTTTCCAATGGCATCTGGTGTCCAAGGTTTCTGGCCTCTTAAAAGTGTTAAAATAAAATATAAACAAAGGTTGAAAAATTAAACAGATCCTTCATAAATGTTGGCTTTCACTGTACCATCAATCCAGGGTCTAGAATTGGAGTCCAGACACTGGAGGTGTAATTAACTCCCTTTAGCATTTAGACAATAAACATTTGGAAGCCCTATTCACTTCACATCCTGTTCTGAACTAGACATTCAAAGTGTGGGGACCCTGTCTGTGCCCACAAGAAAGGTGATTGCATCAAGTGCTAGTGGGATATAAGCAGAGAGAGATGCTAGCTCTCCCTACAAAAGGCAATGAATTCACCAAATAACAGGTCAGATTTTTATTTTATTTTTACATTTATTTATTTTTGATAGAGAGAGACAGAGCACAAGTGGTGGAGGGGCAGAGAGAGAGGGAGACACAGAATCAGAAGTAGGCTCCAGGCTCCGAGCTGTCAGCACAGAGCCTGACATGAGGCTCAGACTCACAAATGCGAGATCATGAACTGAGCCGAAGTTGGACGCTCAACCGACTGAGCCACCCAGGTGGCTAACAGGTCAGACTTCTAAACATTTCAGTCATTCAGTTATTTGCTCCAAAATTTTTTTTTACTCAAAAATTTTAATAAAAGCTTGTGATGTGCCAGGCTTTGTGGGAACTGCTGGAGTCAAACAAATAGAATTTGACCCTGGCACTAACAGAGCAGCAATTCTCAAACTTCTTAATTCCAGGAGTCCTTTTACCCTCTCAAAAACTATTGAGGACACCAAAGAGCCTTTGCCTATTTGTTTACATACTTATTTGTTAAGTCATTTAAAAGTAACAATTATAAACTGTTATGGAATAAATAATATATTTTTATGAAAATAATTGTATTTTGTAAACAGAAGGTAGTAAAACTAACATCACTGTTTTATTCTCTTGCAAATTTCTTAATATCTAATTAATAGAAGGTAGCTGTATTCCTATATCTGCTTCTACATTCAATCTGTTGAGCAATGTTTGGTTGAAGTATATGAAGAAAATCAGGCCTCAAACAGGCATGTAGGGTCATTAGAACACAAGTTGAGCTATGGGAACATACAGCGTAGCACAATAGTGCATGAGACCCAGAGGGAAACAACTAATCAGATCAGTGGTCTTTACACATATTTGATCACATATGTCTGTCAGTTAAACATTTTTATCAAAGCTACATATAAGATGTCATATGTATATATATACACACATATATATGTTATATACACACACATACATATATATACATACATATATATACATACATATATATATACATACATGTGTGTATATATGTAACATCTATACATACATATATATACATACATATATATATGTGTGTATCTATATATATACATATAATATGTAATTATATATTTAAATTATGGTGTATATTATATGCTAGATAGTAATATATTAATGTTTAATATATAGATATTAATAGATAGTAATATCACTCAAGGGGCAAAATTCACTTAAGATTGAGGTTCTTTGTTAATTATAAGAAGTGTAAATCTATATTTCAAATATTCTTCTCGAAAATTTCAGTTTCGGGGGGTGCCTGGGTGGCTCAGTTAGTTAAGCATCTGACTCTTGGTTTCAGCTCAGGTCATGATCTCACAGTTTTGTGGGTTGGAGCCCCGTGTTGGGCTCTTTGCTGGCAGCACAGAGCCTACTTGGGATTCTCTCTCTCCCTCTCTCTCTCTCTGCCTCTCCCCCACTCTCACTGTCTCTGTCTCTCTCAAAAGCAAATAAGCTTTAAAAAAAAAGAAAGAAAGAAAGAAAGAAACTTTCACCTTTGTTTTCCCCCAAATCTTGACAGATCTGGTTTCATGACTCAGTAGTAGTAAAAGTGTCAGTTCTGCCATCTTCTTATTATTCATTTATGCTTTCACTATTAGCATATATTTTAATCTACGTTTTCTATTTAAGAATCCTTTTAAGCCACTTGTCCTTTCATGACAGTGACTTTAATCCAGAATAATGCAAAGCATCACTCACCCAGGCCACACGAACCACCCGGAGACCAAACTGTCGAAGTTGCATCAACATTCCTGCAACACTGCGGCATCCCGTTCTCTTCCAGAGCCACCTGGGGCAGCACTACTGACACCTTACTGTCTGACAAGGGAATGAGGGAGGATACCAAGATCAAACAATGTATTCAATATGAATCGTGCTTAATTTCTTTTCTCCCTTGATCTGTTTTTTCTCCAAAATAGACATTCTCCTTCCTGACCCAGGTGTGTAGTGTGGGGCACACACCCCCAGGGCAGACCACTCTGGAGACACCGGATTAGAGTCTGTGTGATCACAGCCCTGGAAGACCGTAAGTGCAATGGAGCACTCATCAGGAGCACTAATGCAAGGTGGGAGGTCCAGGAAATGTTTGCTGGAGGAATGGATACTTGAGCTAAGGCTTAAAGAATAGGTATATATTGGTGGTGGGGGTGGAGTGTCCCAAACAAAGAGGAATTGTATATTGTTATTTTAATTGAAATGATTTTGGAATATCCTTCTCTAGAGATCTTAAGTAAAAGTAGAGAGTGCTATTGATTTCCAGCTGAGGAAACCAAGACTCAAAGGGTAAGGTCCCCAAGACCACACAGCTGGTGACCAGCAAAACCACAGCCACAGGACTCAGGTTCTTTTATTTTCTTAATTTTTTTAAATGTTTTAAAATTTATTTTTGAAGTTTTAGTTATTTCTTTTTGAGAGAAAGAGAGAGAGAAAAAGAGAGAGTGAGCGACCACACAAGTTGAGGAGGGGCAGAGAGAGCGAGGGAGACACAGAATCCAAAGCAGGCTCCAGGCTCTGAGCTGTCAGTGCAGAGCTTGACGCAGGGCTCAAACCCACAAACTATGAGATCATGGCCTAAGCCGTAGTCAGACACTTAACCAACTGTGGCACCCAGACACCCCAATTATTTTTATTTAAAAAAAATTTTTTTGATGTTTATTTATTTTTGAGAGACAGAAAGACAGAGCACGAACAGGGGAGGGGCAGAGAGAGAGGGAGACACAGAATCCAAAGCAGGCTCCAAGCTCTGAGCTGTCAGCACAGAGCCCGATGCAGGACTAGAACTCATGAACTGTGAGATCATGACCTAAGCCAAAGTTGGACGCTTAACCAATTGAGCCACCCAGACGCCCCATCTAATTATCTTTATTTTTTAGAGAGAGAGAACATGCAAGCAAGGGAGAAGGACAGAGGGAGAGAGAGAGAGAGAGAGAGAGAGAGAGAGAGATTGAGAATCTTAAGCAGGCTCCCCACTGGCTCAATCCCATGAGCCTGGGATCATGACC
Source organism: Leopardus geoffroyi (assembly GCF_018350155.1). Lineage (NCBI taxonomy): Eukaryota > Metazoa > Chordata > Mammalia > Carnivora > Felidae > Leopardus > Leopardus geoffroyi. The sequence goes on from NC_059328.1 coordinate 141,271,132, forward strand.
GGAGCTGAAATCAAGAGTCTGTTCAAGTTCTTAATCACTGTATGATATTGTCTCTTAAATATCTGGCCAAATCAACCTAAATTCTTATCATCAGGATGCCAAGATGCTTTTCATTTGTCCATTTGTTCATTCAACAAGTGTTTATTGAACTATAACTATAAATCAGGAACTATGGTGATATGATTGTCAACAAGAGAGATGAACCCCTACCTTCATAGAGTATATGTTAGAATGGGAAGGGAAAAAAAGTAGTGAATATGACAGTTTCAAAATGTGATTAGTGCTACGAAGGAGAAAATAAAAAGGCTGAGATGTAATGTGATAGAAAAACCTACTTGGGTGATTAAGGATGGCATCTTGAAGATGGCACGTGGGTTGAGATTTAAAGGATGGAAAGCCTATGTCCATGTGTAGATAATGAAAGGAAAACCATTCCAGGAAGAGAAATGGACACATGCAAAGGCCCTGGTGTGAGATAGAGTCATCAATAGAAAATGACTCCTGCCTTTGGCTGACCACAGGGGAAAATGGATCCAGAAGGTGTTGGCTGAGTATGCTGCTCTGGGAGGCTAACTGTGGTTTGCATTCTGTGTGTTACATCTCATTTGCTTCTTCTTTGAGTGATTGGAATATTAAAACATAAACTTGCCATCTGAGCCATGACCACTGTGTTGTCATCTAGAGATTCTTATCATCTTGATAAAGATCACTCAGGCATTACATGTGAACAAGGTAGAGCTTGGCTAGCACTCAAAAGGCAAATCAGATACAATTTGCAAGGTAAAAACCAGAGCTGAGCAGTCAATTAAGAGAACACAGGCATGAAAATCTAAAGTTACGTGAGGAGCTAGAAATATTTATGTCTAAGGTACATTTTATAATACAATATACTATCCATTTACTGTATTTTCATAGTGTTAATGTTATCCCCAAAAGAATATTCAGAAATAATAAGTATGACTTTGCTGTGTAGTAACTCCCTACAAAGTATTAAAAATACATACTTTCAGGGTAGCTAGACTCATGATGAATATTAGACAATGCTCACAGCTAATTTGCTTAGTCTTGCAGGCCTAACACCTTGTATCCAATTTCATTTAAGTTTCGTCCACTGGGAGCACAGAGCTGTAGCACCAAAGGGCATGGGATTTAATGTGTGTAGGGTACATTTCATTTTCCCAGTCTCTGACACTCACTTAGCAACAATCAATGAGGCACTGATAGCATTATTGATCACAGTGATAGCATTGTTGGTTTTAGAAGTCACTGTAAGCCCTGCAGGCCTCTGAACAAGGGATCCTATTTCACAAAAGAGAATCATTCTCCAGATGTGCTGAGTCTGACCCTATTCCCCCTGGTAGAATAAGGAGCACATCGTTGGGAACTAGGATTAGCCTGAGGCTGAACCTTAGACTTAGTACCTTTTCAAACTTTCTCATCATTTAAAGTAATTTGGGGCCAGGTTGGCCTAACTCCCAACCGTACCCACCCTTGTGAGATTCAGCTCTGAACCGGGCTGCCGCACAGGGCTCACAGGTTCTGCCCTATAAATTCCGGGAGACATCATTCGCAGGAATTCTGCTCTGTGACCGCCCTGCCTTTGAAGAGGCAGGTTATTACAGTGTGATCATTATGTTGAACGAACACAACTTGACTTATAATCAGAACTCAGCTCTTCTGTCACTGTCACCTTAAATTTATTTACATTTTATTGCCCTTAGATGAAAACTCAGGCAGGCCCATGACTTTCCTAGCTTTTAACTAAATCACAATCATATGGCCTCTCCAAGTCATAAACGAGTTCTTAAATCAGAAATTAGACTCTAGTCCAATATATTAATCAACGGTCAGAGATCCATTCAATGTCAGGTCTTTTCCCCACCTCCAGCTCAGGTCAGCGTAGACTACCAGTCTGAGATGAGAAAAGGACAGAGAAGTGGCCCTGGATCTATTTCTCTCCTCACTTCTCTTTGCTTCCATCTCCCTCTCATCCTACTCCATTGTTTGCTAGCCAGTCTCTGACTCCATGGGAGAGAAAGCGTGCAGCCCAGGGATCAGAAAAGTCTCATTTGATCTGATGCCTTTGCGAGCTGGCCTCACGCTTCCAGGTGATGACACGTGCCTGTTGAGCACTTGTGAGGCTCTCAGGCCTTCCCCATGCCTGGCCAGCTCACCAGGGCCCTGATGTGAATGGCAGCTCCTGGAATTCTGGACCAAAGCAACCTTGTTTATGAAGAGAGGGTTATTAAAGTGTCATCAGTATAATGGGCAATTTGAGTTAGAATTAGAGTTAGAATTTGAGTTAGAATTAGAACCTAGCGCATTCTTTTTTTTTTTTTTTTAATATTTTTAACTTTTATTTATTTTTGAGAGACAGAGAAAGACAGAGTGTGAGCTGGAGAAGGGCAGAGAGAGAGGGAGACGCAGATCCGAAGTAGGCTCCAGGCTCCGAGCTGTCAGCACAGAGCCCAACGTGGGGCTGGAACTCCCAAACTGCGAGGTCATGACCTGAGCTGAAGTCAGACGTTTAACCGACTTAGCCACCCAGGCACCCTTAACCTAGCTCTTTCTTACAAAAAACAAAAACATAAAAACAAATGAAACCTAGCTCGTTCTTATTTGTCTTTCAGTTTTCAAGATATAGGCCACGAGCCTTTTTCTTCGGCCAGCTTCTTTCCACCTGCCCTCAGGTTTGCTCTGCAGTCAGTCCTCCTTTCTCAGACTCAGCTTCGGGGTGCTCTTCCCAGCCCCAGACTGCTTTCTTCTCTCATGTGACCCACACCAGGGTCAGACACACGTGGACACTTGTTGTCCCTGCAATCAGCCCTGGGTGATTAGCACGCCGATCTATGTAGTCCACTGCTTTCTTTTATCCAGGCTGCTTTAGCATGCTTGGGCCACGGGCCACAGCCTGGTTACTGCAGTGATCACCTATCAACTGTCTGAAAGTTCCACTTGAAGAACCTCCTTGCTAGGTAAGGGATGAGACTGTTGCAGACTCTATTCTCTTCCCAGGGGACAGAAGGGAGGGAGTGACAGCTCTCTCTAGCAGCACAGTTCAACAGAAATGCAGTGTGAACCACACAGATCATTTTTATTTTCTGGTAACCACACTGAAAATAATGAAATAAAATAAAATAGCAAACAGCAAAGCAAAAAACAGATAAAAATAATGATAATAATATATTTTATTTAATTCCATAAATCCAAAATATTATCATTTCAACATGTAATCAATATATAAAAATTATTAATAAGATAATTTATAATTTTCCCCCACACTAACTCTTTGAAATCTAGCATGTATTTCACAATGAAAGCACACCTCAATTTGGCCCAGCCACCTGTGGCTAGTGGCTATCATACTGGACAATGCAGGTCTATTGAAAATCTCGTCTATGTTCTCCACTTTTAAAAGCAGCTTTATTCAGGTATAATTTACATACCATCAAATTCTCCCATTTTAAGTGTACAATCCAATGATTTTTAATAAATGTACAGAGTTGTACAGCCATTGCCTCAATCAGATTTTAGAACTCTTAGAATCTTTCATTTTATTATACACAAATTTAAAGTAACCTGCCTATCTACACCTTTTACTAATTAATTGTAGGCAATAGCCACATATTAGAAATGCTGTGCAAATAGACCTTATTTTCCAGTAGTTTTGAAGCATAGGTCTTTTCACCTGTTTGAAAGATTCACAGGAAAGCATTTTTCAGGAGTGCTTAACTTTTCGCAAGAGGTGTTTGTGCTGAGAATCAATCTCTGTATTATTACAAGATGTTAAAATGGGGACATTTTCATCACCCCAAAAAGATCTTTTTCAATCTTTACCTATTCTTACACTTAGTTTTAAGGCGCCACTAATCTACTTTCTGTCTCTGTAGATTTGTCTTTTCTGGACATTTCATACCAATGGAATCATATAATACGTGGTCTTTTGCTTCTTTTACTTAGTGTCATATTTTTGAGGTTTATCCAAGTTATAGCATGTTCCGCTCTTTTTCCTTTATTGTCAAATAGTATTCTATTATACAGATGTACCACAGTCTGTTTATTTGTTCCCTAGGTCATTTTGGTTGTTTTCAGGTTTGGCTATTATGAATACTGCTGCTATGAACATTTGTGTACAGGGCTTTGTGTGGACATATGCTTTAATTTTTCCCTGTAGATTTCTAAGAGTGGAATTGCTGGGACATATGGTAAATTTATATTTAACTTATGAGGAAACTGCCAAATGGTTTTCCAAAGTGGTTGCACTATTTCTCTCCTCTTTCTGATTCTTATTTATGTATCCTTGATCCTATAGGGAATCAGAGAGCCAGAGAACTGGTCTTCCACAACATCCTCCAAAAATTTTGCTTTTGGGGTTTTGCATATTTGGTATCTAATAGTTATCACAGGATCATGGCTGCAGATATTAAGTCTGGAAGAGCCCCATTTTAACATCTTATATAATATAGAGATTGAGTCTCAGCACAAGCCCCTCTTAGGAAAAGTTAAGCATTCTTTCTTAAATGCTATGAGCAAGAAGACACATGTTTCAAAACAACTGGAAAACAAGGTCTATTTATGGCATTTGTAATAAGTGGTTATTAACAATTAATGAGTAAAAGGTATACGTAGGCAGGGAATTTCCAATTTCTATATAATAAACAAGAGATCCTAAAAACTCTCCTAGTATCCTGGGAGAGGCAGAATTTCGGAGTGTTTCTGATGGGCAGCCTGACTCTGAAAGACACCTTGTCTCTCTCGCGAGTGCCTCTATGACTGCTAAATTGTAAATAAAAAGCTCCCGGGTGGAGGAAGAATGTTGAGAAACGTTGGACACAGTCTCCATGTAGATTAAAAGGAACTATTCTGTTGTTTCTTGTTTTCATCAGTTTAATAATCCTGTTGGGGTTTCCCAGAATGTTTGAAGCCAACGTCTTATGACGCCAGTGATTTTTCTTGGTGTTCACTGGAGGGGAATGGGAAAGACAATGTGTAGATTTAATCAGCATTTGATTTTCCTCAATCCCTTTGCATGTAGAGAGGAGCAGCTGGTAGTAGGTAATCTTGCCCTTGGGAATTATCAAGTAAAAGAAAGAGACAAGCAGCAGCTTCTACAAAGGCGGCTTTTATGAGGCTGAGCTAAAGAATCACCAGGGAAGCAGCTGGGTTCACCATTTTCATCCAAGTAATTACTGGAAGAGATAGATGGTTTTCAAGGTCAGTGGTAGAAAGAGGAACTAATGGCCAGCCCTTCCTCTGGGAGAACATTCACAGGAGAGAGGATGGATGAAGATGTCAATTTCCCAGCCTGCTTGAAAGCAGCAAGGACAGTGTTCAGAATTGGGCAACAAAGACCACAGTTCAAATCCTGCATCTTTCAACTCTTAGTTCTGTGACTCTGGGCATATGCCTTAACCTTGTAAGCCTTAGTTTCCTCATTTGCAACTTGGAGAAAGTAATACCCATCTTGCAGGTGTTTTGTGAGCATTAAATGAGATAACCATCCCCTTTCTAGAAACTAACTCAATTAATTTATCTAGAAGTCTCCCCAAACACAATCAACATCTAGCCATTCTTCTCTTTTGCAATGCTTCCCAATAAAGGAATTTAGGAAGACGATGTTTCCTGGTTATCACGGCCACTATACCAAATCAGATCCAGGACCTTTTAAATGTATCACTTTCAAAAAGTGAATCAAAATAAACTCCTTTTGGAAACAAAATTCACTAAGCATTTCTTTATTGCATAGCTGTTTCTATGATCAAAACCAATTAATAATTCACCTTCTGTATCAATTTCTTTCTACTAACAATCTGTCTTAAAAATATTTTAAAATAAAGATTTTTTAAACATGTACAAAAATGATCATTGTAGTGCTACTTACATTTTTAGAAAAGAGGAAATGACCAGTATGTTTAAAATTAAAAATAACAAATAGTAAAGTAAATTCCAACATTTTTATAAGATAGAATAGTATACAAACAAAACTATGTTTTGGAAAGGATGTTAATGATGTTGGAAAATGCTAAAGAAAAATATCAGGTGGTAATGACAGAATTAAAATATTCTTGACTTGTTAAAAAATTGTATACAGAGAAACACTGGAAAAATTAATCAATATATTAACAACAACAACAAAAATAAGCCATCAAGTCCTATGAACGTCTCTACTTAGCTTTTAGCCTGGCCTTGTGGCTCAAACCTGTTCCTGGGAAAGCTGGTTTTTGCTGGGGCTGAACTAGGGCTTCTTGGTTTCCTGGGCCTTTCTTTCTTTCTTTTTCTTTCTTTCTTTCTTTCTTTCTTTCTTTCTTTCTTTCTTTCTTTCTTTCTTTTAAAATCTAAGTTAGTAACATATAGTGTAATAATGGTTTTGGGAGTAGAATTCAGTGATTCATCACTTACATATAACACCCAGTGCTCATCCCAACTAGTGCCCTCCTTATCGCCCATCTCCCATTTAGCCCATCCCCCCACCCAACACCCCTCCAGCAACCCTCAGTTTGTTCTCTATCTTTAAGAATCTTTTATGGTTTGGCTCCCTCTCTGTTTTTACGGTGTATTATGCTAAGTGAAATAAGTCAGTCAGAGAAAGATAAATGTCATGATTTCACTCATATGTGGAATTTAAGAAACACAACAGGTGAACATAGGGGAAGGGAAGGAAAAATAAGGTTTCTTAGGCTTTTAAGAAATGCAGGTATAATACTATGTGAAGGTGGGGTTTGGCATGATAGATTTGCATTAATATTAATACTGAGCCAAACCTGGTTGCTCTTACAGACTTTAATATAAACCAACTAACTCTATAATATATGTTTGCTACCCACATCATGGAAGGCCACTACCTCAATTTCAGCCTTCTGGCCTGGAGTTTTATGTTCTTTTAAATATCAAAGGTAACAAATGTTATATTGACAGAGTGTTTGGAGAGAAGATTCTACTCAATGTTGTTCTATCTCACAGTATTCTTTATTCAGGTTTTCTTCCTTTATTTTCTTATAAATGTTTTAACTATTGTCTCCCTCCTATTAGAGGATAATCAATATACTTCCTAACATTTTTTCTTTTTGAGGCTGTAAAGAAAGATTAAATCGATTTTATTACACATAGAATTAAAGCTCAATATTTGGATTTCAAGCCCATTTGGTCCTCCTTTCTTTTGTGGGACAAGGCTGAACCCTAAGGGTTTATAAATGGGCCCGGCTGCAGTTTGCAGGTGCAGTCATTTTGCGGGAGCCCAAGTCAAGATTTACATATGCAAATGTGTGTGGATGTGCCCAAACTGAGTAATTGTGCATGCAAATAGGTGATTAAATAGACAATTACCAAATCTGCATGAACAAATGGAAGTTGTGCATATTCAATAAGCAGAGGGCACCTGAACATTATGCAAACAGGCAGCTTTCCTCAAAGCCTATGGAAACCTGGCCCCTGGGGCCTCAAAATAGCTGAAATCTCAGAGCAAGCAGGGACTCAAATTGCACAAGTGGAATTTACTCTTTGACCTCAGCTGCCATGGTAATGACCAAATCTCTGACAAGGTCATCTTCAGGAAGTACCGTGGGAAAGGGGTTTGATTTCTGCCGTTTCCCTCCACATACTACATTTAAAGCAGAAATTTAAACTAAGTATTCTTTTATGATCAGTACTAAGAAATAAACTTTGGCTATCTCAGTATGCCTGCTCTTGCTGTGCCGTGTGCCCAGTCTTCCAAGCCAAAGCCCAAAGCAGATACAGAGAACAAATCCAAGTTAAACTACGACATCTACTAAGAAGTTGCTATGGCCAATGTCAAGAAGGTTACTGCCTGTGTTGTCCTTTAGGATTTCAATGGTTTCCTGTCCCACATTTAGGTCTTTAACCCATTTTGAATTTATTTTTGTGTATGGTATAAGAAAGAAGTCCCCCTTCATTCTTCTGCATGTACCTGTCCAGTTTTCCCAACGCCATTTATTGAAGAGACGGTCTTTTTTTTTTTTTTCTCATTGGATATTCTTTTTGTGGAAGATTAATTGACCGTATAGTTGTGGGTTCATTTCTGAAATGTAAGAAACAAAACAGACGAGCATAGGGAAAAAACGAGAGGCAAACCAAGAAACAGACTATTAGTTGTAGAGAACGAATTTATGGTTACCAGAGGGGAATTGCTTGGTGGGGTGCGAAGGGGGATGAGTGAAACAGATGATGCTGTGATGAGCATCCGGTGTGATGGAAGTGTTGAATCACTAAACTGTACACCTGAAACTGATATTCCACTGTATGTTAACTAACTGGACTTTAAATAATTAAATAAAAACTTTAAAAAACAGAATACATAAACTACCATAGCTCAATGGATGCAGCTTCGCAATGCTCTCGACCACAACAGTGCTGCCTGAAATGAGAGCAGGGCTTATTTGATCTTAGGTAGCAGTTTTTAGTTTTTCTTTGTGGGCTGGGGGAAGATACCCATTGGTTTTAATTGTTCATTTCTTCACAGTTCAAGATCTCAGTTCTCTACCTCCCACCTAACAGTGATGGATGGTGTTGTCAGTGGAGTACATCAATGAGAAATGATTTCACATAACCGGGGGGCTTTTCTGACAAAAGATTAGTGGTAATGCCTAGACAAGCCCAATAGGAACCAGAGATAAGTAAAGTCTGAGGCAGCAAAAGAGTGCTGCTTGCTGAAATCCCCATATTTTTCACAAAGATATTTCATCTCCAGTAAATTCTACTAGGATATTTTCCCACATTCGGTTTTATGTGAACTGCTTAGAGTCTTTTACTTTGCAAAGTAAGGAGTGAATTACTACAAACTGTAAAATCAATTACTCAATTCAATCAATAAACCAGTTAAGTGAAATAATTCCTTTACTTAGCACCTGTCAGGAGGAAATTTCAAAATATTCTCCCCAGGGGTCAGAAGTGAATGGAATTAGCCATGTTCCAAACAGGAAGTAGCCTAGTCTATGTAGAATATCGGGCAGCCCCATAAGGCATGCAGATGTGGAGAAGCACTGACCAGTGATTCTCAAGGTCACGTCCCGGCCAAAGAGATGCTGCAGAACCAACTTCAAGGAAAGCATCCCTTCAGCATTATCTTCTGCATGGGCACCTTAGGTGCTAACCAAGGATGCCTCCAGAATGGCAAGTCACATCCATGTGTCCAGAAATGCATTCAGTGGAAAAACTGACTTCATCACTATGGTCTCAGAAGCCATAGAAAGCCAATCTTTTTACCAAGGGTAAATGGAATTGTCAGTTCTTTGCTTTTCCTGAATATCTAAATAAGTTTTTCACTAACTAAACAAAAACCAGTGGCACCAATATTGCAAAGTAATGTGTGTGTGTGTGTGTGTGTGTGTGTGTGTACAAGTCCATAATATATATGTAAATGTGTATGTGTGTGTATTTTCATGGTAATACCAAAATGGCATTTACCTTTTTCATTCTAGTGACATTTCCACTGATGCTAAAAGTAAAACTGCTGGTGCCTTAGTTGGAATCAAGGCCCTGTCTCCAAGCCAGTAGTCATTATGCTGCTTCAATATCAGGCACTCATAGTAGTAGTAGTAATGATAATAATAATAATAATAATAATAATAATAATAATAATAATATAAGCCAGTTTCACTTACGAGTATCTTTGAGGAAGAATAAGATATATGTTCGTTTTACTAAATCAACCTTTGGGTGCAGACCTTTTAGTATTCTATGTGACGACATGTGAAGTCCACAGAAAGTACTTCTAAGCTGCATACAGAAGTATGATGGCTGCTCTGAGGAAAAACACTTGAGTGGCCGTTTTAGTTGCAAGCTGATCTCGTTACTTTTTCCATGAAATACCTTGTACCTTGAAAGAAGGACTGACAGACAAACTACAGTTTTTCAGCAGTGGGTTATTCTGCAAACATTTTCTGGAAAAGAAAGTGAGGCTACCACTTCGAAGAAAATAACCGATTTGCTGCCGGTAATAAAATTAATGCTTTCAAGCAAAAATTAGAATTTTGAAAACTTGTACCCACCCCTGCAGGTTTGACAGCCTCCCAACATTGAGAGATTTTTCTGATGAGATTGGTGGTAATATTACCAAATAACAGTCTTTTGAGACTGTGAACTTTGAAAAACAATTCAGTGAACCAATATTTTTCAGATGACCAATAGCGTCACAAAGTTACGCACGGGTGGCAGATCCATCCAAAGTGCGAGATAGGCCAATGTATTTTAATGTTATAGCGTTAAAAACGTTTATTAATAGGAGTTTGATTCCATATTACAATTAACATTTAAGAAAGCGCTAATTGTCAAGTTTTGGTGTAGTGCCAGAGAGGAATAGGCACAATTATCTAGAAAGACTATTAAAAATACTCCTCCTTTTTCCAACTATATGTCTCTATGAGATCTGCTTTTTTTAAAATATGTACTTCAACCGAACAACATATCAAAACAGATTTAGTACAGAAGCGGATATGAGAATCCATCTGTCTTCCACTAAGCCAGACATTAAAGAGATTTGCAAAACTGCAAAACACTGCAGCTCTTCTCACTCATTATTTCTGTTTTGGAGAATACAGTTATCTTTAACAAAAATATGATATTTATGTTATCGTGGAATGGGTTTTTACTATTATTTTTAAAAATTAATATTTAAAAGTAGCCTGTGTTAATTTCAAATATGGTAAATATTAGTAAATAAAATCCACATAAATAAATGCCGTTCAAGGTCCTCAATAATTTTTAAAACTGTAAAGGTGTCCTGAAACCAAAAATGTTTTGAGAACTACCAGTAGAAAGCAATGGTTTGTAAACTTGTTTTTAACATCAGAACTCTGTCCTCAAAGGAAATTTTATACGGACGTCTAAGTTTCAAAAGAGATAAAATCAGAGTTGTTCCGGTTAAAGAGGAATGAAGACCCAAAGCCATCCCAGTCCGGCCCCTCCTCCAACCCCTCCCCCCACCCCCCTTAGTTTCTCTATAATCCCAGTTTGGAAATCTCATGCTGGAGGGTGGATGGTCTGATGGAAGCGGGGGTTGGGGGGTGGGAGGGGTGAAGGTGTGGGGAGTTGGTGGGGGGAGGGGGGTGGAGGCAGGAACTGCAGCATCCCAGACCTCGTGAGAGTGAAGGATGAGGCCAGGTGACCCACTGTGACAGGTAATAGGAGAGCCTCAAATCAGACTGTAGAGGTGGGTGCCTCCTCTGTCTCCTCTGGGTCTGACAACTGGCATACACTTAAGAACCAGAGATCTTGAACTTAAAAATACTTGCCTTGTGGCCACTGATACTCTTAAGTATGTGTGGAATCACTGGTGAGCCCACCCAAAAGTGATTAATTTGGCCAGAAGAAAAAGGTGCTGTCTGAGCTTAGGGTGTATACAGGGACATTCCTGGCATATTCTTTCCTCTGAATTATCAGTGTTGAGATTGGACAATTGAAGATTAACTTCCTCCCAACAGGGACAAAACACCATTTTGAAAGACCAGGGAATGGAATGAAGTACAGGAATCCAAAGGAGGGCGAGATAATAGCAGCACAAAGGCCAGGGATGAGAATTCTTCCAAGTGATTCTGGGCTTTGTACAGAAGTAGCAGTGGAGGGAGTAGAATACTGCCAGATAAGGAAACTCACAAGTCTTTATCTCTAGTTCCGACTTCTGTCCTGATATCCAGACCACAATATCTAACTTCTGGGCTTTTACTCGGCTATCTTGAAGGCATCACAAACTCAGTCTGACCCTGACTCATTGTTGCATTCCTTTTGGTTCCATGTCCCATTGGCAATTATAGCATCATTGTTCACTCTGTCAATAAATCGAGATCCCTTGGAGTCCTGATGATAAAGACTTAATATCCTTGGAATGAGCAGTTGTCACCAGGAGGCAATTCAATGTCCAAACTTCCCTTTCAAGTTGGAAAAAATCCACCAGAATTATTACACCAGGCACATAGTCCCCTCCCCTCTTCCTGTACCCTCAGGCATGACACCCAGAATTCTGAGTCCTAATAAGTTTAACACCATCGAAACAGAGTGCAGACTCAGGGTAGCAGGTTACGGGGAGTCCTGCCAAGTAGGAACAGCAACACCATTACAGTTAGGATACATTTTTCCTCCTAAAGATGGAGGAGCTGCTCCGTGCTCTTGTCTGCCCAGAGGCTTTTGCTGCACATTTTCTGAATCTGATTCTCAAGCTTCACTATGATTATCCAGAATAGTCTCATAAAATCCTTCCAATAAAATCTTTTCTTCTTACACAGCCAGTGTCATTTTTTTCTGAGTTGCTGAGTCTTGACCTATGCCCCATTTCCTTTTTATTTCAAAAATTTCTTCCCTCCAGATCTAATTTATCTGCCCTAGTTCAAGCCCGTATCATCTGGACAAAGACAGGTGTTTCTCCCTGACATCTGTCATTCCCCACTCCAGCTCAACCTCTTTCTGGAGATCTTACCATAGCATTTATCCGCCTGTTAAAAAACAAAAGCCACCAAATCTTCATGGCTCCCTGTTGATTGCAGAATAATGTTTGAACCTCTACATATCATTTCAGGCCTTTCAACTTACTTTCTAATATCCAGCCCTCAGCTCCTTGACAAAAGGAGCCATTTCAAAATGATTTTGGAACCCCAGGACCAAGTATAATGCCTGGCATAGAGTAAAATCCACTAAATGTTTGAAATGAGTGAATACATGAATGAATGAATGAATGAATGAATGAATATTACTCAGAAACCCTGTGCAGTAGACACAATTAATTATTTTGACACTAGACACAATAATGATCTCCCAAACTCTCTACAGAAATGCGCGCGCGCACACACACACACACACACACACACAGTATGTGAAATCCCATGTTTGGGGAAGTTTTGGCCTCACAGTACTTTGTATTGCTGGTACACACTTATCGCAATGTATTGCGGTCAGTTTGATTCTACCTGCCTTATCCAATAACACATCAGCTCTCCCAGGGCAAGACCCATGTCTTATTTATCTTCATACCTTTAATGTTTAAGCATGGAGTAGACGCTTCATATATCTTTGCTGAATTTGCCTCCTGGAGAGGACGTGTGTTGAAGGGAGCAGATGAGTTTGGCCTGACAAAAATTCCACTTTGCACAACTCCCGCGGGAAAACTTTCAATATTTCAACATTAAAGATGATCTTTGCTGAAGGTTTTTGTAGGGACTCTTTGCCAAATGAAAGACTTCACCTTTTGCTCCCTGTTCCTTGACAGAGGTGACCCTGAGGGCTTGACGTTTGCATATGGGAAACCGCCTTGACTTCAACATTTCCTCACATCCCTGACAACAGAGATCCTGGACCATGTACTCAAACCGTAAACTGCTCAGACAAAATTGAAGTCAAATCTCCAAACTGTTTCTGATAGTAAAGAGGGCTCTGAAATCCTACGAGAAGCTCTATAATTATCTCAAGTGAAACCTTCTTATTAAATTTTAAACTCTTTTCATTTGGGTTATTGTCATTTACGTGAAACGGGTGGGTGGGAATGAAGCCTGGGAAAATTATGAAGTTGTTAATCCTGTTTATGTTCATTCAGCACACAGTTTGGGCTTAAAAGGTGTACTGTGTGAAGCATCTTTATGAACTAAATCCAATAGTAATTAACAGATGCAGTGGCTTGCTTTTCTTTGGCTGGAAAAGACAGAGGAGACAACCACAGGCAATGCATTTTCTGTTTTGCCTCATGGTGGACAACTGTGAAATGTTCAGTGTGTTCATCAACTTTCTTCAATAACCACAACAAGGTATTTTATCTAGCTCTTACATAAAAACAGTAAAATATACTGAGCAATGTAAATACTTCCAATTTTAGGGGTTGGGTCCAGTGATTATTAACCTATCTTGCAGATCCTCATTTAAGAGCCTTTCTCTTACGTCCTGCAGCCCTGTTTTTTAGGGGTGTCTCAGCCGGAGGAGCCATATCATGAAGGCACAAGAGGCGTGGACAAATAGCAGCTTGGGCATGCCAAGTGGTGAAATCTGCTCATCCATCATTCCATTTAGACAAATGAAAGATTACAGCCCTATGAGAAAATGCAGCCACAGCCACACAATGCTTTGTGCACAAACTAAATTACTAGTTTCCTGTGATCTTTCTGACAAGTAAATTACTGCAGAAAATAGCATAGATGGGAACACAATGACAAAAAAATGCAGAGACTTGGTCCTTCAAAGGAGTTATTAGACTTCCACTACAGCCATTTCCAAAGAAGTCCAGAACCTCACTCCTCCCTGCCACCAATGGAAAGAGGATTTTCTCCCCTCATCATTCCATAACATATCTTGAAGAAAAATCATATATAAGTGACAGGAGTGGGGAGTGGATTCCTCAGTGATCAAATATCCTTTTTTGGTGACCTGGAGGCTGTTAAAGAAGACAAGAGAGGACCTCGCTGCAGGAACTGCTGTGCCTATGATCAGACCATTCATGCTTGGCAGGGAACCATGGTGATGGAGAATGTTCTGCATAAGAAAAGATAACCTCCAAGAAAAGTCTTTATACAGCTGAACAGTTTCCAACTCTTGATATTATTTTGTTCAATAATAAAATATAATTCTAATTGGTTTTTCTCTGAAATAAGGAAGAGCTATCTTGTTAGAATTTATTTTCCTTTGTCTATTCAAAGCCTAAACTCTAAAACATCCTCAAAAGGCTCTATGAACCCCAGTGGCAGAACAAGAAATTGTTTGTTAGCTAAGCCAAATGGAGCAGTGTAGGGAAGGGGGCTGAAGATAATGGAAGAAATAAACAAATCACAAGTATTGTAAATTCTTAAGCTTCAATTTCATCAGAAAAAAAAAATGTCTTGAAGTTAACAGACTTCATAAAATTTTAGAGCCAAATAGGGTTTGGGGCAAGATTAAGTGACATAAAATGGCCCACCCAGTACTTTAGATATTGCATGGTAATGTTGTTACTAGAATCTTGATATTGCTCTGTTGCGTTTCCCACTTCTAAAGTAGGGATTTCTTCTAGAAAATCTTAGAGCAGTGGGCTGCAGCCAGTAAAGCACTTAATGGGAAGACCTGATCTATAGCCACCTCAACTGATGCTTTGTTCTGTGATTGTGAGAAAGGGGCATAAACTCTTTGGGCATCCTGTGGTGAGGGTGTCAGCTGAGAGCAGATATGCTGAAGTGGCAGCAGGGACAGTATGTACCTGAACAGTGTATAATCAAGACCTCTTTCATAATTTTATATTAAACAACAAAAATCACTATCGCTTAGAGAATAAAACCCACAGAAAACAAAATTCAACCCAATTGCCTAGGCATATAATAAATGGATCAAGAAACGCACGGGCATAAAATGCTAAAATCTTTCCCCAAACTGGTAACCTCTGCAGTCCTGAGTAACTGATAACAACTTCTCCTTGTTCATATCATACTGCCTCAGTTTCTATTTCCTTATCGTAGTTGGTTTGCTACTGCATCGAGTCCCCTTTCCTGGTGTTGGCAAAACTGGCCTAAGAGCGTAAATTCAATGACAACTGTTTAGATGCCAAATGTATCACTTTTTCCGTTACATTTAAAAACCACCATTTAAATTTAGTTTAACAAACGTTTTTTTGCCCTTGCCATATAAAGATTTTGTCCTTGCCTTTGGAGACCTACAACTGTTGTGCAGAAGAGAGACATTTTATCAGAAAACAACCTCAGGGACTATACTTACCTTTAGGTCCTGTGTCTCTTTGTCAGCTTTATCCCAAATAATCCTACACTCCAAGGCATTTGGTGGGAATGCACGTACACAGTAAGTGAAGAGACTCCTCATTTGAAACAGCTAGGAGAATGGCCATTCTTGAAAAGGTTAAATTCTTTGTGCTCTTTTCTGCAAGCTATTTATTTGAGGAGCAGAGGAATCTAGCACTTATTTGGTGATAGTAGTTTTCCTATCTGGGTTGAGTAGACATCAATGCCTGGTTCTAAGGTGAGGCCTAAGAATTTGTATTTCTAATAAATTCTCACGTGCTGCTTATGAGGCTGGTGTGGAACCACATTGGCAGTCCCCTGGTGTAGATAAACAATGTTCAGACTGAGATGCATGACATTTAGAGATACATGAAAACTTTTCCAGTGGTACAGGAAACTAGGTAGTTTTTTAAAAACTTTTTTTTCTTTTTTTTTTTTACTTATTTTTGAGAGACAGAGCGCAAGTGGGGAGGGGCAGAGAGAGAAGGAGACAGAATCCGCAGCAGGCTCCAGGCCTGAGCTGTCAGCACAGAGCCCGATGTGGGGCTTGAACTCACCAACCATGAGAATCATGACCTGAGCCAAAGTCGGACACTTAGCTGACTGAGCCACCCAGGCGCCCCCAGGAAACTAGGTTTAATGGGATCAAATTTCTAGATCCTCAATTTCTATATTATTCTCTCCTAATTAATAAAGCAATCCATCTGAGAATTCACCAGTGGTTCCACTTTCTCACCTCTCCCTTTTGCAATTGCTCTCCTCCCACCTTGCAAAAAAAAAACAAACAAAAATATACATTAACTGTCCCCAACAGGAAAAAATTCAGAGAATTGAGGGAAATTACTATTAAAAAATTCCTTCCATCTTTATCTACTTATTTACATGAACAAGATTTCTTAAGTGTTTATGTTTATTTATTTATTTATTTATTATTAATGTTTATTTTTGAAAGAGACAGAGAACGGGGGGGTAGGGAGGCGCAGAGAGAGAGGAGCAAGAGATAATGCCAAGCAGGCTCTGAGCTGTCAGCACAGAGCCCAACGCAGGGCTTGAACTCACGAACCATGAGATCACGACCTGAGCCAAAGTTGGCCGTTTAACCGACTGAGCCACTCAGGCATCCCACTTACATTTATTTAAACAAAAGAGGAAAAGTATTAAGGCAGACCATGTCTTACTCTAGCCTACATAATTTTTATTCATGGATCCATGAACGCATTGAAAAATAAGACCACTCCTTTTTTTTTTTTTTTTAATTTATTCTCAAGTTAGCTAACATACAGCATAGTCTTGGCTTCAGGAGCAGATTCCAGGGATTCATCACTTACATATAATACACAGTGCTCATCCCAGCAAGTACCTTCCTTAATGCCCATCACCCATTTTCCCCACCCCCATCAACCCTCAGTTTGTTCTCTGTATTTAAGAGTCTCTTATGGTTTATCTCCTCTCTGTTTTTATCTTATTATTCCTACCCTTTCCCTATGATCATCTTTTAAGTTTCTCAAATTCCACATATGAGTGAAATCATATGATATCTGTTTGTCTTTCTCTGACTGACTTATTTTGCTTTACATAACCCACTCCTTATTAAGGGCTATCTTTCAATAAAAATTTTCTCTTTGTGATTATTAATCATCTGTTCAACATTTTAATATGTTTGGTTTTGAGCAACTGTGTATGAGAACTAAATTGTAATAATAATGATAATAATAATAATAATAGCTCAGTAATATCTTAAGAATAACTCAATCCAGAAAAAAATGAATAATTATAGCCTGTGGTTCCATAAAATTTCATACATGGAAATGTTATCATAGGAGCACCTGAATGGCTCAGTCAGTTGAACATCTGAGTCTTGATTTCGACTTGGATTGGGATCCCAGGCCATGGGATCGAGCCCCACACTGGGCTCTGCATTGAACGTGGAGCCTGCTTGTGATTCTCTCCCTTTCTCCCTCTGCCCCTCTCCCCAGCTCGCACTCACTCTCTCTCTTTCTCTAAAGTAAATAAATATAAATAAATAAATAAATAAATAAACAAACAAACAAACCAGATGAAAGTGGGTATCAATTCACTAAGGTATTTTGGTTTTTTGGATACATTTCTAAGGGTAATTAATACTTTTCTTTTAAAATGTGCTTGTTTACAATATGATAGAAATTACATTTTTGCCACTACTTAAATTCAGATAAAAACTTTTATGTGTACCTAAATATGTGATGGTTTTCATGTGTCTTTTTTTCCCATAATTCTTTCAGGAGATACTTCAACAAAAATCTGAAGACAACTGGTTTTGATTATATTTACAGCCAGGAGATATTAGTTTCTCTGAATCAATCATCAGCTATTGATTTTATTAATTTCCTGTACCTTACTCAAATAACGTTCAAAATTTTGAGAGGGCCAAGGGCATCCTCAGGACCCTTGGGACTGTGAGGAGCATAGCTGTGCAGAGCAGTGAGGCTTCCTGCCCTAACTCTGATATTTCAAAGTTGTCCTGTGAGGGAAGAGAGAGAGGAGAGGAAGGAAGAAAGACTAACGCATCATCTTCCAAAAGTTACCAAATTCCCAGCAACTCTACTGAGTGAGACAGTCATGTAAAGAAAATAGATTGATTGTTTCCAGTATTTAAGGATGATGATTTGGGGAACAATCCTACTCCTTGATAGGAGGGTTGGGCTTTGAAATCCCGGGTGCCCCCACTGCCCATGGCTGTGGCATTATTAGAATAGCTAGCCTTCTGGGGGAATTTGACATTTTAGATGCACATTCTTTCTGGTATTTCTAGTCTGTAGTTCCCAGTTTTTTCTTGGTATAATTCAATTCACTCAGCTGCCTTCATGTTCGATTTCCCCAAGATTGGCTACAACTCATCTCTAAGGTCCCGCTGGCTGAAAAGTCTTTTGATCTCTGAACTGTGCTTGAGAGTGTCCCCAGGGCATTTCTCTGGCCCTCTTTGCTTTTCATTAACACCAGTTACATCACCACACAGAAGTTTACTGGGGCTACAAAGTTAGGGTCAATGGTATGGGCAGGTTTTCCCTGTATAGTTAATTCATAATGTAGAACATCTTGTATATACATGAAAATCACATATGACTGACAGTTTTAAAATATCTTTCCACATACAGAGTCAATATCAAAATGGGATTTAGCCTTCCACTACTGAAAAAAATTAAAACTTTTATTTTTCAAAAATCAGGATCACATATTATGAAAATGAATTTTAATTGATAAATTAAATAATGGTAAATATAATGATGTAAAATTTCAAAATACTCTGTGTCCAAAAAAATCATTAAGAAAATAGGAAATAAATGATAACTTAGAAGAACGCCTCACAAATATCAGGGGGGATAAAGTTAATTTTTTATCAGTAAGATTTGAGAAGTTTTTTTAATTTTTATTTTATTTTAATCATTTTGCTTTATTTTTTTTTTTTATCATGATAAGCGTACTCTAATCTCTATCCTGTCTTCCCCCCATCCCCACCCTACACCTCCCCTCTGGTAACCATCAATCTGTTCTCTATAGTTAAAAATCTATTTCTTGATTTCTCTCTTTCTCTGTCCCTCTCTTTCTTTGTTCATTTGTTTTAGTTCTTAAATTTTACATATAAGTGAAATTATATGGTATTTGTCTTTCTCTGACTCATTTTGCTTAACATAATATTCTCTAGCTCCTTCCATGTTGTTGCAAATGGCAAGGTTTCATTCTTTCTATGGCTGAATAATATTCCACTCTATATACATATATATATATATATATATATATATATATATATATACCACATTTCTTTATCCATTTACCTATTGGTAGACATTTGGGCTCCTTCCATAGTTTGGCTGTTGTACATAATGTTTCGATAAACATAGGCTTGCATGTATCTCTTTGAATTGGTGTTTTTGTGTTAGAGGTTTTTTAAATATTCTAAATATAAGCCCTTGATCAGATATATGATTTGTAAATATTTGTTTTCCATCTTTGGCTTCTCTTTTCATTCTTTTAGTGATATGTTTAAAGACCATAAGTTTTTCTCTTTGCACTGCTGGTGGAAATGCAAACTGGTACAGCCACTCTGGGAAACAGTATGGAGGTTCCTCAAAAAAGTAAAAATAGAACTACCCTATGACCCAGGAATTGCACTACTTGGCATTTATCCAAAGGATATAGCAGTGTTGTTTTGAAGAGGCACATACACCCCAATGTTTATAGCAGTGCTATTCACAATAACCAGAGTATAGAAAGACCCCAAATGTCCATTGACTGATGAATGTATAAAGAAGATGTGGTATATATATACAATGGAGTATTACTTGGCAATCAAAAAGAGAGAAATCTTGCCATTTGCAACAATGTGGATGGAACTAGAGTGTATTCTGCTAAGCAAAATTAGAGAAAAACAAATATCATATGACTTCACTCATATGTGGAATTTAAGATACAAAACAGATGAACATAAGGGAAGGGAAGCAAAAATAATATAAAAACAAGGAGGGGGACAAAACATAAGAGACTCTTAAATACAGAGAACAAACTGAGGGTTGCTGGAGGGGTTTGGGGTTGGGGGATGGGCTAAATGGACAAAGGGCATTGAGAAGGGCACTTGTTTGGATGAGCACTATATGTAGGTGATGAATCACTGAATTATACTCCTGAAATCATTATTGCACTTTATGCTAAATAACTTGGATGTAAGTTTAAACTATCTATCTGTCTACCTATATAGAGAGAGCACATAAGTTTTTAATTTTGTGAAGTTTAATTTACCAATTTGTTCTTTCATGGATAATGATTCTACTATTATATAAGAAATATTTGCTTAATCAAAATCTACAAGATTTTCTACTATGATTTTCCAGAAGTTTTAGAGTTTTTGATTTTATACTTAGGTTTATGATCCATTATGAATTAAATTTTGTATATATACACGTTGAAGCTATTTTTTGGGCATATACATATCTAATTGTTCCATCACCATTCATTGAAAAGATCTTCCTCCACTAAATTACTTCACTTTGTCAAAAATGATTTGTCCATAAATGTGTGGAAATATGTTTGGACTTTCTATTTTGCTCCATTGGTCTATTTGTTTATCATTTTGTACCAATTCTACACTGTCTAAATTAGTGCAGTGTTAAGTCTTGAAATTGGGTAGCGTAAGTCCTCCAACTTTATTCTTCCTTTTCAAAGCTTTTTGGCAATTCTAGGGCCTTTGCATTCACTTATGGCTTTTAGAATCAGTTTGTCAATTTCTACAAAATGTCTTCTGGTATTTTGATTGGGATTACATTGAATGTATAAACCACTTCCAAAAGAATAGATATCTTAAAAATACAGTATTTGGCCCTTGAACAAGGCATATCATTCAGTTTACTTATGTCTTTTAAAATTTCTTTTAGCAGTTCTCTATAGTTTTCAGCATGCCCATCACGTTCTTTTTTTTTCAGATTTATCCCAAAATATTCCATAATTGTTATACTTTTTAAAACTGTATATTTTAATTTCAATTTCCTATTGCTTGTTGCTAGTATATAGGATTATAACTGACCTATGTATGTAATTGATCCTACATCCTTGATAAACTCCATTAATTATGGTAGCTTTTTAAGATTCCAACTGATACTCCATATTGGGAATTATATTAAATATGAATAAAAAAACTTTTAGTTCTTTCCAATCTGGACGCCTTTTATGTCTTTTTCTTGACTTATTGCATCGACTAGAATGTCCAGTATAATTTTGAATAAAAGTGGTGAGTCCACAAATCTTTGTCTTGTTTCTAATTTTAGGGAGAAAGAATTCAAACTTTCACCATCAGGCATCATGGAAGCTGTAAATGTTTGGTAGGTACCCTTTGTCAGGTTGAGAAGGTTATCTTCTATTCTTAGTATTGTGACAATATCTTTATTATTAAAGGATGTTAAATGTTGTCAATCACTTTTCCTGCATCTATTGAGATGGTCATATGATTTTTCTTTTTCAGTTTGTTCATATGATGAATTATACTGATTGAATATCAAATGTCAAACTAACCTTGTGCTCCTAGATAAAATTTACTTGGTCATGACTTATTGTTCTTTACATTTAGTTCTGAATTCAATTTCAAAATGGGAAAAAGATTTGAGTAAACGTTTCACCAAATAAAATATATACATGGTAAATAAGCATGAAAGTATGTTCAGCATTATTAGTCATTAGGCAAATACCAATTAAAATCACAGCAAATACCTCTCCACAGTACTGAAATGGTTAAAATTGGAAGACCTACTATACCAAGTGTTAGTGAGAATGTAAAGCAACTGGAACTCTTAAAACCTACAATTGTGAATATAAAGGGTACAACCTCTCTGAAAGACAGGTTGACAGATTCTAGAAAAGTTAAACATACATAAATCTTCATCCAGTCATTTACCCAAAAGGCTTATGTTTATAAAAAAATGTTTACAGCAAGGTTTGTAAAGACTGTATTAGTAATAGCTCAAAAACTGGAAACAACCCAAATTTATGGTAAACAAAGATTTTATGTCAATACAGTGCAATACAAATACAGCATTAAAAAGAAATGAACTATTGATATATGACAGAACATAGATAAGTCTCCAAACAGTTATGAATGAAAAGCCAGACAGGAAATAATACATGTTATATAATACTTGGTTTTTGTTTTGTTTTGTTTTTTAGTGAAAAGTAACCTATAGTGACAGAAATGAGATCAGTAGTTGCCTTGGGACATGGCAGGAGCAGAGAGGACTGTAAAGGAGGGGAACATGACAAAGAAGCACAAGGAAACTTCTGGGGTTGATGGATATATTCACTGTCTTGGTTGGGGTGATATTTTTACACGTCAAAAGTATACTTTCAATATGTACAGCTTACTATATATCAATCATTTCTCAATATAACTGTTAGAAATCAAAATAGACTTAATATTCTTATCTGTGAAAAACTCTTATAATCTACACACAAAATTATGTATATATTATTTATTTATTATATATTGTTGTATAATATTGTTACATAGTATATTATTTAGTGTTTAAATTTAATATATGATAATATGTATATTTCATATAGGATATATTTGGGGGATTTTAATATAGGATATAGGATATATTTGGGGTATATATATATATATATTTATACACACATATACATCGTCCAAATATAAAATCTAGCAAAGGAAATAAATGGAAATTCACAAACAAAAAAGCAAAATACACACATTGTTAATAGACACATTAAAAAAAAATTTTTTTAATGTTTATTTTTGAGAGAGAGAGAGAGACAGAGTGAGTGGAGGAGGGGCAAAGAGAGAAGGAGACACAGAATCCAAAGCAGACTCCAGGCTCTGAGAAACCAGCACAGAGCCCGATGTGGGGCTTGAACTCACGAACCATGAGATCATGACCTGAGCCAAAGTCGGATGCCCAACCGACTGAGCCACCCAGGCACCCCAAATAGACACATTTTAAAAAGTTCAACCTCATTCATGATCAAAAAATTTAAATTAAAACAAGAATAGCTGAATCATTTGTGTATGTCTAATTTTCCTATAAATTAACAACCTATTTTCCAAATAGTAGTATCATAAAAATAATAGTACCTATGTTGGAAAGGATCCTTGGTGAAAAGATAGTCTCACACTCTGCTACAGGAGTGAGGACTGATACAACGTTTCTAAAATGCCATTGGTAATATGCATATCAAGAATGCCGGAAGCAATCATAGCATTTGACCCCAGTACTTCCACTCCTTGGAATTTTTCCAAAGGAAACAATCAGAGAAAAACATAAAGATTAATGTAACGAAGGCCACAAATGCTGCAACTTACGAACAGAATTTCTGAAACACACTAATGCCTAAATAAGTGTTGGTTAAAGAATCAGAATGTATCCAAAGAGTGAAATGTTATACTTCAGTAAAGTTCAGTAAAGCTCAGGTTTGTATATATTTAATGTTATAAAAATACCTCTGACTCGATATTTAGGAGCCATATATGTACAGTCTGGTTCCACCAGCGTTTCATATTCATAGATAAACTCACACGTACACACATGTGTCTAAATTGTTTTATGATTAAAAGTAAATCTATTGTAATATTCAAAGACGTTGTCTTTGAATACATACACACATATATCTAAACTGTTTTATGGTTAAAAGTAACTATTGCAATATTCAAAGATGTTGTCTTTACCTAGTGATAAGACGACATGATTTTTTAATATTCACTTTTATATGGTTTTCTATTTCCAAGTATTTTTAAATCATAAAACATGTAGTTTTGTAGAGATAGAAATAAATACGGTGAATAATAATAAATAATTTTGGTTTCCTTTGTCTCATCCATACCCGACACAGGACACATGTGTTTGCACTCAGGCTTGGGTGTGGGATGGGGATGTAGCAGGCAGTGATCAGGGAAACAGTGCATGGAATGACCTGGGATATTTCTTTTTCTCAGAGCACTAAAATGATCTCAGTTAAAAATTAACACGTACAATTATCTACAAAGTCACTTCGTGCACCAGCTCAGCCTCACCCATCCTCCTTTTATATTGTTTTCTTATGCGTCATTTCAAAGCATGTTAAACCTGGTTTTGGAATTTTTTTCCAAGGTCGCTGGAGCAAAACTTTTTGCCTCCGGGAAAGTCAGTTTAAACCAGCCATG
Organism: Leopardus geoffroyi; assembly: GCF_018350155.1. Lineage (NCBI taxonomy): Eukaryota > Metazoa > Chordata > Mammalia > Carnivora > Felidae > Leopardus > Leopardus geoffroyi. The sequence goes on from NC_059328.1 coordinate 141,295,495, forward strand.
AAGAAAACGAAGAAGGAAATATAGATGGGAAAACAGAAGCGATGGCAATATCTCAGAGTCAGAGCCAAAAATTTCACTTTGTCCAGGAGGGGAAGGGAGGATGTGCAAGAGGAGGAAATCAGTGATTGATAGCAGCAGTTGGGGAGGACTTTCTGATCAAAGGGGGCAATGGTAGTCACCCACATCATAAGGTCTTCTCCTCACGCTGAAGGACCAGTTCTATGTCCTGCTCTGGCCCACTAAAATTAGTGAGACTGGCTCCACAACTAGCAAACTAATTTCCCCGAGGAATAATTGGAGGTGTTTTGACAGATCAGAATTATGCCACTGGTTAAGGTTTGGTGACCTTTACCATACATCTTATTTTATGGGTAAGTTAATCAGAACATTCTGTAATTATAATTTCATATTCTCTGATTTGTATGGGTTTTTTTTCCCTTACAAAGCAGTGCAGCATTCTCCCCCCACCCAAAACTGCTTATATGACCCTGATTTTTTGGGGGGACTATTTATTATAGTTTTGATATAAATGTTAAATTTTATTTTTGTGGAGACCCCTCTAGCACCTTCCCTTATGGTCTTAGGAGTGTTTCTCTTCCAGACAAATTATTTCCTACATATTTTCTGCTGCTGAGCAATCTGCTGCTTGCTTGTCAAGGCCCAGCCATGAACGTACAAGAATGGACACAAAGAACTTCAAATCTTTAGATCTTTCATTGTTTGTTGGACCATTTTAGCTCTTTCCCACTATGGTCCCTCAGCGGCTCCTATCATAGGATCCAGTTCTGATGTTAAACACCTGGCATTTCGACAGGGTTCAAATGTTCATATAGGTAATTACTTCATAATTACACATCTTTACCATTTACTTTCAGTTTTTAAAAACACATAGGGACCAATGGTATTTCCTGGCAAAACCCCCAAATTATGTGAGTACTAATTTTAGTTGTGCATATTTCAGAGCAGTTCTGTAATAATAAACTCTAAGTGACTTAAAAAATAATCTGAGATATATGTACAATATTTCTGAAAACTCTACTTTTAAACATAGTGATTGTTAGACTTTGTGCTGAGCCCCCAGCATGATGCATAATTGACCGGCAACCGGATCTACCACTGTGAAACGTGTAACCTCTAGGGACAAAGTAGAGATCATACGCATTTCCAGCGAGGAAAGAAGTGTTCACATACGGATGATCAGGAATTAGAATGGTTTTGAACTTCTCCGCAACAACTACTAGAAGCTTGAAGACAATGGAACAGCGCTTTCAAAATTCTGGTTGAAAACTATTTACAGTTAGCATTCTATACAAAGCCAGACCATCAGTCAAGCCTGAGGGTAGAACAAAAACATTTTTCAGGCCTTCCAGGTCTTAAGATAGGGCAAAACAATTGAAAACGGTTGTCTCTGGATATTTTGAGTATAATACCACTGGTTTGCAACTAGCTCCCTAGAAATATTTAATCCTCTTAAACCATGTGCATCGATACTTTTTATAGCACTATTAATAAAAATTGAATAAAAGGGGGTGGTAAACATGAATAAAAAAGCTGATGCCATACTGGCTTTTAATTTTTCTTGTCATTACTTCCATTTAGTAAATAATTGTCTTGAGTACCTTCTTTATGCTTTCGGTACACAAAGATATGGAATACAATCCTTGTCTTCGGGGTTTTGTAGTCTAGTAGAAGTGATATGCTGTAGTACATACTATCATAAAAAGTAGAAATTCTCAAGTGTCATGAGAGATGAACAAAATGTTAGAAGGGAAGGTATCACTTGCAGCTAAAGGAGGCTCACTGGAGGAGGCATTCTGCATGGTCCTCTGCACGGGGAGGCTATCAAGAGACACACAGTGGTGAGACGAAGGGCGGTGGGGGGCAGGAGGTGTGTAGAATGCTTGGGTGGGAGTTTGCAGGAGACCTCATTCGGTTTAGTTTGCTGTAGCCCAGAGCATGTGTAAGAGGAATTAAGCTGGGAAGGCAGGCTGCAAATACATTGTGGAGGCTGGTCCTGCCAGCTTAGAGGTTTCTAGGGTTTCAAATGCTTTTCCCATGTACTTTGACCTTTTGTTTTCAGAAATGTAAATCTGCAGAAAGAGATGGCAGAGTCTAGCTATTGCATTATTCATAAAGCATGCTGACTCTTAAAGTTCTCACCTCCAGAATCTTCTTCTATCCCACAAGAGATTTACCAGTCTCTCTAATTAAACTTCATTTCCCAAAGGAGTTTTTTCATGGTATGGGCACCTTTATAGGAGTAAGGCTGAGCTGTATTCTTCTCCAAACTCAACCTAAGCTTTTTTCTCCCCCCCCCCCAAAAAAAAAGTTGGGGAATGAATAAAAGTAAAAATTATTCACTTCCTGAATTCTTTCACATTTTAAGTGATTATTGAAACAGTTTTGATTTTGTACTGGATGGGCAGGGTCGATTAATTAACATCAAGTGTGTAAGAAATCTTTATATATGAAAGGGCAGACTTGTAGTGAGGCCTTTGTATCTTGCCTTTCTCACCCCTCACTTTTCTACAGAGTTCTAGAAGGACAAATTGACACTCTGGTCCTTTGGGATCACCACTCTGCATCCCCCCTGTATAGGAGAATGTCAGAGGCTAAATATCCCTTTTAGGGTATCCTGGGTTAAAGTCTCCTTACAGACAGGGAGATCCTCTAAAACCATAAGAACAGCCAAGAGAACAGCCATCAGGGAAAATTTATCTGAGCTTCTCACATCTGAGCCTTTACTCTGATTTCCATCCAATTAGATCTCTCTAGTTCCCAATTCAGCTTTCCCACAATTCTAAGCTTTAGATTTTTAACCTGTAGATATGTCTCAGAATTGTACTGTCAATCCCTTTTACTCATCCCTTTGGGATCTGCTGACAAAACTTACTTCCAGGTTATGGATTCAACAAGACCTCTGATATTACAATCTATATAATGATCCAGCACCTTCCAGACTTTCTTTGTAGTCAGTCATCGGGCTTGATAGAAGTAAAAACAACAGCAACAAGTAAAGACGAGTTGAAGGATGAAGTGCATTCAGCCCGTGTACTCAGTGAACAATGCCCCTCCTTTAGGACCCAGGCTTTTATTTTCATCTCCTTGTTACTGGTTTCTATGGAACACAACTAAATATTTGGGGGCTGGCAAACCTAGGCTCCTATCTGCTGCATCTGGACCATAGTTTGGGGGTATTTAACTACTACCTAGTGTTGAAATTTCTAACCCAGCACTAGGGCCTTTAGCAGGATGAAGCCAAGGAAATAAAACTGATCCAATTATGAGCTCAGATAGTTAGAGGAACCATAATGATGGTTGGAAATCTAAGTAACAGCTCCATCTAGTTATTATCTGGATCCAAATAAATATCAAAGAAATTAGGAAACCAAGAAGAAAACTAAGCAGAAAGTGAGGAGTAAAGAGAGGCAACCAACTGGGTGTCAGCTACTGGTATAGGGATTCATTACATTTTCTCATTTAACTTGGACAAAAACTCTAAATAGAGAAAGGGGGTGGGGGGCAGACACTTCTTGAACACTGTAGTCATCAGTTTTTGCAGTAATACTAACCAATACCAAGATCTTAGTTGCTTTTAACAACAAACCATATATTTCTTGCTCTTGAGTCTACAGGTTAATCCTGACTCTGTTAGGCTCTACTGGGTTCAGCTAGGCTTGGATGGACTCCATATGCCTCGTTATTTTGGGAGACTAACTGGGATATGCCTTTTATTGTGGTGGGAAGAATCTCAAGGAGTAAGCAGAATGACATGAGGTCATAAAACGTTTCTGCTGGAAACTATCACTTCCACACACATTCTACCATCCAGAGCAAGTCTGTGCCCTAGTCAAGCCATTCATCAATGGAGTGAGGATGTTATACTTGGCGTGCACAATCACGTGGCAATGAGTTGGTAAGTATTATTCTTATCAGGGGTAGAATATTGTTGGAGGCAATAATACAGTCTTTCCCAAGCCCTCACTTCTGTGTTGAGTACTTTTTTTTTTTTTTTTAATTTCTCTTTGCTACACTAGGTTTAAGAGGTAGGAAGTATATCTGATTTTATAGGTAAGGAACTCGAGACTTTGAGGGATTAAGTAATTTTCCCAAGACTGGCAAGTATTGGAATTTAAACCCAATCTGGGTTTAAATCTTGGAATTCCAAGATTGGAATTTAAACCCAATATGTCTGATTCTCAAACCCGTGTTCTGTAATGCCCCTGATTTCGAATCCGAGAGACCACCAAGGAGCCAATACCGATGCAAATGCACGAGGGTTTATTTGCAAGCTCGAGCTTGGGCCCAAGTATACCTGACACAGCGGAGCAGGAACTTGGACCCTTAGGTTAAGAGGCAGTAGCAGTTTTACGGGGGCCAGTGGCCAATGAGATTGTAACACACACAGAAAGTTGCACATTCATGTCAGTCCACACGCAGGTGGCCGATTGAATTACAATTTACCCTATAGTAACTGTTTGAACTAGCCTATCACTCTGGTCAGAATTGGCGAGCAAGTTTGGCGGTCAAAATGCGGGGTTTACATTCTTTGGCGGTTAGGGGTTCCGCATTCCTAAATGAGCCAGTTTCCAGTAAGGGTGTGCTCAGTGGCTTGACTAGGGTGGGGGAGTGTCTTAAGCAATAAGTAGGTCATGTGGGGGTTATACATGAGATGGTGGGTGTAGCACAAAATGGAGTTAGTCTTGCTCTGCTTGTCCAGGGGTAGGGGATTTTTGTAAAATTCCTTGGGTCCCACAGTTCTTTTCACAATACTGTTGTCTAGAAGGACTACATGCCTAAGATTTAAAAGAACCTAAGACTACCAAAAAGAAATGTATGCATTAAGCAGACACTGCAAGAATAATTTCTATATAGAGTTAAAATGTAAACCTTATTAAGTATAATGAGTGTAAATATTAGAAAACCTTAGAAACTCTCTTTTATAATGCACCTTTTGGAAGGATGGGGGAGAATGAGGTAATGACTAGAGTCAACCTTAAACAAAACTGTGGAGACAGATTTCTTTCCACATGCTTCTGTCCCTCTGTTTTGTTTCTCACTTTATCAGAGGCTCCTACTACCTGAGCCAGAAGCTGGCTACTCCTAGCTTCCTGTCGCAGCCTTCCCTTGCGTCAGCCTTCCCAACGTATGTCCCGCTTGTAGAATGTCCCTCTTTCCTATACCACATAAAACTCCAGGCCATCAGTGTTCTAATCAGAAGGTATATACTATGAAAGATGATCCCTGAGAGAGCAATGTCTAACCCTCAGATAATATGTTTCTTATTTCTAATTTGACCCTGACTCCCTGGGACCTATTGCTAAAGGAGGTCTATCTCAGTGGTGGAACTTTCTGATAACTCCACAATTTATATGCATGGAGAATTATTCAATTTTTATGGAAGGGGCAAAAGCCCTCCTTTCTTCTCATCATAGTCTATGGTCAAGTTGACTTTATGCCTTGTTGAAAATAGAGGTGTAGTTGCCAGACGGGATGGCTCTTTACCTTTTTTCCATGAAATACTTCTTATTTGGGAAAAAAAGAAAGTTTTCTGGTCTGTTAACTTGGGGAGAAGCCACTCTATGCATATTGGTTATAAGGAACAAAAACAGAGAGGATTATATTTGTAAGTCCTTCTAAAATATCTTCACTAGCCACTAGCCCTCTACTCCACTGAAGCAGAGAGTCTTAGGATCTAAAGGAGGTAGGAGGAAAAGAGAAAAGAGAATGTGATGGCAGTGCTTGCCTTCATCTTTCTCTATTTCACCTGAATATAGGTTTTAGAGCCAGTAAATTGTGAAATCAGGTTCCTTGTAATTAAAAATAGAGACAGAGTAATCCACAATATTCTTACTGTCTGCTTGGCACATAGTTGGTGCTCAACATCTGTTGAATGAATGGACGAATGTGTTGGTGAATATGAGGCAGGCATACTTAGAGTTCACTAAGTGAGTATCACTCACTCATATTTAAAGTTCACTAAATATGTTAAGGGATTTTACATTTGTGTTTAGTCACTATTTGAACATTCAGAAATAATGGATATTTACACATTATGAGCTTTATTTTGTGGTTTAAAATGGTATCAGAGCAATCATAAATGGTATTGTCATCCGGATAGGTTTGTAATAATTTTTTTAAGTTTATTTATGTATTTTTGAGAGAGAGAGAGAAAGAGCACAAGCAGGGGAGGGGCAGAGAGAGAAGAAAGAGAGAGAATCCCAAGCAGGCTCTGCACTGTCAACATGGAGCCCAGTGAAGGGCTCAAACTCACTAATAGTGAGATCATGACCTGTGCCAAAGTCAAGAGTCAGACACTTAACCGAAGGAGCCACCCAGGTGCCCCTGTAACAAATTTTCTTTAAATGCCACTAGCTGTAGGATCGATCCATCATGCCTCTCTTTTACATATTTGCATGTGCATCACCGAAATATTTTTTGTAATATGATAGAATTCTGAATAAATCACCAAGAGAGGAACTACTTTCTTTGTAAAATATGGGAATCATATCTGCACATTTAAAAGGAAACAGTTTAAGAGACCTTTCATTTATGCAGAATACACTCTTGCGTACACATACCACAGCATTTTACATCACAGGGAGTATTGCTGTCAAGTGCTGCCTTTTAAAGTCTTGGTCCGCTGGCCTTATGGTATGGCTTGGTGAGAAGGGAATGGGGGTCGATAAGAGGAGAGTGGTGTGGTATAGAGAGGACAAAAGTGAATAAGTGGATCATTGCTAATGTCAGAATTCCAGAGATGCCTGGGATGCCTGGAGCTTTCCTGCTGGAGACTGAAATAACATAACAGAGTGACCCCAGCTCTAGAGACTCCTGCTTCATTTATTTTGCCCTGAAAACCCCGGTAAAAATGGTCCTTAGCCTCGCTTGAGCACTGACCTACGCTTAAATCGAAAGAAACCAATAACAGTTTTACTTACAATCCCCAATGCCAATATGTCTGAAAAAATATGTTGTGAAGGAAAGGGAGGAGAAAAAAAAGCTTTCATGCGCATAACTTATCTTTGACTGTCACAAAATCAATAGGCTTTACAGAGCCCAGGAAATTCAATAGCTCCGCATTCATAACAAAGATTGGTTTGGGTGATTTGTCTCTCTCTAATAAGGCAGGCTTTGGACCCCAGCATCCCTTCCTTTAAAACTCAAAGGGGGTGGGATTTCTTCATCACAGCCAAGTCCTCTTGCTTGTCTATTGTCAGAATCTTACAATGGTACTGCTTGTCTGGCCAAGCCTTGCTTCCCCCAGGAGAACAGACCTCACATTGGGGCGTGGAGCAACAGATGCCCGGCTTTATACCAGCATTCAGCCTCCCTCGGCCTGCCTGACAGCCTTTTCATGCACCATGGATTCATCTGTTTCAATGAAACCCCAGAGCAAAGCTGCGAGTATTTGTTGGGTTTTTGTTTTTTTTATTTTTTTTGGGGGGGGAGGGGTTGTTGTTGTTGTGTTTTTGCTTTTGTTTTTGTTTTTCCTGGAAACCACTTTATAGAATGTGTCCAGATATTCACTCTGGAAACTAGGCAGAAACATGTGAAAAAGATTGGAGTGCCCTGACTTGACCCAGCTCTCATCTGAAGAAGCTTGTGGCCAGGCACCCATCAACATGGTTAGTCAAGTGGCAAGATGGAGAACAAGGAAGAATGAAGAGGCTAGCTACAGTAGGTAGAACATCGTGCCTGGGGCTTGCCAGCTCAGGGGCTGGATAGCACCCAACACGGGCCCTTGAACACAGCAGGGAATTGATAGATGTCAACTGAATCATAGTAAAATCTAATATACATTGAATTCCTAACATGTGCCCATCACTTCATATACTGTACGTTAGTCCTAATCTCCATAACATGCCTAAAAACAGATATATAAATACCCCTGTTTAACTAAAAGCAAAAACTGGGATTCAAAGAGATCAAAAAACCAGGGCCAAGATCACATAGATAATCCCTGTGGAGTCCAGTCAGCATCTATCTGCTCTAAGGCCTGATCCTTTTTAGTATTCCAAAGGATTTCTCTTGGCTACATTGTCAGGCCAAGGTATGAGCAAGAAAAACCCATATGAAATGATGTTGTTAGAGAGTTGTGGTATTAGGGTACTCCTCGTCAAACTTCAGCCTATATAACTCTATTGGACTTTAAACACTTGGGTTTTAGTTTTGCCTCTGCAACTAACTCACTCCTTTTGCCATGTGGATACATGAGGTGAGGTATGTGAATAGACATCCTGAACTAGATGGTCTAGAAGTGTAGGACAGCAATAGCAGTTGAGGCAGAATCCAGTCTAGTAAGAGAGGGAAGGGCTGACTGACAGACCAAAGTGGGGATTGAACAGTACCAGTGGGTGGCAGCTGTCTTTCCTTCCCAAAGCTCTCCTAATGGCACCTCTTGAAAAACCAAGAGATAAACATCAATCAGTCAATAGGAAACTATTGCATGAAGCGCCCGGGTGGCTTAGTTGGTTGAACATCAGACTCCTGATTTCAGCTCAGGTCATGATCTCATGGTAGTGAGATCGAGCCCCACATTGGGCTCTGTGCTGGGCATGGAGCCTGCTTAAGATTCTCTCCCTCTCCCTCTGTTCCTCTGGCCCTCCCCCACTTTCTGCTTATGCTCGTGCATGCTCTCTCTCTCTCTCTCTCTCTGTCTCCAAAAACAAAGAAAAGAAACTATCGCGTGCTCACTCTGTGTTCACCCTTGATTAATCTGTGAGCCACCTGCAATATGGACCAGAGGACTGGAGGCTGGGGCCACAATTGAGACATAAAGAGATGGGAGCCTGGCTGAGAGTGGCAGCAGAGGAAACCTATAAGAGGTCAGAGCTCTAGAGCAACTAGTCCCTCATCCACATTTTCTAGGCAGGAGCCCCTCTCCTGACTTCTCCCGCCTGCATTCAAAAAGTGAGTCAGCACAAAACTGCCAGAGTGGGGAAAAGGTTGGCTCTCTTCCCCAAGATGAGCAGCTGGTAGATGAGCTGAGTAGAGTTTTAAGAGAGAAGAAGAAACCAATGCACCGAGTCTTGAAAACAGCTGGTGGTTACTCGAAACATGATGAGTGAAAGATCATGTAGCCATCAAATACCAGAGTCAACCTGTTCCCCCACATGTTCACAAACCTCAGGGTTTAAGCATGGACGTAAGCAAGGAAAAATGAAGACTCATGTTTGTTAAGGCCGTCAACACTTACGTGTTGTATGTGTTAGGACTGAATTTGCTGTGACAGAAAATTAAAATCAAAATGGCTGACGTAAGGTAGAAATATATTTCTTTGATGTGCACACACATGGTCTGAAGGTGGTAGGCAGGGCTAGTAGGGCAGTGTCAGGGATTCATAAGGAACCTAGGCAGGCTCCTTCTTTCATGTTGTCTCACCATCCCATCTTCAGCCTGTGACATCTATCTAATGGTCCAAGACAAAAACTCAAGCTCTAGTCACAGCTGAATACCAACCAGCAAAAGGAGGAAGGAACAAACATAGACAATCCATATTTTTCCTTCAGTTCCCTTCTCAAAAGTCTCACATGACACTTCTTATATTCCATAGGCCAAAATCTATGGCTTAATCTAGCTGTGAGGGAGATTGTTGGCCATGATCCCAGCTAAATTTGTCTGTTCTATCATTATGGAAGAAAGGGAGTCTGCATACTAGGAGCCAATTTGCAGTATCTGTCACACAGGCTTGATCAAAAATAATGCCAAAGCTTCTTCACCACAATGCCTAGAAGAGGCCAGCAGAAGAGGCCGCTGACACTTTCCTATTTTATCTAGAAGTCTGATATGCAGACTGGAGATATTGGTCATCAGGTCACACAAATACACTGCCATCCCACCAATGGAATTTACTCTGTAAGGTAGCAAATAAATATCCAAGGAAAAGAGAAGGGGGGAGAAGTGGAAAAGAGAGATGGCAGAGAAGAGGAAAAAAGAAAGAAAGCCAGAAAGAATAAGTACAAAGAGGAGAACAGTAGTAAAATTTGGCAATTGACTAGATTTGGGAATTTCAGAACTACAAGTAATCTGACATGGATGCGTAGAGAACCCTGGAGATCAGTCCTTGGTGTGTGTCTAACACACACATATGCACACGCATCTAACACACACACGTGCACATGCATCTAACACTCACATTCTTGCATATCCACAGCTAAAATCTGTTAATTGATGGTATAGGTATGTATCTGGGACTTGGTCACAGCTAAATTGTATTTGCTAAGTACTATCATTTCATAAAAGATGATTTACATAAGTGCAACCTTTTTTTTTTAACGTTTATTTATTTTTTTGAGACAAACACAGAGCACAACTGGGGGAGGGGTAGAGAGAGAGGGAGACAGAATCCAAAGCCAGCTCCAGGCTCTGAGTTGTCAGCACAGCTGATGTGGGACTCAAACTCAGGAACCAAGAGATTATGACCTGAACTGAAGTGGGACACCTAACCAACTGAGTCACCCAGATGCCTCAGGGCCACCTGAGTGGCATATTACTCCTTCAGGTAACATTTATAAAATATATATTATATGTGAATTCCTTTCGGATGCAGAGGAACAGGTGTTTCTCTCCTTTTTCCTCTGCCGCTGAAGGTAGTGGAGGGAAACAAAATTATTAGACACTTGCTTTGGGATTTGGGCATTCGTGACAGCCCTCTCACAGGCCTAGTGAACCATGCAATCAGGCTGCCAGTTAACTTGTCGCTATGTAAATGAAAACTGAATTTTTTCAGAGAAGCGAACTCTACAAAGTGGGTAAGTTGGTCTTCAATGAATATGATTCAAAGTTCTCGTTAAATGGGAAGCTCAGAAAATTTTGGATTGCATTATAAAACAGAGCCAATGAGAAAGCCTCGTATCTTTTAGGAAAGAGTAAATTTAGTTGTTTAATTATAAATGCTGATGACTGAGGGGAAAAATAGGTTGCTTTTGCCTGGAAACAAATGCCGAATCTTAGTGAACTAATTTAAAAATTGCCAATACAAGAAAAATAAGAACGAAGGTAATGTTTACCAATATTCAATTTGTTTCTCTCCATTTCTGTCTCCTTACAGTTAGACTGAGCCATTTGACTAGTTTTGCCTGAAAAACTGTGTGCAGAAATGACTTATTACTACTTCCAGTCTAAGGCAATAAAAAGCCAGTGGTTGTTTCTCTGATTTCTCTTTCTTCCTCTCTTATGACTGAAGAAGACTCTGCTACAAGATGGTGAAGCTTCTGTCCACCAGGCTTCCTGAGCAACTATGGAGCAGTGTGTCAGTGGACCAATGTCAACCATGTAGCATGAATGATAAATCAACTTGTTTTTTGAGCTTCTAGATGGGATCGTTTTTTACCCCAGCACAATTTAGCTAATCCTGACTAAACTAAGGAGTAAGCAACTAAATATCTTAGAGAGAGCCAAACTCTAAAATTAAAAATGAAACCGAGACAAAAACCTCACAATCTCAGATTCTCAATAGCTCTCTAAGCAGGAATTTGCTTTAATTAGCTAAGGTTCTTGCTGAAATGTTCTCTCTAGCCTCAAAACCAGCTCTGTTTTGTCTAACTGCCGACATGTTTCTCAATTCTGTAGCTCCGTGTTACTTGTTGGTCAACCAAGTCTACAGGTAAATGGTTTTTGTTTATTCATTTTTATTGAGCTATTTCACTACTGAGTTGAGTAAAGTTTCAATATGTATAAGTTCCCCTCCCAGATGTCTGATTTGTAAGTTATCTGATAGTCAGGAGATTTAACCTCCTCAAGCCAAATCTTTGATAGAGGAAATTATCATGAATTGGGATATGTTTCATAGATTCTGCCGAATTACAAAATGCATGGTAAGCATGTGTTGGAAAACCCTCAATTACGACCAGACTACAAAATGTTAACAAGACAAATTAGGGACTCAGAGTGATACAGAATTGGTTGCTTGAAATAAATGAGTTGATGGAGCCTATGTCAAGTCGCTGATAGAAGGCCTTTACAGGGATTTGCCTGAGGCACCTAAGTGTCACTGTCAGCACCTGAGGGCGTGCCCTAGTTTCCTCTGCTTCTCAGAGCCCAGGGAATGGAAACTACCGGTTGGAGAGCAGTAACACTTATTGAACATCTATAGTGTGCCAACTGCTACATTCTATATTTTCTAAAGTAGATTTCCACTTTACAGATAAGACAACTGAGGCTAAAGGTAGTTAAGTAACTCAAGCGGCACGGTCAGGAGTCAACCTGGATCCAGGCCTTTCTATGATACTATGTGGCAACATTGGCAAGCATATAAACGAGTCCACATAACTGTATTCATCATGACGGAAATCTTTTTGGTGACAGGTGTTAATAAAAATTGATGTTTATTTTTTAACCAAAATTAACTTTTTATTAAAATCATCAGAAAATGAGACATTCTTCATATCTAAATTTTCTTAATGTCCAGAGCTTACATTGTAAGGGTCGCATTTTGAAATATTTTACTGAAATACTGACAAAATATGCTCCTCACTTCCTTTTCTCCCCCTCCAGGTTTATTGAGAGATGATTACAATATAACATTGTATAAATGTAAGGTGAAAACCCATTTTGGAATGGAAGAAGCAATATGGTGGTTCCAAGAGGCAAGATTTATCAATATTAAATTCATGCTGTGCAATCAATAGGAAGGAGGAAGAACATGAAAAGTTACAATATGAGAAAAACACTGACACCATGCTGGTGAGGACTCAGTTCAGTGGAAAATATTTCTTTGTTCTACTCTCTATGCAGATTTTGCTCTTAAAAAAACACATATTAAAATTTGTCTAGATTTTTTGCCTTTGTTTTAAAAAAATATGTAAGAAAAGAGCACAGACAAGGAATTGAAGGCACAGTGCTTTCTTTCATCTCATTCATTTTTATATGTTAGAATTTAGAAACAATAGTTTTGTTTTCCTGTTAAGCACATTCCTGATAAATAATCTTTCTGGTCATTGCAAATGCCCCTTCTTGGATTTATTTTATTTATTTACTCAGAGTTGAATGTCGCTAACTGTTTGAGTGTTCTTTAGGCAAAGCCAACTGGTATACCTTCTCTGCATGGACTATAACTTCCCCAAATTTTTATCTCCTCGGCTCTACAAGACAAAGGGGGCACTAACAGGGTATTGAGGAGGTTTGTTCCTTCAGGGTAAGAGAAGACTCTTCAATTTACTCTAAATGCCATACAAATACTATCATTTTCCACATGTATTATATCTGAAAGAGTTTGGAAAACATTTCCCCAGAAGATTCAACCCTTGGTCTGTTTTCTTCAAAAAAATTAATCCCCCTCCCCCAATTTCACTTTCTAGATGCAAGTTGATAATATTTCTATATGAAGAAGCCCTATGTCACTTTAATCAATGTCTTCATCTGTAAAAATATGACTCCTCACACATCTATACCATGGGCAGTTGTGGGAACTGAAAACAGAAGGTAACTAGAAGAAAGCAATATATTGCTTGAATCATAGCAGTCAGTTGGGAAGTATCAGCTTTCTTTTTTCTCTCCCCCTAAATCCTATTTACATTTGAGCTAAATGCTCACTAAAGTTTAACCACTTTGATGTCAGCATCTTTTTAATTTTTCTCAGTTCTGCAGAGCCCAGAAAAGTATCTGGCACATTAAATATTTCTTAAATGAATGACTGTTCATTTCGTTATCTGAAATCTTTTATATTTACTTTCAAATGTTTATTTTTTCCAATATTCTGAAAATTAAGAACTGCAACCTTTCTTGGTACATCGTTCAGTATGATTTACCATGTCACTGAAATCATTCTCCTATTCTCTTGAGGGAATTGAAAAAAAATGCATTCGTGCTCTGGCTCCACATACTTCTATAGAATATGGTTTTGATGAGTATACAAAGGCTTCAAAAGTTTCCTTCTGTTATGTGTGTGTGTAAAATGTTCAGTCTCAAGTTACTTAAGACCATTTAAACCTGACATAAGAACGGGTTGCTCAGAAAAAGATAGCAGTTATTAGCCCAAAACTTAGGAATGCAAATCTGACGAGGGGTTTTTGTTTTTGTTGTTCTGTTATTTTTGTTTATTTTAAATCATAAGGGAGCTGGAAAAGTAATTTCCCAGTTATGTAAGAAAGCAAAGATTAACAAAATAATTATAGTTGTCCAGCCTTTGAGTGTAGTGTAGGTATTTACTTGCTCTTTTTATTTCTTTTCATCTTCCTCTCTTTCCATGTTAACATCTATCAACTATTGTTTTCTAGTTATTTTGAGGGAGCACATTTTGGTGGGGGAGCAAAAAATTAGTTTAAAACTTTTGTTCAAAAGCAAAGCAGACCCATGGTCTTGTACCTGCCTTTATTCTGGGAAAAGTAAAGCCAAATTAAACATTCTTTGCCTTTGCTCTTTAGTCTTGTCTTTGAAATGGTCATACGGTAGCTGATCTCTGGTAGGGACAGCTCTTGCCCTGAAGAAAACTTCCATTTATAATGTCCACAAATGATCTCCAAAAAAAAAAAAAAAAAAAAAAAGAGGGGAAGGAAGAAGAAAATTATATGCACAGAGGTTTATTTATTCCCTAGAAGCACAACCCAAAAGTGAGCTGGTAAACCATAAGAATGGGGAGTGGGTAGGGGCGGGGAGTTTGCTCTCAGTGTAAGATTACCTGGTTTCAGTTTGTGTGTGCCAAGAGGTTACCCTAGATGCACTCACAGCCCAATTCAGCAGGGAACGAACTATCAACTGCTATTGCTGTGCAACTTGGAAAAGTGTCCCAGTGTGGTCAGCTTGATCTGTCTTTATCAGAAGAGAAAATGGATGAGGCATAACACAAATACTTTGAGAGTCTTGTGGAGGAGCAGAGGTAAATCAGAAGAAAACAAACAGGTAGCATCAGGGAGTTCTCAGCTCATGAAACCTGATCAGACCCACATGGCGTGTCCATCCTGATACCCACTGCTCACCTTCCCAAGCCTCTGCCTCACTGCACTCTGAAAGCACAAATCTGATGGCATCTCCCCCGTTTCCAAAGTCCCAGATTCTTTGTATAACATAAAATATCCCCTATGAGTTGCTTCCTGCCTATGTCTTGGCTGCTATCTCTGTCATTGCTCTGGCAATATCAGACAACTTACTGTCATTCTGCTGCCTTTGACATCTGTCGTCCTTGTAATTAGAAACCCATTTGTCCTTTGGTGTTCCCAGGAGTCAATCACTTCCTTGTGTATGCTCTTTTTGCATTTTGTACATAGTTTTGTTATTGTGTCTAATACAGTATATCTTAAGTTATTGATTGACAAGTCTCTTTTCTACCTCAGATTGCCACATATGGCCATGCAAGTGTTTTCCCCTCCAACTCCAGAAAACACCATTCACATTATAGAATATGCGAGTTGTCAGTGTGACAGTTCTGCCTGTGCTACTAGTATTAATAATAGTAGCTGCTTTTTATGGAATATAGGCTAAGCACTACTCCTCTGTCCCCTCATTTCATCTGTATAACAAAACCCTAGAAGTGAGTGAGCACCATTTCTCCCTTCAGTTTATAGACAGGGAAACTGAAGCCCATAGATTATAAATAATTTGTCCCGTGTCCTATTTTATGTTGTGAATGCTTTAAGAGAAAGGTGTGAGTCTAATTCTTCTATTTATCGCCAATGCTTAGCACAGTGTCTATAATACAAGGGCACTTGATGGATGTCTAGCCGAATGAATGAATGAATGAATGAGTGAATCGATGAATGAGGAGCCTGAGGGAGAAAGTACTCACTCTCCATTTCTGGAAAAGCTTCATATAAGCCAGGAGTCTTTTGGTTGCAAAAAATTTGGCATGTGAATAAATTCAGGCAAAATGAAAGTTACAGGCTCAAGTAATTTAAATAACATAAATAGGTCTCAGAAAGAGAGTGAATTCTCTGTCATTCATTCAACAATTGTTTATGTTACACCTATTCTGTGTCAAGCACTTTGGGAATTTGGGATATACCAGATCCCCGCCACCATGGAGTTTACATTCTAGCGGAGGGAGACAAATAATAAATAATTGAGTATGTTTTAGTGATATCTCACCGGAAAAGAAAATTTAGAACACAGTAAGGGTGATGAGAAGTAGGAGTATGGTTGGTCACTGTGAAATTTAGGACAGTATTCCCCTCACTGAGAAGAAAACATTGAAACGTGAGCAAATACTTGAAGGGGATTAAGATAGCCAGGTGGATATCTAGGGGAAGAATAATCCTGACAGAACATCTTGGGCATAGTCCCTAGAGTAAGAGAGTGTCTGGAATGTCAATGCACAGTGAGGAAGCAATATATCTGTAGTTGGTTTGCCAGATAAAACACAAGATGCCAGTTAAGTTTAAATTTTGAGGTGTAATTAGAAGTATCACCATCACGGGGTGCCTGGGTGGCTCAGTCAGTTGAGCATCTGACCTCGGCTCAAGTCATGATCTCACAGTTCATCGTTGGGCTCTGTGCTAACAGCTTGGAACCTGGAATCTGCTTCAGATTCTGTGTCTCCCTCACTCTCTGTCCCCTCCTGCTCATGCTCTCTCTCTCTCTCTCCCTGAAAAATAAACATTAAAAAAAATTTTTTAAAGGAGTATCACCATCATAGCCTCTGTCAAGGTAATGAGGTAGAGAAGTGTTTGTGGTAAAAGAAAATAATAAATATTACATGAAACATGCTTATACTAAAAAAGTATTACTAGTTTGTCTGATATTCAAATTTTAACTGAGCTTTATCCTGTATTTTCATTTTCTCACTTTGGCAACCCTAATCTAGAGCAGGCCAAGAGAGAGTAGTCTGTCTTATACCTCTGCCTCTCTCTGCAGATCACTGCTATTTCCCCTCCCAGCAGTCTGCCTTCCTCACATGACAGGAAATTTCAGAGCTTCAGAGCTTAATCCCACAAAGTTTGCCTTCAGTGGAATTTGATTCACATGCTCTATCGTTCCAAGTTAAAGAATCCAGGGTAGGACTCTAAATGACCCAGTGGGAGTTAGGGTCAAGAGGACTGGATACTACAACAGGATCAGCTTGGGTCAACCAAGTACCTTCAGTCACGTTAGATGGGGTGGCTCTCAAAAGGAAGAAATGACGGTGGCCAAAGGAAGAAATAATGGTGGGGCAGCATCTTAATCTGTTCGGACTGCTGTGACAAAAATACCACAGCCTGGGTGACTTAACAACAACAAGCATTGACTTCTCACAGTTCTGGAGGCTGGAAGCCCAAGAACATGGTGTTGGCAGATTCTGTGTCTGGTGCGAGCCCACTTCCTCACAGATGGGAGTCTTTCCACTACAACCTCACAAAGCAGAAGGGGAAGGGAGCTTTTTTGGGCCTTTTTTATAAGGGCACAAATCCCAGTCATGAGGTTCCACCCTTGTGACCTGATCACCACTCAAATGCCCCACTTCTTAGTATCATCACATTGGAGATTAGGTTTTGACATAAATTTGGGGGAAACGTTCAGACTATAGAAGGTGGGATATGGGCACACAAAAGCCATCCATACTTAGATACCTTGACAGATCCATGGCACCAACTGCTTACTTATTTTCACTGGTGGATAGGAACAACAATGATAGCATAAAATCCCCAAAAGTGAACCTTCCAAATGTAACTTGGATTGTCTCCCATATATTTCTATGTGTTTGTGTGTTCTGCTTTAATGTGTTATCTTTTAAATTATTATTTCATTACTTAAACTAATGTTCTTCTTAATGTCTTAACATATATCAAGTACGTTTAAGGACAGATGTCCCAGAAGCATGCTTGGCAACTAACGATTAGAGCTTCTTAGAACTCATAATTTCTCACCATAATCCACCATTGAGGTAGTCCCATTTCGCTGTTTACAATGCTAGCCTTCCTATCTTGACTTCAGTGCTGCTTGGATGGACATGAATTTCCTATCACAGAAATGCAATCCCACCTGGATTACAGAAGTTGGAGTAAAAAAAAAAAAAAAATGGGCCTGCACACCTGCAGTTCTCCCTCACACAGAAGCTTTGGATATACTGGTGACAGTAATTTCACAGAATTCAAGTGATTTATCACCAGATTTTGCAATACTTCTTGCTGGGTAGCTATAATTACGAGGTGTCACCACTACCGCCGGCTGTTGGGGTGCCGAGGTGGTGAAGTGTCTGTGATGAAAGATATTTGCAAGCAAACTTGGGGGAGAGAGTGTTTTTCTGGCAGGAGAAGAAGAGGGTGTGTGGGTTCTGGTGTTCAGAGTTGCTGGAGCTGTTTGGCTACACGCAGCTGAATAGAAATTGTGCCCGGGGGTCACAGCCAAAACCCATCAGAAACCACACATTATAGCTTGAAGCGTCCTCTCTGTGTTCCCTGTGGAGCCGGGGCATCTTTATTTCATACATCATTTATTCCTCCCATGGAGGGATTTCACAAAAGAACAGTCTGGAATACTTATCAAGTTGCTTGGGACGCTAGCATGTGTGAGCCCTCCTTTTGGGGCACCTTATCTCAACCACTCGGGTTTCACTTCATCCCTTTCCATCCAGACAAATCATCTTGTTTGTTAATTTATCTATAAACTGAGCCTTTACATTTCTCCGGAGACCTATTCACTAGCCATACCCGGAATCATGTTTTTATTTGGTAGCGTTGCTGTAATACCATTCAATGCAGAATTGCTCTGGTCCTTTCTCTGTCATAACATATAAACACACGCTGACAGGAGGCAAAGCAAAGAAGAAATGCATTTGTTGGCTTTGTCAGAATTGCTTTATGACCACTTTCACAGGCTCTGCTTAATGAATCCACCCACACATGGAATAGTCCTCAGAGATGTGCTTATCAAAAATAACGTAAAAATCTATTGTAAGGTTTTGCGGTTGATACCACTGATGGTCTGATACTCAAAATATCATCAGATATTTCCAGGCCTGTAACAGAAGAAGCACAAATAAAAATGAGTTTTCATGCTCTTTCCTTGCAAAATACGAACACGCCACCCAACTCTTTCCAGAACAGGGAGAATTCCCAAAAAAAATCACACAAAGGCTCCGTACAGGTGGAAGCATGGGTTGGTCTCAGGCATTGGGTAATATCCCAAATACTAGCACCTATTTTTATTTTTTTCATTTGGTTTCAACATGGCTCATTGGAGTACCCACTGGGTGCCAGACACTGTGTGGGTGGTGGGAAAGACAGTTTTCATAGCCTCTGCTCACAGTTTTAAGAAACAAGTTTTCATCCTTGTAGTGTTTCAACAAGTTCTTACAAAGACTTTCTTCCTGCCACTAGACCCAACGGCAGGGAATTTTTCGTTTTCCCAAGCCCCCCAAATGGCCAGCCCACAGGGGGATAATGTTCAGTGCCTCACCCCTGAGTTCCTGTCGCTAAAGATAACCCGAGGGGTGGGGGTACACTTTCCCAGAGTAGACTGGTTCTCTTTGTCCACTAGCCAGGGCTCTGTTATAGAGAGAGGGGTAGTGGTTGTTTGGCTCATTTGTCCAATCCCTCCCCTCCCCATCCTTTGTTGTCTGTCAACTCAAACTCCTACCGGGACACATTGGGAGAAAAGCTGTCACCGTGAAAGGCTTCAGCTGCCTCGCAGTGCGGAGTCCCTCTGCCAGCTCCCCTGGCCTGGGCACTGGCATCAACGCTGTGTTTCATTTAGAGCAAAATGAAAAGGCCAAATGAATGGAGTTAAGCCCTTTTACGTTTCCTTTTCAAGCACACCCCACCTCTGGGCACCCCCAAAATGGCCTCCTCAGGTTTTTCTCGCCTCCTTTTCTAGTAAAAAGACAATGGTGTAGAGAAGAAACAGTGCTGCTAAAACTTTAAAGACTCCAACACCGGATTTTCTATGCAAATCCACAATGCTGTTTAACAGCGGAACAGGGAAATTTCCTCCTTTCATAATATTAATTTATGTAGTGCCTGTCCCAGTTTCCTTCTTCTGACTGTTTGAATTGCCTTATATCCACTTAATGAGATGCAGTTTTCATTTTCATTCCAAAGATCTTTGTGAGTTTGGGAGAACCTGACAGAAGTGAACCAGTCTTATGCTGCCTTTGAAAAGTGGCGGAGCATTATCAAGCCAGGATTTTCCAGTGGTGAGGGGGAAGCGCGGGTGGGTAAGTAGGAGCTCGTACTACTTTGAAAAGTGAGGGAGAAACTTTTTCCCTGTGCATCTGAATATTGCAAACTCATTCTCTTTCTTCAGCCTTTTCAGCGGGCTGCTGATTCCCTCTTATTCACCTCCTCTCCCTCCTAGAGCAAAGCACTGCTATTGGCCCCAAAGCCAGCTACTCGTTATTCAGGTCTTTTTGGAACAAGACATAGATCATCATTAGCCACAAGTTTAGACACTCCTTGTGTTAGAGGGGAAGGGAAAAAAAAAAAAACAAACAAAGATGAATCTGGGAGTGTGTCATAAACTAACCCAAGCTTAATGAAATGCTACTGGTCTTGTGGATCACTTTTCCTCATAGGATACACCTATACCATTGCTGCTGGCAAGGGTTTCGTACAAATGACCCCATTCTTTATATTATTACACTGTTTTAGTTCTTCTATTTCCTCCAACTTACTGGGTCTATTTATTGCTGTGTTCTCACTATACTTCCTCTAATGTACATGTTACCAAGCATTTCTTGGTAACTATCCATTGTCTATGATAAAAAGTGCAGAGCAGAGAGCAGTCAAAGGCATTTTTGGAAACACCCCCATGAACCCCTTCATGAGGTGCCCATCACCTCCTGAGCCCCAATACCCACTTCTGTATGTGATGTTTCTCATGACGAATGCCCTTATCTCTGCCTAGCTGGGGAACCCAAACTCAAATTCACTTGTAAGAGCCCAGGAAGAAATGATCCTGTCCTCTCCAAGTTGGTTTGTTTTTTGCAGGCACATATTTCCATTCCCTCCCTCTGCTCCCAAAGCATCCTATATAGCTATGCTGTGAGTATTGCCTTTCACACCCCACTGCCCAGTTAGACCACCAGATCCTGAAGAATGAGAACTATGCCTTTCATCTTTAGAGCCATGGTGTCTGGCACATAGTGAGGAGCGAGTAAGTACTTTCCAGAGTATGTTTATATAGACTTCTCGCCACCTCTTTCTCACTCTTCCATTGTGCCTGAATTTCTGCTAATTGCCCCAACACACTTCCTCTATCTTTATCATGGCCAATTGAGATAATGCCCACCAAATCTCTTTGAAAGTTTGCAGTGATAAGAATATTAAACATACTACATGGGAGTGTGTTGAATGTTTTTGAAAAGCTTATACATGTATGGTAGCATATTTATTATCCTGGGAATTAGATTATCGTAATTTTTTTTCTAACCAGTAACAGAATCTTAGACTCATATTGTCTCTAAACAATTTATGTAATGAATGCTTTGACACTCTTTATCCTCATCAGTGAAAGGTAGGGAAGGAGTAAAAGTCTCCCTAATGTCTCTTTCTGGACTAGAATGCTCACTGAGGATTAGCCTTATTGTGTGCGGCAGGTAAAGTTAGACTGGAAAGCAGAAGGAAAATGATAGAAGTCCATGCGACCATCATAGACTTCAAGAAGTAAAATCCCACAAAGGGCTATTTCGATTAGTACTCGTGGCTGCCAGCTGCGACTCCAGCTTTCGTGACCGGGGCTGAGGGATAAATTGCCCTCCTCATTAAGAAGCTGAGTTGAGAAATGTACGGGGGTAAAGTCAGGGACAGGATGCAGAGCACTGACAGTCTTCTCCTTACCAGCTATAAATCACATCTTTCCTTCTCGTGAGTTATCTAATGCAATACAAAAGAAAGCCTATTTTAAAAAATTAATTTATTGAGTTTGTATTAAATAATATTTGTCAAACTATAATAAATATGTTCTCTTTTGGTATTAGCATTTGGGGGCACCTTTCAAGACATACTCAACAAAAAGCGAAGTACTGTATATGGTCATAGCATGCTTTCATATTTTATGGTTTTCACTCATGCAGACTTGTTTCAGGTTAGGTCCTTCAAAACATAACCCTATGCAAAAATGTCTAAAACAAAAGCATTAGCCTGTAACATGGGTGATAGAAGGATCATTATTATAATTACATCTTTAAATTTTTTTTTAATGTTTATTTATTTTTGAGAGAGAGATAGACAGAGTCCAGTGGGAGAGGGGCAGAGAGACAGGGACACAGAATCCAAAGCAGGCTCCAGGCTCTGAGCTGTCAGCATAGAGTCCAATGTGGGGCTTGAACCCACAAACCATGGGATCATGACCTGAGCAGAAGTTGGATGCTTAACTGACTGAGCCACCCAGGTGCGCCATTACATTTTGTAAAAAACAAGATTCATCAGTGGGTTTGTAAGCATGTATCAGGTCCAAAAAGAAATAAAGATCTTGAGAAATCTCCAGTGACATGGTACTTTTAGGTAAACGTGTTATGGCTTTTGCTGCTGTCTTTGTTTTGATTGTTTTTTTCTTTTTCTTTTTTAGAGTCAGTAGGCAAGAATATTTAGCACCATAAAAGAAATGGATTAATATAAACACACATTTTTTTCTCTATATATCTTTCACTTATGCTATCAAATACCGTCTGGGATATTTCAGTTTTGCTCTGATGTTTTGATGGTCCACTCAGAAGATTCTGGTAATAGAGACAGTTCATTTATCCTGCTGTTCCTTGTTTAAGTTCTATATGACCAGCTAACACAAACATGCAAATTATATGTAAATGTGCTTGACCTTGGCAGTTTCACATATACTTGTTGTGGTGGCTTTGCCCTTGGTCAGCTGTAGTCGTACCTATACTTCTTTTAACACTGTGAGCAGAAGCTTCACTTGTGCTATTTTCGACTCAGTATCAGATTCAACATCCTTCTTTCAAGTTATGATGTTTTAAATTCTAAACATCATTTTAAAACATTAAAGCTTTATTTAAAAAAAAATAATAAAACAAATCAACCAACTTTCTACCAGAAAAGAAAATGTGGAGATTATATATTATTACAATTTTACACTTAGGATTTCTCCTTTTTGTTCTATCTTTTCTTTACTCTTTTCATCTCTAATCACTTGACCAATTTCTCCCTTCTTCCCTGTGCCCCATCAATGCAGCAGCTTTTAGGGTGCAGTCTGTGATGAAGTGACATGGCACAATGACTAGCCTGTGTTGGAGCTGGCTGGCTGCTGACATTAGGCAGCAAACCTCACTATTTACCTAAAGTTCCATCGAAAGAAGAACATTGACACAGGACTAATTACAAATTAAGAGCATTTGTCTTTCCAAAGTAGCAAATACTTTTATCTGTGGTTGTGTGTGTGTAAGGTGATTTTAAAGTGGCTGCTGATTCACAAATGTCAAAATTAACGCCCTGTTTTTTTTGTTTTTGTTTTTGTTTTTCTTAAGTCATTAGGAATTGCATTCTGCCTTTAGGATCCTGCTAATGACTTTCCCCCTAACTGGCTTGTCCCAAGAATGTTCAATAAGAAGACAAAGAAGCAGCACCAGGGATGGGAGGACCAGACCACACCAACTTAAGTGAAACTGTCAACCCCCTAGGGAGGCATTAATAGTTTATTGGGTATGGAAGATGCATAGCAAAGTAAAGGAAGAAAGCTAATAACCTTTAACATTAAGAAAAATAACTATTATTGTGACCAGTGTAGCATGAAGCACAAACAGAATACTCTCTGGGCAACAAAAAATAACGTGTAGTCCACCAGAGCAATTAATAAAATGAAAGCACAGTTTCTTGCAGATGGATATGTAGGAGAATAATGGCGCGGGGCTGCGCTGAGCTGTCATGCATCAGATACTACATCTGTTATGGAAATCAGGGGAAGTGGGGGCCTTTTGTTCATGCGAGAGCCCTCCCAACAGGGATTTGGCTGGAGTAGATTTTCTTGTTATTAAACATGATTTCTAGCTAGTCGAGAGCAGATGCTTCTGCAGCATTTGGAACTAATAACCAACCTTCAAGTGCATGCCACCCTGTAAAGAGGCTGGTACTGTTGGAGAGACCAATTTCAGCTCAAAGATAATGTGTTCAGTTCAGTTTCTACTTTGCACATGAATGACACTGATACCAGATGAGCCTTCTGCCCGAGAGTTTGCTAGAAATAGTCAATGACACTGACCCTAAAGAAGATCAGAGCCTTCCAGGTGTACTTGTGAAGGACAATTCAGAGTCAAAACACCAATGCTGTAGACTTTAGGTGGAGAACAGAGAATGGGAGTAAAGGGAAAGATATGCAAACTCTGGACTGTATTTGGTCAAGTCCCCTGGCCCTCGTTCTCACCATGCTCTCACATCTGGACTGTGACTTCTGCTGAATGAAAATGACTCATGGGGTCACAGGTCACCACCTAATCACTAAAGAAAAGCACCTCTTCTTGATAAACCACCTAAATTCAACTGGCCAACATGTTACTCCCGAGGTTCTGGGTTTTTTTTTAGTTCTCTCCCAACACAACACGTTAATTTAACAATAACAACATCATAATAGATCCAACATTCTTTCTATCCTAATTACTGTGTAGATGGCTGTTTCCAAATAGCAAATAGGCATTTGGATCAAAATCTTTGCAGTTATAAATGAAGTTTGAATTAAAGTAAAGAAGTTCTTTGTCTAAAACTCAAAGTCAGTATCCAAAGAATTCTCAAATACAAAGACGTGGAACAGCTAATAAGTATTTTTTTACCTGTGGCAGGTATTCTTAGGTATTGTTTTAATATAGCCAGAAGTAGTATAAATGTAGGTATGAACAGTGTTTTTACCACTAGCTTCAGAATCTTTCTTATTTTGAGAAGCATCTTGTAGCTAGAATTTACCTCCCTAGAAATGAGACAGTAATTCTGGGATGGATCCTATGCCAACTATGACACAGCCTGAAATGGCTGGGTATTAGGTATTTCCAAACATGGAAATAATAGCCCGTAGTTCATTTTTGTAATTTTGCCTGAATTTTAGAGGCTGCAGTTTGAACTTGCTTACTCAACCCTTGGTTGAAGCTTGAAACACTCTTCCTATGTGTTTTGACTTCTCCCCAAATTTTCACCTATGATTCCATGTGGTCTGCCCCATTAACAGTTGTTTCAACCTGTTGAGTTCCCAACTATCCCATATGATTCCTCTTTTGAAACAGATTCAATTTAATACGTAACTAATAAATCACCTATAGGCTATACCCAGAGTACTTTCAGATGGATTGAATGAAATCGAAGGTTTAGGTTGACTGATAAAACCTGTTCTTGAGAAATTTTCCTACCATTCATAGGTAAGCCCTTCCAACCAATGCTTGCCACGTTACCATATAAATGGCGACTGCATAAACTGGTAACAGAATAACAACAATAGTGTGCATTAGTAAGCTGCTTTCAGCTTGTCATATGTATTCACAAGCTTGATGGCACTGGACCTGATCCCCACTATTATTCAAAGAAGGTAATAGATGAATATCGTTACCCTCATTTTACAGAGAAATGGGCCAAGTGGCTCACTGGATGTCACATGGCTAGAAAGTGGTGAAGCTGAACTGATTCCTGTGCCTTCTGACCTAGTAAGAAAGGGTCCATTAAAAAGAAACTTGTTTTTAATTGTTTTAGGCCATGTTACTTTAAAAGCCCAACTGATTTTCCCCTTTAGATTATAGTTAGAATTCTTGTTAAAATATCTAGGACAAATAAGGTACTTGACTAGTTTTGAAACAAACATCATCTTTCTGTAGCTGCCAAATTCTTGCCATATTGTTCAGCAGGTGTTAGGGATATTGAATGTAAGAAAGCTTATTAAATGAGAGGTAAACCTGGACATCCCTGACACTGTGATCTATAAAACCATGGTGGGCATATATTTTTTATTATTATTTTTCACAAACAGGGTTGTTAACCCTAATGCCCTGGCTGGTTTCCAAATAAGGATTACAATTTGCCTTGCTAAAAACGTTCCCTGCTGCTTTAATTAGATATGGTATTTCCCTCCCTTTTTGGGGCGCAGTCTGCAACATGCCCTGTCCTGTCAACCAGCTGCTATCACTCACTCGAGGAGGATGGAACGATTCTTGTAATATCAAGAGACAAAGCAATAGCCACAAAGGTGGATTTTAAAACCATACATAAACTCAAATGACTGATGCTTAATATTTTACAAATTAAATCATAGGATGGAAAAGAAGCTTTGAAGATGATCCCTTTAAGCTGGGTCAGAGAGAGAGACCACATTTCCAGGAAACCAGAACACCAAATTAATTTAAACAACTTTACTTTTAAAAATATACCAATTCTGGCCAAGAAAGAAAGAAAGAGAAAAGAAAGAAAGAAAGAAAGAAAGAAAGAAAGAAAGAAAAGACAGAGAGAGAGAGAAAGAAAGAAAGAAAGGTCAAACCAATTGTTTTATGTATTAGTATCTACTTTGTTGTTTGCTATTGCATATGCATAGTAAGAAAGGTCAGCATATTCCTATTTATTACCACAATGGTAAATAATTTCAAACCCTCTACTAACATCCTAAATTTGATAAAGAAACATCCATTTAGCGAAGTGAAAACCATTTAAACCACGGTCTAAGAAAGAGAAAAAATTCAGAAGAAAAGGAATATTCCACACCTTAGAAGTGGATCTGTGAAGAAAAATGAAATATTCATAACGTGTTACTGTAAAACAGTTTTCATGGGATTATGTGGGAAAGGCTATATCCCATATGGTGTTTCCAGACTGCATCCTAGAGAGCTGCCATAAGGTGAGAGAGCTGGCTTGACAGAGGCAGCGTCCATCTGCCCTTGAAGATGCTGCTGCCACCAACGAGGCAGGGCTCCCTGTCTGGACATGGCTCAAGAGCTGGACATTCTTCTTAGAGCCTACACAACGACTGTCCTTCACTTTACAGTTGAGAGGGCTGTATCCGACTCTGTCTCTTGGATAATGTAAATAAGCCGCCTCCCCACTACAAAAACAATTCCCATTTCAGGTTGCTTCCTATATACATACATTTCGTTGGATCTCTTTTTTTTCATACTGCTCCTGAACCTCACAATTCACACACTTCTTCCTCTTTTTGTATTCCACTGGACCCGATTTCTCCCCTTCATTCCTGATAAACCACAAAACTAGAATTTGAAAGTGGCTGGTTTCATTCTTCAGGTACTTAATATACTCAAGAAATTAAAAGTGTGAACATGTGCTTAAGTCCATGGAGTTTCAATGGCAAACACAACAACATTAGTATGTTTATTGTGTAGCACAGAGAGCCCATCTTGAATGCCTTGTGTTCAGAAAGGTTATCATTAAATGAGATGTAAGGTTGGGGCACCTGGGTGGCGCAGTCGGTTAAGCGTCCGACTTCAGCCAGGTCACAATCTCGCGGTCCGGGAGTTCGAGCCCTGCGTCAGGCTCTGGGCTGATGGCTCAGAGCCTGGAGCCTGTTTCCGATTCTGTGTCTCCCTCTCTCTCTGCCCCTCCCCCGTTCATGCTCTGTCTCTCTCTGTCCTAAAAATAAATAAAATAAACGTTGAAAAAAAATAAATTAAAATAAATAAATAAATAAATGAGATGTAAGGCAATGCGTTTGGACAGGGGAGGGTTAGGACTGTGGAAAACTGCAGAGCTAATTTCCTGTATAAAGAGGGCAGCTTCTATTCAGCACCACATTGATTTGTGAATGATAGGAACTAATTTAAAAAACGTTTAAATTCCATCAAGGGCAAGCTCAACATAAGTATGGCCCCTGGCGTATGTATCTATATTCTCAGGAAAATGGTTAGAGTGTCATTAAATGAAGCTCAGCGAAAGACCAAATTAGAAAACAGTCTCAATTGTTCAAGATGGAAGGTTGGTTTTCCCAGTCATCCTTCATAGGCAAGATTTTTTCTCAGTAGAGTTTCCATGAAGAGAACTGACATATTGTACAAAGGACAAATCAAGCTACTTCCAAATCTAGGGTAGGATTCTAAGACTCTAGACTTTTCCAACCACACCAGGATCCTTTCTTTCTCATTACTCTACTTCATCCATCTCTGAAAGACTTTTTAGAAAAGTGTCCGGCTAAAGCAGAAGTATGTTAAAACGGGATGTTCAGGGGACATTCATAAATAAGTAATGCGTGTTAAAAATAAGGAATAAAAATCAGCAAGAACAACTGTGAAAGGCAACTGGGGTAACAGGAGATCTGATTCCTTGGCCTTTGTACTCACCAGATACGTGTCCTTGGGTAACCATTTAGCATCTCTTGACCTATTTTGGCCTGCATAAAATAAGGGAGTTAAACTATATAAATCTAGCCATAGGTCTATGCCCATCTCACCTTAGCAGCAGGCTGATTCTTCAAATGAATTCAACTGGAGAGACCACTAACGGCGAACAAAAGTGGAATCGCTTGCATGGAAATATATAAAGCATCTGACATCTTGTTGAAATTACAGCAGGGGCTCTCCAGGTCCGTTTTGAAGCCACTGGACAAAACTATCTCCAAATTTTTTTTCTGTTATTGAAATTCGCATTCTTGATTTACCTCACTGGGCTCGTCTTCACTACAGACATCAAGCTCCTCACTAGAGATCACATCTAAAACTTCTCTGTTCTCTTCACTCTGGGCATCTTCCGCCGAGTCCTCAAACCCGGGCTCCAGCTTCCCACTCACCACCTCCAGAGATACATTCAATTCTACCCAAAATGTAAATAAAATAATCTTTTTCCTCAAAATAAACTTCTTCCACAACTTTATTATCAATACTGATAAATCACCTATTATGTTAAAAATTGTCCTTGCTTTCAAGGAGCTAATGATACATTTGTGAAGATGAGATTTTTGTATCAAGTGAAATCCTATAATTATAAGCCAACAAATAAAAATGATAAGCTTTACAAATAATACTCATGTGATATAACTAACATGGATCATCTGGTAGTAAATGAGGTCAACTTTCCTGTATGGTCCAAATGACATTGACTCAAACTCCAAATCCCATATTATCCTCCAGTTATTTCTGGTATTCTCCAAGGATTACTTCTCCTGTGCTCACAAAAGAATTTGTCTGCTAGGATGAGTTTTTACCTTCAGCCAATAACTAACTGCTTTGATTATCTTCTGGGACTACAATTCCCTCTGCTAATGTCACTGTTCTCCAAAGTGTCCAAAAGAGCCTCTTGAGTAGCCCACTGCTGATTCTCTTCATGGGATAGCCAGTATTATTGATGTTCCAAAAGTCCCTCCTCGGAAGCCACAATAGCGTTTTTGGTTTTTGATTTTTGGATCTTATTTTTTTTAATGTTTATTTATTTTTGAGAGAGAGAGAGAGACAGAGACAGAGTGTGAGCAGCAGAGGGGCAGAGAGAGAGAGAGACACAGAATCTGAAGCAGGATCCAGGATCTGAGCTGTCAGCACAGAGCCCGATGCAGGGCTCGAACCCACAAACTGTGGGATCATGGCCTGAGCCAAAGTTGGTCAGCCACTTAACCAAATGAGCCATCCAGGGGCCCCCACAGTAGTTTTAATTGCTATGGAAATGAGGAAAACGGCTTCTCTTTCCCAATAATGTGCCACATTGTTTTGTTGATTTTAAGGGCATCACTGCACAATTCCAGAGTCCTGAAATGCCTTCTTTTAAAAAAAAAATTTTTTTTAATGCTTTTATTTATTTTTGAGACAGAGCACGAGCAGGGGAGGGGCAGAGAGAGGGGGAGACACAGAATCTGAAGCAGGGTCCAGGCTCTGAGCTGGAAGCACAGAGCCCAACATGGGGCCTGAACTCACAGACCACAAGATCATGACCCGAGCTGAAGTCGGACCGCTTAACCAACTGAGCCACCCAGGAGCCCCCTGAAATGTCTTCTTGAATGCCTTTTAGTCTTGGTCTTCTGCTATAAACTCTCAATGAAACTGTTCAGCTCAACTATCAGTAATTTAATGCCTGCATTTAATTAAATAATGTTTTCATAGTTTCCCTCCAAATAATGGATGGACAACCACTTTATTTGTGGAATTAAAGGTGAATTTTGAAGATTTTCTTAGAGGAAGGAAGTATATCATTCAGGATAGGGTAGCAGTAATGCAGAAATAACAAAAATCCTCTAAATCTTCCTGGCTTAAAAATTAAAGATTAAGGGGCACCTGGGTGGCTCAGTTGGTGGAGCATCAGACTCTTGATTTTGGCTCAGGACATTATCTTGGGGTTCGTGAGCTCAAGCCCTGAGTTGGGCTCAGTGCTGACAGCAAGAAGCCTGTTTGGCATTCTGTCTCACCCTCTGTCCCTGCCCCTCCCTTGCTTGAGTGCACCTTCTCTCTCTCTCTCTCTCTCTCAAAATAAATAAATAAACTGGAAAAAAATCAAAGATTAATTTCATGCTCACGCTATCTATTAATCATAGGTTTGCTCTGTGTTAATCACAAGTTTATGGGCTCTGGCCCACCAAGGAGAGGTGATTTGGTGATTTGAGGGACTCTCCTTTATATTATACTCTAAAATCAGATTGAAGTTGCAACTGCTACTAAGTGTATTGCTCGTTGCTGAGGTAAAGGGAAAGAATTTTGAAAATTGTACATTGATTTAATGATTAAAACTAAGGGTCACATATCACTTAAATTCACAATTCACTGGGCAAAGCAAATCACGTGCCCACACCTAACTTCAAGAAAGGAGAGATGTCTAGTCCCACAGTGTGCCCAGAAGACAGATCTGGAATATTTGACCAAAACTAATGATTGTCACACCAAGACTATATTCCACAAAAATCGGCTGGAGTCTTTACCTATAGAGACAGAAAACTGCTTGCAATTTGAAAGGTCATAGTCCCTGCCCCTTTCCACCTCTCAACATTTAAAAACATCCCAAGAATTAGTATTATCCAGCAACTTGATTAATGGTTGTTAAAACAGTTCAGAAGGAGTGGTTGTTGATACTAGAGAAATTATGGAAGGCGGCAGGAATATGAATTGGACCTTGAGGAAAGGATTTAGATTTTTTTTTAAAGGGTGGGATGGGGCATCTGGGTAGCTCAGTTAAGCATCTTACTCTTGATTTTGGCTCAGGTCATAATCTCACTGTTTGTGAGACTGAGCTCCATGTTGGGCTCTGTGCTGACAGCACGGAGTCTGCTTGGGACTCTCTCTCTCTCTCTCTCTCTGCCCCTCCTCTCTTGCTCTCTCTCTCTCTCTCTCTCTCTCAAGATAAATAAATGAACTTTAAAAAATAGTGAAAAAATAAAAAGAGAGCACCTGGATGGCTCAGTTGGTTAAGTGTTTGACTTCGGCTCAGGTCATGATCTTGCAGTTGGTGAGTTCGACTTCCGCATTGGGCTCTGGGCTGATAGCTGAGAGCCTGGACCCTGCTTCAGATTCTGTGTCTCCTGCTCTCTGTCTGCCCCTACCCCACTTGTGCTCTTTCTCTGTCTCTCAAAAATAAATAAACATTTTAAGAAAATTTTTAAATAATAAAAAATTAAGAAAATAAAAAGAAGGGGGCAGATTTTGTGGCATCACATACGTGCCAACACAAATGCAAGAGTAGACAAGGAGTGAGCAGGGAGCAGTGAGTAGAATAGCTTGCTTCACTAGAGGCTGTGACGTATGGTACTCAGTGATACAAGCTTGGAGTGGTGGTTGGGAAACCAATTGTGGAAGGCCAAGATAAAGAATTTGGTGTTTGTTCTATAGAAAATTAGAAACAATTAATGGTGTTTTTTTTTTAATTCTTTTTTAACATTTATTCATTTTTGAGAGACAGAGAGAGACAGACCAAGAGATCATGACCTGAGCAGAAGTCAGACACCTAACCGACTGAGCCACCCAGGCGCCCCAGAAAGCATTCAAGGTTTTAAAGATGATGAGTGCAATGTAAGAAGATAAATCTGTTTGTGGAGAAGATAAATCCATCTGTTGATGGATTACAAGAGGAAAGGCTGATAGAGAGAAAGTAATTAGTCCAGTGTTGCCATCATCGAGGCCTAGACAGAGATGGAGACAGCAGCAATGGGGGGAAAACAGCTGGAGGAAACTTGATAGAAGAATATTTTCACAGGATTGGCTGTGTGACTAAAGCAAAGGAGAAAGGGAGAGTAGTAACCAGGTCCATGCCTCCTTATTTCTCTAGTTAACACTACCAGAATTGATAGCAATCTCTCAATAGGCTGTGTGCGAGTGTGTGTTTGTGTGTGTGTGAGAGAGACAGACAGAGAGACAAAAAGACAGAGACAGAGACAGAGGAGATAGAGGGAGGGAAGGATGGGGAGAGGGAGATGGAGAGAGAGGAGGGGAATGGAGTCTGTGGATGTGCTTATAAAACTTTCTTTTGCATCCAGCTGTGTAAATTAACTTGGTTCTAGGTACTGTTTAAAGATATTCAGTGTCCAATAAATTGGGTAGTGTTATGTTGATGGGTGCCTACTATTTTTAGTATAAACGGGGATCTTGCTTGTTAAATAGTATATTGCTGAACTCCAAGACCATTTTGCGAGTTCAGTGTTTTAGTCTTAAAAATCCTTCTCTTGGGCTTCTCAGTTCAAGTTGCCCCCAAACAGTAACTAGATTTGACTTTCTGGTTATTTTGCATCAACAATCTCCTCTTATCAGCTCAAATTATACCTCCAGATATCCCCCTGCCACCTGCCATTATGCACATACAGTCCCTTGATCAGACTTCCTTGCAGAATCAGAATCAGAATCAGTGCCTCAAGTTTTGCCATATTTTGCCTTCTAACATATTTCCAGCAACACAATATCAATATTCATGAATGTTTCCTTTCAGTTTATTCAAGAGGTTTTGTTCATGGTGTTTTCTAGTGGACTGATTCTGACTGTAACTATTGGTCCCCAGGGTCAGCTGTAATTTTTCCAGGTGGACCCTATTTTCTCTACTCCAGCCTCTGTCTGGCAACTTAGGGCTATAGCAGGTATTATTGTTCTTATAGGAGTCAAAAATATGTGTTTTGTTCCTGCTCTTCCTCCCTTTCTTCAAGAACTGCCCTTTGTCTATGCTGATAACTATAAAACACGCTTCAAGATATTTGCATTAAGTACCCAAGGACTTGGTCAGTAGAGCTAATTCATAGTGGCTATGGACAGTCACCAAGTGATCTAAGACATCTTTATTTACAACTTTATTAAAGTCACCATTATGCTCAAGTCGATTATTTACAAGAAAGTAGATAATTTTTAAAAGAATAGTGCTTTAAAGAATTTCAATATTTTTTTCTTAAAAATAGTTTACTACACATCTGTCACTGAGAGCAACACAAAATCAATTTTTAACCATAATCTGAACTACAGTATACTGATGATAGTACCATACAGGTATAAGAATATACTGATCTTGAACAGTATTGAGAGTAAATACATTATTATACTCCAGAATTTGGAGAGATATTTGGTCTGGCTCCAGTGATTACTATCCTAACCACTGCTCTTGAGTTCTCTTGATTATAGAATGTCAAAGCACTATACAACTTTAATAAAACAGTGTGGTGCAGCAGCCATAATAGTAGATAAATATACCAGTGGAATAGAAAATAGATTCCAAAGGACATTAATGTCTATGAGGGAAGGTGTACATAATCATGGTAAGAAAAAGATGAAGTATTCAATAAATAGGGTTGGGAAAACAGAATGCTTTGAGGGAAAATAAATTTAAATAAGCAAATCTCACTTTAATTTACAAAGGTATTTCTGGATGAATTAAAAAAATTGAATGTAAAACACCAAAACTATTAAAAAAAAAGTAGGAATACCGTGGAATTATTAAAATATGATTGCAATTTGATCTCTATTTTATGCAATATTATTCAACCATTAAAAATAAGGTTTATCTATGTGTGCTAACATGAAAAGACATCTATATTAATTAAAAAGTAATTTTATGATAAGATAAATAGTATTAATTCCTTTTATGTAATATATGCATGAATGTATCTACACACATACACACACGCATTCATTCATGCACATACACAGGCATGCAAGGAAATAGGTAAGGAAAGAAAACTAACTCTCACTGCTAACAGGAGACTGGCAAAGTGTTTGTCAGTGAATGGGATATTATCTCTTTGTCATTTATATTTTACTCTGTTGCCTACTCTATATTATTTTGATTTTTTTAATGTTTATTTATTTTGGGGAGAGAGACAGAGGATGAGCTGAGTACGGGCAGAGAGAGAAAGAGACACAGAATCTGAAGCAGGCTCCAGGCTCTGAGCTGTCAGCACAGAGTCCAACATGGGGCTCGAACTCACAGACCAAACCAGGAGATCATGACCTGAGCTGAAGTCCGATGCTTAACCGACAGAACCACCCAGGCACCCCTATATTATTTTGATTTTAAAGATTAAGCAGAAACTTCAGTTCTTTTGAAATAAAGGAATGTGCTATCCTTCCAAATAAAAATATAATATTTGAGGAGCACCCGTGTGGCTCAGTGGGTTAAGCGTCTGACTCTTGGTTTTGACTCAGGTCATGATCTCACAACTACATGGGGTTGAGTCCCACATCAGGCTCTGCACTGGCAGCATGGAGCCTGCTTGGGATTCTCTCTCTCTCTCTCTCTCTCTCTCTCTCTCTCTGCCCCTCCCCCATTCATGCTGTCTCTGTCTCTCTCAAAAATAAATAAATAAACATATATATATGTGTGTGTGTGTGTATATATATATATATATAATATTGTTCTATGCTAACGAAATGAGACAAGGAAAACATCAATTACTCCCAAAAGTCCTTCCTGTGCTAGGTAAGTTATCATTTCTCCCCTGCATTTGAGCAATAATCTTATTCATCTCTTGCCTGCAGTGCAGTGCCCATTATTCCCTGCAATTAGTCATCACAGAGAAGACATGTGGAGATCAAGTACCCCAACACCTAGCTGGGTCACCTTCAATGTCACTTCTGCAGATTCCCCTACCTAAATTGCTATAATATTTTAAAACACTCTGGTCTTCCTGATATCACATAGCACGTTTCTTCATATACTATCTGCTTTACTACTCTGTTAGCATCATGAGGACAAGGATGAGGTCTGCTTTGTTCCAGACAAAAGCTTCATCATCTAGCAAAGTCTGGCATGAAGTTGATAAGTAGATAATAAGTTAAGTATTGAATGAATGAATGAATGAATGAGTTGCATGAGTGAATCAATTGCCTGAATAAGCAAATATGGATTAAATGAATGAATGGATTATTCAAGACAGATACCACCAATTACAAAGTATATCCACCAAGGAGAAAATAGAAACCATTAATATCATTTTCATACAACCAGAAGGGGATTTAAACACAGGTACCCAGAGAAGAAGCGGCCAATGAATGAACACAATCTCCTGATTTTCTTAGAGTCTTTTTGAACAAGAAGCGTGCAAAGAAGTGCTAAGCAATGAAGGTCAGATTTGTTATTTACAAAGCTGCCTGCATTTTCCAGCTGTATTTCAGGTCAGGACTGGCAAGATAACAGAATACCCAAGGGAGATCTTCTTTGATTCTGTAAATGAATGTTCTAAAAGAAACATATTGGTGAAAGACACAGCCCTTCAGAGCCTGGAAAGAGCATAATGCAGGGCTGGCCTGAGGGAGGGAAAAA
This sequence comes from Leopardus geoffroyi, assembly GCF_018350155.1. Taxonomy (NCBI): domain Eukaryota; kingdom Metazoa; phylum Chordata; class Mammalia; order Carnivora; family Felidae; genus Leopardus; species Leopardus geoffroyi. The sequence continues at coordinate 141,330,969 of NC_059328.1, forward strand.
ATCAATAGCTTTAACTGTGAATGAGACCAGCTTCTTTACAGCTAATGTTGGCAAAGGAGGAACCCTCAGGGGCACTGATATTGGCACTGTCTCCATCAATTTCCTCTGGCTCTGCTTGATAGCAGATACCAGCAGGGTCGGGGATGCAGTGGGGTTAGCCAAGCCAGAGAGGGGTAACAGGGGAAGCCCAGCTGGCTTGCAGACATGATTTTCCCCTGCTTAGTTCCCTATGCTTAGCCATTGGAAGCCCATGGGGCATCCACCAGAAAAGAGACGGACCCTGGAAACATTAATTATATTCCTGAATCGAAATTAGGCATTGAGTCACAAGCTTTCTCTTCACCAGCCATAGTATTCTAGCCACAGAATGGATAAGAAATAAAAAGATTTTTTTAATTAAGATTTTACCATTGAGGCTGAATCCTTTCAAACCATGGAAAGAACTCTTAGACATGGTCCTTTTTATAATCCAATTGGTTAATATTAGATGAAGGTTTTAAACCTAAACTTTTCCCCTATCACAACGGTCTGTGTTTTTCTCAAGAAAAAGAAAATGTTTTTCCATGACAGTATCCATTAATCAAAATCAATAGCCATAAAAGCAATTTTTTTTGTTAGCAATTTTTTGTTTTTGAGTTAGGGGAGGAGAAACCATCTGGAAAGAGAAACTTGACGCCTCAGAAAAGAGACACCCGCAGCCCAGCATCCAAACTAAATAACCCCTTTACAGGGAAGGCAAACCCTTTTAAAATAATAAATAGATAAATAAGTAAATAAATAAGCAAGTAAATAAGTAAATAAATAAATATTTTAAAAATGATATCATCTAACCCTTTAACCTCTGACATAGTCTTACTGTTTGGGGTTTGTTTGTTTGTTTGTTTTTTAAATATAAGCAATTACTTTAGATTCCAGGCTCTCCTTCCTAACTTTAATTATGGCTTTGTTCTAAAATCATGCAGTTGAGCATGAGTGCTCTGACCCATCTCTTCTCTGTCCATCTTTTGTAAATAAAAAATGTCCATGATTATGCCTCTCTCATCATTCTAAAATAACTACTTTACCCCAATTCAGAGTGTAAGATGAATATGACATTTATTGGTTTACTTATGGATTTTAGTATTTATTTTGTATATGCAAGAAGCAATTCACAACGACAGAAAATTAACTTAGAGTAAGTTTAACTACTGCCTTGTAGTATTTAAACATAATTTAAGATGAGAGAAAATAAGATTACCTTGATATGAGAGAGGAAATAACCTATTTTCTCATTTTCCAGCATGGAATAGGAAATATAAGATCTAATTACAAATCAGCATTCTCTCATTTTACTATTTATAGAACAAAAATTATGACTACTCATGCAACTTCAGCATAGTTCTGTGCCAGCATCCCTATTGGTTTTTCTGATTTCTTGTAGTCATGGAGGGGACGAAGTGAAACTCCGGAAATTGCCCTGGTGTCAGCCTCACAACCCCAGACATCTGACTCATTAGAGCCGCAGATCCTTGAGCTGCAGTCCCGCCTGTGATCCCTGCTGATGGTAAGGGAGTTTGAGCTCCACCTGGTTTAGGGGAAGAAATCGCAAAAATCAAATAACTTCAATCATTTCTCATTCCCTTACAACTGTGCATTCTAGCATTTTTTTTAATGCAGAGCATAAGCTCACATGGCCTGAGAAGAGGCAGGATAGTGTAGTCCTGAAACTGCTTGGGAATCAAGTGGGTTTGAGTTAAATACCAAGTTCCCAACATATTAGATGAATAACTTTGCACGAGGTATTTCTCTTCTTTGAGTCTCCCCATCATTGTTTCTTCTTTGGCTTTCCCCGTTTGAAACCTATTAAAGGGCTGAAGCAGGGGTGCCTGGGTGGCTCAGTCGGTTGAGCGTCCTACTTCGGCTCAGGTTATGATCTCACAGCTCGTTGAGTTCGAGCCCCACGTCAGGCTCTGTACTGACAGCTCAGAACCTGGCGCCTGCTTCTGCTTCTGTGTCTCCCTCTCTCTCTGCCCCTAACCCACTCGCATTTTGTCTCTGTCTCTGTCAAAAATAAATAAACATTAAAAAAAATTTTTTTAAAGGGCTGAAATAATGTACATAAAGCACTCAGCACACAGGTACAATGACTTGTTTTTAACATGGTTGATTTTTTATGATATTGGAAAGTACCAAGAAAAATAGAAACAATAAATATTTTCTAAGAAAAAAAATACATTTCTTCCATTTTCTTGGGAATGTACTTGGCCAGATGACTGTTGGTTGTTTAATCTAGACAATAAATGGAAGCATTAGTACATTTTTGCTTAAGGCAGTTGTGGTTGATTGGTAATGACTTGTATATGGCTATATATTATAGAATTTGGAGAAATTACCCTTCATTCATGTGCTAAAACTGGTAAGACTTGCATCTTAGGAGAAAGTCGAGTCTTAACTGTAGGATCTCCTTCTACCCATCTCTATAAGGAGATAGGTCATCATCCATCCAGATACTTTCAGATTCCCCTTTCTTTATTCATAAGGGCTTATATGCATCCAGTCAGTAAATATTTATACCTTCATGAGAGAAAAGATCCTCAAACTGCCTGATCTACAAATAGTGTAAAAAACCTGTTTTAAAGAAATGGTATCTAAAAGTATCTTACTGTTGTTTCAAGAGTCATATTTCTTTTTCCTTCATTACACAATAAAAACATATTTGTTGAAGAACACATTAGAAATACAAAATTTTAATGTCATTCGTCTTACTGTCCAAATTTAACTACTATTAACGATGACTAATAACAACCACTGACTTTAGTCGCTATGTGTATATAAAGACCATGTATTGGTCTTTTAAATATCATGTAGTTTGGAATCTCATTTTCCTTAAAAATATGTAATCATTAAGACTCCTTCAGTCACAAATGATAGGATACCTGATGCCATCTGGCTTAAAAGAGAAAATTTATTGGCTCTTTTAACTGAAAGGTTGATATATTGAAATATGGTTTATCTAGTGTAATCAGTTGACACTCTAGACAACTCTGTGAGGTATACAGGCTTGCTTTAGTGAATTTGCTTTATTCTGCTTACAGATACTGGGGTTTTTTTTTGTTTTTTTGTTTTACAAACTGAAGTTTTGTGGCAGTGCTCCATCAAGCAAGTCTATCATTGTCATTTTATCCACAGTATTCTCTAACTTTATGTCTTTGTGTCACTTTTTGTAATTCTCACAGTATTTCAAATAAAATTTCATTATTATTATATTTGTCATGGTGATCTGTGATAAGCGGTCTTTGATGTACTGTTGTTGTTGTTTGGGGGCCCCATGAACCATACCCATATAAGACAGTGGATTTAATTTATAAATGTGTGTATTCTGAGTGTTCTTCTGACTGGGCGTTTCCCCATCTCTCTCCCTCTCTTTGGGTCTCCCTATTCCCTGAAACACAACCATATTGAAATTGGGCCAATTAATAACCCCACAATGGTCCCTTTCAGTGTTCAAGTGAAAGGGAGAGTCACATTTCTCTCACTTTAAATCAAAAACTAGAGATGATTAAGCCTAGTGAAGAAGCCATGTTGAAAGCCAAGATAGGCCAAAAACTAGACCTCTTACACCAGTTAGCCAAGCTGTGAATACAAAGGTAAGTTCTTCAAAAGTGTTACTCCGGTGAACACACCAATGATAAGAAAGCAAAACACCCTTATTGCTGATATGGAGAAAGTTTTAGTGTTCTGGTTAGTAGATCAAAGCAGCCACTACATTCCCTTAGGCCAAAGCCGAATCCAGAGCAAGGCCCCAACTCTCTTCAGTTCTATGAAGGCTGAGAAGCAGTAGAAGAAAAGTTTGAAGCCAGTAGAGATGGGTTCATGAGGTTTAAAGAAAGCTGCCACTTGCATAACATACAAGTTCAAAATGAAGCAGCAGGTGCTGAGGTAGAAGCTGCAACAAGTTATGCAGATCCAGCTATGATCGCCAAAGAAGGTGGCCATAATAAACAACAGGTGTTCAGTGTAAATGAAACAACCTTATGTTGGAAGAACATACCATCTAGCACTTTCGCAGCTAGAGAGAAATCAGAGCTTGGCTTCAAAACTTCAAAGGACAAGTGGACTCTCTTTTTATTTTTTTTTAATGTTTATTTATTTTTGAGAGAGAAAGAGAGGGAGCAAGTATGAACGGGGGAGGGGTAGAGAGAGAGACAAAGAATCCGAAGCAAGTTTCAAGCTCTGAGGTGTCAGCACAGAGCCCGATGCAGGACTCAAACCCACAAACCAGGAGATGATGACTGGAGCTGAAGTCGGACGCTTAACCTACTGAGCCACCCAGGCACTCCCAAGCTGAGTCTCTTGTTAAGGGCTAATGCAGTTGGTGACTTTAAGTTCAAGCCAGTGCTCACTTATCATTCTGAAAATCATAGGGCCCTTAAGATTTATGCTAACTCTACTCTGCCTGTGCGTTAAAAATGGAAGAATAAAACCTGGATGACAGCGCAGCTGTTTGCAACATGGTTTACCGAATATTTTAGGCCCACTATTGAGAAAAAAAGATTCCTTTCAAAATATTACTGCTCATTGACAATGGTCACACACAAGCTCTAATGGAGATGTACAACAAAATTAATATTGTTTTCATGCCTGCTAACACAACTTTCTGCAGCACGTGGGTCATGTGGTAATTTCTACTTTCAAGTCTTATTATTAAAGAAATATATTTTGTAAGGCTATAGCCACCACAGATAGTGATTCCTCTGGGCCAAGTAAATTGAAAACCTTCTGAGAAGAATTCAGCATTCTAGATGCCATTAAGAACATTTGTGACTTGGGGGCGCCTGGGTGGCGCAGTCGGTTAAGCGTCCGACTTCAGCCAGGTCACGATCTCGTGGTCCGTGAGTTCGAGCCCCGCGTCGGGCTCTGGGCTGATGGCTCAGAGCCTGGAGCCTGTTTCCGATTCTGTGTCTCCCTCTCTCTCTGCCCCTCCCCCGTTCATGCTCTGTCTCTCTCTGTCCCAAAAATAAATAAACGTTGGAAAAAAAAAAAAAAGAACATTTGTGACTTGGGAGAAGAAATCAAAAATATCAACACGAACAGGAGTTTGGAAGAAGTGGATTCCAACCTTCATGGATGTCTACTACGTAATACAAGGTAAATATCTTCACATGTGACTGAAAACATGTATCATTACACATCAGCAAATTTTATAACATTTTGGGGGAAGATATTATATTTTTTAGATATTTTGTGATTTATTTAATCAATTTCCTATTGTTAAATGTATGCAATAAGTATGAACTGGTGACTACAAAGACAAACTCAAAAACTGGCTAGTTCACTTTGGGCAAGTAATCTAACTTCACGGCTCTCATCTGTAAAATCAATATAATAATGAAATCAATGTAATGGAGTTATTTTAAGTTTGAAATGAATAAATTCAGGTAAATTATTCAGAGCAGTTCCTGGCATTTAGTAAGCATTCAGTAAAAGGTGATGATATTACTATTACTTCTTAATGTCAAAGTGAAGAATATATTTCCATACATGAGTTAAGAACTTTAGCACACTGTTCCTGTCCTTTTTTCCTCTTTATTTATATAAGCTTAGGTTTAGAATCTATAATAGTGTTATTAGATTTACAATCTATATTAGTGGTATTATGGCTTTAATGTTTATCTTATAATTTCTTCACATACTTTGAAAATGTTTTCAATACATGTATGTATTTTGTTTTGTAGCTAAACCTTTAGCTGTATATGTGTGTGTTTAAAATTCTTTTATGTTGTCAACCAGCATGACTTTATAACATACTCTATCCAGCTGCTCAGTTTATTTTCTTTCTCATAGTATGTATTTAAGACTAGTTTTTTAAGAGAAATATATAGGTGTTATATTTTCCATGCCTAGTCATATGTATGCATTTCTGATTTCTTTACACATAAAAAAACAGGTTGAGTATGGGATTCTTAACTTGAAATTGTTTCCTTTTAAAACCTTGTAGCTATAACTCAATTTTGTTTCATTTGTAAGTAAACTGTCTTTCTTGAACCTTGTATGGTTTTGCTCTATACTTTGGCCAAGAGGCATTTAGGTGTGAGTCTTTATCACTAGTAGTGCCTACAGCATGGTGATCACTTTCAACATACAGCCTCCTAAGGAAAATTTTCTTCTATGATATCTTTAATTGTTTTTCCTCTTCCATTTGTGGGTGTTTTTGTTTTTGTTCTTGTGTCGTTTTTGCCACATAGTTACACAAATGCTAATTTTCCGCCCTTCCCCTTCTGTGTAATTCATTGGGTTTGGATATTCTCCATTTTTATCACAGATCTATTCTCCATCCTTCTCCACTATGTTCTATGTTCCAAGAGTCTGACCTTTAAGGTGGAGTAACAGGTTTTCCTGGCCTTCTGCCTGCCAGTTGTCTCTGGCCAATAAGAGACATTTTCAGAACATCGGAGGGCAAGAAAGTTGGATATTTATTCCCTCAGCTCCCTCCCTGCTGGATCAATGCTGGGCTGTGCCTCAGTAACAGCTTCTTCTTCTATTGCCTTCTCTAGGGTTCATTACTTGCTACTCGCTCACCCCTTCTGACCTGGAGGTGGTAACTGATCTACATTATTGCTAGTTCTAGATGCTTCATCAATCTTTATTGGTTTCCCTTAACCCTACCCATACCAATGCAGAGTTCTTTCATCCACCTTCAATTATTTTACTTGATTATCTATTTATTTCCTTCAAGAATGTTTTCTTATTTACTGATATAACCATTTTTCCTTCTAATTTTCCTCATATTTTTGTTTTCTTCTTTGTTCTATGAAAATTTCTTAGCTTTTTCTGTGGTAATGGCTTTTTAACATCTTCAGTTGAGGTACTAATTCCACTATATATACATGTGTATGTGTAGATATATAAATAGATATACTTAATAATATACATTATGAATAGTATACTTGCATTGCTTACATATCCAGTTTCTTTTGTGCTTCATTTAGATGCTTTTTTATCTCAACCTTTTTTTTTTTTTAAATAATTGTCAGTTCTTGCTTTGCAGCAGACGTGTTTTTCTTGCTGTTTTTTAAGGTTGCCAGATGTTTACTGAAATTTTTCCCTAAGGCTATAGACAACCATTTTCAAAGACAAGATCTTTTTCTGGATCTTCTTGTTACACTTCCTTTATTTTACAGCAGCTTTCCCTCTCTCATTGCAGGATTCAGTTTTTTTCTCTGTAAATATCCTGACTGAAATGAAAGCTTTGCAGTCACACTCGACCCAGCTCAGAACTTTCCCCCCCTTCTTCCAGTTTTTTCCTGCAGTGAATGTTATTTACAACATGCAGAAAGACGCTGATGGTGGGGATGATGCACGCTGGAAAAGCACCCAGGGGTGGAGAATCATGGCAGTACAGTTCTTCACTCTTATTGGTCGAAGTCATATAGTAATGAAAATGCATTAAAACCATTGGGAAGGGTGACTCCCTTTTCAGGAAACAGAACTGTGATATACCAGGAAGTAATGTGCTATAATGACTAAGAGTATAGGTGTTCTAGGCTTAACTGTCAACACCACCATTTACTGGCTTTATGTGAGTCACTTCACTTCTCTGTGCTTCTGTTTTTCTCAACTGAAAAACAGAGAAAATAATGGTAACTGAACTCATAGGTTTGTTGTGAAGAGTACATGATGGGAACAAGAAAAGTCTGAGAACAATCCCAGGCCTATAGTAAATATCACATAACTGTTTGCCATTCTTGCTGTGAGTGGCAGCCTGAGGAGGTTTTCCCTCAATCTGACTCCCTTATAATTAGTGTCAATTATCCAAGCTCTTAGTAGTGAGTCAGTTGTCAGTTATGGTGTTTGATGTTGCAAGTTTTCGGTTTCTTCTCTGTCTTCCCAGGTACTTTATGAAAAAGGCAGTGAGAAGTTTGGGAATGATTTTTAGACCTTCTTGGAATACCAGACCACCAATAAGCTGTGATTCTGAACCATCATTTCTTTTCCTTTTTTTTTTTTTTAATGTTTATTTATTTTTGAGAGAGAGAGAGAAAGAGAGAGGAAATGGGGAAGGGGCAGAGAGAGAAGGAGAGAGAGAGAATCCCAAGCAGGCTCTGGGTTGTCTCACGAACCAAACCGTGCGATCATGACTGAGCAGAAGCCAAGAGTAGGATGCTCAACTGACTGAGCCACTCAGGTGTCCCCGAACTAACATTTCTGAACACTCTGCAGAATTGCTTTCATTAACATGAGTTTTGGAGTCATTTGCCAGGCTTTTTAGATTGAGGCTGAAAAGCCTAATTTATAAAAGCCAACATAATAATTTAGAACTTTTGGAGATGTTTTATCCTGAGGAAAAAGAAGTATCCAGTAGCAAACATATACTGTGTTATTAGAGGAACGAACACTACTAATGTGTTTCAGTGAAATACATTTTTAGACAGTCTGAAGCCAAGCTTCAAACACTCTACCTGGCTGCCTATTTCTCTTTAATACTGCCCATATGAGCCCCATACTTCTCAGCAGAAATTATAAAGGCAAAGATTATATTTGCTTTGGAAACACTTGAACAAGTAAGGATTCTTTTTCCTTTTTATCCCCTTCAGTTTGCACAAACTTTTGCAGCATGACTGAAAGAAAAGAAAAACAGGTAAAAAAAAATGGTCTCTAACTTCAACTATTAATATCATCTATATTTTTCAATCCATGTTTTTATTTTGAAGTTTCTAACATTGTTTTGGCTCATTTGTCCAACAAAAAGACATTAATTACATAATAAAAAATGGGAAGCAATTGGGAGTAATATTAAACATGAAGCAGCTCAATAAATAATAATTTGTTTGCCAGAGTATCCACATCAACATTTGCCTTTGACTTTTTGAGTCCAACTTTTAAATTTCGTGTCTTTTTTATATGCACAGATTTGTAAGGTGACTTATGACTTAAATTACCTGGAATTATTAAAAATTACTATTGAAGAAACTGTTGAACTGTTTAATTAGTCTTTACCAAACTAATATCTTGCACTATCAGTTGTATTTTAAACAGAGTCAATAATTTAAATGAGCCAGAGAATTGATTGAATGTGAATTATACAGGTCCAAAAAATAACAGGGAAATAAATTGTTTTTACAGCAGTATTTTATTTAAGTTATGTGGCAATGATCTCAACTCTAAACGGGGCATGCTTAGTGTTCTACCAAAACAAACAGATGATAGAAGAAATTTGGGAAGCAACAGTGTGTATGTGCTAAACCTAACAGACCAACCTAACACATGGTGAAGTAAAGTTTTGCCCATTGTCTAATTACTGTAACCTAATATGGAGAACCAACTTGAGAAGTTTTACTTAACCAGAAAATTAACAAATCTCTGCTTCATTATGGCTATGTAGATGAAAGCTCATAGATGCCTCTGAGCAGTGTTCCATTTTTAATGGCATGCTTCCTTTTTTAAAAAGTTTTGTAATGTTTATTCATTTTGAGAGGGAGAGTGAGACAGAGAGAGAGACAGAGACAGAGAGACAGAGTGCAAGCAGGGGAGGCACAAAGAGAGAGGGAGACACAGAATCCAGAGCAGGCTCCAGGCTCTGAGCTGTCAGCACAGAGCCTGATGCAAGGCTTGAACCTACAAATCATGAGATCACGACCTGAGCCAAAGTCAGACGCTTAACCAACTGAGCCACTCAGGCGCCCCTAATGGCATGATTCTTGAGTCTTTGCAAGCGATCAACCTCAGGAGTGTATGCTGAATGTGGGTACACATGTGTGTGTGTTTTCCCTCAAGTGAAAAAATATAAACGTATTAAATTGTGGAAAGGAGAGGACCACACATGTGAGTGAAAGAAACTTCAGAGACTAAAATAAAACTAATTGTATACTTAGAGCTCTTTCTGGCAATATGTACTTTAATGAGGATGCTGGGGGAGTCAGGAACTTTCATGTAGGAGAGGCTGCAGGATAATCATGTCTGTAAGCAAAAAAGCATGCATAAGCTATGCTGCAAGCTTTGCCTCCAAATCAGTGGAAGGGCAGGTTTTCTGTTCAGGAGTTTACCCATACAGGAAGCAATTGAGTTTCTGAAGATGAAAGCCTGTAAAAGGTCCCGGTAACTAGCCAAAAACAGCTAATATCACTGACAGCATATAATGGATGATGAAAAAATATGTAAAGATACACTGAGATACAATCTTTGGGTTACTTGATTGATCTTTTACAAAGAAAGATTTTTTAAAATTTTCTTCATGTTTTATTTGTTTTTAAGAGACAGAGACAGAGAACAGAGACAGAGCATGAGCAGGGGAGGGGCAGAGAGAGAGGAAGACACAGAACGCAAAGCAGGCTCCAGGCCCTGAGCTATCAGCACAGAGCCCAATGCGGGGCTCGAACCCATGAACCATGAGATCATGACCTGAGCTGAAGTCGTAGGTTTAACCGACGGAGCCACCCAGGTGCCCAAGAAAGATTTTAAATATACTTGAGTATTTCAATCTAAAAATAAAGTTCGGTTTTCAGTTCTACTGATTATTTACCTAATCAGAGAACGATATGGATCACTCACAAATATAATTATCTTTAAAACGTTATTTTAAAATTAAAGTGACAAATGCTAGGTATGGATCTCAGATTGATTGGAGCATTTTGTTTAGAAGATGGAGTCCTATTTTGTCATTTACACTACTTTTATACGTATTTTAGCAATTGTGTTCCATAACTTTGTAAAAACAAATTCTGACTTCCTTTTTCCCATAATTTTACAAAATTACAAAATCCTATTTGTGAGTTTAGTAAAAAACAATATTCTGATGTTCTTTGTCCTTATTTTACAAAATCTTATTTCTAAAATTCGGTCTCAACAACTCAAAACACAAAGTAAGTAAAATTTATGATCAATTTTCCTTCTTCTCATGTTTCATGTGTCTTTAAACACCCCAACGTTGTGAGTTTGCTCTAATGAGATAATCCTTTCTGTCTTTCCAGTTCAAAATTTAACCCTCATCTTTCCCTGTGAAAGCAACCATCTTTGACTATATTTTGCTTAGAATACTTTGCTAGAGGGGCGCCTGGGTGGCGCAGTCGGTTAAGCGTCCGACTTCAGCCAGGTCACGATCTCGCGGTCCGTGAGTTCGAGCCCCGCGTCAGGCTCTGGGCTGATGGCTCAGAGCCTGGAGCCTGTTTCCGATTCTGTGTCTCCCTCTCTCTCTGCACCTCCCCCGTTCATGCTCTGTCTCTCTCTGTCCCAAAAATAAATAAACGTTGAAAAAAAAAAAAAATTAAAAAAAAAAAAAAAAAAAAGAATACTTTGCTAGAAAACTAAGAAAATGATTCAACCTAAATCAAATATAGATGGTTACAGGTTTTTTTGTTTTGTTTTGTTTTGTTTATGTCACTTTCCCAGTAGAAAGAGAAAAGTAGTCCCTCACATCCAGGAGCCAGCTGGCAATCACAGCTAGTTCTTGGTGTTTCTTGTAAACATAACAGTTTCACAGAACATCCACACCAGACGAGTGTACTCGGGGATCATAACAGACAAAGGCAAAAATGAGACTACTTTGTAACAATGTCTGAACATAACAAAACATGAACCAAATAGCCCCCTGTCCAGATAATATGAATCATTGTCTCATATTTACCAATGACAGCTTTAGTGTCCTATTCTTTTTGTCTACTTAAAATTCATTAAGTATTCAGCTATAGAATTAACTCCATTTCCCGACAGCACTCAGTCCACTGTGAACTTTCTCTTCCTTGAATCCTTCCCCAAATCACCTAATATAAGATCAGATCCTACAATAAGTCATTCCTAACTCTTTCTCATTGAGATAGCCCCTGATTATCTAATTGCAATGAGAAATAAATCCAACTTTGTTTGCTATAGGTGTGTTATTGGTGGCCTTTTGTATGGATGACATTGACTCCAGGTAACAACCAAAGTTTAATAGCTTACAAAATTCAAAATAGTGACTGAAGGTGCTGATTTTCAAATAATAAATGGGCAAAATTTCCACTGAGTGATGGACAGATAAAGAATATGTGGCATACACACACACACACACACACACACACATATGTATCAGCATATATATATATACCAACATATATATACCAACATATGCATATATATTAATTATATATATAATTGAGAAATGTGTTTCTCTCAATTATATATATAATATATATTAATTATATATATTAATTACTGACATATTATATATATATATATATATATATAATGGAATATTATTGGCAGTCAAAAAGAATGAAATCTTGCCATTCACAACAATGTGAATGGAACTAGAGTATATTATGATAAGTGAAGTAAGTCAGTCAGGGAAAGATAAATATCGTATGATGTCAAATATATGTGGAATTTAAGAAACAAAACAGATGAACTAGGAGAAGGGAAGGAAAAATAAAAAACAGAGAAGGAGACAAACCGTAAAAGAATCTTAAATACAGCTAACTGAGGGTTACTGGCAGGGTATTGGGTGGGGGATGGGCTAAATGGGTGATGGACATTAAGGAGGGCATTTGCTGTAATGAGCACTGGCTGTTATATGTAAGTGATGCATCACAAAATTCTACTCTTGAAACCATTATTACACTGTATGTTAGGTAACTTGGATTTAAATTTTAAAAATTAAAATTAAAATAAATGGGCAATTCTGAGACTCTATTGGTCAACTAAACTTTCTCCTCAAGACATAATGGAATATTGCCTGAGTCCTCACATCCATTTTCATTTATTTTATCCTTCCTTTATTCAATCATATATTCTTTCATTAAATAAATATTTACTGAGTATATACACTGTGTGAGGCACTGTGTTAGGATCAAGGAATAAAAAAAAATCAAAGTTCCTGTATTCATTGAACTTACAGGTTAGGTAAGATATTAAAAAGATAATTATCTATAAGTGTAAAGCATGAAGAGATTTTTGCCTTATGCACTTTGGCATTTCCTTTAATCACCACAAAATTAAAACTGCTTTAATCAGGTAAGGATTCCTTTAAACTTTTTAAAACATTAAAAAAATATTTTTAAAATATTTTAAATATTTTTAAGGTATTCCTATTTTGTGCCATTTATTCAACACATGGGGAGTAAACAGATCAGTTTATATATACTATTGTATTAAAGGATCTAAGAGGAAAAGGCTCTTCTCGCTACTATAACTGAGATTTTGGAATAAATAATAATCATTAACTATGATTCAAAGTGTAATTTAAAAAATATTTTTTTAAAGTTCATTTATTTTTGAGAGAGAGAGAGAGAGACAGAGTGTGAGCAGGGGAGGGGCAGACAGAGAGGGAGACACAGAATCTGAAGGAGGCTCCAGGCTCTGAGCTTCGAGCTTCTAGCTTCTAGCACAGAGCCCGATGCGGGGCTCGAACTCACAAACTGTGAGATCATGACCTGAGCCGAAGTCGGACACTTAACCGACTGAGCCACCTAGGTGGCTAACAGGTCAGACTTTTAAACATTTCAGTCATTCTCAAGGTATAATTTTTTAAGGCTTTGCATGCATCGAGCTAAGTATGCACCTTGTTATATCTCTTAACCTTTATTCATGCCTATTTTCATTCCTTCAATTATTCGTTTATCAATCTAAATTTATTGAGTATCCAATAGGTTCCAATAGATTCCAGTCCTGGTCTAGGTACTGGGGACACAGATTAATAAAAAAAAAATTACAGACATAATTATAAGGTTACAGCTTTGGGGGAGCGGCACATGTTGCAGAAAGGGAAAGTGACACTGTGGGATGCCCTGAGAAGAGCTTTCTTGGGATAGTGTTAATTATGCCAAGATTTAAAAAGAAGTGCATATATTCATAGCAAAGCTGTCATAAGTATTATTATAACCACATCTTAGAAAAGGGAATTGAGTCTCAGATACATCTAGCAAGGGAGAAGTGGGTAAGCCGAGATTTGAACCCCTGTCTACCATTTTTACAATCTAAAGTGCATCCACCACACTGAGTGACTCTGTCTCTTAAGATGTTCTTGCTCTGCTGGGATTATGTGTACACATCTGTCTTCCCAATTAGACAGAGATATTCTACAGGACAGAAACTATAGCTTACATGACACACATTTCCAGATATGTAATGTCACCCTCTAAAAGTTGACAAGATGACAGTTAATACGTTCAATGGAATTTTGCACATTTTAAAAGATCTTTTGGGGGGAGAAAGGATTTTGGAGAAATTATGTATCTAAAGACAAAATGTTTATGGAAGTTTGAATTGTTGCTGTTTCTTTTCTTTTTCTCTCAATTATAGAGATATTTATTCAAAAATCTATCTACTGAAATTAGGACTGCACTTAAAACTGTACTTTTTTTAAAATGGCCTTTGTGGCCTATCACTATTTGAAGGCTTTCCTCAGGATTTTCCTAGGAAAATCATAGTCAAAGTTGTGGTTCATTTTAAAGCAATTGCAGATCTATGTGATACAGGTGTTGACCCAAATTTTTCTTTCCTCATTTTTTTTTTTGTGTATTTGCTTCATTATCTTGTTTTGTATATGCTTTACAAGTCACCTCTAATCCTTCTTGGAATATGGCAAGATATAAATGAATAAACAAATATTATTTTAAGAGGCTTCACAAAAGAATTTAGATTTAGAGAATGAACTTCCATAAATCCAGTTTCATTATTCTTCTCCTGTTTTTTACTTTAATTTTAATCTTTTTATCTGGGGGAAAATTAAGAGAAGCTCTTCTGGGGAAAGGAAAACAGAAAGGGGACCTAGGTATAGAGATGAACTTACAGAAGCAGTTAAGTCATTGTAGCTGGATGATGATTGTGGTGGTGGTGATGGTGATGAAGGAGGCTTAGGGGATAATGGTGTGGACATTTTCTACAGGACCTTTGTACCAACGGTAAATGGTTCTGTCATCTGGTTTCTGATTCACTGCCAAGTGCCAAAATTTAATGGGTAAATAAAAGTAATAAAAAGTGAAGGATATGGATATTAAGACCAGTGAATGAGCAAAGTAAAAGAGGAAAGAAAGCAAAGCTGAAATCTGGGTGAGGTGAGGTTGAGTGGAAGCAAGGGTGGCTGGAGCTGGTGGTAGAGAGGATTCTGTTTAATGTCTATGTCTTATTTTCCTAAAACAGGAATATGTTCACGGATTCCATATAGAATTACTTTGTTTCTAGAGCACCTGCCTACAGAGCAAGCTTTGTGGCTGGTGTGTCCATATCTTAAAAGTTCACATATCACAATTACTACATAAGCAGCCATCTAGTGAAAGCCCCAAACTTATTTTTTCCAAAGTCCTTGGGCTCTTTAAATCTTAAACTGATTGTCATCAAGTTTCAAAACTGTGTTAACCTGAAGTTTCTTATATAGATATATAACTAGGTCTTCTGAAATTGAATGACACCTAGAAAAAACCTAATCTAAAAACGCAATTTAAAAAAATTTTTTAATATTTATTTATTTTTGAGAGAGAGAGACAGAGAGAGAGAGAGACAGAGAGAGAGAGAGCATGAGGAGAGAAGGGGCAGAGAGAGAGAGGGAGACACAGAATCTGAAGCAGGCTCCGGGCTCTGAGCTGTCAGCACAGAGCCCAATGCAGGGCTCAAACTCACGAATCACAGGATCATGACCTGAGCCTAAGTCGGATGCTTAACCAACTGAGCTACCCAGGCGCCCCTAAGAAAGCTATTTTTAAGGCATATGCTAATTTGATCAAACTCTTCTGTAAAGAGAAGATTTAAATAAAGTATATGTTGTTAACACAAAGGAATTTTCAGGGTCATCAAAATCAAGAGACAGACCTGCCAGTTTAATACAGAGAAAAGAACCCAAGTTTCATGCAAATAATACATCTGAGCTAGTTTCACTGTCTAGTTTTATACAGAGATCTGGACATCTGAAAAGAAGTAAGAGGACTTTTTCCGGTGGTATTTTATGTTAACATGTGAGCAAGCATCAACACTATGGAAGATTTGGCTATAACAAAACCATATGGAACTATAACAAGCCCATATGGAACCCCTCCTTTAAAGGGGGAAAGTTCACTAATGGTTTTCACCAAATCGTGCTGCTCATAAAAGTGGAAGGATCAAGAAGGTATAAGAGAAAACTGTGGGTAAATCAACACAGGGAAATTCCTGCACATTATTTGTTTAAGCAACAAGGAAACCAGTATTTACTGAACATGTATGAAAGATGCCAAGGAGGGATGAAAAGAAGAATATGCCTTGGTCCTCTCTCATCAGCTGATGTCAGTCAGTATTCTATCTAGGCTTTAATTTTTGTAATGGCTTCACTAATTTTAATAATAATTTAAAACCCTTGCAAGCTGCTACCTACATTGTTTATACTCTTGAGAGAAGTATATTTTTTGCCTCTCCATGCTACTCTTTAGTTTGGTCAACACGAAGAGATTCAGAATTCCCTTCCATCTCTAAAATACTATACTACACTATACTATGATGAAATTTGATGCTTCTAATTCATATAGGGCATAAGCAGGTCCCTTTTTAATTCTATCTAAGTGTATTTCATTGCTAGAATATATCTTGTATAAAGAAGGCCCTTGTTTTCAGCGTATAATAATTTTTCATTGTTTGTTTAACAAATACTTCTTGGATGATCATTATACACAACATACTGTGTTAGGTGCTGGGATAGATGACCTAGACTCACAGATCTTACAGTTTAGTGATCTTTATCACAGCAATACACATGGCAAATTTTGGGAGGCCTTACAAATGAATTCTGATTTAAAGAACTACATTCTCAATGGTCTGGTTCCATTTTTATTTAAAACTTTTTAAAAAATTTCTTTAATTTTGTAAAAAGGAGCCCACGATCTTTATTTAGACTTGGCAGCACACTGAGGTTCTCTGACTGTATTATCAGGGGAAGTAAAACTATGGTGAGTGATACGTGGTAACACAAGCAGCTTCATTGGGTTAAAAGCACAAGAACCATGAGGCAGTGAGAAAAAAGCAGGGAGAATGAAAAAATTATAGATCAGTGAGCCAGAAAAAAAGTCACTACTGTGTAATTAACTGTTATTTCAGGATGTGGTCCTTGTGGTTTCGGATAGACTTGTTTGAGGCTTGTTTGTCTGCAGGGTTGCGGGGTTATAGGCAGGGATTGGAGGACAAACAAAGATAAATCTTGTTGCGGAACTAACAGAAGAAACTTCACTATGAATTCTTCCAGCTCCTGAACATTCCCAAATATCTCCTGGATTAGCTTGTTGGTAGCTATAGAAGTTACATTCATTTCTGAAGAAGCAGGCAAACAAAGAAATGAATCCAAAATGTCTTGATATTTTCCTATGAGAACAATGGGAAATTTTACTAGTGAAGGATATGGTATCACCTAAGAAGCAAGGCTCTGAGCTAGGGATGCGCCATTTCATGTCTCTTTATCTTTTTTATTAATCTTAATTTTTATTCAGGTATATATTCATTCCTTCAATTATTCATTCATCAATCTAAATTATTGAGCTCTTACTGAGTTCCAGGTACTAGACTAGGTGCCAGAGACACACATTAATCAAAGAATCACAGATGCAAATATAAGGTTGTAGCTGTGATGGTGCTGAGAAGGAGGGCCACACAGTGCCATGAGACTGTCTGATGAAGAAAGTGACACCATTAGATGGGGTGAGAAGAGTTTCCCAGGCTGATGCTAATCATGCTAAGATCTAAAGGAAGTAGATCAATGAGCTTTAGAGATCTACTGGACAACATTGTACCAATCATAGTCAAAATACTATATATTACACTTAAAAATTGTTAAGAGAGTAGATCTGATCTTAAGTGTTCTTTTCATAATAAAATAAAAGAGGAAGGAAGACAGGAAGGGAGGGAGAAAAGGAGGAGAGGAAAGAAATGTTCATAGCAAACCTATGCTGTAGATATTGTGTCCACATTTTAGAAGGAAGAATTAAGCTTCAGCTATATCTAGCAATGGAGAAAGTGGAAGAGCCAGGATTTGAACCTGTGTCTCCATGCTTATTTATCACATTGAGGTATGTGTATATGATGAGCTTATGATAACATTAATCATGATGATAAGCCCGAAGTGATCTTGCTTTGGGAAAGCATCCTCAATCTCACCTCCAGACAGGTGGAAGTCTGTTCTAAGACTTCAGTGCTTCCTTCAATGTCCTTTCTAATACTTAGTGCTTCTTATTGGAAAGTTCTAATTGCATTTTCTGTTAGCTTCTATTTCTTATTTCCTAAGCAAAAATGAAAATGTCGACCACGCTCTCTCATAGTTGAATGATGACAACAGAGCAATAAAGCGGAATTCCATGAGCCACCTTTGAAAAGCAAGTCTTGTTACTTCATTTTCTTTCTTTTCTTGAAATAACATGGATTGCTTGAAAGCAGTAATGAGGTTATATTTAGAGAATATTTAAAATATTTTCATTGTTTCTGAAATTTGTTTTATAATGAGGTCTACTCCAGACCCTTCTGATCCCTCTTTTGTGTTGGAGGCCTGATTCCAGCGTCACAATTTGCATTGAATAAGTCCCTCTGAAAATTTAGTGGAAGGTTAGGTCCAGGTTTCCTGAAGACTTTCTTCCATATTGTTACTCCTCACTCTAAGACTGAATATGTTTTCTTAAATATAATTGCTTACCTTCTCATGTATTCACTTGGAGTGGCATTAAAAATGTCCTAGGTCCTTTTATTATTTTCTCGAATAGTGTTAATTATGTCTTATATTTTTATGGTTTTCCATCCCTCTTCCCCAGCTCTACTTGGCACATGTTCTTGCTGAGTTTCAATCTGTTAGCTACAGATGAATCCAGCCCTAGTTTGCTCTCTTCCTTTCTGCAGGAGTAGGCTAGTATTGGCAGGGAAAATGAAAAAGGAATATTCACTTTGCTGATTGTTCAATTAACACATGTTTACTGAAAGCATAGTGTGAGCCAGAACCAGGTCAGAGGTTCGATTGTAATGGTGAAAAAAGCAGATATGTCCCGTCATACTGTGATACATCCTTTGATATGGGAAGTCCCTTAGATCCAGATAACAGGAACATGTACTCCAATTTGTAAGGTCAATGGGAATACACCTAGATCAGTGTTACCTGAGTTGAGATTTGAAGGAACAGAATGAGTTTACCGGAACCAAGGCCAACTATGGGAAGAGAGAAGAGTATTTCTGGCCAATGGAATAGCATATGTGACAGAGAATACAATGACAGTGGCCTTTTTTTCTAGTTTTCATGCAAACCAAGGAATGCAGGAGAATATATGTTAGTATTTTACTCTTTTATTTGGGAGGAGAAACAAGCTTACATCCTATATATAGTATTATATAAATAATTCCCTTATAGGCAATCCCTATAAACCCTGGGATCAGATTATGACTGATGTGGGGGGGAATAGTGGTCCACGGACTGTAAGAGTTATAGATTTAAGAGAACTTAAAGAAGCTCCTTAAGGTTGGAGCAGACCACAGAGGAGGGCAAACTAGTGACCGGGAAGAAGGAAAAGGTGGTAAAAGATGAGGTTCAACTGGCAAAGAAGGAACAGAGGGGGCTGTACCTTATAAACTATGTAAAGACGGTAGCACGTGACTGTAAAAGTAATGGGAAGCCATCGTTTTAAGTCAATTTCTGTTGTTTCACAAGGAAAGGTAGCAGGTTGTATTTTATCCATCCCTTCCTTTCTTATGACTTCCTTTGCTCTCCATTAAACTAGAAATAACAGCAATAAAAAGTGAATTGAAATGATACTATCTCCTATCCCAATTTTATGAGAAACAGTCCCACTGATAATTCTAAGGTAGTTTGATTACAATAGATGCATATTTAAATTATCACAAGAAACATTTTCTCACCATCTAATTTTGGGCAGCCTTTAAAGGAGTAACAGCGTACAAAAAATGCAGAGATCTGGGGTCTGCTACTTAAAAGCTTATCATTTACTGGGGCCCCCCGGGTGGCTCAGTCGATCAAGCGTCCGACTTCAGCTCAAGTCATGATCTTGCGGTTTGTGAGTTCAAGCCCCATGTCGGGCTCTGTGCTGTCAGTTCAGAGCCTGGAGCTTGCTTCAGATTCTATCTTCCTTTCTCTCTGCCCCTGCCCCACTCACTCTGTCTCTATCAAAAAATGAATAAACGGTAAAAAAAAAAAAAAAAAAAAAAAAGCTTATCATTTACTATTCTGCCTGTGTTCTCCTACAGACTATCATCATTTCTCTACCTTTCCTCAACCTGTTTTGTGTCACTAGGGAACTGGAAATCCAACCTAATTTTTCTTTTGTGTGGTGTCAAGAGATGCCAAGGAATTTAGCAAGTATTCTATCTGGAAAGATATTTTCTTCTCTCCCCAGCAGGACATCAGAGAGTGACAAAAAGTAGCCATGATATGAAACCTGACAAAGTTTTGGTCTCTCTTGGCTGACAGCTTCATTTCCGGGCCATGCTTTGCCAACCCACCCAGCCTTACGCAGCTGGAAGGTTTATTTCCATAAATCTAGATGACTCTTTAAAAATAGAAGCAATCTGTTCCTTTTTCTCCAGACACCCATTTCTTTATAATTAAGTCAGCATTAAGGGGATTTCCCACCATCTTTTATCTAAAGCTGCAGAGAGGATGACTCAGTTCTGCCTAAGGTGGGTTTAACAGATCCTGGGTAAGCAGTGTGAAAGTCTCACAAATTAAAAAATGGCTTGGTATGAGAAGGAAAGACACCACTCACACCGTCTCTCGTTAAGGAATTAAGGTTTCGGATTTGAATTGCTGAATTCTGTTCTTTAAGACAGCTCAGCTGTTACTGCCACTTTGCTCTTGAAGTTAATTGGTCTTACCTTCTAGATCAGTGCCCTTTCTCCAGTAAGGCACACTCATGTTATGGTGCTTATGTCTTTATTAAGAAATCATGTCACTCCTTTTATTATTGATTATGGAAAGTAATACTCTCCTGCTTCTGTATATGGGATCAGGAGAACACCTGTGCCTTTTCTCTTTAATCCCAGGAAAATTATGAGCTTGCATTTGAAGGACAAACATCACTTTTTTTTTTTTTTTTTTTTTCATTGATAGAATTAGACTAGTCATTGTCCTCAATAGAATTATCAGGTAGGGGGTGGGGATAACTGCAATTTGTAATCTGATCTTATTTTTTTTGTTTGTTTTGTTTTCTAATTCTTCCAAGAATCTGTTTTGGAGATATACAGGAGCAGAATACACCAAAAACAATAATAATAACAGAGAAAGGAGAGACCTGTTTACACTATCCCAATGTTACTTATCACTCTGAATTCTGATTTTACTTATATTTGTCTTTCTCACTGTTAGACTGGCATCTGTAAGTATAAGGGCAGGGTCTGATTTATCACAGAACACAGTGTCTGAAGGAAAAAAAATACAAGAACACAGTGTCTGACACAGAAAGTACTCAAAAAGCATTTGTTGACTATGGTAATGACTGTGTCCCCAAAAGCATAAGGCATCGCCCAAACAACAATTTCTGTTATATTATTTTTCACTCTAGAAAAGTCTTGTTGCATTTTCCTGTAGGGCCACATCCAAATTTGGAATAAACCACGTGAAATATTCCCATGAAATGGCAAATGCACAGTGACAGCGCCTCCCCATGCAATAGGCTGCTCATTGGTCCAGATTGGGGAAAATGGCGACTTGGGAATTCAAAGGCCTATGTTTAGTCTGTGCCCTTAGCTTACTTCTAGCGACCTTTGGCAGTCCCCAAATGTGACTGGGCTTCCATTCTCTTTGCATAATAGAGAAGTTGGACACAGGAATTTCTAGCCTGGAGAGCATAGATTTATGGATGAGTATGAAAGCAATCCTGTGAACTTCTGGAAATTAGGTGTAAAATGATATGTTTACATGAGTAAATGCATGTATGCATTTTTTTTTGAAAAAAAAAATTATCATGAAGTTTTTTTTAAAGAAAAATAACTTAAAAAGTAAAGGTGAATAAAATCCTGAATAGATAGCTTTGATATCCCTTTCTCCTATAAAATTTCTAGACTTCTAAGTAAACATCTAAAACTCCTTCAGCCACAATACTTTTTTCCTCTGATTGTCCATTTTGCCCCTGGTCATTCACTGCCTCATGATATCGATCATGATTTAAATATCTATGTGTGTCTTGGGTAAACGCCATCTACATTATTTGAGTGTGGAGCTAAGCCCTTCAGTTCTCCAAATGCCCATAGTAAATATTGAATGACAATTTTTGTAGATGTGTTTTATCCTAGAACACTGACTACTTTCCCTCAAATACTCTGTGTCTTCTGGGATCAGATCTATAAATTATTATTAACCCAAAAAGAGTTCAGGAGGCAGTAGAAGGACTGTTTGCTGAGGCTATCCACATAACATGCCAGTGGGTGAGACCGTAGCCTAGGAACTCTGGAGATAAGATTCCTGACACTCATCAGGAATGGGAGGCAGACATTTAGTGAAACGAGTGGCTTGGGTCTGTGGTAGCAATGCTATGAGCAAAGCCTGTTACCTCATAACATAAAGGAGCCAAGAGTAAGGGGTGAAGGAAGAGGAAAGTTTTGTTTAACATACCTGTATTAGCTTCCTATGGCTCCTTTAACAAATCGCCACAGATTCAGTGGCTTGAAACCACACAAATTTATTATAGTAGAGTTCTTGAGGTCAGAACTCTAAAATAGCTCTTCAGAGGTATATTCCTTCTGGAGGCTGCAGGGGAGAATTCTTTTCCTTGACCTTTCCAACTTCTAGAGGCCAGCTACATCCTTTGGCTGTTGGTCCCCTGCCTTTGTATTTAAAGCCAGCTGCTTAGCATCTTCAACTCTTTTTCTCTCTGTCCCTGTGCAGAGCCTCTGTCATCACATTGCCCCTGTCTGACTCTGAGTCCTTCTGTGTCCCTCTTATAAGGATTTATGATTACACTGGGCCTAGCTGAATAATCCAGAATGGTGTCTCCATCTCAAGATCTTTAACTTGATCACATATGCAAAGTCCCTTTTGCCACGTAGGGTGACATTCACAGTTAATGAGGATTAGGAAGCAGTCATGCATGGGAGCCATTCTTCAGCCTATACAATACCTTATGTTTGCTTGCTTGTATTTATTTCTTATGCCACAGTTTTGTAGGAAGAGTCATGTTCACAGATACTATGTGCAGAGAAGGAAAAGGCAGAGAAGGAATTCATATAGCTAAGTATGAACAGGTGGTAAGAAAAGGGAGAAGGAACTATGTGCTTGGAGCTGAAGGCAACCTAAAGTTCTTAACAAGTCGTCAACTGCGTCCTGGAGACATAAGGAATGAATAAGTCTCCCTCCCCAGCAATTTGTCACATACTCCACTTCTACACTATTTATGTAGAAGGCTGGAATATTGGGAAGATTCTTGAGTAATAATATCATATTATATTGCAATAATATTATTATAATACATGAGCTGTGCATTATAACTAAATGAAATGAGAATGTTCTGTAACATTCTCATACATTGATATTTTCCTGGCGGTAGAGATGTGTGCAGTGGAGAAGGGGAAAATGTGGGGAGTGGGTAAATGTGGGGTGAGTATATTCCAGATGGCCACAGATACACAAAGATTTCCTGTGTAATCTTGTCCTATTAGGGTAATTCCAGATCCAGCAAGCTTCTTCAGGGCTGAGACAATCCTAAGAACTCTGCTTAATTCAGACTGTTAGAAATGATTCAAGTCAGACCTTAGCAACCCAGAGAGCACCCTTTCATTTGGTACTTCAAGTTGTGAATTAATTAATTAATTAACCTATCTACTGTTACAAATGATGGATATACATTGATAAATAAAATATCAATACATTGATAAAATAAAATAAAAGAGTCAAGGGCATTCCAAGACACCCTGGATGTATGGCTGTCAGAGAAAGAGGTCCACACTCACAGACTGGGGAAAATCTGGACACAAAGTGGCCAAGGAAGTCCAGATCTTTTGAGACTTTTTGAGGATGTTAACACAATTTATAAATGTCATATTGCCTGATTGCGTTTGGCTTTCTTGCCACAGGATATGTTAGAAGAAAAATGAGCAAATGATTAGAAATGATTACTTAGTCCAGTTGGACCATGAGTGGAGAAAGGGCAGAGCCTGAGAAAGTTGGGGCCTACGCAAACAAGAGGAGTATGACAAATTTCTTTTCCAGAAGGGTACAATGGCACTTAAAAAACAGGAAACCCTACCACACGATCCCGATAACAGGTGAATGTAGTATTTTCTCTCCCAGCTCTTTTACGGTTAGCGAAATCACCTTGGTGATGATCAGTCAAATGGAAGTCACTGCATTATTCGAATTGGGTCAAGTTTTCTCTGTCCATCTCTGTTCTCTAGAACTATGTCAGCTCCTGGTGAAGGAAAGTAAGTTCTAGCTACTCTTCGACATCCTTAAACAGCAATTTACTGGGGATGTACTCTTGGGAAACCAAAGTGAATAAGAGTAGCTTCCTCCTCTAATTGGCTTCCTGGGATTTTGAAAGGCCTTATGTGTCAGCCAACTGTGGGTCCTGCTATGGACTGAATTGTGTCCCCCAAATTCATACATTGATGCCCTAACCCCCAAAGTGACTATATTAAGGTAATTAAGTTTAAAGGAAGTCATAATTGTTGGAGTCCTAATCCAATAGGATTGGTGGCTTTTTAAGAAGAGGAAGATTCTCTCTCTCTCTCTCTCTCTCTCTCTCTCTCACTCTCTCTCAATCTCTACACGCACCAAGGAAAGGCCATGTGAGCACACAGTGAGCAGGTGGCCATTCATAATCCAGGAAGAGAGGTCTCACCAGGAACACAATGGTCTGGAACCTTGATCCTGGACTTCCATTTTCCAGAACTGTGACAAATAAATATACGTAGGCCACCCAGTCTGTGGTATTTTGTTATGACAACCTCAGCAGACTCGGACAGGTCCTTTCATTGTCTCCTGGAAATGCTGTCACCACCCAAGAAGCAGGGAAAACATGCATAGAAATAAAGGCAGAAGTGAAAGAGGGAACAAGAGTGTGAGGAGAGTTGGGAAGTAGCTAGGATTATGGAAAAGACTAGTATGGATACAGACCTGGGGAGATCAGGGTGGATGTATTCACACTGTAGCTCAGCAAGCAGATGCATGGCCATGATGTTCAGTTTTCATGCACTTGGGACACACACTATACACATGAAATTTTTGTCTATGGCAAGATAGTATGGTGAATAGCGTGGAACTGCAGGGCCAGACTGCCCTCCCTGAGTTCTAATCTTGGGTTTTCCATGTCATCCTGAAGATAATATCTAGTTCCTTATCTGAAAAAGAGGAACTTGATGGTACTTAACTTATTGAATATATATTTGTGATGGGGAATGAGTAATTATATAAACCATTTAGAATATGTACAATTTCAGCGGTAACTATTACTTTGACAGGGTTGGCCATACACTGACCTAGTTTTCATTTCCACTGTGGAATTCCTTTTAAAAATTTGTTTTAAAATAAAGGCCCACTGTCAGTATTTCACTATTCATGGAAAAGGCATTAATGATTCCCTTCAAAAGAAAATCTGAAAAAAAAAAAAAAAATCCCAAATAGTGAATTGGCTTTGCCAATCCTGAGTTTTCATTTTTGGGTTCATTGGAATTTGTTTCCTGTGTTCCCAAGGGGGTCAGAGACAAAGAGTTTTAGAATTCACTGTTAGTCAATACTTTTAAAAAGATTTTTTAAACTCCCACCAAACACATATTTTCAACATTAGGTGAATAATTGGGTTCTTCATCTTCACCCAGAGTGCTATTATAAATTCCCCGAGTTAATTCTGTAATCCCTTGAAAGGTCACTTCATTTTATTTCATTTATGACTTTTATTTCATTTATTTCAAACTTTATTTCCTTTTCACATTTCCAGTATGTTCAACAAATGAAGACTTTACAGAAGGAAAGTACAAATTTCCGCACATTTTATAACAAGCAGATTAAGGATCGTTCATGTTCAGTATGGGAAGGATGTTTTCCCCCAACGGACATCTAAGCAGCCACAGAAATCTGAGGTATTGTATAAACACTAGAATGATGACTGGCAACCATCATTCACATTGCTCTTCTACGAGCCCCATACACGGATGCCAGCTGTTAGGACACTCTTGAAAATTCCTTTTGCACCATCTTTATCGTAGCTTTGGAAATGTGGTGGAGCACATGTGGCTATTGCCTTGGTGTACCTGGCTGCATGTTGGAATGTTTACCACCGACCCAGCATCTATGGCTCAGTTAATGTCCATAGCAATCACACCCAGACATTTTGCATGGTGACTGTCTCCCTCTACTAGATTGTAAACTCTCCGGGACAAAGATTTTTCTAGCAGGGATTATGGTCCAAGTCTAGGAAAGTGCCAGGCACATAGTTGGTACTCAAAAATGTGTGGTCAATGAAAGAATGACATCAGTAAAAACTGGCAGATTTAAAACAGAATACTAATGTCAAAATAATCCATCCAAAAGAGAATGTGAAGCTCTCAGAGTTTCAGAAGTCTTAAGGAAATGAGGCTTTTTTTTTTTTATTCCTTTTAATAAAAAATAATTCCCTGGGTTATTTCTAAATTTGCATTTGAGGCACATTTTCTAAAAGACCAGAATCTTCCAAGCAACTATTCCTAGAAAAGATTAATAGAAGTGAGAGAGACACAATTAAAGTCTTACTCAAAGTTTGAAAATCACCTTTTAGTATTTAAAGAGGCATTAATCATGATCATTAATCAATAGAAAGGAATGTTCACAGAATGCTTAGAATAAATGTTTGCTGAAGCAAGAAGTCAGAGGAGAAAAGGAAGGCATACATGCCCAGGGCTGAAGACAAAGTTTTTTTCTTTTTGGTTTAACAAATTAAAGCCGCTGGAAAAGAACAATTCACTAGAGGGAAATATTACTGTACAATCTATAAAATACTGCCAAGGTCAGCAGAACCTTAGCTGTTTTTTCTTTTTCTTTCTTTCTTTCTTTCTTTCTTTCTTTCTTTCTTTCTTCCTTTCTTTCTTTTTTTTTCTGTGCCAGTCGATGTTGAGAAACAAGTTTCTCACAAGCCTCATTTAGATATTAAGCCTAGAAGTTACTCAACACCAAGGATTAGGAAAGTACTTTTATTTCCTTTACTGCTTACTGACAAGAATGAGTTACATTTTTGGTAATTCTTTTTAAATCTTTTTTCTAAGGCTATCCTATTATGTCAATGCTCTTTCATTTGTTCATTCATGCCAGCCCCTCTGGTTTTCCCCTTGGTTGGTGCTTCTGAGAATTATTTCCAAGGAACTATACCCCAAAGATTGCTAAAGCCATTTTTTAAAAAGCCACAAGGATGCAGTTTTCATATGAAGTGACTCAGCTGTACAGAAAGCTGAGTTTTGAAGTCCTACATGGAATATCTTTGGATGTTTATGGAACTCATGTGTGAGAGTTTTAGCTAAAGACTTTGAACCAACTAGATTTATGGGGACCCAGGCCACTCTTGGTTCCATGCTATTCCATGCTTACATCTTTCAAGTCCCTGGAGAAGCTCATATTGTCTCCCTGTGTTATTTAGAGATGCTGCCTTCAACAAGGGCAGTTTTTCTTGTCCTTTTTTCCCCCCTTCCCTGTAACTGTTGTTAATAGCTAGGTCCTGGGTCATCTACCCAACTGACCTCTGAACAAAAACATGCAATCCAAGGTGGATGGCTGGGTTAGGGACTGAGGCTGGAAGTGAGGGATGGGTTGGGGGACAAAGGGCAAGAAAGCAAACAAAGCTCATAAGCAGAATTAAATGTGTGACCTGAGACTACCTCACACTGTCTCATTACTAAAGAGTTCAAGGCATTTCCATATCTTTTATCATTTAAAATTTTTTTCCATGTTTTTTAATCGTATGCAGTATCATAGCTCTTTTTCTATGATCGAACCACTTAGTCTGGTAATACTCCATTTTCTTCTTGTGATTTGAAATTGTTATGAAAAACCTCTTATCTACGCAGATTTAGCTTTTGCCCAAGAAACTTCCACCACCAGGAAGAATCAAAAACTTCCAAAGCTTACTAGTTTAGAAAACGTGAGGCTGGATGCTCTCATCATCTCCATTAAAGAACAAAACCAAACAGCTAAACCAGGAAGTAGATAATAAAGGACAAATCATATTTAGACAAAGACATGGTTACTTTTTTATTTGAAAGAAAAACAAAAGTATGTTTTAATAAATACTGCGGAAACATTGACCAAACAAACATACAAAGTGACTTCAACATTTAAAAAAATGCAACGCAAGTTCTGCTTTATAACAGTTATAACTTATTTTCTTTTTACAATATTTAAATACAGAAAGCACTTGCCAGCTATTTTGTAATACTGCCCAAAGCATAACGCTGCATCAATCAAAGCATATTATGTTGGTAAAACGTCTGTATTTCGTGGGAAATGACTGGAATGGTATTTTCTTGCAGAGACAAAACAAAGTGCTTGTAAGACAAAGGACTGAATGTTGTAATTACCTTAATCTCCTCTTCTGCTACAATTTAATGGGAGCACAGCTTCAACACTTCAAAAATGAAGCTTTATCACTGGAAAGAAAGCTCGTTTTCAACAAGCGCCAACAATAAACAGGTCAGATCTGGTTTCTCCTCTGAAAGAAGTTCTAAAAGGAACTGGTCAAAAAATATCTGTAAACTATTTTAAATGCTGATTATTTTACGTAACAACAGCAATCAAGTATTGAACACAGGCCTTGGCTGAATCTGGTTAAGTGAGGAATCTGGGTAAGCAATCGCTCTATGGAATTGCCCTAGTGTAGTGTCAGGACTGACATCACACTTTTCTTCTAAGGATTCTCTAAAGCTTCGGTAAGAAGGTCCTTCTCTTAGAGATGTTCTTTTAAAGAAAGTGAAATAAACCAAGAGATATCAGATGCTGTCAACTTTGGAGCTTCATCCCAAAATAATAGGCCTTTTGCTTTGTACTTTTGGTAACTTAATTCCAGACAGCTTTACTCACAAACTGTGCTTTCTGCTACTATTCCTTCATTATCTCTTCAGGTGAAAAGAGTACCTACATTTTAGATATTTTCCCCCCTTGGATCATTTTATGACGTCAAACCAAGACACCTCTCATTTGACTTTGCACTTTCATCAATGATGGCAAAAGAAATCACACACCCTCTTTTCTAAACAGCGCACAAAAATATTACATTGAGCAATTTACCACTTTTTAATGACAATCACAATGATGAACAGAACCATCAGACTGCATAAAAACGGACACCTTTTTTCTATTTGATCTATTTGATCTTTGTAGTGCTGGTCTGCATATCTTGCAAGACTCCAAAAGCCTTTCTTTAGAACCATCTCGCTCAGCTATCTTCAGGAAGGCAAGATTTCAAAGCCTTACAAACTTTTCCTCTGGATATCCCATGGGTCCTGATACAATTTCCATTTTAATGATGAGCTAGGAGGAAATTAGATCACATCCTCTAGAAAACTAAACGCTAAGGTCACAGTGCCAGTTCCCCAGTGAGGACGGTATATTAATATATACTTTTTGTAAAGGAGATTAAAACATTTAAAAATTAAATCAAAGTAGAGATCCATGAAGAGATTGTAACAAAGAAAACGAAAACGCAAGCACCATTCAGAACGTGATTCTTCTTCTTGGAGGTCCTCTCGTTCCTCTTTATCTACTTCTAGCCCATTTGAATCTCTCTTTTTTGGCATATTTTTCAAGTCACACTTCAACACTCTTCAACGTATTCACTGAACTGCCTGTTCTACATGCCGAACCTAAGGACAGGATTCCAAAAAGATGAGCATCTTTCCAAACACCTCCTAAGCCTCCAGAATACGTGACTTTGGCTGTGCGCTTCATTCAGACTTCACCTTTCTGTTTTGTTGTTTGTGTTTTTTACACTAGACTTCCTTGTCCTCATTAAAGAGACAGAGATTCACATCACAGTGCAACTCTTCGCTTTGTCTTTTCGTAAGTCCGTAGCAACTGCAGAGAGTTCTGGTCTGCTGGGCATGTGTGAGATCCGCTTTGTGGCCCTCTGTGATTTGTTCCGCTTAACGTTTTTATTTGTCTTGTTTACACATGCCAAGGTGGCAACGTGAAAAATGTCTCTGACACTATTTTCTGACTGTAAAGCTGAGCATTCAATGTAAGTGGCTGCTCCAATCTGTTTGGCCATATTTGCCCCCTGAGAAGCAAAAGAATGGATTGCAATCAGCAATAAGTCCTTGGGAAAGTTATAAAGTGTCTTCCTAATACTACAGAATAATAATGCATTGCAAAACATTTCAAATATGTGAGCTGTGTTTCCCAAGTGTTGCTGCAAAAAAACCCTCCAGTTTTTAAAATGCATTCTTTTGTAATAAATTATAACATATTATTTCATAAATATTTGCAGTCAAGACTCAGTCTTAAAATGTTCAGTTATCATCACTCAGTAGACAGTGCTTGACTTCCCAGAGGTGTGAAAGCCTGATTTTTCTTGAGTCTAAATGGTGCTCAAAACTAGTCAATAGGCTGCATAAAAAACAAGGGTAAGGGGTGGAATTTAGAATCAAATTTGAAATGTATGTGATTATGTCTCAGGGCCAAAATAAACTGAGGAAATGAATAACACTGTTATGAGACCTATAACTTTGGGAAACACAAAATACAGAATTTCTAAACATGGACTGGACAGACAACCAGGGAACACAATAATAAGCATGTGTGCATCAAAATGACTTCTTTAAGTAACTAGATTTTTATTAATTGCACGTGTAAGACAAACATGACTACGGTATTTAAAATGATGAATACTAAGGAAAATTCTAGCTATTTCAACATGAACTCTCTTTAGAATCTGGTTGTTAAGTTTTCAGAGAATGAAGTTCTGAAACAAATTCTTTCTAGATATTTGGGGGAGATGCCCACAGAAATGATGAATCTCTAAAAGACAGTTTTATGCAGTGTTCTACTTTACTGGCAATGTCCTTCTTAAGTATTTTATTGTTCTGCTGAGTGTAAAGTAAGATGACCTCTCTCACAGAGTATTACTGATTTGACCACATTTTCTCTTAGATCCATCTAACTTTAAACCCAGGAAGAGCTGCAGAGATATACAAAGGGTAGAATATGATCCACTGTTTATATACTCAGTAACCAAATATCATGTGATTACCCTACTGAATGACAGAGCATTTCTCATTTTAAAAGATGTTTTCCAAACTCATCTTATTGATGCACACACATATCCTTACCTAATCCTTATAAAGTAAACTACTAAACAAATATTGGAACGCTTTTTGAGAGGGTCCAGCATCAAGGTACCATCAAAATCTCAGCTGAACTCTGCCCCAGATCACTTTGCAGTCTTCACAGTCTGAGCTATCAGCTGTCATGAGGGGCTTAGATGCTCGCTGTAGGAGGCATGAGGACAAAGAACGCCAGCTCTTTCCTCCGTGTTTTCAGATGGTCCATCCGGGCACATGGGTCTCAGAATGCACCTTACTCAAGGGTTTTTAACCTGGAGCTGACTACTGGTGGAGCCTTTAGAAAAGCAGCTACTTTTTCCTTTATTTATAATGAGTGATGTTCCACTTTCGTCATCCTTTTTGAAATCCACATTTATACACTGACAACATACATACCTGATCATATGACACTGGTGTCTGTCTGTGATTTGAGAGCTCTACTAATGTACTAACATCTGTCCGAAGGTCAGATTTGCAGCCAACCAGCAGCATTTTGGTGTTGGGGCAAAACTCCTGGATTTCACCTTTCCACTGAGGGTGTGGGAAGAGAGAAGCAAGATGAAAAATTAGCATAGTGCCGGCATCTATATATCAGCAAACAATTCCTCCACTGGCGGACGTCGGAAATGGAGACTCAAAAAGAACATTTGAAAGAAAATGTCACTTCAGATGAAGAAGCAAACTTGCCTGTATCTTTCGAGTAGATTATTAAGTTTTACTACTTTTTAAAGTGGATTCATTAAGGAACACTTATGTATGTTATTATCTCTTCTCCCTCTCTGTGACTCACTACCTATCCCTAAGCAAGAAACTTGTTGGGTGGTGTCAGAAGGTAGCTCCAATAATTTCTTAATTATTGGGGTATCTCTGAAGGATAAAAGTGCCTTAGGAATAATTATATATTCTAACACATGACTGTATCCTCAGATATGTTGAGCTGGTACTTCCCAGCCTGGAAGGTTGAGAATAAGGCAGAGCCAACACAAGCACAGGTATGCATTCACAAATCCCACCAAGAAAGGCTGAACAGCCACCACGTGCCAACATTTCCAATGAGATTTCAGGGACTGGAGACAGTGTTAATAAACAGAATGGCCTGCCTTTAAGGAACTTCCATTCAAGTGACTGAATCAACACAGATCATGAAATTTACAAAGGCCCATCTCTAGGCTATCGGGAAGGCCTCTGGTCCTATAGCTGATATGCCCTTGAGTTAGTTTTAAATTGCACATGTTGTTTAATATTTCAATTTAGTCCAATTTGGCTAGCTGTTTTCGTGACCTGACAAGACTTATTAGAGCCTCCAGAAATGCCTAGGAGGGAATTCCAGTTGTCCTCTTAAAGAGTGAACAGCTGACTTTGTGTGGTTTCATTTCCTCAAGCTTCAGATGACCATCATGATGGGAGACAGGGATTCAGAGTGTTCCCAGGAGAGCTCTGGCTCCTGGGGATGGGGGAATGGAAAGCCAAGATCAGGAACCAGGCTGGCTCTCCCAGCCCACACACACAAGTACACATTAAGTGATCTACTAAGTACTGTGGTCATTACAAAGATGATTAAGACATAGCTGTGGGGGTGCCTGGGTGGCTCAGTCGGTTAAGCATCTGACTTCGGCTTAGGTCATGATCTCACGGTTCATGGGTTTGAGGCCTGAGTCGGGCTCTGTGCTGACAGCTCAGAGCCTGGAGCCTGCTTCAGATTCTGTGTCTCCCTCTCTCTCTGCTCCTCCTCCACGCACGCCCTGTCTCCCTCTCTCTCTCTCTCTTTCACACACAAACACAAATAAGTAAACATTAAAAAAAAAGAAAGAAAGAAAGACATAGCTGTGGAATCCACCCAAGAGCAGGGTTGACAAAGTCATGTATATAATACTAGATAAGAGGGACATGCTGCCAGAGTCATTTAAAAAACCACTAAAGGGACATCTCCAGATCTAGAGGTGTACTTTGGGCAGACAAAAAGGTACAAACATGCTTTCCACAAGAGCCTAATTTTTCTGCCAAATCCCTCCTTCTCTCCTCCCTTCCTTCCAGAGTTATTTAGAAGCATCTACCATTTGCTAGATGACACTGGAGTTCGAACTGCAAGATGAATTGAAAAAGAAAAAAAGATCTATCCTGCTTTATGTCACTCTAAACTCTTTGATATTCGAGGACTTAAAGACTCAATTAATCAAGACAAACCACTGCACGGGTTATCACGAGCCTTAAACTTCACACAAATGTAAAACACATTCATTAATATCTCTAAGGCCGAAGTCACTATTCATTAGGTCTTAGAAGACAAAAGCAAAATAAAATAAGAGCAAGGCTTTTGATCATAAATTATGCACAACCTGATACTACATCAAGTAAAAACTCCAGTAAATAAGCAATCTCTTTGATCTACAGACAAGCAGTAGACATGTCGTTATGTTGTTCTTCAGCAGTGTAATGACTTTGGTTTCCTTCTGCATGTCTAGCAATTGTTTACAAGCACTAAAGATAGGAAAAGTGTATTCCTGCCTGAATCTGACAAACATTAGCATTATTTGCGTTAGATAACACATTACTCAAAATTGAAAGGAGTAAAAAGAGCCTTTGATCTTTCAAGAAATTCTTATTTCGTTGAGCTAACTAACTGTGTTTGTCATGTTTGGTAAAGAGACCGAGGTGAGGGGGGGAATAAATCACCTTCAAATCCTCATTTCATAATGACATCCAAGATGAGCAGTCAAACATAATAGGGGAATGTAAACTAATAAAAACACACAAAATACAAACACATTACCTTGCTCTCAACCATGGCCTTTGTCGTAGCCTTAGTGCATGGAGAAGAGGCAGGTGATCTACAGAAGGCTCTGACTCTGAAACCTCACAGCACTCAGGCCAGGACTGAGAAAAACAGAGAGTGGCAAATACATGCTCATCCATGGACAAGCCTACGCCTTCTGTGACCAGCCAGGGGCTTAGTCCTAGGTTGGTGGCAGCCCAGAAACACTCCTCTCCCCCATTGGCCTCCCTAGGACTTATGATCCGTCCTACAACAGGCTCCCTTCCTCCTGACCTCCCCCTGGTTCCAGCCCGAGCTTGCTCAGGTCCCTTCTCCACCTACAGAACCTATGAACCTCCAGAAACCAAATGTGTTCTCTATAGCATGTTTACAACTACTGTTTTTATCATTCTCTGATATCTATCTGATCACTCTTCACCTTGTCTAATGTCTGAAAACACACCTCCACTCCTCCTTTAACAGTACTATTTCTAATAAATAACATCACAACCAAAGCACAGCCTCTTTATCAAAACAGCTATTATTACATTCATTTCAATATATGAACTGAGGTCAAATGTAAACCTGTAAACTAAGGCACAATCTATAGGAGAAATGAAGGATGGAAAAAGAAACACATGCTTGAGAGTAATCGAATATCAATATTTTTGGCTGCACCATTTTCACCCAAAGGGTAAAGACAGAAGCTCTTCAAAGGGCATGTACTTTCTTAAAATGAAAGAAAATTTTAAGCAGGTTCATGGTCAAAACTTTGACATATGTGTGTAGAAACGCTGCTGTAGTATGAGAGTGTTGTTTACAGCATTTTAATTACAAAATATGCAGCAAAGTATTAACTGGAGTGTTTGAGCTCCCCCAGCCAACCCCCATCTCTGTTTTACAGATGGGCCAGCACCGAACTGTGCCATTGTCTCCAGCACTTGCCTTTTTTAGCACACTGTCCAGAGTCTCTGGTCTACTGATGTCAAAGCAAATCAGCACGGCATCTGAATCTGGGTAAGAGAGAGGCCGAACGTTGTCATAGTAAGGAGAACCTGAGAAGAAACAAAGAAACACACATTTTCAGATAAAAATCCCATTTATTTGTCATCTACTAACTCTACCTTTTTGAGTTAAACCCCCTGAATATCACATGGCTCTATTCCCACCTTCTCAAATTCTTAGAGAAGAATGCAAACAAGCAACGGCCCAGTGGTAGTATATTCATTTCTACCAGAAGATAAGGAGGCCTCACTGGCATCTGTCTTAAATTCAAGGGGAGGAGCAAGGACTTTAAGCTGAAATCTGTATGGTTCAGGGTCCCCGAAGGCACCTGGGTGAAGCGTAGAGTAGAAGCATGAGGAGTCAGGTGGCCTGGGGTGCAAATCTACCTCCATCACTGAAGGAGGGGGGCAAGGCACATTTAGGGCTCTGTGTCTCTGATTCTTCATCCTAAAATGAAGATGACAACAATACCTACACCTGGGATTAAATGAACCCAGGCAATGACTGGGATTTAGTAAGGGACTGATAAGTCTCAACTATGGTTATGGTTGTATTGTTGCTATTACAAGCTGAGTGGTAGCAAGCACCGTAAATGGAGCTACTTCTTGGGAAAGAGACAAGACCTCAAGATCTCTCTGGTAATCGGATGGGATGAGTGGGGGAGGGAGGGAAGGGCCAGCTCCGAAAAGAGAACTGCAGTAAACACAGAGTCACCCTATCTCAGTTACACATTTGGATGAGCCACTGATTCGTGCGCTTGCTTACTTGAACTTATCCCCAAACCCTATGTGGACTCTCTTTCTGTTACAACCGAAGAATGTAATAAATGCCATATTGGCCATGTCACTTTTCTACACAGTTCCATCTCTGAGAGTGACACTGAGGCATGATGCAGGGGTCTCGGCCTGAGTTAAATCCAGGGCACCCAAATGATTCAAGTTGCCAGCCAATTAAATTAACCACAGAAATGTCTCATTGTTTAGAAGAATTTCTATTTCTTTTAGAATCCCAAAGGATGAGCAATTACATGAAGTCAATTATTGTACAATGGTGTGACTATAAAATTAAATACAGCTTGCCAATGTTATTTATTTTTTAAAATCATTTTCAGTGTACTACCATTTTACAAGCATAGCATGAAAAATCATTTTACATATATAGGTATTTGACTCCAGAGGAGAAGAAGAAAATCTAAGCTACCAAAGTTTTTTTGAAACCCAATTTCATTTTGACATCACTCTCCGTTTCTAGCAGAAAAACATGACATGTTGTCCCCTGATAAATCAAAACCTCGGTAGTCAAAGTCAGGAGGAGAGAAAGACTATAAAGAACCTTTTAAAATAATCTTTTACAATTCTATCAAAACAACATTCTTCAGGAGGCTGCTCTTGAGACCTAGAAGTTACTGTGGTTAGGGTGCATCTGGTATTCACTATGCAACCCCAGGAACTCTGTGGCCTTTTCAATAGCTGCTTTCAGGATGGACAGTGACAACTCCAGGATAGCTGTGTCTACAAGCAACGAAGTAGGGAACGTTCTAGGAACCAAGAAGAAATCTAAACCAGAATTTTTCACAAGCTGCAGTAGCTCCCTACACACATCTGGAATCAGGACTCTGGTGTTACAGAGACTGACAACTGAAAGGCATTTTTCAAAAGCTTAAAGGGTTTAGAGTTAAAAAATATCAAGTCCTTTTAAAGGCATACTGGATATTAAGGCATACTAGAATGGCACTGTCTCTGAAAATGAGTTGTGACTGCTTTTTCAGCCACTAGAAGAAATTTAAGGTCAAGAGAATAATTCACAAACAACTCACTAACTTAAACATTTTTGAGAGGCATCAGAAATGAGATGGCTTATCACTGTTTCTAGGTATAATGGTTATTTCTCTATTTGTTTTGTGAAGTTCAATCTCAACCTCTCTCATTTCTGTGTTCAAAGTTAGACTTTGACTCAGCTTCTTCTGTAAATAAAGTTAGGAAATCTTTTTCAAAGTGCACGGTCAGAAAATTCCAGATTACAGAGTGGTATACAAATACCAGACACGTACACAAAGACTTCCTCTGCTCTTCCAAGTTAGTAAGATATGACATGACCCCAAATTCATAGAGTACAGCTGTCTGACAATTCTGATGGCCAGGACCCTAACAGGGCCTCAGAGATCTTTCTTGGAAATCACTCACATTACAAAAGACAACTATCTCACTGTGGCTACTTTCCAGCCTCAATCAGGCCAACTGGAATTGGATGAAAGGCATATCCAGGTGACTTTAGAACATGACCTATGTCTGGATGAGAGTATTCTATGTAACAGAGAGTATACTGATCTCCCTGTACTAAGAGTTCTCTATGTTAACAATGGGAAGACCCAAAGACCATCTTTCCCAAATACAAACTTTAGGAAAGACAACCGGAGAATTACAAATGTGCTAAAATAGAGTAACATCGGGACTACCAGTAAATTCCAGAGGAATGATTTCAGCATTTAGGTCACCAGGTGACCGCAGAGAATACTCCTTCCTCTGGTTGTGTCCTGGGTTTGCCTCTCCCACCCATTTTTATGGACACAAGGAGGATCTGGCTTTGTCTTCAGCCCTCAGTCAAGGCTGGAGATTCTTGCTCACTACTTTCTTTCTTTCTTTTTTTTTTTTTTAATGTTTTTATTTATTTCTGAGACAGAGAGACAGAGCATGAGCAGGGTAAGGGCAGAGAGAGAGGGAGACACAGAATCCGAAGCAGGCTCCAGGCTCTGAGCTGTCAGCACAGAGCCTGCCATGGGGCTCGAACTCACGTCCTGTGAGATCATGACCTGAGCTGAAGTCGGACGCTCAACCGACTGAGCCACCCAGGAGCCCCAGTCTTGCTCACTACTTTCAAGTGAGCTGCCTTCTGTGCTCAGTGGGTATGCCCATATATCTGCAAAATATAGACAGTGGCCAGGCCTGAAAATGAAACAGTGTGCAACTGAAACCAAATTCTTATGGAGGTTTGTTTCTGCTTTTGTTTTTATTTGGTTTAGTATTTTGAATGAAAATACATTTGTGTGTAAAGGTTTTCATGGGAAGTAAAGCTCCTTGCTGGAAGAAATAGAAGGGTGATTTTAAAGAGCTTTAACAAGACCCAATTAGGAACAACACTTTGATCCTGTCTTACTACTTTTGCTAATGAACGGTACTTTTAGGTCAACAAGTGTCCAAAGGTGGTAATAAAACTGATCCTCACATTTAGTACTTATAGGTGTAATTTGTCCAACCACGAACTACAAGAGTGATTTGGCATTAAAAATAGAAAGTCCATTTCTTCATTAAATTTTTGCTAGGGTAAGGTTAGAACTTTTTTTGGATAGAAAAATCTGTCTCTATTGTTTTGTAGTAAAGAAAAAAAAAAGACAAAAGACAATACAGGATTATAAGAGAATTGTTCTACTGGGAAAAATCTAGCAATTCATCAGCGAAGCAGGACCTTCAGTTAAAAAAAAAAAAATCCTGTGTGATTTGACAGTGTTCACTCTGTGTTTAAGCACTTTGAATTCTTCCCTATCTATAAAGCCCATGCTACTACACAAAGGAAGTGAGAAAAGCAAAGCTGGAGAGTCAGGGTGTAATCACTGGCATCCGGGGATAACTCTCCAGCCAAAGAGAAATGAAGAGGAATTCCAGGAATGCCCCTGTGAAGTGACAAGCAACATGGAAAGGCAGAAGTGACACCAAAGTGAGGAGCAGAAAGCAAGCCGATGAAATGGACAGTATCTGCCTCGTACTCCTATATCCCTCCAGAAAAGTCTTAAAACATTCTGCTAGCCAAACGGCAAAAACAAAAAAACAAAAACAAAAAAAACAAAAAAAAACAAAAACAAAAAAAAAAGCAAAAACCAACAAAGAACAAAACAAAACAAACGAAACAAACAAACAAACAAAAAAAGTCTATAGATTTAAAAGATGCACGTGAAAAGCTTCCAGGGTAAGTGTAGAACTGAACATGGCACACAGAAGAGCGCCAATCATTACGTAGTCAAGTACTGAACTAGAACCACCATACATGGTAGGTACTGAGGTACATATGGTAGGTGCTCCAGTATCCAGGAATGTTCCCAGGCCTAATTCAGTTAGTCTAAGCTTTGCTTGTCAAATACAACTCGTCCTCAGCATGTGAAATGGTCTCCATGCATATGGGAATTTCCACACGCTGCATGTCTCTTACACTATCTGAAACTCTTAAGCACACAGCACCATTCCAAAGTCCTTTCTAATCACCTATCAGAAAACCAAAAGGAAAACTCCAGGAAACTCTATATTGTAAAGAAACAACCATGGCCCATGTGTAAAATGTGCCCACTCCCCCCACACCCCCCCGCCCCATATAGTCAGAGGGCTCTGCTCTGGGTAAACTGGAATAAGTGCACGTTTGGGGTTCTCTTGAGTTCAAGTTTGGCAAACATCAGCAAAGTTCCAAAAACGTTTTTGAAACTTCAGGTCTAACCATCTTTGTCTTCAGGATCATTAATTCTGGGTGACAGCAATACTTCCAGCCCAAGAATAGTCACCAAATGCCTCACCCAGAAACTAATTCTGCAGACACATACCTGCTTGCTTAAGTCATCCTTGCACAAAGATAGAACACACCATATATGCACATACTTAAATGTATATGTAAGAAGATTCATGCCCAAAAGGGAGGCTTTATGGAACCTTTTGCAAAACCAGTTCAAACGCTGAGGCTTTACAGGAGCTTGAGAACTGCAAACCCTTCTAGTTGAATATTTCATAATTGAAATACTCTTTTCCTTGAACCTGAAATTGAAAAGCTTCCCCTTCCCCAAAAAGAAATCCCTACCAAGAACAGTAAAATTTGGAATGTTGTATAATTTTGGCAGAGAAAACATATTAACTTTTGGTAGTTTTAGTGACTAGCAAGAGAACATCTGTACCAGAAAGCAGCTACCATGCGAGCCTCTATGATCTGCCCAATTATTACCAGATTCCATTTCCTCATGCTGTCTCTACTCAGAGTGAAAGCTTCAAGTCAGCAATAATCTCAAGAATGTGAATCAAGTCTGGGCAGAACTTTCGTGTCTGGCTCAGTACAAGACTCTGTTGAATTCATTTTCCCAAGGAGTCTGAAGGATAAGTGCCATGCCTGTAAAAATGCAGCAAACATTCCCAGAGAGGCTATTTCCTTTATTTCTTTATAGGTTCAGATTAACAGGAATTATGAACAGATTTTATGAAAATGTGAGGGCATTTCTGTGTTGCTACAAAAATACAATCTATGTTCTCAATTTCTGGGGACAATGCAGTTACATAGTTAGAGAAGAGGTCAAAGAAGTAGAAATGATTGCTATTTTTGAGCTTTACATAAAGCTTTAGCTTAAACTTTAAACTCCTAATCTTATTGAGATACTTAAAAAATAGAAGAATAAAAATACTTTATGTAAAGTAGAACCATGGGAGGTCACAGAACTTGAGGGATAAGGGTAGACAGGAATTTTAAAAATTACATTATCATTCTGTAACAGATTGAAGATTTTGTGTTTTATATTATACCTAAGTGTGTGATTCCTTGGAGGAGAGGCCCATGAGCAAGTCCACCTTGCCACATGCTATGTCATCAGGCTCATTTTTCAAAACCAATGTATACAACACCTGCTAAAACTTCTGAGGCAGCTTACCCTCCATCCATGTCAATGAAGTTTCTGTTTTGTCATGGGCATCTCTGAGTAAAGTTGCCAATATGTAGTAACTGAGAAGATGTCTAAAGGGCATCAGGGGCACCTGGGGCACCTGGGGGGCTCAGTCTGTTAAGTGTCAGACTCTTAATTTAGGCTTGGGTCATGATCTCACAGTTAGTGAGATCAAGCCCCATGTTGGTTTCTGTGCTGACAGCGCAGAGCCTGCTTGGGATTCTCTCTTTTCCTCTCTATCTCTGCCCCTCCCCTGCTCATGCCTGTGCATGCATGCTCTCTCTTTCAATGAATAAACATTTTTAAAAAACAAATAGAAATATAAAGGGCATCAGAAAATGGCTAAGGTACTACCAGTTCAGCAGGCATAGCCACCAGCTCTCCAATGAGCTAATTGGAGAAACTACTGGTCCTTGGTGTCATATCTACATGCAGGAACTGGATTAATGAGGAAATATCTGGCTATTTCAGGTGGCATCAGAATAACTAAACTGGATATCTCACCGAAATGTGCAACTTAGCAAGAAACAAGAATGGGGGGGGGGGGGGGGACACACCAGACTAAATGAGATTTAAAAATAGGTCTAGAGATAGATAAGGACTTAGAAAGAGAATTTATACCTTTTTTTTTTAAATACATGGTGGACAAATCTCCAAATGTAGTTTTATATATTGCTTATTGGAAATCACCGTACAAATTCAGAGCTCTCTGTTTTGCCTTAATCCACATCTCTTACAGAGTTTCAGTGTGAAAACTGCATTGAGCCTGGTTTTGAAACACTAAGCTAGTAGGGATCATTACCACCTTATGATCTAACTGGTTTTCTGCAATTTGTCCCTTGATATTCACATCACAAGTCCTCGTGCTTCTTTGGCTTCTTTGTAAATTCTCTCTCTCCCTTTCTCTCACAAGGTCAAGTTAAGTGAGAATTCTTCAACTTTCAGAATCTTGTTTTCACTGATAGCCCTTAAGTGTAGGCATGCTTCCAAGTG
Source organism: Leopardus geoffroyi (assembly GCF_018350155.1). Taxonomy (NCBI): domain Eukaryota; kingdom Metazoa; phylum Chordata; class Mammalia; order Carnivora; family Felidae; genus Leopardus; species Leopardus geoffroyi. The sequence continues at coordinate 141,372,566 of NC_059328.1, forward strand.
GGAGGGATGTTAAAGACTTCTTAAGAATTGAGTCAACTTCTAGAGATAAGGATGGAATTGTGGTGGGCTTCAGTGAGAATGAGTGAGAATGAGTCAGGGGGCTTGGGCTGGCCCCATGGCCCTCAATTACTCTTTGGATCTTTTTGCTGGGAGGTGAATTTAGCTTTCAAACCTTTAGATTCACCCTCCTATAAACAAGGACTGCAGTACCAAGGAGGAGGCCATTACTACCTTGCGGGCAGGAACTGCTTTGCAATATACCCTCCCTTGCTCCCACAGCCTCTACCAGAATTCCTGCACACAGAATACCCTAAAAAGCATTTACTGGTTTTATAATCATTTCTGTAAGTCTTGCCTTGCTATGTTAATTTACATGTCAAATCACAAGAAAAGGGACCAGTGAACTATTTATTTTGAAGCTGCTTTTCTGAACTAAATACATACTAATCCCCAACATTGCTGCAACACTTCTTTCTCTGTAAAGCAATATTTCAGTACAGTGCTTGTCACAAAGACCATTTTTCAAATGTAATGTATAAGGTACAAATACAGTATGCATTGACTTGTGTTTGTAGAGGAGTATGTCCTCAAAGTCAGGCCAGGAGTAATTAAGATTTCTCTTTCTTCCTTTGTCCTATAAGTCTAAAAATTAAAGAAAACTATTATTTTCTGTTACTCTGCTAAAAACTAATACAGGAAGTGCTAACTTTAGCACTCATGGACTAAAAGCAGCTTGCATCATGACAAGATTCAAAACAGTGTTCATGAGGCAATGGCACAGTTATTGTAGAGGAATTTTAGCAGCTGAATTGAGTAGTTTATAAGTAATAACATGCCTTAAATAAAGTGGACATTAACGTGCATTGGTTAAAAGCTGGCATGAACGATTATTACTCCCTAAATTGCGTGTGCTGAAATTACACTGCAATCAAATCACTTAGGAAAAGATATGGTGATCCTCAAATGGCTGAGTTTCCATTATTAGGAGGCATTTGGCTTCATGCTACAAACTGCCTCCGTGTTTGGCAAATGTGGCACATTCTGATATTAGAACATTCATATTCAAGATATTAGAACTACTTTGGTCTCACTTACCACTTCAAAATGTTGAAACCATTACCCAGTGTTTTGCAGAAACTCAATGAGTGAATTTGAGAATCATTCAGAGCATTTCTGCAACTATTAACACAAATACTCATCTTATCAATGAAAAGGGAATTTTTCTCATTAAAATCAATTAAGGATGGACCGGCATCCAAAGACTACCTTTAAAAATCCCCCCTTTTAGAGAATTTATGGTGGCATTATTTAAAAGGTTTTGTTTCCTGGCCGGGGGCGGGGGGGAGGTGCTGGAATAACTTCAAGCAGCTGGCAAATTGCCATTTGTGGTTGCTCTAATTGGGGTGTACACTGAGGGTGGGAGGGGGGAAGTGTTTCCTACCTGAGGAGGATCCAAAGGATGTATCAGCACTAGTGATGCCTGACAAGGGAAATACACTGCAACCAGGTGGAACAGTGGACTTGAGTTCAAGAACCTGACAAAATTAGCTCAACATAGGTTGAATATTAGCTACACTAGGCAGGGAGAGCTTCCTTTTCCCCACTCCCTGCCCTACCAGGGTTCTATGACTCTTAGGAGCAGGACTGTATAATAATACTGCATCTCTAAGGCTTAACAGAAAGCCTATTCATGGTAGGTAAGGAAAGGAAGAAAGAAGGAAGGGATGGAGGGAGGGAGAGGGACAGAAAGAGACAGAGAGAGAGGTGGTGAGTGAATGGAAAGAACTGTCAAGTTACTGTGCCTCAAAAAGTGGGAAAGAATTCTCTTCTCTTGGTGCAAAGAGGTCCCTCATATTCTAATTCCATTTGATGTTCTTTCCTCTACCCAAATTGGCACTTTTGCCTATGCATAATTCCATGACTGCTGGGCGGGGGAAGGAGACCCCTTATGAGAAGCTGTCCAAGTACAGAAGTCAGCAAAGAGAACTGCTTTCTACGTAACAGAAGTTAGGTAAACCTCATTTTTCCTATTAATCTTTAACTTTCACAAAGTTCCAGAAGGGGGGAAAAATCTGGCATTTAGGACTTTAGAGTCTTGGGCTTGAATGTTCTCTCCAGAGTTAAACTGATTGATAGCAGTTGGAAAAAAATAAATGTATCAGAATGCATCAGGCATATGCAATTATTTTCACAACCTGAACTAAACAAATGTCCTAGTGGGCAAAGAAAATGTCAAATATTTGTCAAAAAATAATCCTGTTTGGAAATTTGTCACAAAAACCTTGAGATGAAGTAGAAAAATGTTCAGAATTTGATATGATGAGCTGCTGATGAAGTGGCTCTTGTTAGATGCCTTTCGCTCATGAATGATAAACCATTTTAGGTGAAAATAATCTATTTCGTAGAATTTAACCAGTACTTGGTGGCTATGCTTAGTTAACATTTCACTTCACAAACAACATAATAGGATTCTAAATAATACCCTTGTCCCTTTTTTTTCCATTTGTATAAATCTAAATTTCAACTAAGATTTCATTACTGGCTAATTCTGCAGTGTGATGTTTTCTTAATCACGGTTTTTTCAAACCTTTAAGTTTGAGTTAAACATGCATAGTTTTTGTTACGTTAAATAAAAATAAAAGTGATTATTTTATTACAGCTTCATTTCAGGTGATTATCTTTAATCTGATGAAAGGCAGTGTTTATAAAGTTGCCATTCTTTGCACACAGGTAATTCAGTGGTAATGAACGTCAGGGAATCTTATCTCCTTGGAAACTATGCATACAATTATTCATTTGTTCATTTAACAGATTTTCCTGGGTGACTACTGTGTGCAAGGCGTGCTACATGTGTAGCATCATCATAGGGTGTACAAACTATTGAGTTTGGATTAAATATTTGAGGATATCTGAAGTGTTATTTATCTGCACATGTGAAGCCTCAATGATAAACTGACCACATTTTGTTTGTTTTCTAGCATTTGAAAAAACAACGTGCCTTTTCTTCCCTAAAAAAAAAAAAAGAAAAAAGTCACTTTAGCTCTTTGGTCGCCTAATCTAAAATCTCCATTGGTGGTCTTGTGACTCATGGAGCATGACACAGGGGAGGCATAACCCGCATTCCTGTAGGCCCAGCCATGCCTCCTCCCTCCTTCCTAACTCCACTAGGAAGCAGTGGCTCTGTTCAGAACCTGGCTTGCTTTGTAGGTGGTGAAAACCCCAGCAACGGGTGCCAGATCCATTGAGACTAAGAGCTGAAGGCAACCAACGTCCTGGGAAACAAAAAGACTTGCCTGTCTGGCATACTAAGGCCAAGAAGTATACAGCTGGGAGAGACCCTGCACATTGTCTAGCTCTGTATCTTTTCAGATGATGAAATGAGGCTCAGGGAGGTAGAGATTTGCACACAGAAAGCCCTGGTAACCAGTAGCTAAGATCTAAACACAGGTTTTTATCAAAGACGAGATCAGATTTACAGACCCCAAGACTAAATAATTCTTATCATGCATTAGGTCCAAAGAGATTGGGGGAGGAGGGTAAGTACCGATGCTAATTACCGGTACCATACCAGCGGTACTGCACTCTAGGTATAACAAATATCATGATATGTCTGGGAATCCGAGCCCATTAAATACTAGGCTATGTAACAATTCTGATAATAGGAGCTATTGAAATAAGAAAACACTGCAATTCTATCAACACCTTCCCCATAGTTGTGAGACCGTGTGCACACCCCGATACAGTACAGGGTGAGGTTCTGGTTCTGCTCTCCTTGGCCAAGCTTGAGGAAGAGCCTGCCTCTCCAGGGGGTAACAGAATCAGTGCTTCTCACTGCAACACTAGGAGCATCTGGCACCGGCCGGCCGTGAGAGGCGCTCGTGCGAGACTTCTCCTTTGCCTTTGTGCACGGACTGCCTCTGGCGACCCTGTCAGTCCGGTATCTTCCTCGTGTTCTTTAATCCCCTGAGTCCCTCGGGGCCTCCAGAGGTTAAAACCGAGGGCTGCGTGAAGCTCGCACAGTCCAGAAGCACCTCCACGAGGCCACTCCCAGCTGGGCTCAGGTCCACCTCTGGGGCCTCCCTGCCTGACGGCAACGCTTGCGTGTTGGCACTTGTGCGCTCCTCCAAGCTAGTTTCACCCGGGATTTGGCTCGGTTTGCCCGCAGCAGCCCAACTCCCCGCTAAGCTCCCAGAACTAAGCGCGCGGGGACCTTCAACGGCCTTCCCGGTGGCTCCTCCTCCTCCAGAGATGTCACCCTTCTGGGAAACCGTACTCCTCCTTCTCACCCCCGCCCAGCACTGCTGGGGGTGGGCGGGAACCGGTGCCAGCCGGTGATTCCAGGTCGAGCCTCCCGCCCTCACCAAGCTTGACCCAGCCCAAACCCCTAACAGCCACGCGCTGGGAGCCTCCCCACCGCGGGGTACCGGGCCCTCTCTACCACCGCGCGCCAGGTAGGTGGGTGGGCGCGTAGGAGGCGATAACGCGCCCTTGAACCCCAGGCCCTTGAAAATAATTTACCACGACGCCAATAATTCAACTAGACAGGAAGGTCAAAGGCGAATTGTGCTGCCCGCGGCCTTATAGGCTGGCAGAGGGTGATGCAACGGGGGTCAGGAGGGAAGGGCGAGGGCCGGGGGTGAGGGGTGCGTGCGGCGGCGTGATCACTGGGGGCTAGCGGAGGTGTCGGACCTACAGATTCGCGCCGAGGCTACGCGGGTGGCCGGCAGCGGGAGACAAGGGCGGGCGACCGCTCGGCCCGGTGCTGCCCGCGCCACCAGCGCATTCCTGGCAGTAGGCGTCACGAGCGCCGCGGTTGCTTGCGCTCACGTTACAATCCCTCCAAGCGCTGAATACACACGTAACTGCGTCGCTTCAGGGATTTTCTCCCACCTCCCACTACTACCGCTGCGCTCCCAGCCTCTCCGACAACCATCAGGTTAGATCCCTGAGGGGCGCCCGTCGCGAGCCAGGTAGTTCTGAGGCGCCGCACGCATCTCCCCAGTACCGGGCCACCTTGGCCGCCCACAGGCGACTCTGGCATAACACCCCCACCCCCACCCTGGGCCCAGCCGCTCCCCGGCCACCTGGCTACAAGCAGTTCCCACGGCGGGGTCACCCAGCGGGCACACAGCGCCCTTCTCTCCCCCCTGCCATTCCTCCCTACCCATTGTCACCCCCCACCCCCACCCAGAAGGGACAAAATTTTCACCGAGCAGGGACTGCGGGAATCCCACGGAAGAGGCAAAGTTAACCCAGGGGCGCCGAGTGCGCTGGTGGTGCGCGGTTGTGTGCTTGGGAGTGAGCCACGCGCGGGGTCGCGAGACCCGCCGCGCGCCCTGGAGCTGCTGGAAACCCGCCCCGAGGGCCACGCGGTCCGATGACTCTCTTACCCGAAGTGTCCCACAGGCTCAATTCTATTCTTTGTGTGTCGATTTCAAAACTGGCCGTGTAATTCTCAAACACTGTAGGGACGTAATTCTGGACAAACAAAATGGACAGAGGAAGGGAAGAGGGCAAAGAGATTATCTAAAATGTACGACACCCGCAGAACACCCTCCGAAAATCGCTTCCTCACTCCCCAATTAAAAAAAAAACAAAACAAAAAAAACAAAACATATATAATGTCGCACACACCAGATCACACACTAACCACGCAGACCCCTTCCGAAACCCCTGACTCACCACCCGCACCACCCTGCTCTCCAAGACCTGAGGATCCAAACCTCCCAACCCAGGGTTCCGCACACATGACTGAACAAGTTTCAGAAGCTAATAGAATGTGAAGATGCGTCCCCTACACGCTTCCAGCTCACTTTCCCTTTCCGGGCAGTCGAGCCAGGGGGAAAGTTGTAAGAAAGACTGCTTAAAAAAAGAAAATCGGGTGACGGAGGAAAAGCAAGGAGAAGCCCAACTCAAGACAGGGGGATTCCCGAGGGCCGACCCCCTCCTCCAAGCCTCCGCCGGCCACACTCACCTCAGGGAAGCAGTCTTTGGCGAAGACATGCAGCAGCGCAGTTTTCCCACACTGACTGTCTCCCACCACTACTATCTTGCATTTCACGTTCTGATTAGGATCCATGATAGATTTACTAGATAATTTCTGGCTGGCTCTTCTCTCCTTCATTGATCTTGCCTTATTTTCTCTTGGAACAGGAATTGTCTCTTAAGAGGAAAAAATATATATATTTCTCTCTATATAAAAAACATATAAAAATAAAACGCAAAGCTGCTGGGAACTCCTGAAGCGCAGCGCAGACGAGGGGCTAGAGGAGCAGGCTCGTTACTCCCCTCCAACAAGTTTTATGCCTGACTCCACACCGCGCTTCCCAAGTCCAATTCCGATCCGACTGCTTTGTTTCACGCTCTCTGCGCGGCTTTATACGCCCGGCCTTCCAATCCTGTTTCTCAATGAGAGAAGGAAACTGATCCGCCTCCTCCCCTTTTATGGAGCCTGGGAGCAAGCGCCGTCTGGTTACAGGCGGAAAATGTAAACAGTGCGCCCTCTAGGGTGACCGTGCGGGATCTATTTCCCTACTAAGTCTAGGGCAACTTGGAGATCCCAGCGTTGCTTAGCCGGTGGATAGGACGGTACAAGTCCAGAAGGAGGTGGGAAATGGGGATCGGTGCATACTGATTTTTAGTAGGATTTCTTTAAAACGTTTTAGTAGGGGCTGCTTTCCATAAGCCTCATGAACATTGATGAAAGCAAAAACATTTCTCACCCAAGTTAAAACATAGTTTGAAAACATAAGAGGCAAATCTTGGGTTGGGAAGGGTTAAGTGGTTTTTTTTTTTTTTTTTTTTTTTTTAAAGAAAGAAATGGTTTGTATCACGTATATAGGCCATGGAACAATAGCTAAGCCAGGCTATTTCAGAAGCGGGAACTGGCTTGTCTGGGTCACAGCAACACACTGGTTTCTGAAAGCTGTCAGTTTCAGTCACTCAGGAGAAGGCAGAAAGGTCTGGGGGTGTGGGTAGAAGAGGTGGAGACAGAGAAAAGAAGATTCTTATAACTCAGTGTAAAAACCATTAGAGACTCAGCCCTAATGCACTAGGGACCCAAGCACACAAGGCAGCCCTTGCCCCTCTTGCAGTGAGGAGACTTGGTAGGAGGGGATCTGATCCTGACTTTATTTCCTCCATCTGTAGCCTCCCCCCTCCCTAGAATCAAAGTAACTTCAGCTGTACCCAGAAAACACAAATATTCTTACTTGGAAAATGCAGGTACAACTTTCAGCTCCCTCCCCACCTCTTCTTCACATCCATCGTCTCCCCACCCACCCCAAAAGTCTGAAAGAGGAGTAAAAATGGCCTTGCATTTGTTCTTTTTTCCCTATAAGAGGTCCTTCTTTTCTCATCTTCATCTTCTGTGCTTCAAATGGAAAGATTTCAAATATTAAATTTTAGTAAGGACAGGGACACCTGGGTGGCTCAGTCGGTTAAGCGCTCTGACTCTTAATTTCCACTCAGGTCATGATCTCATGAGGTTGAGTCCCACATTGGGCTCAGGGCTGGGGGTGGAGCCTGCTTAAGATTCTCTCTCTCCCGCTCTCTCTTCCCCTTGCCCACGTTCTCTCTCCCCTCGCCCCCCACACAAAAAATTGTAGTAAGGACGTTGGCCAAAAATCTCATAAGTACCCCTATGTAGACTTCTAGGCTTATAAAGGAGAAGGTGAGGTGAAAACCCACAGTGTTCAGTATGGGGAATGAAAAGGCACACAGAAAGGGGGTTAGAAGCACGGATATAAGTATTGGATGCTAAGACCATGAAGCCTCATGGGTCCAAGGATGGTCTTGTCTTCCTTTCAGAGCTGAGAAAATGGTGCCCTAACCCAAAGGAAGACTGTGGCTCAGACCCAGCGTGTGTGTCTGTGTTTACATACATGCTGGACTAAACCACAGAGAAAGGGATAGCTGACCCTAATCAGGTTCCCAAAGCAGCATTGGCCAAAGTTTCCTCTGCAGAACTTTAATGCTCCTCACAAAAAGTGTCCTGTGTCCCAATGAGTAGTGGAGACACTGTGCCCATATCAATCCTTGAAGATGCGCCAAGCACTTTGACATGTTACAGACTCTAAAACGTTCTAGGGAAAAGTAGCCTACTTAACATAGTTTAACCCAGCTTTTCCCAAATCTACTTCAGTACGGGAGACTTTTATCAAATTATTTGCTAGTTCATTTCAAAAGCAATGGGCACTGTGGTTGGGGGCAGGAGGACACAAAGAAGTATATCTGGGTGACCTTATTCAACCTCTCTAAGCCTCAATTTCATTGTCTGTAAAATAGGCATCTTAATAGTAATGATGAGGAAATGCAAGCGAATTTTGCAGAATAGTTTCTGGCACAGTAAAGAATCTCCAATCTATTTTATATTTTGCATGTAACTCTTATTTACACGTCTTAGAATTATTGAACATATCTTGGGAAATACTGGCCTCATTAGTGGACTCACTAATTGGAACTGGGAGAATAGATCCACCCCCACCTTTTTTTTTCCCTCAGATTTTTAACTTAAGAAGTTGCCCTTTTCTAGAGCTATGATTTGATCTTCCACATTACTGAATTGATGTAGTCTATGTGGTTAAACCACTCTAACTAGCAATAATTATGAAGTATTAGTTTTTGGCTGACAATGAATAGGATAGCTATGTAATTTGTCATATAAGCTGGGCACTTTTGAGAGCAAAAGACAGTACTACTAATGATTATGTCAGAACAGAGACTGTAAACAGGGTCTATCCCAGGCAAAATGAGAGGCATAATCACTTTACCAGTGAATAATCTAAAATCATAGTGGATAACTATTTTTGGAAATCAGGTGACCTGAATCTCCAGGAATCTGCCAGTTTCGGAGTGAAATTTAATGGCTGTGTAATAGAGTAGAAAACCAACTGCCTGAAGTTACCAGTCTCTGAATCTCAATAGAGCAAGAACTCTTTGCTTTACTTCTTGGGATATCTAGTGCTGAGTGTGTAATAGATACTCAATATTAAAAAAAATTCATTTAGTATTTAGTTCAACAAATATTTATTAAGCACCTGCTATATTCCTATAAGCACCTGCTATATTCCTGCACATTTCTAGGAGCTGTAAATAACAGTAAACAAGTCAGGCCTGTTTGCTGCTCTTACAGAGTACACATTCCAAACCAGAGACAGACAATAAATAAGGAAGCAAGTACATAAATAAGAATGCATCTTTGAAGAAAAAACAGGATGGCATGTTAAACTATAGTAGATAGGGATTAGACCCAGTGGCCTGGCAATGCCTCTCTAAGGAGGTTGAGTCTTTGATGATGAGAGCAAATCAGCGTTTCCAGTAGAAACGGTCTACTGGAAGGCAAGGGAACAGAGAGTGAACAGGTCACACACAGGCAGAGTTGGGCAGGTATGAGGAACAGAAGGAGGGCCAGAAGGATTGGGGTCCCTGAAGGAGGGAGAAAATAGGTAGCAGAGCAGAAGAGAGCAGGCAAGAACTAAACAAACAATTGGGCCTTGGAGTCTGGGTGGCTCAGTCGGTTGAGCGACCAACTTCGGTTCAGGTCATGATCTCACAGCTCAGTTCATGAGCTGTGGTGACAGCTCAGAGCCTGGAGCCTGCTTTGGATACTGTGTCTCCATCTCTTTCTGCTCTTCCCTACCTTGCACACACTCTAAAAAAATAAACATTAAAAAATTAAAAAAAAAAAGAATGGAGATGTAATGATAGAAGTTGGATTTTATTCTAAAGGTATTATGTAGTCAGATATAGGAGGGCTTGAAGCATGGTAATGACATGATTATTTGAAAGAATGAATGAATGAATGAATGACTCCAGGTTTAGGTCTGCACCTGGCACTTCACTGTGAAACTCCGATGTAACTTCTCATCTTCAATAAGTTTTTCAGCTCTAAACAATACCTAGAAAAGACTAAAATTTTAGACTGCAATGAAAGTTTTTTCTTTTTTTAAAAAAATTTTTTTAAATGTTTATTTTTGACACAGAGAGAGAGAGAGAGAGAGAGAGAGAGAGAGCATGAGTGGGGGAGGGGCAGAGAGAGAGGGAGACATAGAATTCGAAGCAGGCTCCAGGCTCCAAGCTGTCAGCACAGAGCCCGATGTGGGGCTGGAACCCACGAACTGCGAGATCATGCCCTGAGCCGAAGTCGGACGCTCAACCGACTGAGCCACGCAGGCGCCCCTGAAAATCTTTTTCTTAAGAAAAACAATCATTTGGAAGATGTGAAACCCCATCTAGGGATCATACATTACTTAATGTCCTGCTTTTTCTTATTCTTCCTGTTTGTCTTCCTATTACTTTCTACTTTCTCTACTTAACCCCCTAAGCTCAAGAGAAGAGAAAAAATTGCAAACACCTCAATATACATTGGTTAATAAACCATTTGTATTCAACATTCAATTACCCTAAGAGGTCTGAGCTAAAGAATTCTTTGCTTTGTGGTTAACCCTTTATTTACTAGGGGGAAGCCACTCCTCCCACAGAAACTACATTTTATCTGACACAAACAGGGTTGGTTCCAGGCCTGGAGAGGAGGTTAACTGACAGAGAACAGCCATCTAGGGTTGGCATCAAATGATAAGCAATAACTCCGTGTTCTTGATGTGAGCACTGGACAACAAGTGAGGAAATTTGGGTTTTGGTCCAGGTTATGCTAATGCACTGTCTGACCTTGAGCAAATATTGACTGAATTATTTCCCTCAGTTTCATCCTTGCAAGAGGATGATGACATCTGCCTCCTTCAAGATGTAAAATAAGGCTGCTTAGAAAATCACGTGCCCTGTACTTTCAAACATTCTTCTTTAGAAACGCACTACAGACACCCCCCTTTTCAAGTTCAGAGCATTTATAGAGATCTCAGCTCATGGTGGAATAATGGAAGGCCTGCTCCTAATTGTTTATTCATGGTTGCTGCCTCTCTGCAGATTCCAGCAGAAGTGTTTGAAGGAGCAAGTCCACCTTGAGGAGAAAGCACAGGTCTCTCAAAGGCATCATCAGTGGAGCAGAGGGATGATATAAAAAACAAGAAAACATGCAGGATGCCTTCCTAGACGTCATGTCAGAAAATAGGGACATGAGCCATGGGCATTCTCTTTGAGAATTTAATAAAATGCTGGGGATGCAATAGCTTCAAAAACATGACGTTCAATATAAAAATAAGGGCAGGATGTACTACACTGTTCTGAAGGGTGCCACTTCCACAGTTGTCTCTTTGGGACAGTCACTCAGCTGCCCTTATGTAACATCAACAAAATACAAGCCTTTTTTTTTTTTTTTTTTTTAGGAAAGAGGAATTGAGGAAAGAAGGTTCACAAAATTCAGTGAATTGAACTTGTTATCTGGGAAGAATTTGTTCTCTTGGAAGGCAATCTTTTTCTTTATTTCCTTTTAAAATTATGGCTGATTGCCCGGTCAAGGGCATTGCAGGAAGCTGTGTAGTCTGTTTGGTGAGAGTACTCCAGTCAAGTTGCAGAATTTGGTCTTGTTTTCCTCATTAATGCTGACTGCTAATATGATTTACTGCTGCTGTGTAGACTGAGCTCTCACCCTTTAGCCAACAGGAAATGACACAGCTGTATGAATGTTGAATAATAAGTGATTGCCCAACTGATCATCCTTCCCTCTGTTTATAGCATATTTGACAAAGAATTTGTTGCATTCTTCGGAGACCAGGACCACATAATTTTGGTGGTGGATATTACAGGGCACTCATAACTCTTCCCAAGTGCCCCTTCCAAACTTCAGTGTCTTTGATTCCCGATGGCATTTCTTTATCGTTCAGTATTTCCTAGGGGAAACAAAAAGATCAACACATAAAGGATTAATACAGGATTATAAGGCTCATTGATTACTTAATATACTAAACATCAGTATATACTTTATATCAGTTTGTCAGTGCAATATGAAAAAATATTTAAGGAAACTTTTAAGAAAAAAAATTTAAATGAGTGCTTCATAACTTGTTTTCTTTTAAGAGCATATAGTACATTCAAAAGATATACCTTTTTCAGTATTCTGGGAGTAGTCAAAGAAAAGCAAAGATTACTACTGAGCACAGATCAGTCCATCTTTCAGAGACTGCCAGAGCCACATTGCTAATCTGATGAGATTTACAAACCTGAGTTACTTATGGCTCAATGCATGGTCAAGTAGCATTCAATATTTGAATCCAGGACTTAAAAGATGGAGTTATAGATGTCCTGTCAGGTTTCTGGAAAAATCCTTTGTGGGAATTCTTTCCCTTATGATGAAATGCTCAAAAACAAGTTGAGGTTACTATTTATTTAAAGAAAAAGCAGGGATTGTTAGATCAAACTTAAAAACACCCAGGAGCCACTGTTTTATTATTCCTGAGCTCAGTGTGAAGAAACAGAAAATGATTGGCTAGGTTGAATTGAAACGGTTCATTAACTTAGGCAAAGACAAAGACAGTAGACTTTAATGCTTTTAACCTTAAGTTGCATATATTATGTTTTAGACTAGTAGCTTTCCATGTATGATTGGGCAGAGGGCTACTGCTTTCATAAGTAAAACCAACCAACCAACCAACCAAGAAAAAAAGCCCACAGATGTTCTCTGGGAAACTATCTCCAGAATTAGAAGTCAAACTGCAATAATTTTGATGGTAAGCCTATAAAGGGGTGTCTAGGTCTTGTACTCTGTCTATAATATTTATTTAAAAATTGAATGCCTTAGATGAGTTATTTTTAAACTTGAAGCATGCATGATGCATGCGCAAGACTTATCACTAGTGGATCACTAGTGATTGCAGACCTAAAATTTAAGAATCGTTGCTCTAAACCAGATTTTAGAGGGGGAACATTTCTTTTCTGACGTTACCGATTTGCCTGTAGCAGACCAGATTCAGTACTTTAGATCATATTCTCTGCTGGAGGGGTAGCACTTACCAAAGAGCTTATGGCTTCCCTGTTAAAGACCATAGACAATATGACAATATCAGTTCCTTCTTCTTTTTTGTTGCCGAATTGGAAGCAAAATTATTTTTTTTTGTTTTTAGTTAGTCAAAATAGTTTATGTGTTATCCTAAAAGATGCTTTCAGTTAAGTTTTCTTTATATCTGGCTGTAAATTAAAATCTCAAATCTTATTCTTTCCTTTGGAGGACGCCTATTTAAGGTAAAAGAGTATTCTGGAAAATACAGTCCAAAAGCTCAAAATGGTACTCAAGAATATCCAAGATAATGCAGGTCCAGATAAGGTCTTGCAACCACTAATTTTTGAAAACGTATATGAGGGAGAAGAAAATTACTCTTTTATCCCCGGCCAGCAAGAATCTCGTCTTCTATAAACATCTTCTAGACTTGAGGGTCCTCTGTACCCTCCTTCTCCACTCCAACCTCCAAGGAACCCTCTCTGAAAGGCACTGCTTTTCATAATGCTAGCTCTTATTGAGTGTTGTTGGACGTGATTATGAACTGTTAGCGCCTTAAAACTGGCCACCTAAGTAGAGGTCAGATGACTCACCACAATCTGATCCTGGCCCTTATCCAAGATGTTTCTGTAGGTCACATTACTGTCACCAAACCACTACAGACTGGCCTTAGGTTAAATGAATGTGTAAGTGTTATGATGCAATGTCTGGTAACCAGCAAGATGTGTAAGTTATATGAGAAAAAAACCCGTCTTGTGCTTTAAAAGCAAAGAGGAGGTCGTAATACATCAATTATACAATTCCTCTTAATTTTAGCTCAGAGCAAAAAGCTACCATCAGCACATTGTATATAGCCATTGATCTTAATAAATATTTACTGAGGATTTATGCCAGTACGCATGGTTCTGGCTTATAACCTCCATGCAGCCTCTGAATATGCCTCCTGGTGCTTCCACATTGTCCCAGCAGTGCTATGGAATCAGTCAAATGACTGCTCTTAGGTGTCCCCCGTGTCATCCAGTCCCACTTAGAGGATCTAGCTTCATGTTAGACAAGGTCACTAAGGCAGTTAACATGTTGGCACCAGGGCATTTATGGCAGCTCATATACAATTAAAACAGACCTTTGAAACCAAATTTTATAGTACATCAGAGATTTTGGCATGATGTGAAAGAAAAAGAATAAGGGTATTTATTTTTATTAAAAAGCATGAATTAGAAAGAAAGGCTAAGATTAGCATACTAAAGAGAGGCTTATTTATTATAATGTACAATGGAAGTCATTCAACTTTGATTCATTTTCCAAAAAAGCTAACAGCTATTGCCCAATTAATACATCTTAGAAATTTTTCCCAAATGGTGCTCTCCATATATATAAATTCATAGTTTTATTTCTCCCCAGAGTTCTCAGTTTGCATTTTCAATAGCCTTGTTGAGTGCTACCTGGCCTCTGCTTCTCAGTCAGAGGTACTGGAAAGTCAGGTCAAAAGAATTGGAGAAAAGACTATCAGAAGACTTTGCAGTTTTCTGGAACTCACTGGGGCACTTTGTGATCTGTAAGACCTCTTAAAGGATGCTGAGCGAACATACCGTGGGGCCCTTAAACAGTCTCAGGTGAATGAATAGAAGATTCTAGGACCAGCAACTCTAATCATGAAAATTCATTCTGTACTACCCCCAACTGTCTGGGTGCAAGTGTAACAGAAGTGTCTTACAAAGGAGGGGCAAATTGTTAGGATAATTCCAGGCCCCTGATATCCACTATTCCCACACACATAGGTCCCCATGGGTTTTTATTACTATGAGGAAAATCAGTTTGTATTAAAACATAAACAGACCATTAGACTACAAACCCTACCTCCAAAGGAAATCTGGGCTACAAGCATGATCTTTACGTTTCCTAAAATTACACAGGAGTAAAAACAATGAAGTTACAGTTTGGAGAGCAAAATTTTGCTTACATCTTGCAAATATAAATGATCCTTAAATTGTTTTAAAAAGCCCAATAAAATTACTGTTTCAATTAAGTGCAAATGAATGGTTCTGTTCACCTCCTGGAACAGAGGCAGTTTCAATTCAGTGATGCGTTGCACTTCCTTGTCTGACCTTAAAACCTCTGCGGAAAAGCTGCCGTAAGAAACTGAAATGCACTTCCTTGCAATGAAACCCTTTCTCAGTCATGAGCCAGTCCTAGAGGCCTATGGGCTCAGGCAACACCATTAGTTACTCACTCTTACCTTTCTGATTTAAATCTAGTTCAAATATCTCTCAAA
The DNA here is from genome assembly GCF_018350155.1 of Leopardus geoffroyi. NCBI lineage: Eukaryota > Metazoa > Chordata > Mammalia > Carnivora > Felidae > Leopardus > Leopardus geoffroyi. The sequence continues at coordinate 141,387,727 of NC_059328.1, forward strand.
GGAAGCCTTAAGGGGATGGGGGAAACTCAAAAGGCAGTATTTACATGGAAGAGTGTAGGCACTGGTGGTCCATTCATTTTTACTTTGAAAATTATGGGTAATTATAGGCGTGAGAGGCATCCAGATAGAATGACTTCACACTAGCTGTGTGATCTTGGGCAAATGTTTAACCTCTCTGCGTGTCAAGTTCTCCACCTGACCTAGATGACCTCTGAGAATTTGTACACCTTTACTAAGCCATGGTTTATGACTTGGATTGTGTTTTAGATCAATAGGAAGAACTAAGTCCTCCACTGCCTGCTTTCTATCAGCCTCCAGCACCTGGCTCCCAAACGTAGGGTTCTGAACACGGATACCACGTTTCCAGGACCTGGATCCTCCACAGACACTTTTATATTTCAACTCAAGGATCCGACTACGTGATATGTTGAGGTCATTTAATTTCTGTCTTGTCTAAACAGTATCTTTTATAAGGATTAAGAAAAAATCCATTCAAATCTAATGCAGAATAGCAGATTGCCACATGGTCAAATGAGCTGGTTTCTTTATATGCACACCTGCAAACATAACTGTCCTTTCATACATGCCCATGATGATATATATGTATCATACAGATTTGGGAGTTTGGGAAGTTTTTTTCTTTATTTTATCTAAGTATAATTACATACAGTAGTAAGTATACACTTTTGAGTGTACACATGAGTGAATCTTGACAAATGTATATGCTCATGTTATCAGTGTTCCAAAAAAGATATAAAACATTGCCTTTGAAATTTTCCTTAGGTCTTTTTCCACTCAATTTCTTTTCTGAAAGGAACAACTCTGATTTTAATTTTATCTGCATGGATAAGTTTTGCCTATTCCTGAACTTTGTATATTGCTTAATATAATGTTGTTTAGATTTAGGTATTTGATTGCATGTATTTATAATTTGTTCCTTTTTATTGCTAAGTACTATTCCATTGTGTGAATATGCCACAACTCATCTATGCTTCTGTTAATAGACAAATTGGCTCAATTCCAATTTTTCTCTATAATGAATAAAGTTACAGTGAACATTCCTGTACATGGCTTTTGGGGGACTTATGTTTTCATTGGCAGGGGAGGGGTGTGCATATGCAACTACCTAGGGGGGAATTGCTGGGTCAAAGGTTAAGTACATATTTAACTTAGTGAGAAATTGCTAAACGACTTTCCAGTACTGATGTACTATCCCATCAGCAATGTGAGTGATTCCATTGCCCTACATTTTCCCTGACATATGGTATTTTTACTTTTAGCTATTCTAATGGATGTATAATGATATCTCTTTGTGGTTTTAACTTGCATTCCCTTATGTATTTCCCATTTTCATATGTCTATTGGGAATTTATATATTCTCTTTTATGAAGTATCTATGCAAAACTTTTGCCCATTTTTATTGAGTGTTATTTTTTTACTGTTGATTCGTAGTTTTAAAAAATATTCTCCCATGCTAGTTATTTGTCACTTGTATACATTGTGAATATTTTATCCCAGGCTGTGGTTTACTTTTTCATTTCTGTAATGGTATCTTTTGAATGTTGGTAAGTTTTGTTTATCAATTTTTCCATGTATAGCGAGTACTTTTTGCATTCTGTTTATATTTTCCTACCTCAACTTCACAAGTATACCCTCCCGCTGTTTTCTTTATAGGCTTAGCTTTTAGCTTCTATCTTAGGTCTGTAATCCTGTTCCAGTCAATTTATGTGTATAGTGCAAAAAAACAAACAACAACAACAACAACAACAACAAAACCCTGTATGGATATCCAGTTTATCTAGCATCTTTTCTTGGGGAAAATTATTTTACTATTAAATTTCATTGACATCTTTGTAAAAAAACATTTTGACCATAAATGTATGGTCTATTTCTGCACTCACTTTATCATCCCATGAATCTGTTATCTATTGTTACACGAATACCACACTTTCTCAATTATAACTTTATATGAACTCTTCACATGTAGTGAAAATTCTCCAATTTTATTCTTCTTTTGCAATGATGTTTTAGTTATTCTAAGCCCTTTACGTTCTCAGTATCAATTTTAGTTTCAACTTGTCAAAAGAAAAAAACCAAAAAACTGTTGCTGGGTTTGTGACTGGAATTGCATTGAATCTATAGATGAATATGCAGAGAATTGGGATCTTAGCAACAAATATGGGGAGAATTAGGATCTTAGCAATATTCAGTCTTCTAACAGGAATCTGGCTCACCTCTCCATTTTTTAGGTGTTTGATTTTCTCAGCAATATTTTATCATTTTCCAAGTACAGGTCTTGCACCTAATATGTTAAATATATTCCTAAGTATGTCATGTTTTGGTGTCATCATTTGGAAATATTTATTTCCACCTATTTGTTGCTGATATATAGAAATAGAATTGATTTTTTTGTATACTGATCTTAAATCTTGTGATCCTGTTGAAATAACATAATCATTTATTACATTTAATAGGTTTTTGGTTTTGGTTTTGGATTTGTTTTGTTTTGTGTTGCTTTTGCTAAATTCCTAAGGATTCTCTTCATACACTAACCTGTTGGCTGAAATAAAGACAGTTTAAATTTTTCTTAGAATCAATACAGTGTTGGCTAGGGTTGATGAATGTAATCACCCCTAGCTTGATATCTGCCTTGGTGAAAAGTGTTCAATATTTGTCCATTAAGTGTGCTGTTAGCCGCGGGTTTTTCACAAATTTCCTTTATCATATTAAGGAAGTTTCCTTCTGTTCCTGGCTTGCTGAGAATTTGTTGGACTTTTTCAAATGTTTTTTTCTATACCTATTGAAATTATTGGGTGATATTTGCATTTACTTTAATACAGTGATTTAAATTGATAGATGTTGGAATATTAGACCAATATTGTATTCTTCAGATGAGAGCTACTTGCTTATAATGTATTATCTTTTAAGTGTATTATTGAATTTTGTTAAGGTTTTTGTGGGTATGTGTATTCATGAGGAACATTGATCTGTAATTTTCTTTTTCTGTAATGTCATTTTCAAATTTCAGTTATAAGGTTATTCTGGCCTCATAAAACACATTGAGATGCATGCCATCCCTCTTATTTTCCAAAAATGTTTTGTGTAAGATTTTTTTTTCCCTTTAAATGTTTAATAGAAGCTACCCTGAGCCAGTGTCTGGGCCAGGAATTTTCTTTATAGGAAAATTTTAATTAAAAATTCAATTTCTTTCACAGCGATGCTTTTATTCGGGTTATATATCATCTTATATCCATTTTGGAAATAATGTTTCTAAAAAATTTTTCCATTTCATTTATGTTGTTAAAATTGTTGGCATAGAGCTATTCATAGAAACTTTTTAAATTTATTTATTTATTTTTGAGAGAGAGACAGAGACAGAGACAGAGACAGAGACAGAGGAAGCGGGGGAAGGGCAGAGAGAGAGGGAGACACAGAATCCAAAGCCGGCTCCAGGCACTGAGCTGTCAGCACAAAGCCTGATGCAGGGCTCAGACTCACAAACTAGGAGATCATGACCTGAGCCCAAGTTGCATGCTTAACTGAACCATCCAGGCACCCCCAGAATTTTCTTAGTTTCTTTCTAAGGATCTGTGGTGAGAGTCCCTTTCATTCTTGATTTTGGTATTTTGTATTTTTCTTTAATTTTTGATTAATTTTGATGGAAGTTTACCAATCATATTAATTCTTTAGAAAAACCAACTTCTGATACTTCCAAATGTGTTAATCTTATTATTATTTAAGATTATTTCATTGACTTCTGTTCTTACAGTTATTATTTTCTTTCTTCCACTTACAGGGCTTAATTTGCTTTTCTTTTTCTATAATTTTAAAGTGGAAGGGTAGATAATTAATTTTAGGCTTTTATTGTTTTTCTAATATAAGCACTTAAGCTATAAATTTCCTTTTAAACACTCTCTTAGCTGCATCTTACAATTTAAATATGTTGTGCTTTTTATTGTTCCATTTAAAATATTTTCTAACTTGTGACTTCTTTCACTAATGGGTCATTTAGAAATATGTTGCTTAATATCCAAATATTTGGAGAAATTTATTTATTTATTTATTTATTTATTTATTTATTTATTTATTTTAGTTATTGATTCTAATACAATCCTGTTGAGATCAGATAAAATACTTTGTGATCTTAATCCTTTAAAATTTATTGAGAGTTTTTAATAGACTAGTATATTGGGTTGTTTTGTTTAATAGTCCTTGTGTGATTGAAGAGAATATGTATTCTGCAGCTGTCAGATACAGTGTTCTATAAAATTCTACTGGGTCACTTGTTGATAGTGCTGCTCAAATATTATATTTTACTATTGATTTTTAAAAAATTTACATCCAAGTTAGTTAGCATATAGTGCAATAATGATTTCAGGAGTATAATCCAGTGATTCATCCCCTATTTAAAACACCCAGTGCTCATATGAACAAGTGTCTTCCTTAATGCCCCTTGCCCATTTAGCCCATCCTCTGACCCATAACTCTTCCGGCAACCCTCAGTTTGTTCTCTATATTTAAGAGTCTCTTATATTTTGTCCCCCTCCCTGTTTTTATATTATTTTTGTCACCCTTCCCCTATGTTCATTTGTTTTGTATCTTAAATTCCACATATGGGTGAAGTCATATGTTTGTCTTTCTCTAAGTTTGCTTAGCATAATACACTCTAGTTCCATCCATGTAGTTGCTAATGGCAAGATTTCATTCTTTTTGATTGCTGAGTAATATTCCAATATATATATATATATATATATACCACATCTTCTTTATCCATTCATCTGTTGATGGACATTTGGCTCTTTCCATACTCTGGCTACTGTTGACAGCAAAATCTATTTGTTCTATCAATTGTTGAGAGTTGCCTGCTAAAGTTTCTAGTGATGATTATGAATTTATCTCCTTCCCCGTTTAATTCTGTCAGTTTTTGTTTCATGTACTTTAAAGCTCTGTTATTAAGTGCATTATGTTCAAAATTATCATGTTGGTTGATATATTCAATATTTTATCATTATAAAATATCCCTCTTCATCTCAGACAATACTTCTTATTTGAAGTCTACTTTGTCTGATGTAAATTCAGTTACACTAGCTTTCTTCTGATTTGTGTTTGGATGGTGTATATTTTTTCTATATTTTTACTTTTCAAGTATTTGTAACTCTATATTCAAAGCTGTGCATTCATATTGGTAACATATATTTCAGTTTTATATTATTATCCATTCTGATAATCTGTTTTTCATTGGAAATTTCAATCTAATCACATTTAATATAGTAATTAATATAGTTTAGTTGGTAATAATACCTATGTTGTTTTCCCTTTTTCCTTCCATGATAAATTTCCTTTTGTTATATGTTATCTAAATAGGTTCCTAGATGTCATCCTGTCAGCTTGGGCTGCTTTTCTATCTCTCAAGAAAAGTAGACCAATATAGCATACATGTACTAAATATAATCAAATAAATAAGGAAATGGAAAATAAGTCTACTGGGAACATAGTTCTAGGGTGGATCACACAACTCGTGGTCATTTTGCAGAGAGGACTTAGCAGAGGGTCAGTGTCAACACTGGTGGTACTATTCTGGGACCAACACCATCCCTGATACTGCTAAGTATTTTCTTTGGTGATTTGTGAGAATAATAATTAATGAAGTAAATGATGTACTACTAGGTGGAAAGGTTGGTTAGTCCATGGTTGCCCAGATTATGAAAATAAAATAGTATGTTGGAGAAACAATCAGTGGCAACAAAATGAATGTTAACTAGGTATGTCTTCAGCTGATACACTTAAAAACAAAGCTGAGAAAAAAATTGAAAGCTAGTAAGGATGAGAAAGATTAGCGAGGAAAAAAGTATTGAGATTAACATGGATAACAAAATGATTCTTTCACCACTTAAGTTCAATAATTTAAAGATATTGTGAGACCAGGGTTCATAAATTGTAATAAAGCATGTCTTATATACTAACTTCTATACTTAGCACCAACCTTGTGTCCAGTCATAGCTTTCCTAATTAATGTGGGAGAACTAGATAGATTTCAGGGAAGCATCAGAAATTTGGTTTTAGAGATAGATGAATAGAGATAATTCTGTCCAAACTCCACATTTCACTGATGACGAGACTCAGAAGGTTGAAGTATTTTATGGCAGAACTGTGACTAGAGCCTTAATGCTTACTTCCTTATCCAGTGTTCCTTCCAGTTCTCAGAGTAATTAGGGATTTTGAAATGAGAGGAGACAGAGGGAACATGCAGGGAAGCAAGTTTATTCACTGTAGAGAAAAGAATGTTTAGATTATATATAATATTTATCAAGCCAATGAAAACTTCTTATTTAAAGGTTGGTGACTAGAAACTCTTCATCTCCTCTAACAAGGAACTTTATTTTTCCTGAGGACTAAATGGGAGGAAATGCATAATAAAGTGCAACAAGAGGAATTTAGGATATACATAAGGGAACTATTTCATGCAGCAAGAATCATTGCTCATTAGCATGGTAACTTATAATATCTCTTACCGCCCAATACCATTCCCAGAGTGAGCTGACTTTTTTATTTCATGATTTCAGCTTTCATCTTCTACTGTAAACCACAAGGTTGTGGTGTTAGGAGAGACCGTTTACCTAAGCACTCCCTTGGCTGGCCAAGATCTATTGGAGAATATGACACTACTTGTCAGCAGCAAATGGAATTCTTGATAAATGCTATAGCAAAATTTTAAGTTGTCAAGTTGTGAATTGTTCAAAATAATAATGTGTTACCAGTTTATTAAGGAAATTTTTTTAAAAAGCCCTAAATACTACAAACTACATGAAAAACTACAATTAGAAATAATTACCTGTGGTGGATTTTGCTTATAAGACAAAGGTTTTTTCAATGGAAAGCAAGTTCAGTTAACATTAAAATCTGTATTACATCATTTCAGACATATAAATTTGGAGCAATCTTAATGATCATCTTAGAAATTCAGAGATTACTTTTTATTGTTATTTATCTTCTTCTCAAAAGCTCTTGTGCTACAAATAAAAGAGTTTTTTTCCTTTCTTTCCTTTTTATTGTATTCATATGAGAAGATGGATGTTAGCTTAACCTATTGTGGTAATCATTTCACAATATGTGTAAATCAAACCATCACACTGTATGTCTTAAACTTATACAGTAATGTATGTCAATTATTTCTCAACAAAACTGGAAAAAAGTCCAGTATAGCATCGTTGATAGTTGAAAGCGAATTGAAATTCTTTTTTAGGCAAGTACTTTCAGTCAAGAAAAGTAACTGTGTTTTAGTTTATTTCCAGGTTGATTCTTTTCCATTGTGGAGGAGCGTTTACAAATTATTTTGACAAAGGTCGCACAACCAAATCATTATTTTTCTTTCCAGAATGCACCTCTGTAAAAGACAACAAAATAAGAACCAGCCAAGGAAAGCAAATAAGTTTCTTGACTTCTTTTGAACGTGTGAGGGCCATTTGACTTGTCCACATCCCAGGTAATTTATAAAGGAAGGAAAACAATTACACTACAACATGCAATTGTTTGAAATAGCTGTAGTGTTAAAAAAAAAAAAAAGTATCTTGTATTTCAGGTTGTTTTCCATTGACTAACATGCTCCTATTACAGGATATTATATTTTGTTATGGCATGGAATCTGTAGCACATATTTTTTAAGCCCAGTCATATTCTTCATGTACAGAGAGAAGAGTTATGTGTGGTAGACTGGAATTCGAGAGACCTGGATTCAGATTTTGACTATTTCTTTCCCATGAATGAGCACTGTGGGCAAGTCACTTAGTCTTTAGCTTCTCTGTACTTGTGGATGATGACTCAGTTGCATTCTTTTGATTCTAGTAATCATCTCTGACTTCTGTAATATTTTCTGTTTGTCTCCATGTTTATTTGAATGAAAGAAGGCGGAACTATCTCTGCAAGTCCAAGAAAGCTGGTACTGACAATGTTGTAGCTGAACCGGATACCCCACAATAGTCTCCAGCCTTGAGGAAGCAGCTCTACCTCTCTCTATCTTGGACAAAATGAATTTTAAGAGATCACCTTGAGTGTTTGTAAATAGACAGACTTTGCCACTGTTTATTTTTTTAATGTTTATTTACTTTTGAGAGAGACAGAGAGAGACAGAGAGAGAGGGAGAGAGAGAGACAGAGACAGAGGCATGAACAGAGGAGGGGCAGAGAGAGAGGGAGACACAGACTGAAGCAGAATCTGAAGCAGACACAGAATGCTTCAGACTCTGTGTCTCCCTCCGATCTGTCAGCACAGAGCCCGACGAGGGGCTTGCACTCATGGACTGCGAAATCATGACCTGAGCCAAAGTCGGATGCTTAACCAACTGAGCCACCCAAGCGCCCTGCCATTGGTTGGTTTAAAATTACTCATTTGGTTTACATTATGTGAATATTAATTCCACATAGTTTTATGGTAATTAGAGCTATACCAGGACCAGAACTTCCTTCTTGCAACCCAATAAAGCGATTTTTTTAGAGTTACATGCCGCGATTTCCAAACAGTCAAGCACTCTAGACAGACCAGCACTACAGCTATTCTGAAGACTCCTTTGGAAATCTGTGGCATATTTTATTCATTTCTGTGCATTTTTAATAGATATGGAAAGTGTCTTAGTCAGCTTGGGCTGCCATAACAAAATACCATAGACTACATGACTTACACAACAGAAATTTATTTTCTTGTAGTTCTGGAGACTGGAAAGTCTAAGGTTAAGATCCAGTGGAGTTCTGTTTCTGGTGAAGCCTTTCTTCCTAGTCTGTAGATAGCTGTCTTCCTTCTGTATCCTCACACGGCCTTTCGTCTGGGTGCACAAGGAGACAGAGACAGAGAGACAGAGAAAGACATCTCTTCCTCTTCTTATAAGGCTATCAGTCTCAGCTGATTAAGGTTCCACCCTAATAATGTCATTTAATGTCATTACTTCCGTAAGATCCTATCTCCAAATACAGTCACATGGAGTTAGGGCTTCAACATATTCATTTCAGGGGCATAATGTAGTCCATAGCCAACCATAAATATGGAGATTTACTGGCATTGTCTTGATTTCTTAATACATTTTTTCTAAAAAAAAAAAGCAATTATTTAAATGTATAATTAAGTGTGATTTGATTTTTTTATTTCACTGGAGTCTTAAGGGTAAAATACTTCTGTATCGTTGCTCGACTTTACTAGAGTTTTATATTTACAAAGTATATTTAGATATGTTATAAATCTGAAAATGACCTTAGTTATGTCAACCGCTGTTGGGTTCAGAAGATTACCATAGTTTTATAAAGTGCTTTTAGAAAAACTACGTGGGGAGCAAGAACCGTGAACATCATCTTGTAAAGCCAGAGAAATGGAGCTAGGTGCCTCCTGAAGACTGTAAAGCTTGTGAACTTGGGGTCCATGGAAAATCACAGACACATAAGTGGCTGAGGCACTTCAGCAAACTTGATCAGCTCTCAGAGTTGCACTGAACTTTGCTTTCCTCATTAATTCATCCACACTCGTTCTTTCTCCTACCCAGGTTCTTCCAAAGTCCAGAATTAAATGTAACACTCTACTGGGGAATGCATACAAGGTGTAACCCGAGCCTACAGCTGAAAAACTTCTTGTGCTGTGAAGCACTGGCACAACTTTGACCTTACAAATTGATCCAATAAATCTGAATTTCTAAGTGAATAGACATTCTTAAGAATTCAATAGGTCACAAGATACCCTTTTTTAGACGAATAAATAAATAAATAAATAAAACACAGCCATGAAGAGAAAGACATCAACTCTAAAGTAAGTTATTAAATACTTGAAATTGTTGGCATGTTTAACAATCATCAGATGGGTCAGAACATTGATAAAGAATTATATGGGTTATTTTATAAAATACATCTCTAGGAGTTATCTAATCAACAATTGTCGTTTATTGAATACCTGCTCGGAACACAGTATCAAATAGTAAAATGGCATAATTGCTCTGCTTTCTAAATTGAAACAACCTTTCAAAGTCACCTACAGGTACTCTAAACTAATATGAAATATACATGCACTGTCTCATAAACAAAGGATGTCACAATAAGGGCAAAATAGTTAAAATTTTAAAATCAAAATCGTATGTAGTAAATATTTTATTCCATTCAAAAGTATTAAGTCCCATTGTAGTGAAAGCTGTTAATTCATTGCTCAGAACAGGTCAGACATGAGGGTGAAGAGACACCAAAAGGAAAGGGAAGAGCTCTGAATAAACGCTTGTCCTTGCTAAAGAGCCACTCAGGTCTCTCTTTGGGGTGCTGAAATCCACCTGACCTCAGCATACGGTTTCACTTAACTTCCACTTGTCTTTTGCCCCAGCCTGAGTGCCTCAGTGAGACAGTGGAGAGAAGTAACTCTTGGAATTAGCTGTAGGTTGTAAAATACTTTTGCTAATAACAGTGTAGGTGAGCACCTGGTTCAGAGGGGGTTAAATCAAGGGCATGGAGCATTCTTGCTTTGGGTGGCAGAAATCTCAAAGGTGTTACTGAGCTCGGATGTAATGTAAACTGCGAAAAGCAATAATTAAACTTACACCTTTAGCTTTGTTAGATGAATTATCTAAAAGCTCCACCCCTCTCTCTGAAAAAAAAAAACAGATTAAGTAGCATAAGTCTGCTATTGGCAACTGCAGTGATTATACAGGACATGCTGTCTGGGATTATTTGGATTAAGGACAAATTGTATGCATGGGGTGTTCAACCACTGAGGAAATATTATGATTCTTCTAGGACATGTTCATTATTACATGATATAAACATGTATCAGATAAAGCCAAAATTCCACCAGAAAGGAATCGATTCGCAATTCTTGGGTCTGTGCGACCAAAAAAAAAGTGGCAAAAAAATTAAATGTGCTATCTTTTAGATCTTAAAATAATACAATTCTCTATTATAAAATTTCCCCTAATGCCACTTATAAGGAAAATATTGTCATATAGGCAAAGTGGGGGAAAAGTCAAGATTTATATAGATACTATATTGAACTATATTGCAAAAAAGTCAAGATTTTCATAATAGAAAGGCAACAAAACTCAGTATAGCAACAGCTTCAGAAACCAAAGAAAGAGAGACCTCATTTAATCGAAAGAGAGAGAAGACTGATGGCTAAAAACAGGCAGGTGTTAAATTCTGCACCTTCTGTTGAGGTTATGGAGATTGCAAAGAACAATCTGCGACCTGTGCTTTTCCATTAAATTGTGGCTACTAAGTGTGTATGTATGTTTGCGAACATTTGAAGTCTTTTCATTAGGTCTCTGATTCAGCTCCTGCCTCCTCTCTCTATGGATTTGTTTTTTAATGTAGACTATCAAATTCTCTCTGGCAGACACCATACAAATATTCTGCTGTGGTACGCACGTATACTGAGTGTGCACTCCATACACTAAACCTAGCTCTCGACGAGTGCCTTCTCTCTGGAAGTAAGGGTGCCCTCTACTAATTGATCTTTACTAGACGTCTAAAGAGTAATCTTCCTGGGAGAATTGATTCTTCTCACCTAGGAGAGATGATTTTTCTGGGGAAGAGTTTGCTCTTTCTGTGCTGCTCTACTGACTTGCACTAACAGAATTATTTGAAGAAGCCCAAGGCATCAACCAGTCTTCAGTCACCTCAAATTCTGCAGATAATACCACACAATCACCTAGAGGCATCTCAACTAAGTAAGCATGACTGTCCCAATTAGGCAAGAGTCCTCACTATTAAATATTATTAGACTTAATTTGGTGCCCCGGGAAAATGCTTGATGAAGCCCGTCCCACTAAGGACAGGGCATTGTGAATCCACAACAACATGCTCAGAAAACACTTCTATGGTAATGTTCCTTAAGTCCCAAACAATATCACGTGGTGACGTGTTCAGTAGGTTTATAGAAATATCAACCATTACAGCTGGAAATGCCATCCCGTATGACCCTGTCACTTTACAGATGAGGAAATAAAAGTCCACGCTGGTGTGGTGGATACAGTTAGGAAAAATAAGACTAGATTTTAGGCCCCCTGACTCTTCCAGCCCAGGGCTTTTTACACGATACCATCATACATCCTAAAATATGCCAGTGACTGAAAGCACATCTCTAAAGCTGTGATCTCTCAATGTAGGCGTGTTGGTGGCGATGAAATTAGAATACTTAACTTGGCATTTCTAACCAGTGTTTCACCTTGAGGAAGTCAACGTGACTGCATCTCTTTTTTAATTGTAAATTAGAGATAATTTTGCCTGTCTCATGAAGTTGTGGTGAAAATTTAACAAATATTGCATGACAAGGCAAATATAATGTGAACATGGAATGAAAATGTGCCTCTGGAAGCTTATCTGTGACTTCTGGTTCCAGATGGTGGGTTGAGTCCATGTTTTGTTTTATGCAACGGACAAGCATAACAGCTCACCATTGTTTTAATTTTACTTTCTCTGATTGTTAGTGGGAGGCATCTTCTCTTCATACGCTTATTAACCCTTTGTATTTTTTTCTTTGTATCTTTCAATTATTACTATTTTCCTATTTAGCTGTTTGTGGTTTTCTTGTTATTTTGTCGTTCTTTATCTCTTAGAAGTACTCCTTTTATTATACATGATGCAAGTATTTTCTCCCAGGCTGTTGTTTGTCTTCTATATTTTTAAATTAGAAGTGTCACAGCTGTCTGTGGGTTATCAGAGAAGTCATAGAGGGGAAAGAGCTGGTTTGTTATTTCTGTGAGTTTTTAATTTTTTTATACACATCAGCTTGCCTTGATTGTTGAGTTCTTACTATATACAGTACTATATGAATCAAATCTAATATGCAACTTCTTAGTGTATGTCATGTTGAAATTAAAAAAAAAAAATTAATAAAACTCTTTTCAGGGGCACCTGGGTGGCTCAGTCAGTTAAGCATCTGACTCTTGATTTTGGCTCAGGTCATGATCTCACAGTTTGTGAGTTCAGACCCCACGCTGGGTTCTGCACTGACAGTACAGAGCCTGCTTGGGAGTCTCTGTCCCTCTCTCTCTCTGCCCCTCCCCTGCTCATGTTCTCTCTCTCAAAATAAATAAATAAACTTAAAAACAAATTCTCTTTTCAGAGATCCTGTTTCCCAAGCAAACATTTTCAGCAGTCTTTGAGGACAATCTTCAGCAAAATGAGAGAACAGACCAAGAAAAAGAAAAGCATGAACTCAAGTGTATCCAAACCAGGAGCCCAGCTGAAGGAAGTCCCAGAAGGGCAGCTACCCAGCAGGCTCACAGAGCGACTGGCACAGATGGGAGCAAGAAGGGCCCTCTTTTTCCGTATCCTGTGATTTTTAAAAGCATATGCTTGTATTATCTGAAATACTTCAGTTAAAAAAAAAAAACACCAGCATACTTCATGTTACAAACTTTCTTCTAAGCATACACGATCCTCCCTCTGCGTTTCTATTTTTAAAACATGGTGTGTTTAAGAATTACTTAGTGGTAACATCAGTCAATACAAAAGCATATGAAAGTCTCCGGCTGCCTCCTACACGCCCAGGAGTCAATCACTACTAGAGGTATGCATCTTCTCCAACTCTGGTATGCATAGTCTTTATTAAAATGTTTTACCAAAAACAAAAAAAATCATACTATATGTGTTCTCTCACAACTTGCTTTTTCACATGGCGCTGTGTCACAGGTGTACCCCCTTGTCAATGAGCACATACTCAGCTTATTCTTTTTTATGGCTGTACAGATTTCTGCAGACGGACAGACCACAATTTATTTAACCTGCACCTTATTAATAGATATTTAGATTGCCTCCAATTTTTGACTAATGCAACAAATGCTTCCAGAAACAGTCAGACACATGCTTCTTTGTACAAGTATTTTTTTAAGATAAATTTCAAGATGTGAAATTGCTGGTTCAAAGGACACATGTGTTTTACATTTTAATAGATTAGAAAGTGAAAACCCCTTCCCCCAAAATGGGCTGTACTATTTTACACTCACACTAAAAATATATGAGTAGTCATTTCTCTACATTTTTACCAATCACTGACATTATTAACCTTTTAAGGTTTTGTTTCATGAAACCAGCAAACATGACAGCTCACTATTGTTTTAATTTGACTTTTTATTATTATTAGTGGGGTGCATCTTCCTTTTATATGCTTATTAGCCATTTGATATTTTTATTCATATCTTTCAATTATTATTATTTTCCCATTTGGCTGTTTGTGATTTTCTTGTTATTTTGTAGTTCTTTTTTTCTTAGGAGTACTCCTTTTATTATATATTATGCAAATATTTTCTTCCAGGCTGTTGTTTTTCTTTTAAGTTTTTAATTTATAAGTGTCCCAAAATTACCATTGAGGTCTACCATTGAGGTCTTAAAGAACTTGATTAAAACATGACCTTTCTGGGGTACCTTGGTGGCTCAGTCAGTTAAGTGTTCGACTTCGGCTCAGATCATGATCTCGTGGTCCATGAGTTCGAGCCCTGCGTACGGGCTCTGTGCTGACAGCTCAGAGCCTGGAGCTGGCTTCGGATTCTGTGTCTCCCTCTGTGTCTTCCCTTTCCCTGCTTGCTCTCTCTCTCTCTCTAAAAAATAAACATTAAAAAAATTAAGAAAGAAAAAAGCATGACCTTTCTCTTTGTCTGCACAAAAATAAAGCAGTACCAAGCTATTGAGCAAATTCTTATTGAATGCCCACTATGGAGAGTAGTTGCAGAGGGCACTAAGGTAGAAAAGGATGATCCCTGGGACGTTGGGTGGCTTAGTTGGTTAAGTGCTCGACTCTTGGTTTTGGCACAGGTCATGATCTCACGGTTTGTGTTGTTGAGCTCTGCACTGTCAGCATGGGGCCTGCTTGGAATTTCTCTCTCCCTCTATCCCTACCCCTCCCTCCCTCTCTCTTTCTGTCTCAAAATAAATACATAAACTTAAAAAAAAAAAGAAGGATGATCCCTGATTATAAAGATCACTTGGTACAAGGAGCAGATAGACCTGTAAATACACGAGTCCGCTACAATAAATTTATAACACAATATATACTGGGAGCAGAGGAGAAAGAATGCCAAAAACTACCCATGGATTATCAGAGAAGATCTCATAGAGGGGAAAGAGCTACTATGTTGTTATTCCTCTGAGTTCTTAACTTTTTGTACATGTCAATTTCCCTTGCCTGTGGAATTCCTATTATATGCTAATAGTATACAATCAAATACGGTTTGCAAGCTCTTAGTACCTTTCACCTTAAAATTTTTTTTTATTCTCAACATTTTAATAAGTGAATTCTTCAAATTGATCTTATTGCCATTAAATCATGTAGGTATTTTTAAAGAACACCTGAAGAGTGAGTCATATGAATGTGAAACACAAAAACAATTTCATTTTTAAGTATTCATTCTAATATTTCAATTCCTATTTTTAATAATCCAAAATTATTCATATTTATAGGACTATAGCAATATTAGCTATAATATTATATATTATATGTAATATACATAAACGCATGTTATATGAAAAATAACACTCCCAACACCCTACACAACCCCTCCATCCAAACACACCCACTGTACAGAGGAAAATATGATAAAGTGTTTCTTTAAATCTTTGAAAACTTTCTTTTTTTGGTCCTCCCTCTTTGACTCTGGCATTTCCCTTGTCTTCCATGAGTCATTCCACAACGAACTCAAAATACGGTGATGAATGCAACTGCTCGTAATATATCAAAACCTCTCATTATTTAAGGTGTTACATACAATTGGAAGGCTAGCCTACCATCAACAAGAAACCATAAGGCATTGAAACACTTATCACATGCCAATCCACAGCCCTCTTCGGCTCCTATGACCTTTACAACATTTTTCATTCTTCTCTACCCCGTCCGCTGCTTGGTTCAGTACTTTTTCAATGTTCATCTGAAAAATATTTTCCAGGAAACCTCTGCTTCATGTAGAAGGTAAAGTGCTGACCTAGACAAAATTTCTTCTCTAAATGTCTATTACTCCACCCCAAGAAAGACAGAGCATAGCCCTCGAATACCTTGAATTTTTTAATAATAAAAAAAAGTCAAAGTAAATTGGCTCTACCTATAGTTCTAAGCAATCAGAGATTTGTTTCTAAATAGCTCTGGGAGATTTCACCATATGACTCCTATTAATGGAAATTGCTGAGCTAATCTCTCCATGTGACATTACAAATATTAGCTTCCCATCCAACTTTGTTTGAAGCTTTTCTGTATTTCTTTTGCTGTTAGAACAAGAACTGTAAATCTGGAAAGAATTTTTGAGATCAATCAATTCAGCCTTCTAATATTACAGATGAAGGAATAGATTGCTAGAGGTTGTTACTGATTATTAAATGGCTGTGGGAGTTTGGGCAATTTGATCTGCTGACTTTAAAGACTGGATTGGAATTTAGGAAGCTGTTTTTAGGTACCATCTACATAAAAGATAAGAAGTGAGAAATCTTGAAGAATAACCTAGATTATCTGCATTGAGTGTTGCAAGGGTTTTCTTTTATCCTACTACCATTATTACTAATGGCTGTGTCAATATTTGGAAGTTGTCCACGTAAAAGACTATATTAGGGAGAACATGGTAAGGGTCACCAGATCAGCCAATAAAGGGTTGTTGTTACGAATATGGGCTAACATGGTAGGATGATCTCCAGAGTGTATTTTGCTGTGGCTACCTGAATAAAAAGTTGCACATTGCAGCAACATCATAAAAATCAGATTTTAATAAGCTTTGGTTGAGTGGGTTCCTATTGTCTAGGTCACTATAAATCCTTCTTACATTTTTAATGAACTTAGAACAGTTCTGAATAGCTTTTGAATGGGAGATGAAAAAGTCACATGATAGTGTAAGCAGCCGCACCCGTAACTGTCAGTAACACTGCAATCTTCCTTGCAGACGTGGAAATTCTTCCACATTATAGGTTCAGTCCATTTATTTAGAGTAAAAGATGTGCCTGTTTTTCTTTCATGATATTCTGTTTTTTTTTGCTTTGTTTTGTTTACTTTGGTTTTTGATATGGAAGAAATAGGGTGTTCTCTTTTGGTGACTTTTTACAATTGAATATTTTAACACATTACTAGGATTACACAGGACATATGGAGTACTTTAAAAGCTCTTGTTGCCCTTTCAAACATCTCCTTAGGTGGAGAAAAAACATTTGGCATTCATTCATGTATGATTCATGATCTTCTGACTTTGTTTTTGTGGGGGCCATAGTGACCCAGGTCTTAAAAAAAGGCATGCTATTTCAAATACAAAATCTGACTTTTATCCTTGTCTCTTTAGCTTCTATTCCAATGAAGGTGGAAAATTGTGAAAACCAATAGTTCATGCAGTTTGTTTTGCCTCAGGGAGGCTCAAATGTGTGACTAATTAAAAGAAAGCCCATCAGTATTGGTGTCATAGGTTCAAACCTAACATTTTCTTTCTTTTTTTTTTTTTAATGTTTATTTATTTTTGAGAGACAGAGTACGAGCAGGGGAGGGGCAGAGAGAGAGACACAGAATCTGAAGCAGGCTGCAGGCTCTGAGCTGTCAGCACAGAGCCCAACACAGGGCTCGAATCCACAAACCTTGAGATCATGACCTGAGCCAAAGTTGGACGCTTAACCAACTAAGCCACGCAGGCGCCCCTAACATTTTCTAGAAAATTTTTTTTTTCTCATGTAGATATTTCTATCTGGAAAATTGTCTTTTCATCAAAATATTTCTTTTGAGAAATGAACGATCCCGTAACTAGAGCCACAAATATCACAGTTTTACATGTGGAAGGTTTTTGTTTTTGTTTTTTTAAATACTTTAATTTCTCGTACTGCATAGGCAACTGATGACTTTTATTTCACCATATATTGGGCTTTATCATGGTGGAAAGGTGAATTAATAATTGAAGCATAACTATTCATGTTATTTCTACTTCGTACTTCCTTAGGAATGGTTCATAACAAGACATCAAAGCCAAATTCTGCAATTAGAAAAGGGTTTGTATCAACTGGATTTTGAAAAGAGAAAGCAACAACAAAATCACCCAAAATTCTTGAAGCAGTAAAAGCGAAAATACAGGAAAAAAAAAAAAGTCTTGGCATTTGCTCACTCTTTTAACATTTGCTCCTGATCATAAATAAAAACATGTTGGAAAAATTGTTGTGAACCAAAGGTCTTAATTGGAAAAACTTCTTTAGTAATGTTTGACAGGAAATGACAGAGGAACACCTGGGTGGCTCAGTCAGTTGGGCATCCGGCTCTTGATTTTGGCTCAGGTTGTGATCTCACGTTTGGCTGGTGAGTTTGGCTCTGTGTCGGGCTCTGCCCTGACAGTGCGGAGACTACCTGGGATTCTCTTTCTCCCTTTCTCTGCCCTTCCCTCTTTCTCTACACCTCCCCCACTCTCTCTTTCTCTCTCTCAAAATAAATAAAGAAACTTAAAAAAAAAAAAAAAGGAAATAACAGAGTATGTTTATTAAGCCTGGACCAAAACCACTTGTCTCATATTCTTCAGCTATGATATACCTAAATATTCATTAAGAATTGACAACATTGTGGGATTCTCTCACGTATGTTACATACAGAATAGTGGTGAACATGACACCAAGCTACCAACGAAGCAAAAGCATACTGAGAAACACAAGCTGTGAGACACAACCCATGCAAAGACATTTCATCCCAGGTAAGTTGAAACTTAAGAGCACCCTAAAGCTAGAGCCCCTGCACTGTTAGGAATGACCTTGGCTTCTGGTAACGCCTTTCTAAAAAGTACCGAGATTTTTGGAGAGAAATGCATTGATTGACAAGCTGACTCTTCCCCTCTCAGGAGGATGGAGAGGCAAAGTTGGGCACAAAAGCTTGCAGTATTCAAGTACTGTGATTTTTTTTCTTATGAAGATGGAAGCTATTATTTTTTTAAACATGTGGTTTCAATGGTGCATATTTGATTTATGACTAAGGATTCTTTTTCTCCACGCCATATTAGCACCCTCGTATAATTAATTTCCCTTCTGAAACTTAGATTAGGCCGGATTCTGTCTTACCAGGGTAGTGAATATGGTGTGGACAACCTAGGTTTAAAACACATCAGAAACGTGGCAACCCCGGACCTTTTTCTTCCTGAATTTCACATGGTAAAAATCTTGGCCATTCTACTACATTTTGCGGGCATAGCTCTAATACTGGCCTGAACAACTTAGAAAAGCTTTAGTTTCCTCTGCACCTCAGTCTTGTCAGAACGACATGGGGCGTGTGAACTCGGTTGGATTTAACAGGATATGAACCTGAGCACATATTACAAATGCAAATGAAGTCTCCATTTTTTTAACCATAAAAGGCGTGAACATAAATTCCAAAGATGATTCCACGTTAAGTGACGTGGGATAACAGTATTGCTTCCTTTTGTGGACCTGCTTCTCCTCCCACAAGCCTTAAAACTCCTTTACCTCTCTTGAGCTTGTCAGTGCAAGCCCATAAACATTTACCTGGGTAAACTTATAATTAAAAAAATATATCCTAATCCTTCAGCAAGTAATTATATTGAGTATTATTCACCCTTCACGAGAAATCCCTTAAAGATCTAAAGGGTGACAGCCTCATCAAGTTTTCGCTGCCTACCTTGATGCATTTCCATTTTTGGAAGTATCCTCTCACTTTCTGCTTAGCATACAGGAACACAAAAAGAAATTCAAAGGAAGGTACCTTGAAAGAAGAACTTCATTAAATAATTATCAAATTAGAAAATTGCATACCCAAATATTCCACACGTTATAATAAGATGAGATATACATGTGTTTGCATGCTTGTATGGGATATACAGTCTCGGCATATATAAATATGCATAATTTTCTCCTACAACATAATTAGAGAAAATTACGTATCTCGCCAATTAGTCTTCAGAGCCATTTTCTTCATATTTTCTTTCTCTTCAGCTAAAATGGACTTAGAGCCCACCGTCACCTCCATTTTCAGCGGTCTGACTCTCAGCTGCCCCTCACTGCTAGCTCTCCTCCACCATGCTTAATATTTTATGCCTTCCTTGCAGGGCCACTGCCTTCCTCCCTCTCTGTTCTGTTCATTTTCCCACCCTCTTCCCAAGCCTCAGATACTGGGCAAGACTCCAGTAGTTTGTAAGTGGACAAAACAATTACACAGAAACTCCAATAGAAAAAAAGAAGACTCCCTCTCTGATGTCACGGATGGCCTCCAACCTCTCTTGGTTCCCTCCATCTGTTTGTCCCTCAGTTACAAAGAAGAGAATATGTCATCACCCCATGCAGAATTTGGTTACCAAAGTGGTCTTCCATTCCAGTCCACTGGCTTACGGGAAGCCTAAGGTAGCCAAACACTTCCTTTTGGAATATCTCCATATCCCATGAGTAGGGAGACTTGCAGGCTTTGGAAAGACAGCATTCATGGCTAAGCTCAACATGGCATGTTTGTCCCCAGGCACAGAGCAAATCAGGGAACCCCAGCTCGGTATAAGCCTGAACTCTAATGTGGGCTCTGGGAAATTCCCACCCTCAAGTTGAGCGCACACTCTGAAGCTGGCAGAGCCTGCTTTTTTCCCCAGCTGCCACTCAGTGAGCTCGTTCTGTAGCCTGGCAAGACCCAGGAATTTCATATTCTGCCATCAGCTCTCTGAATACCTACCGAATCCTTCTCCAGAGTGGATGCTACATATTCAAACGGCTCTGCCTTGGCTCTGGGGATGGAGTCAAGGTGGGCTCACAGATTTCCCTCTCTCTCCCTCTGTCCATTTCCACTGAACCCACAGTGGGGCAAGGTTGAGGCCCCTATGCCCCTATGACAATGTTTCACAATGTTTTTTTCATCATTGCTCTCCTAAGGGGCCTTTTAAGACATGAGTTTTTTCTTAATTAGTAAGTTAATAAAATTTCCCTCATGACAATTCAATACTGTTCATATACTGTATGTGTGTCTGTCTTTTACACATCATACAAGCTTGATGCTTTTACTCCCCGAGAACCAATCTTCTCCCTTTGGAGGCGATATCATCCCCATTAAATGTGTGCTCTGTGGATTTGTATCTCTGAGGTAGGACTGACATTGAGTGTGACATAACCAGGGTCTTGAGGCTTTAGATGTTCTACTTGTGCTGTTCTCCTGTGCACATCACCTCACTGCATTTTCATTCCATTTTGTACCCTCGCAACATAAGGAAGCTCTAGGAATCCCCATAGGGCTGTTTGGGCCAGAGGTAGGCCTGTGGGGAAGATAGGGGTGGTTCAAAAATAAATTGTGGACATTTCTCTGCCGTTAACCACTGTACTAGCCTGAAAGCATTCTCCTGATATCAGGCTGATTGTTGCCCCGTTCTTTATCTAAGTACCTAGGGATACAGATGTGTTGCCTAGCACATACTGTTTATGAAACATTCCCAAGGGGATAGGATTGATGCTGGAGGGGGCTTGTCTGGCCACCCTGCACACGAAAGCCTGCTGGGGGCAAGTGGGGGTGAAGAAAGAAATGCAGGGCAACATGACGAGTAAGGAGGTAATATAGTCCCAGCACAGGTCCTTCTGGAGAGAAGGACTTGCTGTATACGATGTCTTGTAGTCAAGGTAACATATGGTTAGAACTGCATGTAAAGAAGCTCAGTCAGTACTCTTTAAAAACACATTTAATGAGTTTCAATTACCTATAGATCACAATGCATTCTTATTAAACCAGCATTTTAGATTCTCCAGAGAATGGCCCTACTTATTTATCTGCTAGTCTTCTTTGACCTGCAGTCCACCTCCTCTATGACACCGGCTCTAAACTCATTAGGACCCAAATGCCAGCTTACATGCCTTTGCACTTTCAAAGTCAGCCTCTAGGAAGTAATTTCTGATTTTTCCAAACAGATATTCTTTTTCCTTCACACTTTCACTTCATTCCCTTGTGCAATCACCAAGGAAGAAATCAAATTACCATAAAAGGCAGAAATAAGGTATTTAGCTCCTCGGCTAACCTGTGCATCCACGGACAACGGGGATTCAATTACATCCATCTTTGGATCTTCTACAGTGTCTACTGCTCATACTGAGGACACAATAACAGTATTGAATTTCTTGTGCTGATCAGGTTGTGTTGTTGCTTTGGGGCCAGAGTAGGACAGAACTTTACTGGAAACACCCATCTCATAACATTCCCATAATGGATAATGAGGCTTGAGCCAACTCTAAAACTAGAAATGTAGATTCATTTAGATAAACAGAGACAAGGTGTGTGTTTTATTGTTCTTCTCAGTCTTTTTGTTTTGATTTGTTTCCCTCGCTTCCTTACATTTTCTTTGAGGAAAAAAGAATTTTGAGAAGGCCAATTAGCCATATAACCTAGATAGTTTTTCCTCTTGTGTATTAATATTTCCTGCTAACTACAAAGCTAAAAATAGTCCCTTTAACCGGAGCTGGCAGGGATCATTCACATGGTTTATTGACCTCAGCAACGCAATTCAAGTCATAATTCATTTTATTTGCTTTTATCATTATTTAAAAATTTTTATCAAATCACTTTTTTTCTGGTTGATCTTCCTACTGCCCAATTCCCTCAGATTATTAAACAATATAGCTAGTTACACAAATCTAGCTTTTATTATTATGCATGTAGAAGATATGTTCATTGTTATTTGTTTGGAGTATATTTTTTTCATTGTTTTTAAAGATAAGTCAGATCCAGAGTCAAATGAAAAGACCTGAAACCATCCGGAAGACATTGTTCAGGTGAAGGTCACTTTGTTGCTTGGGATTCAACAGCACAGCAGTTGAAATTTGAAGTCTGTTTTTTTTTTTCTTTTTTCCCCTTTTGGTAACCATAGGGATAGCAGAGTATCTTAAATATGAAGCTTCTGGGAAGGAATAACCTTGGAAATTCTTCTACTGAAGAATGATTTAAGCCTTGTTCTGACACATGAATCATGGGGTGGTGCTTTCTGTCAACATTCTTTGCTCTCTCTTCAGAACCAGAAAAGCCAGTATCTGTCGTCTGGTTACTGGTACCGTCACGGCTGCTGGGAAAATGGCACTATGACAGGGGAGTTTTTCTGAAATCATTTTTAAATAGTCGCACATGCCCAGGAACACTCAAATGATATTTTCATCATAGATATCTTTTGGACGTATCACTGATATTCTGCACTCTATAAAATGACATTTGGAACAACTCAATTTATTCTTAACTTGGAGGAGAAAATACTCCAAGAAATTCTTTTAGCATCTGAAAATGTCTAGGTGTTGTGTATGATGAAAAGGATATGCTTCCTTTGTTCATTTCAATTCAGTATTATCTTCAGTAGTAATACCTTAAAGTGAGTATATGTCAATATAAGCATAGATATATATTTATATATTGAATATATATTAATTCAAATGATTCGTATTTTTTCTTTTGTAGAAATTGTCGTTTTAGATCACCCTTTTTCTTCAAAAACAAGAATACATGTGAGGATATACTAAAAACATTCTAGAAATTATTAAATCAGGTCTTTTTATTAGTTTTTATCTGTTAAAAAGAGGAATATCGGAGAAAACCACATGGGTAGGTCACTAATTTTTTATGTACTTATCTGAACATTTTATCAAAAGTAATTCTGTGTTGGGGCGCCTGGGTGGCTCAGTTGATTAAGCATCTGACTTTGGCCTAGGTCATAATCTCTCCATTCCCAAGTCCGAGCCCTGCATCGGGCTCTGTGCTGACAGCTTGGAGCCTGGAGCCTGTTTCAGATTCTGTGTCTCCCTCTCTCTCTCTCTGACCCCTCATCCACTCACACTATGTCTCTATCTCTCAAAAATAAATAAACATTAAAAAAAATTTTTTTTAAATACCTCTGTGTTTTCTTTGCTGGCTATAGCTCCTTGAATAATTGCTTCTATTTTTCACTTTACAGCAGTCCCCTCTTTTCTGCAATTTTGTTTCCCATGGTTTCAGTTACCTGCAGTAGGGTAGCAGACAATCCTTCCTCTCAGGTATTGTCAGAAGATCAGTAGTGGCCTAATGCTATGCCACAACATCTACATCATTCACCGCATTTCATCTCATGATGTAGACATTTTATCATCTCACATTATCACAAAAAGAAGGGTGAATATAGTATAATAGGCTATTTTGAGAGAAAGACCACATTCACATAACTTTTATTATAGTACATTGCTGTAATTGCTCTATTTTATTATTAATTATGGTTGTTAATCTCTTATGGTACTAGCTTATAAATTAAACCTTCTCATAGCTGTGTATGTATAGGAAAAAGCGTAGTATACATAGAGTTTGGTATTATCTGATGTTTCAGGCATTCTATTGGGGATCTTGGAATGTATCCCTCACAGATAAGGGGGGGATTACTGTACATTTATTAACACAACTTCATTATAAATTGTTTCCTCCCCACCCCCATGAAAACACCAACAAAATTAACTTTAAAAAGACTTCTTTCCAAACTCTCTTCATTTCAAACTTCCAGTTATAAATAAGTCATGGAGATGAAAAGTATAGCATAGGGAATATAGTCAATAATATTGTGATAACGATATATGATGACAGCTGGTGACTGTATTTATCACAGTGAGCACCGAGTAATGCAAAGAATTGTTCAAAGACTACATTGTACACCTGGAACTAATATAACATCGCATATCAGCTATGCTTCAAAAATAAGTAAATACATAAATAAATACTTTTTAAAAGTCTTCTTTCTTTCTTTCTTCTTTCTTTCTTTCTCTCTCTCTTTCTTCCTTCTGAGAGAATGTGAGCTGGGAAGAGGGGCAGAGGGAGAGGGAGCAAGAGAAACAGAAAGAGAGAGAGAGAATCTTAATCCGGTTCCATGTTCAGCACAGAGCCTGACATGGGGCTTGGTCCCACAATCCTGGGATCATGACCTAAGCTGAAATCAAGAGTTGGACGCTCAACTGACTGAACCACCCAAGCACCCCATAAAGTCTCCCTTTCATGTATCAAAAGATTATTCTAGTTTTTTCCATCACTAACTCTTTACTTTCCACCATACCTTGGCCAATTTTCTTTGCTGCAACTCAAATACATATTCATTAGGACACTGTGTTCAATGTCTAAACTCATAGGACACTTTTAACTCCACTTTCCCACCCCCAGCCAAAGGTTCCACATATGGTGGTCTTGTGTTACCCCTTAGAGTCACAGGAAACCTACTAGTTTTCATACATATGTATATATTTTTAAATCATATAGTTTATATATTTATATATATATTTAAAGTATATAATAAAAACTTTATACATATGTATATTTTAAAATATGTAAATTAAAAAGCCTACCACTTTTCACACATATATTAAAATCATATATTTTATATATATTTAAAAATTATATACAATTTCATACATATGTATATTGAAAATAAGATTATATATATATTTATAAAATATATATATAATATTGACTTGGATTCTCTTTTGCCCACTTAGCCCATGAATGGTGAACAAATTTTTATTTATAGGTTGAAGCTGCTTGAATTTGATACCCAGATTCTAGGACCCCACATGTAACCAGGAGGGGAAGGCAGACACTTCTTGGTATTGATTCATCTGTATTATCTTCCTGTCATTAGCCACTCATTACCATACCACTAGACTCTATGAATCCACTCCGCCTATGAACACTGAATATCAGAAATAGGTCCCACCACCCAAATACATGTTACATTGGCCCTGTTTCTTTGTTTTGCTCACACCAGACTGTAACAATGTTCACAATATATTTAAACACTCAATTGTTTTAATGTCTTTCCACGTTCCTCTTCCCAACAAGACTGATTTCCTTGAGGACAGAGACAACAACTGGTCCATAATTATGTGCTGCCTAGTACTTTGCTCAGTTTATAGCATATTACATATGTCCAATAATAGAAATATGCAGAGGGTTTCCTCTCCTCTGCCTAGCTCAATAAAAAAGCCTGCTTTTGTTATCACTTTGAAACAGTGTGTGCTTAGTATAGGAAGTCTTTAACTTATAAACTGGTTCTATTCCAGGAACTTCTTAGGTTGTATAAACCAGAAACCCATTGATGTTCTCTGTAGTTAATAGTCACCAAGATGCTGTGGTGGATTGGGTGCCATGAATGTGGTAAAGGGACTGTGTCGAATTGACTCTGGCCACAGAACAGTGAAGGAAGAAGAAGAAGACAGGAAAAGAAGACAGTTTTTTGGTACCTGGTGTGGCTTTGTCAAAATTCTAAAATGGATGAAGGTCATTTGAGATATTCTTCCCCATTTAATTTTTTATTATTTGCAACTGCGTCCTCAACCATGTGGTGCTGTTCTTACCTCTACTTCCCACCCGCAGTGACTTTTTGCTGGTCTACCCCATCACTGCAAACTCTCTGCAGGAGTGGGTAAAGAGAAAGACTAAAAGAAGAAGCCAATTTTAATGGGAATGATGCCATCTCTGACTAAACTAATATCCATTCAGGTCTGAACGACTAATAGCATTCTTAATCTTTCTGTTATTTGGGTTTTGATGTCTTGCCCCATAGCAAAGCATATCAGTTCCTGCTTTTCCTAGGCTCCTTTCTCCACATGTATACTACACAACTTTTTCAAAGTTCTGTCTGTTTGTTTATTGCTGTGAAGTGTGTGTGTATGTGTGTATGTGTGTAGGAAGTGGGGGGTGGGGTGGGGAGGAGGGGTCTGTGCGTTTGCTTTGCCAGAATCACCAGGGCCTTTATTTATTTATTTTTTTTTTAATTTTTTTTTCAACGTTTATTTATTTTTGGGACAGAGAGAGACAGAGCATGAACGGGAGAGGGGCAGAGAGAGAAGGAGACACAGAATCGGAAGCAGGCTCCAGGCTCTGAGCTCTGAGCCATCAGCCCAGAGCCTGACGCGGGGCTCGAACTCATGGACCGCGAGATCGTGACCTGGCTGAAGTCAGACGCTTAACCGACTGCGCCACCCAGGCGCCCCACCAGGGCCTTTAGCATGAGAGAAAAAACAACACTGAAGAAGAAAGATCATAATGGTTCTAAGTATGGGTCATTAGTAAAACAAGTGTTTAAAACAGAAAAATTGCTTACACATTTAAATACCCTTTACAGTGTCTGTGTTATAAATCAACACTTTTGTATAAAGGTGGATGTGGATTTTTTGGAGACAGTAAGCTTAGAATTCCGTGAGCCTGAAACTCTAATCTATGACTTTGTGTTTAGAAGTCAGGAATGTGTAGTATGTGGGAAAGTGTTATTGGGGCTCAGATCCCATTTTGGTTTCCATTTCATAGTCTTTGCAGCTTAAAAAAATAATCCATGGAAAATCTTTGGTGGGGAGTATAGCCTTCAAACAAGTTTTCTTCATTCTTCTGCAATTCTAGAAATTTGATTATATCAATTAGGGAGAGTTCACATTTCCTAAATGTCCTTAGGGAGTTTCATGTTATATTCTTTAGTAATTTACATAAAGTTTTGAGTGCAGATAAGCCTCAGACATCAGAGAACATCACCCGCTTCCTTGAAGAGTCTATACGAAAAGAATGTTCTTTGGATCAATAATCTGTGATACAAAAGAATTTATGAACGCTAATGATATTGGCCTCCTACATAAATAATGGAAATCTTTATGTATGGAGAAATTCTATAACATATATTTATAACATATGTTATACATACACAAACTTACATAGAAAATATAAAAATAGATAGCTGAACAAATATACATGTAACCAATATGTATTTGTTCTATGTATTTATATAGGATATATATAATTCTATTCAGACAAACTGAAATACGGGTATTTCTGAAGCACAGTGATTATGCTAACACTATACGTTTGAATATAAAGTAATATAAATTAATGTATAGCCTGTAATCAAGCCCAGCCCACTTGTCTTCTCAACAAGGACATGTGCTGGGAAGGGCATGGCCGGAGCAGCTGTGTCATTGAACACATTCCCAGCTCTTTCTTGCCTTCAACCAACCATGTACCTTTAATCCATTTTGAAGTTGCATTAAAGTAGGGGTTGGTGTATTCTTATATCCTGTTCACGTATTCCTCCTTGTTCAGCTGGCACCCTTCTGTAGTCTAAAACCAGACTCTGCTGTAACTATGTTTCTTACGTTCTTTTTAATCATGTTTTCTTTGGTGCTTTGGATTCTGTGTCTCCCTCTATCTCTGCCCCTTCCCTGTTCGTGCTGTATCTCTCTTTCAATAATAAGTAAACATTAAAAAATTAAAAAAAGAGGGGGACACCTGGGTGGCTCAATCGGTTAAGCATCTGACTTCGCCTCAGGTCATGATCTCCCTGTTCCTGAGTTGGAGCCCCATGTCGGGCTCTGTGCTGACAGCTCAGAGCCTGGAGCCTGCTTGGGATTCTGTGTCTCCCTCTCTATCTGCCCCTCCCATACTCGCACTCTGTTTCTCTCTCTCTCAGTAACAAATGAACATTAAAAAAAATTTTTTAAATCATGGTTTCTTTGGGGCGCCTGGGTGGCTCAGTCGGTTCGGCATCTGACTTGGGCTCAGGTCATGATCTCGCGGCCCGTGAGTTCCAGCCCCGCATCGGGCTCTGGGCTGACAGCTCGGAGCCTGGAGCCTGTTTCGGATTCTGTGTCTCCCTCTCTCTCTGACCCTCCCCTGCTCATGCTCTGTCTCTCTCTGTCTCAAAAATAAATAAGTGTTAAAAAAAATTTGTTTAAATAAATCATGGTTTCTTTGGTCAACAAATATTTATCAAAGACCCACTGTGAGGAAGACACTCTTCTTGCCTTTAGGGAACTCATCATCTGGAAAGAGTTATTGCCTTGTATTGTATTATGTGTATAGAACTTTGTATTATAACTGTGTTCAGGTTTACAGATTTAGGGGTTTTCTGTAAAGGGTCTTTACATGCAGATGTATTCAAATATAGTTACATTACATAGTTGTTTGCAATGAATTCTAACTGCAGAAATAGGACCAATTTTTTTTTGACAAAGTCACTGTAATGAGAAGATAAAGTGTATCCTATAAACAAAAAATAGAGTTTTTAGGTTGTGAAGAGAAAAAAAAACCAATAGTGTGCATTTTTCTGACAGTGACTGGTGAGTTTCCAAATATCTCTAGCCTAACTTATTAAAGTTAAATAGTAAAACAATATATCTTCATAAGTCTTTGTGTAACTTTGACTCTATAACTAACTGTGTTATTGATCAAATGTGGTTTCCCTTTACAAAGAAAAAAAGGTTTTTTAAAATCTCATATAACTTATTGGTGATCAAGTACTTTGCAGAGAATAACATTTTGATAAAAAAAAAAGTGAGAGTAACTCAGGAACATATGGATTACATTTGCCTCCAAATGCATAAACTTTAAAGAAGTTATAAGGGAAATTCCTGGCAAAAAATGTCCCTTGATTTGGAGTATGAAATATATCTGAAAAAGACAAAAAGGTGGGTAACAGGAAAATTTAATATACAAAGTCTGCAAGAAGTTGAGTTGCTTTCTTATTCAAAAATGTCTAAGATGATTCTAAAAATACATAGCCAAGTCCTGGAGTGACTGCTGTGTGTTAAAAATTCAATTGTGAGTGAAAATCATGGAGTGGCCCAAGAGGCAGCCAGTTTGCACAACTGTACAAATATCACCCTGTACAATACAAGATTTCCAGTATGCAGCTTAGAAAAGCTTTTTCTAGTGGGTAGGGGAGTCTATACAGTGCTTGTGAGCACATGTGTTTAAAACATCTTCTAGCAACATGCTTTGGGAAATGGAGCATTTATATACAAATAATGCATTGTCTTACTTTTCATGATGCATCTGCATGAATTTCATTTATATGTGCAAGATTATTCACTTTTTTAAAACCTAGTTAACATGTATAATAACCTTTCTGAGAGGTTAGGGTACATACCTGCACCTTTGGGTGAAGACGAGGGAGAAACATAGGGTACCCTCTTTCTCCCATGTAGGGACAGTGGCATTGTCTGTGGGTTTCCTCTCATCTCAGCTCTACTCCCGTCCATCTAACGCCAGAAAAGAGTGATTCCAGGGTTTCTGAAAGAGCACCGAGTCAGCTTTTCACCAGCTTACTGCTGGAAAGCTCCTCACAGCAGGATGATTATAGATGCTCTGTGAATCTTCATGCAACCAGTGGGCATTCCCCTTCTCTCTTCCATTTCCTCCTAAGCAGGAGAAGGACACTGAGAAGTTCCAGGGAGGACTGGAGGAGAGAACTATTCACATAGCAAAGTAAAAGTAAGGTGGCAGCACAGTGGTGGTTGGTCCTCAAGCCTGACTGGTCCGTAATTACAGTCTGGGGGAACCAGGTAATCGGGGGTGGCTCAACACATGGGGCCTCCTTGCTTAAGTTCCCCATAACTTCCAAATGTCTCACACTTCAGCGTTGTACCCAGAGCTAACTCCAAAACTTCAAAGAATTGCTCTTGTGGTGTTAAAATTGAACCTGAGGCTGAAGCAGAATGGTACTTGGAATCTCCCAAGGCATCGTGTCTGTGATCGCAGTGAACCAGCTGCCTCCCTCCCTGCACTGGCTCCTCTGAGAGCCACAGTTTTCCAAGAGCCAAAGATGTGCATAAGAGGGCCTTCCTGACCATGAGGAATAGGATGAACTGTTTCCCACACTCCAATGGAAGACTCTACATGCAGTTTCTTCATTTGTGTGAATGTTTCTTTTGTTAGTAAGTACTATTCGACCTTCTTGGTTGGTAACAATAGTAACTATTACATTTTTCGACAATGGCAGACATTCATCACCTCTGTTGCTCATGTCCTGATTAAACATTTTTTCCCCAGAACACTGTAGGATTTCTGATCTTATAACACGGTTTTGGAATTTACAAAACATCTGTCTCATTCTTTTCTCAGCCAGAAACTACAAAGAAGGCTGATTCTTGCTTTGGCTCTATGAAGGAGCTAATGCCACAGCCTTTGACACACAGATGAGAGGAAAACATAATCTTGCTCCCCACCCACAGATCTAGATCTTTCTTCATCACAGCTTCCACCCCAGTGTCACTGACAGCATGTGCAAATTCTGGCAGAGGAGCCTGGTAGGCAAATCCTAAAGCTTCATGGCAACCATATCAGCAGCAGGATCACCAAGAGCACCTGGCAGTGGGCCTGCCCTTCCCAAACATTCCAGGGCATGTGGGCACATGTATGGCCTGGTTATTGCTCAGCCCTGAGCTTGGACACCACCTAGGCTATTGCATCGTAGGGTGATTTTCTCCCTGTCCTCCCTTGGGGTCAGCCACAGAAACACCTGCAGAAGGATAGACTCTCAGCCTTGGAAAGCCTTGTCTTCCAGCCTCATACAAAGGGCAAAGTTGCAAAAAGCACATGATCCCCTGCTATGAGGTTCTAGATACATCCTCTAGTCTGCCACTTCTCCACCCAATTCTCTGTCAATGGTTCTCGAAGTTTTTTGACCATGATCCACAGAAGACTAAGCCCAGCATAAATACACATGTACAATGACATACAGACTATGAATAACAGATATAATAGTTTCACAAAACATCATTTAGTTCTGCATGCTAATATATTCTGAGATTTTTTTCTTCTGTCATACTTAACATACTTTTCTTTTAATTCTTGTCACGACCCACCAATTTGATTTCATGAGCTGCCAATGGTCACAACCCACAGTTTTAAATGAAGTACTCTACACTACAGGGCTTACTTGCACATTGGAAAAAATTTTAATAATGTAATAATGATGGCTGTGGTTTATTTACCATTACCATTAGTCAGGCAATGGGCTAAGTGCCTCCCATCCATCACTCTAATCCTTACAATAATTTTGTAAGTTAGATGTTATGCACATTTCACAAAAAAGATTTCAACTTCAAATAACTTAAAATATTTTACTTAGAATGTTTAGACTTCATAGCATAGTTCAGCCTTTTGAAATATTTTTATTCACAAAGACTGGGTGAGAGGTATATTTATGTGTGTGTGTACATAGATAGATAGATAGATAGATAGATAGATAGATATAGATATAGATATAGATATATACATATAGATATATACATATAGATATATATGTAAATATAGCCTATAAGACAGAGGGAATCAGAAGAAGGTAGATTGCCTGGGCAGGAGAGGGTCTCTGGAGAAAAATTACCCAGTGAACTTCATGTAATAATTCATGAAACAATTTTAAGGCCTGAGGTAGTGCAGCTATAAAAGGAAAGCCTGTCATGTATCAACCGGTAACATTTTTGTAGACTAAAATTTTTCTCTTCCTGAAGAGAACACTTGACATATTTGCTTTTGTCTCTTTTAAACTTTTATAAACTATTTCCTATACCTTATGTAGAGAAGTGAGTGTGCTACCTAAACTTGTCTCAACATGCTGCTAAAAAACTAATTAAAAGCAGAAAAATGCACCCCAGAGTTCATGTTGTTGGGTCAACTGGTCTCTAAGCATGTGGTTAGGCTGACCCTCTTCGACAGGAAATGATTCAAAGACAGCAATAGTACTGCTTTTGCTTTTGTCCTGTTTTGTTTTTAATCTCCTCAAAACCACTGATGCTGAAGAGTGAATCACAGTGATGTTTACAAATATTTTGTCTCTCTGGCTATGTTGTGGGATCACAGAGGAAAGCTACTCCCTTCACTAATGTCCCTGGTTGTGTTGCTGGCTCCTGGCATTTGTATTCTGTGCTAGAGTAGATGTTATCAAATGTGCAGCTTTCCCCAGCCTTGATGCTTGCCATCTATCCATACTTAGGATGGTTATATTTTGTGGGTGACATAAAAAAGCAAGCGATCTCTCTGGATTGCTCTCTGTGCCCTGGAATGAGCCTTCTTGACCAATAGCCAGCAAAGCACAATCTGGTGTGGATCTCCAGCCAAATGCCAGCTACCTTATCCCCCTCCTCCTGGCTCATGAAGCTTCCCTTCCTCCTGGTTAGAGCTTCTCAATGACACCTGAACTCTTTATATTCAATGACAATCATAAGACACTAAGTATGTCAGAAGTTGTCTGACCTTAACATAAGCTGCAGACCCAAAACCTCAATGTGGAAACAAGCAGGAATCTTTTGATTGCTCTTCTTTCCCTTTTTTGGTGGGGGAGGGAGAAAAGTAGGAAACCAGTCATGATTAAATCGGAAAGAAGTAACACACAGACGCTTTTAAGGAACTTTCAACGCTTCATGTGACTTTCCAGGAATAGCAAACCCTTAAGGCCAATGCAGACCTAAACATCTGAGGGATACGATCTGTCATGGGCCAAGGGTTCTAATGTAACAAAAGAGCAACAGGAAAGAAGAAAGCCACATTGAAGTTCTGCCACACTGAAATGAAACACTCTCCAGAAGAGAGTGGTCAAGGTGCTACTTAGGAAGATGAGACCAGCATGGATGCGGGTAAATTCTTGGACACAATGATCTCAACGAAAACATCTACCCGTGGAAGAACAATTAAAAGGAGTAAGTAGTCTTCCAACACATCATCAGCAATATCTTTCTAAAAATCTGTTATTTATCCAGAATTCCTGCAGTAGTGACAGTGTGGAGGTATGGAGGAGCACACACGTGCTTGTTCATCTCTTGAATGCTGTAGTTGCCCCTGAAGAACTGCTGAGAATGATGACAGTCAAAAAGTTGAAGGGTCCTGGACATATCTTTAATTTTACCTTCTTTGAGTTTCCCTTGTACTATTTGTTTTAAGTTTATTTATTTATTTTGAGAGAGAGAGAGAGAGAGGGAGAGAATCTCAAGAAGGCTCTGTGCTGTCAATGTAGAACCCAATGCGGGGCTCGATCTCATGAAATATGAGATCATGACCTGAGCCGAAATCAAGACTTGGATGCTTAACTGACTGAGCCACCCAGGGGCCCTTCCCTTGTACTATTTTTAATAGAAGAGTGAACCCTAGAATATTTTTTCATTTGTTTATTACATAAGCTTCCTTGATTACAAAAAAAATATATGTCATCTTCTTGCCTGGTAAATCATCATGCACTGATGGGTTACTAAGACAAGTGTCAACCACCTTGTCCTTTCTTCCTTGACCTATGGGAATATCCTTCTTTATCAGGACCTTATAAGGGCAAAACTTCTGCCACTCATTCAGTGACAGTGACAGGACACCAAGAAAATCACAAGTCATCAGGTATATAAATTGCTGAAAGGAAGTTTGACAAAATTTTAAGAGAATATTAAGCCTCCATAAGGCCACCTACAATCAGCAGCTTGTGATGACATAAGACAAACAGTGGCCCTCACCTCCCTTAACAGCAGCTATCAAAAGTAGCCTAGAAATGCTACCAAAAGCATGTAGACAATGACTGTTAAGACTTACTACTTATACAGGATGGACTCCAGTTTTGATTATAAAATCTTACCTACATTTATTCACTCAAAAGACCATTCACTGAAAGTAAAACTTGGATCTTTTCTTGCCAGTGATTCTGGAACAGTCAGGCCCCACTGAAAGATCAGAGAGCTGAGTAATTATCATCAAAGCTGGCCTAGGCTCTACACACCTCAGGGCTATTTTTTAGCTTAATGGAAAAGTTTTGTCTTCATTACCTAATTTTTTTTTTTAATCTCAATAGTCAACTCCAGTCATGTGTACATTTTGTAACTTCTCTCAGGAAATTTCTCATGAAAAGCTACATTTTAAGACTGTTTCATGTAATATGACATCATGCAAAATAAACCAAAGCAGATTTTCTGAACATGCTACACATGACAAATGCCAAGATATGGTTTGTGTCCAGCATGGGTTCTGCTTCAAACATTTGGCTGGAGGAGAAAAGAAATTATAATAAGAAATAAGCTGGGATTATTTTTACCTAAAACAGTGAGCTGTTACCAAAATCACAACTTTTTTTGTTTGGCTCTTAGCATTAATGGGTTTTCAGAACATTTTGGGGGTCACATTCACCCGTATTGTAGACACAGGATATCAGACAGCCAAAGGCAACATTCCTTACTCACATTACTCACGCGCGATCTCGTGATGGGCAATAACAGAAGCCATGGTATAAACAAAAACCAGTCCCTGACCCTCAAAACCTCAGAGTTTAATTATCTCACACAAGTAGAACATTGCAAAAATGTATGCTGATGTCTTAGTGGGACAACAGCATTGAGAACTCAAAGCACTCTTTCCATATAAGAAATGTGTGAAATGAAAATTTCCCAGTTTCATTTTCCCCTGATCTGGGTGAGAATTTTGTGGTGACAGAAATCTATTTAGACATGAGATTTCCAGGTGTGAGACAAATACTGAGTCATTCTTAGTCCCCATTGGACTACTGGCTTCATCACTTTAGACCTGTTTCCGTATCTACATTTGAATGCTGTGAAAAAGACAACATCTAGTAATGCTTTCATTCTAAATTTGGGGAGGGTTATGATTCTTTCAGAGCTTCCTCGTGAATTCTTTGGGGGTGTGACAAACTTCATCTCACTAACAGAAGTGCAATTTTAATTGGCTCACGTTATCGTTTGCCTACGTGCATTAACTTTTGTGCCAGGATTCTTAACATTTCCGAGCTGCAAATTAGTACAGTGACGCCATCCAGCGAAATACCTCAATCCTACGTGAGGCAGAGTCACTGACCAGCAGCCACAGTTTTATGTGACCTTCAGGTTTTGCCTTAAAATTTCACAGAAACGGGGCTGGCAATAGATATTTCACAGTTAGTTAGAAAGGGTAAGATAATTATTACAAGTTGGATATTCTTTCTAATTTACATATCTGAGTAACTAGCAGTGACTAATGTGAAAGCAAATATTATTTCAATACCTAAGTTTATTTGTACCACACCTCCAAGATACAGATGAATGATAATGTTTATGAGTTGATGTTAGGACACTACAGCCCTAAATATCCTCTCGGCGTTTTAAAATACATCCTTTCAAGTAGAGATTTCCGTTTAAGCCTATGCTCAAAGGAAGTACACTTTGTTTCTCTTAAGTCTTGTAGTCATTTTAATAGATGTGTTTATGTATGCAAGGGGAAGAGTAAGAAAGAAAAAGCCTGTTAACTTAAAGAAAGGTGAGGGCAGTGAAGATGAATGAGGGACAACCAAATTAATCATGTACTTTCCAGGTAATTTTTTGTTTTTTATATTTATTCCACTCATGAGAATAATGTTTTCTAATCACCTTGTTTATGTTTACACAAACCAGCTAAGTAAGAAATTAACACTTCCCATTAAATATGGCAGGGTGAATTTCTAAATTTATGTCAACCCTCTCCCAAAGCCCTACTAAAAAGACAACACAAATTTTAAAAAGGCATAAACAGTGCTGGGTTGGAGCCAATTGTTACCTTGTGTCAAGACACAATTTTTAAATATTCAGGCCTCTTGCAAGTCATTGTTAAACTACTGGTCGCTTGAAAATAGTCATAGTGGGAGTATACACCACTGAAATTAGCAAAGGCTACAAATCAGAGGTGAGTTTTTCCCCCCTTTCTTTCTTTTTTTCCAAACAGCCATTTATCAGCATATCACTAAACAAACCCATAATGAAAAAGACCATCAGAAAGGAGAAGACATCAGATGGGAGTTACTGGTATGAATTCAGAAGCTAGGAAGCAGATATTTAAGTGAAAACTGACTTCGTAGACTGAAGAAAACAAGAAAAGCCTTAAGTGGGGGAAAGTCTACCTTCTCTCTCTCCCAACATCCCCCAAAAGTTATTCACTTCCGAAGACTTTGGAAAGATTGATGTATATTTGGGGTCTTGAAATTTGCCTACGAAAGCAGAAGGGTAAAGTAGGGCTGAAAATAGGAAGAAAAGTTATTAAATCAACTACTACACCTAGCCAGGTAGTCATTCCTCCCATAACCTGAAGAAGATAGGAGAGCTTAAATAAGACAGACTATGAACTGTGGTGAGTGATGTGTTGTACTGAAACCAGGGGAATTAAGTGACAATTAATATACTGAATGGAGAGACCCAAGCCCTCTTCTCTTGCTCAGCTTACAGGATGCTGGCAACTAGGTATGATATTGAAGGACTAAAGGCTGAGGAAATTGCCCTAAGGGGTGGGGTT
The DNA here is from genome assembly GCF_018350155.1 of Leopardus geoffroyi. Taxonomy (NCBI): domain Eukaryota; kingdom Metazoa; phylum Chordata; class Mammalia; order Carnivora; family Felidae; genus Leopardus; species Leopardus geoffroyi. Next base: position 141,424,675 of record NC_059328.1, read on the forward strand.
AGTGATGCTACCAGCTGGGGATCTCCCAGTAACGGCTGGTGCCTACCAGATTAGTCTGTGAAGAAGCCCACAGTCACCTTCACCCATGTGAAAGCTGGAGTTTCTAATTGGCATCTACTCTTAAAAACTTTACTCTTAAAATGTCAGCTGACAACCAAGAGTCAACAGATACCACAGGAAAAATTTATGTAAAAGGAGTTGACCCAAATAAATACATGGGAAAAGAACCTGGAGGAAACAGAGACAATGCAGAGAGTAAGAAAATATTTGAAAATTAATTTTCTTAGAACTGCAGAAAAAGGTATTATTTCCATGAACAAGAGCAGCAGGTTGTGCAAAGGACCTTATGCAGGAAAAAAACAAGGTCTTTATAATTAAAGGTTTGTTGGGACATCTGGGTGGCTCCGTCGGTTAAGCATCTGACTTCAGTTCGGGTCATTATCTCGTGGTTTGTGAGTTTGAGCCCCACCTCGGGCTCAGTGCTGACAGCTCAGAGCCTGGAGCCTGCTTTGGATTCTGTCTCTCCTTCTCTCTCTGCCCCTCCCTTGCTCACACTCTGTCTTTCTCTCTCTCTCAAAAATAAATAAACATTAAAAATATTATAACTGGGGCGCCTGGGTGGCGCAGTCGGTTGAGCGTCCGACTTCAGCCAGGTCACGATCTCGCGGTCCGTGAGTTCGAGCCCCGCGTCGGGCTCTGGGCTGATGGCTCAGAGCCTGGAGCCTGTTTCCGATTCTGTGTCTCCCTCTCTCTCTGCCCCTCCCCCGTTCATGCTCTGTCTCTCTCTGTCCCAAAAATAAATAAACGTTGAAAAAAAAATTTAAATATTATAACTAAAGATATGTTAACATGACTTAAAAAGTTACCAGGCAATTTAAAAGATCCAGCTGAAGACAAATCTCCGAAAGCAGTACCAGGGGCACCTGGGTGGCTCAGTCGGTTAAGCGTCCAACTTTGGCTCAGGTCATGATCTCAAGGTTCGCGGGTTCAAGTCCCACATGAGGGTCTGTGCTGACAGCTGAGAGCCTGGAGCCTGCTTCAGGTTCTGTGTCCCCCTCTCCCTACCCCTCCCTGCTCATGCTTTGTCTCTCAATAATAAATAAACATTTAAAATTAAAAAAAGAAAGAAAGAAAGCAGTACCAGATGAAAGAAGGAAAATAAGAGAGAAAAATTATAAAAGATACAGGCTGAAGTCTAATTTCTGAATAGTTCTCAAAAGGAAGAATGGAACAAAATAGAGTGGGAAAATTGTCCAATAAAGAATACATGAATATTCCCTAGAATGAAAATGAACTTTCAGATTAATAGAGTCATGGACTCACACACACACACACACACAATTTAACATACTCAAAGGCACTTGGATGTAAAAGGCCAGCATGCTAGGAATAGAAGATTTTAGAAGCCACTGGCATAGGAGAATGGGAGATGGTGTTGCCACGGCTGCGATTTCATCAGAAGCTCAAGGTCCATCTTTCGACCTCCTGTGGTTGCCCTTGGAATCCACTCTCTTGCAGCTATAGATCTCAGCTTGTGTCTTCAAAGCCAGCAGGAGAGAACATTGCTGACCTCCAGACTCTTTTGGAAGGGATTCACCTCTGAAGACAGATACTCTCAGGATAATCCCTCCTTTGTTTAAATCAAAATCAACAGTTTCGGGGCATTAGTTGCCATGATCTCTTCACCTTGCCACATCAAGTAACGTTCTCATAGGAGTAGGGGCGCTCGGGTGGCTCAGTTGGTTAAGCAGCCGACTTTGGCTCAAGTCACGATCTCACAGTTTGTGGGTTTGAGCCCTGTGTATTGGGCTCTGTGCTGACAACTCGGAGTCTGGAGCCTGCTTCAGATTCTGTGTCTCCCTCTCTTTGACACTCACACACACACACACACACACACACACTCTCTCTCTCTCTCTCTCCCTCTCTCTCTCTCAACAATAAATAAACTTAAAAACAATTATTAAGAAAAAACAGACTCATAGGAGCAACATTCTAACATGTTTCCAGTTCACTTCATACACAACAGAAGGAGATAAGACAGGACTGCAGGATGTGTAGACAAGGGTAGAGGGATCTCCAGGGCTGTCTTCTGCCCACTGAACCTGGTTTTAGATTCTTACCTACAGCTGTATCTGCTCAAACTCAACTTTAGAACTTTGGATCCCCCAGGAAAATAGTCTAGAATAGATTGCTTTTCTTGTATTTGCACTCAGTTTTTCCCTGTCTCAAAAAAGCTAATGATACCCTTGTTCTCTATTTGAATATATATTCCAAACTTCTATGAAAACCTGAAAGTTGGAAAGGAAAGTTCTGGCCAGTGGCGTGGGTTAGTTTCTCCAAGATTTGCTAAATAAAGTTTAATTCTTTTTAAATATTATTGCAGATGCCCACCACCCTCCTCCCCGATAAAACAGCTGTTTGCTTAAAGGTCAGGAGTTCATGCCTTCAGAGGTTATCTGAACAAGTTCTCCAAAAGAAAACATTGTGAAAGGAAGCGTGCATGCTGGTGACCTTTTCATTTCTATAAGGGCAACGGTTCATTTGAATTAAAGAGAAATAATTTGTTTTTGTGAAAAAGCAAATGGCTGACAAGACCTACATCATTGTCGAAATCCATTGTTTTTTCATACTAATACCAGAGCAAGTTCTTATGTTTTCCCTCTCTGGAGGCATAGTGTCTGCCAGTATTACTTTGTACTTGAGCACTAAAAAAGTCAATTTTCTTGGACTCCTAGAGCAATAATCTCAGAGGATTCTGAATCTGTTATAAATGTGCCTGGAAAAACAGTAGACACAAAAAATAACAAAAAACTTTGGAAGGTTTACAGGCCTTGGACAGTACCCTGAATCCTGCATGCATTTTTAAATATATACAGATAGATTTATTAAAAAGAAAGATAAAAGAGGTGATTCCCAAAATTCAGTTTCAGAAACACACGAACAATATTTTTATTATGTTGAAATCAAGACATAGACATATTTTTCATATTTGAAGAAACTTCCCCATTTCAAGTGAATTTTTTGGAGTACAAATACTTGCTTTTTGTCTCACTTGTTTTGAAATTTTACAGGATAAATTATTGAAAATGGTGTATATGTATATAAATAGTTTAAACATATATGGAGTATTTTATTAAAAGGCAGAGCATAGCTTGGAAATTATGATTTCCCAGCTCTAATGAGTGGAAATTCACCACACTTCTAAAGTGGCATCGCTTTTCCAAAGGGGGAAAATGATAAATGAATTCAATAACTCTTAGTCTGTCCTTGGAATGTTTCATGAGAAAAGGTAAACGAAGGTTGGAAAGAAATTGCCCTGATAAGTTCCAAAGAGTATTGCCAAACACTTATTTTGAATTTTCTTTTGTTTCGTTTTCTATTTTTATAAAATCTTCTAGAAGAGTGCTGCTAAAATACACTGAGCTTTAATCATCAGCTCACACTGGAGATATGTTCATAGTCACCTTAATTGCCCCATACATCAATTAGATTTTATTTTTTTATTTTTACTTAGATTTTTAAATTTTTTTCCCTAAATATGTCTGAGTTTCTCTAATTCTAGATGATTTCATTTTTCTCTTTTATATGGGTCAATCCATTTCAGAAATGATTTTTTATGCTAGTTTCCTTCCCTTTTTAAAACTCTTTGTGTGATTTTCAGCATTCAACGATTACTAAGATTGCAAATTTGATCAAGAGAATAAGTGGTGTGGTCTAAGGGTAAGTATATTTAGCAGAAGATAAAGTCTCCAAAATAAGACCATTTTGATTCTTTTAACCACTGTTAGCAAAGCTACCATAATATGTTATTCTCTGTAGAAATATCTTCTTCATATTTAACTAAAATTCACTCCTTTCATTTAGTTTATTATGAAATAAAATTAATCATGCTAAGATAGACATGTTAGAATTTTTAGCCAGTGTGAAAGGCTGAACCAGAAAAAAATAAATGCATAGCAATGATAAATATCAAATTCAAAATAGCAGTCATTCTTGGCAGGAAATTAAGTGGATGCAATTGGGAAAGAGTATACAGGACCTTCAGTGAACTTGATAAAATTTTATTTTTCAAATGGGTATTCTTTGTAGTATTGCATTTTGTATATATTCTAATATGGTGTAGTAAACTTTTCGTAAACACACACACACACACACACACACACACACACACACACCAGGAGTCAGCAAAGCATGTAAAGTTTAGATGCTTCTGTTGCATCCCTGTGGGTCACCGGGCGCAGAACCAGGATTAAGACATACAGGCTGTGTGGCTTCATATTTTCTATGTAAGTATTGGGGTGGTGCCATTGGAGGCCATAGTTATTCTGCTAAAGCCTAAGGGGCCACTGCCTACAGGGACTGGAAAAGGATTATTTTAAGTCAGGAAAATGGAAGTATAGAAGTAGAGATTACTAAAATGGGATGGGGAAGTCTGAGTTGCTCTCTCACTTTTTGCTCTCTTGGGCTTGGAGTTCAAGCAGGGTAAATAGTGGAAAGTGCTAACATACCATCTTCTATGGCAAACTGATCCAGGAGCTGTGAAGGAGCTATCCTAGAGCCATCCCTATTTTTTGAATTGTCAGAAGACTCTGTGTAAATGTCTAAGGTGCATTACCTAGTTTATTTTCTTGTGTTGCCTTAGAGATTATAATAAACATTGTTTACTTTCTCTACCTCAAGTTCCTCGGAGCATAAAAGTGAGGTCAAGTCAAATCTTCTTAATGTCTCTATGTTACTTGAAGACAATTATATCTCTATCTTGTTTGGATAATGCAGTTAATTTAAACACTTTTTATATGAAATAACATAAATAAATTTTAATAGGTGTATTCCCTGAAACTTGTGAATAAGGAGATTTTTATGAATATAACAAATTTGTCATATACTACTCAACAGCACTACCTAAGAAATCAAGGAAGAATAACCATTATTTGTGAGGTAAAAAAAATCATACAAATGAATATTTGTATATGATCATTTTCACAATACAACTATACTGGTGGTGTTGACTCCAGGTTTTCTAGGTAATTTGCCAGAACTTGTCAGCCAGAACTTCCAAATATAGTGGGTTATCTAGTCAACTGGGTTAATATGGAAATTTAACCAGTCTATTCACGCCGGGCAATCTGTGAATTATCCAGTCAGAAAACCTATATGTTGTACATAAACTGAACAGTTGAAAATTTGCCACTTCATTCTATTAAGTGGGTACAGACCCAAATAAAGAACACTGTAGTACAGCAATTCTTTCCTATTTAAAAACTGGACTCTCAAAAGCAACAAATAAAATAGAAAAGAGATGGCAGTCCAGCGCAGACCATCTGGTCACTTCATATTATTGCAGTATAGACTATCCTCCCACCAAATATCATGTAATAACACGCATAGGTGTTGAGCTGTCAAAAAGCGTTACAAAATTTTTATTCACTCACCCATTCATTTCTTAATTAGAGTCTGGAAAAAAATTCTCTAAATACGCACATTTTATAATGTAGAGGATTAGCCTGTGTTAATGAACACTAAGTTAATAATCAGATTTCTTAAAATACAGAACTTGACTCGATAAAGTTTTTCTTTCTACTAGGCATTTTTGTGAGAAAAGTCATTTTATTTTCATTCTTAAAAGGACTTCATGCATGAGATTGCTACTTCACAGTGTATTTATCAGACATGGTCCAGCTTAGTTTTTAATCAATGTGTTCGGAGAGCTAGGTTAAAAGAGCATAGAAACCTAACATAAGAGGCAGGATGAACGTTCAAATTGTGACATTAGACAAATGTCCCACTCTCAAGGGCTAAATGTCTTCCCCTGGAGTTTTCACCGGCGGTAGGCACTCCCGTGCAACTTGGTTAAAGAGATGGCATCTCCCAGTTAAAGTTATGAGATAGGCAGTTTACGCTGATTTTTTAAAAATCACGTATCATGGGGCGCCGGGGTGGCTCAGTCGGTTAAGCGTCCGACTTTGGCTCACGTCATGATCTCGCGGTCTGTGGGTTCGAGCCCCGCGTCGGGCTCTGTGCTGACAGCTCAGAGCCTGGAGCCTGTTTCAGATTCTGTGTCTCCCTCTTTCTCTGACCCTCCCCTGTTCATGCTCTCTCTCTGTCTCAAAAATAAATAAATGTTAAAAAAAATTAAAAAAATAAAAATAAATAAAAATAAAAATCACGTATCACATAAACATAACATTTTAAATAAACTTCATCCTTCTTAAACATTTTTTTGATTAAATTCCTCTCATTCATTTTAGTTCTCATCTGCACACTATTAGTATAAACATTCTTATGAGCAAAAATTCTAAACTGTGTCTTCTCATAACCATTAACAGAGAGTTATTTGAAAACCTGAGCTAGAGAATGACAGGTTTAGGTAAATGTGATGTTGCCTCTACCTACATATAATAAGAAGATGGGCTTTTTTCTCAGTTAAGGTCGTATGTATTATTTTAGCTTATAAATGTTAAAAAGTAATTAATTTCCTATCAGAGAGAGCCCAGGCCAAAAGTTAAATTGCGTTCACAGTGCGTTCACAACCTCCATTGTTTTAGTTCTGTTACTCTAGTCACCCCTCCTCTTTTGTCATATCCAAGGTTAAAAACACAGACTGAGTCAGACAGACAAAACTGTTCTAATTTCAGTGCTTGCTGAGCGACTGTTCTGAATTCTCTGATCCTCCAAGTCTTCATGAGCACAATGTCGATAACATCATCAGGGTACTGTGAGAAATTCCAGCCTCAGTGTGTATGAAATGCCTCTGCTATGGGGCGCCTGGGTGGCTCGGTCGGTTAAGCGTCTGTCCTCAGCTCAGGTCATGATCTCGGGGTTCATGAGTTCAAACCCCGCATCGGGCTCTGTGCTGACAGGTCGGAGCCTGGAGCCTGCTTTGGATTCTGTACCTCCTTCTCTCTCTGCCCCTCCCCTGCTCATGCTTTGTCTCTCTCTCTGTCTCTCTCTCTGTCTCTCTCTCAAAAAATAAACACTAAAAAGGAAGAAAAAAAAAAAAAGAAAGAAAGAAAGAAAGAGAAATGCCTCTGTTAGCCCCTGCCAGGTAGAACCAGAAAGGAGGCTCTCAGATGGTCCTCCCCTCACTCTGAGGCTGGGAGTGGCAGGAACTGAACACTGGAGGAAGTTGGCAGTGATTACAGTGGTATTGGCATATCCCCCTATTCCATATCAGACTCTTTTTCTGTACCAAATCTTGCTCACAGGGAAAATTCTGATATAATCCTGAGGGCATAGATGATTTATGGACCCTCACGAGTTACTATTATTCTCAGAAATATTACATTTGAATCAGTAAAAATAAAAGAAATAACATGAAATTAAAGCTGACATGAAAATAGTAAAAATCTCATATAGAATTTCAGGCATCAGTGAACCAAATAGCCAAGATGCCTTGTCAATTCATGCCCTACTAGTCCTAATTTTTTGTCTACTGGGGCTAGCTTGGTCAGGAATTATTTCATTGTAAAGAACAAGAAACTACACACATTATACTAAGGAAAACAAAACAAAAGGGGAAAAAAACCCAGAAATTCAAGGGGAGGGATTCGTTAGGAGGGATCAATAGTATCTCACACAGCCCAAGTGCAGGACACGTTTTTCCCTTCACATGTGTTTCTTTTTTTAAAAGTGTGCTTCACGGCTGACCAGGGACCCAAACTCACGACGCTGAGATCAAAACCGAGCTGACATCAAGAGTCAGACACTTAACCAACTAAGCCACCCAGGCACCCCGGCTTAAGTTTTTCTTTATGCAGGCTCATTCTCGCTTTTTCTTGGCCAAACGTGACCATCCCTGTCCTGGAGTGCTATAAGGGACTCTGCAAAACCCGCTCTGGGGGGCTCACACCCCTCCCCTTCCACTCACCCCATTATAACAAGCGCTCTGCTCTGCCTTAGGTCACCAACTATCTGCTAACTAACTCCAAGCCTGTCAGCCTTAATTCTAAACAGAATGATCTGAATTGAGTCTAAATACTGCATCCATTTTTAACATATGCTATCCTTGGCCTGGGAAGGTAAGAAACTAGAGTTTTTATTTCTATTTAGCTAAGAATTCTCCCCTTTTTTCCACCCTTGGTTTCTGGGGCATGGGAAATGATATTAGATTTCCTTTAATTTTATTCATACTATGTGAAGGTTTTTTGTGTTGTTTTTTTGGTTTTGTTTTGTTTTTTTTTCTGTAAAGATATCCTCAGCTATCTGTCTACTGGAGTATTTTAGTTCCAACTTCGTAGCTAGAAACTTAGTCTTTAACCAAGTGAATGCTTTCTATTACTTCTCAGGACCCAGCAGAGGTTAACTAGTCTCTGGGTCTGAATGACAATTCACCAGAGAGAGCGGCTCCAGGGACCATTTTGGTTCCAGGGAACATCTCTGTTCTAATTCACCATGACCAGTAGTTGGGCCTGTGGGATTCAGACCCTTTAGGCACAGGGTAAAAGCAGGTACGTACCCTGAGAAGGGGAAGGAATACTAGAAAAGTAACTTACAGAAGTACCCTCAAAAAAGAAATTCTACCTCCTAGTCCAGCAGACTTCAATTTGGGATACGTCTGAGAATTACCTGGGGCATTTGTTGAAAATGCAGATTCCCGTGCCTCACCTTTTGAACATAACTGTTTATGTTGAAATAACTAACACAGCACATTGTCACTTGTTGGTAAGGTCCACATCGCTAAGCTGTGGTGAAAAACAAACACATTTGTCTTTTCAGTATAAACAGGCACTTTTAAAATAACACTTTCTAAGTTCTTTATGGGACCAATGAAATGGGAGTGACAATTCTTTAAATAAAAAAATGATACATGAGGTGACATTTTATTAAAATTGAATACACAGTATATGAGAAGTAACCCAAAACTTAGTTTCAGGACTGCTGTGATTTGATTTTGCTGGTGAATATTGATGTTTAAAATGTAAACCATCCTTCATGAGACACTATCTTGAAAGTTCAAGTTTCTCTTATCATAACCCTTATATTATATTCCTTATATTATAAGGAATTATATCTAGCTATGGACAATAACCTAAGTACTTCTGGTGCATACTTTTTGGTGTCATGATGATATGACAGCTGGGAAATATTGCTTTATAGCTAAAAAAATACCTGCTTGCTATTAAAAAATGAAAAAAAAATGGATTTATAGCTCTGTGTATTTCTGGAAAACAAAACTAGTTCTAGAATTACCATTGGCCAGTACCTACATAAAGAACCAAAGGAACTCAGTCAAGCAAATGTTAAAGTTATACATTCATTTGGTAAGATTTGAAGTAATCACTTTCTAATATATCAATAAATTGCTAAAGTTCATGCAGCTAGTAAGTGATAGAGCCAGAAGAGAAACCCAGGTCATCTGTTTCCCAAAGCTCATGAGCTCTCTGTCCTGCTTGGCTGCTTCCTAAAGCATTTTGTTTTTTTAAACCTTATCTAACTTCCATAAAACCTCTTCCTTAGACAATATAAAAGAAACCATTTATGGCATCACTAATTATTAAACCAATTTGGATTAATCTAAAGCCGCATTATTCATTCCCTGAAACATTACACATGACTCTGCTTAAGTGGGCTTTGGCCAACTTGTTCTTCTAAGCCTCAGTCTTGTAAGCTGAAAATGGGGAAAATAATGGGCGGTCTCCTTAGGTTTCTTATAAGGATTGAATGATATGTGCAAAGTGCTCAGCATAGATACTGGCAGGCGAGAAACACTCAGTAAATTTTATTATTACTTTACTACTTATAGAAAGTGGACATAACATAGTAATAATGTGTTGACTTGTGCTCTATCACTGTATATGTTTTTATCTTTGGATGAATAATAGAGACTTATTAAAAAACATTCTTTGGTGTTATAGAAACTTCAGACTGTAATTACGATTAACATTCTCTTTTCCCCTAGTATATTGTTCTCACAGTGTTTCCTTTTCCAAGGATAACTAGGTAGAGATGATGGGTGGATGGATAGATGGACAGATAGATAAGATAGGTAGACACGAATTAACACATAAGGACATAAAATGAATGTATATAGTACAATTAATTGTCATGCAGCTTTTCATGCAATGTCTTATGGTTTTCTAGGTGTTTGTGTACATAGTTTTATATAACAACTTAAGTACTTTTCCAGTTAAAGGAGTATACATTTCAGGATTACTGTTTCTCGTCTTAAAAAATACATTTAATGGTTTCATATATCCCATCCTGAAATCTTCACTGGGCCTACTTACAATTTTTTTTGTGATTGGATTCTTGGACCCTGCTTACAGCTGAGTAAGTTGGAGAAATTTCTACTTTCAGGAAGGAAGCATTGCCTGAGGTATAATGGATGCCTAAAGCCTGTTACACCTCTCGAAAATGTTAGAATTACTGGCTGTTCAACACTCACTTCTATTTCTGTGTTCCTCCTTCCTCTTCAAACACATCTTCCTTCCAGGAGTCCTGGTCGGCAGCACACCCCCCACCCTCTTCTCCAACATCTTAAGGTGGTTTCTCTACTGTTTCCACCACCAGCTCTCAGCTTCCCACTTGTGCAAAGGATCCAAGGGAAATTAAACTATAATCTAGTCAGCTCGCCTTCCCAAACCAGCTCTTTGTGTCTGATAAAAAGAAAATATAATATTCTATCTGCTACGATTACTGTTTTGGAGTTGTGCTGTAAACATCCCCCTTCAACCTACACCATACAGAAGTGCATGGAGTATTAACTCTAGTCTGTGTCCTTTGGCACCAGGAGCTGCTCCCGGCATCAAAGGTTGAGTTCACCGTGGCTTCCCCCAGTGGGGCTTAATTACAGGGCAAAGAATTGTCACGAGGACCAGTCTGTTTCGACAGATCCTTGTCTGTCCAGAGTCATAAATGTGACACACAAGCTCTAAAGTTTCCCGAGAAGTGTTAATATTTAAGAGCATGTTAGATCCAGGAATTTGTAAATCAGTGGTTTTACTTTGAACACATCTCCAGCCAGTTGTGACATTGTTCAGTGAATTGGCAGTCTGTTTGCTGTTGTTTCCTCCTTTTGAAATTTAACCTCTTGGAAAAACAGTCGTCTGGGCTGTTATATGTCTCAACATAGGCCACCGGAGAAGACTACTTAAAATTGTTTTTTTGATCTGCAGTATGAATTCCCCTCTAGCAACTTTCTTTCCTCCTTTTAAATCATTTTGACAGGGTATCTTTGCTGGGTGCAATTTCTGGGTCCTTTGAAAAGCTGGGAACAGAAGACTTAGAATGAAACATCCCATGTTGGGATTTCCTTCTGCTCACATTGTAAAGGCAGAAAGTTTCTCAAATTTTCATGTCATGAATGGACATCATTTTTAAGACAGTTTACTGATATTTCATTCCATGTGATAGCATTTCATATGTCAGCCTTTTTTTGTCTTTTAACACATGCAGACTTAGAATTGGCTGTATTTGAATAATCAACAGTAATAGAGATAATCACAATGATTCAGCATTGCTGTAAATAACTTATGTTTCATGTATCACAGCTTTATTACTTTTACATTGCAACCAAAAGTTCACCATTTCCAAGTGGATTCAGAGGAAAAGCTTGTAGGTAAGGAATAGGCTTTGAAAAGAAATCATTTCTAGGATATTCAGACCCTGAACAGGTTTCTCCATGCAACGTAGGAAAGCTGGATATAATAATATGAAGACTCATGATATTTCCCTTGGGTTAAAATTGGTTCATGTCTTTCTCTGCCATAAGTACCAAACTATATAGCTAGACAAAACCTACTTTTTTGGCTTTCAGTCTCAAATTTAACTTGATAGAAATCCACAGAAAGGAGACTTTATTTGAGACAATCAATCATGCTGGTAAAGCAATGTTTTGTTTGGAAATACACAGATTGCTGCTTCAAAGTGCTTAATGAATGGGTATGTATGTGTTTCTATAACATTTTTTTAAGGAAACTAGAAGACAGGAAATACAAACCTACATATTAAAGAGTTCTGCCAAATGAAGAGCTCTGTACTTTTTTATAAAGAAATTCTCTGCCAAGAGTTTGCCAAAACCTGATTGCAAATGAACATCACAACTTCTCACAAACAAATCAGGAAATCCTGTGAATGGATGCCCAGTGTTTTCATGTGCATTGCCAAGAAATCACTGCCCACTGGGCAGAGATAGGAGGAAAAATTTATTGCAATGGCTGTATATCAGTGCAGCAACATTTTGCAGTTCAGATCAGAGCTTCATAGCTATGATAATCCCTCATTTACAAAGCTTTTGATCATTTCCATAAATGGTGGGCAAATATTGGTCCAGACAGAGGGGGATTTTGTAATTTCTAGTTTCTTATAAAAAAAAAGAACAAATCGTGTCGCTTTTCCAAAGACCTGGAAATATGGATTATAATTTACTTTTTATCTAGAGTCAGTTCAGTTTCATTTTGGTGAGAGGCGAGAAAATCCTAACTATTAGAACTTTACGGATTTTTATTTTTAAGGCAGTATGTAATGAGATAAAAATTAGTAAAATATTTTTGAAGCCAGATTTTCATTGGCAATGCTCTAAACATAATAAATATTATTTCCTGGGCACTTATTTTGGGACAGACAGTATGCTACTGCTTTAAATGCTTCCTATAATTTCAATATTTTGGATATCTCAAATTATTTGGCTAGCAAATGACAGGTCTAGATTTTGAACAGAATTCTGTCTTAATGTAAATTATGTACTCTTTATGGCTATATTTTAATGATTTCCTTATTTCCTTCAGTCAATAATAAGGCAAACCATCTTGCTTGACTGAAAAATATTCTTTTAATTCCACTTACAAGACAATTTTACCCATATAACCAAATCAATATTTTCAAAATATCTCTCACACCCTCCTTGTTATCTCTCATGCTATTGCAGTGGCATAACTACATCCACTATCTTTGCCCTCAATCTGACCCAGAGCCAACAAATAAAGGGCCTAGTAACTGAAGCCTCTTTCCCCTTGCCCGTCAAGCATCACCAACAGAAAACAAAACTCCTCCCATTGAAGCCAGCCTCATCCTTGTATTCCTCATCATAGCGTTCCAGGAAACAATACCAGTTATCTGAGTTCGTACCCAGGAAAAAAATATATTCGTCATGAAGGATTCATCTCATTCTGTGCACTGTTACCACAAGAATCTCTTTAAGATACTATTTTTATAATTTCACTGTCTTGATCAAAATTAGTCAATGGCTCAATATTGTCTACTACCTAAAATCAGATCCCCAAGCTCCTCCAAGATTTTTCTAAATGTTCTTCTCAGTCTTTTCTTCTCCTCTCTTTATAGTTCTACATGGATTTTACCTCTTGTGTCCTGAATTTTGCATTCTTCTACTATTTTTGTGTTTTTTCTCTATCCAGAATGTTGCTTTGCTCCTCTGTAGTGATAAAAATCATACAAATAATTTTAGGCCAACACCCAAACTATTTGAAAACTAACTGATTTCAGTTTCCTCCAAATTTTTGATAATAGTTCTTTAATCTGATGAGATCAAGACCAGTAGTTGAATGGTCAATCAACTACAAAAAAAGAAAAAAAAGATGCTTAGAGGAAAACTCATAGTAATGATATATATATTTCATAAATATTCCAATATCAAACGTAAAAACTATACATTAATTCATCAAACTTTTGATATAGGGCCATTTTTTAAATTGAGAGTCTGCTCACAGAATTTTACAGCATCTTTCTTTCATATAACACATCTGTAATGCATCCTCCATGTTTCCCAGTTTTGATTTATTTAAACATATATTTTATTTATTTTGAGAAAGAGAGAGAGGGAGGGGCAGAGAGCGAGAGAGATGGAGAAAGAGAATCCCAAGCAGGCCCTGTGCTGTCAGTGCAGAGCCCAACATGAGTTTTGATCTCACAAACCACAAGATCATGACCTGAGCTGAAATCAAGAGTTGGATGTTTAACCAACTGAGCCACCTAGATGTTTCCCTCCCAAGTTTTAATTTAAAGTGAAGCAAAAATCTTCCAAATATCATGAGTGCAAAATCCTCCTAAATTTCTGTGATTGTCCCCTTTAATTTTTTAAGGTTTTTTTTTTGCAATACTTAATTTGTTAATAATTATTTATATTTAAAAGTCTTTATAAGGGCCACGTGGGTGGCTCAGTCAGTTAAGTGTCTGACTCTTGATTTCGGCTCAAGTCATCAACTCACAGCTTGTGAGTTTGAGCCCCACATCTGGCTCTGCATTGACAGCACAGAGCCTGCGTAGGATTCTCTCCCTCTCTCTGCTCCTCCCCATCTCATGCTCTCTCTCTCTCTCTCTCTCTCTCTCTCTCAAAATAAACAAATATTAAAGCAATCAATTTCATTTTCATACAAAAAAAACCCCACATCTCTCTTTATGCCCCCATATTTTATTGACTTAAAAATTTATGTGATTTTAATAACAAATACTACTGACACATGTGGAACAAACATGGTTAGACAGCACAGTACTCGGCTGCAGGTGTCCTAGAGGGTGGCAAGCTAGCTGTTAGCAGGTGGCATGCTATGGCATTGTATTTTGCTGGGTGAATGGAGAGCTGAAGTTATTCCAGAGAGCTGGTTAAGTGAATGGCAAAAAAAGAGATTATTTTCATTTGTATTTATAGTCTCTCTCATTACTTGCCTCTGACTATACACAGCTTCTGGAGACGTGAGGATGGCAAGTGTCTTTTCATGTAGACTGTTGTGGTTGGCTCGACAGGGCGGGAAAATTAAGATTCCCTTGATTCTTCCTCACAGCGAATCATACTGACATTATAATGAAAGTAAACAAAATATTCCATAAACTCCTCTTGCTGATTAAACTCATCTGGCAAGGTGAAGCAAAAATCTCTTTCTAGAAATCCACAAAAGGGAAACACGCTCCAGAGGTTCGTACTTCAAACGCTATTCCGTAACTTGGACAGGGACGGATAATCAGAACATAAAAACATTTAGGAAACTAAGGATGTGGTTCCTGCACTAAAATTTTAGGTACATTATGGATATAATGCAGTATCCAAAGCATAAAATAGTGATAAATGGGGGGTAATTGTTTAAACAAATAGGAATCTACATTGAAGAATTTAGATAGTTTTCTAGAAGTTCAAAGATTTTAAAAACCTTTTTGTGTCCATTATCTAGTTATAGACACATCACTCTAACTTTCTCAGCTTAACAAAATAGAGTGGAAAGGATGGGAGATTTGTCCAAGGTCACAGAGCAAGTGATCTAAACATAGCTAACCAACCACAGGGTACCCAAAATGTTCTTAGTCAAAAGACTTAAAAGCTTTTTTACCAAAAATAACTGCTTCAGTCAAAGAGAGAAGGATAATTGCTACTTATACAGACAACACAAGAGACCAGCATCATTTCATCCCAGAAAGCAGCATTAAATGACCACCCATATACTCCATCACATGTTTATCTTCTCCAGCTGCAAGACCCTCTTCTCCCTGGCTTCCCATTGACCTAGAAAGAAGAACAAATGAATACACAAAGTCTAAAACAGATGCAAAGGCGGAATGAAAAAAAAGTGCCACTGCGCTTTAATTTAATCTCTGGGTTAGCCGTCCTCTGCTCACGCACGAGTGCGTCAGTCCAGGAAGCTAGCCAAGCCAGCCAGCTATTCACAGAGACTGTGGTGGCTCCACATGTGCCAATCCAAATACCTGGCTGTGCAGGACAGGACACTTCAGCCAGGCCTTAAGAAGTCCTCAGTTTAGGGACCCCTGGGTGGCTCGATCGGTTAAGTGTCCAACTCTTGATTTCAGCTCAGGCCATGATCTCATGGTTCATGAGATCGAGCCGCACATTGGGCTCTGTGCTGACAATGTAGAGCCTGCTTGGGATGCTCTCTCTCTCCTTCTCTCTCTGCTCCTTCCCCACTTGTCTTCTCTCTCTCTCTCTCCCTCCCCCCCCCCTCTCTCTCTGTCTCTCTCTCTCTCAAAATGAATAAACTTAAAAAGAAATTCCTCAGTTTAGGTAACAGGGAGTCATTGGCTAGGGATAATTTAATTCCTTCTTTTTTGTCTGGACGACAAACTTTTGGTGGTTCCTGAAGGCGATCATGAAAGAGCAGATGTGTGGTCATGTCAGATACCCACTCTCAAGAGAGTGCTCTGGCAGGGACGTTTATGATTCACCCATTAGAGATGCATTTCTTTAAAGAAAAGGTCAAAAACTGGTGGCCCATTCAGCCTTCAGATGGATTTTGTGTAGGCCACACAGCTGTCTATTTATTCATTTAAAAAAATGTCAGTGCATTCAGATGCGGCATTTGTCAAGTCTGTAACATAAATACTCTTACAATGTCTGATTTCAAGCAACCAACATGGCATTCCCGGACGCAGAGTTGGCAGGAGGTGTGCGGGAGCACAGCATTATACAGCATTTCCATCAGACACATACAACAGATGTAAAGATACTAAAGTGCGTATGTAATGGTAAAGCATAGTAAAATAATTGGAAAGTGATGAGTGTTCAGTATTTATTACCTTTGTTTAATTTGACTGTAAGTTTTTGTAATTTAAATTTTCGTAATGGCTGTGTTTAATAGCCGGCTCTCAAAATTCTGGGAAGCCTACCACTTGGCTCTTGTGAGTCAGTATGAGCCAGCTGCAGCACACCCTTGAATGCCATATCATGACCACAGCAGCCGTGGCCACAGTAGTTCAGGCTCCGGAGGCTAGATCTGAATCCCAGCTGGTATATTTACTAGCTGTGTGAGCTTGCATAAGCTACTTAACTACACAGAACCTCAATTTTCTCAGATGGAAAAATAAGTTAATAATGTTTATTTGGTGACTCTATAGTGAGCAGTGAATGAAATGTATATGTGAAGGGCTTAGCACTGTGTTTGGCACATAATAATCACTCAGTAAATAATGGCAAGGTATTTACTTTGACTCTAGGTAGGAATTACTTGATTAGATTTGTTTTGCTTCTACCTTGAAAATCTGCCTGCAGTACCTCAAAGAGATGAGAAATTTTATAAATGGAGGAAACAAAGAAACCAGGGAGACTGGAAAAGACTGGGGTGGAGGGTGACACAAGGGCACTGACAAAGAATAAGAACAAAATAGGATCAAGAGACACAAAATGAGGATGAGAGGAAGTAACTCAAAAATGCGGTTGATTTTCCTAGGTTGAACCATGTCTATAAAATCCATTGAAGATTCATTCTAAATTTCTCACAAAGGCTGTATAATTTCTGCATAAATCACTGAAACCATTTGCTTGAATGGACAGTGTCAAGTATCAAACAATCACATCCTATCCATTTGGCCCAGAAAATTCAGTCAGTCCCGGACATGTGACCCACACCCAGCCAGTTAGATATGCTCTCATCTTGAAATTTGGAATTTAAACCCAGAGGCTGAAGTGGGGTGATGACGGGAACTACCAGGCTGGGCAGCTTTCATTGGCCGTGAGAAAACAAGGGAAGGAAGCCACTCTGCAGAGGTGGAGAATAGCGAAGGGGCAAAACATAGAAATGGAAGATGGCTGAACCCACTGCAGAAAAAAGGAGACAGGAGACAATGATGGCTTTTCAGTGCTTCTGAAGTTTGTCTGTATCCCTCAAGCTTTGTTTCTGTAAGATGAACCATTTTCTTTATGATAAATTTCCTCTACCTAAACAAGCTTGAATGAGTACCTATCCCTTACAACCCAACAATTCCTGACGAGATGATCTTTGCCTGTTTTAAAGTTCTGTGAAAATATACAAAATCACAGTAGACTGTAGCTTGAAGAGATGAGATTCCAGCCCTCTTGGTCAATATATGATCAATGAATTCAATGTTGCCCAAAGAAATGAAATGATTTTCACGGAGTCACATATTTAACAAGTAATAGGGCTATTCTAACGCTTAGTTCAGCTGGGTCCCAGGCAGTGCCCTACTCCTCTGCAGTACGTTAATGGTGTGCTTCCAATTTTGGAGAGGCAGAATATTAAAAATCCACTGAGAGTGATATATTCTCAAAGGCCAAATCTCAGTTTTTCTTTGTCTGGTGTCTCTTTTTCTGAATAAGGTCAGACAGAACAGAGCAGAAGCAGGAAGCAGAGGCAGGGTTAAAACATGAGCTTTTCGGTGGGATTGGTTCATGTTCAAACCCTGGCTCTCATCCTGACAAGCTACGTGGTTATGGAAAAGAAATATGGCCTCTCTAAGCTCTAGTTTCTCCTCTGAACAATGGAGACAAAGAAAATTATCTAATTTACAGAGTCACTGGAGGATTAAGTAAATGCATGAATACACTTAGCATGACCCCACCCCCCTGCCTGCTGCCATGTAGTAAACATTCCCTCAGTGTTGATTGTTCTTAGTATTGTCTATAACTGGTTGGGTAGGAGTCAGGAACCAAGTCCAGTTGGTTCTGTGTAATTTTACCTTAGGATGCAATGATCTCTTTCCTTGATTCAATGATGTAAGTTTACATAATTTCCTTGACTTAATAATGTACGCTTATATGATTAGTAACAACATCTGCACAAGTATATTTCCACGTGATACAAATCATTTCTTCAAAAGTAGACATTTACTAAATCTTTTCTTAAGGATGGGAATGGCTTCAGTCCAGAATACAGTTGAGATTTAATGTGCTTTGAAAATGGAAACGTTTATACAGGAGGGTGATTAAAAATGTAGCAGTAAACGTAATAAACCATGGAAGCTAACAGTCAGCATTAAAAGCAAGCACTATGTTTCCTGGAGCTCCTATGAGGCAGAGCGAACAAGAATTACTAAGCAACCAGCTCAAATCAGGAGATAGTATGTAAGCACAGCCACACTTCATTAATGCAGAAGAGTCAAACTGTTTTCAGCTAGAAGGAATGTAGAATGCAACATAATTAAACAAGTAGAGATGGATCAGCCTAGAAACTTTACAAGACATTATTGCAGCTTTAAAATTCCATAATGCAGTGTTTATTAGCAAGATCATGATAATCTAGAGCAGCAATTCTCGAGCTTCTGTGGCAGAAGAATTGGCATGAAGAACTTATAAAAAAAAATGCATTGTTTCTGGATTCAACAACCGCTGGACTGGTTCAAAGTCAGTGGTTCTGTAATGCTGAGCAGTTATCTATAGTTTTTAATGAAGCTCTCTAGGTAATTACGGTCCAGGTGATCTTGGCATACCTCGCTCTGAGAAGCACTGATAAAACATCTCAGATCAAGTAATTTGTGCGACAGGAAGGAAACAAAGTTCTGCAGAGAGAGCTCTTCTCAGCCGTCTCAGAATGGAGGCAGATCAGACGCTTAGGAAGAAAGAAAGAAAGAGAGAAAGAGAGAAAGAGAGAAAGAAAGAGAGAAAGAGAGAAAGAAAGAAAGAAAGAAAGAAAGAAAGAAAGAAAGAAAGAAAGAAAGAAAGAAAGAAAGAAAGAAAAATAAAACAAAACGACTCAAACCATGCAAGTCTTTTCAATTAGCTGTACCCTGACTCTCACTGAACCTTAGAGGGCGGGTTCTGTGGAAATACCAGGTGTTAGCGTTAGCTCAGTTTGTCTCAAAGGAATCGAATGACTCATGTGGAACAGCAGAAGCATAAAGGAATTTCAAGTTCAATGAATCATCCAGTAGACAAGAGAGGTATTTTTCAATAACCTGAAGATATAAATAACCTAACATATACTTCTGCAATAGTGATTACCAACTACTTATTTTTAAAACATCTCAAAAATGAAGGGGTTTTAAATTTTAGTAATATTACACTTCACCTGATGTACTGTTGTAACACCTACCCAGCCAAAGAAAGCAGCAGCAAAGCTGTCCGCACTAGTCACTGGACTGCTATTTAGGACGTTAGAATCCTAATCTCGCCTCTGATGTCAGCTCACTCTGCAATTTTGGCCAAGTCATTTCACTTCTCTGGATCTCAGAGTGGACGTGATATCTCGAAAATTCCTTTCTTTTCCAATGATCTGTAATGAAGTGCCTACTGTGTGCCAGGAGCTGTTCTACATACGTCACTTAAAAGTCAACCTACTTAATCCTCACGGCCATCCTATCAAGTATATGCCCAAACTTTAATTAATCCTATTTTATGGACAAACATACTAAGGCACAAAGCGGTTGCATAATGGGCCTAAGGTCACTGTGTTGGGTTTATTCTATGTGTCACCTTGGCTGGGCCACTGTACCTACACATTCGGTCCAACGTGACTGTTGTTTCTGTGAAGGTGTTTTTGCATGAAATTTACACTTAAATTGGTGGACTTTGAGTAGAACAGGTTACCCTCCGTAAGGTTGGGCGTCATCCCATCAGTTGAAGGCCTAAATGGAACAAAAGCTGATCTTCCAGAAGGCCAGGCTGCCAGCAGACTGCCTTCAGACTTTGTCTACAGTACTGGCTCCTCCTGGCATGTGAGTAGACTGCCTTTGGACTTGAACTGCAATGCCTTCCTAAGTCTCTAACCTGCCAGCCTCCCTTATCAGATTTTGGACTCTGTAAGTGTCCAAAATTGTGTAAGCTAATGCCTTAAAATAAATCTCTTTATATTGCATGCACATCCATCCCGTTGGCTCTGTTTCTCTGGAGAACTTTAACAAATACAGTCACACACTATGCTGCTGCTACTACTACTAGTGGTAAAGCCAGGTTTCAGCCCCAGGCAGCCTGGTTCCCCAGGTGGAGGATAAGAGATTCTAGAATGCCAGAGGCTGGACAAGCATTCCCTCTATGAAGTCAGAGTTATCTGTGAACATAGACTCAGAAATAGAATTTATTCTTAATGGTTTTCTCTGTATGTCTACACTGATGATATAACTGGGCACAATAAACTCATGAAACATGAAGCTCTAAGTAGTGACACTGGAGCACCTAACAACATACACGTTTGACTACAGAAAATTGTATGTTTGGGGCACATCCCTCATCTTTGAGAGTTGATTTTAGGAAGTAACTGCCATCTTGCAAAAAGTCCCTTATTGACAGAAAAACAAAAAAATTTGGCAAAAGAGAGTCTGACCCACCGTGGCAGTCTTTTTTTTTTTTTTTTTTTTTTTTTTTCTTCTTAGTTGTTAACATTATTCTCTGCTCAGTAGACACTGTCCTGGAAGATTCTTGGAACACTTGGTGGCAGGTGAATTTAAAACTGTCACTATAAAATTATATCCTATTTTATTTAAATTTAATTAACTAATAGTAGGTCCTTACAGTTTCTTTGTAATGTGTGCATTTATGCCAATAAGTCATCTTCTTTTCAAGACCCAAATTTAATTCTTGACCCTTAGATAAAGGTGATCCTGGAGACATGGCTTCAAACTGGCCCAAGAACGGACATCATTCGCCAATCAGTCATCACCACTATCCGAGTATCTGGTAAGGAGAGCAAAAGCCAAAGAAGTCCTCCATATTCTTTTCACTAGAAATTAGTTTTAGATCTCTATAGAGAAGTCAACAAAGATGATAGAGACTCAGGTGAAATCACTACCTTTAAATGTGCTCAGTATTAAGGGCTGTGAGGTTTCACTGGTGTGGGTCAGCCATCTCCAGTAGAGATGTCTGTAGGAGCACCTGAAGGCTGACAGCTGAGGAAAGACAGGGTGCTTCTTAATGAAGGAAACACCTAGCTAAGGCTCAAGATCATTGGACTCTCTTCCGGTTGTCATACATGCGTCAAATGTTGTCTATAACTCCCCTGACCCAAACTATTAACTCTGAAAGTTGTGTAGCCACGAAGGAAGAGGAGGAAGCGTGGGATGTTCTGTTTAAGGCAGAGGCTGAGCCATTGTGGCCGGATTCAATCAGTGCAAAAGAGGGCTTTGGAACACTTGGTTAGTTTCCTTCCTTCCAAATGTCTAGACATTCAAAAGGGTGTGCACACTTGCCTCTGACTATTCCCGTTAAAGGCTTCTCTTCACATAAAATGTCACTGGTTATATGGGTTTGTTTGTATTACCTTTGAACTTGATTTGTATTATTCTATCTTTGTCAACATCCATTCCCACTTTCTATAAGCTTTAAACTATCCCAGATGCTGAGCAAATGTAAATTCTTTGGAACGCAGCCGGCCTCTATAATCTAGTGGTACAATCACTACTCTCTCTCCAAATTCTGTTACTGTCAATTTTAAGCGTGCATTGTCTGGGGCATTTATATGCTGTAGTTGAAGACAGATGCCAAACGTGTAAAAATGTAACCTTGACCGACCACTATTGGCGTCTATGCTGTTTAAAAGGAAAATGGACTCTCAAGTCTGAATGCTTATCTGCTGTTCAAAATCCCTTAATGCTCCAAAGTGTATGCTCCTGATGTCAGTTCTTTAGTTGTCTGTCAAGGCACTTCCCAATAGGCAGTTAGCTTCCAGTATATTGTGTACAGAATATAGCCAGAGTTTCAAGGATGTAAATTTGGATATTAAATATATGAATCAAGACCGAAGTCATGTGATGCCTACTTTTCCTTGACACCACAGATGATCAGCTTACCTGTGTCCAACCTCGGCAGAGACGCAGTGTCTTGCTTGGTAAAATTGTGTGTGGTAAAATTACACCCTAAGCTGGGGCATTCAGTGCACACCTGATACAGGCATAATAAAAATGCATGGCCCATGTGTCTTCTGCTGAGATTTAGATCTTCTTCCCTATCCTCAATCTTCTGCTGTAGCTCTACTGCTACTGTTGCTGTTGTTGCTGTTGTTGTTGTTGTTGTTGTTGTTGTTATTTTGCCTTTTTATTTTAAGTTCTAAACATGAAAGGGGGGGCAATCACAAACAAATGAGGAAGAAAGAGAACAAAGCTAATACAGAGAAGCATTTGCCTGGCCTCCATAGGCATTTGCCACAGAGTTTTTTGTATTATTTATGAGGCTATATTAACAGACCAAGAAAAGAATATTAAAAAACCACAAATCAGATAATTTTAGAATACATAGGGTGGGCCTAGGGGAAATATATCTATCTGCTTTTGTCCAAAAAAAAAAATCAATATCCTCCTTTTAAAAGGATGCTTTTGAAAAAACTTCTGTATGATATATAAACGTCCTCGAGCTTCCTAACATCAATGGCTCTGCCTTTATGCTGGCATTTCATTGATTTTCCTCCATCCTTTGTTTTTCTTTTTTGGGGGTCTTTCTAATGAGCAATTTTGTGCAGTCAGTTTGGCCATGTAATAGATCTAATTCTGTTGATGAAGAAGATTGAAAATAAATATGGTTCTAAAAAATCCAGCAGAAACTATTAAATCATTGATTAACCAAATAAAAACCACATCATATTTTTGGTTTAACCACTTGTTTAAGTTATGTGTAGACTTTCTTCTATAGGAGTTGAGAAACTTGATTAATGAAAGCTGGCCTCTGTGGAAAAAGAACTTAGTTGTTCCATATGTCATAAAAAAGCTTGATTGGAGACTGAGCAGACTATAATTTTTTCCTTCCTGGAGGAAAATGTGAAATTCTTTCCACAGCTTTCAGACTCTGATCTCAAAGCAAAATGAATTATGTTTGTCTTCAGGATTTTTCTTAATGTGAGCCCAGCCATATCAGGGTGGACTTGTGACAAGTGGGGTAGACAACTGCAAACAGTATAATCTTCAGGATCCTGAGCACACCCCTCTCCTCTGAGTAAAAGCCCATTGGCCTAACACACTGTTATTAACAGTGTAGTGGGTCTTGAAATTTTTTGAATCTTCAAAAGCTGAAATTGTCAGTTAAAAACTAGTTTGATCAGGGGCGCCTGGGTGGCGCAGTCGGTTAAGCGTCCGACTTCAGCCAGGTCACGATCTCGCGGTCCGTGAGTTCGAGCCCCGCGTCGGGCTCTGGGCTGATGGCTCAGAGCCTGGAGCCTGCTTCTGATTCTGTGTCTCCCTCTCTCTCTGCCCCTCCCCCGTTCATGCTCTGTCTCTCTCTGTCCCCAAAAAAATAAATAAACGTTGAAAAAAAAATTTTTTTTTTAAAATAATAAAAAAAAAACAAAAAAAAACTAGTTTGATCAAAGCTTTGTGCAAAGGAAAAAGGTGCTAAAAAAGGGGAAAATTTTTTGGAATAATCCTAATTTTGCCTTGGGCAAGATCTGAGGCACTATCCTGCTCAGCTATCCTCTTGGGGTTTAGGAAACTGTTAACTGTGTTTTTATCTCAGAGACAGATAGGTGGTAGACTGCCTTTGATCTCTCCATGCCCTGATTGGAGGCAAAGCAATGTTGAGAGTCTATTCCAATTGTATTTCAGCCAATGTCCGGCAAGAAGATGCACATCGAGTTCCTCAGCATTCTGGATTTTTTCACTGCCCGTTACTTGTTTGTTGGACAAGGAGGTATAAAGTTGGGACGGGTGGTGGACATGACTGCATTTGGCACAGGAGAGAGTTGTCTATCGCTGGAAAGAGAGATGGTTAATACTGCTGCTAGATATCTTTTTATCCTAAAACACTGTGATGAAGGAACGTTGGTGACGATGGATGGAGAATGTGGCTGGGGATATGGAAGGTAGGACCTCTCAAGATTTGAGGAATGTAACCAAGGAATAGATAGACATACTAGCCCTTCTAATATTTGCCAAGCATTGTATCATACACTGGGGATAAAAAGATGAGTGGGCTTTTCCTGCCTTAAATAATTACGGTATAGTCAGAGGGACTTTCATGCAAATAAATGACTCTGCAAACATATACAATGTGTGCAATAATATTTAAACTATAGTTGGGGCAGTTGGGTGGCTCAGTTGGTTAAGCCTGGGACTCTTGACTTTGGCTCAGGTCATGACCTCATGGTTTGTGAGTTTGAGCCCTGCATTGGGCTCTGCACTGACAAGGCGGAGCCTGCTTGGGATTCCCTGTCTCCTCTCTTTCTGCCCCTTCCTGACTCATTCTCTCTCTCTCCCTCACTGTCTTTCAAAAATAAATAAACTTAAAAATATAAACAATAGAAGTAATGCAAAGATATGAGTGATCACCTCATTGTCTTGAAAATAAGTTCAGGTTTCCCATACATTAAGGCAAGAGAGAATCTTTATTCAGAATGTACCACTGACAAAAGATCTTAACAGCAGAGTGCATTGTAGCTTTTATCTGGACTCTGATGTCCTTCAAGAAGTCATAATATTGAGGTGTGTGTGTGCGTGTGTGTGTGTGTATGCTAAGTGAAAATGTTTTTAGAGCAAGTGTTTTTCTTCCTCTGCTTCCCGTTCTTCCTAAGTGGACCAAATTATCCTTAGATCTCTTTGCCATTATTTCCATTTGTGGGCAAGATTTGACTTTTACAAGCTTATGCTGATAACTAAGCTAGGATAAGTGAAGTGGGAGCTATATAGATCCATTCATAAGATATGTAACGGATTTGCACAAAATCGTAGAAGTTTTTGTCTAATTCCTTAAGGAAAATATCATATATTAGGAGTCATTTTTTTCACGACCTCAGCTGAGAAGAAATTGGATTGAAAAAAATTCTGAGGACATGGAACAAATCAAGCCAGTTTATAAAAGCTAACTGAAAAAATCATCTGCTACTTGTTCTAACACAGCACAAGCACCAGAACTGACATTTGCAAGAGTAAATGAAAATAAATAAATAAATAAACGAATAAATAAATAAATAAAACAGAAGATTTCCTTAATGAGAAATGGTTTGTCTAGTGTATCCTACAACAGGAATAAAACAGTGCTGTTGAAATTTTTATGATATAAAGTTTCGTATCAGGGCCATCTGATACAGGAGCCGTGAGCCACATGTGGCTATTAAGAAACTGGAATACTGGGGCGCCTGGGTGGCTGAGTAGGTTGAGCGTTCGACTCCAGCTCAGGTCACGATCTCGCGGTTCGTGAGTTCGAGCCCCGCGTTGGGCTCTGGGCTGATGGCTCAGAGCCTGGAGCCTGCTTCCAATTCTGTATCTCTCTCTCTCTCTCTCTCTCTCTCTCTCTGCCCCTCCCCCGTTCATGCTCTGTCTCTCTCTGTCTCAAAAATAAATAAAAATGTTAAAAAAAAAAGAAGTTGGAATACTACTAGTATGACTGAAGAAACAAATTTTTATTATTTCTTTAATTTTAGTTAACTTAGGGGCGCCTGGGTGGCGCAGTCGGTTAAGCGTCCGACTTCAGCCAGGTCACGATCTCGCAGCCCGTGAGTTCGAGCCCCGCGTCAGGCTCTGGGCTGATGGCTCAGAGCCTGGAGCCTGTTTCCAATTCTGTGTCTCCCTCTCTCTCTGCCCCTCCCCCGTTCATGCTCTGTCTCTCTCTGTCCCAAAAATAAATAAACGTTGAAAAAAAAAAATTAAAAAAAAATTTTAGTTAACTTAAATTTGTTCTTTAAAATTTTTTTTATTTGAGTATACTTGATCCACAATGTATTAGTTTCAGGTGTACCACATAGTGATTCAGCTTCTCTGCATGTTACACTATGCTCACAAATGTAGCTACCATCTGTCACTATACATTGCTATTACAATATCATTGACTATACTCCCTGTGATGTGCCTTTTATTCTGATGATGTATTCATTCCACAGCTGGGAGCCTATACCTCTCATTCCCTTTCATCCATTTTGCCCAACTCCCCACCCCCTCCCTTCAGGCAACCATCAGTTTGTTCTCTGTAGTTATAGGTCTGATTCTGCTTTTTATTTGTTTATTCATTCACTTGTTTTGTTTTGTTTTTGTTTTTGTTTTTTGAGTCCACATAGGAGTTAAATCATATGGTATTCACCTTTCTCAGTCAGGCTTGTTTCACTTAGCACACTACCCTCTAGGTCATTCCATGTTGTCACAAATGACGAGCTCTCATCCATTTTATATATTAAATTTAAATAGTTACATTTGGCTAGTGGTTTCCGTGTTAGATACCCCAGGTCTCAAAAATTGCATTAACATGAAGAATACTGAACTCTACTCCAAAGTCTTTCACAATTTTATTAGTTGATATTCATCAAATATTTCCTTGGTATCCCTATTCTTCTACCTTTAAAATGGTGCTAACAATTTATAATCCCAAAGTAAAGATGTCAGTGGCAATATGATTTGATACGAACTCCTTAAATATAGAAGCTTTATTGATAAACTTCTAGTCCAAGATGTAAGAGATTTGGACATTAATTTGGTATTTTTTTTTTTAATTTTTTTTTTCAACGTTTACTTATTTTTGGGACAGAGAGAGACAGAGCATGAACGGGGGAGGGGCAGAGAGAGAGGGAGACACAGAATCGGAAACAGGCTCCAGGCTCTGAGCCATCAGCCCAGAGCCCGACGCGGGGCTCGAACTCACGGACCGCGAGATCGTGACCCGGCTGAAGTCGGACGCCCAACCGACTGCGCCACCCAGGCGCCCCTAATTTGGTATTTTTATAGAACTACTTTAGCTAGGTAACATGATTGTAGAAATGATTACGAAAAAGTTTCTCTGCTCAAAAAGTCTGAAAGATGATAGAAAGATAGACTTTTATATAATTTCAACTACATATAATGGGAAAATAAATGAAGGCACAATTGACTGTGACTGGGAAAGGATTGGGGCACGGTGGATTTGGGCTCACTGTGACGGGCAAGGAAGGGCCAGCACACCAGCAGAGCACCACCCCATGGGCAAGGCATAAAGGCTGAGAAAAGGTGGGGCCTCCAGGACTTCTGGGTTAGCCTGGCATGGCTGCACTATAGTCTGTTGTGATTAGGACTGGTAAGAAAGGAAGACTGAGATGATTCTCTGAGGGGCCTAAAATGCTTACTCAGGATTTATGATATTATTCTACAGGCAACAGAGTGAAACTAGAGGCTTTGGGGTAAAGGAAAAACAGATCAGACCTGTGATTTAGAAAAATAACTATGGCATCAGCGCTAATGAACCTGCAGAAAGATGTGAAGGGATGAAGACTCGTTAGAAGGTAAGAAGGGGCCAAATAAAGGGTGAAGATGAACTAGGATTCTAACAACAAAAAGGGGCTGAATATGATTGAATAGAATGCACAAAATTTGGTCACCTCATAGATATGGTTGCTTAGGGAGAGACAAAGGTAATGGTGAGGATTTACATCTGAGTGGCTGAGTGATAATACTCATCAAAAGACAGACCAGACTGCGGTTGTTGATTTTGAATTATTAGCTTGGCATCCACTTAAAGATGAGCCAACTAATACAGAGATGAGTTTGAAGTCTTCAAATGGATATGAAGCCAGCTTCTCAAAGTCAACGTGTCCAAACCTAAGCAGGCAATTATTGGATGTCCCACTGGGTACTGGAAATGCAAGTCTTGAGCTCAATTGGGAGGTCAGAAATAGAGACACGATTCATCCAAATAGAAATGGTAGTGAAAGTCATAAAAGCATGAGCTTGATTAAGAAAACACTGTGTAGCTCACAAAGGAGGATAAGGCAGGATAAAGACTCATATTTGGGGTATGAGTCAACAAGGGAGACTGAAAAGTAAAAACAGAGTTTTGGAGAACTCAGGAAGAAAAAGACCAACCTAAGAAAGGATAGCTCTCATATATTCGAGTCTATACACTCAATAACATGCAAATACCAAAATAAGCCATTAATTATTGTCCACATGGGTAGGCCCCAGAGTAGGACAAAGATGTAGATGCTCCATGTAAACATGACCTGTTTGGCAGAGACACCAATGTCTGGGAGTGGGCAGGTGGGCAAAGTTGCAGGTGCAGTGGACACAACAAAGGAAGCACTCCCTGTGGTACACGTTACTACACATTGAGGGGGAGAGTAAGAAGTGGAGCCAACACTGTACCACTGACACTTGGGATGAGCCAATGATGCCAGCAGTGAGTGATGATCAAATAACAGCTGTTTCCTTCCATGTAGACTCTGAACAAGTCGCTTCAGCTCTCTGAATCTCAGTTTCCTTCCATCTGAGGAGGTATAATTACAAAACTCAGAGGATAGTTATATTAAATGAGATGATGCACCTGGCATGGCGGGTTTGATCAATGGTAGCATCCTTCCCCTCTTGCCCGTCCTCACAGTTTGCTGTCAGGCATGCCCAGCCCATGACTGTTACCTTTAATGTGTCAGTTAAATGCCGCATCTCAATGTACTTGGACCAGATCTCAAGCCCCTGGAAAAGGACAATTTCATCTCATCCAAAGCTGCCTCATCACAGTGCTTATACCTTTAAATCACCTCAATTCCCTGAAGTCAAAAATGTTTGAATCAGTGTCTCTGTAACCAGTTTGAATCTTGTCAATTCTGGTTTTCAGGGCAAAACATTTTAAAAAAGAATGGGAGATACCCCGATTAAGTAATTATTCATATCAGAGAAATTTGAAATCAATCTGTCTATGTATCCTTATGGCAGCAAAGCTATTAGTGAATATTTTCCAAGAGAATAGGAACAAAATGGGGGTGTGAACAGAACTGAGTATCTTTTTAACATTTTGCCTGAATGGTCATGCAGTATAGATAATTCAATGAGGAAAAATATGGGGCGTCTGTATAATCTAAGTTAATGCATGCTTGGCAGTTAGGGAAGAGAAGAGAGTTATGGGATGGATTGATCTATCAGTCTGATTGATATCTCTCCACTGAAGGTTAAATATAAGTACAGTTTTAAAAAATATCAAAGCTCAGAGGTGCCTGGGTAGCTCAGTTGGTTGAGCGTCCGACTTCGGCTCAGGTCATGATCTCGTGGTTTGTGGGTTCGAGCCCTGCGTCGGGTTCTGTGCTGACAGCTCAGAGCTTGGAGCCTGCTTCAGATTCTGTGTCTCCCTCTCTCTCTGCCCCTCCCCCACTCACACTCTGTCTCTCTCTCCTTCAAAAATAAATCAACATTAAAAAAATTTTTTTAAATATCAAAGCTCAGAGCAGAAATTAGTTTTTCTCTGTAATGAGTGAATGAGCCCAAAATATGTGATTTACTAGGAGCGCCTGGGAGGCTCAGTCAGTTAAGCTTTGGCTTCAACTCAGGTCATGGTCTCACCATTGGTGTGTTCGAGTCCCCATCCAGCTCTGTGCTGACAGTTCAGAGCCTGGAGCCTGCTTCAAATTGTGTTTGCCTCTCTTTGCCCCTCCTCCACTCATGTTCTGTCTCTGTCTTTCAAAAATAAATACACGTTAAAAAAAACAAAAACAAAATATGTGATTTACTTCAGAAAACTGACACACAAAGCGACCTAAATGAGCAGTATTGATTAGATGATTCTTTGATTCATTCATCCATTCATGCAAAAAAGTATTGAGCCATACTATGCTCTACTCCATTTACTGGAAGCTGGGTAAGGTGTGGATTAGATAAACAGTGTCCTTGTTCTCATGGAGTGTACATTTTAGTAGGTAAGATAGGCATTGTAAAAGTAATGGTAAGTAAGGAAACTTTTAGAAAATCATAATAGACATACATAAAGAGGCACTATCAATCTTGTGGGTATAAAAGCAATAATAATACAAAGGAGAGATAACTCTTGTAACAGGGTATACTATGGACCAGAGATTGTTCCAAAAACACTTTACATATGTCATTTTATTTAATCTACTTGTCAACCCTTTGAAGTAGATACTGTTATTACCTCCATTTAACAGAGTAAGAAACTGAGTCACAGAAAGTTTCAGTAATTTGCCGAAAGTCACATGGTCAATGTGCGGTAAAGGCAGGATTTTAATCCAGGATGTAACGCCTAAGGGCCTTTGAGTTTAATAACTGCAAATTAAAAAAAAACAGATATATCTAAGCAGTCTACAAAATTGATCTGTTTCGTCTTGCTTTAGGCTGGGAAAAGGCACAAATCCATTTTTAAGTAACTTTTCTTAAAGCCTGATTTATGAGGTTGTAATTAACAATACTTTGACAATCACAAATACAGTATTTTTTGACCTGTGTTTCTTAGGCTGCATCTAGTTTTAGCGTCTGTCTCCAAAGTCAGACTGCTCACCAGGCACTAGCATGCTCCATTTCAAGTCTCAGGCCTGTGTGTGTTCTCATGGGAACAAGGATAGCAACAACAGTCGCTGTAGCTCAGAACACAAAAGGGAAGATAAGCTCAGCCTGAAAGATAGACAGTGTGAACCTCTCGGCCTTTTCCAGCCTTTCCCACACTTACTGGTGTCATAGAGGCTCAAGCGTAATATCAATGCCCAATTGATGCTGCGTGAGTTAACACCCACCCTTCCGGAGACGCTGCAGCAGGTGCTTTTGGTGCTTAAGTCATATCCCTGGACCCACCTCTGACTCCAGTACAGTCATGTGGGCAGCTCAGTACATGCTCTTTGCTTTTTTGCCTCAGGGCTTCCGTCAAAGTCAAGGAAGCCTACTCAACCTAAAAAGGAGCCAGGGATGGGAAAGCTCCCAGGGGCAACACTTGATCCACGAAGAGTGGATGTGCAAGTTTATTTAAGTCTGCATAGGTAAGTAGCAGAGAATGGAGCATATTTAAAGACATACGATCATGCATTGGATGGTGCCAGGAAAAGGGGATAGGCAATAGAACAATACCTATTCTGTCATTGCTCATAGGAGGGAATTAAGAGAGACTTTCAAAAGGAATGGAGGATTAAGGACATTGTGTAAAGCTGTATAATGGCGATCATGCAGAACAAACATGAAAACCTTTCAAATGTCAAGAATAAAGCTACACAGTAAGGGAAATACAGATCTTAGAGAAAACCATAGAAAGTATGAAAGAAAACAGAGACGATGACATAAAATGTTACACACACACCTAAGATCAAACATTAATTTCATATTAATACATTTATTAATGGATAGATTTGCCTATTAAAAGATAAAAAGACTCCTCCTAGAATTACAAAGCTAACCTCAATTATATGCTTCATATAACAGATACTTCAAATGATTCAGGAAGGTTGACAATTAAGATATATAGGAACATGCACGTGAGGAAAACACAAACAAATAGGAAAGCAGGGGTCATAATCTTAGTATTAGAAAGAATTGAGAGGAAGTGCGTTAAATGATAGAATTATAGGCAACTTAAGTTAAAAATGATATTTAGCAGTTATGAATAACCATATACCAAATAACCTAGCATTAATAATTACAAAGCAAATAGTACAGGAACTGCAAATAAATATAAGAAGAATCACAGTAGGAGAAACAGAATCTGATTTACTATCATTCTATGCTTGATCAAGTTTAAAAAACGATTAAGGATATAAGAGACCTAAATAACATAATTAATAAGATAACTCTACCTAATTTTCAACTCCGAACACAGAACGTGTTTTTCAGATGCTCATGGAATGGTCACAAAATTTGTCCATGAAGACAACTGGATAAATTCGTAAAAGTAAACAATGACAGAGGCAATATCCTCTGATAACTATGTAATAGTACTTAAACTAATGTACAAATTAGGAAACAAACAAAAATACCATACTACTTCTATATTAGAGATCTCTTCTTTTTTTTTAATTTTTAAAAAAAAATTTTTTTAACGTTTATTTATTTTTGAGATGGAGAGAGACACAGCATGAACGGGGGAGGGGCAGAGAGAGAGGGAAACACAGAATCGGAAGCAGGCTCCAGGCTCTGAGCCATCAGCCCAGAGCCCGATGCGGGGCTCGAACTCGCGGACCCCGAGATCGTGACCTGAGCTGAAGTGGGACGCTCACCCGACCGAGCCACCCAGGCGCCCCTATTTTTTTTTTAATTTTTTAACGTTTATTTATTTTTGAGACAGAGAGAGACAGAGCATGAACGGGGGAGGGTCAGAGAGGGGGAGACACAGAATCTGAAACAGGCTCTAGGCTCTGAGCTGTCAGCACAGAGCCCGACGCGGGGCTGGAACTCACGGACCGTGAGATCGTGACAGGGGCCGAAGTCGGACGCTTAACCGACTGAGCCACCCAGGCGCCCCAGAGATCTCTTCTTAAAAAAACTCTCGGAGCAAAGATTTGAGTACATATTATAACTATGAATTTGGTTAAAAAGGAAGAAATCACCTGGCAATGAAATCTTAGGTCAACCAGCAAGAAAGAATACATAAATTAAATATACAAATAAAAAAGGTGGGAAAAAAACCCCAAATAAACCACATGAAAGCAGAAATAATTAATAAGACAAATGCACAGGAAAGACCAATGTGAAGGGGATTAAGGGGTACCAACTTCTGGTATACAATAAATAAATTACAGGGATAAAAAGTACAGAATAGAGAATATAGTAATTATAAAAGTAAGACAAAGGCATTTATATTAAAAATAATAATAATTATAAAGCAACCAAATTCATGAGTTGTTTCTTAGAATAGTTTGAAAATGTCAATACATTAGCTAACTTAATTATAAAAAATGGAGAATGTAAAAAACACACGAATAAAAATTACAGTGTAGGAATAACCAAAGAGTTCATTAAAAGAAACCTTAGACACAACTTAAATAGTTTGTGAGTCAGTTTGAAGAAGTTAATGGAATAATGACTGTCCAGAGCTATCAAGTTCCAATCCCTAGAATTTATAAAAGTGACCTTATTTGGACCAAGGGTCTTTGCAGATATGATTGAGTTAAAGATTTTGAGGGAGGAAATTACCTTGGACTATTCAGGCTCTAAATCCAGTGACGAGTGTGCTTATGAAGGAGGGACAGAAGAGGGAGAGACAGAGCAGAGGAGGCATGTGGCCACCGAAGCACAGATTGCAGGGATGTGACCGCAAGCCATGAAATGCCTCGAACCAACAGAAGCTGCCAGAGGCAAAGTGCAGGTCTTCTCCTGGAACCTTCAGAGGGAGCACTGCCCTGATGGCACCATGATTCCAGACCTCTGGCCTCCAGAACTGTGACAGAGTAAACTTTATGCTGTCTTAAGCCTCCGAGTTTGTGGCAATTTGTTACAGCAGCCCCAGAAAATTCATACACATAGAATGCAATGTATGAATCTTAAGTGCACGGTTTTCAATTCATTTTTAATGTATTGTATCCATCTCTTCCATTCCCTCTCTTGTGCCACCTACTGCCCTCACCGTCTCATCTTCTAGCCCTAAGAGCACATGCCAAGGCCCTGAGGCAGGAAAGAAAGTGGCCTATCCAAGAAACTGGAGGAAAGCCAGTATGTCAAAAGCATAGTGGACGAGATGGGACGATGAGGCTTTTTCCTGACAAAAGAGCTTCTAATCTAAGAGGACTTCCAGTACCAGCTATTAAGATAACATATCTTTTAACTCATCTTCACACCCTTCATCTGAAGTGGTTCCCCAAGGGCTGGCTGAGTTAGATCATAAAAGAATCAAAAGGTTACACAAAAGAGAAAGAAGAAAGGACAGATTAGCTAGGCAGAAAGATCTGTTAGGTATAGAACAAAAGTAACTATATTGATTTTACATTCTTCAGCCCCCAAAATGGATTTAAAACACACACACACACACACACATATCGGTGCCACAACTGTGCTGATGCTTTCATAAACAGTAAGTTATTTCAACATCTCAACACACTCAGTGTATTCAAGTGAAATGGAAGGAGTTACAGCAAAAGATTGCATCTGCCTGCTTTCGTTTCATTGTTTGGCTGTTTGCATTACTGTACACTCAATATTTTTGTCATGGAATATTAAAAGAAATCAGGAACAGCTGCTGTCGGCTACATTATTATTTGTTTGAAGTATCAGACCACTCCTCTTAAGACATTCTCTCTCTCTGTCTCTGTTTCCCTCCACACACACACACACACACACACACACACACACACAAATTAGCACTAAACCATGACGGAGTAGGCAGTGAAGAAAAATATCTAATCAGAAATGATCTGCATCCCAACCTCCCCCTGACTCCAAGATAAATACATCAAGTCTTTAAAGGGCAAAGAGTTAATAATTGTTTCCATCTCCTTCCTTGCTATCGCCTTTAAAATGAAGGATACCTTTATTTTAGTCTAGTATTTTGTTGAATCTGGAAGGGCGTTCAGACTGCTTGCAAATTAACTGCCCAGTATTATTGTTCAGTGTCTACCTCTGTCTTTTGTCACTTAGAACTGTCTTGTTCTAAGTTGTTATTTAACAAAGCATATGATAATTTATTTGGTACAGACTATTTCTCCTACATTGTTCTGCAGGTGTAACTATTCCCCCTTCTAATAAGAACTTCAGCTTTTCAGATTTCAGAATTTCAGATTCTGATCAGTATTGTCTTTTGTGTTCTAGAAAGCTAAGATGCAGTTCCAAGAATTTCTGTGGCTTATTTGTTATAGTTCTCTTATCATTTTGAAGTAGTATTTGGAAAACTAGATCTTTTTCCCTTCAATATAGCTTGATTTAGATTAGAAGCATGTATGGGAACATGACTTTAATTAAGTAAAAATTTACTACATAATTAAATTATATAGCATGTCCCAGGTAAACCTCGTATTCCTCACCTTCTGATATGATTTTATGAAGAGGTGGAAGAGATATTATCACATTTTACAAATAAGAAGTGTAATAAACACTATTGACTTGTGAGAAGCCACTGAACTCGCTGGGGAGAGAGCCTAGAAGAGAACTAAGTAAAGAGCAAAAACTCTTCACCCATATGACCTATGCATGCAGGTCATATGTGTAACATATGAGTTAATGAGTTTCTCTCACTTAACATCTGAGAGAAACTGGTCCGGGGTAGCACAGGGCAAGTGACTCACTTGACAAGCAAGCAAATCGTCAATAAGAGAAGATACATACGATAAAAGTGACATCTGCCTCTTTTATTTAAGTATTTATTGAATGGTTTATGCATTCCAGGAGCTTTTCTAGGCACTGGGAATTGAGAAAGGAACAAGCAGACACAATTCTATGTGTAAATGAGCTTAGAACCTTGTGGGTAAAGTATGAATTCACAATCACGGCAATAACCATATAATTAAAAATAGCAAGGGATTATGTCAAAGAAAAGTACAGGTTTTACATGAAAGTATGAGAAATCAAGTCTGCAACCAGGGGAGATCTCCTGGAAGATTTGACATTTAAATTGAAATCATGCAGCAAGTTGTAATAAGGGCATTTTAGACAGCGTGTACAAAGGCCTGGAGGCAAGAAAGAAAGTGGAATGCTCAAGGACCTGGAAGAAGGCCGATATGTGGAGAGCATGGGGAGCTAGGGAGTGGGTGTCATCTGATGAGCCTGCACAGGTAGACCCAGGCCAGTTCATACAGAAGCCTTGTGGGCATGTTAAAAATTTTGTGTATTTCCAAAGTGAGATGGGAAACCACTGAAGAGTTTCAAGTAGGTGAGGGATTGTGTTTCCATTCATAAACCTGTCATAAGGGCTGCTAGGTACAGAGAAGTAAGGAAGAGGGTGAGCTAGGGGGCTATTTCCATAGGATTATTGTAATGATAAAATGGGAACACACACACTCACGAGTTCAGAGTCTGGTTCCAACTAACGATGCAATAGATACCTTGTAGTTTCCTTCTTCCCTTCCCACATGACTTAATCTCATTTTGCTAACTTTCTCTCTCTCACTTTCTTAATGTTTATTTATTTTTGAGAGAGAGAGAGAGAGAGTAGGGGAGGGGCAGAGAGAGAGGGAGACACAGAACTAGAAGCAGGCTCCAGGCTCCATGCTGTCAGCACAGAGCAGGATGAGGGGCTTGAACCCACAAACTGTGAGATCATGCATGATCTGAGGCAAACTCAGAAGTTTAACTGACTGAGCTGCCCACTCACCTCTGTTAGCTTTCATAGTCTGAGCTCTAAGATATCTTGAAACATAAGTAGCCCTTTTGTTCTTTAGCTACAGTTGACTTCTTATCAATGTCATTCCTCAGTTCAATTTGGCTTTCGCAACTATTGGGGGCTCAATTCTTTAGAAACCACTGTTTTTTAATGTCTACTTTTATCTGAAGCTGCACATTTCATGGGGACATTCCTATATATATGATTTAGGCAGAGACATTTTGGTTGCTGGAGATGATATCCATTTGCTAGGATCTCTGGGTGACCTAAAGTAGTGCAGGACTCATGTATTTTGCAGGATTCCTTCTACCACACAGAGAGTCAAGAGGCTCTCTGGTAACTCTGACTCCAGATCAGTGACAAGGATGTTGCTATTGTAGCTCATTTACACACAAGATGAAACCAGCAAGGCAGATGTTTCCAGAAAAATAAAATACAATTTAAGAAAACAATTCTCTTTCAACTTGGAAAATGACACAGAGGAAATGTGGGTTCTGATTTCAAGAGGTAGAATTTATGAAGAGTAGTTATTTGAAAGCATCCCATCCCCACCCCCTTCTTCAGGGTTGAATTGATGGACGCTGAACGATCTACATCATTTGTGCTTTTACACTGATGCTCTTTTATGCTGGGTTCTCTTAAGGGGATATGACAGCTTTGGGCCATGAAAGCAGTAGCCATTAATTGGACCCTTGGTTACTGAGCACTCAGATGGAGAAAAACATAGCTGAGGACTGTGTTCATTTTCTTGAGATATATCAAGTAAGACACTGGGTTGACATGCAATAAAAAAAATGTAGATTTTTCTGAAGATACTTATTATTTACAAAATTCACTTAAATGGGCACTAAAAAGCTTCAATATGATGCTCTTCCCCCAAGAGATGAAATTTGTTAATAGAGGTTTAGTGGAGAAATGCATACCATAGAGATTTAGCAGAGTGGTGCCTTTCCTTCTAGAAAAGAAGTCTTGCTTTTTCTCTTCGGTTGGCACAAGACGAAGAGTGATGTGTGTTTGTTTGTTTGATCATTTGCTTTACAAATGGCTGTCACTCAAAGAAAGTCTTCTCTTTTTCAAAGAAAGTCTACTTACACATGACCAGATTTATCACTGGAATTCAAGTTCATAATCTCTTATCCAGAATTCCAAAACTGAAAACTCAGAAACTGTACATGTTTTTGTAAGTTTGGCTCTAAAGTTCACTGAGTGTCAAAATCATACCTGAGGTTATTAACAGACTTTATTCTACTATGAATATTCATTTCACTGCAGAAACATTAATACATTTGTTATGTGTTGCCACTTAATGATCGTATATGTATAATGTTCAGAATATACATTTTCCCCCAGATGTAAACTACTTAGAATTTTTGCCCAAGAGTTTTAGAGAAGGGAATGTGTATGTATGCCACAGGAAGCAGAAAATTCAGCTCACTGAGTCTGACCTCTTCCTAGCACCTATCATTGTGGCCCAGGCTTCATCCAAATGACCCGAATCATTTCCTTTCTCTTTGGCCAGTCTGATTTGTTCATGGATTACTAAAGACAAGAGTCAAAGAATCACTTTCTAGGACAGGAGTGCTAATCTAAATTTTAGATTCTAAAATATGCTGTGTTCATTAAGCTGTAAGCTCTAGTAGCAAAGACAGGAACAAGAAGATGTATTCATTCATTCAATGAATATTCATTGAACACCTATAATGGAATTTCAACATGGTGGTATCATAGAAAAAGAACAGAACTACAAGTCAGGAGACTGGGGCTCTAACCGGGGTAGCCCTGTACCTTTTGTATACATTTTGGCAGGGCTAAAAGTCAGGAAACCTGGGTTCTAACTGGGGTAGCTGTGTACCTATTGTATACACTTTGGCAGGTCCTTTCACTTCTTTGTATCATTTAATGCTCATTTTACAAAAGAAAAAAAAAGTTTCCTCACTGACTTTCTCTTTCGATACTTGGAATAATTAAATTCAGTAATACACCAAAAATACATTTGCAAGGTGCCTGGGTGGCTTAGTTGTTTGAGTGTCAGACTCTTGATTTCAGCTCAGGTCATGATCGCAAGGGTGTGGGACCAAGCATTATGTTGGGCTCCGCGCTGAGCATGGAGCCTGATTACTCTGTCTCTCTCTCTAAAGAAGGAAAAAAGCACATTTGCACATTTTATTGATCTTCTATGTTTCTATGTTAAGTGCTTTATATGTATCATAGAAAGGATGACTATGTGCAGGGCACAAGATTTGGTGGGCATGCTAGGATGGGCAAGACACATGAGCTATCCTCGAAGGGCAAACCGATAGAGGAGTAACATGGCAAGTTACGGGACTATTCCAGGTTTTGTTGTTTTGTTTTTTTAATCACTCATATGCAGAACCAAGAAAATTTGGAAGAGAAGCTTCTCTGAGTCTTTGCAAGAAAAATATGGAAGGGGGAAGGGAGAGAGAAGCATTTGGAAGGAATTTCATTTAAAACAGCTGCCTTGCTAAATCCCTGTTTCAAATTGCCTGTTAGCTGATCTGACTTAAGACTTTTTTTTTTAATCAAGAAACAAAATCTGTGGGGTTTGCTAGTTCGATTCATTTGCACATTCCACACAGCTACATATGGCAGGCCTCGAATGATCAAGTTTCCTTCAGCTTTATCATAAATCACAGAGATTCCAATGTGTCCTTCACAGCTTTAAGTTTTCAAAACTATCATGAATAGTGAAATATTTATTCTAAGACTTACAGCCACTTGCATGGAGTCACGTTCCTCAGAAGAGAGACTCTGACAAAAAGCCCATCAGGAAGGCAGCTGGAGGCCGTGGGACCCCCGCCCCACGACCATCCTCCACTGTTGGCCTTCACATCTGCCACCTTCAGGTTACCAAATGGCATCCCTCATAAACTGTGAACACAGGCTTTTTGCTCAACTTGACAGCTTTCAGTTGGAAACTAATCAAAACTTTAAGGATTCTACTTTAGAGCAGAAAAAGGCTTTCTCAAGGTTTTATTACTTCGTAAAGCGTATTAGGTTTCAAATCAATTTAATTTTAAAAGAGAACCTAGTTATTTTTACTAGCTGGTTTTAAAGTTTTTACTAATATATAAAGCCAAACAATCACGATTAGGAAGCTCTTTCTCTACAGACTAGATGTTGGCCGAGTGTTTACAGACAGACTGGATGGCACCCGTTCACCGTGAAAGCATCAGTGATGCAAGTGGCAGAGGGGCTGGACCTCCCCAGAAATGTCCTTACCTATTGAAACTGACAACCTGATGTGGAAGGCATTTTCGAAGATGGCTATGGCCATGCCTCCCATGATTGTTTGCAGTGGGACTTGGCTACTCCTCCCATTAAGAAGTGAACGCATCTCTCCTTCTTTTCCCTGGTCTGTCTGTATGCTTAGTTTTATGGGGTTTTGTTGTTGTTGTTGTTGTTATTTTTTAAGTTTATTTATTTTGAGAGAGCCAGAGAGAGTGCAAGAACGGGAGAGGCAGAGAGAGAGGGAGAATCTCAAGCAGGCTCCACGCTGCCAGCACAGAGCCTGAGGCCGGGGTCAAACCCACCAAACTGTGAGATCATGACCTGAGCTGAAATCAAGAGTCAGATGCTTAGACAACTGAGCCACCTGGACATCCCTGTATGGTTAGTTCTGACCAACAGAATAGAATAGGAGAGATACTGCGAGTTCTGGGCCTGGGTCTTAAGAGGGCTTATAACTTTTGCTTTTGCTCTCTTTCTTGGATGTTGATTGAGATCATCATGTAAGGAAACTGGTCCAACTTCCTTTAATGATGACAAGCCACATAGATCCCAAGTGCCCCAGCTGACAGCCTGTGCCAACTACAAGGCAGGTGAGTAAACCCATCGTGTTCCTTTCAGCCCACATAACATTCCATGAATGCAATCATGCATACAAGATGAAAACCCTTCTGGTTAACTAAAAACAAAACAAAACAAAAAACTCGAGAGAAATGAATCATTGTGGTTTTCAGTCCTTAAGTTGTGGGGTGCTTTTTTAATCAGCAATAGATAATGGAAATCTCTGTTCTGGTTTTGACCTTGCCACTAATTAGTTGTGTCATTTGGGCAAGATACTTGATTCTATGTACTTTCGCGACCTCACATTTAAAATGTGGCAATGTGAATTATGTAAAGCTGAAGTCCCTTCTTGCTCCAGTGTTGTGGGAACTTTCCTCAAATCTGCAACTTGAATCTCTCAGCTGGCAGAAGGCTATAAAGTTGTTTCATTAAGAATGACCAACAGGACAAATCTTTAAGATGGATAGACAAAGTGGCAACCTTGTGATAGAACAACATGCCTCACATGTAGGCAAACAAAAAAAAATAGTTACTTTGTGCCTCATTGAAATGTAAATTGGAAATTCATATTTGGAGGCCGCCTAGGTGGTTCAGTCGATTAGGCATCCGACTTTGGCTCAGGTCATGATTTCATGGTTCACAAGTTTGAACCCCACATCGGGCTCTGTGCTGACAGCTCAGAGCCTGGAGTCTATTTCAGATTCTATGTCTCTATCTCTCTGCCCCTCACCTGCTGGCTCTCTCTCTCTCTCTCTCTCCATCTCTCTCTCAAAAAGTAAATAAACATTTAAAAAATTAAAAAAAGAAATTCATATTTTGAGACAAAACATGGGGCTTGGGCAGCCAAAGTACAAGAGAATCAGTTTAAACAATCATTGCTCTGCTTTGTTTACCATCACTGTGGTTGAAGAGCATTTTGCAAAGGAGTGTGGGAAACAATGAATGTAACAATACAAGTTGGCTGTTACCTTGGGTCATAATCTGTTTGAACTTGTGTATATAGTTTGGATAAGTCAAATGTAAGGAGCCAAAATGGGCCCATCTGCTTCCTTTAAAATCTTATCGAGTTACTCCCTTCAGCACTTTTATGAGCTAACATCATCTCTTGCAGATACTCTGCATAATTGGTGATTTCTGATTGCCTCCCTGAAATTTTTTCTTGATGCTGGTTGCAATCATTGCCTAATGGGAACATTTCATTCTCCAGCATGTGTAGTCATAATTATTCCAGATTCCCATGTAAAGTTAATCAACCCTGAAGGAGACTCCCCGGATGTCATCATGGAGGTAACACCTCACATTTTTGCTCTTTCACTTTGTCTGATCTCTGTTGAATAAGTAATCACCTTCTGTTTACACAACTAAAATTGGACATATTATGTGAAATGCCACCTGTATCTTTGGCAGATAACTACACCTAGTTATTGATATGTGCTGGATTTCATTATCAAAGAAACGGAGTTATTCTGAATGAAAGAAATATACACAAGGTAAGGTATTTCGTTCTTTTTGAATTGTCTAGGAAGGCTAAGTTAAATGAAGTATTAGCAACAGCTGCATTCCCTACTGCTTTCTCAGATTTTTCTTACCTGCGGTGACTGTTACCAAGTAATGTTGAACCGAAAATCTGTGACATTTTCTATAATAAGACAATTTCAACACTGACATAACATATAATCTCAAAGATATTTCTAGCCTCAAATACCTGCTGCTATGGCAACTTCCAAGGAACTCACTTTTCAAAATATTTGGATTTACTGAGATCTCTTTAAAAATTTACTAACTTTTCCAAAACTCTCTGATATGCACTAGGCATGTTTTTATCTAGCTGTTAAAAAACATTCCAGTTCATGCTATGTTTTGTCAACTGGTTTTATAGAGGTTACACTCTATGGGATGAAAAAAAAAAACCCAAATATAGCAGTGTTGTGAGAAATAAAATGTGAAATGTTGGAAAACATTACGTCAACATTGAGATTATGATGCAATTAAGGCCAACATTATTCTGGATTCTATACTGCGAAACATGCCCAATACATGTTAACTGGTAGGGCTTATATTAAGTTTTTTAAGGTAGTTTCATCTACAAGACACATTAGCTCCAACCCATGGCTTTTCCTTGGAAAGCAAAGAAAAATTTTGGGAAGAGACAACAGAATATAAAAATTATAAGGAAACTATTGATCCACATGTGCCACAGTGGAGCTGGTCAGTATCCTCTGATGGCACAGTCCACTATCTGTGCAGTGGGAGCCTTCTTTCTCACCTCTTTCAATAAAAATTTCTCATCCCTTTGAATAGTTAGGAGAGGGAGCATTCGGTATGATGTCATTCCCCCAATATGTCTATGTTTGCCTCCAAAGTTCACAAGGTATCAAGCCCAAGAAAAAATATTCCAGAAAACGAAGTAGTCTCCATACTCCATAATTTTCTGAAGAAGAGTATTTTTAAGTTTATTTATTTATTTTGAGACAGATGAGAGAGAGAGAGAGAGAATGCAAGTGGGGGAGGGGCAGAGAAAGGGAGAGACAGAATCCCAGGCAGGCTTCATACTGTCAGCACAGAGACCAGTGTGGGGCCCAAACTCATGAACTATGAGATCATGACACGAGCCAAAGTCAGATGCTTAACCGACGGAGCCACCCAGGTGCCCCAAGAAGAGTATTTTTGTGAAGCTTTCTGTACAGTAGATAGAGCTTGCTGTACGTATATAAGTATATTAATCAGATGAAAAAAGTTCACTGGGGAGAAACTTTCCCCATCTGAGAAAAACTTAATGGCAATCTGCTAATACTATCTTGATGTCTTTTCTTTTAATTTTTAAACCCGATATAAACCCAGATCAAATATTATAGTTTGCTAAATTACTAAAACATTCATTACTAAAAAACAGAAAGTTTATTTGAATTATGTATAAAGTCATTATAAAAAGACATGGACCTTCAAGAAGAACTGCTTTATAGACATGATCTCATTATTTTTCTTCCAAAGTTCAGACAACTTTATTCATTATCTGTGTTACTGTCCTAGAGTTGAAATTGAATTGAATTGAAATAGAACTGAAAACATCTTTGGAATGTACCAGTTTTAACATTTTTTAACAACTTTGTCTTCATGGAAAGGCTGGCGTCTCAGGATATTCATATCCCCATTATGCTAACTGATAGCCAGTATAAACCTGAGAGCAAAAGCAAAAGTACAAAATCCACAAGGGAGCTCAGATGCAGAAAGCAGGTTCTAGTCTCTTTCACTCCTCATGCTGTAAGTCTAGATAAAACTCCTAGATCACCTCCTAGAATCAGAGCTTCATGGCACCACATAACTTGGTGCAACAAGGGACCCAAAACATTGTCTGCTGGATGCCTTCCAGTTAAGAGATAAGAACATTGATGCTGAGAGTCGACAAGGAGCTTGCCTGAAATCACACGTTTACTTTGAAGAAGGGCTAGGACTAGAAGCTCAGTCTCCAGGACCTACTGTTCTCATCCATAAAATAAAGAGGTGGCTTGGATGTTCTTGAAGGTTAGCTTTATTCTATTATATTGTTTCTGTACACATTCAGCACTGGACGAGACCACAGAAGGTGAATATCTATGGCACGCCTGCTCTACCTCGTTTTGCTATCTAAGGGGAGGGGGCAGGAAAATGAAAATGCAAAGTGTACATTATGTACTGGCAACTCCTTTTGTAACCCACTACTGCTGTAGTCAATGCCCAGCAGGCTTCTACTGAATATTCATGAGAGATTAACTCATGAAAATATAACCCCAGCTTCTCAGGAACAGTAGCCAGAAAAGCCCTCATTAAAATTGCATTTCTATTTATGTGAATGGCTGGTTTTGCTTCAAAAATTGGCCCATCGGTGCAGGGTATGAGTTTGCACCATGGCTAAATGATGAATCATGGATAGGGAATGAATTTCAGCTTTCAAACCTCTCTGGCCAGAGTTGGAAGTTACAGGACAATATGGTACAGAGAAATAGTTGGCCCTGCCACTATGTCCATTCTACCCTTGTTAGTAATAGAATCCCTGATTTTTAAATGGGCTTATAACCTCAGAATATAGACTACAATTTCTATCTTCCTTGTATCTGTGTATAGCCATACGACCAGTTTATAGCTAAACTTTGTAGGGTTTCTCAACATTTCGGCCATTGTCAATTTAGGTCAAATAATTCACCGTTGTGGAGCTGTCTTGGGCCGTGTGCAATGTTTAGCAGCATCTCTGGCCCCTACCTACCAGATACCAGTACCCCCAACCTTCACTCTAGTCCAGTTGGGACAACCAAAAATGCCTTGAGACATTTCCAAATATGCCCTGAGGGCCAAAACTATCCCCAGCTGAGAACCAGTGAGCTGAAGGGATCTTTTTCCTGCTGTGATGGCTAGAGCTTGAGAGGCTAATTTGGACAAATATGAGGAATCACATTAC
This sequence comes from Leopardus geoffroyi, assembly GCF_018350155.1. Lineage (NCBI taxonomy): Eukaryota > Metazoa > Chordata > Mammalia > Carnivora > Felidae > Leopardus > Leopardus geoffroyi. The sequence continues at coordinate 141,469,425 of NC_059328.1, forward strand.
TAAAAACAGAAGGGCAACAAGATGGGAGAGAGTATCCCTATGATCCTTGGAGCCACACTATAGTCATGGGTCTACACATCTCTGGGCATGTTACACAAGAACAGCATAATTTCTATCCCTTTACTTCATTTACATCCCTTCATCCCCACTGGGGTTACTAAAGGAGACACAATTCCCATACCTTACCTTTAATTATTTTCTGTAACGCAGAAATCTAAAGAGGGAAATTATTTATGTTCACAATTCAGAAACAACTGACTTGTCATTAAGGGATCTAAATTTAAAGCTGCCTCTCCCTTCACAGAAATTTTTTGAGAAGTGGATTTTGAGATGCACAAATGTAAATCAGGGATCCTCAAGCTTGGCTACATGTTAAAGTCACCTGGAGAGCTTTTAAAAATCTAATGCCCAGGTTGCACCTCAGACAACTTCCAGCAGAACTTTAGGAAGCCAGGCCCCAGAACTCAGTATTTTACAAACTCTTCAGGTACTTCCAAGGTGCAGCCAAGCTTGAGAACCACTCATACAGAGTATTTTTCGAGTTCTGTTTGTAATTAATTAAACTTGGTTGCTCTTATTTGCCTTGGAAAGGTAAGGCATGTGTTATGCTCTCCACAGGAGGCATTCTTTTTTGCAAAATATTATGTTTCCACTCCTGGATATACTCATGTTCGGGGTTTAAATGGCGAGAGTGAATCAGATATAATTTAGTACCAGTCAGCAAAATCTGGCTGGAGAAATATTTTGACATCTCATATTGCAGAAAATAATGGAGTTCGTTAAAGGTGAAAGCTCTATTCTTCCTGTTCCCTTCACACACACACACACACACACACACACACACACTTAATGTAATCAGTAAAATAAATGACTTGGGAGAAACTAGTTTTGCTCTGATAGTTAAAAAGTAAGTGCAGAAAAAATGAAAATAGAGTCCCCCTATAAGTGGGTGTAGGGTAGCTCTTGGGTTTAAATGTATTTTAAAACCAGACTCCTTAATTTCTGCCATAAGAATAAGCAAAACAACTCAAAATGGGTGTCTGGGACTAACCATAGGGCAGTCCTGGAATAAAAAGAGTCTTTCACACCATCAACAATCCTATATGAAGAGCACCCTGACCAAGAAGGCAAAGGGCAGTTGATATCGTTATTTCCTTTTAGTCCATTAACTTTAATGAACAAACCCTATTTCTTTTCCAATGTTTATTGTTAAAAGGTTCTTAATTAAGTCACAATATGTGAGTGATCTAAGAATTACAATAAACTGTCATTGCAGAAACATTCTTCAATAATGGGATTCCCCTTAATCCTAAGGGGTACACAAAGGGGGAAACAAGGAAGAAACGGGAGTGAAAATATATTGCATTCTGACTATAAACCAGACCCAGTAGTAGACAACTTATTTGTGTTATACCAAAAGGTGATTTCAAAGCAGGATTCACCTCTCAAGATATTTATGAGAGTCATAGCTGATTGAAGGTGAAATAAACCTGAAAATTCATCTACAGGTGAGAAAACCAGTGACTTTCCCAGGCTCATCTTGCTGGTTAGGACAAAACTGGTCCAGAATAATGATCTCCTACCAAGAGTTGGGCATTCTCATTTCCTCCCTCTTTTTCCCCACCTACTTACAATTTCCAAAATCTAGTGAGCAGGGGGTTTTCCTCTTAACCAAGAAAAGAGTAAGGAAATAGGTCCAAACAGCAACACAAAAGATTTAAGTAAGATGCAAGGCAATTTCCTGGTGCCGGCATCTACTTGTCATAAGAGGGAGTTGTGGAATATCCCTTCTCAGATCTCTTTTTTAAGATAGAATTCTTTGTCACCCACTTTTGAGAGTGAAGCACAGTAAACTTGCCTAAAGTTTAGGTGATGTAGGGTGACAATTCCTTGAAATGCCTGCAGCATCTAAAGTAAGTACAGAAAATGTCAAGAGTTCTGCCTGGGCTTAGTGTACCACCACTGGCCTGGCACTGGTTAAAGATGGCCTCCACAGAGTTTATCCACAACTATTAACAATAGTAGCTAATATTCACTTCACACTTACTCTAGGCAAGCACTGTCATGCAATGCAGTCAGCAAGTGATGGATGCAGCATTCGAACTCACATCCACAGTTCTGACTTCACACTGCTCTACAATTCTGCCTCCTATACAAATACAATGACTAGTATTTTAAATAGTGTTAATGTGGTCCTACAAGAGACATGTGTCCCAACAGAATCAGATTATTTCCAAAATCACAGTAAATCACTTTTCAGATTATAACCTGTTCGAGTGAAATAGACAGTGGTGGCCAGCGTTTATATTATTCTGCTAGGGCTGGGGTAGCAGAGTCTGCTCTGTGCCCATCAGTTGGCCAGCACCTTGGGTCAGGGTGATCCTATGAGGTTCAAACCTTGTCTTGTTTTGTTTGCTTTTGGCAAATGGCTTGGTGGGAACTGCAGAAATGAACCTCTGTGAGGGCCAAAAAACTGGAGGGGATAGAAGCCTACAGAGATTGGAAAAGGGTTCTCTGAATATCAAAGCCATACATTTCTAGTTAGCCTCAATCTGGGTCCCCTTTTGCCTGACTTACTGATAATTGGCAAGTCCAAGGTAAGCAAATAACAGAGAACTTGATAGCTCATTGAATGTGTTTCCTTTAACATCTGCTACTTGCTGGGGAGACTGGAAAACACTAAGGGGGTACACAAACTTGGCACCAGATGGTAGATTGGAAAAAACAGCCTCAAAGCTCCCTTTCAGCCGAAATGGAAATGGAGAATTAAGGTAACAATGTGATGAATTCTGGGCATAACACAACAAAAACAACGAAAACAACCCCAAGACACATTTACATGCAATACCTAGGAAATGGGGTGGATATGTTTCTAAGGGCCATGTTGCTTCAGTGGTCTGTCACTGTTTGTATGCCATCAGAGCTAACGGTGAAATGACAGAAAGCTCAGTGCACTTCAGTACTATTTTCCTGAGCTTACTGCCTACTGATCTAAACACATGTTCCAAAAGTGCTAAATGAAATCCTATTCCCAAATTATGAAACTAAATATTTTCCTTAGACATATCTCACATTGCTTTGTATGCCAGGGAAATTTCCCATGACCCTTGGAGTCACCCCCATTTATTTGTTCCCATACACACTTCTTCTGGGATGTAAGACAATCCGGTTGAAGGCTAACGTATAAGTATCTGGTGGCATGTCCAACAAAGCTGTTATTTTATCAGGAAGAAGTGAAAGCTCATTTCAGAAACTGAAGCTTCTCAGGAATGGGGTAAATGGTTTGGTAGACGTGCCTTGAAGACTATCAGAAAATTAAGTGTATTGTTTAGTTAGGAGATAGGACTTAACTAATGTTTCTAAAATGCCTGAGTTCTTGATCAAGAATTTCAGCAACTTGATGCATTCAAGATGGAGAACTCAATTAAAAAAAAATTGCCACCTACACAGAGTTTTCACTGTAAGAACAAGGAATGGGTTTAAGCTATTATATTAATGGAGATTTGAAGATATACCAAGGAAGGAGATTGCATTTCAAGCAGCTAACACCCCAAAAGAGGTTAAATTTGGTTTAATTGTTGATTGCTTGTCAGAGGCAGAGGCAGAAAATTAATTAAAGTCAATACTCAGTAGGCTTAGTTGCTATTAAGTAGCATTTGGAATCTGATTTAATTCACCAAGTGACTGATGGAAAGAACAACAGTCCAATTTTTCAAATCAAGCAAAATTTATTATTTAACTCGCTGATAAATGTTTAGATCTAAATGAGCAGAGAACATGAACAGGCACAATTGGCAAAACTAATTTAAAATCCACAAAGACCCACAGTAATTATCAAAGCAAGTGACAATGGTAAATATTTCAGTGACATAACAGCAAGGGGTTATTTTCCTGACTACACCCAGTTCAAGCTATTCCAATCATTTAAATTCATCCTGTCTCCTCAAAATATCCTAAATTCTTTTCTTTTCTCTTCTTTTTCATTTATTTTTTCCCTTCTTTCTTTCTTTTTACCTTGAGAAATAAAGGAATTATTTCATCTCCAGACTAGAGCAAAGAAACCAGATTGAGGGAAAGGATAATAATTTTAACAACTCACTTGGGCTTGGGGGAGAGGAGTGTTGAACAGGGGATAGAAAACATCTTAAAATGTTAGTTCATATGTTTTCTTCCTTATTAAATTCTTATTTGCACGTAACATGTTGGCTGGCAAATGTATTTTGCCAAGACTCTTTTCATGTCCACATCCACATGTCTGAAATTATTCTGCTAATGTTTTTTAAATTTTTTTTCCTAATGTTTATTTATTTTTTAGAGAGGGAGAGAGACAGAGTGTGAGTGGGGGAGGGGCCGAGAGAAAGGGAGACACAGAATCTGAAGCAGGTTCCAGGCTCTGAGCTGTCAGCACAGAGCCTGACACGAGGCTCGAACTCACAAACCGTGAGATCATGACCTGAGCCGAAGTAGGACACTTAACCAACTGAGTCATCCAGGCGCCCCATATTCTGCTAACGTTTTATGTGCTGAATTTTACTATTCCAAATGTATTTCATCTTCGTTTTGTTATTTCTGCAATTATTGCTCTGGGCATTTGTCATGAAAAGACAACAAAGAATACAAAGATGTTCTGAATTTCAACACAGAATTTTCTATTTAATTTGAGTGCAGTTAGTAATGAGCAAAACATATATGTAATTCCTATTTTTACAAATTTTGGTCTTGAGAATGCGCTGTAATTTTAATTTTAGTTTAAAAGATGAAATTATATGCATCCAGTGTTTAATTTTCTCTAGCATATTAGATCCTATATTATTAGACGACATGGATTTCTTGAATATTGCTTTTGAAATACTGATCTACGGGAACGGTAGGTGCCATTTATTATTCTCTCCAGTCTATAGATTCATCTAGTTTTACTATTTATCTCCATTACTACCCATTGCTAGATATGTTGTAAATCTGTCATTTGTACATACAGAACCACTCATCACTCCTCTCCACCTTACTCTCTACCCCTTGGCAGAGGTTGGTCTATTTGGACTATATCATGGGCTCCCTCGCCCTCCAACCATCTTCCTATTGGGTTTGAATGTTAGCAGGAGATCAAGAAGCCAAAAACAAAACAAAAACAAATACAAAAGCAAAGTTAAGGTCCTTGTTTTCCTTGGGATGTGACATTCTTTTTCATTAGGACCTGGACTGACAGAGAATCAGGCTGGTGTATTTTCATTTGTTTGAATACTTGAAAAATATATGATAAACAACCTTTATCTATTCCATGAATCTTTCTCCAAAGGTTTTGGTGTATTTTAAAATAATGCATCAAATAGACAATATAAAATAAAATGAATATTGTTAAGATAAAATGAGGCAAAGGGAAAAAAGAGGCAAGAAGTTCTTTGGATCAGGAGCTATATTAGCATATAAAATGGAAATCATGAAAGCTTACGCATATGCAAAACTTGTTTTTGAACTTACTAGTAGCCAAAGCATAGGGAAAAAAAATTTAAAAAGAAGGTTACAGAACACAACATTCTTAATACCAAGAACAGAGAAAATTCCAGTAAGAAAAAGAGGAAATTAGGGCGCCTGGGTGTCTCAGTTAATTAAGCATCTGACTCGATTTCAGCTCAGGTCATGATCTCATAGTTCATGAGTTCGAGCCACATGTTGGGTCCTGTGCTGACACCGTGGAGCCTGCTTGGGATTCTCTGTCTCCTTCTCTCTCTGTCCCTCCTCTGCTTGCTCTCTCTCTCTCTCTCTCTCTCTCAATAAATAAACATTAAAAAAAATGAAAAAGAGGAAACTACAATGAGGTAAATGACATCTCTAACCACATTCTCAATGGCTTAATGAATCATATCAAAATATTTTTATAATGCTTTATTTCCCAAACATCAAAATGCTACTGCCTGACCTCTATGATTTTTTCTAAGAAAAATCTGTACACAGTCTACTAATAAAGACCTGTTTTTAATTTTAGGGGGAAGCAGGGCAGGAGCGGATGGTTAGGGATGCTAACTTTTAATGGACTCTAACTTACAATGATGAGCAAGTTTGGAGTAATATGATGTGTGTCCATTTTTTGTTTAAAAAATATGTTCAGGTGCCTGGGTGGCTCAGTCGGTTGAGCAACTGACTTCGGCTCAGGTCATGATCTCACTGTTTGTGAGTTTGAACCCCACATCAGGATCTGTGCTGGCAGCTCGGAGGCTGGAGCCTGCTTCATATTCTGTCTCCCTCTATCTCTGCCCTTCCGCCACTCGCGTTCTGTCTCTGTCTCTCAAAAATAAATAAACATTAAAAACATTTTTAAAAATGTTCAAAATATTCAAAAATTTGTTGGCCACTATCAAAATGATCAGGCACCAAGATAAACCAAAATAGGCTGAAGATATATTGCATTGAAACTACTTACTTAATCAACCCAACATTAAAATGATCATAGATAGGCAAAATTATGGTGTGGGATTATATAGATAATCAAGTAAGAAAGCTTAACAACCATTTTCCCTTAAAAACCTTGTAATTATTACCACAGCCCACACCTAATCTGGACATATGTTAACACTCCTAGACTATAAACCTGTACTCACCATCTTCATAATAGAGCCATATAATGCTTTACAATGTAACACTAACTGTTCTAGCCCTACCACAATTTGGTGAGACAGACACTGTTGTCCTTATTTTACAGATGAAGAGAATGAGGTGCAGAAAGGTGAGGTTTACCCAAAGTCTTGGAGATGGTATACTGAGGAGATCAAAGTAGAATCCAAGAAGTCTGCTCACTTTGATCTAGAAACAGTTTACTCTATCATGGCCTATGGCTCAAATGCTTAAGGAAATTGGGAGAAAAAAATGGTGTGTGAAACAACAATGCTATGCCCACATGTGGAAAGATAAGAACTGAGCGTATAAATTCTAATGATCAAAGTTTGGAAACCATTTAGTGTCATTTCACGTTTTTCTGTAGAAGATGTCCCCAAATGGCTGAGACTCAAAATGGCTTCAACTTCATTCCATTTCCACTGATTCCTAACACTCATCTCGAAGGAATACTAAGCCAAGTGAAACACGTGAAAGAATCCCTCAATTAAATATATATAAAGCTTTGAATAACCAAGCTGGAAATGTTGGATATAACTTTTAAACAGGAGTTGTTTTGTTTTGTTTTGTTTTGTTTTAATTAAAAGTAATCACAATTCATTCCCCTACTGGGCCCCGAACACAAGTGGCAATTTTGCCTTAAGCCATCGTTCCCAAACTGCACTGAAGTACCCCAGAGTCGCAAAAGGGAATTCACAGGGGCTCCATGGGGTATTTTAAATACCTCACCCCTATTTCATATATGCGCAAACTGGGTCACATGTCCTTCAATGAACATAAGATTATCACATGTGGTATAGATCAATTATGATTCATCCCCGGAAGCTTAAGCACATAGCCACTTGGGGGGGGGGGGCAGGAATCAAGGTTGTAGAGGAAGAAGAGAACCACTATAGGATGAGCAATTAATTAAGAGACCTTACATCCTTTCATATACTTCCCAAATCATCTATGACTGTCAAGTGTTTTATCCAAAATAAAAATTTAAATATATAAATATGTTTTATATATATTTATCAAATATTAAATATATAATAGTTTAATATATAATAAAATAAATAAAAAATTAAAAAGTAACAAATAGTAATATGTAAAGAAAAAGGCAAAATATATCAACTCCAGTTCTGAAACAACCTATTATAGATTAAGAGAAATAGGACATAGGAAAATATGAATATTGTTCATCTGCTACAGGTCCATCTGGCAGACTAAGAGTGGAAAATTCTGCCATTCTATGTGAGGTTTTCACCTGATTATCTGCGATTAAATTGCTTCCTACAAAAAACTGCAACAGCTTGAACATCTCAAGATTTGACAAAAGCTGGACCCAAAACAAGAAACACTCAAAAATTCTGAAGGAAAGCATTGCTTTCCGAATTCTAACATGACAGGTAAAAGAGCTCTCAGGCAACAGTAGACTGTTGTCTGAAGATATCAGCTCACTGGGCTGCTGAAGCCAAAAATATGAGCAAAGTGCTGGGTATCATCAGAAAACATTGTACATCCCTTGCAAAATGACTTGGTGCCTTGGAGTAGAATAGTGCGTGGGGCTCCAGTCAATGGACTTTGGAAATGTACGCTGAATTCAAAGGTAACTGACAGAGAAGATTTGGGATTATTAGTAAGGTGCACAACAATTTAGAAATCTATTTCTATAAAAATACTGGGCCAGAAGAAAGACTGTAGCCAAATTCCAAGATTCCAGAACAATAGGCAGCCTGTGAATTGGCCATGACTTACAACTTTTAAGTACTATGTGAGAGGCTGGGTCTCATGGTGGCCACTCTGATCAGAGAAGGAGCCAGTCCCAGAGATGGCACTAAAACCATCAGGTGAGTCTGAAAGGCAGAGATAGAAATTGGAGGAGAAACCACACTCAGTGATAAAAAGTATTTCAGGTAGATATTGTCGGGAGGGGAGAGTATCAAAATGGAACTAGATTGTAAATACAAAACTAGAAGAGACAAATTATGTAGTCAGAAGGAAAGTAGGACCGTATGAAAATTTGACAGACATTACTTTTCTAGTTTTGTTAAGGCATAGGTTCCTGGCTTTCCTCCTGCTCTCTAGAGCATTTCAAAGGGCACTTCCCAGCAGCATCTGTACCACAGAGGGAGGATTCAGATCATTTGAGGAATGGATGGTGTACAGTTGGGGGTAGTTTGAACCATATTCTTCATTTTGGTTTTTGTAATTTATAAACAATTTTCCTTGGGGCCCCTATTATTTGTTCACTTAAAAAGCAAAATCTATACTGCTTCAGTGACTATTCTATGTTGCAAGGCAAGTGCAACAATAAATCAAAGTTCCCGTTCAGGGACAGAATTGGGGGCAGAAGAAACCAATCCGGCCCCAATATAGCACTTGCTCTGTCCATAAGTCTTCGAGTGACAGATGTCCAAAAACACGTAGGGTCTTATTAACGTTCTGCCTTGGCTAAAAATGGGGAGGGCATTTAATGTTTATAATAAGAAAGTCTACTCTTCCTATAAGCTCTGTCATTCATAGAACAATTTGTTGAGAGTCCTCTATGAACAAAGCAGCACCCCAGTTCATGTAGGGAGGTAAAAATAACAAAGGAAGAACATGTTTTTGTCCTGTAGAAGCTTAATATCTCATGGGAAAGACATTACTGTCATGCAATTAAAGAAGGGTTATAGTATATCATAATTCAAATATGTCCTTTTACTAAAATCATCTCAATGATACACAGCGTATGTACATGTGAACATTTGATTTCCTAAGAAGGTCATCATGTAAGTCCATGTGTTTGGGTTTGCCTAATATATAAACCCCCTCTGTAAACCTCTCAGGAAAATGTACAATAGAATAGAATAAATGAATCAGTTTATAAACTAGGCATTTGTGTACTTATTCTCATATAAAACCTCAACCAGAGTTAATCCTTTTATTCTATTTGAACATTGAAGCATAAAAGCAATAAAATTAATGGAATGTGGATGATAAGGCCTCATGACTCGAGGTTATTGCCAAATTGTCCCAACAGATGTTAGTAAATTTTAATAATCTTAGAGATTTTAATAATTATTTATTTGGTTGATTGAAGATTGTGTATGGTAACATTAAACTGGTAATATTAATTATATACTTTAATTATTTCTAGGTTCTCGTAGCTTTTGTTGTTACGTGCAATACCATGAAAATTCAAGATAATAATTAAATGTGAGCTTTGATATGCTCCCCAGGGCAGAGACCTTGTGCAGCATGTGCTTACAAATGATAATAACAATTAATAATACAAATAATGAATTATGCTAAATCAGTTAAAACCACAATGATTGTCTTTTTAAAATTTTCTCAATGTAAGAAATGATAAAGTAAGTCCTAGTCATTGGGTTCATTAACCACCACCCTGATTGACAAAGGTGGGAAGGGGAATTAGAGATATAAAGAATAAGAAAATGTATTCAATAGCAAGAACAATTAGTAGGTTAATAATATTTTGCCAAATATAATCTGAGATGAATAATATCTTCTGTAGCTAAATAAATATAAGTAGGTTATAGGGAAATAGTCAAACCTTGGGCTAGTGTATTCAGGTAAAATTATTTCAGTTCCACATTTTATTACAAAAATTTTCAAAAATATGGAAATTGTTTAAACACACACAAAAAAACTGAAAGACTTGTAGAGAGAATACTTATATACTCATCATCTAAATTCTATTAAATAATATGATTTTATGCCTAAAAGAAGCATGAGAAAACATTAGAGAAACGATGAGAAATCACTAAAGGTGGCAGTTTGAAAAATGAACACAATAAATAATTGTCCTTTGGTTAAAAAAGACATAAAATTAAACGTCAGATCCCATTCAAAATAAGTGTTAAAATCTCAAGAAATCAACAAGAAATTCACAGGATACATGTGAAGAGCAATATTTACCTTTTACTGAGCAAAAAAAAAAAAAAGCATACACTTTTTCTTGGGAAAAAAAAAAACACTCTACAGTACAAAGATGCAAATTTACCCTAAAATAATATTGAAACTATTTGTAATCTTGGTTAAAAGAATGAATTATGTTTATCAAAATATTTTAAAATTTATTAGAGGGGCACCTGGATGGCTCAGTCGGTTAAGCGCCCGACTTCAGCTCAGGTCATGATCTCATGGTTTGTGGGTTCAAGCCCTGCATCAGGCTCTGTGCTGACAGCTCAGAGCCTGGAGCCTGTTTCCAATTCTGTGTCTCGTTCTCTTTCTGCCCCTCCCCCACTTGGGCTCTGTCTCTCTCTGTCTCTCAAAAATAGATAAATGTAAAAATCTTTAAAAAAAATTTATTAGAAAGAATAAACTAATGGGAAGTAAGGAAAAATGTAAAAAATACTAATAAGGGGAAGAATAATATGCAAAATGTTAAAATATGTTAAAAAGAGATAATATTTAAAATAAACAAGGAATAAACAGAAATAAACAAGGAGATCAATGAGAGAGAATGGGATATTCAGAATTATATTCATGGAAAAATGAAAATTTTTACATAAGTTACAATGGATTTTCCAAACAGTTGGGTAAAGATGTACTATTCAGTAAATGTTGTTGGTTCAAATTTGTAGGCACTTGAACAAGATCCAATGCTTGCTTCTTATGTCATAACAAATTCTAGACAGAGTAAAAGTTTAAACACGTTTTAAAAGTGCAAAACACCTGAGGAAAAAAATGAACTCTTTTTGGTAATCTTAAACTAGGAAACACATTTCTTAGCGTGACAACAAATTTGTAAATAAGCCAAAACCTAGATAAATTGACCACTAAAATGTTGAAGCAGTTATTTAAAATAAAACATAAAGTAAAACAGTAACATAATATCCTGGATAAATATAGTTGCCACACATGAGACTCTTAAAGGGTTAAATTAATAAATGGAAAGTTCTTATAAATCAATAAGAAGGAGGAAAATCATCCTGTAGGAAGTTTGACAAAGGATATAAGCATGCAGGCCACATGGAAAGAAGTACAAGGCACCAAAAAAACATGGAAATTGCACAGACTTGCTCATAAATAAACATAATGAACCACATTGCTTAAGTCTTTTAAACAAGTAAGTTCAACCTAAATTGTACAATGGTTAAAAATTAAGAAAATTTAAATGTCTTCATGTGGGAAGCTGCCCAAAATACATGCTAAGGGAAAAAGCAAGTCATAGAACAGCATGTGTAGTATGAGATAGTTTATGCAAAGAAAAAAGTATAATATGGCCATATATATGCATGTTTATACATGGATAGAAAACGTATAGAAGTGCATATACCAATTTCTTTATAGTGTCTACTTCTCTGGAGGGAGATGATAAACAGTAGGGGAACAAGGTTCATAGGGACTTCTATTTTTTACTTTATACAATTTCATACTTTTGAATTTTTAAAACTTAGCTTTTTATTATTCGAGATAATTTTAGATTCATGAATTTTTTTAACCCTGAGCATTTGTTTTATAATATAAGAACTTTAAAAAATTCTGAAACATTTCCAGGAAAAAAAGGAAGAGAATAATAAAAATAATAGAAGAAAAGCCAGAATCATTCCACAGCTTCTTTAGTGAGGACAGACTAGACACCAATATCGTAGTTGCACACTTATTGTGTCTTAATATGTTTGAGTTAACTGTGTAGTGACTTGTCTATAATTTTCATTCCAATGGGTGAGCCCAGTCATTTTCAGCTAATAATTTTGTTATCTTCATGAAGTCCTCACTTAAGGATCATGCCAGGCATTATTATAGATAGGTATCTGGAATAAGAGGACCCCACCTGCCAATTGTGGTTGAGATTCTGTTGCTCAAGAGGGGAAGAACAGAGAAGTCCCCCTACAATATGATTCTTTCATAAGCCCCATTTGCGACTGGGTGGACCACACCTTCAACTTACCGTAGACATTTATTAGAGGCTATAACTGATATTCATAAGATCTACCCTTCATTGTGTACTTACTATGTGGTGCATGCTGCTCTAAGCTCTTTATTTAACTGGCTAATTTGAAACTCATTAACCACCACATAAGATTATTATGCTCTTTATCATTTTCAGTGTGCAGATAAGGAAAGAAGTTAAGAAGGCTCAGTAACTCCCTCAAGGACAACTGTCTAGAATGGAGTTCATATTATAAGCCAGGACTTCCTAATTTGAATGTTCACACTTTGCCTCTATTTATAGTCAGGGGAGTGGGAGTATCGAGTGACTGGAGTAAGAAAACAACTATTGATATTTGAACTTTTAGGATGACTAGAGAGATCTCTGGCAATTTGCACAGAGCCACAGCTCTTCTTAAGTTTCTCCTCAATTTCAAAGCTTCTGTAGCCTGGATCTTTACCAATGCCCAGTGTCTGGGAAGAGCAACAAAATTCCAGAGAAAAATATTTTCTTGATACTAAGAAAAAATAAGGTCAGTGGTCTGACCCATGTGCTGAGGACCTGAACACCAGAATTTCCCTTGGTCCTATTTGTGTAGTTGGAAAATGATTTTTTGAATATAGAGACTTTGGGAGCAGACGCTACCTTGGAATGGATTGCCCTTGGATTAAATTTCCCGTATTGAAATCTTTTGGGCCTGGGCAAAGACTTGCACTAGTGGAAGTGACTAAATATGAGTTTCAGACCCAACCAATTCTGCTTCAGATATGAATGACACACACTGACATGCTACTGAGACATGGCAGATCTCTTTCGTCTGGGTCTTTAGATGCTGGCAGTTCTCTAGTTTGTTGACAACAGTTGTGATAAGATGGGCAGGATGCCCTCCGTTGCAGCTGGTCTGTAGAGTTGGCTGATGTTCTCCAAATCCAGGATGGTGTGTGGGAATCACATTCCAGGGGTGATTGGGTACAAACAGGACAATATCTTTGGATACATGTAAATACCCCCTGGGTAATACTAGGAAATACTGAAGGGGGATATGTCTGTAGGGGAGGGAGACTGGGTTGTCTGCTAATCTGAACTAGTGGCTACTAACTGATGCACTCTGGAGCAAATTATTCCTAAACCACATTGTGAAATAGGATACTCCAGATACATTTTTCATGGTGGGATTTTTGAAGGTACAAAAAATGCCCTGCAGAGGATCTAAAGTAACATTTTCCAAAGAAGACATACAGATGGCAAACAGGTACATGAAAAGATGCTCAACATTACTAATCATCAGTGAAATGCAAATCAAAACCACAGTGAGCTATTGCCTCACACCTTTAAAATGGTTACTATCAGGGGTGCCTGAGTGGCTCAGTCGGTTAAGCATCTGACTTCAGCTCAGGTCATGATCTCACGGTTCACAAGTTTGAGCCCCACGTTGGGCTCTGTGCTGACAGCTCAGAACCTGCAGCCTACTTCAGATTATGTGTCTCCCTCTATCTGCCCCTCCTCTGCTTGCGCTCTTTCTCAAAAATAAATAAAAATATTTAAAAAATTAAAAAAAAAATAAACTAAAAATAAAATGGCTATTACCAAAAAGACAGGGAATAAGTGTTGGCAAGGATGTGAAGAAAAGGGAACCCTTGGGTACTGTTGGTGGGAATGTAAATTGGTGCCGCCTCTATGGAAAATAGTATGGAGGTTCCTCAAAAAATTAAAAATAGAATTACCATGTGATCCAGCAAAGCCACTTCTGGGTATTTATCCAAAGGAAACAAAAACAAAGACATGCTCTCCCATATTCATTGAAGCATTATTTACAATAGCTAAGGTATGGAAACAACCAAAGTGCCCATGGATAGATGAATCGATAAAGAAAATGTGGTATATATACAATGGAATATTATCCATTCATACAAAAGAAGGAAATCGTGCCATTTGTGACAATATGGATGTATCTTGAGGGCATTATGGTGACATAAGTCAGACAGAGAAAGAAAAATACCATATGATCTCTCTTATATGTAGAATCTTAAAGCAAACAAACAAAACAAAACAAAACAAAACAAAACAAAACAAATGAACTCATAGATACAGAGAACAGATTGGTGGTTGCCAGAAGCAGGGGGTGGGAAGTGGACAAAATGGGTGAAGGAGATCAAAAGTTACAGATGTCCAGTTATAAAATAAGTAAGTCCTGGGGATGTAATGTACAACATGATGACTATAGTTAATAATACTGCATTATACATTTGAAAGTTACTAACAGAATAGATCTTAAAAGCTTTCATGATAAGAAAAAGAATTGTAATTATGTGTGGTGATGGATGTTGACTTACTGTAGTAACCATTTCACAATACATACAAAAATCAAATCATTATGTTGTATACCTGAAACTAATATAAATATGTTAATTATATCTCAATTAAAAAAAAAACTGCTGTAGATTGGGGCACTCTCCTATAAATTTTGAGGAAAAAAAGAGTATCTGATAGCCAGGAAATGTGACTATCGATTTAGTCCCTAAGCAATGAAATAGGTTTCTGATTTGTCGGGAATTCCAGAATATTGAACAGAATGAAAACAACCCACACAAGCAAACCTGGATGGGATTTGACCTGAATCACGAAGACACTGGCAGATACTGAACAGGAAGTAAATAACACCCACTGCCTAGCAGACAATATGGCTTACTGGAGTTACGGTAAAGTGGCAAGTAATTAAAACTCATTTCTGACAATTAAGCATGAATGCCCCACAGGAAGGATATTTTCTGGACAGCTGGCCACATAAACCTGGAGACTGCTTTCACTAAATGACAAGCTGATAAGCTTATTCAACAATAAAGTCCTTCCTTACGAGCCATTTCCACTGAATCACAATCTGAATTTTTTATTTGTTTGTTTGTTTTGGTGATCCCTGATTTAAAACCTTTCCTAGCAAGCAAGTCACTAAAGTAATTTCAGACATGTAAAGTAGTAGTTCAGGATATGTAAAGTAGTAAACTACAAGTAAAGTAGTTTCAGGACATGGGAGAAGAAAGGGAATAGAGCATCCAAAGACTCTGCCTATTTATGGCAGGATTGAGCCAGTCCCTCATGGCCACGGACACTCTCTAAAACCTGCTATGCTCCACACCTTCACAAGCATGAAGAATCAGTCTAGTTTGTTTTCATAGTTGACTAATGTAGCAGCAGGGATTCCAAATATAGAAGGGATTTACTAACTTAACTCACTTCCTGGTATTACCAAGCATTGAAACTTGCAATTACCATTGACATATGGTTAAGTTTTGACTATGTAGCCTTTGCCTTCCACTCTTCACTTCCTTCTAGCCCAGTCCTTATCATCATCAATATGATGTGATTACACTGTACATTGACCACCTCCCGTTTTGGCAAGTGTGGTGACAAATATAGCCATTACATTGAAGGTGAAGTGACCCATTGCGAAAATTAGGTCACAATTAGACAATATTGTTTCTTTTATTTTTTGCCTGTGTAAATCTTTCATAAAGCCTTGATTACTTTCTGCCCTTGCCTCCTCCTCCAGAGTGTCACATTTAGGGAAGCATCCCCCAATGTGGAATTGTCAAGCATTAATAGAATTTCTCTCAAGATTATCAGAGTTTCCATTATACTGGCTCATGTCAATCTTATTAATCTATCTCATTTTCTGTTTTTTATCAGCCCCACCCCCAGAGTCTTTCCTTCCTTCTTCTACCCCACAGCATTCTCTTCTCCTTTCCATCTACCTTGCCATCTTGAGTTTCCATGCCCCGACTGCATGTTATCATGTGAGCCCACATTCCCAGGCTCCTCCTCCATGCAGTCAGCACAGGGTAAACTTTCTTGGTGGTAGGAGAAGTGAAGTACTCAGAGGTGAGGAAAGATATGAACCCCATTCAAGCTAATAATTGTTATCCTGTGATACTTGGGTGGGATCTTAGGTGCTATTTTGTGGGTAATGTTGTAGAGAGTTTTTTGTTCATATAGGTTTGGGCCAAATTATTAAAGATACTTTGTAACAATTATTAGTTTCTAGGTTTTCTCAGAATATTTGCCTTTTTATCAGCCTACCCTTAATCTTAGGAACTATATCATACCACAGGAGTACAAGATACTGTATTTCTTTTGTCCTATACGTTTTCGCACTAGTTTTGCTTCTGGGTTGTTTTGGTTTAGAAAAAAGAGTTGTAACCCTGTCTCCTTTGGAAATACCTCTTCCAACTTTGCTCCTTCTTTTTCACTTTGCTGGGTCCCATGGTTGCTAACTGCATGGTTAGGTCACATAATGCAAATCATTCCCTTAACGGCTATAGATTTCACATGGAGAACTCAGACATATGTTTCCCATTTTTCTCCCTTTTATGCCGCATACTTGTGCTGAATAGTTTTATTGGTAATGGGGGAGATGCCAGAATATTTACAGGATCATGGTCATGGGAGTGTGCTGTTATTTGGACTATGTCTGGATAATGCCAACATAATCAATCAAAACGGAAACATTTGGTCAGTTAAGCATTTTTTAAATGATTAGCATAAGGCGAACAGCTTTGAATATTTAACTAACCTTACACTTATTTTGAGGGGATACAGAAACAAACTTAGCAGAGTACCCTGTGAATGCTTCTACTTATAAAAAATAAGGGAAACTTGTTGGAATTTTGTGTAGTTGCAACATCAACGGGGGTCTGCATCTAGTTCTGCCACTGCTATTCTGAAAGAGACACAAACAGATCATTTAACCATGTATCGATTCAGCTTCCTCCCACTTTAAAATGAGCATTGCTTAATCCTATTTTTTTAGACATCGCTGGGAATATAATGAAAGCTATCAACCCTGTCCTCAGTACATACATATAAGAACTTTGCAAATGATTCCAAAATAATATAATAACTTCAAACTCAAAATCTTCCACACACCTCTTAGGGTTTTGCTAGGAACTCTTCGGACAGATGATCTTTAAAGACTTGTTCATTTTGAAATGTTATGATTCCAGGAATTTTCCCTTTCCAAAGCTGAAGGGCTGGTCTACCCCTACCTGTTCGTCCAGCACAAGTTTTCTTGGTGCTCATTACATAGGAGTTGTGGATATGCTGAAACATTAGATCTTCTTCCCATATTAGCAATGCTTCTGTATTCATGAGTTTCTATTAGTGAGGGGAAATCTTAAACAATCAGGATATATTTTAGTCCTTGCTAACAACCATCCAGGAGTGACTGACAAGCACCACCTTCTGGAGAAAATGTGTAGTTAAATGTCAAAGTTGATGATCCTTGACACAGCTAGGCGTTCTCAGTTGCCCAGGGCCGAATCTCTTCCCTGCCTTCAGCACCAGTTTTACCCCATATTTCTAGAGAAACTCTCATGTCCATTCATTAAAACCAATGGTGAATCTATATTTTGTCTCTGGGAGCCTTGAAAATGAAGTCTGAAAATTAATTCTGCCCATTGGAAGAGTTGTACTTTTCATTAAAAATGTCACAGCAAAACTTCAGATCATGTTAAGACATGGGCTGTAGGGGTGCCTGAGTGGCTCAGTTGGTTGAGCATCTGACTTCGGCTCAGGTCATGATCTCACAGTTCGTGGGTTCGAGCCCCGCATCGGGCTCTGTGCCGATAGCTCAGAGCCTGAAGCCTGCTTCAGATTCTGTGTCTCCCTCTCTCTGCCCCTCCCTGCTCACACTCTGTCTCTCTCTCTCTGTCTCTCAAAAACAACAACAACAAAAAAAAACATTTAAAAAATTTAAAAGAAGACATTGGGCTGTTGTTCTGATTAGAAGCTTTATGTAGAATGACTTACGTACAACTTATTAAAATGTTGGTGAAGTAGTTTAAAGTGCTTACCCAGAGTAAATGGGGAAGGATTAAGAAAAGAACACACAGTCTTGGATGTAATAATGATGAATTAATGAAAACAATGCTCCATTCTAGCCCCATGCATAATGAAGCATCAAAAGAGTATTTGGTTTAGAAGATTTGCTTTAAACATGAAAAATACATTTTTTAAAAAATAGGTACCTTTTTATGCGTGCTTTGATTTTAATTGCAAAATGCAAAATTTTTAAATAACAGAATTGCCAGAAAATTGTACCATCCATGAATATCTTTATTATAACTCATAAAACTTAATTTTCTATTATAATTCTTATAAAACTCTTTTTGTCTCAATTTTTTCTCTGCTTTCCTAGGGTCAGACCAATGCTGATGTGAAACCATTTGTCTCATAGGAATTCCTAACAGAGTTCTGTAAGTTTCTTCTGTTGCCAAATTGACAGACCCTTATCGCATTTACACCTTTTTGTTTTTGATCCAGACAAGCAAGAATGATTATGTTTCCTGAGAAATTAAATTCTTTAAAGCTCATTCACAATGCATCTTAGAAAAGTTTTGAGAGTTGAATCAGCAAGTGGAATATTCCTTCAGGCCTATCATATCCCCAAACTGGGTTGGTTTTCCAAGGAGATAAATTGAGTACAATAAAGTTTGCTGTGGAGGAGTTGCAGAAACAAACCCTTGGAAATATAGACTCTGAACATATTAATGTATTCCTCCCGGCATTTTTAATGAGAAAGTAGGCGTTGATTGTTTATTCCCAGACAAAATTTCTATGTCCTATACCTAAAAATCCTCAGCCTGCCAAGTGTTTTGCTCTTCCCAAGGGGCTATTAGTCATTCCATAGAATTATATTTATTTTTTTAACTTGCTTTCCAGATGGACATATGCATTGTTTCATTAAAGCCAAATGTGGTTTATGAAATTTGAGAATAATAATTAATCATGCCAGTGAGAGCACTTGAGTGAGGCTGACTGAGGACATTTTCAGAAAAATCAATAATAAAAGTAGAAGTGGCTACCATTTTGAGAGGTACTTAACTCTATTCCAAGCATTTTTATGTATGAATGTATCTTAACTACATATTGCACAGTAAATATTCTTGTTCCCATTTTATAAAAGGAGAGATGAGCCCATGAGAGATATTAAGTGAATCCAAGTCTGTCCAGTCTAGAGTCTGTGTACTTTCCATTCTGCAACACTGCCTCTTGAAGTTAAGTATTCAAACTTGGCCATCTTAAAGCCTTACTAAACTTCATGGGTTCTCTATAACTGATAATGGAAAATAAAGAATTATTAGAATTTGACAAAGTTTGTCCTTTAATAATATTCTGTCTTTAAGTAATATGCCTTTTTAGTAGATGACAAATAACTTTTAATCAGTACTATTTGCCAACAACCTCAGGTTTTGTGTTTTTGTTTGTTTGGTTTTTTTTTTTTTTTTTTTTTTGGTGAAAAACCATAAACATAAACACACACCAAGACATGACTTGTTGTATCCTTAGGAGTCCATTTAGAACTACCTTTTGAAAAAGTATGATGACACAAAGGGAATCATAAGTACAACTAAACTGACAGGTCTCATGCATAGACAATGAAAAGAACAAAGCAAAGGCTGATAAACCAATCCAAGCCACAGCATTGGTTCAAGACCATGAAAGCAATGACAGAGATATTTTAAGTCATTTCGGAGAAAGGAAAATGCCTTACGTCTATTGGGAAGGTAACCTCCAGCAGAAAGAAATCCTTACCATACTCCTGTTATCATGCACCTGGGAGAAGTGTTGATTATTACTCCAGGGCCAATTGTGGAGGTTGTATTATTTTAAAATAGAGACCTGGCCAAAGAGAAGGAAATCGGCAGCATGCCAATAGCCAGTCTAGCATTGGGTGCTCCTGAGAAGAAACAGATGTAAACACAGAAAATTGTTCAAATTTGCCAGCAGAACCTATCAGTCCATCAGCCAGCAGTCAAAGTCTAGAAAATAACCAGAAATGCTTTCCTATAAACAAAATGAACTGGAAAAAGGATGGGAAATTAACATCTATGTTTGAAATTGTTGAAAAAAAGGAGAAGATGTACTACACATTCACGCAGAGCAAAGACACATGTCAAAGACGCAGCATGGTGAAGTCTGCAGAGAGGGGCCAGGTGCAATGCCGTTCTGTGATGGGATTTGGGGCTGGGACCATACAAATTTGAAGGGGAGAGTGTGTGAAATTAATAGGCATCGATGCCAGAATCATTCACACACTTCATCACAAACAATGAGGAAATTTTACTGAAATGCATCCGTGGGAATGGCCTGTAAAACCTCAGTGCGCCTGTTTCCAAGTTAAGAACACAGAATGTTCACCAACTAGAAAACGAAATACATTTTTTGTTGGGATTTTTCATGCTAGAACATTGTAGGTTTCAGTTTCAAGTTTACTGCTCAAAGACTGCCTTAGGTGTTCTGCTTTGGTTCTACCTACATGTTTGGAATGGCCAGGATTCCAATGGAGCCTTGGTTAAGGGAGAGAAAGATTAACAAGCTTTTTTTACTCACTGCTTAAAATTCAAAAGAATAATTATTTGATAAAGTTAAACAGCAGCACTAAAGAGCACTTTAAAAAGATGTTATAAAAATGTAACTAATAAAACTGGATCATTCTGTGACCTATCTCAGCATGTGTCATACACAAAAGAAACATCTCAAGAGGTATTGAAAAGCAATCGCAAACACAGGGAAGTCTCATGAGGAGAGAGCAAAGAGGTCTGCCATTCACAATACAAAACCAAAACTTCCTAACAATTCTTTCCCAAGAGTTCACAGAGCAGAACTGATGCCCTAAGTAGTTTTCTCCACACAAAATCAGACTTCCTCTTGCCCCATTGAGCTGGTGTTGGCCCTTCTCTCCCCATCTTCCCTTTACGCTTTCTCACTAATTTACACCCAGGACCAAGAATATTAATTATTCTTCATAATGAAATGTCATATGACTCCTAAAGGAAATTAGTTTAGTCTTTTCAGCTATGTCAGTTCTGCATCAGTTTATACCAGATTTGAACAGCAGAAGGCCAAGAACAGCATGACCTCTTTTGGTGGAAGGACATTATGAATATGCATTTATTAGTGATTTTTTTTGTCTCTGTCATATAAAGACTTAACCAAATGCTTAGAGAGGTCATGGTACTTTTTTCCGGTAACCTTTAAATTATCAATTACTACTTAATATATCCTTCATTCTGATTCACATTGAATCTTTGAGTCAAACCTTTACTAGATATACTTGATTCACATAGATTCAATCCTCTGACATTTCTTATGATGTAAAATTATTATGTGCATTTTCTAAAAGCACTCTCACTCATTGTAGACACTTTAGTTACAGTAAGAGATGATTGAAGACCACTAATAAGAACCCAGATTATCTAGTTTTCAATTCAATGCTGGTCTCTATTTAGAGTTAGCTGAGAAGAGATGCTGGTGACAGAAAGGGCAGAGGGATGGATCATAAAATCAGGGATGGTAGACACCTGAAAGGGAAGGCCTGAATGAAATAGGTAAGTGTGCCTTCCCAGACTTGCTTGCCTCACATCATTTTTTTTGGCCCTTCCCTCCTCTGCTCTCTCCCTAGGGAGGCTCACTCCATAGGGCTAGACTTCTCAATCTCTCTCACATGCTGGTTAGTGGCCAATGGAAGTCATTGGTGGAAAGCTGGAGAATAGAAGGAAGAGAGAAACCAGAGCATGATTTCATTCAGGCAACAAGTCATTTGGTGCCCAAACTTGACTAGAACTAACAAGAGGCCTTCTGTCATTTTGATTCACCCTACTTTGAATGAATATGTACATATTTTGCTGAATTTGATTATGGAGTACTGCTGCCCCTGATCCTACGGGGGGTGTGGCATAATCTATGATGTGTCTCATACTGCCTTTATCAAATATGAAAAATCATGACCTCTGAAACTTACGTGTTCCAAGAAGTTTCAAGTAAGGGACTGTAGACATGTAGTTTGCAAATTTTGTGTGAACTTTAATTCACACAAAAATTAGAAATGTAATGGGACATAACTTTTCCTGTTGTCTTGAATTTTCAGAGATAAAAATACAGTAGCCTAAAGCAGATGCTAAACCACCTCTGCAGGACACACACTTGGAGACTGTAATACTTATTCTGCCAAGATCAGCCCTCATCTACCTCCAGTCTATAGAAGATATGGCCAAGAATTCATTTGGGGGCTAAAAGGCTTAATGATAAGACTTTAAAGAGGTAATTATTGGTGTACTGAACATTCATCCTTCCCCACTTGTGGAGGACATCAGGGGCACTTAACCCTTCATCTTGATTCAGGTGAGGGATGGCTTCAGGAGGAACTCTGAGAGAATCTGACCTATGAACACATAGAAGAAGTGAGGGCTGGAATTTGACTCTTTCCAAAAGAATGTCAGGGGCACCTGGATGGCTCAGTCGGTTAAGTGTCCAACTCTTGATCTCAGCTCAGGTCTTGATCTCAGGGTCATGAGTTCAAGCCCCACATTGGACCCCATGCTGGGCATGAAACCTACTTAAAAAAAGAAGAATAAGAATAAGAAGGAGGAGGAGAAGCAGAAGAAGCAGAAGCAGAAGCAGAAGTAGAAGAAGAAGAATGTCAACGAACAAGGCTATATCTGGAGTTTCTTCTTTTTGGTGGCAGAGGGAAGGGACAGATTTGAGGTAAGACAAGCCTATACTTCCACAACTGAAGGGCAAAGATAAAATTTTCCTTGTGGCCCAGATGCCAAACTTTGGGAAGGGTGTCCTTGAGAGGGACTTTGAGGGCTGAGGACACCTGTGGAAGAGAGAAGGACCATTCGAAGCCTGAGGGCTGCCAGCAGGTAAGAGGATGAGTCATAAAAATACCCAGGTGAAACTCATCTTCAAATATCATTGCATGTAGAAGTCTCCAGTGAAACTTTTCAGTCACATAAGACCCTTTCTAATCCTATACATTTTATTGACCCTAAAAAATAGTAGATAAACATGGAGTATTTAGCAAGGATATCAAAGAGAGACTAAATATACGGTTTTTTTGGCAAGTCTCTTAGCTTAAAGGAGGCCCAGACAAGGCAAACACTTAACATTGAAGGCAGAGATAAAGCAGTATTGCTCTGGTTTAGGCATTTTAACATTAGAAGCAAGAAAAGATTACTCATTTCAAGGAAGGCATGTGAATAAGTGATTACATACCATAGGCCCCCTCTACTCAGTGTATGTGGAGGCTGCCTGCAGCTCTGTGTTGAGGAAGATTGTGAGTGGGAAGCTGTGCGATGACCACCCGGGCTCAGTGGTGGAGGCAAATATGCCATGTATCTGTCATCTGTAGTTTAGGGAAATGGTGCAAATGGACTTGATATTCTCTCTCTGCCCTGTGAGAGCCTTTTGAGTGAGTATGGGAGAGGGGCTAACATGTTGTAGGTATTCAGTAAATTTTTGTTGAATGAAAATAACATGACCAGTGGAGCAAATCTATGTACCCCATGTTCTAAAGGATTCTTTGAACACCTGACCACAAGCTTTTGATTTATCAATTGAATAACCATAACTACCAATAGTATGGCATGCATAAAGTTCAGATAGGTCCTGCTGAGTAGAGACCCATGTTTCCCCAGATAGACTCTATAGAGGAGGTATCACTAAAGGACAATTACTAACTTCCTGACCATGATTTACCTATAAAGCTGGCCCTGTGATTTACCAATAAAACTGGCCTAGTATTTAGACAGTCTCTAAGACAAGGCAACCAAGGTTGGTTCTTAGACTAGAAGCACATGTGGTGGTTGAGCTTCCTTAAAACCTCATCCTTGGGGTGCTTGGCTGCCTCAGTCAGTAGGAAATGTGACTTTTGATCTTGGGGACATGAATTCAAGCCCCGTGTTAGGTGTGGACACTACTTAAACAAACAAACAAACAACTTCACCTTTTATGGCTACCACCAGCTTACTTTTGGGTGCTTGGGAGCCTCTATCCTCTAATTTACATACTGATAGAACAGTGCCCTTGGCATGGCTAGAAGTACCTAAAGGGACAATTTCTTTCTCTCTAATCCATCCTTACCCAGTCATCATATTTATCTCCCTAAAATACTGCATTGTCTATATTTCTTCCTGCTTAAAAAGTATTCAATAGCTGTTCATTGCTTAGCAAATAAAATCCAAAACTCTGTCAGTTCTTCAAAGGTCCCTATGAATGATATTGGCTCAACCTGCTTTTCCAGTCTGAAATTCTGTTCCTCCTGTCCCATCCAGGTGTAGTCATTCAACACTCCCTGAGTATTTCTTATGCCTCTCCTTTCTTTCCTGGGCTCATGATTTTCCTGTTACCAGAAGTATGCTGCCTCCTTCCACCCATCATTTGAAGCCTATCTCTAATACTGTCTCCTTCAAACCGTTTTTCACACTCAAACCCACTGGCATCCACAAATCAGAAATTAACTCTCCTTTAGTTAGTGTCATGTTTTTTATATAAATTATCATATATTGTCTTCTATTTTAGGAGGAAAATGGCCAAGCTCCCTACTAAAAATTTTCGTCTTAAGGGCACAAGCCATGTTTTATTTTTCTTTATGTAGTCTCTTATACTTGGTGCAAAAAGGGTTGTATATAGGGTAATGATTAAATATTTGAAGAGTAACTTAATGTTTAGATGCTAAAAAATGTTTTAGAATTAGATAGCGGTAGTTATTGCACAATATTTTGAATGCAGTAAATGACATTTTTACTGTCTCTTTTAAATGGTTAATTTTATGTTGCTGAAATTTCACATCAATAAAAATTTGTTAAAAGAATGAATTGATTGAATGAATGATTATACCTTCCTAGCACTTGGCTGACAAATTAGAATCACTTCTTTCTCTCTGCTTCAATTTTGCAGAGGAGAGCAATAGGAACATGTAATTGTATTTCCATATCAGCAGCATGAATATGTTCTGTAACTAACTTCTCCCAATTTCTCTATCTTCTCTACCTTTGCAGAGTGGTGTCTTCCACAACCCGACAGCTTCTGATCCCGTGTGAATGGATGGGATTATTCTCTATATTCCCCATCTTCAACCTGACTAAAACAAGCCTCACTAGCCTCCAGTCAGACAATGTGAGGGAGAAACTCACCAACTAACATAAAAATGGAGAATAAGTTTGAGGCTATCTGCATCTTTCCTTAGTTTGAAAGAAAGTTAATCCCAGAATTTATAGACAAAGTACTTTCCCTTAGCTACAAGTACAAATCATTGTCAATTATACAACCTCCTCAATAGAAATGCATTCCAAGAGTATTTTATCTTTTAAAGCAAAAGACATTTTAAATGACATTTAAACACAATGTCTAATATGGCTTAAACAAAGATTTTGAGTGGAACCATTTCATCAGCATTGACATTTCAGCCACGCTGAGTGATTCTCCTTCGAATGTTGATGGAATTGATAAACCCATGGTTTCCACCTCCAGTTTCTCCCCTTCCAATATACCTTGCAAAATGTCACCAGATTTATCTATCTCACACACTCCCATATCCAGAAACATTACTATCCACTAATTGTTTACTTTAAAAAGCCCTAACTCCTTAGGTCAATGGTTGTTAATGTTGGCTACACATTGGTGGATTTTTTACATATGCCTGGACCATCTGAATTAGAAGTGGTACACAATCCAGGTGTAGGTATTCTTTTTAAGGCTCTTCAGGTGATTCTAATGTACAACTGGTGTCAAGAACCACCATCTTGGATAACTTCAGGAGCTTCGGATTGGAAATGGCAGGGGCAGAAGTGTGGGATGTAGGATAAGAAATGAGCAAGCAAGAAAAAGACCAGTCACAACTGAAGAAAATTGAGCCCATAGAGACATTTCTTGTGGATGCCATTGTTATGAGGCAGATAGAGTTTTTACTCTCTGAGTACAAGTAGAAAATAGCCGCACACCAGCATTTGCCAGTTACAGTCCCTTCTCCAGCTCTCTTTTACATCTGATTCTGGCAGAAGTGCCAGCAATGCAGCCCTCTGCAGTTGCCCAGTGTGTCCTGACAGGCCATTCTTTCATTCTGTGTCCCACCCCTGCCCCTTTCTAGGGGATTGGACCTCTGGCAGGCACAAAGCAAGAGTGAGGTTATTGGCTGGTAATTTTCCTCCTGCATAAAGATAAAGAGGGCAACAGTGTTTTATCTGCTGTAACTACTCAACAGGCTCTTTCTTCCCTGGGGCAGGATTAGGTAAAATTTGTGTCACATAGTTTACCCGCCAGGATGTCTGTCCCAAAGTGGAATGGAGAATCTTGAAGGATATAAATGATACTGCTGCAATGGCAGACACATCTGGTGCTCCCAACTCCTTTTAGGAGGCATTCATGTCTAGGTTTTGCTACAAGACCTAGGGTGGGCTTTATCGAAGCACTTTATGACCGTGCTTTTGAAAATGTTTCCCTCTAGTCATCATTATGAGGTTATGTATTAGGTAATGTCTTGAAAAATGGCCAGAGGGCTAAAGTGTCAGCTTTACAGCTCACATACCTGAAAATAACAATGTTGGTTTATTATTTTTATTCGACAATATCTTTGGAATGTCTCATAAACAGAAATTAATAGTGACAACTCTGTCTCTGTACACAACCCTACCAACACATAATGCTAAGAAAAGCCAAGGCCACTAACTGAATACTTTCAAGAATTCCTCTCCCTATTATCCCATTCAAGGTACACTCCTGGCCTTTTTTGTCTCAGCCATCAGAGTCAACTTCAGTTACCCAAGGTTCACTAAAATCCACAGAAAATCCTCCACTTAAATATTTTTTTAAAGAATTGCAACCTCTCTTCCCATCTTACCTCCTATAAAAATTTCCAATAAGCAACAGAGATATGAGTTGGTATATCCAGCCCCAAAGACAAAAGACTGGCTGGGAATGTGAGAATGTTAGCAAAGAAATGACCGAAACATTTTGAAATCACATCTATATTTTTAATTGGTAACTTTTCTTTCTTTTTATTTAAACTTTCACATGTGTGAGCCAATTATAATTGCTATTTTTGGGGAATTTAAGAAGCTATTAATAAATGAAAAGACAACATTATGTCTGCACAATCTGGATTTAAAAAACATTAATTTGTGGGGGAGGGGCACTTGGGTGGCTCAGTCGTTGAGTGGCCAACTCTTGACTTGGGCTCAAGTCATGATCCCAGGGTTATGATCAAGCTTCCCCTTGGGCTCCACGCTGGGAGTGGAGCCTACTTGAGATTCACTCTCCCTCTCCTTCTGCCCCTCTCCCTAGCTTGCACTCTCCTCTCTCTTTCTCAAAAAAAAAAAAAAAAAAAAAAAAAAAAGCATTAATTTAGATTGGTCTTATACAGAAATCGCTCCAGGAAGCATTACCTTCAAACATAAAGTTTGAATGCTCGTTTGGCAGCACGTCTAACTAAAGTTGGAATGACACGGAGAGCATTAGCATGGCTCCTGCACCAGAATGATATGCAAATGCAAAGTTTGATCACTTTTCCAGATGAACACATTCCAGACTTTTTAAACCAACCAGTATTAATCAACAAAATAGAAATTAAGCATATACTATATACAAAACAATATTCCATATTTTAAAAATATAAAGTAGTATCTCTATAGTCCTAGATTCTGTAATTGAGTATATACCTATATATGTGATTTCCTTGGACTCTCAAAAAAACAGTGATAATGCTCTTCTAATCAAATTACTCATTTTCATGAATGTCTGCTGGAGGTTAGGATTTTAGGTTATATTCTCTTTTTCTATACCCAACGCCTCATATAAGTAGTTGATTCACATGAGGTAATTAATATATGTTTGTTGAATAAATAACCACTCATATAATGTATGTATACCTACACACATATATCTATGTATAATAGATACATGTATGCAATACATATATATGTATATGTACTATAGATATATAGAAACACACACACATACACACGAGATATTGATTATTTGTTTATGTGAAATTTGGTGTGTGTGTAAAATTAGAAGGAAGTAAATGACAAGTGTAGTGTAATATTTCCATCATTCCAGTGTTGAGATAATAAAGCCATGCCCAATTTGTCCTGTGATGTTATAGGACAAGTGGTAACTTGTAAAATATGTAGGTGGGAACTGGTTTGGTCAATATTTCAATTGAATTTCTGGAATAATAATGATCTTTCTTGCATTTTTCTGGACACCCTTTTAAAGAGTTTTTCCACGAAGCAGGTTTTGGGACAGCTGCTTTCACATGTGGTCCTGAGAAAACTGTATTGAAAAGAAAGATAACTTCCACCCAAATATCTATTGCTGTATTACACAGAAATGTACAGTAAAACATGTGATATATTATTACCTGAATTATATATTCCAAGGTCCAAGGGCTGAAAAAAGAGGCTTCAATCTATTTTTTCCAGCATGCTTGAAGGCAAATGTCCTTTAAAATTTGCACATCACGGGAATGGAATGTGCTCAGGGATCAGCTGAAAGTTTAAAAAACATGAGAATTTTGCAGCTGTGGCTACGGGCTTAGGCTCAGCAGGAGAGGACAGGTCCCCTTCTGGGCCATTCTATAAGTTCTGATGAGTTCCCCAGGGAGTCACAGATAATACTCCTTGTCCTGACAAAGCCATATGCAGATTTTGAGCCAAACTATGCAGGTGTACAGTAATAAGATCTTACATTTGCATAGCACAACAGATTATATTGTGCTATATAATCTTTTGAATTAGGCAGAAAGCTAATTGTCTCTAGGTTATAGACAAGGAAACTAAACTTTGGTGAGGGTTAGGGGTATGAGATAATAGAAAACACATAACTGGTCTCTGTTCCTAGTTTCTGACAGAGCTCCTAAAACCGTTGTAATTTCCTAAGTGATAAGAGCACAGGGACCATCCTTTGTTCTAATGTTTGGTCTTTCCTGACACAGGGCTCCTGGTTCCTGACACAGGGCTCCTAAGTCCCTTGGAATTTCCTTGATGATAGGGGTCTCTTGTTCTAATGAGGTGACTCTGAGTAGACTCCTGGATGGCATTGATCAACAGAAAGACCAAGCCATGATTAGAGGCTTGGAAAAAAAAAAAAAAAAGAGGCTTGGAACTTCCAGCCACACCCCCACATTTTCCAGAGAGGGAAGCGGGGTTGCAAAAGACGTTCATGATAGATCATGTTTATATGATGAAGTCTTCATAAAAATCCCAAATGTATGTGGTTGGAAGTGAGTCTGCTTCCGGGTTGGTGAACACACGGAGGTGCCGGGAGATGGCATGGAAGTTCTAGGTCTCTTTCTACCGACCTTGCTCTGCATCTCTACCATCATATGTATCTTTTTATCATATACTTTTATAAGAAGCTTATAAATAGTAAGTAAATTGTTTTCTTGAGTTCTGTGAGCCCCTCTAGCAAATTAATCAAATATAAAGAGGGGGTAGTAGGAACCTCTAATTCATAGCTGATCAGTCAGAAGCACAGGTAACAACCTAGACTTGCAATTGGTATTGGAACTGGGGGGAATACTTAACCCCCTTTAACTGGGCCCTTAACATGTGAGATCAGATGTTATCTCCAGAATTGTTTAGTGTGGGAAAAGACCCTGCATAGCTGGCTTCAGAAGTGTTGTGAATGTGGCAGCCATTGTGAGAGTAAAGAAGGAACCTGGGAGGGAGACTGGGTTTTTCCTGCTTGAGTGGCTTGCAAGGTCCCACAGCAGAAAGGGGCGAAATTGGAAATAGAACCTATAGATTTGGTCAGATTTCATATAGAGTTCAGAGGATATAAGTGTTTTCCAGTCCTACTATTTTCTGGCTATGTGACTTTCTTCAAGACTCTCAAGCTCTTTGAACTTGAACAGCCTCATCAATAAAACAGAATAAAAATCTCTCACATTGTTACTCTGGGGGTGAAATAATGTGTGAAAAGTTTTGTTGACAGAAAAATATGATTTAAGGTTTATGTCATATTTACTCTTTTACTCCCCTGCAAATGGTAACAGTATAGTTTCCCAGAAGCATCCTGTTTAAAAAACAAAACAAAACAAAAAAAAAAACAAAAACAAAAACAAAACACAGGCACAGAATCTGTAATTCTGAAATCCTCAAAACTCTACACCAAAAGTCTTTCTAACTCATATAGCAGCAAAGTGTTACCTGAACTGACAGTCCTATTTACTTTCTTGTTTTACCCTATTTAATACGAATATTCATTTCTTCCACATCAGAAATACCAATATAATTATAAGGTTACAAGTTGCTGCCTCACACCTGTAGACGTCTTCTGCAATAATTGGTATTATTTTTTGTTATTTATTATTTTTATTATTTATGTTATTTTCCTACAACTCAACATCCTATATCCCAATGTATATCTGGCCCTTGAGATTTGGGGAGGATCATGGGGCTTATAATATGGAATGGAGTCACAGTGACCCAGCTTAAAGATGACCGGATGACAGGATGCCACAATTCTGGGTGAATTTTGAGTGTTAGGTCAGAGGCTGGGTGGTTCTGAGGTCAGCCAGAGGTTGGGTCTACTCCAGAGGAAACTTAGGACAGCCTCGGAGATGTCACGCATTTCCAGTCCCAAGCTTCAACTTGATTCCTGGTCCTGAAATGAATGAGGCTATTTGAATGACTCTCCTCACAGTAACACAGCCAAGGGCTAGAATCAGAAACCATGGTGGAGAATGGATGAGCAAAGCCATTGGGCAACATTGGATCTGAATCTGGATCCCTACACTACTGCTTACCAGCTCTGCACCTTTGACGGGTTTACCAAGATTTTTAAATATTATCTTCTCATCCTTAAAGTGGAAAATTTAAAATTTGTCTGAGAGCTGTGATAAGTTTTCAATGGCACAGGATATATAGAAGTGCTTTCTGTGGTGACTGATTGATACTAGGTGTCCAGTAAAGGGTTGATTCCACTCTCTTTTCCTTTGCTACCATTTCCATGGTATTTCCACTAACAGAAACCTCTACCGTAAGGTTATTGTGAAGTTTTTCTTCAAATTGCTAATTTGTTGTGGTGGTGGTATATTAATTTAAATAGCTGAGGGTTGTTATTTCATTTATTTTTTTTTTCTGAATCTTGGTTTGGATTTGTGCCATTTTTAAGTCCAGAAAGTTGAATTTCTGGTTTAATTCCAATATTATTCTGGCAAGCTATTTTTTTAAGAAAACAAGCTGTTTTAATAATGTATGAGGATTATAATGCACGTGTCTCACAGTTTGCAGGAAACAGAGCAAAACACCCATAAGTGATAAAGTGTGTTTACTGTAGGTCAACTAATTACATTTCTCAAACCTGGAATATATGAAATTTGATGGTTGGCTCTAGTCTGTAGAGAACTACAGGGCACACACTGTATCTTGGCTGAGATTCATTCTGAAGTTCTGAGGCTGGAGCTCATGATAATAGCACGTGAGCTTTGGTATGACTAATTCACTTAAATTTTTTAAATAGGTCTTGAGTCAAAAAGTTCTCCCAAAGTTAAATCACCACAAGTCATAAATGCTCAAAGAGAGATTCCCTCCAGCACTGGCATTTCTCCTGGCTTTTGTGTCGGGCAGCACAAGAGCCAACTCACAGGCCATCAAGAAACCTCATATCAAGGTGCTACATGTTGCTCTCAGGACCTTTTTCTCAAATAAAGGAGCATACATTGCAAAAGGAAGGCTTGCATGCCTGTGAAGGTGGTCTGTAAGCCAATGGGGAAATGAAGGACAATTCAGTAAGTGGTCCCAGGACCAGTAGTCACCACAAAAAAATAAATAAATAAACCTCATTAATGTGAATCTCAGGAAATCAATGCCAGACAAAGTTAAGCCTTCGATGCAAACAGGAAAATTTTCATAAGAAAATATGCAAGACTACCACATGACCTTAAGACAGGGAAGGAGTCTTAAACAGGACAAAAATGCACAAACCCTAAAAGAAAATATGACCAGATTTTACAACAAAGTTTAAGATGTCCACAGAACAAAAAGTACTAATAAACAGAATTAGAAGACAAGCCACAGACTGGGAGGTGATATCTGCATACAACTGACAAAAGATTAGTAACTGGATTGTATAAAGTAGTTCCAGACATTAATAAGAAAAAACTAATGGCACAGTAGAAAAATGGAGAAAAAAGATATAAATACCAGAACAGGAAACAACATTGACCAATCACTTTATGAAAAGATGTTCAGGGACTCCTGGGTAGCTCAGTTGATTAAAGCGTCCAACTCTTGATTTCAGCTCAGGTCATGATCTCACGGTTCCATGAGAATGAACCTCCATGTTGGGCTCTGTACAGACAGTGTGGAGCCTGCTTTGGATTCTCTCTACCTCTCTCTCTGTCCCTCCCCCACTTGCATGTGTGAGCACACATGCGCTCTCTCTCTCTCTCTCTCTCTCTCTCAAAATAAATAAATAAACTTTAAAAAAAAGGGTGTTCAAGGTGAAAAATAATTATGGAGAAGCAAATATAAACAGATTTGGCAAAATTTTAAAAGTTCATAATGTTACCTTCTGGTGAAATGATGAAATGGAAAGTTTTGTGTGCTGTTGAAGGGCAGTGTAAATTGGTAAAGCCACTTTGGGGAAGACATAGTTGGCATTATCTCCTAAGGTTGAAGATACTTCCACTCCTTTGTCCAGGATTTCCATCCTAGAGCAGGACTTCCCACAGATGGCACTGTGAGCTCTGCACAGGTTACTTGTGTGCTGGGACTTTGATTCTGGAGCCTTGGGGACAGGTGGGGAGGGAAGGGCTGACAGTGGCTTGAAGTCCTGTGTTGGTTCTTTCTGGATACTCACCTGATTCCGTAAGTATGCCATATATATTTTTTCATTTTCTATACACAAAAAATATTACACAACCTTGCCCAGGAATGTGTGCCTTTACTTTCACAAAGAGATACCCACAGTGGTCACAGATATGTGCCTACAGCATTGTCTATGCTGTGTCAGACCACATGACTACAGCATTTTTTATGGTGACAAAAACTTAGAAACCACTTGGTTTCATTCAAAACTTTCCAACTCAGAAAGGCTTTCCTCCAAGAGGCTTTCTTTTTTTTTTTTAATTTTTTATTGTTTATTTATTTTTGAGAGAGAGAGAGACAGAGGGTGAGTGGGTGAGATGCAGAGAGAGAGGGAGACACAGAATCTGAAGTAGGCTCCAGGCTCTGAGTTGTCAGCACAGAGCCCAAGGCAAGGTTCAAACTCATGAACCGCGAGATCATGACCTGAGCCAAAGTAGGATGCTTAACTGACTGAGCTACCCAGGTGCCCCCAAGAGACTTTCTAAATTTGCATCTCCTCTCCTCTTCACTCTCCCCTTCCATGAGGGTCAATTCCATGAGAGCAGAAAACTGTCTATTTATTCACTTCTATATACTCAGAGCATAAAACAGTATGAAGCATAGGAAACAGTAAAATACAGTAAAAAAAAACAGTTTTTTAAAGTTTATTTTTGAGAGAGAGAAAGCATAAGTGGGGGAGGGATAGAGAGAGAGAGAGAGGAGAGGGCAGAGAGAGAGAGAGAGAGAGAGAGAGAGAGAGAGAATTTCAAACAGGCTCCACACTCCATGCAAAGCCCGACGTGGAGCTCAAACTCACAAACCGTGGGATTATGACCAGATTCAAAATCAAGTGTTGGATTCTTAACTGACTGAGCCACCCAGGTGCCCCAACAATGAAATACCTTTTTCAATATTTAATGAATGTCCATTCTCCAGTTTAACTGTGTATATTCATAAAACAGAATACCATACAAAAGTTAAAATGTAGGAATTAAGGTTCTAGATACCAATACAGGAAGTTTCTCAAAACATAAGATACAAAAAAGCAGGTTGAAAACCATATATATATATGAAAACCATTTATATATATATAAACATATATAAAATATACATATATATCATATATGCTATAATACTATTTTTATAAAAAGTAAAAACATGCAAAAACTGTCTATAGATTATTTGTGTATATTAAGCATGTATAAAAGCTTAAAGTGTGCTTGGGAAAGATACACACCAAATGCAGGAATTATTGCAGTTGCCTCTGAGAACACAGCAGAGGAGACGTGATACACAGGGGGCTTGAACTGTATCTGTAATATTTATTTCTTCTAAAAAAATGACACAAGTATGGTAGATGTGCAAGTACTCAGTAGGTTTGCATAGTGGATACACAGAAGTTTGTTATACATTCTAGTATGTGCTTTTAAGTGTGAAAATTTCTATAATGTATATTTAATGTAAAGATACTCTTCACTTGATAAACAATTCACTTTGTGTCTATAAAGGCAAACATTAGGAAGAACTGGCAAACTTCGGAGCCCCTGGGACTTTTGCCTCTTCTGCAGCATGGCTCAAAGCCTTCGTCCTTGTCACTTCACTTACTTTTTCTAAGTTTTACCTAACAGCATCAAGCTATACATTTTCAGAGATAGACAGAGGACAGACACGGACCAACAGCAGCATAGAAGGTTTCCTCCTCCCTGCAGCTGTCTCCAGGCTCTATAATGAGCGCCTTGTCCCACTTCTGTCTCATCTCCACATCCTGGAAGTCCTGCCATTTCCCTCTCTGACTTCTGGGAT
Organism: Leopardus geoffroyi; assembly: GCF_018350155.1. Taxonomy (NCBI): domain Eukaryota; kingdom Metazoa; phylum Chordata; class Mammalia; order Carnivora; family Felidae; genus Leopardus; species Leopardus geoffroyi. The sequence continues at coordinate 141,504,330 of NC_059328.1, forward strand.
GTGCTGCACCCCCCCACTCCCCCCAGCAGCAAGGATTGTCATTCAAATGGGGCTGCAGCTGCTGCGTTTCTGACACTGGAGAACGTACTCTTGAGCTTCATGTCCCACTCTCTGATGCTAAACAGTCCTTTTCTGTCTTTTAATAGATTCTTGGAGGAGGAGGAAGTGGAGGCTGAGGTTAGCTTGCTGGCTTGTGTGCCTGTCTCAGCTGGAGTGGCATCTGGCACTAAGCCTACCATTTAGTCAGATGGTATTGCTTTCTGTTACATATGCGCCCGCACACATGCACAAAGCAGAAGCTCGAGCCATTCAAACTCTAGGTCTCCATGCCTACAAGTTACATTGCCCTGGCCAGAATTATATTGAATCACACCCTGGGGTATAAACTCAAAATGTACATGTTCATTGGCATCTACAACCATGTCAAGTGAGGTTCCGCTTGTTTTCAAACTGGCAGTGGGACAGAGAAAGTAGGTGAAACTTCCTTCAAATGATTTCTATTTTTGGTAAAAAGAACTCACAGAATGTGGTAAAAGGATCGGCTCAACCAATTCTCTCATACATGGAGGATTTGGAACCTTTCTAGGGGGACCTCAGTGGACTGTTGCTGTGACTAGAACTTCCCAAATATCTCCTTCCCCAGACTCCTAATGATGACTAAAGCATAGAACTCTGACCTCCTTTTTCCACCCTTCCATGGTTCTCTTCCAGGTTGAAAGCCTTTCAGGACCCATCAAGATCTGTCTTCTCACTCCCTATAGTGAGTCTAGAAACTTCAGACCTATTAGAGCAGAGGTTGTCAAATGATAACTCCAAGCTGGCCAAATCCAACCAGCTGCCTGATTTGCAAATAAAATTTTATTGGAACACAGAAATGCTCATTTCTTTTTTTTTTTTAATTTTTTTTTATTTTTTTTTATTTTTTATTTTTTATAATATATGAAATTTATTGTCCAAATTGGTTTCCATAAAACACCCAGTGCTCATCCCAAAAGGTGCCCTCCTCAATACCCATCACCCACCCTCTCCTCCCTCCCACCCCCCATCAACCCTCAGTTTGTTCTCAGTTTTTAACAGTCTCTTATGCTTTGGCTCTCTCCCACTCTAACCTCTTTTTTTTTTTTTTTTTTCCTTTTTTCCTCCCCCTCCCCTACGGGTTCCTGTTACGTTTCTCAGGGTCCACATAAGAGTGAAACCATATGGTATCTGTCTTTCTCTGTATGGCTTATTTCACTTAGCATCACACTCTCCAGTTCCATCCACGTTGCTACAAAAGGCCATATTTCATTTTTTCTCATTGCCACGTAGTATTCCATTGTGTATATAAACCACAATTTCTTTATCCATTCATCAGTTGATGGACATTTAGGCTCTTTCCATAATTTGGCTATTGTTGAGAGTGCTGCTATGAACATTGGGGTACAAGTGCCCCTATGCATCAGTACTCCTGTATCCCTTGGATAAATTCCCAGCAGTGCTATTGCTGGGTCATAGGGTAGGTCTATTTTTAATTTTCTGAGGAACCTCCACACTGTTTTCCAGAGCGGCTGCACCAATTTGCATTCCCACCAACAGTGCAAGAGGGTTCCCGTTTCTCCACATCCTCGCCAGCATCTATAGTCTCCTGATTTGTTCATTTTGGCCACTCTGACTGGCGTGAGGTGATACCTGAGTGTGGTTTTGATTTGTATTTCCCTGATAAGGAGCGACGCTGAACATCTTTTCATGTGCCTGTTGGCCATCCGGATGTCTTCTTTAGAGAAGTGTCTATTCATGTTTTCTGCCCATTTCTTCACTGGGTTATTTGTTTTTCGGGTGTGGATTTTGGTGAGCTCTTTATAGATTCTGGATACTAGCCCTTTGTCCGATATGTCATTTGCAAATATCTTTTCCCATTCCGTTGGTTGCCTTTTAGTTTTGTTGGTTGTTTCCTTTGCTGTGCAGAAGCTTTTTATCTTCATAAGGTCCCAGTAATTCACTTTTGCTTTTAATTCCCTTGCCTTTGGGGATGTGTCGAGTAAGAGATTGCTACGGCTGAGGTCAGAGAGGTCTTTTCCTGCTTTCTCCTCTAGGGTTTTGATGGTTTCCTGTCTCACATTCAGGTCCTTTATCCATTTTGAGTTTATTTTTGTGAATGGTGTGAGAAAGTGGTCTAGTTTCAACCTTCTGCATGTTGCTGTCCAGTTCTCCCAGCACCATTTGTTAAAGAGGCTGTCTTTTTTCCATTGGATGTTCTTTCCTGCTTTGTCAAAGATGAGTTGACCATACGTTTGTGGGTCTAGTTCTGGGGTTTCTATTCTATTCCATTGGTCTATGTGTCTGTTTTTGTGCCAATACCATGCTGTCTTGATGATGACAGCTTTGTAGTAGAGGCTAAAGTCTGGGATTGTGATGCCTCCTGCTTTGGTCTTCTTCTTCAAAATTCCTTTGGCTATTCGGGGCCTTTTGTGGTTCCATATGAATTTTAGGATTGCTTGTTCTAGTTTCGAGAAGAATGCTGGTGCGATTTTGATTGGGATTGCATTGAATGTGTAGATAGCTTTGGGTAGTATTGACATTTTGACAATATTTATTTTTCCAATCCATGAGCAGGGAATGTCTTTCCATTTCTTTAAATCTTCTTCAGTTTCCTTTGTAAGCTTTCTATAGTTTTCAGCATACAGATCCTTTACATCTTTGGTTAGATTTATTCCTAGGTATTTTATGCTTCTTGGTGCAATTGTGAATGGGATCAGTTTCTTTATTTGTCTTTCTGTTGCTTCATTGTTAGTGTATAAGAATGCAACTGATTTCTGTACATTGATTTTGTATCCTGCAACTTTGCTGAATTCATGTATCAATTCTAGCAGACTTTTGGTGGAATCTATCGGATTTTCCATGTATAATATCATGTCATCTGCAAAGAGCGAAAGCTTGACTTCATCTTTGCCAATTTTGATGCCTTTGATTTCCTTTTGTTGTCTGATTGCTGATGCTAGAACTTCCAGCACTATGTTAAACAACAGCGGTGAGAGTGGGCATCCCTGTCGTGTTCCTGATCTCAGGGAAAAAGCTCTCAGTTTTTCCCCGTTGAGGATGATGTTAGCTGTGGGCTTTTCATAAATGGCTTTTATGATCTTTAAGTATGTTCCTTCTATCCCGACTTTCTCAAGGGTTTTTATTAAGAAAGGGTGCTGGATTTTGTCAAAGGCCTTTTCTGCATCGATTGACAGGATCATATGGTTCTTCTCTTTTTTTTTGTTAATGTGATGTATCACGTTGATTGATTTGCGAATGTTGAACCAGCCCTGCATCCCAGGAATGAATCCCACTTGATCATGGTGAATAATTCTCTTTATATGCCGTTGAATTCGATTTGCTAGTATCTTATTGAGAATTTTTGCATCCGTATTCATCAGGGATATTGGCCGGTAGTTCTCTTTTTTTACTGGGTCTCTATCTGGTTTAGGAATCAAAGTAACACTGGCTTCATAGAATGAGTCTGGAAGTTTTCCTTCCCTTTCTATTTCTTGGAATAGCTTGAGAAGGATAGGTATTATCTCTGCTTTAAACGTCTGGTAGAACTCCCCTGGGAAGCCATCTGGTCCTGGACTCTTATTTGTTGGGAGATTTTTAATAACCGATTCAATTTCTTCGCTGGTTATGGGTCTGTTCAAGCTTTCTATTTCCTCCTGGTTGAGTTTTGGAAGAGTGTGGGTGTTCAGGAATTTGTCCATTTCTTCCAGGTTGTCCAATTTGTTGGCATATAATTTTTCATAGTATTCCCTGATAATTGTTTGTATCTCTGAGGGATTGGTTGTAATAATTCCATTTTCATTCATGATTTTATCTATTTGGGTCATCTCCCTTTTCTTTTTGAGAAGCCTGGCTAGAGGTTTGTCAATTTTGTTTATTTTTTCAAAAAACCAACTCTTGGTTTCGTTGATCTGCTCTACAGTTTTTTTAGACTCTATATTGTTTATTTCTGCTCTGATCTTTATTATTTCTCTTCTTCTGCTGGGTTTAGGCTGCCTTTGCTGTTCTGCTTCCATTTCCTTTAGGTGTGCTGTTAGATTTTGTATTTGGGATTTTTCTTGTTTCTTGAGATAGGCCTGGATTGCAATGTATTTTCCTCTCAGGACTGCCTTCGCTGCGTCCCAAAGCGTTTGGATTGTTGTATTTTCATTTTCGTTTGTTTCCATATATTTTTTTATTTCTTCTCTAATTGCCTGGTTGACCCACTCATTCGTTAGTAGGGTGCTCTTTAACCTCCATGCTTTTGGAGGTTTTCCAGACTTTTTTCTGTGGTTGATTTCAAGCTTCATAGCATTGTGGTCTGAAAGTATGCATGGTATAATTTCAATTCTGGTAAACTTATGGAGGGCTGTTTTGTGACCCAGTATATGATCTATCTTGGAGAATGTTCCATGTGCACTCGAGAAGAAAGTATATTCTGTTGCTTTGGGATGCAGAGTTCTAAATATATCTGTCAAGTCCATCTGATCCAATGTCTCATTCAGGGCCCTTGTTTCTTTATTGACCGTGTGTCTAGATGATCTATCCATTTCTGTAAGTGGGGTGTTAAAGTCCCCTGCAATTACCACATTCTTATCAATAAGGTTGCTTATGTTTATGAGTAGTTGTTTTATATATTTGGGGGCTCCGGTATTCGGCGCATAGACATTTATAATTGTTAGCTCTTCCTGATGGATAGACCCTGTAACTATTATATAATGTCCTTCTTCATCTCTTGTTACAGCCTTTAATTTAAAGTCTAGTTTGTCTGATATAAGTATGGCTACTCCAGCTTTCTTTTGGCTTCCAGTAGCATGATAAATAGTTCTCCATCCCCTCACTCTCAATCTAAAGGTGTCCTCAGATCTAAAATGAGTCTCTTGTAGACAGCAAATAGATGGGTCTTGTTTTTTTATCCATTCTGATACCCTATGTCTTTTGGTTGGCGCATTTAATCCATTTACATTCAGTGTTAGTATAGAAAGATATGGGTTTAGAGTCATTGTGATGTCTGTATGTTTTATGCTTGTAGTGATGTCTCTGGTATTTTGTCTCACAGGGTCCCCCTTAGGATCTCTTGTAGGGCTGGTTTAGTGGTGACAAATTCCTTCAGTTTTTGTTTGTTTGGGAAGACCTTTATCTCTCCTTCTATTCTAAATGACAGACTTGCTGGATAAAGGATTCTCGGCTGCATATTTTTTCTGTCTAGCACACTGAAAATCTCGTGCCAATTCTTTCTGGCCTGCCAAGTTTCAAAAGAGAGATCAGTCACGAGTCTTATAGGTCTCCCTTTATATGTGAGGGCACGTTTACCCCTTGCTGCTTTCAGAATTTTCTCTTTATCCTTGTATTTTGCCAGTTTCACTATGATATGTCGTGCAGAAGATCGATTCAGGTTCCGTCTGAAGGGAGTTCTCTGTGCCTCTTGGATTTCAATGCCTTTTTCCTTCCCCAGTTCAGGGAAGTTCTCAGCTATTATTTCTTCAAGTACCCCTTCAGCACCTTTCCCTCTCTCTTCTTCCTCTGGGATACCAATTATGCGTAGATTATTTCTTTTTAGTGTATCACTTAGTTCTCTAATTTTCCCCTCATACTCCTGGATTTTTTTATCTCTCTTTCTCTCAGCTTCCTCTTTTTCCATAACTTTATCTTCTAGTTCACCTATTCTCTCCTCTGCCTCTTCAATCTGAGCTGTGGTGGTCTCCATTTTGTTTTGCATTTCATTTAAAGCGTTTTTCAGCTCCTCATGACTGTTCCTTAGTCCCTTGATCTCTGTAGCAAGGGATTCTCTGCCGTCCTGTATACTGTTTTCAAGCCCGGCGATTAATTTTATGACTATTATTCTAAATTCACTTTCTGTTATATTATTTAAATCCTTTTTGATCAGCTCATTAGCTGTTGTTATTTCCTGGAGATTCTTCTGAGGGGAATTCTTCCGCTTGGTCATTTTGGATAGTCCCTGGCGTGGTGAGGACCTGCAGGGCACTTCCCCTGTGCTGTGGTGTATAACTGGAGTTGGTGGGCGGGGCCGCACTCCGACCTGATGTCTGCCCCCGGCCCACCGCTGGGGCCACAGTCCGACTGGTGTGTGCCTTCTCTTCCCCTCTCCTAGGGGCGGGATTCACTGTGGGGTGGCGTGGCCCGTTTGGGCTACTTGCACACTGCCAGGCTTGTGATGCTGGGGATCTGGCGTATTAGCTGGGGTGGGTAGGCAAGGTGCACAGGGGCAGGAGGGGCAGGCTTAGGTCGCTTCTCCTTAGGTGATCCACTTCAGGAGGGGCCCTGTGGCAGCGGGAGGGAGTCAGATCCGCTGCCGGAGGTTTGGCTCCGCAGAAGCACAGAGTTGGGTGTTTGCGCGGAGCGAGGAAGTTCCCTGGCAGGAACTGGTTCTCTTTGGGATTTTGGCTGGGGGATGGGCAGGGGAGATGGCGCTGGCGAGCGCCTTTGTTCCCCACCAAACTGAGCTCTGTCGTCCGGGGGCTCAGCAGCTCTCCCTCCCTTTGTCCTCCAGCCTTCCCGCTTTCTGAGCAGAGCTGTTAACTTATGACCTCCCAGACGCTAAGTCGCGCTTGCTGTCGGAACACAGTCCGTCAGGCCCCTCCGCTTTTGCAGGCCAGACTCCGGGGCTCTGCTTGGCCGGCGAGCCGCCCCTCCGCCCCGGCTCCCTCCCGCCAGTCCGTGGAGCGCGCACCACCTCGCCGCCCTTCCTACCCTCTTCCGTGGGCCTCTCGTCTGCGCTTGGCTCCGGCGACTCCGTTCTGCTAATCCTCTGGCGGTTTTCTGGGTTATTTAGGCAGGTGTAGGTGGAATCTAATTGATCAGCAGGACGCGCGGTGAGCCCAGCGTCCTCCTACGCCGCCATCTTCCTGGAATCCCTTTTTTTTTAATTTTTAATGTTTATTTATTTTTGAGAGAGACAGAGAGAGACAGAGTGTGCACGAGGGAAGGGCAGAGAAAGACAGAGACACAGAATCCAAAGCAGGCTCCAGGCTCTGAGCTGGCACAGAGCCGAAGTGGGGCTCCAACTCACAAACGCTGAGATCATGACCTGAGCTGAAGTTGGATGCTTAACTGACTGAGCCACGCAGATGCCCCAACAATGCTCATTTGTATACAAATTGTCTGTGGCTGTTTTCATGCTAGAACGATAAGGTTGAGTAGTACAGTAGTACTAGGGACCGAAAGCCTAAAATATTTATTGTCTGGCCCTTTACTAAACAAGTAAGCTGACCCCTTGGTACTAGAAATCCCATAGCTTGAAGGACTGACTAGATTACATGCTATAGCCAAGAAATATCAGGTCAAAAACATACTTATGTTCAATTTATAACCAAGGCTATCCCAGGGAATCAGCAAAACTGGGGGCCAAATATGCACACCTCATTTATTTATTTTTTAAATATAACAAAATCAAAGAAATACCCCTCCATAAAGTAGTCCTCTCTTTGACTAGAAATTGTTCCCTGTTGACCCATGATCACTCTCAACACTAACAATGAAATAACATAGAACTTTAATTTCTCTGTGACTCATCCTCTTTATTCAAGCCATGGTTTCTTGCTGGACTTGTCACCCCACACTTGATGGCTGAGGGCCAAGATGACCATGCCACTGGCACAGCTCAGAGTACCTGGGAAGGTTGAGGGCCCATGGTAAACATGCCCTTTAAAGGGCAACAGTAACAAGCTTCCTCAAGCTTTGGATCACATGTGCCTCACCAGTCTGTGACTACTACTATCCCTTTGTCTTACAGAGACTCAGGCAGATGCTGAGTGGACACAGAAGGCAAATGATATACATCTCTGTTCTACAAGTTCCAAAATCACTTGAATGATCCAAGGAAAATGACTATTTCAAAGAACACCCGTCCACAATTTACTGTAGTTAATGATGTTTGGTTTCCGGACAGATTGTAATTACCAATATTACATGCATAATAATGTGTTTGACAGGGTTAGCTAAGCCCTGCATTATTGTTTTTAGATCTGTCTGCTTTGCGGTGACTAGATTGAAGGCCAGGAGACTGGAAGTCAAGGGTAAGTCACTCACCCAGTTTGGGTTTCAGTTTGACTCTGGAAATGAGGAGTTTGGACCAAATAACAAGAAAATGATCTTCCTAGTTTACAAAGCAGTTTTGCGGGTGTGATCCTATATTGTTATTTTATGATTTGAGATGTATGCATCTCCGCCATACTTAAGTGCTATTGGAAATGCTGGAACCAGCTTGGCAGTCTTGTGATGGTCTAGAAAAAAGCAGGTCAAAGTGTGTTTCTTGTTTTCCACCATATCCTTCTTTATAATAAAAGTGTTGCTCAACCAATAAAGTACGTTAAGGGTTTACATTTTCTTTGTTTTCCAGTACTAACCTGTGCCCTGTTCTCTTTGTCCACTCCTTCCAGATAACCAGCCTTGGTTAGTTGATGCCATTGGGCTACGATTAGAGCAAAGCTAAGAAACCCTAGCAGATACCATAAAAAGATTTCCAGCCTCGGTACACCACGCCTCACCGAACTAAAGTCTAATTCCGAGAATTACAAAATGGCCAGTAAGACACTGCGGCCTGCGTGAGTCTTAGGGACCTTCCTCCCCTTCCACTAGCTGTGCTCAGTGAATCTTGTGTGAGGCATTTCTTTCTCAGGTGGGCTGTGTTAATCCTGGTGGAGACATTGTGGTGAAAACCTCAGACTCTGGCCTTTGTTTTCAGAATTTTTGTGCAGATGAAATCCACTCTGTCTCTGACTCTGTGGACACAGGGGTGCAGTTTTGTGGATTACAGTGTGTATTTTTCGGGTGAGGCTTGCGGTGTGTGAATTTGTACGGTGTTTAAGTGACGGATGGAATGTGGAAGGGTTAGGACGCACTCTGTTGAAGCCGTTCCAAGTTGCCAAATGTTTTCTGTGAAGCCCAAGTGTGCCGTCAGGTTTGGATTTCCTTTCCCGACATTTTCAGCTGGTTGCGTTTGTACTTCTGTGGGAGTGTACCTGAGTGGCTGGGTACTGAATAGTTGGCGTAAAAATCTTCCCGGACAATGATGAAAGAAAGATATACGATCTCCCTTCCCAGAAGCTGAGTTTGATGTGGAAAGAAAGGAAAAGAAAATCAATTCCCAGCTCAGTTTCCTGCCTGTGCTGGTCAAAGAAGTCATCCAAACCTGAACATTTAATGATTTTAATGTAATTCTGGAGTTTTAGAAATTAAGTACAGAGGCCAACTATCAGAAGGCATGAGGAGATGCTAACTCCTAGATAAAAGAAGAATTAAACTAGAAAAACATTTATTGTTATCATAGCACTTCCTAATAGGTTAGTTCATTTCATATGCCTTGAAAGAGGAAAAATGTTGCACTTTAGTCAGAAAATAAGCTGCAGTGCACATGTATCTTGCCAAACACCAATTTTTAGAATATTTTTGAGACCTTAGGAGACTAAACTTAAGTAGCACAGAAAGATGTTTCAGAGCACAACACTTAAGTAGACACCACTGAATTGGTCTGATAGACTTTCATTTAGGGATAATAATTTCCTAATTTATAAGGACCCAAGCAACACTCATCTGTTTCCACCAAAGTAGCTCCCTTTTACTATTCTTAATGCCTCCTGATGTTGAGGGTCACGGAATGATTTCATGGATAAAAATAGTTCCTACTGTTCAAACAAATAGAAAAGCATTGGATTTATTTATTTCTGAGGATCCTTATGGCCTCCGTAGTTAATATGATAGAATGAGAAGAGAGCTGAATCAGGAAGGGAAGAGTGTGACAGACACTATCGGTTTTTATGTAGATCTCACCTTCCACTTCACCTCACTCTTATATTTCCTTGCTTACAGATCTCTGACTTTGTTCTGAGATTTGGAACAGCCATGGGTTCAGGGATAGAGACCATCCCTGGCTGAAAGGTGAATCTCAATTGGTCTATGCCAATCACAGTAGTCTTAATCACCAGACAGTCATTGGTTTAGGTGTGAACATATGCTCTTACTCTGGGCTTTGGAGAACTAGAATCTATTGGGAGTGTCTCCAAAAGACTTCCTTTGCTAGAAAAAGAGATACATAGTGATCTGTTTCTTTTGCTGGATCTCTGCACTAGGAGCAGCTATCTAATTTGTGGGGCTCAGTAAAGACTTAAAATATGAAGATCCTTGTTCGTTTCTTCTATTGTCTCTCTCTACCTGCCATGGTATTTTTTTTACTTGCTATTTAGGGATGGGTAACCTCATAGGCACCTCACCCAGCAACTCAGCATGCAGAACTCACATTACCTGACCCTACCCACATCAATACTCAGAATCCCACTGGAGGCAAGGGGTGGAAGTATTTGGGGCAGGGGTCAGGGAGCAGGTGATCTAACACTGGTTCAACCCACGTGGTGAGGCAGGACTGCACATGAGTCAAGGCTCCAAACTCTTGGTCCTTTGCTCCTTTGTCCCACTGAACTTCACTTACAAAACACAAATCCAAAGTAAAACTATTAAGAATTTCAAGATGGCAACCATAGAGCATTAGCCCCCATGCATGGCACTATTATGAGCCTGGGGCCACAAACAAGCATACTGACTGCATACTCATGAAGCTGGCCCTCGTCTTCATGTCTGCATGTGTTACCTGAATCTGCCTCACCCATCTTGAAACCACAAGGGGAACATGGCTGAAGAAGAAAGGGGAACAAGCTAAAGAAGGAAGACAAAAAGCACCCAGGTCTTTAAGGTTATTAAGCTACTAAATTAACCAACCTTGAAAACTGTCCAGACTCAAGAATTCTTGCTATATAGGAATCCCTTGTTTTATATCCCTTGTTTTATAGGCCACTTTTACTTGGGTCTTTCATTAGTCACAATTGAAAGTATTCTAACTGATAGGAAAAATTACACATTAAATTTTTTCTTTTATTTTTGAGAGAGAGAGAGAGAGAGAGAGAGAGGGCAGGGGAGGGGCAGAGAGAGAGGGAGACACAGAATCCAGAGCAGGCTCCCGGCTCGAGCTGTCAGCACAGAGTCCAAATCAGGGCTTGAACTCATGGACCGTGAGATCATGACCTGAGCCAAAGTCGGAAGCTTAACTGACTGAGCCACCCAGGTGCCCCAATTACACATTTTTTTAAGTTTATTTATTTATTTTGAGAGAGAGAAAGAGAGAGAATCCTAAGCAGGCTCTGTGCTAACAGTGCCTGATGCAGGGTTAGATCCCGTGAACCTTGAGATCATGACCTGAGCAGAAATCAAGAGTCAGATGCTCAACAGACTGAGTCCCCCAGATGCCCCAGGAAAAATTACATATTGATGAAAGAAGTCTACAAAGGGACTAGAAAGCTGTTAAGCTAGAGGAATTTTGCTCTGACATTCAAATTTATAGCCACTGTTCTAGAGAATGCAGTTCTTGCTTTTCTCCAATCACTCTGCAGGGCATGAGAGAGCCTGTGTGTGCATTGGAGCCCAAACACAGGCAGTGCTCTCACACCCCACCCCCTCACATTCCTTCACTCTTAGGAGACTTAACAAGTTTAAGTAGGGCAGATATTGGCCAACTATGACACAGGGGATAAACACCCACATCGAGTTTTAGGTGCACAAGAATGGAGATAATGGAAAGAGGTCACTGTGAGCTTTAGGAACAATTTGAGGCGAAATTATAAAATAGATGAGGCTTGCTTTAGGCTTGCCTACTCTCCTTATGATAGAGTTTTTTTTATCTTTAGAGACTCTTCCCTACATAAATATCTTAGATTCTATTCTTGGTTATTCCTACTTAAGGTACTAACTAAAAATTCACGGTGACATTTTACATAAAATTTTGATTGTCTGGCCCCTAAAGTTCCTTCAAACTTTGAGTTTTTATGATTCTTCATTGGATGCTCTGTGGCCCTCCTACATAAAAATCCTGGGAAAGTAGATTTTTTGGGGACTTCAAGAAGTTCCAAATCCATAAAGCTCTTCCTTGAATTATGGGTTTATAAGAAGAATAAATACCCTCTGAAAAAAAACAGCTTCATGGAAAAGGTATGAGAGGAGACTTTGAAGGATGTGGTTTGATAACCTATCTGGATGGAAAGGCACTCTATCTAGAAGGTCAGCAGGTGTGCAGGCATGGATGGATGTGCTTCCCTCTGCCTGATGAAGGGGGATATAACCCTTAAAAGTCTCTTCACCTCCCTTCTCAGGAATGGTTAGGCATTAAGCATGCTTTTTAGACATTTCTAGGGATGAGAGCAGGGTCTACAAATTGTGGGTCACTTTTCTACTTTTATAGGTTATGCTGGGTTGAAGAGCATCCCCATATAATTTATGTCATCACAGAAACTCAGAATGTGGCCTATTTAGATATAAATGTACTTAGTTAAGATTTGGACATACTGGATTCTAGTAGACCCAAATCCAATGATGGGTATCCTTATGAGAAGGTATGTGAAGACACACAGGGAAGATGGAAACTTGAGGATGGAGGTGGAGACTGGAGTTATGCTGTCACAAGCCATGGAATATCAGAAATCACCAGAAGCTGGAAAAGGCAAGGAAGAAATATTTTTTAGGGCCTTCAGAGGGAGCATGGCCCCATCAACAACCTGATCTTGAACTTACAGCTTCCAGAACTGTGAGAGAATAAATTTCTGTTGTTTCGACCCACCCAGTCTGTGGTAATTTGTTATGGTGGCCTTAGGAAACAAATACACAGGTAAATGATGGAGGTTGCTTCTCACTGGGGCCACTGACCAGGTAGAATGATAAGGCTTGAGAGTTGACCATTGACTGGGCCTTGAATTTCAGAAAGGGAAATGGAGGAGGTCCTTCCTCAACAGACCATCTACTGACTGCTCTGTGTGGGGGAGCAGGGCTCACCTTTCCATCTGAAAAGAGCCTGTGATATTAGGTAAGTGATACTAGATTGGATGTTGTCTTAAAGGTCAGCATTCCTGACTGCTGCATGCCCATGGATATGCATCTGGGTTTCTCCCACTTCCACTTTTTCATCACAGCTGTCTGCCAAACCAAGTCAGACCACAGGTCTTCCTGTTCGAACCAGTGAGTTTGTTCAGTGACATCAGACAAGACGGCTGAAAGCTGTTGGAAGTTTCCTCCCTACTAGATTAGCAGCACGTGGGTGAACCATGCTCATACATTATTCAGAGGGGAAAAAATGTGGGCTTTGACTGAACTTTGAAGGCATCAGCAGCTATTCCAGAGGAGAGTGACCTATTGTTCTGCTTCACAGAACACAAAGAGCAAGCGGAATTCCTTACAGCATAGCTAATGGAGTGCACACAGACACTGTGATGAACTGGCCAGCAGACATCTTTTATGAGCTCTGAGAGCCTGTGCAGCATGCCACACTGCTGATCAGAGGAAGGATGTTCACACTTTTTCTATTTCTGTAAGGTTACAACCCAGTGATACTAGGGTCAGGAGTTTCTGGAAGAGAAAATGGTGTCATCTGTGGAGTGTGTACTTCTCAACAGCACCAAGGTCCCCTCAGAAGGCCCACCAGGAAGAAAAGGTTGGCTTCATGGTGTCGTCTGACAGATCCTTCTCTGAAACATGGGAAGCCCTTCCTGGATCATGGAAGAAGAAGAGAAATGGTTGCAAAATTCACTTTTTAAAAAACTGCACACCACGTGTTTCAAAGAAACCAGAAAATCACTTTCTAAGAATGGGAGAAAGAAACTCTGACCAAAAGGATCCAATGAAGGCTAATAGGGCCTCAGTCCAGAGCATCTATAAGGGTTCTGAACTAATTCCTGGTGAAGGCTCTTTTTCAGTCAATAACTAAATTTTAAATATTCTGGGGAGAACATAGAACAAACCATGATAAAGCTATTTATTTGTTCCCTATGTTATCACTCTGGCTTTCAAGAAAGACTGAGGAGGGGTTGGAGTGGGGAGAGGAAGAAGAGAGAGAACTATCTTGTTTATATTTCCCTTGGCAAACATTTCTCAATCTGTGGATTAAATTGATCTGTATTTATTAAATCTGCTTGATTTCAAAGGTGGAAAACTGGTTTATTAAGAAAAAAATATGTTGATAGTACAAACTTGATTTTAAAAATTCCATTTTATCATAGTAAGTTCTCATGATGTTCCAAATATAAAAAGTATAGTTCAACACATATAAGACTTATAGAAAGACAATAAAATTACTTATAAACTTATTTAATAATATCTATAATGTTTAAGCTTATTCTATAAAGTATGTTTTATGTTTTAGTAATTAGGTAATATTTGGGGAGGCTACATGAGTCATTTCAGGTCCCAGATTGGCCTTAATAAAGATCTTTAACAATTTTAGGCATAAAACTTATTTGTAATTCAATAATTCATTCAACACTTAAATCCTTCATTTACCCAACAGATATTATTGAGCTCCTATCATGTTCTAAATACTGTGTTGATAAGTAGGGTCAATGACAAGACTGGAACAGATGAAGCCTTCACAAGAATCTGTGAATTAAGAAATATGTTCCCAACGTTAGCAAAGTATCTCTCTTCTTTGATGATATATTTAAACTTTTAATGCTGAAAGATAAATTATTATTCTAAAACAAGAAGCAGCCATTATCAGAATTTCATAGACAGTTCATTTTTAAGAACATAATTTGTTTGATTCTTTAAGTCTTATTATAATTTTGAATTAACTATTTTGTATAGCCATAAATAAAGTAATGGACAAGTATTTAGTCTCTGTATTGTGTGGACTCATATTTATACTTTATCACTCAGTAGCTTTTGATGAATAACCAGACATCTCTATGCCTCAGTTTTCTCATCTGTACAATGGTAATAATGGTATGTACTTCACAGGTTGTAGGGTGATGATTAAACAATTTAATAGAGTGCCTGGAACAGCTCCTGGAACAGAGTAAATTCACAGAAACATTTTTATTTGATTTTTTTAAACAGTGAGTGTTTTCCTTTTTTAAAAAAAACTTTAATGTTTATTATTATTATTATTATTATTATTATTATTATTATTTTTGAGAGAGAGAGAGAGAGAGAGTCAGAGTGTGAGCAGAGGAGGAACAGAGAGAGAGGGAGCCACAGAATCTGAATCAGGCTCCAGGCTCTAAGCTGTCAGCACAGAGCCCAATGCTGGGCTCAACTCACAAGCCGAGAGATCATGACCTGAGCCAAAGTCGGACACTTAACAGACTCAGGCACCCCGATTTTTTTTTATGGTTAAGACATGATTTCAACAATACAATAAAATGAGGGTAAACAAGCAGGTTGTGGGTGAGAAGAACTGGCCTCAGTTTCAGGAGACCTGAGGTTGAATCTCAGCACTGCTGCCAAAGAGTCCAGGTAGGTCAGTAAACTGGGTTTATTTTTACTGTGAAGACAGAGCACACAGATCCCCTTTCAATTATCCACTCCCTCTATTATATGAACACATCCTGCTTTCCGCTACTCAATGACAAATGAGGGACTTGAACTACATGGTCACCAGCGCCCTGTCCACCTCTAAAATTGTGTGACACTGTGATTTCAACAGGATCATAATTCAGGCCTGGGAAATGTTTTGATAGTGAACCCCTTAGTTAGAAAAGTATTTTTTGAAAATGGTATCTGTAGACATAGTTGAAGGAAATTCCTCCCACTGAAAATTACTTCTATCCATGAAAACAAGGTAGTAGAAGATGTTCAGGCTGGTGAAATGAATTTTGATATTTAATGGACAGTTCCAAATAAACTCTTTAGAATCCAAGAGCTTGGACATAGTCTAAATGAAGAATTGAAAAGCTGTTCTGATAAAGAGTGCCAAATGTGTATACAATTTTTTGAATTCTTCAAAGTGGTTTTGTATCTATTATTTCATTTTCTCTGCTTTAACTGTAACTTTTGCAGAAGAGCTCTGCACTAGAAACTGGATATTCCAGGTTTTCTACCAGCCATATCATTGCTCTCTGAGGAACAGAGTACCTACATGTTTGGGTCGACTTACTTATATGAATGTCTTTCTCTTGTGAGCATTTAATTTTTTTAAAAAGTTACTTGGGGAAAGTTCATTTTCAAAGAGCCAGTTATAAAAAGAAATATGAATTACACACCCAAGCACGGTCTTGAGACTTAGCAGTCTTCATAAGCAGCAGTTTTATTTCCATACATAGATTTTTAATCATTGGCACATCCTACTCAACAACTATACATTGGGGAGTATATAATTATTTGCAACATTACCATGGTATTTAGATATACATAAGCAAACACATTGGGCTAAAAAGAAACATACTTGTGGGATGACAAAATATCTAGCATTGCCTTGAGATTTTCTTATTAAAAGTCCTTAAATTATTGTGAAACATTGAGGACACATCTAAAATTTGAAAAGGTTAGGGAAGTTTCAGTTTAGTAGTCTGGGTCTGTCTTGACTAAATATCATTGTACCTGAAAAATCTAACAAATAAATTGTCAAGTACCCATCATGATGATGAAGGGAAATATTCAATGAAAAGAATGGTCAATTCATCCAGTATGTATCATCGGCATTCTCTCTTACAAATCATTCTTTCAAATAAGGGACAATAAAATTAAATTCAACCATTTTGCCAACAGCTCTATATGGAACATTTGCTATGTGCTTTTACCTGTATAGTACCTCCTGGGTTAAGATACACCACTTGTCTCTGGTGGTTTTTTAATATGGTAGGAGAGGTCACACATAAACACATATAACAATTCCTCCAGTTCTGAGGTGCCTGGGTGGCTCAGTTGATTAAGTGTCCGACTTCTGCTCAGGTCATGATCTGGTGGTTCATGAGTTCAAGCCCCACGTCAGGCTCTGTGCTGACACCTCAGAGCCTGGAGGCTGCTACCGATTCTGTGTCTCCCTCTCTCTCTGCCCCTCCCCTACTCATGCTCTGTTTTTCTCGGTCCCTCAAAAATAAATAAACATTTAAAAAATTAAAAAACAAAAACAATTCCTCCAGTTCTATTACTATCACCCTGGCCTGAGACAGCCATCATCTTACCCCTGAATTTTTTTCGTGTCCTTTTTGTTCCTCCTTTTGGCCTCCTACAGTCTTGTCCTACATAGAATTCAGCGTTCTTCCATTGCACTTACAATAAAATCCATACTATTTAGTCTTGTCATGGAGATGGAAAGAGGGGAGAAGTGGAGGAGAAATCATCGTGCTATTTTCCTTAGCTTCTTGTTTTCAAATTCCTACACAGTCTGGGCCTGCCTATCTCTCTTACATCACCTCCTATACTTCCTCCCTTGTCCAGGGTGCAAGCTATATTCTCCCACCAGAATTAGGGTCAGTGAGAGTAGGTGCACTTACCCATCTTGCTCTTTGTATCAGTGTTGTTTACAAAAATGTCAGGCATATTGCAGGTACATAGTTAGCATTTCTTGAAAATAATGAATGAATAGGAGAGTATTATATCCTTTCCGTATTTTGATATGTTAAGTCTGCAAACTGTGTGCAGACATCAAAGAATAGGATAGTCTTTCATAAGGCTGCCATACATAATAAATTTAAACAATTATTTCTTAAAAATGAGATGGATAGGGGCACCTGGGTAGCTCAGTCAGTTACGCATCCAACTTAGGCTCAGGTCATGATCTCCTGGTTTATGCGTTTGAACCCCACATTGGGCTCTCTGCTGTCAACACGGAGCCCAGTTCAGATCTTGTGTCCTCCTCTATCTCTGCCCCTCCCCAGGTTGTGTGCCCTCTCTCTCTCTCTCTCTCTCTTTCAAAAATAAATAAAAACATTTTAAAAAATGAGATGGACAACAGGCATTGGGTAGATGGTCACAAGAGGCTGAGACTCGAGATGAGCTTAGAATAAAAATGTGAATTTCAATAGATGAACAGAGAGATGAAAGATAGCATTCTAGGGAAATAAAAGACCAAAAGCGAGCCACGAGTATGAATAGGTGGGTGAATATAGTTGGAGGAGGACATTAAGGAAGTCAAAATGATAGACCCCAGCATTCAGACTGAGGAAGAATAGAAGCCACAGTGTGGTAAAGAATGGCTAAATTATCAAAGGACTTGAACAGATTAGCAGAGGAGATGAGAATTCACTAAGTAGGAAAACAGAGGGTTTAAATGTTTTGGAGGAGATAGACATCATGACAAAAGTAGTGTTTTAGGAAGATTTGGGTGAAATAAAGGAGGTAAATAACCCTAGGCAAGAAGACTTGTAGCCAATGTCAATCTTTGGGAATAGGTGATATTATAAGAGCCAGAGTGTGAAGTTACAAAGATAATGGGGAGGAAAACTGTGAACCAAAGAGGACAAACAGAACTATTGATGAGAATTTGGATGAGTGAGAAAGGAGAAAGGCAATTAAAACTACGAATACACCATGTGCACTAGAAAACACTTCTATCCAACAGGAAACTGAAGAAATGTGAAACCATATTGCTTAAAGGTCAGCATTCTATACCCAAACATAAGGACTTCCTATGTGCTCAGTTTCCTATGTCTTTCTCTATATTTGGACAAAATCAAAGTATGTCACTCTAGAACCCTGTTATTAAAATATGGCTCTTAAAAAAACTGATGGTTATCAGAGGGTTGGTGGGGGAGGGATGGATGAAACAGATGACGGGGATTAAAGCCAGCACTTGTCATGATGAGCACGGGGTGATGTATGGAATTGTTGAATCACTATATTGTACACCTGCAACTAACACACCACTTTATGTTAACTATACTGGAATCAAAAATAAGAACTTAATAAGTAAAAAATATGGCTCTGTCAAAGTCTCTCAGTGAGTTACCCATGTATATTTATAGTTGTTTTTTTATTATCTGTCAACAAAATGTTTCAACAGTACGCTGTGTATGATGAGCACCCAGTAAGATGTCTTCCAAGCACCTTTTCTGTGCCCACTCCATTCACAGAAGAGGTTCTGTCTGGTAATACCTGATTGGACACTGAAATGGATACCTAACTCAAACCAGTCCAATCAGAAACCTGCCTTAAGACTCATAACCAGCAGACAATAAGGAGAAAGGAACTGACGTATGTTGATTCTGGAAGGTTAGAGGAAAAAGCTCATGAATTTGGACCAGATTTGTCTTGATCTTTTTGAATGCTTCATTGTCCAAGTCTTCTCTAATGTCTTAGAATCTATTCAACACATTTCTTTTGTATTTTCTTATCTTTCAAAAAATCATCTTCATGTTTCTATTGCATATAACTCAAAGAAATCTAATCAATTCCTAGAGTAAAACACTTTCAGAACAGGTATCAATTATAGATGCAGATGTTTCTAGTGGAAATGGTAAATGAGGGCAAGATAAATGTAACTTTGGAGGTTGGAAAGAAAGTTTGCCACTAATAAAACTCTTCACAAGATTCATCTAAGAAAGGCAAGCATCACTTGACTCATGAACACAGGATTAGATTTCTGCTCGTCTTTCTCCTCCCAGAGAACTGATATTTTTGGTAGGAGATTTTCTTGCATTTCTCCATCTTATCACCTCCTTCCTCAAAGGGAAAATTCTAAACTTGGAGGATGTAGAACAGATCAGCTGTGGTCCTATTTAAAAAGGTATAAGGGTGGTGTGCCATTCGAGGAAGCTGATAAACTGGGGAGAAAAGATGACATAAGTTCCCACAGGGTAGGTTAAATTACCAGAAATAACATGTGAGTTGAGACAGATCAGCTTAACCAAAGGTACTGCTGGCTTCCCCTGGCAATTGGGATTCTAACTGCACAAATGCTTAGCTGGGTTACAACACCCACTCTCCTACAGGTTGAAAGCATATGAAAAGAGCAGTCTATTTTTGTAAGTGACACCCAAGGAGGTTTCTACTTAGTTCAGTACTTTAGTTTATTAACACAAATACTTTTATTTTATGGTTTATTGGTTTTATGTTCTAGTTCACTTCAGAATAGTTTTATATGCTCACAGAAGTTCACCAAAAAACGCTCTTTTAAAAGTAAGAATCAATAAGAGGGGGCTAGTTCTATTCCTTCATTTGTTCATTCATTCAAAAATATTTATTACACTTCCAGGTATCCTGCTAGAAAGTGGTTTTATAGGTTGTTTGTTTTAAGGATGCAGTTCTTGCTTGCATGAATCTTGCTCTGATACAGAAGCAAACACTAAATAAAGAACAGTATAAAAATAAGATTACAAATTATAATGAGTAAACTGAAATATGAGAAAATATGAGAAACAGGTAAAGATTTAATTTAATTAATAAAGATGATCAGGAAAATCTACTCTGAGGGTACTTATTTAAGTTGAATCTGGAAAACTGGCTGTGCCTTAGCCAAGAAAAAGGGAAGAGTGGGGTGGAGTTAGAGGCAGGAAAAGGGCATTCCAGAAGAAGTGGAAAGCATGTGCAAAGCTCTTGTGGAAGGAAAGAACTCAGTGCCTTTGAACAAATGAAAGGGTCCAGGGTGGCTGTGGCACAGTGAGGCAGTGATGGCATGCCATCAGAGGAAGATAAGAGGACATAAGTCTTTCAGGCCAGGCTAGGGATTTGGGGGTTCATATTGAGTATGACAGGAAGCCATTGTAGGTGGTGACATGAATATCATTTAAATGTTGTAAAGACTACTCAGACTGCTGTGTTGAAAATGGGTGTTGTAGTAGGTCAGCAGTAGAAGCAGGGAGACCAATTTGAAGGTCAAGGCAGTAATCCAGGGGATGCATGAGAGCTATTGATGGAGGATGGTGTTTACAAAATGGCGTTTTGGAGTTAATCTACCTTAAATCTGCTACAGTCTGTCCACTGCTTGACTTGGAAAACTACTTTAAAAAGGCATAAGTATAGCCAAATGGTATGTCTTTGGTCACAACTTCATCCGAGATGTTTTTGAGTATTTTATGTTGCTTTTAATTTTTAAAAAGTTTAAAAATACAAATGTGCGTAGAAAAAAAAAGAAAAAAAATGACATCATTTAGATACACACTTACACATGTGTTTATCTAAAATATAAAATCATGGGGTGCTTGGGTGGCTCAGTCGGTTAAACGTCCGACTTCGGCTCAGGTCATGATCTCGGGGTCCATGAGTTTGAGCCCCGCGTCGGGCTCTGTGCTGACCGCTCAGAGCCTGGAGCCTGTTTCAGATTCTGAGTCTCCCTCTCTCTCTGACCCTCTCCCATTCATGCTCTGTCTCTCCCTGTCTCAAAAATAAATAAACTTAAAAAAAAAAAAAATATATATATATATATATATATACATATATAAAATCATATTATATGGACTGTTTTGCCACTTGTGATTTACACTTAGCAACAGGTCATAAACATGTTTCCTTGTCAAGACCCGAAGATCCTCATTCTTCTAATGGCTTATTGATATTCTTACTGTATGAATGAACCACAATTCATTCAGTAATTTTTCACTGATAGGCATTTAGATTGTTCCTAATTTTTCACTGTTACAGTAATGCTGCAGGGAACATCTTTATATATTTCTGCACACATTTAAACACACTTTTAGGAACAGTTTTATAAAATTAATTACTAGGAATAGAACCACAAGTCCAGGGGCTGGGATGCCTGATGTGGGACTCTAACCACTTGCTCCTTGGGGACACATTCCATATTTGTGAAATCCCTTTCACATGTGGGTTGTTCCACCAGGGGTGGGGTTTTTGGTGAAACTGTGTCTCTGCCTCTCCTACTTATCTTGATGTGGCTTTTTTATTCTTTGTTGTGGAGGAGCTGTTCAGCTAGTTTTCAGGTCTTTTTCAGAGAGAACTATTCTATAAGCAGCTATATCTGGTAGGTCCATGGTGGAGGTGAGTTCAAGGTCTTTCTAAACCACCATCTTGAACCCTTTCCTTGTTGAACATTGCACAGATTTTAAGAATGACCAATTTTGGGGCACTTGGGGGGCTCAGTCAGTTAAGCATCCGACTTCAGTTTAGGTCATGATCTCACAGTTCGTGAGTTCGAGCCCCATGTCGGGCTCTGTGCTGACAGCTTGAAGCCTGCTTCAGATTCTGTGTCTCCCTTTCTTTCTGACCCTCCCCCACTCATTCTCTCTCTCTCTCTCTGTCTAAAAAATAAACATTAAAAAACTTTTAAAAAAGAATGACCAATTTAAACATGCTATCCCAGCACATCCATTTGCCTTAAAAACATTGATTTCATGTCACTCTTCTAAGATGAGTAAAAAGTCTGCTTTTCCATAATCTATTTTGAGATTAACTATAAGCCTGTCATGCTATTTACTATCTTTTCTAAACCACCCTTTACTTTCTCCTTCTTCATCCTTCTCTTCATATGAAAATACTTGGGATTTATGTCTTCACTGTACCAGTTCAATTATTTCTGTATATATTTTATTGGTCATTTTGTTGTATTTATTAGTAGGTTTTTATTTTTATTTTATATTTCTCACTAAATCATTATTATCTTTAGGTTAATAAAACATGTTCTCTACTTTTTATGAAACAATTCTCCATCCTCCACCACCAGGACACACACAATCTAGAATAGTTCTCTGTCCAGAGACGATTCCAGAAAACATAGCTGCCTGACTTTATTTGAGAGCAATGTGCAGTTGCTGTGTGGGATGCATGAGTAGGAATCCGTGTGTGTGTTTGTTAACGGTGACTGCCTCCAAGGGCAATACCTAAAGCAGAGCAGAATCAATATTCAGCAGAGTCATTTCTTTGGCAGCTGAAATGAAACTGCAGGAATCTTGCTGTCACTGATACATTCTTGGATGCCTGCAACTGTAAATTTACCCACCCACCTGCATAACTCAATAGAAATAATTCCCCCAGCTTTGGAATACATCCCCCTCACTGTGGGTCGGATAACAAGCCTTCAGGGGACACAATCATAAGTAATGAGAGATTGAGAGAGTTGAAGCCAAGTGATATTTACAGGAACCTTGGGCATAGTGTAATTACAGGATTCAGGCTTACATGTTGCTCTTGATTATTCATTTTTGGCCACTTCTTACCTCCTTCCTTTGTCTCATCATAACCAGACAATAAACTCTTTTATTTGAGTAACTAGAAAAGGGAATGCTACAGTTCATCAAATGTTCTGTTTCCTGGGTACTGCCACAATAGTTTAATAGTTAATTTTGATTCACAGATATTCTGCATTTTACTCTAAGTCTTTGGAAATACGTACCTGGCTGAATCACAAAGATATTTAAAGTCTTGCAATGAGAGGGGCATCCTTAGGAAAACCAACACTTCGTGTCAAGTACTACACAGAAAACAAACTGAAACTGTTCTGACCATAGCACATACCTTAGAAATAGTTAATTTGGAAAAAAAAAATCTTAATAATGTTAATTCACTTTGTGTCATTCACACAAATTGAACTATTAATGAACCTACTTTCTATGCAACTTAGTTGATGTTTCTTGTTTGGTTACCATATAAAATGGGAGCTTATTTTCAATTAAGTGGTTTTTGTGTGACAATCATGGGTCTATCATTGCTTTTTCATTTTCAACTGAAATGTTCTCATCAAAGAAGGAGGTCATTGTCCAGAATAGGGAATTGTCCCTTCCTGAGATTCTCTTGGATTTCATTGGAAGTGAGTTCCTCCAAACACTGACCCAGCTCAACCCCACTTAGTTTCTCAGAGAAGATGAGCTCATATCCTGGTGGGGTGGTGCTCTGCATGGTACAGTCCCAATAATATGACCATTGCTTGTGTATAAAATAAAGCTAAGAATTTTAGATTGTACAGCTAGCTAACAGAGGAGGGTACTGTCTGTGTGGGAAACACTACATGATTCATATTTTCTTTGAAAAATTAAAGTCATATTTCTTTGATGTGTCAACAGTGATGACTGAAAGCAGATTGCAGAGTCTTTGTACTAAACTGAAGGGAGAAAGTGAGAAAGAAAGCCAGAGAGCAAATGAGAGACTTTTCTGAGATCAAGCAGTAAGAACAATACTGCCAGAAAGTATACCTAAACCAAGTGCACGGTCCTTGGAATGTAATAGCATAAACTAATGGTGTGAGAGAAGCAACAGTAAGAGGAAAATGTGAACAGAAATAATTGCTCTTGAATAGCTATGAAAATAAATGAATGGAGGGCACTGAGAGCATCTGAATATTTGTGTGAGGCAAGAAAACAAGGACACACATTGAGTGAGAGAAGAGGCAGGAAGAGGAAGATACTGTTCCCAAAATAATTTGGTGCCATGACTAGAGTGCTGTATTCAGACTCTCTTGTCTTCCCTTTCCTTCCTCTGTCGTCACTCTGTTGTGATCCCATCAGCGTCACTTCAAAGATTTAAATCTCAATTTATCCCCATGAAAAACATACATCATATTGGCCAAAATAAGAGGTGAGAAGATCAGCTCTATGTTCAAAATAGTTTCTCTAGATCCATTAAAAATAGAAAATCCAATTTTATGGTCCTTGAAGGAAGAGGGTGGTAAGTAGCAGGTGGCTGTCCTTTCAAATTGGAGAGAAATTGGGGGAGGAGGTTAAAGGAAGAAAGGTGATTGGTCCTCTTCCTTAGGGGAGTAGCCCTCTGAGTGGTCTCTGCCTCACTGATTCCGACGGTTTGGCCTTCTAGCTATGTCAGCAGGAGCCATCACACCACTTTATTCCCCTAATGACTGTGTTTCCCTACCAGGCTTTTGGAGGCTTCAGTGGACATATTACTGAGTGGTCTGAGTCCTGTTGTCGGTGATTTTGCACTCAAGCCAAGGAAGGCACAGAATATGGGAAGGGCTCAGGGAAACCACCTCCACCCACTTCCGCAGCAGGGAGCACACAGACTAAGAGAAAGAAAAAACTCCTTGTTCCCTCCAGGACTACACAGAATCCCCAGCATTTCGTGAAGAACTCAAGATGCTCCAAGGCAGCTGCTGCCCTGCTTCTAAACAATGCGCACTTCCTCTAAGAAGGCTCTCTCAACTTTCAAAAAAAGGGGGTCTATTGGTATTAATTATTAATAGTAATATGGGCAGTCAGAATCTCGCCAGAGAGACAACCTAACTGGGAAAATGGATCAAGCAGAATGCAGAAGTTGCAACTAGGGTGGTGAATATGAAGGCACTGTAGTGACTCTGAGTTGAATCAAATGTAATTTCCGCGGAAAAAAATTGAATGGTACTGAGAACGTGGGGATGCCCCCGCACATCAGTAGTATAGAGCTGTTCTTACTGAAATCTGAAAATACTCTTATTAAATG
Source organism: Leopardus geoffroyi (assembly GCF_018350155.1). NCBI lineage: Eukaryota > Metazoa > Chordata > Mammalia > Carnivora > Felidae > Leopardus > Leopardus geoffroyi. The sequence goes on from NC_059328.1 coordinate 141,529,413, forward strand.
GAGTTAGAAAGAATATCTGGCAAGGCTCCCTCCATTGCTTTTCAGGAAGTTTCACAAAAGGGTGAGAGTGGGAGCCATCCCAAGTTAGAGAATATCACGCTGACAGCCCTAGCGTCATTGGCTTGCAAAGACCTCATTGAATGTGACAGGCTGGAAATCTAGGTGGCATAATGAGGCACATACACAGTATTTTCAAGGGTGCTCGCAGCTATTTCATGGCTCTTTTCCCCTAAGGCAAGTAAGGTTCCCAAATTCATCTGTCTATTTTCATATATTTTCTTTTTCTTCATTGTTCCTCCCCCTATATCTAATGCACTGCCATTCAGTGGATTGTGCCAGATTTCAAATATAAACATCCCTCGAGGAAATAAAAGACACTCAGACTTCTTGACCACCTGAATTAAAAGTGAACATCTTACTAGAGGATATATGATCAAAATAGTTGTTTTCTAAAGATAGTCTCCTGTGAGGTGTATGCTGGCTTTATTCAGGAATTATATTTTGTTTGAAATCATTCATGTTATCTTGCATCGACACTTCAAAGTTCTTCTAATTAAAGTAACAAATCATCAAAGTTCATCTAAGAACAAGTACATATAAGATCTCTTATTTTAGAAACGGCCAATACAGAATAAGATCGAAGCTGTAAATAATAAGGATGGTGTGCACTGAACAGGGATTATATAATTGAGATGTCCCAGTTTTCTGCAGAGGCTGACCTCAATTACACACAGAATAAAGTATCAGAATTTGCAGTTTCCCGGATGCACAATTAGGAAAAATGGTATGGATATATGTAGAACATTTTATGCACATATACACAAAGGGAAACAGAAAAAGCCACGAAGTTTATCTCTTTATTTTGAGGATGATCTTTCATGTTTAGCCATACAGTTTTGTTGTTCAATAAATGAGTTTCACTTGTAAGATAATACTACATGAGACTACAAATACTCTTTTTTCCAAGGAAAACTTTTAGCCACCTAAACAACCACACTGGATCAACCACAGGGCCATTTTTTTCTTTGTGTAGTAGCTGATAGTTCAGAGACCCATGATCTATCTGGCATTTTAGGTAGCCCCATGCTTTGTGGGAAGGAAAGCAGAATTTAGTACAATGGGAAAGAAATTCTGAGTTAGTAGATCTGTGTGGACAATCCATTTCCTGCCCTGTTCAATCTCTCCAGCTATAAAATGGGACTCATAATGCCTTTTTCCTAAGGTGCTGGCTGTGAGTAACTTTCTGAGTGATCTCTGCCTTATTCACTGTCTTCCTCTTCTCCTTTCTTCTTGTCACTTTTGTTCTCTCACTTGTTCTTTCATTCTCCTTGGGACCAATATTCTGAGGGCAGCAAGGGGTTCCTCACTGGAAGCTTTCAGCCACCACCTCCTGGCTAGGGATCATGGAGTGAGAGTGTGTGGATAGACCTAACAGCAGGAGATGTTCCTTAGGAAACCATCCTGCTAATATGTCCCCAGAGCTTCGATACTTAACTCAACCTAACCCCGGGATAAGCCTGACTGCTCCATTCACCTGAGGTTTTGATGGATCCTGGTTTCACTACCTCAGGCACTCTGTGTGCTAAGTCTTCCTGAGGATTTCCTGAGGATTTCCTATAAAACATCATTTTATAGGAATATTACACCTTCCAACCTCTCTCATCCTGAGTATAAGAGACGCAGTCATGATTTCAACTTACATAGTTAGCCAAAATGTAATTAGTCTGGGGATAAAATAACCCTATCATCATCATCATCATCATCATCATCATCATCATCATCGCTAACATTTTACTAAGTCCGAGGCGCAGTGTTAAGCACACGGCATCCAATATATTATTTAATACATCAACACTATGAGACAGGGAGTATCATCATTCCCATATCACAATGAAGCCTACATTTTCCCCAAGCTCACACAGGCACTCCACCTCCAGATCTAGAACCTTAAACCACTGCACTCTTAGCAACCATGAACTTCTCTTTCACACAGAGAAACCATCCTGCTTCCTCCCACTCCTGGACTATAGCAACAGTAATTAGTGCTGAACCGTTCCCAGCCTGTTGGCGTTATCTGAGGCAGCTGGCTGACTGCGGTACCTTTCGTGGCTCCAAGTTGTCAGTGATGCCAACTCCCCTCTCATCTCTGGCTTTGCTGTTTTCCTTAAGGTGTGCCCTTTCTTCGCTTTCACCTTCCTGCACCTTTGGCCTATATCTCTGGTCTTGAAAAGTCATCTGAGTTCTGCTTTCCCTTCCACCTTCGAATGGGATCTTCTTTTGGAACACCTTTGTTGCTGTTGGCTCCTTTCTCCCCTAGTCTGCCCTTTCTGTCCCTTTTAACTAGTCTCCTAACATTCTCCAGTGCAACAGTTAGAGGCTGGGAGAGTAATTTACAATTTATAAAGTACTGTAAGAATGTGAGTTGCTAATAATGAATTAAAATGTCATTATTCTGAGAAGCTGTGTTGTATGGAATACAATCAGCCTGTGTATTGCTGTCAGCCTGAACCAAGTTTAAATTCTGGTGTTACCACTTCCTGAATGCTTATACTAAGTTATGTGACTCATGCTTTCTGAGCCTTAGTTTTCTTATAGCTAAAGTGCAGATAAAATGAAAATAATCATGCTTACTTCACAGCATGGTTTTTTGAAGATCATACTCAATATATGGTGCTAGTAATAACCAATGTTCACCAGTGCTACTAAGGATCTGACACTGTGCTAGGGACTACACGTTGAAGCCCTAGCCCCCAGTCTGATGTATTTGGTCATAAGGCCTTTAAAGACGTAATTAATGTTAAGTAAGGTCATAAGGGTAAAGCCTGATCCAATGGAAGTAGTGTCCTTGTAGGAAGAAAGTCCCTGGTTCTGTACTGCACACAGAGAAGAGGTCACGTGAGCACACAGCAAGATGGCAACCATCCGCAAGCCAACAAAGCCCTCACAAGAAATCAAATCCACCGGTACTTCAATTTTAGATTTCTCAGTCTCAGACCTGTAAGAAAATTTCTATCCTTGAAACCACTCAGTCCTTGGTATTTTGTTACGGCAGCTGGATCAGACTTATACAACACCTACCTGTGCTATTTTACAAAGAGACAAAAGGGCCTATACTTACCTTTGTTTACAAAAAAGAAAGTAGAACTGCAGAGCGATTAAGCAAAATGTTTAAGCTCCCATGAAGGGACGGACACATGGGAGATTTGAACCTAGTGCAGTCTGATTCAACACGAGTCTTTGTCACATCCTATATTTACTCAAATGCACCAAGGTGTCCTACGGTGTTCAAAGAAGGTGCTCTCTTTCCCTGTAAAATGTGGCCTAGATGTGTCTGTTGGCCTTCACAAAAACTGAAGGGCTGGCATTTTACCAGTGCAACATCAAGGCTTCCATAAGAAATCTTTACCTTTTCTTGTATACTTTGTCCAAATGTTATCCAAGTTGGAAACAGTGAAATGATAAGGAGTTTTCTCTTACTTAAGAATACTTTTTTAAGAAACTTATAAAAGGTAAAATTCAAAAAAATAAATGCATAGTGAGTTTCCTTAGGAAATCTGTGTTAAGAAATATTAGTCACTATTATCTTTTGGCATTTTTTTTCTCAGATATGATTTGATACTGGGTAATGTGACAACATGTGAATCATGGTGAGCAATGTTGGACATTGATCAGCTCGGCTGTTTTCGAAATATATGTTCCCATCAGATATAGCAGTACCACTCAGTATACATTTTTTGAATGAGATTTATAAATCATATAAATTTTACCTATAAGTATAATCTCAGAAAGGAATATAATGTCACATCTATATTAAAAGAAGAATTTGTTTAATCTCTAATAATATAATTAATATCTCAATGTGATTTCGATAGAAAGCAAAATGAAACAGATGTTTCCTTCTCTCCATAAAATTGCCATGAATTTGACAGATACAAATGTGTTGAATTGAAGAACCCACTACTATAAAGGGATTATCATCAGTGATGGAGTTTTCTAAAATAGTCAAGTTCCAAAATGAAACAAAGAACCATAAAACACAAGATAACTCATTCCTTAATTAGCAGACATGGATAAAACAGCATAGGCAATTTGCCCCCGTTTTCTGCCCAATCCCCTCCTCAGCTGAAGGTGGGCTGATGTTCTTCTCTTGTTGATGGTTGAAGACATAGATGCAAGAGCAAAGGCAGGCATAAATATAGCAGGCAGCTTTATTTAGGGAAGTAGTGGGGAAAGGTGGATTATTCTACTGGGGTCATGAACCAACTGCTCAGGAGATTTCTGGAATGCTGCTGCTGTTCTGGGAGTTCAGTCAGTCACTGAACCCAGAATTGTCTCCAAAAATACTAAGCTGGAGCAGACAAATGCTTGAAAGTAGAAGCATACTGCATCTGAGACCCGTATATATTTGGACTGTGTGTCTTGCATTTAAGTCAGTGGAACCATTATTTCCCAGCTGACTGTACAGTTTCACCTTGGTCATTTAATTTGCAAAAACATCAGCAAGCATTCTACACACTATCAGATTTTTTAGACCCTACTTATCAATTACTATGGAGCTTTATGTAATCTCCTCTTGATTTATGTGTTAGTTTAATTCTTGGAAAATTCAATGTGTATTAAAGCACTACAAAACTTTATGTATATGTGTCACTGGAGTTAGGTTCTAGCTTGAGACAATTTATAAGATTTTATTCCCCATTTGGATACCTGGAAGTAATCTCAAAAGTCTTGGGGGACCCAGAATAATTCTTTGTTGTGTGGGATTATTCCCACATGTTGCTGGATATGTAACATCACTGACTCCCACCCACTAAATTCTGGGAGGTTTTCCCTCCAAACGCCTACCCCTCACACTGCTTCTATTACTTACATGCTTTTTAGAATACAGTATTTTCTCCTTTGAGAACCACTAATAGAGGTTAATAATATAGGCTTTTGAGTTAAGAAGAGCTGAGTTGTAATTTTAAGTTGGACTTTAGGCAAGCTATCCAAATTAAGACTGGCTTGGAGTTCTACTCTATAGTATAAAGTCCCTTGAAATACTTGAACTAAATACCAAGTCTCTTTTACTTAGAAATTGAATCATTTTCTTCATTTAGTAAGTTTCATGACTTTTATGTTCTCGGGCCTTTAACAGACAGTGGGGGCAGGGAATGAAACATAAGATAATTTATGCCTGCTTTTGGGAAGGAACAGGAATCATGAGAGAAACAGGTATGTAAACCTATTATTGTAACAATTGAAAAAATACTTTGTTAGTCTAGAGTTCCAGATTAAAAAAAAATTAAGATAGCCAATTACATTTGAATCCCAGGTAATTATTTATTATTTACTATAAGTATGGCCCGTTCATTGGGGGGTAATTGAATTTTAGGAAATTCCCAATGCATTAAATACTCACACTGAAAAATTATTTTTTGTTTATCTAAATTTCAAATGTAATTGGCTTTTCTGCACCTTATCTGGCAATCTGGTTAGTGGCTGATACAATCAATATATTAGCATTAATTCATGCCCATGCTTAGTTGAAATACTTCAAAATATTTTAACCATCAACATGTAGAGACTTTTAAAGCCTAATATACTTTTGTGTACAGATGAGAGTTTATATTTAAAAAATGGTCCATTTTGCAGGTAAGCGAGCTCACTGAGCACCTAAAAGACAGAAAAAAATGGGACTTGGAATTTAAAAAACAAGTTATTTTATAAAAACAGGTATTTTTAAAAACTCTAAACTGTGTTTCTTAGTCTTGGGGGCCCAAGCCTAGGTTTCCTTATCCCTCTGAGATAGTAAGCAACATTTTGCATATCTCTGTTACTTTTCTGGAAAAAGATAATAGCATCTGTCAAATTCTCAAAAATTTTAAAGACCAAAACATATTAGGAATAACTGAACTCAAAACAAAGTTCAGAAACAACTCAGAGAATAAACCAACGACCTTTCATTCTCTTCCCCAAATATACATTTTCCAAGAATTTCACTCCTTTCAATGAAAGTCTTCATTCCAGAGACAGGTCACTTAGGAGGACCAGACAACCACCTTATCATTCAACAGTGGACATAAAGGATGGCATTTTCAATGACTAAAGCACTTTCCCTGGAAATTTCCTTTTCTTATCTCTATGCTAAATGAAATGAAATGGAAAGACAGTACAAATAGATGGGTGATTTTATTATTCAAGCATTATCCTTATGTCTTCTAAGCCTTTATTACCTATGTCCTTAAGTATTTTTTTTCTTCTTTTCTTATTTATTTTTTAAAGGGCAGCATTACTATTATTCATTAACCAGCATGATGACTAGTCTGTCAGGGTGTTATGCTCTTAGAAAGATTACCATCTACTCCTATATACGTCAATAATAAAAATTCTCTTTCACAAAAAATCCTATTGTCCTAGCCACATTTGTTAATTTCTTCCATCTGAAAAATGGAACTAATATTGCAAATTCTGAAGCTGTCATTCAGTTCAGGCTTAAAGAATATCATAGACTGGGTGGCATGAACAACAAAAATGTATTTTTATGGTTGTGGAGACTAGGAAATCAAAGATAAAGTCAGTCAATTCAACTTCTGATGAGGGCCCTCTACCTGGCTTGCAGATGGCTGCTGTCTTCTCATATCTTTACATGGCAGAGACAGATTGAGAGAAATCAAGCTCTCTGGTGTCTCTTCTTAGAAGGGTGCTAATCGCAACATGAGGGCTCCACCTTCTTGACGAATCACCTCCCAAAGGTGCCATCACCAAATACTTTCATATTGGGGATTAGAATTTCAACATATGAATTTTGGGGGTGAAGGAGGGAATAACCATTCAGTTCGTAGCAGAAGGCTATTGTGCAATAAATATGTGAAAGGGCTTTATAAACTCCAAAGTATTATATCAATTGCAAGTGTTGAAACTATAAGGCATGAATAAAGTCAGATGTATAGTACTACTAATAAAAGGAGCTAACCTTCCTTAAGTGCTCTGTTCATGCAAGCCATTATATACATTATTTCATTAACCTTCAGACACGTCTATAACAGCATCTTCATTATTATTACTAATAGAAAATGCCAAAAAAATAGATTGGCCATGCCCAGATCATGTTCTTGGGCAAGGGCAATAATGTACACAAATTTCAGACATGTTTGACCAAGCTAAAACACAGAGAAAACACAAAAACATTAGGAATGAGAAGATGATAAAATCATAAGATGGCAGAGATTATAAGAAATTGGAAGTGATTGCTGTTCACTCATATAATCTGTGAATGAACATGAATTGCATGAGGTTACAGCTAGATACAAATTACCAAATTCAAGGAGAAGAGGAAATAGAAAATAAATTAAAATGAAATAGACCACATTTGTTAACTCTGAGGGGGTGAAGGAGAGGGAGGTCTATCACATTTTGCTCTGCATGCATTAGCGGTGGTTCACTCTTGTTCAAGCCTTCTAATCAGCGGCATATTTTCGGATGCCCGTTTTTATTTTTAAGACACATACAAAGACTTTGGGCAGCCCTGCCATGTAAAATTTAGTTCCAGCTTTCTTCTGGGACAGCTACCAAAATTCTGAAAAGCACCACAAGTGAAATGAGGAATAGAAACCTAATCACAACACAGTTCACACCATCTGAAAACAAAATTAAATTCTCTAGTTAGATGCAGCAGAAACTTTTACTTTGTTTCAATCATCTGAATTGAGTTATGTCTGTCTGGAATTAGTTCATATGTAAAAACATTCTTTAGTGAATAGATAAATTCCTTAGGATCTGCTGGCATTTGCAGCTCTCAAAAACATTACTCTGTCCTGGGAATAATTATTTAGTATTTATATGGCCTTTTTCTCACATTTGAAGAACGTGCTTTATGATGACTTTATGAGATAAAGAACAGTTAATTGCATATTTACAAGGTGCTTAAGGAGAAATCCCGGCTCTACCCTTCTCCATTACAATTACCGTCAACTCCTGGTAGCTGTAAGAATAGCTGTTTTTTTGCATAGGTCTCATATTTTACATGTTTTCTATTAGTATCCACTGGTTGCCAAAAGCACAAATGAGTAGAATCAGTTTGAGTAGGGTTTTGGGGCTTGTTTGGAGGGGGGAAAGACATTATCTCAGTCAAGTTCATTCAAGTAATCCTTTCTAGAAGACAGCTTTTCCACTTTCATGATCTGTGATAACCCAGATAATTAATTAGCCTGCATAAACTAAGTGGCATTAGTGTTCACAGAGGGCCAAAGGATAATGAAACACTGATAACTGAGTAGTAAGAGAGAAAATATCTATTAAACACTTAAACTCTGTGCCGAACACTTTACATGTATTTTCTTAGTCCTCATAATAATGTACCAGAAAGGAACTATTTTATCTCTATTTTTATGAGCAAGCAAACTGAGGCACAGAAAAGTTAAACAACTTGCTCAGGTCACATAGTTAATAAGTGGAGGGAACCTGAACCTCCCAGAGAGTCGAAACCTAAAATCTCTACTTACAGCTCTGTGGTAGTCAGTATACATCAGAATCACATGACTTCCATTATCTAAACCACCACCACCCCCCCCACCGTATACCAGTTACACATACATCTCAGTCTTCTGAAATGATTACATTGCAAAATTACCACAAGCTCAGATTAGCTTCAAAGACAATGAATGACGTAGAACATTCAGGAAAAAAACAGCACCAGGTGATGCCAATTGAGGTTCATGAGTTGTGACAGCCAACACAATACCGTATGTGAGGCATTAACTTACTGGAATGTACATATAAGCTTCCTGGCACCCAGCCATCCTATATGTTTTCCATTTTGCTCACCTCATGGCAGATGGGCTTGTTTTATTAGGGGAGATGCCTGAATGTGTGACCAATAACATGAAAACAGAACCTGGCAGCTGTCTGCGTTACAGAAGTCTTTATGTGGCCCATGCGTGGGTCCACAGATACACAGAACCCACGTGTAAAAACATCAAGACAATGCATACCACTTAGAAGAAGTCTGCCAATCAACAGCACCACCTCTACAGTGCCAATGATTCAGATTCGGCTGTGTCAGGTTAGATGCTGATGAAACGACTCATGTAGGAAAATCAGCCAGGGTCCCAGCCCCTTTCAAGTGCATTTATTGATGGTCCTTACTTTAATACGGACTCCTCTGGCAGAAATACTATTGCAGGATGACAAGTAAAAAATACAGCACAAATGCAAACGGAATGAGACTGGCATGAAAATAAGCCTTGTATTTTAAATATTTTGGAAAACTTATTAGAGAGGGAGAATTTTAAGTTACGACTTAAGGGCAGCAAATCAAGGTTTTGTCTTCCAGAGACTGTTGAAAACCCCACAGACAACATTTTACCTTTTATATGTATGGATGTAATGTTTTTTTTTTTTTTTTTTAGTTATTAAGTCTTTTATTTTTAGTGTAGCTAACACGCAGTGTTATATTAGTTTTAGGTGTACATTACAGTGACTCAACAATTCTGCGCATTACTCAGGTGTTTATCATGATAAGCACACTCCTCAATCCCCATTGCCTACTTCACCCCTCCTCTTTTCCCTCTGGTAACCATCAGTTTGTTCTCTATAGTGAGATTCTGTTTCCTGGTTTGTCTCTATCTTGCTTTTTTTTTTTCTTTTCTTCTTTTGTTTTGTTTCTTAAATTCCACATATGAGTGAAATTATATGGTATTTGTCTTTCTCTGACTGACTTATTTCACTCAGCATTACACTGTCTAGCTCCAGGATGGCTATACTTTTGAGATGCATGTGGGTATATTGTGTGTGGGTGTGTATGAAAAATATCCTCTAAGAGAAGAGAGGAGTAAACCTCCTGTCAACCAACTGAGGGAAACAATAGCATAAATGTTACCAAGCTACAGATAATCTGATCAATAATTCTCTGCAATAAGTAAGAATACATTTCACACTAAGATGTGCAACACAAACACACTCCCTGCAATGTAGATCTTATTTATAAATCCAACTTGGACACAATCCGAGAGAGTTGACTTGCTGAAGTTAGAAAACATAACTGCATTCCCAATCAGTTTGGCCTCCGTGTACAATCTATGACATCACGATGAAAATGACAGGGCTTCTAAAGTGAAATGGTACATTTGAGGATGACACTTCAGTCACCTGAAAGTGTGGGGATGATGAAGACATTCTACATTGCAAATGCCTTTGGCTCAAATTCCAAACTCTGCGTATTACACTGTGCACCCTTGGCTCAGACTGAGTCCCCCTTGTTTCCTTGTACCTCTCTCCCGATCCCACCCAACACTGATCTCTGCAATTCCATGAGGTCTGACCCAACCCATTGGGAAAGCTCAAGGCTATTGCTATTCCAATGCCAAGAAACTCCCCAAAGTAGGGCAGCCTAACATGCCTCCTGGACCCCTGCCTCTACTCTCAGCTCCCTCCAATCCATCTTCTATACTTGCTGCCAAAGTGATGGTTCCAATATGAAAAATCTAACCGTGAAACCTTGGCTTAAAACCCTTAAAATGCTTCCCTAGTGTCTACAGAGTAAACTGTAAACTCCTTCCCTTGGCATACAAAGAACTTCAAGATCTGGCCACTGCCTAAATGTCAAGTCTCATCTGTCATTTCCTGCCTTGCTCTTTGCAAGCCAGCAATATTGAACTACTTAGAGTTCTCTAAATGCACCAAGCTCTGTGCTGGCACCCTGCCTTTACACATGCTCTCCCTGGAACAGCCTCCCCTGCCTTTGTGACTGACAGTCATTCTTTCCGCAAGCTTCAGTTAACATGCTGCCTCTTCTGAGAAGGCTTCTTTGACTTCCCAAAAAAGCCTGCTGTGCACTGTTCTGGTGATCTCACTTGAGTATGTGCTTAGATTTTAAAGGAAGCATCTTATGGTTTCACACTATTTAAGTTACTCGAGGGCAGGGACCACATCTTTCCATTTTTTTATCCCCAGCTTGAATATTGCAGGCACAGCGTGAGGTTCAATGCACGTTGTTGAATGAATGAATGCAGCATCCGTCTCTCCTCAAGCGAGCAAGAGAACAGTTCATTAAATAAAAACAATTCAGGGCCACCTTGGTGGCTCAGTCAGGCCTGACTTTGGTTCAGGTTATGATCTCTTGGTTTGTGAGTTCAAGCCCGTGCTGACAGCTTAGAGCCTGGAGCCTGCTTTGGATTCTGTGTCTCCCTCTCTCTCTCTGCCCCTCTCCCTCTCCCACTCGTGCTCTGTCTCTCACAAATAAGTAAACAGTAAAAAAAAAAAAATTTTAATAGAAACAATTCAGACTTTTTAAGGACTTGATTTGGATACACAAGGCAATGTATCCAGTGGTCTAGTTGAGCCAGTTTCCTGTGTCTACTTAGTAACTAACTAGCCAGAAAGAGCATTTTACAAATGACAAACAGCCCATTCTAACTACGCAGTTTCTTTGTAGGGGAGGTTTTGAAGGATATTATCCAGTCTGTCGAGAGTCAGCTGGTAAAGTTACCTATAACTGACCACCAATACCCATTCCCTGTCAGAGCACCACTACCCATTACCTTGGCAATGAATGGGAGGCAGTATAGCACAGGGGTTAAAAGTACACATCCAGGGCATTTTGACTAATCTGGACCCTGCCACATACTTTTTATGCCTCTGTGTGAATCAGTAAATGAGAGATACTAATAGCACAGCCTCAAGAGATTTGCTGTGAAGATTAAAATCAGTGTATATATGTCAAAATTGCTGGGAATAATGTTTGTCACATAATAAATTCTAAATAAGTGTGGTTATCATTACCATTATTATTATATATTTTTAAACCTACCCCATTCATCCTGGCCTTTATACAAATTGGGCAACAGCAGCCCTGTTCTGCATTGTCACAGAGTCCTTAAACAAGCCCAACCTCCCCACACACTGAAAATAGCAATAAATATCAGCCACAGACACCCAAAGCTACATGCAACAGTTGCTGAGGGTCTTGTCTCTCGGTCTCAACAAGTTGCTACTCAGGTCTGAGTTCTGTCTGGCCTCAAAGTCTTAGATCTTCAGCTAGAACTGGATCTGGCCCCTGGCCCTGTGGGATTGGTATTTGTGTTGTAAATCTAAACTTTGCCCACAGATTCTGCTGTGGCTGGCCCTCTGGCTCTCCAAATCCATGTTAGCTCAGGAAGAATTCATAACAGTGGCTCCTGGCTCCTCAGAACTCAGCCAGGAGAGTCCCACCATTATCAACAAGCAAACCCCTGCCCACAAAGGACTTGAGGGCTGGACTTGAGGAAAAGGGGAAGATCTGACTGGGCAGGTGAGAACTGACTCACAAAGAGAGTGAAGCATGGCCTCTGGCAGATGTCCTTGTATAACTTTTTTTTCCCCTAAAGTTTATTTATTTTTGAGACAGAGGGAGAGCGTGAGCAGGGGAGGGGCAGAGTGAGAGGGAGAGAGAATCCCAAGCAGTCTATGCACCTTCAGTGCAGAGCCCAATGCAGGGCTCCATCTTAGAAACCATGAGATCATGACCTGAGCCAAAATCAAGAGTCAGATGCTTAACAGACTGAGCCAGGCACTCCCGCCCTACTGCAACTTGTAATCACAACCAACTTTAGAGCTGGTTTAGATTTGCTTCAAGAAAAAAATCAAAACAAAATAAAAACCCTCCAGGAAGGCATATGGATGGACAGGTTTCTTTAAACACTGTACATATTGGGCAAAAATAGGTATTTCTTTTTTTTTTTTTTTAAATTGGGGTGGAGCTCTAGGGAGGTAGCTGGGAGTATTTTTTTTTTTTATTTATTTATTTTTTTCAACGTTTATTTATTTTTGGGACAGAGAGACAGAGCATGAACGGGGGAGGGGCAGAGAGAGAGGGAGACACAGAATCGGAAACAGGCTCCAGGCTCTGAGCCATCAGCCCAGAGCCCGACGCGGGGCTCGAACTCACGGACTGCGAGATCGTGACCTGGCTGAAGTCGGACGCCTAACCGACTGCACCACCCAGGCGCCTCAAAAATACTTATTTCTGTTGTATTACCCCCTGAGAGTGAAATGTTCTGGACTTTTCCTTACTATGGGAGTGATAAAAAGCTTGAGAATATGGTCCTAGGAGAAAGTTCCAAGGTGGCAAATTTTTTTAAATGGTACCAATTCTGTTGTAGCCTATACCTTCAGCCAGATGTTCAAACAGAGTTCATGTGCCCAAGCCAGCTCGCCATGGATCCAAGTCTGATAACTATAATGAAAGTATACATTGCATTGATTGTCTACTCTGGGAACCTTCCTCCTGAACTTTCCACAGTGGTAGGTCTCATCAAGAATTTGAAGGTTTTGAATTTCAGACAACACAATTTTTAGAAACAGCTATTGTTTGAAGTTTGGAATTTCATCTATTTGGCCCATGGGCTGTTTGTTCAGAGAATCATCTTATTTTCTGAGATGATAAAATTTCACGATTGGAAACTACCTTAAAGGTATACTATTGGGTACAGTTCCAAGTGTTCTTTTGGCTGCTGCTACTGAGTCCTAGCATTACAAGTCTAGGGTGCCTGTTCTTAAAGGTCTTCGTATAGGCTCTCCTGGTCTGATGTGCCAATGGGCAGGTGGTTCAGTTAGCAACCTGTATAAATACATCCTGGAAGGAAGACCCAGTTTAAGCTAAAAATCTATAAATTATAATCATTTCACAGATGGTGAATACTAATTTCATATTTAATATTTTACACCTTTTTTTTAGTATTCTGTGTCTGAGCCCCTAAAGCCTGCTGCTTAAAATGTTTTCTTTTGTTAGTGCCTTGAAAATAATGAACAAAACATGTTTCATTCTGAGTTTATTCATAACCTTCTAATGTTTTGCCAAAGGCCCAGCCTTCTGGACACTGGATGAGAGTTTTGTCTGTAATTCATTCCATCTCATTCTATCATATACGTAGGTTCAAATAATTTCAAGTACTGGGATCCCTCCTGGATGAATCTAAAGTCCAGTCATAAAATCTAGATGCCTGGAAAATTTGAGTAGAAGTGAAAATTATAACCTAGCAATACTCTACATCTTGATTGTTGCATACTATTATCTCTCATTCAAATTGGCTCAGTATGTACACATCCATTCCAAAATGACTCATGTAAATGTGATAAGGACAGGTGGTAATCTAATTAAAATTTAGAAATGAATTGGCTAGATATTGGATTGTACCTCAAAATGGACAGGGGAAATACAAAAGAAAGATTCAGCTAAACGTTAACTAAAAATGAAAAGGTTTCAGAAGATTACAATCATCCAACGTTCTGACTCAGTCCAAATTAAATTGGAAGTAGACAGTCAATAACCTTTTTGGTTTCTTCAGGGAATGTTTTCTCCAATAGGATTCTTGGCTGAAGTTCCTAACATTTTTTTCCTAAGGACAGTCTCATTGCTAACTTTATAAAAACAAATTTGTGAAAACCAAGTCTGTGAATTCTGAAAATTAATATGAGTTTACAAAAAGACAACTCTTTACATGTATTCTCCACAAATAGCTACCTTCTGGACAGGTTATTTGCATGGAACAATTTAAGACTTCAAAAATAATTCAGCCATTTACTATTAAATGAAGCTATACTTTTAATAACAAAGGTACCTGAACTGTCTAGTCATAAAAGGCACATTACTATCCACCTCTTTACATAAAATCAAAACATAAAAGTAACGGATGAGTTATCTGCCCACTCACTTGGAGTTGGAACGATCTTATTTTTCTAAACTGTGAGTTCCAAGACTGAAAGTCCCATCCACGCAAGACAAACCAAGGTGAAACAGAAGATTAAATATTTGGGAGGCAGTCTGGTTTGACCAAGCAAGCAATGGCAACTAAATTCCTGTCAGAGTCTGATTTAAAATGAGGCTGAATCCTCTTTAACAAATGGTGCTGGGAGAACTGGACAGCAACATGCAGAAGGTTGAAACTAGACCACTTTCTCACACCATTCACAAAAATAAACTCAAAATGGATAAAGGACCTGAATGTGAGACAGGAAACCATCAAAACCTTAGAGGAGAAAGCAGGAAAAGACCTCTCTGACCTCAGCCGTAGCAATCTCTTACTCGACACATCCCCAAAGGCAAGGGAATTAAAAGCAAAAGTGAATTACTGGGACCTTATGAAGATAAAAAGCTTCTGCACAGCAAAGGAAACAACCAACAAAACTAAAAGGCAACCAACGGAATGGGAAAAGATATTTGCAAATGACATATCGGACAAAGGGCTAGTATCCAGAATCTATAAAGAGCTCACCAAACTCCACACCTGAAAAACAAATAACCCAGTGAAGAAATGGGCAGAAAACATGAATAGACACTTCTCTAAAGAAGACATCCGGATGGCCAACAGGCACATGAAAAGATGTTCAGCGTCGCTCCTTATCAGGGAAATACAAATCAAAACCACACTCAGGTATCACCTCACGCCAGTCAGAGTGGCCAAAATGAACAAATCAGGAGACTATAGATGCTGGCGAGGATGTGGAGAAACGGGAACCCTCTTGCACTGTTGGTGGGAATGCAAATTGGTGCAGCCGCTCTGGAAAACAGTGTGGAGGTTCCTCAGAAAATTAAAAATAGACCTACCCTATGACCCAGCAATAGCACTGCTGGGAATTTATCCAAGGGATACAGGAGTAATGATGCATAGGGGCACTTGTACCCCAATGTTCATAGCAGCACTCTCAACAATAGCCAAATTATGGAAAGAGCCTAAATGTCCATCAACTGATGAATGGATAAAGAAATTGTGGTTTATATACACAATGGAATACTACGTGGCAATGAGAAAAAATGAAATATGGCCTTTTGTAGCAACGTGGATGGAACTGGAGAGTGTGATGCTAAGTGAAATAAGCCATACAGAGAAAGACAGATACCATATGGTTTCACTCTTATGTGGACCCTGAGAAACGTAACAGGAACCCGTGGGGGAGGGGGAGGAAAAAAGGAAAAAAAAAAAAAAAAGAGGTTAGAGTGGGAGAGAGCCAAAGCATAAGAGACTGTTAAAAACTGAGAACAAACTGAGGGTTGATGGGGGGTGGGAGGGAGGAGAGGGTGGGTGATGGGTATTGAGGAGGGCACCTTTTGGGATGAGCACTGGGTGTTTTATGGAAACCAATTTGGACAATAAATTTCATATATTATAAAAAAAAAATAAATAAATAAATAAAATAAAATGAGGCTGAATCGACTGATGAATGGATAAAAAAGATGTGGTATATTTATACAATGTAATACTACTCAGCCATCAAAAAATAATGAATTCTTGCCATTTGCAATGACACGGATGGAGCTAGAGTGTATTTTGCTAAGGGAAGTAAGTCAAAGAAAGACAACTACCATATGATTTCACTCATGTATGGAACTTAAGAAATAAAACAGATGAACATATGAGAAGGGAGTGAGGAGAAAAGAGAGAGGGAAACAAACCATAAGAAACTCTTAAACACAGAGAACAAACTGAGGGTTGCTGGAGGGGCGTTGGGTGGGGGGATGGGCTAAATGGGCGATGGGCATTAAGGAGGGCACTTGTTGGGATGAGCACTGGGTGTTATATGTAAGTGATGAATCACTGAATTCTACTCCTAAAATCAATATTACACTATATGTTAGAATTTAAATAAAAATTTGGAAGGAAAAATAGAGGCTGAACACAGAAATCCCAACCGCCTCATGAATCTTCACCTGTTTGTTTTAAATATAATTCAGATGAACGTATCTCCAAAAGACTTCTTTATTCTTCCTCCACCCCATTTTGTATATATTTTGTACCCAGCTTGCTCTTCCAGCTCAGTTATAAAGGTGTCACCAATTCAACACCCATGGGAACTTAGCATACAGTAAAAGTGCACTTCTAGTCAGTATGAAAACATATGTTATTAAATAAATGGTGGCAGAAAACAACAAGCCATTTGAAGTAAAAAGAAAAAGTTGGATACCGACTCCACTCTTTAAGTTACTTCAAAAGCTAAAGAGGATGAAAAAGAAATCATGGATGACATTTTATTACCATAGAAAAGACACTCAACTCAAACTGTATTAAATTTTTCATGATCAATAGAGTGACACGCAACTGAGAAATTATATGCAGCACATTTAAAATAATGATTATTTTTAATCTTTAAGTCCTTAATGTATAAAGAGTTTCGACCTATAATCCATCAGGAAAACAAATAGGGAAACAGCATGAATAAGACTACAGACACGCATACATCTATAAGTGGATTATTAACATAAAAAACATGCTGAAACACCCTTATAATTAAATGGATGCAAATTAAAATGAAAAAAGGCTACTACTTTCTACTTAATAGTCTACTAACTCAGTCTGATTATAGAGTTTTTAGAAATCAGGGCCACCATGTTTTCCATGTTGCACACCTCCCCCCCTCCCCCCCCCCCCCCCCCCCCCCCGCCCAGGAGCTTCCAACCACATAGGACTGTATGTTCACATTATGAAAGCCATGAGGAAAATAGGCAACCTCAAACATTCCCTGTTAATGACATTGTAAGTTGATAGACATTAACATCTTAGATGGTCTAATCTTAGAACTTAGAAAACATTTCATCTTTAGGAAACTGTCTTACAGCCACTGAGAACTATCTTTTTTTTGTTGTTTTTACATGTTTATGTTTATTTTTGAGAGAGAGAGAGAGAGAGAGAGAGAGAGAGAGAGAGACAGAGTGTGAGTTGGGGAGGGGCAGAGAGAGAGAGAGAGGGAGACACAGAATCTGAAACAGGTTCCAGGCTCTGAGCTGTCAGCACAGAGCCCAATGCAGGGCTCCAATTCCGGAACAGTGAGATCATGACCTGAGCTGAAGTGGGACCCTTAATCGACTGAGCCAGCCAGGCGCCCTGCCACTGAGAACTGTCTTACTCACAGCCACTGCAGTCTATGCACTGCATAACTTCAGAGGTGCCATTCCCATAGTTTGTGGGGTGAATGCCACCCCCGCAGGAGTTAATAAGTGGCCTCTGACTTGGATAACTTCTCACACATATGTATGTGCAAGGATATGTGCAAGGATGTTCATTTCTTCAAACTTTGGAACAACCAAAACTAATGAGGAAAAAATATGTCCTCCAATAAGGAATTTGCTTAAATTCCATATACATTGAACAGAGTAAGAGACAGCTATTAAAAGAATGAAGACACAGAGGGGTCTGGATGGCTCAGTTGGTTAAGCATCTAACTCTTGATCGGAGTTCAGGTCTTGATCTCTAGGTTGAGTGTTCAAGCTCCGTGTTGGGCTCTGCACTGGGCATGAAACCGCCTAAAACAAAAACAAAAACCAAAAAAAACCAAAAACAAAAAAAAAAGAAGTCATAGCTCTCAAGAGTCTGAAGTAGGAGAGAGTACTTATTTATCAATGTATTTGTTTACATGTTCTTTGAAAGTATTTTGAGTACATGTATTACCTTTCAACAAAATAAACAACTTGATAAAAAACAAATTTCATTTCCACCATTCAAATTGAAAAAAATTGAAAAAAGGTTAGCAATAATAGGGAGTCTCAAAAAAATTACAGAAGAGATAATGCAAAGGTACCACAGTTATCTCATTGAGTCTGATTATCCTTCCAGAGAACATCCAGGCACCATTCCCAACAGCATAGGCACAGTTAGCAAGGGAGGGCCAGAGAAAACCTGATTGACCTCAACAACTGCGCTCATAGTAAGCTAAAGCAATTGGGTGGGTGGGTGGGAGGGGGGCTGGTTTAATGGGACATTCCTGAAGCAAACATTTCCATATAGTTCAGTCTTCCAAAATTCCAAAATCGCAAATCACTTAAATTCAGAATTTATGCACATAAAATCACTCTTCTGTGATTTGCAAATTTTGGATCATAAAACATTTTTTTCAGAACATAAAACAGCCGGGTGCCTAAGTGGCTCAGTTGGTTGAGTGTCTGACTCTTGATTTTGGCTCAGGCCACGATCTCACTGTTCATGAGATTGAGCCCAGCGTTGGACTCTGCGCTCTCAGCACAGAGCCTGCTTGGGATTCTCTTTCTCTCTGCCCTTCCCCCATGTTCTCTCTCTCTCTCAAAATAAATAAATAAACTTAAAAAAAAAGAAATTGGTATACTTAGTCTTTCTTACATGCATCTTCCAGATTTTTTTCAAATGTCTTATTATTTTACATTGTCAAGACTGAAGACATTATTATTCTTCATATTTATTTCCAACAGAGATTTTGTCCTTGCATAATATGTAAATGGATGTAGTGCTTACCTCCTACCTCATTTCTGAATAACTACATTTGATATATCCTTTGCTGTCTTTTATTTATCGAATCACGTTTTCATAAGGGAGCAGGGATTCCACATTTCCTCAGTGCTTGACTTAAGGTATATTTCTCTGATGGAGTGCCTGGGTGGCTCAGTCGGTTGACATCTGGCTCTTGATTTCCCCTCAGGTCATGTTCTCACAGTTGTGGGATCAAGCCCCATGTTGAGCTCTGCCCTGACAGTGTGGAACCTGCTGGGGATTCTTTCTCGTCCTCTCTCTTTGCCCCTCCCCCACTCAACTGTGTACTTTCTCTCTCAAAATAAATAAATAAACTTAAAGAAAAAGATAGACTGGGCGCCTGGTTGCTCAGTCAGTTGAGTGTCCAACTTCAGCTCAGGTCATGATCTCCTGGTTAGTGAGTTCATGCCGCTCATCAGGCTCTGTGCTGACAGTTCGGAGCCTGGATCCTGATTCGGATTCTGTGTCTCCCTCTCACTCTACCCTTTCTCAGCTCATGCTCTATCTCTCTCTCTTTCAAAATAAATAAACATTATTTTTTTTAAAAGATAGATTTCTCTGAAGGACAGGATAGCCAGAATATAAAGTATTTCTATCACATACAATTTTCCTCACAGTTTTACAAAAATTCTCTATTTTTTGCCAAGCCTCTCCCTTTAAAAAAAAAAAAGAATTAATGTTTTATTTATTTTTTGAGAGAGAGACAGACAGACAGAGCACAAGCAGATGAGGGGCAGAGAGAGAGGGAGCCACAGAATCCAAAGTAGGCTCCAGGCTCTGAGCTGTCAGCACAGAGCCCCACGCAGGGCTCGAACTCATGAAATGTGAGCTCATGACCTGAGATGAAGTCAGACTGAGCCACCCAGGTATCACCCCCTTTTTTTAAAGTTTATTTATTTATTTTAAGAGAGACAGAGAGAGCACAAGTAGGGGAGGGGCAGAGAGAGAGAGGGAGAGAGAGAATTCCAAGCAGGCTCCACACCATCAGCACAGAGCCTGACACGGGGCCTAAACCCACATAACTGTGAGATCATGACCTGAGCTGAAACCAAGAGTCAGACACTTACCTGACTGAGCCACCCAGGGGCCCCCAGATCTTTCCTCCTCTTTAAATGACACCTTTCATCTCTGCCTAGATGCCTTGGGCCTCTCCTAATCCTTACAGTTCAGAAATTTTACTGCAATGATATCTTGGTTTTGATCATTTTGTGCGAATATTCCTGTTACCATTGTGTTTTTTAACTCTCACTTCTAAATTTCCTTCATTTCAGGAAAGATTTCTTCTACTTTTATCTTTAAATATTTTAAAAATAGTTTATGTTTCTTCCAAATATCTATAGATTATACAGGTTTCATTTTGTTCAATAACTATTACCTGGCTTCCGGTCACTTCATCACTTTTTCAACTGTTTTCAATTTAATTTTTTACATTTACTCAAGCCTATCCCCTTTAGTCACATCTAGACCCTCACCTCCTAAATGTTGTTCTTCAAATCTGGCCCCTTCTCAGCCTCTCTTCTAGGTAACTCTTCAGCTTTGTGGTTTGTCCAGTTTTTAGTTGTCATCAGTGAGAGAGGGTGTGATGGGCTCACTCAAGCTTGGCCGGCACTAGACTATAATGATGTTTTGAAACTATAGAAAACTGTCAAAACATTCCCCCTCTTTCCTATGATAATTACTTATATAATCTCAGTCAACTTTTCTGATTCATATCTACTCTGTCACTCTTTCCCTCAAGTTTCTATATATAGGCATTTTTTTTTTTTTAGCTGTTAATCATCTTTGAATGATGGTGATACCAGTTATGGGCTGAAAAATAATATGGTAAGATCACTAGAGTGAGTTAGGGAAAACTGCAGTTTTCATTCAACTTTCTTATCTGAAATGTGATTTCTGTTCCAAAATTTTCCATATTCAGAGATAGGTATACTGTGTCATGCATCTAGAATAACAGGCACTGGGGAAACAGAAATATAAAGCACTTTCTGTGTATCAGTCATTATGTTAGGTGCTTTATACATTTATTCTTATTTACTGTGTACAACACTGTGAGCTAAGTATTTTCATACCCGTTTACAGAATAAAGAACTAAGGCTTGTCACTGTGTTAAAATTCGTCTATAGTGCCAGCCAGTTAAATGACAGAGCCAGGACATTAACCCAGATCTTCTCAATACCAATTATTTGGTCTTGAATACTCACTCAAAACATACCTCGCTTCTTTTTATTTTTGCTCAGAATTTGACAACAGAAAGACAGTAGGAACTCTGTGAATCCACTTTGTTAAAGGGGAGAATACTGCCGTTTCTGGAAAGGAAAAGAATCACTCCTAAATAGGAATCCTGAAAACATGCTGTATTTTTTTTTTTTTAATTTTTTTTTTTTCAACACTTATTTATTTTTGGGACAGTGAGAGACAGAGCATGAACGGGGGAGGGGCAGAGAGAGAGGGAGACACAGAATCGGAAACCGGCTCCAGGCCCTGAGCCATCAGCCCAGAGCCCGACGCGGGGCTCGAACTCACGGACCGCGAGATCGTGACCTGGCTGAAGTCGTACGCTTAACCGACTGCTCCACCCAGGCGCCCCACATGCTGTATTTTTATCTAAGGTTAATCATCAGGGACAATTAACTTTCTCAGAGAAGCTTTCATTGACACCACACCTTAGCTCAGCTGCTGGTAAGCTCCTCTCTGTTATACTCTCATCTTATTCTGTATATCTATCTTGTAGTATTTTTCAATAAGAATTAGTTAAATTAAAAAAATTAACGTTTATTTGTTATTGAGAGACAGAGAGAGACAGAGCATGAGCAGGGGAGGGGCAGAGAGAGAGGGAGACACAGAATCCAAAGAAGGCTCCAGGCTCTGAGCTGTCAGCACAGAGCCCGATGCAGGGCTCAAACTCACGAACCGCGAGATCAGGATCTGAGCCGAAGTCAGTCGCTTAACCGACTGAGCCGATCAGGCACTCCGAGAATGAGTTAAATTTAAATAATACAATTGATTTGTTTAATGTCAGTCTTTCTGATAGACCTTGTCTTGTCCTCACAGTATTTCTTCAACCCATCCGAATTTCTCTCACATCGTAGCTTCTAGGTTTATGTTAGTTAACAAATCACTTAAAATGTCATCAACTGAAAAACAAAACAAAACAAAAAACAAACACACGAAGCAAACAGACAAAACCCAGAAAGTATGAAGGAAATTGGCTGAACCCATCTGTAAGTGTATAATTTAATATTCTAAGAAAGCAGGATATAGGGCAGCCTCAGACCTGTTATGTTAGGACTCCCATGCTGCTTCTCTATTATCTTGTACTTTCTTTCATAATTTGTTGGCCTTGGCTTGAGGCCCGTAGCAATATATGTACTATATTTCAGAGATGACAATGTCCAGAGGCAGAAAAAGTGCTATGTCTTCAATGTTTATCTCTCAGAAGATAAGAGTAAGCATTATTTTCCCCAAGCTCTTAGTGGTTTTCCCCTCGGCCCTTATTGGCTGGAACTAGGACATGTGCCCAGCTTTAAATAAATCAGTAGTGGGAGTAATAGGATTATCTTTGGCTTTGATAAGTCAGAATTTGCCCCTGGTAGATGAATGGCCACCAGGTCTATAGAGACAGGAACAGTGGTAGGGATGGGTCAAGGAACTTGAAAATTGTGTCCATTTGTATCCTACGTGACTGGCAATGGTGGGGATATTTAGAATTTGAGTTAAGTGAAGTCAACACTGGTGAAGCCCTGTGAGAGAGTTCTGTGGATTCGAGGTACCAACAAAAATTTTAATGAAAGTTCTTGGGGATTTGCAAAACAGTATTTCATTATTTATGGAATTCAAATAAACTAAAGTTTAATGATTCCACTGAAATCTTTAGAGAATCTTCAAAGACTAGAGTCTAGCAATTATTGCCACCAATAATTAGCAAAAAGCATTGGGAAAGCCCACTGATTCTGACCTCTTCAAAATTATCTTAAATGTAAGTGCCTACAGACAGAGCTTTGGCTGACTGAACTAAAAACTCATTATGTGTTCTATTTCTTCTGGTAAACTAGATCCTTATTCCAGGGCAGGGACCAGGATAGGCTCAACAACTGTTTCGTGCTGGTCACAGAGTGAAGATGGTGGCGTGGCATTTGGAGATGTTATGGTTTGAATTGTGCACTCTCCGAAATTCATACGCTGAAGTCGTGAATTGTGAATTTGGCTGTGTTTGAAGATGGGGTGATTAAAGAGGTAATTAAGTTAAAATGAGGCAATTAGGGTGGATCCTAATGCAATATAATCAGTGTCCTCATAAGAGAGGTTAGGACACAGACATGAGCAGATGGAAGACCGTGTGAAGACACAAGGAGAAGACAAGTAAGTGCAAGCCATGGAAAGAGGCCTCAGAAGAAATGAACCCTGCTGACAGCTTGATCTCAGACTTCTACCATTGAGAACTGTGAGAAAATAAATGTGTTCTCTAAGCTACTCACTCAGTCTGTGGTACTTTCTTATGGCTGCCCTAGTAAATAAATACGGACCTACAGGAGTTAGTGGCCGTCTCAATGGGAGAAATGCTGCCCTTGTTGATGACACTACTCAGGTTCTAGATTATGGTAGCCCATCCCCTGGAGAGAATACAGCCTAGTGTGATAGGATATGGAAGGCTCCATGGACCACAGATAATCTATGTTTGGGCATTATAGAACCAATAAGATATGAAAAGTCTTGGTTCCTGGAACTATATTATATGCAGAGGCCATAGACTGCATGAACTTTATTCCCTGAATTCATGTAATGCAGTTACTGGGGAGGGAAGTTAAGTACCTCATAGGGAAGCAGGGATCATGAAGAGTCTTACTACAACTGTAGTTAATCATTCATTCATTTATTTATCAAAACTATGGTTTTTATTTGACAATTTTATGCTAAGCACTATGTGAGATGCAGGGAATAACAGTAAACATGATCCTTAGGGCTTACAGTCTAATGGGAAACAGAGCTGGAATAATGATATGTGGCTTCATTGGACACTTATCCCAGTCAGTATCTCCTTTGTAGAAAGGATAATGTAGATGGCTGACCATGATGAGCTCAGAGTTCTGGGCTTGGCGGTTTTTGTTGGAGCCATTATGGTTGAAACACTGTTTACTTTCCAGCCAGTGCTTCCTTAATACAGGGCAGCCCTTATTGACAGTATCAGATATCACCTTGAGTCAGAATTAATACTCAGTTCCCAAAGTTCCATAGATGGTTAGAGGAAGGTGTATTATTAAGCAATAGGAGGAATTCAGGCACTGAGCATTCAGCAGCCTGCAGGATACAGACCAGGCAGTGTAGGGACACTCCACCAGTGGATCAGGTTCTGCCACCAGGGCAATCTGCCAGCAGGTATTAGGTATGATCAGGAAGCTGGCTTCAGAGTAATGGAGGAGCAGGCCTCCGGTTTGAGAACCACAATTTTAGCGTTTGACAATCAGGTTCAAAAGAAATAGGAGAGAAAGAGTATTAAGTAATGACTTCAGACAGTGACTCAAGATTGACAGGACAAAAAATTATCATATTTTGATGGACATCACAACCTCCTGAGAAGCTTCTTCACACACTTGTGCCTGGACCTCATTTCCAGAGATTCTGATGTAGCTGTTTCCTGGCTAGCCTAGACACTTATATTCTTAAAGAACTCAGTGAGGTATTATAATGTGTGCTCATTATTTGAAATTATTAGATTATAAGAATGGAAAGCTAAAGGCAAGCAGATTATTACCAGGCAGGTGTATCGGTATGCGTGTGTGTCGAGAGAAGAAGAAACTGAGCAGACCTTCCCTAAGCAGAATAACTTCAATACATGCTTCTCTGCTGAGAAGGGGAATAAGTTTTGTTTGAACAAAGGAAGCTGAAGAGGATTCAAACTGTGCTAAATATCTCTATGTAGAAAAGTGGGCTGCAGGGTTTCTTAGGGAAGTCAAAGGAAATACTAATTGTATCACCATAGCAACAGTCTGCCTAATTCTGCCTCTTCCTTACACTAGCCCTCGTTGTTCAGATCCTATATGTCCCTTGTATAAATAAGCACGAACCTCATTATGAAATAATAACCACACTTTCCTTTCTCTCCTATTCTATTGGAATCTGTGTAGAATATCTTTTAGATCCAAAATCAAAACCTCTTTAAAAAAATTTTTTTTTTATTTAAATGTTTTAATTTATTTTTGAGACAGAGAGAGACAGAGCATGAGCAGAGAAGGGGCAGAGAGAGAGGGAGACACAGAATCCGAAACAGGCTCCAGGCTCCGAGCTGTCAGCACAGAGCCCAACACGGGGCTCGAACTCACACACTGCGAAATCATGACCTGAGCCGAAGTCGGATGTTCAACTGACTGAGCCACCCAGGTGCCCCCAAAACCTGTTTTTTAAACAAGAGACAATGATCAGGTAGATTGAATCTACCTCAGGTGGTACAGTCTTAACAAGAAACGCTTTTTCTCTGAAGGGTGATAATGTTGTACGGTATATAGCAGACTGAAAATATGCTGTCCCAAGATCTGATTATTTCCTAATTCCTAACCTATGAATACTACTTTATATGACAACAAAACAAAACAAAACAAAACAAAACAAAACAAAACAAAAACCCCGTTTACTTTAAATGGCAAAAGATGTGATTAAGTCAAGAATATTTAAAGTTGGAACTTACCTTGGATTGTATCTAGGAGGGCCCTAAATGCCATCACAGTGTCCTTATAAGAAAGAGGCAGACAAAAATCGGACACAGACACAAAAGAAGAGGAGGGGATATGAGCACATAAGCAGAGATTACAGTGATGTGGCTATAATCAAAGAATGCCAACAGCCATCAGAAGCTGGAAGAAATAAATAATGGATTCTCCCCTAGAGCCTCTGTAGGGAATGTGCTCCTGCTGTTCCTTGATTTTGGATTTCTAGCCTCCAGAACTGTGAGAGAATAAATTCCTGTTGTTTAAAGCCACCCAGTTTGTGGTAATTTGTTGCAGCAACTCCAGGAAACTAATACAGATTTTGGTAACAGAAGTGAAGTGCTACTATAACAAATACCTAGAAATTTGAAAGTGCCTTTGGAATTGGATAATTGGTAAAGGCTGGAAGATTATGAGTGCATGATGGAAAAATTCTAAGTTGACTTGAACAGGCTGTTGGTAGAAATATGGACATTAAAGACACTGCTGGTGAGCGCTCAGAAGGAAGTAAGAGGCACCACAGAGAAAGTTTCTACATATCATCATGAACAGGACGTTGGTAGGAATATGAACATTAAAGGCATTGCTGGCAAGGATTCAGAAGGAAATGAGGAGTATGTTATTGGAAATATGGGTAAAAATGATCCCTATTACATAGTTTCCAAAAACTTGGCTGAATAGCATCCTAGAGTTACATGGAAAGCAGAATTTATAAGTCATAAACTTGGACACCCAAGCAAAATGTTGAAGATGTGGCCTGGTTTCTTCTTGCTGCTTAGAGTTAAATGAGAGAGGAAATAGATAAATTAAGGAAAAAGCTATTAAGCAGAAAGGAACCAGCACTTGATGATTTGAGAAATTCTCAGCCTATCCTGAATATAAATGGTGCCAAAAATTGGGAGATTCGTTGTCAGAAAAGCATGCTCTGGAGAGAAGGCTAAAGATGTATTTGGGTAATGTTTAGTTGAAGAGATTAGGTGTGTGACTCATGGAACCACTCAATCATCTCAAGGAAGCTGGGAATCAAGATGGAATCACCCGGGAAAAGTCTAGATCCATGGAAGGCCCTCTTGTTAAATGGTATGAATACACTGAAGACCCACAAAGCTTTTGAGAAGATTATATCAGGAGAAATGCTGTCAGCTTGGCCTGAAAGAGACAGAATTATGACAACATGAAAGAAGGCTGCTGGATTCCCAAAATTCTATGAGCAGGTAACAGGCTGATAAAACTAGTCAGCTGCAAACATGTGCTACCCTTCAAGAAAGAAGAAGAACCACTCCAAGGGTGGAGCCATGGGTGCAGAAGGCTACACAGTTGTGTTACATAGGATTATTCCCAGGCCTTGAAACCTGGTAAAATTTGCCCTTCAGGACTGTGAACTTACTTAGAACTGGTAATCCCTTTATTCTTTCCATTTTTTCTTTTTAGAATGAACATGTCTGTAACTGTTACCTTATACCTATCCCACCACTGTAGTTTGGAAACAGATTGTTTTCTGGTTTCACACATACACAGATGGAAATTAATTTTGCTCCAGGATGAATAATATCCAGATTCTCACCTAAATCTGGTTTAAATTATTAAGATGGCTAAGACTTGGGACTTTTGGCCAGATATTTAGATGAGATTTTGGACTTAAGTGGATGGCCAAATGGGTTGCAAATTTTGAAGATATTGGAATAGAGGGCTTGTATTTTGCATCCAGGATGAATGTAAATCTTTGGGTGCCAGAACTGTAGTAAGCTGAAAAATGATCCCCTGAAGATATATTCACTTCCTGATCCTTGAACCTATGAATGTAACCTTACATGGCAAAACAGTGAATACTGTATTTTATGGGGGGGGGGGGGGGGGGATGTGATGAGGTTAAGGGTCTTGAGAGGAGAAGCTTACCCTAGATTATCTATGTGGATCCTAAATGCCATCACAAGTGTCCTTATAAGAAAGTTAGGGGGCTTTGGGCAAGACTCTGCCTCGTCCCACCTGCTTTTGTTCCCCAGACTACCAGACTCCACTATCTGCTTTGAGATAATCTGATAATCTTTTATGTTTTCCACTGCTGTAATGTTAGCCACCTGAGGAAACCTTGCACTTTGAACACACCCCTCGACACCCAGAATCAAATCCATGCCAGACTCTATATATTCCCCTCCTCAACTTTCCAACTCTTTAAACCTTTCCAGTACTTTCTGCAGAACCTTCACTTTAGTGATCAATAAAACCCTCATATCCTCAAATTCTTCTGAAGGTCCTCTTCACCTCCTTGCTCTAATGGAGATCTGGCTCCCATAGAGGACTCTGACTCTCTTTGATCCCCTAAAGCGACAGCTGTTTTCTCTCCCACCTTCTTATCCCCCTCACTTCTGATGATTTTACCTGCTGGCGCACTATCAGATTGTTAAATATTACATACACTTTGGTTCCTTCACTACCTGCATTCCAATATTCTGAACTTTCAGATCATTTACCCCTGGTCTGCAATGTCCAAGAAGACATACTTTGTCCTCTATCCAACTTCAGCTACTCACTCCCATGCTCATACTTGTGCTCTGTCATAACCAAGAACTAACTGCAACCTCTCTATCAACTCAATTTCAAGCACCCTAATTTCTTAATGCATTCATCTAGTTTCCTTCTGCCTTGTTATTGTATCCTGATTCCAGTAATCCTTCAACCCTACTGAGACCTGCAATCCTATGATTCCAATTCCTTTTCATAGGACCTCACCTCTTATGTTTGATACATGTCCCTTTTTTCGTTTCTAGACTGCATGCTCAGTCTTCTTTGCTCATACCCTCTCAACTCCTCAGATATTTGGAACAAGATTGGAATCTCAGAACTCAATCCTTGTATTTCTTTTCTTCTCTATCCTTGCATCCTTGGACACCTCTCACTTCTCATTCCTCATATGGCCTTTCCTCTGTGCTTATGTGGAGAGAAAAAGATCTCTGGTGTTTCTTCCTCTTCTGTTAAAGACACCAACCCTATGGGATTAGCGTCTCATATTTATGACTTCATCTAACCTTAATTACCTCCCTACAGGCCCTATCTCCTCCTAATACGATCACATTAAGGGATACGACTTCAATACAAATGTGGGAAAAACTGAATTTGGTCCATCACATTGCCCAATAGGAGAAGCTAGTGCTTGGAGAAACTTAAAGTCCTAAAAAGAACTGTACTGCCGTATCAACCCTATTTGTAATGGATAGTCACATACAGCTTTTCAATTAAGATGTCGCTAAGTTTCTATTCCTACTTGGAGATCTCCTCCTCCCAAACCAGTTCTCATCCCTTTCAGTAGTTAGCACATTCATTGATCTATTTGCCTTAGTGTTTATACTCAGGGAAGAAATGTTTACAGGTACTAACTACTGACTACCAAACTCCAGTCTGGGTCTTGTTCACTGTTGTATCCCCAACCTCACCTTGTGGCAGGCACAGGGTGAATCCCCTTTTAAGGATTTTATGAAGTGAATGATCTGATGCAGCTCAACCAGGTCTTTTACTCCTCTGCTTCTCAAACTGGTAGAACAGGCCCCTGGGAGGTTGCCACACATGCTTGGGCTTACAAGAAAACACAGGATAAACATATGCATCTCACTCAAGCACAAATTTTACCTACTGTAAAATTTAAAACATGCTGTGATGTTGGGGCACCCAGGTGGCTCAGCTGGTTGAGTATCGGATTACAGCTCAGGTCATGATCTCCTGGTTCCTGGGTTTGAGCCCTGGGTTCGAGCCCCATGTTGGGCTCTGTGCTGACAGCTCAGAACCTGGAGCCTGCTTTGGATTCTTTGTCTCCCTCTCTCTCTGCCCCTCCCCCTCTCATGCTCTGTCCTTCTCTCTCAAAAATAAACAAACATTAGCAAAATTTAAAATATGCTGTGATGTTAAAACAAACTTTTTTTTTTTTTTTTTTTTTTGCAGAAAAGGAGAGCAAAATTCACATAAATGTTAAAGTGAAAGGGATTTCTTTAGGCACGATCCTCCCTCACTTTCCCCAAGGATCTATGTTAAATCTGAGTTGTCCCTATTATACTAGGTGCTATCAGATGCCAGAAAGGAAATACAGAAGACACTTACATTTATTCACAAATCCATATAAAGAAATGTATGTCCAAGTTCAAGGATGATTAAGAGGTCATACAGAAATTGTTTCTGTTTCCTCTTAAAATCCAAACAAAGAGAAATTAGACAAAGTATAGGGACCATATAAGTGCAGCTTTACAGAGACTATAAAATGTAAAATGTGAAGGCTTTTAATTTATAAGAGGAGATTGGGAAAAGAGCTGCTTAATGTTTCACAAAATTAGTTGCAGATGGTAGGAACTCCTAAGGTCTCCTGGGTCAGCTCTCTTGACCCTGCACTGATGTTTTAAAAATATATACTTCTGTCTAGATTCAGGAATAATATCTCAATGACTTGCTCTAAATTCTGTTTCAATGGTTAAGTGCTCCTGCTAATGCTAACAGATATATATCCCACATTGATCTTCCGGTACTCTCCGAACATTTCTCCTTTGTTATACCACTTCAATGTACTATGGCAAATTCCTAACCAAAAGTTAGTCCTCTGCCATAACCTATGTAAAGCACAGTCACCTACTTGTCTCCCTTTCTCTGACCAGATAGCTCATTTTGTAAATTCACTAAGGAATTCCTTCTTTGTTTCCAAAAGCACTCACACTGATGGTGATTTGCAGCTTTCTGTCATTCACATTTCATCTTCATTGTTTGCTGTAGTGATTTCAGTCTAGGTTCTACTGGATCAGAATGACTTTTTCTGTTTTCACCGCAGCGATATGATTATGATTCTTAATCACTGACCCTCAAGCATCTTGAGGACACACTGTTGTTGAGTTAGTTATATTTACGCATCTTTTGTCTTGTTCCAAAAAATGACTTTAGACAGCTCCTTTTCTTTGTAACTACTCTTGATTTCTGTGCATTTTACATTTTAGATTTGTCTCTAACATAGACTCACACCTTCGCATCTGCTTCAAAATCTTTTCAATTTGCCCTGTGTCTGCGTTAGATCATGTTTACTTTGGATTTGACTTCCAGTTGTCCTTGCTATTTGTAAAACTCAAGGAAATGTTAGCACTTGATGTTTACTGAATTCCTACTATCAAGAAGATCTTGATAGATATGCTCGGTCTCAAAGTGTATCTATAAACAAAGAAAATACCCTAAATGCAGTACTTGTGTACTTACCCAAACTACCTCCGGGCTATCTCTCTACGTACACAGTAACAATGAAAGGGAATTGTGTCTGTGCCATTCAAAATTATATCAAGGGAAGAATTGGAGGTGATTTATGACTTCTTGAAGCTGAATGGCTTTGCTGAAATGCAGAATACAATCGAGAAACATGACTTTATCTGTCATGGCAAGCACTGCCTTCCACAATTTAAAAACAAGGGGAAAAAAGGAAAAGCAAGAAAAAAATTTTCATCTATGACAAAAATAAATGACTTATGACAGAGAGAATGCTCTTTAAAAGTAATGGCTGATGCAGAAAGCTGATGTCAAATACGTAAAGAGATCTATCTCCATCTATAATCAGTGAGGTATTAATTTACATAAGCATAATGTAAACAAAATTTGTAAACCATCAGCGATGAATCCAAATAAGTTTTTGTTACATTTACTATAGTTACATAAATCAGTCTAAACTGTAATTTTGCTTCAGAAATTTCCAATGGCAAACTGGGTGAAACATCTTTTAATGGCACTGAGGCCAGTTTTAAAAATCAGGGTGGTATTAGCATATGCGAAGAGAAATTCAGTGATGATTTTAAAAAACATAATTGGCAGCCAGACCTATTAGCTTGTGTATGTGTTCATGGCATCAGAGATATATTTCTAAAGTTTGCTTTTTGAAATCATTCTCAAAATGTGTGACCTAGGAACCTGGTATTATGTCAGTGCACACAGCTAGCTTATTGACATAAAATATACCACTCTTGAAAAGTCTGTTGATCTCTCTCTTTTTTTTTTTTTATGTTTATTTTTAAGAGAGAGAGAGACAGAGCATGAACAGGGGACGGCAGAGAGAGAAAGGTAGAGGATCCGAAACGCGCTCTAGGATCTAAGCCTGACACAGAGCTCAAACCCATGGATGGTGAGATCATGACCTGAGCCGAAGTCAGACACTTCACTAACTGAGCCACCCAGGTGCCCCAGTTAATCTCTTTTACAAATTAACAATCCAGGAGAAAAAAAATAATTGGACAAAGGGTTTGAAGCAACAATTCAAAAAATAAAATAAAACCCCAAATATACAAAATAATGCTAAGTTTCCCAATAATGCAAATTAAATCAACACTGAAATAGCACTTTGAACCCATCAGTTTTGTTAAATAATTTGTTTTTTAAGTATTGGCAAGGATATAGCAAAAACAACTGTCTTCCAATAGTAGGAGCAGTGTAAATTGATATACTTCATTGAAAAGAATCTGGCAAAATCTAGTGATGCAGAATAGATACATATCCTATGATCCAGCAGTAAATACCCTCCTAGGTTTAAGGAATGCATAAAAAGGGACACAAATATTCAATGTAGAAATATGTGCACTTAGCAAAAAATATTGTATATATTTATTATATACATTATATTACATATAGTATATTCTTATAATAATAACACAACAGCCAAAATGAATGATCTAGAGCTCCATGTATTAACATGGTTGAATCTCAAAAGTTGAGTGAAAAAAAAGCAAGGTGCAGAACAATAAGTATGATGCCATTTATATGAACTTTAAAGTATGAGAAGAAATATATTTGATTAGTGACTCTATCTAATAAAGAGACTTCCTTAAAAGTAATAAAAACTAAATATAGGATAGTGATTACCTTGGGGCCAGTGTAAGGAAGAAAATATAATAGAAGAGGGGTGCACAGAGGGCTTCAACTGTTTCATTAAATGGATTATTTCTTTAGCTAGGTGGTTGGGTACACTGGAGTTTATCACATTAGTCTACGTTCATTTTTTGTGCACATATATATGAAATAATTCATAAAAATCTGCTGAATCCAGTGTTTGATTACACTGGTGTTAGGACTAGTTTTATAAAGTCCAGTAAAAATGGCACATCAGTCTCCATATTTTCTATTAAGGTGCATATGAGACTTGATACTAGTTGTTTTTTGCTTTTTCTTTTCTTACAGATGGAGAGTGCCTGAGTGGAGATTAATCCAAATGCTAAAAATCTTAAACAAACAAACAAACAAACAAACAAACAAAAACAGTTGAGAAGAGCTAAGCCCTTCATAGGATGAGCATTCTTCAGCAAATCATTTATGCTAATTTGGATGTGCAGACATATAAACACATACCCACCTTGACCACCCATCCCTTCTGTCTGTAGAAAGACAAATTTGCCCTAGCTTTGGGCTGAGCCAGTGTCTCATTTGTGGCTCTGTATCATCTTCTATCACCCTCAGCATATTTCTTTTATGCTCTGTGCTTGTAAAGATCACACATGACTATTGCATTTACTAACAGTCTGGTTATGAATGTTTAATAGCTTTCCAACCTAAATGAAAATCAATCTGTGCCCCCGTTGCTTGTTCCTCATTTGTATTTCTGTCTTTGTGCAGATACAAAGGCACAAAGACAAAGATATCCAGCACAAGAGAACTGCAAATTCACATGTCACAAAGGCCAGGCAAATAACTTAAATAAATGATGCAGGCCAGAGGTAAAGCAAAAAATGGAAAATTTATGTGTCTTCTTCTAGGCAGACACTAGTCTGGTCCAGGCTGATTTTGGAAAGTAAAAATACAGGTTCTATGTTACTAGATCCTCCAATTGTTCAAAGATACAAAATTTGCAGATCTGTATGTTAAATCTCTTGATTTCAAAAGTTGGCAACTAATTTAGCATATCATCTTAACCCTGCTTGGGCTAAAGCAAACATTTCCGCAACCATAATTAGCCCCTGGGCTGCCAGTTGGAGACTTCTGCTCTATCTATATACTATGGAAACTGCTGATAAAGAGAAAACAACTGTCCTTGGGATTAAAAAAAAAAAAAAATGTTTTTCAACAACCCAAATACTTGATTTTCCTAAAACAGAAGGCAGAATTCAACAGTTCCTTAGAAGAACACATGTGGAAGACTCATCTTTGGATGCCATTTGGAAGACAGTCATCCCCAGGAAGCCACGGGCCCCTCTGCCTCAGGACCGTATCTTGGGCTTAATGCTTGTCATCCAATTGAAATGTTTTAATCAGAGGTGGGGTGACCCTGGACCAGAGGACCACAGATGTCGTTCTAGGTAAGTGGCTGCCCTAGATGACCCTTCCAATTCTGTCATTAAGTTAGCCTCAATTTCTTGCTGTGGTTTTTAATTTTTTGCTTTAAAATTCTTTTATTTTTTAAATACTCTTTTATTTAGAACTATCTGTCAATAACCCCCAAACAACTTCTTTGGAAATAACCTAAATGTCTAAAAGTAGAAAGTAGTTAAGTATGTTACATACATCAAATGGAATATCACACTGGTATTAAATGCAATAGTTATGGAATCTAGATTCAAGATGGAAAGTGTGAGATGTACTAAAAGAAGTAGGATATTTATAATATGATTATAGCTATGTGAACTGTAAAAAGCATTAGTTCATTAATATTGTCACAGTTGTGTTAAGGTAGCGGGATTAATGGTCATTGTTTCCTTTCTTCTAAATTTTCTCTTATGAAGTTATATTACATATACTACATATATAACTATAATTATTTTAAAATCAATATTTAAAAATAAACCTCCTTTTCCAGTGTTGTTTTGAAACAGAGGGATTATCACTTACTTTTCTCCCCCCCCCCCAGGTGCCTTGGGGTGTTACTAGTAAATCTCTCTCTGGGTAGAAGATACAAGAGCCTCCGGTCACATCAGGATTCACAGAAATATGTCAGGGAAGGCCTCATGGCTGAGAAGTGCTCCTGAAGAAACTGCATAATGTTACATTTTCAGATCTCTGTTTTCCCCCACACTTCCTCTGGACACCAGAGGGTTCCTGTGGTAGGGGAGGGGAAACTGGTTTGCTTTAATATTTTTGTGAGTTTCCTTACTTTCTATTTCTAGGTGAAAGAAGCAACGCCTGGTGGCATTCGCAAAAGGTTGTGTTTCTCTGCAGGAACACAGGCAATATTCCTGAGACAACTTAATCCCAACAGACATAAAACATAAGGGCCAAAGGAAGCTCAACAAAGTGAACTCCTAACTCATGGTCTTTGCTTCTTACCTAGCCTGCTTCAAACATTAAAATTCAATAAACAAAGAAAAGATTCTCTATAACAAAGGCCAGATGATCTGCCAGCCTAACGTTATTCGCATTAGTTGGAAGAAAAGTTCATTTGCGTAGGGATGGTGAGGTTACATGCATAAATTGTTTTGAAATATATATGACCCCATGTGGTTTTTGAATTCATTGGATAAAATCTAGGATGTATTCTGAGCACTGCTTCCAGATTAAATTACTACATATGGCAACTGATTTGAGGGGGAAAAGAAGAGCTAATTCTTATTGAATATCTGCTGTGCCCTAAATTTTTATCTATACTACTTCCTTTAATATTCAGAACAGTCCCACTTGGTAAGACCATTACCCTAATTTTATAAATGAGGAAATAAGATCAAGGCAGTCAAATAACTTGCCCAAGGTCAAACAGCAACTACATGGCAGAAACAAGATTCAATTCCAGGTCTATCTAATTACAAAACCCATACACGTTTTCATGTTATCAAGCTTCCTTGACTGAAATCTATTGAAAACCTGTTCTAAATTAAGAAACCAAATCCTTTGTTCAGAAATGTGAGATCAATTTCTGAACCCCTTTTCACATGTATCGTGTCAATATTTTGGAAAGTATATCATGCTGAGTTGTTTTTTCTTAAGTGTTAGGATTTGAATAGCCAGTAAAAATCAGGTGCCTATTTCATCTGCTGCTTTAAGCTACACTTTCCCAAGTGAATGTTCTAGAAGTGTTTCTGGCGGAAGGGACTAACAACTGCCTTCTATCCTCTTGAGTTCTGCGGCAGGACCTGAGATTTCAACTGACATATGACACATTAGCAGAAAAAAAAAAAAAAAAGCACCCACATTAAAAAAAATTTTTTTCAATGTTTATTCCTTTTTTGAGAGACAGACACAGAGCATGAGCGAGGGAGGGGCAGAGAGAAGGGAGACACAGAAACCGAAGCAGGCTCCAGGCTTTGAGCTGTCAGCACAGAGCCTGATGTGGAGCTCCAACTCAGCAACTGTGAGATCATGACCTGAGCCAAAATAGGACGCCCAACTGACTGAGCCACCCAGGCGCCCCTTATTTAATATTTTTGATGTGTATATGAGAGTCCTCAGAAGAGAAATAAAAACCTGAAGAAGCTGTTAGGCTTAAAAGCCTATGTACCTTTTTACACACAGAACAAGAAATTGTGGGGATGCGACAAGACAAAGGGGCTTGGGTTTGGGGCAGTCAACTGTGGGCAGTAAACAGGAAATGAATGAGGGAAACTAATAGAAGTTCAAGGGTCATTTTAGTAGGTTTGTTTGTGCAGGTCCCTTGCAGTGTTGACTCCTAGTCTCGGGTGATAAGATGTTCTCTTTCTGGAACAGGGAAGGCAACTTTCTCGTGGGAGAAAGCAGGTGATCAACCTGCTTTTAGGTAGAAAGGGGCAAGTCAGAGAGCCTTTCTGCATCTGCAGTTTCTCAAGTACCTTCAACTCAAAACGGTCAACATGCCAAAGCCGCGTATTTTGGGGTGGCATGTTCTGATCCCCTTCATTAGCTTTTTGTCTTTTGCTTTTTTGAAGCTGTGCTAGCAGAACATGGTTCAACCATTTATGTTTGATTACAAACAAGTAAGACAATGGTCAATTCAGGGTTTCAGAAGAATGTTTTAAAAGCCAAGCAAATAAAGAAAGCTAGTCTGCTTAGCTTTGCCAAGTGTTTTTCAGGTTGGTTTTTTTTTTTTTTAAACAAGAAGTTAGTATGGTAATACCCCTGGAAGAATAGACAAAATCCCTACAACTGGAATCTAGGCTCGAAACAATTATGAAATACAGACATGGTCATATTTGCCAGAGCCTGGTTCTGGTTGTAGAGCTCTACCTCCCTCCAGAGAGGTCTCAGAAAAATGTATATTTGGCCAAAAGAAAATTTTCACTCAAGTTATCTTTTTTTTTTTAAGTTTATTTATTTATTTTGAGAAAGCATGTGAGAGAGCACAATCAGGGGAGGGGTACAGAGAGTGGGAGAGAGAGAATCCCAAGGAGGTTCCATGCTGTCAGCACAGAGCCCTACCAGGGGCTTGATTTCACGCACCGCGAGTCACGACTTGTGCCAAGACCAAGAGTCAGTTGCTTAACTGACTAAGCCACCCAGGCACCCATCCCCCAAGTTTTCTTAAATGGTGATTCACTACAGCACCTTCTAAAAAATCTTTAAAAACTACCAAAGCAGTATTAAAATTATATCTATATAATGATAGATATAGACACAGGTAGAGGTGGAGTATAGATATCAGTGCAGATGTAGAATTAGATACTGATACAGATATCACACACACACACACACACACACACACACACACACACACAAATAGGTCCAATAATTTGGAATTTACTTCTTACTTTCAAAAACAACAGTACTGGCATTTCTAAACTAGCCAAGGTATGCACCTGCTTTAAGATGATAAAGGGTGATTCCATAGGTGTCTATAAAAATGACTTCTAGATCATGCTCAGGATGAAATGGCCCTAGAATAAGAATCCTAGAACCTCAGTGAGGTTGATAAGTCCATCAAATATTCCCATATGTCAATTCCTTTGTTGCAAAACACAGTGATAAAAGTATACAGGGAAGCATTTGACAATTATTTTTCATCCAACACTTCAGAAATTAATCTTTATGTTCCCACAATTGGTAGATGGTAAGTACTGGACATTCCTGGCACCTCGTTAGATAAAAGTACAATAGATGGCATTCACCTCTGAAAATTTTTATATAAATAGCTAATGAAGCTGGTCACCATTAAGAAGATCTTATAAGGGGCGCCTGGGTGGCTCAGTCGGTTGGGCAGCCAACTTCAGCTCAGGTCATGATCTCACGGTTCGTGATTTCAAGCCCCGCGTTGGGCTCTGTGCTGACAGCTCAGAGCCTGGAGCCTACTTTGGATTCTGTGTCTCCCTCTCTCTCTGCCCCTTCCCTGCTCACGCTCTGTCTCTCTGTCTCTCAACAATAAATAAATGTTAAAAAAAATAAAAATAAAAAAAGAAGAAGATCTTCTGTTGAGCACATCTAGGACCTGACTTCATCCAGCATGCGATTAAAACAGACTCCATATAGCCCTAGCATCTTGTGGATGCACTCACAATACCATTGCATTTTTTTTTATTAGGTGGATTAACAGTTTTGCCAATATTAAACATTGAATAGCAGTTGTTACCCCCCAAATTATATGAAGGCTCAATAGCTCTGTGATCATACTTTTTGATCCTCAGTATCCTGTCGGCAGCATTGGGACTGGTCCCTTACAGTATCACCAAAATTGCATGCAGTTCAGATTACTACTCCATGAACTATATAGAAAATCGTGTTTAAAAGTAGTATTGCTGGTAATCATTTACAAAATCCTTTATGAATAATTTTCACTGTTT
This sequence comes from Leopardus geoffroyi, assembly GCF_018350155.1. Classification (NCBI taxonomy): domain Eukaryota; kingdom Metazoa; phylum Chordata; class Mammalia; order Carnivora; family Felidae; genus Leopardus; species Leopardus geoffroyi. The sequence continues at coordinate 141,568,008 of NC_059328.1, forward strand.
AGGTGTCCTGGAGTTGAGACTCCTAAATAAATAATATAAATAAACAATAAACAAATATAAATAATGTTTGAATAGGTCACTGAATTCTGATATTCCCAAGTGCCAGGAAATCACAGGCACTTGAATCTTGGCTCCATTCTTTGTAATTTATACCTCTCTAAGACATGTTTTGAAGTATAAATCAAAGTTTATTCTTCACTGGTTATTTCAACCTGCACAGGCTTTGTAATTGTCTTATTCCCACAGCCATAACTACTAGTGCCATTTCGTTAAAATACTTAATCAGAGACTGCTTTCTATTATCACTTAACAGTTTACATAGGAAATTTAAGTATTCCTAGATTGCAAGTTCCTTGAGGTCAGGTCCTATAACTTATATTCTTTTCTACCACTCAGTCACCAACACAATCCTAATTTCACAGTATATGCTTAGTAAATAACAATTAAAATTTCATCTTTTTGAGTGGGCAAAAGAGATATGATCAATCCTCACTCTTCTTATTTGGAATAGTGGGGAAAATGTGTAATGGGATGCTGAGAGGAACTTTCCCTATTTTCTTGAAATTGGCTCTAGAGCACGGATTAGTAAAATTTTTCACCAACACTGGGGACAGACTGATTTCTTCAGAGCTTAATTGAAGGGAGCAAAATCTACTCAATCAACTATCTATCTATCTATCTATCTATCTACCTATGATTTAACAACCAATAATCTATGTATCATTTATCTACTTCTCATTGACCATCAGAAATTGAGAAAAATTCAATTATCTAACATTTATCATGTCTCCATCTGTCTATTTCTATCTAAAGATTCAGGCATGAAGAGAGAAGAAGGGGTCATTAGCTTCTTTGGCCTAGGCCTCATGAGAAATGCTCTATTAGTCTTCAAAGATTATTTCATACCTTCTCTAAAGTGTGAGGGGTTGTGTGGACATGGAATTCCAAGGGAATTTCCCACAGAGACTGAAAGATGCCTTCAAAAAGGAAGACTGCATCTTATTTTCCATTTGGGTATCTGCTTTGATGGTAGACTTACAGCCTGACCCTATAGGAAGAAGAGAAGAGTGTGTGTGTGCGTGGGGGGGGGGGGTAAGGGTGAAATTTCCATGGAATGCCATGAAATGTAGTTGGGTTTGAGCCAGCATGCTGACACTCCATCTAGGACCTAAGAGTAAGAATTTATGGGGTATACTTATGGGGGGAGGAAATGAAGTGGAAAAATCGGTATGCAGTTAGAGGTCTTACAATGGCTTCCAAAGAACTCATCCTTGTATCCATGAGTGCCACTATAATCTGGCTGGTGCCATAGTCCTGACACCTGATCTGGGCTAGTGAGAGAAGAGGTGGCTACTGACAGAATGAGGACCACAATAGGAGACAGTTAAGTTGGGAATATTCACTATTTTCTCTCATTCTCCTCCCCAACAGCATCAACATAGAGAAAGAACTGTACTTTGTAGCAAAGGGTGGAAGATGTGTCTCAAAAACATCCACTGACACACACATGCAAACACACACGCACGCACATACACACACACACACACACACACACACACACACTCCCCAAGCAGTCACCATCCCAGCTGAAACCTGCCCTGGAGATGGGGGAAGAGATGCATTTTCAACTAGACTGAGTGTTGATAAGTGTCCAAGATGTTAAGGGAAAAGAACAAGGATTTGCCCATGTACAACTGAAAGCAATGATTGGGGGAAAGTGTTTCACAGCTGTAACTTACTGTGTACAACCATATATAATTTCCTTCTTTTCTTTCTTCCTTCTCTCCTTCCTTTCTTTCTTCCTTTCTTTCATTTTTCTTATCTTCTGATAGATGTGTCCATAAACATTTAACTTCAAGTCTTTCAAGAAAGACTTTCTCATTGTCACTGCTAGGACCTGAAGTCTGTTAGAGGAACCAGGAAATACATTATCTCAGATTGGTTCCCCAGAAGCAAATCTGAGGGGATGATTCCAGTTTAAGTGATTTATTAACAAAGTGCTTCCAGAGGAAGCCAGTCAGGGAATGGGAAAAAGAATGGGGAAAGCAGGACAGGGAAGAGGAAGAAGCCGAGCAAGGGGGTGATCTCAGGGATGGTCTCCCAGGGGTTAGTTTCAGCCTAATCATGCAGAAAACTACAGACTGTGGGTTCTGCCTCTGATAGTCCCCATCCCAGTCAAGGGAATGGGGGCTGTCATACTCCCACACCTGGGAGTCACCAGTTAAGGGCCACCCTTGGGGGATGCAAATACCCAGAACTTCTGGCTCTCTGCCCTGAAAAAGAGGGTTCCAGGAGCCCACAGGCACTCTTATCATGGGGAAACAGAAATTGTAAAAGTGAGATCCAAGAGGATCTGGATGGAGCATCAAAGTTAACGACTACACACAGTCATAGAATGTTAGAGTGGAAGAGTACTTGGGGAATGCCAGACCATGGCATACCTTGATTAGCTGTAAGCTCTGTCCCATGCATACACACACACACACACACACACACACACACACACACACACGTACATGCATACATGACATTACCAATAATAAAGCACAAAAATTTGTAAAGAGGTTTTTTTGTTTTGTTTTAGCTTTTTAAAAATTTATTTCAATTCAAGTTAGTTATCAGACAGTGTAGTCTTGGCTTCAGGAGTAGAACCCAGTGATTTGTCACTTACATATAACACCCAGTGCTCATCCCAACAAGTGCCCTCCTTAATGCCCATCACCCATTTAACCCATCCCTCCACCCACCTCTCCTGCAGCAACCCTTAGTTGTTCTCTGTATTTAAGAGTCTCTTATGGCTTGCCTCCCTCTCCATTTTTATCTTAATGTTTATAGAAGCACTTTCAACAATAGCCAAATTATGGAAATGCCTGAATGCCCATCAACAGATGAATGGATAAAGAAGATGTGGTTTATATATACAATGGAATACTACTTGGCAATGAGAAAGAATGAAATCATGCCATTTGCAGCAATGTGGATGGAAATGTAAAGAGTTTTTTAACTAATTTGTTGAGAATTTAAGGTTATCCCTATAATAAATAATGTCACTCTTACTAGCAATCTCATGTGCTTTCTTTATTGGAAAAGAAAGGGCTGGAAATACAACTGGAACTCAGAATGCCATGTACCTCAGGACTGCCTTATTTCTTTTTTTTTTAACCTTTTTTAAAAGTTTATTTATTTTGAGAGAAACAGAGAGAAAGAGACAGAGAGAGAGCAGGGGAGAGGCAGAGAGAGAGGGAAGGAGAGAATCCCAAGCAGGTTCCGTGCTATCAGCAAAGAGCTTGATGAGGGCTCAGCCTCACAATCCATGAGATTATGACCTGAACCAAGATCAAGAGTTGGATGCTTAACTGACAACCCCCAGGTGCCCAGAACTGCCTTATTTCTGCTACAATTCACCCTTAGATATTCTTACTATGGTTCTGATGATAGTTGTGGCAATTAGAAATGATTTAGAATTTACAAGTTCCGGCTTCATAATTACTTCGGAGTTTTAAACACTAATCTGTGAATAAATTTGGGTTGTTTCTAAATTGGCCTATAGGAAGGTCTACTGCTTGCTAGAAAAATATGCCAAAAATCATTACTGTAGTAGAATCTAGCAAGCAGCCTGGTATAGAAGTAAGGCAGTATATACTAATGATTAATAGTGTGCAGTTAAATTGCCTGGGGTCAAATCCTGGTTTTGCTAGTAACAAATGTTTTTCAATGGACAATGTGATTAATTTTGTACACCTAAATACCCTCATCTATAAATAGGAATGAGGTTGGAAGTTGCTTTATCAGGCTTTTGGAGACTAAAGGACATTGCATGTGAGGAGTGCTCAGACATGATGCTAGCATAGAGTAAGTGCTTCATAAATGTTCATTTTTATGAAAAACATGGTTTCAGGAGTTGGAAAGGCTCACCTAGTTCTATTTTTTGTCCTTGGGCAGGTGAGCCTAAGCTCTTTACAGTAAAGTGGAGACAATATTAGCATGACTGGATTTCCAGGGGGATTAAATACATAATATAAGAAATCACCTAGCATACTTGAAGCACATAATAGGTGTCAGCACCCTGTCCTTTCGTTGATGACACAAATACTCTCCACATGTGAAGGAAAAGTGGCTGTACATCCTTAGCACGAATGTCTTCACATTCACTCTTTCACTCAATCTCTTTTGCATACATACAAATGGAAGACTCTTTTAATCTTTCGACTTTGAGAAGGTGACAGCAGGCCCCATTCCACCTCCACAAAGTTCTGGTGTTAGAATATGTTCCCTTAAATTGAACTAAGATTTGTATCCATCTAACCATAACCCTATTTGCTCTTGGAACGATATAGACATGAACCATTCTTGAGTTAATTCAGTTGGCCAACAGAACTAAAAACTTTCCCTTAAATTAAGAACATACTAGCAGAGATGAAATGCTCATGGATTCAGCAGCACATTAGGTGGAGTATTTCCTGTGCCTTGACTATAGCAAGGCTTCAATGCAAAGGAAGCCAAAGTATTCACAGAACAGTCCAAACTGTTATATTCCCTTCAAAACCAGTCTCTTGAGTCTGTTCTATAGCTTCTGGCTAGTTGACCCTCAGACCTCATTTTTTTTTGTTCAAAATAGTCTGGATTTTATTAACTGGATTGAGTTGAGGTTGGGGTTGGATAATCAGATACTTCCTGTAGAAAATTGCTTAATTGGGGGTGAAGGTTGTTGCTTAGAGTATGAAGCATTAAAAAAAAAAGTCATTTGTTTTACTCTCAATTGCATTAAGGGCTTAGAACAAAACGTTACACGGAGAGCAAGTTCAGGGTCTCTATTTGAATTATACGGGCAGCCTCATGAAAAGTAGATGGCCTCTGTGTTAATGACTTTCAGCAATAGTGTGACAGGCAGGCGAGTGAAGGTATGGTTCCTGGTTCATCCCTGTCTTCCAGAAGACCCATATCTTTGCAGCATTATTCACAATAGCCAAGATGTGGAAACAAATGTTCATCAGTTGCAAAATGAATAAAGAAAATGTGGCATAGGTGTGCCTGGGTGGCTCAGTCAGTTAAGCGTCTGACTTCGGCTCAGGTCATGATCTCATGGTTTGTAGGTTCGAGCCCCACGTCCAGCTCTGTGCTGACAGCTCAGAGCCTGGAATTTGCTTTAGATCCTGTCTCTGTCTTTCTCTGTTTCTCTGCCCCTGATCCACTTACTCTCTGTCTCTCTCTGTCTCTCAAAAATGAATAAACATTAAAACATTTTTTTAAAGAAAATGTGGTATATACATACAATGGATTTATACAACCTTAAAAAAGAAGGACATCCTGCAGTGTGCAACAACATGGGTTCCACTTATATGAGGTATCTAAAGTAGTCAAACACATAGAAGATAAAGGCTACAAAAGCAAAAATAAACATGTAGGATTATATCAAACTAAAATGCTTCTATACAGCAAGGGAAACAATCAACAAAATGAAAAGGCAACCTATGGAATGAGGAATAATATTTGTAAACCACATATTTGATAATAGGTTAATATCCAAAATATACAAGGAACTCATATAGCAAAATAAATAAACAAATAACCCAATATAAAATTAGCAAAGTACCTGAACAGACATTTTTCCGAAGAAGATATACAAATCGCCAAGAAGTACATGAAAAGGTGCTCAAAGTCACTAATCATCAGGGAAATATAAACCAAAACCACAATGAAATGTCATCTCACACCTGTTATATTATCAAAAAGCAAAAGAGAACAAATTCTGGTGAAGATGTGGAGTAAAGGAAACTCTTATATGTTGTTGGTGGAAATGTAAACTGGTGTAGCCACTATGGAAAACATATGGATACTCCCAAGAAATTAAAAACAGAACTACTATATGATCCAGTAATCCAGCTTCTGGGTATACATCCAAAGGAAACAAAACCATCATCTTGAAGATATATATATACTGCCATGTTCATGGCAGCATTATTTACAATAGCCAAGTATGAAAACAGCCTAAGTGTCAACAAATAAATGGATAAAGAAAATGTGGCAACCGTATACAATAGGATACTATTCAGCCTTAAGAAAGATGGAAATCCTGACATTTGTGACAGCACAGATGAAACTGGAGGGTATTCTGCTATGTGAAATAAGCAGACAGAGAAAGACAAATACTGCATGGCATCACTTATATGTGAAACCTTTGAAAAACAAAGTTGAATTCATAGAAATAGAGAAGAGAAGTGATTGCCAGGGATGGGGATGGGAAAATAAAGAGAGGTTGGTAGAAGGGCACAAACTTTTCAGTTATAAAATGCATAAGGTCTGAGGACCTGATGTATAACGTGGTGACTATGATCACACTATATAATATAACTGAAATTTGCAGGGAAAGTAGAACTTAAGTGTTCTCACCAAGGGAAAAAAAGGTAAATATGTGAGGTGATGGATGTGTTAAATAACTTGATGGAAGAAAACCCTTTCACAATGTTAACATATACCAAATCTTCACATGGTATACTTTAAATATCTTACAGTTTTGTCAATTATACCTCAATGAAGCTAAAAAAAAAAAAAAAAAAAAAAAAAAAAAAAGATAAAGGGGACTATGGTAGAAGGGATGGTTTTCAAAGAGACATAATATTTGCTAATTAATTATTTGTTATGGAAGTTACAAATCAAGTGTTGGCCACTTATAGACTATCAGGCTATGGGTGGGATATGGTATTCAAACCAGAATGGTAAATGGTGTAAAAACAGGGAAACAACACAGAAGAGCATTCAGCCTTTAACGGAGTATTCCTTATTGTATGCCTGCCTAGCACCTAGCCCTATGTGTGGCTCTGAGGAAAGGCAACGATCCTGTTCTCCATGAAGTCACTTTCCAGGGCAGACTAATAGGACATACCACATAAACACAATGAGGTCCCATGAGGGTTCACAGAGTCCATTTTGAACTCAGTAAACCGCAGCCAGTCCAGCCCTCAGTGTTTTGCTAGACAATGCACTAGATGGAACTTGAAGATGCATAAGAAGTAAGGCGGTGATGAAGAGTAAAGGGAACTATTGGCCTGGAGACAACATAAGAAAGGCGAGGAAGTGAGAACTGTCTGATGGCAAAGCTCTCCAGGGGACTTCCTGGTGCTCACGTGGAGCGTGGGATAGGGGCGGAGGCATGGAGGTTGAACAACCAACTCTTGGAGCCACTGATGAGATTTTGGATGGTCCTGTAGGACTTGGAGAGGCTTTAAGGGGCCTGTTCCACTAAGGAATCTTCTAGCAGCAAGTGGCCTTAAACCTAGCCCCAAATGAATATATTGGCACCTATAACTGAAGATATCACAGGAAGAGAAAACTGAAGCAAATTAAGTTTAACATACCCCCTCCCAAAAATAAACACTATATGGACGTAGAGTGGAATGGTGGTTGCCAGGGGCTGGGTGGAAGTGGATATTGGGGATTGTTAATCAAGACGTATAAAGTTTCGGTTACATAAGTCCAGAAATCTGCTGTACAACATCGTGCCTATCATTAACAGTACTGTATTGTACACTTAAAAATTTGAGGATAGATCTCATGTTAAATGTTTTTACCACAAATTAAATAAAAGAAAATAAATCTTTATTGAAAACTCAATGAAAGCATCAGAAGAGGTCCCAGGGAAGGCTGTCACCAGGCACCTATGCTCTGCACTCACATTTCCTTCTTCTTTCAGACAAATGGAGTGATCTGACATTCTTCCATCCACCCTTTCAATTCCTGGTTCAGTCAAAGACCAACATCTAAACCTGTGTCATACGTCAAAGACAGTCATGTATGTTAGATTTTCTTCCCTTTCCCCAGCCTTGACCAATCTCTCCAGTGGAAACTTCTGATTTTATTCTACCCTAAAGTGAAGTGCTTTTGTGTAGCCCCAAATTGCTTCATCAAGCATACAGCAGACTCAAAATTATTTCTTTCTTATTTCTATCATTAAAGTGCAATCTTAGTTTGCACAGGGACAAAAGAAATCTTTCTGTCTCGAGGATAATTTATATAATTGTGTTCCCATAGCCATTTGTCTTTGTTTTTTTTTTTCTCCATAATCCCCTTGCCAACTTCTGTTTTAAGGGAAGTAGGGGTATCACAGACCATTAGGTGTTGGAAAGAGTCCTGGAGACTTCTCATCTAAGAGTCTAAAATTCAGGAAGGATAAAGATTTACCCTCAACATAGTCACACAGTTATTAGGAACAGAACTGCTTTGAGATGCCAAGGTCCTAGAAAGCCCATTCTCCATCCAGACAGATCGAGATTGTTTCGGTTGACTATGTCACAAACTTGTCCTTCCCTGCTGATGCAGCTTTTTGTAGCATTCCCTGATCACTCTTGATGAACACTATGGGCACAGAGCTTCTAGGTTCCTATTATGTCCCATACATTCAGCTTTCTCTCATCTTCTCTTGTATCTAAACTGATAAACCCAGAAATCCCATCATGTCTTCTCTTCTAGGAACTACACAGGTTATTCTCCTGAGAAGCACCCAGAGCAACTCCTCGTATGGAATCCATCTTTTTCCTACTTTTGTCCTGTTCTTCTGCCCTCCTTAAATCTGCTCCCACCCTTCCCTGTCCTTTGGTTTTTGCGTTTCTCAAAACTCTGCCACAGTATTTCAGCATTCCCCACATCGCCATTAACTTTGCTTTTAAGAAAACAAAGAGGACGAATACGAGGAAGTATTAAATTCCAGAACCTTACAAAATTCTCCCAAGTCCTGTTTCCAATTAAGTTGAATCCAGTTAGATTCTAGCTTTTCTTTTGTATCCTGAGACTGGAATGTCTCAAAAGCTATTCTAATTTTTCCCATTTTCTGCATTTTATATATGTATACACACTTCTCCCAGAAGCTTCCTTTCTCCATACATAGGACCAAAGAAGAAATTGGAGCAGAAAACAGGGAGCTCCTGGTAACATACATAATCTCAGTGGGTACAGATACTGTACCTTTAGATATTTTTAATTCTCTTCACTAAAGGAAATGAATAATTTTATCTCCATACAGATTTTGAAAATAAAATATTCTGATTTTTAAATGGGGAAACAGAACATATTATACTCCCTCTTGGAAGATCAAAGAACACATAAGCATAGTCTGGGCTCCAAGTGGTTTTGCCACAAACAAATGTTAAGTTTATTTAAACCATTATTTACTAAGTCTGTTTGACTGATGCTGGAATCTCTGGAATCTAGAATGTTAGTGCATATTAACATCCTAAACCATCCATGCCTGGAAACATTTGTCAAATACAAAGGCAGCACTGACTCGTTGTAAATATTTCCTGCCTTACAATCCCATATCCCTTACACACTCCTTCAGAAAATAATTTCTCTACCTGAAATGTTTAGTCTCATTCAATCCACATGTTGTACATACCAGACATTATATATACCAGGTATTGTTTCCACTAAACAAAGAAATTTGGGTTAAACAATGTGTTGGCTACAGAGTTTTTGACTGTAAATAAGAAAAATCTCAACTCACAGTGGTCTAAGCAATTAAGGAATTTTTATTACCCCACAAAGCAAGAAATCCTGAGGCAGAGTGATTCTAGTCATGATTAATTCTTCAGCTCTATGACATCATCAACAATCTGGAATCTTTCCATCTTGCTGTTATTTCATCTTCAGCGTTGCCACTTTGTCAAAGACCAGCTGATCTGAGGGTCATACATATGCCGTGCAGATATGACATCATATAATAAAAGAAGAAAAAGTCCTCCTGTCATGAAAAAATCAGACCTTCCATAATCGGCTATTACTACAACTTTGTAATTGAAGGAGAAAAGTTCAAATCTCAGGAAAAGAATTGATTCTTAATATCTTACTGAGCCAATTGAGGGCCAATTCCTTTCACATTTTTCTAATCATGTTATTCAAATATTATTTTTTAAAATCTTCTTAAATATCACTACAAGGTCTGTCCTCACCCCTCCTGCCACAAGTTTCTACTTTCTCCTATCTGAGTGCCACAAAGCTCTTCACTGGCATTGACCATAAGACAATTCACAGAGGAGGTCTTAGCTTGTACCAGTGTACAAAAGAAAGTCTGTGATTTTGATGTCTTAAAAGAAGTGTACTTGATGAATGCCCAGCTACTGGCTGGTTTAACATTTCCCTTCATCCTTCCCACAATGAATTCTTAATAAACAATAAGGTCTAAAATTCTTAGTCTGTGGTCTAATTTCTGAGTAAATGATGGAGCACAAACAGAACTGGGGCTGCCTCAGCAAGAAAGAAATGAGGAATGGCTGTTTGGTCAGCATCCAATAATACTTGCTCTAAGTATCCTATCATCTGAGTATTAAGCACACAGTTAATTGTTTCCTTGGTCATATCTGCCCATCTATACTTCTGTATACCACCTTGAGCTCAACTGACTACTTGATAATGACAGAATAGTGTTACCTTTCTAGGGCCCCAGCAACAAGGAACTCCAAGAACAACTGCTGGCCCATTAGAATTAGAATACCATTAAAAACTACTAGTACATATTTATATTGTCATTATTCCCTTGGGGGTTAAATAACATTAGCTTAAATTGTGCAAATATCAAATGCTGTGAAGTTATAAATAAGAGTTACTTCATGAAAGAATATCCAATCTAAATATTTGTAGTTTAAAATATATATTTAAAAAAGAAAAATGAACTATTGGGACCTCATCAAGATAAAAAGCTTCTGCACAGAGAAGGAAACAATCCACAAAACTAAAAAGAAACCAACAGAATAAGAGAAGATATTTGCAAATGACATACCAGATAAAGGTTAGTATCCAAAATCTATAAAGAACTTACCAAACTCAACACTCAGAAAACAAACAAAATAGTGAAGAAATGGGCAAAAGACATGAACAGACACTTTTCCAAAAAAGACATCCAGATGGCTAACAGACACATGAAAAGATGCTCAACATTGCTCATCATCAGGAAAATACGAATCAAAAACACAATGAGATACCACCTCACATCTGTCAGAATGGCTAAAATTGACAACTCAAGAAACAACAGATGTTGGCAAGGATGCAGAGAAAGGGGAATGCTTTTGCACCGCTGGTGGAAAGGCAAACTGGTGTAGCCACTCTGGAAAAGAATATGGAGCTTCCTCAAAAAATTAGAAATAGAGCTACCCTATGACCCAACAATTGCACTTTTAGGTATTTATTCAAAGGGCACAAAAATGTTGATTTGAAGGGGCACATGCACCCAATGTTTATAGCAGCACTGTCAACAATAGCCAAATTATGGGAAAAGCCCAAATTTCCATATGTTGATGAATGGATAAAGAAGACATGGTGTGTACACACACACACACACACACACACACATGCACACACACACACACACACACACACACACACACACACACACTGGAATATTATGTGGCAATCAAAAAGAATGAAATCTTGCCATTTTGCAACAACGTGGATGGAACTAGAATGTATTATGCTAAGCAACATAAGTCACTCAGAGAAAGATAAATATCGTATGATTTCACTCATATGTGGAATTTAAGAAAAAAAGATGAACATAGGGGAAGGGAAGGAAAAATAAGATAAAAACAGAGAGGGAGGCAAACCATAACAGACTTTTAAATACAGAGAACAAACTGAGGGTTTTTGGAGGGGTGTTAGGTGGGGATGGACTAAAATGAGTGATGGGCATTAAGGAGGGCACTTATTAGAATGAGTACTGGCTGTTATGTGTAAGTGTGAATCACTAAATTCTACTCCTGACCATTATTACACTATATGTTAACTAACTTGGATTTAAATAAAATTTAAAAAGAAAAGAAAAGAAAAAATATGACCCAGAGACAGGCCATTTATTACCTGGTTCAATTCAAATGCCTTGAAATTTATTGGCACAATTCACAAACCTAAAAGATTTTGAGTCTTAAAAACATGAAAGCCCCAGATGGTTTTATTGGCTCAGACATCTTTGTATATTATATTTTGTCAAAGCAGTCACTGAGAGCATAGATAACACTGATTTAAGTCAGTCCCCTCCAAACGCGTCCGAAAATGATGGAATCAAAGAGAAGAATAAGGCAATAATAAGTTGATATTTCAGTTTGAAATGCAAGATGATCTGCATAGTTCAATAAAATTTCAGGGCCAGAAATAACTTCCATGGGCAATAGATTGCAGAAATTGGCTTAACATGATCCAAAAACTTATTGGGTGAAAGATGGTTTAGGGATGATTCAGATGTTCACTAGCTTCCAAATACTTGCACTTAAACAAATGGAAAATCTATATGTGCCATTTCTCCAAGTCCACCTGGCTGTCTAAAGCTGACAGCCTAAAAACCAAAAGGGAGTTTTCCAGTTATAGAAGGAAATTAGAATTTTTGTGGGTTTTACACTTTTTTTTCAGAGACATCTGTTTATAGTCATCCTTATAGACTCAATATTTTTATAGGTTTAGAACAACTACTTTAAATTTGGGGGCCAAAATATATTTTCTTCCTTCCAATCTATGTTTTGTAGAGAGCTGGGCAAAGTGCTAAGTTAATATGAAACAAATTGCTCACTAAGATAGGTAATCATGGTCAAAACTGAAACATAGGATTCATTCGCTTTCTTCAGAGTCCCCAGAAAATCCATTCTTTTTCTCTTCTGTGTCTTCTTTCCATTTTGGCTAGCCAGTTTTGCCCTCTTAGCAAAACCTCTTCTTTAGGAAAGAAGTACAGAGACACACACATGTATAATATGCATATAGTGTGTATATACAATTACATAAGTCACTTATATCTTAGCCTTAATGGATGTTTGCATTTAAAAGCCTTTAAATAATCGTAAATTAAATGGCTTTGCATTTAATATACAAATATCTCTGGACCTCACCAGCTTTGGGATGTAGGGCAAATTAATCATTAATTTGAGGACATGTCTTGTCCTCATCTGCTAACCAGGATTTGTGATCTCCTGCAGATTCTTCTCCATCTGCCCTATCAGCTCTAGCAGATTTTCCTATGTGTTCGTGAACTGGGCCATCGGCCACAGTAACACTGGACCATGTGGTGTTTTCTGCATTCCTCCTGCCCTCGTCTAATTCTTCTCAGTCAATATCTCTTCCTCCTGAGACTCTGGCATGCCTGATCTCTGCCATTGCTTGTGTAGCCTGCCAGGAGAATACAAGTGCTATGCTGAGACTACGCTGCCAACGGACCCCAAATTTTCCATCCTTGCAGTGCTTAGAGTATGTTGGCATTTGGTAAAAAGGATATGGTTCTCTGTATTATTGACACCCACTATTTCATCCAGAAACCCCAAACATGATACCTACATTGGCCTTATTTTTCTTCTTTCTATGCACCTTTTTATTTCCCCTAATTTCTTTAGTTAAAAGAAATAAACAAGGTCCCTATTTAACTTGATTCTGACAGTTAGGTCTTAGAGGGAGTGCCTTCTGTCCTTGGGACATTTATCATCTTGTAGGAAGACAGGTGTAACACATATAAAAATAATTGTAATAAAAGGACTGATGTGTGATTTTAAAATAGACATGCAATTTGTGGTACAGAAGAAGAAACAATTATTTTTGGCAGACTGGGTTCAAGATTTGAAAGCCAGAAATGTACTAAACAAAGAAAAGTGAACCAGCAGCCCATTGAGAGTGGACTAGAATGGAAAACAGAATAAAGAAACAGAGGTGGGATGTGCAGTGTATAAAGGGCACATGAGTCCTCTTATATGGGATCTTGGTCACTGAAGGAAATATGACTAGAGAACCTGAGCTTTCCTCTGTGACAGTTATAGTCACTACATTTTGTGCCATGCCCCCAGCTCAATGGAACTGATACTTGATGGTTAGTATCCAAAATCTTTAAAAGGGAAAAACAGGTTTTCATGTGTGCTTATTTATATTGAAAAGACTGTAATCACCAGAAGCTTCCCAGAATAGGTTCCTGGGTGATATCTCTCTATCTCTCTCTCTCTCTCTCTCTCTCTCTCTCTCTGTCTTATTTAATGTTTTTATTTATTTTTGTGAGAGAGAGACAGAGAGAGACAGAGCATGAGTTGGGGAGGGGAAGAGAGAGAGGGAGACATAGAATCTGAGGCAAGCTCCAGGCTCTGAGCTGTCAGCACAGAATCTGATGTGGGGCTTGAACCCACAAATTGTGAGATCTTGACCTGAGCTGAAGTCAGGTGCTTAACCAACTGTGCCACCTAGATGCCCCATATTCCTGATGATTTCTGAGATACTTGATGTAGATTGTGTCTTCATTTACTCTTGATAGAAAGGTATCACTTTGGGGGCACCTGGGTGGCTCAGTTGATTGAGTCCCTGACTCTTGATTTCAGCTCAGGTCATGATCTGGCATGAGATGGACCTGGGATCAAGCCTCGCGTCAGGCTTCATGCTGAGTGTAGAGCCTGCTTGGGATTCTTACTTTCTATCCCTCTGCCCCTCTCCCCCTTGGTCTCTCTCCCAAAAAAGAAAAAGAAGAAAAAGAAGAAGAAAAATAAAAAGTATCACTTTGGAAATGAGAGTAGGATATAAGTAACGCATAGGACAGTGCTTTGCAAATGGTGGGTGCTCAGTAAATATTCAGAGAAGAAAGGAATTGACATTAAAAAAGATTTTGCTTAACTTGACCATGGCTTGCAACACTGGTTTTCAAGCTGTGCTCTGGATCTGGATCTGGAGCCACAGAAGTGTCAACTAGAGAAGGCCTCCTTCCCCATACCTTCCCCATACCTTATCTTCCCCACACATGTACCCCCTCCAACTAGAAGAACTGCACTTCTATACATTTTATATGTAAGGGCCCGAATGAGATTTCCTTTAAAGGAACTAAGGTTTCCATGACTTAAAACTTTTGAAAATTATATTCTTACAATAATTAAATTTGATCCCCTAAAAAGGGACAAAGAACATTTTAAAATTTCTAAGAAAATTGTCGTTCCAGGAAATTCACTAACTTGATTAAGACAGCATTAAAGTAATATTTTCAGGACAGAGAGAAAAAAGAAATATTATGGTGAGCAACAAGAATGATATATAAATAAAGATGATTACTTGGAGATTTATAGTAACAGAAAATAAGAAATGCTCATTGTCTCTAATTTTTAGAAGCTACTCACTGAATAAATATTTTAAATAGCCAAAATTAAATTTTAGATACTAACAAGTAAATATGATCTTTGGTAACATTCATTCTTTATAGTAGGCATTCATGTATAAGAATGCAGAATAAGAGAAAATCATTTTTAGACACAAACATATCTACTAATGGGGGAGTAATTAATAGTACTATACACCAGGGGCTCCTGGGTAGCTCAGTCGGTTAAGCATTTGATTCTTGGTTTTGGCTCAGGTCATGATCTTGCGGCTTTGTGAGTTCAAGCCCCTCATCGAACTCTGCTCTGGCAGTGCAGAGCCTGCTTGGGATTCCCTCTCTCTCCCCTCTCTCTGCCCATCCCCCAGTCATACCGTCTCTGTCTCTCTCAAACAAAACAAAACAAAAACTTAAAAAATGGTATTATACATCAAATTCTATTCTCAAGAAAAATGTCTGAACTTGATAATGGAAATTCATGAACAGAGTATCTTGTGAAAGTGTACTACAGGCAGTTGGCCAGATAGAAGCCTTGATCAATGTCCTTTTTGGGGTGGTTAGACAAAGATAATAATACATTTGAATGAGGAGGAGGAAGAAGCCTGGAAAGAGGATAAATTTTACAATGGGAGATGTCCAATGAAGGTAAGAACCAGATGGAAATAATAACCATATTAAGATTAGCTTGGCCTATGGGAAAGAATTTGGAACAAGACATATAACCACAATATAAGCCAGGATCATAAATAAAAATGAATATAGAATGGAAGAAGAACTATCTTGGTGAAGGCTAAACCAACTGGGGAATTGGCTAAGTGCCATTGATTGTGGGAATTTAAAGGATACATTTTGAACAAAGTTGCCATAATTTTTTAACCAATAATCATGATAATCTATAATAATGATAAGACAGTTAATGGAAGTATTTGCAAACTAACCTGTTATTAATAATGAAATATGATTATGTTTTATCAATTAAAGATTTTTACTTGAAACATGCAAGCTGCTGCTCATCTTTCAAGTACTATGATAACATACATAATAATTATGCTATCCTTGTGTTCTGAGAAGGTGAGTCATGCTCATCTCTCTCTATGAAAAGTAACAAATAAGGGCAAGTCAATGTCACTTCTGCATGATACTTGTCCTTGAGAGTCTTTCAGCAGCACTTAGCAGGTGAGTTGATTAAAAAAGGAACAACAAAATAAATTATACCAATAATAACAATCGTAGCGTTGCACATCAGGATGCATTAATGTAAGAGAATTGGTCAACAGCCTAAAATATTTGGCTAATGCCAGGAAAGTGAATCACTTTGCCAAAAAGTTTTGCCAAGATAGAGGAACAGAATATGGAGTTCTTTATGATACGGAAGAAAGTGTTTTTAATATGAGCTTGATTAACTTTGGATAGAGCCTCCAACCTCTACCCACCCACTGCTCTTTTTATGTGATAGAAGAAATCCACTCATAAAATCATTTGGCACAGAGCATGGCTTTCTAGATTGGCTCAATTGGCAAATATTTTCAGCCACAGGAATAATGTAAACCTTTACATTAAGGCCCTATATTCAGTATTATAAATACTGTTTTGAAACTGTGTGACATTTCAGCCAAACACACATTCTGGAACAAAAGATTGGAGACAGACAATTCTGAAAACTTCCCTTGGCTGGAGGAAGTGATGCTGTAGGCTAAAATCAAAACCAACAAAGCCCTGTCAATTTTTAAGCAAACCAAAACCTATAGACACTTGGAAATACCACAGAGATTTTAGAAGACTACATGCCTTCAAATAACCTAAAAATGAAATGTGGATTCATAATCCTTATTTTGCTGACTTGTAGGCATCTCCTTGACCTGAGACAAAGGACGAGATATGATATAAATTCTACCTGAAGACCTTGGAAATTCTGCTCCTCATTGAAACAAGGCTACTTTCATCTAGCAAAACTAGTGTTTGGTTTTTTTTTTTTTTTTAATGTTTATTTTTGAGGCAGAGAGAGACAGAGTATGAGCGGGGGAGGGGCAGAGAGAGAGGGAGACACAGAATCCAAAGCAGGCTTCAGGTTCTGAGCTGTCAGCACAGAGCCCGACGCGGGGCTCGAGCCCAAGAACTGTGAGATTGTGATCTGAGCCGAAGTCAGACGTTCAACTGACTGAGCCACCCAGGCACCCCTCATCTAGCAAAACAAGTAATGGGAGTTCTGATTCCATTGTTTTGCTATTCCAGATATTTTTCAGTCAGAGTTTCTAGCATTTGTAAGCACAGAAATGAAAACTCAGAAATGGTTATCAAAAGATGCTTTTTACAGTCATACAAGTTCATTCAAGTTCATTACTTATTCAAACCAAAAAAAAACAAAACAAAACTGTGTTCTCCTTGAAATTTAAACATGATTAGAGTTTACATTTTAGTTTTATACACAATTTGTATTGCTATAATTTTTAAAGCAAGTAATATTTTTCACATTAATTTGAAAATAAACTCTACCCCTCCCTCATTCACGCTCTCTCTCTCTCTCTCTCTCACAAAAATTTTTTAAAAAATTAAAAATTTTTAAAAAGGGGGTGCCTGGGTGGATCAGTCAATTAAGGGTCTGACTTCGGCTCAGGTCATGATCTCATGGTTTGTGGTTTGAGCTCCGTATCAGGTTCTGCACTGACAGCACAGAGCCTGGAGCCTGCTTCAGATTCTGTCTCCCTCTCTCTCTGTCCTTCTCCTTCTCATGCGTTTTCTCTCTCTCTCTCTCTCTCTCTCTCTCTCTCTCAAAATAAATAAAAAACATTTTTAAAAAATTTTAAGGTTGAGAATTAGAGCCTTTTATTTTAGAAAATTTATTTTACATTCTGTCTACATGAAGGAAATGAATATCCAATGCAATAAAAGGCAGTATGTGTGTGTGTGTCTTTTTCCAGAAAATAAACAAATAGCTTTCATAAGATTCTCAGAGATTTATGACCCCAAAAAAGGTCAAAACTACTAATAAAGAGTTAGTTCACACTCATGTGCTTGATTCTATTCAACTTTGTAATAAATATTAGGTTGCACCATATACAACTGCCACTGTGTAGCATTTTTGACCTACAAAAACAGCAATATATACAAGACTCAGCCTAATATCTTAGACCAATTGGTAGGAAGCATGAAAAACTAGGAAGAATAATACGTTGGACCCAGAAACAAGTTTGAAAGATATCCAGGCATTCTGAGGTATGGGACAGAAATTTATTGTAATGAAAGAGAACAAAGATACATGTAAAACCTTATATTGACCAGGATAAACAACATTTTTTACCTATAGAATGCCAGAGATATTTCACCAGGCAGGTGAAACTCCCAACGATCTAAATGACAACAAGCTCAACATTAGATACTGACACGGAGGTGCTGCTAATGAATGCTATAATAATCTTAGCATTAGCAGAACCACAGATGTTCACTGAGTACGCTTAGGAATTTTAATTGTGTATTTATTTTAATTAATTGATTAATTAATTAATTAATTAATTAATTTTGAGAGAGAGGGCATGAGCAGGGGAGGGACAGAGAGAGAAAGGAGAGAGAGAATCCCAAACAGGCTTCATACTCTTAGCACTATTAGCACAGAGCCCAACGTGGGGCTCAGCCCCACGAACTGTGAGATAATGACCTGAGCCAAAATCAGGAGTCAGACACTCAATGGACTGAGCCACCCACGCACCCCTGTCTTAGGTATTTTTAGATTTACTTTCCCACTAAGCCCTCACAATAGCACTTTGAAGTATTAACTGTTCCATATCACTGGTGATGAAACTGAGCACCAGAAAACCTACATAACTGGTTCACAGATAGTGTCAGGGATGGAAAACATGATAAAAATAATTATTATTAATAATAATCATTGATAAGTCCATCTAGGTGGCTCAGTCGGTTGAGCATCCAACTTGGGCTCAGGTCATGATCTCACAGTTTGTGGGTTTGGGCCCTGCATCGGGCTCTGTGTGGACAGCTCAGAGCCTGGAGCCTGCTTCGGATTCTGTGTCTCCCTCTCTCTCTCTCTCTGTCCCACCCCTGCTTGCACTCTGTCTCTCTCCCCATCAAAAAAAAAAAAAAAAAAAAAAAATTAAAAGTTAAAAATCGTCATCATCATCATCATCATCGATAAAATTTACTGAGCTCTTTCTGCAAACTAGGAACTATGATAAAGCGTATTACTCTATCATTTCATTTAATAATGATATTAATATTGATAATAACCCCATTAGGTAAATATTACTATCTACATTTGTACAAATGAAAAAATTGAAGTTCAGAGATTGTATCTAGCTTGATAAAGGTCTTCAAACTCTAGCACTAGACACAAAAACACCAGCATAGGGAGAGTATTTAATCAGCTGTCATTATTGAAAAAGGTCAAATCCCTTATTTTATGTATATCTCCAAATGGTTTTGCTTCTCTGACCAAAGTGTGACTAATAGATGTGTAAGCCATGTTTAGGGTTATATAAAACTCTGGAAGAGTATATGCCAAAATGTTAAATGGCATATACTTAATATTTGCGTCTGAGAAATGCAGTTTGCAGTGATTGTTGACATTTTTTGCCAATATTTATGCCCTAAATTTTTTACAGTGAGCAAGTATGTTTACTTGAGGCCTAATAGTTTTTAAAATAAAGTAAAATAAAAATCCTCCTCATTAGTGAGTCCATTTATTTAAAGAAATTAGTATAACTGAAACCATGAATTTGAGTTCTAAAGTGGTACCAAAAATGCATGCAAGTTCTCCAATATTCAGACACGCCAGTAAAGTATGTGGGAAAAGATTTTAAGAGCTAAATTCCGCATTTAAAAAGCAAATTAGTGGAGCAGAATAGTACTCTGCCTTCTAAATGCATCAGCTCAGTTGTACTATTTCTTCTGCAAATGCACAAGGGAAGATTCTCCCTGCCACCATGATGCCTCAGTAAGCGGGAGGCCTGGCTCAAGAGTGTGGACACTGCTCTGCAGAGCGCCGTCACACCTGTGGAGGCTGAGGGTAGCTATCTGCTGTGCCTGGAAGTAACAAGGTGAAAGGCAAGTTGTAGTGGTACTTTGAAGGAGATGAGCCCAAGGTTTGTGCTGGGAAGCAAACAGTAAAGGAGGAAGTAGAAATGAGTCTGGTAAGAAGGTCAGAAAGAAGCAGGGAATTAGATGCAGGCAAGAAATGGGCAACTGGGCCGTGGGGGTGAAACAGGAGAAATGGGGAGAGGAAAGTGTGAGGAGCGGAGTGATCCCCCGCTAATCACACATCCTTTCCTGATGCAACGAACACTACCTCCCTTTTGGGCTCGTCTCTATTTCATCTCTCACTTTTCTGGCCGCATTAGTTCCCTTCTCTCTGCCATTGTCTCTCTTGCTGTGTTGCATCAAATCAAAATCCCTTTTGTCCTGTGAAACCTAAATAAGACATAAATAGGGAAAGAAAGAAGCTTTGGAAAGGAAGAAGGGGGAGGGAAGAGGTAAAGAGGTTGCGGAATTATAGCACATACCTCTAGTGAATTAAGAATTTGAAACTACGAATAAATCTTACGCATGCATAACACACAGAAACTCAGGTAGGGCTTGGGGAACTCCCGAACACTAGTTTAATCCATTGCTCCTTGTTTGCCTTGCACCACATAGTGAAAGACTTAGAGTCGTTATTCCAGCTGAGAGTTGAACATGTTCACAAGCATGTGTTTAACAAAAGCAGATGTGTCATTAGGATTGAATCTCTTCACAAAATCATAATCTTAGAACGTGCAAATATATATGTATACATGTGTAGATATATTTGGAGGTCTTAAATATAAGGCTATTGGGGTGCCTGGGTGGCTCAGTCAGCTGAGCATCTAACTCCTGGTTTTGGCTCAGGTCATGATCTTAAAGTTGGTCATGGTATCGAGCCCACACTGGGCGTAGAGTCTGTGTGGGATCCTCTCTGCCTTCTCCCTCTGTCCCTCTCCCCCGCTTGTGTGCACTCTCTCTCTCTAAAAATAATAACAACAAATAAAAATAAGATTATTTTTTAGGGCAGAGGTCATACAATTACAGCCCAAGGGTCAAATCCAATACTCCCTGTTTTTGTATAGCCAGTGAGCTAAAAATAGTTTTTATGTATTTAAATGATTGAAAGAAAATTTTAAAAATAATATTTGTGGTACATGAAATCTAAGTCTCAGAGTCCAAAAATAAGGTTTTATTGAGAAAGAGTGACACCACTCATTTATGTATTATCCATGGCTGCTTTCACTCTGCAATGGCGGAGTTGTGCCGTGTAGCAAAAGAGACTGTATGGCCCACTGAATGCAGCATATTCGCCATCTGGCCCATTCCAGGAAGTTTGCCAAACCCTGACTTAGAGAATTGCTTATTAAAAGAGAAAAGTGCTTTTTCCTACACTGATCCTCATGGTCTGAAAGATATAGGGTATTTCCAAAGAGTCAGGATGTCACTCTTCCAGTGCCCCGCCTTAGATTCCTTACTGTCTTTTCTCCATTATAGTGCCGTTCCAGAACCTAAGTAGTCTATGGATGCATTAGTCTGACTTTTTATTTCTTAAAGATTTTCTTTGACCTATAAACAACAGCACCCAGACTATCATCCTGCTGTTATTTCGTCTCTATTTGGTTACAAAAAAAAGTGGTAAATGAGTGAGTGAATAATAAACCACTTTAAATGCCAAAGATATTTCATTTTTGCTTCTTATGTTTACACTTAACATTTCTAGAGACTGACACATCACCAAACCAAAGGAAAAACCATCTTCTTCAGATAAACACCCAAGGCAGGAATACAATTAAGACTTAATTATTCAGCTTATGTTTTAAATTTTCTTGAATGACTAAAGCCCTTTCTGGATATTAAGCAAAACATTATGCTAAATGAAAATACATGAGAGCTTTCACAAACGCCTTGAGATCTTCATGCTTACCTTTGGAATAATTCTTTTTTATTATTATTTTTTTAAATGTTTACTTATTTTTGAGAGAGAGAGAAACAGAGCGTGAGTAGGGGAGGGGCACAGAGAGAGGGAGACACAGAATCTGAAGCAGGCTCCAGGCTCCGAGCTGTCAGCACAGAATCTGACGCGGGGCCCTGAACCCACAAACTGTGAGATCATGACCTGAGACAAAGTCAGATGCTCAACTGACTGAGCCACTCAGGCACCCCTGGAATAATTTTTTTTTTAATGTTTATTTATTTTCGAGACAGACAGAGACAGAGTGTGAGTGGGGGAGGGGCAGAAAGAGAAGGAGGCACAGGATCTGAAGCAGGCTCCAGGCTTTGAACTGTCAGCACAGAGCCTGAAGCGGGGCTGGAACTCATGAACCGCGAGATCATGACCTGAGCCAAAGTCGGACCCTTAACCAATTGAGCCACCAGGAGCCCCACCTTGGGAATAATTCTGATGCTCATAGCAGGAGGCATTGCCAGGTAAAGCAGCTACAATTTCAACCCAGAAAGTTTTTGTAGAATTTCCAAAACAGAAGATAAATAACTTGGAAAAAATGTTGCTTAGCCATGTGATTTTCGTATAGTTTACAAGCGTAGGAAGAAGATTTCAGAAATCACAGAAATAATGTACACTTAAAATTATAGTCTTTTCCAAAAGCCTAACTGAACACTTCACTAAAATTTACTTTATGAATTATACAGGAAATCTCATTAACTCAGCATATAAGTTCAACTAGAAAAATATATAAGTAATATTTCTTTTTTTTTGAAATGGTAAAGATTCAACACAACTATAGCATCAAATACCTTCTCAGCAGCCTTTGTAAAGCTTTATTTTCTATATTCACATTTATTGGGTTTTATGTAGATGAGACTATTGTTTCTATAAACAATGGAAATTGAAGCATGAGGTTGATACTGGAAAATGAAAGCCAAAGATATTTTTTCTCTCAGTGCATTTGTTTGTTTTCTAAACAGATTACTCCACAGAACCCATCCCTTAGAACATTTAGGTAAGTAAAATAGCAATTATTAAACAATATCAAAATAATCAGAATTATAAAAACCATGAGTGAAGCTAAAGTGAAAGGTTCAGATGCTGTGTCTCACCCATATAGCTTCAAAATACAATACTGCTACAAGCTGAGTCACCCCATTAACCACTAACCTTCCGATTAGAGCTTTGGGGGTAACCTTTTGTGTAATTGGTACAATATTTTAAAGTAAGCAGTAATTATATAATTTATAGAGGTCTCCACTCATTATGACAAAGCTACTCAGAGGAGACAGGGAATACATGTAACATAATATAATAGGCTGATTGTATAAATGGCTTGGCCATATCACTGCTGTTACCATTTGCAGAACAGTAAGTAATGCTTCAGTTCAGTCTAAAGCTCATCATTTACTGAGTGCTTACATCTTCACTGCTAGTTCAGGTCTGTCTAAGGCAACCAGTTGATGATGTCAGATGCAATAGAAAAGTAACATCCGTAGACCCTTACTCAGAATCAGTGTGAAACAAGTTTGTGTTTCAATCCATCAAAAAGAAGATTGCTTTCAAAATGGGGTTGGTGCCATGAATTAAGAGCAAATGGAAGTGGAGAGAAAGGATGTTGCTGTAATTTGAGAGGCCCACTGATGGCCTCCCTGCTCAATTGTTGACTCTGTACACAGGGGGGTTGGTGGAAATGATGTCCTATTTTATGTAGAAAGTCACATCTAGCTTCCTTGTTACCATTAGTACAACTACTCTCTTGCAAACCTAAGAACTGTGATGCATGGATTGCATGGATATTTCCCAATTTAGCACATGCTGTAACTCCTGCATTCAAAATGTGTATATAAGTTTCATCTCAAATTGATGTTATTTATGATTGTTCAAACAACCAGGAAGATGCCCACAATGATATAATACAATTCTTAAGACCTAAATTGGGGAACAATTATTCCTTATCCTTTTGCAAGCCACTGTTTAAGCCTACCTGCTTTATAACTTAAGTGCATCAAATATTAGTATAATGTACATAATTACAAGGTATTTTTTGAGAGAGAGCAGGGGAGAGGGGCGGGGGGGGGGAGGAGAGAGAGAGAGAAAGAGAGGGAGAGTCAGAATCTTAAGAGGCTCCATGCTTAGTGCAGAGCTTGAGGAGGAGCTCAGTCCCACAATGCTGGGATCATGACCTGAGCCAAAATCAAGAGTCAGACGCTCAACTGCCTGAGTCACCCAGGCGCTTCACAAGGCATTTTTTTTAACTAGATTTATGATTTAGATATGGTAAGGCTAAGAGATCAACTAAGGATTTCCATTTGTTGATGACAGTTCCCAAGTGGAAGGGGCACAGAACACCACAGGGGACCACATGGGAAAGGAGGAGAAGCCAGAGTTAGTCAGGAGGCAAGAGCCTTTTTGGTGGCTTCCACAGGAAGATTGTGAATGAAGCAGGGTAAACGGGCTTGCAATTGGCTAGTTTGAATAATTTTAGTGGGCTCTGAAGCATGGTGGCTATCCCTAATTGTGTGGTATCTGGCCCTGCAATGCTTAGGGCAGGTGGATGAGAGCCTGATAAAGGATGGCTGGGATGCTGGCTCTGGATTGGTTGATTTGCATTTGAAAAGTACTCACACTGGCTTATGTATATCTATGTCTAGGAATATCTTTATTAGGAATTAGCTAACCCTGGGAAAGGCAGTCCCTCCGGGGTCAGCAAAGCTCTGATGTCAAAGCATTACAATACAGAAAATAAAAGATGTGGTTAAGGCAACTATTCACCCATCTTTACTAAAAGCATGAAATGCATTTGTTTGCTGTGAAAAAATGGTTTTGATTACTATTATTACTGATATGATTGAGACAATTCAGTGCGAACTTTTTCATATTACTTTTCTTCTCTGCCAACTCTTTTGTATCTTCCTTCAATTTTATCTCCTGTCTCCTGACTCAGAGGAAGAATCAACTCTACTCTAATTGTGAATATTGGTCTTTATCTTACTGCTTTAATGCCAATTCTAAAGCAACTTTCATGAATAATTCTCTCTTTTCATGTATATATTTTTTAAATGTTGATTTATTTTTAGACAGAGCACACGTGCATAAGTGGGGGAGGGGCAGAGAGAGACGGGGAGAGAGAGAGAATCCCAAACAGGCTCTGGTGTCAGTGCAGAGCCTGGTGCGGAGCTCTATCCCATGACCATGTGATCATGACCTGGCCCGAAATCAAGAGTCAGACACTTAACTGACTGAGCCACCCAGGCTCCCCTCTCTTTTTGTGTATTTTGAATGTTCTTGTTTTTTCATCTCTATAGTCCCATCCCCTTATGTTTAGATCTTTATCTAAAATCTTTCCCTCTGTAGGGCTGGCCCATCAAGCAGTCACCCTAACAACCCTCCTTTCCTTCACTGTCAAAATATTGAAAATTAGTCTACACCTATGGCCCCCGAGGCCTTGGTTTCACTCCTTAACCCCTATAGTCTGGTTTTAGTTCCACGCAGATACCTCTTTTATTGTGATCAAATCCAGTAAGGTTTCCTATCCCCTCAGAGGCCCTTATTTGTCTGCAGGATTTGAGGTTATTGACATCTTGCTTAAATTGTCCATTCCTCATTAATGTCATGGCATCAAATGATCTAGATTCCAGTCTCTTTCCACGGCTTTTCCAAAGAGCTCTAATTTCCTTACAGAGAGAATCTCCTTCTCAAGTCCAGAGTCACACTGCCAGCCCCTCGTAGGCATTTGTCCCTGGATTTCTCTTCACGACCATGAACTTAATCAGTCTCATTCTGGTGTCAGCATTCTCATCTCAATTTGCTCCTTCTTTGGTCTTACTTCTTATCAAAGTTATCACCTTCTCCCGGCTCAGAATATTAGAATCACCTTTGCATCCTTCAGCTCTTTTGTTTGCCACGTTATACCATTTGGCAAATCTTGCCTGCTCTGTCTCAATGAGCATCTTCACATATGCCTCTTCCTTTCCATGCTCACAGTTGTCATCCCCATACGAGCTGTTATTTACTGGCATAAGCTCTTAATTTGCCTTTATGTCTTCAGTTTCTCATTTTTTTAGTAATGGTCTATAAGGAATGTTTTAAATTCCTGGCACACTCATAGCCTCACCATTTTGCAATTTGCCATTTTCAGTGTACTTTTCTTCTGTAACCTTTACCCTAGCAAATAGTCTTTATAAACAAAAAATCAACCCTAACTCTCAGACGAATGATATTGGGAAGATTATCAATGAAAATGATAAAGCTGACAGTTGTAATGTTCTCTTATGCCCTTCGGCCATTGTATAATTCATGTAACCTTCACTTCCTGCCTCTTTCCATGCCTCCTTGTGACAGCAACTGATATAACAGTGGCAGCATCCAATCTCTGGATTTCCATTCTGACTTCAGTTCAAAAGAGGGCAGGCTTGGCCTCCGTCCATGCTTGTTAGGATTACAGTAATGCACATTATTCCATTCTTACACTGACCAATGAATATGTAGACAGAAATCATTTTGAGTCAACTTCAAAGGAACTGGAACCATGAAGTGAAGAACTGACTTGGAGTCTCTGTAGTTTGGGTTTTCACCAACAGAGGTCCTATCAATGAGGCCCTTTTTTGGCTGCAATTTAGATGTCAGAGCAGCAATGATAACGCAACAGTGATGGAAAGGAGGGTATGCTCAGAGCGTCCTGCATAGTCGGCTGAGGACACAGCTTGCTCCTTATCTCCCCTTGACATAATTGGTATCCTGTTGTAACAAGGGCTCCTTAGTTATAAAAAATAAATCACTACTTAAGTGATAGGTGGTTGGGATTACTAGTTTTTGTCTTTGGAAAATTTATATAGAAGGTAAGTCAACCCACATGGCATGAAGATAAGGGAATGGAGAATATTCTGACATGGCCCTCATCTTTTGGAAACTTAGAATGTAGTGATGGTTAATTTTATGTATCAACTTGACTGGCCACAGGGTGCCCGCGTCCAACATTATCTCTGGATGTGTCTGTGAGAATGTTTCTGGATGAGATAAGCATTTGAACTGGACTCAGTAAAGTAGTTTGCCTTCCCCAGTATGGATAGGCATTATCCAATCTGTTGAGGACTGAATGGAACAAAAGGTGGAAAAAGGAGGAAGTCGCCTCTTTTTGCTTCCTATCTCCCTGCTTGAGTTGGGACATCTCATCTCATTTTCTCCAGCACTGAGGATTTAAACCATTGGCTCCCCTGGTTTCTCAGATCTTCAAACTCAGGCTGAATTACATCACCAGTTTTCCTGGGTCTCCAGCTTGCAGATGGCAGATAATGGGACTTCTCAGCTTCCATAATCGTGTGAGCCAATTCATCATAACAAATTTCTTTTATATATATAAAATATATTTACACTGCATGTAATATAAATATATTAAAATGAAATTAAAACATTATACATATTCTACTACTCTATTTCTCTGGAGAAGCCTATCTGATACAGATACAGTAGGAGAAAGGACTATGTTTTTGAATAGTCTTTATATGGCTACTAGGAGCCCCATAGATGTTCCTTGTTAACCCATCCTCTACACTGCCTCCTGCTGAGCTTTCAGCTAATGTCCACATTGCTCCTCTGGTAGTCTTTTCCCAAGAGCCCTTCTAACTTAATACAGCCACTTCATTCTGGCATTCAAGGCCCTCCTTGTTGTCAAAATCTTTCTGATACACTAGAGCCTTCTTAGCCCTTATATTAATCTCACAGAAGATATTCTCACTCAGTTGATCCACTCTAGACTTTATTTTATTTTTTTAACATTTTTTTAATGTTTATTTATTTTTGACAGAGAGTGAGAGAGAGACCGAGTGTGAGCGGGGGAGGGGCAGAGAGAGGAGACACAGAATCTGAAACAGGGTCCAGGCTCTGAGCTGTCAGCACAGAGCCCAATGTGGGCCTCGAACTCACAAACTGTGAGATCATGACCTGAGCCAAAGTTGGACACAACCGACTGAGCCACCCAGGTGCCCCTACTCTAGACTTTATGTAGACCATTATATGGCCCTTTCCTTACTCTACAGGAGAAGGAAATAAAAACACGCTGCCTATATGTATGTATGTATTGCATGATGGTGAAAATCACATGCTTTGGACTCAGACTATCTGGTTTCAAATGCCGCCACCACCAATACTCATTGTACGGCCTTGGGAAAATTATCTTCAAAATGAGAGTGATACTCATAGCACCTACCTCACAGGATTGGGTGAAGATTAATCAAGCTGATATATGTAAAGCATTTGAAACAGATTGCAAATTGACATGTGCCTCAAGAACCTATCACAGTCCTCAATCACATGGGAGAAGTTTGCTTTCACTTCTCAGGTTTTCTCTCTCCACTCCCCAGAATCTGGCCTCTGGCATCCTCAGGGTTCTACACAGAAGACATATGGCAAGGTCAGCTTCCAAGCAGAAGGGTGAGTCATCAAGGGAAGTTGCAATATGGGGCAGAAAATTGGAGCACTAGACAGACAGAGGTCAGTTCGACTCCACATCTGCCAAGTTATTCCAGCTCTCAGAACCTCAGTGGTCTCAAATATAGAATAGGATTGTCGCAAAGATTGGAGAATGAGGCCTGGCCCTTATGGTTTAACTTCTAGGGCCCAGGGAGAGCCCTCTCTGCCTCAAAGTGCTCAATAAAGACAGACATCCCTTTATCAGAAACTAAGATTCATTCCATGATAACATGATCAAAGGTTCTCTTTATACCCAGGATATATAGAAATTGAATTGTTCAGAAAGCAGGGCACTGTGTGATATACACTTATTCTCTGTCTCTGAACAAAAGGCCCGTTTCTTGCTCTCTACCTGAAAAATCCCTTTACCTCTCATGAAACTACTATTTTATACCTCATTTACTTTCCACATACATAGCCAAATTCTCATGTTAAGACTTTTTTTTAATTAAAAAGTTTACACCTACCTATTATCTTAGAGAAGTGTCTAGCAATTCTGTTAATTCTGAGAAATGCAGTATTACTTTTGGCATCTAAATAGCACCTTTGAAACAGAGAATTCGGGGCATATTTTTATGATGCCTCACAAAACCCTAACAGTGTGTTACTGTTTAGATGTCCTCTGGGAGCTTGTCCATAGTCAGTCGCTGCTTTTCTAAGACAAAATTTCAATGGCCTCAATGTGACCTTTCATGTCTATGAGCAATTACAATCCAAAAAGCTCAAAGCAAGCAAATATATGTACACACACACACACACACACACACACACACAGCTTCATAAACTAACACTGTCTGTGAGAAATTAGACAAAACTAGAGTAGTAGGAGCATGCTCTGACTTTTTCAGTTACTTGAAATTCTGGAGCAGACACAGCATGCTTTCAAACCTCATCACTTTGCAGAATTTAAAAGGCCTGGAGTTAGATCTCGACACCCTCTATGGTACATGCTGAGTTCAGCTCTTTATTAGAGCCATGGGTATTGATTTTGATCTTTCCATATTTTTAATGTCATCTTGATTTGGATACATGGGCTCTTGTGGGCTGAAACTGATTAGGACTGATGCTAAGAAAAATTATTAAGAAGGCAAAATTTATTTATATTGGCCTTCCCCATCTTTTCATCAGCATCTTTTCTCCCATGCCAGCTCTCACCCATCAGGTTTCCTAATGCCTTCATGTTTAGAGCCCCGATTAATGCTGGACCAGCCTCCCTGGAAAATACTTCATGTTCTAGCCTTGTGAGATTTATCTGTTGAATGTAGCCATCTCTCAGCCTTTGCTTAGTGATGATTAAACACTATGATTTATACCACCCATTCTGATGGGCCAGTAAGCACTTGTCTTAATCAGCTCAGGCTATTATAACAAGATACCATAGACTATGTAACTTAAATGACAGCCATTTATTTCTTATGGTTCTGGAGGCTAGGAGTTCCAAGGTCAAGTAACCCACAGATCTGGCATGTGGTGAGGGCACTTCCTAGTTTGTAAATGGTCATCTTCTTGCTATATCTTCATGTGGCAAAGAGCAGAGAAAAAGAGAGAGGAAGCAATATCTCTCTACTCTTGTAAGGGCTCCACATTCTTGACCTCATTACTCCCAAGGGCCTCCTCTTCAAATACCATCACATTAGGGATTAAAATATGAATTTAAGAGCAACACAAAAGTTCAGTAGACTGAACTATCTTAATGAGCTTTCTTTCTCTCTCTTACTAGAACACTCTTCATTTTCTGCTCCTTTGAAAAATTAAACTCACCCACCTCAAATTAATTTCTTTGAAGATTTCTGAATTCCTCCTAGGAATAATTACCCTTTATTCTATGCTCCCATAATACTTTGTGTAGGTAGTCTATGCTATTACATATAAGACTTTATTTTATTATTTTATTTTAAAAATTATTTTGGGGGTTTGCATGTCTTTCTTTTCCCATTAAACTCTGAGATTTTCAAAAACTGAAGTCAGCTTTTTTTGTCTTTATGTTTCCACTACTTAGCATAGGGACTGACACTTAGTAATTGCTCAATAAGTACTTACTGAATATATATATATACACACACACATATATATATATATATGCGTGTGTGTATATGTATATATACATACACAACTATAGGCTACAATAATGTGAATTTGAAGTACTCTTAGTTCTCTCAAGATATCCAGTCTTTGAGAAGTTAAAAAGAAAACAATCTGGTGTTGATCCACAATAAAGGATGCTTTGAGCAGATCGTTTTCCTCAGAAACCAATCTGAGGACAACAGTTTGCTCAGAGTCATAGCCTTTTGTACCACACATACTTCATCATAAACCTTGGAAATGACAGAGCTCACAACCACAGATCCCTTTGTTCCAACCTGTTTCTCTGATCAGAGTAATTCTGTATTGTTGCTTTTTTGTGCCAAAGAAAATTTAGCTATACAATCTTTCAATCTTGGTATCCCAACCTCCCTGTGAGTCAACAATAGATTCCTTTTTAAGATGTTTATTTATTTGTTTGTTTGTTTGTTTGTTTATTGAGAGAGAGAGAGAGAGAGAGGGAGGCAGAGAGCATCCCAAGCAATCTCCTTGCTGTCAGTGCAGAGCCTGATGACGTGGGGCTTAAACTCATAAACCATAAGATCATGACATGAGCAAAATCAAGAGTAGGCCACTTAACCGACCGAGCCACCAAGGTGCCCAAAAATAGATTCTTAAACAGGGCAAATAGGATATATTTTATCATAAAGATCTACTCATTTGCTGTGTCTCTTGTCCTTTTGGAAAATGGCAACAATCAGTGATTCTGAAATCCCATCAGCTAGAGGGGAGAATGTTTGGGGGCATAGGCCTTTCTTCAGTCCTCCTCCCAGTCACATCACATCTGCAGCCATCCTGGCCACCACACAGCATGGGCTATGACCAAAGACATTCCATAGACTGAAATTACACTTCAAACGCAAATGAGAAGAAAGCATGTAAAATGAGATATTCTCATCATTCATACAGATGTGATTACCTCCCGGAGTAACAGAAAACAAAAGGATAATGCACCTCAATCCCTCATCATCAAAATCGCCTCGCTCCATGTCTTAACATGATGAGAAGAGCATGATGAGAGATATTTGTAGTGGGACTTTACTGGATACGGTTTCCTATTGCCATAGAAAACGGCATCAAGTAGCTATTTTTGTTATTTTTGTGGCCCCAAATATGTAATCACAAACATAAGATCTAAACTTTTGTGGGAAGCCATACACATGCTAAGTTAGCCATGAAAAACATTGATCTTCTTTCAATCATTTGCTTTGGCAGATGTATTTATGCAGTTCCTAGGTATTTCCAGAAAAAAAATATAATATGTTGAATTGTGTAATATTTGGGATTGTGGTTAAGAAAGGCACAATATATGTAAAGCAAAGGAGGAAAAAAATCATCTGACTTTACCAAAATATTCTAGTTTACCTCAAACCTACCTTTTATTTCCACTGCTTCTCTTATTTATCTCCTCTTACAGATGTCTTTCTTTAACTAATTACTTTGCACGTTGATTCAGTTAGCTTTATTATCTGATTCCATATGTGTATAATCTTCTGCCTGAAATATTTCTGCTTGAGTTTCTTACATCCCATTTACTAAATGCCTTTAATTAATTCCTCCAGCAATACTCTTAATCCTATCCTCTTCTAATTTATCCAAGACCCTGCCATCGATTGTTGTCAGATAACAGCAATCCTGTTTTTCTCCCCTGTTGTATTGTCTTTGTCCCAAATAGAAGATGGCAGCATGGGTGGTCACATCATCCCACAACTCCAAGGCCGTGTACAGAATTTAGTACAAGTTATCTCACTTCTCTGAACTTCAGTTTTCTCAACTTAATCTACTTTGTTGACTACACCCTAGATAAGTAAATAGCAGAGTAAAAAGAGAAAAGAATTGGTAAAAAAAGATGTAGTAACCCTGTGAGGGCACCCCTTACCTGATTTGTGAGAGCTCCATCCTGTATCTAACGCTTCCAGGATCGTCCTACAAGTGGCGCAGTGTTCTGGGACCTGTTCCTCCTGCCTGTCCTGTGGCATGCACTCACATCCTCCCTCCCTTCCTTGTCTAGCCGCCAGAGTGGCATCTGTGTTCTCTGAGGACTCTGAAGGTGGCATCTATGCCAGCACTGCCACTGCTGCCTTCCAGAGCCTGTAAGGTTGCCAATGCCCAAGGCTCAAAAGCATCCATATCTGTAGCAAGGCTGCTGATTGCCAAAGCCAAAGGCACAGAAGACATCAAGAGAAAGATACTTTTCTCTAATGTCACTGCCATCACCACAGCCAACCTGCTACTTCCCATGTTACTGCTTCTTCTCCAGGGACCAGTGATTCCCAATGTTGTTGACAATGTGCACATCAGTGTACCAGGAGGATTCCAGAGAAATGACTCTTTAATTTACATAGCTCTGTTATTATGCCCCTCACTCTAGGACTTGGAAGGCTGCATGGGGATTGAACTGGGGACCATCTGACGGACACTAAGATGTCCTTGGAATCATTCCCATGTATTCTCCACAAGTTACATTTTGACTCTTTTCCCTTAAATGGAGACGCTCTCTTCACCCCTCCCCTGGTAAGTAGGCCTACCTCCTCATTTTCCAGGTGCACTCAGCACACACAATTCTCAATCCTAATTTGGCTTAAGGCTATTGACTCTCACTACATGTAAATTACTGATAATAGAAACTATCCTGTGGTGAATAGTGTGTGTAACACATGTGAAGTGCCATCTGAAGAGGAGGAGAGTTCCAAGGGAAGAAGCAGGCACTCCAGGACTGGTGTCGGAAATGTGTCTCACCATAGCCCTGGTGCAGAACAGAATTCCAGGATGGGTGTGTGATGCTCAAGAGGAAACCCCAAAAGAAGCTTCACTTGGAGACAAAATGACTGTTTGGTGCAACTATGCACTCCAGGCTGTGCTTGCCCCACAGACTCCCCAACTGAAGTATGACCAGGAGGAAAGAGAAAGCTGCTAGGTTGGAAGGTCCTTGAAGATGGACCTAGAGACATCTCAGCAATGATCTGCCTGCACCCACCTGATCACAAAGTGGGAGGTCGCACATCCTAGGAGGAAGAGGTACAATTTATACGACATTTTCTCATCCGTGAGAATTTGAACTAGAAACTACACGGAGTTATAAATAATATATATTACCCCTTATAAAAGGAAAATACTCTCAACATAGTCTATCTATATGAATTCTCAGTTCCTTCAATGCTTTACTGGTGTCATATGACTCCACTCCCATCAGTTTACTGAAATTGCTGCCTCAGGGGTCAGTGATGATCAACACATTGACAGGACCAATATCCCTCTCTCCATCTCATTCCAGGTGACATCTTTACAGATATTGCTGCTCTCCTTGGAGCTGCCCCCCACCTCACCTCCCTAAAACATTTCTTTTCCCACTGCTACTTCTCATGCTCTCAAGAATCTCATTTCTCCTCTTTGAACAGATTTTTTAACTCTGCAGTTTCTGTAATCCAGTACCATTCTCATCCATGTCCTGCCCCATGCTCCTTCTTCACTCTTCACTTTCTCCCAGATAATCTTATATGCCATTAGGCTTCAGTTGTCGTCCTTATCCATGGCTCTCAAAAATTGTCATGCATTAAAATAACCCAAGAATATTTCTAGAAAACAGATCCAGGACCCCATCCTCCAGAGAATGTGATCAAGTATTCTGTGACAAGACCCAGGAATCTTCATTTGTACAAGCACCCTGAGACAAGTATTTCTCATGTAGAAGTTCTCAGATCACATCTTGAGAAACACTAATGTCTCCTGCCCATGGCTTCCAAGTCAAAGGTATCCTAATCTGCCTCTTGACTTATTTCCATCTAGCTACTTAATATTCCCATTACCGAAAATGTGACGTAACAGTATGAAAGATAAGTTTTAATTCATCCCCCCATTTTACTTCCTTGCTTATATTTCCTGTCTTATGTCAAAACCGTATTGTCATCTCAATCTAGAAACAAGAGATTCGCTCTCTTCATTGTCTAAGAAGTCATCCTGTCCTTTTAATTTCATCTCCAAAGTATCCCTCAAATCTATCCTTCACCTCTGCCTAATTTAAATATCTATGGTTCCTTCCCTGGCAATTAAAACAGCCTCTGTCTCTCTCACCTCCAATCTTCTCTTCCATACTCCCAGCACTTTGTTTTCTAAAAGACAGAGCCAAGTGTATCAATATAGTAATAAAGCAAAAATCAAAAACAGAGACAAAACAAACCTTTGATATTTTCTTGGCTTACAGAATTACTATTACCCAAGCATAGCATTCAAGAATTTACCCAATCAGAATCTAACCTCAATTCCAAGCCGCTTCTCTTCAGCCTTCCCATCAGACACAATGGCAAGCTCACTGTTCCCCTCACCCCTCTGTGCTGCCATACTCCAGGCATACTTCTGTGCTACCCAGATGCCCTTTACCCCATCTCTATATGCTGAAATCCTTTCCAAGCTTCAAATCACACTTCCCATTGTATATCAAAGGCAATATTTTAAACTGGACCCGTATGATTTCTCAAATTGTTAAGATTTTTTATTTATTCATCAAACAAATATTTGTGGAACATCTAGGATATACCAGGCCCTGTGTTAGGCACTAACTATTCAACAATGAACAAGATAGATTGTGTGTGTGTGTGTGTGTGTGTGTGTGTGTGTGTGTGTGTGTGTGATTATGTGCGATGAGAGACAGGATAGAGAGAAAAGAAGAGTCAGGGTGTGTTTTGAAGGGAGAGGAGTCCTGTTTTGGAGGGCACTGTGAACTGGCTTATTCAACATTGAGCCCAATCAACATTTCCAGGTACAGAAGCTAAGAAGCTAAAATCCACATGCATTATGTAGGGTAAGACTGGACTGTTACAATTGAAAGACCAAACAATACTCCAGGGACTTAAAGAAGATTCAAGTTTTTTTTCTCACTGGTGTAATCATCCAAAGTGGTTAAATGGACTTTTCTCCACAAAATCATCCAGGAACCCAGGGTAGTGATGTAACTCCACACCCTCTGGCATTGTCACCTGCATAGTCGAAGGTGCGTCAGTTTCCAGCCAACAATGAAGAGAAAAAATGTGGACAAGGTATGACCATTGTCTTAAGGTGTATGTTATCTCCACTTATATTCTCTAGGCAAGAACATAGACATACAGGGGCGCCTGGATGGCTCAGTCAGTTAAGCCTCCAACTCTTGGTTTTGGCTCAGCTCATGATCTCACACTTAAAGAGATCAAGCCCCCTGTTGGGCTCAGTGCTGACAGCAGGGAGCCTGCTTGGGATTCTTTCTCTCCCTTTGTCTCTGCCCCTACCCGAGTCACATGTGTATACACACGCACTCTCTCAAAATAAATAAACATAAAAAAAGGAACATAGGCACACAGCCACATATAACTGGTGGGGAGATTGAAAAACAGTCTAGGGGTACCTGGGTGGCTCAGTCAGTTGAGCACCTAGCTCTTGATTTTGGCTTAGGTCATGATCCTAGGGTTGTGGCATCAAGTCCCACCTTGGGCTCATGCTCAGCATGGATTCTCTCTCTCTCTCCTTCTGGCCATCTCCCCCACTCATATGCTCGCTCGCTCTCTCTCTCTCTCAAATAAAAAAACTTTAAAATTAAAAAAAAAAAGAAAGAAAAACATAGTCTAGCCATGCACTCAAGGAGAAAATTATTTTCGTCAAGAATGATATTTTTCATAAAACATTTCCTACAGTCCCTTACAGTAAGGTTTCAGATTGTTATCTTACTCTGGATACTGATTCATTTCAGGAAAAGGTCTTTCTGTGTTGCTGACATAGAGTATGACAAAGGCAGGCTAATTCTGGAACAGGCAACTACAGCAATGACTTCCTGATTCCACTGGTAGTTTCCTTCTTTGGTAGATTTCTAGCAAAGACTAAGGTATCATTCTGGAACCAATGATCACAATAACATATTTCTGATTATATAATGAAGTTTCCGATCATGGCAGAAGCAACATGTCTCCTGGCCTGATTCTGTCACATGGATTTGGAAATGCTTCCTGATCTCAACATAGGGTTTTTCTTCAGCCCATATAGTGGTTCTGTAAGTCACATGGTACCACATAATAACTCCTTGTCTGCTCAGATAGAATGGATTCTATCTTTGGCAAGTGAATTCTAAGCAATACACTCTTTTCTTTTTTAATTTTAGCTTTATTCAGGTATAATGGAAATATAAAATTGTAAGATGTTTAAATGTACGTTGTGGTGATCTGATATACATTGTGAAAGGATTCCCCCATCTATGTTAATTAACGTACCTATCATATATGTGTGTGTGTGTGTATCTCTATATAATGTGTGTGTGTGAAAGACAGAACACTTAAGTACTACCCTCTTAGCAAATTGCAATTATCCAATACAGTGTTATCAACTATAGTCACTACGTGCTTACATTAGATCTTCAGACTTTATTCATCTTATAGCTGAAAGTTTGTACACTTTTACCAACTTCTCCCTATTTCACCACCCTGAGCCTCTGGAAACCACTTTTCTAATCTCTGTTTCTCTGAGCTTCACTTTTTTATTTTTAGATTCCACATATAAATGATACTTTGCAGTGTTTGTCTTTCTATGTCTGGTTTGTTTCATGAGCAATACACTTTCTATGTCACCAAAAGCCTGAAATCTCCTTGAACATGTCTGGCTTACATTTTCGTGATGCATATATAATTTACCTTGAGTTCCAAAGAACATGTACTAAGAGATGTGACAGTCTATGGATCCCCAAAGAGCATAGGAAAGAGTATTCATTTTTCTAATATTTCTAACATCCTACTCTCAAACCTCAATACCTAATTGACGTTTATTTTGTAGACCCCCAGGAAGATGTTATGTCAGGGGCAGGGAGGAGGGATCCAAGATGCCTAGTGAGTGAAGCCACAACAGAGCTCCATGGCAAGTTTCTTTAAAATGTATTTAAATTTAAATCAAAATACCATTATTATATAAGGTGAAGAATTTAGGAGAAAATGGACTAATGTGTGCAATTTACTTCAAAATCTATCAAGAAAATAAAAAAGAATGAGGAATGTATTGAAGAATAGACAAATTGATAGATATATGATAAAGTAAGTATAGTAAATATAAACAGGATAGATTCCAAGAGATTTGTATATGGTTCCATAATGTCAAATTACTTCAGCTTTGCTCTATGTTTGAAACTTTTTGTAATAAAATGCTGGATAAAATATTGCTCATTAAAAGTAACATGCTAATTGGGGTGCCTGGGTGGTTCAGTCAGTTAAGTGTCCGACTTTAGCTCAGGTCATGATCTCACGGTTCATGATTTCCAGCCCTGCATCAGGCTCTGTGCTGACAGCTCGGAGCCTGGAGCCTGCTTTGGATTCTGTGTCTTCCTCTCTCTCTGCTCCTCTGCCACTCATGTTCTGTCTGTCTCTCTCAAAAATAAATAAACATTAAAAAAAATTTTAAGGTAATATACTTCTTGCAAATATACAAAGAGTACTAATACATCTTGAGAAAAGATAATTTTTCTTTGATTTATCTATTGTTAATTTAGGAGGTATTTATTCATTTTTTCCTTATTTAATCACAAATATAAAACATACATAAATATAAGGATTCAATATCAAATGGGATGATACTATATTGTATTTTATAAATTGTTTTTTCACTTTATAAATGCATCATAGATATCTTTCCAAGTCAATTTATATAAATCTGTATCTATCCCCTTCAAAATATGCATAGTATTCAAAATATGAACTGCCTAATTTGTTTAATTATCCAGTTATTGAGAATAATTGAGGCTGCCTCCAATTCTTCATTGCCAAAAACCATGTTATTAATTTCTTATACATGTTCCTTTGGTATTTTTATATCTAGTAAATAAGTGGTTAGAAGTGAAATTGCTGTTCAAATGGGCATATATTTTAAAGTTTAATTAATTCTGTCAGATAACTTTCTAAGAAGGTTGTTTGTGGTCCAACCAACAGTGAATAAGAATCTCTCTTTTCCCACAGACCCACCAGCACTAGAGACGATCACTTATGAACATTCTGATAGTAACCATGATATGCTTTAGGATTTTTTTTCCAGAAGAAACAGGGCTGAAGAATAAAGACAACTCCATAATAAATGTTTTCCTAGGACCACATAGTTTTTTTTTTTATTATATGAAATTTATTGTCAAATTGGTTTCCATACAACACCCAGTGCTCATCCCAAAAGGTGCCCTCCTCAATACCCATCACTAGGACCACATAGTTTATTAAAGCCAGAATAGGTAAAATAACTGTGGATTTCTTTTTTTTTTTTTTCAGATTTTATTTACCCACTCATAAGCTGATGGACATCTGAGTAGCTTTCACTTTTGACTACTATGAATAATGTTGCTATGAATATTCATGGACAAGTTTTTGTTTGGATGTATGTTTTAATTTTTTTAATATGAAATTTATTGTCAAATTGGTTTCCATACAACACCCATGCTCATCCCAAAAGGTGCCCTCCTCAATGCCCATCACCCACTTTCCCCTCCCTCCCACCCTCCATCAACCCTCAGTTTATTCTCAGTTTTTAAGAGTCACTTATGGTTTGGTTCCCTCCCTCTCTAACTTTTTTTTTTTTCCTTCCCCTCCCCCATGGTCTTCTGTTAAGTTTCTCAGGATCCACATAAGACTGAAAACATATGGTATCTGTCTTTCTCTGTGTGACTTATTTCACTTAGCATAACACTCTCCAGTTCCATCCACGTTGCTACAAAAGGCCTTATTTCATTCTTTCCCATTGCCAAATAGTATTCCATTGTGTATATGAACCACAATTTCTTTATCCATTCATCAGTTGATGTACATTTAGGCTCTTTCCATAATTTGGCTATTGTTGAAAGTGCTGCTACAAACATTGGGGTACAAGTGCCCCTATGCATCAGCACTTCTGTATCCCTTGGGTAAATTCCTAGCAGTGCTATTGCTGGGTCATAGGGTAGAACTGTGGATTTCTAATTCACAATGTTTATTTCCTTTGTTCGAACACAACCTGAACACAACATGTGAAGACACAACCTGAAAACCACCTAGGGTGACAGTTTTCATTTTTTTATCAAAATAAAAATTTTGTTATCTTTCAGCCAAACTTAGTTACTTTTAGTCTCTTAGCATTCTGATGTTTCTTCTATGACCCTAATTGTAGGCAGTAGGATCAAATACGGAGTGTAAAATATGAGCAATACCTCAGCGTTTCAGCAAGTGGAGAGGGGTAGAACTCTTACATGCCCTCCTCTTGTGTTGCTTCCATAAGGGCATGGGCCAAAGTGAATGAGATTAAACACGGAGAATGGTCATGAAAGGGGCCATCAGCCTGGTACAGAGCTCGCTAGCTCACTCTACGAATGTAGGCAAATCTCTCCACTTGCCTGTTTGCATTTTCTTTCCTTATATGTAAAATGGAAAAGTAACTTTCACATACAAGGAGGCTTATTCTAGGTTTTGAAGCAAATTTTAGCCAAGCCTCTAGATAGTAAACCCTTATTTAAAAATAATATATCCCACAAAGAAAATAAAATGAGAAAAAACAGAAACTTAATAGCATGTGCTGTTACATAGCAAGCTTTCATCTGTTTCTGGAATATTTGAGTAATTATGCTGCATTACCCTGCAATATCTATTTTGACAGTATTTTTATCCATCAAGCAGTTAGTCAAATATTTCATAACAAATGGTTAAGCAATTGAAGATATGTATTCTTCCTTCATAAAGTGGTATACAATCACTTTCGACTCCTAGATTAAACCACTGAAAAATGTTATTTTTCTAGAACTCCCTATGACATTAAAGGGATATACACAATGCCTCCTCTCTTCTCTTTATTGGCCAGAAGGTTTTTTTTTTTTTAATATGACATGGTCTGTATATTTTCCCAATGTCAGAGAAGTATAGAACCAATAGTAAATAATTACAGGCCCTAAAAATTAATAGTAATGCTACTAATCAAAAAGCAAACTAATTGTTAGATTTTGAATGAATTAAAGTGGAGCAGAAAATTCAAATTTTCCAGGTAACTAAGCACAGTTAGTATTGACTGTGGCTGTTCTAAGACTTAGGGAAAGAAAGATTCACTTTTTTTTAGGCTATATCTTCAAGTTCTCAGGAACCCCAATGTCTGTGGAGTACTCACATGTTTCCAAACATTATGAACCAAGCATTCTGCAAAGAAAGGATGGCAATGTAGGCAGAACCAAAACCCTAGGAAATTGATCTTTTTATTTAATCACTAACAAAGCTGAAAACTTATGTTAATATGGTATTAAGTCAGTGCATTTTGGGTCAGAGTGCTCTTCAAGATCATGGTCATCTATATGGTCACTTGTTCCCGTGTAAATAAAGTAGGAATAGGTAGACGGGGACTGCCTGCAGCTTTGAGTCATTTCTTACCCTCCCTACAACAAGCGCGCGCGCACATGTATTCTGGGAAAGCCCAGACTGGGATAGCCAGTCCAGTTCAGCTGGGTTTCTTTTTTTTTTTTTTTTTTAATTTTTTTTTCAACCTTTATTTATTTTTGGGACAGAGAGAGACAGAGCATGAACGGGGGAGGGGCAGAGAGAGAGGGAGACACAGAATCGGAAACAGGCTCCAGGCTCTGAGCCATCAGCCCAGAGCCTGACGCGGGGCTCGAACTCACGGACCGCGAGATCGTGACCTGGCTGAAGTCGGACGCTTAACCGACTGCGCCACCCAGGCGCCCCCAGCTGGGTTTCTTAAATTAAGTTTATTTTATTTTATTTTTAATGTTTACTTATTTTTGAGAGAGAAAGACAGAGCATAAGTGGGGGAGGGGCAGAGAGAGAGAGAGTGAGAGACCAAGACGAAGAATCTGAAACAGGCTCCTGGCTCTGAGCTGTCAGCCCAGAGCCTGTCGCAGGGCTCCAACTTGGGAATGGTGAGATCATGAACTGAGCTGAAGTCGGCCGCTCAACCAACTGAGCCACCCAGGCACCCCTAAGTTTTTAATTTTAATTCCAGTATAGTTAACATACAGTGGTATATTAGTTTCAGGTGTATGATATAGTGATTCAGCAATTTTATATATCATTAGTCAGCGCTAATCAGCTGTTCTAAGTCTTAGGGAAATGTATTTATTTTTCTTTGGGCTACCTCCTCAACATTTTAAGTATAATATCAAGATATGAGATTATGAGAAAGAAACCAAGACAACTACTTGACCTGCTTTTGGACTTTAATTAAAGAAAAGCAGTCGTCTCAAAGATATCCTTAGTCAAATCTCGCCCATTGGTTCCTAACTGAAGGTGATCAGGCAATGCCCAGACTTATATCTGGTTATCACAAGTGAAGGAAGAGAAGATATACCATTGGCATCCAGTGGGTAGAAGCCAGGAGGCTGCTAAATATCCTATAATGCAGAGGACACTCCCTCTCAACAAAGAATTGTCCAGTTTCACTGTCCATATGTCAATTGTGCAGAGGTTCAGAAATGTTGATCTAGCCCACAAGGACTGGAATGTCACTGACAGGTATAGGGCCAACAACATATTTAATTTTATCATCACCAATCTCCCTCCCTCCCAGTGTTCCTCCCTTCATCCCTCCCTCACTCCTTTGCTCTAAATATGGAAGACCGGCTACTTAGTTACCAACTGGAATGATTCAAATATTGCAATCACAGCCAAATCCTCTTTAGAAATATGACTAGTTTTGGCCATTTTTAAAAAATGTCTTAGTATTTGAATTTCTTGTGAGTTGGGTCATTAAGGTAAGTGAATAATGCAGATTAAAATTTCACTTTGGACCATAATATTTGAGCTGGCCATGTTAATATATTATTACACAACTCAATATGATCAACCTAAGTACCTCACTTTCAAGTAATTTTGGGTAAAAAACAAAAGAAAGAAAATGTTCATGCCAACAATGAAAATGGATTTTAGTTTCTTTGTACACATGTAAAAAATACAGTTACAGAGGCACCTGGGTGCTGAGTCGGTTAGCATCTGACCCTTGATTTCAGATC
Source organism: Leopardus geoffroyi (assembly GCF_018350155.1). Classification (NCBI taxonomy): domain Eukaryota; kingdom Metazoa; phylum Chordata; class Mammalia; order Carnivora; family Felidae; genus Leopardus; species Leopardus geoffroyi. Next base: position 141,610,554 of record NC_059328.1, read on the forward strand.
AGGTTATGATCTCATGGTTTGTGGGATTGAGCCCATGTCAGGCTCTGCACTGACAGCATGGAAACTTCTTGGGATTTTTCTCTCTCCCTCTCTCTGCCCCTCCCTGGCTCATTCTCTCTCTCTCTCTCTCTCTCTCTCTCTCTCTCTCTCTCTCCCTCCCTCTCTCTCTCTCTCTCTCTCTCTCCCTCCCTCTCTCTCTCTCTCTCTCTCTTTCTCTCTCTCTCTGTTTCTCAAAATAAATAAACATTTAAAAAATACATTTACAGTACTTATATATTTTGAATACAAAGAATCATATAGGAAAATTTTTTTATTTGGTTTAACATCTGTGGATTAATTCAGCTGAGCCCAGTTGCAAGAGTATAAGTCTATATGTAAATTTGTGACAAAGGCAAACACAAGGCATTCTCTGGTCCAGGTAAGTTACCACTTACACTAAAACATAAAATAAAATAATTGTAAACATTGACAATTAACATTTGTGACATGGCTCGTATGTGAAATGGGCATATCCTCTATATTTATAAGAGATTCTATAATCTGAATCCTGCATGTTTAATCTATGACATACTAAAGGAAACTAGAAAAATATTTTACTACCTCAAAAAAGCCTGGCTTTCGAGCCAATTGCCTCAGTGGAAAAATTCTACTTTGGATGGCAGAGGTTGAAAAGTAATTATTTCTTCCTCTTTACAGCCTTAAATTGTATTCTGCTGCTACTAATTGTATTCTGCTATTACAGTCTTAACCCACTCCTACAACTATTTGGTACCAGCTACACAATTTTTTATACCAAGTACAAAATGAAAATATGGTGTTCTTTGTTTAAAACTTTTTCTAGATTTCAAGATGGTGACAAAAGAGCATCAAACCAACTATGGAGCCCTTCTAAGTCAGGGGCCTCTGCAATTACGTGTGACCTGGTCATGAAGCCAGCTCTGCTTTCACCTATTTGGATAGAGTCTGGTGAGGTCAAGCACACAGAAATGCCATTTCCAGCTATTACCCAGCAGGGCCTCCACATTCAGTTCAACAGAACACACAACAAAAGGGCATTCAGGTCACAGGCTAGAGAACTGCATCCTCTGGGAATGTTGTGGTATACCACCTGCACATCCCCATGTGCCAGCCCTGAACACCAGTTACACAAAATACATTCTTCTCCATGTTAGCAAATAAAGTCACAGAACATAGCTACTACCTTTGTCATCCCCCCAAAATGAGGAGTGATTCCGTTGATCTTGAAATTCAGTGACTCTTCAGTCCTTCCCCTTGTGATCAGTTAGTACAGAGGGTGTTTTGCATTATTAAACTAGAGTTCAAAGACCACAAGAATATTCCTTGTATTTTTCTCATTATCAGAAATATAGTTCATGTTTTTCCCAAATGTTTGAAACATTACCTCGATAGGATTTCCATGACACTAGAACCCATTTATAGATCATAGTTCTGTCACAATTTACATATTACTTGAGGAAGCACTTAGGGTCTAGGGAAGATTTCCCATGTAGGTCAGAGGGAGTCCTCCATGAACACTGAGCCCGCACAGATTTAGAGAAATATTACAGCTGAAAGTGATCTAAAAAATGATCTTTTCCCATCCCCTCCTTAGCTAGATAAGGAACTGAAAACTGGGCTTGCCACAGGTCACATAGGTAGATGCTGGGAAAGTAAAGAGTAGATCCCAGGTCACAAGGATCTTGATTTCCAGCATAATCAAGAATATAATGTATATGCTTAAATCAGATCCATCCTGGGAGAAAAATGATAAATGCTTCTGTCAACAGGAGAAAAATCAATGTCTTGTGAATAACTGTAACTGTGACTCAGATTTGACAGATGACATGTTAGCAGTTACCCCAGTCAGATCCTGTGAACTCATGCTATCACTATGGCACCACTGCTGGAAATGGATGCTGTTTGTCATTGCAGGATATTAGCCCCTTTGTTAAGATTCCTTAGGTGTTGTCACTGTAAACACTCTATCTTCAGGTGTTTATAACAGGCTCATAAGCATTCTGTTCATATTCAGACATCTGAAGCATTAAAAACCCTCAGCAATAAAAAGAATTTAGAAAGATTTGCTGATAATTCAAAACCATCTCAGGCACTTACAACATTTTATCAAACAAGAAAGGGGATGTTTATCACTCTTAAATTATTTTGCAATATATTTAAATTTTAAAATCGTCACTAAATCCCGAAAGAATGGTTTTATTCTCTCTGTATATATAACAACCCATCAGAATTATTGCCCTCTGAAGCGATTTCACTTTGTCATTGTCTTTCTGTTTCCCCTGGAGTGAATATTCCTCTCTCCCATGGTAACAGAGGACAGTTCTTATCACAAGAACCAGGCTGTGTGAGTTCTAAATGTAAGGAGACAAAGCTTCTTTAGAAGCTCATGTTGCCTACCACCTCTATAATACAGAGCTGATGGTTTTCCTGCCAATTCACCATTTCTTGATATTCTTTGCTCCAAATGAATTATAAAATCCTTTCTTCTGAAAAGTATTAAAACTGAATCTCTCATAAAATGTGGCCATCAAATCAATATCAAATATGAAGTAATAATCTGATATACCTAACAGTCCTAAAATAAGACAAAAGCTTATCTTTCTCTTAAGGTGACATAATTGTAACTTGGTGAGGCAACTCCTTTTTCATGATCAAAAAGCACTGATAGGAAATAATATGTGCAACAGGAATAGTTTCTAAAGCAGCGTATCAGATATCTCTTCATGTTAGTATAGGTTGCGTTATTATTCCAATTCTTCATCCCTCCAGTATCCATGCTGTTTATCGTGTGATTTTGCAATTCTGCCCCTTGACCTTGACCATGTGACTTATTTTAGCCAATGTGATATGAGTAAAAACAATTTTCCAGTCATTCTTTACCACTTTCTTCATTGCCATGAGAAGAGCTTGCTCTGGCTAGCCCACATAAGGAAGATGAGTGACAGGTGGTAAGACCAGAACCTCCCCCATTGACCCACAGAGAAACAGTGAGAGTGGGGTCGCAGGCTCTGCTTCTGCAATCTGAAGCTGAGTTGCCCAGCCAAACCCAGCCTATATCAGCCAAACTCCCAAAGTCCTAGAGACACAGGGGTGATAATGATTCTTGTTTAAAGCCACTGCATTTTGAAGTAGGTTCTCATTCAACAACAGCTAGCTGGTTCATTGGCCTTTCATTGTGAAAATGAGGAACAAGACTAGCTAAAAATATATATGTGGGATTTCTCCTGGAGTCCAAAACAAGGCAAAACCCCAAACCAAACAAACAAAACACTGCCATATTTTACTGTACTTATCATCCTCAAATACAGAGGAAAATGCTTCTATTTGGAAATGAGAGTAGGTGAAATGGTCCACATTTGTTGAGTTTGCTGAGAAAAATATGGCTTCCCATCCCTGCTGAAGTAGTAGTTCCAAAGCTTATACTCTGGAAATGTTTCTCTAGAGACCAGAGGTTCCTTACCATTCTGAAAATACCCGTTTTAGCTAATATGCATGTCTCACTTAGACACAATGCTATTTCCCAAAAATAAGATGTGTGATTCTTATTGAACAACATAGACAATATAGTCAATAGACAACTACTATTCTTCCAAATTACTAACTAATGGATACTTTTTATTTTGTTTTGTTTTAATGCTTAGAACAGAGGCTAAGAAATTCAAGTGGGGTAAACAAGAGATCTTGGATGCTGAATAGTTCTCGCGAATACTATAAACTTTTGATCCAAATATCAAAGTAATTTCAGTTGTGCTAATATTTAAATGCATGAAAGAAAAATAAATGAGTTTGGACAATACATTCTTACATCATGTTTATTGGTTTCCTAAAGCATTTTCTAACTAAAATATAGATGCTTCCCCACAAGCATAATCTCCCTAATGATTTAAGACAGGATCTTAGTCTGAGACTTGCTTTGAGAATGAACTCAGGATGTTTAATCAAAAAGGCAATGGTGTAAACTAAAAATATAGTTAATGAAGGTACAGATATTAGAAATAATTTTAAATATTAAATTAAGTATCTAAAATGTATTGTGCTCTTGGAAACAAATAACTATTTTTCATTTACTTCCCATACAGTAAGCAAAATGGCTGTAGAGTTTAAAAAAAAAATCAATGTTTCATTACCTGAAGACCTTGCTGAGGACTGAGAATATTTTTCTGCTGTTGACATCTCATTAAGATTATTTAACAACTAAGCAATCCATTTGCCTCCTTGGTGCTTAAATTGATATATTTTTCAAAATACAGTCCAGAGTTTTCAGAGAAAAACCCATAGATTTTTGACCCAATGTCAATATCTATCACTGAAAGGTGTGAATAAAATGAAACAATAAATGTGTTGAGTCAAGAAAATAGAAAATATATTAAGCAATAAATACAGTCTTTCCTTAATGATGCTATTAAAAGTGGCAAAGACATAACATGAATATTCTTTTATAATGAGATTATTTTTTAAAATACCACTTTGCATTAATTGGATATTGATAATATACGTGTTTTATTATTTCATAAGCATAAATAGAAAGCATGAGTATTTTCTTTGTTGTTACTTTCGTATGTAGAGAATAGAGGCATTTCCCAGATTCTTTTAGACAGATAACAATTTTTCTTTGTTCATTTTTTATATAAATTCAGGCTTACAGAAAGGTTGCAAGAATAGTAGCTAGAGTTAAAATTCCTATGTGCCCTTCATCCAAATTGTCTAAATATTAACATCTTATCATATCTACCTTATCGTCCCAACTCTTAATAGGTGTATTAGAACTACTTAAAGGTAAGTTGCAGACAAGATATTGTATATACCCCTAAATATTTCACTGTGTATATCCTAAAACAAGACTATTGTCTTACATAGTCACAGTACAATTATCAATGTAAAGATATTGACATCAATAAAATACTATCATATAATCTATAGAACTCATTCAGTTCTACCAGTTATCTCAACAATGTTGCCTGCAGCAAAAGAAAAATCCCAGTTTATATATTATATTCAGTTGTAATATTTCTTTCATTTCAGGGATATTTTAAAAAAGTACAGTCTCACAATTTTGTCGAATGCCCCTCAAATTTGGTTTATCTAATAGTTCTCTATGATTAGATTCAACACATGTATTTTGGGGCCAGAATATCATAAAAGTGTTTTGTTCTTTTAGGTACAACACACAAAGGAAGAGGCGTATGATGTCAATTTGTCCCATTGCTGATGATGTTAATTTTTCTCATTTGCCTCAGGTAGTATCTGTTGAGTTTCCCCAGTGTAAAGTTACTATATTTGGTCTTTTAATTAATAAATATCTTGTGGGAACATAAGTTGAAGCTCTGTAAATATCCTGGTACTTTTCACACTTTTAACCACGAATTAGTATCAACTGATTTTTGACTGAGTCAAATATTATTATGAAGATTGCCAAATGGTAATGTTTTTTAATATTTATTTATTTTGAGAGAGAGAATGTGTGCGAGCAAGGGAGGGGCAGAGAGAGGGAGAGAATCTCAAGCAGGTTCCACATTGTCACCACAGAGTCCCACATGGGGTTTGAACTCACAAACCACGAGATCTTGGCCTGAACCAAAACCAAGAGCCAGATGCTTAAAGGACTGAGCCACCCAGGGGCTCCTATACCCCACTTATTGGCTGGCTTTCTACTGTTAAAAGAGCTTTTCCTTAGTAAGTATGTGTGTACGTATGTATGTATGTATGTATGTATGTATGTATATATGTATATATGTATGTGTTTCTTTGTGGGAATCACAAATTTTATTTTATTCAATGGTTTATAACGCTTCCCTATCATCATTTAGATGACAAATTGGTCCCAGATTTGGCCTTAGTGAGCCACTACATGCTGGCTCCTGTGTCCTTTTGACATATCCTTATTTTTCTGAGAACTTTCTTATTTTATGGCACACCCCCCCCCCCCCAAAATGTCCCTTCCCTAGAACTAGTCATTTTTCTATGGGCTTGAGGCTGGTAGAGGGAATTGGTTTCAAAGGACACGAGAACTTTTTGAGATGATATATTGATTGTGGTGGCAGTTATATGGCTCTACAGTTGTCAAAAGTTGATAAACTCTACTTTTCGAGGGTGAAATTTTCAGCATGAAAATTATACAACCATAAACATGAGTTAAAATAAACCTCTAGAAGATAAAAAAAGACATACTGCTTTAATATCCAGAGAAGGAAATTGAGGCTAAAAATGTCTAAATGGTCTGTTAACCACCCCAGGGGGGAAGTGGCAGAGGCAGGGCTTCAGTCCAAATCACTGAACCCTCATCTCAGGCTTGTTCATAATATCACATTTTTAAAAATCTAATACAAGCACATTCATGACCTTTCTACACCAACAATGTAGTATGAAGAGGATTTAGACTTGAACTGTGTCCTTCCACTGGGGTTATACTAGGTTCATTAGTCCGATAGGTAAAAGTTGTAGCAAATCAGATTTTCAGCTCAACATAAAAAACGACTTGAACAAGAGGTCTTCCTGCAACAGGCCGCTTACTGATAGTGACCAGAAAGCCAGTAGGCCGGAGAAAGGAGCGCAGGGAAGATGACTGAGGAATAAGAAGATTAGGTGTGCCATTGCAGTAGCTTGTCTCTAAGGGTCCAGTCATCACTCCCGCTTTATAAAGAGGTAGGAGATATGCGTTGCACCTAATAATGTGAAGTACAGCCCTAAGGCCTGTGAATGTTGCAAAGATGAAAAAGATCTAACTGCTACCTTGAAGCTGCATATGGTAAAATGTTAAAATCTTTACCCACAGAAAGTGATTGCACATGTGATGTTCTAAAAGCAAATGCACAGCAAAATAGAGTTAAATATACTTCTTTATTTAGCCCGTACAAGGGAAAATAAAGATTATTATAATTTCAATCAACAATATAGAACACTTGGAACAAATTGTGACAGACATTAAGAAAAATCTACACATAATGTATACTGATTAAAATTAAGGTAATTTAATTAATCAGGGACTGAATACAAATCTTTTTCTCATCACTTATGGATTTCAATTTAAATAATTATGTTAGGGTGGTGGGATTATGTGATTTGAACCTTTTTGGTATAACTGTAAAGTATTTAATTTTAAAGCCTGTAGGATAAAGAATTGCAGCTAATTACTGTGTATACAAGGATAAGGTAAACATCTACTGGGCTGGGACTCAATTAAGGCCCCTGAACTCAAGGACAGAATTTAGTCCAGATCATTCGAAAATAACAGCATCCTCCCGTATAATTATAAGATCAATGACTGACAAGATAATTAGTATATCTGGTAATCAAGGTAATAGCTTTTGCAGCTCTAATTAGAGTATATTCTGTTGCTTGGAATACATGCCAAAGGTGTTAAACTAATCTTCTGTGCTTAAAGATGATGGCTGAATCTTAGGAAACTAATATGTGTAAATTGTATTCCATACTTCATATACAGTAAAGGGCAATGAATAAATCAATACTAATTATGATCGTAGTTTTACAGATTTTTTTTTTAATTTTGAGAGAGACAGAGAGAGCATGAGTGGGGTAGGGGCAGAGAGAGAGAGAGAACTCCAAGAAAGCTCCACACAGTCAGCACAGAGCCCAAGGCGGGGCTTGAACGCACGAAACTGTGAGATCGTGACCTGAGCTGTAATCAAGAGTCAGGTGCTTAAACGGACTGAGCCACCCAGGTATCCCTGATTATAGTTTGAGCACAGTTAGGAAGAAACACCTACCCTGTTAGGAAAAGCAACAATTTCAACACCTAAAACGCAGTCAACCATCTGACTGCATGTCACCCCTATCCTTTCAACCTGTTAGATTCCTACTGGGAGACAAACTCTAGATATTCACAAATCATGAACTTAAGTCTGTCACCAACCAAAAATGTCTGTCTGTGGCATCTTGGTCTCAGAATCGTATAGGCCTAGTTTGAAGTCCTTGCTATGAGATGTAGACCCTGACAACTTTTACGGTAACTATCTGTTGCTCTGCCTGCACACCTTGTCTTTGGGTCACAGTGCCTTCATTTTCTTTTGGAGAGTCCTCCCACCCTGACAGCATGCAGTCTGGGTGCGACGGTACAATTTTTAGTCCAACCTTCCCTGTCACAGATTGAGTTCAAGACCGGGATGCTCAATACCTATAAGCCATTCCCTGCAAAGTAGTAACAGTAATATGTCTAAGAATGGGAGTGAGCCAGACAAGGCCAAGAAGAATATTCTTCACGTTTGATGTAACTGCTAAGTTGATGGTGGCCATGTTTTCCACGAAGGCAGAGTATACATGAGAGTTAAGCCACCAAAAGAAAGCAAAGCTGAGGGTCCATATGTAGAGAGATACATAGAGAGCCCTTCTAACAGTGCTTTAATTTTGAATCCGTGTGTACCAAAAAGCCAGATTCACCCATCAAAATTCCTAGTAAAAAGATCAAAATATTCTGTTTGCTTAAGCAAGCAACAAGAGAATCTTGACTGATACAACCTGCCTATTATTTCTATGCCTTGGCTTCCTAGTTTATAAAATTGAACATAAAAGTTACTGTTTTACAGAATTATTGAAATGAAAACAATTTTTGTTTTACCCTTTTTAAAATTTGTGGTAACACTATGAAATAGGTGTTCATTTTATCTCCATTTTACAGATGGGAAAAGTGAAGTTTGGAGAGGTTAAGGAGTTTGCCCAAGATCATGTCTTAGGGTAATCAGCATTAATTAATGTAAAAACAATCTCAACACTTCAGTGGCTTCCTACAATGAAAGTACATTTATTTCCCTTACAAAGTATAGTTCTCATACACAAACTAAGGGGCTCTCCTGGGCAGCATTCTTCTAAGTGCTGTTTCAGGGGTCCAGACCACCTCCTTTTTGGGGCTCTGCTATTCTGTACCTTCACTATCACACTAGTGCTATCCAACCAGCAGGTAGAGACGGAGTTGAGAGGTACAGAACATGAGGAAGGCATACGAGACATACAACTACCCCAACTTAGAAGTGAAACATATTACCCCTGCTTATATCCTATCAGCTAAAATTAGTCACAGGATATCAGCATCTAGTTGCAAGGGGTCATGTCTGCCTCAAATGAAACTTACATGTAGCATAGTTTATATCATAATTAACATTGGTTAATACAGGTGGGACCTGGATTTCAACCCAATTAGGCTGATTATTGAGGCCAGGCCCTTAAGGACTATGCCATACTATAGTAATCTCTGTCGCCAGAACTTACTGAATGTGTAGGACAGTACTAGGCATATGTTAGGAAATAAAGACTGATCACAATTAAGTTCCTTTATTTTGTGTTTCTTTCCTCTCTAAAAAATCCTTAATTTGGTGAATTGGGGACAAAGCAAATGATCATATTTTTAAAAATTATAATACTTTAGGAAAAGAAGAAAAATGACAGCAGAAGTGAGATACCAGAAAGTGTTATATGCAGACTTGTTCATCTCCTAACTCAACCCATCCAAATGTTGTTCTGGGTGCCAATGGTACTATTTTGGTAAGTCCTTGAGTTTCTGTATTTGCATGTCTAATCCAAATTATATGCTGCACGTCTGCATTTTTGCCTGAAATTAGCTCCTTTTGACATTTTCCCCAGCTATCTATTAGAGGTTTTAAGGCACTGTCCTGTCTCTCATGAGTCCATCAGATTTTTCCAACCAGCCTTCTTAACTTGTCAGCTCTTTGCCTCAGGTGATCCTTGGGAGCTCTCTGCTGGGCTCCATGGCACTTAACGGGCATAACTAGTGGGCAATATTGAAAATAGATAAAAGAAAAAACAATGCAATCCTATTATCTATTTCTCTAAATATGCTACCATAGGAGAGACTGGGTTATATCTTTCAACAAGAACTTATGAAAACTTCAAGGATAACAAACTAGCCTAAAAGTCCTGTTAGACTCAGATCCATTCTAGGGACACTTCTTGGTCAGTTTTTCTTTTGCTTCCAGCCTAGAATCATATGCTAGGGGGCAGCTTACCACTTCTATTACCCCTACCCCCATGCATGGCCAGCATGGAGGTCTTTATTTCCTGATGCCAGACTAACAACTTTCCATTCCCTTTAGGAAAAATTCCTCCTCCACCTATATGTGTGTGGGTTTTGACCTATGGCTCAAATAAGACAATCATACAGTAGTCTGGCATCAGAACATTTCCATTTCTTGGTGCTTTTTAAATAAGACAACACATGATATCCTGGCAAGATCACACCAAGCCTGCTTGAAAGCTACAAATGTATGTTTTGGCCAAAGGGTAAAAATATTAATTTTCTCAAGTGAATAACCTATATTTAATAAACTATGCCAACTCAGTTGTAGCTACCATAGAGTTCCTGAATCTTACAATAGAGGTTGGTCTTTCCAAGATGCTTACTTAAAACTCAAATGTGTGAGTGAACAAATAAGTGAGCACACCTAATAGTAAGGTAAATATCTGTGGAGATTACAAATTCATGGTGCTATGGGGCTCCTGGGTGGCTCAGTCAGTTAAGCGTCTAATTCTTGATTTTGGCTCAAGTCAGTATTTCATGATTTGTGAGTTTGAGCCCCACATCTGGCTCTGTGCTGACAGCGCACAGCCTGCTTGGGATTCCCTCTCTCCCCCTCTGCCCCTCCCCTCACACGTGTGTGTTTGCATGTGTATGCATGCTCTCTCCCTCTCTCTCTCAAAATAAATAAAAACTTTTTAAAAATTCATGGTGATATGCCATCCTGACTCATGAAAACCCTCCTAGCTATTCTTCCTGAATAGAAAGTTTGGCATACAGACACTCAACTCCTAATGCTGCTACTCAAGATTATGAACAATTAATCATAAATGCTACTGGAATAGAGATGCAAACAATCATTATCTAAAGAGAAACATGCAACTCTGAATAATTATTTACCCACAAATCTGATAGCCTAGGTGAAATGGGTTAATTCCTTGGAAGACAAAATCTGTCAAAACTCACACAAGAAGAAATAGATAATCTGGGCAGGCCTATATTTATTAAGGAAATTCAATTGATAGTATCTTTCCAAAACAGAAATCACCCAATCCAAATGGTATCACAAGCGAATTCTACCAAACATTTAAGGAAAAAATTCTATCTATTCTCTACGATCTCTTTGAAAAGTTGGAAGCAGAAGGAATGTTTCCTAACTCATTCTGTGGAGGCAGATTACCTTAATATCAAAACCAGACAAAGAAATTACAAGAAAACTACAGACCAATATCTCTTATGAAAATACAAGCAAAATCCTCAAAATATATATATATATATATATATATATATATATATATATATATATATATATATATAGAACTGAATTCAACAAGGTATAAAAAGAATTATACACCATGACCAAGTGAGATTTATCTCAGCTATGCAGACTGGTACAATGTTCAAAAATCAATTAACGTAATCCATTATCTCAACAGGTTAAATAAGAAAAATCACATTATTGTATCAACAAATGCAGAAAATGCATATGACAAAATCCAACACCCATTCATAATAAAAACACTTGGGATGCTAGAATAGAAACTTCATCAACTTGATAAAGAACGTCTACAAAACAACTGCAGCTAACATTGTACTTAATGATGAGAACCTAGAAGTTTTCCCTCTAAGACAGGAAGAAGAATGCAGGAATGTTCTCTGTTAGCACTACTTTTCAACATTTTGTTGGAAGTCCTAGCTAATAAAATAAGAAAGAAAAGGAAATAAAAGGCATACAGATTGGGAAAGAAGAAATAAAATTTCTTTGTTCACAAATGACATGATTGTCTAAGTAGAAAATCCAAAAGAATCAACAACAACAAAAAAAATCTCTTGGAACTAATAAGAAATTATAGCAAAGTTGCAGGATACAAAGTTAATATATAAAAATCAATTGCTATCCTACATACCAGCAATGAACAAGTGAAATTTAAAATTTAAGAATTCACATTAGCAACCAAAAAATGAAATACCTAGGTATAAATCTCACAAAATATAAGATCTATATGAGGAAGATCTATCTACAAAACTCTGATAGATGAAATCAATGAAGAATTAAATAAATGTTCACGGATAGAAATATTTAATTTGTCCAGATGTCAGTTCTCCCCAACTTGATCTATAAAGCCAATGCAATCTCAATCAAAATCCCAACAAGTTATTTTGTGGACATTGAGAAATTTATTCTAGGGGCGTGTGGGTGGCTCAGTCAGTTAAGCATCTGACTTCGGCTCAGGTCATGGTTCATGGGTTTGAGCCCTGCATTGGGCTCTGTGCTAACAGCTCTGAGCCTGCTTCGGATTCTGTGTCTCCCTCTCTCTCTGCCCCTCCCCAACTCACACTCTGTCTCTATCTCTCTATAAAATAAACAAAGATTAAAAAAAAATTTTTTTTTAAGAAATTCATTCCAAAGTTTATATGGAGGGGCAAAAGATCCAGACTAGCCAACACATTATTGAAGGAAAAGAACAAAGTTGGAGAACTAACACTACCTGGCTTCAAGACTTAGTATAAAGTTATAATAATCAATACAAAATGGTAACAGTGAAAGAATAGACAAATAGATGAAAGGAACAGAACGGATGATTTACACAAAGACAGTAAACTTATCTTTGACAATGGAGCAAAGACAAAATGGAGCAAAGATAATCTTTTCAACAAGTGGTGCTGAAACAAATAGACATGAACATGCAAAAAACAAAAAAAAAAAAAAAATGAACCAGAAATAGACCATACACTTTTAACCAAAATTAGCTCAAAGTGGATCACTTACCTAAATATAGAACACAAAACTATAAAATGCATAGAATATAAGCTAGGAGAAAAATCTAGATAACTTTGGGTTTGACAACGACTTATATATATATAAAAAAAAAGATACAATCCATGAACAAAAGAATTGATGAGCTAAACTTTATTAAAATTAAAAATTTATTCTCTGTGAAAAACACAGGCATAATTAAAACACAAGCCAAAGATTGAGAGAAAATATTTGCAAAATATGTATCTAATAAAGGACTGTTTTCCATAATATAGAAAGAATTCTTTAAAACTCAACAATAAGAAACTCACCAATCTGATTATAAATGGGCTAAAAACCTTAACAGATACTTCACCTAAGAAGACATACAGGTGGAAAATAAGCATATGAAAACATATTCCACATCATAGGTCAACAGGGAAATGCAAATTAAAACAACAATGAGATAATTTTTACACCTGTTAGAATGACCAAAATCCAGAACACCGACAATACCAAATTCTGGTGAGGATGTTGTGCAACAGAAATTCTCATTTATAGCCACTTTGGAAAATAGTTTGGCAGTTTCTTACAAAACTAAACATACTCTGCCCATACAATGCAGCAATCATACTCCTTGGTATTTACCCAAAGAAGTGGAGAACTTAAATTCAAACAAAAACATGCACATAGATGTTTATAACATCTTTATTCATAATTGCCAAAAGTTGGAAGCAACCAAGATGTCCTTCAACAGGTGAAAAAACTGTAGTACATCCAGACAATGAAATATTATTCAATGTGAAATGAGCTATTGAAACTTGAAAAGATATGGAAGAATCTTAAATGCATATTATTAAGTGAAAAACACCAATCTGAAAAGGTTACATACTGTGTGATGCCAACTATGTGACATCCTGAAAAAGGCTAAACTATGGAGACAGTAAAAAGATGAGTGGTTCCAGGGGTTTGAGGGAGAGAGACTGACAGGCAGAGCACAGAGAAATTTTATGGCATTAAAAATACTCTGTCTGATACTATAATGGTGGATACATGTTATAATATATTTGTCCAAATCCATAAAATTTACTACACCGAGAACAGATCCTAACGTATGAACTATGAACTTTGGGTGACAATGATGTGTTAATGTAGATTCATCAGTTGTAACAAAATGTACCACTCCTGTGGGAGATGTTGATAATGGGAGAGACTATGCATGTGTAGGGAGTAAATGAGAACTCTATACTCTCTGCTCAATTCTTCTATGAACTTAAAACTTCTGTAAAAAATAAGTTCTCTCTCTCTCTCTTTTTTTCCAAAGGTCATAGTGTATTTAATTCAAGTTTTTTGCAGTCCTTAAAATTCTCCAGTCCTTCATAGAGACCTTGTTTTTTGTTAAGTGTTATCGTATTTTATCTTTTGTTTTTTTTATAATTTGATTTCATAGTTTTTATTTTTTATAATTAGAAAATGTATGCCCTTTATTTAAAAAAAAAAAGTTTATTTATTTTGAGAGAGAGAGCATAAGTGGGGAAGGGGCAGATAGAGAGGGAGAAAGAGAATCCCAAGCAGGCTTCATGCCATCAGACCAGAGGCTTGATCTGACGAACCACGAGGTCATGACCTGAGCCACACTCAAGAGTCCAAAGCTTAACTGCCTGAGCCACCCAGGCACCCCACCCTTTTTTTTTTAAAGTTTTTATTTAAATTCTGCTTAGTTAACATATAGCATAATATTGGTTTCAGGAGTAGAATTTAGTGATTTGTCACATACAACACCCAGTGCTCCTCACAAGTGCACTCCTTAATGCCCATCACCCATTTAATTCATCCCCCGCTAACTCCCCTCCAGCAACCCCCAGTTTGTTCTCTATAGTTAAGAGTCTCTTATGGTTTGCTTCCATCTTTTTTTTCCTTCCCCTATGTTCATCTGTTTCTTAAATTCCATATATGAGTGAAATCATAGGGTATTTGTCTTTCTCTGACTTGTTTCGCTTAGTAAACACACTTTAGCTTCATCCACATTATTGCAAATGGCAAGATTTTATTCTCTTTTTGATGGCTGAGTAATATTCCATTATATACATATATATGTATATATATCACATATTTTTTATCCATTCATCAGTCAATGGACATTTGGGCTCTTTCCATAATTTGGCTATTGTTGATAATGCTGCTATAAAGACTGGGGTGCATGTACCCTTCAAATCAGTATTTTTGTATCATTTGGGTAAATACCCAGTAGTGCAATTTCTAGGTTGTAGGCTGGTTCTATTTTTAACATTTTGAGGAACCTCCATATTGTTTCCCCATATTTTAGTAAAAAGTGAGCTGACAACGAGTAAACAGTAATATAGAAAGTGTAGGAATTACTATAAAATTCAAATGTTTTATAAACCTAGTACAAAAAAGATCTTTTAATATTAATATTTTAGGATACTACTATAATCCTTCTTATATTAAATTTATTCCAAATAAGGTATTCACATATCTAACCCATGACATTCCTACAAATATACATACATACACAAACACAGACACACACACAGACACACACACACACACACACACACATACACACACTTCAATTTTCCAGTGCCTGCTCAGTTTTTGCCATATTTTCCAAACAAACATAGTCCTTGATGAGACAATCCATTGACCAAGAAGAGAAGACATTCTACTGAGTTGAATTTACCAATATGAGATGATTTTCTCCAATAAATATCATTGACTTTCAAATAAGTACTACTTGTCATTAATAAAAGTTACTTTCCTGGGACGCCTGGGTGGCTCAGTCGGTCAAGCCTCCAACTTCAGCTCAGGTCATGATCTCACGGCCCGTGAGTTCGAGCCCCGTGACAGGCTCTGTGCTGACAGCTCAGAGCCTGGAGCCTGCTTCGGATTCTGTGTGTCCCTCTCTCTGCCCCTCCCCCACTCATACTCTCTGTATCTCAAAAATAAACATTAAAAAAATTTTTTAATAAAAAAATGAAAGCTATTTTCTTGACTAATGTTTCATACCTAGAAATAACAATTGATTTTTTGATCTGTAATTTCCATTGAGTGAGTCCACTGATGAATGGATAAGGAAGATATGGTATATGTATAAAATGAAATATTACTCATTCATCAAAAAGAATGAAATCCTGCCATTTGCAACAACATGGATGGAATTAGAGTGTATTATGCTAAGCAAAATAAGTATTGATGTGTTTTTATTCTCTTGCTGATTTTAATATTTTTTTCTTTTGTTTTGGATTTCAGCAAATTGATAATTACATGTACATGTACATGTGTACATGTGGTGTGATGTGGTATGGGAGTTCAGGCTATGAGAAGCATTCAATGAACTTTTAAGAACTAGAGAAGTTTTGCTCATTACTTATTGAAATATTCTTTATATGAATTTTTTTCTGCGGCTCCAAGTGTTTGTGGGTCTGCTCTTGCTGACTACATTTTTTTTTTGATTATGGGTCATATTTTCCTGATTCCTTGAACGTTTCCATGTTTTAATTGAGTTACAGGCATTGTGTATAAAGGAATAGAGGCTGAAGTATGATTATTTTTTGCTTTATTTTCCAGATAATTTAACCCTTTTTCTCTTTTTGGCATTTAGAGTAAGTGGATGAAGATTTAGATTTTTTTCAAAGTCAAACTAAACTGAGCTGGAGCTAAGCCATATCCTCAATTTGATTCAGTTCACCTTTGGTTAACCCTTTCTGCACTCTGCTATTCCCCTGCCACTAAGGCCTGACCGTTTTGTTCCTGACCTCATTTGAGCTAGATGGAGTGGACCAAGAAGCTTTGGCCTATGTTTAGATTCAATAACCCACTGGTTCTGTTTCTCTAGAGAACTTTAATACAATGGCAAAAGGGACTTTTGCAGATGTAATTAAGTTTATAGTCAGTTGACTTTGGTTAATGAAAAGGGAAATTCATTTAGGTGAGCCTGACCTAATCACATGAGCCCTTTAAAAGCAGATGGTTTTCTCTAGTGAGCAGTGGAGATGGAAATCAGATTTCTGGCAGAAGAAGGGGTTGAAACAAGGTTCTTGGCTTGAAGACAGAAGGGGCCTCATGGAAAGGACCTGACCGCAGCCTCTAGATGCTGTGAATAGTTCCCAGCTAGAAATCAGCAAGGACATGGGGACCTTAGTCCAATAGCTGCAGGAAATGTAATTCTGCCAACAAGAATAAGTTGGAAGTAGATTCTCCTCCCTTGTCTCAGAACATGAACTCAGTTCTGCCAACACCTTGATTTTGACCTTATGAGACCTTGGGCAGAAAATTCAGCCTTGCTGTCCTGGGCTTGTCATATAAAAGACTGTGAGCTAATGAATGGGTGTTGTTTTAAGCCATTAAGTATGTGGCAATTTGTGATATAGCATTAGAAAATTAATACAGCCTAGATACAAAGATGAACTACACTACCAAGGATAAAGATGGTTTAGGTAATGGTCACCCACCTTGGTATCTGAATACATATAGCACTATAGATGCCTCAGTTCAAAAAATACTAATCCAATCAAATAATAATCCAATAAATAATATTCTTGTTTACTATTCAAAAGTCACTTGATAGGTGATCTGAAAAGTATCTTGACCATATGCTGTCTAAAAAAGGCTTCTCTCAAATCTTTAAGTATCTTTCTTTATTCTGACACATGTACATTTACATTTATAATTAGCAGCATAAACTGTCAAGAATCTAGAGTGACACTGGCTGTCTAAGGATTAAACCGGAGTAGTGGGAATTGCCCCTTAGTAGTTGAAGATGCAAAAAATAAACTTGTTTGTACATGATGATAATTCACTCACAGAAACTGTGTATCTCTTTCCTAAAAGATTAGAAGAATCCGGTTCTGGAGCGCCTGGGTGGCTCAGTCAGTTAAGCATCTGACTCTTGATTTTGGCACAGGTCATGACCTCATGCTTCCTGATTTCAAGCCCCTACCCCTATCGGGCTCTTTACTGACAGTGGTTCTTTGCTGACAGAGTAGAGCCTGCTTGGGATTCTCTGTCTCCCTCTCTCTCTCTGCTCCTCCTCAGCTCACTCTCTCTCTCTCAAAAATAAACAAACTTAAAAAAAAAAGAAGAATCTGGTTCTTAGGGACAAAGTTGACATCTGGTAGTACATATGTATTTTGCACAGGTGTCAGACTATTGTAAATTTAACATCTGCCTTCACTTGTATTGAACAACCTTCTGGTTTTAGCTAAATTGTTTTAGAAGAAGATCCTTATTGAAAACCCAGGAGCACAATGTTTTTTGTTTGTTTTGTTTTTATTTTATTTTATTTTATTTTACATTTTGAAAGCATGTTTTCCTTTAACATCAAGCTGTAGCTGTAAACAGAGGTCTGGGAAAAAAAACAACTGCCCTCTTCAGAGCCAGGTTCACATTTCTGTTTACCTAACACTGTTCTCAACCTGCCACCAAGACAGCCTAGTAGTTATGGATGGGGCCAAGAACAAAGATTTTGGAGCCCACAAGAGGTAAGTCTAAAATGCCAACTTTACCATTTATCAGCTGAATAAATAACATCTATGCATCTCAGTTTTCTCATCTAAGAAGAAAATCCTTTCAGAGCCAAGATGATGATTACTTAAAGTCATTCCAGAGTTTCACTGTTCTAATATAATTCATAGAACCTATTTTTATTAACATTTTTCCTGAAATTGAATTGTTTTCATCTCTCCAGCTCATTCCAAATTTTACCAAAAAATTCTTCAGTTGTACTTACAAACTAAAGTTTTTCTCTTGCTGTTATTTATTCAGAACCTATTATTTGTCAATAGTTCTTTTTGCTCATCGTCAAGAAATGAATATACTAAAGTCACCAGTCTGAGTTAAGGACACTCTCTATAATGAAGACCCAGTAGCTTAAAGTCAATTTGAACGGGTATTTGAAACTTAATCTTCCAGTTGTAATGGAGATAGTTAGCATTTTCCGTAAAGGTTTTATTGGTCCAGACCACAGGGACCATATTACATTAATAACTTCTCTGTACTTTCAGTTGCTGTAACCACTTTAGGCCAAATTTTGCTCAATGGTAATCACTGCTAAAATGATAGGGTAGTGTTCATTTTCCAGGCTTTACGTCTAGCAAATGTCCTTTTTACACAGGAAAACCATACTCACCAAGCTTTACTTTATGAGTCTGAACTAGGCTATTCAGTATTTTATAAATTCAAAGCAAGACTCTATTATTTATTCTAAATGTGACAGCATAGCTTAGGGGTGGGCAGCCTCCACACAAGTAATCTGCTGATTAGTAAGAGTATGCATATCAGAAGCCAGCAAACTCCAATTTGCATTGAATGCCAGCTGCATAACAACTTATCAGAGAAGCCCAGATAGAAGGGTAAAGAAATATCCCTTCCGTAATTACGAGCATGTGTGTGCCAGTGCAAACCTGCATTAGTATGACTGAGCATTCTGGGATAATAAGTTAATGCTATTAAGATTCATTACATATTCCTAATATGCATACCAATGCTTCTGAGGGGTAATATGTTAGATCTCGGGCTCCAGGTCTGGGCTGACAGACCCCAGAGAGAATGGAAAGAAGTCCAGCCAGGAATGCCAGAAGATGTCCTAAAAAGGCTTTGCGACATTTTGGGAAAGATACTTCTGGTGATTGTACATACTAATTTAGTATAAACATCAGGTAATCTTAATTTTCTTTAAAACTTTCTGTTTTGGTTATAGACATCTAACTTATTTGTAATAACATAAGGCAAATTAATGTAAAGTGAAGAGCTAATTGGTAAGGCCCTACTTTGGCCTCAGACCTGTTTTATTTGGCTGAAGTTTAAATTTCAGTGACATGAGGTGGCACTTGCACTGTCTGTGACCTATTGCTTTTATATTGGACTTATTCATTTACATTAGCTGATGGGTCCCTGAAAGCAGTTGAGCTTGATGTTCTAGTTCCAAATGAAGATCCATTTGAATGGTCCCATGTTTTCTTAAGACAGATGGACCAGGTACGTGAATATGACTCTCGATCTTTTGCTGACTTGCTATGTCAGACTCTGCAAAAATACAAATGCAGGATCGTTTCGACATGGGGCACTACAACATAATGGGAAGTGTCTTGAGTTGGGAGATAGGAAGTAGAGTTTTATTTATCTGTTCATTTAGTCATTCAGTCATTCAGATGACCAACATGTACTGACTGCCCACAGGGTGCCATTGTTGGGATACAACAACGAAAAAAATAGTAATACTGATATCCTAAGACTGTTTTAAGGATTCAGTTTGATAATGCATGTGTACTGGGTGCAAATTTTTTTTTTTTTTTCAGATTCCCTTGAACACCTCCATTTGTGTTTAGCCATTAGTTCACATAGTCCCTTAATCGTTAGGTGAAATCTGTACCCTCGGGCTCTGGCTTGCCGAATGGACACCAGGATGCTGCATAATCCTACCTGGAAGTGGGAGAGCCTGAGCCTCCTATGGAGCAAATGTGACCATTGAGAAATGAGATGCGAAATGAGACTAGGCAAATAAATTCCTCCTCTCGCTCTTCATGGGCTGCTTCTGATCCCCAAAACCTATTTTGCATGTCCAAAATTAAAGGAATTGCAATAGGTAATTTCTAAATGAGCCATATATCTCTAAAATTCTATAATTTTATGATTCCATTTGGACAGTCTCATGTGTGTTTGGTTTCTTTAGAGAAGAGAAAAGAATTACCATTTGTTGTGCCAAAAGTATAGTCCAGGCACTAAGCAGTTCACTTTATATACATTATTTAGTTTTTATAAGTGTCCTGGAAGGCAGGAATTATTTGCTCTATTATTGAAGAAATTTAGGCACAAGAAGTAATAAATTGTCATGTACACGCAGCTACTAAGAGGCCCAAGCTCTCCCACTAAGTACATTGTTTTCACTTTTTTTATTTTAATCTCCTTCCCTTACTCTTCTTTCCTCCACAAAAAAAAAAATAAATAAAAATCTATTATTTAGAAATCATTCGTTGACCCACAGCTACACAAATTTAATACCCCTTTAAGTACTTACTTAATTTTTTTTCATTTTTTTACTTTTGAGAGAGAGAGCATGAACAGGGGAGAGGGGCAGAGGGAGAGAGAGAATCTTAAGCAGGCTCCATGCTCAGTGCAGAGCCTGATACAGGGCTTGATGCAGGGCTCCACCCCACCACCCTGGGGTCATGACCTGAGCCAAAATTAAGAGCTGAACACTCAACCGACTGAGCCACCCAGGTGCCCCTTTAATTATTTATTTTTTGCCTCCATAGTAAAACATTTAGTAATTTAGAGCAATATCTCATTTAAATAGTACATGTAGCTGTCAAGGGTAATTGCCAAGTTTAAAAATTCTTTAACTTAGCATATCACAATATGCACTACAATTTACTTCCTGGATACACTTCAACTAGTTCAATATTTCATTCATTGTAGTAATGGTTCCAGCACTGTTTATTAACCAACACATCTGTGCTTTGCAAGTATCACTATAAATGTTCACAAGGTAATTCTCACACCTAAGAAAGACAAAGGGTGTTTTTTCATTTTCAAAGAAAGCTTTTGTTATATTCAACTTTACTCTAAGCATAAGTTTATTTTACTATATTTGAATAATTTAAAGTTGGTAAGGTATACATAGACTAAGGTAAATCTATCTAACCAAAATATGAAATTATACCAGTATGTCATTCACTAATTTTAGGAAGCATGACATGAAATAGAACATTAAATCTAGGGCCTCCTGGGCGGCTCAGTCAGTTGAGTTTCCGACTTCGGTTCAGGTCATGATCTCACGGTTCGAGTTCGAGCCCTGTGTCAGGCTCCATGCTGACAGCTCAGAGCCTGGAGCCTGCTTTGGATTCTGTGTCTCCCTCTCTCTCTGCCCTACCCCTGCATGCACTCTGTCTCTCTCTGTCTCTCAAAAATGAGTAAATGTTAAAAAAATAAAATCAAATAAAAATAAAAATAAATCAAATCTATGTTTTTATGACAAATTGAATCAATTTTTATCACTAAATTTATCAATATAATCAGATATTTAAAACTTCTCCATGATACAACTAAATATGTGAGTGAAAAAAATTTACATTAAGTATTAAACATAATGAAATGCTATCTTCAGAGTATAACTTAAATAAATATCTTAAAAGTAAAATAATCTTATATATCTGTGCCTGGTTCCTACACATTAATTTAATTCTTATGAATCTAATTTAGAACTTGGTCTAAGTGTTGACTGGTTAGAATACTTTGAATATCCTAGTTAAAACATTTGGTTATTAGCAACCTTTATTGTATTGCATTTTCAGCTTATTTTTTAAAAATCTCAGGGTCGGGGCGCCTGGGTGGCGCAGTCGGTTAAGCGTCCGACTTCAGCCAGGTCACGATCTCGCACTCCGTGAGTTCGAGCCCCGCGTCAGGCTCTGGGCTGATGGCTCAGAGCCTGGAGCCTGTTTCCGATTCTGTGTCTCCCTCTCTCTCTGCCCCTCTCCCGTTCATGCTCTGTCTCTCTCTGTCCCAAAAATAAATAAATGTTGAAAAAAAATTAAAAAAAAAAAATCTCAGGGTCAAAACCTGTAAGATGCCATGGAAGGACAGAATGCAGGTAAGATAGAAACATGGGTAACACATCTACGATGCTGCACTTTTTTTTTTTTTTTTAACGCTTTTATTTTTGAGACAGAGAGAGACAGAGCATGAACGGGGGAGGGTCTGAGAGAGACACAGAATTGGAAACAGGCTCCAGGCTCCGAGCTGTCAGCACAGAGCCCGACACGGGGCTCGAACTCACGGACCTCGAGATCATGACCTGAGCTGAAGTCGGAGGCTTAACCGACTGCGCCACCCAGGTGCCCCGATGCTGCACTTTTTATACAGAGCATGGATCCTCCTGCACTAAACCAAATAAAAGCTTCCAAATGACCCCATGTGGTCCCTGGAAGCTCAGCCAAGAGTTCTATTTCCATTATCTATGACGATACACAGAATGTCTTCTGAAATGACTCCCAAATGGCCAGATACCAATACCCCATATCAAGACAGAAACCAAATTTAGTCTTTTATTTCGTGGGGGAAATAACACAACTATTTTTAGTGTTTTGTTTTACCAAAGGCCTTCTCGTTACTGCTCTAGGCTTGGCATAATAAATGTGTTGATGAACATTTGTACATTCTTAACAGTCAGAGTCAAAAACAAGAAGGAAAAGTCCAAAGCATATGAGGTCCTTATCAGGCTCTCACTTCCCTCCTGCATATTTTCCCCAACCTCCTGCATTCCAGAGTCCTTACCCTTCATGCTAGCTTTATATATATATACATAGCTTTTATAGCCTTATTTCAGGGGCACCTGGGTGGCTCATTTGGTTAAGCTTCCAATGTTGCCTCAGGTCATGATCTCATGGTTCGTGAGTTCGGGTCATGATTCCATGCTTCGTGAGTTTGAGCCACATGTCGGGCTCTGTGCTGACATCTCAGAGCCTAGAACATGCTTTGGATTCTGCCTTCCTCTCTCTCTGTCCCTCCCCCCACTTGAGCTGTGTGTCTCTCTCTCTCTCTCTCTCTCTCTCTCTCTCTCTCTCTCTTACAAATAAATAAACATCAACAACAACAAAAAGAATGCCTTATTTCAGTCTTCCCCCTAAGTAGTCTTTCCCAGATCAAGCTGTGTATGATATCTTATTTCAGGAGCTGGTAGTTTATTTATTAAGATACAAATGGATATAATGATTGATTTATTCATTCAGTTACTCAACAAACATATGCTGAGTGCCTGTTTAGTGCCAGGAACTGTGCTAGCCACTAGAAAAATATTACTATCATCAATTTAGTAAACACCATAGTAAGAAAGATTAACCCTTACTCATTATCTATAATCCCACTTTGATGCATTTTTAAAGTATTTTGAAGATTGTTAACCCAAAGATGTAGACACTTACTAAAGAATTTTAAGCAGAAATATACATATTTTAAATAGAAATGACTGTCCTAGAATTTTCAAATCCAAGAATACACACCCTTTCTCTCCTTCTTTCTCACCCTTTCTTTCTTGATTTAGATTCTCTCTCTAAATCAAATCTCTGATCTGATTTAGAAGATCAGCCTTGAACTCAGCTTACAAACTGTTCAATATGTTAAATAGAACTTGTCTTGTTACCTTGAAATTTGAAATTAAGTCCTAAGCAGGACAAAAAGCATTAAATAGCCTTATATTATAAAAACCTGCTAACTACATCCATGTGAATTATTAAAGGTTGACAAAAATCAGTCCTCATCTCCAAATACCCCCAAAGAGCCTATACAAACAGCTGGCTAGCAATTCCAGGGGGGAATCTTCAGATTTAGTAATGACCAGGTCTTGAACACATTTTGACTATTCTCAGTGGGGTGTAGTGAGGACTCTCCCCTTTTAAAGAAAGTATAGAAGGTTCTGTAGACTACTCGTGATAATTAGAAGAATAAGAAAAAGATGCCCATTTCCCTTCAATGTGAATAGTCACAAGCAGCAGTTCAAATGCCACTGTGAAAACATCCTTGGGAGAGTCTGACATGCTTCCCTTGAGTTTGGGAGGCAAAAGGGCACCTTGAAACTTGTGCCTACCTCTGCCTTCAGAATTCTAAAGATGGGAGATGGGCCAGAGCCATTGTGGAAGGGTGAGGAGGTGGAACACTTGTAGGAGCAGTCTGTGCAAGGATCATCTGGCAAGACCAGCCCAAAAGGATGTCAGGCAAAACCCAAGCCATCTGGAAAGTACCTATATTGGTTTCCTGTTACTACTGTAATGAATTCCACAAATGTCATGGCTTAAAACAACACAGATTTATTCTCTCAAAGTTCTGGAGGTCAGAGGGCTAAAATGAGTCCCTGGGGCCACTTACATTCTAGAGTTCTAGGGTAGAATCTGTTTCTTGTCTTTTCTAGCTTCTAGAAACTGCTTATGTTGCCTGGCTTATGTTCCCTTCCTACATTTTCAAAGCCAGCAGTGCAGCACCTTCTGTCCTTTCTGACATCTACTTCTGTCCTAACATGTTCTGGATATGACTCCAACCCTCCAGGCCCCCATCTCACACAGATCCTTATAATTACACTGGATCCAGCTGGATAATCCAGGCTAATCTCCCCATCTCAAGATCCCTAATTTATTCAAACCTACAAAGGCCCATTTACCATTACCATTCAGATTCCAGGGATTAGGAAGTGGATATATTCTACCCAAGGAGATGGCTTGTTGGGCCATAGGGACCCCAGCAATAAGAAGCTTGGAGGTATAATACTGGTGGTGGAGTGGGGGTGCATGCATCTCAGAAGATTGAGGAGAACATGGCCCAATTCAGAGCTCCCAGAAGGCTTCCAAGTCACCACATATATGTGTCCCTTGAAGGACCCAACATCCGAACCTCTGCTCTAAGAGGCAATGACATTGAATCCCAGCAAGTCAAGATTTCCTTGAGTCAACTTTCTCCTCCCCTCTGGAAAACTCAGGAGTGATATTTGGGGTTGACGTGAAGAACAAGGAGAAGTGAGAGAACACACCAAGTGCTGCCCTCTGTGGCAAGTCAGGCCTAAAAACAACAGGAAGGGAGTGTCATTAAAAGCGACACTGATTTAGACAACACTGAAACTTTTACTACCAAGACATGAGCCTTGATTAATAAGATGTGACTCTTCTGATATTGGAAGAGCATGAATTCTGCCTACAAGGAAACCAAGGGGTACGGAAAAAGAAATCCAACACAGCATGTTGGAAGAGTAAGGTTGGAAAATAATTAAGCCCTTTCCTATTTGTAGAAAACAGATTTCAGTGATTCAACAAAGTGGTTACAATGGGGCTTTTTGATACATTTTTTGCATTTGTAGCCAAGTCAGTGGCTTTTGATACTTTTCTGCCTCTGATTTCCTAGTGCTCCTGCCCAGAAGCACTCTTTATGTCAGTTAATGTACGGTCAGCCACTCTCCTACTTCCAGCAACCTGTCCATCCCCGATCCGCGTACACTCCTAATTATTCAAGAGCCGGCCTCATCCTCTAAATGGATTAACTGGCACTAGATTGACACCTTGTATGTTGTTCAGCAGTTGTTACGCTGGCTTCTAAATTATTTCAGCTTGGCATTACAGAGATAATCTGTCACTAATGCAAACTTGTGTATTTACAATATTAGAATCGCTGTCTTGTGATTTTTTCATTACTACTGTATTTTCTGATTCTCCCTCATTACCATGTGTATTGTTCCATTATTTACATTTTGAATGCTATTATCTCTAAGGCTGTCAGCAGAAGTATTGAGATAATGACGCTGTGGGAAGAGAATTATCTAAATATGGATCTTTCTGCTCATGCTCAAATAAATTATTGTCTAACTCTTCAGATGCTTCTTCGGGGTCCTCATTAAGACACTCATGGCCTGGGGGAATTATAAAGCATCAGCTGCCTTTGTCTAAGGGTCTGAAGGTACAGAAACAAAACTAGAGATAGAGAAACCGATCAAGACTTGAAGTGAAGGGCGTTCCTGATAGTAACAGGGGATGTGAACATATCCAATGAAATATGTATTTAACAGCAATGGCCTTGAAAGAGAATGGTATCTGAAAGTCTGAAGGTAAAACAGTGACTGGAATGGAATTTTGCAGGTGTTTTGTTTATTTTGGTTTAGATACTGTCTGTTCAAAAAAAAAAAAAAAAAAAAAAAAGGCAGACTATCTCCATGGTTTTAAAACCCAACTACACATCCATGCCTCCCAAATTTCTATTTTTATCTCCGACCTCCCCACTGAGCTTCAAATTCCAGTATCTATCCTCAAATATGACATTTACACTTGGCTGTCCACAAGCATCTCAAACTCAATATGGCTAATACGGAACACCCCCTCCCCTTTCTTTTTTGCCTCCAAAAGTCTTTTTTTTCCTTTTCTACCCTGTCATCCAGTTTGTACAGAACTTTTAATTTTCCCCAAAAAGTCTTTTTCCTCTTGTCCCCTGTCATCCAGTCTGAGTTCATGCCATCATGGAATACTGTACAAAATCCAAGAAACTTCCTTCAACTCTTGTGTCTCTTCCTGTTCACACGTAGTTGGTCAAGATCTGTAGGTCCATCTGCAAAGTGCGCCATGAGTCCCTGACTGCTGCCCATCTCCATGGAGACCATCCACATCTAGGAAAACCTCCTCTCTTAATGGGCACTGTCTCCCAATGGGGGGGGGGGGCAGCTTCCCTTCTTGCCTCTCTGCCCCCAGGAGCTAAAGGGAGCTGCATAAGACATGCATCACGTCATGTCTCTCTTCTGCTTCTCATCCACTTAGAATAAAATCTATACCCCACACCATGGCCTGCAAAGCCGAGTGACTGTTCCTGCCCACCTCTTAGATCACATCTCCTCTCATTCTGTCCAGCCACAGTGGCGTTCTTCCGGGTCATTCCTGCCTCATGCTCCCTGTACATGCTGACCCATCTAGAATATTCTGCTTCTGGCTCTACACATGGATGGGTGACTGCTTCTCCTCATTCAGGTCTCTCTCAAACTGCTTAGGAAGGACTTTCAACTCTTCAGCCACTTTCCTTCCTATCTGGTACTGCTTTATGGTACCTACCATCCTCTCCCATCCATTCATTTGTTCTCCTATTAGATCTGTCTTATCCCACTTGACTATAAGCTCCGTGAGGGCAGGAATCTCATCTCTTTTGTTCTCTCCACTGTATATCTAGGGTCAAGAATGGTGCTAAATTCATAGCAGTCCCTCAATAAATATTCATGAATAAATGAATGATTGGAATCCAAATCACTTGTGACTCAGTGTCAGAGGCCCACACTGCCAGTCTTTTTAGCTATACTAAATAGTTTCATCCTTGGCCATTTTCCTGCATGTATGAACGGATCCAATTTGAAGACTCAATTTCCGGGTATCGGGGTAGATGTTCACTGCTTTTTGCAAAGCTAGCATCTCAGGCTCTGACCACCTACTTCACGCCTCACCCATTATCATCATAGTGAGAGATCTGTGTCCTAGCTCCTGTTCTTATGTGGGGGAGTCCTCCCCATTCTCTCTGCTACTAGATTTCAGAATCTCCCTTCCTGAAATGCTTCTCTTTGGCTACATTATCTCTCCTCACCTCTTTCTTTATGGATTTCCCAGTCATAGACAGATTAGACTTAGTCTCCTCAGAGTCTCAACAAGAATGCTAGGTTTATGGGACAGAACTCTCTGTCTTTCCAGTAGTTTCAATCATTTTTGACATTGGTTCAATCCTTTTTGACATCCTGCTGTGATGATTCAGCATACAGTTTAGCTACAGTATTTTGTTTATTTTTAAGAGGGGTTATATAAAAGGAGGAAAGTGGGTGGCAGAATTTGTCTCAAAAAATGTTTCTCGAAGCCTTGCATTCCTGGCCATTTTAATACCAAAAACAAACCAAAAATGTGTCCTTAGCTCCTAAGACTAGTGTCACTCACATACAACCCATCTGTTTCTCCACGGACAAAATAAAATGCAAAAGCAGTAAATAATCAATGCCACCTTCTTACACTACCACCACCAAGACCCCAAGGAGAGGAGATAATGAAGAGCTATTGAATTGTTTTCTTGAAAAAAATGTAATCTGGATTATACTTCTGAAGGCCAAAAAGTAAGTCAGTAAAGGGTTCAGTAATGTTTGTGAAACAGTTAATATTAGAATATTAATAATACAGAATAATATAGAATCTGACTATTAAATAGATACAAATGATATTAGTTTCAACAACTTACAAATTTGCAAACTGTCAAGAGAATTATTTTATCTAAAAATGTCAATTAAAGGAAAAGTATGATAATCCTGTGCTTTTCAGGCAGATGTAAATTGTTTGCAACAGAATTACTGCTGTTAAGAGTTCATATTTAGTTTAGCACTTACTATATGCCAGACCCTACTACATATGCTTTCTGGATGTTCATTCTATACTCCTCACAATGCCTTCTGAGATGGATAACAATGAATGTCTGGCTTCGGCAAAGAAACAGAAGCATAGAAGAATAAGCCATTGCCTGCTGGTATACAGCTCTCACTAATAAACTGAGTTTAAACTCAAGCTATACCTCATTTCATCACCAAACTATGCTAACTGTGGTGGTAACCAGAGACATTTATTGAGCCCTCCTGTTTTTCAATGCACTATGGAAAACATGTTGCACGTTTTATATCACCTAATCTTTCCAACAATCCTGAGGTGGAAGGACTTTAATTATAACCATTATTTAAAACTGATGATGGTACGATTTTATGGAAAGTCTTCCCATACTGCTCACTTCTAGAAACACCTCTTCTGTTTTATTCAATTTTGCAAAGCAGGACCAGCTGCTGCAAGTTCAGATCACACTGTTTTCTTCAGCAGCCCCACACAAGGCCTTAGAATTGCCAGGTACATGTCATTTCCACTCTCTCTCTCTCTCTTTTTTTTAATGTAACCTCTATTTTTTTTGCATCTAACAAAACTTGTAACCCTTTTATTCTTAACTGAGACAGGCATATTTTTAAGGTGATGCTTCCAAGTTTTCTAGCTATACAGGCTTCTCTGTGAGGTTATGTTTTTCATTCCAACCCAGCATTTGGGCTGAACACTCCAAGAGAAAGCTTATACCCAACAAGGATGCTCAGTAATATCAAATCTATGAGGGCTGCAAATCATAAAATATGGGTCCCTTCTTCAGCTAAATTAATTGGACCATATAACAGAAACACTAACAAAGGACTTTCATAGACTCCAGCCAATGAATCCTTTTGAAAGTGAAGCCTATAATACTCTTTTATTAGTCCGCAAGTAACAAATGTAATACAGACATCAATCTCATTGGAATAGTAAAGAAATCCCTGGAGCCAACAGAAGAAAACTGGGTGTTCCATCAAACAGCACTAACAGGGTAATTTAGCAACAATCACCATTAATGGAAAAACACGCATGCATAATTAGGGAGGTAAACTAATACTAAAATTGGGATTATTATTTACAGTCAAGAGTTCACACCCATCCCTTATGATCTGATAGGCACTGTTCTGAACACTTCAAATGAATGATTTCATAATAACACGCAGGGGGAGGTACAATTATCATTTCATGTTACAGATTGGAAAACTGGGGCTTAGACAGGCCAAGGCTGTCCAGGGCTATACAGCCTGGAATTGTCCAGGGCTATACAGCCTGGAAGCAGCAGAGCCACATCTCGATCCCAAGCATTTTGGACACTGCATGTATTTAGTTTGCTGTGTTTTATCAGCCTTTAGTGACTTAGAGTTATAACAGCATAGTCTGGCCACACTGAACTGTATGCTGTTCCCACATCACAGCGGGCACCTTCTCATCTTGACATCTTTGACCCTGCAGTTCCCCCTGTCTGGGACACCTACCTCTGCCAACTCACTTTTACTAAGGTTGAGCTTAAATGTCACTTTGGGAAGGTTGCTATTATGCCAACCACCCATGACCTAGTCTCCTGCCCATGGCATACTAAGATATCCTTTCACTGGCTTAAAATGCATGATCCATTGAGTGCAAAAAAAGGAAAAAATGGAATCAAACAGGCAACCTGCGACTGTAAACAGTGAGAAAGAAAACACTGATATCCAGAGCTACCATGGTCTTACACAGAAAAAAAGAAATCTATATTCACCTAACTGTTGCTAAATACCTTTGATTTTTTTTCAGTTACTGACTGCCAGATAATGTTTACATGATTTGTCTATTTTACAAATGCTTAGGGGTGAAGCTGTAGTCAAATATGCATCTGTTATTTATTTGAGCCTTTTGATAGTCCACGGTTCTTCCTTACTTCAGCCCAATTTAATTTCAGCAAGCAAAAAAAAAAAAAAAAATCATATTATAAAGATAAGCTAAAAGACTTTTTCCTTTCCTGGTATAGGAGGAAATCAACTATATGGAGGTCTCTGGATAATAAATAACTTTTCCACCTCTTGCTTTCCTTGGCAGGCTTGTGAAACATTTATTGCATTTCTTTCTAAGGGCTTAAAAGTATCCTTCTCCTCCAGAGAACATTATCCTATGACCCAACGCATGTCCCACTGTTGTCTGCTTCAGCTCTGCTCACATCTCCTGCCCCATCCCCCGACCCCTGTCTTTCAATGCTGCCTTTGGGTTAACTTCTTCTGACAATTTTGGTTGCCTTTCATTTAAGCTGTTACACTCCATATGGCTCCTCTCTCTTTGATGTGGCCCCAAACATATTATAAACCACAGAACACAAGCTCAACAATGTAATAGTTCACCCAAGAATCTGCAGTGTTCTACCCAGGGCAGAAGCTTAGTACAACTCTAAAGAAATGGAGAATACCTAGACAAAGAGGGAGACATTCCCCCCACTCTGTATCACTTTAATGTGTAAAGGAAACTATTCTTCAGAACCAAATGGCTACTTTTTACCTGTGGACAAATGCTAGAGCAAACCAACCCCTGGGGATAAACCCAGCAACGAAAACCAGACCTTCTGACCATTGATAATCAGTTTAGTGAGCTTGACTGGAGATTCAGATTTGAGATTTAATGGCAAATTGATCCAAAACAGATTTAAAAATAATAATAATAAATCCCAGAACTAAAAGCAAACAGATTCAGAAAATGTTTTTAAAAAATTTTCAACCATCCCTACCAGTGTATAAGGAGAGTTGAACCACTTCAAGGGAAACTGAGTCAAGTTAATATGAAAATAGAGAAGGGAATAAAAAATTGTTCATCTTTATCTGTTACAAATGCTGGCGAATGTTGGAAATGAAATGGATTCCTCATTTGGAGATTAAAGATTCTCTCAGCATTTATAGACTTAGTTTTGAATACAGTTGAGAGAGAGAGAGAGAGAGAGAAAGAGAAGGGGGAGACAGAGAAGGAGGAACTAGGCTACAGGGTATCAAGACGCTGTGTTCAATTCAGATTGTACAGTTGAGCTGCAGAATATCCTTAAGCAAGGGTCCCAACCTCTGTGACCATGTGACTCATCAGCTAAGCAAGGCTAATTAGGACCATCCACCTTCTCCACCTAAAAAGCAGAGTTCATGTTAATTAACTTGGACATTTTGAACAACCTGAGCTCCACACACGAAAAAGTGAAAAGGGCATTTCATGGTTGTTAGCAATTACCTGTGAAATTATTTAAGTCATCAGGACGGCTACAGATTGCCCCTAGGAGAGGTCTCCCATGTGGCTGCACTGACCACACTTTGTATGTTTTTAAAGAAAAGGATCTCTCCCACTCCACTCTCACTTCTTTTTCTGTACCTCTTTCACTCTTGTCTCTTCCTCTTAAATATTCTTGTTCTCTAAAACTGTCACTATCTTTTATGATTGTATATTGTCTTCTAAAAGCTAAGAAGCCAATTATAGTAAAATTTGATGTACCGTCCTCCACAGTTTCCCTATCTATCCCCAGACCCCAACAGATACCTCATATTCTATTCTTCCTCTTACTACAGTAAATCATATTTCCTTATCATGTTATATTAGTAAACAGTTCTCTGTTCTTTTCTACTAATCCCATGAAAATAGATTAATATAGATGCATATTTATATATCAATGACATCTAATTCTGGACAACTGAAAGAACACTCGAGGATTGACTTTAACGTCTTGTGTTTTAATGACTGCACGTGCGTGCGTGCGCGCGCACACGCACGCACGCACACACACACAGAATGCTAAAGAGTTAGCTTTATTCTAAAGTAAATATGTCATGAAGCTATCTCACTGGATATAAGTCCTTGTGTTGTCGCCTGGCACTATTGTTTTCTCTCACCTGGAGTGCTTGTAAAGAGCAATTTTACTGTGATTTGCAAGCATACCTCACCTTCTTCTCTGACTTTTGGATAGTCTTGTATTTTAAAAGGTTAGGTTATATATCAAAAGTGTACTGCAAAGTTATTAGCTTGATCTTTGAACCAGAACAGGTTATCTGGGATCCAATTCATAATTTGTCAGTATTATGTAAAACAAGTTGAGGGGAAAAGGGAAAACAGGGAAAAAAAAGAAATTTTTTCAAAAAGTCCTACTTAAATAAATATTTTATATCAAACCTTTAAATATTACTAACTAACTGAAGATGTTTTAGGATAGACCGAACTAAAAATCATAACTATACTCACACTATAGTATGCAGCCTTGGAAATTAAGTTTGAGGAACTCTGAAAATTATCTTACAGGAATCCCTTTAAAATATCACCACTGGAGCGTCTGAGTGGCTCAGTCAGTTGAGCATCCAGCTCTTGATTTCAATTCAGGTCATGACCCCAGTATCATGGGATCAAGCCCTGCATCAGGCTCCATGCTGACCTTAAGATATTCTCTCTCTCTCCTTCTGCCCCTCTCCCCTGCTTGCGTGTTCTCTCTCTCTCTCTCTCAAATTAAAAATAAATGCCACTATTATCCATTCACCAGGTTTATTCTGTTATAGTAATAATAAGTTTACTTATTAGTCAACCTATGGATTTGGCTACTCTGTTCCAGGTTCTTTAGTAGTTTCTAGGAATAAATCAATGAAAAGATAGTCTTTTATCACAAGGGCTAATAGTTTAGCCAGAGTGAAATACAAGCACCTGAACAATTTCAATACCATAGGAAACATGCTCATCTTTGCTGATCTACCTGAGTCATGATTAGAAAGGGTCCAGAAGTAAGAGCATTCAGGCAGAGAGAATGTCAGTAAAAAAGAAAAAAAAAAAGTCTTCAATGCCACATGTCAGTGAAATAATGAGTGGGTTTTAGTACAATTACAGCGTGAGTGTGGCATCTCACAAGCACAGAGCTTCAGAATAAAGCAAAGAATGGAGCACAAAGGGCCCTGAATGATGTGGCAAGGAATTTTGCTGCAGATAATAGCAGGACATGGTAATATCTATGCAGCGAAATGATTAAATTCCTGTTAAAGTTGCACGTTAGAGAGATTGCTCTGGATGAAGTATTGAAAGATCTATGTGAAAGATTGTCCCTTGAACACAAAAGATCCAAACAGATATATACTGACTCCTCCCTAAAACTTACCAAAAGGAATAATGTAACAAGAATGGTGTGAAGCCAAGAGGAAAACTTAAAAAAGAACGGGAAATAGAACAAGGAAAGAAAATAGATCTTTGCAAGATAGCAAGAAGAGTATTTATGCAGTGCAGAGAAAACTGAAGTCTGAATGCCTGCAGGGAGGGATGGGAATGAGCATCAGAATGATTCACAGGAGAATGCTACACTTAGGAAACACTACACTTAGGAAATAGAGACTAAGGGTGTCTGAGATTGTAGGGAGAATGATGTAGCTTCAAATAGCATTGATTTGAAGCTTTTATGAGGAGTCTAGGTCTCAAGTCTCCACTCCAGCTCATACAACTCTTCTCAACCTGGAGGACGATCAGATATTTATTCCATTAAGAAACGGACGTGGAAAAGTTCTAAAATCAGTACCACAAGATTTAGTGAAGGGTGGACATGAGATCCATTTAGGAAAAAAAAAAAGATCAGTGAAATTCTACATCCTAAACAGTGAGAACTCTCCTCTTTGAGTCACAGAATACTGGAAAACAGATTTCTTTATGGAAAATTAGCTAGCCTACAGAAAAGAAATGCAGACATGGATAGTTATGACTCCCAAAAAATTGATCAAGTTTCCCTTAATCATCCTACCATAAAGCCAACTAAATGACAATCATCTCTCCCCACAACACACACACATACACACACACACACACACACACACACACACAAAACCACACACACCATAAACACACATGACACAGAACTTTCATACATCTTTTATTGCCTCAATCTCAAGTATGAACAGAGAGGCAAGAAAACTGCACATGCAGACACATGAGAGAAGCCTCCTGCATAAAAAGGCAGAAAGGCAGAGACAAAAGAAAAAAGAAAAAAAAAGACAAGAAAAAAGGAAGAAGAGAAAAGAGAATAGAGGAAATATAAGAGAATACTTCAAAGTGGGATTCTATAATTTATATCCTAAGATAAAAGATATTACATCTATAACAAGAATAAGAAGTCATAAAAATGGAACGGGATGAGAACATGAGATTTAAGTAGAATAAAAGTGTTGAAAGATAAAAGTGTTGAAACTGTCCCAAATAAGAAAACAAAAACATAGTTGGAAAAAAAGAGAAAAGAAAAAGATAAATCCAGTAGGTCCTACATTTGAATTATACTAGTACTGTGGAATACTGATTTATTGTAGAGATACAGTAACATTTCCCAGAACTGAAGAACATGCATTTCTCAACTAAAAGTACTATATGAATGCTCAGGAAAATAGCATTTCCACACCAAGTTACACTATTGTAAAATTTCGAAATGCCAGGGATATAGAAGAAATACTTACATCTTCCAGAGGAGGAAAAATAAGTCACAGAGAATGAAGAAGGGCAATGCTGTCATCTCACTTATATGTAGGATCTAAAAAAGTTGAACACATAGAAACAGAGTAGAATAGTGGTTACCAATGCCTGGGTGTGGAGAAGATGGGGAGATGCTGGACAAAGAGTACAAAGCTTCAGTGATGTAGGATAAATAGGTTGTAGAGATCTAATGTACAGCCTGGTGACTATAGTTAATAATACTGTATTGTATACTTGAAATTTGCTAAAAGAGTAGATCTTAAGTGCTCTCACAAGAAAAATAAAAGGTGATGGATATATTAATTAGCTCCATCATTTCACAATATATACATATATCAAAACAGCACTATATTTTACATCTTAAAAATGTACAATTTTATCTGACAATTATACTTCAATAAAGCTGGGGTGGTGGTGGAAGAAGAGCAATTCTAGAAGCAGAGGAAAGGAAATAATCAAGATCCGAGCCAAAATCAATGAAGTCAAAACACAGAAAAATAATAGAGAAAATCAATCAACTCAAAAGATATTCTCTAAAAGGATCAGTACAACCTGATAAGCCTCTATCTATACAGGTCAAGGAAAACAGAGAAGACACAAATAACCAATATTAGAAGTGACATCACTACAGATAATACAGATATTGAAAGAATAGGGGAATATTATAAACAACTTTACCATAATAAATACAACAGGGTTGAAATGGACGAATTCCTGGAAAGACACAAACTACCAAAGCTCACTCAAGAAGAAATAGATAATCTGAAGAGCCCCACATCTATTAAAAAAAAAATAGTAAATCTCCTCTTACAAACAAAACTCTAGGTCCAGATGGCTATACTGGGGAATTCTACCAAACATTTAAGAAATAATCTCAGTTCTGTAGAAACTCTACCAGACAAGTGAAGAAAAGACAACTTTTGAACTCATTTTATGAAGACAGTAGTATTTGAATATTGAAACCACATAAACACATTTCTGGGAAAGAAAACTATCTACCAATATCTCTCATGAACATAAATGTGAATGTCTTTAACAAAATTTGAGTAAACTGAATACAATAATATATTAAAAGCATAACACATCATGACTGAGTGAGGTTTATCCCTGGAATTCAAAGTTGATTTAACATTCAAAAAAAGTCAATGAAATTTACTGTATTAATAAGCAAAAGAGAAAAAACACATGAGCACATCAATAGATGCAACAAAAGCAATGGACACAATTCAACACCTTTCTGACATAAATTGTCAAATTAGAAATCAAGAGAAGTTCCTTGATCTAATATCGGGCATGTATAAAAAATCTACAGCTAACATCATAAATAGTAATGAAAGGCTAAAACCTTCCTCACTGAGATTACAAACAAAGCAAGGAAGTCTGTTTTCCCTCTATCCAACTTTGTACTGGAATTTGTAGCCAGTTAAGTAAGGTAAGTAACAGAAATGAAGGGCATCCAGATTAGAAAGGAGCAATTAAAATGGTTTTTCTTTAAAAATGGCATCGTCATCTGTGGACCTACAAAATAGCTACTAGAGTGAATAACTTAGTTTAGGAGGGTTGTATGATATGAAATCAAAATTTTAAAAAATTAGTTGTATTTGTATACACTAAAAAGATCATAAATTGAAACTTTTAAAAATACTATTTATAAAATATCAAAAATATGAAACACTTTGGATATATATATTAAAATATGTGCAAAACCTTTACACTGAAAAATATAAAACAATGCTAAGAGATATTAAAGAAAATCTAAATAAAAGGAGAGGTAAACTGTGTTCATGGATCAGACGGATCAGTATTATTAAGTTGGCAAGAACTAATATCAAGTTGGCAAAAAATCTAGAGACACTTCATCAAAAACTGTACCACCGACAAGCACATGAAAAGGGGTTCAATATCATTAGTCATTAAGGAAACTACAATCTAAAATCACAATGTGATAACAGTAATATCTAAAATTAAAAGAACTTCCCATACCAAGTGTTGGTAAGAATATGAAGTTATTAGAATTCAACTTAATGCTGAGAAACAGTTTGGCAGTTTCATAAAAAGTTAAACATATATTTACCTTAGGACCCAGTATTCTATCCCTAGGTATTTACCCAAGAGAGATGACAGCAAACATCTAAGACTTGTACACGAATGTTCATAGAAGCTTTTTTTGGTGATAGTAAAAAACTAGAAACAACCAAAATGTCCATCAGTTGGTGAATAGCTAAACTGTAGTATATCCTTACAATGAAATATTGCTCAGCAACAAAAAAGAACGAGTTACTGATTTTTGCAACAACATAGATGAATCTCAAAATAACTAAGAGTGAAAAAGAACCCAGACCACAGAATATAGTGTATGATTCCATATATATAAAATTCTAGAAAGGGTAGCCTGGGTGGCTCAGTTGGTTTAAGCATCTGACTTTTGGTTTTTGGCTCAGGTCATGATCTCACAGCTTGTGAGTTCAAGCCCCAGTATCAGTGCAGAGCCCACTTGGGATTCTCTCTCTCCCCCTCTCTCTGCTCCTCCCCCCACTCATGACGTCTCTGTCTGTCTCAAAATAAATAAGATTTTAAAAAACTTAAATAGGGGCGCCTGGGTGGCGCAGTCGGTTAAGCGTCCGACTTCAGCCAGGTCACGATCTCGCGGTCCGTGAGTTCGAGCCCCGCGTCGGGCTCTGGGCTAATGGCTCAGAGCCTGGAGCCTGTTTCCGATTCTGTGTCTCCCTCTCTCTCTGCCCCTCCCCCGTTCATGCTCTGTCTCTCTCTGTCCCAAAAATAAATAAACGTTGAAAAAAAAATTAAAAAAAAAAAAAACTTAAATAAAATAATAAATAAAATCCTTGAAAATGCAAATTAATCAATAGTGACCTTGTCAGATTAGCAGTTGCCTTGGTATCAGATGGTAGATGGGGCAGAGGGAGGGATTAAAAAGGAACTCAAGAAAACTTTTGTGGATAATATGTTTACTTTCTTGATTGTGGTGATGGTTTCACAGGTACAGAAATATGTCGAAATTTATCAAACTGTACATTTCAAACCTGTGACTTTTATTGTATGTCAACTTATCTTTAAAAAAGTTTTTAAAAACTTTATAAGTAGAAAAAGAAAACTGAGTAAAAAATGTTTTATTAGAAAAAGAGGTCTCAGGGCAGCTGGGTGGCTCAGTCAGTTGAGCGTCCGACTTAGGCTCAGGTCATGATCTTGCAGTCTGTGAGTTCCAGCCCCGTGTCGAGCTCTGTGCTGACAGCTCGGAGCCTGGAGCCTGCTTCCGATTCTGTGTCTCCCTCTCTCTCTGCCCCTCTCCTGCTCCTGCTCTCTCTCTCTCTCTCTCTCTCTCTCTGTCAAAAATTTAAAAAAAAAAACATTAAAAATTAAAAAGAAAAAGAGGTCTCAAAATGAAGAGAACAGGAAGCTGTGACAATATTCAAATTAAAGGTAATGTTCTGTACTAAGGATTTGGCAGATGAATGGAGAGAAGTAGATTTTCAAGCATTTATTAAACTTTCGTAATCAGGACTTTGTTCTTGCTTGGTGGGGTGGTGGTGGTGTGAAAAGATCAGTAAAGAATGATTTCACATTCGGAACCTGGATTGCTAATTGCCAGGAACACCAGTGTGGGAGCAAGGGTTGGCATGAAAAAATTATGAGTTTAGTTTTCAATATATTGAATTTGAAATACACTCATATAGAAATGCCCAAAGGGGTATGGAAACCAATTTGACAATAAATTTCATATATGAAAAAAAAAAGAAAAAAGAAATGCCCAAAAGGTAGTTGTGTAATGGGTCCAAAATTCCAAAGGGTGAAGTCCTCACCAGATGGATGATAATTGAAGCAAAGTATTAATTGGTGAGATCACCTAAGAAAAGTTGAGATACGATTTAAATGCTGAGGTCCAAACCGTGAGAAGTACTAATATTTCATGGTTGGGAAGAACAGAGGATCTCACTATGTAAATAGAAATTCATTTTGTTAATTCAACTTTCAAAATATATACTTAGAAATTATAATTCATCAGAATCAAAGAACTTTCAAATCCAAAAATAACCAGTCCACGGTGGCTCACTATGAACTGGTAGACATTACCAACAGAATAGGCATTCTGCTAATAGTTGGAAGAACCACTGTTCTTAGTTATTAGGAAAACTCTATGATGGACATTTAGTCATGAAAACAATTCAACACCCCTCCCTCCCACACACAAAATAACATCTGCTCTTATAGGAATTCTCAATAAATGGCTCTCGTTTAGACTTTGCACTAATTATGGTAGTTATAATCATGTGATTAAGAAGGAAAATTAGCAGAATTCCACACGGCATTTTTAGCCTCATAAATTTGAAATAAGAGAATTTTTCAACCATATTGCTGCTCATGTTTAACCTCCCTGCACCTGGTATAATATTCCATGCTTGGAATATTTAAGCAATATACTTGTAGCTATTAATACCAGCTTTGACTGGAACCAATATAATGACTTGAGGTTGTTCATTTTTGCTGAAATAAAATTTAAAAAAAAGTAATCAAGTGACAGACGTATAAATGTGCTATTAGGTTTTCATGAAAGATATTTCCATGGATATTATAAATATTGAACAGAAAAGCTATAATGTTGGGCTTGTGTATAAAGCTAAATGTGAAATAATAAGTGAAAATGCAAATAAATGATTAGTTATCCATTATATATTAACTACCAAGAAATACATCTATTAAAGCTCATACATTTCATTCCTAGGGAAGTCCTAATCAGATTTAATTAACTCTTATTTTAGAAATTTCTAACAAGCTTGGTTAACTCGTTTACTGCCTAAAAGCAAATTAGAAGTAATAAGCTGGCTGCAGACAGGACCTCATTTTGAGACATGCATGTTAATGGCAGCAAGCTGTGATGACAGATAAAAAGGAATGTGAAAGAAAAAAGGTTTTAGAAAGCAGAAATCAGAGCTCCAAGAGTAGACCAGTCTGTGGCCATTTAGCGTGGAGTAACCAACTTGCTATATTTCACTGGCCTCTGATGGTAGCACTATACAATGACAAATGATTATAATGTAATAGTCACCAAAAGGTTAAATATAGTAATATTATATGACATTTGTTAAAAAATATTTTAAGAGTTAAAATTGGTTAATAGCTATGATTCTATTGTTTACAAATATTGCATATGCAGAGTTTGTTTTCTAATAATGAAAAACCCATTCATGAGTAATACTATATCTCTTTAAAGACTATTGATGATTCGTGGTTTCATATCCAAAGTACTTGTTAATTGACCCTGAGATTATCTCTTTGTGTTATTTACAACTCCTTCCTAATATCTGCCTAGCATCGCAGTTATTTGTGTAGAATTGTCTGAGCTGTTTAGATTATTAGCTACTTGAATATAAAGAATAAAAATCAGACCCTCTAATTCATCCTTGTGTCCCCTCAACTATATTCTGCAGTGCTTAGCACGCAGAAAGTGGTCAGTAAAGAAAAGTGACTTACAATAGACACACGTACATCCTTTATTCTTTTAGTGACAGTAAATAGTGTCGAAACTTATATTTGGATAACACTGTAAAAAGTAAATTCACATTAAAAAAGTCAAATATATTTAATCACAAATTCAAGTTAACTAGGAGAAAAGTCAGTTTAAATGGGGAAATGAAGAAACGTATAAATTACTGAATATCCTTAAGGAATTACAGTGCAGACAGAATTAGTGTTGCTTATTAGTAAATTTCAAGAATGTATAGATTGAAATCATTTGTTAATATTATATGTCACAGTAATTTTACAGTCTTAGGTAGATTGCAATCTGCATTTCGTGTTGAGAAAAGGCTTTAAAACCAAGTTTTGCTGTAATATGCTCCCTTACTAAATATTTTTAAATTTCTATTTAATGAGGTGCAAAATAAATGATTTTGCCCTATATATATCCAAAAGTCATGAGTCTTGGTTCCTTTAGGCAATTCCTATTTAGTTCATTTTATATTCCAGAAATTGTTAAATGGAATATTTAAAGCTTTGAGAGACACATAAATGTGTTCATAATCTTACAACACTTTTAGTCTGAAAAATATTTTCAATATCTCTACATAACAGTCATGCTCAGGTTTAGGGCTCAATCACAATATATTTGTCATTATTTAGGATTTATTCAGAAATAAATTAACAGTCGAACATCATTAATTTCATAAAAATAACACGTCCGATACACCATCAAGCATTTTTTGATGCTTATAGTAAAATACTATGAAGAGGCAGAGAGTAGATTTTTACTTAATAAGAGAATGCTATTTGACTCTTGTGTGCAACTTTCATATCTAGGTATAGTTTTGGGGTAATAGCAAATGAGATAATTTGTGAACAACAGACAAATCCTCAGGACTCAAATCACACCAGAAGATTAGAGGTTTCCTGTGATTAACAGAAAGTTTTTCATATCTGAAGCAGGGACAATTGGTAAACATAATAAACATTCTAGTATAACTCATGGAGGAAAGTAGATAGCAAGATGTAGAAATATCAGAGCTGAATCAGCTTGATAAGCAAATAGCTAATCACTTGTTATTACTCTTTTTGTTTGTTAATCTATTAAACTTTGTTATTAATATAATAATGTGGGTGATCCTGTTTTAAATAGATGATTATTGGAAGAGGGCATTCACTCACTTATTCAACACTAAGTGTCTAAAATGTGCCAGTCACTGGCCAGAAGCAGAAGACAGAAATACAAATATGACATTCTTTCCCTTAAAAACCGTATTGTCATCTATGAAAAAAATAGTTGAAAAGCTGGACTTTATTAAAATTCAAAGCTCTCCTCTGCAAAAGACAAGGTCAAGAGAATGAGAAAACAAGTCACAGACTTGGAGAAAATATTTGCAAAAGACGCATCTGATACAGGATTATTATCTAAAATACACAAAGAATTCTTAAAACTCAACAATAAGGAAATGAACAACCTGATTAAAAAAAATGAGCAAGAGACTTACCAGATACCTCACCAAAGAAGATATGCAGATGAAAATAAACATATGAAGGGACAGTCAACATAATATCTCATTAGGAAAATGCAAATTTAAATAACACTGAACTACTACCACATACCTATTAAAATGGCTGCAATCCAAAACAATGACCACACCAAATGCCGACAAGGATGTGGAGCGATAGTGTTACCAAAACCCAATAAATGAGCTATGCTTGTCACTCAAAAGGCCAATACCCAAGAGACAAGCTTTGACTGGAAAGGAATATGAGCTTTATCAAGAGGCTGGCCACCTGGGGAGAAGGCAGACTCTTGTCCAAAGTCCAACTCCAAAGTTTCTGCCTGGTGCCGAGATTTTGAAAGGGGTTTAATCAATTAAAGGAGTGCACTGGTCTCTGACATTTCTTGATTACATGCAGATTCGATTATGCCAGCTACAGAGTTATCTCAGTGCTCAGAAGTTGCACAAGAAGTTCTAGTTCCTTGGTACCCAGGGGTTGTGTGAGAGTACTCTGTTCTTCTGCAAAGGAGGGCAAGGTCTACAGATGCACAAAGGGAGGTCAATAAAGTCATCTGTGTGACCTTTTGCTAAAAGATTGCTGGGCTAATCAGAAAGCTGAGGGGGCTTCAACAGCACAACAGCACAACAGACTTGCTGGCCCCTATGACTTGGGAACGTTCATTCCCCAAGGCCAACAGTCTACAAATCTCCAAGAAAGTAAATTAGTTCTGTTACAGATCAAGGGCCTTAAAGTCAGCAAGCAAGGAGTGTGTTAACTTGAAGCAAATTAACCCTTAAGACCAGCTGGAGTGCTGTTATAAAGGGAACTCTCATTCATTGCTGGTAGAAATGCAAAATGGTACAAACTATTTGGCAGTTTCTTGCAAAACTCATCATATTTTTACCATGTGATCCAGCAGTTGTACTCCTTGGTATTTATGCAGATGAACTGAAAACTCACAACCACACAAAAACCTGCACAGAGATTTATAGTTGTATTCATAATTGCCAACACCTGAAAGCAAGTGCGATCTCCTTCAGTAGGTAAATGGATAGGCTGTGGTACATCCAGACAACAGATTATTCAACACTAAAAATAGGTGAGCTATCAAGCCATGAAAAAAAACATGGAAGAGCTTTAAATGTATATTGCTAAGTGAAAGATTCAAACTAGAAAAGATACATGTTATACGATTCCAACTCTGTGACATTCTGGTAAAGGCAAAACTGTGGGGTAAAAAGATCAGTGGTTGCCAGGGGCCCAGGGAGGGGTGAAGGTATGAAAAGGCAGAGCACAGATGATTTTTTATTTTACTGCGTATAATAATTCTGTATATTATACGCATGGATATTTGACATTATACACCTGTTAAAACACACGGAATATACACACCAAGAGTGAACTCTACTATAAACTACGGACATTGGTGATAATGACGTGTTAATCTAGGTTTATGGATTATA
This sequence comes from Leopardus geoffroyi, assembly GCF_018350155.1. Classification (NCBI taxonomy): domain Eukaryota; kingdom Metazoa; phylum Chordata; class Mammalia; order Carnivora; family Felidae; genus Leopardus; species Leopardus geoffroyi. Next base: position 141,654,090 of record NC_059328.1, read on the forward strand.
ACAGATAGGCCACGCTGATGATAGTGGTGCAGTTTAAGGTTTTAACAGTACCATGCTTACCCTAATAGAAAGAAAGATGGAGTGACAATATTGGTATTACACAAGATAGGATTTCAGACCAAAGGATTTCAGCAGGGCTAAAGAAAGTCGTTTCATAATGATAAAGGGGCCAGTTAATCAAGAAGAGATAAGAATGTTAAGACATTTATACGCCTAAGAGCTGAGCCTCAAAATACATGAGGCAAAACCCAGTGGGAAACACAAAAAGAAACAAATCCAACAGTTTGTTTTATTACCCCTTTTCAATAACTGATTGAATAAGTAGACCAAAAAACAGTAAGGACACGGAAGATTTGAACACTGTTAAACTTGATCTAATTGGGGCGCCTGGGTGGCTCAGTCGGTTAAGCGTCCGACTTCGGCTCAGGTCATGATCTCACAGTCCGTGAGTTCGAGCCCCGCGTCGGGCTATGTGCTGACAGCTCAGAGCCTGGAGCCCGTTTCAGATTCTGTGTCTCCCTCTCTCTCTGCCCCTCCCCTGTTCATGCTCTGTCTCTCTCTGTCTCAAAAATAAATAAACGTTAAAAAAAAAAAAAAACTTGATCTAATTGACATTTATAAAGCACTCCATTCAACATCAACAGAATATACACTGTTTTCAAGTGCTCACAGTACATGTACCAAGAGAAATCATAGTCCAGTTCAAAGAGAGCTGCATTTTTTCTGCATGTTGAACTGAGATGATTATCTGTGCTGTTGGGACAGAAGGTGGGGTAAAGAGAGGGTTATGTAGAGAGAGGTCAGAAGTCAAAGCTTGATTCGGATACAATGGCCAAGGAACTTTACGAGGCCAGAAAAATTTAATTTCCAATTCCCAGCTATCTGTATAGTATATGCTCCCTCCCTTCACTATGTAACCCCAAAACTCAGTGCATTTCTTGTATTCACAGCTGCCTCTTATGAGCAGTAGGAGGACAGGGAAGACATAAAATAAAGGAGAAGGAAATGCTCCCACATCTGACTTGAAGCCAGGGCAGAGATAAAGCAGCCTCAAGACTCAGAGTAACGAGAACTCAACAAAAGCAGGAAACTGGAGTCAGAAGTGACTCGCACAAATGTATTTGCAAAAACCCTGAGGGCATTGGATTTTCCATAAAACATAGTTGCACAATTTGACCTGACCCAGTCCTATCCTGATGCTTAGGAGCAGAGTGACCCCAGCGAACATCTGTGTTACATTTCTTCTCACCCCAGCAGTCACCATAAGAAAAAAGAAACCATATAAATTTAACTTCTGTTGTGAGTGATTCCAAAGCCCTCTAGAAGGCAAAAGTGGCTACAGTTTTTTTTTTTAATTTTTTTTTCAACGTTTATTTATTTTTGGGACAGAGAGAGACAGAGAATGAACGGGGGAGGGGCAGAGAGAGAGGGAGACACAGAATCGGAAACAGGCTCCAGGCTCTGAGCCATCAGCCCAGAGCCTGACGCGGGGCTCGAACTCACGGACCGCGAGATCATGACCTGGCTGAAGTTGGACGTTTAACCGACTGCGCCACCCAGGCGCCCCAACAAATAGTTTTTAAGCAATGATTCCATTACTACCCATCACCCAGTTAATTTGCGCAAGTGTCTCAAGAACAACAGTAACAAGGTGATGCCGGCAGTAAAATAAGAATGAGAAAAAATGTAAGATATTGCTCAGGGAGGGAAAACAGACATGTAGACAAGGACTTACTTTTCAAGGTGTGCCTGAAAGCTAAACCCCAGGTGTGTGTCTGTCTGTCCCCACATATCTAACATTTTTCAACTGATAGTATGTGGGAGCAGAGAAATGCTTATCAAACTATCTTTTTGGCTAATACAGACAGAAGGTAAAACAAAACGTGAGTTTCAGGACAGCCATGGCATATTCAAACTGTTTAAAAGCATCTTCACAGAGGGGAGGGTTTAGAGCCTTAGTTACCTAGAGAGTTCAAAAAGGATATCTCACCAAAATTCTCTGCAGTTGAATTTCTGACAGATACTGAATGTTGGTACCACTTTTCAGTTCCTACTAGTCAGTTTTCTTGTGCAAGCTAGAAAGTTCCCTGGTCTCACTGCTTGGACCACAAGGACGCCATGCAAAGAACATCTGCACCACCCAAGACCTCTGTGACCCCCGACTACAGTGGGACAGAGGCAGTAGTGAACCCAGGTCCCAGGGCAGGAAGGATCTTTTAACGGTCTGAAATCAGAATGTGACACTCTTACATCTTTGGCTTGTTCTCGTCTGTATTGCCTGGATATCACTCCATAGGGTGGCGAATTGTCTAGATTATTCACCTTTCTCCCTCCAGTACCTGTCACAGTGCCTACACAGCACAAGAAGGTGCTGAATAAATAGTTGTACAATTGGACTGTGGCCAAATTCAAAGAGCATGAACAAGTCTGAAATACAACAACAACAACAGTTTGATTCTGGCCATGACAGAAGCTTCACCCATCAAGTGGTAATAAATCAGGTGTCCCTCTGAGAGATGCAGTTGTGATTTTTCCCAGCTATCAAAGCACGACAATTCCTTAAGCTCCAGCGACATATGGCCAGCAAGGGTAGTTAATGTTACAGAGATTTAGGAAAAACCCTGTGTGGGTTTTTTGTCAGCAAAGTATGTAACAAAGTTCAAACTGTAGGCCAACCTGTGAAGGAAGCAGACAGTTTTACAAATGATCTCCTTCCTCTTTCTGTGCCTTTTTATCCTTTTCCAGCACTGATCTCCTTTTTTCCTATTTTGTTATAGCCCTCCTTCTCCCTGTTCGTCTCCTTTCACCTAAATAAGCCAGATCCACATAACCAGCAGCCAGATAATACTAAACATTTCCTATTTTACAAGAGAGCAATTGGTAAGTACATTTTTAGCAAGGTGTTATGACTGCTGAGCACCTCTTGTGTTACCCTTCTCAAGTGTTTTGCATTTGCGGTGGAAGAAACCATTTTTATCTTAACTCAAGAGAATGTATGAAAAGGGATATTTAAGGGATCGATAAATCTGGATAAACAAAATTTAAAGAGGAAGGCCATATAGTAGGGGTTTTAATTCAACATGAAAAATTTGTTTTCATTTAAACTAAGTAGGAGAAAAGGAAATCAATCTGTTTGATATGTGGTACTTTCTGCTGGCCTTAAAACAGTTAATCTAGAAGAGCATTTTCAGTAGTATAGTAAGAAATCTAAATCAAATATCTAGTAGTATCACTATGAAGTTTTACTTCATCTCTATGAAAACAGCACATAACCTTACATTTGTGTGCTTCTTTACTAGACATTAACAGAAAATGTAAATCATAGTGTGTCTTGTAAAACAAACAAACAAACAAAAAACTACAGCAGACATGGTGGAGGATTCTCTATTTCCCCTTTGCCTTCAACTATGGCTTTGTCTCCCGATTTTTCTCTTCCCTCCCACCCACACTTTTTTTTCTGGCACTACCTCCCCTACCCCCTAAACCTTGACTAACCACCAAACCACCAGGCTTGCAAAACACAGCTCTTGGAAAGTACTACTCCGACTGTTATCAGACAGGATGGCACCAACAATCCTGAAGAAACATGAAAACCAGAACAATCTCTAACAGCAAGTTTCTCAGCAATTAGAGACAAAACTGCTACCTGAGCCAAATCACAAAGATACATATTCCCTTCCCCTCTTTACCCTGTAAAAGTTCAGCCCTGAGTCAACTCAGTCACCTGGTCATCAGGTTTTCATTGCTGTACATCAACAGAATAAAGCTTTCAAAGCCTATCTAAACTACTTAATGTGTTTTCTTTTGAAAGGCAAACCATAAGAGACTCTTAAAAACTGAGAATAAACTGAGGATTGATGGGGGGAGGGGGGGTGGGAAGGGGGGGTGGGAGGGAGGGGAAAGTGGGTGATGGGCATGAAGGAGGGCACCTTTTGGGATGAGCATGGGTGTTGTATGGAAACCAATTTGACAATACATTTCATATTAAAAAAATAAAAAATAAAAGTTGGAAATGGAAAAAAAAGAAAGTCTTAATGTGAATGTCAACATTCAAATATAAGCTTCTGTGCATTGAATAATATAAAGTCATATATTGCAGATTTTACGAAAAACATCCTCCACGTCATTACTTCCTGGGGTCAAGACGTCAGGTAGTGCCGCATAGGGGTTTGACTAAGGTGTGGCTGCTCAAAGCAGATAGTAGATTCATTTCTCCCCTCCATCTGATTCATCTATCCCCAGTTGCCTTATCTTTGCAAACTAAAATTATATCAAAAAGTAATTTGTCATGGACTCCTTCGGATCATTCCTGAACAATTTGCAGACATAACAGATCTACAAAACCTACTACTTAAAATAGAGCCATCAATCTGCTTATTCTTAAGCTATGACCAACTGCCAAATCTGCATGCATGACATAATTTTTTACTTGTTAAAAGTCCCTACTTTATTTTGATGGATTCACAGATTCCTCGAGTTGAAAAGGAGAGTAGGAAAGTCATCATTCATTTCCACAATGATGCTTCCCTCAGAATATACATAGCAATAATAGCATCTTTACACTGCAGAGTATGTCTTACAATTTACAAAACATACAATAACGCAGCCTTCCTGGTGTGAGCATGAACACAGACATACAGAGACATCCAGTCTCTCCTTAAATACTGCTTATAATGGTGGGCTCCTTACATTTAAGTCTTGTCTACTTCTTCGAAGAGAAATTGTGCCAGCCAGTGAAAAACATAGTTCTCTTTACTGATAGCTGACTCTCAGTGGTTCCAATCTGTCATGTGCACAACTGAAGGAAGTCCAGTTTTCCCTGGATAATTCCTGGAAGTTCTCAGGGGTGTCTGTAGTCCTTGCTCACCCCTCTATCCAGCCCACCTGAGATGTTTCCATAGCAACGCCAGACATTTCTACCAAGACTCTACCCCAACCTCAAACTCTGTTTCATCACTGGAACTGGATGCCTTCCCCAGAATCTCAGTCTAGAAACATGTGCTTGCTTACAAAAAACACACCTTCTGTATTATTCTCGGTCTGTCAGAGAACTTGTGGCAAGATTGCTTAGACACAGGATTATTAAGGCAGAATGGTTCTTTAGATTCACACACACATTCTCTTTTCCCTTAAGGCACAAACAGCTAGAATGATGGGGTCAAGACAAAATACAGGATTAGCCACCAATGGATAAACGAGAACTGTCATTACTTTCTAGCATGCAGACCCAGTTACTGCACCTGGGCCACATTTTCTTAAATGATCTGTTCTCTCACAGGGCCAACTTTGTCTTTTCTTGCAATCTGACTTCCACAGAGCTGCTCCATCAGTAATATTTTTAAAATATGCCACAAACCTGGTTTTGGACAGGTTTAAACTGATGAGTATCAATGAATACTCAGCAGAAGAAATACTGTTTGGATTTATTACCAGAAGTCTGAGCTTCTGCCAGGCCAAGACTCCTTTTCACATTTCTTCTAAAAACAAAGATTCTAAAAAATTAAATGAAATTAAATTTCAAGAAATCCTACATCTTATCACCTCCCACCCTTTCATTCAAGTTTTGCCCTTTGGAGAAAACTTCCTCCTTGTGAAAGTCTATTCAGATCCTAGATACCTAGGAACATTTACTTCTTTCTCTCCTGAAGATACCTTCCCATTTCTCATAGGGAACAGTGATGGATCATTTATCAGGCTGGATGAGCTCTAGTTTGCTAAGGTGACCTTTAAAATGCATAGCTCCAGCTAAAGCCCAACTCTGATGGGATATAGTTGGATGTGTCCCTGCCTTAATCTGGGTACCATATTTCTATCAAAAAGTCTTAAGATTGGTTTTTTGCCTATCTTTCAGTAATAGGAAGATACTGAACTAGTACTTTTAAATTTCATAAAGGTTAAACTCACCCTAATAAGATCACACTTCTTCACATAGTTCTCGTCAAAGTCACCAATGACCTTCATTTGCTGAATTTAGTGACCAGATGCAACACTCCTACATCCAGCTGCTCACTGGCCAACCACACTACCAGGTACCACAGACGTTATATGTTCAAAAGAGAAACTATCATTCCCTCTGCTAATATGCGCCACCCACACTCTTCCTCACTGGAGTCTCGGTTATTATTAATGTCTTCCTTCCACTTCCTCAGACCAAACACTTTGGTATTATCCTTGAATGTTTTTTTCACACCCCTTGTTGGAATTCATCAGCAAATCTGGTCAGTTCTTTCTTTTATATATATCCAGAATTTCTGCAGTGAAGGCAGTCCTGAGAGGAAAATACATTGCAATCCAGGCCAATCTCAAGAAACGAGAAAAATCCCAAATACAAAATCTAACAGCACACCTAAAGGAAATAGAAGCAGAACAGCAAAGACAGCCTAAATCCAGCAGAAGAAGAGAAGTAATAAATATCAGAGCAGAAATAAACAATATAGAATCTAAAAAAACTGTAGAGCAGATCAACAAAACCAGGAGTTGTTTTTTTGAAAAAATAAACAAAATTGATAAACCTCTTTTCTCAAAAAGAAAAGGGAGATGGCCCAAATAGATAAAATCATGAATGAAAATGGAATTATTACAACCAATCCCTCAGAGATACAAGCAATTATCAGAGAATACTATGAAAAATTATATGCCAACAAAATGGACAACCTGGAAGAAATGGACAAATTCCTAAACACCCACACGCTTCCAAAACTCAATCAGGAGGAAATAGAAAGCTTGAACAGACCCATAACCAGCGAAGAAATTGAATCAGTCATCAAAAATCTCCCAACGAATAAGAGTCCAGGACCAGATGGCTTCCCAGGGGAGTTCTACCAGACGTTTAAAGCAGAGATAATACCTATCCTTCTCAAGCTATTCCAAAAAATAGAAAGGGAAGGAAAACTTCCAGACTCATTCTATGAAGCCAGTATTACTTTGATTCCTAAACCAGACAGAGACCCAGTAAAAAAAGAGAACTACAGGCCAATATCCCTGATGAATATGGATGCAAAAATTCTCAATAAGATACTAGCAATTAGAATTCAACAGCATATAAAAAGAATTATTCACCATGATCAAGTGGGATTCATTCCTGGGATGCAGGGCTGGTTCAACATTCGCAAATCAATCAATGTGATACATCATATTAATAAAAGAAAAGATAAGAACCATATGATCCTGTCAATCGATGCAGAAAAGGCCTTTGACAAAATCCAGCACCCTTTCTTAATAAAAACCCTTGAGAAAGTCGGGATAGAAGGAACATACTTAAATCATAAAAGCCATTTATGAAAAGCCCACAGCTAACATCATCCTCAACGGGGAAAAACTGAGAGCTTTTTCCCTGAGATCAGGAACACAATAGAGAGGGATGTCCACTCTCACCACTGTTGTTTAACATAGTGTTGGAAGTTCTAGCATCAGCAATCAGACAACAAAAGGAAATCAAAGGCATCAAAATTGGCAAAGATGAAGTTTAGCTTTCACTTTTTGCAGATGACATGATATTATACATGGAAAACCCGGTAGACTCCATCAGAAGTCTGCTAGAACTGATACATGAACTTAGCAAAGTTGCAGGATACAAAATCAATGTACAGAAATCAGTTGCATTCTTATACACTAATAATGAAGCAACAGAAAGACAAATAAAGAAACTGATCCCATTCACAATTGCACCAAGAAGCATAAAATACCTAGGAATAAACCTAACCAAAGATGTAAAAGATCTGTATGCTGAAAACTATAGAAAGCTTATGAAGGAAATTGAAGAAGATATAAAGAAATGGAAAAACATTCCATGCTCATGGATTGGAAGAATAAATATTGTCAAAATGTCAATACTACCCAAAGCTACCGACACATTCAATGCAATCCCAATCAAAATCGCACCAGCATTCTTCTCGAAACTAGAACAAGCAATCCTAAAATTCATATGGAATCACAAAAGGCCCTGAATAGCCAAGTAATTTTGAAGAAGAAGACCAAAGCAGGAGGCATCACAATCCCAGACTTTAGCCTCTACTACAAAGCTGTCCTCATCAAGACAGCATGGTATTGGCACAAAAACAGACACATAGACCAATGGAATAGAATAGAAACCCCAGAACTAGACCCACAAACGTATGGCCAACTAATCTTTGACAAAGCAGGAAAGAACATCCAATGGAAAAAAGACAGTCTCTTTAACAAATGGTGCTGGGAGAACTGGACAGCAACATGCAGAAGGTTGAAACTAGACCACTTTCTCACACCATTCACAAAAATAAACTCAAAATGGATAAAGGACCTGAATGTGAGACAGGAAACCATCAAAACCCTAGAGGAGAAAGCAGGAAAAGACCTCTCTGACCTCAGCCGTAGCAATTTCTTACTTGACACATCCCCAAAGGCAAGGGAATTAAAAGCAAAAATGAACTACTGGGACCTTATGAAGATCAAAAGCTTCTGCACAGCAAAGGAAACAACCAACAAAACTAAAAGGCAACCAACGGAATGGGAAAAGATATTTGCAAATGACATATTGGACAAAGGGCTAGTATCCAAAATCTATAAAGAGCTCACCAAACTCCACACCCGAAAAACAAATAACCCAGTGAAGAAATGGGCAGAAAACATGAATAGACACTTCTCTAAAGAAGACATCCGGATGGCCAAAAGGCAGATGAAAAGATGCTCAACATCACTTCTCATCAGGGAAATACAAATCGAAACCACACTCAGATATCACCTCACGCCAGTCAGAGTGGCCAAAATGAACAAATCAGGAGACTATAGATGCTGGAGAGGATGTGGAAAAATGGGAGCCCTCTTGCATTGTTGGTGGGAATGCAAACTGGTGCAGCCGCTCTGGAAAGCAGTGTGGAGGTTCCTCAGAAAATTAAAAATAGACCCACCCTATGACCCAGCAATACCACTGCTAGGAATTTACCCAAGGGATACAGGAGTACTGATGCATAGGGGCACTTGTACCCCAATGTTTAGAGCAGCACTCTCAACAATAGCCAAATTATGGAAAGAACCTAAATGTCCATCAACTGATGAATGGATAAAGAAATTGTGGTTTATATACACAATGGAGTACTACGTGGCAATGAGAAAGAATGAAATATGGCCCTTTGTAGCAACATGGATGGAACTGGAGAGTGTGATGCTAAGTGAAATAAGCCATACAGAGAAAGACAGATACCATATGGTTTCACTCTTATGTGGATCCTGAGAAACTTAACAGAAACCCATGGGGGAGGGGAAGGAAAAAAAAAAAAGAGGTTAGAGTGGGAGAGAGCCAAAGCATAAGAGACTGTTAAAAACTGAGAACAAACTGAGGGTTGATGGGGGGTGGGAGGGAGGGGAGGGTGGTTGATGGGTATTGAGGAGGGCACCTTTTGGGATGAGCACTGGGTGTTGTATGGAAACCAATTTGACAATAAACTTCATATATTGAAAAAAAATAAAAAAGTAAAAAAAATAATAAATATATCCAGAATTTCTGCAAGCACATCTCATATCCCCTCCAGTACTGCCCTGATTCACAGCATTTCTCACCTGGCTTTGTACAGGGCCATACTAACTGGTCTCCCTGCTTGTCAACACAACAGCCAAATTGATCCCATTAAAACACAAGCCAGCTCATAGCACTCTTTTCAATATTCTCTGACAGCCTGGCATCTCTTTTAGAGTAAAAGCCAAAAAAGTCATTATAGTGGCCTACCAAGTCTGGCAAGCCCTGCCTCCCTTTCCTTGCAATGCTCTTCCCTCACTCTCTATGCTCCAGCCACCCTGGCCTCCTTGAGTCCTTGAACACACCGAGTACACTCCAAGCTCAGGCCTCCTGGAATACTCCTTCCACAGATAGTCCCATACACTGCTTCCTCACTTCCTTTAAGTTTCCATTCAAATATCATGTTGTTGAGGAAGAAGAAGAAGAAGAAGAAGAAGAAGAAGAAGAAGAAGAAGAAGAAGGGGGAGGAGGAGGAGGAGGAGGAGGGGAAGGAGGAGTAGGAGGAGGGCAAGGAGGAGGGGGGGAGGGGAAGAAAAGAAGAAGAAGAGGAAGAAGAAGAAGAAGAAGAAGAAGAAGAAGAAGAGGAAGAAGAAGAAGAAGGAGGAGGAGGAGGAGGAGGAGGGGAAGAGGAAGAAGAAGAAGGGGAAGAAGAAGAGGAGGAAGGAGTAAAGGAACTAGAGTTCTGAAGGACTACTACTAAAAATTATTTCCAAGAACAGGTAAAACACAATTGTTTTTCTACCATAATACCCAAGAGAATGTTTTAGTATTCCAGGATGAGAAGTATTTTTTAGAATTCTAATTAAAAATAGTCCAAAACGTGTTTGATTTTTGTATTTTTATTTTTGTGGTGGCATTCCTGTAAAATTCGTCTTTTCTGAAGTGTTCTCTTAGGTGATTTGATTGACCAGGATCCCCTCATTAGATGCCCACTCTGCACCCTTGAAGGTATACCCCCACCCAGTGGATGTCCAGGACTCCCTACCTCCATACCTTTTCGCATGTGGCCCCTCCACTGACATCATCCCTACCCACACTCATACACTTGGAATTCTCCATATATTTTGTGGCCCAGAGCAGATGCTACTTCCTCCATGAAGTTTTCTGTCATCTCTGCTGCAAAAAGGCACCTCTTCTTCCTGGGAACCCAGAGCATTGACTTGTACTTCTTAGTGTGTCTATTCTTGTAAATGTTCTTTTTGTGTGCCCTATGTGACTTAAATGGGTATTATGTGTTTCTTGACATTATAAGCTATCTTTTATTTGCTATTTTATTCCATGCAGGGATTAGAAGTACCTCACATAAAGCATAATTTCAGAAAATGTTCATTGAATAGTTAGATAAAAAATGGGATTAATAAGTACATTAAGACACATTCTTAAATTGTCCCTTTATAAATTATTATTTTTAATTAGACTTATTTAAATAAAGGTATCATTGTTATCTCAAACTAATAATATTAATGACAATAGTACTTGAATTGCCTCCAATTATTTTGAGGTCATTATTTAAAAGATGTTTTCATTATTAAAAAAAAATCCACTACTAATATTTTCCTTGGCTTTTTATTTTTAGGTCTGGTTGCATTTATGTAAAACACAGAGTATATATAATGCATATCTGTCTGTATATATTCGATATGGATTCATTTGCATAAATATTCAACAATGTTCATCTTTAGCACAGAACATGTACACATGCACAAGTTATATTTTCTATGTAGGCTTGTGTTTGTGCGTTTGTGTAAGCATCACATAACTTTTCAAGTAGGAATATTGATCAAAAATGGGAGTAACTAATATAAAACCCCAAGGCATTTCCAAAGACCAGAATACTTTGAAGTATTTCAGCAAGAACATATTGACCTCTTTTGGGAAAAAGATTGTGTGCGGCAATCAGACATGACTATCTAATGTTGAAGATCAAAGGGTATTGACTGAAATCTGCAGTTGCCATAGCTACTGAGCCCTGTGAATTTACTATAGTTCTCTTATTACAAGCACAAGATTTACAGTTAAGACCTGCTTTATTGACTGGAGGGGTTATCTGTTCACTAAATCTGGGAGTTTACTGTAATGATTTTCAGCCCACATTGTTTTGCTAAATTGAATCTGAGTCAGTGAAATTAAAATTAAAATACAGTGTTCTCAAGGCACACATTCATAATCTACCCAAACTCCATCAATCTTTTTAGGATGTGCAAAATATTCCAAGAGCAATTTCAATCTTAGAGGATAAGATGTTTATGAAGTATTTTTATATGGGGCAAGTTCTCAATTGACTGTAGCACCTGAAACAGATGTTCAGTGGTAAGGTTGACAAGTAGAACCAAGCCAGCACGTCGCAAATTGCCCTCCTTGAAATAGCTTAATGCCTTTTCCCTGGTGACACCAGGTGGATTTCTGAAGCTAGGTTTTGAATCCCAAAATCTCAATCACCAAAGTATGTCTGGTTATCCGAAGCTACTTTCTGATGTCCTGAATGTAAAATTTTTAACATAATCCTACATTTGACTGCCTTCTCTATAACGGACTTGGTTCTCAATTTATTAGGTTTACTATTCTAAAAAACATTTAATTAATTCATCTAATTTCTGAATAGATATCTGCCTGTTGGGTCGCTGCTCCCAATGAGGTATTTTCATAACTAATTGGGAATGGTTGGCAGAGATGAAAAATGGAGAAGAAGCCAGCCAATAACTCTCCAGCTACTTGTTGTGGGAGTAACTGAACTCTCTCCAGTAATCAGTTGCCTTTATGTTCATAAATGTGCCCTTGTGTTCACCTCCTTGGGCCTTAGGGGAAAGAATTTCCAAAACCTTTCTGTTTATTATTCTGAAAATAAAATATGCAGTAAAAAGCGCATCTACCTGGAAGTCCAAAAATGTGATCTTAGCCAGCTTTGAATTCTTGGTCAAATCAGAGTTTAAGTTTCTCCACTGGATAACAAGAACATAACAGTTTCTACCTCATGGTGTTTTGTAAATACATGATAAATTATATGAGGTATGTAGCTGAGCCACTGATGCATAATGGGTACTCAGCAAAGGTTATTTTCAGGACTTAGTATTCTGCTAAAAAGTTTTTAAAACTAAGAAGAGAAAGACAATATGAAGAAAAAATTCTTGTGATTCCAAATATTATTTTTAGAAGGTACAAGGAGGTCACTTCTAAATTTATTATAGAATCCCTTCTTTCCCTCTGATCAGGCAACACATTTTAAATTTGTCCTTAGAAGGGACGCCTGGGTGGCTTAGTTGGTTAAGCAACCCACTCTTGATATAGGCTCAGGTCGTGATCTCACAGTTGTGATCTCATAGTTGTGAGATGGAATCCCAAGTTGGGCTCCATGCTGACTGACCATGGAGCCTTCTTGGGATTCTGTCTCTCCCTCTCTCTGACCCGCTCTCACTCACTCTCTCTCTTTCTCTGTCTTTCAAAATAAATAAACATTAAAAAAATAAATTTATTCTTAGGAAACATTAATCTTTTGGGAAATGCCACAGTTATACTGTAGAACTTAACAGAAATACTTCACAGTAATTAGAAACACTTCTCAAAGTTCAGATCATTTAGGATAAAATGAAATACTAGAACACAGTTTTTGGCAACTCATTATAACTAACGTTTACTCTTGTTCCCCATTGGGAAAAACAAACAAACAATAACAAAAACCAGAGCTTTCTGCTCAATTTTTAAGCTCTTTCCTGGGGTGCCATCAGCTGCCTTAAAAAGAAAGAAGCAAAAAAGCAAAGAAGCACATTGGAACTCCAAGGCTAGGGACCATGATTTCTTTACCAATAGTGGCCTAAGTCCATATGGTTTTAACTAGATAAACATATAACTGTAGAAAGTATGCTGGTAAGAAATAAGTGTTTTGTTTAACATACAAAAGCATCACACCTTTATCTCCTTGCCTCTAAGCATTCTCTCTGTTCATCAGTAACAAAGAGCATAAGATGATATGTTGCCATGTGATTAAAAAATCAGAATCAGCTTAATATCCATTTGGAGCATAATTCAACACCTACATCTGTTTAAAATACTGCAGGGTATGATCATCAAACAGAAATGAAGCTGGAAAAGTGGTGCATGGAAAATTTCCATTTTCTCAGGCTAAGTGGATTCACCCAATTGCTCACTCATCCTTAAGTCAATAATTCTCTTCTCTTGCTCAGGTGATTACAGCCTTCAGGTGATGCATTCTAGAACACTGTGGGCAAATCCCTTGTGTCCCTTCCCAAGACTTTCTATTTAGGTTTTTATCTGCACCAGTTGCTTCTGCATCAAACCCAAGGAAAAGCCAAACTGGAGTTTTCATACTAAGTGTACATATAGGAATCAAGAAAACACATGAAAAAAGCAAGTTACTATTGTGATAAATAGAAGTGAGTGCATTCTGTTCTACTGAGAATTAATATTTTTCTCAGTTATTCTTATTCTGAAACAGCTTTGCTGTTATTTGGCAAGATTTAGGTACATGGGAATTTTTTTCCAGTTGGCCCATGGACAATTTTTATATGAGATAGAACAATAATTGCTGGCCAGGGTATTGAGGCCCAGAAGATAATTAAATAATGCAAAAGGAACAAAGTGGAATTTGCAAGCTGTGTTACTACTTCCCAGTATCCTGCTCTGCAGAGAACTCAGATTGCTACTCAATGGTTTTATTATATAACCTTGCTGTGAACAACATATAAACTATAATTTAACTGGGGTTTTTAATCTAAACAAATAAAAACTTGAAAAGAAGAAAACTATGATGTAGTGTCTAAATCTTCCAAATTAGCTACACTGGAATAAATAGATATTCTCTGAAGTGCTGTAACTTAGGTCTGCAAGTCTAAGTCATGAAGAGCGTTATGTTTTGAGGTACTCTCCTCTTCCATTAAAATGGAATGTACTGGGGACCCAGAAGTTGTGTACACAGACACAAACTTATCAGCAGAGGCCTTCTAAGTAAACACAGAGATTTTCTAAGTAACCTTGTAAGGTAATCAGTGATTTCAAATATTAGAACTTCCCTAAATTTGTTCTCTTTTTAGTTCTAATTTTATAGATTTTAGTCATGCTTGAATCAAAGAGTCCAATCTAAATTATTTTTCTTCCCTGAAAACAGATTTGAAACTGTGGCATAGAAATTCCAATGGTCAATAAAATTTCCCCCTGGAGCAACCAAAGCAAAAAGATTTGAAAGTGAATACTTCTGGCAAGTATCTTTTTTGAAATCCATAGTTCACAAATATTGTCAGAAGTGGAGCACCTGGGTGGTTCAGTTGGTTAAGCCTCCGACTTCCACTCAGGTCATGATCTCATGGTTCGTGAGTTCAAGCCCTGTCAGGTTCCAGGCTGGCAGTGTGCAGGAGCCTGCTTGTAATTCTCTCCCTCTCCCCCTCTCTCTCTGCCCCTCCCCTGCTTCTTGTTCTCTCTCTCTCTCTCTCTCTCTCTCCCTCTCTCTCTGTCTCTCTGTCTCTCTCTCAAAATAAACCAGGATAAGCTTTAAAAAATATTGTCAAAAGTATTTGTTTCAGATTGTTTAGATGATCAAACAAAGCCTTACAAAGAAAAATAAAAATGAGATGAGAACACTCCCATAAGTGGTTCAAATGGACTCAAAATGAGAAAGATTGAAAATAGTTCATTAATATATTCTGTTTTAGAGTAATAATTATATTATTGAAACTGGATTCAAGGATACAGAGTAACAACAGACCGCTAATATACAGACACTGGTACGCATATACATATGTACACATATATTAAACCACCAGTAAGCTATCTACTCAAAGGTACTGAATCGCAAAGACAGATGAGCTCTCCCTAGTTGATCTGAGTCTAGCTACTACTTTCATCCATAGGTGCAATGACCATGTCTGGGCATGAGTAAGCAGAGTACCTTGCCTGCCATAGGCCAGGGGGAGTGGAGGGATGATATGCCGGGGAAGGAGAAGTCAGCCAAACTTTCAGCAATCTCATGAGACTACTTGAAGGACTGGAATCTAAAGCCATCTCAAATGCAGAAATAGGTCCTCCCAAGTGGACCTATTGATTCTATCTCACAAGTTTGTAGGGGTTTAGGATGCTCAGTGCTGGGATGCAAAGCAAGGAAGGATCTCTTACAGTCCTAATGGTGCTTAGGTCCCAAAGCCTCACTAGGAAGAGCTGTTCTATACACATAGAACAGACTTTGCCCTCAGGACATTTGACACAACAGGTGAATTGAACTTGATAAAATTGTAGCCCAGCCTCAGATCTAGCTCAACTCCTGACTGGATCAAAGGAATCATCCTCTTTCTCTAGGTCTCTGACAA
Organism: Leopardus geoffroyi; assembly: GCF_018350155.1. Classification (NCBI taxonomy): domain Eukaryota; kingdom Metazoa; phylum Chordata; class Mammalia; order Carnivora; family Felidae; genus Leopardus; species Leopardus geoffroyi. Next base: position 141,669,891 of record NC_059328.1, read on the forward strand.
AGGAAAAAGCAGGACCTCTCTGGGGGAAAAGAAGATTTATTCTAGTACCTATGGGCCTTTTAAGACACAGTATCTGCCATACAATTTAAATATTATGATATAGTTTTTAGGAGAATATGACCTACAATTGAGATTTTTTTAAAAAAAGTTTACAGAAGCAAAACCACAGATGGTCCACATGCAAAAATTAACATAAAAGAACTTTTTAAATAAAACAAAGTTTCAAACAACTTAGAGGAAAAGATGGGGAATTTCAGCAGAGAAATGAATACTCTTATAAGGAAACAAATAGAAATTCTAGAAGCAAAGATACAATGTCTGAATTAATGATTTGTTGGAGGGGCTTAATAGAAGTGAAGAAAAGCTTAGGATAAATGCTAAGAAAACCATACCAAAGCATGTAACAGTCACAATTCCTAAAACAAAAAACAGAAAATCTTTAAAAAAAAAAAAAAGTAAAATCAAAATATTACATTACATTTAGAGGAACAATGATAAGAATTAGAGCTGACTGCTCATCAGAAATAATGGAAGCTGGAAGAAACTGGATTGATACTTTAAAGTGCTGTAAGGCAGGGGGTGGGGGGGGGGAAGTCAATCTAAAATTCCATACTTCACAAAAACATCCTTCAAAATTGAAAGTGAAATAAAAATATTTTCAGATGAACAAAATCTGAGGCAATTTGTTACCAGCACACGTGCACTACAAGAAACAGTAAAGGAATTTCAGGATAAAGGGAAATTATTCCATATGGAAGCCTTGACCTTCAGAAAGGAAGGAAGAGCTCCAGAAATATACAATGCATTTTTCATTTACAATACTCATTTTACTGGTTAAAGCAATAACAGTTATGTGTTATGGGGTTTATAAGATATACAGAAGTATGTGAAATGAAATTATTTGCAGACACAAGTAACAGAGAAACAAATTCAACTATGGTGATTCATAGCTAGACATAATTGTGCTTTTAGTTATTCTGTTGACAAATTGATTATTTGACCATATAGAAATTCATATGCCAAAATTTTGCCACATAGATAATATGGGATTTGAATTGTCTTTTTTAAATTAAAAAAAAAATTAAGCTTATTTATTTTGAGAGAGAGAGAGAGCACAGGCAAGGGGCAGAGAGAGAGGGAGAGAGAGGGAGAGAGAGAGAGAGAGAGAGAGAGAGAGAGAGAGAGAGAGAGAGAGAGAATCCCAAGCAGGATCTGCACTGTCAGCACAGAGCCCAACACAGGGCTCAAACTCATGAATCATGAGATTATGACCAGAGCCGAAAACCAGGAGTCAGACACTCAACCGACTGAGCCACAGAGGTGCCCTGGGACTTGAATTGTCTTAGAAAATTCAAAAACTGTACCTTAGCCTGTCGTTACATAAACTGTTATTATTTCTTCCAGATCGTTCATAGGCTTTGTAGGGAGAAAGACATGTACATGAGGCGAGACATATGAGAAAGGGGTATAACACAGAAGACCTCAAAAATAAGCTCCAGCAGTTGAGGGCTGCTGAGAGCACTGGATCTGGGACCAGACATGTGTTTTCTGAAGCTGCTGTGGTAGAAGGCCACCACATTCCTAAAGGGCTTCCCCCCACATTCTAATTCTTTGAATAATAAACACTCATTTCTATAAACCCAACTTCCCTTCATCTATTCATAATTATGATCATGCATTGGCCCACCCAAACTTCACAAACCTTTTTTAAAAATCCACATGGTTGTTCTTATACCAAAAACTTTCATTCATATGGTTTTCCTCTCTGACTATCCCAGCGGGTCTCTCACATTGAGTGTCCAAGCCAATTTTTTTTTCTTTACATTACTTACTTTTATAAAAAGCTACGCAGAGTTCCTTTTCTTTCAGAGACTTATTTAGTCAGATTTAACCTTTGAGTTTTATATGTCTTCGATATCACCAATGTTTATTTTATTATGATTTACTCATATGTGATGATTTACTTAGTGATTTGAGGTCTCCTTCGTGTTTTCTCTCCCCACCCTACCCCCTCATCCCCCCTCCTTCTGATTACCTTGTTGAGTACTTCTCTTTTGTAGGTTTCTGTTGACCTTCCTGTATCCCATTATACTTATTTTTCTTTCTTTCTTAGTTTCCCTTAGTTATAATACCCTTTCTCAACCGTTAAAGCTTTCCTCCTGTAGAGACTCTAAACAGACCTGTTTCTTCTAAAACAGGTATATCGAATCTCTGTTTCTTGACAAGAACTTCATAATAGTTCACTAAAATTTGAAACAAAATAGCTTTCCAGTGCACCTCAGATGTCTGTAGCCTGGCTCCTCTGACAAGACCACATGTCCCTGGCACAACAACTTTTTTATTACTATGGTACTTTATGCTTGGTCAAGTTTATCAGAGTGAAAGACCTGAATTGAACTACATGGATTTGACCCAGTTTACCATTCTTAAACTGTAGTTCTGGAATGCCCAAAAGCTCGCAATATCCTGGTAGAGGATCTCTGAGGTAAAATTGTTTTCATAGTATTAAGACATTACTTGCTTTCACATTGCTCTTCTCCCATAAATGTAGACTGGAGGTTCCCAGAGACCACTTGACATGGGATGACATCCTTGCTCTACTGGCTAATGAACTATGTACTTGTATATTCTTCTTTCTTCTCTACAGTTTTCAAAAGTAGTAGGTTTAGGGCATAAACATGTGTTTTCAGATTATTTATCTACCTTTTCCTCAGTATCTCCACTACTCTCTTGTTAGCTATCTTCTGTTATAGCTGTTAAGATCTTCGTAACCACTTCATTCAGTAAATCATCATATTTGGAATTCTAAAGTTTTCCCTGCCCCTATGTGGAAACACAATAAGTACATACACTTTGTGGTCTTGTTTTGCAAATGATATTTCAAAATTGTTTTACAAAGCTTTCTAAACTTTTACATTTATCTAAAGTTATTTTATGATTCAAAAGTATTTTATTCTAGGGGGCACCTCAGTGGCTCAGTCAGTTAAGTGTGGGACTCTTGATTTCGGCTCAAGTCGTGATCTCACGTTTTTGTGAGTTCAAGCCCCACATCAGGTTCTGCACTGACTTGGCTGTCAGCTATGCACTTGGCTGTGCAGCTATGATTAAAGATGCTGAAAATGATTAAACAAACATTAGAGTTCCCAGACTTACAGAAGGGAGGAATACACTCAAGAGATGTTGAGGAAATGATAATTAAGGAAAAAAACATGACAAAAGCTATCTTTATCTCAGTTGTGTACATGTTGATAATTTACTTTTTTGTGTCTTATGCAACACTGTATTTTTAAATGGCATTGGGGTGATGATTAAGTCACAGGGTCATTTTCAAACCAAATATTTAAAGAAAAGCAATTGCTTATTTTAAATGCCAAAACCCAGGATCAATACAGTTGTAAAATACTGTAGAAATAAAATGGGTCTGGAGCAATGGTTCTCAAACTTTAGTGGGCATTACAAATAGTTGGATGGTTCTTTGTTTATTTTTGAGACAGAGGGAGCACATGAGTGGGATGAGGGGTGGAGAGAGAATCCCAAGCAGGCTCTGCACTGTCAGCAGACCTGGGGCTCAATCTCACCAACAGTGAGATCATGACCTGAGCCAAAATCAAGAGCCCAGTGCTTAACCGATTGAGCCACCCAGATGCCTCTTGGATGGCTCTTGGAAACACGGGTTGCTGGACTGTACCGAAAGCGTTTCTGATTAAGTAGGTCCGAGGTGGGGCTTAATTTGCTTTACTAACTAATTCCAAGGTGAAGCTGAAGCTGCTAGTCTGAGAATCACAACTTGGGAATCACCAATCTATAGCAATGATTCTCAAATTTCAATGTGCAAAAAATCCTTGGGGAGTTTAACTGCAGAGTCTTGGGTTCCTCCCAAGCCCTCCCCACCAACTCTAGAGACTGACTGAATAGGTCCGAGTAGATCTGAAAAGGCTGCAAATTTCAGAAGTTCTCCAGGTGATTCTGATGACAACAGACACAGAACTTTGCTTTAGGTTTTTAAAAAGCTCCCCAGATGATTTAAACATTCAGTCAGGGCTAAGAACCAGTGCTTTGGCACTCTCTTTCAACTGATTTGGCAAGACTTCTAACCATTCCACATTTTTGCCATCCTTCCCCTCGGCATCTGGAGCAGTTGGTCTGAGGCCCTCCACAGATGACTGCCCTACGTGTTATCTGCCCAGCAACTTCCTCCTCCCAACCTCTCCTCAGCTACCACATATCCATCTCCTTGCTTCACTAGTAGTTTGGAGGTATCTGATCCATGCTAAACCATAAAACTTAGGAGTTATCAGCAGCTCTTGCCTACGTTGTGAACAAGACAAACAAAAACAAAAAACAAAATGAGAAACACACACACACACACACACACACACACACACACACACAAAGGTAAGGAACAGAAGAATAAGGATGCCCCACAAGAAAGGAGAAGTAATAGTACTCGAATCCCTGGATACAGCTGTTATTGAGGCATGGGTATAATCTAGTCTATTTCTTTTATTTTTTTTAATTTTTTTAATGTTTATTCATTTTTGAGAGAGAGAGAGAGCAAGTGGGAGAGGGGCAGAGAGACAGGTAGACACAGAATCTGAAGCAGGCTGAATCAGCACAGAGCCTGACATGGGGCTCGAACCCACAAACTGTGAGATCATGACCTGAGCTGAAGTTAGACACTTAACTGGCTGAGCCACCCAGGTACCCCAAATCTAGTCTATTTCTGTGAGACATATCATATTCTCAAAAATAATCCATACTTTTTGTATTTTTTATGCTCATTTGACTTACAGACCTATAACTTGCAGTCAAGAATTTAACTAATGACATGTACTAATTTAACTAATGATATGTACCCTTCATTGACAAGACCCAATTCCCAGGACACCCTTTGGAGGAGGGCAGATATTTTGTGGATAAGAAAAAGAGGTTCTGAAGGATTAAGAAACTTACCTGAGGTCACACAGAAAGATAGGACCAGTAGCAGAAATGAAAACTTAATTGGTATCTTTCTTTTACACTCCACAGCCTCTCTAAGCATGAGTTTGATCTACCTAAAACATCCAAAGGCAACAGAGTGGCTTCTTGTAAAGTGGTGTGAATGGAAATCCTAAGCCAAACCTTGTGAGAACAGATTGAAATTTCCAATGATTATTTAGCTATTGCCAATCTAATGAATTAAATAATATGTTTGGGCTTGACAGACAGACATCTCCAAAATCTGTCCTTCATGATTTCCACTCCTCCTTGGGAAAGGTCAAGTGCACTAATGGCTATCTGGAAAAAGAGTCCCTGACCTATCGAACAGTGTACTCAAGTGTATTGTTAATGTCTGTGGAATCCACAAGCTGGTAACAATCCTTGCTGAACCATGGCCCAGGCACATGCCTTGACTTTTATGGCACTTGAATAATGATGTCGTACTTTAAAGAGTGTGAGGGGGTTTAAAAATTCTGGTCCTACACCAAGTTTTTCCACTTCATATAAAAGGAATTCTTTCCAACTATCTACATGAAAGCGTGCAGAAACCATAGAGAAATACAAGAGAAATTCTTCTTTGTCTATACTTTTTCTATCTTCAAACATGACCTACTGTTTGAGATGTTGGACGTACTTTAATGACCCCATCAGAATTTTCAATTGTCAGAGCTGTCTTCTGAAAGCTGGAGTTTTGCTATAAAAGAGATGTCTAGAAAAATGAATGGATACTGCAAAGTTACTAGTTATTTTCATTAATCTAATTTTTCCAGACAAAATTTCAAAAACCCTTAGAAAAATGTGCTGTAACAAAATCCCACAGAGGTTTTCAAATGAATACAAAGCACAATTTCCACAATCATGCACCCCATACACAGGAAGAGCAGTAGTGTTTTTTTTTTTTCCTCCAGTTTAGTGTGGGCAACTCAAAATACTGGGTGGTGTGTGTGGTTTGGAGGTTGTGGGTTAACTAGATGCTTTCTTGGTGGGAGAAAAAAGGGTGTTCTGAATAATTTGATCCCAGGATGATATTGTGAAATTAATCACAGAAGTTTTTTTTCCTCTTATAGAAAGGGAAATGTAAGGAGGCTTTAGTAGCAAAAGATATGACTTATAAACAGACTTTATAAACAAAAATAAGAGCAGTTATATATGAAAAAGTTACCCTAACTTAACAGGTTTTGCTTAATTAGCTTTCTTCTGTTTTAACATATTAAAACTAAGAAGTTTTCATTTTTATCTTCGCCTGTTTGGACTGCTATAACAAAATTCCCCAGACTGGGTGGCTCATAAACAGAAATTTATTTCTCACAGGTCTGGAGGCTGGAAGACTGAGATCATGATGCCAGCACGGTCAAGTGGGGACCCTCTTCCGGGTCGCGGACATTTACTGCATCCTCCTATGGTGGTAGCGCTATGGAACTCTGTTGGTCCTCTTTTATAAAGGCACTAATCCTAATCACCTCCCAAAAGCCACACCTCCTAATACAATCACCTTGAGGGTCAGGTTTCCAGCAAGCGAATTTGAGGGAGACAAACATTCAGATTATAGTAATTCCCTTTCAATGCAAAAAATAGCAAGTGTCCTTTACGGTGATTGTGCTGTGTGTCAGACTCTGAGCTAGGCTGTTCATACGTTATCACACTTAATCATCACAACCATCCTATAAGGGGATTGTTATTATCCTAGTTTGTATTAGTAACTATTGCTGTGTAACTATCCCCCAATGTCATAGCTTAAAACGATAACCATTATTATCTCATAGTTACTGTGAGTTAGGAAATCAGTCACAGCCTAGCTGCGTGTCTCACGCTCATATTCCTGGTTTTTGACAGGCCCCTTCACTGGCTTAATGGCAACTTGCTTCCCTCAGGGCAAAAGGAAGGAGCAAGAATGCACCCTTAAGAAGTAAGCTACAATCTTTATGTAACCCAACATTGGGAATAAAGTCCTACTGTATCTGCCATATTCTATTCATTAGAAGACAGTCGCTCAGTGCAGCCCATATTCAAGAAGAGACAATTATACAAGTGTGCAAACATTAGGAGGCAGGGATCATTAAGGCTCTCTTAGAGGACACCTACCATAGAGTTTTTATTATTTTAATAGTTGAGGAAACCAAGGTGTAGAGGGGATAAAGAACTTGCCCATGGTCATTGAGCTGTTCTGTGATGAAACAGACATTCATTTCTAGGCTGTTGGAGCTCAGAGATCAAGTTCTTAATCAATATGCAACAGAAAAAATATATATTTTAAGAAATTAACCTGTTTCATGACAAACCTTTTGATGACCATTTCCCCTTCTACAGGAAAAAGCTTAAGACCAACTATTGGCGGTAACCTAGATTTTTCAAATGCACTGCACTATTAGACATACAGACCTACTGCTGGGTTTTCAGTATATTTGTATACATGTCAGTATCTAACAATTTTCTCAAGCCCATCCCTCCTTCAGGTTTGTATATTAGATGATAAAGCAAGAAATTACTGAAACACATTTTGGTACCTTTTGTGGACTGGGATTCTTCGAAGTGCGTATTTGGCTTAGGGTTACTGTGAAAGCATATACGATTTTGCACAGGGTCAGCTTTATTAGAGAAGATTACAAACATCCAGCCTCAATCTAGTTTTTACACTACAGTTGAAGGGCTAAAGTTGCCTTCTTTTTTTTTTTTTTAATCTGAAAAAGGAAGCAAATGCAGAACTTTTAAAGTTATGAAACTATAGTCATTTATGTTCAGGATACTGATACCCTGATATTTCTTACTTAGGTTGAAATGTTTGCCACAATTTGAATGAGTCCAGAGAGCAAGTAAAGAAAGGACTTTCTAGGTTCAGGTTTTATCCCAACACAGGAATTAGCAACAGGAAAACCAGAGAGGCTTTCAGACAACTGCATTATCGGTTCACTCCGGCCCTCTGTGCAAACCAAATGGCCCGTATCCCAGTCAGCACAGAGGGATTATCCAACTGTCACCTCTCTCCCAACTGAATGTTGTGTCACAGCTGAACTACAGCATTATGGCTTTCACTTTTATGTATTGTTCCTGTGAACAATACATACATTTGGCATTACCTACAGTCTTAAGATACTCACCTGCATTTCTTTAACACCTAACACATTGCCAGCTCTTAATAAATGTTTAAGAACTGCCCTGCTATTTTATGAACACATGGATGGTTTGAGCTTTGGATTTTCATCTTTATATTGATTGGAACCAGCTGGTAACATAAGTGACAAAATTCTAAGAGACAGGTTGCTTGTTCACAATATACTTCATTCAAGCAAAAAGAGAAAAAGGTATAAATTTTTCAAGATGATTATTCCTTATGGGATTTCCAGATCACTAGCATCTAAACTTTGGCAATTATTCTTTAAATCACACTTTTGCTTTCCACTTGTCCATGAAGCTGACTGAAAATCCAATTTGTGCTGGAAGACATTCTCATCATAGAAATTAGATAAAAATATTTTTCATACTTGTGAATCTAGGCATGTGTATTTAATAGCCCCTCATGAACCATTAATAAGGTGAAGGAAGCAAAAATGTATTTCTCTTTAGAGAATGCTATTACTATTAGTAAAGAACTTGATGTGATTGTACCTCTTATTGTAATCCACATTTCTGTATTTCCAATAAATAGCTATATCTAATCCACCAAATACTATTATTTGGAAAACTGTCATTTATACTCAGTAAATTTCAGAGTAACCATTTGTCATTATTCCATGTGAAAATTAAAAATGACAGTATTTATGAATCACTAGCAAATCATTAGCATAAAAAATAAACATGAAAAATTAAATAGCTTAATTGGCTATAAATAGTTTTAATATAAATAGCCAAATGACATATCTTCATATAATTATTTAATTTTAAATTTGAAAAAAATCGTATTGAATTTGTACAGCACAATTAGGTAGACCTGACATCACCAGGGCTTGGGACCAAAGTTTTCTCTTCTCAATCCATCTTGTCCTGTTCTTGTTTTGTCTGTTTTGAACTATTTTGGAGAAGAGCAAATTGAGACTGCTGAGTTTTAAACTGGCAGAAAAGAAAGAAGGGGGATTTGTGTGGTGCAAGGAAAAGCCAGGAGTCAGTTTTGTTCACCTTAGCCTTGACCCTGCTTCTACTTATTGGTTTGCCCCCAATCAAGTGTGAAGACACTGTCAATGATTCCCATTCGGCAATGTGTTCCCCTTGAGTTGCTTTGCTTTTAATCATCCAGCCTTATGTTCAGCATGAAGAAGAAGAACTAACATTTATTAAGTGGTGAGCACTTAGCTCACTCTCTAATTTTCACCACTATAATCTTAGAAGGTAGACAGTAGTATTATCCTCACTTACAGAGGAGACAAGTGAGGCTTCAGAGTCAAGTAACTTGTCCAATTTCATAGAAGTAGTAAGTGGTGACTCAGCCAGAGCCCAGGTCTTCTTAACTCTGTACATGCAGTCTAAACTTGCTCACGTATTTTTGAGATGGTCGCTGGGGACTAAGGATGCCATCCATAGATCGCAGTGAATATAATCAAAAGGGAAACAGAGTCATGATTTTAGGTTTATTAACAAACTATTTTACTCAACTATTAAACTTACATCTCATCATACATTGCAAAAAGGTGAGTAATATTCAGCTGAATTACAGAGTTAGCAAGATGACATCATACCTATAGGATTGCCTAAGTACTCTTTAAGACTGAAATAAAGCAGAAAAAAAAAGTTTCTCTTTAACTAATTTTAAGTATATCCATGAAAATCTACAATGAGATTCTGTCATTTCAATATACACCGTAAGATATTTGTTTTATTATATCATGTTTTCTCAACCAAACATCTGAACAAAATGGCATCTCTGTCATGAATAAATCCTAACTTCACCCTCTCCACGAAATTTTTAAAAGATACACCATACACAAAACCATTCAGAAATTTGTAATGCTTTCTTGCTTTTTGGGTTAATTAGATCAGGTAACATATCCATAAATGTGAGTGTTTTTGTTTTACTTTGTTTTGCTTTTTGTAAGCATTTGGTCCACCTGCCTGATCAGTAAGCCGTGAATGAAACCAGAAACCTTGCCTTATGGCTTCAGTTATGGGTGAAAATGCAACAATATTTTCTATTTTACAAAATCTGTCACATGGTTGAACACATGCAGCCAAACTGCTGTGACTTAGCCGTGCAACATGGCATGTTCCTCTCATTCATTAAAATGATTTCCCACCGTTTTAAGGAAAGAGCCTAGACATTAAAGACGAATGTTCTATTTCTATATGTAGATTTTTTTTAACCCTCTGTTGTTTACAGCCAAGATTCACATTCTTGGCTCTGGAGTCCAGACAACTCTCACATTAACTTGTTTCAGGACATGTGCTCTACATTTGTTTCCTAGGACACAAATAGCTTGGGCATGTGCTGACTAAAACTCTTAACACCAAGGGGATTTAGTTAGATTCATATAGCTTGGCAAATATTTTGCTACAAAATTCGGGTAAAGATCACAAAATAATGCCTTTTTCTTCTTCTTAACCTCTTACCATTAGACAACTTTTTGGATTGTTTCCAGCCAACTTTATTAAGAAATTGAGTCAGCTTTCACACCAGAATGAATGTATAAAAAACTAAGTTCATGGAATGCCTTTTTTATTAATCTGAGAATACGTCTCCGCATCCATTTAAATGCTTTAATTAATGAGGATGAGCCTTCTGCCTATAAGAGAAAATCTGACACAAGAGGGCACAGTCAAAATAGGAAAGTAGAAGACTTTCCTTCAGGAATGCTGAATCTGGGGAAACACGGAGGGACAGAGCCATAATATTGTTTTATATTAACATCTCAGTTACTACTTTCCAAAGCATTCTCACTCAGTATTGGCAAGCTTGTGTCAAATATCCAAAGAGAAATAGAAACTGGTGATTATTCCACTTCCCTTACAGATTAGTTGCCAAAATTTATTTTTTCTGAGGTTGTTTAGTGGGCCACAAGAGTAAAATAATGTTTACAGTGCCCAAATATTAGAATCTCAGTGATTATCAGCCAGAGTCCCATTAAAATTAAAGGTGTTTGGAAAGTACATTGCAATTCCAAAGAAAAGGCCAAACTGCTCAACTCTGATCTTAAATGAAGTTCTGATAATGGAATAGAGATTGTCTTTTTCTTGCATTTTTAAGTGAGATTTATCATTGTGTATGTGTTTTCCTTAGAATTTTTGAATTACCTCCTTTTTTATTTTTTTGGCCTTTTGGAAATTTTTGTGTTTATTTATATTTGCTTTGAGTCCTTATTTATGTACATTTACATACATATTTACATACATATATATGAAATGTACATGCATATCATATATTGTTCATATACACAAATACATACGTATATTTTCTATTGCCACTTCCCACTAGTGATGAAAACATGATTTCAATGATTGCCTCTGTAACCTACGAGCACTTTCAGATAGTACTTTATTTGCTCATTATAAATTCATTCAACAAATGATTTTATTTTGCCGTGTGTCAACACTAATGAAAACTAGATAAAACTCACCAGTGTCTACCCTGCAAACTGTGAATTAATGGTGCTTTTCTTGAAGATGATACAGAGAATATTCATTATAATTTAAGCCTGGATACATAAAAGTCAACAGGACCATAGGACACAATTCTGTTAAAAACAAGTTTTTGTAGGGGCATGTGGGTGGCTCAATCAGTTGAGAATCGGACTTGAGCTCAGCTCATGATCTCGCAGTTCGTGGGTTTGAGCCCCATGTCAGGCTCTGTGCTGACAGCTCAGACCCTGGAGCCTGCTTCCGATTCTATGTCTCCTCCTCTCTCTGCCCCTCCCCACTCTTCTCAAAAAATGAATAAACATTAAAAAATAAAAATAAAATATTATTGTAAAGGATTGGGTAAAAAAGAGAACATTTCCTTGCAAAAAGTCTTACCATTTATCTAAATAAAATGATAGTAACAGAATCAGACTCATCTGGGATATCTTCCATTCTCTCTTTTTGTATGTTCTAACAAAATATCTGTATTCAGTAATTCTCTAACCATTGAGAACACACATAACCTTGCTCTTTCTCTCAATTTTTCACACTCACTTTGGGTACTGAATTTGTTTATTTATTGAAATACACACTGCAGAATATATCTTTTTCTAGCTTTATTGAGATGTAGTTGACATATAATGTTGCATGAGTTTAAGGTGTGCAGTGTAATGATTTGATATACCTACACATTGCAAAATTATTCCAATAATATTAATTAACACATCCATCCTCCCTTGTACTTACATTTTGTGTGTGCGTGAGTGGTGAGAACTTTTAAAATCTGCTTTCCTGACAATTTTCAAATATATCATACAATATTGTTATTATAGTCACCACGTGATACATTATATCCCCAAACTTTTTCATCTTATAACTTGAAATGTGTACCCTTTGACCACCTTCACCCATTTTCCCCATCCCACTGCAACCTCTCCCTGGCCATCAACAATTAACAAACTGCTCTCTTTTCTATGAAATCAGTTGCTTTTCATTCCACATATAAGTGAAATTATACAGCATTTGTCTTTATTTCTGACTTATTTCACTTAGTATAATAATGCCATCAAGGTTTATCCATGTTGTTGCAAATGGTAGAATTATTTTCTTTTTGGTGGCTGAAAAATATTCCATCAGATATTTATCTCAGGCCTGATTCCCTGGTCAGGCTTCCTGGTGGGGTGGGTCTGGATGCTACACTCAGCAGTTTGGACAGGGCTGAAGATTTGTTTTCCTGACACGGTGGGGCTGTAAAACAGGCTCCAGAGCTGATTTAGTCAGTTGGCTAGAGATCCAAACCAGGCAGAACTGCCAGCTGAACTCCCTGGCCAGAAAGGGCCACATCTGCAGAGCCACTGGCTGGGAGCTCTGCTCAGGCATTTGCAAGGAAGAATGCAATGCACCAGATCTGAGTGCTGGTTGCTGTTAAGTCCCACCTCCGTGTTCCTATCTATCTGATCCCCTGTGGTTCTACATGACACAAGATCTAAGAGGGCCTCTCGGGAAGTATCCCACAATGCCAGGGGAGCTTGTTGTTCACCTGAGGCTCTCCATCCACAGAGAAACTGCAGGTCCAGGGGACTCTTGATGTGGCTCTGTGCTGGTCTGGGGAGGGGCAATGCCATGAGAATGGAGCAGCTCCTCTCACTCACCCCTGCATTTGAGGATCTTCTTAATGTTCCTGAGGTCAGGAACAACCTATGATGCCATCTTGATGATGTCATCATCTTCACGCTCTCTTGATGAAATCCTTTGATCTGTGTCTCCCCTGCATGCCCAGCTAGATCTGTCCCTGACTGTGACTGTTGTGTGTGCAAAGTTACCAAAGGTAAATAGAAGCCAGATGATGCTTCCCTCGTCTCTCCAAGAGGGAAGGCAAACTGAGCTCCAGCACTACAAAAGAACAAAATCACACCTTCTCTGAACACTTGGATTCAAGTGTAGGTACAGCCTCAGGACCCACTCCAGAGCCAATGAAAAGGCAGGCCCTTGGAAAGGCCAGAAGTCAAGTAGGCTAGGAAGGAAAGCAAGGATGAAGACCACTTCAAGGGAACAAGAAGCTGGTAATGAGACATGCCCTAATGCATTTTTCTTTTACCACAGACACATACCCCACTTTCTGACATCAGGCACATTGCTTCACTCCTCTTGGCACCCCTGAATAAACCACAAATATAGAGTGCAGACAAGGGACTAGAACACACTTCTTAACGATTCTAAACTATTTTGGATAATCAGTAAATTACCTTATATTTCCTATTTTTAAGGTGGATTTACCATTGAAACTCTGGACATATTAAGAAAAAAATTTTGATAATTTCATGGTTTTGGATATTAACTTGAATTATTTGAACACATAATAAGTATTCAACAAGTTTATTAATCCCTTAGTTTAAATGCAGCAGAACAAATCATATATCTAAATATCCATTAACTACTACTAAAAAGTACTCAATATTAAATAGTTTATAAAGTAGGAGGTTTTCTTATTTTTCAAGGAAGCATTATTGCATTAAGTAATCTCCATTAGTTTTATCAAAAGATTTCAAAAAAAAAAAATTGTGAGGGGCGCCTGGGTGGCTCAGTCAGTTAAGCATTTGACTCGGTTTCATCTCAGGTCATGAACTCACAACTTGTAATTTCGAGCCCTGCAAGAGGCTCTGTGCTGATGGTATAGAGCCTGCTTGGGATTCTATCTCTCTCTCTCTCTCTGCCCTTCCCCTGCTCTCTCTGTCTCTCTCAAAAATAAATAAACTTAAAAAAATGTGAGATGGGTGATTTCTACACTTTGTCTTATTAGAAATGCTGGTTCAGAGAGCTGGGGGCTACAGATCACTACCTAACCCAGTTACAGGTTTAAGAAATAAAACCTGAGTCTAGTCACTCTGAACCCAGCAGTGCTCAGATTCTTCATGGAACAATTTTATTGTTTCTCCTTAACATCGTGGAACAATTTTAATTTTACCAAGTGGTACACAGTATGTTTTTCTTAAGATTTTAAACATGTGAATAATCACGTTGTTCTTTACCCTATCTGATTTCTGATGTAAGTCTAGCCAAAATTTTATGACTAACACATATTTCTAAGCCAGCGTCTAATCAGTATTATGTAAGCTATAATACAACTGAACTCAAACTGGAATATTTTTAAACCAAAATACATATCTTCCCAAAGTCTTATCTGTTAGGAAAACCAGTGTGTATATTTCATTGAATCCACTCTTTATAACAGATATATATTTATTTCAAAGTCAATGTATTTTAAGTGAACCTTCAAAATGCTTCTCTTAACCACTTTGTTATGTTCTCACCAGAGTATATTATTTTAATGATACTCCATTACTAACTGTGTGGGTACAAGAGGATTCCAGAAGAAAACAGATTCTTTCAAAATTAAAGGTATTCAGAACGAACCACGATCAGCACTTTATAAAAATAGAACTACATACATGCACACACGCAACAAAAACAATTACTCACACATCTCTTTTTATCCCACAATAAAACAGATAAAACAATGAATCCATTTACCACTAAGCAAATGGGAAGAGACACAAAATAGCTCTTTATGTTTCCCAAGAAAGTCATGGATTCTATAACCTTTTCTCTCTCCCTCTTTTTAACCACAAGTTATCATTTGAGTAGTCCTCAAAAGGCTAGAAAAGGGGAAAAGATGAAGCATTCTTAGAGTTAATTTTTTTTCTTAAGACAGTGGGTATACTTGTCTTACTATGGAGCACTTAAAGTAACACCAAGAGAAATAATAATGCCTTGTATTTATTAAGCATCTATTATATGCCAAACACTATCTTAGACTCTTACATCTGTTTCATCTGAATCTCCCCACAACCTTACAAGATACACGGCAGTGTCTATTTTTACGGAAAATCAAACTGAGTATCTGAAGTTAAGTAAATGCTGGCAGTGGATAGTTAATTCACTTGGGCCACCTATCTGACTTCTAAAACCACACTTCCTCTTCACTTTGTAATCTTGACCTTAACCTCTGTACTTCTTCTTAAAATATAGGACATTAGGGTTAGCTTTGTAGAATGCCATAATTTTGGGTCCAGGATATTTTCATATCCTCTTAAGATATTCAAACATCAAAAGCATAGGGCACCTGGGTGGCTCAGTCAGTTGAGCATCTGACTTTGGCTCAGGTTCTCACGGTTCATGGGTTTGAGTCCCACATCGGGCTCACTGCTGTCAGCCTGTCAGCGCAGAGCCCGTTTCAGATCCTCTATCCTCCTCTCTCTGTCCCTCCCCCACTTATGCTCTCTCAAAAATAAATAAACATTTAAAAAATAACAACAACAAAAGCACAGGTGTCAAAAAATATTCCTATTTCTGTTCCTGTTTTCTCACTATTCCAAGCTTCTATTCGTCACAATGCCAAAGCAACACCCTAGTAGTATTATCACATTCTGTAGAGTTCACGACTCCTGTTTCTCATTCTCATACCTGTCACTCATTCCTGAGAACACTTTCCTTGACCCCTCATTCCTGGGGTAGGTATCTATGCATTTTTGCTACAATTTTTGTACTACCTTTTTAGTTAAGGGTCTCCTCACTTGAATTGCAGCACAGTTATCAGTCTTGGGGGTCTTCCCAACAAGTTCAGGGACTTGTTGGGAAGTCCTAGTTCTGTTGGGAGCTGGTTTGAGTAGCTATTTTCTGAATTCCCAAAGAGAGAGTGTATGGCTGACACCACTCTAGGTGCAAGAGAGATGAGATAGCATATTCTATTCAATGGATGTCTTAGAACATTAGGATTTAATTCCCTCCCAGAAACCTATTGAGAAGTCTGGTAGAGTGTCTTCTATTTAGTTTGGGTCTACTCTGAATAGTCTCCTAGAATCATAGCATTTTCAAATCTGTCAGGAAAATATTTTAAGATATCTCTGAGTTTTGTTTCTTCCTTTTATATCTGTTTCTTTTTACTTCACTTGGTCAGCTACAGACCTTGTACTCATAGCTTGGGACAGTCTTGTGACAAGATGTAAAAAAGAAGAAATTTATGAGTCCCAAAGCAGGAGAGGATTCCAGGGTATCTATAACATGTCTTGGCAAGGGGGTGAGGGATGAGGACCAGGAACAATAAAGCTTTCCCCACCCCTTCCACAGAAAAGGAAGTGACTCTGCTAAGTTCTGAGCTGAAGGGAGGGCAACTATGGATTCTGAAAACAGAGGAGTTTCCCAGCCCAGGTTCTAGATCCTGTAACTGGGTGTGAGGAAGAACTGGGAAAGAAATGGTGGCTTGGACAGACAGGACTATTGGAAGATGTGCAAAATATCCTACCACCCTAAATGTTATCTGGAAGTAGAAGAGAGCCTTTCTAGGGCCAGTGGAATGGATGTCCCATCAAATATGGCTGTGGAACCCCAACCAGTGACTGCTTCACTTACTGCCAGCACATCCCAAGTCTTAACACAATGTAAGATGCCAGAACTGAACCATAACTTTGAGGAGCAAGGATGTAAAGCTCCAGGAAAAGCCAGCATTAGGTTTCCTATTGATGGAACAGAATGGGGGCTGAAAGTAAAATTTATAAAAAACAAAAGTAATGCCTGAGTTTTGCACTTTTGCACCAAGGTCATACCCATGCTGGTCTTCAGTGCAATTCCAGAATGTTAAAAGGGCGGATCTGTTTGTTTTTTCTCACATATGATTAAATTTCAACTTAGAAAAGTGGTTTGTCACATCTAGTAAGGAGCAGGCCTGGGACCTGAGGCTTCCTGGTTCCATTTATATATTACCTAAATTTCGAAAACAGTTTTGCTATTATAAAGTTCACCTGAGCTCACCATGCAAGATTCAGTCAACATGAAAAAATATGGAAATCACAATGAAAATCATCTAGAAATCTCATGACTATTCTTGCAGACCTATCTCTGTGCATTCTTATGGATACACATTTATATAGGTAAGATAGTTCTCTAAATGTTTTGAAACCAGTTTTTGCCCCTCAGCAATGCATTGCAAACATTATTCCATGTCAATAAATATAGGTCTACAGTGTTGTAGATAGATAGATAGATAGATAGATAGATAGATAGATAGATAGATAAGCAAGCAAGCAAAAAGGGTAAAAGATACCTGCCTGGCAGATGTACATTTTTAATTTTTTTTTTAATTTTGAAGTTTCTTTATTTATTTTGAGAGAGACAGCGTGAGCTTTAGTGGGGGAGGGGTAGAGAGGGAGGAGAGAAAAAAAATTGCAAGCAGGCTCCATGTTGTCAGTGAGCCCAATGTGGGGCTTGAACACACAAACCATGAGATCTTGACCTGGGCCGAAATCAAGAGTTGGCATTAACCGACTGAGCCACCCAGGCGCCCCTTTAATTTTTTTTTTCTTTGAGACAGTGTGTGAGCAAGGGAAGAGAAGAGGGAGAAGGAGAGAGAGAATCTTAAGCAGACTCCATGCCGAGTGAGAAGCCTGATGCAGGGCTTGATCTCACAACCGTGAGATCATGATGTGAGCTGCAATCAAGAGTTGGACAGTAAATGACTAAGCCATCCAGGCACCCCGGGAAATGTATACTTTTAATTCAGTATAATAAACACTGAGGGCCCCATTTTATGCCAAACTTCTTGCTAGGTGTTAAGAAAAGAGATACATAGAATATAGACACTGACCTGGTGTAGTTCCCAGGTCAGTAGGGGAAGTAGGCAAATAGAGTAGTGAAACCCCTGAATATAGTAGGCGTATAAAACATGGTCTGCTGGATAATTTTCACCTTTATTTGTACAGTACATCAACGGATGTTTCTTTCTACTTCTCTAGTTCCTATTACTACAGTTTCTGTGCACATTTTGCATCCATATTCTGAGAGTCCTGTCTTCTCACCGAGTGCTTCTGATTTAGCTTTTAATGTCTAATAATTATCATCAAATAATTTACTTGTTAGATGTTTACAAAAATATGCTTAAGTGCACCAAATGTATAAAATTCAATTACCATAATGAAGAAACAATACCATTCATAACTAAATGACTGGAACACTTGTTAGTCATTTCATTTTGGCCACAACACAAAAAATTAGAATGCGAACAACATATGTGCACCTGGGTGGCTCAGTCAGTTAAGTGTCTATTCTTGATTTTGGCTCGGGTCATGATCTTGCGGTTCTTGAACTCGAGCCCTGCATTAGGCTCTGTGCTGATACTGCAGAGCCTGCTTGGGATTCTGTCTCCCTCTCTCTCTGCTCCTGCCCCACTCACTCTGTATCTCTTTTTCAAAATAAATAAAAATAAACTTAAAAAAAAAGAATGTTATCTACATAGTTCATGATGGATTATCTTTGTGGTATTATTTCAACATTTTAAAGGTCACTAATTCATGAAATTGTTTTATATGATCCAAAACAGTGACATTGATGAAAATTTCAGCCTAGTAGGCCACAGAGATAGAAGATCTATGATACTTATTTATGATATTTGCATACTCAGAATGTATTTTATAGCTTATGTATACTGGTTAACATTTCCTCAGCATGTATAATGTCTTGTTATATTTGAGGATAGAAAACTTACATACATATTGTGAACTAAGAATAGTCATACAAACTGAATACATAATTTATGCACTTAGAATAGGCAAAATAACTGTTCAGTTTAGATTAAGTTAATTGGGAAAAGATTGCTGGAGGAAATGAATTGCCAGTTGCATTTTGAAGTAATTAATAGATATAAGCAAAGAGGAAAATACACATATAGAGGAGTGGAATTCAAGATATGCAATTTAGGGCATATTGGGTGGGAACACTACTCTTCTGAGAAGTATCTATCCATTCTTTTATTCAATGGACATGCAGTGAACACAATTTATACCAGGAACAATGTTAGTTATGTAATACAGCATTCCTATCTTCAAGCTTACAGTTTCAAGCAGGAGACAGGCAAGTAAAAATATGCTAGGACACAGTAGAGTAAGAAAAAATCAATTCACTTCCCAGATCTGTTGGATACAGGTAGGAAACAGAGAAATGAAGTTAGGAAAATCAGCTTTGGACTGCCTAGTAAGTATCAGCTAATAATAACAGACCCCGCCCCTCTCCTTCATTCTTCATTAAGCTTCTCTAAAAAGAGGTCTGTATTTGCATTGAACTCCTTGCAATCAGGCTTCTGTGCCTATAGCTCTATTATTCTATATAATCACAAGTCTTCAGGACTCCTTGGTTCCCAGTCCCTAGGTCTTTGCTCATTCCCTGGAGGGGCTGGCCCATTCTTTAACCTCTACCTCCCTTCCAGAACACTTTCTCTCCATGTTTCCTGTCACTTCAGGAGGTCTCTGAGGTCTCTTCTCACTCTGCTTCCTTTTTTCCATCTCCTCACTGCAGGCATTCCTTGAGTTCCTATATTTGGTCATCCTCCTTTCTCTATACATGTCCTCTCTCCTGACAGTGTCGTTAACTTGTATGATCCCTATTTTCTATAGGTGATTCCAAATTCAGTTTTTAGAATCCTAAATTTTCTTCAGATCCTCCAGTATCCAGCTTTTGCTGAGAAAGTTCTACCTTGACATATTGCTTTGGCAACTTGTATTAATCATGTTGTTTTGTTTGTTTGTTTGTTTTCTGTGTTTTATGACGCTCTTGCATCTGGGGACTTGCTGAATGGGAGAGACTTCCCCACGCAGGGTTAACTACTTCCTAAAGATAGCAAACAGGGGCGCCTGGGTGGCTCAGGGGCGCCTGGGTGGCTCAGTCGGTTAAGCAGCCGACTTCAGCTTGCGGTCCATGAGTTCGAGCCCCGCATCAGGCTCTGTGCTGACAGCTCAGAGCCTGAAGCCTGTTTCAGATTCTGTGTCTCCCTCTCTCTGACCCTCCCCCGTTCATGCTCTGTCTCTCTCTGTCTCAAAAATAAATAAACGTTAAAAAAAATTAAAAAAAAAAAGATAGCAAACAACTTGTCTTCCACCACACCTTTGGTATCCCAAAAAACCAATTCCAAGTTTTTACTCCAACCCGCCTTCTGTCAGGCTCCTAGTCCCTTGTCCTAACTCACCCCAGGGCCAGGTGTACTGGACACCTAGAAACCACCACTGTATTCAAACTATCCAATTCGTAGCCTACTTAGCTGCCTACCTTGCCTTGCCCTTTCCTTCCCTTGAAAACAACAATAAAGGCTTTTGCCCATTCATCCCCCTCATTCCTTCTGCCTCCTGACCAACCCTAGTGCATTCCCATAGAGTCCTATATGGCATGCCATGCTTCCTATTTCTTGGTATCTGTGAATATAAAAACTTCTTCTTCTGTGATAATCATTCGCATGCCTACGAGTATTACCATACCTGATTAAAACAAACCCAAGGCCCAAGGAACATTTTAAAACACAACCGAGGGGGAGCAGGCAAGATGGCGGAACAGCATGGACATTTTTTGTATGTCTCACATCCATGAAATACAGCCAGACCAACACTAAACCATCCTACACACCTAGAAAACTGATGGGAGGATTAACACAACAATCTGCACAACCTGAATCACAGAATTCAGCAGGTACATGGTGTGGAGAGGTGAACGAGGGGAGAGGGAAGCTGGCGGCAGGCAGGGAGCCTCCTTTGCAGGCAGAGAGAGGACGGAGGTTGGGGCGGGAGAGAATACGGAAAAAGTACCCCTCCCCAAAAGCACCTGGAGAGAAAGTGGAAGATTGGGAACAGCCACAGGGACTAAACTAAAAATGGAGAAAGGAGAGGGTTTAAATTCCATTAAGACTGTAAACAAGGGGAGCGCAAAGGCTGCAACTCCACAGCTCGATACCTGGCAGTGCTCTGGTGGGAAAGGCGAATCCCCAGGAACAGAGTGGGGTCCGGGAGGTTCTCGGGCCACACGGGGAAAAGCAGTTCCAGTGTTGGAAGGACATTTGGTAGAGACTGTTGAAGCCACCTGGTCCCAGCAGACCCCAGAAAAAGGCCACATTCGCTGGTGCTGGAACAAGGTCATTAACAGTGAAGACTGGTGCCAGATGTGTGTTGTGATTTTCCATAACAGCTGAAAAGCGGCTGCTACCCTATCTCGCGAATTTTTCTGGGGCAGGCTGGCACTTGGTTATAGTCTCAAGGCACCCGCATGCAGCAGGGTCCAACAGGCGTTCCTGGGTGCAGCTGGCATTTGGCCATTGCTCAGTGAGACCCTCCTGCAGAGGGGCAGAATGGGTCAAAGCCAAAGTCCTTTGGAAGTAAGGATCCGGGGAAAACAGCCACATCACAGACAAAATTCGGGAGACCGATACTGCCTGGGGCTTGGTCACAAACACAAACAGTGAAGAAGCGGGAAGTGGAGGAAAGCTGAAGACAGAGGACACATGCGTGATTGCTGATCCCAGAGAACAGTTTGCTGATCTAGAGACTGGGTAGCTGGGTGACGCCATTTTCACCGCTCCTGTGCATGCACATAGGTACCTAGGAGCGCTGCCACAATCCATCCCAGTAGGCTATCATTGCCATCTAGTGGAAAGGGAACTATTACATTGAGCCCCGCCCAACAGGGCCAACCTCGCTCTTCAAGAACACAATTCTCATCGCCGGCTCAGTTTATGGACTATAAAGTGCTACATAGTCTGACGTCGAAGGGAAAACGAAATAATTTCAGTCCTATTTCAATCTGTTAGTAGGTCCATCTATTCAATTTTCTTTCTTTTTTCTTTGTCTTTTATACAATTCTTTTTTTTTTAATACAGAAAGAAAAAAATTCATTTTCATTTTCAATTTTTATTAAAAATATTTTTCTTTTGGGGCGCCTGAGTGGCGCAGTCGGTTAAGCGTCCGACTTCAGCCAGGTCACAATCTCGCGGTCCATGAGTTCGAGCCCCGTGTCGGGCTCTGGGCTGATGGCTCAGAGCCTGGAGCCTGTTTCCGATTCTGTGTCTCCCTCTCTCTCTGCCCCTCCCCCGTTCATGCTCTGTCTCTCTCTGTCCCAAAAATAAATAAACTTTAAAAAAAATGTATTTTTCTTTCATTTTTTTACTATATTTTTTACTTTTATGTAAATTTTTTCAAACTCTACCTTCCATCATTCTATTTTAGTCTACTTTAGTGAATTCACCTTTTCAAATTTTCAAACGATTTCCTTGTTTTTTTATCTTTTTTTCTTTTTCGTTTCTTTTTCTTGAATGCAGAAAGTAAAAGACTTCATTTTTACTTTCAATTTCTATTAAAAATATTTTTCTTCAATTTTTTTACTATATTTTTTGCTTCTATGTAAATTATTTCAAATTCTGTTTTACTTCCATCATTTTATTTTAGTCTACTACAGTGTATTCACTTTTTAGAATTTTCAAACGATCTCTTTTTTCTCTTTTTTGTTTCTTTTCTTTTTTCTTAAATACAGAAAAAGAAAAAAAATTATATTTATTTTAATTTTTATTAAAAATATTTTTCTTTAATTTTTTGTACTATATTCTTTACTTTTGTGTAAATTTTTTCAAATTCTATTTTACTACCATCATCTCATTTTAGTCTACTTCAGCGTATTCATTTTCTCAAATTCTCAAACAATTTCCTTCTCCCCTGCCTTTTTTTCTCTAATCTGTCAAACCACTTTCAACACCCAGACCGAAACACACCTAGGATATACCATCATTTATTAGATTTTGTGTGTGTGTGTGTGTGTGTTTAATTTAAATTTTAATTTTTTAATTTTAATATTTTTAATTTTAATTTTTCTACTTCATTAATTCCTTTTCTCCCTTCAAAATGAAAAAAAGAAGGAATTCACCCCAAAAGAAAGAGCATGAAGAAACGACAGCCAGGGATTTAACAAACACAGATAAAAGCAAGATGTCTGAACCAGAATTTAGAATCACAATAATAAGAATACTACCTGGAGTCGAAATAGGTAAGAATCCCTTGCTGCAGAGATAATAGAAGTAAAAAATAGCCAGAATGAAATTAAAAAATGTTATAATTGAGCTGCAATCACTGATAGATGCAGAGACGGCAAGGATGGAGGAGGCAGAACAGGGAATCAGCGATATAGAGGACAAACTTATGGAGAATAATGAAGCAGAAAAAAAGAGGGGGATTAAGGCAAAAGAGCACAATTTAAGAATTAGAGAAATCAGTGACTCCTTAAAAAGGAACAACATCAGAATCATAGGGGTCCCAGAAGAGGAAGAGAGAAACGGGTAGAAGGGTTATGTGAGAAAATCATGGTGGAAAACTTTCCTAACCTGCGGAAAGACACAGACATCAAAATCCAGGAAGCACAGACGACCCCTATTAGATTCAAGAAAAACTGACCATTAACAAGGCATATCATAGTCAAATTCACAAAATACTCAGGCAAGGAGAGAATCATGAAAGCAGCAAGGGAAAAAAAGCCCATAACCTACAAGGGAAGACAGACCAGGTTTGCAACAGACCTATCCACAGAAACTTGGCAGACCAGAAAGGAGTGACAGGATATATTCAGTGTGCTGAATCAGAAAAATATGCAGCCAAGAATGTTTTATCCAGCAAGGCTGTCATTCAAAATAGAAGAAGAGATAAAAAGTTTCCCAGACAAACAAAAATTAAAGGAGTTTGTGACCATAAACAAGCCCTGCAAGAAATTTGATATATCTATATATATCGATATAGATATATATCGACAGATATATATAGATATATATATATCTATATATATCTGTCGATATATATCTATATCGATATATATAGATATATATATACCAAAAGCAAAAAAGATTAGAAAGGACCAGAGAACACCACCAGAAACTCCAACTCTACAAGCATCATAATGGCAATAAATTCATATCTTTCAGTACTCACTCTAAATGTCAATGGACTCAATGTTCCAATCAAAAGACATAGGGTAGGGGCGCCTGGGTGGCGCAGTCGGTTGGGCGTCCGACTTCAGCCAGGTCACGATCTCGCGGTCCGTGAGTTCGAGCCCCGCGTCGGGCTCTGGGCTGATGGCTCAGAGCCTGGAGCCTGTTTCCGATTCTGTGTCTCCCTCTCTCTCTGCCCCTCCCCCGTTCATGCTCTGTCTCTCTCTGTCCCAAAAACAAATAAACGTTGAAAAAAAAAATTAAAAAAAAAAAAAAAAAGACATAGGGTAACAGAATGGATAAGAAAACAAGATCCCGGGGCGCCTGGGTGGCGCAGTCAGTTAAGCGTCCGACTTCAGCCAGGTCACGATCTCGTGGTCCGGGAGTTCGAGCCCCGCGTCGGGCTCTGGGCTGATGGCTCGGAGCCTGGAGCCTGTTTCCGATTCTGTGTCTCCCTCTCTCTCTGCCCCTCCCCCGTTCATGCTCTGTCTCTCTCTGTCCCAAAAACAAATAAACGTTGAAAAAAAAAAAAAATAAAAAATAAAAAAAAAAAAAAAAGACATAGGGTAACAGAATGGATAAGAAAACAAGATCCCGGGGCGCCTGGGTGGCGCAGTCAGTTAAGCGTCCGACTTCAGCCAGGTCACGATCTCGTGGTCCGGGAGTTCGAGCCCCGCGTCGGGCTCTGGGCTGATGGCTCGGAGCCTGGAGCCGGTTTCCGATTCTGTGTCTCCCTCTCTCTCTGCCCCTCCCCCGTTCATGCTCTGTCTCTCTCTGTCCCAAAAATAAATAAACGTTGAAAAAAAAAAAAAAAGAAAACAAGATCCATCTATATGCTGTTTACAAGAGACCCACTTTAGACTTCAAGACACTTTCGGATTGAAAATAAGGGGATGGAGAACCACCTATCATGTTAATGGTCAACAAAAGAAAGCCAGAGTAGCCATACTTATATCAGACAATCTAGACATTAAAATAAAGACTGTATCAAGAGATGCAGAAGGGCATTATATCATAATCAAGGGGTCTATCCACCAAGGAGACCTAACAATTGTCAACATTTATGCGCCAAATGTGTACACACCCAAATATAGAAATCAATTAATCACAAACATAAAGAAACTCATCGATAGTAATACCATAATAGTAGGAGACTTCAACACCCCACTCACAGCTATGGACAAATCATCTAATCAAATAATCAACAAGGAAACAATGGCTTTGAATGACACACTGGACCAGATGGACCTAACAGATATATTCAGAACATTTCATCTTAGAGCAGCAGAATATACTTTCTTCTGCAGTGCACATGGAACGTTCTCCACAATAGACCATATACTGGGACACAAATCAGCCCTAACTTAGTACAAAAAGATCGAGTACATACCGTGCATATTTTCAGACCACAACACTATAAAATTCGAAATCAACGACAAGAAAAAATTTGGAAAGGTAACAAATACTTGGAGACTGAAGAACATCCTACTAAAGAATGAATGGGCTAACCAAGAAGTTAAAGAGGAAATTAACAAGTATATGGAAGTCAATGAAAGTGATAACACCACAACCCAAAACCTCTGGGATGCAGCAAAGGTGGTCATAAGAGTAAAGTATATAGCAATTCAGCCTTCCTACAGAAGGACGAAAGATCTCAGATATACAACCTAACCTTACACCTAAAAGAATTGGAAAAAGAACAGCAAATAAAACCCAAAACCAGTATAAGACAGGAAATAATAAAGATTAGAGCAGAAATTAATGCTACTGAAACCAAAAAAACCCAGTAGAGCAGATCAATGAAACCAGAAACTGGTTCTTTGAAAGAATTAACAAAATTGATAAACCACTAGCCAGTCTAATCAAAACAAAAAAGGAAAGGACCCAAATAAATAAAATCAAGAATGAAAGAGGAGAGATCACAACCAACACAGCAGAAATACAAACAATAATAAAAGAATATGATGAGCAATTATATGCCAATATAATGGGCAATCTGGAAGAAATGAACCAATTCCTAGAAACATATACACTACCAAAACTGAAACAGGAAGAAATAGAAAATTTGAACAGACCCATAACCAGTAAGGAAATCGAATTATAGTAATCAAAAGTCTGCCAAAAAACAAGAGTCCAGGGCCAGATGGCTTTCCAGGGGAATTCTACCAAACATTTAAGCAAGAGTTAACACCTACTCTCTTGAAGGTGTTCCAAAAAATAGAAATGGAAGGAAAACTTCCAAACTCTTTTTATGAAGCCAGCATTACCTTGATTCCAAAACCAGACAGAGACCCCACTAAAAAGGAGAACTGTAGACCAATTTCCCTGATAAGCATGGATGCAAAAATCCTCAGTAACATATTAGCCAACCGGATCCAACAATACATTAAAAAAATTATTCACCACAACCAAGCAGGATTTATACCTGGGATGCAGGGCTGGTTCAATATCTGTAAAACACTTAACGTGATTCATCACATCAATAAAAGAAAGGACAAGAACCATATGATCCTCTCAATAGATTCAGAGAAATCATTTGACAAAATACAGAATCCTTTCTTGATAAAAACCCTCAAGAAAGTAGGGATAGAAGGAGCATACCTCGAGATCATAAAAGCCATATATGAACGACCCAACGCTAATATCATCCTCAATGGGGAAAAACTGAGAGCTTTCCCCCTAAGATCAGGAATGAGACAGGGATGTCCACTCTTGCCACTGTTATTCAACATAGTATTGCAAGTCTTAGCCTCTGCAATCAGATAACACAAAGAAATAAAAGGCATCCAAATCGGCCAGGAGGAGGTCAAACTTTCACTCTTCGCAGATGACATGATACTCTACATGGAAAACCCTAAAGATTCCACCAAAAAACTGCTAGAACTGATTCATGAACTCAGCAAAGTTGCAGGATATAAAATCAATGCACAGAAATCGGTTGCATTCCTATACACCAACAATGAAGCAAAAGAAAGAGAAATCAAGGAATCGATTTTATTACAGTTGTACCAAAAACCATAAAATACCTAGGAATAAATCTAAGCAAAGAGGTGAAAAATCTATACACTCAAAACTATAGAAAGCTTATGAAAGAAACTGAAGAAAATACAAAAAAATGGAAAAAGTTTCCATGCTCCTGGATAGGAAGAACAAATATGGTTAAAATGTCGACACTACCCAAAGCAATGTACATATTCAATGCAATCGCTATCAAAATAATACCAGCATTCTTCACAGAGCTAGAACAAACAATCCTAAAATTTGTATGGACCCAGAAAAGACCCCGAATAGTCAAAGCGATCTTGAAAAAGAAAACCAAAGCAGGAAGCATCACAATCCCGGACTTCAAGCTACACTATAAAACTGTAATCAAGACAGTATAGTACTGACACAAGAACAGACACTCAGATCAATGGAACAGAATAGAGAATCCAGAAATGGACCCAGAAACGTATGGCCAACTAATCTTTGACAAAGCAGGAAAGAATATCCAATAGAAGAAAGACAGTCTCTTCAGCAAGTGGTGCTGGGAAAACTGGACAGCGACATGCAGAAGAATGAACCTGGACCACTTTCTTACACCATACACAAAAATAAACTCAAAATGGATGAAAGACCTCAATGTAAGACAGGAAGCCATCAAAATCCTCAAGAAGAAAGCAGGCAAAAACCTCTTTGATCTTGGCCGCAGCAACTTCTTACTCAACACGTCTCCGGAGGCAAGGGAAACAAAAGCAAAAATGAACTACTAGAACCTCATCAAAATAAAAAGCTTCTGCACAGCGAAGGAAACAATCAGCAAAACTAAAAGGCAACCAACATAAGGGGAGAAGATATTTGCAAAAGACATATCAGATAAAGGGTTAGTATCCAAAATCTACAAAGAACTTATCAAAGTCAACACCCAAAAAACAAATAATCCAGTGAAGAAATGGGCAAAAGACATGAAGAGACACTTCTCCAAAGAAGATATCCAGATGGCCAACTGACACATGAAAAAATGCTCATCATCACTCATCATCAGGGAAATACAAATCAAAACCACAATGAGATACCACCTTACACCTGTCAGAACGGCTAACATTAACAACTCAGGCAACAACAGATGTTGGCAAGGATGCGGAGAAAGAGGATCTCTTTTGCATTGTTGGTGGGAATGCAAGCTGGTGCAGCCACTCTGGAAAACAGTATGGAGGTTTCTCAAAAAACTCAAGAATTGCACTACTAGGCATTTATCCAAGGGATACAGGTGTGCTGTTTCTAAAGGACACATGTGCCCCCATGTTTATAGCAGCACTATCCACAATAGCCAACGTATGGAAAGAGCCCAAATGTCCATCGATGGGTGAATGGATAAAGAAGAAGTGGTATATATATATACAATGGAGTATTACTTGGGAATCAAGAAGAATGAAATCTTGCCATTTGCAACTACGTGGATGGAACTGGAGAGTATTATGCTAAGTGAAATTAGTCAGTCAGAGAAAGACAAAAATCATATGACTTCCCTCATATGAGGACTTTTAGAGACAAAACAGAAGAACATAAGGGAAGGGAAACAAAAATAATATAAAAACAGGGAGGGGCACAAAACAGAAGAGACCCATAAATATGGAGAACAAACAGAGGGTTACAGGAGGGCTTGTGGGAGGGGGGATGGGCTAAATGGGTAAGGGGCAGTAAGGAATCTACTCCTGAAATCATTGTTGCACCATATGCTAACTAATTTGGATGTCAATTAAAAAAAAATAAAAAATAAAACAAGTTAATGAAAAATAAATAAAATAATATATAAAAAAATAAAACACAGCTGAACCTATGTCTTTGAAAATAAATTTCTCTTCCTCCTATATTCCCTATTTTTGAATTATTACCATGATTCTTGAAATCAATAAGACCCAAACTTTCAGAATCACTTTTGGCATCTGTTTCTCCCTTGCCACATACATTGTATTGCTTATACAACATCAAGTCTTGTCTCTGCACAATTACATCCTCCTCTTTCCACTGACACAGACCTGATGTGATCTTCTATGGTCTCTCACTGAAATTATGACAGCCTCCCAATCAAGCTTCCTATTTTCTACTTCTCCCAGGTCCAATCCATTCTACAAAATGGGACCAGGTTCATTTTCCAAAAGCCATCCCCAGTCATATCCCCTACATGTTCAAAAACCTCCCACGACCCCTCATTCATTGCCTACTGCATAAAAACCATATTCTGAGGCTAATTCAAAAAAATATAGTCCAAGAGATAGAATAAAAAGCAAGAGAAGTCAGTGTCTTAAAAGCTAAAGGGAAAACAAACAACTGGATGATATTAGGAACATCCATTTCCACGTTCCATTTAGTTAAAATACTGCATTAAAATGAAACACAAATAATCATATATACCAGTAATCATATATCTGCAATCATATTGCAGATAGAGGTAAAGACATTCATTGCAGGACCACATAGTGCTTTGTTAAGGAATATCCAAAGGAGAAGAGCACTAGGGGTAGAAGGTCAAAGCACCTTTGCCTTTCCAACTTGTGAAGGCCTCAGAGTGATTGTCAGGTTTTTTGTGTTCATTGATTCCATGTTCGTGGTAAAACTATCAGTCTCCTTGAGTAAAGACCTCTTTATCTCAAAAATCCAGAGATAAATTCTGCATTCAAACTGGGATACTATACGCTAGTCCAAAATTTTTAGTATAATCTCAAAACAGAAGAGCATCTGTTCACATGGAAAATAAATAACGATCATGATGCAGTGTTCCTCAGAAATGTATATTGACAACAGGCTCTAGTCTAACAATTTGTATGTGTTGGCACAACAATAAAACTGTATTTAGTAATATGGAAATTCTTAAGTCCATTAAAGCAGGAAACATGCATACCATTATATAGTATATGCTAGAAAAATATCACTAGAACCAAGCAAGACATTTGTTTTCCTTTTTCCTTGGTATTCACTTTTTTCTCCCCAGTGAGACACAGGGTATTATTGGTTATAAGTAATTTGCAGTCACGTTTTGGCTTTTATAACAGAATGAGAAATGCATAATAAACTATGTGGATGTTGAGATATACAGATATACATTGAGCATATCCCAGACTGAAAATAAAACAAAACAAAACCTGACCCCACCACCTCTCCAATCTCAAATTCAAAGACTTGTGTTTTGCTCTAACAAACTACTGTGGGACAGTCACGATATTATGGGGCAAGAGAGCACCACGCTGAGAAATGACAAGGTAAAAATCTATGATGTGCAATTGTTCCGAAGGCTAGTGATGCCTGCAGTCTGTCCTGAGGAATTTGATACTCCACGTATTTTCAAAGGAGCCCAGAGCATCAGTACAGGTTCCCAACTGTCACCTCAGTATTTTGGGATCACTTCTAAGGAATTTCACAGTCAAAACAATTGTTTGAACATATGGTTGCACTCTCAGAAAATATAAACTAAAAATTCAGTATGAACATAAGTGAGAACCTTTAAAGCAGAAGGCATTCAAGTGTAGGGTTTTTTTAAAATGTATTTTTATAATTATTTCATAGTATCAGAGCAGACCTCATTTGAGTAAAGAAAAAAAATGGGACTTTTCTCATGATTACTGAATGTGTTACTGCTGATTTTACTTAGCATAGGGCATTTCTCTCATCTCAGTAAGCTGTCTTACCCTATTTACAAAACCACACATATGTTGATTCAAAGGAAAAGACAGAGAGAATATTATGCCAAAGGGATAAAATCATATTTTTCTCTATTTGTAGAATTTAATTAACATCAATCCATTTAATTTCATTGAGTACCTAGTATTGTGAAAATTATATTCAGTAAGAATAAGTGAAATAAAAAGTCAAATCATCATCCCACCCTTTAGAGTCTCGCACCTGAATACGAGACCAAAGAAAAGTAGAATGAAACTCTACCAAATGGAATGATTGGCACTATGGTAAAGGAAAACAGAGGGTCCCATGGAGCACAGGAGAAGGGCATCTAAGCACTTCTGGGGTTGAGGCTCCCTGAGCTGAGTGTCTAAGGACATGAAGGAGTTAACCCAGTGACAGAGGAGAAGATGAGCTTTCCAGACAGGGCAGGAGCAAGTGCGAAGCCTGGAATGAGAAGCTGTATGAGAATGTGAGAGCGCCTGCACTCGAAGTCAATGGGGGTGGGGTGGTAAGTCTTTGAGGAAGGTTCAGATCTCATCCCAAAGCACTCTCAAAATCCATAAGACTTGCCTGGGGCATGTTTCTCAATGCATACCCCATGACCACAAACACATGCTTATATCAGATGTTCAGTTGGTTACAAGCCTTCTACGGCATTAACCTTGGGAGGGCTGCATAGCACTTTGGCATTATAGAGACATGGTTTCAGGTAAGGGGACTGGCTTCTGGAGCTTCTGGCTCTAGAACTTGGTCAAGGCATTTAATATTCCTGAACCTCCATTTCCTTCATTTGTTTATTTGTTTATTTATTTATTTAGGGAGCACGCATGAGCAGGGAAGGGCAGAGACAGAGGGAGAGAGAGAATCCTAAGCAGGCTCAGTGCTGTCAGCACAGAGCCTAACACAGGACTCAAACCCATGACCATGAGATCACGACCTGAGCCAAAATCAAGAGTTAATCACTTAACTGACTGAGCCACTCAGGCATCCTCCTCCATTTCCTTTAGATGTAAAATAGGGATAATTCCCCTTCAAATGGTTACCATTAGGAGTAGATAAAAGGAAGCACATATCACATTGGAGATGTTCAGTTATGTTCTTCTCTTCCTCTTTCTCTTATTAGCTACCCTTTAACTGTACTGTAACAGGAAGAGTTCTCTAGGTCGGTCTGGAATATTCTGAATTTTTTTCTTCTCTTCCCAGTGATAAGCCTCATATAAGAAAAAGCATTGCAGTGGATGGGTTATCTCATGAGGGCTAGCAAACTATTTACAATAGAGAAAAACACTTATATAAGGATAGAGACTCACATGAGTGAGTCTCAAATTCACTTAATTCAGCTCAGAAGCCAGTGAGCTTTGGACATGATTTTGAACCCATCGCTTTGCTTCCTGTTTGGACAGCTTCAAAAATATTTATAAAGCAGAGTTCAAGGTTCAGCCACAGATACACCATTTCCTCAGTACACAGAAAAATGCAGGAAAATGATCTAGAATGGTGCAGTTAGCTCTGGCCTAAATGCATATTCAGACTCAGACCATGTCATAAATACACATATAGAAACTGTAGTGCACAAGTCTTTATTTGACAAGACGCCTTAAAATAAAACTAGTGGGGGGGGGGTTTGATGTTTGGGTAGTCAGTTGAGTGTCCGACTCCTGATTTTGGCTCAGGTCATGATCTCACAGTTTGTAAGTTCGATCCCTGCACTGTGAGTGCAGAGCCTGCTTAGGATTGTCTCTCTCCCCTCTCTCTCTCTGCCCCCACCCTGCTTATGCTCTCTTTCTCTCAAAAACAATAAAGAAACTTAAAAAAATAAAATAAAATAAAATAAAATAAAATAAAATAAAATAAAATAAAGTAAAATAAAATAGAACTAATGGTAATACAGAGCCACAATCTGACAGTTCATTCATGGAAACTGATGTGTTTTAAAATGTAATTTTTTGGAGGTGCCTGGGTGTCTCAGTTGGTTAAGCGTCTGACTTCAGCTCATTCATGATCTCATGGTTCATGGGTTCAAGGTCCACACTGGGATCTGTGCTGACAGCTCAGAGCCTGGAGTCTGTTTCAGATTCTGTGTCTCCCTCTCCCTGTCCCTCCCCACTCATGCTGTCTCTCTCTCTCAAAAATAAATAAGCATAAAAAATTTTTAAAAAGAAATAAATCAACATTTAAAAATGCATTTTTTTCTACTTTTATAGAGGTAATGTTGCTCATTTATCTTATATTTAGTAACATTCCAGTAGGTCTACAGTGACACCTGTAATGAAACCTAGTAATATTTCTGAAACATAATGTATAAATATTCACATTAGTAAAATAATTAATGACCAAAACAACCTCACATTCAGTTCATGTTTGGCCACAAAATAAGTTCAAATCACGTCAAGATTCACAACCAAATAAAAAGGAAAAAACTTACAGTTTTCAAAGCTTTTTGACTTTCGGAAACATGGATAAACTACTGAGGACCTGTAATATATCTTCCTTCAGGGAGTTTTCAATCCTATTAGGTTGCTATATTTAAAAATTCACACATCTCATGGGCAAGATCCAAAATAGCATTTAAAACTACTTGGTCAAATAATAAAAAGTCATAAATTACTTCAAATTCTGCTATCATATTTAAACTTGTGTTGATAATATAAGAAATGTGCACAAGTTATGGCTTTTAGTTTATTGTGATGGTCTTACGTTATTTATGGGAAAAAATATCAAGTTAGAAGAAAATGTAGTTTGCCGACTTATTTAATAAATGTTTTCCAGGGTTGACAGAAATGAAATTTAAGGTAAATTATTTGCAAATTAAGGAAAATAAGACTTCAAAAAAAATCACTGACATTTTAGCTCCTGAAAACTGTTGAGTAAGTAATCATTGAGCATGATTCTTCTAGCTCATTCTCTCCTCTATTTTAGATGGTTTGCCAGGGCCCTAGAGTACTATAATATCTTGCTGAGAAGTAGAACAGTCAAATGGATGCAAAGGTTTTATGTGATCAAGATGAAAAAGAAACAGTGTGCTAGAATTTCCTGTGCATTATTACTAAAAACACTTTTGGCTGGTTATATTTAGAATTTTCCCAGTGTATATATACCTATGCTCAGAATATCTTTGCATGTGATATTTATGTAGTGATCTCATGGGCATTTATTTATTCAGTTTCCTAATGAAGGGTAACAGAATATGCTACCCAAAATATGCTGCTTTGGCATAAGAACTGTTTTGAGATGAAGCAAACACAAAAAATCCTCCTACCCAGCCCTTATTTGTGTAAAATCTGGACATAAATTTTCAAAGATGTCCCTCCCACACTCTCTACCAAAAAGGACAAAAGTTAATCACCTAGAGAGATTAAGACTCTATCAGTCTATAGACAGTACCAGAGGAATCTTACATAACAAACTTTCTAACTACGCTTTATCTTTTTCCTTGGAAGCCTAAAACTGTTGTCCTTTGTCCTGCCATGTTTTCCAGAAATTTGTGTGTGTGTGTGTGTGTGTGTGTGTGGAAGATGCTATATAAGTCAAAAGTTCAAAGCCACCTCAAGTTACCCATTTTTCCCTGGGTATCTCCCGTGTGTATATAAGGCAAACATGTTAATAAACTTCTTGTTTTTCTCTTATTAACTTGCTTTTTATTACAGGTGTCTTAGCCAAGAACTCAGAAGGAGAGGGGGAAATTATTTTTTTTCCCTACGCAGAAAACAGAATAACTTTTGTTGACCTTAGTAAGTCAGCTCCCATCTTATATAATGTACAAATAGATGCTCAGTTAATACTACTTCAGTATACCACTTGCAGGTAATGAGACCAAATTCAAATCAATAATGACATCAAAACTACTAATCCCAAATAATTAGTGAATTACTTCTTACTAGTTCATCACTTTGTATTATCCCACTACAAGAATATAGTAATACTCGGGGCGCCTGGGTGGCTTGGTCGGTTAAGCGTCCGACTTCGGCTCAGGTCATGATCTCACGGTCCGTGAGTTCGAGCCCCGCGTCGGGCTCTGTGCTGACGGCTCAGAGCCTGGAGCCTGTTTCTGATTCTTTGTCTCCCTCTCTCTCTGCCCCTCCCCTGTTCATTCTCTGTCTCTGTCTCAAAAATAAATAAATGTTAAAAAAAATTAAAAAAAAAAAAGAATATAGTAATACTCAAATGCTCTAGTCAGCTTTACTGAATATACTAGATCTACATAATCTGTGATAATTGTCTGATCAGTATAAGTAACATATTTTGAAGAGAGCTTCTTAGCCTCACTTACCCTAATATGAAGATATGCAGCTGTTAATAAAAGGGAAATGAAGATCAAAAAGCATTCCAGTCTACAAAAGACTTACTAGCTTCATTGCTCTACCCTTCTTTGAATAATTCTATCAAATGCTTAGTCTTTCACTTTAATAAATGCAATCTATTTATTTTGGTAATAGCATCTCAGGACCACTTAAATCATACTTGAGCTTCACAGTCTAGGCAGACATTTGACTACCTAGAAGGACTGTATCTGTATCTCTAAAAAAGCCAAAGTACACAGTGAAAACCAATAAAGGAATTGATTAAAAGAAACACACATCAATCCTTTGGGCAAATGGGAGCATGTAGTGAAAATGATGCTTTCATCCACACATCTGGTTTGCTAATGTATGCAAGTAAGGTTTGTAACATCTCTATAATTATTCCACTTAAAGTAAAGAATGTCCTCAGTTCATCCAATGTGGGGCGGGGGAGGAGTGGGGAAATAGTTGCCAGTGTGGAATGATCGCATAAAATAGGGAATAAGCACACAAAAGTATGGCTTTTAAAATTTTATCAATTTCATCTTTAATGCCTAGAGGTTTCAGTTTCATGATAAGAAAACATTTATTGAGTGCCTGTTATATACTAGGCACTGGGCAAGAAAGGACCCAACACACAACTTGTGAATAAAGTACCCACACTCAATGTTCTTAGTGTATAATTGCATATTATTTTAATAAATAGCCATGGGCTTCTAGAAATAAGGGAAAGTGATTCTGAATGTGTTACTTTAAGTTCCAGCTCTTTGAAGCTATTAATACATGTTTATATTTTAACATGTTTTTCCTATAAATTCATCTTGCTTCCAATTGTAGCAGTATCCACAAGAACATGTTGACTTCAGGACACATGGCTTTTAAATAATGACTGTACTACAGGATTTGGCACTGCCGCAGAGAACCAGGATATTTGGTGCAGAAGCATTGTTTTTAAGCACTTCTTTATGAAGAGAAAGAAGAGAGCCAGTTCTCTGATGGACTCACTCTTTCCCACAAACCCCGGCCACATGTTTATATGAAGAACATAACGGAACACCACCACTCTGAAGCCCTAGCATCACCAAAAACAAAAATTCCCACCTCTTGAGTTCCTATCACTTAACAAGAGTGAAACAAACCTAGGGGGTGAACACACTAGATCAACCGTTATTCGGCAGGCACACGCTGTGCAAGGAAAGGGTCACAGTTAACTATTCAAACACGTGGGACCCAGAGTGTTTAGAGATTAGCTGGGTGATGACAAAGCATAGCCATCGGTATTCACATTCAGTCTTTAAAAGCTATTGAACAGAGGGGCACCTGGGTGGCTCAGTTGGTTAAGTGTCTGCTTTCAGCTCAGGTCATGATCTCCTGGTTCATGGATTCAAGCCCCACATTGGACTCTCTGCTGTCTGGGCAGAGCCCACATCAGATACTCTGTCTCCTTCTCTCTCTGCCCCTTCCCCACTCATGCTGTCTCTCTCTCTCTCTCTCTCTCTCTCTCTCTCTCTCTCAAAAATAAATAAATAAACTTAAAAAATTAAAAGCCATTGATCAAAGACTGCAGGGCCCTTGAGATAAATGTCTTCTTTGAACATATTTATAACAGTTCATTTTCAGTGTTTAATTTTCAGACCTATGAATAGGAAAATTTTCCTTCTATGCTTTCTAGTGGAGCTTTAAGTAGTCTATGAAACTTGAAGCAAACCACAAATCCTCTGTAGATTTGTTTCCAGTACCTGTAGGATATATAGAATAATACTCCTGTGCATGGAAAGAACCTGTTGGTACACTTGAGATTCATCCACAATGCAGGGAAGATTATTTACAGCAAAACAAGTCAGACATTAGACCTGTTCATTAACAAGTTCTGGCGACTGGCCAGGCAGAGAGATGTGTACATAACTGGAGTCTGGGCCAAAATGTAAGTCCAGTCCTTGGATCCAGGAGCCCCATTAAAAAACTGACAGCTGTGTTACAAGAGTGCACAAACAAGAACAATAACTGGATTTCAACACTAAGTTTTTGCTTCCTATTCAAATAGATTTGGAGAAAATGCTAGACAAGAGTCAACAGAGGTATCCAACTTACCTTGGGTAAGTCACTTAACTCTCAGTGCTATTGCATCATCTATAAAATTGGGACATCAGTGGCACCTGTCCCATAGTGTTCATGGCAACCCGTAATCATAATCTAAGAGAGAGCTTATTATTAGGAAGTCACACTACAAAAGTAGTCTACATTCAAGCATCTAATATCTGGAACACTCACATTACTTCTGTAGGTAAGTCCTTGTCCTCCTAGGATAAAAATGTGAATGCAAAACTATGAAAGGAAATTTACTTCACTTACTAGTACCTCTCTTTAGGTTGGTGAAGTCTCAGTCCTGACAAACTGAGGGCCAGAGAGTTAAAAGAAAATGTGTTTTGGTTGGTGGGTATAAGAAGTTCAGAATAAGAATGTAACAAGAGAAAGCTAGTCTGATTAGTGAGTTCTGTCTGAATCCTAGAAAGAAAGAGCCCTCATTTGCAGGAGAGAACACCCACCTGGAGAGGGGAAAAATTATTATCACAGCCTCACTTTGCACAGCACCAGCCTGAAGCCCAGCTTCTATGATTAGCGCAGACAGACTTAATGAAAACAAGTCAATAGGTCTAAATACAAACATGTCATTTTCTTCCCCTGGTCAGTCTTTTTCTTTCCCCTCTCTCCTTTCCCCTTTCCCCTTTTCCCTTTTTCCTTTCCCTTTTCCCCTTTCTCCTCTCCCCTCCTCTCCCCTCCCCTCCCCTCCTCTCCTTTCCTTTTCTCCCTCTCTGTATATTCATCGGCGTTCAGAGGATGCATATATTTGCTTCAGGCAACTGTCTAAGTCCTATCAGTTTTTCAACAGAAAATGTTTTGAAGGCTGGTTTAGAGGTGTGCCCAATGGCATGTTGGTGAATATCTAAAATTTTATAAACTAAAATGAAATGAAAGACTGTATGAAGCCATCTACCTAAATATTGAAAATAAGCATTAAACTGCCTCAATGCAGGTAAAGGGAAGTGACATGCATTTATAGCAGCTGAATAGATGATATAGGCAGCAACAGCACACAGGGAATTTAGAGTTCATTTCGAAAATTGGGTAGACTTTACTGCATCAATGCTTGTAGTGAGCTTATCTCCTTTTTACAGATGTGGAACCTAAAAGAATTTGATAAATTTTCTTTCTGGGATCTATATTAAGAAAGGATATCTCTTTTACTATAGGCAAAACATGAAAAAACATTTAAAGGTTATATACACACGTGTGTGTGTGTGTGTGTGTGTGTGTGTGTGTGGTGAATACATCCCTATCCCTGTTCTGAGTTGATCCTAGGAGAGATAGCTGCCCAATAGCATTAGCTATGCCTTTCAAACTTGGTTATATCATCATCGTCTCCATGAATATTCATTTCTTAAACTAGAGGGTAATTTGCATATACTGCTGACAAGAGGGAGTCAATGGGTGAGCGACAGTGTCCAAATGAGTCTCACCAGCATTGCAGAAAGACTTTTCTTTTTTTTTTTAATTTGGTTTATGTTTATTTGCAGAAAGACTTCTCAACACAGAATTGAAACTACATCTACCGCATCTGAACTGCAGATGAGTTCACATTTATTAGTGAGTTGAACGGGTTCAGAGCATACCACCCTAATGTAGTCCTCCAGCATAGGACTATTTTGAGCTGAAGGCATTTGAGACAAAGCACAGGCTGTACTCTCTGCTTTCCCTTTATCCACCTGTAAACAGAACATACCATGAAGGGGATAACAACCTTGTCATCAGAGACAACATAGCACCAAGAGTCTACACGAACAAACCTTACTAACTAGCCCTTATCTTCCATTAGTTTCCCCATATATTTTCCTCCCCAAAATTTGCTGCCCTTAGAAGTTCAAAGTTCTTTTTCACTTGTCACTCCTCTACAAAATTGTTGTTCTTTTCTAAGATGCTATATAAGCCCAAGTTCTAACCACCCCTTTGAGTTACTCATCACTGAGTATTTTCGCGCGTTCAAGATACATATGTTAATAAACTTGTTTGTTTTCTCTTGTAATCTGTCTTTCACCCATCTAATTTGCACGGCCTCAGTCAATGAACCAAAGATGGGTAGAGGAAAATGATTTCTTCCCCTGCAACAGAATTGAAATTAAGAGTTTATGATATAATCTCTGCAGCATGTGGTGCAGGTCTACCACAAACAATAATCTCATGCTTAACTGCTGATACATTTGAGACATCTTAACAGTTACCAAGAATTTATGACAGGCAGAATGAGAGAGGCAGAGAGGAGTGAACTGTGTACATCCCACTGAGTCTGGATCTTTCTTTTTTTTCTGGCTCTTTTGTTTATCAAAACTTTAAAGGACAAAAGTGATGAAAACTAGACCTCTTGTTGAGAAGAAAGGCTGAAGGTCACAGGTAAGATGGGATATTGGGAGTTTCAGCTTCTCTTAAGTGGCTGCACGAAGTACGTCTGTCTACATGCCTAACTTCATCCAGAGCAGAAATTCATCTCTCCAGTAGTGCAAAACAACCCCACCCACTACCACACACACACACACACACACACACACACACACACACACACAGTTTCCTCTGGGCATTTGATGACTATTTCAGGAGATGATAAAGTAGCCCCCTACATACTCCAGATATATCAGGAGTTTGGCATACATTACTTCCTTATATCCTCCTGTAAACAGCGTAAGACATTATAATCATCCCATTTTACACAGCTAGCAAGTGGTAGAAACCAATGTTAAAACCAGGTCTATATGACCACTCCCCTCTTCATGTTGCCTACAATGTATGATAAGAATGCCTCTAATTTTGCCAAAGAAGATATGAGCATAATTTCCATGTAAAATCAATCCCACCTGTCTATACCCAGTTTAGTGGATCAAACTGAAAGAAAAGTAAAACTAAGAAAAACATTTTATGGAAATCATAAAAATTGAGATTCTATTCAAATAATTCATGAAAATGACTCATCCCACACTCTTCCTGTAAGGAGTTCTCTGGCTCTTTACTGAGCCTAGTTTTCATTTGCTGAGGTTACATTTCATTGCTACAGAATTCCTTAAAAATAAAAACATGAAACATCAAAGCAGAAGTTGTTGTCTGACCTATTTTTGATGATCATTGGAAACAATGAGGTTTCTATGCATTTCCCTCGCCTTTATGCTCTTTCTTTGTGATTACTCCCATCTTTTGTAATTCATTATACCCCAAGGCAATTACTGCATTTTGTGAAATGTACAGCATTAAAAGGAATTTCCATGCAGGGTTACAGAAACTGAATGCCACATTTCTGAGTAAAGCACCCTTCCTTAGGGCATTGTGGATTAGCCTTTCCATGCCAACAGGGTTGGATAGAGACAGTTTCTTTAGCAGTCCACAATGTATTGAAAAGACCACGAACATATTTTTTTTCTTTTCAGACCAGTCCTTTGGTGACTGCCCAGGACAAGTTACCTCTTGTATTCCTCTCTTTCTAAACCCATCTGATGCTCAGTCAGCCACTTAGCTGAAGGTGTCAGCCTTTCAGGGAGAAAGGAAATTCAACATGGATCAATCTGAAATCTTCCTGTGATTGTGAGGTTGTACCCACCCCTAACCAGGATGTATCAGAGCCTAGCACCTTGGACTTTCAAGTGTAGGCATTTGAGCCAAGTGCCGCTATGTAAAACCTACATCGTCCATGAACAAAGTAACCTAGCCCCTTCTCAATTAATGTTGTGCTTCAGCATACAATGCCTTAAATTTCATGAGCTTTGTTTATACAGTGAAAATTAAAGATTTTTGTCTTATTTTATTTACCTGAATTAACATTTCTGAGAATTGGATCATAATGAGATTTCTACAGATTTGTTTTGTTTGTTTTGTTTACCAAATTCTTAATAAGCTAAAGAGCCAAGGATGTGTGGCATTGATTTCAATATTACATTAAATCTATAATAAACATTCATTATAAAAGAAGACAAAGGGGCTCTTTAACACCATTTCAAGGCTTTTCTAAAGAGAAATAAGAAAGTGTATGGTGGAGGAAAAGGGGGGCAGTCCTGGGAAAAAAATCACCCCAGAGGAGTACTCTTCAAATTCAGCAATTTAAGAATGGATATGTTGAAGTCACAATCAAGTGCTAAATAAGTAAGGAGCCTAACTAAATCTCCCTGTCTGACAATAAACAAGTTGCAGAACCTTCTGCAATTAAGAACCTTAATTTTCTCTTTTGTAAAATAAAGTTTACAATGCCTTCTTCAGAGAGCTGTTGAGAAGGATACATGAGGTCACATATGTGAAAGTGCTCTGTGAACTGAGCACTGAGTGAACTGTGTATTCCTACAGTAGGAATACCATTGTCAGGAGGACAGAATGTAATGAAACTCTTCTTGACCTGCCCAGCAAACTGATCAGAGAAAACCATGTCTTTCTTTCCCTTTTCTCAGGTTCTTCTCTCCCTTACCATGAGTGTATGTATGTGTGTGCTGTTCTGCTTCTCAACAATATTTGTCTCAAAATTCTGCTACTGACACTACCTTTTGCTAGATAACATTCAGTTTTAACTACTTCTGAGTGAGGGCCTCCTTTGCTTGTGTATCTCTTCTGCGAGCTTGTACCAAAGTTCCAAAGAAGTGAACTGGCCTTTTTAATATTTACGTATTTTTGAG
Source organism: Leopardus geoffroyi (assembly GCF_018350155.1). Lineage (NCBI taxonomy): Eukaryota > Metazoa > Chordata > Mammalia > Carnivora > Felidae > Leopardus > Leopardus geoffroyi. The sequence continues at coordinate 141,711,818 of NC_059328.1, forward strand.
AGAGAGAGAGAGAGACAAAGCATGAGTGGGGAAGGGGCAGAGAGAGAGGGAGACACAGAATCTGAAGCAGGCTCCAGGCTCTGAGCTGTCAGTACAGAGCCCGATGCGGGGCTCAAACCCATACACTGTGAGATCGTGACCTGAGCTAAAGTCAGACACTTAACCAACTGAGCCACCCAGGCATCCCTAAACTGGCCTTTTTAAAAGATGCTCTATGGTACAGTTATTTTTAGCTAGAGAGCTACTAGCAGTTTCTCCTTTGTGGCAGAATGAATCTTTATCAGTCTACCAAAAGATTTGTTTGAGTCTTCTTTTCTATATGAGTGAAAGAGGAGTCTACATGCTACACTAGGTTCTGAAAATAAACACCTCAACAAAAATAGTCACGTCCCTACCCTTGTGAAGCTTGTGGCCAAGTGGTAAATAATAACAGTAATGAGGATATTACAAGCAGTAGCTAACATTGGTTGAAAGCATACTGTGTGCCAGGAACTGTTCTAAGCACTTTAAACGTCTTATCGTATTTAATCCTTGAATAAGTTGTCTTTACTCACCGTCTCTGCATCTGCATCTTCTCCTCTTCTTTCCTGAAATGACACAGTTTAGGCTTTTGTTCCCGTAATCCACTGAAATCACGGTGCTCAGAGTCACTAAGTTTCATCAAGTTGCCAAATTCAGTTGAACCCTTGTCAGTCCTCATCTTGCTCAAACTCAGGTGGATTTGACAAAGTCGACCTCTCCGTCTGTCTTGAAATACTTCCTATACTTGCCTTCCTGAACACCACTCCCCTGCTGTCCTCTTATCTCATCAGCCGCTCCTCTTCCATCTCCTTTGCTAGTTCCTCTTCATCTCCCCGATGTCTCAATGTGGGAGTGTGTCAGGCCTCAGCTCTCAGATCTTTTCTCACCTCTGGCCTCATACCTTCCTAGGTGATCTATTTGCTCTCGGTAATTTTAAACTCCTTCCATGTACCAATCCCTCCAGCGTCCTTTGTGTCCCTCGAACAGTAGACTGCCTACTCAGCTATTCAATTTGTTTGCTAGGGCTGCCATAACAAAATAACACAGACTGGGTGGTTTCAACAACAGAAATGTATTTTCTCAGACTGTTCTGGAGACTAGAAGTCCCAGGGGTCAGCAGGATTGGTTTCTTCTAAGGCCTTGCTCCTTGGCCTCTCTGTCTCTACTTGGTCCTCCTTCTGTGCATGTCTGTGTCCTAATTTCCTCTTCTCATAAGAAACCAGTTGTGTTGGATTAGGACCCACCCATTTTACCTTGATTACCTCTTTACAGACCCCTCTCCAAATAAAGTCACATGATGACGAACTGGGAGTAGGACTTCACCATATGACTTTGGGTGGATACAATTCAGCCTGTAATAAAACCAGATACTCAACTTCTCCACTCCAATGAATAATGGGAATCTCAGACTTCACATGGCCAGGACTGATCTTTACATCCCATCCCACCCTCACCCCACTGCACCCTCCAAAAACCTTGCTTTTTTTCTCAGTGCTCTCCATCTTCATTCAGTTTCTAGTCAATGTCCCCTCCTGTCTAATACATACTCTCAGTTACTCTCTAGCCCCACGACATGCTACATCTTTATATATTTATTGTCTCTTTCCTACTAAAGTGTAAGTAGGACTGGGATTTTGTTCTGTCCTTTACCCTATCTCCAGCACTAGGAATTGTGGACTGACAGACATAGTAGTCCCTCATAATTGTATGCTGAATGAGTTAATATAATTATCACAACTCTATTAGACACGTAGGTTATTATTTCCATTTAATAGATGAAGAAATAAAAACTCAGAGAAAATACATAACTTCCTTTGGGTCATGGAGCTAGGATTTGGAACCAGGTAATCTGAATTTATATCACTGCTAAGCAGTTAACATTCCAGTGTGGCACCAATGTTATTTGTAGAGAAGCACAGAGTGAACTGGAGCCCTTAGGAGGGGTACCTAACACAGGAGTTTCAAAGAGGAGACAACTAGTAAAAAAGCAAGATAGAAGAAAATCCCAGGCCTCATGAGGTAACATGCCATATGCAGGTGAGATAAGATCCTAAACCAGGTTGGTGCTCAGTAATCAGTCAAATGAATGAGTAAACTAAATAAACAATTACTATATTATATAAACCCAGAGGAATCAGAACATATAATCATGGAAGGGGACTATAGTACTCAGCACTCTATTTATCTGTGAAACCATTAAATTTAAAGAGAAGGAACAATTGACTACCACAATAACCAGCCACAGCTCCCAAGCTGATAATGAAGCTGTCAGAATGGACCACTCCAGGCCAAATATATTATGATACCAGTGTTGGTCAACAAGGTTACAACAATAATTAAGATCTAGTTCCAACTTCATTAGGGCCTTGGGGAAATGGTAAACTTAGCAGAAACTTGCAATGTGTAGCAGACCTCGAAGATTCTGTGAGGAAGTTTATAATTCCCTAGTGGAAGTAATCAAAGCCAAGGTTTTTTTGTTGTTTTTTTTTTTTTTATAATTCACAACAGAAAAACAACAGGAATATTGAACTGAATGCATAGAGAGAAAGAGATGATTCTCTAAAACCAAAATAAAACCTTTAAATAACCGCACTGTGTAAACTTCAAACCACATTTATTTCACCAAGGAGAGCCCATTTTACTATTCATTGTGCTAATTTAACAATGAAAACTCATTTCTGACATTAAATGTAATGTTTAGTAAAATTTCAAGAGTTGATGAAGACACGGATGGCTAGGAAAGCTGAGAAATTAACTTCTGAGGTGTGCTTCTTTCTGAAATAATGCTATCTAGAACCTGGATTCTCATTTAGGGCACTGATTGCCCCTAGAGTTGACGTTATATAGCCTTCGGAGCCTATAACCAGTCTATGCTGAAGTTTTAAATGTTAATGATAGGCATTATAGCCTACAGGAGCTGAAAAGGCTGCAAGTGTTAAGGCCAAATAAGTACTTTAAGCTGATCAAAAAGGATTTAAATAATATAACAGAAAGTGAATTTAGAATAATAGTCATAAAATTAATCGCTGGGCTTGAAAACAGTATACAGGACAGCAGAGAATCCCTTGCTACAGAGATCAAGGGACTAAGGAACAGTCATGAGGAGCTGAAAAACGCTTTAAATGAAATGCAAAACAAAATGGAGACCACCACAGCTCGGATTGAAGAGGCAGAGGAGAGAATAGGTGAACTAGAAGATAAAGTTATGGAAAAAGAGGAAGCTGAGAGAAAGAGAGATAAAAAAATCCAGGAGTATGAGGGGAAAATTAGAGAACTAAGTGATACACTAAAAAGAAATAATCTACGCATAATTGGTATCCCAGAGGAGGAAGAGAGAGGGAAAGGTGCTGAAGGGGTACTTGAAGAAATAATAGCTGAGAACTTCCCTGAACTGGGGAAGGAAAAAGGCATTGAAATCCAAGAGGCACAGAGAACTCCCTTCAGACGGAACCTGAATCGATCTTCTGCACGACATATCATAGTGAAACTGGCAAAATACAAGGATAAAGAGAAAATTCTGAAAGCAGCAAGGGGTAAACGTGCCCTCACATATAAAGGGAGACCTATAAGACTCGTGACTGATCTCTCTTTTGAAACTTGGCAGGCCAGAAAGAATTGGCACGAGATTTTCAGTGTGCTAGACAGAAAAAATATGCAGCCGAGAATCCTTTATCCAGCAAGTCTGTCATTTAGAATAGAAGGAGAGATAAAGGTCTTCCCAAACAAACAAAAACTGAAGGAATTTGTCACCACTAAACCAGCCCTACAAGAGATCCTAAGGGGGACCCTGTGAGACAAAATACCAGAGACATCACTACAAGCATAAAACATACAGACATCACAATGACTCTAAACCCATATCTTTCTATAATAACACTGAATGTAAATGGATTAAATGCGCCAACCAAAAGACATAGGGTATCAGAATGGATAAAAAAACAAGACCCATCTATTTGCTGTCTACAAGAGACTCATTTTAGACCTGAGGACACCTTTAGATTGAGAGTGAGGGGATGGAGAACTATTTATCATGCTACTGGAAGCCAAAAGAAAGCTGGAGTAGCCATACTTATATCAGACAAACTAGACTTTAAATTAAAGGCTGTAACAAGAGATGAAGAAGGACATTATATAATAGTTACAGGGTCTATCCATCAGGAAGAGCTAACAATTATAAATGTCTATGTGCCGAATACCGGAGCCCCCAAATATATAAAACAACTACTCATAAACATAAGCAACCTTATTGATAAGAATGTGGTAATTGCAGGGGACTTTAACACCCCACTTACAGAAATGGATAGATCATCTAGACACACGGTCAATAAAGAAACAAGGGCCCTGAATGAGACATTGGATCAGATGGACTTGACAGATATATTTAGAACTCTGCATCCCAAAGCAACAGAATATACTTTCTTCTCGAGTGCACATGGAACATTCTCCAAGATAGATCATATACTGGGTCACAAAACAGCCCTCCATAAGTTTACCAGAATTGAAATTATACCATGCATACTTTCAGACCACAATGCTATGAAGCTTGAAATCAACCACAGAAAAAAGTCTGGAAAACCTCCAAAAACATGGAGGTTAAAGAACACCCTACTAACGAATGAGTGGGTCAACCAGGCAATTAGAGAAGAAATAAAAAAATATATGGAAACAAATGAAAATGAAAATACAACAATCCAAACGCTTTGGGACGCAGCGAAGGCAGTCCTGAGAGGAAAATACATTGCAATCCAGGCCTATCTCAAGAAACAAGAAAAATCCCAAATACAAAATCTAACAGCACACCTAAAGGAAATGGAAGCAGAACAGCAAAGGCAGCCTAAACCCAGCAGAAGAAGAGAAATAATAAAGATCAGAGCAGAAATAAACAATATAGAGTCTAAAAAAACTGTAGAGCAGATCAACGAAACCAAGAGTTGGTTTTTTGAAAAAATAAACAAAATTGACAAACCTCTAGCCAGGCTTCTCAAAAAGAAAAGGGAGATGACCCAAATAGATAAAATCATGAATGAAAATGGAATTATTACAACCAATCCCTCAGAGATACAAACAATTATCAGGGAATACTATGAAAAATTATATGCCAACAAATTGGACAACCTGGAAGAAATGGACAAATTCCTGAACACCCACACTCTTCCAAAACTCAACCAGGAGGATATAGAAAGCTTGAACAGACCCATAACCAGCGAAGAAATTGAATCAGTTATTAAAAATCTCCCAACAAATAAGAGTCCAGGACCAGATGGCTTCCCAGGGGAGTTCTACCAGACGTTTAAAGCAGAGATAATACCTATCCTTCTCAAGCTATTCCAAGAAATAGAAAGGGAAGGAAAACTTCCAGACTCATTCTATGAAGCCAGTATTACTTTGATTCCTAAACCAGATAGAGACCCAGTAAAAAAAGAGAACTACCGGCCAATATCCCTGATGAATACGGATGCAAAAATTCTCAATAAGATACTAGCAAATCGAATTCAACGGCATATAAAAAGAATTATTCACCATGATCAAGTGGGATTCATTCCTGGGATGCAGGGCTGGTTCAACATTCGCAAATCAATCAACGTGATACATCACATTAACAAAAAAAAAGAGAAGAACCATATGATCTTGTCAATCGATGCAGAAAAGGCCTTTGACAAAATCCAGCACCCTTTCTTAATAAAAACCCTTGAGAAAGTCGGGATAGAAGGAACATACTTAAAGATCATAAAAGCCATTTATGAAAAGCCCACAGCTAACATCATCCTCAACGGGGAAAAACTGAGAGCTTTTTCCCTGAGATCAGGAACACGACAGGGATGCCCACTCTCACCGCTGTTGTTTAACATAGTGCTGGAAGTTCTAGCATCAGCAATCAGACAACAAAAGGAAATCAAAGGCATCAAAATTGGCAAAGATGAAGTCAAGCTTTCGCTCTTTGCAGATGACATGATATTATACATGGAAAATCCGATAGACTCCACCAAAAGTCTGCTAGAATTGATACATGAATTCAGCAAAGTTGCAGGATACAAAATCAATGTACAGAAATCAGTTGCATTCTTATACACTAACAATGAAGCAACAGAAAGACAAATAAAGAAACTGATCCCATTCATAATTGCACCAAGAAGCATAAAATACCTAGGAATAAATCTAACCAAAGATGTAAAGGATCTGTATGCTGAAAACTATAGAAAGCTTACGAAGGAAATTGAAGAAGATTTAAAGAAATGGAAAGACATTCCCTGCTCATGGATTGGAAAAATAAATATTGTCAAAATGTCAATACTACCCAAAGCTATCTACACATTCAATGCAATCCCAATCAAAATTGCACCAGCATTCTTCTCGAAACTAGAACAAGCAATCCTAAAATTCATATGGAACCACAAAAGGCCCCGAATAGCCAAAGGAATTTTGAAGAAGAAGACCAAAGCAGGAGGCATCACAATCCCAGACTTTAGCCTCTACTACAAAGCTGTCATCATCAAGACAGCATGGTATTGGCACAAAAACAGACACATAGACCAATGGAATAGAATAGAAACCCCAGAACTAGACCCACAAACGTATGGTCAACTCATCTTTGACAAAGCAGGAAAGAACATCCAATGGAAAAAAGACAGCCTCTTTAACAAATGGTGCTGGGAGAACTGGACAGCAACATGCAGAAGGTTGAAACTAGACCACTTTCTCACACCATTCACAAAAATAAACTCAAAATGGATAAAGGACCTGAATGTGAGACAGGAAACCATCAAAACCTTAGAGGAGAAAGCAGGAAAAGACCTCTCTGACCTCAGCCGTAGCAATCTCTTACTCGACACATCCCCAAAGGCAAGGGAATTAAAAGCAAAAGTGAATTACTGGGACCTTATGAAGATAAAAAGCTTCTGCACAGCAAAGGAAACAACCAACAAAACTAAAAGGCAACCAACGGAATGGGAAAAGATATTTGCAAATGACATATCGGACAAAGGGCTAGTATCCAGAATCTATAAAGAGCTCACCAAACTCCACACCCGAAAAACAAATAACCCAGTGAAGAAATGGGCAGAAAACATGAATAGACACTTCTCTAAAGAAGACATCCGGATGGCCAACAGGCACATGAAAAGATGTTCAGCGTCGCTCCTTATCAGGGAAATACAAATCAAAACCACACTCAGGTATCACCTCACGCCAGTCAGAGTGGCCAAAATGAACAAATCAGGAGACTATAGATGCTGGCGAGGATGTGGAGAAACGGGAACCCTCTTGCACTGTTGGTGGGAATGCAAATTGGTGCAGCCGCTCTGGAAAACAGTGTGGAGGTTCCTCAGAAAATTAAAAATAGACCTACCCTATGACCCAGCAATAGCACTGCTGGGAATTTATCCAAGGGATACAGGAGTACTGATGCATAGGGGCACTTGTACCCCAATGTTCATAGCAGCACTCTCAACAATAGCCAAATTATGGAAAGAGCCTAAATGTCCATCAACTGATGAATGGATAAAGAAATTGTGGTTTATATACACAATGGAATACTACGTGGCAATGAGAAAAAATGAAATATGGCCTTTTGTAGCAACGTGGATGGAACTGGAGAGTGTGATGCTAAGTGAAATAAGCCATACAGAGAAAGACAGATACCATATGGTTTCACTCTTATGTGGATCCTGAGAAACGTAACAGGAACCCATGGGGGAAGGGGAGGAAAAAAGGAAAAAAAAAAAAAAAAAAAAAGAGGTTAGAGTGGGAGAGATCCAAAGCATAAGAGACTGTTAAAAACTGAGAACAAACTGAGGGTTGATGGGGGGTGGGAGGGAGGAGAGGGTGGGTGATGGGTATTGAAGAGGGCACCTTTTGGGATGAGCACTGGGTGTTTTATGGAAACCAATTTGGACAATAAATTTCATATATTATAAAAAAAATAAAATAAAAAATAAAAATACCAAAAAAAAAAAAAAAAAAAAAAAACAAATAAGTACTTTAAGAAAAAGAAACATGGCACCAACTGGGTCAAATGATACCGCACCAAATCCAGCCTGAGAAAAGTTCTTTTTTGAAAAACACACTATTGGAAGATAATCAGACACCCTTTGTATGTTCCAAATTTATGAATTTGAGCCATCAGAGCAGTGTGCTTTAGACCCACTGATAGTGCTGGGAAGACTAAAAAATATACTTATGGGATGTGTTTGTCAAATTCTGTGTAAAACCATATGGGAATATTAACTAGAACTAGACTGAATTTATAGATTAATTTGAGAGGAACTGTTATCTTTAGGCTACTGAATTCAATATCCATGATCACAGTACAACTCTCTATTTAGTTTTTCTAGTTACACATCCTAGAGTAGAACTTCTCAACCTTACTAATATTGACATTTATGGCTAGATAATTCTTTTTTTTTTTTCAACGTTTTTTTATTTATTTTTGGGACAGAGAGAGACAGAGCATGAACGGGGGAGGGGCAGAGAGAGAGGGAGACACAGAATCGGAAACAGGCTCCAGGCTCTGAGCCATCAGCCCAGAGCCTGACGCGGGGCTCGAACTCACGGACCGCGAGATCGTGACCTAGCTGAAGTCGGACGCTCAACCGACTGCGCCACCCAGGCGCCCCATATGGCTAGATAATTCTTTGTTGCCCTGTGCACGGTAGGATGTTTAGCAGTATCCCTGGCCTCTATCCATCTCATAACAATAGTATCTCCTGACCAGACATGACAATCCAAAATGTCTCCAGACATTGTCTAATTGCCCTAGGGGCAAAACCATCTTCTGTTGGGAACCACTGCCCTAAAGAAACTTTTACACATATTATCAAGGAGGTTTGGGCAAATATATTTATTGTAGCACTGTTTGTAATAGTAAAACACTAAAAACAACTTTAGTAAAAGTAAGGATCAATACAACTTGGTTTATTCCTGTAATAATTTTTTTTGAAGCAGCAGGAAGTAAAAGAGAAAAACTAGATCAATCTATCTATCTGCCTACATACCAATCGATAAATGTGAATAAATTAAAAAAATATAAAAGTGAATAAAAAAAGTTGCATAAGACAACATAAGTACAACATAATACTGCTCATATTCATTTTAAGTACTTAAAACAATTCAGTACTTAAAACAATTCTAAATATCCAAATGATAGTTTAAATTGTTAAAAATTTAAAAAATCATATGGGAACACTTTCCATAAATTTCAGGATAGTTGAAGAGACAAAGGAAGAGCTTTAGCTTTAGTTTTCTCAATTTTATTTCCTTAAAAACAAAAATGATATGAAAAAAATTATGGCAGATATAATATAGTTTGAGTCTGGATGGTAGACGTATGAGTGAGCATCTGCTATACTATTTTCTGCATAATTCTACACACCTGAAGCACTTAAAATAAAAAAATAGAAAATGTAGTCATATTTTAGAATAAATCCATGAGCTATCTTTCGAAGGACTGCCTAAATTGGAAAGCTTATACTTTCTCAAGAGTAATTTGTTTTCAAGTATTTCATTAGACTTTTTAAACAGTTTCTGAATTTCCCTCAACACTCATTTGTAAATGAGAGTTAAACATTTGTTTCAAGTCAGTATTATTCATCAGTCAATAATGCAAATCCCGTAAGATTCACTCATGGATTAGATGCTAGATCTGCCACAGGAGCCTTTAAATTGTCCAAATGTAAAGCACTCTTAACTGAGCTTACTAATATTAAAAGGCTCAAACTTTGACAGAGTATTCAGTATTTAAATTATAGTAGGTAGTGGGCTAGATCCTTACTTAGGAATGCTTAACATTGACAGTGATGACCATCTCTCTTCCTGGAATTGAGAGAACTGGATACACTGGCTGATTTACAGATCAGTTTTGCAATTACGTTTTACAGAGTGCTATAGTTTTACAAATGCCCTTCTCCCACTTTGACAGACACAATGAATTCACAGCTATAATTAGAACTTGGCCCCTCATCTTTTCATAGGACCTATTAATTATTTTTCATTTTTTATGAAATAGCTTTCTAAAGAAAAAGTTTTGAAAGGAAAAAATATATTGTCTCACACTGAGATTGGCAATCTCTGAAAAGGCTGCAGCTGTATTTAAGTCAAAGGTCAGTTCAGATGGAAGTTTCAACTTATTTTCCAATTTCTACTCTTTTAAAAAGGTCATGTGACTTAAAAAGCTATTCCTTTCATACAGCAAGAAAATGGATGGTCCCAAATGATGGGAGTAGGTGATAATAATCATAATTATGATAAAAGCACCATCAATGTACTCTCCAGGAAGATATTTTATATGACATCAAGAGCTTGGTACAAGAAATGAAAAGAGAAAAAAAAATGTGCTTGTACTGCCAGTGTTCAGGCATTTAAAGCCAATCATATGTCACTGATACAAAATAGCATGTTAACAAGTGTCAAATTCAGAAATCAATAAGAATCTCCCCCACTCCTTTACTTTAACGGTACAAATTGAATACATGTATCAAACTCCAACAACAAGAAATGTATCCATTTCTAATCAATAGGTGCTTTAATTAGTAATGTGGGTTTTTTTAAAGATATGTACCTTTTTTTCATTATCTGTAAATTATTCTGTTGATCTGTACTTGGATGAATCTTCTCTACTTAATATCCAGAGAACACAATGTAGAAAGTTCTTGTATTTATGACTCATAATATCAAAAAGATATTTTTAACATCTGTATTTAAGAGATTTTGAAGAAATTACCACAGGGAGTAATTCCTTTGAGGCCAAAGACTGTATGAAGTGGCTCTCACTGCACAGAGGTCATCTGAAACACATGGAAACCTTGGACATGGCCTCAAACTGACCACAGTGGAGAGGGTCAGACAGTGTCTGTGGCTAAGGAATCTGCATGCCCATTGTGCTCTACTGAAAACAAGGGAATTAACTAGACGTTTACCAACTGAATGTTGAGAACCCCAGCCATTTTCCCTTGCTTGGTTCCCAATTCAGGCTAACATTCTCTGACTTTAATTTTCTGAGGAGTCTAAACTGCCCAAGGGAAGAGACCTAAAGATACTAACAGTTGAGATAAGAAGGAGAAGTTTACTGGCTTCAAATAATCATTATGCTCATGGATTCTGTGAGTCAGGAATTGGGAAAGGTATAGCAGGGATGACTTTTCTCTACTCCACAATATCCGGGGGTTTTAGCTGGGAAGGTTTGAAGGTGGGGGATGACTCATGCACTGGGAGAAGAAATCATCTGGACGCATTTTTACTTACATATCTATCAATACTAGGTCTGAGCCGGGACCTCAGCTGAAACCACAGTCCTGAACACCCACACGCAGCCTCTCTATGGTGGCCTGGGTTTCCTCACAGCTTGGTGGCCTCCAGCTTTTCACATGCTGGCTCATGGCTCCAAATGTAAATGTTCTGAGAGGACCAGAGCAAAGCTGCAATTCAGGCACACTATTTGGGTATATGACATATACCCCTGTCCTATTTGGTTACGTGGAAGTAAATACCAGAACAATCAACTAAATATATTGAAATAATTGTTTCTGGGTAAGCATAAATGGTAGGGGAGGGAAACTATAATAAAAATTATGGAATAATAAAGTGTAATCAATATCACATAGTAATATGCAAGAAATATTATGGGAATACATTGCTTTAAAATCACATACATGTTATAGAAGCAGAATTCTAAGAAGGCTCCCATGTTCTTTACTCCTTGGTGCTAACAGTATGTAATCCCCTCCTCTGAGTGTGGACAGAACCTGTGACTTCCCTTTAACCAAGAGAATATGGCAAAGGTGATGGGTTGTCACTTTCTTGACTATGTAACATGATCTAAGACTCAGTCTCAAGACTGGAGAAAAAGCCTCTATTGTTCGCTTGGGAGAAGCAAGCATGTTGGAGAAAGCCCTATGATAAGAAACTGTGGGCCACTTCTAGGCTGAACAACCAGCAAAAAGCTGGGGTCCTCAGTCATACAGCTGCAAGGAAATGAATTTTGCCAACAACCCGAATAGCTCGTTTTACTCAGCTGTGATTGGATTATTTTGTGCTTTGTCTCTCAGTGGAAATAACCAACACAGCTAATTACAGGCATCATTTCAAAAAGTGCAATTGAATGTACCTTTTGATCAAAATTCAGGTCATTAGCTCTTCTAGGACTACTCACAGACCCTGACGACATAGTCCTTTGTTTTTATCCTTTGTTTTGTGACTGACGAGATTAGTCACAGATTTTTCTTTACTCAGATATCAGACTATTCCTTTGATAGTAAAAAGATGATATTTCAACTAATCATCATGTATTTTTAACTATCAATTATGTTCTAATCATTGCGACATTAAAAGGAATAAAAAATATACATGTTCCTCCTTTCCAGGAACTTATAATCACAGTGGAGACATAGTGCAAAACATGAACAAATAAAAGGCAATGCTCAACAGTAAATGAAGTCAATTGATTGAGTAAAGTCAACTGTTGATAACTACCTAAGTTTGGAGAAAGGAGAGATACGTGGTCTGGAGCAGCCTCATGGAAGGCTTCACAGATATACTGGAATTGGATCAGACCTTCCAAGGGGAGTAGGAGTTTAACAGATCAACAGGAGGAGCAGGCACTCCAGGTGGGGATAAAAAGTGAGCAAAAATTGGAGGTCAAAAACTCAATAGGTGCTCAGGACAGAGTGAACAGACAAATTGGAAAATGTAGAAGACAGAATTGAAAAAAAAAAAAAATGGGAGCAACGCCTCAGGGTCTAGAACTATCACTTACATACTACAGACACTCAAAGAGTTTCTAAATAAAAGGCATGAATGCCAAATTTGAGCAGGAAAGTGATTTGACCAGTTACAGTCGTAGAAAGACTTATATTACTCCTTTGGTGAAGGAGGGAAGCCCGGGCAGTTGCTCAGATTTCCAGACATAAGAATTTAGTACCTGAAGTGAAATGGTAATGGTGTGACATGGGCAAAAAGAAACAGAAGAGAGAGTTAATTCTTAGAAATAAATGGATAGAATTTGGTTACATAAAACAAGAATAAGAAAAGTGTTCATTAAAATTAATGTCAAGGATAAGAAGAGAGGTTCTCATTCCCAGATGTTTTGCCTCTCCCATCTCCTTCCCATTTCATAGACTGTTGATACAAAAAGGAATGGATTTAGACAAATAAAGACAATATTATACTTTGTAATTTGGAGTTGGTTGGGGGAAGCTTTGAGCTCTGTCGGCACAAGAGATGCACTTACTTTTAATGCATCTGAAGAGACAAAAGGCATCCTACAGGGCATCTCTGAAAATTCTTCCCCTCCTGATTTCCAGGCAAAGGAATTTATATGCTGATGGTTTCCCTTGAGCATTTTTTCTTTCTCATGATGAAAATTCAGTCAGTGGTCTCATTCAAAGCAGACTTTCCCTAAGGCCACACACATCCAGTCTGCCAGCCTGAACTGCCACCAACCTCTCACTCTCTCCCTACCTCCTAGACGCTTCCTCTAAATAAATTACAACAGGAAGGGAGAGAGCAGTACTTGGGCAAAAAGCTTCACAATGTAAATACCACTTACAGCTGACAATGCTGTTTTGCATATGCAGCATCTGCCCCAAATTAGAAATACTTGTGAATGGAATACCACAAATGTCTTTGAAGTTCATTACCATTGAGAGTTAGGCACTGAGGGGGCCTATTCCTTGTTTATGGAGCATGTTAAGGGCTCTTGGAGACTGAGGGAAGTGGAATAACCACTCTGGTTTACATTATAAGATGGTTCACAGAGATGAAAGGATTGTGTGCAATGAGTCATACTGCCTCTGTTATTACCACCAGGGCAGATATGGCAAAGAGAAAATCAAGTTAATCTGTCAGAACCGTGGGTTATGTCTATGGGGATCGTTACACAAGATAATTTCATGTTCTTGGAAAGGTTTAAGTTTGCTGAGGACTTGATGACCCCTTGGGCTATTCCAAATCTATGGCTTTTATAAGGTTTTGTCACATTTTTCTTTTTCTCCCTATAAGAGTGTAATAATGCCCGTGCTTATTTAATGAACAATTTTCTTATATTTAGTATAAAATAGTCTACTCTGAACCCATAACTAGGAGAATCTCAAAGGAAAAGGAGTCTAGGAGAGAATGACCAACTCATGTGTCAGATAAGGCAGCAAATAGCAATTTAAGGACACCCAAAAATGACTTGTTTTAAACGGCATATATAATAAGTCAAACAGAACAGTATACAGGTGACATGTTTAATGTGTCTGTAGACACAGAGAGCACATGGAGAAAAACTCATGAGATAAACGTGGGTGGATGCAAAGGGATTTTGTACATTCTCCTGCCTGCACTTGGGTCCACCATCTTTTTTCTGCTACTGTGGGGTGTGGAGAGCACACATTTTGAAAGGCATTTGTAGCGATGGCTCTGATTCTTAGGTTTCTTCGGTCCAATATCATATTTAAGACCTTCCATTCTAGTTTTTATTCTCTGTCCTTTAGATCTCCTGCGGCTCCCTACTGAGCCCCCTCAATGACCAATTTTATCTGAGCAAAAAGAAAATTCTGTAATTTAGCAGAAAGTCTCCTCCACTTGAAAGCATAGAAAAATTGTTCCTCAGAACTCCTAGGTACATTTTCCCAGCCCAGGAAGCTGCCTTAACTGCGGCATGTGTTTCCCTTGAAGGTTTGGCAGAAGTTGACAAAGAAAGTCTTCTTAGGACCCCCTTTCTGTCTTATACTTTTTTCCACCAAGCTATCCACAAAGGCAGGTAAAAATTAATAAGCGTCCTTGGGTATTGATATGAAACTCCAATTAGAGCATAATTAAAAACCTTTGAGGTTTACTTTTATTTTATCATAAAAATGCAACTCAGTTTTTCTCTCTAGACATTAATGTGTTTCTATCACTGATATTCTCAATTGGTAGGTGTGAGGATTGGCATACACCTCCAAGGAGACAAAGCAAATCTGGATGGCATGGTAACAGGGGAGAGGGGCAGGAAGTGGGGACGGGAAGAAAGAAACAGATAGGCTGAGAATCCATCCACAGATAATCACAGTCTGGAGAACTGGATAATATTCAGGTAACTCATACTTGTCTGAAAAGCTTAGAATAAAGCCTGATTTATGGTATCCTATTGCCTCAAAAAAGGTTCAAACAGATCTAGTCTCACATGCTGACCTTTAGTGATGATAATAATAACCTTTATTAATCTTTTTTAAGTTTATTTATTTTTTTAAGAGAGAGAGCATGAGAGGGGGGTGGGCAGAGAGAGAGGAAGAGAGAGAATCCTGAGCAAGCTCCACACTATCAGTGCAGAACCAGACATAGGGCTCGGTCCCACGAACCATGAGATCATGACCTGAGCCAAATCCAAGAGTCAGACACTTAACCAACTGAGCCACCCACGCACCCCGATAATAATAATCTTTAATTGCTTCAATTGTATTGCATTCCCTTTCATAAGTCAAAGTACCTCCTGCTTGAGTTACTTATGTCAAAATATAATTTTCATGAAGTTAAAGACGGTTCCCAAATACTTAGTGAACACTTGTCACAAATGTATTTACCTCATTAAAAGGAAATCAGATGACAAAGCTGGTTCAAAGACAGGGGAAATTGCTATATAGTCAATGAAAAACAGAATGCAGAAATGCAATCTCCAGGAAAAGAAGCAAAAATCACAGCCTTTGCTGTTATCTTGTCTACAAGGTGAAATCATCTGCATGTCCACTGCACAAAAATCATTGACCACTTTTCAATCTTCTACAAGGTAACATCTAACTTTACTGAGTTTGGATCCTAACTAATAATAAGTGTTAGACCATCTACCAGTGCTTCACAAACTTGGGTGCACGTAAGAATCACACTTGAAGGTTTATTAAGCCAGATTTCTAGGCCCTGCCCCGAGTTTCTGGTCGGGGTGAGTCCTAAGAATTGGCATGTCTAACAAGTTCCACGTGACACTTCTGCTGCTGGAAGAGGGACCACACTCTGAGAATCACTGCTCTAGCTAGACATTGAAAAGGCTTGCAGTAGGGGCACCTGGGTGGCGCAGTTTTTTACACGTCTGACTTTGGCTCAGGTCATGATCTCATGGTTCGTGAATTCAAGCCCCACGTTGGGCTCTGTGCTGACAGTTTGGAGCCTGGAGCCTACTTCAGATTCTGTGTCTCCCTCTCTCTCTGCCCCTCTCCCACCTGCACTGCCTCTCTCTCTCTCTCTCTCTCTCTCTCTCTCTCTCCGTCTCTCTCAAAAATAAACACTAAAAAATTTAAAAAAAGAAAAGGCTTGTAGTAATATTTCTGCCATATTTTCAAGAGTCACATATGTCAGGATACATCATGAAAGACTTTAAAACTGACCAACAAGATTATCGGATATCTTCATGGAAAACTAGGCCTTATCTAATTCCAGATTTTCTGAATCTATGGGGGTGTGCACCTTTCTTATCTTTGAGCTATTATAGAAGTCTGTAATTTGTAGATAACTAATAGCAATGCAAATGATTCCTGTCCACAGACATGCATATTAATTATGTCCAGGTGGAAATACAATTGATTTCCCTCCCCCACCCTCCACACTCACCCTCTGCAAAAAGCCACTTTTGCATTTATTTGTAAATTTTCAGTATTCCTTGTGTGTGTGTGTGAACTTTCCTTTGAAATGCTTGTCATATTTTATTGGTTTCTTCAATTAATGAGTTAGCTGAAATCTTTGGCACACGCTTATTGTATATTTGCATGAGTCATAATTATACCCTTTAAAAACTATCTCCTAACAGATACTTTTCCTTAAAAATAATCCCCAAGTTTGGAATTTCACGTTTTGTTGATACCATTTTCACTGCAAACAAGTGAATGTCTTCTTCCAGTACAGCTGATTTGTGTTTGTTTTTATTTCCTAACACTTAACAATCAGTTTTAAAATTTAGTCTACTGGGTCACTGACCAGACTGGGATCCTATAGATTCCAGCTGCCTCTTTCCTTTAAGAATAACACAGCTGCTCTTACTTTTTAAATCCTTCTTTGTCGTAATTTATCTAACCCCGTGAATTCATATTTGCTCCTTTCAACTTGTATTATTTCGGGGTATAGTGTGGCTATTTCTACTATTCAGGCTGTTGACCTCAGCCCTTAATTAACAATGGCAAAATCACAAAACATTTGCTACCTGTTTCCAAGCCTGGAAATTCTTAGACATCTGGAGTGTGAAGAGGAGGCAAATTTTTGTGCCAATTTAGAATCCTTTGAATTTCTAGGGTCAGCAGGAAATCTTAACTGGCTGGTGGGGTCGCGGACAGATATTTTAAACTCTAAGTTCACGACCCTGGATGCTGCCCAGCTTTTACTCTGAGTTGCTTCCTTCCAACAGAGCATCTGTGTTCTATAAGAGGAGCTCAGATTCCCTGCACACACACCCCAGCCGGAAGAAACCCTTCCTGGGCCCCCAGCTCTGGAATCCATAACAGACTCCAGTCCTACTCGCACAGCTCAGATCCCCCTCCATCCCCTCTCTTGGCAAGTTCATTTGGGAGACTGCAACACCCAGTTTTACCCAGAAATGACCGTCCATGTTTCACTATTTCCCTGACGACTGAAAAAAGCTGTAGTGTGTACTGGGAGGAATATGGAGGTCAGACTAGGCCCACTCTATGCAATGACTTTGGACCAAAGAAGAAATAATACCACTCATTTCTCCTGGGTTTAGAAAAATAAGACCCTGAATTTTTTTGGTTAATTGTCTTCTCAAAGTTGTTGCTATATATGCAGGGTCTTTTGGGTTAATATTTAGCCTTTTGATCCCAAGTAATTATATTTTCATAGAAAATACGATGCCATATTTTAGCTAATATCTTAAGATATTTTTCAAAGGAGAGCATGGGCCACCTTAAAATTTCCTTTATGCAAAACTCTTCCCTCAGTATTTCCCTAGTGTCCAAAAGTTCCTAAATACAGGGAGGTGGTCCATGTTCTGACATGTCTTCTCAATCTCCCCTTGTCATTTTTTCTATGTAGTCAACAAAAGGAAAATACAATGAAAAAGAAATCTTGCACCAAGTTCCCCAATCAAGTGAGAATTGCGAATGGAGGTATTATTTAAATATCAGAACGTACCTCTAATCTTTCAGTTACCTGGGATCACCTTGACCTTTTAGATCCATAAAAATATCATTTCAAACTCCATAGATATATGACAGAGAGGGAAAAGGGTTGCTCGATAAAATTCAGGATTGTCCTAAGTATTGCCTGAGAAATACTTATACTAAAGAATTACTCATTATTTATATGAAATCTAAATTTAATTGGACATCCTAGATTTCGTTTATTAAGTTTGGAAACCTAGGAAGGGGTAACTCTTTGTGCCCAAATCTGGAGATCCTTCAGGGGAGAGAAGGCCCATGGATTGCAGGTCCTCTTAGGCTAGAATCTTCTGATTTAGCTGCATTATGAGGCTCATTCATCTCTCCCCTTTTTCATTGACCCAAGCACCAGACACAGCCACCTTTCCTTGTTTTTTCCAAATTGTCACTCAATGCAAATTAAATTTTTACTGAATATTCAGAGCTGCAAAGGGAGGTAGCTTTTACCTCACAGGAGTTTTTCAGTCACCCTTACCACTGTTCATATCCTTTCTGTGGGTCCAGCATTCTGACGAGTTTCTGGACCCCCTCGATCCTAGCTCATCTGTCCCAGGCACCCAAATTCCTATAATTTTCTTACTGCAGAACAGTTTACAGCAAAGCTAATTCCATTAGCTTTGCTATTGGGTTTGCTCAAAGGCTTTCAACTACAATGTAAACATGTGTCTACATGAAGAGTAGTCATTCCTTCCTGAAGTGCAAGTTCATCATCAGCACTCAGTTTTTTGTACTCCCTTCAATCTAAGGGAAGCAATAACATTTTGTAAAGTTCAGGACAACAAGGCTCAGGAAAAAAGAGAAAGTTAGGATTAAGCATCCCCAAAAAGAACTAAGGCACAGTCTACAGGTGTGTAAAATGTTAAAATAAATGTTAGCAACTAGTTCTCTATCTCCACTAAGCCTGTAGCTAGAGAGAAATGGTCAAATTATTGCAGGTTGGATGTTGGTCATCTGTATAAATAGGCCTGCAGAGGCTGCCTGTACCAAAGGGATCACATTAAGAGAGATAATTCAGGTATCATAAACATGAGCCACCCTTCAACATAAACCTTCCAGTGACTAATCAGAGCAATGCCCCCTTCCTCTAAGACTCTCTTGGGATACCTCATGATTACATACACTGCCACTAAAGACAATTGAAAGTCGCATCTTCCTGGGGCCACTGATGCCAGTGCCTTTCATGAGAACTTGGATGTTGTATTAATCATATTTTTAAATTTTTTTCTATATTTTTATGACACTTGAAGATCTTGGGACTTTGCGGTACTTGAAAAAGACTGCCCTTCTCCTACATAGCTATTTCCTAGCAAGAGAAAACAACCTACCTGTAGGCAAACCAATCAGTCCAGAATCCATGCCCACATCCACCTCCTTTTATCAGACTACTCCCTGTGGTCTGAGACACCATGCCCCCTGCCCCAAATCACCCCAGAACCAGGTACTGACAATTAGAGGCTACCCTTATAGCCCAGAGACCAGAAGAACTGCTCCAACTATGCAACCCTGAAGGCGTACAGATTTACCTTTTCTCTCCCATCCCTTCCTGTGAAAATCACAATAAAGACTTTGTCCAAGTTTTCCCTTGCTCCTTTCTGCCCCTAACTAACGCTGGAGTTCCCCATGTAGCCCCGTGTAGCATGGTATTCCTCCTCTCTATGAGTAACAAGCTATCTTGTCAGAGGCAATCATCTCCTAATCTGGTGGCCTCACCATACCTGAATAAAAACAAAGTCCCAGATACATTTTAAAATAAATGTCTGAGCCAGAGATGTTCTCTACCAGGGTTCCCAGACTGATCAATTCTCAAGGTACCCTTGACATATTGCAGACCCTGGAGGTTTCACTATCACCATGGCAGGGAGCCAGCCATGGGAGAAAGTCCTTTCTCCTCACTGTTGTCATCTATGGCTCTTTAGCTCCAGAGTGCCTTTTGAACAGTGTCTCCAGGGGTGCCTGGGTGGCTCAGTCAGTTATGTTGGACTTCGACTCAGGTCATGATCTCACAGGTTGTGAGTTTGAGTGCCGTGTTGGGCCCTGTGCTAACAGCTCAGAACCTAGAGACTGCTACAGGTTCTGTGTCTCCCCCTTCTCTGCCCCTCCCCAGCTTGTGCCCTGTCTCTCTCTCTCTCTCTCTCAAAAATAAATAAACGTTAAAAAAATTTTTTTTGAACAGTGTCTTCAGCTTTTCTGTCCTGCTACATAGAGCTCAGACACTATTTTGGGGAGCAGGGCTAGGGCCCACTCCCCTCCATTCTCACCCCTACCACCCAACCACAGGCCCACACAAAAATTTCTTGGCTGGGGCTCTTTCGCAGGCCAATAAATTGATATAAATTGATGCATGCAAGTGTTTGTCTCCTAGATTCCGAGAAAGATGGGTGCAACTATTACTGAAGCAGAGGACCCAGCTACTGGAAGGAAAGATTCTCAAAATTCATATGTTGGTGAACATTAGGATGAATTTCCAGATGGATTTAAACATCTTCCCAAACTTTGAAAATAGGATAATCTACCAAATGTTTGATTGAAATAAGTCGTAAAGGTCACTTATGACCCTACTTTATTCTATACTGTATTGGGTTATAGAAAATATATATTATAATGTGTATATATTCATACATATAAACATGTACCACATAAACACATATATGCATATATACTATATATTCATAATTATATAAAATTAAAGTATGTTATCAAACAAAATATACTCACTCAGAGACACGTGACTTCTCATGAGCACAGGAGCAGCTTGGATCACAGTCCTCATCACAAGATAGAGCCCAGGAAAACAGCTCAGCTGGAAGGAGAGGATCTGAATTAAGATACATTCCCAGCAAATCTGCAGCAATAGTTACTGTTTCCCTTTCTTGGGACATCCAGACCGATTCCACCCCAGATATGTGTCTTAAGGCAGAGCCACAGGCAAGCCCTTTCCAAACGTCCTTCTCCAAAAGAAATTGTCCAATAGGAATCATACTTGGGTATTAGGGCAATGAGTAGCTCTTCATCAAATTTCTATTTTCTTAAAGTTCAGACTCCTCGCACAGTTATATCCCCCAGCTATCCATTAGTCAGGTGTGCCTCTGTGACTAAATTCTAACCAATGGAATGTAAACAGAAACAATCTGCACCACTTCCTGGCTAATGCTTTTAAAAGGTGGATCTGCAAGCTGGATGCTACAGGTGACAATGATGGTAAAGTTGTAGACAGCAGGTGACTGGGTCCTAATGACACCAACTGGATGACAGCTGACTCTACCCAGAAATACTTAAGAGTTTAGGTGAGTAAGAACTAAAATTTGACTATATCTGAGCCATTTTATACATGGAGATCTATTTGTTGCCACAGCCCAAACTTCCCAATGAGAGCAATAATTTTAGCAGCTTGAACCATACTTGATATTTTCAGCAAACACCAAGAGTCATTTTCTGTTTCCTTTGACTCTCCTGCATTGGGATGGCTGAAATCTCATAGGCCATAGAAATTGCTGAGGATCAAAGATGTTCCATTCCAGGTAATGCTTCTGCAAACCAATGTTTAAAGAGTCTACTTCAAGGATTATAAAAAGAATATGCTTTGTGATTGCTTTTAATTGGTGCCTGTCATCTGCTTGATAGAATTTTATTAACAGAAGTGTAAACATACATTGCAATCTGTAGAACACAGGAATATTAAGCAGCTTACGAAATTCAATCAAAGTTCATTTTATCTGTAGTGTTTGCTGATAACTCATTAAATGTTTCTCAATGTTACAAGTTGTGCAGCAGAAATTTCCTTGCAAATAAAAGTGATAATGTAGAGGGGCGCCTGGGTGGCGCAGTCGGTTAAGCGTCCGACTTCAGCCAGGTCACGATCTCGCGGTCCGTGAGTTCGAGCCCCGCGTCGGGCTCTGGGCTGATGGCTCAGAGCCTGGAGCCTGTTTCCGATTCTGTGTCTCCCTCTCTCTCTGCCCCTCCCCCGTTCATGCTCTGTCTCTCTCTGTCCCAAAAATAAATAAACGTTGAAAAAAAAAAATTTTTTTTTTAAAAAAAAAGTGATAATGTAGAGATGTTAACACAGCAAAGGAGTTGAGGGTTGCTCAATATGGAACAAAATAGGAACTATCTACCTCTATCAAAGACTTCACCGCATACAAGAGAATAAATAGTCCTTAGATCTTACTACTTTTTTAAATGAATCAAATCTGCAAAATAGTTCTTCTTGCCCACCATCCCAATGTTATCAAAGCCATGTACTCTTCTCAGACACAAGCTCACACACACTTTCACACACGCTTTCACACACACACACACACACACACACACACACACACACACACACACACTTTTATAGGCTTTAAGTCTTGTATATAAATCCAGAAGATTTTACACTTAATCTAAATTCAACTAGAGATAGGAGTATTCTCAGTGTCTGTAGTCCATTTGACTCACTGGAATGCAGTTGAATTGTAACATTCTCATGCTAGTAGATCTGCCCCCAAATAAGGCAGTAACACAGACCTTATTATTTGTATACCCTCAGCAACTTAGGCACTGATGTTTTAAGTGACAATATGACCAATAAACCTCAGTTTCTCTTTTGGTTAATGTGTTTCAATGAGACAGAATCAGATGACTAGGATGTGGTTATATTAAAAACAAAGCTGAATTAGGCTGACAGAATGGAAATCCACACCTAGGCCAATTTTGCACTGCCCACATTGCCCTGTATGTATATTTCCCATTTAACTGGGTTATGGCTTCCCTAAGCAGATGACCAGAAGACATCAGAAGTCTTCCTGGAGGCAGGTGACTCTATTTCACTTCTGCCACTTTGGCAGACACCTAGCATAGGAGGTGACATACTCTGCAAATCTCTGCCACACTGCCCCTAACTGACACCAAGAGAGTCTGTCTCTAAGAAATTAGTCACAGCAATCTTCCAACTATTGGAAAAATCCCTTTACTTGATGTCACAGAAGTCAAAGTTATTGGAGACCCACAAAACGGTATGGAGATTCTATAACGTTGAACCCCCGTCATGATTGAATTTTCATAACTAGCCACATTAAAATCTGAATAAACAATATTCTGTTAAATATCTGTTAAAATAATATTTATCACATTGGAATGCAACTTTGAATCTGAATGTCTGGCATGTGTCTGTTGAAACTACAGCACCGAGGAGTCTTTCTGGGTTCATTACTGTATTGTTTTCTTTTGTCTTCTGGGATGGTCGTGATAAGGAAAATCCCAATTTCTGCAGCTCAGGGCGGGATACTCAGCCCTGAAGCGCCTTCTTCACCCACCACTATAATCCCCGTCCATCCTATCAATTTTCTACTACCATAGGAACTAAGATTTTATTGCCAAGTGATGTAGAGTTTAAATCTCTGGAACATAAAAGGACTCCACCTTTCCAGGGGATAAAACTCATCCCTGAAGAATCCCACAGCTCATCTCCCATCCCCCATGCCTGCTTCTTCAAAGCAACCGTCAGTCATGTTTTCATGTTCCACTACATCACATTCTCAAAAACTCACTCTGCTCAAATTGGTAATGTAGCTTTTCATTTTTAAGGGCTCCACAACTAGATTGGTGGTGCCTCTCACTGGTGAATATCATTCACCTTTTCTTCCCCAGCACATAGAAAGCAGTGCCTGCCACAGAGTAAGGACCCAGTAAATGCTCAATGAGTGACTTTTTAAAATCACTTTAGAAGGGCACATTCTTAAGCACAACACCACAAATATTATCTCTTGCCTTCATTGTCATGTTCTCTCTTTCCTCCGTTTTGTACACACTTTAGAGGAGCAACCACACTGGAAACTGATGCCCTCTTTCACCTGTAGTAAATTTCACTCTAATCTGACCTGCCAGCAAAATGACTTGGGGCTGGAACACAATCCCATAATCCAATGGGGTAATGTGCATCTAGCAGGTAATAGATGCTTCAAAAATCCATTTTAGCTTCCTTTAGCTTTGGTTACAGCAAAATAAATAAGAGCCCTTGGCTACTCTTCCTTCTCAAATAAATACAATGTGAATTTAGAAGATAGTAAATTAAGTTTCAAAAGCAGCTGGTTGACCTTATATCTCCTATCAGGCAAGTGGTCGCCAGAGTAAATAACACTCATTTCTCTCCGCGTCAAGACTTGGTAAGTTTAGACTGCTCTGAGTGTGGCCGTGTGTTCTCCCTTCCTCTCGTGCCGAGGACCTCACCGACAGCTTGGGCTCTGGGTCTCGGAAAACAGACCTCATCTGGTTTACATTTCCTTTGAGCCCCACTCTGAAAGCTAATGGGGAGATTTCAGATTTCTTTGCTAACACTATGGACTAAGTGATGAAAATCCCAATGGAATTCAGACTTCCTCAGTATTTATATATGTCTGTAGGGCAATTGTGAGTTAATAATCTTTTCCTGAAACCACTTTATATTTAACAATTATTTCTGGCATTACTCCCTCTTTCCCAAGGAAATTTCCTTCATTTTTTTGCTAGTCCATATTCAAAATGGTCTTTGAAAAATGCTACAGTATTATTTGGCTTTTGAATTAATTTAAACTAATTATCAATTTAGTAATAATAATTTAATAATAATTTAATATTAATTAATTTAAACTAATTATTAATTTAATTAAACCAATTCTTATATTACACATATATAAAAATATCTGTAAAGAACTAGTTAGGAAATAGGAAACTTTTCGGAAGTACTTAGTATGAACTATCAGATTATTTAATGAAAACAAAGACATAGATCTCTGTTTCTTTTTCTCCTTTTAGTTTCAACAATAAATATATTCGTCCAATGGGATTGAATATAGTTCAGTTTAGAACCATCCTCTGCCATGCAACTGTCAAATTCTTCAAGATATATACAACTTTGGACACCTCGGGTATTCTATATTATTTAGAAATTAGGACTTCAAAAGCTTTCTAAATAACCCATTGCATTTACATAATTTTTTCAACTGCAGATTAACATAAATGTAAACTATGAATGACCTAGACCTCTTTCATGTCTGTTTCTTTGCCTTTGGAATTTTACCTGAGAAGCTCACATATGACATTACAAAGTGCAGGTGTTAACACAGACCAAGGAGATGCCTAGTTTATCAGATGCAGTTTGGAGGCGCTGATTACTTCCATCTCTTTTCAAGTCTCCCGTCCCTCCTGGTGCTTCCAGCTGTCCAGTAAACTGCATAACTAGGAACTGGGCAACATTTCATTTGAAGTCACCCATATCAGCTTATCTTGTTTCATGGGACACTCTTCATGCTCAATTACTGCTATTGCTAATGGGTGCTCTGGTCACCCAGGGTGGTTGAGAGAAGGCAGGGCAAAGGGAGTAGATAAGACCAGGATTCTATGATTGCTTCCACCATTAGCTTGTTATTTGAAGAAAGCAGGCTCAGCTACTCTATATTTCCAATAAAAGGGATAAAATTTATCTTAACCATTCCAGAGGGCCATTATAAGGTTAAAAAGCATTGGGTAGATTTTTCAAAATGCATTCAGTATGCTATTATTTGATGATACTACAAACCTAAGGAGAAAATAGACAATTTTTTTCAAAAAGCAATTCATAAAAATAAAAATACTAGCAGCCAATAAACATGAATAAATATTAACTTCTTTAGTTATTAAAGAAATGCACATGAAAACTGTTAAAGTTCTAAAAAAAATGATCTCGGAGGTTGGTGGGAGTGTTGAGAAATGGGTTTTCTTACGCATCTTAAGTGGAAGCATAATTTGGTTTAGCAATAAAAGGTTAACATTTCTCAAATTAATACCAGTTAGTATGTATAACTTCCACTGAGGACTCCTACCTACAAAATCTTATTTTCAGAAAGATCATCAGACAAGTTCACAAAGACCTGCATACGAGGATGTCTGGTACAATATTTATAGTAGTTAAAGTACAGTAAAAGAGTATAGTAGTGAAAACCTATCATTTTGACCATATACAAATGATATGGGAATTCCTTTTGGGTTCATTTAAAGAAAACTGGGAAAGCACTACATGGCCAAATGGATTTATATTTTTTTTTCCCGGAAGTAATGTGTAAGAAATAAATACAGACTCCCTAACAGTACACAGGAAATACATGAATTTGAACCACACTTTCAAGACACACCTTCTTGCTCCTAGTTATTCCATCTCATACTATTATCCCCTCCATGGCTACATTAAGATCACAGCTCTTAGCCTATTCCAAATACACTCCTACTTCCCCTCCCCTCCCCTACTGCTGGCACACATATGCATACACACTGCCCCAACATTTTAATTATAAATACAAAACTCCAAGGACGATGATTTAACTATAAATATGAAACTCAAGGAAAAATATCAAAGACTTTCTTACTTTGGGTTAATGGCAAAACAAGATATCTTGCTGAAGACTAAGTCTCATTCAGGAGGGATCATCTTGTACAATGGTCTTTCCTACAGATGTGAGCCTTGAGCACTAGACCTGTTCTTATTTTCTTTCTTAGTCATTTTGTATCCTTTTAATTATTCATAAGTGATACAGAAGAGACTGTTTTGTTGGGAAAATATCAGAAGGAAAAGAGAATGAAATTGTCTTTCAGTACATCAATATACTCCAGTATTTTTAGGAGTACCTAAAACAGTAAATACCCAAGAAATATTTACTAAGTGAGTAAATATTCTATCCTATGCTAAAGATTCAAACCATGAGAATGGACCTTGCTGAGAGCCCCATACATCCAACAAGACTGATTCAGAGCTGAATACATAACAGGAAGAAAATGGCAGAGGGTGACTTCCTCTCCTCTCCTCTCCTCTCCTCTCCTCTCCTCTCCTCTCCTCCCCTTTCCTTTCTCCCCACCTCTCTCTCTCTCTCCCTCTCTATTTCTTTCTTTTCAAGAATTCCCTCCTACTTCATAATAACTGAATGAGGACTTGAAGTATTACAGAATCTCTACTCTGTGTAGTGTTCCACATTACGGCTCAGATGCACCAAAATAGGTTGTTAAACAAATCTTTCCTTTTCCTGAGAAACAATGATTAAAATGGAAGAATATTAGTATTGTTTCTATCAGTTCTTTGTTTCCTTGACATACTGAAACACCGTCTGGGAATAAGGGGCTGCAGACTGTGTTCATTACCTTAAAAGGAGAGAAGATGAAGTCTGTGATGGTTCATGTGTCACAGAATGTGGGGTCTTTGTTTCACCTCCTCCTCAAGTTATTCTCCATTCTGAAGCCTTGGCATTTTCGTAACTCTTAGAATTCTCCCAACAAGTCATTTTAACTAAACCTATCATGATTCATGGAGGTACCTAATTCCATTCTTGTTTATGAAGCTATTTTCCTCAATGATAGTCTGTGGCAGTGGGAAAAAAAACAACAGTAATTTAGTGTCTAACCCACTACTTTCCACTGAGCCTTATTTCTTTTAAATATAAAGAGTAATGAGATTTTCACAGAGCAGTCACCAAAAACCACTCTTCACATAAAAGCGGGGGTGAGGAAGGGGGGGGAACTTAGACCAGGTCTTCTCACCCAAATAAAACACAATATTGAATTAATTATGAAGTTCTTCTAAAATGGATGTATTTTAATATAATGTGTTTATTTTATACTTTTCCTTCAGTTCACCAGTTTTATAATTAATCTTTAAATGAGAAAATCTGCATGTTGTAGGTTTGTCAGTATCATAGTCTATATAATAATCTGTATTCTTACAACCGCTCTGATCTTCCTCATGCACTATTCCCCAGGGCAGCAGAGAAACCTAACCTGCTTTACTAACAATAACTCAGTTTACAATTGTCTCTTCCAGATAAACGTTGGGTTGTCCACAGTTGTGCTCCCTATTCCTTCTCCTCTCTGCGACCTTCAGTGGTTACATTCTTCATCTGCCTGTTGTGACATGTGTTTGCTTGCCATATTGGCATTTGTAGCTAGTGAGCCAGATGCTTCCCTAGATGTGAGTTTCTGCCATCATGACCCACCCTCAGTTCACAGTTCACATTCTTATCCACTCTGCAGACTGGTGGTGACTCCAGAAGGCTGTTCCTCAAATAAAAGGCAATTTGATGCCCATATTTTAATTTGCACTCCACCCTTGCTCAAGCTCACCCATCGGTGCCATTAGCTATTTTCTGCTGCTCTACCAATTTTACTTTGATATGGCTTTCCAGAGTGGTGTCAAGACCACCCTTCAAGGTGAATCCCAAATAGGAAATGAAGCAAACTCTCTTCTGATTTCAATTTTCCCTTCAACCCATCCAATACACCCTTCACCCTAGCATCATGGGTACAAAAAGCATGCTTGCTTCACTGTCTGTCTCCCTAGCTTCTATGATTTTTCTCCCTATAACCCACCAGGGATATTTCCATATCCTCTTAGAGTCATAAATGATGGATAAAGTTCTGAGAATGGGAAACTGAGAAGACAATATGAATCTGAACCTTTTAAAATGTGCTTACTAAGTTACAAATAGAATTACCATTGATCTAGCAATTCCATTTCTACATATATCCTCCAAAGAATTGAAAGCAAGGACTCAAAGAGATATTTGTATGCCCATGTTCATAGCAGCATTACTCAGAATAGCCAAACGGTGACAGCAACCCGGTGTCCATCAACAGATTGAAGGATAAACAAAATATGGTGGGTATATTCTCTATGTACATACAATGGAATATTATTCAGCCTTAAAATGGAAGGAAATTCTGACACATGCAACAACATGGATGAATCCTGAGGACATTAGGCTAATTAAAATAAGGCAGTCACAAAAGGACAGATACCGTATGATTCCACTTACATGAGGTAGCTAAAGTAGTTCAGTTCCCAGATATAGAAAGTAGAATGGTTGTTACCAGAGACTAGGGGAAAGGGAAGATAGGGAATTATTATTTAATGGGTATGGTATTTCAGTTTTGCAAGATGAAAAGAGGTCTAGATGCAGAGGTGGTGATGGTTTTACAACAATGTGAACATACTTAATAGCACTGAACTTAAAAATGGTTAAGATGGTACATTTTATGTTTTGTATACTCTACCACAATAAAAAATTAATGTATTTATTATGCTGGTTTACATCAGCAAGAACTGAACAGAAAACACTTTGTGAGACGGCATGTTAAGGAAATAAACATGTATTTCATCCTAAGAGAAGGGAAATCATGGAGGAGAAGTATATTTAATAAGGGAGAGTTTCCTGGAAAATCCTCAAACCAGAAGATATTCAGGTTCATTTCAAAAACTAATACACTGCTACTAGTGAAGAAGGAATTGCTCTGCAGAAGTTATTTGCTGAGATCATTTATAACCAAAGAAAAAGCATAATATTCACTTTTCCTGAAATTTATGCTTTGCATTTGCCCAAAGCTTGGCTCAGAAAGATTTTCAGAGTGCGTCATTCAAGTTTTAGTGTCTATAAAGCTTCTCCCTGGAGTTGTGAAATCTTCCATTGTATCCTCAATTCCTAGAATAGTACCTGGTACATAGGATACCATGTACAATAGTGTATAGATGCGTAGAAGGAAGAAGGGAAGGAAGGAAGCAAGGGAAGAATTCCTTTCATCGTATGCATATAATTCTTTTCAGCCAAAAGAGCTTATGATGGTTAATTTTATGTGTCAACTTATCTAGGCTATGATACCCAAATATTTGATCAAATATCAGTCTACATGTTGCTGTAAAAGGTATTTTTTAGATGTAATTAACATTGATGTTAGTAGACTTTGAATAAATCAGATCACGCCATAAAATGAGGGTTGACATCATCCAATCAATTGCAAGCATTAAGAGAAAAGACTGAGGAGGGGTGCCTGGGTGGCTTAGTTGGTTAAGCGTCGGACTTTGGCTCAGGTCATAATCTCATAGTTCATGAGTTCAAGCCCCACGTCGGGCTCTGTGCTGACAGCTTGGAGCCTGGAGCCTGCTTCGGATTCTGTGTTTCCCTCTCTCTCTCTCCTTACCCTGCTCTGTTTCTCTCTCTCTCTCTCAAAAAAAAAATAAACATTAAAAAAAATTTTAAGAGAAAAGACTGAGGGAACCCTGAGGAAGAAGGAATTCTATCTCCAGACTGGACTTGAGCTGCAATATCAACTCTCCTCTGGAGAGATTTCCCTGTCAATTTCAGACTTGTAAGCCCCTATAATCATATGAGCCAATTCCTTGAAATAAATCTATCTCTTTCTTTCTTTCTGAATACATACACACACACACACACACATAAATATATAGTATATATTCTTTCTGAAAGAATATATATTATATATATAACATGGATATATTTATTATATAGGTACACATATATGCATGCATGTACACACATACATACACATAAGTATACGTGTGTGTGTGTGTGCATGTGTATATACACACACATCCTAGTTCTGTTTCTCTGGAGAATGCTGACAAATACAAATTTTGATACTGGGACTAGGATTCCATAAGTCCTCATGTGCTCCTTGTCCCCCGCACCATGGTCATGAAATCAGGAGAGGTGCCAAAATTAGGATAACACAGCTAATGGATAGATAGCAACATACCCATTAGAACAGGAATTGATTGCCAGATTCATTCATTCAGAAACTCTAATATATTGGTGGAAGTTACCTGGAAGAATACGTTGAGAATAATTCGGAGGCCCAATCCAGCTCAGCAGGAAAATACATTGTGATTGAGGACTGGAACCTGTCCTGGATCCATGCAGGGCCATGTGTTCATCATTCTTGCTTTAGATAACAGAACACAATACTTTTTCTTCCGACAGAAATAAGCATAGAGAGAGATCTCAGTGACATGACACTCATTTTGAACAGGCCTCAAATATTTTCCCTTCTTGAGGGTATATAACTAGTTCTATTTGAAGTTGGACACGGAATTCATTGTCTTTACTTGACCTACTGTGTCCATGGTCTTTCCTCCTCTCACGGAAGCCCCAACCCAAAGCTCTCAGTTTTACAGAAGACAGAAAGGGGGAAATTGACTTTCACCCTAGCTTTCACAGCAATATACTCCCCCACTCCAAGGAAGTTACCCTCTTGCCCTAGTCCACCAAGCCAGTGGGAAATAACCCCTCAAAGCCCAAATTTGCCATCTGTAGATTCAGAAATTATACTTCATAGAATTTGTTTACATACAACAATCTATTTTCTTTTCCATGCCTAACTCTCATAATTCTGTAATGACTCTGATTTACAATGTTATACTGTCGACTCAGTTCAGAAGGATCTTCATTTGAGTCCTTTCAAGGAAATGCCACATGAGGTTAGCTGAAAAACTAAGAGCCTGTTACAGGAGCACAGAAGTTCTAACTCTTGACATTCCAGAAATCCTCATTGATAATGACATATTTTTGTCCATTCCATTAACTCACTCATTCACTTATTCACTCACTCATTAAACTATGAGCATCACATATCAGGTACCAAAACAGCATGGGCCCTGTGTCGAGGTGGTAGAGCATAGTGGCAGAAGACAAATAAGGAAACACGTATAATACTCGGCAATACGTGTTATGACAGAGTGCTGCATCATTCCAGTTTTCCCTAAAAGCACAGAAGAGGGCTACCTGACTACCTAGAAGTGAGGAGTGTTCAAGAGGTCTTCCTTGGAGAGAGCAACATTTCATCTGAGTCCTAAAAAGCAAGTAGAGGTGATCTAGTTGAAGAAGACGACGTAAGCAGCTTTAAATAGAGGGAACAGGTACAAATCTAGGTCAGACAGAACATGGCCTTTTCCTGGAACTGCTAGAGCTGAGGGTATGCAGAGAGAAGAGATGAGAGATGAGACCAGGGAAGAAGGCAAAGGCATCTTCAGTGTTTCTCTGAATGATCTTTGTGTCTCAAGGAGAAGAGACCTTTGTGCTTAAAGAGAACAGAAGTCATTGAACTGAATAAAGCATGATGGTGGCAAAATCAGTCCCGCTACCTAGTTTATCTCCGACTTGCATTTTAGAAGGATCACTCTGGTTTCAGTGAGATGGAGACTCATCTGACACAAATCAACAGTGATTTCCCACGAAAGAAGTGTTGAGGGACTGAAGTAAGGGAGTGGAAAGGCTATGCACCAGCAGGGGAGAGATTCAGGAAACAAGAAGTGGAAGGATTTAGCATATGGTCAAAGGAAAGTCAAGGGGAAAGGTAAGGTATCGTGACTTAAGTGAAAAACAAAGGTATGCCTGCTGCTGAAAATTATGCATTCCCCAAACCGGGGAATATGATTCCCCAAATCATACAGGGTATGTTTCTTGAAAGACTATTTATACTTGCAAATGAATTAAAAAACCTGGTACCTGTTAGTATGCTGCATATTAGCCATACCACAAGTAGGCAGATGGGAAGGATGTCTGGGAGAATGGAGAGGCATCTTCACACTAGGGTGCTGGGAAGACCTATCTCCAGTTACTCTGGCTCCTGCACAACAGATTCGCCATCAAGCTGTGATTATCTGAGCTTCTGGAGGAGCAGGAGTAAAGAACCAAGAACTTCGAAAAGCATCAGCATTTGACTTTCAAAAGCATTTTTCAAATGGCACGATTACCAGTCTATCTCTATTCAGGGAATTCATATTATAAAACCCATAATTAAGGCTGATGCAAAGATGTGACTTGAAAGTTGGAAAACTACTTCCACGTCCTGTTCCCCTGCTCTACTCTCACTAATCATTTCTCTTGTGTCTGTGTCTGTGTCTGATCACAGCATGCAAATCTCTGGGATTATGAAATTGCCACCTTCTATTCTCACTCTCTCCAACCCTTCCTTTTTGGTGATTTGACAGTAGATAACCCAGGCAGGTTCAGCTACATAATTTGCAAGGCCCTGTGCAAAATAAAAATGCTGGGCCCCTTGTCAGAGAATTATTAAGAGTTTCAAGACAGCAACCAGAATGCATTGAACCAAGTGTGGGGTTCTGAGTATGGGTCCCAGTGGGACTGCACAGATCACACATCCATAAGTCTGGCCTTGAACCTACAACCCTGTTTTATTAATGCAAAACAGCTGAACCAAGTTGTGTTGTAGGTGGTGCAGAGGGTGGGAGAGAAAGAGAACATCAAGACTTCATATCTTGTAATGCTTCTTAAAATAAGGGAAATACCTCTTTCATTGTCTGTTAAAATCGTAACCAACCTAAATCCATCCATTTGTGCCATCACTGGTGGTCTACCCATTAAGCAGGTGAGTTAACCATGGGAACAACTGCAAATACTGTTAGCTAGAGTGAACGACATTCCTGTTTGAAATTGAAATCATCAGTGGATATATCTGCTGTAAAGACAGATTAATTATAGCAAACATGCTCCCAAGCACTGTATGGGATGCTCAAGAAGAGGGAAATTCAGAGTATTAACTTTGAACTACATTCTCTATGGCACTTCAACCAAATACCAGTGGTGAGGATCAATAATGAGCTAGAATCTTCAATTCTACTTCAATTCAATCTTCCCTAACTGAGACCTCTGTCATTGCAAAGTAGAAGAGACATAAAAAAAGACAGGGGGAATGGTCTAACCCCAACCTGAACACTATCTCACCTGCAAATTGGCTGGCCTGGGAAACTCCAAGAAGACAGAAGCTGCAGGAATCCAAACCTTCATTCACTGATCAATGCATTTTTATGTCATCCACTTATTTATTCAGTAAATTCATTAAATTTGAAACATGCATACCCATATTTGGGCAGACCAGACTGGAAGCTCACCAAGAGCTCATGATCTACACCACATAACTAATTTGCCTTAGGTAGGAAAATTCTCACAGTACAATCATAACATGAGGTCAGATGTGGAAAGTCACAGGTAACTGGGATTATACTTACTATTAGGGTCACCCCTTCAGCTCCTGAGCGGTCCGCTCAGACACCCAAGGGTTCTTTGCCTACTTAATGCAAATTAACCCAGAATGCCACACTGAAAGCAAAGTAACTGGTTTGTTCAGATTTAATATCAACTTAATACTACTTTAAAATTGTGTTTTGTATATTCACATTACAAATGATTATGATCCTAAGAGCTAATCAATTGCAATATGTCTATGAACTGGCTTCTCATCCTGGGTCTCAAAGATGTTGTCCTGGGACTAAGGCAGATTTAAGAGAAATGGCCTGGAGGGATTTGATGCTAGCCAGTCCTTCCTCCCATTCCTGTTAGTTTAATTCCTAGAGAAGGCATTTGGAGGCATTCTTATCACCCGCTTACAGACTGAAGCAGAGCAAAAGGAAATGAAGTAGCAACTGCTCAGAGTTGGGAAGGAAATGTTCCAAACTGGTAGATTAGGTGGTATGTCTAGCACATTTTTCCTACTAAGAGCCAGCTGTAGTGTTTGGGGGCACAGTTTACCAGTTCTAGAGGGCAGTGTGGGTAAAAGGATGGCCTCTGAGATTAGCAAGATCTGACCTCCTAACTCACTAGCTATGTGACCCTGGGAAATTCATTTAATATCCATAAAGTTCAGGTTTCCTACCTATAAAATTGGAATGTTGGGGTGCCTGGGTGCCTCAGCCAATTGAGCATCCAACTCTTGATTTCAGCTCAGGTCATAATCTCCTGGTCCTGAGATCAAGCCCCACATCAGGCTCTATGGTGACTGTGGAGCCTGCTTGGGATTCTCTCTCTCTCTCTCTCTCTCTCTCTCTCTCTCTCTCTCTCTCTCTCCCCTCTGCCCTTCTTCCCTGCTCACACGCTCTCTCTCTCTCTCTCTCTTTAAGAAAATAAAAAAGTAAATAAAAATATTTTTTAAAAATAATAATAATAAATAAATAAATACCTGCTTGTAGGACTGTTCTCTGTTTTTAGTGAGTTAATATATTCAAGACCCCAACACAGTTCCCAGCATACAGCTGACATTTGATAAATTACATTACCCTTTTCCACTCTCCTTCCTTTGGACTTTGTCCTCCATGCTTCCTGAGATTACCAAAAAGATGTAATTTCTTCTCCCCAGAAAGTCATTACAGTCTTTTTTCAGAATGAAGCAAAGATGAGATGTGAAATGTGTTATCTTCCAAACCCCAAATTCCTGAATTTAAGCCCTGCTAGCCCTCAACACGTGCTCCTGAACCAAAAGTTTATGTCCAATGATTTTCACTTATTACCCTGCTAAATCATGTGCCTCCTTTAGCAGGGAGCAAATCAACAGGAAACTTCTTGGTATCCTGAGGGGCTGTACCTTAATACATTCTTTCACTTCAGTGACATGAAGACATTCCATACGGGAGCACATACTGTTCTAACAACAGTATTCATTAACCCCACTGCATGACTAGTGCCACTGTTCTAACAACAGTATTCATTAACCCCACTGCATGACTAGTGCCAAAGACATCCTGTGAAAAAGAAGTGATTCACAGTGTAAGGTGCTCATTATCTTTGTGCCATTAAATTGTATTTTAGAAAATGCATAGGAATACAGCCCTATGTATAAGCACACATGCACACACACAGTAGACAATACATAGCCTATTCTTTGAAAGAGCTGCTATGGTCAGTGGTGCTTCTAGAAACTAGAAACCAATGGCATTACCCTAAGTAGATATAGACAACTATAAAGTTTAAACTATTTTCCTATGTCTAGTACTATACAGCCCGACCCCAATGGCAGTTTCCCAAATGACCTGTACCTGTGTATGTATCTGTGGCAGACACTGCTAGCTGGCTACCTAATACAGATTCTCTTCTTTTTCCATATTAATATAAGCTTGGTTTTACTGGGGGCAGCTAGATACACATTTTCTAACCTACCTTGCAGCTAGAGGTGGCGATGTGACACCAGAAACTTTCTGGGGATTACTCAGAAAGGTTTGCTTTCCTGATAGAGGTGCTGTCACATTTCCCTTGCTGTTTTCTCCTTCTGCTGACTCAATAGCTGAAGCCACAGCAGCCATCTTGCCACTAGGAGGGAAAATCAGGAGAAGGGCGGGGATTGCAGCCTCCTA
The DNA here is from genome assembly GCF_018350155.1 of Leopardus geoffroyi. Taxonomy (NCBI): domain Eukaryota; kingdom Metazoa; phylum Chordata; class Mammalia; order Carnivora; family Felidae; genus Leopardus; species Leopardus geoffroyi. The sequence continues at coordinate 141,747,857 of NC_059328.1, forward strand.
GTTCCTGAGCCACTGCATCCTTGAAGACTGCCCTAATTTGTTTAAGCCTTGGAGACTGGGTATTCTTCTGCAAGCATTCCCAAACTGACACAATGATCTTCTTACTTGGCCAGAAATGTCCAGTTTCCTTAAAGTACCTATGCTTAATAACATGTGCCATATTCTGACTATCACACCTGTTAAGATGACCAAAAGAGAGTTTGTAAGCATGTTTTGAAAACTGTCAAGCACTTGAACAAGAATATAACAAAGATAATGTCATACTCATCTCTCTATCCCCAATAGCAGGTAGGGTGGCTGACCTTGGTTCTTTGTTTTGCATTTCAGATACAGGAATAATTTTGTGGTTTTTTAATCAGATTAGCTGGAGGATACATCAGAAAGCAGAACCAAGCCCTGACTATCCTGTACAAGAACGGCAAATATATAGCATGCTTGCCCACACTGCTCTTTCTCCTCAAATCACAGACATAATCAACCAATCAAGCAATCAATCAATTCCCCCAATGAGAAAACATAGTGCCTTAGACAGTCACTACAGATCCAACAATGTCTTAAAAAACAAGTGATTATTTTCTAACTTACAAGAAAAAGGCAGGTGCTAATAGGAGGTCAAGTTCAGCCAGGACTGAGCATAAGATCATTAAAAGCAGCACCATAATGTAAGAACAAACTGAAATATCAGGTCCTGTATGAAGGAAAAATGACAGAAAGCACCATCCAGGAACACCAGGACTGGTGCTTGGGCCGGGCAGGGAATGGAGGATGGCTGAGGTCCAGTCACAAGGAAACCTAGCCAACCAGGAAGTAGCTGAGTAGCTTTATTTCTACATGTCTGCCATCCACCACCACTTCACACCCTTGGTCTAACCTCTCCTTGTACACAGGCATTCTTTTCACTGTTGTTTTTTTCTTTTCTTCATCACTTTATAATTCTCCCCATTGAGGTGTAGCATGACCTAGTAGAAATGCTTTGCAACCCAATAGATCTGGATTCAAATACTAGTCCTTACAAGCAGGGGGAAAGTTGAGTGAGTTGCTAAATCTCGTCATCTCCACATCTCACCAAGGAGGATAATAATCGAGCTTCATAGGCTTGTGGTGAGCATGCGACATGCTTATCTACATAAAGTACTTAACACAGGGTCAAGTTTATTTTAACAGCTTTCCTCAGATAAAGTAAGAGTTCATTTGTCTTCCCAGATCCTTGACACATTGCCATCTCTCAGGAATAAAGAAGTTTCTGAACATTCATTTTGGTTCCAGACGTTTCATAAGGATGCGATGAATATTCTAACCCAAAAAGGAAGACAAGCCTACTTTGAGCAAGTAAAGTCATAGGTCTAGTTTGAATGAGGTACTTTGAATCAATACCCACAATGGTAACTTCACCCTATCCTCAGATAAGCAATAACCATCAGATATGTTACAGTTTAATAAACTTTTTAATGAAAGGACCTCCAGATTCCACTTATATTTTCCAGTGAAATTCTATCTACTCCAATAATTTTTAAACATATGGAATTTATTTTCCCTCACACCTGGCTATATTTAATTTGTTATGAGAGGTTCCTGACTGTGTTATGTGACCTATTCCCATGATGCTTAAGAATTAAATGTGTTTCCTGCTTTTCTGAATTCCAAATAAACTGAATAAAATAACCAACCCTTGGATACACAAATGTAATATCCTGAGCCTGCAAACATACACACACACACACACACACACACACACACACACACACAATTTTGTTCCTGTTTTCTATTAACTTGTAGTTTGTGGGTATGGTGGAACAGGAGAAGTAATAAGAACAAGGAAATTATGAACCACTTAAAGAGAATTACTTGAATTTTTCATATTGTGGTTATTCTTAAATGTTCTCATCCATCCTAATAATTTAGTATGTTACTGACACCTTAATAACTTATTCATTTGATTTGTCTGGTTTTTTCCTTATGAGCTAAATACCATGAATATTTAGAAGAGCATTTCAAATTTGAAAAGGAGAAATCGTTTTTAAGATATTAACAACAATAATATAATACCCTATTCAAATAGAACAGTATATTTTGGGAACTCTTAAATCTATCTTAAAAATAAAGGCTCAAGTGTAGTTATTCAATACCCATTTTTTAAAATCATGACTATTCTGCATTCATTACTATGATATATCAATTCCGTCTCATGAAGACAGTCTTATATTCTATTTCCACAGTTTCAGCTATTAAATGGTATTTTTTAATACTGGATATACATACAAATTGTGTTTCATATCTAGTTTTGCAGGTAGTACAGAACAGTGCAGAAGCATCATCTAGTAGCCAGACATATGAAATGTAGTTCTTTCTACCACTTACTGTAAACATATTTTAGACAAGTCATGTTGTCTCTCTGGGCCCCAATCTACTCATGAATAAAATGGAGTTAATATTTTACCCACCTCACACCAAGCAGCTGCACTACATGATCCAGTGAAGAGCTTAAGAGTATGATTTGTGGGGCACCTGGGTGGCTCAGTCGGTTAAGCCTCCGACTTCAGCTCAGGTCATGATCTCGCAGTCCGTGGGTTCAAGCTCTGTGTTGGGCTTTGTGCTGACAACTCAGTGCCTGGAGCCTGCTTCAGAGTCTGTGTCTCCCTCTCTCTCTGCCCCTCCCCCGCTCACACTCTCTCTCACTTAAAAATAAATAAACATTAAAAAGAAAATTTTTTAAAGAGTATGATATTTGTAGTGTCAATTATTGGTTGTGTAGCCTTGGGCAAGTCACTTAATCTCTGGAACTCTTTCTTATCTTCACTGAGAAATGAAGGTTAAATTCAGTGATGCCTATAAGCGCTTGATATGGTTCCTAAGCATGCCATGGTACGAGTATGTTATATGGGTCAAGTACCATGGTTTGTTCACTGACGTATCCTGAGGACCTAAAGGACCATCTGACACATGGAAGGTGCTTAGTAAATATTGTTGAATTAATTTTAATCCATATAACATCTGGGGTTACTCTGACCTTTAAAATCTAAATAAGGCTGACTCAAAACACCATCTCACATTCTTTAGAAAATTCAATGTATCATTCAAGACTTTTACAAATGTATGGAATCTCGCTATTTTCTCTGTCATATCTGGTTCAGATTTCCATCTTCTGCTGTTGTTTCTTTTTTCTTTTTCTCAAATATAAGGCTTGGCTCTATTTCTTGATTTCATGGTTAGTTTCCTTTAGTTAGCTCCACCATACATATACCCACACACCCTCAACACAAATAGGCGCATACCACTCATAGGATGAAGCTATGTGTATCTGACTCATAGGAAGCATTTGGGAGCGATGGTGAGATGGACTCAGCCACAGAGCTACATACAAGACAATTTACACTTGAATGTTAAGCTTTTTTTTTTTTTTTTTTTTAAGAAAAGTCCCTGGGCCGACATAGGGGAAGGAAAGAAAAAATAAGATAAAAACAGAGAGGAAGGCAAACCATAAGAGACTCTTAAATACATAGAAGAAACTGAGGGTTGCTGGAGAGGAGGTGGGTGAGGGATGGGCTAAATGGGCGATGGGCATTAAGGAGGGCACTTGTTGGGATGAGCACTGGATGTTATACGCAAGTGATAAATCATTAAATTCTACCACTGAGACCATTATTATACTCTATGTTAACTAACTTGGATTTAAATAAAATTAAACAAACAAACAACAAACAAACAAACAAACAAACAAATCTCAGTCACAGAAAGTCCCTGGGCCATAGAATTTTCTTGCCCTAATTAAAAACAAAAACAAAAACAAAACAAAAAAAAAAAAACCTATTCACAAGAAATAATTATGAAAACCCCTATCATCAATTCTTTTCAGTATATATATTTTATTGTTCTTCTCATAAAAAATTCTCCCATCAGAATCTTTCTCATATGTATGACACTTGTTTACTAACAAATGTTTATTTATTTACCATGATTGAAGATAAAAACAAAAAACCTTAAACACTTTCCAACTCTCCTTCAGTTAATCTCACAAATACACATTTTTCCATCAGTCAGGGCATATCGGAACCCATCTGACAATGAGTATGGGAATCTCTTTTATGTGTATTCTGTACAACCTGCGCGAGACAACACAGGTTTCATTTCTGAAGCATTCAGCAGTTTGTTTAGGAAAATGCCATTCAGAGAACCAAAAGACTGTCTGTCTGGATCCAAAATTAGTCTCTTACTCTCCATATGTATTGCCACCAGGAAGACAGTCTGGAGGAATGTAGCAGAGCATTTTTCAGAGTGTTCTTTCATAATTTAAAAACTGTTAAGTCTTAAAATGAGACTGTAAGGATATGGAAATGAAGCATTATACTAAATGTTCTTTTCAGGAAAACGGATCATTTACTATAAGAGAAATATTCTACTTCATGTTATTTCCCCTACTCTCAGGAATATTAATGATATGTCAGGAGTTTTTATTCTTATTCCATTTGACATGTATAAGAGCAATCTCCTTGCCAAGGGAGACCTGCAGAGGTTACCTACAAGGGGAATTTTTGGGGTTAGAGCCTAGGGAGGAAATGTCAGAAGTTTTTCCAAGCTCATAGAAGTAGGTTCAGTATTGGATGTTCCCTCTTTCTCTTGGAGAGATCCGGAGACCCAGAGTAGCATTGCTGGGGATAGAAGGACCAAAAAGATGTGGCATACTCTCAGAGATGTAAGAACTGGAAGACTGTACTGGAACACATCTTCCCCATTTCCCAAGAAACAATCTTTGTTCACAGGAACATCATCTTATGTTCATACACCATCTTCATGAGTGAAGTGATTCATTCAACAAACCATGTCTAAGGTGCCATGCTAGCTGTTCACAAGAGAGACAGCAGAGTGTGGTTAAGACCATGGGCTCTGTAGCTAGACCCATCTTGGCTCTGTGCCTGCCAGCTCTGTAACATTGGACACACAGACTTCTCTGTGTTTCGGTTTGCACTTGTGTCAATTGGGATTAATAACTTACTCCCTGAAGTAAAAAGAGAGACACAGAGGGAGAGAGAGGATAAAGGGACGTACAGTCTAGCAGAGAAGACAGACAAGTATACAACTAATCCAACTAATACCCAAACATCCAAATTATGGTATGTTGAAATAGATGCATAAAGCAAGTACCTACAAATCCCAAGAAGGTGGAGGTTAAGGCACATTCTTTGCATCTAGAGCATAAGAGTAATGGCAATAAACCATTCTATGATAATATAGCAAAATGATCATCCAAAATGACACAGGGATGGAGCCTGAAAAGAAAAACAAGAATATTTATAAGTCTACACTGAGATTCTACTGTGTTTTTCTTCCCAGCTGTCTCCAGAAATTTGAAATATACAATACATAAAACCAAGTTATTATGTACTATTGGATTCAGAACCCCAGGTAAGCTTACTCTACTAAAACTTCATTGTCAGTCAGGCAGTCCATACCACCAAAGACACATGCAAACCACTAGCAAAATAATCATTATTTGCAAAGGACATATTCTTACCCATGTATCATATAAATCACCTTGAAAAAAAAACTGTATTCAAAGTCCCCCAATCCTAAAGTCTCCCAAATCTCTGGGAGAGAGATACTGAACGTCCCTCCGTAATAATCACATCAAGCTCCATTAACAATACTGTTTTTATCACATTTCCCTCTCTTAGGGACCTAAAAATTCAACTCTGGACTCTGAGACAACCCATAAAAACTACAGCAATAAAAAGCAAAAAAGTGCAGACTTTTAAAACAGGCCTGAGAATGTCATTGTTTCTTGAAGGTAGAAATACAATGATATAAAACCCTGGTTTAGAAGCAAGGAAACCGCTAGCAGCTGGCATGGAAATTACCCCATTATTTATTACCGTTATTAGGTGAGATTCTTATGCCACATAACTCAATAGAGAATAACATCTATTTGATTGCATGGGATGAGAGTCTGGTCCATTATTATTAATTTCCCTACTCTGTAGCCATTAAGTGACTGCTCCTTTGGACCATAAAAAGTAGTACATGAATAACAGAAAAAGGTTTTTACCTTTCTCAATAAGGTAATGAATGCCAGCCACTGTACCAATAAAAGATTCAGCCACCTGCTTGGGTATCTCTCTGCAACTGGGCTTAAGAGCAAACAGCATTGGGTCCAACTGGTGCCCACTGAGATAACATTACTCCTTACCCAGGTTGTTAATCAGTTCAGAAATCTGGATTTCAATTTGTGATTGTATTCATGTTTGTTCTTGAAGCTTTTCATATATTTAAGGATGACTAGCCTTTAGAGTAACTCTTTTACCCTTCACTCACCCGCCATTGTTGACTTGGGGCATTCATCCTTTAAATAAAATTTTAGATAATCAAAGATTTCTACTTTAGACACCAAATTTTTGCTATTTTAAACATCTCTAAAATCAATATTTCTATAACAATAGGAACACCTTTCTGTTTATTTTTTTAATTGAATATGTTGAATCTAAGTTAACATTTTCTTGATGACTATTCTTCAGATTGGTTGTTGTTTTAGGCCAAAGCTGCAAAGGCAAGTCTTGTGTTCAGTGCTTCGATCCTTGTATTAGGGTTCTTGTATCTATCCAAATAGACAGATAGACAAACAGACAGATAGTTATAAAAGGAGATTTAGTATGACGGATTGGCTCATGCAGTTATGGAGGATGAGAGGTCTCATGATCTTCCATCTGGAAACTGGAGGCCCAAGGAAGCCGGTGGTGTAGTTCTAGTCCAAACCCTAAGGCCTGAGAACCAGGAAGTCGATGGTTTAAATTCCAGTCCAAATCCAAAAGTTTAAGAACCAAAAGCACCAATGTCTGAGGACAGGACAGGATGAAAGTCCTAGAGCAAGTATAGAATAAATCTGCCCTTCCTCTACGTTTTTTATTCCAGTCTTTCAGCATATTGAGTAATGACCACTTGCATTCATAAGGGGGATTTTCTTTACTCAGTGTATAGATTTAAATGCTAATCTCTTCCAGAAACATCCTCACACACCTAGATATAATGTTTTCATCAGCTATCTGGCATTCTCTTAGCCCAGTCGAGGTGACATATTAAATTAGCCATCACAGGTCTCAAGGATCCAATGCAACTCTTGTGCCCATCTCCAAGTTAGGGGCCTACTGAGTCCTCTGCCATGGGAAGCTCTTGAAATCCTCTTGTGGGTACCCCCAACACCCAGGGGTCTGGACAACTCTGATTTTCCCTCGTGTACTACAAACTGCCATCTCAGGACAGTCTGCTAATCAATATTGTGTCTCAAGACCTCTTGGTCGTGTACTGCAGTCCATTTCCACTGGGTTCTACACTCTCCCCACAGACATTAGTGGGATTCCTCATTACCAGTGCTCAGAATTCCTCACTGACTCCTGGTCGAGCCTGTCCTCAAACTTGGCCAGCATGGAAAAGTGACTTGCTTCAGCTCTTCCTGTTCCTTCAGACTGCAGAGGTCTCCATAGCCTTAGGACCCACTCTGCCTGGGACAAAATAGAAGTTAATAGCATTTGGCTCCTGGAGATAAGTCAGTGGAACTTAAGTCCAACGATCCAGACCCAGATGCTATTGCTGACCTTCTTTAAGGCCTCCTGAATCTCTTTCACCTAATTAGACCAGGGATTGATGTTCCAAGGAAAGCTTTGGGAGCCCATGTAGTACTGAGATTACAGACCTCCAAGCTCACTGCTGCTCTCTGTGTCTTTCTCTCTCTTTCTCTCCCTTTGTGTCTCTCTAGTCTCTGCTTTTGTCTCTCTCTCATATCACACACACACACACACACACACACACACACACACACACACACGTGTGCACACACACACAAAACTCGCACACACTGGAAGAAAACCAACCAGACCATCATTAGCATAAGCCTTCATTGGAAAACTCCTGGAATGAGACAGCCACAAAGGAGCTCATTCTAATGCGGGGAAGGAGGACAGAATATTTTATGGATTTTATCAGGAGGGGTATTGGCCAAACTATAGCTACTTTTAAGGACAGAGACATTATAGAATAGTGGCTATTACTTGAGAGCTCTGTATCTTATCGAGAAGAGTGGAGAGGAACAGTTAGAAGTAAGGACAAGGACATATGAAGGCCACAGTAATAAAGTCTCAAGTCCTATGGGACATCTACATATATTTTTATTGTAATAAAATATAAATAACGCAAAATTTATCATCTTAACCATTTTTAAGTGTACAATTCAGTGTTATTAAATATTTTACATGTTATGCAACCATCACCACCATCCATCTCCAGGACTTTTTCATCATCCCAAACTGAACCGCCATACCCATTAAGCAAGAATTCCCCATTACGACCTCCCTTGGCACCTGGCAACCAGCATTTCACCTTTTGTCTCTATGAATTTGATGACTCTAGCTGCCCCACCTAACTGGAATCATATAATGTTTGTCTTTTTGTGACTGGCTTATTTCACTTAGCATAACATCTTCAAGGCTCATCCATGTTGTTGCATGTGCCAAAATTTTCTTTATTTTTCAAGGTTGAATAATATTCCATTGTATGTATACACTAGCAGATATAACATTTTGTTTATTCACTCATCCATCAGTGGACATTTAGGTTGCTTCCACCTTTTGGCTATTGTGAATAATGCTTTAGGGAATCTCTATATACTTAACTTCATAGAGTATCGATGCTAGAGCATCGAGCTGAGAGCTTTCTATATGCCAACTATCAAAAATATCACCAAAATAGTATATTGGTAAGACAAAGCTGAGCTTCTTACTCACTGCTATAAGGAAAAGCACTACCTTTACAGAGTCTTTGTAGTATCTCAGAGAGAGAAGGGCAATGTTGTGATAATATCGGAATTTAGATTTAAGGTAGGTCTTTTTTTTAACACAATTTATTGTCAAGTTAGCTAACATACAGTGTATATAGTGTGCTCTTGGCTTTGAGAGTAGATTCCCATGACTCATCGCTTACATACAACACCCAGTGCTCATCCTGACAAGTGCCGTCCTCAATGCCCATCACCCATTTTTCCCTCTCCTTTTAACACAGAGGGGTTGACCGGGATTGGGTATAGATCATGACATCATAGTTTAGAATTACTGGGCACAGCAAAGAGAGTAAGGAGTCTAAGAGCTCTGAGGTGTAAACTGCCATTTGATGCTTTATGTTGAAGAGTTATCTGGTCTTTCAAAAAGTTCTTGGAATAAATAATAAATTTATTTGCAACTTTTATATTCCAACCAAGAGTTAGCTGGAATAGTAAAGTTATGTTGATGAAAACAGCAGAATAGTAAACTCTGTTGAACGTAGTAAGCAATAAGTAAGTAAATAAGTAAGTAGATGGTTTTGATTTTCACACCAATAACTTCCTCAACAACACTGGATGGAGAGATACTACTCCTTATTCCCCGGCAACTTGCCCAAGGCCACCAAGCTAGAAAGTGCACATATGAGATCAAGTACCCAGACAGTCTGACAGAGAACCCGTGATCTTAACCACTATTTAACAGTGCCTCCAGAGCCTACTTTGGCACATTTTGACACAGGGTGTAAGGCTAGGTGGTTGCCAGGTCAATAGCCTTTGTTCTAAATAGGTACTTTACAGAACCTGGGCCCAAACTTGTATTGCAGCCCATGACTGGAAGCTCTAACAACCTCCTTTCTGTCATCCAGGACCCAGGCCTCACCCCCCAACCTGCTGATTTCTTCCTGTGACTTAGTTTCTCTCCTGCAGAAACAGCCTCCTCACTCCATGTATTGAACTCCATTTCAGTGCCCCTGCTTTGGCCTGGTACTGGATTGGATACTCTCATCCCCTCTATTTGCAAATTTCAGCTGATATTTTTGTGCCTCCTTTGATAAGATATGCCTGTATCCAACAATCATCTCTGGAGCCAGCTTCCAGAAACATTATTCCTTCCCACTCTTGGGGGGACTATACACAGTGGCTTTCTGTTGGTATAAGGCTGTAATTCCCAAACAATGGCCTGGGGACCAGATTTGGCACACTGCCTGTTTTTCTATGGCCTGCAAGGTAACAATGTTTTTTGCATTGTTAAATGATTGGGAAGAAATAAAAAGAATACTTTTTCATGACATATAAAAAGTATACTAAAATCAAAATTTAGTGTCTACAAATATTTATTGCGATACAACCACATCTATTTGCATATTTGCACACTTATTTGCACAATTTGCATATTGTTTATGTCTGCTTTCAAGCCACAGTGGCAATGTTGAATAGTGGCAACAAAGAATACATGCTCAAAAAGCATTAAAAAATTTACTATTTGGTCCTTTACAGAAAAAGTCTGCTAATCCCTGGTTTTGGGCCTTTGCTGCCAAAGACCTGAATTCAAAATAACATGAACCTCCAGCTTCTCCACCTTTGCCAGAGCACAACTAGCTCCCCTGTAGGAGTTCCAAGATCATAGACAAAGGTGTATTCTGCTCCTTAGAGTCTTATGGAATGTCACCACTACTGTAGCATTGACTCTGCTGCTACACTTCAATATTTTATGTGGCAAGAAGGTTCCCATAGCAACGTGCAGCAGCCCTGGTCAAGTCACTCCCATCCCCTGCTCTAATCAATCCTAAGGGATTTTTTTCCTTTGCCATAGTACAACTGGTTCAAAAACAGTGCAGTTAAAATAATAAAGTTGCCTTCCTGCTTTGCACTTCACAGACTGTCACTCATACAATAACCAAGTTACCTGTAGCTTCCTTGGCTGGAAGTTGGGACCAGACTTCTCCAGATCTGGGTGAGAGAATACCGGTGTCCCTACAGCATTCTACATTTTTCCAGAATTGCAACCCACCAACTCACGTCTGAACGGCCAACTCTTTTGCATTGAAGTGTGGAAGTAAACCAAGACCAAGCAAATGAGAAAGGCAGAGGTTATTGTTCAGAGCTTACTATAGCAAAAGAATCAGCCACCAACATTTGTGTTTTGGCAGAGACTCAAAGGCAGGCAGGGGTGTGGAAAAGCTTTCCAGTAGAGAAAAAGGGAAGGCTGCAAGTGTTCCCTGATGGAAGCTATTGGTTTCGGGAAGCCATAGGGGGCCACCCAGAAGCAGGGCATCCCATGTAATTGGTTAGAGGTGCATATTTGGCTTTCTCTGGTTGGTCCTGCGTTTGAAGTGGGAACAAAATTTAGGGAAGCCATTAGCTATTAATCAAGTCTTGGCCAGTTTGTACTAATTGCTACAAAAGTTACTGTTTAGGTTCTTGGATTATTATTACAGGTTGCAGTCAGGCTTACTCCATATCTGCCGTACAGCAGGCTGGCTTTCCTGGGTTGTTTATTGTACATGAGGGGGTTGATTTCCCGGCAGGTCAGCATTCTATTTTTATATATGATCTGGCCATTGTCCATTTATATATTCAATTTCTCAAAGTGAGATCCATATGGGAGCTTGCTTTTGTCTTCTTCTTTGTGTTCCATGGCATGGTTCCCAACATAGTGTAGATGCTCAATAAAGTTGCAATAATTAATGACTTCATGGAGGGTATTGGGAGTAGGGGAATCAGACTCAGTTGATTGGATGAGCTAAACGTCACCTTGCAGGGAAAAAAACCTGATGGAATTTGATTTAAAAACAGAAGGTATGGGTCACAAGAGGAGTTCTGGTGAAATCTCTTGTCACTGCTTCTCCAGTAATACCTTTGATGCCTAAGTTTAGGTTCTGGCCTCAGAAAACACTTCTTTGTAAAAATCTGCTTCAAGTTTCCTGGACTTTTAAGTTTTCCATGGAAAATGTGCAGCAAAATGAAATCTGACGCTAGTTTTAAGGTATATATAGACATGGAACAAGAGGTACGAAGCATGGATCTCTGTGTTGGGTGGACAAGACTATGTAGAGGGGCAAAGACTTGGGGATGTAGAGTGGTAGAAAGACAATGGGATAGGGTGAAAGGGTATCTTTGGGAACAGTTTTGAGGATGAATGCTACCCTACTCAACAGCTTCTCTATCTACAACCAACCCCCTCCCCCTGAATCTGGACTCAATCTTTATTCCCTGACTAATTTCTTTATCCCTGTATAGAAAACTGACAGGAAGTCAAGCTGAGTACCAAGATATGCCTTGCAGTTTTTTGTTTTTATCTTCCCCACTTTTCAAGTCATCCTATCTTGCTGGCCTTAAGTTCATCTTTTCTTTTTCAAGTCAGTTCTTATTCTACCATCTTTCTTGACCCAGTCCAAAACCAACCTCTAAGATGCTTCCTCTGGCCAGAAAAGATGGAAATATTGTATGCATATCCTCGACATTTTGATGACCCTCATTGACACTGCCATTTATTCACTACTTGTGTGAAAGCCTATCTCTACAAGTAGATGGCAAGGGTGATGGCTTACAGTTCCTTGCGTTGCTACAATGTCTACTTTGAGTTTCAAACATGTGGGGCAGAGAATAAATGACAACTTATTGTGGCAATTATTAAGAGTCCCTGGCACTTGATAGATGAGTTTTAATAAGGCTTAGTTCAAATAATAAACCCAGGACATGGCTTCCCCCAAATAAACTCATAATCTGTTTCTTGATTATATACTAAATTAATTGATCCTACAACAGTATTTAGTTTCCTTATTAGTATTGGCTATTATTTCACTGGTCAATGAAAACAATATTGCAAGTTTCATAGTTTCTCATTTCCAATCTACCTTACAAAAAGAAGTAACTGAAATGGGTTACTTAAGTGAGTGTTTTCCTATGTTCACTGATCACAGTAAAATACTTCACAACCATTAAGTTTCTTAAGTTTTTCCAAATATAGCAATATTAGTTTTATTTTAACACTAAGTATCACTTAAGCAACCATCTGCCAGCACATGTTTTCACATAACCTTTCTCCAATGATTCCAGTGAGTTTTGCCAAACTGTTCACAAAAGTAGTCTGTTACAGTAATTCAGTTTTAACTAGGTGGCTGTCATAACTTTGATGTCTTTCTCATTACAACTGCTTTACTAACATAAGGAAAATTATATCAATTTTTCCAAAAATTCTTATTTCTAATATATAATCACTTTTCCTACCCAAAGGCTAAGCATCATTCTCTGCTTTACTTATGTAAAATTTGGTTGATGATGTCACATTTCTGAAATTAATTTCTATCAAATTTAATCAATTTTTATTATTTTTATATGAACCCTTCTCTATATGTATTATTATACTTATATGAACCATTCTGTATTTATATGTATAAATTCACCACTGAAACCAAAAATTTAAATAAATTGGTTGATCAAGTCTACCTAAAAATTTTACTTTGTTGCTTGGCATTTCATGGTTGGTTGGTAAATGATCCAATTATTTTGGTACATGGTATATGTGTATGAAGACTCACACATGGTGGTATTTTAAAGAGTAGGATAAAAATAAGTTAAGGGTTTCTAAAGATTCTAGCAGTTGAACACCATAGCAAATTATTTTATCATTTTTTGAGCTGAGGAATGAGAGGCAGAGAAAGAAGTGCTCACTCAGCCTTAGGCATCATATAATCCGGCTGGACCACTGTCATGCCTATAATTAGAAACCTTCTTCATCAATCACCAATTATAGCAGATGAGAAGATAGAACTAATGAGGCCAGTCCTGGCTATTGCTGAACACATTTAGATAAGGTGGAGCATCTGAATGAATTACTAGATAATTTTGAGAATTTCAATAGATTTCTCTTCTACTTTAAAAATAACAGTGGAAAGAAATCACGTCAAAACTATCACAACAGACGTATTTGTAAATAAATACCTGAAGTAGAGTTTTAGTAGAGGGATCAGGAAGTAAAGGTTTATTTTTGTTTCTTTTAAACTTAAGCATACAAACCAAAGCTAGTAGAAGCAAGTGAAAATAATGTGACCACATTATGGAACTTGAAAAATGGAGCAAAGGATGGATAGCCAGGAAATTTGCATGGAAAACAAATTTCATTGTCTGAATGAAAAATTAGACTAGCATAACAATGAAAACAAATCCTAGTGGATGAAACCACAGTAGAATTGTTTTGTGTCAGGTCACATCTGCTGAGCCCAGAAAGCCTGCTGAGGACACTAGTTCATATTAAACATTTTTTTGGTGGGGCTGTCAGGAGAACCACATTAGTGAACCCCCCTTAATATAACTGGTGACTTTGTTTTAAAAAAAGAAAGTCATTAAATCATATTTAAATTTCAAAAGAGATTCAGCTATTATTTATTTATTTATTTATTTATTTATTTATTTATTTATTATTTTAGAGAGAGAGTATGTGAGTGGGCAGAGGGAGAAAGAGAATCTCAAGCAGGCTCCATGCTCAGTTCATGAATCTTGATCCCTTGACCCTGGGATCATGACCTGAGCCATGACGTTCAACCAACTGAGCCACCCACGTACCCCACAAGAATCAGCTTTTTAATTTTTTTTTTTTCAACGTTTATTTATTTTTGGGACAGAGAGAGACAGAGCATGAACGGGGGAGGGGCAGAGAGAGAGGGAGACACAGAATCGGAAACAGGCTCCAGGCTCTGAACCATCAGCCCAGAGCCCGACGCGGGGCTCGAACTCACGGACCGCGAGATCGTGACCTGGCTGAAGTCGGACGCTTAACCGACTGCGCCACCCAGGCACCCCGAGAATCAGCTTTTTAAAAGAAACCTACCAAAATTACATACAAGATTATTATGTATGTCACACAGATCCACTTTAGATGATGCATTTCTGCACTTAGAATATGTCCCACAAGTAAAAAATAACATTCTACGAATACAATAAAAAACCAGGTATTGTCTACATATGGATTTTTTTATCCCTGAATTGACAGGTGAAACATATGAAAAGCTGATATAAAAAGACTAACAATGACAATACTGATGTTATAGCAGCTAACATTTGTTAGCTTTGTTCCAGTCCCTGAGCTGTGCACTTTAACATTATTATTGCATGGGCAAATACTGTGCAAAGTGCTTCAGGAGGTACATTGCCAATAAATTTAAGAAGGACTCGTTGGGGGTGGCGCCTGGGTGGCTCAGTTGGCTAAGTGTACCACTTTGGCTCAGCTCATGATCTCATAGTCTGTGAGTTTGAGCCCTGTGTCAAGCTCTGCACTGACAGCTCAGAGCCTGGAGCCCTCTTCGGACTCCGTGTTTCCCTCTCTCTCTGCCCCTCCTCCACTCACACTCTGTCTCTCTGTCTGTCTCAAAAATAAGATCAGGAACACGACTGGGATGTCCATGCTCACCGCTGTTGTTTAACACAGTGTTGGAAGTTCTGGCATCAGCAATCAGACAACAAAAGGAAATCAAAGGCATCAAAATTTGCAAAGATGAAATCAAGCTTTCACTTTTTGCAGATGACATGATACTATACATGGAAAACCCAATAGACTTTACCAAAAGTCTGCTAGAACTGACACATGAATTCAGCAAGTCACAGGATACAAAATTAATGTACAGAAATCAGTTGCATTCTTATACAGTATAATGAAGCAACAGAAAGACAACTAAAGAAAATTTGCACCAAGAAGCATAAAATACCTAGGAATAAACCTAACCAAAGATGTAAAAGATCTGTATGCTGAAAACTATAGAAAGCTTATGAAGGAAATTGAAGAAGATATAAAGAAATGGAAAAACATTCCGTGCTCATGGGTTGGAAGAATAAATATTGTTAAAATGTCAATACTACCCAAAGCTATCTACACATTCAATGCAATCCCAATCAAAATTGCACCAGCATTCTTCTCAAAGCTAGAACAAACAATCCTAAAATTTGTATGGAACCACGAAAGACCCCAAGTAGCCAAAGTAATATTGAAGAAGAAGACCAAAGCAGGAGGCATCACAATCCCAGACTTTAGCCTCTACTACAAAGCTGTCATCATCAAGACAGCATGGTATTGGCACAAAAACAGACACATAGACCAATGGAATAGAATAGAAACCCCAGAACTAGATCCACAAACGTATGGCCAACTAATCTTTGACAAAGCAGGAAAGAATATCCTGTGGGAAAAAGACAGTCTCTTTAACAAAAGGTGCTGGGAGAACTGGACAGCAACATGCAGAAGAATAAAACTAGACCACTTTCTTATACCATTCACAAAAATAAACTCGAAATGGATGAAGGACCTGAATGTGAGACAGGAAACCATCAAAACACAAGAGGAGAAAGAAGGAAAAAACTTCTCTGACTTCAGCCGCAGCAATTTCTTACTTGACACATCCCCAAAGGCAAGGGAATTAAAAGCAAAAATGAACTATTGGGACCTCATGAAGATAAAAAGCTTCTGCACTGCAAAGGAAACAATCAACAAAACTAAAAGGCAACCGATGGAATGGGAAAAGATATTTGCAAATGACATATCGGACAAAGGGCTAGTATCCAAAATCTATAAAGAACTCACCAAACTCCACACCCAAAAAACAAATAATCCAGTGAAGAAATGGGCAGATGGCATGAGTAGACACTTCTCTAAAGAAGACATCCAGATGGCCAACAGGCACATGAAAAGATGCTCAACGTCACTCCTCATCAGGGAAATACAAATCAAAACCACACTGAAATATCACCTCATGCCAGTCAGAGTGGCTAAAATAAACAAATCAGGAGACTATAGATGCTGGAGAGGATGTGGAGAAACGGGAACCCTCTTGCACTATTGGTGGGAATGCAAACTGGTGCAGCCACTCTGGAAAACAGTGTGGAGGTTCCTCAAAACATTAAAAATAGACCTACCCTATGACCCAGCAATAGTACTGCTAGGAATTGACCCAAGGGATACAGGAGTGCTGATGCATAGGGGCACTTGTACCCCAATGTTTATAGCAGCACTTTCAACAATAGCCAAATTATGGAAAGAGCCTAAATGTCCATCAACTGATGAATGGATAAAGAAGTTGTGGTTTATATATATATAATGGAATACTACTTGGCAATGAGAAAGAATGAAATATGGACTTTTGTAGCAATGTGGATGAAACTGGAGAGTGTTATGCTAAGTGAAATAAGTCATACAGAAAAAGACAGATACGGTATGTTTTCACTCTTATGTGGATTCTGAGAAACTTAACAGAAGACCATGGGGGAGGAGATGGGGAAAAAAAAAAGTTACAGAGAGGGAAGGAGGCAAACCATAAGAGACTCTTAAAAACTGAGAATAAACTGAGGGTTGATGGGGGGGGTGGAAGGGAGGGGAAAGTCGGTGATGGGCATTGAGGAGGGCACTTGTTGGGATGAGCATTGGGTGTTGTTTGGAAACCAATTTGACAATAAATTCCATATTTAAAAAAAAATGAAAGAAAAAAAAAAGGAGTCTTTGGGGCACCTGGGTGGCTCAGTCGGTTATGAGTTTGAATCTTGATCTTGGCTCAGGTCGTGATCTTGGCTCAGATCATGATCTCACAGTCCTAAGTTTGAGCCCTGCATCGGGCTCTGTGCTGACGGCACAGAGCCTGCTTAGGATTTTGTTTCTTCTCTCTGCCCCTCCCCCACTGGTGCTCACGTGCTCTCTCTCTCTCTTTCTCTCAAAATAAATAAATAAATTTTAAAAAAATACAAGAAGCACTTGTTTGATGGGAAGAAAAGGAGACAAAAGAAGAGATCAGAGCAAAGTTAAGTTCAAACAGAAAGACAAAGCTTATGATTCGTCCCTCCAGTCTTATTTAGGTAACTGAGAAGAAATGAAAAAAGAGACAATAAAGCAAAGTGGAATGGAGTCATCTGGAGCCGGGAATGTTTCTGAAGGAATCTTTGGGATGTAAGTTTTCTTATAATATCAGTTACTTAAGGTATGCTAGGTAAGTAAGAAAAATAAGGGAGCCATGTGGGAAGACCTCCCCTCTGTGATGTGAACCTCAGGTCACCATAAAGGCCATAGTCATCCATCAGGTTGTGAGGCCAACCAGCAACTCTGGTGCCTCCCTGGCACCGCAGAACCTGAACCCCAAGAAGGAATACCAGTAATACATTAATTTTATTAATCCCAGGTCTGGGTCTATTTCTACACTGGGCAAGAACAGGGAAGGGGTTCTACTCCTGACTAGGAATCAGAACGACAACTTCGGGGCTTTCAAGACTGAATTTAGAAAGCCATAGTTAAGGGTAACTGGGTGGCTCAGTCGGTTAAGCGTCTGCCTTTGGCTCAGGTCACGATTTCACGGTTCGTTTGGAGCCCCGTTTTGAGCTCTGTGCTGGCAGGTCAGAACCTGGAGCCTGCTTTGGATTCTGTGTCTCCCTCTCTCTCTGCCCTCCCCTGCTTGTGCTCTGTCTTTCTCTATCTCTCAAAAACAAACAAACAAAGCCATAGTTAAACACTCCTTTAACCCACCTGCTTAACTGAGACCCTCAGCTCTACTCACCAGGAATCAAGAAATATTGATTTTTATGTTTTTCTTCATTGTTTTATGTCTTTCTTGATCATGTAAGCCACAGATGGTTTCCCCCAGGTTAATCTTACACCAACTCCTTCCTGTAACTTCTAACAGTGGAATGTTAGAACTGTGTGTGTGTGGCAACAGTCTGGACAGTCAGCAGTTGCAGGATTAGACCTGAAGTACTAAAATCCTAACTGCCAAATCTCTTCTCTGATCTCTCTTACCTAACAGAATTGAAACTTTTATCTGAGGTCTTCTTTTTTCCTCAGTTGTGACTTGTTTCTAATAAAAACTTTAGACAAAGTTTCGTGTATAGATATTCCACTGTGGGAAAAGTTTATTATAAGAATATAAATGTATGTTTAGGAGTCCTTATGCAAGTGAACAGCAACTTATTCATTCAGGTGATTCAACAGCTGAGAAATAGAAAAGGGGTTTTTAATTAGTTATATCAATTAGAATTTATGTTATTTACAAAAAAAAAATCCCAACTCAAACTACTTTTAACAATATAGGAATATATTCTCTTGGGTAACTGAAAACTCCACATTTTGTGTTTCAGGCAAGAGCTGATCCAGCAACCCAGCAATGTCACTAAGGACCCAGTGTCTCTCCATCTGCAGGCTCTTTCTTGCATGGTATCTGCCTCATCCTTTATCACGCTCCTGACCCATGGCTGCAGTTTCCCAGACATTAATACAGGCTATATGCAGGTTTTTACTTTCTTTTCCCAAACACAAAAGTCTTGAACTTCACAGTGAACAAACCAGTTCCAGTCAGATAACTGCCCTAAACCAGTCATTGTGATCAAAGGGAAGGGATTTGGCCAGAGAGCTTACCCTACACCAAGTTATGTCATTGTCCTCACTGATTGAAGACTGCATCAGCACTCAATGATGGGTAGCAATAGTTGGGAACTTGTTTTCAGGAAACAAACTAGAAATAATGAACTAGAAATCACCGGAGTTTCTAGCCATAAATGTCTTCCTGAAGAGATGTGGGTAGGCCACTTTCACTAAATCAATTATCTTTCCATCCTATGTGGTTTTTTAGTGTCCAAAAGAGTTTAAACTCAGTAATACATAGTTGGGGGGGAGTTGTTGTTTTTTTAATGTTTATTTATTTATTTTGAGAGAGAGTGCACACAAGTCGGGGAGAGCCAGAAAGGGAGGGTGAGAGAGAATCCCAAGCAGGCTCCACATGTCATCACACGGCCCAACACTGGGCTCCATCCCACGATTCTTGGATTATGACCTGAGCAGCATCAAGAGTTGGTTGCTCAATCAACTGAGCCACCCACGCACCCCTCAGTAATACATAGTTGTAAAGGGAAAGGAACTAATGTGACAGAGGCTGGAAGAAAAAAGAATGTTTATACAGGTTAGAATAAAAAGGCTGAGAAAGCCAGTGGAGTTTATTTTTTTACAGTCAAGGAATATTTACAGTCAATGCCAGAATGTGACTTGATTGTCAATACTGGTCATCCACATTGGATTTACACTGTTGGTTGGGACAGTCATCCAGGGCCGGCTGTGTGTGACTAAGAGTCGGGGCAACACTTGGTGGCATGGACAGGCAATGGCAATGTCTGTTCTCACTGGCATTTGCAAGCAGGACTGAGTTTTGTCTCTGAGAGTAGATAGAGTTAGCTCCAAATCTTTAAATCATTCATGATCAAGGGAGAAACAAGTGAGGAGAGGGATAGGGCTTCCTGGGGAAGATTGTGAACTTGCCATTAATAGGATATGTGCGATGTCAAGGGTTTGATACAAAAAGTAATAATCAAATAAGCTTTGGGGATCTAATGTACAGCATGGTGACTATAGTTAATAATACTGTATTGTATACTTTAAATTTGCTAACAGAAGAGAAATGTTCTTAGCACACACAAAAAAGGTAACTGTGGGGTGATGGCTGTGTTAATTAACTTGATTGTGGTAATCATTTCACAACATATACATATATCAAATCATCAGGTTG
Source organism: Leopardus geoffroyi (assembly GCF_018350155.1). NCBI lineage: Eukaryota > Metazoa > Chordata > Mammalia > Carnivora > Felidae > Leopardus > Leopardus geoffroyi. The sequence continues at coordinate 141,768,176 of NC_059328.1, forward strand.
TATGCTTTAAAAATATACAATTTAATTTTTCAATTATACCTCAATAAAAATGGGGAGGTGGAGAATCTGAGAAAGAAAAAAGATACATTTATGTTAGCAACAATAAATTAATTAAAACATATTTTACAGGGGCACCTGGGTGGCTCAGTGGTTAAGCGTCTGACTTCGGCTCAGGTCATGATCTCGCGGTCCATGAGTTCGAGCCCCGCGTCGGGCTCTGTGCTGGCAGCTCAGAGCCTGGAGCCTGTTTCGGATTCTGTGTCTCCCTCTCTCTCTGCCCCTCCCCTGTTCATGCTCTGTCTCTCTCTGTCTCAAAAATAAATAAACGTTAAAAAAAACATATTTTACATGTGACAGAGAGAGAAAAAGAAAAAGAACCAAAGTAGAAAAAATACAGCCTTAATTATAATCTGTTTTCTGAAGCAGGTCATAGAAGCTGAAAAGCAGACATATCACATCCAGTCCCAGACAGGATTTGTAAACACAGTGCTCTATGCAGCAACCATGGGGCTTAAAAACTGATCTTGGAGCAGAGTGGGTCTGAATTAGGGATGAGAGAGAAAAATCCTTCATTAGAGAAATGTTCAAATAGAGAAGTGTACAGGGAGAGGAACAAAGCCTGGTAATTATTGTAAGACACTGCGGCAAGATGGAAAAGGAGACGGTGAAGCATAAAAAGGTCCTGTCTGGAAGTGGGGAAATGTCATGGGCTGTCCAGCGGCCCCCCAGCCTCTTCACCTGCTGTTGGTCAGGTGAGCAGTGGGGTCCTACCTGTGGCTTCTATCACTCTGCCCCCAGCCACGCCAGCTTATGGAACTGGAACCAGGAAAGCATCCTGAACCCAGAGAGGAGGCGAAGCTCCATCTCCACTGCCATCTCTTATTGGTCTTGAAGTGTTGGTGTGCAACCTGGGAAGCTGCCTGTGGCCACGAGGGAGCACAGTGGTCAGTGTGTATAGATGGCTCTATGAAGACCAATCATTGCAGTCACCAGGGCAACATCCACCACCCAAAGTCTCTGACAGTGGGACTGGGAGCAGGTGACACTATTAATTCCCTACAGTGGCTGTAACAAAATATCACAAACTGAGAGGCTTAACACAATAGGAATTTATCATCTCAAAATTCTGGAGGCTGGAAGTCCAAAATCAAGGTGTCTGCAGGGTCAGGCTCTCTCAGAAACCCATGAGGGAAGGAATATTTCCCCTCTTCTTCCTAGCTTCTGGTGGTTGCTGGAAATCTTTGGCTGTTTCTTGGTTTAAAGCTGCATGACTCCAATCTCTGCCTCCATTGTCACATGTGTTCTCTGGATGTCTGTCATCACATAGCCACCTTCATATAAAGCCACCAGCCGTATTGGATTAGGGGTTCACCCTACTTTAATAGAACTTCTTAATTATATCTACAACAACCCCATTTCCAAATAAGGTCACGTTCTGAGGTACTAGGGTTAGGATTCCAACATATCTTGCTTGGGGGAGAGAGAACACAACTCAACTCATAACAGATACTAACCAGGATGAGGAAAATTTAGCCAAGTAAAAAAATGCTTATCATATAGAATCAAAGATATATATTTGTTCTCTGAATTTGGAAAGATGCAAAAATTTTGTATCTTTTTCATTTAAAGTTAGATCATTCAGATGGGTTCAGTGTGTCTTAGTTCAATCAATAGCTCTATAGAGAATCCACAAAGGCAAGCCTAACTGATTGCTCTTGAAAATATAAACGGTAAAGATCAAGAAATTTATTTTGCTGCCCAACATTTAAGCATGTTCAGTTGGTCAAAGAAGAAACAAAAGAATAGCAATAGCAAAATCAAATAGAAAATTGCCAGTCACAAAGTCTTTCGAGTTTATTAACTATACAATGAAAAAAAATCAAAAGAACAATATTTAAAGTTTAAGCAGCATTGTTAGCTTTCTAAGGAAAGGAAAGAAATAAGTGAAAGGAAAACATATCAAAATTCCATACCAAAATAAATTTTGTGTTTATGCTTTTATGTGATTGGTATATTTTCTGGTGTATTTTCTAAACAAGGTTTGTCTTCTTCTTGAAAAAAGTCATGTAGTATAAAAAATATATATTTATTTAAATAATCTTGTTTATTCAATGAGCAAATTCTCATATAATGCTTAGATTCATTTCAAATTTTTATTTTAAAAACCAAACTAATTAGAGATTTAAAGTGTGTGTGTGTGTGTGTGTGTATAAAATCTATCAAGAAGTGTAAAGAAAAACATTCTGTTTTTGAGATTAAACAGAGACGAAAATGTGACAGAGAAGGCCCATTAAATTTAGCCATATTCAAAGGTACTGCCTAGTTTAAAAGAAAAAAGTCTTTATGAGAATTTAAAATAGATAGTTGATTGCCACTATAATCTATAAAGAATACCATGGGGCACCTGGGTGGCTCAGTCGGTTAAGCATCCAACTTTGGCTCAGGTCATGATCTTGCTGTTCATGAGTTCGAGCCCCACATCAGGCTCTGTGCTGACAGCTCACAGCCTGGAGCCTGTTTCAGATTGTGTCTCTCCCTCTCTCTCCACCTCTCCCCCACTCGCGTTCTGTCTCTCTCTGTCTCTCAAATATAAATAAACATTAAAAAAAAAAAAAAGAATACCATACTAGGGGCGCCTGGGTGGCTCAGTCAGTTGAGCATCCAACTCTTGATTTGGGCTCAGGTCATGATCCCAGGGTTGTGGGATCGAGCCCTTCATGGGGCTCCACACTGGGCATGGATGAGCCTGCTTAAGATTCTCTTTCTTTCTCTCTCTTTCTCTTTCTCTCTCTCTCTCTCTCTCTCTCGCTCTCTCTCTCTCTCCCTTCCCAGCGCCCCCCCCCAACTTGCACACACTCTTTCTCTCTAAAATAAAAAGTTTAAAAATTAAAAAAAAAATTCTTTAAAGAATACCATACTAAAAGATACACCTAAATGATTTGCACTGGCTCTATATTCTGCTATGATTCATTTAACTTTGTTTCATATCAACTCTGATGTCGATTCCTGCATAATCTATAGATTCTGAAGCTGGTTCCCCCAGTAATCAGCACTCAAGTATGCACAGCCAGCAATCTGGCCTTGAAAAAGTATAATGGCTTTAATGAGTAGGAAATCAATTAGGAATTTTGACACATGGTGATATGCTTAAGCAATTAGGCCTATCCTTAGCTAGGAGGACAATGAAATTGAGTATGTCACTTCAACCTTCCAATGGCTTGGAGCAACACCACTCATTGCCCATCACCAATGTGAATCTTCTTTTCTACAGAAAGCATATGGCTGCAGGCTGACTTGAATTTGTGTTCTGGATCAGCTGTAATTATATGGGTGTGATTTATTGGTTTTCTATCTGCTGCTTTCTGTTTACCCTGGAAATAATGCAATTTGTTTTCCTTCTGAAACTGACAAAGTGAATTGTTCGGAAGTGATGTGTGCTTAACTTGTATGGATGATTCAAACTGTCAATGATCAAAAGTCACTTAAATGCATAATGCATGGCATATCCCCCCCTAATTATTTGGCCTAGATTATTGTTAACACCACGTTTCTTTATCTGTGTGCTTACCATCTGACACCTGAGGAAAAGGTACAGAAATAGAGCAAAAGGTAGAGAAAAATCAGATTTCAAGTTTTTATTGAGTAACCAAAACTGATGTACCATGGTCAAATAAGCCAGAATTCTATGGACATCTTTAGTTTTTAAGATTCCCAAGAGAGAAACAGTAATATGAAAACTGGCTTGCCCTACGATGAAGTAGAAATACTGGCAGTCCACATACATAATCAACTCTGCCATATAATTCTCTATTCACTCGAGTCACAAACATTTATCAAGCACCTGTGCTAGGTACCAGCAATGCAATGGTGAGTAAGACAGAATATGCAATTCCTAGTTTTATGAAGCATAAACTCTATAAGGAATTGTTTACTTCCTGCCTCCCCATACACCCCAGCCCATCCATTGTGTTCTCATTCCATTTTCTAACTTGCCAATCTTCACTCCAGTTTGATTTGCCAGAAAATTCAATATACATTTTTGATTTGAAAAGATACTGCTTTGTAGGTAAAACAGCACCTGTCTCACTCTATCCATATAAAATTATACCATTAAAAAAATAACAATTTGGGGGGAATTACAAAAGCAATACCTAAATATTGGGGAAAATATGAAAATATAAAGAACAACAAAAAATAAAATAAAAATACCTTGCAATCCCAACTGTGAGAAAGTCATAGTAAACCTTTTGGTGTATTTGTGTTCAGAGTTTTACTTTGCCACATTTTTTTTTCACTTAACGTAGGATTATTTTCTCCTATGTTAAAATTGTTTTTAAAAAGTCATCTTACTGATTGATAATTTACCATATATAATTTATTTAATCATTGTCCAAAAATTACTCTGACACAAAGCGGCCAATTTTAAAAGGCCACAGAATATGGCTGTGCTTTTGTGCAATGGTCTTTTAGTGAAAGGACAAAAGATGGAATACCTACCTTCTTTTGTAAGTGCTTTTTTTAAGCTATCATATAAATCAAGGTATGATCTTTTTTTTTTTTTTTTTTTGCCTCTTTTACCTTGGCGTCTGTATAATGTCTGTCTAGGCCCACCTCTGACATTTATGATTGTAGATATAACGCAGATGGCAGAAAAAAGACATGGGGCCAAAAGCTAGCTCAGATCTGCCCTGGGGAGCTAATTTGCTCTGTCTTCATAAGGGTAGTCCAAAGCTGTGTAGTAAACACTTGTTTAAGGTTTAAGGCGTAGACTACAGAAGATGGTAAAATAAATACTACTTACTAGGTGGCACAAGAAAGAAACAAAGGGATGGAAATCAGGACACACTACCCCAAAGTACAGCACTGTGGCCATATTTTAGGCTGAAGGAATGTGAGAAAACAGCAGAAGCAGGAAGATCACTCTGACCTCCTTCCCCTCCCTTGCCCTTCTTCCCTGAAACAGATTATAAAACCCTTCCGTGAGAGGTGCCCTCCCTATACCTGAAGAGAAAAGCTACTTCTCTCCAAAAACAAAGAGAGTCTGAGAAGAATCCTAACAAACAGGCCTGCTAAGTTTTCTCCAGTTCACTACAACTGCCCCACACTTGTTAACCTATCATATTCCTCCACAACTGTCCACTCTTCATCAACCCTAGCATAAAAGACTCAGGTGTAATGGTTTCTTTGGGTCTTCATTTCCTTATGAAGGCTCCCTTGTCACATAAAACTTAGTAAGTTTGTTTGCTTTTCTCCTGATAACCTGTCTTTGTCAGTTTAATTTACAGACCCAGCCAGGGACGCTAAGAAGGTTAAGGAAAGCTTTTTCCTCTCCTACAGACAGAAGTGAGAGAAAAAAAGAGAGAGAGAGAGTGAGAGAGAATAAGGGAAGGAAGGTAAGTAGGGGAGGGGGGTGGGGATGAGCACATGGACTCCAGAACTCGCTGCTGTGTGCCCTTGAGTAGAAATTACTCTCAGGGCACCTGGGTGGCTCAGTTGGTTGGGCGTCCAACTTCAGCTCAGGTCACGATCTCACGGTCTGTGAGTTTGAGCCCCGCATCAGGCTCTGTGCTGACAGCTCAGAGCCTGGAGCCTGCTTTGGATTCTGTGTCTCCCTCTCTCTCTGTCCCTCCCCTGCTTATACTCTCTCTCTCTCTCTCTCTCTCTCTCTCTCTCTCTCTCTCTCTTTCTCTCTCTCTCTCAGTAATAAACATTAACAAAAAATTTTAAGAAATTACTCTCAATTTTATCATCCACATTCTCCCACAACCTGTAGTATCTTCTCTAAAATGGACACAACAAAATAGTTCCTATTGAATAAGGTTATTCTGAGGATTAAATTAGTAAAGCTAAATACCTGATGCACAATAAAAACAAGATATTGCTAATTTTTACTATTATTGCTACTATGGAAATGTTTATTTTGAAAGAAAATTATGTGAGGGGCGCCTGGGTGGCTCAGTCAGTTGACTCTTGATTTCAGCTCAGGTCATGATCCCAGAGTCCTGGCATTGAGACGCATGTCAGGCTCTGTGCTGAGCGCAGAGCCTGCTTGAGATTCTCTCTCTCCCTCAGCCCCTCTCTGTCTCCTGATTACACTCTCTCTCTCTAAAATTAAAAAAAAAAAAATTAAAAAGAGGACACCACGTGAGTAGAATTGGCATTTCCTCTCCAAGATGAACATATCTGTGCAATTTACAGATGACTGACCAAATTGCTTTGACCAAACAGTTACATAAAACCCTTGAATGAACACTTCTCAGTTTCATCCATGGTCCTCTTGGAACAGTCACTTGGGTATAGTTATTAAGAATGATATTTCTAGGGGCGCCTGGGTGGCTCAGTCGGTTAAGCGTCCAACTTCGGCTCAGGTCATGATCTCACAGTTCATGGGTTCAAGCCCCACGTCAGGCTCTGTGCTGACAGCTGAGAGCGTGAAGCCTGCTTCGGATTCTGTGTGTGTGTGTGTGTGTGTCTCTCTCTGCCCCTCTCCCGCTCATGATCTGTCTCTCAAAAATAAATAAACGTTAAAAAAATAATGAAAATAATGACATTTCTGGGGGGGTGCCTGGGTGGCTCAGTCAGTTAAGCATCCAACTTCGGCTCAGGTCATGATCTAACAGTTCATGAGTTTGAACCCTGTGTTGGGCTCTGTGTAGAAGATGTTATCACTGTTCTTATCTAATCTAAAAAGAAATCTCATTTTATAGCTGAGAAAATGAAGGACCAGAGACACTAAACAATTTACTCAGGTCCCGCAGCCTGATATCTTTCCTCAGTACCCTGCTGAACTGTCAGAAGATAATTCTGTTTTTATTGATTCATACCTAAACCTCACCCATTGTCCTGAAATCTATAAACTACCAAACAGTTAAAAATAATTTTGTTTCCCCATGATATGTTCAAAAACTGTCACCATAATATTGCTCGTGAATACAATGATGATTTCCTCAATAACTGAATTCAGAAGAGAGTTTTGGACATCTTATATTTTATAGTTATGAAAGTACATATCAATGTTACTGAAATGTGGAATCTAAGAAATCAATTGTGGAAAATAAATTGTGCTGTTGCCTCTCTGTGGCTCATAATTGTGTTCTTTTCATGTATGCTAATTGCTTGATCACCTATTGTAGCGTGGCCCTAATTTTATTCATAGTTTTTTGTCCTTCCTCTGGGAAATGTATGGATGGCTCTGGCATGCGTCTTCCTCTCTTTTGAAATCCCTGAGACCAATAATCCATTTAATTATTTTTAGTAATGACTTTGGTGAATGCATTAGGCATTCTGCCGTTTTACAGCTCACTCTGGATTTGGATGTTTTGCTAGTGCTAAGTTAGGACACTGTACCCAGCCTCATCTTTTGGTAGTGCTTGAAAGACAACTGGGGATTTGCGGAGATGCATTTTAGTTTCCTTTTGCCATTTCAAACAGTTTGCATGGCTTCTTCTCCATTTTAGCCTGGAGGTTACAACCTTGAGAGAACCAGAGGTTGACCTGGCACATGGAAATGCAAACAGAAACGTGTTTTAGGTATCTTTCCTCATCCTGATTTCCCCCATCTCCTTCATTTTGGTTCTTCCTTTTTCAGTGACCCACCCAGAACTTCTCCCTTATTTCCTAATGCCCATGATAAATTTTTTCTTATCTCTGTAAATTATTCTCTTAGAGTTAATATAGGTAATAAACCTAATTAAATAACAATATTATAAAGCATTTAGAACAGTCCCTACCACATAGTAAATGACATGTAATATTTACTAAAAATAAACCAATTAATCTTATTTATTTTATATAGACTCTTCCTTAAGAATATTTGTATTAGGGTTCCTGGGTGGCTCAGTCGATTGAGCATCCAACTTCAGCTCCAGTCATGATCTCACGGTTTGTGAGTTCGAGCCCCATGTCCAGCTCTGTGCTGACAGCTCAGAGCCTGAAGCCTGCTTAGGATTCTCTGCTCGTGCTCTGTCTCTCTCTCAAATATAAATAAACATTAAACAAAATAAAAAAAAAAGAATATGTATTAAAACAAGGAGTTTTGGTTTTCTTTTTTTTTTTTCAAATTTCAGCTTACAAGGTGTTTTAATGACATAGCCTAAAAGGTAGGAATTTTTATACTAAGACCATAAACTGGACATTTTGGTAATCATAAAAACACATTTTACAGAAGCTACTTACTCCACTTATTTTAGTCCGAGGTTATACCCCTCAGAATGTGATCAGAAAGAATGTACAACCTGGAAGAAATCCATTTCTCGATCTGTTCACTATGCATTTCTGCTGCTCCAAACTCCTACATTTCTCTAGTTTTAATTGAGCCTGATTATGAAACTTTATGAGACTTGCCCTCATCTCTATCCTTGCTCTCTTAAATACAATAAGGATGGCTTCAAATAATGCCAGTTATATGATGATGCATGTCTGCATGTGACACAGGTGCAAACAGCAATGAAATCCTTGTGTGTGACAGGGTCTTAACTTTTCTATAATGGGATCTACAATCTCAGTGACAGTCCTCTTACTAAAATATGTGCTCTCTCATGTACAGTTTTCTTTTGAGGTTTTAGATGGACTGTCTTATCCCTTCTTCTCTTCCCCATCTCAGTAATAGAGGTAGAAAGAGTATCATCAACTATAGCCTATATACATTGAAGTTCTTGGAATCCGGTCACTAAAAAGGCTTACCAGGAAAGCTATCGCAACCACAATGCTCTTTTCTTTAGGTGAAGCAAGAAAGAAGGAGAAATTCTTGTCATAATCTCATGGAACATCTCCAACCTCTTCTCTGCCCATCCACGTATTTCCTTTCTTCTCTCTAAGCAGGTAGACTTCCCCACCTCTGTGAAGCCTTTGATGAGATGTCACACCCACACCAAGCACTTCTTTCCTCTACATCACCTACTCACTTGCACAAGCTGATTGGGAGGAAGAGCTTAAGCCGGGAATAAGAAGGCTGGCTGCCAGTTAGTTCACTTAAGTATATACGGCCCTTCTGTGACTCCATGATTATCATCCTCAACTAAATGAGGATAAATTTAGTCCCAGGAGTTGTTTGTAGGAAACTCTCATGTCAATGTAAGATATAAATTCAGTATTTTTGACCAGATTGAAATTTAGTTCATTTCTATCAGGCTCAATATTTAATTAAGTCACTGAATGTTAGAGCTGCCAGGAACCCTAAAAGACATCTTGAGAAATAACATCTTCAATTTATAGGTAGGAAATAGGAAGCCTAAAAGATTAAATAAATGTCCTTCTATTCCACCATGAGCAAGTGGCAAAAGGCATTAGTCTCTGTGTGTAAATACATATGAAGGTGAGAAAATGCAGTTCCTCCCATAAAGAAGCTTTAGGTCCGGGATGTGGGTCTGCCGAGAATTTAGCTAAGCTACTCCATGGTATAGCTGCCTTGGCATCCATGCTGTTTGGTTCAGCGGTCTGTATGGACCTTAAACTGACACCAGCCCCTCATACAAGCACAGGCCCTAGGGCAACAGCCCACAGAGTTATAAGCAAGTATAAGTCCCTGGGATAACTTCCCCAATAGCCCTTGTGATCAAGAGTCCCCACCACCCAGCACCTTCTCCTCGTGCATACCTTAGATAAGATCGCCATGGGGCTTACCAAGTCCTGCTCTTTTAATCTGAACTGACCAATCCATTCTTAATCCAGGAATCCCAAAGACTCCACCCACAGACCCTAATAAAGGGATGTGACTCAAGTCTTATTAATCTCCCCATCTGCACTTCACCTTGACCTCCTGTGTGCCCCCCACCTTCCCGTGTGCTCCCCCTGTGTGCGTGCTGGGGACTTCCTCCAGGACCTGTGAGTAACAAACTTCTCTATTTCATTCTCTCTGTGGTCTCTTTTTGAACTATGGCTCAACGTACAGTACCATGTGCTCCACTTAATAACTGTTAACGTCGCAGATGCATTACAAGGACTTTCCTTGAGTTCCCACTGTCATTCAGTTCAGGGAAGAGTTGTGGATGTTGACCATCCTTCATTTCTTCACCTGTGAGCTAGGGCTGTAAACATAATTTGACAACTCCCTGATCTTAGTCTATTAAGAAAGGAGAGAACAATTTACAGTATATTAAGTGTCTGTATATGCGTCTAAGTGCTATGTCAAAGGCATATACAAAATATTGTAGAAGCTGTATAAAGGGAAGGATTGTTTCTACCTGTATGGATTCAAGGTAGGATTTAAATGGAAGATATTTGAGTTGAACCTTGAAGAAGTCAGACCCCAATGCCAGTTTGGGGACTTCCTATCTAGAGAAAATTTTCAGTCTGTAAATTAGGTTTCAGAAAGGCCTTAGGGTAAGCAGTATAATGGCCACTCCAAAAATGTCCACATCCTAATTCCTAGAACTTTCGAATGTGTTCTGTTACACAGCAAATAGGAATTAAGGCTGCTAATCAGTTGATCTTAAGATAGGGAGATTATTCTCAGTTATACTAGTGGGCCAATGTAATTACAGAGTCCTTAAAAATGGGAGAGGGGGGCAGAAGAGGCCAGAATAATGTGATGTGAGAAGGACTCAGCCATCAGTGCTAACTTTGAGGATAAAAGAAAGAACACCCAAGCAAAAAAAAAAAAAAAAAAAAAAAAATGTAGGAACCCCCTAGAAGCTGGAAAAGGCAAGAAAACAATTCTCCCTAGAGCTTTTTTCAGCTCTGCCGAAACCCTGACTTTAGCCTAGTAACACCCATCAGACCTCTGACCTACAGAACTGTGAGATAAAACTGTTGTTTTAATCCACAGTGTTTGTGGTGATTTGTTACAGCAGAAACAGAGAACTAATTCAGGACTCTACAGTTATTTGCTAACTGAAATAACAGCCACATCCCCTTTGCAATGACACTAGGGTAGGATTTATACTTGTGGCAGAGAAAACAAGAAGAAAGTGAACGGTGATCTCTCATTTTTAAGTTTCCTCACTTTTAGAAGTCATCTTTTGCTCCAAGCATTTATCCCATTCAAGTCCAAGCTACAAGAGTAAACACTGTACTTCCCTTTTCTTTGGCAATGGGAAGACTCTGCCAGGTGGATAGACTAAATAATGTCTCTAAGGGATTTTCCTGACACAGGCTTTGTTCCCACCCACGCAGCCGCTGCAAGGTTTCTAGTTCAGAGATTGAAAGGACCCTAAAAGACCGCCCTAGAAGTCTACATTCCTTTTTCCTTCAGGCCCAGGGTACTAGCTTCAAAACATGCACTACCTGGCTGGTTTTTATCTCCCTGCCATTTCCTTGCAGTCTGGAGAACACATTCCCTGAGTCCTCACTTCTGTGTTTTCAGTCATTGCTTCAACATGACTTCTAGAATGGAACTGTCACAGCCTAGGTTCCCCACAAAGCCCAGCCTGAGACAAGAGCTTGAGTGCAGGTAGTGATCCCAAGGATGGGAGCTGGGGCTTGGGGGAGGTGAAGCTGGGAAGGTGGGAAAGCCAGTGCAAGGTCACGGTGCCAAGCTGGTAATAAGTCAGGAAGGCCAAGTCCCAGTTCCAGAGAGCACTCAAAGACCGAAGGGGGTGCTCCAGAGCTGTAAACTGCTGCACACTGCCAGGTTTGTGCAGGCTGCCTGGGCCCCCACGGAGGTCCGCCTGAACAGAACGTGAGCTGACTAGTGATACGGCGGAGGCCAGGAGCCTCCAAGTCACACCCACTGCAGCCAGGCTGAAGCAACTGCTGGAAGAAAGAGGAAAGCCGAGGGGATGAGAGGCAGGCAGCGAGTTTTCCGATACAAGAGGCCTGCAGCTTCATGCCTGCTGTCCCCAGACCTGCATTTTTTATGTTGCCAGATTCTCCCAGATAGGTTTCCAGCCTTGTCTTGAACACCACTGCCCTCCATGGCCTCAAGGCCTCCCGATAGGTCCTCTCCAAACATGGCTTTCAACCAGGTGCCCAAAACACAACAGAACACAGGAGACAGGGTCCTGGACCATGAGAACCAGTATACTATTTGTTAGATATTCAGAGTGTTGGTAACTCACAAGCACACACATGCTTCTAAGGCACCACTTCCTGCAAGCCAAGAAAATGATGAACATCACTGTCTCTCAGTACAGTAAACAGGTAAGCAAAGCTTGGCATTTTTCAGTGTGCACTTTCATGAGACTGCATTGTTCTCTGTTTCTTTATTGTTCTCAATGAGAACTTGGTAACTGATGCCATGAGAGAGGAAGAAGGCAGGGTATCCTTGCTCGAAGCTGGCGGCCCCTCTGAGCCTTACTGAAATGATCAAACAGGTCCAACTTGAAGAATCAATTTTAACATTTTTTTCCCCTAAACATTCTTTACAGCTAACCAACATTTAAGGGTCTTAGCACAGGCTCACAGCAGTGAACTGAGAGTTAACGCAGGCTTCGTGACACACAGTTCTTCAAATGAGTAGCACGTTTGAACGAGATTCCATGACCATTCTCTTATTTGAAAAAAACAACTTTCTTCCCTCAGAGTCCCCTTCGAGGGTTTCCCTATGAATGCCTTGAGCAGCAGCCACGAGCAGCAGCCACGTCCTCCGGCACCGAAATGGTGGCAGAGCTGCGGGCTCCCCCAGAGAAGGCTGCTGCCATCCCCCGCCTTTGATCTCTCAACTCATGCCAGACCATGTGCAAAGCTGCTATGCTAATGCCTCTCCTCAGAGCATTCTCTATCCCCAGTGGCAGACACTATACAATGTTCAGAAGCCTTTTCTTTAACTGGCACACGAAGCTCAGAAGATTACTGTTAATTGCATGGTACATATTGATTACCCTTGCTCCCGGACTTCACAATTTTGCATACTGCAAGTCAAACGAGGCATATCCTGACTCCTCATAAAGGACCTGCCTCCTTTATATTTTTCAGTTCATTTTTCTTCCTTTCTTCTTTCTTCCTTTCTCTCCCCGTGCTCCCTCTCTCTTTTTCTCTCCTTCCTTCTCTTCCCCTCTTGCTCCTTCCCTACCCCTGTCTTTCTCTTTCTATTCCCTGTGTTCTCCCTCACTGCCTTGCTCCTTCTCTCCCTTCCCTCCTCCCCTCCTTTCATCTTTCTTCCTTCCCCTCTCTTTCTCTCATGCACACCATATGCACATATACACGAAACTCAAAATGCTCTCCCCCTCTTCCTCATTCACACACGAATGAAAAACTTCCTAGTGATTAAGAGAAGCCTACTTAAAAAGCAGACATCAGATTCATCTTACACACTTAAATGTCACTTCTAAAAGTCATCAAGCATTAAACTGGGTTTTATTTTTAAATACATGTTTTAGAGAGAAGAAAGAATTATTACTTATCAATTAATTAGCTGCCTGGTGTGTTGAAGAAGAGTGGTGGAACATTCATGTGTAAATCTGTAAAGGAAAAATCCTTGGAGAAGCTCATGTGCTATGTAATTAGAGTTAATTAACACATTTGCTAATTGACTATTATTTAGCACTCCAGCTGCTGAGGAAAAATCCATAGGCCCATTAAATATTAATTAGCAAAAGTCTATTGTCTGATCCTGTCAGATCCTGTATTGATGAGATTTTTACAAGCACAGCTTTGTTAGGCCGAGTACAGAGTAACACACAGTACTCGGCTATTGAGGAATAAAAAAAGGAGAGTCTCATAATAAATACATAAGCCCTGTGTTTCAGTCAATTATTTTTCTCCTTCAACTGATTGCATTGTCCAAAATGCTAGAAATAAAGTGTCTCATCTGTGTTCGCATAGGTACCTACCACCTTGAGATTTACCTGGTTCCTGTTATATCAAAGTCTTGGTGTTTACTGAGTAGCCTGTGTGACAAACCCTTTGGAAAACTAAAGTAAAATGAACTTATAACTGCAGGAGAAGAGGGCTCTCCATAGCTTTTTTTGAAGAGCTTTACGGATATCTAATTCACACAGTATGCTATTGCCCCTAAGTGTCTGTAACTCGATGGCTTTTGGTTTATTATGTTATTAATTTTTTAAATTTATGAATTAATTTAATGTAAAAAATATATGCAACATAAAATTTTCCACTTAAACCTTTTTTTGAGAGACAGAGAGAGAGAGAGAGCGCGCGCACATGCATTGTGGGGAGAGGCTGAGGGAGAGGGAGAAAGAGAATCTCAAGCAGGCTCCATGCCCAGTGCAGAGCCGATGCAGGGCTTGATCTCACAACAGTGAGATCCTGACCTGAGCCCAAATCAAAGAGTCAGATGTTTAACCCATCGAGACACCCAGGCTTACCCATTTAAACCATTTTTAAGTGTACGACTCAATTACATTCACACTGCTATGCAATGTCATAGTTTTTATTAGGTCAGTTTATTTTATGCCTCCTGTGACTGAAGGTACAATCTGAGAAAAGATCCATCTGCCCACCCTTCTCTAAAAAGCTTGCTTTCGGGGCGCCTGGGTGGCACAGTCGGTTAAGCGTCCGACTTCAGCCAGGTCACGATCTCGCAGTCCGTGAGTTCGAGCCCCGCGTCGGGCTCGGGGCTGATGGCTCAGAGCCTGGAGCCTGTTTCCAATTCTGTGTCTCCCTCTCTCTGCCCCTCCCCCGTATGCTCTGTCTCTCTCTGTCCCAAAAATAAATAAACGTTGAAAAAAAAATTAAAAAATAAAAATAAAAAAAATAATAAAAAGCTTGCTTCCGTGTGGCTAAAATATTTCACTATTCGCTCGCTCACTCGGCAGCGCTGACCCCCATGAAAACTGTTCTTTGATTGGAAACTGCTCTGTACAATGCCTATCTTGTTTTCTCCTTTCTTGCTTGCCTCTGCCTCCAATGTGCACAGCTGGCCAAGCAACTGTACTGAACAGGAGCCATGTGCCCTGGTGTCTGGCTCCCAGATGGAAGTCCCCCTGGCAATGTCCGCTTAAGCAAACAGAAACATCTCCAGGTATCCCAAGACTTCACTTGACCTGTACCACTTTTTCTTTCCTATCACTGGCCACACAATCCCGTCCTCATCCTTTATGCAGAGGAAGTCTGCTAAGGCAAAAGTCCCATCAACGGGATCACAATGAATATAATAGTTTAATTTATAAGCAATGCAGCATTCCTTTCCCAGTCGTCCTGCACAAGTTCACCAGGTAATTAACCTGATGGAAAACTGGTCTCTTTCTTCCTTTAGCCATCCTGGAAATACCAAAAACAGGGCACAGAAAAGATGGCAGTTTCCTCAGAATCCTATTAACATGTTTAATTTGTATTAAAACAAAACAACTTCTTGCAGTATCAATTTGTAGTCATAATATGAGGCTAGAATAATAATAGCTAAGGTTGATCTTTGAACAATGGCAGGAGTTAAGGGCGCCACCCCCTGCATTGTTGAATATGCATGTATAACCTTCAACTCCCCCAAAACTTAACTACAAATAGCCTACTGTTGACTGAAAACCTTACTGATAACATAAACAGCCAATTAACACATATTTTGTACATTATATGTATTATATACTGTATTCTTGTAATACAGGAAGCTAGAGAAGAGGTAGTTTTATTAAGAAAATCATAAGGAAGAGAAAATACATTTACAAAACGGTATTTATTGAAAAAAAATCCCGCATGTAAATGGACCCATGCAGTTCAAACCTGTGTTGCTCAAGGATCAACTGTAATAGTTATTTTTTAAATTGTGGAAAATTTCTGTCAGGTACTAACCTAAGTGTTTCACTTTATATCTCACCTAACTTACAAGAGATTCTAGGGGTTATAGATTATGACACAGCTGTTAAGAACGTTGGTGCCACACGGATCTGAGTTTGATTTCTGGTTCCCCAGAAAAATAAACCATTGTCCTACAAAAGGTTTACTAGGAAATGTCCTTTGGTGCCACCCAGAAATTCCAGGCAAAAGAGTCTGTGGGTACACAGTCTCCATTCTAACAACATTAAACAGAGAGGCATTGGGCAACCAGTGCAACTCTCTCATGCACTGGGAGAGGGATTTATGAGGTAACATGAGAGTGACCTCACATGGAATAAACATGTTGGTTCAAGTCCAAATTATCTGAGCTTAAGGCCATCTGTTTAGAGAAGTGCCAGGAAATGCCAGCTGCCCACTTCCCTAGTACCTGGAGTTCGTGGTCCCGGTGGGGAATTAAGTCTATGAAGAATGCTCCTCACTTAGGGAAAGAGAAGCTTCTAGTCTCAGCCAGCTTGCTGGGAAAACAAAAACAAAATCAAACACCACAAAGAGCTCCCAGGGTAACTTCTCCGACAGTACTGTCTGTCACCACAGCTGGGTAACCTCAGGTCACACCTCAGCCTGCTCACGGTTCAAGTGGACATAATAACAGTACTTTGCTAGAAGTGTGCTTGTCAAATAAAATTACATAGTAAAGCACTTAGTCCTGAGCTTGGGACACTCTAAATATGAAATAAATGTTGGTTCCTTTATAATTCCCACTTGACTGTTGAGGAAATGAGACTCTGAGAAATTTAATAAGGTGACCTCAGTCACACAACTCGTCAATGGTGTCAAACCCAAGTCTGTCCAAGGGTTGGCTTTTATCTCTATGCTCTATTGTCTACCCTTCTCACCAAGCTGCCAAATTCCTGATGAAGTCACCCCATTCATGACCCTGATATGTGAGGACTCTTCATTTGGAAAGCCTTGATGCTGTGGTCAGACGCAGGGTCACTTCCTCCCAGACAACTGCAGTTATATGCTCCTGTAATCAGACTGGAGGGCCAGTCAATAATTCCTGGCCACCCCCAGCTACCTGCCATCTAAGCCATACCCTGTTTTATTTTTATCCATGTCTTCTGACATCATATTATTTACATTTTATTATAATCTGCCCTTACTGGGCAGTAAACTCCATGAGATCCCACTCTATTTCAAGTACCTAGAATAGAACCTGGCACATAGTAAGTCCATAATAAATCTCTGTGTAATGAATAAATGAATTTAAACCCCCAATACTAATAAGCCAATTCTGAAATTATTTATTCTGTCATTATGGAAATATTTTCTACATCAAATGCTTGTTTTCCCTTAATTCTGTTGCCAAGATCAGATGGTCGAAGTAGAGAGGGGTACAATGATAAATCTATCCTCCATGCTAGCAACTCATATATCTTGAGTCAGCTTTGTGGATGGGACAGCTAAACTGACGAAGTTAAATTCCATGTGGCAAGTCCAGGGTGAGTTTAAGATCCTTAATAAAATTTCTGCAAGGCAATTCTAGAAATTCTTTATTAAATTAAAAGAATAGAGCTGAGCATCTCTTTTTTGGGGCCTAGCGGTCGAAGCTCATAGTTTATTCAAAAGTAATTGATATATCCATAATGAAAAAGATAATATTGAGAACCCCAGGATTCATGTACCATAGGTCATTTGATTGGTAATTAAAATTTTTTTTTTTCCAACGTTTTTATTTATTTTTGGGACAGAGAGAGACAGAGCATGAACGGGGGAGGGGCAGAGAGAGAGGGAGACACAGAATCGGAAACAGGCTCCAGGCTCTGAGCCATCAGCCCAGAGCCCGACGCGGGGCTCGAACTCCCGGACCGCGAGATCGTGACCTGGCTGAAGTCGGACGCTCAACCGACTGCGCCACCCAGGCGCCCCCATTTGATTGGTAATTAAATGAGAGGTCTAATGGACTGATGTGGCAAAAAAAAAAAAAAATTGGTTATGAAACTGGCTAGTATTTAAGTTTTCAAAAAAATAATCAGAAAAAAAAAAGCCAAAGACAGTGTTGGTTTTACCCTTGGAAGAAGACTAAGACTAATCACAAATATAAGCATAGTAAAAATGTTCATCTAAGGTGAATTTTGGCATATCAGAAGGGACCATTGGCTAATCAGGACCCCCCCTATTCTCCCACTGGTTTATGCATGAGCTTTTACTTGAGAAAGTGTTATTATAATCACCATAGAATCATGATATAATAGTTAATCAGCAAAGCATCAAGAAGAACATCTGAAATCTCAAATCCTACTTGCGCTGGGGACAAGGAGGCAGGATAAATGGACGAAATGTGGGGTAGAATTGTTTTGGGGATAAGGCTCATTCACAAGAGACCTCTCTCCCTTTAATGACCTAAGATGCTTTTTAATGACTTCACATCTGGTTCAGTGCTGCTGTGAAAATAATAAATAAAAATGTACATTATTGTGTCTAAAGATTATAAAGATCAAAGATATGTTTATTAACTGGGGCGCGCCTGGGTGGTTCAGTTGGTTAAGCATCTGACTTCGGCTCAGGTCATGATCTCACAGTTCGTGAGTTCAAGCCCCGCCTCCGGATCTGTGCAGACAGCTCAGAGCCTGGAGCCTGCTTTGCTTTCTGTGTCTCCCACTCTCTGCCCCTCTTCCTCTCTCTCTCTCTCTCTCTCTCTCTCTCTCTCCCAAAAACAAACATTAAAGAAATTTTTAAAAGGCATGTTTATTAATCAAAATAATATATTATAAAAATATAAATCCCCCCAAATTAATTTAGAATAGGCAAAAAAAAATTAGCTAAGAATGTTAGAGCTTAAATAGAAAGTCTGCACCCAGACGAAAAACATCTTTAATACTAATATTTATACATCAAACTAGGATGCAAAACACCATAGAAGGTAGATGACATATCTCCATGGAGCAGATGGAGTCCAGAAACCTCAGCCTGGTAAATGCCTGGCAGCTAGAACTCATCATCCCAGCTTCTGTCATCACTGTCTCATCACAAACACCATCATCAGTTGAATGAGAAACGCTTCATGTCAGTTGTCCAAAATGTAACAAAGACCCAAACCACTCTCCAAAACAGAACCCTCTAGGAGTGGCTCTGCTATGTCCTCACCCTCTCACCAGCCTCAATACTCTGACATGTCACATCTACTCAGAGGGCACTCATTTCTTTGCCAGTATCAAGTGAATTGGAATCAAATGACAACTTCCCCATCCTTCCTCCCTCTCCTCCCCATCTCTCTCCCTTTCCTGGAGTCTAAAATAGAAGAAGAGGAACTGAAATGTCTACATGCTACTGTTTCATTTGCTTTAAGTTCTATCTCAGAGAAACATGGTTAACAATAACCCTGGAAAAAAAGAAAAGTTAAGAAAACTTAAAAATGGGTTGAACCTAATTCTCTCCATACCCCATACAACACTGGTTGCATAACAAACTTGTGCAACCACGAACAACGAAGGAAAAGAACAAAAGTAGAGATACTATTTGGGAAAATACAGTAAGGATAGAGAAACATGGACCCAGAGAACACTGCCTTGTAAAGCCTAGTTACCTTCTGTGACTGCACTTCAAATTAAGAATAACTTATTAATTTAAAAGTACATCCTTTATGAGAGATGATGGATAAATAATCTATGACACACCCAGACAATGGAATATTATTCAGCACTAAAAAGAAACGAGCTATGAAACCATGAAAGGACATGGAGAAACTTTAAATGCATCTTTCTAACTAAAAAAAGCCCCTTTGGTTAGATTTATTCCTAGGTATTTTATGGGTTTTGATGCAACTATAAATGGGATCGATTCCTTGATTTCTATTCGTTGCTTCATTGTTGGTGTATAGGAATGCAACCGATTTCTGTGCGTTGATTTTTATATCCTGCAACGTTGCTGAATTCATGAATCAATTCTAGCAGTTTTTTGGTGGAATCTTTTGGGTTTTCCATATAGGGTATCATGTCATCTGCAAAGAGTGAAAGTTTGACCTCCTCCTGGCTGATTTAGATGCCTTTTATTTCTTTGTGTTGTCTGATTGCAGAGGCTAAGCCTTGCAATACTATGTTGAATAACAGTGGCAAGAGTGGACATCCCTGTCTCGTTCCTGACCTTAGAGGGAAAGCTCTCAGTTTTTCCCCATTGAGGATTATATTAGCATTGGGTCATTCATATATAGCTTTTATGATCTCGAGGTATGCTCCTTCTATCCCTACTTTCTTGAGGGTTTTTATCAAGAAAGGATGCTGTATTTTGTCAAATGCTTTCTTTGCATCTATTGAGATGAGCATATGGTTCTTGTTCTTTATTTTATTGATATGATGAATCACGTTAGTTGTTTTGCAGATACTGAACCAACCCTGGATCTGAGGTATAAATCCCACTTGGTTGTGGTGAATAATTTCCTTCCTGGATAGGAAGAACAAATATTGGTAAAATGTTGATACTACCCAAAGCAATCTACATATTCAATGCAATCCCTATCAAAATAACACCAATATTCTTCTCAGAGCTAGAACAAACAATCATAAAATTAGTATGGAATCAGAAAAGACCCCAAATAGCCAAAGCAATCTTGAAAAAGAAAACCAAAGCTGGAGGCATCACAATCCCGGACTTCAAGCTACACTACAAAGCTGTAATCATCAAGACAGTATGGTACCGGCACAAGAACAGACACTCAGATCAAGGGAACAGAATAGAGAACCCAGAAATGGACCCACAAATGTATGGCCAACTAATCATTGACAAAGCAGGAAAGAATATCCAATGGAATAGACAATCTTTTCAGCAAGAGGTGTTGGGAAAACTGGACAGCGACATGCAGAAGAATGAACCTGGACCACTTTCTTTACACCATACACAAAAATAAACTCAAAATGGATGAAAGACCTCAATGTAAGACAGGAAGCCATCAAAATCCTTGAGGAGAAAGCAGGCAAAAACCTTTTTGATCTTGGCTGCAGCAACTTCTTACTCAACATTTCTCCAGCGGCAAGAGAAACAAAAGCAAAAATGAACTACTGGGACCTCATCAAAATAAAAAAGCTTCTGCATAGCAAAGGAAACAATCAGCAAAACTAAAAGGCAACCAACAGAATGGGAGAATATATTTGCAAATGACATATCAGATAAAGGGTTATTATCCAAAATCTACAAAGAACTGATCAAAGTCAACACCCAAAAAACAAATAATCCAGTGAAGAAATGGGCAAAAAACATGAAGAGACACTTCTCCAAAGAACACATCCAGATGGCCAACAGACACATGAAACAATACTCAACGTCACTCATCATCAGGGAAATACAAATCAAAACCACAATGAGATACCACCTCACACCTGTCAGAATGGCTACATTAACAACTCAGGCAACAACAGATGTTGGCAAGGATGCGGAGAAAGAGGATCTCTTTTGCATTGTTGGTGGGAATGCAAGCTGGTGCAGCCACTCTGGAAAACAGTATGGAGGTTTCTCAAAAAACTAAAAATAGAACTACCCTACGACCCAGCAATTGCACTACTAGGCATTTATCCAAGGGATACAGGTGTGCTGTTTCGAAGGGACACATGCACATGCACCCCAATGTTTATAGCAGCACTATCAACAATAGCCAACGTATGGAAAGAGCCCAAATGTCCATCAATGGATGAACAGATAAAGAAGAAGTGGTATATATATACAATGGAGTATCACTCAGCAATCAAAAAGAATGGAATCTTGCCATTTGCAACTACGTGGACGGAACTGGAGGGTATTATGCTAAGCGAAAGTAGTCAGTCAGAGAAAGACAAAAATCATATGACTTCACTCATATGAGGACTTTAAGAGACAAAACAGAAGAACATAAGGGAAGGGAAACAAAAATAATATAAAAACCGGGAGGGGCACAAAACAGAAGAGACTCATAAATATGGAGAACAAACAGGAGGGTTACTGGAGGGGTTGTGGGAGGGGGGATGGGCTAAATGGGTAAGGGGCAGTAAGGAATCTACTCCTGAAATCATTGTTGCACTATATGCTAAATTAATTTAGATGTAAATTTTAAAAAAAATAATTAAAAAAAGAAAAAAAAGTCCATCTAAAAAGGCTACAAAATTGGGGCGCCTGGGTGGCGCAGTCGGTTGAGCGTCCGACTTCAGCCAGGTCACGATCTCGCGGTCCGTGAGTTCGAGCCCCGCGTCAGGCTCTGGGCTGATGGCTCGGAGCCTGGAGCCTGTTTCCGATTCTGTGTCTCCCTCTCTCTCTGCCCCTCCCCCGTTCATGCTCTGTCTCTCTCTGTCCCAAAAATAAATAAACGTTGAAAAAAAAAATTAAAAAAAAAAATAAATAAAAAGGCTACAAAATATATGATTTCAACTGTATGACATTCTGCAAAATGCAAAACTATGGAGACAATAAAAAGATCAGACAAGAAAAAGATAGCACAGGGACTTTTAGGTCAATAAAAATACTCTGTATGATAATGGTGGACACATGTCATTATACATTTGTCCAAACCCACAGAATGTGGGTTCACCAAGAGCGAAACCTAATGTAAACTATAGACTTTGGGTAATAATGATGTGTCCATGTAGGCTCATCAATTATAACACATGCATTACTGTTGAGAGAGATGTTGATAATGGGGTATATGGAAAACCTCTAGTCCATCCACTCAATTTTGCTGTGAACCTAAAACTGGTGTAAAAAATAAAGTCATTAAAAATAATAAAAAATAAAACTCCAAAAATGTACATCCTTGGGGTGTCTGCGTTGCTCAGTCAGTTGAGCATCTAACATCAGCTCAGGTTGTGATCTCACAGCTAGTGAGTCGGAGCCTCGCATTGGGCTCTGAGCTGTCAGCATAGTGGTGCTGACAGCTCAGAGCCTGGAGGCTGCTTTGGATTCTGTATCTCCCTCTTTCTCTGCCCCTCCCCTGTTCGTGCTCTGTCTGGCTCTGTCTCTGTCTCTCTCTCTCAAAAACAAACATTAAAAAAAAAGTTTTTGGTTTTTTGTTGGTTTGTTGGCTTTTTGGGTTTTTGTTTTTTGTTTTTTGATACACAGAAGCTCTGGAAGGCAAGAAGTATCTTTTTTCTGTGCCCTGGAGCAATATGAGAAGCAATTATTATAGAATTGGTCTTAGGGAACTCTGGCCAGGAGACTAAGACAACTCTCCCCTCTCCATGTGTCTACTGACAGCATCAGTATCACGAGTGCTAGGAAGGCTTCTGGGATAAACAAACTGTGCATAGGTGGTGTTGAGGCCTGAATAACAGCCTAGGGAGATTATTGTAAAAGAGGAATTGTAGAGGGAGCAATAGGGAGGGTGAAAGAGAGCTCACCAGAAAGAAAGATGAAATTACAGAGTGAACTAAAACTGCAATAACTTAAACAGTGGACGATAACAGATGCTTCTGGTTGGATGGGAGCATGTTCCATTTCCACCCAGGGGTATGCACTGTGGAAGGCAGTGACGGTATGTCCACTGAGAGAACGGTCTCACTAACCCTGTAAATGATTAAGAGCAAAATCAACCTTGCAATGGCATTTCCCTTTCCTTACTCCCCAGTGAGCAGGGACACAGGATTGCCCTTCTCACCTCACAGGATCTCTGCGGCTGGGCGCTGATGATCAGTTCTAATGGTACTGAGACAACGGTCATGGCTGCCGAAATATGCCAATGGCTCTTTGAGCCTCGGGCAAGGATGGCAAAGTCTCAGGGTGACCTTCCATGACAGTTAAGGAAGACAAGAGCTCATTTGTGGACTCAGGTTGTCTCTTGTGTTTACTCCAAGAAGTGCTCGGGGAGGGTTTCTCTGCAAAAGCCTAAACACACAGCCAGGCAAGTGGAAATCAGAAGCCACTTACGTTTAGGCTTTTATGTACTTTGTGCTTACCAGTTAATAAAACCCATGACAAGGATGGAGGAAAATGGATCCTGAGAAAACTGCCTTAACGAATCCACATTACCTTCAGGGACTCGGCAAGATGGCAGGAATGTACTTAGAAATGCTCAAAGGTGTGGGGAGAAAAAAACCTTCAAACTTACTGCTGTCTAAATTATTACTCCAAAGGCCAAGTGTTGCTTAAGTTTCATACCCATGCTTAGCATCATGCGTGAGTTTACAAGCTGTAAACAAGCCGCAACTTAATCATAGCAATTTTTGTTGTTTGTAAAGCTTACTGCCAAAGGTCTTGGTATTATTTTATTCATCAAGCTTCCTTTTCCCTTTTGAAGTCTGAGTACACCCAGGGAGAGAGTTACTATTGTTGCAGTAATCTTTTATTCAAATAATCAGATAAATATTTCAATGATACAGAGTGATAAAGGAAGCACTTCATTACCTTCAGGCTGAAGATTCTCAGAGGGATAAAAGGAACAGGGAAAAAAAGTAGCGAACGTGCTGCTGTTGAAAATCCAACACTACCCACATGACTGGGCAGCTCTACTGCCAAGAGCCGTTCTTGCCCCTCATTATAGGAATGGTCATTAATGTTTCATACCTGCTGGAAGAGAGAGGGGCTTTGTGAGCTATGGGCTCGGAGACTGGTCTTGTCTTCTTCCCTGGTATTTATGGAGCTTCAGGGCTCGAGTGACATTTCCATCCCCCTGGTCGAGTTCTCCCCACGGCTGATTTCTTAAAGGCAGAGGAGCAGGTTGCTTTTCCCATCTGCCTCTTCCTCTGATCTCCAGGCTTGGCAAATTAGTTTTCAGACAAATAAAAAATATTTTGATAGTAAATCCTTGTTTGTAATATCCCCCTGGGGAGGGAGTAATCAGCCTTAGAATATCAGGCAGGCCATCAGTTTAACCACAATTTGAGTCCTGCAATCTGGTGAAACATAATTTCCTCTCTCTTTGTTGCTGAATATTTTTTTTCTGCCTTTTGTTCTCTTCAAAATCCCGTTGTCCAAATAATAATATTTTGGAGGATTAATCATCATGAAGTAACCATAACCACTGGAAAAATCATGTCCTTGTTTTTTTCTCACTTATATCAGAAAATAAGTTTGAATTCATAAGCCAATAGTGTTACCTTTTGGAGCCCTGTAAAAACATGAAATCTATATATCTGGGTGAGACTGTACCTTTGTGACTGTTAAATAAACATGTACACAAAACTACACAAATACAAAATCAGTTCTCTTAACTTGTTAAAAAGGAACAGCTAGCAAATGACTAAGAATTATTTTTTTTAGTTTATTTATTTTTAGAGAGAGACAGCACAAGCAGGGGAAGCACAGAGAGAGAGGGAGAGAGAGGATCCCAAGCAGACTCTGCACCATCAGCACAGAGCCCAATGTGGGGCTGGAATCCATGAACCTTGAGATCATGACCTGAGCCAAAATCAACAGTTGGATGTTGAACCAACTGAACACCCATGCAACCCACAAATGATTAAGAATTATTTAGAACCATCCTAAACCAACCTAAATATCAATTTTTTATGAATTAAATTGTAGTGATACTGACTTACCTCTGACTATAATTAAACAAACTAAACCAATAAACTATTCCCAGTGTACTAGTAGGTCTTTTACATTTTGGAGAAATTTGCTTTCAGAATATGGGAAGGCAGATAAAGGCAGTGGACGGAAAACTACTTGCACAGAGACCCATGAAGGACAGGAATTTATACATTAAGGAGAAAAAATATAAGCAGTAAGAAAGGAAAAAAAGATGGTAATGAATCAAGCAATGAAATAAATAATAGCATGGCTGTGAAAAGAAAGTTAGTATGTACCTCCCATTCTCCATTCATACTTTTCAAAGCATTCCTGAAGGCATGAACCACAGATTCCAAAAACAAACAAATAAACAAACAAAATCCAGTAGAGGGCATGGTCTGAATAGTGGAGTCACTGAGAAAAGCTGGTGATGATCCCAACAACTGAAACCAGGAAACGTGACTCAAGTAAGCCATTGTTCTGTAAGAGAGATGTGCAGAGATCAGACGGTGGGTAGAGTTGGAAATATTGGCTTCCTGTATAGATATTAACTTGTAAAAATATATTAGTTTTAAATGTTGATTTAATGAATATTCCAACATTAATATTCCAACAGTTTGTGATTAAGAAGGAAGAAATCAAAGGAAACAAACAAACAAGAACCCCACAACATCTTACCCATATTTTAAATTTACTATTGGGTGCTTGGGAGTGGGGGTTGGGAGGAGAATCGATCATCAAAAACCAAATTCTGTTAAAGTAATTACCCAAAGAATTCCTTGAGAAAACAACAGAAACAACAAAAAAGAAGAATTGATATAGGTATTATATAATAAGTGGGCTATTTTCAAGTGATACATCAGCAACAATGTACACAGGTTGGAATAAAAAGAGCATTGGTACAGAGCAACCATTTTGGAGAATGTAGCTGATGAGAAAAGAAATATAAGGGAAGAGATACACATGAGTCAATTTAGAGGACAAATCCTCAGAGTTAAATATGGAGGCTAAGAAAAGAAAGCCAAGATTTTCCTAGTAAATGTGTTATTTAGTAACTCTTATGGAAATGACCCTTACTCCTATCATATTTCTGGGAAGCAGTATTTCTGCAGAGGTCCTAGGATAGCCCTATGGATATATATGACACATTTCCCCTTCTTTCCAAGTGTATAGGTAACTTGTATTTATTTACAAATGAAAGCCACTTTTCTTGGCTAAATGAGCTAGAGAGTGAAAACTAAATTAGTAACTTTAGGTAGTAAAAAATAACCCAAGTGAGCCCTCAGATTTAGCAGCTTGCCAAAATTGAGGATGACTCTATTTTTAGGGTTTGGCTTTATTTTAATTCTCTGAAAATAAGCAATGAACATGTATGAAGCAACATATGTAAAGGTTATTTATCAAAAGCACTGTATATACCAGTAAAAATTGGAAGTAATCCAGCTTCCCATCATTAAGGAACTGCTTAAATAGATTACTGTACATGCATGCCATGAGAAATACTATAAAACTGTAAGAAAAAAAAGGCAAAGCACTTGAAGTATGGGTAAGAAAAGATCTTCAAGAGGTATAGTTAGGTGAAAATAGAAAAATACAGAGCAGTCTATAGTGTGCTACATTTTATGGAAGAAAGAGTGGAAATAATATATATCTGCGTTTCCTTGGTCTTGCATAAAGACATTCTGGAAGAATACTCAGTAATTAATAATATGGTGATCTGCTGGTGACAGAAAAAAGTGGGGCTGATGAGGGTTAAAGTGATAGCTAACCTTTTTACTGCACTTTGTATTATATATTTAATCATGTAAAAATATTCCCTATTCAATTTTGTTAAAGAAAACAAAATGAAAAATTAAATACAAACTTCAGTACACAGAGACTATTCAAAGGTATTATATTTTAAAATTTCATGGTTATTGCTTTCCTGGCACATTATCCTTCACTAAGAATATCACTGTTTACTTCTTGGTTTTGGTTCTCTAGTTGGGTAGAGAACTACTACCCAACTCTACTGCTTTCAAATGTCTACTCACATTTTGGGGGTAGACACAGAAAGTTTATTCCATAAGCTGATGATGTGTCAAAGAAAGAAAGTGTTCTGATCTTAGTAAGTAACTGCCGCTGCTGGAATAGAAATATTGGCCATGGTGAGACCCCGTTCTGAGTCCATTCTGCCAATTCAGGGAATTCAGCGAGAAGTAGCAACAATTGAGAACAAGGTACTTACTCTTAAAGGGAAACCTCACAATTTTGCAAGCGTTATAGGTTCTATTTGTTGTTATCTACAACCTGTTTGTCATAGTTTTCTTAATTTCAATTATTTTCTAGTGAAAAAACGGCAATGATTAATCAGGAAAAAAAATCCAGTATTTTAGACCCTTTATCACTTCATGACTCCTTGTGCCTCCCCCCAACCCTTCTCTTCAGAAATCTTTGTTTATATATTTTCAAACAGGTATTGTTTTGAAAAGTGTAAATTCTTCACTTATCCTTGAAGAAATCATTTGAATCTTATTAGTTGTATAGTAGTCTTACACAGTTCTTATTTGGCATCCACCTATTTTTATGTCTTGCCTCTTGAGTGGTTTTCTTCCTTTGTCATCATTGATCTGGCTAGTGACTTTTAAGACCTTATAGCCTAAATTACTTGGGCTGGCTTCAAGGTTACTTCAGATGTCTGTTGTAGGAAAACGAAGTGGAATTTATGGTATGATACATAAAGCAATTTGTTTGCTTTGGCTGCAAGTAACATAAAACTGAACTAAAATTAGCTTAAGCAAATATATTGATTCACTTAAATAAAAAAGTCAGCTGTAGGGATGCATGACTACAGCCATGAGCCAAGGGTATGTGACATCATCAGAATTCCATCTGCCTTTCTCTATGATTTCCTGGACTCTGCTTCCTTCTTATGTCAGCTTTGCCATTAGGCTGCCTCATGAGGCAAAAATGGCTGCAGCTCTTCCAAGCCTCACCTCCATACCCTACCATTTATGCTAAGTTATGCTGCAGAAAAAAACAACTCCCACATTTCAATGTCTCACATCAACAAAAAAAAGTATTTTTCATTTACTATTCATTTCCATTATAGGTCAACTGTGGCTCTGTTTCACACAGTCCATATTCCAGGACCCAGGCTGATAGAGCAACCCTGATGTGGGACATTGCCAGTACTATATGAGGGGGCAGGCATGGTGCAAACACTATGCGGGCACTTAAAGCTCCAACTTAGACATGCCATACACTACTTCTTCTTATATATCATTGACCGCAGTTAAGTTGTATGCCCTAATCTGAAGTCAGTGGGGGCTGGGAAATAGAATCCTATTTTATCTAAATGAACAGAAGTGCCTTTGCCCCAGCATTCCAAACTAAGTCTTGGGACTCATACTGATTAGACAAACTAAGGTTGCATGCTCAATTGTTGAACTAATCATTGTACCAGAGGAACAGAAAGATGATTGGCTCCACCTGCGTCACATGACACACCATTGAAACTGGGGTTAAATTTTGCTTCCCTGGACACAAATAGATCCTCTCCAAAAACCTGGAGGTCTCTGTGGCAAGACAGGGGACATGGTTGCAGGGGATGAAACCTGCCACCCAGTATATAGATCATATTTAACAACGTTTATATCAAATTTCTTAAAGGTAATTCAATGATTACTAAAAACTAAAACAAAGGAGAATTATTTCATACCATGTCTCCAAATCTGAAGTCATCCTGACAGGGTTTGTCTCCCCAAATTGATAAAAAGAATATGGGTTTGGGGATTAGACAGACCTGTGTCTCTATGAGAAAGACCACTATATCTCTGTTACTTATTGGCTTTGTGATGGTGGATATGAAAAAATCCTCTCCTTAGCCTTATCTATAAAACAAATTAGTAATACTTAAAAGTGAGCACAATAAACAACATAATAATAATACTTAATAGTGCTATATTAAAAGAGACAATATATACAAAGTGAGAGAAAAACACAATGAGTGCTCCAAAAAATTGTTGTCTTCCCACCCAAGGCCTGATAGAAAGTGCTAATGAACTGCAAATGGTGGTCAAGGGAGTCTTCTTTTTTATTATTATTTTTTAAATTTATTTTAGAGAGTGCACGAGCAGGGAGAGGGACAGAGGGAGATAGAGAGAGAGAGAGAGAGAGAGAGAGAGAGAGAGATATAGAGCGAGATAGAGGGAGAGATAGAGGGAGAGAGAGAGACAGAGGGAGAGAGAGAGGGAGAGAGAGAGAATCTCAAGCAGGCTTCACACTCAGCATGGAGCCTGACAGAGGGCTCAACCCCCCAACCCTGGGATCATGACCTGGCTGAAGTCAAGAGTCAGACACTCAACTGGCTGAGCCACCCAAGCACCCCAAGGGAGCCTTCTTTTAGCAAGGAAAAATTAAATTTCATAAACAGTGCTTTAGCTGCCCTTTCTTAACCTAAACAAAACAAACAAAAAAAACCACTCAGTGTTTTGCTGTTGATAATGCCATTCCATTTAAAAAAAGGGCAAAACTCACATTCTTTTTCAAACTGAGATTGGAGACAAGACAGTGGAAGGAATTTAGAGACCTCTTTATCATTGATAATATATATTTATGAAAAGAAATGGAAACATATAAATGGTAAACCCACTGTTAAGCACATTCTTATATATCTGTCAGTATGCAATTTCCCCTAGAGAAGGTCATATGTCAATTATATTATGTATATGACTTGGTTTTAAGCGAAGCCTACTCATCTGCAATTATTATTTTACACATAGTGCTTAAAGATCATTAAATAAAGTGTGGAAGAACTTCAAGGCTTCAAAATGACTCTTAAGTTAATTATACATGGATATCTACTTAAACTTCACCAAGGACAGGCTGATGTGATTTCATCTTAATTGCTATTTGAAAACTGGCGCATATAATGTGTATGTATGTGAATCAGTGTTTTTTGTATTCTCTTTGTGGAGGATGCAGAAATGCAGCTAATAACTCCCTAATATCGGTTCAAGCCACAGGATGAATGGTCGCAAAATCCAGGGAAAAATTATAATTACAGATTCATTCACCTTATGATCTTTCCATCCTGATTGTACAAAACTTTGTCCACCCATCCCCCACTGAACAGTATTCCCAAGTTAAAGTCCTATTTAGGACGAGGCACCGTAGATTAAAATGCGAATATTAAAGCAAATGAATTGCAGTGTCGGTTATATAATGAAGCCACTGTCACCTTGAAAGCTTCTCTTCCCACGTGAACACAAAGCAGAGAAATCAGCAGCTTTGGTAGCTGTGGCAACCGCACCGCCAAGCCTGGAGAGCGAACTGTGTCCTACGCAGGTTTTGTGCCCCTCTGGCGCTTTGTAGATTTTGCTAATGTTAAGGCCTCTCAGATTCTCAACTTGGTGCATTCACCCAGCTGGGAAAATTAGAGCTGTGATCAGGAGACAAAAGGAGCCTTGCTTTGTGTCTGACAAAGGTAGGAAAACACCCTTCAGTTGAAGCTCCTAATGACCACCCACAACAGCATCACAAATAGCAAATATTTATCATGCATATTCTTTGTTTAAATTCTGGGAAGAATACAAAGCCAGTTTACTCGGGTTAGACAAACCACTGGATTAATTGCCCCCAAAGTCTGCAAATTTAAGATGAATGTCAAAAAATCTGCATATCACGTAGACCCAGAAGTGTGTGCCATGGTGAAGAGTAATTACTAGACATTTGTTGAATATTCTAACCCAGTAGTGTAAGCATCATAATCCAGCTACACCTATATAATTGTTTTCTTCAACAGAACAAAACGGTGTTCACAAATGAACAAGTTTCACATTTATTTTTATCTTCTGTAGTTGTTTAAAATTTTTCATCTCTTTGTACATATTTCTTGTACGAGAGTGATGAGTATGAGACAAAGTAAAGAAGAAATCGTCTTCCTGACCGCAGGGAACATCCCGATTTGTCAAACATTTACAGTTTACTTATGTCACCACTGATCAGGAAAGCAAAGCAGACACTTGCTGTGTCCCTGCAGCTACAGGGAATGGGAAGCCTCACATTTATGCATGCATCACATGGACTGAGAGGGGCCCACAGTAGCCATCTTCCTTCATTCCCTATTAACAGTATCCCTAGATTTGGGGAAGCAGTGATGTGAATGTCTCAAAGATTACATTTCCCTTGCAGAAGACGGTGACCTTTCAATGGGTACCACTTCCAGAAAAGCTTTTCAAAATAGGCTGGCCACCTACTCCACTTCTTTCCTCTTGACTGAAGCTACTGCAGCATTTTGTATCTTTTCAAGTTGTGGACCAAACCTGAGGAACTGAAGAACCGAAAGCCACAAGGCGCCACTGTAGCAACTGTGAACTCCCTACCTCCTGACACCTCATTACATGAGAACGAGTATCTGTCATATTCAGGCCACCATAATCAGGTCTCTTATAAGTAGCCAAGTGTACCTCCTAACCTATACAGAATGAAATAACCATAGGAAGCTAAAAGGGTTAAATTATGTGTTACAGACTCTCAATTTGCTCTTAGAATTGAGATAGAAAAGGTTGTGGGATGAAGATGTAATTATTAAAGAAGATTTCACAAAGGAGATGTGAGTAGGCTAAACTTGAGCAGAATGGGATTTATCTTAATAAAATGTAAGACGGCTTAAAGATAACAGGTGGCTGCAGAGAGGTTGGGGAGCACTACAGAGTTTAGACTGACTGGAGCACAGACGTCACGGCAAGCCTTGATGCACAAGAGCTTATTTGTTTGTTTGTTTTAATGTTTATTTATTTATTTTGAGAGAGAGGGGAGAGAGAGAGAGACAGAGACAGAGAGACAGAGAAAAAGAAAGAGAGAGAATCCCAAGCAGGCTCCATGCTCAGCAGAGGGCTCAATCCCACCAACCGTGAGCTGAAAATCCAGAGTCAGAAGTTGAACCAACTGAGCCACCTGGTGCCCCAAGAACTTGTTTTATATTTGATGAGTAACCAAGAACAATTATGGTCATTGGAAAGTAACATAATGGAAGAAATATTTTAGGAAAAATAATATGTTAGGAAGATGCGACAAAGAAGAAAGCAAACGGGGAAGAGGAGAACATTCTGAAGGCAGTGACAACAATTCTGGAAGGAGGAGCTGAGATCTGGGCTACCGCAGTGGTGCTGGGAGGCAGTGGGACTGGATACACACCCAGAGGAAGTGATGTCGTCAGGGTCCAGCATTAATGGAGTGGGAGAAGCCACTGGCTTCAGAGGAATGTGGACAGAGAGTTCACCCGGAATTATGGGGAGACAGATAAATTAAGACTGAGGAATTTGCACCAAGATACATTTCCAAAAGTGAGGTGAACCAACTGTGGTTGGAGTTTGCCCAAATAGAAGGAAGTCAAAACAGAGACAGAATTGCTTATGCTCTACTCCCAGTGTTCCTGGCAGCGGGATTCCCACTGATGCTAATAAAAGTAAATAATCCACATACAAATAAAGCAAATGGTAATCAGAGGTAGAATATCAAGTGGTCTAGTTATCCACACCTTGGAGAAAAGACAGGAAGAGTTTGGGAGGGTTCTCTTAGGCACATCAAGACATACTGACAGAAATAATTCTAGTGATATATCAAAGGTTTGCCATGAGCCTGCACACCTGAGAAGTTGTCTGGGTCCTACTGATACAGAAGTTCTCCCATCCCAATTGACAGTCAGTTGAGGAATAAATAACATAGCTGCACATTCTCTCCACCTAGTCCACACCTCAACATCACTGCCTGGGGCTGGGAAAAGGCAGAAGCGTACTCTGAGTACCCTCTAAGAGGTGGGCTGCTCTTCCTCTTTCCCCAGGAGGACGGCCCCACCTAGCATAAGGAGAAGAGCAAGATGTCACCCATTGCTCTAGTAAACAGTGTTTAGTATAGGGAAACAAGCAAACAAACAAAAAGTAATGTAGAAAAGGGTTAGTAACAATATTAAAAAAATATGTCAAACATTTAGTAGTTTTGCCACTAAATCGATACTACATAAATGTTGAGGTAGTTAAAAAAAAAAATTAGAGTAATCTGAGACCTGCTCTTGCCCTATATCACAGAATTTTAATTGTCTGCAATGTCCATTATCAACAGAAAAACTAGATATCAGCTAAATCAAGTAGAAAGGGAAACATTTTATGTAAATATATACCAGCCATAAAGAGATCACAGCCTAAAACTTGCACTCTTAGTTGGACAAATAAGACAAAAAGAATGTCAGAAGTCATGCCCATATGCTAGTAGGTATAGAGAGGATATGCATCACTGAAGTCAGGAAGATTTAAAACAAGCAGGGGAGAGGCAGACAGAGGGGGAGAAAGAGAATCCCAAGCAGGCTCTGTGCTGTCAGCGCAGAGGCTGATGGGGAGCTTTAACTCACGAACCATAAGATCATGACCTCATGATCCAGGAATTGGATGCTTAACCGACTGAGGCACCCAGGCTCCCCTCAAATAAAATTTTCATTAAATACAAAATAGTATAAAATGGAATATCATGAACTACATGCAGAACCCAAAGGCAATTCTAAAACCATGAAAGCCATTATTATTTGTAATAGCAGAATTCACTGCATATGTGTAAAGATTCTTCAGTCTGGATCATATCCATGTAAGAGACTCAAAAGAAAGCTATCCTTGGCTTTCAATCTTTTCTCAGATTTCAGTCACTGAGTGACTGACTAGTGAAACTCCTCTCCCAGATGGCCCATGTGGGCTGGGTCAAACTTCATGTAGTCAAATATTAATTCCCTTGAGGCAATATGCAAATGAACCAAGTATATATGCAAGCCAAAGCCATAGTGAATAATTCCAGCCACATTTTTTTTCTCAACTATGCCAAGTAAACTACCATAAAAATCTTCCATTCCATTAAAATTAGTGAGTTATTAATGGGTAGAACATCAGAAATATAAACAATTATTTTTGAAAATATATATTTAACTTTCTACTCTCAAATGCAACATAGTAACACAGACACAGACATACCCACACCACATCCACACCCCCACCACACACACACACACACACACACACACACACACCATTTAAAGAAATAATTCTAGTTGTATGAATATAAGTTACATGCCTAATCTGATCACAAGTTTCCTCTGAGCAGGAAGCACATTATACATACCATTTTCTGCACTCACAGAAACTAGTTCATTTATGAATGCAAATCATTATACACTAAAAAATTGATGAATTGTCAGTTTAAAAATATGCTAAATAATTTTTCAAGTGATTAAAGGCAATTTTATTACAAGAAAATAAATAAAAGAATAATTCTAAAGTAATCAAGAAGAAATTTAAAATAAAAGTAAACAATGGGGAAACAAAAAAACCAAAGCAATACCGGAACTTTAACTGACTGTGCAGTTTATATTTTTAGTTTAACTTTTGAATTTGTAACACATTCACATAGTTCAACATATATATACATACATATATATACATATATGTATATGTATATATATATGTATGTATATATATACATATATATACATATATGTATATGTATATATATATGTATGTATATATATATATATATATATATATATATATATGGTTTTTTTTTTTTTAATTAAATGTCTACCCTGAAACATCTCGCCTCTCCTCTCTCCTGCCTTTTTCCATCTTCTCAGGATCTCTGGGTAATTTCCATTTCTCTTCTAGTTCCACTAAAATCCTGTGAGGTTAACAGGTAAAATAGAAAGGACAGAAACAGATATACATGTGTAAACTCACCCATACACACATATATAAATTTAATACATGACATAGAGAACTTTTCAAATCAGGGCCAAGGATTGACTATTCAGTAAAAAATCGCTGAGTCAGCTGGCCAAACATCTGGGAAAAAGTTGTTCTTATTTTACAGCATAGAAATGTGAACAAATAAATATATTCCAGGTGAATTAAAGATGTAAACCCTAAAACCATAACATTAGTAGCACTAAATATAGTATAACTTTTACCATCATCCCGAGGTTAGCAAGAATATCAAAAGCAAGCCAAGAAACATAGAAGGAAAGACCACCAATACTACTTAAAAATTTAAAACTTTTATTCAAGAAAAGACTCTACAACAAAAGTTAAATGA
This sequence comes from Leopardus geoffroyi, assembly GCF_018350155.1. Lineage (NCBI taxonomy): Eukaryota > Metazoa > Chordata > Mammalia > Carnivora > Felidae > Leopardus > Leopardus geoffroyi. The sequence continues at coordinate 141,803,357 of NC_059328.1, forward strand.
CAGAAAAGAAAATATATATATATATTTGCAATGCATACAATAGGCAAAGTTTTAATCAAAATCTATTCCTATTTCTATATTTATGTAAGAAAAAGAAAACACAATGGAAATATGAGCACAGGTTATAAGCAAGTCATTCACAGAAAAAGAAATACAGTAAATATATTTAAAAAGATACTCAGCCTTACTAAGTATCAAAAAATGTACATTAAGCCAAGAAGACACAAATATTTTACCCTTCAGATTGGTAAAAAAAATTAATGAGATATATGGAGTGTCAGTAAGAACAAGGAAATTTTGAGTCTTATACCTCGGAGGTGTAAATAAATAAATAATATATTTACATATTTGTTAAGATGGAGCAAATTTATGTACCAGAATTCCCAGGAGGTTAAGAAGGCAGGCCAAACTGGCAAGAACCACACACCCCACTCACAGCGCCCCCCCCCCCATCCCAAGAGTAGGAGTTGTCTAGAGCGACTGCACGACACTTTTACGGGGACTTCCAGACCAGGAGGAAGGTCAGGCAGAAGGCAGCTGGCCTTTGGCAAGCACTGAAGCAGAAGGAGAGCCAGCGAGAGGGCAGAAGACCAAGTAAGGAGTGGGGGGGAGATTATATCATTTATTATGACTTCTCTTTTCCTCAATGAGGTTTCAAAGCTCAGGAATTTGGAGTATGATTGGCTTTTTGGAGGAAAACACTGAAAGGGAATAAACTTTACATACAAATAAAGCATTGTAAAAGAAGTAAAGGGCTGATTCATGGGGCAGCTTTGAACTGCCACAAACTCTGGCATTGGAGCTTGGTCCAAGTTGAACTAGTCCCTTACAGGAAGGCAACTTCTAGTATTCAAATTAAAAAATAAGAATTAAGATAAAATAAGAAATATACTATGCATGTGTCTTGCATATGTGTGTGTATACATGCCTACTTAATTTAGCATGAATTATTAGTTTTTGTATTTTGTGCATAAATATATTTGCACTACTGAAAAGAAATCATTATTTGTTTTTACTCATGACTGGCCATCTATTTTTACTGACTGAATACTCTCAAGGAGCAAAGGGGTTATATCGTGCTGTCCTCGGAAAAGTATTTGCTCACAATCTGTTTGTGCTACCAATGGCTTTCCTTATTATTTTTATTCTTATTTGTATCAAATAAAACATACATAGTTTAATAGGCTTATTTAAACTATAAGGCTAGCCACTTTCCCCATACTTCTCCCCAAGAAACAGAAAGCAGTATCTTCCCTAAGCCCACTCCTTTTCCAAATCTTTCCCGGGAGCAACAAATTTTAATTCCCTTAACTGTTTTCTCTTCAATTTACCTTCACATTCACATATTTGGCTTCTATTTCTATATATTTTTTCAACATTAAACATCATCTATTGATTTCTTTCATAGAAAAAGAGGATTTAATTCTCTTAGATAACTGCCCCAATTCATGATTCCCCCACTAATAACATTAGTGAACATATCCTTCACCTCACGTAACTACCATCTTTTTTGTTGTGGTGATGATTGCGAGAACATTGAAGATCTACTGTCTTAGCAACCGTCCAGTATATAATTCAGTATTGTTAACTATGGTCACCATGAAGTATGTTGGTTTCTCGAGAACCTATTCGTCTTATAACTGGAAGTTTATATCCTTTGGCCAAGATCTACTCATTTTCCCCACCCCCAAACCCTTGGCAACCAGCAATCTGCTCTCTGTTTCTGAGTTCAGCTTTTTCAGATTCCACATATAAGTGAGGTCAAGCAGTATTTGTCTTTCTCTATCTGACTTATTTCACTTTGCATAATGCCCTCAAGCTTCATCCACATCGTTCAAATGTCAGGATTTCCTTCTTTTTTATGGCTAATATTCTCCTGTTTATATATAGACACCAGATTTTCTTTTTGCATGTCTTGGCTATTTTGAGGGACCTCCATACTGTTTTCTATAGTGGCTCCACCAGCTTACATTCCACCAATACTAATACAATCGTTCTCTTTCCTCTATTTCCTTGCCAACACTTGTTATTTCTTGTCTTTTTGAATAGTAACTCCGAAAGGTATGATGTGATATCTCATTGTCGTTATGATTTGCATTTCTCTGACAATTAGTGATGTTGAGCACCTTTTTGTGTGCCTACTAATGACTTGAATATCTTATTTGGAAAAATGTCTAATCAGGTCAATTGCCCATTTTTTAATAGTATTTTTTTTTTTTTTTTTTTTTTTTTTTTTTTTTGCTATTGGGTCATATGTATTCCTTTGGATATTAACCTCTTATCAGATAGGTGATCTGAAAATATTTTCTCCCATTCCATAGGTTTCTTTTTTACTTTGTTATTTCTTTTGCTGTGCAGAAGCTTTATAGTTTGATATTGTCCCACTTGTGAATTTTTGCTTTTGTTACTTGTGCTTTTGATAACATATCCAAAAAGTCATTGGCAAGACCAACGTTAGGGAGCTTTTTCCCTATCTTTTCTTCTAAGAGTTCTATGGTTTCGTGTCTTATGTTAAGTCTTTAATCCACTTCAAGTTAATTTTTGATAGCGATCCAATCATTCTTTTGCATGTGGATATCCAGTTTTTCCAGCACCATTTATGAAGAAATTATCCTTTCTCCACCTTCAGACCAATATTCCTGGTGAATATAGATGTAAAACTCTTCAACTAAATACTAGCAAACTAAATATAACCGTACATTAAAAGAATACATGTCATGATCAAGTGGGATACATTCTTGGGATGCAAGAATGGTTCAACATATGCAAACTTATAAACGTAATAAACCACACAAATAGAATCAAAGATAAAAATCATATTATAACCTCAATAGATGCAGAAAAAGCATATGACAAAATTCAATATCTTATGATAAAAATTTTCAAAAAGTAGGTATAGAAAATAAAAAACATTTTAGTATTATCAAGTAAACTATATATAAACACAACAAAACAAGACTAAATTTTAGTTTATAAGATGCATAATTACTCGAGAAAATCAAACATGAAAGTAATATACAATAAAACTAATGTACACACTTCCTCAGAGGGAAGGAGGGAATGTAGAAGGAATTTACCTCAACATAGTAAAAGCCATATATACAAGCTCACAACTAACATCTTAATGGTGAAAGGTTGAAAGCTTTTCCTCCAAGATCAGGAACATGACAAGGATGTCCACTCTCACTATTTCCATGCATCATAGTAGTAGAAGTCTTAGCCAAAGCAATTAGGTCAAGAAAAAAGAATAAAAAGTATCCAAATTGAAAAGGAAGAAGTACAGTGGCCTCTATTTGCAAATGACATGACCTTATACATAAAAATTCGAAAAGATGCCACAAAAATCTTTTAGAACTAATAAACACATTCAGTAAAGTTTCGGAATGCAAACCAACATAAAAAAAATTCTGAGTTTCTATAAAGTAATATTATAATACTAAGACAAAAAGTGTTTTGAGCTGAACCACATAGAATATTTTGATTACACATTCTTTCTTGCACAAACATTTGTTTTAACAGAGCTAATAACTGCCTGTGTTTCATATTGGCTACATTTATTTTATTTAAATTTTTACTGTAAAATATTCATATCTAGAGCGAATGACATGAGATATCAATATATAAAGCACATCTATATACACCACTACCCTGGCCAAGAAAAATATTACCTGTAGATCTCTTTTCCAAGCACATTTCCTCCCTCTCTCAGAGAAAACCTACACATTAATTTTATTGTATATTATTTTCATGTTTTACTTTCCCAAGTGATTATGCATCTTACAAACTAAAGTTTAGTATTGTTTGGTTGTTTATGTATAACTTACTTGATAATACTAAACAATTTTCCAAAATATTTGTAGCAACTTACTTTGCCATCAGCAATATGTCTTTGTTCCTTCATATCCTTCCCAATATTTGAAATTGCCACATACATATGGTTTTTATATATTTATATTTAATATTATACATGTTTATATTTATATTAATCTCTAAATTTATATAGAGACATATATTATATATATATATATGTTATCACTGGAATAGCGAAAATTATATATATATTTATTATATAATTATGTATCATATGCACAATTTTTGGTGTTCCAATGATTATGTTGTGGTGTCTCACTGTCGTGTAATTTCCATTTTTTTGATCCGATAAGGTTAAGCACTTTGTATATGTTTACTGGCCTTTTGAACTTTCTCTTTGTGGATTGACAGTTTAAATCTTTTGCCTTTTTGGGGGGGAGGGGGAGGTTCTATTTTATTCTTGTTACTTCTTTTGTAGAAGTCCTTTTTGTATTCTTAGTTGTATTTTTTACAGATTATCTCACTACATGGATTGAATTTCACTTTATTTGTGGTGTCCTTAGTAAACTAAATTATTTATTCAGTATCATTCCAATACTCTATGATTGGGTTCTCTCCTTCTTATGCCTTTTTTCCCCTTTTCTTTCTTTTGTGCCCTTAAGAAACTGTTTCCTACCTTGAAATTCTGAAGATATTCTCCTATTTTATTTTCCAGAATATTAACTGTTTTGCCTTTCACATATTAAAATAAAATTTTATAATTGATTTTTATGTATGGTGATTTGTAGGTGTCTAGTTTCATTTTCCAAAATGGATATCCAACTGCCCCAGCACCTTTTGTTGAAAAAGCTATCCCTTCTACTCAGCTTTTCAGTGCCATCCTTTCTTTTTTCTTTTTAAAGATAAAAGCTCATATATCCTTGGGCCTATTTTTAGGTCCAGTAATTTGTTTTACTATCCTATTTGGGATACTTCTACCAATACCATACTCACTTAATAGATTTGTAAGTTTTGATATTTAACAGAATGTTACCTATTATTTGTATTCTTTAAGTTGTCTTAGTTATTCTTGACCCTTTGCATTTCTATTCTATCAAAAAAATAAAATAAGATAAAAATTCAGATTTTGATTGGGTTTGTCTGAGTCTGTATTTCTGTTTGAAGAAAAGGATATCTTTAAAGACTGACATTCTAGATACGAAGATGATCATAAGTACACAGCAATATAAACTCTCCAAAATGAAACACGAAGAATAAAACCACTAACATAGCTTAATATATATACTTTAATCTCTAAAGTATTGTGAAGGAAACAAATATTGAAGAAATATTTGCAGCAAAATTTCTAAATTTGATGAAAACTATAAATTCACAGATCCAAGAAGCTCAACAAACTCCATGCATCAGAAAGATGAAGAAAACTATTATAAGACTCATCATAATCAAATCCTTGAAAATCAAGGACAAAGAGTAAACTTTAAAAGCAGCCAAAGGAAAACAATGCATTACCTACAATAGAACAAAGATCAAGATGACAACAGATTTCCTTTTGGAAATGATGCAAGGTGGAAGACAGTGATGGACCACTAAAGAAATAATTGGCAATGTAGAATTCTTTATTCAGAAAAAAATAATTTTCAGCAAAGAAGACAAAATACAGATTTTTCAGGCTTCCAAAAACTAAAAATATTCAGTAACATTGAACTTACATTATAGAATATATGAAAAGACCTTTAAGCAGATGAAAAATAATACCAGGAAAACACATAGATCTACACAAAGAAATGAAGAGCACCACAAATGTAACTACACAGGTAAATATAAAGACTATTTTTATAAATATTTCTTTTATTTTATTTATATAAATCTCTAAAATATAATCAACCATTTAAAGCAAAAATAATAATCAAGAAGTATGAGATTTTTAACATATATAGAAATAAAAACATATGACAACAGTGCATAAAGGCTTGGAGGGAAGAAATAGAAGTACAACTTTGTTAGTTTATCATATTATTCAGGAAGCAATACATGTCACTTAAAAGTAGGCTGTCGTAAGTTAAAGAGGTATGCTACAAGGCTTAAAGTACTTCTAAAATAACACCAAAAAAGTGTCTCTATTAAGCCAACAGAAGAAATAAAATTAAATCATTTCTTTAATTCCAAAAAACGGCAGGAAAAGAGAAAAACAAACAAACAAAAGAACAGATAGAATTTAAAAAAGCAAACAACAATATAGTTGAGTTAAATCCAACAAAAGAATCATCACATGAAATCTAATTACCTAAAATCTAAAACCTGAAGTACCCAAACACCCCCCATTTAAAAGTAGAGTTTGTCATATTGGATAAGAATGTAAGACCTAACTGTAAGCTGCCTATAAGAAATTCACTTTAAATATTAAAAACAAGAATAGGTTAAATGTATAAAGATGAGAAAAGATACACCATGATAATACTAACCAATTCCCTGATTAATTTCTCTTACTTTTCACCCCAGGACCCTGAAATTACATTCCAAATAAACTTTCATCCAAGCCTTCATTCAAGCTCCGCTTTGAGAGAAATCCAGGCTAGCTAGCCACTATTACTTTTTTTATCTACTTTCTTAATTTCATCATTTTTAAAAGACCCATGTTCATAGAGTATGTACAAACCCTCTATTAGTTATCACACCAAAATAGAAATTAGAGTTTTCATTTTCTCTGAAATTTCTGAAAATTCTTTTTTTAAATCTCCAATTTTTTTTGTTAATAAGACTAGCCTAAGAGGCGGTGAGCAAATGACAAGCAGCACAGCACTGTTCTGGAAATGTTTTTTGTCTATTCTTCAGATCCTTGACATCATGGGCTTATAATTTGGTAATTAATGCACTTTTTCAGCTATAACAATGACAATTCCTTAAGACATTTGTGCTATTACCGCATCTTGACTTTATTATTAAGATGACCAACTTAATACCTGAATATCAAGGAATCATTATGCCTATTTTATTACCTATGAATAGAAGGGTCAGCTAAAGAAGATATATCAATAATTAATATCAGAAGGCATCACAGGGGCGCCTGGGTGGCTCAGTCGTTTAAGTGGCCGACTTCGGCTCAGGTCATGATTTCGCGGTGCGTGAGTTTGAGCCCGTGTCGGGCTCTGTGCTGACAGCTCGGAGCCTGGAGCCTGTTTCGGATTCTGTGTCTCCCTCTCTCTGACCCTCCCCCGTTCATGCTCTGTCTCTCTCTGTCTCAAAAATAAATAAACGTCAAAAAAATAAAAATAAAAAAAAGAATAAGGCATTATAAGTCCTTCATTTACTATTTATTCAATCAAACTACATTGAACTTTTAAGGACCTGGTGTGGTTAGTTCTGTGAATTGTACATTGACACACTAGCTAGTAATGAAGGTCATGGTTGGAAGATTTTAATATTTTTCTATAAACCCTTAATCATGCTATTTTAAGGATATAATCCAGTGTTATACTCATTAAAATAGCCATATGTTTAAAGACCCTAAAATTAAGTAGAATTTTGTTTCCCAGTTACCCAAAATGAATAGTAGCAGACAAAACATACATGCACATAGCCAAATTCAACCCAACTGCCTTTGATGTTTCAAGGCCAAGATAAATTCACTCAGCTACTTGAAGCTAAGCCAGAACCACTTCCTTACTAAAATGGAGCTTTCCTTAAGCTACCAAGACCAGTTGAGAATCACCACAAGTTTGCTGAGACCCAAACTATTGATAAACCTTGTGTTGTTTAGAGTTGACTGTAGAATATATCACTGTAGAATGATTCACCATTATAAATAGAAATAAAATAACTAGTTGGATCTTTTTAAATAGATGGGTTGTAATAAAGATGACACAAAGAACTGTGGTCTGCTTTCCAAGTAATAGCTATAATAGTACAACTTTATAATCTTACAACTGGTATACAGTAGGTATAATCTTACAACTGCCTAACTATAAAAACCTATCACTAGGCAGTGTTCTTTCAAAGTAGGATCAAAAGCCTGATATTTTGAAATGGTATGAATTTATCACTGAAAATACATGGGGGGGGGATTCTTCATGGAAAACTTATGTATTGAGATAGAATATATATACGTTAAAGATCACTGTTTATATAATAAAGAGCACAGCTCAACAAATTTTTATGAATTCAACACACTCAGGTTACCATGTAAATTAAGACCAAAGCTATTATCAGCACCCCAGAAAGCTCCCCCGTCCTTTCTCAATCAGTCTCAATCATTAGTCCTCGAAAGGTAACCAATTCTGACTTCATCACCATAGATTAGTGTTTTTGTTGAACTTTATATAAATGGAATCACACATTATCTTATAGTATGTACTCTTCTGAGTCTGGCATTTTTGCTCAACATTTTATCTGTGAGATTGATCCAAATTTTTACTTGTAGCTGTAGTTGGATCTTTCTTCAGTGTCTATTGTAAAGTATACCACAACTTACTGAAGAACATTTGGGTTATTTACATTCTGGAACTCTTGCAAATAATGGTAATATAAACATTTTGTATATGTTTTTGGTGAACATACGTATGCATTCCTGTTAGGTGTATACCTAAGATTGGAATTTCTGTGACATGAGGTTTATGTGTATTTAATTTCAGTAGATACTGCAAGTTGTTTTCCACAGCGGGGATACCAATTTACATTCCCCCAGCAGTGTGGAAGAATTCATTATTCTACATTCTTACTACCAATTGGCATTATCTGTTCTTTTTTTTTCTTCTCATTGTAGTCACTGTTGAATGGGTGGTGCTATGTCATTGTGGATATAGCGTGCATAACTCTATTAATGATGTTGAATGTCCTTTCATATGAACAATTTGCATATATTCCTAACTGCCAATTCAAGTCTTTTGCCTATTTTATTTGGATTGTCTTCCTATTTCTTTATTACTATTTCTTCATAGTAATCTTTGCTAGATATATGCAATTTAAACTGCTTTTCCCCCTCTATGGCTTAAGTTTCAACTCTCTTCATAGTATCTTTTGATTAACAGAATTTTGTAATTTTTAATCACACACAATATGTCAAGTTTATCCTTTATATAGTGTTTCTGTGTCCTTTTTTGAAATCTTTCCTCAACCCATGGTCATGGAAATCTTGTTCTATGATCATCTTTAAAAAACTTACTGTCTTACTTTTCACATTTAAGCATATTACATTTAAGCATTCTATATTTAACTAACTACATACATTAAATCAATTCAGAATTAATTTTTTGTATGGTATAAGGTAGGAGTCAAGATATTTTTTTCCACGTGCATAATCCAGTTCAATTAATCTATTTCAATTTACTTTTTAAAATCTTTTCCTCAAAATTAAATTACATTAAAATTACATCTTTGTAATTTAAAATTACATTGCATTAAAATTACATCTTTGTTGAAAGTCAAGTGACTGTATATGTGTAGATCTATTTCTGGACCCACTATTCTGCTCAATGGTCTATTTATCTATCTTTGTGCCAAAAAAATAATGCTTTAATTTTGGACTTTTATGAAAGTATTGACATTTGGTGGCTTACGTCCTCAAATTTTGATCTTCACATTGTCTTGACTATTCTAGATCTTTTGCTTTTCCATAAAAATTTTAGAATTACCTTATCAATTTTCATTTATAGAAGTGCTAGTGGAATTTCTTTAAGCTTATTTATTTATTTTTAAGGGAGGGAGGGGAGAAAGGGACAGAGGGAGAGAGAGAGAGAGAGAGAGAGAGAGAGAGAGAGAGAGAGAGAGAGAATCCCAAGAAGGCCCTGCACTATCAGCGCAGAGCCCAATGCAGGGCTCAAATTCATAAACCATGAGATCATGAACTGGGCTTAAATCAAGAGCTGGACACTTAACCAACTAAGCTACCTAGACACCCAGAAGTGCTAGTGGAATATTGATTGAGATTGCATTAAATCTATAAATCAGTTTAGGGAGAACAGATATCTTTGCATTGCATTTTCTAATCTTTAGAAATAGCATATCCCTTCTTTTACTTAGTTCTTCTTTCATTTACCTCACTAATATCTTGTAGTTTTCTGTTTGATTTATTTATTTCTAGGTGTTTAATGTTTTTATGTCATTGTAAAGAGTATCATTTTTTAAATGAATTATCTGTATATTTGTTGCTGCTATATAAAAAAATAGTTTTTTTTATAGTTACCTTGTATTTAGTTACCTTGCTAATTCATTTATCAAGCCTAATGTATTTTGTTTATAGATTATTTTGGATTTTCTATAAACATAATCACATCATCTCCAAATAATGAAATTTAAAATTTTTCAAATTCTTAAGACTCATTTTTTTTTGTCTGTTGCACTGGCTACACCTTCCTGTACAATATTGAATTAAAATGGTGATATTGAACATCCTTGTGTTATTCCTGACTTAGAGAAAGAAGGCATTTACTATCTCCCTACTATGTATGTTTTTTTAGAGATATCCATTAATAGTTAAGAACAGTTCTTTCTATTTCTAGATCCTAGGAGATTTTAGCATGAACGGTATTGAATTTTATCAAATGCTTTTTCTGAATCTACTGAGATGACCATGTGGTTTTCTCAAATTCTTCCTGTGGCATATTAATGATGATTGAATTTTTAATATTAAATCAACCATGTATTTCTAGAATAAACTCATCTTGGTCATGAAGGGTTTGATTTGCTAATATTCTATTTAAGATTTTTAATCTATACTTATATAATAAATTGGTTTTAAAATTTTCCTTTTTGTAATTTCCTTACTAGGTCTTAATTTCCAGGTTATGCTGACCTCATAAATTTTCTGACCTTCCATTCTTTGTCTTTCTTCCTAGGGGATGGCCCTTTAGGAATCTCACATGAAAGCCAGATGTATTTATGAGGGACCCTTCTTGGCAAACTTGAATCCAGTTTTTTCTCAGTACCATCAATTTGTCAAAATATGTACAGCTTAGCTTTGTCGCCTCTTTACAACTGTATTCTGCTGAGTTTCTATGTGTCTCATCCTGTGCACATACAGCTTAGAAGTAACCAAATGACTCAAAGGAAAACTGCACAAAGAGTGCTGCATGCGATTCTCTGCAGATTTCTCTTTTCAGTACAAAGATCTTTCAGGTCCTAGTTGTCTTAGTAGCTTTAAATTCCAAATTTTTATTGTACACCCAGTGAGGCTGCCAGAACTCAAAAGATGTTGGTTTCTTTTCAGCCTGTGTGCCGTGTCCTGAGGGGGTAAAAGCAGCAATGAATATAAAACTCACCTCCACATACTTTTTTTTCTCTATGAGGTCTTAGCCCCTCAAGTCCTGGCTGTCTAGTTATTCTTCAATGAGTCCATGAAGATTTTTGTTTTTGTTTGTTTACCTAGAATTTTACGCATCTTTTATAGTTGATATCAGAAAGAGTAGGTTGGTAAGAGGTACTCCATCACAGCTAGAATCAGAAGCCCCTAAACAGAGTTCTAAAATAGGTGACCTTCAGCATCACCTCTCACTCCATCATTGCACATCTGGGAACAAACTGCTCCTTTACTGAGTCCAAGAATTTGGGCCCCAGTCAGGGGCAGGATGAAAGACTGTCTCATTCTCCTGAGCCCTGTCATTGTTCACTAACTGGGAGTCATCTTCATGGTCCATTGGTATTGCCTCCAGACAGCAGAATTTTATAGTAATATTTACAGAGTTATTCTGAGGCATAATTTTATCCAAATTATATTTCTAAATTGTGCCCAACCGATACTAAAACAGGAGATATCATATGACTATAAAGTTTGTTTTTGTTTTTCTGTTTAAGCAGCTACTATTTCCTCCTATATAGAAGGGGGATAATATTAACCCATAAATCCAAAATATGAATCTACCACCTGAGTAACAGCTTATATACTTATGATTGATTCATTACCTGTAACTTTAACAGTCACAGTATTTCAAGATATGTTGATAGCACAGATTTCTTCCACATGGGCCCCAACCCATGTCCTATTAATATTGACTATAGTCAGAAATTCATAATAGAGCCAAGAGGACTCCTCTGGACAATTTATTTTCTGATTTCTCTTGGAAGAATCTTATTAAGCCATAGCATATGTTAAGTTTTAATTTTTTTTAATGTTTATTTTTGAGAGAGAGAGCGTGAGTGGGGGAGGGGCAGAGAGAGAGAGAGGGAGACATAGAATCCGGAACAGGCTCTAGGCTCTGAGCTGTCAGCACAGAGCCCAACGTAGGGCTTGAACTCATGAACTGAGAGATCATGACCTGAGCCAAAGTCAGACGCTCAACTGACTGAGCCACCCAGGCACCTTGCATATGTTAAATTTTAAAAGGAACAAATACCTATTGACTGAAATACTCTTCTGTCACTGTAACCAAGAGCTACACAAAGACAAGTTTGCCTAATCTATAATAAAAGTCTTTCTTAATTTCAAAAATTAATTCTGAGCCTCTGATTTCCTGAATTCCACAACAGAAAAACATTAAGTTGGTGGTAATGGCACTGAAAAGCTTACTGGCATTCATTTCTGAAAAGCCATGAAAAGGATAAAAATGAGGGGTGGGTGGACTTTGGGGTAATGTAATCATTTTGCAAGTAAGGCATTTGGCCCTGGTTCTAAGCCATTTCCATCTTATTTCAAAGCCTACTTATCTCTTCAGCACCTCACTCCAACTTGTTGTTAGGCTGCAAGGACTTACTGTTTGTTAACATCTGAAACACTGAAGCCTATGGACTTAAACTGCTTTGCCGCGGTGTTTCATTCATGACGATACAGTCTTAAATGGTTTGGCTATTTTTGGCATAGCTCTGACAAATAGAGTTCTTGCTTCAGTTCTACCAACAGTGAACAATACAGTCTGGGACCACCCTCATATGCTGCTCTTTATTGAAGACGTGACTAAAATATCACCAGCCTTTAGAGTAGGTGACAGGTGGGAACATGTCACATTTCTGCTTAGGGACAAGGGATGAATTAATAGCTATAAAATGCTAATTTCCTTCCTAAGAGTCTCTGATTAGAAAATGCCATATCATCCACTTACGGTAAAAAAAAAAAAAAAAAAAAAAAAAAAAAAATGCTATCTCACCTATTGAAGGACAACATCACAGCATGGGAAAACCCAGATGTTTTCCTAGAAAATTTCTGAGACATTGGACAACAGGAGAAAACAATTCACAAAGACGAGAAAGTAATTTCTCCAAGATCTTAACAAGTGTGTACTAAAAGCTGCAGAGGACACAAAGACTTACAGAACATTGTTCCTGTTCCTTAAGGAATTCATGGACTAATTAAGAAATAATTAAAATGGCATCTGTGGAACAACACTGATAACACGTTTACATGCATCCATAAGAGCTGGAGAATTCCTCCCAAGTCCGACTGCTCTCATTGGTGATATAACACTATTTTTAATTTGAATTTCTCTGCTCAAATACAAGGTAAGTTTCTTGAGGACAGAAACTCTGCCTTCCTTATAAAGCCTAGAAAAATAGTCCATCAATATTTGTTGACTGAAAAGGTTTTTGATGAAGCCAGGGAACTCTGTGCAAATTTCCTTTTGAAGCAAACTTACTATTTTTTTTTTTTTACATTTATTCATTTATTTTTGAGAGACAGAGAGAGACAGAGTCACAAGCGGAGAATGGGTAGAGAGAGAAGGAGATGCAGAATCCGAAGCAGGCTCCAGGCTCCGAGCTGTCCGCACAGAGCCCAACGAGGGGCTCGAACTCATGAACCGAGAGATCATGACCTGAGCCGAAGATGGACACTCAACCGTCTAAGCCACCCAGGTGCCCCACAAACTTACTATTTCTAAGTGCGTGCACAAATATGACAAAGGGGACGCTGTTCTGATCCCCAGGGTGCAGTGGGATGTAACGTTATTTCTGTGGGAGTACTATTAACATCAGGAAGGATGAAACTGCTATTCATGCTATCTATTTCTTCCAAAATGATTCAGAAATTAATTGTGAATGATTCACTAAATGTTCTTAAAGTTAACGTGGGTTTAGTTAATGCTACCAAACATTCTGTTTGAACATTTGCATTTTTCCTTTGGGGTTGAAAATCAACCCCCCTCAATGTTCCCAGTCTGACTTGTCTAATGAGGACCAGTGTTCCTGCAACTGCAGCAAAGGCTAACTCCCCTAAGCAGAACCATATGTAGAAAGTAAATAAAGTTCAAATATGTAAAAGGAGGTAATAGTTGTTCATTAAACAAGTTCTTTTTTTTTTTTTTACTGTTTATTTATTTTTGACAGAGAGAGAGCATGAGTGGTGGAGGGACAGAAAGAGAAGTAGACACAGAATCCAAAGCAGACTCCAGGCTCTGAGCTGTCAGCAACAGAGCCTGATGTGGGGCTTGAACTCACAAACCATGAGATCATGACCTGAGCAGTAGTCGACTCAGCCACCAGGCAACCAAACAGGAAGTTCTTAATAGTGCCTAAGGAAGAGTCCCTTTTACACTTTTTGATGCAATTCTCTCTTGGGAAAATTCTTCTGTTACCATGACTAATTTAGAAGTGTTAGGGCCTAGGTAAACAGCTTCCTTCCTTATGGATTGTTTGAGGTTGTTGGCTTTCATAATCCTCTCTGCTACTGAAGAATATCTAGGTTTCTCCCAACTGTACATTACTGTGACTAAGATAATACTTGGCATACAAGACCAGCTCAGGGGTGCCTGGGTGGCTGAGTCGTTTAAGCATCCAACTTTGGCTCAGGTCACTATCTCATGGTTCGTGAGTTTCAAGCCCCACATCAGGCTCTGTGCTGACAGCTCAGAGCCTGGAACCTGCTTCAGATTCTGTGTCTCCCTCTCTCTCTCTCTGCCCCAATCCCCGCGCACGCTCTGTGTCTCAAAAATAAATAAACGTTGAAAAAAAATTTTAACAGAAGTCAGGAAGACAGAGAAGAGTTATTAGAAAAAATAACCAGAAATCCCTCTACTACTAAAAAAATAATAACAAAAATAACAAATGCAGGAAAGGTCTATGATTCCCAGAACTTTGGTTTTCAAGAATATATATCAGATATACCTTAGTTGCTTTGTGGGACTGAAACTCTGATTAAAAGCCAAGGTTCTTTGTCAGTAAGGAAAACATTTTCATATAAAGAACTCACAGTGATTACTTGAAGTAACATCAAAGACTACTTCTCTATCTGTTGCAAGCATATTTAGATATGTACATGGATTTCATACATGCACATATTAATAAATCTATGTTAACAAACACATGTGAGGTTTCTTTTTTTGTTTTTTTAACTTTATTCAATTTCAGAGGAGGTGAGATTTTGTGACTGGGAAAGACAATGACATTTCAGGCTCTACTTGTAAAATAAGAAAGGATGCTAGAGAAAAGAAACAATGCTAGAGAAAGCTTTGAAATAGCACATTCTAAAATACTAATATTTTTAATACTAATATTTTAAAATAGCACATTTTAAAATACTAATATTTCAAAATAAAACATACTACCTTCTCTGTATTGTACTGGGAAAGTTCTTGTTTGTTTTCTCTAGGGGAATTTCAATTACAGTAAGCAACCACTGGACTCCACAACTGAAGTAAAGTAGGGCATTCTAAGTGTAAAAGTCAGAGGACTTCACACCTGTTTTATCACCCTTAGTTCTTGCTTAAATGCTGCCGGTAAATATGCGTGG
Organism: Leopardus geoffroyi; assembly: GCF_018350155.1. Lineage (NCBI taxonomy): Eukaryota > Metazoa > Chordata > Mammalia > Carnivora > Felidae > Leopardus > Leopardus geoffroyi. Next base: position 141,818,814 of record NC_059328.1, read on the forward strand.
GCTTCACGTCACGGTCTTCTCAAGAGACCAGGAACTACTCAAAGGAAACACTTAACTCACAAAAGTGCACCACTTTCAGGTTGGAAGCTTCACAAGTATCAGTTCCAGTAGCTTTTCCAAGGAGAAATCTCTTGAATGACAGTCCTCTATTTGATTACCACTGGTGACAAGAAGTTCACTACTTTGCAGAGTGCATATTTGCAATGAAACTATTTTAACCCAGCTGAAGACAGCATTTCATATCTCTAACCATTATTTTTTTTTCCAAAGTTCAGTGGGCATTTTGTTTATTAAGGATCAGTCAATACGAACTTGCTTAGGTTTAGATAAAGACCTATACAATTCACAATTTAAAATGCAGAATGTTAAAAAATAGGCATGCCAAGAAGATAAGTATCACTTATCTTCTTAGTGGCCCTCTCTTAGCATATCTAGTATCTATATAACTTCCATTTTATATGGGCATTTGGAGACCATTGAACCATTATCACAATGGTTTTCAATATGCTGCTGGATATAAGTAATTTTGATTTTTACATTTATCTTTGATCTGTAGTTGGTTTTACAGGGTATTCTTTCTTTTTCAGATTTTAATATCAAGATTGTGATTATAAGTAAATGTAGACATTTTCCGTATTTGTTTCTTTGCTTTGTAACAGTTGGATTAGGATGAGATATATCTGACCTGTAATGTTTTTTTGAACTCACTTACAAAACTATCTGAGCCCCGTGCCTTCAAAGATACGTCTTTAATAACTCTTGCTGTTGTTCAATATACACATTTGTAAGACTTTATTTCACATATATGTATAGCCCAAAGAATAATAATGAAAGGCTTACACATGTTCTCACCACTCAGTTTCAGACAAAGAACACTATCAGTGCCTTAGAAACCCACTCAAATCATCTATGTATGCCTCTCTCTGATAATCTCCTCCTCTCTGCCCAACCCCCACCTATCCTGATTTTGGTTTACCATTACTTTGCTTTTCTTCACAATTTTACTGTCTTTGTATGCATTGCTAAAGATTATATTCTTTAGTTCAACCAGATTTTGAAATTAAATAATGGAATCATACTCTTCTACTTCTTTTGTGACTTCATTTTTTGTTCTTGCTTTGCTCCTATATTTTTGTTTTGAGATTCATTTATGTTAATAGATGTAGCTGTAGGTCATTTTCACTATTTTATAATATTTCACTGTATGACTATGTCAAAATTTATTTATCCATTCTGTTGAGGGACATTTTGGTTGGTTTTAGTCTGAGGCTTTATTATTGCTGCTATATGACCATTTTGGTACACGTGTCCCAGAACTCAAGTGCCAGAATTCCTCATATATATACACCTAAAGTGCATTTGTTGGGTTGTGAGATGCACATATGCTCAACTTAATAGGATGTGCCTAATAATTTTCCTAATAGCTTTAATAATTTTTTCTCATTAATTTTTTTTTATTTTATTTTTTAAAATTTACATCCAAATTAGTTAGCATATAGTGCAACAATGATTTCAGGAATAGATTCCTTAGCGCCCCTTACACATTTAGCCAATCCCCCATCCCACAATGCCTCAGTTTGTTCTCCATATTTATGAGTCTCTTATGTTTTGTCCCCCTCCCTGTTTTTATATTAATTTTCCTTCCCTTCACTTATATTCATCTGTTTTGTCTCTTAGAGTCCTCATATTAGTGAAGTCATATGATTTTTGCCTTTCTCTGACTACTTTCGCTTAGCATAATACCCTCTAGTTCTATCCACATAGTTGCAAATGGCAAGATTCCATTCTTTTCTATTGCCAACTATCACTCCATTGTATATATATACCACATCTTCTTTATCCATTCACACATCGATGGACATTTGGGCTCTTTCCATACTTTCGCTACTATTGATAGTGCTGCTATAAACATTGGGGTGCATGTGTCCCTTCGAAACAGCACACCTGTATCCCTTGGATAAATGCCTAGTAGTGCAAGTCTTGCATCATAGGGTAGTTCTATTTTTAATTTTTCGAGGAACCTCCATACTGTTTTCCAGAGTGGCTGCACCAGCTTACATTCCCACCAACAATGCAAAAGAGATCCTCTTTCTCTGCTTCCTCGCCAACATCTGTTGTTGCCTGAGTTGTTAACTTTAGCCATTCTGACGGGTGTGAGGTGGTATCTCATTGTGGTTTTGATTTGTATTTCCCTGATGATGAGTGATGTTGAGCATTTTTTCATGTGTCGGTTGGCTATCTGCATGTCTTCTTTGGAGAAGTGTCTCTTCATGTTTTTTACCCATTTCTTCACTGGATTATTTGTTTTTTGGGTGTTGACTTTGATCAGTTCTTTATAGATTTTGGATACTAACCCTTTATCTGATATGTCGTTTGAAAATATCTTCTCCCATTCTGTCGGTTGTCTTTTAGTTTTGCTGATTGTTTCCTTCGCTGTGCAGAAGCTTTTTATTTTGATGAGGTCCCAGTAGTTCATTTTTGTTTTTGTTTCCCTTGCCTCCGGAGACGTGTTGAGTAAGAAGTTGCTGCGGCCAAGATCAAAAAGGTTTTTCCTTCTTTCTCCTCGAGGATTTTGATGGCTTCCTGTTTTACATCTAGGTCTTTCATCCATTTTGAGCTTATTTTTGTGTATGGTGTAAGTGATCCAGGTACATTCTCCTGAATGTTGCTGTCCGGTTTTCCCAGCACCATTTGCTGAAGAGACTGTCTTTATTCCACTGGATATTCTTTGCTGCTTTGTCAAAGATTAGTTGGCCAAATGTTTGTGGGTCCATTTCTAGGTTTTCTATTCTGTTCCATTGATCTGAGTGTCTGTTTTTGTGCCAGTACTCTACTGTCTTGATGATTGCAGCTTTGTAATACATCTTAAAGTCCAGGATTGTGATGCCTCCAGCTTTGGTTTTCTTTTTCAAGATTGTTTTGGCTATTCGGGGTCTTTTCTGGTTCTACACAAATTTTGGGACTGTTTGTTTTTAGCTCTGTGAAGAATGCTGGTGTTATTTTGATAGGGATTGCACTGAATATGTAGATTGCTTTTGGTAGTATCGACATTTTAACAATATTTGTTCTTCCTATCCAGGAGCATGGAATCTTTTCCCATTTTTTGTGTGTCTTCTTCAGTTTATTTCACAAGCTTTCTATAGTTTTGAGTGTATAGATTTTTCACCTCTTTGGTTAGATTTGTTCCTAGGTATTTTATGGTTTTTGGTGCAATGGTAAATGGGATTGATTTCTTGATTTCTCTTTCTGTTGCTTCATTGTTGGTGTATAGGAATGCAACCAATTTCTGTGCATTGATTTTATATCCTGCAACTTTGCTGAATTCATGGATCAGTTCTAGCAGTTTTTTGGTGGAATCCTTTGGGTTTTCCATACAGAGTAGTATGTCATCTGCAAAGAGTGAAAGTTTGACCTCCTCCTGGCTGATTTAGATGCCTTTTATTTCTTTGTGTTGTCTGATTGAAGAGGCTAAGACTTCCAATACTATGTTGAATAACAGTGGCAAGAGTGGACATCCCTGTCTCATTCCTGACCTTAGGGGGAAAGCTCTCAGTTTTTCCCCATTGAGGATGATATTAGCGTTGGGTCGTTCATATATGGCTTTTATGATCTCGAGGTATGCTCCGTCTATCCCTACTTTCTTGAGGGTTTTTATCAAGAAAGGATGCTGTATTTTGTCAAATGCTTTCTCTGCATTTACTGAGAGGATCATATGGTTCTTATCCTTTCTTTTATTGATTTGATGTATCATGTTAATTGTTTTGCGGATATTGAACCAGCCCTGCATCCCAGGTATAAATCCCGCTTGGTCGTGGTGAACAATTTTTTAATGTATTGTTGGATCCAGTTGGCTAATATCTTATTGAGGATTTTTGCATCCATGTTCATCAGGGAAATTGGTCTACAGTTCTCCTCTTTAGTGGGGTCTCTGTTTGGTTTTGGAATCAAGGTAATGCTGGCCTCATAGAAAAAGTTTGAAAGTTTTCCTTCTATTTCTATTTTTTGGAACAGCTTCAAGAGAACAGGTGTTAACTCTTCCTTAAATGTTTGGTAGAATTCCCCTGGAAAGCCATCTGGCCCTGGACTCTTGTTTTTTGGCAGATTTTTTATTACTAATTCAATATCGTTACTGGTTATGGGTCTGTTCAAATTTTCTATTTCTTCCTATTTCAGTTTTGGTAGTGTATATGTTTCTAGGAATTGGTCCATTTCTTCCAGATTGCCCATTATATTGGCATATAATTGTTCATCATATTCTCTTATTATTGTTTGTATTTCTGCTGTGTTGGTTGTGATCTCTCCTCTTTCATTCTTGATTTTATTTGGGTCCTTTCCTTTTTTGTTTTGATTAGACTGGCTAGTGGTTTATCAATTTTGTTAATTCTTTCAAAGAACCAGTTTCTGGTTTCATTGATCTGTTTTACTGGTTTTTTTGTTTGTTTGTTTGTTTGTTTGTTTGTTTGTTTCAATGGCATTAATTTCTGCTCTAATCTTTATTATTTCCTGTCTTATAGTGGTTTTGGGTTTTATTTGCTGTTCTTTTTCTATTCTTTTAGGTGTAAGGTTAGGTTGTGTATCTGAGATCTTTCTTCCTTCTTTAGGAAGGCCTGGATTGCTATATACTTTCCTCTGATGACCACCTTTGCTGCATCCCATAGATCTGGTTTGGCTACCCAAGGCTTGGCACAGACTCTGTCATCTGAAGCCCCCAGCCCTCCTTTGGACCCCAGGAGGCAAGGCCCACATATGCCGGCTCCTGTCAAGGCAGGGCCCTGGAGACACAGGCAGGCAGAGCTGGCCCCAGGGCCCTGGGCTTCAAACTAGGCTGTTGATCACCACCTTGTTTGGGACTGGGCTGGGTGGGGTCTGGCTGGCTACCAGGGCTGAGAAGGAGCAGCGGCAGCAGCAACAGTGAACGGAGGCCCTGAGCCAGGCGGCCGTGGGCCAGGGTGACTTCAGCCTGCTGAAGGGAGTGGGGGTGGGGACAGGCTCGCTGCAAAGCCGACTTCTGGGTCAGTGGGTGTTGATGTACTTTGGGTTCACTCACTGCCCCAACATCTGCCCAGATGAGCTGGAGAAGTTGGTGTAGGTGGTACGGCGGCTGGAGGCTGAGCCCGCCTGCCCCTGGTGCAGCCTATCTTCGATACTGTGGACCCCGAGTGGGACACTGTCTCAGCCATGGCCCGCTACCTACAGGACTGTCACCCACGGTTGCTGGGCCTGACTGCTTCTGCTGAGCAGGTAGCCCAAGTGAGGCACAGCTACTGCGTGTACTACAGTGCAGGCCCCAAGGACAAGGACCAGGATTACATCGTGGACCACTCCATTGCCATCTACCTGCTCAGCCCTGAGCTGAGCAGATCTGAATTTTCTGTCCAAATCACAAACGCTTCTTCCTCTTTACTCAATTGATTTACTGTATTTGCTAATTAAATTAGAGCACCATCCCAAGCACACAACATTAGCTAGGATGGAGAGGGGATGGGCATTCTCTGTATTTCTTCTGGGGAAGGAACACACTGCTCTTTTAGCATCATTGATTACAATTGATTATGTTGCTGATGTTTTACATCTCATATGTTGCTGATACTTCAAGTCACCGGATCAGTAATAGAAAATGAAGCTGAATGTAGATTTGTGAGTGTGTGTGAGACAGAACTTAAACTTCAGAGGTTTACAGCCTTGGTTCCTATCTTCATTTCCCTGCTAGGTGACTTAGGAGAAATTACTTCACTAAACTATATCTTGGTTTCCCCTTCTGTAAAATAGGGAAATAACAGCACCTGAATCAAAATATTTGGGTTGGAATTTCAAAGAGTTGATGTGTGTGAAGTTCTTAGTAAGTATGCCAAAATATTATTATTTCTATAATAATAATGTTTTTATTGTATAAATAGTTATTTTATTTCATACAATTATCACTTATAATACTATTTATAGGTATAAATATATCAATATTAAATATTTCATATTTATAAATATAATAACTAATCTAATTTTTATTACTATCATCATTACTACACCAAGTATTATCGACTCTAAAACACCCAGATATTTTCTGTGTCTTTTACTCTGGCCTCAGAGCAGCATCTGGGAATGAAGCCAGATGCCTAGGGCTGAGGAAGGCAAGTCTTTTGTTACTAATAGAGAGACAGCCTGACTGGAGCACAGAAGCCTCCAGAAAGCAAGTCCCTCAGGGGCAATCATCTCCCCTCTCTCACACCCCTGGCCACATGCACAACATTCTTCTAACCTCCAAAGGCCAGTGTAGGGCCCAGCTCCTGGGATTTATTTTGATAAATGTTTCAAGCCACAGAGCGCTAAGAAACTTGATTCTTTCACTTTTCAAATACCAAACCTCTACCTGAAGAAGGAATGCTTAGATTAGAGCACAGAGATGAAAAGTTTTAAGTTAAACATGGAGTTCTCCCCTTAACCTATTGTCTGCTCTGTTCCTCAACTCTGGAAAGTTGGAAGAAAAATATCTTCAGATAAAGACTATTATAAATCACTATTGAAAAGTTAAATATGATTTATCAAATGTTCATTTTATCTTGGAAAGCAGGGTTTTAATGGAACTGCCTTTACAGTTAAGGCCAACAATGCTCTTGAGGGAATTATATGTATTTTAATAAAATCACTCTGCACAGTAACATAGCTCAAATTCTTTACTGTAGTTCTAAATTTTTTAGACCTCATGGTCAAAATAAGTTTCACCTGGTTATTGTAAGAACGCTGTATCTTTCCTTTTCACTGGAAAGGAGAATTATTTCTTGAGTACCTGCTAAGTGACATGTGTTTCACTTATATCGTACTAGTTAATACAGCAAATGTGCACCACCTTTACAGACCAGCAAGCAGACATTCAAAAAGATTAAAAAAACTTTCCTGAGTTCATAACACTAACAAGTGAAGGACGTAGGATTTGAATGTAAGTGTGTGTGATTTGAGAGCCAAAGTCTTTAACGAAAACTGTAAAAAGGCTTCATATTTCGACTGCGGTATTGTAGAGCACTTTCATTTCATTACATTCAACAGTCCACATACACAGCAGCTTATCTATAATTTGCAACAATTTGTGCCTCTAGGAAAACATATTTTTGAAGTTTGAGAAAACCTCAATATGAAAAGTTGATCAGGTACCATCAGCAGGTAATGATCAATTCTTCTTCATGTATTTGCTTACTTGTTTATTGACTATGTTCCTGCCATACTGTAGGCTCCATGGGAACCCAGCTTTGTCCATCTTGGTCATCTCTGCATTTCCACCACCTAAGACAATTCTTGCCACCAAGAAAAAGCTCAGTAAATATTTTTGATTAAAAGGATGAATGAATGACACATTTCTAACATGCCCAGGATTATGAGTCAATAGGAATTCAAATCAATTCTGACATTCCCTCTGGAAATGAATAATGATGGCAATACTTCTAGTACCTTGTGGCATTTTCTCATTGCAACACATATAATAGAAAAGAAGTCTTTCCTTCTTTTTTGAAAATGCCAGTCGAGGGGTGCCTGGGTGGCTCAGTCAGTTAAGTGTCCGACTTCGGCCCAGGTCATGATCTCACAGTCTGTGGGGTGAAGCCCTGAGTCAGGCTCTATGCTGACAACTCAGAGCCTGGAGCCTGCTTTGGATTCTGTGTCTCCCTCTCTCTCTGACCCTCCCCTGCTCATGCTCTGTCTCTCTCTCTCTCTCTCAAAAATAAATAAACACTAAAAAAAATTTGTTTAAAGAAAAAAAGAAAATATCAGTCGCTATCTATCAAGTCCAGAGACTATTATCATTCCCTATGAGTTTGTGATGGCACCAAATCTACACTGTTGAAGCCTGAAGAATTTTCTAACTTTGTAAGACATATCAAAAATTTCTCCTAAAAGGATGGTTTCCAAATTTAGTTAATGGTGACAACTGAAGCAGTGATGCTGGGGTGACATGATAACATGTAATGCTTTAGAGTTGACATCAGGTTTCTCTCATAGGTTTCTTCCTTATTAGTTAGCTCAGTTGGTTAGAGTTTGATATAATGAGGTCAAGGTCATGGATTCAAACCCCTGGTGGAACAATTAGCTTCAGCTTGTTCCCTGACATAGGGTTAACTCTGAGCCCTTCTATTCCCCTTGATTTTGGTTCTATGCTTCAGAAAGGCCAGGATAAACAGTCACACAAAGTAGAACAGATGCTTAGTGAAGGAACTGCAGGAGAGTCATCTCTCTATAAAATCTTCAGATTTCATATTCATACTCTTCAAAGAGCTGTGCTACTGACTCACACTTCCTTAACAATTGATTTTATACATTTCCTAATTATAGGTATAAACAGTGGAATAAGTCATCTATAAACAAGTCTATAAATAACCAATTGCCTTATATAAAATTAAATATGAAAAAATACTTCCAGTGACCAAAAGTAACCCTTTGGAATAAAACTTCTACTGAAATACATTAGCCAAGAGTTTGTCTTAATGGGAAAATAGCTACTCAAGTTATTGTATGGGTGAATACACACTTATAATAAATTTTATATATAGATTTGCAGAAAATTATTAGTGACTTTATAAGCAATAACAAGAATGCATCTCATTAACTGAGAACATTTAAGTCCTGGAGGAGATCAATTCCAGGAGACACACAGCCAAGCAGTCTACTTGCAATAAGGACTTATTCAATTTAAGTCAAGAACTGAATAAGAAATTGGACCTGAATCTGGCCCACAGAAAGATGACTCCCTCTACTAAAAAAAATGGAACGTCTTTAAAATGAATCCAGGTCACATTAGCTTGCTGAACCAAATGCCAAGTGTTTATTTAAATATAATTTGCTTTTCTTACTGGAACCTCCAGAGAGTGAATGACTCCACAATTCATCAAGTGAAAAAAAAAAAAAAAGGTGAGGGGTAGTGAGTGGAATGTTTCCTTTGGAAACCAATGTTGTCCTTGAATTTGGCCAAGCTGCCATCCATGAAATGAGGACACCCCCACCCCCATCACTGCCTTGGTTATCACCATACTCCACGAATGAATATTTTGGTTGTCCTTTTTTACCATAATAAATTCTTGGCTGATACCTGGGCAAATACTGATTGAGATGACATTTGGAGAAGCTAAGACAATCTCTAATATATTACTTTTAACGTAAGTCATTCTCTTAACTTTTCACTCATCGCTCCTTTTTTAGAGACAATGCCTTGGTTCTTTCTTTCTTCTTCCCTAAGTAGTCTTGCACATTCAATTACAGACAGACATGGCCAACACTAGGTATAATTGATAACCACGTAGTGCTTGCATTTGGTGTTCGCAAGTTTCCTCTTTTCACGGGTTGAGTCCTTCCAGCAAGCTCATCCTCAGCCCTGTGTCTCCTCAACCTGTCCCTCACCCTCACATTCCTACCCTCATTACAATCTGTGCACAGAGATACAGTCCTATCAGCTGTTCACATTTGAATGCAATTTCTATTCAGCTCCTATCTTATCAAAAGATTTCTAAACTTCAAAATTCTTTCTCCTTATTAAGATATGTAGAGTAGATCAGAAAAAAAAGTTGGGTTTGGATTAGTTTTTGTTTTGATATGTTCAATTTTCTAGAAGAAGCGTGGAGTCATAAAATGAGCAGAGGCTTAGTGACTCCTCAGACCTATGTCTGAACTCAGAAAATTTCTAAGACTTCATACTGTCTTGACAGGAGGGAATAGTAAATCTACGTAAAGGTGATGTTAACATTACTGAGACCATTTGTAAAAAACAATAAAAGCACTTCCTTGTACGGCATTCCTCCCATCTGTGGTTTCACTGTCCAATGTTTCAGTTACAGTGGTTAACTGTATGTGAAAATGAATAATCCTCCTTATGACATATCATTATTAGGTCAGTAGGAGGCTAACACTGCATCACGGTACCAACACCATTCACCTCGCTTCTTCTCCCTATGTAGGCATTTTATCTTCTCACATCATCTCCAGAAGGATGAGTACAGTCCAAAAAGATATTTTGAGAGAGAGACCACATTAACATCACTTTTATTAGGGTATATTGTTGTAATTTTTCTATTTTATTATCTATTATAAGGTTGTTAGTCTTTTACTGTGCCAAATTTATAATCTTTATCACAGGTATGTACATATAGTAAAAAACATAGTATATATAAGGTTCAGTACTATTCACAGCTTCAGACGTCTTCTGGGAGTTTTGGAACCTATCTCCTGTAGATAAAGGGGAGGGACTACTGTACATAAGATGCAATACATACAACTTGTTATTATCTAAGCAGTGAAGCCCTCTGTTTCCCGTGAAGTGGGAAGCACGATTACCTTTTAAGAGTAAAGTGAATGTAGCACAGTAATAAAATTGCATAATATTGAAGGATTAGAACAGCTGCTGTGGGAAGCCTGAACAGATTAGAAGAATAGTCAGTAAAACAGCATCCAACAATACTATGGTTCTGGCTGAGGTAGAGACTGTATCTTGTTCAGGCACTATCATGCAGGGTGCAGATACCCTGGTATAGGGTCAGAGGGAGCAGACTGTTTGCTTGGTCCAGAATCTGAGTAACCTCTGTTTGTTAGCCATTTGAAAGACATTCTTGTCAACGACTTCATAGGCTTAGCCCTCCACTGGGAAAGCAAAACCAGCTCTGGAGTCTGGTCTAAGTCAAAGATACACTAAACATTCATTAAGGATGCTTCTGCCTTGGGAAGCCCAGATTCCTGACTCAGCACCTACTTTCTAAGCAGGAAACTGAGAAACCCTGTTTGGTTATGACTGTGGAAGATTTACTTCCTAGCTCCAGCATCCTGCTCAAGCATTCTTTTGTCTCTCTTTCTCTTTTAGATTAAACAAAAATGATTTGGTGCAAGATGTGGGACCCATGTCATGGGTGGCTATTTATCTTGGATCTCCTTGCACTTTCTGTCACCATTGCTCACACATTTTCACTCTTGATCAGAGTTGGGTCATCTTTTTTGGAATTTAGATAGATAAGAAATATAGTTTCTCTGTTGGGTGACCTACTTTTAGTAAGCTATTCTGTAAAAAGCCTCAGGATGATTCAGTTATATATTCTCTTTAAATGTGCTACTGTCTTTATTGGTCCATTCACACCTCAATTGCTCCTTTCCTACTACCCAGTTTGGGTAGGCACTGAATCCTCTCCCAAGAACCATCACCGACTTCAGTGAGTAGGATCTGTTGAGGGTTCTTGGAGAGATTAGAGAAAGGATGCAGCTTAGAACAGTGTCACAAATTGGCAAAAGTCTCAGAGATGTGCTGGGGGTATCTAGGGGTATGGAGGCAAAGAGCTGCACTGCACGTTGGACAGAAAAGCTCTGTCTTATTTGGGCCTATGCATGAACAGGTTTCTCTGATAGCAAGGGTTGATTATTCAGTGAGACTGAACATGGGAAACCTCAGGATACGCTCAGAAAAGAAACCAGGGAAGTTGAACCGGTTGTTAAGAGAGAAGCTGGGGTGATGGACTATGGGATCCTGACTAAGCAGAGAAGTATAAAAAGCCAAAGGTGACTCACTGACTGAGAGAAAAATGAAAAGATAATAAATCTAGAGGGTTAGCAAAGCCAAAGAACAGATTCCTTGGGACTAAGGAATGAGAGAGCCAGAGATGGGTGTGATAAGGGAAGGGGTCAGCCAGGTGAACATCACATCTGGACTTAAATAATTCAAGGTGCTGGTGATCCCCTCTAGGATGTAGAAAGCTCCCCATCACCTGAAACACTCCAAAAGACACGGTCATCTGGAATGGACAAAAAGAAAATCTCTCAAGGATGCTGTATAGGGCAATCCTGTGTTGAGAGAGTTTAACACTTCCTTTAGAAAAGGAAGCTTTTACTATAGATCTCACATAACCACAAGTACAGAGAGGAGGAGAGATACGGTATTCCTTAAATTCCCTTCTAACTCCGTGATTCTGTAAACCCAGCTTAATCTGCAGATTTTAGGTGAGGTGGGTAACTACAAGCTGAATGCTATTTTCTCAATTAACTTCAGGCTGTTTCATGTAGAAAAAATTTCAGTGTGTAGCCTGGCTTTGCTGCTCTTCTGGTTTCAAAGAAGTGCATAAGTTTATTATAAAATCATATCAAAATTCCAAGTTTTCTCATAAGTGGCTTTACAGCTATGACCATCTAGAGCATGACCAGAAAACCATGTCTTAGTTTGAAGATGGTTGTTTTGAAAGTAGGTTTGATTGGCGGTTGATTATCCGTGGCTGTGAAGTCAGGATCCACATGGATAAAGAAAATTCACGTATAACCCAAAAATTTCATGCCAATGTAAACAACAAGGGAATAAAGCCACCAAATAAAATTCCCATCCCTGCCTGGTTCAGTCTTCAATGGATGTGTTAATAAGGAGTGAAGTGGGCAGAAGGGTCATCAGTGGGAGAATGTCTGGGTAAGTAAGGATCCTAGCAAATCTATAAGCTTGGATAATAGAATGGTACAGTGAGAAGTCCAGATTCAAGGTGATTGATTATCCACAGTTTGCTGTTGAGAAAATTATCTTCTCTATTAACACAACTGAGGTCCAGAATGGCTTTCACACAACTCAGCTATGGTATTTTCCTCAGGCATCAAATCGGCCTCCTGGAGTTATAACTGTTTGGTCCCAAGGATTACTCAACTATACATACACAGACTCTGTATAGACCCAAACAAAAAAAGCACACTGTTGTCACATAAATAATAAAGCCAAACGTGCTAATGCTTTGCTGCCTTTGCAGTGATCCACTAGGGAACTTTTGCCAAATAGACTGGAATCGAGTCAATGTTACATTTTTAAAAGGAGAAGAAATTCTAAGCATAAAAGTGTGCCAGTTATCCATCTGACAAAGTTGATAGATAAATATATCTGTAAGTTTACTTCTTTTTATGGACTTCAATGGTCTCTAAACTTTTTAAAATACCCCCATCAATAAAAAATATTGGAGAATGCATGCCTGGTAAGTATTCATTATAAAATTATTAATTTACATATGTATGTGATATTAAGCTACTCTAAAAAATATGTTCTAGATGCAATAATATTTAAAAGCATTTAAAATGATGTAGTAAGCATAAAATAAACATTAAAAATGTCTTGCAAATTATCATACCTCCATACTACCACTGACTAATATCCTAACACATGGTATAGACCGAGTTTGATGCATTGTTAACTGGGGTTGACTTAAATCCACATTTTAAAATAGATGTATTGATATTTGTGAATTTTTACTGACTTCTTGTCAGATCCTCTTAATGTGGCTGATAAAGAGCTCCTACCAAGAGCAGAAGTGTCAACTCTGCCATGGTCTTGTTATTGCCTTCAGCTTGCATTATTTTTACTTTGCATTTGAATTTTCTGTGCAAGATATTTCATGTCATTTAGCTCCATAATTGTGAATGTTAACCTTATAAATATATACATGAAAATATAAAAATAAAAATATATAAATGACATAAAAATATGACCCCCAAATTCACTTATGGAAACCCTTGAATTACAAGGTATTACGAAGCACTGGTAGTCATCAATCACATGAAGCTACCAGGGACAGCTCTTCATGATGTGGAACTCCTATCCTACCTACAAGACAGCTTCCACACTAGCTGACAAATGGGCAGGTGGTGGCATCACTGGTACTGCATACAGTAAAATTAGTTGTATATAATAACAAAAAACGGTAAGTTAGACTTTATCGAAGTTTTAAAACCTCTGTACATCAAAGGACAGTATCCACAGAGTAAAAGGACAATTCACAGAATGTGAGTAAATACTTTTAAATCACACATGTGATAAGGAATAATGTCGAGAATACATAAAATCCCCATCATTCTACAACAACAACAACAAAAACGAGCAGCCCAATTAAAAAATGGGCAAAGGTCTTCAGTCCTTTCTCCAAAGAAGATATACAAATGGCCAATGAGCACATAAAAGCATTCTCAACATCATTAACCATTAGGAAAATGCAAATCAAAAGTTCACTGAGATAATACTTCACACCCATTAGGCTGGCCATCATAAAAAAATAAACAAATAACAAGTGTTGGCAATGTGGAGAACCTGGGGAGAGATTGGAAATTCGTGCTCTGTTGGTGGTTATGTAAAATGCTACAGTCACTGTAGAGACAGTTGGGAGGTTCCTTGAAAAGTTACACATAAAATTACCATATGATCTGGCAATTCTACTACTAGGTGTATACCCCAATGAATTGAAAACAGACAAAAACAATACTTGAATGCCAATGTTCACAGCAGCATTATTCACGACAGCCAAAAGGTGGAAACAACTCAAATGTCTTTCAGTGGATGAATAAATAAATCATCGTGGTATACCCATACAATGGAATGAAATTCTGATACATGGGTGAACTATAAAAACACTAAGCTAAGTGAAATAAGCTAGACACAAAGAATAAATATCATATGATTCCATTCGTATGAGGTACCTAAAATAGGCAAATTCATAGAGACAGAAAGTAGAACAGAGGTTACCATCAGCTGAGGAGAGAAGGGAATGGGGAATTATTATTTAATGGGTCCAGAGTTTCTGTGTGGGATGTTAAAGAAGTTTTTAAAGTAGATAGTGCTGATGGTTACATTACATTGCGAACATATTTATTGCCACTGAATTGTATTTAAAAATGGTTAAAATGGTAAATGTTACGTTTTATATATTTTACCACACAAAAAAATCACCAGAAAATTAGTGAAGCTTAATTTTTTAAGGTTAATTTAAATTAAATTTTTATTATATTCTTTTGGCATAATTATAGGTCACCTTATACTCCCTTTATAGTTCCTTACTCTGGAGACCTCTGATTTTAAATCAAACTGCACTTATTAGTGATTGGAAGGGGACTTACAAATAATGTAAGGTTTATGTATGCCTTGGAATTGTCATGTACATGATACCTCCTGGGCCCCCACATGTTGTTTTACAAGTGTGCTACCCAATGGTGTTTCCTGGCTGCTGCAGAGGGTGAATGGGTCTGAAATCTAACGTGTGCTGCACTCTCCAAGCCATGAGCTTCATCTACGTCATCATAGATGAAGGGGCGCAATTATTTAAATCATTTTGAAAAGTGTGCAAAATCATCATATGTGTAATAACCAATAGTTCTTGCTATTACTACGTAAGTTTGAAAACCTAATGTTGAAACAAATAATTTCACGGATTTCATACCAATATTCAAATGCATCTTTCTTGACATGTCTAGAAAAAGCTGTTGGCCAGTTGATATGCCATCTTGTTAGCCAAAGCAGTAAAAATCCTTTGATTTTTCTGAATGAAAAATGGTGACCAGAATCGTCAAATGGAGCAGGGGAAGCTGTTAAGTATCCAAGTTCCTAATCAAACCCACATTCAAGAGATGCTCAACATCACTCCTCATCAGGGAAATACAAATCAAAACCACACTCAGATATCACCTCACGCCAGTCAGACTGGCCAAAATGAACAAATCAGGAGACTATAGATGCTGGAGAGGATGTGGAGAAATGGGAACCCTCTTGCACTGTTGGTGGGAATGCAAACTGGTGCAACCACTCTGGAAAACAGTGTGGAGGTTCCTCAAAAAATTAAAAATAGACTTACCCTATGACCCAGCAGTAGCACTGCTAGGAATTTACCCAAGGGATACAGGAGTACTGATGCATAGGGGCACTTGTACCCCAATGTTTAGAGCAGCACTCTCGACAATACCCAAATTGTGGAAAAAGCCTAAATGTCCATCAACTGATGGATGGATAAAGAAATTGTGGTTTATATACACAACGGAGTACTATGAGGCAATGAGAGAGAATGAAATATGGTCCTTTGTAGCAACGTGGATGGAACTGGAGAGTGTGATGCTAAGTGAAATAAACCATACAGAGAAAGACAGATATCATATGTTTTCACTCTTATGTGGATCCTGAGAAACTTAACAGAAACCCATGGGGGAGGGGAAGGAAAAAAAAAAAAGAGGTTAGAGTGGGAGTGAGCCAAAGCATAAGAGGCTCTTAAAAACTGAGAACAAACTGAGGGTTGATGGGGGGTGGGAGGGCAGGGAGGGTAGGTGATGGGTATTGAAGAGGGAATCTTTTGGGATGAGCACTGGGTGTTGTATGGAAACCAATTTGACAATAAATTTCATATATTAAAAAAATAAAAATAAAAACCCACATTCATTAATTAATTAATGAAACTGTACGGCAAATCCACTTTGTACCAAGGAAGTACAGAAACTGGGGGCTAAGAGATGAAGTGAGGTCTCCAAGTGAGGTGGTTAGTGTGAAAACTGGCATAAGAGTCTGGATCCCCAAGCAGCTGAGGCTCGTGTCACAGTCAGTGTGGTGCTCCCCACATTGGGGACATAAGCACATAGAATGCAGCCTAGGCATGGCTGGTATTATGGACTCCACAGAGCAGGATGTTAGCACCCTCACTGTAGATTGAGATGTTTGTGACATCTCCATATGAAGTAGAAGAAAGAAAAGAATAAACAAGGAAACATTTAGTGACTATCACCCACCATTCCACACCATTTTGTGTGTGCCCCTCTGTTCTGTTCTTCTCAGAACTTTCCATAGTATCTGTATTCTGGATCTGCTAAAGGCAATACAAACATTGTCTTACATGTATATACGCAATACATTATAGGTATTATACATAGATATTTATATATTTATTTTTCTATCATTTACATAATAAACCATACTTTTAATAAAACCCTAATTTAACTTAATGAATATTCTGGAATTGCAAATGTTCCCCAAAATAAGGAACCAAAACCCACTTCCCTTAATAAGCTGTCTGTGTCCCATTTTTGAAATAGAACATGTAGATGAAGTAAATGAATCTGGGGTGGAAGAAACAAAATTAAGCAAAAAAAAAATATTTTTTTTCCCATTTGACTGGTAATTCTCATTCCCTCTCTCCTTTTGTCCCTCCTCTCCATGCCCCCCATATGTTTATGTCACTTCTGATTTCAAATTCCCTGAATGAAATTCAGTGGGCTATAAGCTAACTGACTGACAAACACTGGCCGAGTTAAACAAAGGTGGGAACAATGAGAAGGGCCCATTTGCTCTGAAGAGTTTTGAAGTGAAAAATCTTCACCTCTGGGTTGAATTTTTCATGGCAGCTGAAACTAACCTACTCGTAATGGGTCAAGAGCCACGCCTTCCTTTGCTGCTGTACACATGGATCCATTTTGTGTGCTCTACCAAGGAATGGTTTGGAGCTGGGTAGGTCTTCCAGAGGTCATCTTTTCCTAAGGCCTCCAGGCAGTTTTCCTCTAAAGCATTCCAGATTTTTCATTCCTTAATTCTTTAAAATGCATTGAGCAATTGATAGCTAAACCTCTGATGTCTACAGGAAGAAATGTTAGAGTCAGTGGGTCTTAATTTTACTCCTAGGCAAATCTGTGTGTAAGGCGAGGATGCCCTTTAAAGTCAAATTTAGTTTTGCTTTCTTTATTCTTACATTGTGATAATACTTTAGGAAGCTGGCATTAAAGAGAGGTCAAATCACAGGCTAAAAGAAGAATTATGTCCATTTTGAACAGAGACTTTTAGACAACAAAATGATCATTTAGTGCCTATATTAGATTCCTTCCTGAATTTAGCCTTTAGGCAATCGGTTTATTAAAGGATTCTAAAAGCATTTGGCCTTTATGTGAATGGGAGTAAGCTCTACAGAGCTTCTAACTATAATGAAATCAGAAGGGTCATAAACCCTTGTGCTGTAGACATTAATTAACGGCCAGCTTACCCCAGAGTAAAGTGCTGGGATAGCAGGTGTGTTTGGGGGAGGTACATGACTGCCTGGGAAGCAGCTGGACTTGGCAGTTTTTGGATTGAGAACAGAGAGGTAGGAAATCTCTCGCACAGGGGCAGTTTGTCCATCCCTTTGACCCCCACATGCCTTAAGTGAACTCCTCTGTTTCATACAAATTTTGCATCTGCATGTGGAAAACCATGCATTTCCCATCTTTTAAAGGAAGTAGTTGCTTTCCCACTCTCTCCCTTTTCCCACACCTGGACTGGACACTATTTGTCTTGAGGCAGAAGAGGGTTCAACACACCATGTGACCATATTTAATGGTCTCCGAAATTACTTCTGTGAAATATCCACCTACTTGCCACAGCTTGATTTACTGCATCGCCAGGAAATAACAAATGTAATTACTTTGGAATCAACATAATATGAGGCCAGATTTCCTTAACATTCCTTTTGCTTGAGAGGAACTTAATATGAATGAGAACCAGCTGTCTGTCTGTCATCATGTGCATTTGGTCAGCTTTCATAACTGATGACAGATATGGCTCTTTTGGAAAATACTTTAAAGTCACATAATTGTAATGGCCATTTTTCCTCTGACAGCTTTAAGATCTATAATGAATCATGTAAAGCACGTGGATCTTACCTGAAACCAAGAGATAACTTTGTGTCCTCCCAGTGGTTACCTCCCCCAGAATAGTTTCCCCCAGCCTAATGTTTCGGATTTCTTTGGGTAGTATGTTCTTATTCAAGAAGAAAACACAAATGAAGCCTGTGACATTGTGACTATAGAAATGCATTAGTAACCTATGTAACCTAGAGCTTTGGATGGCCAGCAGGGTCTTCTGTGTGTGTGCGCACGCGCATGTGTGTGTGAGATCTGATTTAATTAGCCTTATTACACATCGACTAATTACCAGACTATTTGTCAGACACTAAGATTTTTACAAGGACCTGGCATTTTGGGGTCTCTACTTTGTGTTAGGCTACTGACATCCATTTTCTTTTCTTAACCTTCACATCAAACCAACCTCATGAGTTAGATATTATGACCTGCTTATTTCCAAAGAGAACATTGAAATTTAGTGACACTAATAACTTTTTTAGGGTCACGGAATTTGTTAATTAATAAAGTTGAGAGTAGGAACTAGGCCTCTTTGATTCAAGTCAGTAATGAACCATTAATGAAAGACTTAGCAAGATTGGTAAATACAAGCTCATTATACAACAACTGATAATTGTCTATGGACCAGGAATAACTAATTAGACAATCTAATACAGAAAAATGATCCCATTCCTAAGTCAGAGAAATGAGAGTGCAATAGACAAATAGCTCAGTAAAAGTGGAGCACAACCACATGTGTGGACACTTAATATTTGACAGAGGTGCAATTACAATGGGGTAAGGATCTGCTAATGAAGTAGTGGTGACTGGAAAATAAGATAGCCATCTGATTCCTTACTTTACACTATATAAACATTCAATATTCCAGGAATATTAAAAACCTAATGTGAAAAAGTAAAGCCTTAAACATTTTATTTTATTTTTTTAGAGAAAGAAAGTGCACGTGATCAGGGAAGGGGGTAGAGGGAGAGAGAGAGAGAATCTTTTTTTTTAATGTCTATTTATTTTGAGGGGGAGAGACAAAGCGAGAGAGAGAGCGAGAGAGAACAAGTTGGGGAGGGGCAGGGAGAGAGGGAGAGAGAATCCCACGCAAGCTAGAGCCCGATGCAGGGCTCGATCCCATGAACTGTGAGATCACAACCTAAGAGACAAATGCTCAACCGACTGAGCCACCTAGGTGCCCCGAGATAGAATCTTAAGCAGGTTCCATGCTCAGCACTGACAGAGCCCCAATGCGGGGCTTAATCCCACGTCTCTGGGATCATGACCTGAGCCAAAATCAAGAATCAGACACTCAACCAACTGAACCACACAGGCACCCCAAACCTTAAACATTTTAGAAGAAACTAAATGATGTTGAAGTATGGAAGGAGTTCTTAAATAAAACACAGAAAAGCACAAATGGCACAATGAAAGATTAACAAATTCACTATATTAAAACTAAGGCTCTTTTAGTCTAAATGTCCATCAACTGATGAATGGATAAAGAAATTGTGGTTTATATACACAATGGAGTACTACATGGCAATGAGACAGAATGAAATATGGCCCTTTGTAGCAACGTGGATGGAACTGGAGAGTGTGATGCTAAGTGAAATAAGCCATACAGAGAAAGACAGATACCATATGGTTTCACTCTTATGTGGATCCTGAGAAACTTAACAGGAACCCATGGGGGAGGGGAAGAAAAAAAAAAGAGGTTTTAGTGGAAGAGAGCCAAAGCATAAGAAACTCTTAAAAACTGAGAACAAACTGAGGGTTGATGGGGGGTGGGAGAGAGGGGAGGGTGGGTGATGGGTATTGAGGAGGGCACCTTTTGGGATGAGCACTGGGTGTTGTATGGAAACCAATTTGACAATAAATTTCATAATTGGATAGCACTTCTCTCTGTGCTTCCACATTTAAAAAAATAATAATAATAAAAAATAAATAAATAAATTAAAAAAAAAAACTAAGGCTCTTTTTTTTTTTTTTTTTTTTTTTTTTACAATAAACACAATGTAAATAGTGAAAACACAAGCCACAGACTGGAGAAAATATTTGCAACACATATAACTAACAAAAGAATTAGTATCCAGAACATTAAAGAAATAAAAATCAATAGCCCAAAAGAAAAAACGGGCAATTCGCAAAACAGGAAACTCAATGTTTATTTAATATATAAAAAGATTTTTTAATCTTACTAGTAATAAGGAAAACAAGATTAAAGCAATGAGATCTCATTTCACATTTATCAAATTGACTAATTTTTGAAGTCTGAAAATACCTATTGTTGATTAGATGTGATACAACAGGAATCCCATTTATTGTTGATGAAATTGAAACAACTACTTTGGAGCACAATTTGGTACTGTCTAGTAAAGCTGAAGATGCACATTACCTAACACCAAGCATTTCCACCTCTGTGTAAGTATCTTAGAGAAGCTGTCTAACACGCATACATCCAAGGGAGACATACAAAATGTTAATTTCAGCATTATTTCTAAAAACAAAACAACAGGAACTCAACTATATTTAAATTTTAAATGGATATATTTTGATATATTCATAAAATGTGAAACCGTGCAGCAGCTAAAAGGAACAGACTAAATTCTACCTTCTTGTAGCAACATGAATAAATCTCAAAAACACAACGTGGTCAAAAAAAGTTGCAAAGCCTTAGAACAGCATGATATATATAAAGTCCAAAAATATGCAAAAATATGACATTGTTTATAGAGACAATTTATGGTAATTTATGCTTTACTGAATAGTGAAACATGCAGTTTGTATTTATATAAAAGTATAAAAGCATGCACATAAGAAAAATAACAAAATAAAAGAGTGGCTTTCTCCGGAAAGGGGCAGATAAGAATTAAATCAGAGAGTTTTGTTAGGAAAGGCCCTTAAATTAAAAAAAAAAAAAATCTGAAATGAATATGGTGTTGGGTGATTGAAAGAAAAAGAGAAAAGATGAGGCAGGCAGAAGGGAGAGAAGGTATAAAGGAAAGGGAGAGAGGAAGGCAGATTCTGTCTTTCAAGGTACAGTCATTTAAATTAAAAACCAGATTAAAGGAGGAATTTCCAGATTTTCTGAAACACACAATGAACAAATGGGGCTAGGTTTGATAGGACTTAATAAAATTCATTAACTTTGGGGCACCTGGGTGGCTCAGTCAGTTGAGCGACTGACTTCGGCTCAGGTCATGATCTCATGGTTTGTGAGTTTGAGCCCCTCGTGGGGCTCTGTGCTGACAGCTCGCAGCCTGGAGCCTGTTTCGGATTCTGTGTCTCCCTCTCTCTCTCTGCCCCTCCCCCACTCATGCTCTGTCTCTGTCTCAGAAATAAATAAACATTAAAAAATTTTAATTCATTAATTTATATTAATTAGCAGAAGGTCCATTTGAATTAAACAAATTCAGAAATTCTGAGTATTTAAAGGCATGCAGTTGTAAAACATTCTGTGCCTACAGCTATTCAAACTGACCACAGCAAACAGTTTACCTTTACATATGTGGCACATTTGTATTTTGAAATATGAAGCAGCTTGGTCTCTGTGTGTCCCCTCTCCTCTCTTACTTGTGCCCTAGGGCAATTTTCCTTCCTCTCATCCAGAAACAAAAATTCAAACAAATCTATGAGCAAAGTGCCTGATTTTCTTAATCTTCATGTGTATACTTCTCTTTCATATAATGTCCATACTGTTTTTCACTATTTTACTGAGCAGTAAAATATTATATTTTTGTTTACCAAAATGAGATCATAATCTACATATCCCCTTGAAAGCTAATTTTTCCAGTTCACATTCATCATTTCAGAAAATGTTCATCTCACCTAATATTAGAATTTAGATTCTCCTCATGGCCCTAAATACCCCTTTTAAGACTGATTTGCACAAATCACAGCCCATACATTTCACCTATTTTATTTCTTATGTCTCTTTTCATTTAGAACAGATCCTTTATTTTAATAATGCTGAACTATTATCTTACAGGATATACCACTTTCTAAATCTGTCCAGTTTCTTCATGATGAATTTTAGCTTGTTCCTTACTTCATAAACTGAGAGCTACGTCTAAAGGCTCTAGGGATTCAAGTTGAGCATATTTGGCTAGATAATTCATAAATGATGTTACCAACCTCATTTTGCAACACCTGAGAAAACATGTAACATCTGGCCGAGCCCCATTAATGATACTAAGCTTAACCACTGAATTAGAGTGGTGACAGTTTGATTTCTCTATTTAATAGTTAACATTTTTCCCTTTGCAACCTGAAACAATTTGAATGGTGTTGCTTTGGCATTATACAAGTGTTTCGTTCACCATTATCCATTCCCTTAATGGTTTTAACATCAACTGATAATCCTGAATTAACAATTTCATTATATCACTGGCCTATAAAGCAAGGAATAACACGAGCAAAAATCCCTGCTCTCATGGAACTTACTATCTAGTAGGATAGTAGGATAGAGAAACAATAAACATAAAAAGTTAGAAAAATACTCTATGAAGTATATCATGTGGTACAAAGTGCTACAGAAATAAGGCTGGGAAGGGATGAGGAAATGGGATGGAAGAGAGGACTATGGGATTGTTGTACTGAATAAGGTGGTCAGGGAAGGCATCACAAGGTATCTGTGACTTTTGTGCAGGGACAATGGACATCTGGGGGAAAGAATCATTCCAGATAAGTGCAAAGGCCCTGGGGTGGGAGACTGCTCATATGTTCAAGGGCCAGCTAAGAGACCAAGGTGGCGGAGCCGAGATAGGAAAAGAAAAGAATGAAAAGTGGTCAATGAGTAGACAAGAGAGTGTGCAGATCACGGAGGTCTTGAGGGCCAGTGTAAGGGCTTTGACTTTTACTCCAAGACAGGCTAGAAGCAGAGGAGCAACTTGGCCTGTCTCACATATTATAGGAATTTCACAGGCTGGTTTCAGCATGGACATGTAAAGAGAAGTTATCACCCCTATTCTTACGACAAGAAGAAACTGAAGCAAACTGAAAATCGGTAATCTTCTTGGACCTGTTAGAGAACTGAGGTTGCAGAGCAAAGGGCTACCCTGAAATTTGGAGACACAGGAGAATATGAGATCACAGCCAAGATCTACCTACCAGGAGCAAAAGCTGCTAGAGCCATAACCTGGCAGGAACACTTGAATGGTAATTTTGACAAACTGACAGAAGCAGAATATAGACTAGAGTGACAGTGAATAGCTCCTGGTGGCCTAGGCAGACGTTCAGATCTTCTTGGCTTTTCCCTCCAGGGTCCCCCAGATTCTCACAGGAAAGAGATGCCCTCATAGCTCTGGCAAGAGGAGTAGAAAGGTAACTATTTTGAAATACACCCAGAGTATTCTCCATGCCAAAGGCTTACTCTCCACAAAAAGGACTTCACCAGAGCCTTCCCTCACCAAGGTCAAAAATCCATATGCACACAAAATAGAGTATAGGACAGGCAGGAGAGGAAATTAGGAAGTTATTGCAATACCTGTAGGAGGCAAAGATAGAGTTGGCTTTTTTTCCAGGAAGAGTCTAGAAAAGACTGTGACTGGAGGAAACAGCAAAAGAAAGCCAAATAGTGAGTTTGTTGAAAGGAGGATAGTTTCTAGTCATGGACAGGGAAAGGAGAAGGTTAACCATCCCTCTCTGATTACAAAGTGAAAGGGTCTCTCCCTGAGCCATACGGGCCAAGAGATGGGCGAACCATTATTCCCATGGCCAATTCACTAGTCACCTATGGGCAAACTGCTCTTCAGGAGTGCTGACACTTGTAAGTCTTCTGAACAGAGGGCAGAGGATTCAGTTCCTGGAGTGGGGACCAGGGCATCAAGAGGGACATTTCTTCTGTCAGTGGAAGGTGGAACAGGAAGAGAACCTGGAGAAGTTATCCTTATGCCAACTCTTCACTACAGTTTGTAAGCATCCCTTGTCCAATGCACTGTATGATTTTGGAAATGGACACTATTAGCACTCCTCGGCATAGCTACGTGGTCCTAAGGCCACAGGATCATACATTCACATTGGGAATCACCCCTTCAAGTCCCCTCAGATCATGACAAATTTCTTGGCATATTTTTTTTGTCATGGCTATAGCTCATGTGGTTGTGGGTCAGTGTTCCAGATTGCAAAGATGCTAATCACGCCCATCCAAACATTAAAGGATTACACTAAGCCCTGGGGTCTGCTGACCTTTACCCTGTAGTTCCTCAAGCATCTCCTTGAAAGTACCTGAAGTCACTGTAAAACTTATATTTTATCCTTCAGGTATTCTTGTTTTTGTTTTTTGTTTTCTACAAATCCAACATCAACCCTTGTTTCTTCTCAAATTAGTCAAAACTATTTGTCAGAGCACAGCACAAATGACAGCAGCCACACCACAGTATGTAGAATATTCTTTTTTATGAAAAGATTCTCCTGGGGGTGCCTGGGTGGCTCAGTGGGTTAAGCGTCTGACTCTTGATTTTAGCTCAGGTCATGATCTCATGGTTCATGGGTTCAAGCCCCACATCAGGCCCCCGCTGACAGTGTGGAGCCTGCTCGGGATTCTCTGTCTCTCTCTCTCAATAAATAAATAAATATTAAAAAAAAAAAAGATATTATCTCGGGCTTGGTATCTCTGGTTTCACTGCCATTTCTGTGACAGCAGCTGGAGATTCATGGGCTGCCCAATTTCAAGGTAGTCTCCAAAGCACAGCAGATGAGACACAAGAGGACTCTCACTTTTAGTAACTCCTGTGCTGGCTCATTTCTATGTCATGGTGACTGCACTCTGAACTTCACAGATAACATTACTGAGATTTGCTAGTTCACTATGAATGGATGGACAGACAGATGAATATCAGAAAGCAATGTTAAATTAACAGTTGAACTCACTTTATAAAAGGGAGCTCTCAAAATACTTCCTTCCAGGCAGAAGACATCCTTATTTTCTACTTCTTATATTTTTAGTAGCAAAATTTGGGAAGTATGTGGGGCTAAAGGAATCATATGGAAGATGACTTCGTTAAGTGATTATTGGCCCTCAATCTGATGGTCTCTCTGACCTAACATATTGAACCTAGAATGAACTAGTAAGTATAAGCTGATGAAGTGCCCTTGGGCTGGATTTACTCATCAACAAATATCTAAACAAGTTGTAGTATCACTTTTCTAGCCTTAGAAGTTGATATCTGATCACACAGCTGATTCTAATGACCTCTAAATAAAAGAGAGAAATCAAGTTCAACAGCTAAAAAATTAGGGAACTATTACTGAGATACTTACCACATGTTGTTGTAAACCAAACACTAAAAAAGATACAGGTAGGAGTTTTTTTATAATAAAAAATTCCTCAGAGTTGATATCATAGTCTACTGAACTTTATGTTTTGACTGTGGTATTTTACTTTCAAAACAGATTAGGAAAATAATATGTAAAGCTAGAAATAACAAGGGAATCTATAAACCTGAAGGTCGCATGGAATAGAGTCAGAACTTTCTCAGCAAATGTGGTGAGTTAACATCTATACACATATAGGAAACAACTAACCAAACATTACAAAGCCAAAAGTTAATTCCACCCTGTTGAGTGTGGCCAAAAGCCATACTATTTTATTTTAATACAATAAAGACTATATCAAACATCCCCAGAATCTGGACCAGAGTACGTAAGAACTAAACCATTCTGACAAAATGCAAGCTGAGTAGTCATATTCCTTTACATAATTTTTTGCATCAGTCACCCAATTTTGCATCAGTCATACAATTTTTTGCATCAGTATAATGCAAAGCACCTTTAGAATGATAGAAACATCTGAGATCTATACTTCCTAGTCGCATGGCCAAGAACAAAAAAATCTCCTGAACAATGTGACCTACAGCTTTCCCAACTGAAAAACTGAACCATAGTCCCCATCTTGCAAGGTTGTTGAGGAGGTTATAAATAATATGGGTAAAATGTCTGATTTTGAATGCCTACTGCTATTTTTGGAGGGTAGTCTTTCATTAAGTAAATCTGACGTAGGTGTGCTTGGCTACTTCCTGTAACTCTGTGTCCTCCCAAAAAGTGGAAATTTCAGTAGTAATTCGTAGATTGCATTTTCACATAGAAAGCTGGCTACTTTGTATTTATTAGAGATGTGCCACTCAGGTCCCCCTTCCAAAGAGGGCTTGCTGCTCAGCTGTGAGGAGTGCGGTTTGCTCAAGGCCTCCAGCTGTTAGTCCTCCAGGGTCTGCTTCAGCTTTCCAACCAAGGTCACACCATTTGTGGAGTGGCCCTGGGCCAATGACTGTGCCAGACAGTGGTGGCCAAGAACATGTTCCTCTCACAGCAGCCTCCAGTCAATGACTGAACAAAGCAGGAATACACCCAACGCAGCATTCCTCCGACAGGCAAGCCATGCTCCTGAGCTCCCCTTGGGCAGGCAGAGGCTTGGCCAGGTGGGCAGGGCAAAGCGACAGTGCCCCCCACCCAGTCCCACTCCCTCTCATTCCCATTCACAGGCTTACTCCCGGTAAATATTTTGCACCCTAACAGCCTTGGCATCTGCTTCCAGAGAACCCAAACTGGGACACCTAGAAAACGTTTAAGAGATCTGTGTTACCAGAAAATGATCACCACCACCACCACCACCAATCCTGCTAGAAGAACCCATGGAAATGCAGAAGCTCTTTATAACTTTGTCTAAAACATCCCAGGCAAGTGTCTACTCTGTTCTTTTTTGTCCCCCAGCTATACTGAGATATAATTGATATGCCACGTGTATAAGGTTATGGTGTACAACCTGTTGATTTCACACACTTACATAAGGCAAAATGGCTAGCACCATACCTTAGCTAACATCTCCATCACATCACATGATTACCATTTCTCTTTTGTGGTGAGAACATTTAGGATCTACTCTCCTGGCAACGTTGAAGTATATGACGCAGTATTGTTGACCATAATCACAACGCTGTACATTACTTCTTCAGAACTTAGTCATGTTATAACCAGAAGTTTGTATGCTTTGACTAGCATCTCTCCATCTCCCCCTCCCTGAGCCCCTGACAACCATAACTCTATTATAAATTAACACTTCATGCCTTCAGCCTTCCCTCAAAGTGTTAAACCAACGTTAGCATTTGTGCATATTTTTTCCTGTTTGCTCCAATATGAATTTGCTTGCTGCAACTTAGGCTGCCTTCTCCATGCATTCACTGTGAAGATGAAGAAAAAGCACCTACAATGTGATTTCAAGACATGTAGGCTGTGCTTTTGCTATTGATCAAGATTCTCAACCTCTTTAGACATGCCTCGGAGGTGTTACTTCCCAAGCGATTAATCATTGTTATTGCTTTTCTCTGGATGTTATCCAAACCCTCCGCCCTGCAGCTGTCTTCTGATGAACAGTTTCAAACTCATAGCAGGTCTCTAGTAAGAAGCTGGCTTAGTACAGAAAGATGGAGAAGCTCAATGGCCAGAACTCCAATGACTAGGATTAACTATGGAAACTGGCTGCAAAAACTTTCTAATTATGCTTACTTTATCATTCAGTAATTGTGTAATTCAAAATATTGGATTTGTTTATATCCCACCTCATTCTATTGCTTTGGGATGCAGAGCTCTAAATATATCTGTCAAGTCCATCTGATCCAATGTATCATTCAGGGCCCTTGTTTCTTTATTGACCGTGTGTCTAGATGATCTATCCATTTCTCTAAGTGGAGTGTTAAAGTCCCCTGCAATTACCACATTCTTATCAATAAGGTTGCTTATGTTTGTGAGTAATTGTTTTATATATTTGGGGGCTCCTGTATTCGGCGCATAGACATTTATAATTGTTAGCTCTTCCTGATGGATAGACCGTGTGATTATTATATAATGCCCTTCTTCATCTCTTGTTACAGCCTTTAATTGAAAGTCTAGTTTGTCTGATATAAGTATGGCTACTCCAGCTTTCTTTTGACTTCCAGTGGCATGATAAATAGATCTCCATCCCCTCACTCTCAATCTGAAGGTGTCCTCAGGTCTAAAATGAGTCTCTTGTAGACAGCAAATAGATGGGTCTTGTTTTTTTATCCATTCTGATATCCTATGTCTTTTGGTTGGCGTATTTAGTCCATTTACATTCAGTGTTATTATAGAAAGATATGGGTTTAGAGTCATTGTGATGTCCGTAGGTTTCATGCTTATAGTGATGTCTCTGGTACTTTGTCTCACAGGATCCCCCTTAGGATCTCTTGTAGGGCTGGTTTAGTGGTGACAAATTCCTTCAGTTTTTGTTTGTTTGGGAAGACCTTTATCTCTCCTTCTATTTTAAATGACAGACTTGCTGGATAAAGGATTCTCAGCTGCATATTTTTTCTGTTCATCACATGGAAGATCTCCTGCCATTCCTTTCTGGCCTGCCAAGTTTCAGTAGAGAGATCGGTCACGAGTCTTATAGGTCTCCCTTTATATGTTAGAGCACGTTTATCTCTAGCTGCTTTCAGAATTTTCTCTTTATCCTTGTATTTTGCCAGTTTCACTATGATATGTCATGCAGAAGATTGATTCAAGTTACGTCTGAAGGGAGTTCTCTGTGCCTCTTGGATTTCAATGCCTTTTTCCTTCCCCAGATCCGGGAAGTTCTCAGCTATTATTTCTTCAAGTACACCTTCACCACCTTTCCCTCTCTCTTCCTCCTCTGGAATACCAATTATGCGTATATTATTTCTCTTTAGTGCATCACTTAGTTCTCTAATTTTCCCCTCATACTCCTGGATTTTTTTTATCTCTTTTTCTCAGCTTCTTCTTTTTCCATAATTTTATCTTCTAGTTCACCTATTCTCTCCTCTGCCTTTTCAATCCGAGCCGTAGTTGTCTCCATTTTATTTTGCAGCTCGTTGATAGCATTATCCCACCTCATTCTAGAGAATATTTTGGATGTGCCTAATTAAAATGCACCAAGGGTCAGCAATACACAAAGCATGCCCTCGGCAGAAACACAAAACTTCACAGAAACACAAAACACAAAACTACAATCAGTTCCATAATAGGCATTTTTAAAATCTCCCTATTAAAATAACATGAATGGCACTTATACCAACACACATCTCTAAAAGTGATGATGAAGGGCACAACACAATGAAGAAGGACCACATTGTGTTATCTTTCTTTGAATCTTTTAAAATAAGAGCCACCAACTCTGCTTGCGGTCTGTGTTTTTTGTAAGCTGGCTTTCTTGGCCTGCAGAATATGGTGTGACCTGCTCTTCCAGCCTATTCTTCAACAATCCCTTTACCCACTCTAAATTCTGGTTAGACTGAACCATATGCTATTTCTCTCCAAACACTGCTGCTTTCCCTAGCCCTCTTACGTTCATTCCGTATGTCCTCAAATGTATTCTCCCCTCACTCAAAATAGGTTAAGCCATCCAAAGCCCAATTTGAAAATCTCCTTTGCCTGGAAGCCTTTTCTAAGAAGGTTGTACCTTCTCCCTTCTCCGAATTCCTAGAGCACTCTATTGGCATGATCCCATTCTACACTATGCTGTCTGACACATGTATGTGTCTTACATCATGTTTCTGTGGCCAGAAAAAGGATCAGGTTTCTCTTTGTATTTCTGACAGCTTTCTGCCAAATTATCTATCCAGTAAGTCACTGAATTGTCCACAGATACGTGCCAGGCACTGAAGTAGATATTGGGAAAATAACCCCCTAAAACTGACTTCGTATCTATCCTCGAGGAACTTCTGGGCAGAAGGGACTACAGAAAATGCAATGACCATAGTTTCACAGCAGGCAGAGGATTCCTGGGCTGGTGCAGGAGACGTTGGAAGGGCTCCTAATCTAGATTTCAGGATCAGGGACTCCAATAAACACTAATATGCAAACATTTAGCCAAAAGAATAGGCTACGTGGTGGTGATTGCTACTGGTAGAGAAATAAGTCATGAAAACACCAGGGGACAGTTTCAAAGCATCAAGAGAGGAGCATGAGGACAGGTGGAGTAGCCCCTAAACTCAGAGGTGTGGTTGACATGTAAGCTAGGTCGTGACAGGCCTCTTACATGTGAGGGAGTTCAGATATTAGCATAAGGACAAAGGCAAGCCACTGAAAGATAAACATAATTTGCATTTTCAAACAATCCTTCTGGCTTTAGTTCATAGACTAGGTTGCAAGAGAGCAGGACAGGGAACAGGGAGACGAATTAGTAGCCTGTTTGCAGTAACCCAGGCAAGTCTCTATAAGTGGTATGATAGGAGGTTTATACTCACATATTTAAATAAGCATCATATGCCAAATTCCAACTAAAATGCATTATGTACCAGCTCTCACTCTCTCCGTGAAAAAATTTTAAGTGAAACTGACAGAAAATATGCACTCCCCCATATGATCAAGGGGCCTCCGACTGTCCTGTGCCAGATTGCCTTGTCCAACATCTGGATTTTTAGTACACCTGGTAACACTTAAGCATTTTAACCATATTTATCATGGAGAAATTCACTGAGTTTCCAAGCACTGTTGTAGTTCACGGCTCATACACTCAATCAATCAATACTGCAAGCATCTTTATTTTTGCAACAGAAACAATTACTATACTTAATTGATAAGCAGTGAGGACAGAGAATATAAGCAGGAAAACCACTACCAAGGAATGATGCCATATTCTCTTCCTTATGACCATGGGCAAAATCAGCAGGCACTTTTGCTTCTGCCATTTTTTTCTGAAATTTTTTTAAGTTTATTCATTTATTTTGAGAGAGAGAGAGAGGAAGAGAGAGCCAGAGAGGGGCAGAGAGAGAGAGGGAGAGAGAATCCAAAGCAGTGCAGAGCCCAATGCAGGGCTCTATTTCACAAACCATGCGATCATGACCTGAGCTGAAATCAATAGTCACCTGCTAACCAACTGAGCACCTCCAGGCACCCCACTTCTGCCTTTGTTTAAAGCTGATTTGGAGATAATAAACAGTGTAGAGCCCACTACATTTGGGACGGTATGTTTTTGGTTAGGGTATAGCATGAAATTCCCTGTATAATATAAAGCTGTTTTTGAATGGCAGGAAAAGAGAGATGGGAAATACACCATGTGATATTTCCCTCATGGTTATAAAATATAACCCCTCCACCATCACTGTGAGCTCACAGACAGATAAGTGTTCTCTTCTATATAGATAACTCAGCATTATAGTGAGGAATTGGGAATTATTTTTAATAGCTGCCATAACAACTAACTAATACCAAAAAGAAGAACCATAATTTTTTTTTTTTTTGGAAACAGGTAATCTTTCTTGGTAAATGTCCTCATTATCTGATTTACTCAGAATTAAATAATTTAATTCACTCAGTGCATCTTAAACTATACACCAAGAAATTATATAACACATGACAATGTCCTATGGATTCCTAATGTAGCTGTTACCATTTGATTCTGTTTAGTCTTAATAGATGTGGTAATTGGCTGCAGCTGTTATAAAAACATTGAAGGAAATAATCAGCAAAACTAAAAGGCAACCAAAAGAATGGGAGAAGATATTTGCAAATGACATATCAGATAAAGGGTTAGTATCCAAAATCTACAGAGAACTTACCAAACTCAAAATCCCAGAAAACAAATAATCCAGTGAAGAAATGGGCAAAAGACATGAATAGACACTTCCCCAAAGAAGACATCCAGATGGCCAACCGACACATGAAAAAATGCTCAACATCACTCATCATCAGGGAAATACAAATCAAAACCACAATGAGATACCACCTCACACCCGTCAGAATGGCTAACATTAACAATTCAGGCAACAACAGATGTTAGCAAGGAAGTGGAGAAAGAGGATCTCTTTTGCATTGTTGGTGGGAATGTAAACTGGTGCAGTCACTCTGGAAAACAGTATGGAAGTTCCCCCAAAATTAAAAATAGAACTACCCTACGACCCAGCAATTGCACTACTAGGTATTTATCCAAGGGATACAGGTGTGCTGTTTCGAAGGGACACATGCACCCCAATGTTTATAGCAGCACTATCAACAATAGCCAAAGCATGGAAAGAGCCCAAATGTCCATCAATGGATGAATGGATAAAGAAGATGTAGTATATATGTGTATATATACAGTATGTATTATGTGTATATATATATATATATATATATATATATATATATATATATGTATATACACACACACAATGGAGTATTACTCGGCAAACAAAAAGAATGAAACCTTGCCATTTGCCACGATGTGGATGGAACTGGAGGGTATTATGCTAAGCGAAATTAGTCACTCAGAGAAAGACAGATATCATATGACTCACTCATATGAGGACTTTAAGATACAAAACAGATGAACATAAGGGAAGTGAAGGAAAATTAATATAAAAAACAGGGAGGGGGACAAAACATAAGAGACTCTTAAATATGGAGAACAAACAGAGGGTTGCTGGAGGGGTTACAGGAGTGGGGGATGGGCTAAATGGGTAAGGGGCTTAAGGAATCTACTCCTGAAATAATTGTTGTACCATGTGCTAACTAACTTGGATGTAAATTATAAAAAAATAAATAAATTATAGGAAGTAGAAAAAAAAAAAAGAAAAACATCTAGGCCACATGGATTGTGGCACTGTTCTACAAGAAAAACACTTAAGCCTGATTTGCCTTCCTATTTGTCTACAAGCTAAAGTGGTTCAAAATTGACATTCTTGGAGCCAAGATGGCGGAACAGCATGGACATTTTTTGTGTGTCTCACAGCCATGAAATACAGCCAGACCAACACTAAACCATCCTACACACCTAGAAAACTGGTTGGAGGATTAACACAACAATATGCACAACCTGAACCACAGAATTCAGCAGGTACGTGGTGCAGAGAGGTGAATTTGGGGAGTGAGAAGCCACAGAGGGTAGGGAACCACTTTTGCAGGCGGAGAGGATGGGGACTGGGGAGGGAGGGAGAACACGGGAAAAGCACCCCTCCCCAAAAGCAGCTGGAGAGAAAGTGGAAAATTGGGAACAGCCGCAGGGACTAAACTAAAAAGGGAGAAAGGAGAAAGGAAAGGATTTAAATTCCATTAAGACTGTAAACAAGGGGAGTGCAAAGGTTGCAACTCCGTAGCTCGATACCTGGCAGTGCTCTGGTGGGAAGGGCGAATCCCCAGGAACAGAGTGGGGTCCAGGAGGTTCTCAGGCCACATAGGGAAAAGCGGTTCCACTGCTGGAAGGACATTTGGTAGAGACTGTTGAAACCTCCTGGTCCCAGCAGATCCCAGAAAACGGCCACATTCACTGGTGCTGGAACAAGGTCATTAAGGGTGAAGTCTGGTGCCAGATGTGTGTGGTGATTTTCCATAATCCCTGAAACACTGTTGCTACACTGTCTACCGAACTTTTTCTGGGGCGTGCTGGCACCTGGACGCAGTCTCAGGGCACCGGAAGCAGCAGGGTCCAGCAGGCATTCCTGGGTGCAGCCGGCATTTGGCCATTGCTCAGTGAGACCCTCCCACAGAGGGGCAGAATGGGTCAAAGCCAAAGTCCTTCGGAAGTAAGGGGCCGGGGAAAACAGCCACATCTGAGACAAAACACGGGAGAGAGGTACTGCCTGGTGCCTGGTCACGGAGAGTGAAAAAGCGGGGAGTGGACAAGAGCTGAAGACGGAGGACAGATGTGCGATTGCTGGTCTGGGAAAACAGACTGGGTAGCCGGGTGGCGCCATTTTCACTGCTCCCGCGCATGTGCACACACACCTATGAGCACTGCAACAATCCACCCTAGTAGGCTAGCAGTGCCATCTAGTGGAGAGTGTAGCTGTTACACTGAGCCCTGCCCAACAGGGCCAACCTCGCTCTTCAAGAACACAAGTCTCACCGCCAGCTTAGTTTATGGACTATAAAGCACTACATAGGCTGACTTCTAAGGGAAAACGAAGCAATTTCAGTCCTACTTTAATCTGTTACAGGGTTCATCTATTCAATTTTATTTCTTTTTTTTCTTGTCTTTTTTTTCTATTTTACACTTTTCTTTTTCTTGAATACAGAAAGAAAAAATTCATTTTTATTTTCAATTTTTATTAAAAATTTTTTTCTTTAATTTTTATTAGTATATTTTTTCTTTTGTGTAAATTTTTTCAAATTCTATTTTACTTGCATCATTTTATTTTAGTCTACTTCAGTATATTCACCTTTTCAAATTTTCAAACAATTTCCTTTTTTTCTTTTTTGTTTCTTTTCTTTTCTTGAATGCAGAAAGAGAAAAACTTCATTTTTACTTTCAATTTCTATTAAAAACATTTTTATTTAATTTTTATTACTATATTTTTTGCTTGTATGTAAATTTTTTCAAATTCTATTTTACTTCCATCATTTTATTTTAGTCTACTACAGTGTATTCACATTTTCAAATTTTCAAACGATTTCTTTATTTTTCTTTTTTTAAATCTTTTTTATTTTTCGTTTCTTTTCTTTTCTCTTAAATACAGAAAAAGAAAAAATTCATATATATTTTTAAATTTTATTAAAAATATTTTTCTTTAATTTTTTTCTACTATATTCTTTACTTTTGTGTATATTTTTTCAAATTATATTTTACCCCGATCATCTCATTTTAGTCTACTTCAGTGTATTCATTTTTTCAAATTCTCAAATGATTTCCTTGTTTCCCCCCCCCCCCCCCGCTTTTTTTTCTCTAATCTGTCAAACAATCAGCAAAACTAAAAGGCAACCAACATAATGGGAGAAGATATTTGCAAAAGACATATCAGATAAAGGGTTAGTATCCAAAATCTACAAAGAACTGATCAAAGTCAACACCCAAAAAACAAATAATCCAGTGAAGAAATGGGCAAAAGACATGAATAGACACTTCTCCAAAGAAGATATCCAGATGGCCAACTGACACATGAAAAAATGCTCAACATCACTCATCATCAGGGAAATACAAATCAAAACCACAATGAGATACCACCTCACACCTGTCAGAATGGCTAACATTAACAACTCAGGCAGCAACAGATGTTGGTGAGGATGTGGAGAAAGAGGATCTCTTTTGCATTGTTGGTGGGAATGTAAAGTGGTGCAGCCACCCTGGAAAACAGTATGGAAGTTCCTCAAAAAACTAAAAATAGAACTACCCTACGACCCAGAAATTGCACTACTAGGCATTTATCCACAGGATACAGGTGTACTCTTTCGAAGGGACACATGCACCCCAATGTTTATAGCAGCACTATCAACAATAGCCAAAGTATGGAAAGAGCCCAAATGTCCATCGATGTGTGAATGGATAAAGAAAATGTGGTATACACACACACACACACACACACACACACACACACACACACACACATATATATACAATGGTGTATTTCTCGGCAATTGAAAAGAATGAAATCTTGCCATTTGCAACTACGTGGATGGAACTGCAGGGCATTATGCTTAGTGTTATTAGTCAGAGAAAGACAAAAATCATATTACTTCACTCATATGAGGACTTTAAGAGACAAAACAGATGAACATACAGGAAGGGAAGCAAAAATAATATAAAAACAAGGAGGGGGACAAAACAGAAGGGACTCAAATATGGAGAACAAACTGAGGGTTACTGGAGGGGTTGTGGGATGGGGGAGGCAAAATGGGTAAGGGGCGCTAAGGAATCTACTC
The DNA here is from genome assembly GCF_018350155.1 of Leopardus geoffroyi. Classification (NCBI taxonomy): domain Eukaryota; kingdom Metazoa; phylum Chordata; class Mammalia; order Carnivora; family Felidae; genus Leopardus; species Leopardus geoffroyi. The sequence continues at coordinate 141,854,766 of NC_059328.1, forward strand.
CTGAAATCATTGTTGCACTATATGCTAACTAATTTGGATGTAAATTTTAAAAAATAAAAAAGAAATTAAAAAAAAATAAACATTAAAAATTTTAGTAAAAAGGGAAATAAATATATTCAAATATATTCCATTCAAATAAATTCCATGTATCAAAAAAAAATTGACATTCTGTGGATTATATTGACCACATGAGTTATCTTGACCAGATAACTTTTGCATTGTTGACCAGTGCCTCCAGTTACACATGTCTACTTGTCAGGCTCCTAACTTTCCTAAAGAGGTAATAGTTGTCCTTATCACAGATTTGGTCAGTTGACAGAGGAAAAAGCTATACATAGTTAGAGACAAGATGAAATTGCAAACCTCTGCTACTTGTCAGGGAAAATAACCCTGAATTCTTTGTTCTTCAGGAGAAGATTGAATGATATGCAATCCATCTAATCCTTTAGCTATTCAAACATTTTTACTGGGTTAAGCCTAAAAAACAAATTATGTCATTGGATGGTGTTATACTGGTTTCCATGCTAGATTGTTTTTTTCTGAATGTGCTTGAGCAATCTCTCATCAGCCTATGCTGAGGAGCAAGAGGGACAATATGAAAGAGAGCCCTATAAAACTCAGCCTGGGTGGCTCAGTTGGTTGAGCGCCAACTTTGGCTCAGGTCATGATCTCACAGCTCGTGGGTTTGAGCCCCACATCAGGCTCTGTTCTGACAGCTTACTCAGAGCCTGGAGCCTGCTTCGGAATCTGTGTCTCCTTCTCTCTCTGCCCCTCCCCCGCTCATGCTTTGTCTCACTCTGTTTCTCAAAAATAAATAAATGTAAAAGAAAAATTTTTTAAAGAAAAAAAAACTCAGGGCCACATTTACTATAACGATGCCATCAAATGCATTATTTCTTACATTACCCAGTGACCTCATTAAGAGGACCCACAGGATATATTTCTCATAGGTCCTAGTGCCAGAAAGACCTGTGTTTCCCTCAGGCAATTAAATTCGCTTTCCTTTTATTGGCATACTGAATCAGGGTTCTGGTAATGTTCTTGCCTATGTTGGCTGCTAGAAAGCTTACAGCCAAATTGATAGGTCACAGATTCACATTAAATTACTCTATGCACTTTTTCTCATTACAAAAGGAAAACATAATTCTTGAAGAAAAACTGAAAATTCTAATTTACAAAAAGAATAAAAAAACTACTTGTACTCTCTCTCACAAATCTAAGATGGCCCCTGTTAACATTTTGTTACATTTCTTAAAGTTTACTTCTAGGCAAATGTCCTTTATTCCTTTTAAGAAAATGGAATCATCCCACATACCACTTTGTAACTTGCCCTTTTCACTTAATATATTATGAACAAAATTTACAAATTATTAAATGTTCTTCTACAACATTTTCAATGACCACTGAGGAAAAACATTCCATAGGTACCAACATCTCGTCCACCACTTCCTTGCAGTTGAATATTTGTGCCCTTTCCATGGTTACATTATAAATATGTTCTGATGGATATCTTCTGTATCTTTACAACAATCTTTTATTATTTTCTTATGGATAAATTTATAAAAGTAAAATTATTGGGTCAAAATTAGCATTATTAGATTATTACCAGGAATGAAGAACTTGCTCTTCGGAAAGACTATATGGTTTCGGTCTGACCAGCAGTTGTATTTATGATCTTATGTCAGCTACAGATACTTGTCTATATTGTCTGACAAAAATTCAACACATGTGTGCACACACCACACACACCACACATTTACAGAAATTATCTGTGTCTGTTTCAGGCTTATTTTAACAGATACCATGAGGTAGCTATCAGCTTACCATGACTTCTCGAAGACTGGCCCCATAGTTTCTATGTCTCTGTTCAATGATCCTGGCTACACCTATTTTGGTTAAAAGTGGACATTTGATCCAAGATAGACCATTTCACTCTTTCTCTTGGAAATTTCACAAAGGAAAGAAGAGACATAAAAAACTGTAAATTGTTGGAACTGACCTATTAATTGAAACCCCCCACCACCACCATGGAAATATTCATAAATTCCTGATCTTGAAATCCTGAATGCTGCAAAGCTCCACTTTCTGAAACATAGTTTTCATCAATACCAGGTCAGGCTAAACTAGCCAATGAGTAATGATAAAAATAACTAACATTTCCTAGATGCTTACAATGAAACAGGCAACATTCTAAGAGCTTTATCTACATTGATGCAATCAATCTTTATAACACTGTTGTGAGGTAGGTAATTCAAATGTCTTAATTTTAGAGATGAGGAAACTGAAGCAAAAAACAGATAAGTGATTTGCCCATTTTCCCAAGGTCAGGTAGCTCAGGTATGGCAGGGTTGGGATTTTGAGCCAGAACAGTTTGGCTACAAGGTCCATGTTCTTATGCACTGCGCTGGAATGGCCACCATTCCTCAGAAACTCATGGAAACCTTGTGGCACCACACCCAAAAGAGCATGTTGTCGCCACTACTAGCCTGGGAAACACATACATAGATCCTGCTAATGCAAAGCCAGTTATGCCCCCAGAGATTAGCAAATTGGATTTGGGGTGGGTGCTCAACAGATTCAGTAGATGTCACCTGAGAAACATCACCTGGAATGGGAAAGCTTATCCTGCCCCACCACACAAACCATGTTCTCACTCTACTCATGCCTAAACAGGTTGAATGTGATTAATTTTACCTGACATCTTACAGTATTTACCCTCACCGTTTCAGGAAGGGCTGTGATTTAGACCTTGAGGTTGGGGTATTATTATTATTTTTATTATTGTTATGTCAGGAAATCCATTCAGGCTTCACCTGGAAAGCAAGAGCTTGGAAGAGAGCCAGAGAAACATCACCATGTAAAGGGGCAAGAAACAGATTATCCATCACAATTATAAGAAGTAATATTATCAAGTTTAAAACACACTTAGTGAATTGACAGGGAATAAGTATCAGATTGTTGTTTTAACTTGCATAACTTGTACTATAATTATTTTAATGATTGAGGTCTTTTGAGGTGAATGCATTCTCAGTGGCCCACTTGACATTCCTGGATGGAAACTATACAGGGATAGAGTGGATTGTGATGATTTCTCTAATAATGACTTCCTGCAATAGGTCTATACCGGCTTGATTAGAAACAGCATCACACTAAAAGTCAGAAAGGCAGTACTTCTCTAATCATACCACTCTTCAATTTTAGAGTCTCTACTTCCCCCTCAAATTCCTCCCAAATAGTCTCGAAGTCCTAGGCTGTGGTTCTCCCCACAGCACCAGCCACTTTCTCCACCCCTCCAGCTCACCGTGCCCATGACTTGGAATCAGCTGTCCTGCTGGTGTCCACTGATGGCACCACTAACTAAATGCACCTGTGCCACTGCTAATCCTCACCAAATATGTGCAGAAGCCACCAGAGCCTGCCCTCCCAACCCTAAGGTTCCTGAGGAGAATGTCACTTCCTGTTCCTGCAGGAGCTTCCAGCACCAGAGTCATTGCCCCTAGCACATCCACTGGTCCTCAGAGAGCACAGATACACAGGCCTCTTGGACTAGTTACTTCCTGCATTACAGCCACATCAGTCTCAGAATAATGTAACAGGTGGCATCTTTTTCTCTCTTGGCCCATCATCTTTGAACCAATTTTGTTCACTCCATTTGTTTTCCTTCAGGGTGTGTTCTTTCCCTAGAGATTCATGGTCTCTCATGTAAATAGACACCCCCCTCCACTAGACATTCCAGACATGTCTGAATACATGGGTTAACACTGATTAGGCTCAGACTGGTATTCTATGATATCTATTATCATTATTGCTATTATCCCATCATCAGCATCATCATCATTATGTTAATGATGATGATGATGATGATGATGAACTGGCGTCTATTAGTGACACTTAACCATATATCAGACAACACTGGGGAAAATTAGATGCACTCACTTCCTCCATCTTATTATTCCAATATAAAATCATTTTTGAAAGACCTCCAATATTTAATAAGCCTAGCATAGCATTTTTTTAAAAAAATAAACATAATTGATTTTACATACTAGAGAAAGATATATATAAGCCTAGAACTGGCTTTTTCTTCTTGCATATGCATATAGTTGATGTTGCATATTGGAAGAGTAAGAAGAAAAGAAACTTCAAATGGTCTCTGTATTTAGCTTAGGAGTTAAAAGATCTGAGTTCCGGGGTGCCTGGGTGGCTCTGTCAGTTGAGAGTGCAACTCTTAATTTCAGCTCAGCTCATGATCTCAGGGTCATGAGATCAAGCTCCTGAGCATGGAGCCTGCCTAAGATTCTCTCCCTCTGCTCCTCTCCCCTGTTCATGTGCTCTCTCTCTCTCTCTCTCTCTAAGATTCTCTCCCTCTGCTCCTCTCCCCTGTTCATGTGCTCGCTCTCTCTCTCTCTCTCTCTCTCAAATAAAAAAATAAAATAAAATAAAGGTTTGGGTACTAATAACACCTCACCCTTTAACTCACTGTGGGAACTGCTACAGATTTTAGTTTCCTTATTAAGAAAATAGTGGGAATGCAGGTTGTTTTGAGAAATACTTTATAGGTAGGAACAAAGGGAGTACTTAACAGATAATAATTATTTTCATTCTGATATTCCATCATCCCCCAGTGTAATTAATAAATTTGAGATTTGTCCAAGGTATTGTATTCTTTTTCTTAAAAAAGAATTTATACATTTATATATATATTATATATAATATATATATAAATGAATGTTGTAGAATACATATATATACATATATATGTATATATATACAAATGAATGTTATAGAACATGTTTAAGCACTGTGCTTGGAACTATGGAGAATAAAAAGATGAATTAATATAAATGCTGCCCTCAAAGAACTAGTATTTGAGAATGTATTGGAGAAAAAAATTTACACCTCTATAACAATGTGTATCTATTACTGCACAGCAAATTATCCCAAAACCAAGTAGCTTAAAACAAAACAAAAAAAATTTACTATCTCAGTTTCTGGGGGTTAAGAATTTGGGAGTGACTTAGCTAGGTAGTTCTGACCCAGGGTCTGTCATGAAGTTGAAGTCAGGATATCATCTGGAGCTAAGGTCATCTGAAGGTTTGACTTGGGTGGAAAGATTTGCTTCCACAATTGCTCACTCATATTGCTGATAGCAAGAGATCTCAACACATTGCCAGATGTGCCTCTCCATTGAACTGCTTGAGCGCCCTCACAACATAGTGCTGCTCTCCCCAGAGAGGAAAGGTGGAAGCTGGAGTTTTCTTTATGGTTGCCCCTCCAAAGTCACACACCATCATTTCCAGAACATTCTGTTGGTTTCAGAGGTCAACTCTATTTAACCTAGGAAGGGACTACACAAGGGCATTGATATCAGGAGGCAGGAATCACTGGGAACCAACCTGGAAGTTGGCTACCACAATATATAATGGAATCTCTCTGGTTTCACTCACCTGCAGGTCAAAGTCACATGGATATTTTAACCTTCACCAGCTCTTGCCGCAATCACTAATAAACATTCCAGCTGCTAAAAGTCTACTTTCTTCCCTAGCATTTCTGAGAGTTCCTAAAGAGGCTGTCATACTGCCACACGACAGTTGGCATGACAATTCCCACCTGGAATTGTGGCTGCACTGTTCCACCAGGAATTGCCACTGAGGAAATGGAGCCCTCAACGCCAAACCAGGCAGCATCTGTTTCAAAGTCAAGGAGTCTCCTCTCTACTCAGAATCTCCTTCTCCTCTGGTAACTAGGTATTTTTGTTGGGTATGATATTACAATTTATAATATCAGCTGGAGCTACGGTCTTCGTCCTGTTTCTGGTCCAGGACTCCTAAAACCATTGGAATTACCTAAGTTATAAGAGCGGTGAAGCTATCTTCTTATGTTATGAGGTGATTTGTGAAGTCCACCTAAGGCTTGGGGTTAGTTTCTGGAAAAGCCAACCATGAGAGGGTTAGAATTTTCACTCCTACCCCTTATCTCTTGGGGAGGGATAAGGGTTAGAGATTGAGTTCAATCACCAATGGCCAATGATTGCATCAATCGTGCCTACATAATGAAGCATCCATAAAAACCCAAATGAAGAGGTTTTGGAGAGCTTCCAGGCTGGTGAACACATGGAGGTGCTGGGACAGTGGCGCACCTGGAGAGGATATGGAAGCTCAGTGCCCTTTCCCCATGCCTTGTCCTATGCATCTCTTCTATCTGGCTCTTCCTGTTTTATTATGAACCAGTAATCTAGTAATCCAGTAATGCTTCTCTGAGTTCTGTGAGCTACTCCAGCAAGTTAACTGAACCTAAGGAGGGGGATACTGTACCTCTAATTTATAGTCGGTTGGTCAGAAGGACAGGCCTTTTCAGCCACTGAACATGTGGGTGGCAAACTTATAGGGCTGGACACTTAACCTGTGGAATCTGATGCTATCTTTGGGTAGATAGCATTAGAATTGAGTTGCATTGTAGGACACTCAGCTGGTCAAAGAATTGTTTGTTGGTAGTGGAAAATACCCACCACACCCCCCCACACCCCCACCAACATTGGAATTGGGTGCAAAACGCTTTACTGAGTCGAAGTCATAACTCTTTAGTCCTTCCTCCCTCCGCTTCCATTCTCATTCAGAAGGCTCCTGAATCTGCACGTGAATAGGCTTGTCTCACCAGTTCACCAGACTGACCCAGATATGTCTGTATTACTGCTAGACTAGGCATTGCTACCCTACTCTAACATTTATGCTCTGACATATTTACAAGAACAAAATAGAAAGTTAAAAATGCATGAGTATTTTTTTATATATTTGCTGAGTCTCAGCCCTACATGGTATCTTTCCACTAAATTTCCATTATAACTACTCTTGCAATTAGGTCAAATGGAGTCCGAAGTCCAGGCCATCAGTCACTGGGTGCTAACCTGTAGTGATAAACCCTGTAGCAAAATACGGGTGGATGAACAAACAGGTCAACAGCCACTTTAGTTAAATGACTACAGAAACGCTGCCTAAATTTAACACAGAAGCTTCCTTTGTACACTCAAATCAAAGGGAAGGCCAAAAGCAAATATTAAGGATTACTGTAATAGGCTCACCTTTATTTTTATTCCATTCCCCCATTATGAAAAAACCCTGTATTTTTAGTCATCTATTTTGGTATTCCTCAATAAAGCCTGCATTTAAGCAGAAAGCTGATGTGAACTACATGAAATTTTACATTGCCACTGGAGTCCTTAACAGAAAGGATCCCATGTTGGTCCTTCTGCCCCTGATGGAAACCTCATGGCCTTAAGTGAAAGTTTCTGTCACTGTGGAAGCCAGAAAACATCCACAAAAAGAAGTAAAATGACCCAAAAAGCTTATTTGTAAAAGAAGGAATACATTGTACAGTAGACATCCCAGTCAGATAATTATAAATGAAACAGGTTCTCATCTGACAAAGTTTTTCATAGCAAAAAACTCTTGTTGATGGAACTAGTTAAAAATGTGAATTCATGAATCCAGAATTGGAAATTGTCAACATTCAGCATTCTGATACAGAAGTCTAGCTGTGGCTAGGCAAGGCTTTCTTCATGATGATAATAAAGGTTAATTGTGCCACTAAGACTTTCAAGTAAGAAATGTTTCAGTACATTAAATGGTCTGAAGGATCACATCAAACCATTAACTCCCTGTGAATGGACATGGGGTGTATTCATTTTCCATAGCTGCAGTAACAAATTGCCACATATTTAAAATAGCTTAAAACAACACCCATTTTATTATCTCACAGTACTGTAGATCAGCAGACCAGTTACAGTGTAGCTCAGCTGGCTCCCCTGCTCAGAATATCACAGGGCTGCAATCGAGGTGTTGGCACAGCTGTGCTCTTTTCTGGAGACTCTGGGGAAGAGTCCCCGGAGTTATTGGCTAGGTTCAGTCCCTTGCACTTGCAGGACTGAGGCTCCCATTTCTTGGCTGGATGATAGCTGAGGACTAGCCCTGGCTCCTAGAGATGGCTTTCTAGTCCTCCCTGTACATGACCTTCCTCATTGTCGAGCCACCTGACTTCTTCTGACTTCAGCCAGGAGAAAGCTCTGCTTTTAAGGGCTCATATGATTAAACTGGGCCCTCATGGGCAACCCAGGATACTTTCCCTATCTTAAATGATTAGAGGCCTCAATTACATCTGCAGTCTCTTTTGCCATGTAAGGTAACATATTCACCGGTGTGACACCAGAGAGTGGAGATCTTGGGGCCAAAACTGTCTTACCACATGGGGGAAGAGTGTGGAGGATTTCTCATTTGTAATGGCATTCTCTATTGCTTGGCCTTCTTTCTCCTTACAAGCAAATATTAGTTTCGTGGCTTTGAAAGCCTCCTTAAAAAATATTTCAACAATCATCTATTTTCTTTTTTTTTTTTAATTTTTTTTTTGATGTTTATTTACTTTTTTTTTTTTTAAAGTTTATTTATTTTTGGGACAGAGAGAGACAGAGCATGAACGGGGTAGGGGCAGAGAGAGAGGGAGACACAGAATCGGAAACAGGCTCCAGGCTCTGAGCCATCAGCCCAGAGCCCGACGCGGGGTTCGAACCCACGGACCGCGAGATCGTGACCTGGCTGAAGTCGGACGCTTAACCGACTGCGCCACCCAGGCGCCCCAACAATCATCTATTTTCAAATATACTCAATTTTTTCAGAATCCCTCATTCATAAATAATATAAATTGTGTTCTTATCCATTAGTTTAAATAAGAAAATCAACTGGCTATCATTGTTGAGCTTAGGTTGATTTAAGGTGGGCACTTTAAAGTTATATATTATACTTGTGAAGGTTTTTACAAGGAAATCTCTTGTCTCGTTATTTTTTTCCCAAATATTCCTGGCATCATATACAGAACTGGAAATTTATCTCCAAATCAAACATGATTTATGAAAAAAAGTGTTATGTAACTAAACTATCAAGGTTTTAAAACATGCATTATGTCCTTGCAGCACTAAGCATCATGAGAAACACAGAAGAGGAAAATGGCCCCTGTGGTCCTTGAAATCTCACTGGGAAGACGAAGATAAGAAACACAAAACAATTGTGTATAATTGTGCATAATTGTACCTCTGGAGTTCAGAAAGAAGGACTGCCACTGTCAAATGAGGGGATGTATTTTAAAAGAGGGGAAATTTGAGCTTGGCAATAATGTTCTGTCTTTCTGAACCCGTGTCCATTAGCTCCTCCTTTCCAAGCGGGGAGTCTGGTTTGAGCCCAGCATCCTAAATCCCAGGGGAAAGAGTAGCTGCTGGGTCACTCTGTTCCAATCTCCTCTTATCACACTAGTGCAAATTCTTCAGGGCTCTGACACAGACAGCTGCAGAGGCAATCCAGGCAAATTATGATGGACTTCACTACCCCGGGTCAAAAAAATCAGAAGTTATCACAACAAACTTAATTCCTGCTCCACGTGTTATTCAGTGCTAAGGGATAACATGTGAAATATGCAAGATTAGGAGCAGCTGGAAAATGGTCAACAGCCAAATATTCTAATTCTATCACCCTCTATTGTAGTAACCTTTAAAATATAATCAGTTTGGCCTTCTGCTCCCCTAAACTGACTTAGAATTTTGGCAGTGCATAAAAGTTGTTACTGCACTGCTTTTGTTTTCACACCATAACTAGGATTCCCCAGCTTCCTGGAAACATTTATCCAGCAGTTAAAAGTAATCTCTCCAGAATGTTAAAAGATTGCCTCAGACTATGTCCACCTCTCCTCACCAGTTATCAAACAGATCATTTGACTTGGACCAAAAAAAAAACAAAAAAACAAAAAAACAAACCAAAAAAATTTTTATCCTAATCCATCCCAGAAGAGGTTATCAGCCAAAGTCAAATACATCAATGCCTGCTGTGTTCAATCTTGTTACATTTGCCAAAATTCTGAATAAATTTAGTAGCATTCCACAGAGTGTCTCCTAGATGAGGCTCTCTGTGCTATTCAAGGAGGCTGGAACCTGAGACCAAAACATGCTAGAAGCCTGGTCCTGTCAAAGTGGTATTCTTAATAACAACACTATGAGTAAATTAATAAATACTAAGAATCTTTTTATAGCACACTGGAGTTTAGAATACCCCCACTGCAATTTACATTATAATGTTCAGCAAAGCAGTTGCATTTTCTGGCAGCTTCTGGCATAGTGGAAAGAGCATTACTTTTGAAGTCTGACATTAACTGGGCTCGAAAGTAACCTAAGTCCTTCACCAGCTATCAGACGGTGGGCAATTCATCTAACTTCTCTGGGCCTTACTTCCTCATCTGTACTAAGGGACTAGTAATATTTATATCTCAGGTAAATACTACTCAACCGAAGAATTGAAATAAATTAAGATACACAGCAAAAACTTAATAAGTGATTTCCCTCTTATAGGATAAGGACACTGAAACTCAGATATTGGATTATGTATCCAAAATTTTACAACAAATAAATGGAGGAGTCCAGTCTAGACTCCTAGACCCTAGTCTGGGGACCATAGTAAAATGATATGTGTACCATGCATACACAATATGTCTCTTTATTCTTTTACATGCAGGGGAAATACATAGGTGGAAGGGGTGAACAGATTGAAATTTGGTGTCAATATCCATTTCCTTAATCCCAATATCAGGAAAATTGCAGAATCACTTACACATAGAATTTCTACAAGGAGTCATGAACCAAGATGTAGTCAGGGGGCTAATCTTCGAGGCCATTCCATGGCTGGACAAAACACTTTCAGTGCAAGATACTTTCTTAAGTAACTAATTTTACTGAAGGCAGAGAACCATATGAATCATTCCCAAGTGGCAAAATTATCTCTCCTCCACAAATGGGCCCCCTCTGGGATCTGATGTGAACAAAAGAAATGATCAGGAAATACCAGGAGAAAAAGAGGCTACTTTGAGACCTAATGTAGGTTCTTTTTCAGGAACTGTGAAGCATGCAATGCCATAATAATGTAAAATGCATTAAACTGTCAAAGTGAAGATCCTGTCTTCAATCATGTAAAGTCCCTGAAGATTTCCATGGTAAATTTTGCATTAAGAAATCTCCTGACCCTCTCCCCACCACTACCAAAGAGTTGCCTTAAAAAGGAGAACAAGTTGAAATATTTTAACAGAATGTGTGGTGCATAAACATATACCAAGTTACACTGCAAAACCTATTCTTAACTTAAATAAATTTAAACCGAAAATTCCATGAGTATTCCGTATTTCCATAAGAAATTGCATAAGTAGTATTAATTAGATATTATTTTACTTAACACACACACACACACAAATCAAACTCTAGTGACTAGGTGTTAATAATCAATTGTTAGGATTTTCCTATTACAGGCTCAGTGTTGACATTATTAGATAAATCTGATCATTTAAGTCAGCTACGCAAATTTCTTTAGAAATGGATACATGTCTCTATTAGACATTTTGGAATTTGATAAATATATTTTCTTTTTCCCTTTGAAGCTGAAAATACACTGATAACCACTGTTTAGAAAGTTCTAATTTTAGATCTCATGGCATTTTAAAATCTAGAGGCTCTTCCTTTATTAATAAAAGATTTACTGATAAAAAGTAGACCTTTTGCCTTCATAGACACAGTGAAAACAACTGAGTCATGTCTTTTTCCCCCCCTTTTCTCCCCTTCCTCTTCTTTTGTAGTCTAGGAGCATGATTATGAGAACTTGAGACCTAAAAATAAAACCAAAAGCTCAAGGCTTTACTGAATGTGAATTCCCACACTGCCATGCTATATTCTCCTGCTTCTGGTTTCCAGTTCTCTTAAAGGGCTCTATCTTCTATGGATGATGACAGAAAAATCACTCATAATTGCTGAGCCACAGGGAACCATACTGAAGGAGCCAAATAGATCCTTTGTCAACTGTAGGGAATCCCAAGCATATTGTGTTCAATGACCATTTTTTAAACTTTATGGATTTTGCATTCATGCTCAATTCACAATGTCTGGATTTTGCCTCATGTCTACAAATTACCCCACATCCTCAATTAACAAGAGTCCTTTTCAAAAGATGGAAAACCTGGTGTCTAGAACCTAAAGAAATCCAAAAAGACTAAAAGAAAATTATCCATGGGTTTAATGAGAAGTTAAACTATTCAGTCTTAAACATTTTAATAGATTTTTGTTAGAATCAAGAGGTAATTAATCAGGAGTTTTGATTTTTGCCAAAATTCCTGGCAATATAACCTATATTTGTCAAGAAATATACCATACCATCTATTGAAGTCTACAAATCTAATTATCTTGGATATTGTTGAGCAAAACAAGAATAACTACAAAGACAGTGGCCATATTAATAAGCATAAAAAAGACTTTCATAGTTTACAAGTCAAATAAGTTATCTGCAGTCTATAAATGGAAACATGTAATAGTACAGAGGTTTTCAAGCATTTTGTAAAATCATAAAAGCCTGTTCAAGTGAAGTCTTAGAACTTCAATAATTAAAGCAATTAAAATTCCAAATGTGCTAATTAAAGTTTAGTCCCAGTGCTAAAGGCTCAACCTCTCCCTCACCCCCAAGACTGCTTCTAAACCCCCTCCATAGAAATCTAGAAATCATCATTTAAAAGACCTGAATACCAGGATGAAGATTCTGAAAACCTGAATTCTAATCCTATAACTACAACCAAGAAACAGAGTGACATTGGACAGGCCGCTCGATTACTCTGAGCCTACTCCTTGGAGTAAAGATGGATGTCTGTTGATAACTACCCCAACTCCAATACTCTGTGATTTGGATAGTTTGGGACATAGTTTACTTGTGGCCACATCCCTTAGAAGCATTCAAATCTGTCTAAGACTTCAGCCAGTGAACTTTTGTTTACATCATTTTGGTTTCTTCCCCTCATCTCTCCTACACCGACTGACGTAGGATTTGGCAACACAAAACAGTTGTTGCTCCCCTGCCATTCTTTTCCCACCATAATTGCTTTCAAACAATGTACACTGGAGTCACTGCATCTAATCTTTCTGGCCCTCAGTTTCATTTGTGGTTTAGGGACAATTTCCAACTTTCCTTCTAAAAGTGAGAGTCTGAGGGCACCTGGGTGGCTCAGTTAGTTAACCATCCAACTCTCAATTTCAGCTCAGGTCAAGATCTCACAGTTCATGGAATGAAGTTTTGCATAGGGAGGGCTCTGTGCTGACAGCCCGGGGCCTGCTTGGGATTTTCTCTCTCTCGTCCTCTCTCTCTGCCCCTCCCCTGCTCACGCACTTACGCTCATTCTCTCAAAAGAAATGAATAAACATTTTTTTAAATAATAAATAAATAAAAGTGAGAATCTGATTTTTTTTCTAGAATATTCTTTTTTCTTTTTTTAAGTAGGCTCCATGCTCAGTACAGACAACCCTCAAACACACGACCCTGAGATCAAGACCTGAACTTAAATCAAGAGTTGGATGCTTAACTGACTGAGCCACCTAAGTGCCCTGACATGTTCTTGAAGTTCAAGTTTTCTTTCCTATCTCTTACTTCAAAGACACATATAATGTTTAAGAAACTCAACACTAACCGAATGGTACTATTTTTAGTGTAGGCCCACAAAGTGATGACTCTTAGAACTAAGTTGCTATTAAAAAAATTAAGTTGTTATTAGACCAGATAATGACCCTCTCTAGTCTTTTAAATATATGTATTATATATATAACTTAATATACACAATTTATATATATATATATATATATATATATATATATATACACATAATTCAGATGGTTAAAGACTTGCACGGTAGTAATATCCTCTAGCTTTCATTTCAGAAGCTCATATATAAGGATAAGAAAAAAAAAGAGTTTCTCTCTAAGTATATTGATTTTAAATAACAGCTTCTTGCACTTTAAAATACATATATATTAATTCATGCCATCAGAATGACAATTACACTATTTATATTTCAAATATCTGTCCACAAATACTTCACAAGCAAACAATGACTAAGTTTCCCTACACCAGAAGGGCAAAACAAGGCCACTGAAAGAGGCAACACTGCCTCCCCATCTCCCCACTCCAATTCGAATGATGATGCTTCCCTTAAACTTAAATAAAAAGAAGTAAGGGGGTGGGGTGGTCTCCTGACTAGGAATGTGATCTGTCCTAACATACCCAAAACTAGTCATTTCAAATCTTCTTCTTGGTATTTGTGTAACCTTCAGTATAGTGCACTCAGCCTCCTCATGCATTTCTGTAGCTGGAGACCCCAGGGTGTACCCTGAACACTGAGGGGGAAAAAAAGCCAGGGTCAGCGAGAAATCTCTCCTGAATTCATCTGAATAATTCAGGAGTCTGTGCAGATTAGGTTTTACTTCATGAAACACTTTTCTGCTTAACACTGATCTAAACACTACTGTTTTCGAGAATTAATATTTTTCTGTGGAGCAAATGAGTTTATTTGGACACATGTATATTCACTCTATTCAATAGCTGCTGACTGGATGGCAAACAACAACTCTTATCCTCCAGTTCCTTTTGGCACGAATGTTAGAAGGGAACCAGACACAGAGCTTCTAAATCCACTCAGATATTTCTACTAGAGCAAAATTGCCCATGCTCATCTTAGACTCTCCTGCCAAGCCTGCTCCAATCCCCGCCACTGGATGTTACTAAGCCTTGAGGTCTCCAAGGTAGGGCAGTGCTGCTGGGTACAGCTGAGTCCTGCTACCAGATGAGGCAAAGAGAAGGATCATAGGGTGATAACGAGCCTGGAAGAAAGCACATATACATCCTGTAGAATGTTTAAGAAGGAGGCATCCTTCTTTACAAAAAGTTGGACATAAGGTCAAGAAGCTTAAGGTCATTCAGCATAAGGTCAAGATAGGAACTAGGGCATTTATTTGCCTGAGATGACACCTAGGAGGCATTTAAATGCCTGTATGTTTTTCCTTCAGATGATAGGAACTCTCACATGAGACACACAGAATTGAAAATTTTCTCCTGCTATGATGTAGTTCCTTTTAGTTTTCCCAATGCACTAGTCAGTTTGTGTATTCCTATATAGCATGCATTTGGGAGGGTGAAAACCCAAGGAACAGGACAGGAGAAGGAACTGTGATCTGGCTTGGATCATTTTCTGCTGATGCGTATGCAGAGGAAGGAGACTTTTTGAGAGACCTGTGGTCCAAGAGTCCAAGGCAGTGATCAGGAGCAAACCAAATGTTGGATGACAGTGTAACTTAAGCAAGTACAGCGGGTGACTTGAGAGTTAACATGAAATTACTCTCATTTTCCCAAATACATGTGAGGAAAGGCACCATTAAAGACGGAAACTGGCATATGGGATTACAAAGGCCTAAACATTGGGCAGATTTAGGGTGGGAACCTTGAGGTAGAAGGCTATGTGCCTCCCATGAGCTATCAGATGAAATTTCTGACCCTGCTTTTTAGCACACATTCCAAGATTGCATTTGTACAAAAGAACCACAGAATAGAATTTGTCCTTTGGGAACAAAAATAAAGAATTGCCAGTTTATTAATGAAATATTAAACTTTCTTTGTTACAGATTTCTTATAGGCTGACTAAATGATTTCATCCAGGTGCATAAGTGAGAAAACAGGAGTGATAACAAAAAAATTCCTTTTACCAGGGCAGGTTTTGTAAGCTAAACACATACATTAGGCTCAAAAAACTACCAACTGCTATAATATCATTTAGCATGCAGACCACAACTACATTGGGAAGATATATTGCAAAACCTGTAAGAGCTTTAGGGATTTTTCTCCTCCAGTTTGGCATAAAATAGAAATAAGAAAGCTCTCCATTTTCCTCACCTGCAGCTTAGGCATCATAAGATAATAGTGAATTCTGCCTTGATGACCACAAGCTGAAATCAAACAAGTGCCTCGCAGACCCACAGTCATTCTCCACTTTACCTGTTTGAAGACCAGATACAGAAATATATGCATTTGTTTGAAATTGTCCTTGGAGCTTGAGTTCAGCTAACCTTTTACTGAGCTATCTAAAATGAATTATATAGTCTATATGGATCTTGAATCCTTTAAGGACAAATGTGCCATATAAATATAAGCACAGCACAGAGCTTGGAGAAAACTCTATTCAGCTAAAGAACAAGGTAGATAGAAGAGTAGAAAAGCCATGGGCGTTGCCATCAGAGGAAAGCACAGAGGACTGCAGGAGGAGGTTGATGGTAACAACATCTTACTTGGCCAGTTCTCTGTCTACCACAGAGAGGCCACATCCACTCTGCAAACCTAAGTGTCTAAGGGATGGAAATGGTGACCCATCCCCATTTCTAACCTACAAGATTAATGAAAACCAGCTCCAAAGAAGCTTTGTGCCTCTTTAAAAAAAATTATTTGTAAGTGCCAGGTATTATTATCACTCCCAAAGGAGGAGAGCAAACTGTTAACATTTTTTTAAATATTGAGAAAGCATCAGGAAAAGGGAAATCTAGAAGGAATTTTTAATAGGATTATCAACCGATTATGAGCTCAGGGTGCCTGGGCTCAGTCAGTTAAGCGTCCAACTCTTGATTTCGGCTCAGGTCACGATCTCACCGTTAGTGAGATCAAGCCCTGCATCAGGCTCTACACTGACAGCACGGAGCCTGCTTGGGATTCTCTGTCTTCCTCTCTCTGCCCCTCCCTCACTTGCACGTGTGCTCTCGCGCGCTCTCTCTCTCTCTCTCTCTCTCTCTCTCAAAATAAATATATAAACATTTTTTTTTAAATGAGCCCTAGCATCCTAGATGACCTAATGTGGCAAAGACTTCTGAAGCTCACTAAGATGTGTTTCCTCTTCTCCCTGAACACATAGCTAGCCTACAGTTCCTGGCCTCCCAGGAATCGGTTAGAGCCATCTTCTGAGTGCTGGTCAAAAAAACGTCAACAGATATGATATATGCCACTTACAAACCTGCCCCACAGATGACAAGGTGCTTTGCACGCTTGCTTCTCAGAGTCTGGTCCATGAATCAGCAGCGCTGGCGTCACCTGGCACTTATTAGAAATGCAAAATCGCAGGTCCCATCCTAGACCTCCTGAAACAGAATCTGCACTTTAACAAGCTCCCCAGGGGACTCATTCATGTATTCATTCAAGTTTGAGACGCAATAGTCTAGACTGGAGGATGGTACAGCTGCAAAATGAAAAGAGCGTGAATCCCTGAATTGTCACATGGAGGAAAGCCACAAGAGGACTAGAAACATCTGTACTGCATTCATGAAAGGCTAGGAAATAAACCGTGTATGAACCATTATGTATTTCTGCGTCTACTCGTTAACACAGATGAGCTTACTCTAACAAATACAGTGAAACGTGTCTATTCCTAAACCATCTTGTGCCTGTACTCTGTCATTCTGGAGTTTGGAATATCAACAAAAACCTTAGAAGCAGCTTGGACTAACCAAGAAGCTATTTTATCACATGACAAATCTCCGCATGGCTCCAAACTGAGGGTGCTTTGGGATTTCTTTCATACTAGCAGATACGTTGTGTAAAACAAAGACAGGGTTTTTCAAACTCCATCTATTTCCAGGTCAAACTTTCTTTCCTTCCATTATTTCATAATGTTATCAAGTCCTTTTAAAAGGGCCAGTGTCGGTTTCAGCATCCCTGCTGGCTTTGAGCATCTATCATTTTAAGAATGAAATCATTCTTCATGGCATATTATGAGCCTTTTTTGTCAGGTAGTTAACTAAACTGGCACCAGTTAACTGTGATCTAAACTTTATATTGACAGATCTGGCAACAGACTGACATTCCTTGCACTAATTTTGGCTGTCCAAGCTGAAAAAAAAATATGTTAGAAATATGATTTATCTTAAGCTGACAGCAGTCTTCATCAGGGTGCCAGCCACTGACAGAGTAAGGGACAGGACCCAGCATAAAATCCTGGCTGAATATGCTTTCAAGGCAGGAAGAAAGAATTTAGAGCCTCTGTTCCTCAAAGTCATAATTTAATTTAACAACCAAGGCTGGAAGGAAAACAAATGTTTCTTACTAAGCCTCACCATCAACAAGCTATTTTTCTCCAATACCACATTTGTCTTACCCTGTAAAGCCCAGGATTACCATCCCCAAGTCTTACAATAATACCTGACATACACCAACTCTTCCAGCAGCTGAGCAGAGCCCCTGAAATGCAATTATAGGAAAAGATCTAATAAACCAAAGATTAGCAACAGAAATGTGAGCGCTGTTAACTGTTTTTCTTTGGGGCTGATATGGAAGCCAGAAACTAACCAGCTGAAGGAATAATGACACAGAAGAGTCTGACAAAATTGGAAAGATCCATCAGCATAATCATGGTGCATAAATGACAGTGTCTGGGTAGGAGCAGAATCATTTGACCATTAGACCCTAAATTGTTACATCTCTCTTTTCGCCGTGAAAATGAAATGCAGAAATACTTTCAGACGTCCACAAGAAGCTGTCTGGAAGGTTATTAATATTTCCCAGACCAATCATGCTTTATTAACAACCCAAACCCCTAGTATGCTAATATGTGCAAGTACATTAATACGTAGCTCATCATTGTCATATTTTATTTTTGGTACAATTTGGGAAGACGTGTATATTTGTGTGTAAAAACACTAAAGGTGAGCAAAATGTGATAGCCCCGGATTCTGTGTTTAAACCCTTGCATTGGTATTTATGGCAATAAGCGGGATGGGGCAGGACGAACCAGGAGTATATACTGCCTAGAAGCGAAAATTATTTCCTAGTGCCATCAAGCCAGAGTGAATAAAGTTCTCCTGGGGAAATCCTGCTCATTCAAATGGGCTGAATTGGACACTGTGGTGCCATTAAGTGCATACCAAGTAGTCATTTGCCAAACAGTTAACCTTTGATGTTAAAAAAAAAAAAAAAAAAAAAGTAAAAAGAAAACAACACCCCAGCCTCCTTTATCTCTATTCACACTCTTGGCAGCCAAGATGTAAATGCAAGAATAAAAGCAAATAAAGAGGTAAAACATAAACTACGGTACATGGCAAGCCTGAAATCCATATGCTTCCGGCTCTTTGTTCCTCATACACTCTCCGCCCTTTGTTCACCTTTCTTGTGGGTGTCCACATCGCCCCCCACCACAGCCATCCTGGGGGGTGTCCATCAGACCTCTCCCCCCAGGCAGTTCTCTATTCTCTGCTTTTTTCTTTATCTCCTCTTCTCCATTAAACAAGTTTCCCATGTGGCCCATTTATTTCCCTCCTCATCAAATTGGTTAACTCACGCTAAGTTGCCAAAGGCTTGCATTACTTCAGTGCTTTAAAACCAGATAATATTTGTATAAAATTGTATAAAACACTGACACCTTCTGTGGTTTAATCCTCCTGAAAATGACTCAGAGAAGAATTTAGATATTGAGAAAACCAGGGCGGGGGGAAGGTCAGAAGAGGAGCTTCTTAGCTCCTTTTCAAATCATTTAATGAAGTTGCCTGCTTTTTCTGCAAGTGTGTAAAACTGATTTTGACATGGAGAAAATTTTTATGATTTGGGACAACAAGGGAAGGGAAGATAAGACAAGGAAAGGGAAGGATAGGAAGGGAAGAGAGCAATGGCAGATATAAGGTAGGTACGTAAGTACTGTTATATATTTATTTAATCTCCAATCTCTATACAGTACAGCACCCACCCATTTTATAAGTGATGTTCCTGAGATTCAGAAGCATGAAGTAACTTAGCCAAGGTCACAAAGTAGAAGTGCCAAGACTAAAAACCATTTGTCTGGATCCCAGGTTCATTCATTTCCCTTGGCCAGCCTGCCTTTAGGCATAGCATATTCTGCCCCATCATTTTGTCAGGTAAAGGGAAGGCCTAATTTCTTTATTTTATCACAAAGGGAATTCTTCTGAGGCCTCACTCTTGGGCAGAAAACCTTCCCAAGTATTATCTTTCCTAATGCATCTAAACTCTATAATTGCTTTTCCCCACTGCCTTATGCAACACACCTACATATTAAAAGTATGTCTTGACCTGACAGCTGCTCTCCTTTTGACTAATGTCAATACTTCAAATTTTACCCCATTTAGGAAACAATAATTCTTTTGTCTGCAATATGTTCAAGACGAAGTTTATAACAGGTGGACTTCTCTTTCCAGAGGAATAAGAGAAATATACTAGGAAAGCCTTCTTGGGAAGCCACAGGTCATTAGCAGCATGACGCACAAGAATTCACATTGAACCTGGCCTCCTCTGACATTAATGCAAATGCTTACCCTAACCGCAAGGGTTGAGGAGTAAGAAAGGAAGTGATGTGATGTGATGGGTACTGGCAGCTTTGCACTGGCAGGGAGGAGGAAGACAAAGAGGGACAGTAAATGCAGCCTGTGGCTCTCTTCATTCTCCCCATCATTCTGTGCCACGAAAATATCTAGGACTGCATGAAGAACAGAAAGTGGCTTTGTTTTGCTATTGTTTTTGTTTGTCACATCCAACTAGACTGTACATTTAAGGCAGCTGATAGGCTCAACAAAAATACCTGAGAGCAACCAGCATAAGGAGGGAGCAGCGCCATGCAGTGCAAGGACAACAGGGCTGACAGGCATGTCTTCGCTCTCTATGTGTGATTGTGCACGTGTTTTTGAGACGAAGAAAATGAACACCATCCTCTCTAAAGTCTTATGCAAGACCAAAATTTGTCCTCACCCTCCTCCTTACCCCTTGCTCAAAATAATGCTTGAGACAATGAGACATCAGAGGCTAATTTCAAGCTAACATCCATTTCCCCACACCCTTGTGAAAACAAGGTTCTCACTGTTGACTCTCTCTTTCACAGCCTCAGCCAAGCACAGAGAAACCTCAGGTCATGAGTGAATAAAATGAACCTTATGAGAGGCAAATACTGTGCTAAGCACTTAAACACACCCCATCTCTTTTTAACCCTTGCAGAAACTGCATAATAATTATTATTGTCTCCACTTTAGAGATGGGAAGACAGAGACTCAGGCTATTTAGTGAGCAGACCCAAGCTACCAGCAAGTCTGAGCTGTGAATCTACATGTTCTGACCGCAGGCCAACTGCTCTGAGCCTGTGAACCTCAGTTTCTGCTTCTACAAGTCCCCCCTACTTGCAAACACACACACACACACTCCAGCAGAAGTGCATTTGGGGAATGCACAGATGGCCTGCTCTATGTACTACTGAAGAAACGAAAATTACAAGGAGGTGAGAGTTTGCTTCAAAACTGGTAAGATTAAGATGGAGTGCCAGAACCCACCTTCTGCTGAAGGAGAAATGGAGGCACAGCAGCCATGGATAACTCTGCATCTGGGAATAAGCTAAGTTCCCAGGCCCTCATGGTGTGGAGGACTTGCGGGGGAAGCTAGACTCGGCAAAGCCCTGGCAGAACTATATCACACACTTCATTTGTGTTCTCCAGTAGTGTTCTGAGCTGGCCCAGAAGGCAGGGACATGGTGAAAAGAATAGAAGGATTGATTGAGTACTTGGGTGGACACTTGTCAGAAACACAGTAGAGAGCATTCTAATATCAATTAATTAAATTAAATTATGTGACCTTTGAAACTTCTCCAACCCTAGGATTCCATGAGAAGAAGTATGTCTTTGTTTTCTTATGTAACTTTGTACATTGGAGAAGATGATGAAAACAATAGTAATGGTGATAGCAAGTATTTACTGAGCTCTCACTGTGTGCCAGGCATGCCTATCTCTGATTATTAGATAGTGTAATCCAGCACCATATGGACAAAGACAGTGGCAAGAGGTAGAACAAGGACAGCAACAAATTAATTAACGAAGTAGGAATTTAATTTGAGTGGAGTCCAAGGGGAATTGTAATTCATTCTGGCAGGTTGCACAAGACTTGTCTTGCCCTTCAACAATGCAAGTTTCCTTTACACAAAGGAAACTTCATGAGACCGCCCCATCACTGCCTACAGAGAAAACACAGTGGAATTGTGTTCAAGTTGATGTTTCTGACAGTGATCTTGACGTGAGGGGCGGGTGTGACCTTTCCTGAACTCTCAGAGCCTAGAATGACAATCATAGCAGTAATCACTATTTGTAAATCACAATCATATGCACTTTCTCCCTTCATTGTTTCCTTCACGAAATTTGACACCATCTTAGCACTTGATTGCCTGCCCTCCTTGGACTGTCTCCAAGTGGCTCCCCAACTAAATCACAAGTTCCTCAAGGGCAAAGCCCTAGTACTTTTTTATGTACCTCAACAGCAGTTAGCTCATTAGTAAGTACACAGTTAATGCTCAGTAAATTCCAATGGAATGGAGTAAAATAGCAATCCTGATGTGGCCCTAGCAGCCACTTCTACTCAGTGTATATATGAAAACTATCCTTTTTGTTGAAACAGCAGCTGTGACATATAACATCTACCTTGATCTGCCATCTCCTAAAAATGTATCCTTGATGCTCTCTTCAACAGGCCCTTGTGGTTCTCTTCAGGCTTCCCTTTTTGTTGACATCCTTGAGACTTTTGGGGTCCTATTGTTCATCAACCATCTTTCACATGCCTCAATCCTATGGAATTCTACTGTGATAGCTATCCCAGAGATTCTCAAACCTGAGCAAACCTAAGAATCTCCAGGATCCACCCTTAGATATTCTGTTCTGAAACAGAATCCGGAACCTATGGTTTCAACAAATCCCACCAGGTGATTTCTGATGCAGGTGGTTCATGAATCACCCTTTGACAAACACTGACAGTCTCAAAGGAATTATAAGATAGGACTTCAGATTAAATAATTATTGTCAGGATTCCTGGGAGTCAGAACCTTGAATGTGCTTTGTTTCTGGGGTCCTAGCATCACTGCTAGTTTTTCTAGGGTCTAGTATATCAACCAAAGGATTTTCTTAAAAAATTTTTTAATGTTTATTTATTTTTGAGAGAGAGAGAGAATGTGAGGGGGGTGGGCAGAGAGAAGGGGAGACATAGAATCCAAAGCAGGCTCCAGGCTCTGAGCACAGAACTGTCAGCACAGAGCCCAATGCGGGGCTCAAACTCACAAACCATGAGACCATGACCTGAGCCAAAGTCAGACACTCAACCGACTGAGCTACCCAGCTGCCCGAACCAAAGGATTTTCTGAAAGAAAACACCAGAAAGAAGTCTCGGTTTAGTCAGAAATCTGTCCATGTGCTTAGATACCAGATTGAGAAAGTGTGGATCCAGGAAATCAATGGAAAAGCAACCATTTTAGAAGGAAAATGAGGTTAGAAGACAGGTGTCAGGTCACAAGGAAGTGATGTCATGGCTCTTAATGCAAAGGGCTGATGAGTTATCTATGTGCTTTTCTCTGGCTGAAGCCCCCAGCCCTTCCGTGGCCACATCATCATGAACATAAGCAGTGATGTCTTTTACGTTCCCATCAACAAACTATGAGGATTTCCAGTTTCTCCACATCCTCACCAACATTTGTCATTGTCTTTTTTATTATAGGCACTCTAGTGGATGTGAAATGCTATCTCACTGTGATTGTAATGACCAAAAATGTTGAGCATTTTTTCATGTGTGTATTAGCAATTCCTATACTTGCTTCTGTTCATTGTTTTTCTAACATAAAGTTATAGTATCCTTAATATAGAACCACTGAATTTGAGAAGTACAAAAAATCTTCAAAATTATATAATCTAGCCTCTTTATTTTAGATATAAAATAAGTGAAGACTTGAGATACAGAGTGCTTTGCTCAAGGCACAAAAACAAACTTAAGGTAAACTGGGATTCTAATTTCCTAATTCTGAATTTAGCTGAAATTGAATTATATCATGTCTTCCCATCTCTCACTTTCCTAGCAGTAAATTAAGTCATTCTCTAATATATTTATTAGTAAAAAGAAGCTAACAAATGGAAAGTCAAATTGTAGATTCCTTAGGAACAAGTATCATGTCTTACCCATCCTTGGACTCTTTGCACCTACCATAGTCTCCTATTCACTCTAGGTGCTAAATGAATGGCTGTTGAATGGAATTAAATGGAAAAACATTAATGAAGCTTCATCCCAGTCAAGATTATATCAAAGTCAAATGCAATGATAGTCCTTAAATATACTGAGCATATGCTGGATTTCATATTATGTGGCCTAAAAAATATTTTTTAAATATTGTTGACACCAATAGTCACTAAGCCATTAACTCAAAGTGGTATATTCTTTGAACATCTGCCACTGAATGATCTGGAATGTTTTAAAAATACAAATGCCCAAGGCTCCCTCCAACCTTACTGAATTAGAATCTCTGAAGGTAAGGCCTGGAAATTAGCGTTTCAAAAGTCCTCCAGCAATTCTTACACACCAGAAGAAAAATGACAGCCACTGACAAAACGAATGTTGTACAACACATTGTGAGACTGTTTACTTGAAGGTGTTAAGCAGAACAAGGACTGGTAACTTAGAAGGGATTCTAGGGGCACCTGGCTGGCTCAGCTGGTGGAGTATGCAACTCTTGATCTTGGGATTGTGAGTTCAAGCTTAACATAGGGCATAGAAATACATATAGGAGCACCTGGGTGGCTCAGTCAGTTGAACGTCCAACTCTTGATTTCAGCTCAGGTCATGATCTCAGGGCTATGGGACTGAGCCCCTCATCAGGCTCCATGCTGGTTCTCTGCTTAAGATTCTCTCTCTCTCTCTCTCTCTCTGTCCTTCCCCTGCTCTCTCTCTCTCTCTCTCTCTCTCTCTCTCTCTCTCTCTCAAATTGAAAAAAAGATAGATAGATAGATAGATAGATAGATAGATAGATAGGATTCTAGTGACAGAAAATTAAGAGTGTGCTAATTGCTGAGCTACTTAACATAAAACTCCATAACCTACCAGTAGTTCACGTGACTTCCTGAGAAGTTTACAAGAAGTTGTGGTCAATAATAAGCAATGATTTTGCAAAAATACTGAGGGACAAAACGCTCCTTAACTGTGATGAACATTATTGTAAAATGCCTCGAAGAGCTCTCTTCTCCATCACTCACAGTGCTGCCAACACCCACAACCTTGTTCCAGTTATTTGGATCATGAGAATTGATAGGCAACATCAATTCTGATATGTCTGTATTTGCTTGTGTTAGATTTACCAACCCTGTACCAAAACCATATCTGAGCAGTCAGCATTGAAATTTATCACCTACCTTTAGTGCATAATTAGGCAAAAAAGAAGAAGGTACATGATTAAGGATGAACCGAAGCAAATGTTCAGAGAAGGTGGATAAACAATTTCTATCTTCAGCTTGCCACTCCTCATCTAAACTCTGGCATCAATATTGTTAATGGGACATTATGTGAATATAAATGGGCTATTTCTTCTCAAGTTCGTTCAACTAGAACCTACTAAAAATAAGTCTCCATCTTTGTTCTGGCCCCACCCATTCTTCTCTGCCTTGTTTTCTTCAAGCATGTAGCAGACTGTATTTTCCAAAGATGGATGCAAAAATATCACTCATCCTACCTGCTCTACAATATGACTTTGCCACTCACCTCTAAAAAGGTGGTCTATTACTCAACCCCCTCTTGAAGTTTGGTGAGCGCTGAGATTAGTTTGTCCAGTAGAATACACCAAAATTACATGTACCACTGCCAGGATTGCCTTTCGCTACCCTACCAACTTTTGTTTTGTGGTTTTTGGAAGGCAGACACCATGTAAAAACTGCAGCTACCCGAGACAACCATTTTGTGAGAAACGCAAGCCACTTGGAAAGGCCTTAGAGAATGAGACCTCACATGGCAAGAGAAAGAGGTCGAGAGCACTGAGACACTGGACACGTGAGTGCAAAAGAAATCTTGGAAGTAGACATCCATCCCCACCAGGTGCCAGACTGTCCCACCCAATGCCGTGTGGATCAGAGATGCCAGCCCTGCCAAACTCACCCCACATTTGTGACCCACAAATCAAAAACACAGCAAAAACAGTTGTCTTAAGGCACTGAGTTTTGGGGTGATTCATTATACAATGAAGAATAGCAGAATATGTACCCCAGAGTATGCCTCTGGCATAAAGATTATTCTGAGCTGATTATTTTTGAGAAATAGCAGACACTAGAGAAGCTCTGAAAATAGAAGTAACACTTTTATAAGGGAAAGTTACATTTATAAAGCAGATCTCCATTTGTAAGTGTCTCCCTCTCTGTACCAAAAAGAGAATGATGACTTTAAATCACAAGAGAATTTTATCAGTAAAGAAGGTACCAACTTAAATCTGTATAGCAAACCTTACCCTTATTTACTGTGCTTTTCCTTGTGAGCCCTCATAACTGGCCTCCATTCCCCACAACATGTTTGTTTGGTCTTTAGCTAAAGCTGGTATTTAATTTGGTGGTTTGGACCACCTCAGGGAGTTATTCAGCTTCCCTAGGTATCCCCCAGGTATACATGAGGTACACGTTAATAAACTTTTGTTTCTTTTTCTCGTTAATCTGTCTTTGATTACAAGAGGTCTCAGCCAAGAACTCAGAAGGGTTAGGGGGAAAATTATTTTTCATCCCCTACAACACTAATAGATAACTGGAGTACTACTTTAAATTATTTAACTTTTATATTTTTTACTTATTTATTGTCTATCTTCCCCTACTAGAGTGTAAGCCCCAGTCAAGACAATGGCCTTTTCTGTCTTATCTATCATTGTATATATTTATCATTGTCTGGAATAAAGTAGGTGTTCAACAAATATTTGTTAAATTGTTATTGAATGCATTTCCCCTCAGAGACTCTGAAGGCAACTAATAATGCACTCTGGTTAATATTCTGCTTGTTCCTGAAGGTATTTGTCTTTATGAGGAAAGACATTTCATGTAAAGTCCAGAAAACGTATTGGCAATGTAGCGTCATCGTACTGATCAAGTGCAATTTCCAAAAGCAAAACCAAAAGAAGCATTTCCTCTGTGACCACCAGCATTTGGTTTTCAGGATAGCTCCTGGGCTCCCACCAGGGTCACAAAGTAAAGAAACCAGTGTTTCCCTTCTGGTCACTGCAATGGCTGATGTGGAGCCATACAAAGGAGAGCAGACTTGATGGATTAACTAGAGAAGGATTAACTGTACAGCTTTCAAGGACAAGGAAAGAACTATATCAGAAAAACCAGCAAGAGCGCGGGTTCATGGTTTTTCAGTTGTTTGTTTTCAAGAACCTCAAAGGCTTTCACTGATTGAGAATTTGATTATCCTAGCATAGTTTGATTTTTTCCAACTGAAAAGTTTATACTAAAGTCTGCTCATCCTTTCCTTCATACATAATAAAAACCTTGAGAACTCCAGTGGCTTTGTATCTTCTAGCAAGTTAACTATTAAAAGCCATCCTAAATGTTTGCAAATTTGCAATTGGAATTTTTCTTACAAAGCCTATTTATGTACCAAATATGTTTTGTTTTCAAAAAGGATATCTGTTTTTGTAAGTAGCTAGGACTAATAGAAATACAGTTTCTTCCCCACTCCTTTATTTGTCACCGAAGTAGCTAAGAACATTAAATGGCAAGCATACCATTGCTTTGCCATAAAGGCAAAGTCTGTTTGTTTCCAAATATCAGGAGTTCATTTTCCCCAGCACAGAGTGGCAAGCAATTACAGACTTAGAGATATGGTGTTCCATGCTCTGCACAGATGTCATGGGTAGATGAATGTACATGTCTTGTACACAGGCATTAGCCCTAGAAAGAAAGATTGATAATGGCAAGGAGAATGTTAGCAAGCCTTTGTTTGCCCTTCTCTGTTTTATGTAAGGTTTTTTTCACCCTTCTCTCTTTCCCTTAGCATTATGAATGCATTGGGCAAACAGTGCTTTTGTCAAGGATTTTCAGATTTTCCTTACATAGATGCTATTCATCTAGTCTCAACATTCTCTGTAAAATTTACAACATTTTAATATAAGACTCTTTAAAGCTGTACAGAATACCTATTAATAGCAATTCACATTATTACCATGTTAAAATTTCCTAGCCCAATATTTTATAGCTGTATTTGTGAGTTTATTTAGCTCCCTGCCTCAGTTTTAAAACACACCATTATCAAGACACAGAACAAACCATCATACATAGTAAGTGAGTCAAACTGCACCCTCCGCCAATATCAGCATGATGCCAGCCCTTCCGCCACATCTACCATGAACACCAGCAGTCTAAACAATCCCCTCCAGTTCCCAGCTGGGAGGTGCAAATGGAGATTCTTGTGGAATGAAACTATTAAAGAGTAAAATACCTGAGCTGTTTCTGACTGCAGAAAGATGACTGGGTCCTTAGTAAGAGATTCTGACATTCACTTTGATCACCGTTTTGAAAAGTGCTCCTTTCCTCCCCTAAAGTGATATCATGACATGATGCTTATTAAGATCACAATGAAAATAGAGGAACAAAGCAAGGCTAAGAGACCATTAGAGTCAGTAGTGGGCCCATTTTTTTATAATAGCCCCTGCACCCAACTATGCAAAATCTGTCTATAAGTTTATTCTGCTTGACAGCAGAACTTGTCGGCTGTGTTTCTATAAAATAGGGGGCCAGTTTCCAGCCTGTATCTGGAAGTTACAGAAGTTCTACCAAAAGAGGCAAAATTTAAATGGCCTCTCCCCTTGCCACAAAGAAACCAAATAGGAGAGGCAACCATTCTGCTGAACAGTGTGCTCTGAGTGCAAATATAGATAGTGCAGAGCTTCAGGAAAGAAGAGAGAACTTGCAGGGACAATAAGCAGGCAGCAGGGATTTTACAGGAGACATCGCAGGAGAGTGCAGGCTCCTGACTCAAGAATATGACATTGACAGCTTAAACATGGAAGAGAAGAGCATTAATCCCTTATAGTAAAATCCCTAGAAACTAAAACTTTAAGAAAACCAGACTGGTTCAGAATAGAAATTATTCCCTTAGCTATATCTGATTACATAGTTTTACCAAATTCTACTAATGGAGCATTGGAAGTTTTATCACACCTCCAGTTGTTATCATTCAAAGTTTATGTAAGTATAAACATAGAATTTTCATTCCATTAAATGGTTTTATTAATCTGCAACCAATCCTTTTGATTATTTTCATGAGGCCATGAGTTTTTAATATCTTTAGATATCTGATGCCCAAGGTGGGAAGGCTATAATATCTCTTAAAGATAGCTGTTCTTACAAGGAATATTTATATCTATCATATTTGCTACATCTCACTTGCAATACTGATACTGGTTTATGAGTCATAGGTACCAGCTTACCTTACCCAAATTTACAAAAGAACAAAGATCATAGATGGCTAATTATTGTCTACTCCCCTCTCAATGCACAAGTCCAAATGAAACACTATCTACTTACTCATCAGATGCACAAAGAGACAGATGCCACCTAGTGTTTGATGGGCTGGAGTACATGCCAATTATATACCTCTGAGTCCAGTTCCAGGTTGGGATTATCCAGATACCAGAAGATATCAAAAAGTACTGTGATGTACTGCATGCCAAGAACATTCGACACATTATGGTGCTAGTTTTTCCAATAACTAGGTTGATTATGTTGGGCAAGGCCTCCATGTGTCTTGAAGTGTTTGTTCCTTATGGCCTCTTGTAAGTAACAGACTCTTTCAGTTCTAACCGATGCAAAGCCACCATGGAAATCTAAACGTTGTAATTGAAATCTTGATATAGAGCAGAACCAAACCCCAGAAAACCAAACACTTCCTGGGACTAACCTGTGATGTGTGTTGGCTCCACTCTGTAAAGCAGGATGTTACGTGTATTAATACAGTACAGATACAGATTTGAGTTACAAATACACATTAGATCACTCTCGGAGATGCTTTATCATCAGGTACAGCAAGGAAGAAAGTAGTAAAGACATGGTAATAACCGTAACTCTCAGTGGTTTTTAAAATATCTCTAACAATTCACTATAAAAAGAATACTATCTGCTTAAACTTTTGTCTCATTGTTGGAAGTAAATAGGAAATATGTTCTCCAGTATTCTGTACTGGTGGGTTCTGTGAATTTTTTTTTTTAACTAGACCATATGACAAGTAAAATCCTTCCCGAAAGTAAAATGAATGGAAAGAACAGCAAAACATGACACCTTCTACATCTAGTTTCTGATCCCTTTGACTCTTTAGATCATGTTTGTTCTCCTCAAATAAGTTTGGTAATCTAGAAAGTGTTAGGCCTGTGTCCAGTAGTTATGAAGACAGAGAATAGCACTATGCCCAGGAAATCCGTCTATGTTCTAAGAGACAAGAAATGGGTGGATCTGGCCTGCCTGGTAGACATATTTCCAACCTGTTTCTCAGTATACGGGATTTGAGTGAACAATATAAGGGACACTGATCTGAAGAACTCACAGATTCATCCTATCTGTCCTGACTCCACAATATGTGACAAATCCTTTACATTAACAATGTAGAAAGTCTATAAACCTAGAGAGGACACTTTGTGCTTTGTGTATCTGTTCTCCCTTTCAGTGCTTCCCAGTCTAGAAACCCTTCCCTAAGAACCTGAAACAACTGAAGACAAGCTCTTTAGTCTGACCACAGACGAAGCTTATCTTGATGTAGGTTGAGCTTCTCTGACTTCCAGGGCCATCCCACGGGTCAATTAAGAAAAGTTGCTTATTATGAGGTTTTTCTTCCTTATCTATGCTGTATGGAGGCCAATCTCTACAGGTAACTGAAGTGGGTTCTATAATTTCAGAAGAGCTGGTTAAGTACTTACCTCTCCCCACCTCCTGGCTCTGAATATCATTGGTGTCAATCATCAACTTTTCTCCAAAATCGTGCTTCCAATCCAGTTCCTCAATGTCATTCCATCCTAAATCCCATCTAGGATAAAGTATATGTCTCTAAGAGTGAGTGATACTTTTATCTCTTTGAAATGATTTAGGTACCAAAGGGATTTCATGGCAGAGGGCCCAATGTTTCTCATAGGATGCCTTCCTTCTTCCATTTTCTATGACTCTCCCTGAAGGCCAAGGCCTGTGAGCTCCAACAGACCTGTGAATTCTTTGTGAAGAGTCAGCCATACATTGTATTCTCTATAATAAATCTCTTTAGGTCCTAAAAAGCAATTATTAAATCACCCTTCAGGGTTTTTTCTTCAAGCTAACTGGTCCAAATACTTTGTACTCACTTTTCCCTGCCTATTCTTTTTCCTTCTGCTTTCTTTTAGGTCTTCTTATATCCTGTCATTTTCACAATGTGGATTCTACAATCAGACACACCGGGGCACAAACTGAAAATGAGGTTAATTTGTCACTTCCGAATATTTTGTTTCTACATATCATATCATATAAACAATGTCATCCATAGTTTGTGAGCCAGAACAGAAATTTGCCAATACCAGGAAAGCTTATAGTCCATTGTGACTTTTCATTTCTTTCTGAATATGCTTAGTCATTGTCCTTCATGTCATAGTATGTGGGTGTTCTATCCTACTACATGTTTTGGCCACTGACTCGGGACGTGGAATATTATCAAGGACACAGAGTAGCAGAGGTAACTCAGATGTGATTGTTCATGATTTTGTGATTTTAATAATCTAAATGATGATTTTATTAGAAAGACTACAGAAATAACACTATAATCAATCGTTAAGGGTAGAATACTTTGAAGAGCTTTCACATATATGAACCATTTGGTTCTCATAGCCTCACTTTAATATAGGCTGAGCAAAATAATGTATTATTATCCACTTTTACAAATGCAAAACCTGAAGTTTGCAGCAATTAATGATTTACCTATTGTCACATACTAGCAGAAATGCAAATCACAATAAAAATCCAGATTTTTTCTTTCTCTATCTAGAAATCACATCAGGGTTTTAAAAATTTTATTCAATGGGACCTCTAAGCTTCTGGAAGTCCATTCAGGGACTTCCACAAGGAAAGAAGGAGACCAAGTGATCAGGCCCTTATACCCCAGCCCTTGCTTCAAAGAAGGTTGATCTACATGTATCTGTTTTTTATTAATTGGGTTTCTGTTAAATATTTAGCTTAAAAGATTTCTGCTTAGAAATATATACATTGCTTTAAAAAAGAACATGAGGGTAGCAGGGGCCATGAAAGATAAATAGGTCCAGAGAACAAAAGCTAATATGAAAGTGAATTCAGAGCACTGAATGTATAGCCAGTGCCCTGTGGCATTTCTTGTCTAGCAGCAGCTCTGTTCATGAGGTGATCCCTCCTCAGAGAATAATAAAGATGCAGCTGACATTGTTCCTACTTTTTATGAATGTAAAATCCGCACAGAAAATGGGACAGCTACGTACAAAAATGTGCTGAGACACATATGACACAATTACGCTCACACATGCATGACAACAAAGGCTCAGAAAGCTCTAGTGTTGGCATGATGTCGCTGCAGCAGTTATGGCCAAACCCCATGTATCTTGCTCGCTCTGCCACTGTCCTCCCTTGCTGAGCCTTTCTCCTGGCCTAACACCCAAACTTCCCACAAAGCCCTATATCTTTACTTAGGGGAAAAAGGAGATGAGGGAAGCACTCTGATACAAGGCCATGAGGAGTCTGTGCCACTCCTCCTAAGAGATGTAGCCATCTTCAAAAGAGAATTCTGCCAACGGAAAGGCCAAGGATGAAGAGAAAGAAATGAATTGCTAATGGTCCAGTGCAGGTCTTTGGTGAAGGAGACAGTTTAACATAAGAAATTTCCCCCTGATGCTTCATGTCTATCCATTAGGCACACACACATCCCTTGGCATATGACCCACCACACTTGGGGGCCCAGGCAGAGCTCCGGTAAAGTGAGCTGTAGAGCCACTTACATTCATGGATCTCTCCATGGCCCCAGAGAGGTGACGGCAACATGTTTTCAAAATGTTTTTGAAACATCCACAAAAGTGAGATGTTTTTCTTAACCACAGTTGTTTAGGATCTTTCCCTTCTGACTGCTTCCATCATACTTCCCTCATGTCAAGTGGCATCAGAGTGGCTATCAGCATTTGGGGGATCCAGCCAAGAGGAAGTTGAGCTGAGATACATTTAATTTGGGTTAGTGGAATATATTTTTGTTGCTCACAGTTTTTTTTTTAATATAGGTAAGTTATTCTGAACTATCCCATTATAGGAATGGCTTCCCAAAATATCTGTATTGCCCACTGAATCATACTCCGAGGGACCAATACAGAGATCCTGTTGAGATAAACTTGTCTCTTACAGCAGCATCCAGTGCTAGGAGTATGTGGAAAATAGGAGAAAAACAACAACAACAAGTTTTGAATTGTATAGAACCAAAAGCTAATCTATAGAAAATTCTTCCAATCATCAAATGAACAAAATTCTAAGTAAAGGGTCTATTTATCATCTGCATTAAAACACAAGCTCTCACATCTTGGGGAAGTCTCAATAATGCAGAGTACATAATTACAGATGAACCACATATTTTGTAGGACTTATGTGAAATTGAATTTATCAGAAGTCTTATGTTTGAAGGGCACAAGTCCCATGGCAATACCACACAGCCTTATATTTGTGTATGGTCATACTTAAGCATCCTAACTATCAAACCATCAAACAAATCTCAGTGAGACATGCTTAGTGAAACACTGAATTATGTTCATACTCACCCCATAGAAAATGATATTACAAAATCATTTCACATGAAAAAGCAATCAAAACTTAATCTGTTCAAAATGTAAAGAAAAAGGGGATTGTGAATATGTGTCAGATAGTTATAATTTAAATTACCATGTTTTTCTGGATAAAATTATGCTGGTAGCATTTGTCATTTTTTCTTTATTTTTTTTAAGTTTATTTATTAATTTTGAGAGAGAGAGAGAGAGAGAGAGAGAGAGAGCATGGGAGGGGCAGAGAGCGTCATAGAGAGAGAATCCCAGGCAGGCTCGTGCAGAGTAGTGCAGAGTCCAACATGGGGATCAAGCTCATGAACCCTGAGATCATGACATGAGCGGATATCAAGAGTCAGGTGCTTAACAGACTGAACAACCAGGCGTCCCTCTTTTTTTTTTAAATTTATAGTGTTTTAATCTCTCTTCTCATTCCAAATAAATATCATGTTTGGTTCTCATTCGGTATGCTTTAATCTTCTATTATTTTTCCTAAAAAGGGTTCCAAAACTGTATAACCTTCTGGCCTACAAGTCCTGGATAGTCTCATGCTAGAAGTAACATCTGAGGTGAATCATGTTCGAAAGATTTTGTACCTATTCAATGTAAACTTCTTAAACTCAGAAAGATTAATAATTATTATTTCCTTCCATGTCCAAACTTTCTACCTGCTTATCAACTGTCCTTATACACATCACTTAAAGCAAAAGCAATGGAATCTTCATAATTTATACTATTGTCTTTTTATTCTAGAAAAAGATGAATCATGGTTATAATTTTTATTTTTATCACTGCCCTTTGTTCAGCCCCACACACGATTTAAAAAGCATAATCATTCTTGCAAAAAAAAAAATTCAGAATCATTGCCAAATGAAAATGATTCATTCTTCACCAGAAAAGAAAAACACAATACATTATTAACAATAAAATCTCTGTAAGCATAAAAGTCATGAATCCATTTTGCAAGACTATTCATGCTTCTCATTTAAAGAAGTAGCACTCCTATATTTTAGGTTTTCACATGCATATCATTTGCTAAATTTACATCAAATATAATATAAAGTATCTACAACATAATGTCTAAGTATGAAAGTCAGTATTTTAATATAATTGCCCATTTATATTAAAAGCCTCTTATAAAAATCTTTTCCCCTCCTGAAATATCTCTTTTTTCCCAATGAGAATAATAGTCATAATTACAGAGTAGTAACACATGACAGATAATGTTCCAATTTTAGAAAATTAGCTCTTTCTTATCCTTGCAATGAAACCCTTTTTATCTGACTTTGGTATCGGTGTCATGTAGAATGAGGGTATTATTTGGCTTTTCAGGGTAAAGAGACACCTAGTAAAGAATCCACCAAGACAAAATTGTTATATTAGCGAACACTGATGGAGAAAGAAAGAAAGAAAGAAAGAAAGAAAGAAAGAAAGAAAGAAAGAAAGAAAGAAAGAAAGAAAAGTAGCCAAAGAAAATGATTCAAAGCAGTTTTTAAAACTAGACTTAAACCAGTCCTTTAAATTAAAATTGAGTTTTATATTCACAGCACATTGATTTTGCTTCTAGTAAATCTGGATGTCCAGTGCCATTTCTAAATATTTCTTGCTATTATATAAGTCTAGGACTTTATCCAGGCTGTTCATCACATGGCCTAAAATTTAGTCTCCAGCTCCTCAAACCCGGTTATCTGGAATGTTTACATGGCCAATAACAATATAGTGAAGTGAACACTGGCCAGTGTGTCTGTGTCCAGGCCTCCCACTGCACAACCTCTCACGAGGCCTCAATTTGTCTGTCAAGTGGAAGTGAAGAGGATGGGTTAAACACAGTCTTATTTTGGAAGACTTATATCTTGAGTAACTACCCATCACTGTGGACAAGCCCAAATTCCCTAATCTCACAATAACCTTGGGAAGTACTTATTTTGTCCATTTTACAGATGAGAAAACTGACTCTTGGAGAAGGGAAAGAAGAGAGGTAGAAAACTCCCATTTAAGACTACTGGAGGGGCAGGGCACCTGGGTGATTCAGTCGGCTACGCATCTGACTTCAGCTCAGGTCATGATCTCGAAGTTCGTGAGTTCAGGCCCCACATCAGGCTCTGCACTGACAATGCAAAGCCTGCTTCAGGTCCTCTGTCTCCCTGTCTCTCTGCCTCTCCCCTGCTCACCCTCTCTCTCTCTCTCTCAAAAATAAATAAACATTTAAAACAAAAACAAAATGTTTAAAGACAGTTAGAGGTTTGCTTGTTATTGCACCTACTCCTTGACAAATAACTCTGCCAGATCTTTATCCTACACGATAGGGAACTTGGTCTCAGAAAGGCAGTCACATGGCTAGTAAATGCTAAATTGGGCTCTGAATCAAGGTTGCCTTGACTACAAGCTTGTATTCCTCTTCACTATATGACTGTTTCTTCTTTTCTCTTTTATTGTCATAAGAACACTTAACATGAGATATGCCTTCATAACAAATTTTTCAGTGTAACTACAGGCACAATAGACCTCTAAAATTTATTCATCTTGCATGAATGAAACTTATACCCACTGAATAGCAACTCCCCATTTCCCTTGGCCCCCAAGCCCTGGAAACTACCATTCCACTCTCCATTTCTATGAGTGTGACTATTTTAGATATCTCATATAATTGGAATCATGCAGCATTTGTTCTTCTATGACTGGCTTACTTCACATAATGTCCATAATGTCTGTCTATGTTATCACAAAAGCAGAATTTCTTTCTTTTTTAATGAATAATATTCCATTGCATGTATATCACAGTTTGGTCATCCCTTCATCTGTCGATAGACAATTATGTTTCCATACTTTGACTATTGTGGATAATGCTGCAGTGAACATGAGGATGAAGATATCTCTTAAAGGTTCTTAATTCAATTATTTTGGATATTTACCCAGTAGTACTAAGGGATTATATGATAGTTCCACTTTTAATTTTTTGAGAAAACTCCACACTGTGGAGTGTGCAGTCTACAGTGATTGTACCATTTTATATTCCCATCAATAGTATATAAGGGTCACATCCTCACCAATATTTGTTATCTTTTGTTTTTCTTTGATAGTAGCCATCCTGAAAAATGTGATGTCCTATCTCATTGTGGTTTTGATTTGATTTCCCCTAATGATTAGTGATGCTGAGCATCTTTCATATATATCTGTTGTCCATTTACATGTCTTCTTTGGAGAAATGTCTATTCTAGTCATTTGCTCATTTTTATGTTTTAAATTTTTTTAATGTTTATTTATTTTAAGGGAGAGAGAGACAGAGTGCAAGCAGGGGAGGAGCAGAGAGAGGGAGATAGAGAATCTGAAGCAGGCTCCATGCTCTGAGCTGTCAGCACAGAGCCCAATGTGGGCTTGAACTCACGAACCACAAGATCATGACCTGAGCCGAAGTCAAATGCTTAACTGACTGAGCCACCCAGGTGCCCCTAGCTCATTTTCTTAATTGGGTTATTTGGGTTTTGCTATTAAGCTATAAGAATTTCTTATATATTTTGGATATTAACCCCTTATCAGATATATTTTCTCACATGCCATGGGTTGCTTTTTCATCCCATTCCATGGGATGGTTTCCTTTGCTGTGCAGAAGCTTTTCACTTTGATGTCATCTTGCCTATTTTTGTTTTTATTGCCTGTGCTTTTGGTGTCATATCAAAGAATCATTGCCAAGACCAATGTCATAAAGCTTTTCCATTATGTTTTCTTCTAGGGGTTTTATAGTTTCAGGTCTTATGTTTAAATCTTTAATCCATTTTGAGTTGCTTTTTGTGTATGGTGCAAGGTAAGGGTCCAATTTCATGAAGTGTCTAAAGAGGAAATAAAACAATTCCACTTACAATAGCATCAAAAAGAATAAAATACCTACAAATAAACATTTAACTAAGGAGGTGAAACACATATACTAAAAACTACAACATTGAAGAACACAGAAAAAAATGTAAAAACATCCTGTGTTTATGTATTAAAACACTTAATATTATTAAAATACCCACACTACTCAAAGTGACCTACAGATTCAATGCAGTGCCTATCAAAATCCCAATGGCATTTTTCACAGAAACAGAAAATTTTTAAATTCATATATGCTTATATAAGACCCTGAGCAGCCAAAGCAATTTCATCACATTTCCTGATTTTAAAACAGATCACAAAGATACAGTAACTAAAACAATATGGCACTGGCACAATAATTGCTTCTTGAATCAATTTTTTTTCTCAGGTCTCTTCCAGTCAGATAAATGGACCAATGAAAGTGAATCTGTTGCCTAACTTCTAAAGGTATTTCAATGTTCCCCAAGAAAAGCTCCAATTCCACTTGTGAGGACACATTTCCCAGAGCATTTCAATCAGCCCAAAGACAAGTTGGAAGAAAGAAAATTACTAATAGGTCCAACTTCATTCAAATTCTGATGGTCCAAGGAAATCATGGACATCATTTGGGACTGTTCATATGAATAATTAATCTTTAAAGATAGCACCACTGTAAGTTTTCAAGTATGTTAAACACATAAATCTGGATAAAACGAAAAGTACATATTAACAACATATGAGAAATACATGAGTACATATTAACAATAAAATTATCTAATTAGCAGTCTCACCATATAAATTGATGCAGCCATACTAGAAATGTTATCAGTTGCTAAATCAAGAAATTATTGAAAGAAATAAAGAAAGGGAGGGAGGGAGGGAGGGAGGGAGGGAAGAAGGAAGGAAAGAAGGAATAAGAAAGAAAAGAAAGAAAGAAACTTTACTAACAACTTTTCAGGGAACAGTCTTGCTCATATCTTTTTTCTAAGGTTAAGAAGATTCAGTGGCAGTCCCAAATCATGGACCAGATACCTGCCCAGTCAGGTATCTAAACAGCCTGAACAACTGTGGGCTGGTACACAGTGACTTCTCTGGGCAGAAGACCTGTATTCAATCCCATTATCACCAGCTTAGTAAATAATGGACAACTGAGTGTCTGAAGAATAACCAAAAGAGCCATTCAAAGGAACTGAGAGGTATCTTTCTGGCCCCAAAAATAAAAATATAAAGTAAGCCAAAATGAGTATTTGCTATATGAGCAACTTAGGGAGAGAATTGTTACCCCAGACCTAAGACAAATATACAAGCAGAAAACCTGAATATTCTGCTTATAATCAAAACACAGAGATTTATCAAAACCAGACACTCTTTCGGCTACTGGCACTAGTTTGAATGATTACACATCCCCTCTTCTTTGGGAACAGAGAGGAGCAACCCCTGTTTCACTATGGCATGAAATGTAACGTGAGAAGGACTTCATTAAGAGGTGAACATCATTCCTCCCAGATGAATCTGCATTATGGGAGCACATAAAGGGTTTTGTCACATATCACTATCTTATGGACTGTGGGCAAATTTCTGAAATATTAATTTTCCCCTAATCACATGAATGAATCAGCAAGTTGAGAGCACTGTCTTAAGATGGAGAAATAAAATTCTACATTCCCATGCCTGTTTGATTATAATATCTTGCCAGCAGCACCTGCCACAGCATCTGTTCTTTGACAATAAGAAAATACCCAGGTTTGCTCTTTATATTTTTCCTGTTAGTTTCAGCTGCTCCCTAAGCCATAAAACCCAAAATAAATCAGTTTAAAAGATAAGCTTGAGGTTCTGAAAAAGAAGAGAAAGAACCAATGAGATAGTGAAGAAAAGAGATACAAAGGACAAAGCAAGCAATCAAAAGCGGAATCCGAGAGGAAATGAGGGTCTGGGGAGCCTTTCATCTCCAGATAACCGATTCAATCTGTCACTGATACGTCCCTGTTATGTTGTTGCTGGAAATTGCCACCATCTGACAGATACCTGGTGGATGCTGAAATTGTGTTGTCTGGTCTACCTCTTGGGAAAATCTGAACCAATCTGCCCTTCTTACCTCTACCACACAGGGTCTTTTCCAGGGCCCCCTTACCAGATCTGAAATCTGGATTCAAGGAAAAACTTCTGCAGAAATAAGGCATAACCACCCTCGTCATATAGGAAATATGTTCTTCTCTCCAGAGAGCTGTTATATTCTATTAAAATCTTCTCACTCCCCTAAGAGCTGTATCAAAAATGTCTGTCTCCTTGACAAAGGCAACGATGTGGGTTGCTTTTTACCTCTTTTCGGACTCAAATTAATTTCTGCTCCCTAAAAAGAGGTACATGTTATATGTACATATATTGTGGAAAGTAAGAGCACAACACGGAATCAAAACTGTGACCTGGCTGATTTACTAAAGCTATCATTCTAGTTTCTTCAACACAGCAAAATTACAGGCTTTCATTATACAGTCATAATCTATGACCCTCTGAGATAAAAAATTACAACACTCAATGAAAGTGGGAGGGAAGATTTTGTGATAATTGGGGGAAGAGAAAACTTGTAACATGTTAGCAAACTTTTACTTGAAAAGCTCTTGTTGAAAGAGCCTAGGGGCACCTGGGTGGCTCAGTTGGTTGAACGTCCCACTCTTGATTTCAGATCAGGTCATGATCTCAGGGTCGTGGAATTGAGCTCCATGCTGAGCGTGGAACCTGCTTAAGATTCCCGCTCGCTCGCTCATTCTCTCTCTCTCTCTCTCTCTCTCTCTCTCTCTCTCTCTCCACCCCCACTCTGTTCTTCTCTCCTGCTTGCGCTCTCTCTCTCTCTCAAATAAATTTTTTACAAAGAGTCTATACGTCTCCAATAAAACATCAGGGCTCTATCACGTTTCTTCCTCTAATAGGTTATATTACATGATGATCTGGCTATTATGGAGGCTAATTTCTACATCAGTACTCACCAACAGGCACCAAATGCCACAAGAAATAACCATAATCAGTGAAATATTCCAGAACCCATGTAACTGCCAGGAACTAGATTTTAACTTAACGTATCTCCTTAGTGTCCTGTTGCACCTGCTACATTTCCAGCCCAAGAAATTCCTCTATCAGATCAAGTGACACTTTATGACTGGACATGACTTCACCCCCACTCCCACCCAACACCAATCTACTGCCAAAAATGAAAGCAATGGCTCTCACAGCCAAAGCCGACACCAAATCTAACAGGCAAAGTCTAAGAATGCTTGGTCTATCAGGTGGCAATAGCTAAGGCTCATTAGGGAGGCTCTGGTTCCAGATTTGCCACGGCAACCTCTAGAGATACATATCTAATATGTTACTGACATGCTGACATCACAGTTTGCTCCCTGAAAAAGGAACAAGCAGAGGCAAGTCTCCCTGATAATGATTGTGAAGTTACAATGATGCTGTTGGGGGTGGTGGGGGAAGGTGGGGAGGGCATAGAGAGAGCAAGAGAGCTGCTTTTCCATGATTTAAATCACTGAGATAAGAGCAGGGAAAGTGTTACCATTTTGCATTTTCTTTTTCAGAAGAAATGTGATTTGCTATAGCAGATAAAAGTCTATTGGCATCTAACAAAAAAAAATCTAATATATTATTTAGCTTCCAACCAATACTTGCCTGACACTGTTTGTTTGTAAGGATGCCATAAAGTTTAGGTCTTTTTAAATCTCAATTCTTTCTTTCATCAAGCACTGGAATAACAATGGATTATGACTTTAGTGGGATAGTGCAATGATGACGAAATGAGGTAATCAGGTTCCTAACTGTTGGATTCTATCTCAGTACCCCTGAAGACAGAATGGGCACATAGGGGCAGAGCATAATGGGAATCAGTGACGCTTCAGAGAGTGACCCTATTTGTCCCACTCTCTAAATGAAAAGAAAGGATGTGGCTAGTCACAAGGATGTCAGAGAAACAGCAGAGTTGGCATGGAAGGATGGGATTATCATCATCAGGGTCTGATGTGAAGAATTTCCTATTAAACTTGCTGACCGCTGAATCTTCCACATGTGCTTCCAGTTCTGGGAAAAGGAAAGCAATCGTACAGCTGAATTGAGAAGGTCCCTGTGAAGGTCGCGGCACTGTCTTTAGGCCTACCAAAATCTGAACGAGATCTTTCTTTTTCATCATGATGAGAAGAAATTGCAGGACACTGGGAGACACAAACTGGCTAAAACTGTTTCCCTCCCATTTTCTTCCCTTTTAAATTCAGTGCCAAGTCACACTGAGATATTATCTTCTCTTGACTCCATTTCTCCTACCAGCTTCCTCCCTGTTTCTTTGTTCTCCTTATCTATTCCCATGGTCTTCAACTCTTTTTCCCCATTCTCTATCAAATTCAATCCAAAGATAATTTTGTCCACTTCCTTGGACCAAATCTGCTCTTACCAATGGTAAGTCAAAAATGACCTCCAATGGT
Organism: Leopardus geoffroyi; assembly: GCF_018350155.1. Taxonomy (NCBI): domain Eukaryota; kingdom Metazoa; phylum Chordata; class Mammalia; order Carnivora; family Felidae; genus Leopardus; species Leopardus geoffroyi. Next base: position 141,896,513 of record NC_059328.1, read on the forward strand.
CCATTTGCAGGCATCACCAGCATTTTATAGTCCTGAATCACCATCATCTTTGACACAGACTTCATTTGTCTCAGGGATACCAGAGTCTCCAAGTTTCCTTCCTTCCTCACTTGATCATTCTTTTTCTCATTTCCTTGAGTGGTTCCTCTTCCTCTTCCTCCCCCTCAAATCACCCTAGGGCTTTGACTTTCCTGACTCCCCCATCTAGTCTCTTAGTTTTAAAAACTATGTAGGGGCGCCTGGGTGGCTCAGTTGGCTAAGCGTCTGACTCTTGATTTCGGCTCAGATCATGATCTCACAGTTCATGAGTTCAAGCCCCGCATGGGGATCTGCCTTGGCAGTGCAAAACCTGCTTGGGATTCTCTCTCTCCCTCTCTCTCTACACCTCCCCTTCTTGTGTTCCTCTCTCTCTCAAAATAAATAAATAAAACATTTTAAAAAATAAAAGTAATTTAAATATGATTTATATAATGGCAGCAGCCAAATTTAACAGCTCAGACTTATCCTCTAAAATTCAGACAAAACAGTCTACTTAATATCTCCCTTTGACTGTCCGATAGAAATGTCAAATTCAGCATTTCAAAAACACAACTGCTTAATTTTGGCAGTGACAGTGGAGCATAAAAATGTTGCCTGGGCCTTGCAGCTTAGAGTGTCTCAGGCTGGAAACAATGGCAGGATGTGCCACTGGCAGAGGATAAAGAACTGAGGGTAACTCCACTATAGACCATGGAGGTGTTAGTAGTGATAGTTGACAATACTTCGTGTGTGGCATTTAAAGTAACGTCAAATAGGGGCGCCTGGGTGGCACAGTCGGTTAAGCGTCCGACTTCAGCCAGGTCACGATCTCGCGGCCCGTGAGTTCGAGCCCCGCGTCGGGCTCTGGGCTGATGGTTCAGAGCCTGGAGCCTGTTTCCGATTCTGTGTCTCCCTCTCTCTCTGCCCCTCCCCCGTTCATGCTCTGTCTCTCTCTGTCCCAAAAATAAATAAACGTTGAAAAAAAAAAAATAAAGTAACGTCAAATAGAAACGGAGAGACAACAGCAAAATATACAGATCAGAAAGGCAGTAAATTCTTTCAATGACCTCAACTTCTCCAGTAATTACTTGCTGGTTTCCAGTGGTAACTGTGTCTATAGCCACATAATATTCCCCATATTGGAAGCTTTTCCCCCTCTCTAGCTCTAATGTGGTAGGGTCCCCTCCCTAAGGAAAGTGGGGGGGGGGGAACCTCAAGGCAATCTGGTTATACGCGTATGTAACAACATCCCTCACGACCTTGTAAGGTGAGACCACTTAATCAGACCACATGTTTATGTGTTACCATATATGGGAGACAAAAGAGTAAAAAATATATATAAACAACTATGCCACATGTCGTCTGGGGCTCAGTTCTTTGGGTACAAGTGCAACTGAGCAGTACCAGCACGAATTAAGTTGTTTCCTGGAAAGAAAAGCCTCGGTGTCACGACTCTCAGTGAGAGAATCCTGCTACACTAAGATCTATCTCTTCCTCAAGAATAGTGTGCAATTCAGTCACCCATGGAAATATATTCTCCAAAGTTCTGAGTTATTCAGTCAAATATTGTCTTTTCTGAGGTGTCTCTACTAGTATTAGGCAACTTATTCTTCCTTAATTCACCTACTAAGTAAATATAGTGTTAAAAACAAGACAACAGTCCCAAAATGCAGTCACTTATGCTAAGCCCACATCACCAAACTGAGACTTACCTTAATTACCATTTCAGCTCTCTCAGAAATGGAATCTTAAATCAGCTCATTGAATGGAATTGCCTGATCAGCATTAGTTGGGTAATTTGCCTGATATACCCTTGTCATCTCTGAAAGGAAAGCAACCTTGAAGTAACCAATCCGATTTGGGGGCTAGTATAATGTCCTTGTTCCTGCTCCCTTCCGTGTAGAAAAGTCTTGTTTGGTAGGCTCTTCAGAACTCCTTTATCTGCTAGATGAGACACTGCTCAATTCATGAATTGTTCAATAAAGCCAATAAGATCTTTACAATTTATTCAGTTGAATTTTGTTTTTTAAACAATAAGAACATACAGACATCTCACAGATATACAGTAATCCACAGAAGAGTAGAAGTTCAAACTATATTAAGAAAAGAAACACTTTGCTATCCATTTCTGTACAAGCACTCCTAACGTCAGTATTTTACATTATTTGAAGAACAGTGGCACTTGCCCTTTGTATTTCTTCTATTTTCATTCTCAGAAAATATTATATGTACAGGGGCTCCTGGGTGGCTCATTCAGTTGAGCATCCAGCTCTTGATTCCAGCTCAGGTCATGATCTTATGGTTCGTGGGATTAAGCCCCGTGTCGGGCTCCACACTGACAGCATGGAGCCTCCTTGGGATTCTCTCTCCCTCTCTCTCTGCCCCTCCCCCGCTCATGCATGCTCTCTCTCTCTCTCTCTCTCTCTCTCTCTCTCAAAATAAATAAATAAACATTTTAGAAAAGAAAATGGGGTGCCTAGGTGGCTCAGTTGGTGAAGCGTCCAACTTTGGCTCAGGTCATGATCTCGTGGGTTCATAGGTTCAAGCCCTGTATTGGGCTCCATGCTGACAGTGCAAAGCCTGCTTGAGATTCTCTCTCTCTCTCTCCCTCTTTCTCTCTCTGCCCCTCCCCTACTTGTGCTCTCTCTCAAAATAAATAAACTTAAAAAATTTTTTAAAAAATTTAAGGAAATATTATATGTACATATAATGCATATCATAGAAAAATATTATTTTTGGTACCTGACTAATAAGTGAGTTCCTCTACAAAAGTATCTTTCTACTGATGTTCACTGCTTACTACAATAAGACCAAGTAGAAGCTTTGAAATTCAACAAGATTTTTTATAGTTTTCTAGACAGAGCAGAGTATTAAATCCACTTTTCTTCTACAAAATCAATATAGGAAATAGTTTGAGAGGCTGTGATACTTCTGCAGGACGATACCTCCAGAGATTGTAAGTCAAACACCACACACACACACACACACACACACACACACACACACACATCACCTCTCAACACTGATGTAGAAAATACTGCCTTCATACCAGTGGTTACAGGAAGCACTGCCACCCTGCCAAGCCAGTGGAGGTCTGCCCAAGGCTGCCAAAGCACAGAGGTGGTGATGCTAATGCTAAGGAAACCAGTAACAAGGTCAAGCACTCTGGAGGAGATGCCTCATCATGCACTGATATTGTTTCTGACACAGTGATATCACCTCTGTTGCCAAAGCTGCCCTAATCACCACTGCCTATCAGTGCGGTGCTTCTGGCACATTGCCTTTATGTCCTGTACTCAGTGTCCCTAAGAGATTAAAGAAAAAGAGCTCATTTAGTTTCTCAAAGCCTTTTGTTTGAAACCCCCTTGGAAAACTTCAATGACAGACACGGTATTCTGAGGAGTGCATTTTTTCTATAGATTTTGCCCCCTGGTCCCTAAACAACTGTGACTCTTGGAGGTATCTTCAGTCACTTGTGCAAATAGAGGCCTTCCAGACCTACCCCAGGGATCAACACATGTTCCCAGGCTGCTTGACTCTTTGGAGGAGTAGTTTAGGTTTAATTAAGCTGGGGTCAACACTAAAATCAGGATTTGGAAAATAAGTTAGAAAGAATTGAAGTTTAGGTATATAGACAGCAAAGAAGCAGCCAATGCCCAGGAGCTGAAGAAAGCAGTGGGAAATCCTGAAGTGTCACCATCATAAAAAGAAATTAATAAAACAAGTGAGAGCTGGACTAGATGGCATTCATTTGTAAGAAAGCTCAGAGCACATGAAGCAGTTGAGAAAGACTGTCTTCTTCATTCCTTGTATCATTCTCTGGCTTTGGGAGCCTTTTCCATAATATGCCCCGAGACCATAATTCTTGAGAAACCTTTAGTGTCAGTTTGTAGGATGCTTTGGCTGTGGAATTGAAGGTTTGTTACCAAAAATCAAACATGCATGCAATACCGCTAGTCCATAAATAGGAACAAAATACTGTTAACTTGGCTAGATCTCAAGGACATCATACAAAGTGAAAAAAGTCGTTATCAGAAGGTCACCTATCAAATGATTACCTTTATACAGCAATCTCTAAGAGACCAAGTTATAGCAGGGGAGAACACATTAGTAGTTGCAGGAGTTAGGTTTGGAGGAAGGATGTGACATTTATGGGAAAGCACAGGAGTTTCTTTGTGGTGATGGAAGTTTTGTACCCTGAATATGGTGTTGGTTACAAAGAGTCCACACATGTGGTACACTTTATAGAACTACACACACACACAAACACAAATACACAAAGAGTACATTTAAAAACTAGTGATATCTGAATAAGTTCTGTATTTGAGTATACCGTACCAATACCAACCTCCTGACTGTGACAATGCACTCTAGTTATGTAAGATATTAGCTCCAGAGGAAGCCAGGTGAAGGGTACACTGGAAACTCTCTGTACTATTTTTGCAACTCTTTGTGAGTCTTAAACTATTTCAAAATAAAAAGCTATTTCACAAAATCAAGCATATAATTTTCACAAGAAAATAGAGATGGAAATAACAGCCTATCCAGAATTGTCTAATTCATTATGTATATATGAAAAATATACAGATATGTTGGGTACTGCAATTATGATAAAATGGTCACAATATTACCAATATTTTCTGAGGATTACTATCATGATCTTCTAATCCACAAGTCTAAAATCTTACTAAAAAGTCAGTTTTTCACTGACAAGCAAAAAAAAAAAAAAATCTTTCAGCAATTGCACAGAACCAAAGTTCATTTGGCTGTGGGTTTTCATCTTTAAGATGCATACTAGCCTAAACAAATGGCAGACGTATATTTAATATGGGATATGTCCACATCTGAAACATAGCACCTATAATATCTGTTAATAAAGAACCAATTAAAAGAGTAATTTGACCTGTGACAATCCATAGATCACCTCCATTTCCAAGAAACAAAATATGAAGAATTAAACGGACATTAGTTATTTTTACTGCCCATTCCATAAGTATTTATAGGTACTATGTGTGACACAGGGAATACAGAATGAGTAAACATGATTTGTGACTTCAGAACACTCACATTGGGTCTTGAGAGTAAAAATCAACATAACGATATACACCTCTACCAATCCCCTCCACCCCAACTCATCTTACAGTAACTTTTTTTCCAATGCTCTGAACGCAAACAAATAAGTTTGCCAAAGTTACTCTGCAATAGGAATTAAAACTTGTTACCAAGCAGTTTCTTCCTGACCACAGCCACATAATAAGAGTTAATAGTTCTCAAAGCGGAGTGGAAGCAAAAGCAAGATAAGAGGTGACTGATTATGGTAATAAAATCATTAAGTTCCATTAAGATCAATTACCAACATAGAGATTTTAGCAATTTTCTTTTTAGTCATTCACAGTGGTCCTTTCCCTCTCTTCCTGCCTTATGCCACAATATTTATTATCCAGAAAGAAAATTAACCCAATCAGCTCTCCTCCCTGGTTTGATGCACAGCGCTCATATTCTCAAAAGAATGAATCCTGCATTCACTCCATTCTTTATTTGTGTTACATTCACATTTCCTTTGACTTGCCCCAGCACAACACAATTTCAAATCCCAGTGTGATAGCCACTTACCACAAAGCCTGACTGGTCTTTGCTCAAGTTTCTGGAGGCTACTGCTGGTATCTGCTTTATTGAACATTCTTGTTTTTAAAAACCAGATGCTTAATATCCTTGACTGCACTGCAAGCTTTGACTTGAAAAATTTAATGTTTATTTATTACTGATATGTATACTTTTAAATTTATTTGTTAGCTTTGAGAGGCAAACCTTGTCTACTCACCAAATGGTAGTTATAATTCTGAATGCAGTGTGATCCATTTAAACCAGATCAATTTGAAGTAGGTCCAAGTCTAGAGTCCTTGGTCCACCATGACAAACTGACCAGTTGCCCATTAGTAAAATAAATTCTGTGTATTCTCTGTCCTTCAGTTTCTTCACCTTAGTCATCCCTGATCAGTATGAGTGTTTGCGGCGGGGGGGGGGGGGGGGGGGGGGGGGGTAGGGAAGGGAGGAAGGAGGTAAATAAACTTTTTTTTCTCTTGTATTTGGCATGAAACTTACAATAAAATAGAAACCACTCTAAGATGACATTCTCTTCACAAATACCCCCACCTCTTTATGGCAACAACGAAGCCATTTGTTGGTAGTGTATAATCCTTACTATATTCATTTTTTTCAACAAATATGCATTGAACACTTATTTTGTGCTAGGCACTGTTCCAGAGATTGGGATAGAGCAATATTAAACAAAACAAACACCTGTGCCTTCACAAAGCTCACATTCTAACAGGGGAGAAATAATCCACCAATATGAGAAATAATCCAGGGACATGACAAATAGATTGCTCATTTGCACAAAAATGTAGGGGCTGATTATATTATAGGGGGCATGGTCAGAGTTATGTGACATGAGAAATAAGCTTTTTCATGTGTGACTAGAAAACATAACTCTCTCCTTAGTATAGTATAGTGTGCTTGCTTCTTACATAAGCAAGTGAAGAAATTGGCTATAACTCTCACCACTGGGTAGACAAAACAGGAACTGAGCACCCACATGCATTCTCTGTTACAGGATCTGAGCCCAGCAATGATTGATGGGCAGAGGAGAGCCTCCAGGAGCACCCACACAAATATGCAGCCTTGGAGTTTGTAAGTCCCCAGAAGGGATCAAAGGGATGTGTTGAAAGGGTTATCTCTTCCTCTTGTGAGGAGATTCAAGTTCCCCAAAGGACGCCTGAGGGCACTTGTCTAAGAGACATGAGTGGGTGCTTTGAAGCTAAAGAAGGAAAAGGAAAGAGGAGGGGTCAGGAGAGACACGTGTGAGCACCCTCACCTTGAAGCATGAATCCATTGGACTTTCCCTTGGGTCCTTTAAGGGAACAACAAAGTTACAACTTTGATATTCATGTGATTTCTCCATTATAATCAGGTATGTGTTTGATCTGGGAAGAACTAAGCATACAAGAAGGTCTCAGGAAAATGATGACAAATGCCCCTGAAACATATTGCTGGGCTTTCCACTGGAGACAGCAGACACACACACACACACACACACACACACACACACACACACACAGACTCACAGAGTTTCCACAGGTTATCAGCAACAACACAATGATCCCCTAATGAAAGGCAAGAAAAAAAAAAACTTCTATACATGAGATTATAAAACTGAATTCTAGATTATCCCCTACACACACTCTCACACACACACACACACAAGCAAGGAGTGTTCTTGAGGACAGAAGGACTTTGGAGCACGTGGGTGGCTCAGTCAGTTATGTGTCTGACTCTTGATTTTGGCTCAGGTCATGATCTCATGGTTTGTGAGACTGAGCCCCGCGTTGGGCTCTATGCTGACAACGTAGAGCCTACTTGTGATTCTCTCTCTCCCTTGCTCTCTGCCCCTCCCCATTCATTCACTCTTTCTTTCTCTCTCAAAATAAATAAAAAAATTTTTTTAAAAAGAAGGGCTTTGTCTTACCAGCATAAGTATGTATAAAGAATAAATAATATTGCATACAACACATGAAATTTCTTTTGGGGAAAGGTGCTCTAGCATTCCAGAGTATAATCATGCAAGTAAAGTTCCCAGCAGCTTGTATATGGTTCTACACCAAGTAATTAGGTCAAAATAGAGTCGAAGCCCTCTGTGACCAATTAACTCTACAGAAATACACAGTAAACCTTAGTACAAATTTGAGCCACATAATCAAATGATATAAAAATCTGTATGTTCTGCCTACTAATAGTTTACATATGGATTTTCTATATAAAATATATTATATTACTGAAAACCACCCAGAATATACAGCACACTTTTGATTAATATTTCTGGGGACCTATGAACTAGGGTGGAGCTCACAGGAAAAAAAGTATCAGCAGTTACAGGATTGACTTTTTGGTTGGCATATGATATATTTTCTTTCCTTTACTTAGAACTTAAGCCATGTGTGCAACATAATTTGTGAATACTTCATTTATTAAATTCTAACTTATAGAGGCAAGAATAGAGATAGTACACTAAGTTATTTTTAAAAGGAACTTTTCAATATTTTCATGTTTGAGTAATTAACTAGTTTAGTTAACATATTGAATGCTTATATTTTGTTCATGTCCATTAACTCAGTACATTATAATTAATTACAGAGCTATCAAAACACTTGCATCGTTTAAAAAAATAAAACAATGGTTCAAAATATGTTTCACTTCAAAGTATCAACTTGCTATATTAAGTCATTTTAACCACAGCCAAAACAAACACATTTTAAAAGCAGGGCAATTTAAATAGAGTTGGTGGTATTTCAGGTTATCATTATAAGTTCTCCTAGTTTACCTGTTGGTAAATATGCTCTCAAAGACAGAGCTTTTGAATAGTAAATAAAACATTGGGTTTAAGACCACATTCAGCCTAGACAGTCTCAAGGATCTTAACTTCTTTGCAGTGCAAACAGTGAGGCTTCAAAGAGAATGAGAAAATGAACACACACGCCAGGGACGGCAGATATTACCAGAGCCCACAGCCAACAGGAGACGTGCTGGGACAGCACTGTCTCTTAACTTGCTTCTATGATTACAAAAGAAAAAAGACAAGTTTATCTTCTAGACACACATATCATGGAGCAGAATCACTCTCCAAAACAAGGGGAGGAGCTCCTCCCCGGTACACGGATCCCTGTAGCAGCAGGGTCAGAGGTCTCAGCACTTCCATGAGCCTGCTGGAGAAGACAATGTGACAGTCTCTTTGCAACTTCACTTCATTGTCTTCACTGAAGATCAGAAAACTAACCCATCCTGTATTCCCTAGACCCAATGTTTTTCTAAAGTAATTCTGAAGATAGTTCCTAATGAATCTAATAAATATCTTCATACACAAGAAATGTCAAATGAAGGGACACCTGGATGGCTCAGTCGGTTAAGTGTCAGACTTCGGCTCAGGTCATGATCCCGCAGTTTGTGAGTTCGAGCCCCGCATCCGGCTCTGTGCTGACCGCTCAGAGCCTAGAGCCTGCTTCAGATTCTGTCTCTCTCTTTCTCTCTCTCTGACCCTCCCCCACTCACATTCTGTCTCTCTCTCTCTCAAAAATAAACATTTAAAATTTTTTTAAAAAGAGGAAGAAATGGCAAATGGAACCTGAATTTTGCTTACTTAAAAAGTGTATCATAAATATTACTGGATTTAGATACAATAAACATGATACCTATAATCTTCATATAGCTGGTCTACTGTATATATACATTTTAAAGAACATTATCCTAGATGAACAGGGATCTGGATTACCAAATAAAGTTAAGATTTTTTTTCTAACTCTAAGTATGTAAATATTATGTCACAGTGTAGAAGAGTTACTTAGACGACTTTTTGTTTGTTTTCATGTTCCTTGCATGATATACACTGGGTCCACCTTTGGCTTGTCCAGATCCCAAAGTCACTCCTCAAGAGGATGACTCTGACCATCCTATCTAAAGCAGTATCTCCCTGCTGCATTTTTTTACCCTGCCTTATTTTTTTTATGACACATACATCATACTAACATTATAATATAAATTTATTAGTTTATCGCCATATTCTCCAGAAAAATGCAAGGCTCTACAAGGAGAAGGGTTTTCTTTACTAAATTCACTGTCATATCGCCACTGATGGTGGAATGGATAAAAAAATGTTAGATAGATAACTCAGTCATAAAAAAGAAGGAAATCTTGCCATTTGTGACAACATAGTTGAACTTTGACAGCATTGTGCTAAGTGAAGTAAGTCAGACAGAGAGAGATAAGTAGGGTATGACTGCACTGGTGTGTGGAATCTAAAAAACTGAACTCAGAGAAACAGAAAGTAGACTGGTAACCCAGCAGTGTGTATGGACCAGGGAGGGGGGCTGGGGAGGAGAAATGGGTGAAGGTGGTTAAAGGGTACAGACTTCCAGTTATTAGATGAATAAGTTCTAAGAATGTAATGTACAGCATGGGAACTACAGTCAACAATACTGTGTGGTATATGTTTGAATATGGCTAAGAAAGTAAATCCTAAAAGTACTCACCACAAAACAAAACAAAACAAAACAAAACAAAACAAAACAAAAACAAAACAAAACAAGAGATAACTATATGAGATGATGGAGGTGTTAACCCACCTTATTGGGGCAATCATTTTGCAATATGACAAATGTCTGTAAATACAACATATATCAAATCATCACTTTGAACACCTTAAACTTACACAACTTTGTATGTTTATTGTACCTCAGTAAAGCTGGAGGACTAAAAACAACAACAACAACAACAACAAAAACATCACATGTTGAAAAAAAAAGAATTAAATGAAAACACTATGTGCAGACAAAATAGCTGCGATTTTCCAAAGCTGATGAAAAACATTAACCCCCAAACTCAAAAAAGTGCTATAAATCCCAAGCAGGATAAATGGGGGGAAAAAGTCATTCCTTGTCACATCATAGTATAACTGCTGAAAAGAAATCTTATAAGTAGCCAGAGGACAAAAGTCACACTATTTCCTAAGGAACAACATTAAGACTAAGAGCCACCTTCTCCACAGAAATACTGGAAGACAGAAGACAATGAAGTCTATCTTAAAATGCTGAAAGATAGTAACTGCCAACCTACAATATTATACTTAGTGAATATCCCCTTCAAAATCCAAAATGAAATAAATACTTTCCACAAAATAAAAGCTTTGAGAAATTCATCACCAGCACACCTGAATTAAAAGAAATACTAAAGGAAATTCTTCAAGCAGAAAGAAAAGTATTCCAGAAGCAAAGAATCAAACAGATGAATGAAAAACAGCAGGAAAAATAAGATGTGAAACAAATAGAAAAACAAATGTATTTTGACTATGCAAAACAAAGATTGTAGTGCTTTTTACAAGGTTTTATATATATGTAAATATTTGCACATGGCAATAATTCAAAAGACAAGAAGAAGTGAAACCACATTAAAGTACTCAAATATACAAACATAATCAGGTAAGCAGTAAAAGTAAATGGCCAGTCCAGTGTCACCAGACACTAGAGAAAGTCTTCTAATGTAAAAGACAGAGACCAAAATAATAAACAGAAACTATCTTACAAGAAACAGACAATGCAGGGAAGAAAAGAAAAAACCAAATGGTTTTAGTTATGAAGATTAATTCATATACTTAGAAAAATAAGAAAAGATATGGTGTCCATGAAACAAGAAAATAAAGCAAAAAAAGAACATTCGGGAAACAAAATATAAAACATTTTTTGGAAATTAAAATGATAAAGGCAGAAATCAAAATTTCAACAAAAGGATTTGAGGATAAAATTAAATAAATCTCTTAAAAGGTAGAATATAAGGAAAAATAGATGAAATATAAGAGAGAGAAGATTAGGATCAATTCAGGCAATCCAACATCAGGAAAAAAGAATAGATAAAACAGAAGGGAAGAAATTATTTTTTTAATTTCAAGAAAATTTCCCCAAATTGAAAGGCAAGAGTTTCCAGATTAAAAATAGTAACCAAAGGAAAGAAAGAAAGAAAACTTATTATATTATAAGGCACATCATTTAAAAATTTCAGATCAGCAAGGGCAAAAAAAAAGATTCAATAATTTCCTGAGAGAATTAAAAAACAACAAGACCAGATTCAAAGGATCAAGAATCAGCATGACAATGCTGATTGATCAAGAATCAAAATCTGATCAAGAATCAGATTTCTCTACAGCAACACCAGAAGCCCCAAAATCAGGGGCAGTAATGTCAAATATTATACAGAAATAGGACTTCCATCTTGGACATCTCCAGTTGACCAAGCAAGAGATCATGTGTGAGGAAAAAACAAAATCATGATCAGACATGTAAGTTCCCAAAAACTTTACTTCCCATACCCCCCTTTTGATCAACTACTAAATGATGTTCCAAACCAAATTATGGGAGAAAACTGAGAAGGACACTGGATCCAGGAAACAGGGGATCCATTATAGAAGCAAAGCAAAGAGAATCTTCCCAAGGGTGGTGAAGGGGAGTTCGCAGGGTGGCAGTTATGCACTGGGCCTTGTAAGCAACCAGTCCAGATCACAACAGAAGAGAGGGCCCCCAGAAGGATGTGCTCCAACTCTCCCCCTCCCAGCACAAAAGGACAAAGACTGATTACGTAATATTTTCACAGGGACTGGTTGTATTACAGAGGAGACTTTCACTTTTGGCAGACAACTAAGAATGACTTAGTGATCATTTCTGCTTAAGTACAGAGAAGCCTAAGGACAGATGAAAGAAGGAAAGAAAAAGTGGGACAAGGAAGCCAATTATTGACACCAGGAAAACCTAAACTTGAAAGATAGAAAATGTAACTATACTTTGGCATACATCACATCTGTGAATAATATTTATATAGTCACATCAATTTATATAATTACACCAAGAATGTAACTGGTGAATACTGATGCAATCAAAATGATAAAGCAACAAGAGAAGATGAAGAGGGGACGTAGGTCCTGAGGTTGCAGGACGTGGCTTTAAGAGCACTAAGTTTTTACCTTCCATAATAAGAAACCGGTAAATAAGACCTAAAGCTGAAAAATAATCAAGAAAAGATGTTGCAAGCATGTTATTGAGAAATGTGGCAGTAAACAGCAGAAGAAAGAGTTTCAGCTTCAAGTTGAAAGAGGCTGCCTCCAGAGACTACCAATCAAACAGGGAAGGAGTGGAGCGGGAAATTGCTCTTTTTCATTATGAGCTTTGTAAAAGATTTGACTTTTGCAACCACGTACATGTAGAACTTTGATAAAATAATATTAAATTTTAAAAGGGGGAAGGTGACATAAAGCTTTCTGAGCCACAAAATAAAACCAGAGTGAGACATTGGTATGACACTATGCTCAAAATGCTTGGATTCTAAAGCTAAACCCTCGCTTTTCTATTCATTCTCGCTTTTCTCACTCTTCTCAGGAGATTGATTCTTTCACGGTAAAAAAAAAAAAAAAAAAAAAAAAATCTCTGTGAACTACTAATTACCAGCAATTAATGTCCCTTTTCCTTAAGTCCAGTTGCAAATAATTGTTGCCTAAGAACTAGGGACTGCCAAGCTCATTCTAAGGAGGTGTATAGCTCATAATGTACCTTGTAAAAGCCAAGGTGAAAATCTACACTCCTTGTTCTAGTTCCCTTGTGTAACCAAACAAAAGGCATAAATAGCAATGTGACTCTCTGCAGAATTGAATGTGTACCATGTGCAAGGACAGATCGCACTTCGTGTTAGTGAATACACCAAGGATTTCATTGTTGAACGACTTCACTCTGCTGAGAATTACTGCCACCAGAGGATCTTTATTAGCAGAAGCAACTATGAGTGAATGAAAACATAAAGCAACACAGGCATTTCCAAAAAAACACTAGAAAATCAATGGTTCGTTGGATAAATCCACAGCTCCTCCTCCCTACTTTCAGATCCAGCCAGCAATGCTGTGCTGCTTTCTTTATCACACCAGTTTTCCAGACAGGTAAAAACAAAGAAGTCTCTCCTTTGTGGCTTTCTTCTGCCTAAAAACATTTTATTTTATTTTATTTTTTAAGTTTATTTATTTATTTTGAGAGGGACAGAAACATCACAAGTGGGGGAGGGGAAGAGAGAGAGAAAGGGAGACAGAGAATCTCAAGCAGGCTCTGCGCCATCAGCCCAGAGCCCAACATGGCGCTCGAGCTCACGAAATCGACTGTGAGATCATGACCTGAGCCAAAACCAAGAGTCCAATGCTTAACCCACTGAGCCACCTAGGCACCCTGCCTAAAAACATATTAAAGCTAATATTGAACTTATATCATGTCAGGTTAGCATGGCATTGCAACCATGATTCTCATCTATGGTTTGGGGGAGATTAAAATATAACAGTGGAATTCTACTAAGCATTTTCTAACTTCCCTCATTAATTTCTTGTGTAAATACCGATTCTTGCCTAATGGATATACGCGGTGAAGTTTACAATGGGGATTTCTCTGCCCCACTGGTCAAGTGAGCCCACCAAGTATTGGATGCTCCAACTTCAGTTCCTGAGTTCAGTCATATCTAGTTCACCTACTCCTAACTGCCAAGAAGAGAATATTTGTCCCATTTTGAAATACATCTCCCACAGAGGGAATAAAAATGTCTATAGAACAAGCAGTTAGGCATCATCTGTTCTGGAAAGAAACCAATGTGATCTGGGTTTTGAGAAATTCTGGCTGTAGAACATTTCTGAAAATGATTATGCAGTCACAGAATCCAGTTAGCCATTTTTTGAAAATTTGATTTCCATTGTGCTGGCTACTTTGGCATGCTTTCTAATTCTCAGATGGTTTCCATTCATTCAACTCAAAACCGTAAGTGCTAATTGCCTTGCTCTGGACTCTCTTAGTAGGTGTAAACTTTCCATCTGAGGCATGAGGGTCTAGTCCCATGATTCTTGTTAATGTTAATAAATAAAGCCCTATAGTAAAATACTGGCCAGGGTAAAATAACTCTCCAAACATATGGACTCAAGATGATCATTCACACACAAGCGACAAAGAACTGAATCCAAGAACCTAAATGCTTAGTTTTCCTCCTACCTCAGACTGGTTTTCTACCTCATATATCTGAAAATAGGTGAAAAGAATTTATCCCTTGACAGTTGATAAAATTATGCTGCACTTTTCCTGTGTAGAGAGGTATTGCCAAAGCGAGGATTCTTCACCCATCATTACCTGCTCCAAGGAAGACATTTACAAGGCATGATACATGGAGTTCAAATCACTGGGGATAGATAGGACCTACACATGAAAACAATTAATTATCAATGATAAGTAGAGTTCCCTAAATGACAAATGAATAACATAAACAAAATAATGCCGTAGGAATTGGGGCAGGGGAGGTACACTGGGCAAGGGAAGTAGATCAGGAGGAAATGACAATGAGCTGAGCTTTTAAGAAATTTTGAGAGTGAACTAAATGAAGAAGCAGTTTGGTGTAATTTATTTTAAAAGTGTGAACTCTGGAACAAACTGCCTGGCTTTAAATCCCAGCTGTGCCACTTAGTAGCTGTGTAGCCTTAAACAGGTTGCTCAATATTGCTGAGCTTTAATTTCCGTACTTGTAAAAGCGGGATTACATTGTATCTGCCATATTAAGGGATAAGATTAAATTTAGTTAAAATATGTAAAGGACTTAGAACAATGCCTGATACAGAGCAAGTCCAGAAATACCGTTACTGCTATTATTACTATTATATTTAATTATTCCTATTATATGGAGAAGAGTGGAAAAGACATTCCTGGCAAGGAATATATGCCAACAAATTTTAAAAACTAATAAACTACTTAATGGTTTTTAATCACATGGTTATGCTGATAGGAAAAGCTCATGCTAGCACCAGCATCAGCAACTTTTTCCATTTGTCCCTGATACGAGTGAACCAGCAATTTGAAAAGGTAAGTATTTAAGTGGTGAGATTTCACTTCATTTAAAAATTGCCCATAGATGCACTGGAAACTTCTATCATTTGCTCAAAATGTAAACAGTGGAAGCATATGTCATTAATTTAAAAAGAGACTTCACGTATCTGTTTAATGACCGCAGCTCAGTCAGACATGCAGACCACAGGTGCATTGGATGAAGCGCAACACCAAAAAACAAGAAAATGAGGTGCTAAAGAGTCCACATGATTTAGAACTCATTCTTCCCATCACCATGAATGCAAATGTCTCATTTACATAAAGCCCACTCATACTGATGTTAATAGGGGAGCACAGCAGAGGCTATCACCTCCTATCCAGCATCAGATACAGGAAATCAGAATTCAAATTATTCCCATTGGAAATGGTGAAAAATCTTTCAAAGTATTATGCTGATGTGCTGTAATATTTGGATATTAATTCAAGAAATACCTATTGAGTAAAGAGCAATTGTTGAGTGCTTACAATGACCCAGGCATTGTCCTCAATGTTTTTTAAGCATCTTTGTTATAATTTTTACAACAATCCTAACAAAAATGTTCCATTATTATCACCTTTTTTACTGATAAAGAATTGAGATTCAAAGAGGATGAGGGACTTGCCTAGTATCCCAAAGTGTGTCTATCCAATTTTAAGCCTGTGCCTCCCACTCAATATTAATTACTGTGTTTAACTCTATGGCACCCATCTCCACGTGCTCATTCCCACTCCCATTCCTAGAAATGAAGCATCCAAAGAGTGGCTCCTTTTCCTCTAAGTTAGGCAGAAAGGAGAAATATGGAAGGAATAAGAAGGGTACTGGTGACAATACCACTGAATTGTCCACCTGAGTACAAAGGAGGAAATCCAGTACTTACATTGTCATTACATGCCATTCTGTTTGAATCAGCCAAGTATGGCAATAACATAAGTCTAACTGAGGAACTACATTCCTACACTAGGTAGGAGAAGATGGGCTGCCTAAGTGGTTGTTTTTAGCAACTACTGAGGACAATTTGAAAGATTTAATGCAAGGAAAGAAGATTAGTACAATTTATAGCCGGATGCATCTGATAATTTCTCATGGTACCAGGGTTCTTAAAATGTTTTATTTCAGGCAATCTGTAGGAGTAAGACATAGGAGCCAAGTGAATCAGCACAGAAACTTGCTTTGATTCTTTGACTTTTGAGAGCAATATTTGCTTTCATTTTGAGAAGACTGTTTTGGGATCTTGCACCGGCTTCTATGTCATTCTGCCGGCATCTGCTTCACCCCATGGCTTCCCCCACACAACAATGAGTCTCAGCTCCACCAAAGACTCCCACACCCTCTCTCTCCGGGGTTCTCATACCCACACTGCTATGCAGGTTCCCATGGAAGAATCCTTTTAAAATTGCATCTCTTAATTCCAACCACCACCCACATACATGATTCAGGGGAAACTCACTTTACAAACAAGTTGGGGGTAATTAAAGTCAAGTCCAACATAAGGCAACAACTTTAGAACCTTTCAATATGGTTATTTCCAGAGTTTGTGGGAAAAGTAAAAAAAAAAAAAAAAAAAAAAAAAAAAAAAAGCAAACAAAACGTAAAACAAAAGCTAAGCCCTTCTCAAATGAATCCCATGGATACACATCCATATTACTGTCTTCTATACACACCCTTTTAGAAGAAACCTACTGCCTGACCACAAAAGTTTGTTTTACTGTAGAATCAAGCCTTAAGAGACCTGTAGCAGTAGAGCCTCAAACCTACGTTTAGCCACCAATAACCACCACAGCAGATGGTGAGGTGGAGTGAAAACGCTTCAATACTCTAGATTCGTCTCCACCCACCCCAGGCCCAGGTAACCCTCTCATTCTTCCTAGTTCTTCTGCAGAGAGGAACCGTATCAACACACGCACAGAGAAATTTTCGGCAAATGTTACCAGAGAATTTTCAGAAAATCACACCTCAACCCCTATTGAGGAAAATAAATATTTCCTTAAATACAACATACATTGGCTTCTTCTCAGAGTGTATGGTTTCCCATCATTCTCATGCCCAGAGGCCAAGTTCAGAAGAAGCAGAGTTTTTCACACCACAAAGGTAGTTGCCCCTATTTACCACCTTCTGCCTATATCACAGCCTGACTTACACTTCAAAAAGATCCCTTTTCTTTCCCTCAAGCTTGATCAAATTCATGAACACAGCATCTCTGATACTCATCTCTATAAACAGATCAGATGAGGAATCACCATTGCTTGGCTTACAGCAACAGTTCTGTAGTCAAGAGCAATGTTCTACCATTTCCATTTGAAGGGGGAAAACATTAATCAATACAAATAGAAATTAAATAAAATTTCCTTACATACTTTAATCCTAAATCTGCAGAATTTTAAGAGAAAGCCTATGCATTGGTTCCAAGTTTTCTAAAATATTTCATGGTGTTGGTTCTATTGTTTCAAGTAATACCTACATAGTTCAGTAACTGTGTGTGTGTGCGCGCGCGTGTGCTTATTAGACAGGGCTGTCATACTTATGTGTATCCATGATAGGTATTTCATAATTTGCTCTGTATTAGAGTAGCCTAAGTCTTAAGAATGCCATAAGTATTTTTTTTTCTTTATAGTCCAGAGTCCCTCACCCTTTCCCTCTCTTTTTCTGACTTTCTTTATTCCTTTCTTTCATCTCTTCCTTCTTTCTGCTACTATATTTTTGCCCCAGGAGAGTTGGGACTAAGGATTGGAAGCAAATCTGAAACATCTAAATTACAAGAAACTAAAATTGAGTACTTGTGCCTTTTCCAGGTCCTTAAGTCAATGAATATAAAGTAATGTACAAAACATAGAGTTTGCTATTGCTTTTCGAGCTTTTAATTAATTTTATACCTGAGAGACATTTTTAAAAACTCATGGATAGGAAGAATAATGAAAACCTGGCGGAAAAATTAAAAAGTAGTTTCATTATTCATTGGTTCCTAACAGAATTATAGAGGAATAATTTGAAAGACGTAGATTTGACACCACAATTCCAGTGGTAAACTGGCAGGACAGAAATTATTTACCTAAACCAAGAGTCAGGAAACTAAGGGCCATGGACCAAAAACCCAAGAAGCTGCCTATTTATTGTAATAAGGTATTACTGATAAAAGCACTGCCACCCCCATGCACTTACATATTTTTCATGGCTGTTTTTGCGCAGCAATGGCCAACTTGAATAGTTGTGACAGAGACTCTGTGGTCAATAAATGGCCTAAAATATTAACTATCTGGCTTTTTACACAAAAATGAATGTAATTTTCATAAAATTTATGTCTCATACATTAATTAATATAAACAGAAACAAGATCTCTAAAAGTATATTCATCATCAAATTTGTATCTTATGTTGTCCTTGTATTTGGAAGTTGCTACCTGCTGTGATTGTTATAACATGCGGTGCCTATGTCCTATAGTGCTTATCAGTAGTTGAAAAGAGTGATGCTCACAGTCTTTTTCACAAGTGGAACATGTAAAACTTGGCACTTGGCTTACTCTATCAGTAAACCCTGCTGCAGACTTCCTGGAAACTTGTCTTACTGCTGTTTCTGATTGCTATAAGCCATGATGTTCCAATGATCTGAAGGTATTAATGCTGTCGTTGAGTATAAAACCAAATTTAATTGGTTCAAATTCCAATTCTAAAATTAATACTTGTGCTTTGACTTCCTTGCCTCTAAAAAGGGGTAATAACAGTATCTACCTCACAGGTAGACATCTAGAATAGCTTGGGCAATACATGCTTCCTTAGCATTCTATAAATACTAGCCATAATTTTATTATTTGAAGGTATGCTTCACTCTGTCCTGAAACATGTGTTGTGTACTCCAGAATAACAGTTACTTCACTTTACCTTATAATTCTGAAATTATGTGTTCCACATAATGGTTTCATGTTAAGCATGGTTACGTCCTAGAATTAACCCATTAGTCAATCAGTAAGTATACATAAGGCATCCACCCCATGCCAAGGAAGACATTAAAAACTGCAGGGATACAGAGTAAACATGAGAGCTCTTTCCCTCGGCCTCTTTCCCTCGTGGTGGTGGCAAATTGTACAGACGTGGCCAAGATTAAGGCTCAAGACCTTGGCAAGAAGGAGTTCCTTAAACAGCCGGGAGACCTGAAGGGGGAGCTCCAAGCTGTGTGGTGCCATAGTGACAGGTGGTACTGCTTCCAAGCTCTCCAAGATCTGAGTTGTTCACAAATCCATCCCTCATGTTCTCACTGTCATCAACCAGACTCAGAAAGAGAACCTCAAGAATTAAATTCTACAAGGGTAAGAAGCACAAGCCCCTGGATCTGCAGCCCAAGAAGACACCTGCCATGCACCACCGGCTGAACAAGCACAAGGAAGACCTGAAGACCAAGAAGCAGCAGCGGAAGGAGTGAGTGGCTATACCAGCCGCAGCGGTACCGGTCAAGGCCTGAGCACCAGCATCAATAAAACACAAACAACCTGGAAAATGAAGAAACAAACAAAGCTGGCATGAGATATAATCCAGTCCCTAGCAGAACTACCACCACTGATACCTGGAGGAACGGTTCTATCTACCCTTAGCACAAGCAAACAGGGGAAAAAAAAGTGGTTGTCCTCTAACATTCTTCCAAGGAAATGGAATGGGAAGGTTAGAACATCTTTAATATGAAATGAGGCATGCAAATCCCATTGTAATTAGCCTGTGCCACTCGATTTACCATTTCTAAAAATTCAGAGGGAAGAGAGAACTCAGTGAAGCCTTCAGTGGTCATGTAAGGAAGGCTTCATGGATGGGGAGAAATATGAGTTTATGCACATAAACAGAGAAGGAGAGGTCTTGGAAAGCAAATGTTCAGAAAGGCAGTGTGCCCATGACACCGAAGGTGAACCACCACGGTTACAGGATGCAATGGCCAGGGGCCACATGTGAGATGAAGACCTGGCCTCAAATCTGATGACACAAATGATACAAGAAAGTGCATGAAGGATATACGGGAACTTAGAGTGGGCTTTTTGTTGAAATTCCCAGCCTCTCAAGCTTTCAAATGGAGGCTCTAGCTTCATGGTATTTACCAAATTTAAAACTTGCTCAGCTCATGGTTAGCTCAGCTCATGACAGCTCATGCACTGTCAAGTGCAATCCTGAAAGTGAGGGCAGGAAAGGATGGCAGGGCAGGTCACTTTAACTTTGAGTGGGTCAATGAAATGGAATGTTAGATTCTCAACAACTTGTCAGATGGTTCAGAAGAGAATCACAGAGAGCAAATGAAGAAACTAAGAAGCCACGATTGAGGTATAAAGTGGGAAATATGCAACACGCAGATAGGAAAGACTTTCAGCGTGATAAAGGAGAAAGTTAGTAACAGACTAGTCACAGGGAATGAAAGCGGGGGAAGGGAATTAAAGATTAGCCAAGGGCTGGCCCAGCGGACCTTGGGAATAATGATGCCCCTGGCCACAATCAGAGAATGGCAGGGAGGGCAGGCTCTGCATGTTGCTTCCAGTTCTCTGCAAGTGTACAGTAGTCTGGTACAGAACAATGACTTTATAAACACTGCATGTAAACGTCTACTGGATTCCTTTTGTGTGAGCTTCAAAAGAATGGTCATGGCTCCAGTATTTCTTATGGCATCCATAATTCATTACCTTGAAAATATTTCCTATAAAACTAAAACTACAATCTGTATGTGGGAAGCTGATTCAGAGCCAAGCTGTCCCTTTGGCAGCAATTTGGGGAGAACCACCTACTGCTTCAGAGTCAGCTTTTCTCAAAATGCACATTTGGTTAAAATTTTTTAAATAAAAGCTTAGTGCCCTGAAAACACTTCCCAGCTATACCCACCTTCCAAAATGTCCTCTGCAAACAACCCACTACTCAATAGTCCTGAATACTCACAAGTGTCTAGAGCAGAGGGGAAGGGCTCAAACACCCAATAGGGTGATCATGGTGTGAAGGAAAAGGAGGCAGCATATGTTTGAAATTCACCAATTTATGGTAGATCTGATTCTTTCCATTTAAGTAATCACTTTTAAGTAAATACTATCTTTCAGATTCCTCCCCTTTCTCTGCTCCTCCCCAACAGAGTATCTGGCTGTATGTAGGGGTTAACAGATATTGAAGTGGCAGAAAGAGGGCTTCAGATCTATGCACTCCGGTTCTTGTTCAAGCCTCAGGACTTCGTGACAGTGTGGCCAAGAGAAATGAAGACAGAGATGTTGGCCCCTTCAACCAAGAACATTATACTGCTTTCCTGTCTTACGCTCTCCAGTGCACCCAGGTGAATGCCGCCCTACAGACAGAAAGAGTAATGGCAGCCTCTATGCTACACCAGTGGCAGTGCCCACTGGCTCGGCAATGCCCAGAAAAGGGCACCACAGTGCCCCGCTGACTGGCCTGTAATACAGGGAAGGGAGTCTGGGCCAGGAAAACAGGATCAAACAGGTGCGGACATTCAGGAGGTCATTTGACCCAAACTTCCTGAGTAGTTGGGAAAAATACTGGGTTGGATTTTCAAGGGGCTTGAAGCTCTGCAATGTCCAATAGGGGTAAAAGCTAGTATACAAGCTATGTAAATATTCAGACTGCATCATCCTGACTTATAAACAAGGTCTCATTCTGTTGCCATGATCAGCAACTTTAAGAGAAGAGCTTGCTCCCAGCACCTGCTTCCCCAGTACCATTGACCCAGCCCCATCTTCTGCCTTCTTAGGGCTGCTCCTTAGCTTAGCTGTCTTCTACCCCAGCTCCTATGGTCTAGGACTTAGGACACGTTTTTGAGGGAGAAGGGCCTAGTTGTCACTTCTCTTTACATATATTTTTTTACTGTTTCATTTTTTTTTATTTTAGCTTTTTTTTTTTTTTTTTTTCAATTTACATCCAAATTAGTTAGCATATAGTGCAACAATGATTTCCGGAGTAGATTCCTTAATGTCCCTTACCCATTTAGCCCATCCCCCTCCCACAACCCCTCCCGTAACCCTCAGTTTGTTCTCCGTATTTATGAGTCTCTTCTGTTTTGTCCCCCTCCCTGTTTTTATATTATTTTTTGTTTCCCTTCCCTTATGTTCATCTGTTTTGTCTCTTCAAGTCTTCATATAAGCGAAGTCATATGAGTTTTGTCTTTCTCTGACTAATTTCACTTAGCATAATCTCTTTACATATTTTTTTAAAATTCACTGTAAACTTCAAAGGTTTACCAGATTATATTGGTAAAATATATTATATTTTATATATATTATATATTTAATATATTGGTAAAATATATTATTGTTGAGTTCTTATATCGTGCTCAACACATTTACATATGTAATATACAGTGCAACATTTGGAAGTATATAGTATTCCTGCTACCTTTCCATCATTGGGGCCTGAGGCACAGAGAGGTTAATTAACTTGCTCTAGGTCACACAGCCAGTAAAGTGGTAGCATAAGAACACAAACCCAGGCATTCTGATTCCAGAGCCATTTTCATAATCAGATAGGCATATATACATACAAGCATACATACATAATAGATACATACAGACAGACAGATGGTGGATGGATGGATGGACTAATAGACACACACTGATATGATACCTGGAAAATTAAAAGGAAAAAATACTGTAAGATTTTTAGAACTTTATATGTGGAAGGCACCTCAGAGACCATCTAGTATAGTGATTTTCAATCTGGACTAAATCCTCTTAGGGAGCAGATTCAAGAAGTGTTATGCAAGTTAGGAGAACAAGGGAGTAGGCATACGCAGCAGGGCTCAGAGGCCCTCTATCAACTCTGCATTTGTCTGTTTTATGTACTGGGATTCTGTGTAAGATTTTTTATAGACAAAAATCATGTTGCTAAATATAATTTGAGAATCATTGTTATCTACCCCAACACTCTCATCAAAAATGAGTAAACTGAGGCTCGGTTTCATCCGAATCACACAGCAAGTTTATGACACAGTTGAACCAAGCACTTACTCTCCAAACTCATCTGTGGGAAATATGGAATACCCAAAGGTGACCTGTAACTTGCCCATCAGGAGCTATTGTTGAAGAAATTCCTTTTTTTTTTTTTTTTTTTTTTTTTTTTAGGGTCAATGGGTAGTGTAAAGATTGCCCCATTGGAGCAAACGAACAATCCTTCAATATTAAGGTAAATGGGAGGACCTGGAAGAAAAACCATAAGGGAATCTAATTCTGTTACTGGCCACCTGCTCCTTGAATAAGAGTTTTCCTGTGGTTTATTTGAGTCTTTTACTCAAATAAGGGAATCCTCGACTAGCACTCTGTCTGATGCTATGAGCGAGGATTGCTGAACAGACAAGAATGATTTCTTTGGCAATCCCCATCCCAGGTCAGCTGTGTCCTCCCAGGTACCAAAGAAGGATTACTTTGCTGGCAGAGAGTTCCCAATTAAGTTTTACACAGGGATGAAGTACAAATATCCTGCTGCAAGGAGCACATGAAGGCAAAACCCTCTGGCTGGCTTTATGGATAATTCAAATGGAAGAT
This sequence comes from Leopardus geoffroyi, assembly GCF_018350155.1. NCBI lineage: Eukaryota > Metazoa > Chordata > Mammalia > Carnivora > Felidae > Leopardus > Leopardus geoffroyi. The sequence goes on from NC_059328.1 coordinate 141,920,490, forward strand.
GTACTGCAGTGAAATCAACTTACAGGATCAGAAACCTGAGGTTGCTGTCCCAGTCCCACTAAGAGAAACTCTGTATCTCATAGGACCAGACTCACATGATTAATCAAACACACAGATCCTCAAACACACCCACACGCACATACACACGCACACACAACACAATACCCATCTGTTAACTAGTGATGAGAAATTCTACTCTCAAGTAGATTGAATTGTTCACATTTACCAAATTTTGCTTTTCTTCCCAGTAAGCAAGCTATGTGCATCGCAGTTGATCAATATATATTTATATAATCTATGAAAAACTCAGATTATAAGTGAATGTCAAGTCATTGACTTACAGGGAGAAACACAATGAATGATCATACAGTCAGCACATTCATTCCCTACAAACAAACAGCTTATATGGGATGTCAAGTTATCTGCTGGGAAGTTACGGAATTAGAATTGAGGGACACAGGTATCTTAAGAAATGACTCTCAAGATAGGAAAGTTAAGGCCTGTTCATCTACTACTGGATTAGCCCTGTCAAGGGAAACAGTGCTTGTGTGCACCAGCCCTCTCCCTTTGATGAATCTGGATGGGCCCTGCCCACACCCGCCCCTAATCTCCTTCTGAGATTCGATAGCTAGCCAGACTTATACTGATGCACTCAGACTCCTCCCCCTCAGATCACAGCTGTTTTACCACCCTGGAGTTGCTCTCTTTCTTCACATTGCCCAAGTCTGCTCTGATACATGAGCTACTGATTTTAAACTTTAAGTTTTCAAAAGCAGTCTTATTTCCCTAATTTTTGTGTTTTGTGTGTGTGTGGTTGTGTGTGTGTGTGTGTGTGTGTGTGTGTCTGTGTGTGTGTGTCTGTGTGTGTGTGTGTGTGTGTGTTTTCTGGTTATTTTTGTGGAGAAAAGAAAGAGGAGGAGATGAAACATGTTGTAGCCTACTGGCAACCACAATCTAGGTTGTGTAAAATGAATCATTTCTTATTTAACTAATTCTGTTAAGTTTAGAATTCCATATAAAGAGGATTTTTGTGCCTGCCAAGGTAAGATAAAGCACCTTTTATGAATCATTAATATGTGTCACATATAGACTACTATGGTTTCATTATAAATCAATTCCATTTTCCAGTTCTTTGCACCATTTTGAAAGTATGTTTTTAGATCCTTATCAAACTACTAAGATTAAAGGCTTTATTTTATTGATATATTAAACACATAATAAATACTGTACTAACAAATATAAGGGCAGACTCACCAATATTCTATGAACTAACAAAACAAAATAGATCACTTTTTAATAATTTCATGTTGCATGCCCCTTCCATCTTGTGTCTCAAACCTACTGTTCCATCGTAAGTACAGCATGTGTTCAAATAGATGTATCTTACATCACATCTATTTTAACAAACCTCTACTAGCATATGTGGTGTGCCCCTATTCTGAATCAAAAGTCTTCCCACCTAGAATATGGACCTTTCTCTCTTTCTATAATAGGCAGAAATGTAATCAAAATGTCACAAAGGCAGTAGAGAGTCCATCAGATGGACAAAGAAACAAACAAACAAAAAAAATCCCTTCTGGATGCAAAAGGGTCAAGGCCAGTGAAACGCTATCTGAAATTGCCAGCTCTGGGATTTCTCCAAAATGAAAAGCCTACATAGAGCATGCATTCCAGGGATTATGAACTCATTTTGGCTTACGCTCTTTAAAAAGGTCTACAGCTGCATTCAAAATACATCCAGCTCATCTGTAGGCCTGGGGACTGACATGAAGCCAAGGAGCCCCAGCTGGGACATACATGCAGAAATCAATTTAAGCTCTTCTGGCAGGACTTGGGGTGGTTTGCTATAATGAATGTTAAGGAGGGGTACCAGACCATGGAGAATTGGGTGTTTATCTTTCCTGAGTATTAAAGAGATGATAAATTGATGGATAAAAGTAAGTAGGAGACTCTCAGAAAAGCTATTGTTCATGCTGGGTAGATGCTATGTCAGTTTGACAATTAAGACTTAATAAAAATAAATCAGGGTTGGAAGGTTGGAGAAGTCCTGACTGTGCTGTTGAGAGAAGAAAGATCACCTGGGGTTTTGTGGGGACTTCGCAACAGAAAACAAAGGGCATTCACATGCAGACACCTCAACATCAGTGAAGCAACCAAGTTCCCAAAGTTCTTAGAATTCTGTTTTTCTTTGTAACTACTGACAAGAGAGCTAATAATTGTTTTGGAGAAACATAATTCAAAGTAAAAATTGGTTGGGGAGAGGAATATTTTAAGCCTGAAATCGACTGTGTAAGTACCAAGTGTAGTGATCTAGAAATACGTGTATAATCCAAGATGTGCCTATTCAGGTTATGAGAATTCACAGTTTTGAGGTGTTTCATATAATACCCCTTCCTTTGGCTTCTACAGCATTTCTTCCCATTACTGTGGACCAACTTGGATTTCCTTTGCCTCCTGAGACAAATGCAGTCATCCTTGCACAGGTAGTTGGCTGATACTGCATTAAATTCTCCTCTCAGGAAACTTTGGTTTTGCTAATTTATAACAGCAGAAATAATCCCAGGCATTCTGCCATTTATGATGTCAACTTATCAAGTGAGTGTGACACCATTTGCATTGTTTTCCCTGCTTCCCTTTGTCATTAAGTCGGATTTATTGTTACTCTGTGTTTGCTTGATTCACAGTAAAGTTTAAATTATGCTATTATTTTGTAATAAGTAACACACAACTTCTGGAGCACTGACAATGTGTGAGGCACTATGCACATTATTGTGCACTTTGCACACATCAATTTATTAATCCTCACACATCCTAAGAGGTAGGTACTAGTAGTATCTCCATTTTTCTGATGAGGAATCTGAAGCACAATTAATTAACTTATTTTAGATTATAGGGTTAGTAAATGGCAGAACTAGGATTTTTTGCTTTAAGTATACTATGATAAGGGCTAAAAATTGCTTCACAGGAGCTATTTTCTAATTAACGAAGGGAAAACACCTTGTCAGGGTCTATTATGACAACTTATTCTAACAACCATTAAAATAATTGTGCCCAATTTAATAGATATTGTGTTGTTTCAGTCTAAGTCAATGTTAATTTGAGGGCTCAGAAATAACATGACCTCACAAAGCATGTACGGGATCTGAATGCTGTAAAGTATAAAACACTGATTTTTTTTTTTAAAAATCAAAGAAAATCTAAAAAACAATAGATGCCATATTCTAGTACATTAAAAGTCAACAGAGTAAAGATATCAATTCTCCTCTAACTGATCTATAGATTTAGGAGATTTCTGTCAAAACCTCAGCAAGGCTTTTTTATAGACATAGACAGCTTATTCAAAAACAGGATGGAAAGACAAATAAATTAGAATAGAATAGCTAAAAGAGTTTTGAAAAAGGTGAATGAAAGGAGTCACTCTACCCAATACTAAGGCTTACTACTAGCTGCAATAAACAGACAGTTGGTACCAGTGGAGGGAGACACATAGATGAAAAGGAAACAGAAAGAGAACCAGAATGACTCATGTAAATATGCCCAGGTGATTTTTGACAAAGATGCAAAAGCAATTCAATGGAGAAAGGATAGCCTTTTCTATAAATGGTACTAGAGCAAATGGACATCACAGGCAAAGAAAGAACGAAAGAAAAAGAGAGAGAGACACTATACCTAAACCTCATACTTCATACAAAAAGTAGCACCAAATGGATCATGTACGTAAATGTAAAATGCTAAAACTTTTAGAAAAAAAAAAAAGGAGAAAATCTTGAGGACCTAGAACCAGGCAAAGATTTCTCAGACTTGCCACCACCAAAAATGCAATCTATAAAAGAAAAAATTGATTGGGCTTGATCAAAATTTAAACTTTTTCCTCTGCAAAAACTCTATTGTGAGGATAAAAATACAAACTACAGACTGAAGAAAATGTTTGCATACTACATATCAGATAAGGACTAGTATCTAGAATATAGAAAGAACTCTCAAACTTCAGCATAAAAAAATCTAATTAGAAAATAGTTAAAAGATATCAACAGACATTGCACTGAAAAAGATATACAGATGATACAGTAGCATACAAAAATTGTTAACATCACTAGCAAATATACAAATTCAATGCAATTTAAAACCAAAATAAGAGATCAGTACACACCTACCAGAAGAGTTAAAATAAAAGACAGTGATAACACCAAATGCTAAAAAGGATGCAGAGACACTGGATCACTCTTGCATTGCTACTGAGAATGTAAAATAATACAGCCACTCTGGAAAAATGTTTGGCAATTTCCTACAAAATTAAAAACTACACATGCATTGCACTCTTGGGCATTTATCCCATGGAAATGAAAACCTATGTTTACACAACAACCTATACATGAATGCTCATAGCAGTTTTATTCATAATAGACAAGAACAGGAAAAAATCCAAATGTTTTTCAATGGGTTGATGATTAAACCAATTGTGAACTATGATATACCCATATCATGGAATAGTGCATAGCAATAAAAAGGAACAAATGATTGATGGGTGGAACAATTTGGAATAGATCTCAAGGGAATTATGCTGAGTGGGGGAAAAAAGCCAATACTAAAAGGTTGCATACTATATTATTCCATTTATATAACATTCTTGAAATACCAAAATTACAGAAATGAAAAACAGATTTGTGGTTGCAAGAGGCCAGACATGGTAGGAAAATGGGGGATGTGGAGATGAGGAATAACATGAGGGGGCCTCATGGTGATGGGACAGTCTTGTATCTGGATTGTGGAGGTTGTTACACAAATCTGCATATGATAAACTGAATCCGACTATAAACACACACACACACAAACACACACACACACACACACACACACACACACACACACACACAACTGACTGCATATGTCAGGAATGTGCCAACGTCAAGTTCCTGGGTTTGGTATTACATTTTAGCTATGCAAAATGTTACCATTAGGGAAAACTGGGTGAAGGGTATCCAGGACCTCCACATACATTTTTTGGCAACTTCCTGTGAACCTATAATTATCTCAGGACAAAAAGTTAAAAAAAACATGACATTTCTTCCCCATTTAAATTATTGGTAATTTCATTTTGAATCATGATGATTTATTCCCTTAAGGATTTTTTTCAGGAATAAATTACACTTTTTTTCTAATATTTTTTTTAATATGAAATTTATTGTCAAATTGGTTTCCATACAACACCCAGTGCTCATCCCAACAGGTGCCCTCCTCAGTGCCCATCACCCACTTCCCCCCCCTCCCACACCACCCCCAAAAAACGGGAGAAGACTATTCAGATAAAAGGCTGTCCTTTTCCTTCGAGCAGGATGTTCTCTAAAGAGATTTGGGATAAGATAGAAAGCACATTATGTGCTGGTTTCCCCTCCCTGAAGCACCCATACCAACACCCAGCATTTTGATACCAGGAAAACCAAGCTCTATTAGGATCAAGAACAACAAGGAGGAGACAAGTCACTGGAAGACAACACTCAGGCTAAGAAATTTAAATATGCATAATGGTTTTCATTAAAGTCCAAAGCAAACCTTGTTAACCTTATAGCAAATTCACAAGTCATTTTATCAACAAATTAAAATTCTCCAGCTGCAAAAACTAACCTGTAAGCTGCATGACACTTTACTGCTGCATCTATCTCTATATCCAGATAAAGAGTTAGATACATAGTATACAGACAGATCTCAATCTAGATACGTACTTGTTTGGCACAATTCAACATAGTTTTTAAGAAAAATTACAACTTCCACCAAGAAGCGGCGGGGGCTTAAGATGGGAGGACCCCTCAAGAGTTTATGAAAAAAGAGTTGAAAACAACTCTTGCGGGCATTCTACTCTTAACAAACATATTTGAAAGATTTGACAGTAAATGAGTTAGAAACATACAGATCACATTTGGCTTTCAAGTTCATGTGGCTATAAAAATTAAGGAAAATTTGGCAAAACTCAGAACACTTTTTCAATGGCACGGTGTATGTGTAAATGTCAGAATGTGTCTGCATTTTCAACCAAACCTTTGTATGGTGTGTAATTATAGTTCTTGATGGTTTCTAAGATCATAATAATTTGAAAATAACCCACTGAAATAAGAGGCCATCTAGCACTCCCATAAAATGACAAAGATGTCTGCTAAAATACAGTGTAAAAACAGCTTGTTCCTGGAGCTAGTTAAGGAGGCAGATGACAGTTGTATCACTTGAGTTTATGCACCTTTCACTCCAGTGCACGACTCAACACAGTCTCCACTGGTTTGCGCTGTCCAGCATTCATTCTGCTTCTTTGTTATCGGATCCAAAGCTCTCTACCATATGGTGTCATTTTTGAAATGTTAATCTGACTGGAGCTTCTGATGCCAGTTAGGTTCCCAGCTGGTCTTTATATTGGCTATTTCACAGACATTAGCCCTGTTTTGAATTAAACTAAATTAGAGAATAAAATGAGATATTGTTATGCAAAGTCAGGCAATATTTTTTGACATCTGCACCATCCCTGAGAGCTTTATTGAGTGGTTATTTTAAAATTTAAGCTAAGAAAGAAAGAGCATATACATAATTAGGGCCAGATAACATACTGGTGTAGCATCTTAGGAGATAACAACGATGGAGACAATAATAATAACAACAAATAGAAATAATCATGATGTTACTCGAAGAAAGACCTCTATCCACATTCCATCTACATTTGGGCTAGAAACTAGGAAGAGAGATAGCCTTGTCTAAGATGATGACAGATCCAAATCTCTAGTTTTGCCTGGCTAAGGAAATAGCCATTAAACTGTATGTGGATCAGAAATGCACCAGTTGTTTTTCCCTGTCATTTCAAAGGGCACTATTTGAAAGAAGAGAGATGAATAAAAGGAATTAACCCTGTCTTACATAATAACATATTAAGTCCACTAGAAGAGAGGAAACTTGGTAATAATCACATGGGGCTGGGCGGGACTAAAGTTTCTCATTCTCCTGTGACTTTAGACTGTCCTTTGCCTGAGAATCAGTATTTGTCCATGGCAGGTGTGTGTGTGTGTGTGTGTGTGTGTGTGTGTGTGTGTGTGCATTTGTGCCACTATGTGTTCATGCACACAGTTATTTGTGCATAAATAAACAATTATTTGCTGAAAAATCAAAATCTGTAACTTACATTGGGGCAGACCTTAAAAAGACGAGACTGGAACACCAAAACCCCCCACTGTCCCTCCTTACAGATTTTCTGCAGTACTGGGAAATCAGAGGTCATTAAAAACTCTTCTGTAGCAAAAGAGCCTAAGTCCATCCTGTGGGAAAGGCTTTACTGGGGAAAAAAATGGGTCCAACATGTACACAAGGTGGGTCAGGGTGGTTTTGTACAGGGTGAGAAGGGATTTGCCCAGAGAGAGAGAGACAGAGAGCGCACCTCTTACCGAGTGGAGAAGACCTGAGGTCAGATGTACAAAGTCAGGAATTGGGATGGGCCTCTGAGATCTATTTGCAAAGACTTAAACTTTTTGGATGCTTTCCCTTTGAATGTTTTCTTTGGACATTATTAAATGCTTTTCCATGTAAATTCCCCTTTACGGGACCCAGCACTTCGGTGACATCTAGTTCACCCACTCAACTGGGTGCTGTGCTCATATAATGAGAAGTAATGGCAGAACATGAGATGAGTCTCACATTTACCATCCTCTCTTCCTCCCTGTCCTACCCAAACCTTTGCCTAATCAAGGAGGCCCACTGTCCTGAGTTCTATGGCCCAGGCTGAAGAGAAGTGATCAGAGGCTGTGTTAAGGATTCAAAGTCTACAACCCCCCCCAAAAAAACTTACATGTTGAAGCCTTAGCCCCCAAAGTAATGGTATAGTAGGTGGGGGTCTTTGGGAGGTGATTAGATTAGATTGGGATTCGTGCCCTTATCAGACAAGGAAGATGCCTCTCTATCTCTCTCTATCTCTGTATCTCTTCACACACACACACACACACACACACACACACACACACACACACCTAAGAAAGGCCAAATGAGCACACAGTGAAAGGGCAGCCGTAAGAGCCAGGTAGAGGCTTCTCACCAAGAACTGAATCTGCCAGCATCTTAATCTCACGCTTTCCAGCCTCCAGAATGGTGAGAAATACATGTCTCTTGTGTAAGCCACCCCAGCTTACTAAGACAGACTGCAACTCAGAAGGGAAGCAGCAGTGAAACAGAGTACCAGGATCAGATTTAATATAACTTTCTTCTTTTCCAAATACACTAAAGGGACAATAATTTGGAGAGCTATACAAAACTGGCCTTTGGGTTGGACTGGATGGCATTTATGGAGTATTGTCCTAATCAATTCCCTTGCACTATGTTCAAACAACAGTGCTGGGAGGTAGATATAATCATTTACCTCGCTTTACAGATGAATGAAGAGAGACTTGGCTAATTCACTTGCCGATGATCAGAGAGACGGAAAGCAGTAAATTCTAGATTTGAAAACAAGTGGTTTGACTCCAAAGTCTGTGCACTTGGCCACCATACTAGTCCAGCTTCTTTCTGACTCTGAGTTAATTACTGCAAAGTTCTTTTGGACTTTCATCCTCCACATTTCTTCTGGCCCCTTCCTCTGTGAAGACCTACCATCCTGGCAAATAGACCTAAAAATGGTCTGCACAGAGCAACTGCAATTAATTAGTATTGTCCTTTGAAGGGTCTATTTTTCTCAGGTGGCATGATAAGCAGTATTATTTTTTTCAAAGCCCATTTTGGTGCCTCTCCCTATGAAAGGATGATATTTTCCCACACTAATGTGATCAGGCAGGGCCCTGGAATTTGCTTTGGTCAATGAAATGTGAGTACAAGTGGCATATGTCTCTTCCAGGGAGAAGTTTTAAAAGCCAGTGCCTGCTTTGCCATGGATTCTTTTTCCTTGGTCTGAGCAACTGAAATATTCAGATAGAAGCTACTCCATTGCCCTGGGTCCCATGCTGAAAATGACACTGAACAGAACCTCAGCCAAGACACTATGGATATGGAGCATGTTGAGCAAGAAGCAAACTTTGTGGTTGTAGGTTGCTGAAACTTTCAGGTCTTTTGTTACCACAGCATAAACTGACCCATCCTGACTGATCCAAATAGATAATTTGCATTTCTAAAAATGTCCCTTGCCTCTGTGTAAGCCTCATTTGACTGCACCTCTGCTTTTACAGCAGGGGTTGACTTGTCCCCAGGGGGCGTGTGCCAATGTCTAGAGACATTTTTTGGTTGTCACGTCTTGGGGGTGCTACTGGCATCTAGTGGGTAGAGCCCGGTATGCTGCTATACATCCTACAATGCACAGTCCTTCACAACAAAGAATTATCCAGCCCAAATGTCAATAGTACCTAGGTAGAAACCCTATCCTACACTAGCCACCAAAACGATTCAATTTATTGGTGTATCAATTAGGAGTGACTTATTTTCAAGGATCCCAAGTTAAGAATACCTTAAACATGGGGCGCCTGGGTGGCTCAGTCGGTTGACCATTCAGCTTCGGCTCAGGTCATGATCTCACAGCTCGTGGGTTTGAGCCCCACGTAGGTCTCTGCGCTGACAGCTCACAGCCTGGAGCCTCTTTCAGATTCTGTGCCCTCTCTCTGCCCTTCCCCTGCTCACACTCTGTCAATCTCTCTCTCGAAAAAAAAAAAAAAATGAACATTAAAAAAATTTAAAAAAAAAAGAATACCTTAAACAAAGTAGTTCATTTTATTTTTATTTTGGGTTTTTTTTTTTCTCCCTAACAAAAGTCCAACAGTAAGAAGTCCAAGAATGTTGTAGGGACACAAAGATACAATCAGGATTCAGGTTCTTCCTGCTACCTGTGCCACTATTCTTGGAATGTGAACGTAAATTCTTGGCCAGAAGAAAACTGCTGCTCCTCCGGCCATGCACACACAGCCATACTCACAAGCAAGATAAGGCAGAGAGGCAAAGGCCTGAGCCAACTACATCTAATCCATTTTATCAGCAAAGCAAAACTTTTTCAAACACCCCTCAGAAGGACCCCCCTCCTTTATTTCTCTGTGGCCAAAACTTCTCCACTTGGTATCCTGAGTATCAAAGAAAAGTAGGAAATGTGCACCTTTAGCTTTTCTGTTTCTATAGAAGAAAAAGTAAGAGGAAAGGGGGTTGGGAATTGTTGTTTAGAGAATAGCCCCATAGTGTCTGCCTTCCCCAGGTCTAGGCTGTAAAATAGTTATCATTAACTTAGATCGTGGGCAAGTGAGGGGGAAGAGGGCACACAAGATGGTTTTGAGACCCATGGCCTGAGTTCCACAAGCAGCTTTGTGAAATCAGATAAAAAGAAGCTCTCCTCTCCACATATTCTAGTGATTCATCCTCCTGTGTCAAGCTCATACCCAAGCCCAAACAGCTGTCTTGAGGGCTTTACAGCTTCCTAGGATGTACCTGGGAAGCTACAGAACTATATGAAGAAAAGGTTTTCCTAACATGTCCTGCTATGGACTCTGGGGCACTGAGGAAACTGATCAGCTAATTGATAGTCTGGGACATTGGCAGAAAGATAAGAACAGAGACCATTGCCTTTGAAAGTCCCAAATTATTGGCAATGGCTTGGTCTTTCATCCCTCTCACTGCACCCCTACATCAGGCTCCTAAGGGTTATACAACCTGTGACTCAGTTAATAGGGGCACTATGTGCCCAGGAGGACTTCTAATGGAAAATTCATCCGTATGGAAATGCAATCCAAAACCATCAAGGAGCACAGACAATGCATTTTGATAACCTTATTTCATTCAGTAAATCAGCAAAAGTGTGTCTCACAGTAAATTAAAAATGACTAAACACTAGCTTTTTTTGCCTATTTTAAGTAATATTCCTTAATGACCTTAAATGAAACAGAAAATTAAAAATCTGTGAGATGAAGAGAAGGGCAAATTGAAATACTAAGATATGGTATAAAGGCAGCAAGAAGTTAATAGTCATTTCTATGTTTAGTGCACTGATGGAAAAAATGAGTTGTTATACCTTCTTTACAATGTTACAATGTGAATGCTATTTTTAAGGTTATTTTTCATTCAAAGGCAGAACCCAAGAAATAAGAAAGGTAATATATAGAAAAGAAATGACTCAGTGTGTGGGCCAGGACAGAACTTGATACATAATGTAGAGTATCTAACTTCTTCTAGGTACGACTATTACAATGATGCCTTACTCAGGGATAGCAGTCTTAGATACCATCCCATAAATGAATGGAGAGCATTAAGCTGCACATAGTTAGAAAAAAGAAATCTAATTTGGATATCAGAATAAACTTACCTATATCAAAACTGACCTGCTGAGGTGAAAACACTAAAACACCATCACACCATTCTTTAGGCTAAGAGACCCCTTTGGTATTGTAAATGAAAAGAACACTGATGCTGGGGTCAGAAAATGTAGCTCAGTCCTTGCCCCTACCACTTATTTCCTAGATATGACACTTTGGGCAGGACTTTATTATCTCCCGGAGCCTCAGCTTCCTCCAAAATCTATATAAGTCATCTGTTGTTTCATAGCACCTTACCCCAAACCTTAGCAGCTTGAAACAGCAACAAACATTATCTCAACAGTTTACGTGGGTCAGGATTCAGGAGAAGCTTACCTAGGTGGTTCCGACTCTAAGTCTCTTATGAGCTACTGGATGCTATCCATGGCAGCATTCATCTTAAGGCTTGACTGGCCCTGGAGAATCCAATTCCAATATGATATACCACTTGCAAATGAGTTACTGGCTATGGACCACCCACCGCGTGCACGCTCCATAACACTGCTTAAACTTTCTCACAACATGGAACCTGGCTTCCTCCAGAACAAGATGCATGAAATGGCCTTTTAAATAATACTATTTTTAAATGATTAAAAATGTGTCATTCAAATTTCATTCAAATTACTGGGAATGTAGACTGGCTGATTAACCAGTCTATGAGCGTATGTGTCTGTACTTACTTACATGTTTTTAAATTAACTTTCATTTTTATCAGAAGCATACATGTATGTGGTCTAAAATATCAGAAAGTACTGTCAGATTTATAGAAAAAACATGTCAGTAATATAGCCTACTCCCAGACTTCTCAGAAACAACCACTTTCAACTCTCTTACCATTTTAACTGGACCTTTACAAATGACATATGTGAACTTCTATTTCTTAAATTTACAATCTTAGACATAATTTATTGGCTCCCTAAAAATAAAGGTAAAGTTTTAGGTCTCTTACACCATATCCACCCCTGCCCTCAATTCCCAAAAGAATATATTATAAGTTAAGGTAAAATCAATATTTATTATGTATATAATAATACTAATGTAACTTTGGGTCTCAGCTAAGCTGTATATTGTGTAATTTTTAACAACAATATGCATTTTATTTGGGAAGCCAACTAAAAGCTATAAAGATTTCTCAATATGACATGATATACAGAAATTAATCAGTTTGCCCAGTGATTAGTATGAAATCAGGTTGAAATATTTGTTTATTCTATGCTTAGGAAGGTAGTTTGCTAATGTTTTTTCAATTGTGGTAAAATATACATAATGAAATTTACCATCTTAATCATTTTTAAGCAGATTGTTTAGTGGCATCAACTACATTTACACTGATGTGCAACCATCACCACCACCATCCATCTCCAAATTTTTTCATCTTCCCCAACTGAAACTCTGTACTCATTAAATAATAACTTCCCATTATCTCTTCCCTCTGGCCCCTAGAAATCAGCATTCTACCTTCTATGAACTTGACTACTCCAGGTACTTTATACATGCTGAGCATGTTTTCATGTGCTTACTGGTCATTTGTATATCTTCTTTTTGAGAAAAGTCTATTCAGGTTTTTTGCCTATTTTTTAATCAGCATGCTTTCTCTTTCTTGTTGAGTTCTAGAAGCTCTTTATATATTCTGAATATTAATCCCTTTCCAGATCTATTATTTACAAATATTTTCTGTCGGTTGTCTTTTCACTCTGTTGGTATTCTCTTTTGTTGAACAAAAGCTTGTCATTTTGATGTCATCCCATTTATCTATTTTTGCTGTGTTTTCAGGATTACATCCAAGAATCATTGACAGGAACACGTGGGTGGGTCAGTCGGTTAAACCAAGAATCATTGACAAATTTAATGTCATGAAGCTTTTACCCTGTGTTTCCATCTAAGAATTTAATAATTTTAGGTCTTCATTTACATCATTGATCCATTTTTAATTAATATTTTATATGGTTCAAGATAGGATCCAACTTCATTCTTTTGCATGTGAATACCACTTGTTGGAAAGACTGTCCTCTTTCCATTGAATAGTCTTGACGTCCTTGTCAAAAAACATTTTATCATATATGTAAAGTTTATTTCTGGCCTCGCATTATGTAATTTGTTGTACAATTTTTTTCCTTTGGAATTCATAATGGTCTCACTCTTTATTACCTCTGTAACTATCACTAATTCACACTCAACTGTCCCAAGACATAAAATTACTCTCATTTTAGTTTTTAAAGCCTGGAAATATATTAGTTTGACATATTTTCTTGATTGTTTTTCTGGGAGACATTGCTTTTAGAGTCTCCTGCCTTCTTTCTCCTCTCTATAGGCTTCTGCACAGCTGTTATTTGGAAATCTCCCTTCACTATCATCCTAGAAATCCTCACTGTTCCTTCTAGTGTAGGTTCCTCATTCCTAGGATTCTATAGATTCCCCTTTTACTTGTTTGTATTGGCAAAGCACATCATTCACTAGTTTTCTGAAGGTATTTATTTTAGGTCTTCACACCTTAGTTTTAATATAACTAAGTATATATATTACCTTGGAATTTTGAAGGCTTAGCTACACTGTCTTCTAGCCTCCAATGAAACTGTTACAAAGTCTCCTTTTAAGACAATGGGACACCACTAAGGGATTTTAGATGAGAAATTTTATGGTCATGTCTTTTTTAAAATAGATATCATTGACTGCTACACAAAGGATTAACTAAGAGATAAAGAAATAACTAGAGGCTAGCAGAAGTCCAAGGTAGAGATAACAAAAGCTGAACTAAGGCAGAAGTCATAGAAATGGGGAAAAAATAGAATTCAAGAAATATTTAGGAGCCAATATGAGCAGGATTGTTGGTAGGGTCTAAGATGATTCTCAATGTCTTGGCAAAAACAGGCAAGGCCCCTGAATTTTGCCCAAAATATACAGAAATACAGATTCAAAGGGGTACGTACATGCATCCCGATATTTACAGCAGCAGCAGCAACAATAATCAAATGTCCACGGACTGATGAATGGATAAAGAAGATGTGGTATATACATATATATACAGACATATATATATATACCATATATATATATAATGGAATATTATTCAGACATCAAAAAGAATGAACTTTTGCCATTTGCAATGATGTGGATGGAGACAGAGTATATTATGCTAAGCGAAATAAGTCAGAGAAAGACAAATACCATATTATTTCACTCAAATGTGGAATTCATGAAACAAAACAGATGAACATATGAGATGGGGAAAAAAGAGAGGGAAACAAACCATAAGAGACTCTTAAAGATAGAGAACGAACAGAGGGGTGATGGAAGGAGGTGGGCAGCGGATGGGCTAGATGGGTGATGGATATTAAGGAGGGCACTTGTTATGATGAGCACTGGATGTTGTATGTAAGTGATGAATCACTGAATTCTATTCCTGAAACCAATATTGCACTGTACATTAACTAACCAGAATTTAAATAAAAATTTGAAAAGAGAAAAGAAAAAATTGAATTTTTAATAATAATTATATATATTCAAAAAAATAGTGTTAGCGCCCTGTTAGATCATAAATACCTCATCTCTGGAAACAGTCAAGCAAAGACCAAAGGAGAATGTGTTATGATGAGCACTGGGTGTTGTATGTAAGTGATGAATCACTGAATTCTACTCCTGAAACCAATATCACACTGTACATTAACCAGAAGTTAAATAAAAATTTGAAAAGAGAAAAGAAAAAATTGAATTTTTAATAATATTTATATATATTGAAAAAAAATAGTGTTAGCACCCTGTTAGATCATAAATACCTCATCTCTGGAAACAGTCAAGCAAAGACCAAAGGAGAATTTTTAATCTCTTCAGATTATGGATTATTTGAAAATTCTTATGTGGATCCTGAGAAACTTAACAGAAACCCATGGGGGAGGGGAAGGAAAAAAAAAAAAGATGTTAGAGTGGGAGAAAGCCAAAGCATAAGAGACTCTTAAAAACTGAGAACAAACTGAGGGTTGATGGGGGGTGGGAGGGAGGGGAGAGTGGGTGATGGGTATTGAGGAGGGCACCTTTTGGGAGGAGCACTGGGTGTTGTATGGAAACCAATTGGGCAATAAATTTCATATATTGAAAAAAAAATTAGATGGAAGCAAGACTACATGCATGTACACACATGCATAAATGCACACCTATTTTCATGTATATTTTAACCTTTAAGTCACTCAGGCCAAGAGAAGATGAACTAATTGATCTTTTGCAGGGTATAGTGTAAAGAGGATTCCTACATTGACTATGAGGTAAGATCAATGACCTCTAATTACCTTCCAACTTTTTTTCCATTATTCTAATTCTACAAATAATAGAGTACTCTCTATTAGCTGTGTCTCAGCACCAAAAATGCATAGCCAAATTCATCTCACCGTGTTGCCATTTATTACTTACATAGATTGAACTCCTTGAAGTTAAGGTGTTCCTTTTACTCATCTTGATATCCCTGCCATGGAGCACAGATTTAGTTAATAAATATTGTGAAACAGCGGCATAGAAAAACCAAAGTAGTAGAACCGATGTGCCTCTAGCAACATCGTTTATTCATTTCCTTTCCTTCACTGACCACCACCACAGCTATTACACACTAGAATTATACCCAAGTTCTCAAACTGAATTTGTGTCCTAAACGATGTGGTATGCCTAGGGACCCCAGACCATACTAGTCATGTGGAAACAGCCTTAGATTCTGAAAGAACTTTTGAAGCCCCCAGTACATGTTCCCGAACAATAGCAGCAACAACAACAACAAAATTTTTTGTTTGTTTGTTTTTTTGTTTTTTGTTTTCTGCAAGGAGACACTGTGGTGAATAGAAAGGGACTAGACTGAAATTTGGGGATTAATATCCAGTCATTAACCCATTCTGAGTCCTATGATTAACTTCTCTTCCTGGGCTTCAGTTTTTTCATCTGTAAATAACAAGATCTGATTGAACTCTAGTAGTGGACACACTTTATTTGGGGTCAGGTCTGACTGGTCTGATCTACACTGTGTAGCAGAGGATTATACATCTGGGTCTGCACTCAGAGCAGAACAGCAGCCTGTCTGAAGAGCAACGTCTGCTGTGGAAGGGGCAGCACATGTGCTATTAAGATGCCAGGCCTGGAATAGGTGGTCACTAACGTCCCTGTCAGCTTTCAGATACTGTGACTACCGTGCCTTATTTTTTAGGCCATTGGCCTTTGTTGCTCTGAAGTATCTCTAAATTTTCCATGTCCCCTTCTAATGGAAGAGATTTAAGTTGGATGAAGATCTCTTGAAAAACCTTATCAGATCTATTATGCCACAGTTCCTAAATTCTGCATTTCTACTTACACACCATAGTACTTGCTTCTTTAATTACAAAGATGAAGTAAAAAGATTATGTACAATCCATGATACATCAAATATATGATACCAGTAATAAAGAATTTCCAGCAATGAGGAAATATGCAAAATAAAATAACTCAGCATGGCCTATTGTATTAGTTTCCTAGGGCTGCTGTAGCAAATTTCCACAAACTTGGCGGCTAAAACAGCAGAAACTTATTTTCCCTCAGTCCTAGAGGCCAGAAGTCTGAAATCCAGGCTCATATTCTGAGGGCCATAGGGGAGGATCCTTCCTTGCCTCTTCCTAGCTTCTGGTGGTTGTTGGCAATCCTTGATATTCACTGGCTTTTCGGTGTAGCACTTTCAATCTCTTCCTCCATAGTCACATGGCCTTCATCCCTGTGTCTCCACATCTCTCTTATAAGAAAACCAGTCATTGGATTTCAGGCCCATCCTAATCCAGGATTAGGATGTATCTTATATCGATTACATCTTCAAAGACCCCATTTCCAAATAAGGTCACCTTTCCATGTGCCAGGGATTACGACTTCAACATATCTTTTTGAAAAACACAAGTCGGGGCGCCTGGGTGGCGCAGTCGGTTAAGCGTCCAACTTCAGCCAGGTCACGATCTCGCGGTCCGTGGTCCGTGAGTTCGAGCCCCGCATCAGGCTCGGGGCTGATGGCTCAGAGCCTGGAGCCTGTTTCCGATTCTGTGTCTCCCTCTCTCTCTGCCCCTCCCCCGTTCATGCTCTGTCTCTCTCTGTCCCAAAAATAAATAAACGTTGAAAAAAAAAAAAAAAGAAAAACACAAGTCAACGTACAACTTATGGCAATGTCTACTCTCGACAAAAATAATAAAATTATTAAATCGTGACATTCACCTTCTATTTTTGCATATCTCAATGATAAAGATTTATAATCATTTACTTAGAATATATTCATAATTCATTATTGAACAAAAACAACAGACTATAGTAGGATATTTCTAGGATATTATATAAAATATCTTTATATAGATACATCGATTGAAAGACATTTGGATAAAGCAAGTTTCATTTTTTTAATTTTTTTTAATGTTTATTTTTGAAAGAGAGAGACAGAATGCAAGTGAGTTAGAGACAGAGAGAGAGGGAGACACAGAATCCAAAGCAGGTTCCAGGCTCCAAGCTGTCAGCACAGAGCCTGATGCAGGGCTCGAACTCACTGGCCATGAGATCTTAACCTGAGCTAAAGTCAGACGTTCAACCAACTGAGCCACCCAGGCGCCCACAAGTTTCATTTTTATAAGAAAAATAAAGCTCTAAATTTATAAGCTGGCCACAGCTAATAATAATACCAACAATAAAAAGCTTATGTTTACAATGCTTTATACTTTTCAAAATAATAAAAACAAAAGCAAAACTAAAAACACCATTTTAAAAGACATGTTTTTTAAAATAGATAAGAAATAAAGGTCTTCTTGTTTTTATATTTAGTCCTTACCCTTCTAAAATTTTTGGCTTATCAATGATCAAAGATGAAGAGAGTCTTACCTTCTTCCTCATAAAGGAAGAAATTCCTCCAGTGAAATCCAAAGTAACTTTATTCAATAGGTCACTTTGTGTCCCTTAATATTATGTAAAATACCATCCCTATTGTGTAACTGCTAACTAGGCTGCGATGAGAACAGAGATGACATCAGGTATTCAGCCTTAAATGAACCTACAGCAGTGAAATCAGAAAAGCAGTGAAAAAAGAAGAAAAAAAAAAAAGCCAAGCCAAACACAAGCTTGGGGGCTGAACAGAGACCCAAGTAGGTACCGTTCAGCAAATCTGCAGGGACATCCTTGGTCGAGAACTGAAGTCTGTGGTCAGTGGGGCAGGCAGCTTCACTACTTCCACCTGTCTTTCAGTGTGTCATTATTGCAAATTAAATAATTCAGTCGAAAGCTAAAACATTTGCTGCACTGGCTACAGAACCTCTTGACTCCAGCATGTGACATACTTAATTGAGTTCTCTTCCACTAAAGTCAGAATATCATGGAGTTCAAACCTAAGTTTCTCAGACCTTCTCTGCCCCATTTAAGAAGGATGAGTGTATAGAATCTGACACAGTTGACTTTTTAACTGCAAAGAAAGGAAGTTCCTTTAAGCCTAAGAAAGCAAAACCATCTGGTATTGCACAGCTGTGGAAATACTGCATATCTAATTATTGATGGAGTTACCTATGATTTTGGTCTTGGTATATCCCAAAAGACTTCGAAAAGGCAGAGTTTCACAGGGGCTTCAGATCAATAGCTTCTAAACTGTTATTTTGGCTCAAGATTTTTCTCATCAGGATGAATAATGGGAAAATCCTGTTTTCATTAAAGAAATGCAGAAATGTCATCCTAGTTTATGTAGAGGTTTGAGAGAGGGCATGCCTATTTAGTGCTATACAAAAAGTAATTCTGTCAGTCTTTCCATTATCTTGGCCCTTTAATTCCATCAATCAGAACAAGTGAAAGGAATACATTTAACAACAAATGGGACATCTAAACACCCAGCTGTTTACTTTCTTATGCTCTCTACAAGCTGACTGCCAACAAAGAATAATCCACACTTTTAAAGTAAAATCGTAAAAATACAGAATTTTAGAGTTTAACACTCGAAAGAGATTTCTTGCTTCCTCGAAGGGCAGATAACAGTTTTGTTTTTGTTTGTCTCTGGTTTTTGCCAGAAAAGTCTTCTTTCTGAGGACAAATGCAAAACTAGAAACATATTTTTAAATATAATGTTTAAAGCATCAGAGGTTTCAATAACAGTGAGATTTCAAAAAGCTGACTCCATAGAGAAAAGGAATACAGAGGAGATAAGCTCAAGAGCAGATGTGATGCTTCTGACCTGAAGGCTTTGGTCGATTTACCAGTGGTGACTTAAAGGCTGAAAATCTGAGCAGAAGCCTGAGTCAGAGAGGATGAGAAGCTTAACAGAACTTTCAACCATCTTAAGTGGCCAAGGAAGACATAAACTGGAGTTCAGAAAAAGGAATCTTTATAAATCACCAAGATGTTCGGTTAGGACCCCTGAAAGACTATTGTAAATCCATATACATAGGGGTGAACCAGACAGACAGAATAGAATCAGCCTTCACAAATACTGAAACCCAGCTTTGAATCAGCTCAGATCCTGGCTAGATTAAGGTGGCATTCCCATACCCTAACTAACTGTTTGAAACACAAGTGAATCCTCTCTACAAAAAAGATAAAAATCACTCAGAACCAAAGTTTTCAAAAGTAATGTCTGGCATTAAATCCAAAATTACCTGGAAACAAGAGCACTTGACCAAAATCAAGAGAATAATAGACAATATAAACAGATCCTTAGAAAATTTATTGGTTACTAGACATGAATTTTTTAAAACTATGATTAATAGTTTTAGAAATTAGATGGCAAGTTAGAGAATTTCAACAGAGAAATGTAAACTATAAAAAAATATTCAAATGAAACTTTTAGGACTAAAATACAGTGAGTAAAATTAAGAGAACAACTGATGGGTCTAACAGCAGATTAAATAAAGCTGATGAGAAGATTCATAAACTGTAAGGTAGGTCAGGAAAAAATACACACTAATGCATAAGGAAATAAATGGATAGAAAATACAGAAATGAGCATAAGAGACATATGGCACACATATGTGTAACTGGAGTCCCAGAAGGAAAAGGAGAGAAAAAAATGGAGTAGAAGCAGCATTGCATGAAATGATTTTCCAAAACTGATGACAGAAGCCAACCCACAGATTTGAGATGTTCTACAAACCCCAACAGAATAAATGCAAATAAAAGAACACGTAGACACATCATTGTAAAACTGCTGGAAATCAAAGATAAAAGAAAATTATAAGCAACCAGAGGGGAAAAAAAGATGATGCTTCATTCAAAGAAGCCAAGAGACTGACAGAGGACTCCACAAAAGAAACAATGTAACCCAAAAGAGTTGGAATGACACATTCAAAGTGTAGAAATACCCCTACTACATATTTAGTCCCACCCTGCCTCACTCATATCTGGTAAGAAAATCATACCCAGAGTTGTTACGTATCTAACCCAACGGAACAAAGCACAAGCCAGACTAGAACTGCCCACCAGTCTCCTAGCTTCCTTGCATCCTTCCCCATTGTCCTACACATACAACCACTCAAAGAAAATAAAAAACATTCTACAAAGAATGTTCAACAAAAAAAACTACCACTTTTGGCATAATTCTATTCAAATATGTATTTGTGGATCCCTCTGACGAAAATATCCTTTACAATACCCAAATGCTAAATTTTGACCAAGCACGTTAACTCATCTGAAAGCATAACAGATTCCATTCTTGCTCTTTGCAAAGAATTCTTACTGGGCAAGTGCCCACTAAAAAAATACCCTAGATTATAAGCTTCACTGGTTTATTTCAATTGCTACATTTCCAACTTGTCTGAAAATTCGGTGGGGGGGGGGGGAGCATCATCATTCTGTGTGTGTGACCCTTCATTCAACTGAATACCTTTTATTCCAATATCTCGAACAGGACACACGTGCATTTTTAGCCAGCCTCAACAGACCCATGTTTTTAAGAAAAGGTTTTGAATGAACAGCTAAGATCTTCTGGTGCATGAGGGCTTCCACTTCGAAGTCAGCTATTTCACAGCTCCAGCAGTAGAGATTAATAAATGTCATTCTTCCTAAAGGCCACATCAGAACATGTGGCCTGTCACCATGCACATGTGTGCAATTCAGAACAATGGGGGGTCTCCTTAAACGGCTTTCCCTGAATACATTCAAGGATACAAACTGCTTTGCATGATGAGAGAGATCAATAATATTGGTCATTTTTCTAAAAAGTTATTTCCCTTTTTTACATAACTGGAACACATAAAGAGGTTCTAGCCAATAAAATGGAGGTGGCTCATGTTTGGAAATATAAAGGTAATAACTCCTACTACAGGAGTTTTCTGTCAGGTTTACAGGAAAGAGTCGGGAACTGTAAAGCCTAAGGATTTCATTTGGGGAACGTGAGAGCATTTTCTGTGTCACTGACTTAGCAATGCCCTCTGATTTCCACAGGAAATGCTGCACTCAGGGCACCAAATGAGTAGGAAAAAAGGGTATTCATCTTGCTGCTACAAACTTTGTATCTCTGACTAATGTTTTAAAACTAGTCATCACCTAAAAATAGTCTCATTATTTTTATTAATTGCAGCTCAAAGTTTGCCCTTTAAGTAAGGTCCATGAGTGGGCCAAGTCTATTTTTGCCGTTGTTAAGTCCTGTACTTTTGCTGCAGCATCTGTTTTACCATCATCTTACCGTGCTAAATTTACCCGTGTGTGTGCCAGATGGAGGTGACTGCTCTAACTCTACGTGGTACCTGTCAGCATTCCAACAATCTAAAGGAGTTAAATTACTCCATCTGTTCCTCCAAATTGCCCAGAGACTGCCCCCCAAATGTTAATGTTTTTGTTTGTTAATAAATAATAAAAGGATACTTTGTCAATTATGTGACTTGACTGATTCATAATTTGTGCTAACAAATTTCTGTCAATAATGAGTGACTTAGCCAAGAATCATTTATTAAGTATCTACTATGGTTTTTATTGTACTAATCACCAGAAGTTATTGGAGAAAATAACTATACCATTTAGGAGGAGAACCTACTCAGAGAATAATCCATGGCTCCAGCAGCATTAGAGATCATAACTAATTGAATAATATTTTAATTCTAGGACTCTGGCCATTAAAGAGGGATCAACATAAAAGTAAAGTAAAATTTTTTAAAATAAGAAAACTAAGAACAAAATAAGAAGTGAACATGATGTATGTTTCTTGGAAGTACTGGTGGGGGGGGTCCACATTTATTTAATCAACAAATACTTATTAAATGTGGAATGCATGCTTCAAATTATGCTGAAGGCGATAGTGGAAAAAAGAGAAGTAGGACACAGATCCCGCCTTCTAAGAGCTTTCATGCTAGTAGATACAGTAAGACACAATCACAAATAAAACAAGGGCTAAAAATTGACTACTTAAGTGTTCATGTTAAAAATTATCTCCACACTGAGTGTGGAGCCTGCTTGAGATTCTCTTTCTCCCTCTCTCTCTCTGCCTCTCTCTCTCTCTCTCTCAAAATAAATACATAAACATTTTTTAAACTTAAATATTACCCTAAAATGTTCAAGGTAAGCTATGAAACAATGTTGCAATACCAAGACTGGTTCCTTTTGCTAAATATGATAGGACACTAGGAGTAAAAATAACCTACTGGTCTTGCTGACCATCTCCTCCAACAGTTGACTTTCAGGCCCTTAGTATCCTCTACATTGTCCTAGCTTTTCCATCTTCTTAATAATGATTAAATGCAATAATGAGAGGTCAGAAATCGCTCTGGTGAAGTTTCCTTTAATTTGCTAGAAATAAACATCAGCCTTTTTAGACATTGTATCTGATAATCCACTGATGGCCAGTAACTGGTATGAAGGTGTATTACTGCAACTGAAGACTGAGATGGAGAAAGAGCCCATTGAAGCCATTGTTAAGAAAAGTAAACACAAACCAGATGTCTACTGGAGTCTACATATCTTTTGAGACCTACATACAAGCAGTCAAACCCTTAATTTATGCCCTGTGAAGATGCAAAGCCCTCTTGAAATCTTCAGAGGATTTCTTAGGAATGTACATTCTCTTTGTTGTCACCTCCAGTTTAAACTCCTAAAATTTTTGAATTAATTCTATTAGGGAACATCTCACCATCCTGTTCATGCATCCTGTTTAATTTCACACTACATTGATCTAATTATGGAACTGTTTTCCTTAATTTCCCACAAACCAATCATTCCTGTGGTATCTATATATGGAAAAGCTTGACTGCAAATTTGGGAGGTCAGGGAATTTGTAAGGCCACAACACAAGCAAACCAAAAATGCAAGTTTAGATATTCTGATTGCAAAAGTCACTCAACCATTTGCACAGCTAGGATTTCAATCCCCTGCCATACTATATTCAACTCTAGGCTCACTCACTCTTCTCCTCTCTCTTGTTCCTCACCCCCAAATTCCTGTTTATTTCAAATTCAGAGCAGTTTGTCATCTTGCCTTCTGACATTCCATGAATTCAGTATTCCCTTCTTCACCTTTAAGTGGCTTATCAAGGTATTTTCATAAACAAAGTCTGTTCCCTCCTTAAGAAGAATTCTGATATCAGTCATTAGAGTTATAAAAAGTTTAACCTTGATACAATAACAATTCCCAAAATTAGAAGAGCAGTGGAGAAAGTGGTAAACTCACACACTATTTCCAAGTTGTAGCATCAATTCACATTGCCTCTAGCAATTTAGTATTTTATTAAGAACAATAATAAATTTCACTCCTTTCTACCCTGAAATCCCACTCCATAGAACAGTGCCTACTTCGTAGTAAAGAGTCAATACACAATAGCTATATCATTAGTTACTAATCTAAGGAAACTAAATGTATGCTTGCTGAATGCACAAAATGTATTTTTAGCATCATATATATACTATGGAACAATTTGGAAACAATGTGGCTAATAACCTGTGGAAAGTTAAATAAAATAATAATATTTGATAGAACATAATACATCCATTAAATATTTTCATACTGCTTCCAGGCTATATATCTCTATCATCTCAGGAATTTGTGTGTGTGTGTGTGAAAAACATCAGAAAACAAGGTAATATTTAAACTGTGATTGAAATAATGCAACTAATATGTACATGGGTAAAAATGGAAAGAAATTGTGAACAAAAGAAAAATAAAATATGTTATAATAGTGTTTATGGGTGCTTTAAAATTCCTTTTTATCACTTCATTTGTTTTAGTGCCTTTTGTACAATAAATAAAAATCATAATAGCTTACTGTAGCTAACAAGTTCTTCCTCCGAAATGATTCCATAAGTCAATATAAAATTCTGATGAAGATTTTGGTTAACTTTCCATAAACAAGGTCTGTCCTTGAAAGACAGTTGAAAAATCTTGTGCCTGCATAGATAGGTACGCCATAGTCCTTAAGCAGCCCAGTAGAATAGGAAAGTGGGCTCAGAAACAAAGATTAGAATTAAAATCTCTAGGAACCTGCTTTTTTATTTATAGAATGAGGATAATGATATCTACTCTACAGTGCTGGGTTTGAATTGAATAGACATTGTCTTTTTTAATGCCCATTGTAATGGGCACACAATAAGCAAACTTCTATAATTTGCTTCATAATTTAGAACTTCCTAGAAATGCTGATTGTCTGCTTTCATTTCAATGACACAGTAATCTTACCCCGTGTTAAGTACAGAACTCAGCTATATGAGGCCTGGGAGAGGGTTTGAAAGGCTTCTTCCTGGATACTGGTGAAATGGAAGGCTTGCTTCTCTTAAGCCCTTCCTCCAGGGCTGCTGTCTCTAAGGTAGAGTGTGCACACCCCAGGTGGTACGCAAATACCAGGATTTCTACTTCCATTTATATGCATCTTATCCTTTTAAAATGTATTTTGTGGGGCGCCTGGGTGGTTCAGTCGGTTAAGCGTGGGATCCTGATTTTGGTAAAGCCATGATCTCACAGTTCATGGGTTCAAGACCCGCATCAGGCTCCACGCTGGCAGTGCGGAGCCTGCTTGGGATTCTCTCTCTCTCCCTCTCATTCTCTCTCTCAAAAAATAAATAAATTTTTAAAAAACAATAAAATGTATTTGTGGTTTATAATTTACATATTATTTTAATAATTAATTCCTCAAAATAACATAATGTAATAAATATGTATATTGAGGACATGTGTTCAAAAATTTTTATTGACAAGTGTTTGAACAAAAATGTTTACAGAACACTACTCTGGAAATAAATTAGAAAAATCATCACTAAATTTAATTTTAATAAAAGCATATATATATCTATATTTATCTGCAGATATATATAGATATATATATGCATGTACATATATCTATATATATGAATAATATGGCTATCCTAACCATCATCTCAATTCAAACATCTGTACTTGTTCAGTTCCACCCTCTCACAACCTCTCAGTATGTATAGAATGACTTCCTTCCCTACCATCACCCTGCCAAGCACCTAGGCCCTCTCCCTATCCCTACACTTGGGCTTATGCACATTCTGGAGTCTTGCGAGATGTCTCCACAGAGGATGACTGGAGGAGGTAGGGAGCTCACCTAGAGCTTGTGGTATGGATGGGTATCACTCCTATCAAGCAAATACCAGGGAGAAATGAAACAAAATGCTCCCTGGTTCTGGTGGTAGAATCTCCTAGCAGAAGCTCTCAAATCAGTGAGAGAATCTCATCTCAGTGAAGGGTGAGTGACAGGCCAGTGAGGACACACTTTTCATGAATACGTGCTCCAGGTTCACACACCCAGCAATTCCAGGACCTTGCCCCTTTTCCCCAAGATCAACTTACAGGCTTATTTGAAAGAAGCACTTTTCCCTTCTCCCCATACTTGCTCTTCTTTCCCTGCCCATTTTGAAACTTTTACCACCATCACTACTAAATCTGCAGGAAACAAGAACGCTAAAAACAACAATGATAACAGATACACCATCAATTGAGCAGTTGCCATATGCCAGACATTGTACCACTTATTGAATGAAAGATGTTAATAGATTTATAGATATTCTTAATAGAGTATCTTGTGGAATCAATCCAGGAGTAATTTTGTATCTTTCTCTACCTGAAAGTGATCTCTGTATTATGAGCTCTTCACAAAAGTTGCAACTGGCAATAAACAGGCTAAGTAAGGCTCGAAGTCTTTTGTTTGACCTGGTTTTGTTGTGATGTGTTTTATATGTAAATGCCTTTGGCCACAATAGGTCTCTTGAGGTTGCCAAAGTTTCTACCTCTTCATATTGTCTTACACTCAGCATTATATGGCTATGTTACTTCTTCAGCTCTTAAAAGCATTTGTATCTTGCCACCTTATTACATCTGAGTGAAAAGTATCTTTACAATGGATATTTGAGGCTTTTGGCCAATTTACCATTTGTGTCTATGAATAGACTCATAAGCCCAAGGGATTGGGGAAAATGAATGGAATAAGAATCTTTGGTGATTTAGTGGTCATTTTTTTACTATTAGAGAATCTATGAAACTCAGCCTGAGTCACTTTAGAGACAATTTTCCTTCTTGGCAGGACCACTTATGTAATTTGTAAATCCTAGCACAAATGACTATATGGGGCTCCGTGTTTCAGGAGAAGGGAAAAAAAGAGGAAATGGAAAAAAAATATTTGAACAATAGTCAAGAATCTTTGTAATTTGATGAAAACTATAAGCTCACAGATGCTTAAGATCAATAACATTGCACATAAAAAGCATGATGAAAAGCATAACATTGCACATTATAATTAAATTACTTAAAAATGGTGATTAAGACAAAATCTTAAAATAAGCCAGAAGAAAAAAAGACACATTACACAGAGGGAAAAAATGTAAGAATGGCAGCAGATTTCTCACCAAAAAACCATGCAAAAGTAAGGACAGTGAAGCAACATCTTTAAAGTAACGAAAGAAATTAACCAAACCCTATACCCAGTGAAAATATACTTCAAAAATGATACCAAAATACTTTTTTCAGGCATACAAAATGAAAAAATTCATCACCAGCAGACCTACACTGCAAAGAGAAATAACGCCACCAGATAAAAATCTTGAGCTAAATGAAGGAATGGAGAACAACAGGAATAATAAATATAGGGGTAAGTATAAGTCACCATATTTTAATTTCTTTAAAAGATAGTTGACAGTTTAAGAAAAAAATAATTATCATGTACTGTGGGGTTTATATATATGAAGAGATAAAATAACACAAATAGCACAAAGCCTGGAAGGAAGACATGGAAGTGTTCTACTGGAGGGTCTTTTACTGTGCATGAAATGGTATAATGTTACTTGAAGTTGGGCTTTACTATATTAAACCCCAATGCAACCACACACACACACACACACACACACACACACACACACACCAATAAGCAGACAAGAGAAAAAGAATAATCAAGAAAAAAAAGAAGAAAAAATAGAGGGACAAATACAAAGCAAATAACAAGATGACAGATTAAAACCAACTAATTAATAAATCATATTAGATGTTAATGGTCTAAACACTGCAATTAAAAGGCAGAGATTGTCAGACTGGATTTAAAAATAAAGACCCAATTGCTGCTGCCTATGAGAAATGCACATTAAACATAGACACTAATAGGTTAGAAGTAAAATGATAAATAAAGACAGACCATGCTAATGTTAATCAAAAGAAAGCCCAAGCAACTATATTAATATCAGACAAAACAAATTTTTTTTTTAATTTTTTTTTTCAATGTTTATTTATTTTTGGGACAGAGAGAGACAGAGCATGAACGGGGGAGGGGCAGAGAGAGAGGGAGACACAGAATTGGAAACAGGCTCCAGGCTCTGAGCCATCAGCCCAGAGCCTGACGCGGGGCTCGAACTCACGGACCGCGAGATCGTGACCTGGCTGAAGTCGGACGCTTAACCGACTGCGCCACCCAGGCGCCCCAAGACAAAACAAATTTTAAAGCAAAAGATATTACCAAGGATAAGAGGATCATTTCATAGTGATTAAGAAGGCCAATTCATCACAAAAAGAAATATTTAAGCACCAAATAATAGATCTTCAAAATGCATGAGGTAAAAACTTATAAAACTGCACAAAAAAATAGTTTAATTCACAATTTTGTTAGAAATGTTACCATCCCCTCACATTCTTTTCTAAGGCACACAGATTATGTACCAAGATAGACTACTTTCTAAGCCATAAAACAACTCTTGATAAATTTAAAGTATTTCAAAATTTACAATGTGTTCTGACCACAGTGGAATTCAATTAACAAGTAAGTAAGAGCATATGTATAGACAATCTCCACATATTTGGAAATTCAACAACAAACTTTTTTTTTAATTTTTTTAAATGTTTATTTATTTTTGAGACAGAGGGAGACAGAGCACGAGTGGGGGAAGGGCAGAGAGAGAGGGAGACACAGAATCTGAAACAGGCTCCACGCTCTGAGCTGTCAGCACAGAGCCTGATGGGGGCTCGAACCCACGAACTGTGAGATCATGACCTGAGCCAAAGTCAGACGCTTAACCGACTGAGCCACCCAGGCACCCCTCTTTTTTTTTTTTTTTTTACCATTTACTTATTTTTGAGAGAGAGAGAGACACAGACAGAGCACGAGTGGGGAGGGGAAGAAAGAGATGGAGACACAGAATCTGAATCAGGCTCCAGGCTCTGAGATGTCAGCACAGAGCCCAGCATGGGGCCCAAACCTATACAAGTGGTGAGATCATGATCTGAGCCAAAGTCAGACACTTAATTGACGAAGCCACCCAGGTGCCCCCCAGTGACAAATTTCTATATAAAATACAGGTCAAAGAAAAATCAAAATGGAATTCAGAAAGTATTTGGAGCTAAATGAAAGTGAAAACACAATATATATTTGTGAGATGCAGCTAAAGCAATATTTGGAAGGATGTCTATTGTTCAAAATGCTTGTATTAGGAAAGAAAACTATTCTCAAATCAATAACCTCCAGTTCTACCTTAGAAACTGAAAAAAATTAAACCCAGGTTAAGCAGAAAAAAGGAAATAGTAAAATACAGAAATCAACAAACTCAAAATGGAAAAACAATAGAGAAAAATCTATGAAACCAAAGGCATATTATTTAAGAAGACCAATAAGATTGATAAGTCTGTAGCCTGACTGATTAGAAAAACAGGAGGAGACACATTACCAATATTAAGAATGAGAGAGAAGATATCCCTACAAATTCTATATATATTAAAAGGGAAATAAGGGGGAAAATAAGAAAAAAAATTAATGAAAATAAGGGAATATTAAGAGAAACTCAAGGCCAATAACTTTAACTAACTTAGACGAAATGGATAAATTTCTCGAAAGTCTCAAAGAACCAAAGCTTACTCAAGAAGAAGATAAGTAGTCCTTTATCTATGAAACCAATTAAATTCACAATTAAAACCTTTTTCATAAAGGTTTTTTATTAAAAAATCCTGGCCCAGATAGCTTCACTGACAAATCCTATCAAACATTTAAGGAAGAAATAATACCAATTTTACACAAACGGTTCCATAAAATTTTGTAAAGTTGGTTTAACATTCAAAAATTACCAATATAATAAACCATACCAATCAACTAAAAAAGGAAAACCATATGATCTTCTCAACAGATGCATAAAAGGCATCTGACAGAATCCAACATCCATTTGTGATAAAAACTCTCAGCAAAATGGGAATAGAAGAGAACTTCCTCAACTTAATAAAAGTTATCTATGAAAATTCTACTACTAAAATGCTAGTAAACATTAGGAACAAGAATATCCATTTCTTTTTTTTTTTTTTAATTTTTTTTTCAACGTTTATTTATTTTTGGGACAGAGAGAGACAGAGCATGAACGGGGGAGGGGCAGAGAGAGAGGGAGACACAGAATCGGAAACAGGCTCCAGGCTCTGAGCCATCAGCCCAGAGCCTGACGCGGGTCTCGAACTCACGGACCACGAGATCGTGACCTGGCTGAAGTCGGACACTTAACCGACTGCGCCACCCAGGCGCCCCAAGAATATCCATTTCAAGACACTTCCACTTAGCATTGTAGTGACATTTGCAGCAAGTGCTATATGGCAAAAATATATACATAAATACATACATACATACAACAAATGGCACCTATAGATAAATGGTTGGAAAGAATAGTATTTATTTGCAGATAACATGACTGATTTATCTGTGAAAAAAATTCTACAAAACTCACCAAAAATTTACCAGAACTACATGAATTTAGCAAGACTGAAAGATACAAGGTCTGTGTATAAAAATGAATTGTATAATCTACACAATGCCAGGAAAGAGTCAGAAATTAAACTTTTTAAATTTTTTTAAGTTTGTTTTTTTTTTATTTTTTTTAATCTTTATTTATTTTTGAGAGAGAGATAGACCTAGTGTGAGCAGGGGAGGAAGAGAGAGAGAGGGAGACACAGAATCCAAAGCACGCTCTAGGCTTCAAGTTGTCAGCACAGAGCCTGACGCAGGGTTCGAACTCACAAACTGTGAGATCATGACCTGAGGTGAAGTAGGATGCTTAACCAGCTGAGCCACCCAGGTGTCCGTTTTTTAAGTTTATTTATTTATTTT
This sequence comes from Leopardus geoffroyi, assembly GCF_018350155.1. Classification (NCBI taxonomy): domain Eukaryota; kingdom Metazoa; phylum Chordata; class Mammalia; order Carnivora; family Felidae; genus Leopardus; species Leopardus geoffroyi. The sequence goes on from NC_059328.1 coordinate 141,951,267, forward strand.
GAGAGAGAGCGAAAGAGCACAAGCAGGGTAAGGACAGAGAGAGAGATGGAGAAAGAGAACCCCGATCAGGCTCCATGCTGTCAGTGCAGAGCTGGATGTGGGGCTCGAACTCACCAACCGTTAGATCATGCCCTAACTGAAACCAAGAGTCAGACGCTTAATCAACTAAGCCATCCAGGTGCCCCTAGAAATTAAAATTTTTAAGATACCTTTTACAGTCACAAAGAAATGGAAAATATTAAGGATAATTTTGAAAAGAGACTTGTAAGATCAGTAAACTAAAAACACAATAGTGTTTCTATGTTTTTGCTAGATATCTCTGATCTATGCACAACTTCTTGCCCATGCAGAAGTTACATCTGCTTATATCTGTAGCCACATGAGAAACAGGAAGGGTTGTCACCTGGGTCTCCAATAGAACATTCTGACGTGACTGGCTAGTACTCTCTGTGATGGGTTAAAGTAACCTGCTTCAGAAATGGTTTCACTTAGCATGAGTAATAATACTGTTGAGCACAAAAGGCAGAAACATATCCTTATTTTTGAATAAGGGATTCAAATAAGGGATTCAAAACTAAAAGGCAACCTACGGAATGGGAGAAGATATATGCAAATGACATATCAGATAAAGGGCTAGTATCCAAAATCTATAAAGAACTTCTCAAACTCAACACCCAAGAAACAAATAATCCAATTAAGAAATGGGCAGAAGACATGAACAGACATTTCTTCAAAGAAGACATACAAATGGTTAACAGATACATGAAAAAATGCTCAATATCACTCATCATCAGGAAAATACAAATCAAAAACACAAAGAGATATATCACCTCATGACCTGTTGAGAATAGCTAAAATTAACAACTCCGGAAACAACAGATGTTGGTAAGGACGCAGAGAAAGGGAAATCCTCTTACACTGTCGGTGGGAATGCAAATTGTGCAGCCACTCCAGAAAATAGTATGGAGGCTCCTCAAAAAGTTAAAAATAGAACTTCCCTATGACCCAGCAATTGCACTACTAGGTATTTATCCAAAGGATACAAAAATGCTGATTCAAAAGGACACATGCACCCCAAAATGTACAGTAGCATTATCAACATAGCCAAATTATGGAAAGAGCTCAAATGCCCATCAACTGATGAATGGATAAAAAAGATATGGTATATTTGCATACACACACACACATACACACACATACACACACACACACACACACACACACACACACACAAATACACACTCATACAATAGAATATTACTCAGCAATCAAAAAGAATGAAATCTTGCCATTTGCAACAGTGGATGGAACTGGATTGTATTATGTAAATCAAAGTAAATTAGAGAAAGACAAATATCTTAAGATTTCACTCATCTGTGGAATTTAAGAAACAAGACAGATGAACATAGGGAAAAGGAAGGTAAAATAAAATAAGATAAAAACAGAGAGGGAGGCAAACCATAAGAGATTCTTAACTATAGAGAACAAACTGAGGGTTGCTGGAGGGGAGGTAGGTGAGGTGATGGGCTAAATGGGTGATGGACTTAAGGAGGGCACTTGTAATGTTATATATAAGTGATGAATCACTGAGTTCTACTCCTAAAACCAATACTACACTATATATTAACTAATCTGAATTTAAATAAAAACTTGGGAAAATAAAAATAAAATAAAGTAAAAATAATTTGTCAACTATGGAGAAAATGGGGACATTAGTCCCGTTCCAAGATAAGGATAGGAATATTGCATTCATTTTCCAAACATGGGGTTAAGGAAGGAACATTTGAATCACACAGTTCTTTTCAAACTCTGTTTTGTTTATTTAAAAGATCTATTGTGGAGAAAACATTTATGTAATTTTGGAATTCCACACTCCAGGGCTTTTCTCATAACTGGGCCACAGTCCCAGTGCCTTTAGGCTGTAGACCTGGAGTCTTGTTAACTGTTCCCTCAAGACTGGCCTCATGCAAGTTTTTCTCAGATGTATTCTCATCTCCTGCATTCACTCTGACAGACATAAAGTAGGAAAATATTCAAGGAAAACATTTCAAATGCATTATTAATAAGTAATGACCAGAGGCTTTTCTCTTAATAAATTATCACAAAGCTCTCTAAGGCAGATTGAAAAGCCACATGTGAATGACTTTACATTTTTCTACCTATGGATATTTTACAATCAATTATAATAGCATTATATACCTCATTTCTGCCATAATGCATTCAATTATATATTTAACATTTCCTGCTAGGCTTTTCAAATACAGGAAAGCAAATCCCACCTACCTGATTGCTATGTTTGTCTAATGCATATGCTATTCTCATTATCTTTAATTCAAGTGGACATTTGCTTTCTTTGGTTACATTGCTGGGTAACCAGTTATGTACCTGATTTTTAGATGCATTTAAACTCCTATGCCTCAGGAGATTGATTCATACATATTGTTGTCATTATATTTTATCTTAACAATTTATCTCTCCCAATAGTCTCATAAAGTAAGTTGGTATAACTACCCCCTTTTATAGGAACCCAGAGACATTACCACATTTCTGGGTGAATTTGTGCCACTTGGTCAGAAGTGTCTTAGCCCATGTGGTTCTAACCTATTGCATATCCCAGACCTACCCCATCTCCCAGGAGAGCCACAATTTTGTGGGCTGTTATAGCAAAGATTTAAAAAGGTGCCATTTTGAAAAGTACATTTATAATACAGGTCATTAATAATTAATAGTACTAAGTAATTATAAACTGCCAAGCATAAGGGACCTTCTCCAAATATATTGTTCTTTCATAATTAACTTGTATAATCATAGAATAGGAGAGATTTAAAGAACATAGACTATTTAGTATAAGGTTTGGAGTTTTGGGGGTGTTTTGTTTGGCATAAGCAATGGACTTGAAGGGTGAAGCATAACTTGAAGTGAAAAGTATGCATCTGCGTTTAATTAAGAGCATTTTGAGGAGTGCATATCAAGCAATGTGATTTTAAGGCTCAATCATTGTAATATGACCAAGAGCTGAGTGAAGAGTGACTCGGTCAGCTTATTGTTTTGTCTGTAGATTCTAATTTTTTTTTCACTGAATTGTTTTTTTGTCTGAACATGCTAGTGGTATTAATTTTAATATATACTTATCCTAAGAAATAAGGAAATTTTCTAAAAGTGCAGGTGCTCTGAAATCCACCCCAGTTTCATTTATCAAAACTAGAAAAATTAACCAACTGTGCACAAAAAGTATCTTAAATGTTTTCAGACCTAGTCAATTCTCTCTGTCCTGTTAATTCTGTCTCCATTCTTTTTATTTTTCCCTGAGTTAAAAAAATTTTGATGGCCTTTTATACATCTATTCCACCTCAAATCAGGTCCTAAATATATTACAAGGACAGTACAGAGGCCCAGAGGCACCAGGTTCTGGTCTTCACATGGCCCCAACACAAACATAGGAGCACAATGACCCCAGGAGCCTAGGCCAAATTCTCCACTGCCCAGTGGCAGAAATTTTGGTCCAACCCCTGAAGCTAAATATCCTCTAACAAAGTACTCCAAGATCTTTAAAATTCATCCACAACAGGCATAGCTGCATTGGAGGCTAATGTTTAAGCTCTAGTCTAGAAGACATCTGTACATCAACTTTGTACAACCAATGTTGAGCCAAAGGAGTTTCTATTAGTTCAAAGAGCAGTCAACCCTTCTTGGACAAGTAGGTCAAAATGTATCTGCAAAATAGAAATATACTTTATGTAAATATATCTATAACATTTACCATTTGCCATTTGTTTACCTGCTGAAGAGCAAGAAATTCTGAGAGAGACAGAAAGAGATCTTATGGCAGAATTCCCAGACCGTAAGGGAGAGTTTTTGTCAATTTTTGTTGAAATACATACAGTGAGAAAAGTACACATAGTGTTCACTTTGATGAATTTCCAAAAGCTGAATATGCCTGTTTAACTAGCTCTTAAACTAAGAAAATATCCAGCACCTCAAAAGTCCCTTTCATGCTCACTGTCGTTGTGTCTTAATTAAAAAACAAAAAACAAAAAAGCACCCTATGAGGTAGAGGTTATCACCATTCCCATTTTACAGATAAGGACACTGAAATATAAAGAAAATGCTAGTTGCTTAAGGCCAGATTACCAGAGTTTTGGCATTTGAAACCAAGCTGTACGACCCCAGAGCCCATGCTTTTTACCTCTACACCATGATTTTCTACCTCCTGTATCCATTAAAAGCGGATACGAAGTCTTAATTTTTCTTTAAACTAGAACACAAGTTTCTGTTAAAATGAACCAATTTCTCCCCGGTGCCCCATTTGCTTCCCCGGAGTCTTTGCCACCTCAAAACAGAAAAACAAGAAGTCAACTCTTGGAGGTTGTTGGTAGCCATGGAACTTGAGACTCAGAACATTTGTTTGCATATTTTACCACCAGGCAGTCAACTAGTCACTGGGAGAAATTAGACTCATTAACAAATACTGTATCTAACAACTATTGCTGCCTTAGGGTAGGAGTCAGACGAACAGAAGGGGCACTGCAGGTTTCAGACTCTATGTCATCCAGTCACAGCAGCCAGTACCTGGTAACACTTGTAATATAAACACACCAACCCTACCGAGGGATTGCCTGCTGGGGGAGAAGTGGGGCTCATAAAGTGCTCTGAGCAGTGGCAACATCACGGGACAGCTGGGGTGAGGAATCTGAAGATCAAACCTCCTTTTTGTTTTAAAAGTACACCTCATTGTTTCACAGACACATCTTAAAATGCTGAGTCCATACTGATGGAAATATAAATGAGAAAGTATTTACATCTCTTTACTAAGAAGAGTATCTAAAGGCTAAACGTGACCTGGAAGACCTGGTTTTGAGCTCCAGAGGATCTAACACTCTTTCCCTCAGCAAATATTCATTCGGTGAGCACCTACTGTGTGCCAAGTCCTATTCTGGATGTTTGAGATAGAATGATTCCCAAAAAAAAAAAAAAAAAAAAAAACAGACAGGGTATATTCCATCAAACTATTACCCTGCTAGTTCCGTGGGCAAACCATTAGCACACCTACTCTCAAAACCAATTATTAGCTTCTTTACATGAGGCTTCTAGATCTTCTTTGGTGAGAAATGATTCTGTGTCTCACCTAAAATTTGTTATTCACCCCTAGACAGAGATGAGAGAAAGATATTGACAACTTACAAGTGGTATGAATGTGTAAGAAATGTCTATAGGGTAAGAGTTGAATACGGCTATATAACGAAACTCCTCATCACAATTCCATGCCCTGAGTTCACTGCTTAAAATGCTACCAAACCTTTAGGGAGGGGCAGAGTAATGGCAGTGATGGCCAAGCTCCACACAGCCAGAACTCCAAAGCTGGTACACAAGTTCTAGTGACCGAGCTTCCTGGTATGAAATGTACAACTTAGAAAGTTCTCATTCATTTGTAAAATTGAACACTTTGACTTGCTAATACGACCACATGGACTTATACTCATGCTTGTATTTAAGACAAAGTCTCTCAATCAGATGAACCCTTGACTGCAGAGTTAAATACAGAAATAAAAACACAAGAGACGTGCTAATTTTTTTCTTACTAATATCAATGCTCCTAGACAACTATTTTTGATAATAAACCAGATATAAACAGGTTCATTTAGGGGACACTTTTTTCCTGACAAAATCACCTCACTTAACATTTTGCTTATATATCATTGGAAAGGCCAAAACAAAATGTCAAGTATATTTTGGAAATTAGAATGTAAAATAAGCAGCTGGTGATATTACAGTCTTAATGTGACATAATGGTCTTTTCTTTTCCTTTCATTCCTTTTTTGCCCTACCTCTTCACTCCTTCCTGGGTGGGAAGTGAAGGTGACTTAGGTAAAAAGAAAACCAGATGGAAATGATTTTAGCATAATAATTGTATAGACAAGATCACGCTGTGGCGCTAACCGCCCCCCAGATCTGAGAGTCTCAGAGCTGCAAAGGCTTACTCCCTGCTCCTGCTATGTGTCCATGGGCATTTGGAGGAGGCTCTGCTCCATGTCTTCTTCACTCTGGCACCTAGGTTGAAGGAGCAGTGCCTTCTGGAATGAGGTTGCAGAGAAAAAAAGAAAATAGTAGAAGCACAAACAGGTTACTGACGTTTTTTGCCAAAGTGAAAACACATTAATGTCAAGTTGCATGAAGCCAGTCACATGGCCAATGAGGGAGGGGAATATAACGCTTCCCCAGGGGGAGGGAAGCAGATACTGGCAAAAAATGCAATCTAGTGCAATCATGCACCAAAGTTGTCTATGAAAGGCAGCTTACTTAAGTAAAATGAGGGGTCTTTTTATCTCTTATGTGGTTCATTCTGATGAATCTAAAGGACCTGTGGCAGTGACCAATATAGAAGTGACCAATACAGATTACCAAATCTACTCTGAGTCCTGAAGGAGAGCAAGATAATTGAAAACGTATCAAAGTACTTTAGGAAGGGGAAAGAGATAGATATCTGGGAAAGAAAGGATTCTAGGATGCCCAGCTCTTTCAAACACCCAGTTTTTGCCTCTCATATGCATGCTTCTTTCTTCTATCAAAATTGAATTTTCAGGGGACATATGATCTCTCATAATAAAGATAATTCCTAGCCTCATTGCCACTGGTGTGGTCATGTAACTGAATTCTGGCCAAGGGCATGTAAATAGAAATAAAATACGGCAGCTTCTAATATACTCCTTTAAGAGAAAGTAGAATGTCATCCTTTGCCCTGTTCTCTATCCCATCTTTTATCCTGCTACCTTTCAACAGTGTTGCTACTTGGAATTGGAGCATTAGTACCACACCCTGGAGTTATGGGACTGAGAGACAGGAACAAGGTAGGCAGTGCTCTTGCTATCTGTCATCAGCCTTCTGTACTACTTGGTATTGTCTATTTCAAATTGACCTTTAAATACTTAAATTAGGAAGATTTTAAAAATTGGTCAAGGAAGTATCCATAAAAGAGACTGAATTTAAAGTGCGTCTTTAAGAATCCACAGAATTTACAGAAGCAGAATTAAAGAGAGGAAAGGAGGGAAGGGAAGTAAACTGACATTTGTCAAACATCTCTCAATAATTACTGGCAATTTCTGAGCACTTTCTTTATACCACACACTTGTGCTAAGCATGTTATTTTATCCAATTCTTGCAACAACCCAGAAATGTCAGCATTATTATCACCATTTTCAGATGAAGAAACTGGAATTGTGTAAAACCATTTAAAAATTTGCTCAGACCTATTCCAGCTAGTAATTGGTGGGGCTACCATTTAAACCCAGGTTCATCTGTCACATAAACTCATCTCTATACATAGGGAAAAATAAACATAGCCACTCTGGAAGAATTGTGCATGATGTTTTTTGAAAAGGCAACCTACCAGAACCAAGTTCATTTCAGGGAAACACTAAAATATTCTCCTATCAGTCGGTGAATGCTCCTTGAATTAAACCAAAATTTAATATTGATTTTTAAACAACATAATTACAAGAATGTATCTGCAACCAAAATAAAAATTACATAATACTTTCCAAAGTCAAGTAAAAATATTTTAGATTACGTGCATTTAAAAATTATTTATGCTAATATTCCTCTCCATCTATGTAGAAAATTAAGTTTGCTACATTCTAAATGAAGCATGCCTTTAGATTTAGGAGGAAAATGCTAACATTTCAAATACAGACTTTATATCAGATACATTTAACCATATCAATTACCTTATTTAAATAGTACCTACATTTGCAATATGCTTTCCAAACAACCTATTACTCCAGTGTACGTTTATTTACCAATACAACATAAATAGAAAAACACTCAGGAAGACAATCTAGGTCTAATAGAATGTTTTGCTGTGGTTACTAACTTTTGTTTTCAATATTTTCATCAGTGGTAGAAATGACTTCTGAGTTTGTAATGTTCAAACTTTCATTTGAATAAGCAAATGTAATTCTGTGTAATATATCAAATACAATATACATTATATGCTTCTTTAGAGAGCTGTAATTACAGAGTCTCTGCCTATAATAAGTAAACCTGCAATTGTCTGGCATTGACATGCTGCAGTGAATAAAACAGCTGTTTGAAATTAGGAAATTTCCACATTTTCCCACTTTACAGCCATGCATTTTCAATGATAGGACTTATCTAGATACATCAGACCGCAGGGAACATTTGTGTTTTATCTGGATACAAACTTAGCATCTACAACTTTTAAAACTGGAAGAAAATATTGAAGATGGTTCATTCATAGTTGACAAAGGTTGTAACACAAAACTATCTAATGATAAGTTCTACAGTGTGGGAAGTGGTATAGATTGAAAATGCTTTGCTTGCTCTACTAAGTATTTACCCGAAGGATACAAAAATACTGATTCGAAAGGACACATGCACGCTGATGTTTATAGGAGCATTATCAACGATAACCAAATTATGGAAAGAGCTCAAATGTCCATCAACTGAGAGATAAAGAAGTTGTGGTGTACACACACACACACACACACACACACACACACTGGAATACTACTCAGCCATTAAAGAGAATTAAATCTTGCTATTTGCAATAACATGGATGGAGCTGGAGAGCATTATGCTAAGCTGTTAAGTCAGAGAAAGACGATTACCATTAGATTTCACTCATATTTGGACTTTAAGAAACAAAACAGATGATCACGGGAGGGGAAAGAGAGAGAGACAAACCAGAAAACAGACGTTTAACCATAAAGAACAAATGGAGGGTTGCTGGAGGGGAGGTGGGCAGGGGGATGGGTTAAATGGGTGATAGATATGAAAGAGTGCCCTTGTCGTGATGAGCACTGGGTGTTGTATATGATGAATCACTAAATTCTACTCCTGAAACTATTAATACACTGTATGTTAGCTAAACGGAATTTAATAAAAACATGGAAGAAGAAAAAAAAAAGAAAAAGTATTACTTTTTAATTAAATTTCACAAAGGAAGTTTTCACACAGCCCATTAATGTCTGTTTCTTGTGTAAACTAGTATTCTGTCATTTAAAAAAAGACCTTTTTTCCATCTAGTGTCAATAGTGTTGATTCTTGAAGTTTATATTTTTCTTTATACAAATCATCATTAGTGGAGAATCTTAGAAGACATATAAGAAGGTGATGACCACACTGTATATTTCTTGATTTGAAAACAGCAAAGAGGTCTTTTCAATATATATATTGCATTGACCAATTATTCTGATAAAATACATTTCTCCTCTTTGTATCTTTTGTCATTTCTCACTTTGTCCAACTGTCCTAGAGAAACATACTAAATAGGCTATAGTCAAAATCAAGACAAAAGACCGAGGGTCTGGTTTCATGCAAACACATACACATTCCTTCATTGGATGCTTCTCACATGCCCCTGGTGTGAACAAAGGGGCACAGGAGATAGAGTTGTTCTGGATGCTGCATGAATCCAATTTGTTAAGTAGGCATCATTCATGATTCCAAAAAGTGGTTTGAATTTTTTTCATACCATGTAAACCAATGACAAAATCTGACCCAAACTGCCTTGGGAATAATCAAAATTCTTTACAAATATACTTGTTTACTTCCTCTTCTCAAGTTATGAAGATTTAGACATTAAGATCATTGCCACGGACAATTCATTATTGAGCCAAGTGTTTTCTACCAGTCTGCACAGTGTATTCATGTCACATTTCAAAGCACAGAGTCTTCTGCATATAAATGTAAGTTTGAGATAAGAGCCAAATTCCTACAGTCATCAACTTTTTGCATAGTTCTCTAAATACAACATGGATTGAGTCCTTTCCTTGTTTCATGTTGTATTCTATTTGCCCCAGACACACTCTGTAATTTTTTTTAATGTTTATTTTTGAGAGAGATCAAGCATGAGTGGGAGAGGGGCAGAGAGAGGCCAGGACAGAGGATCTGAAGCAGACTCTGCTGACAGCAGAGAGCCGACACAGGGCTTGAACTCACAAACCGTGTGAGAGCATGACCCGAGACTAAGTCAGATGCTTAACCAACTGAGCCATCCAGGCACCCCCTCCCACTTTTTAATTTAAAAATTGTTTTAATGTTTATTTATTCTTAAGAGAGAGAGAGAGAGAGAATGCAAGCGGGTGAGGAGCAGAGAGAGAGGGAGACACAGAATCTGAAGCAGGCTCCAGGCTCTGAGCTGTCAGCACAGAGCCCGATGCAGAGCTCAAATCCATGAGATGTGAAATTACGACCTGAGCCAAAGTCAGACACTTCACCGACTGAGCTGGGTAATTTTTAAAATAAACAATTAGGAGGAAGAACAGCTGAGAAATGTCATCGACAAAGAAACCAATTCATACTAACTACAAAGCCATAGTGAGTGGAAGGTCTGTAGCACAGCCAAACAATAGGTGTGCTGTGCAGAAATAAGTCCAAGGCCATGAAGTATAAAATGCAAGAGGTGGCACCTGGGTGCCTCAGTCATTTGAGCATCTAACTCTTGATTTCGGCTCAGGTCACCATCCCAGGGTCGAGTGACGGAGCACCACATCAGGCTCCATGATGAGGGTGGAGCCTGCTTAAGATTTTCTCCCTGTCTCTCTATCTCTGTCTCTTCCTCCTTGCTCGCTCTCTGTCTCCAATAAAAAAAAAAAAATGCAAGACAGATAAAGATGGGTGAGGGCAGAGGGCGGGGGGAGTCAGGAAAGCAAAATTCAAACCAGAGTGAACAGATACAGAGCCATTCTTCTGTCTTCTCTGAGGATTGCCTGTCCAAAATCATAAGCATGGGCAGAGTGAAACCTACCTCTGTCAAACTTTCAGTGGTTCCCTCATACTGCTGGTGGGAGTGCAAATTGGTATACTATTTCTGGAAAATGACTGTATCAAGAACCTTAGAAATGTTAAAAGTAAATTAATTAAAAAAAAAAAAACTTTGATCCCTACTAGATAAATTAAAAAAAAAAAATCTATCCAATTCTTAAAAGTCTGTCTTAAGAAAATTCTTTTAAATAAGAGAAACATTATGCACAAAGATGTTGTTTACAGATTGACTGCTTACAATAAACAAATGGAAAGAATAGAACAGTAATAGCAGAACCATTAAATAAATTACTTTTCCCAAAAGAATAGAGCCTTTTAAAGTGAAACATTCTTGCCAAATAAAAGAGAAAAAATGTTTATGTTGAGTGGAAATGCAGTATGATCAAACTGTATCAACTAAGCTAAAACTCAACTTAGGCAAAATGTGAAATGTGTGCACGTTGTCTTGTCTTTCAGTGGTGGGACAACACTTCTACTTTTCTGTATCTACTTAATTATCTATAAAGATATATTGCTTTTTGCAGGAAGAACATAATCTGATACATTTTATTTTATATAAAAATAAAAACATTTTATTTTTATATAAGATACTGAAACTTATACATTATAATTTATATCATATATAAATTACTTTTATGTATTTTATATAAAAGCCCTATCATTTTTTTGTACAAAATCCCCTACAAAAAGTTAAACGAGGATAAAGCTTAAAGGAGAAAATACAGAGACAAAGGGATTATTTCCTCTCTCCCATGAGCTAAATATAGTACCATGCTGTTGATCCAGGCATTGGGTTTTCCTACTTCTAATGAGGTGCTGACCACAGCTCTCTCTTATATAAGGCTCTTTATCATTCAGTGCAGGGGATGATTCCAAGCTCACTTGGCAGAGTGCATTAAACAAGGAGGCTCTGCATGTTCCTCGGTTTATCAGCAAATCCACAGTGACATGCATTTTCTTTTTTCCTCCACTCATGAATGCTGGAACCTTCAGCTGTGCAAGTCTCTCCTACATCTGTGCTGCAGGCTAAGAGACCATCTTTAGCAACTCTCGAGAGACGGTGGGTGGGCTGCTGGGAGTCACAGTACTGGTTACTAGCAAGGCTGGTGAGTCAACCAAGAGCCAAGAGTGACATGAGCAATTTCTTTGAATAACGATTAAGAGAGGGTGTGTGAATGAGTAGATGAAAAAAAAAAAAAAAACAAAAAACTCCATTTTGTCTTTTTCTAGTGAAAGAAGGCCAGCTTAGCCACAATTCCAACATCAAAGTCAGTGACTATTTTTAAAGGCTAAAAATAGCAAGCGGGGGCGAGGGGGATTAGTTTGGGAAAAAAAATAACAGAATAGCTGTACTGTGGCAAATAGAAGTCATAGCCCTCTTTATTCTAATCATCCTCCTTTCCTCATACCTTTTGAAAAGTCCCGTGAGGCCAAGTTATGCTGTCAAACTCTAGCCTCTATCAGACCATATCAGACTATAATTAGTTTCCTTTGGTTTGGGGTCATTTCATCCACTCAAAAATGCTAATTTTAAAACCAAGGTAGAGATATCGGGTTGGCTCTTTTGTTTCTGTTTGCTTTTGTGCTGCTGACCCACAAAGCCAGTATTTGTGTTATTAAAACGCATTAGTTTGTAATTCAATCATGCAAATGCCAGTTATAGTTCTTCTCATTTGGCCGGGGCTTCTCTGAGCGTGTAGACAATTGATACAAAGAAAAATTACAAATATTTCCTATAAAGGTAGGTTTCATTACCTCTTCACATAGTGCCCCCCCCACCCCCCGCAGTGTGAGTGCTCAAAAGGTATTTGGTGAGTCAATAAAAGGTGTCTTCTATTGTTCTAAGATTACTTCATAGGCAAGAACCATGTCTTATAAATCTTTTGTCCCTTCCAGCACACAGTACAGTCATGGGTTTACACTAGGTAGTCAGTCAAACTTCTAGGTAAATAACCTCCTGGAAATTGATATTATAAGCAAACATATAAAACCTGCTAAGCATGTTTTATGCAAGCTACTAAAAATAATTTCGCCTCCACATTCTTCAGAAGATATCCAATTGATTCTCACAGATGGATATCCAATCCTACTTCCTCTTTTAAATTTAATCATATACCATGACTTCCCATTTATACCAGCTCAAATTGAATTTGAAATGTGGATGTGAGTGATTGAAAATTATGACTCATAATGATCCTCTCCTGCACCCCTCTTTGTGTGACCTCACTTAGTGTAATAAATGGACCCGGCTACCCCTGGAAGGAAATGCGTTAGCCCCAAGACAATATTGAACCACCACGTAAAAACGTACACAGCTGAAGAAATCAATAATTGCTTTACATTAGTATTTGACTAGAAGCAAAGCAATTGTTTTCCAATTCTGATTTCTTTTTTGAAAAGTGAAAAAGCACATCACGCATACTTAAAGTATGTCTGAAACCTCCCAAAGCAATTTTGCCTATGGAAGTAGTGATACAATAAATATGGCCCCACATCAATTAACAACATGACGCATCTGAGTAGCTCACACAGTCACTCAGAGCAGCAGATAATTTTCTGGGGCTCTGTGAGAAACCGGACAAGCTAAATAAGTCCATTATCAAAGATCCTGGGCAAATGTTAACCATCAATAAGAAGCAGGATTAGGAATTAGGTTTGTTTAAGGAAACCTAGCTCATTGAAAGGTCTATCAGGCAGACTCTGCAAATAAGAGAGACTTTGCAAATAAAAACAACCCAGTTGGACTAAAAGACCTGAATAAAACAACTGGTGGAAAAATAAATGAGCCCAGGATATCATCAACCTGATAGATTTGGGGAACAAAATTTTGGTACTTTCCAAATTACTGCAGGAAATTTAGCTTTGGGGAAACTATAAACTGTCTTCACCTTAGTCCCATTTGTCTTAACCAGACCAGTGCTTTGCTCCTCAGTCTTATTCCGTTAGCCAACTATACCTCCTGCTCATGCTCAACTTCCCTAGGAAAGCCTAAGTCCTTCCAGCATCCCTAAACTATTTGCCAACCCTTCTCTTACCTCTCAGACCTCATCTCCTTGTTCCTTCTCCCTCATTTACCTTCTCATTCACCCCTTTCCGCCATCCTGGCCTCCTTGCTATTCTTAGAACAAACAAGGCTCCTGCCCACCTCTGATCCTTTGTGCTTAGTCAGATCCTTCTGACTATACAGTGACAGTCTTCATATTTCCACATAGATAGCATCTTCCCATAGACTCTTTCTAATTCCCTTGGTTAATATTGCAGCTTCAAACACAAACACACACACATACACACATGCTTATCTGAAAATACATCCTGTTAAGGCAAGAGTTCCTGTTGGTTTTATTCCCTTTGTCTTCCCAGTGTCTAGAAACCTACTTGCAACATGGTAGGCTCTCACTAAATATTAACTGAATGAGTGAAAAGAGGCCTGCTGCTACTGTGAGATAAATTATTTTCAATCTGAATTGATAACACATGAAATCGTTTTCACATGTTTTATCTTTTTTTATTTTAAATGTATTTTCTTTTATTTTTGTAATTTATTTATTTATTTATTTTTATTTTTATTTATTTATTTATTTTTTTTTTTTTTTTGTAATTTACATCCAAATTAGTTAGCATATAGTACAACAATGACTTCAGGAGTAGATTCTTTGGTGCCCCTTACCCATTTAGCCCATCCCCCCCACACACCCCCTCCAGTAATCCTCTGTTTGTTCTCCATATTTATGAGTCTCCTCTGTTTTGTCCCCCTCCCTGTTTTTATATTATTTTTGTTTCCCTTCCCTTATGTTCATCTGTTTTGTCTCTTAAAGTCCTCATATGAGTGAAGTCATATGATTTTTGTCTTTCTCTGACTGACTACTTTTGCTTAGCCTATACCCTCCAGTTCCATCCACATGGTTGGAAATGGCAAGATTTCATTCTTTTTGATTGCCGAGGAATACTCCATTGTATGTATATACCACTTCTTCTTTATCCATTCACCCATCAATGAACATTTGGGCTCTTTCCATATTTTGGCTATTGTTGATAGTGCTGTTATAAATGTGGGGGTGCATGTGTCCCTTCGAAACAGCACACCGGTATCCCGTGGATAAATGCCTAGTAGTGCAATTGTTGGGTCGTAGGGTAGTTCTATTTTTAGTTTTTTGAGGAACCTCCATACTGTTTTCCAGAGTGGCCATACCAGCTTGCATTCCCATCACATGTTTTAGATAACTGTGCTAAGATAAAATGCGTATTACACTTCATCTCCAATCAGAACGGCCACTGTCAATGCTTCATTGAACAAAGTTTTTTGAAAAACCTATGTCCATTGTATCCATTTGTCAAAACTACTGAGGTGGGGGCAGGACGTGGAAGGAAGTATAGATAAAATAAGAATGGTAGACGTTGACAGGTGTTGAAGCTGGGTGGCAGGTACATAGAAGCCCATTATACTATTTATGTTGTATAAGTTTGAAATGTTCCATATACAAATGTCTTTTAAAAACCTATATTGAAGTTTCTTTCCAAACTGAACTGAGAAATAAGAAAAACGAAGCTTATTAATCTTCATGATTGCCTGTAAGCTATTTGATACTTGATATTTTTCGCTATGTTCACATTTTTAAAAGTCTGGGCTTTTCCTTGGAAAACTGCTCAGAAACACAACCACCAGAAGTCAGAATTCCCCCAGGTTAAGTTCAATGGTTTTCCAATCTTAATCGAGATCATGAAGCCACCAAAGTAGGAGGCCAAACAGTATAGATAGAGCACCATGCTTGGAAAGAAGGATGCAAATCATAGCCTTCGGAGGCAGTAAAGGGATGCCCCTCCTGGCAGGGGTGAAGGCAAGTAAAGGCACTTTGTGTACACCTGCACCAACCTCCTCGCTGCCTAGAAGGGGACAATAGGCCTGATTACACACCCAGCTGGAGCAAGACAGTCTTTCCTTCTCCTGACTCATCTCTCTAAAATACAGTCAACTTACGACTCCAGGAATAGCTAAAATTCTTTACAAATAATGATGGATTCTTGGGTTAAAAATGCTTTTTGAAATGCTAAAATAGTCCTGAAACAAATAAAAGTCAGTGCTGGGCTTTTTATATCCCTCTTTAGATGTCTACAGTCTCCAAAATTCAAAAGACACATGAAATTTTATACAAGAAATCTGTCTTACAGCATGGTGATCACTGAACCTTGATGATGTGCTTTTTTAATCGATTCAGCATATCAAGTGTTTTTCAGGGTTTGGGGGGAAGTTCTAGCCTCTTGGTCCTAGAAAGACTTATATCTTCTGAAACAGCCTGGAAGAACATAATATAGCTGTCACCTCCGTGAAGATATCTACTGAATTTGAAAGAAATATTAGAGCTTAATGTTTCTACTCTGACCTCCAATCCTTTTGTCTGCTACAATTCACCAATTCATTAAGGCCCTAACTCGAGTAAAAATGGAATATCATCTTTAAGCTCATTTAGGCCCCTGGTTCTTTGGCCAATTATTACATAGCAGATAACTGACATGAAATTTTCCAAAGAAACTATTTAAACTAAATGTTTTAAAGACTGGTGGCTTGCAACAGTGTAAGGAGTTTGTCTGTGTCTGTTGTTCACCTTACACAGTTGTTACAAACAATTGCAAAAGAGTAATTGTAAATGCAAGAAGACATTTCAATAAAGGCTTTTACCACCACCTAACACCCATTGGAATGGTTAATATATAAAAGAAACAAAAAATACAATACAATAAAAATAACAAGTGTTGATGAGAATGTGAAGAAATTGGAACCCTTGCACACTATTGGTAAGAATGTAAAATGATAAAGCCTCTATGGAAGTCAGTGTGGTGGTTTTTCAAAACATTAAAAACAGAATGACCATACAATTGCTGGATCATATGCTATATTCCCCAATGAATTGAAAGCATGGTCTCAAAGAGATATCTGTGCATCCATGTTCATAGCATCATTATTCACAATAGAGAAAAGGCAGAAGCAATCTAAGTGTATACCAACAGATGACTCTATAAATAAAATGTGGTATACACACAAATGGAATATTACTCAGCCTTAAAGAGGAGGAAATTTTCAACATAGGCTACAACATGGATGAACCTTGAAGATCTTACGCTAAGGGAAATACACCAGTCACAAAAACAAAACAAAAGCCTACTGTATGGGGGCACCTGGGTGGCTCAGTTGGTTGAGCTTCTGACTTCAGCTCAGGTCATGATCTCACGGTTCATGAGTTCAAGTCCTGCAACGGGCTTGCTGCTGTCAGCTCAGATCCTGCTTTGGATCCTCTGTCCCCCTCTTTTGCTGCCCCTCCCACCCCTCAAAAAATAGTTAAATAAACATTAAAAAGATAAAAACTACTGTATGACTCCATTTACATGAAGTACCTAGAATAGTCAAATTTGTAGAGACAGAAAGTAGACTATGGTTGCCAGAGGCTGGGAGTAGGGGAAATGGGGAGCTGTTGTTTAGTGGGCACAGAATTTCAGTTTTAAAGATGCAAAGCATTCTGGAGATTGGTTGCACAACAACGTGGTATATTTAACACTACTGAACTGTATACTTTAAAACAGCTGAGATCGGATGCCTGGGTGGTTCAGTCAGTTAAGTGTCCAACTTGATTTTAGCTCAGGCCATGATCTCACAGTTCATGGGTTCAGGCCCTGCATCAGGCACTATGCTGATGGTACAGAGTCTGCTTGGGATTCTCTCTCCCTCCCTCTCTCTCTGTTCCTCCTGCACACGTGCTCTTGCTCTCGCGCTCTCTCAAAATAAATAAATAAATTTAAAATAAAATAAAATAAAATGGCTGAGATGAGATGCTACGTTATATTACATATATTTTACCACACTTCTTTAAAAAGCCAAAAAAAAAAAAAAAAGGCTTTTGTCTCTCCGGTGGAACAAAGTCTTTTCCCTTCTATTCTCTGGAGTCTTTACAAATCATTACTGACACTGGATGCACAGGTAGCATGCTTCTAACACTTAAAACGTTCAGATGAATTGCACCACGGACCCAGTGTAAATCGATGGAAAGCAACAGAGCTTGGCTGCAGATAGCAGGAAGGAATCGTGGCTGGTAGAGCTTGATGAGGTGCCACTTTGAGGGATAGGAAAGTTGGGTTTAGTTGTGTCCAATACCACAAAAGGCAATACATTGAAAAAGTCCGGATCAGAGCTTTCAACTAACTTGACAACTAACACGTATTGTAGTAGCAAGGTCCACCTCATCAAATGTATCTTCCAGGGCAGAAAAATGTAGACTGCAGAGACACAATTTTAGGTTAAACAAATGTATCAATAACTGTAATCAGATCATCCTTCCTGCCACTACCCATACCTCAAGCTCCTTGCACATAAATGTACTAACAGCAACTGAAAACCAACTACTAGATATAACCACAGAATTCTAGAGGCAGAAATCTTTCAGAGATAATCTTTCTCAAGGGTAGAAAATAAGTTTTAACTTCCATGGCAACCCTGATCACTTAGTATTAGCTGCCTTGATTTGAATGTATTGCTGACAAAGATTCTAAAGCTACATCTGGGTTCAGTGGGAAACCATGATTTGATGGCTTGGTTATGTCTGTCCCTGATCTTTCAGAGACACTGAAACAGAACTGGGAATAAAACTGCCAGTCTAGAGTCCATTCTGTTGATGAGCACACTTCCCAAGGATGAAGAAGTAAGTTTGTAAGCTATAAAATAGAATTTGCTTTTACATAGCCCTGCCAAGTTCCAGCCAACAAAATAGGAAATGACTTGGGGGTTGGGGAAAAACAAGGGGACATATTTGGGAATACGTTTGTCAATACAGCTAGAATTTTCATAAGTGAGGTGGGCCTCTGATGTGGCTGAGCTCACCAGAAAGAAGACAGTAGAGAATCACAGAGGCATGAGGCCACCACCAGGAAAACAAATAGGGTAAGAGGGGAAAAAAAATCCATAACAAGATGTGCTTTTTGAAAACCTAAAGAGAACTTAGAAATTTCCAGTCCAATACATTTGTCTTGCTTTTTCATATGAGTCTTTTTTAGAAATTGTCTATCTTGTCATCTCCATCCTTGAGCACATTAATCATGTCATTTTAGTGCTTATGTCTAATAGCTCTAAAACCTCAATCATCCATGGATATGTTATCTGTTTTCCTCTGGGTTTTAGTCATGTAGTTTTGTCTCCTGGCATCTTAGTTAACTCTTAATTACCATAGACTGTTTATGAAAAATTATAGAGAACATGCTAGCTTCCTCCAGAGAGCGTTTATTTTTTTTTTCCAAAAGCATTTAGACCACAGGCAGATCCAGTTAGGATCTGAAATGCCCTCAGACTAGTTTTCAGCCTTGAGAGAACTGGTCTTTTTCTGGTGGATCATGATGTCTAGTCCTTCAACAGTCTGAATTCTGGCATTTACCATGACATTACTCATTGGTGCATTCTGAACCCCAGTGGGTTTCTTTTGTTTGGTTGGTTAGTTGGGTTTTGGGGGATTTTCTTTTGCTTTGAGGTTGGGTGTTTTTGGCTTTGATTAGGGTTGGGGTTTTTTGTCTCCCTAGCACCAAGAGAAAGCCAATAACCCAGGGCCTCTATTCTTTACCCAGACTCTCATCCTTCCTTACAAATCAGAAAAAAACCTAGAGGGAGAAGAGGCAGAGAATTTCAGTTACCTCAGTGTGTTTCTCTTTTCTGTCTTGGGCCTTCAAGTTCTGGCTGTTTTCTGATGACTTCAACAGCTCTGTGTGTGTGTGTGTGTGTGTGAGTGTGTGTGTGTGTGCGTGTGTGTGTGTATCTGTTCTTGGTGGGAGGATTGATCTGATGTAAACTTTCTATTACAGCCAGAAGCAGAACCATATTTTATTTTTAAGAGATTAATTATTCCACTACTGTATGCTACCAAAAATTAAAAATTGAAAAAGACAAAAGCAACAAGCTCACCTGCAATCCTAGCATCTTGACATGTTCAATTTAGTAGTTTGGCATTTTCCTACATTTTTTCCTCCTATGCATTTGTGTTGGCCTTTTTACATCACTATAATGATAGTGTAAATATAACTTTATATCCTAGCAAGGACTCTAAGGAAAACTGTACAAAATGCTAAGGCGTAAATCCCTTTAGAACTCTCCAGTAGGTGGTATCAGGATTCAAACCATCGGAGTTAATCTGTGGTGCCAAAGTGCTTATGATCTGGTTAACGAGACCAAAAAATGCATAATATTAAAGGTTTTCAACTCAGTGATGAGGCCTATTCTCTAGCTGTTTGACTGAGCAACAAATCATGAAATTGTTTTCCATTTTTTCATAAACAAATGGCCCAAGGGAACTTTAAACATAAAAACTGAATAACTAGATCATCAGAATTAAAGGCAGGATTCTTTTTAATTAATTAATTTATTTATTTTTATTTATTTTTTTTAATTTTTTTTTTCAACGTTTATTTATTTTTGGGACAGAGAGAGACAGAGCATGAACGGGGGAGGGGCAGAGAGAGAGGGAGACACAGAATCGGAAACAGGCTCCAGGCTCTGAGCCATCAGCCCAGAGCCCGACGCGGGGCTCGAACTCACGGACCGCGAGATCGTGACCTGGCTGAAGTCGGACGCTCAACCGACTGCGCCACCCAGGCGCCCCTATTTATTTATTTTTAAATAAGCTCTCTGAGGGGTTTGTACTCATGACCCTGAGACCAAGTCGCATGCTCTACCAACTGAGCCAGCCAGGCACCCCCTGAAAAACTGGACCAAATTAACACTGCAAAACAAACAAAACAAAGGAAAGGAAAAAAGGACCTTTGGGACTTATACTCAAGCTTCCTTTCTTTAAAAAAAATTATAAAAACTACTTTCCTCTGTCTTTTACTTATTATATACTGCCTGTAATAAATACTCTGCATGTGTTTTTGAGTCAGCCAGCCAGCTTTTGGCTGACCTATATATCTAGTTAATTTGAGATCAAGTCACCAAGGTACTAAGCTGACCAGAGCCCCTACTTCTGATGAGTTGTTATCCTGTTAAGTCAATGTGATAAGGGTAGAATTTCACAGTAGGGATTTTCCACATCACTATTGTAGAAGAAATTTGCGGTGTAACAGATTTTTTGCTCGGCCAACTGAGTCAGCACTTCGAAGTGTCAGTGCTTAATCCCCCTTCTCTCTTAGGTTTTAGATTCATACTTGTCCTGGAATCAAGGCAGGCCAGCATGATGCCCTAGAAATCATTCTTCAGACCAGAGAGAGCCAGGAAAGGCTCATGATAGTTCTCATTCTTTGGCGCCAGACCTGAAGAGCTTTAGAGAGAGTCTTTAGAGAGGACTCCCTGTCCAGGGTAATTAAACTGCTTAACCAACAAGTCTGTGAAGTTCATCATGTATATGAGAATCTAGCTCATATGCATGAATCTAAGGATTTCTCAAAGCCAAAGTGTAAGATTATGAAAAAATATTATTCATCCTTCTGAATAAACTTACTCAGCTATTTCTGTTTGCACACCCAAATTGAATATGAAGTTTATTTTTCAAAGAAAATACTATTAATAATACTTTGAGTTTTATAATATTTATTTTATCCAACATAAACAAATGAACAAGCCTATGAAAATAATAAATAATTTAACATGAAACTGGGAGATGTTTCAGGTTAAGTCACAGAGGGCTATGTTTGCAGGGAAGTAACACTTTCTTATCCTTCTTTTGTACAATTCCTAGATTTATTTAGAATGCATATAAAGTAGCCTTTTGACACTCACAAGTACACATTCCCAAAATTAATAAATTCCCAAATTTTTAATCAGAATTGTTTTTGATACCTCCTGGTTCTCTTCCAAATCATATTTCACCAAGAGCCACATGTTTCCTAGACAGATTTTCACGTCACTCAAGTTTCACCCTCTCGCTCAGCAAACATTTTCAAACACACACACACACACACACACACACACACACACACACACACACAGAGCCATTGTGTGTGAAAATTAGCAGATAACAAAGCACTAAAACTATACTGGAAGTGCCTGGGTTAGTGGGTTAAGCTCAGTGGGTTAAGCATCTGACTCTTGGTTTTGGCTCAGGTCATGATCTCACCGTTCATGGGTTCAAGCCTCACAATGGGCTGTGTCCTGGCAGCGCCACCCCTGCTCTCGCTCGCTCTCTCTCTCTCTCTCAAAATAAATAAACATTTAAAACTATACTGCAATACAGCAAATAGGCAGCTATCCTGGGAAGCAAATTTTGGGCTATCACCTACTATCCTTTACCCCACCTCAATTCACACTGTTTCAAAATTGCAGAAGGCTTGGACCTTGCGATCCAAGAGAAATCACTGCAAACTGCAAATGCCAAACCTCAAAGGACAAAGATCAATTCCCATTGACTACCTGATAATGATGCAAAACTCACAGTGTGGCTTATAAATATTCTTGGGAAGCCTTTAAAAAGACATCAAAAGCCTCTGATGGCTTAAAATGGGAAGATTTAACATTCAGAAAACAACACCATGGAATTATCAAAAGGTTCACTTTTAAAAATGGCTTGTACAAGTACAGGATCAAGGAAACAAGCCTTGGAGAGTCTAAATCAAATCGACTCTTCCTTGTGCAGGTAGTATCTTTTGAGGGATCGCTGTACGTAGGCAGTCTATTGAATATTAGGATACTTCTGACATATAAGAGCAAGTATCCCTTTTATTCTACTCCCACTTACAGCACACTTATTTCCATAAGTAAATACTTTTACAAATAATCTTCTTTTTGAGAGAGAGACACAGAGAGAGAGAGAGAGAAAGTGTGTGCACGTGCATGCCAGCAAGCATGGGGGGAGAGGGCCAGAGAAAGAGGGAAACACAGAATCCGAAGCAGGCTCCAGGCTCTGACCTGTCAACACAGAGCCCGATGTGGGGTTCGAACTTACCAACCATGAGATCATGACCTGAGCTGAAGTGTGATGCTTCATCAACTAAGCCACCCAGGCACCCCACAAGTAATGACATCTTAAGTGCTTTTAAGACCAGTCTATTGCTACCGCACCCAAGAAAACATATTCTAATTTTTTAAGGTCAAAAAAGAAATCCCAATGGAAAAGCACAGAAATGTGACCACACAATTATCATTTATTCCAGCAATAAATAACCTTTGGTTTCCACAGCTGAAATCACAGTTTAAAACAGGAGAAAGCTTATGCACTGACCAAGGAAAATGCCTTTTTTTTTTAATAACTTCCGATTCCTTTAAGATTTTCAAAGGATCACTAAAGTAATCCAAGTAAACCACAGAAAGAAATGGGTGGCAAATGACAGTAATAGGATTTACAGCACAGTAATGCTAGCTCCACGAATATAATGAAATTAAATTCCGGTCCTATAGATTGCCACAATATAGGAACTGCTAACGGGTGGTATTAGACAGGCTTTTCTCACTGGCTCAAAGACTTAACCAAATGCCTGAATCTGACAAACTTGTTTCCCACCTAGAATGTATTAAACCTTTAAAAATCCAAAGACACATAGAGAAAAAAAAAAAAAGTCCTCTTGTAGACTGAAAAAAATCTGTATACTTGAAATGCAAGGGAAACAAAGCTTATCCTTGCCAGTGTTTGCAGACTAGAATATTTTGAAGAAATATCCAAGTGTGCTCAAGCTTTAAAAGAGTGAGAAAGCCTTTTGCACTCACCCTGCTGTTCTCTGAATTTGACATCTGTCAAGTATCAGGAATGAAGGACAAAAACAAAAGAGCGAGATAAAGAAACACATCCCAGCAATTTGTTTAGGCTTTGCCTCTGTCCCACATGGATCAGAGTATGAATGGAGATCACCGTCTTTTCCCACATGGTCAAGCATTGAGTAAATAAAGGAGAAGAACAGGAGTTGAACGCATACTTAAGGAAGATTTTTTTTTTTAGACCCGGGGACTGCCATGTGATGGTTGTGTAGTTGTTACAAAGCAAGGAGTCTAATACTGAATTCCCCGTATGTCACAATACACAGCATTCAGAAGCTTGTCTTGGGCAAGTCAGTGCAGCTATCTGAGCCTTAGCTTTATATCCATTTAACGAAGGGACAGAGACCATCCCTGTTTTTAACCCAGCTCTAAAACACCTTCAACCAGCAAACAGAAAAGACCATGACAGTGGAAATGGTCTCACCATTGTTGTTCCTTCTAAGTCAAAACCATTGCCCAGATTTGTGTCCTCAGCTGCTTAACAAAAGTAACATATGCAGTTCATTTATGATTCTCCGAAGTGAAGTATACTAGGTGGGAAATTATATACCAGGATTACACGGGCAATTAACCAGCTTTGTCAATTGAAGTAGTGACAGCTGTTAATCATATCTTTTAATTCTTCCCTATTTTGTGATCTATTATTTCTCTTATAATAATTTTCTGATCCCTTTACTTTCTCCCATTTTTTTTCTCCTTCAGAAAATCCTAACTGAACTCTTCCTGACCTCCTTTTATGCTGGATAATTTCCCCCCTGGAAACTCTCTGCTTCATTTCATTTGAGCTTTCCAGTTTCCTGATTCTAGCTCCCTCTGCTGATTGTAACCAATTTGCTTTCAAGGATCTAGGCAGACATCAAATGAAAGCACTAACTCACACTCCTGCTCTGTAACCTCCAGTGATGGTAGAAGAGAATATGTTACTTGGTTGAACTTGGAGGCACCTTTCAGACTATATGGGTCCAGCCTTCTATAAATAACAAAACGGATTTAAAAAAAAAAAAAAAAAAAAAAAAAAACTCCACTCAAAAGTAACTGGACTATATGATTTCAACATTCCTTCTGTAGCTGAACATTGTCACATGATATCTGGAGGAACCTACTGACATGTTGCTCTGATTCTAAGTCCTTGGCTCCAAACAAACCATATGATTAGTATTATCACAAGCCCCTGAAAAGTTTACACAAAAGAAAGTGGTTCAATAGTGACTCTATTAGTCAGAGTTTCCAGTGGAAAATAAGAAAGTCCCATCTGGCTAATTTAAGCAGAAAAGAAATTTATAAAGGATTTTAGACAACTTACAAAATCATAGGGAGCCTAGAGACTCAGTTTCCGGAAAAATGCCCCCAAACAATGCCACAGAACTAGCCTAAGGAGGACATGCTGCTACCTCCATGAATTAATTCCAGGACTTGACTTTACTAGACCTGCTACCACCTCCAATATAAATGCCACCCCTTAATCACCTCTACTGCAGGTGAAAGTCCGTTGCTTCCATAATCAGAAGATGTAAGTCAGAACTGGCATTTTTCCTCTCATTCTTTCAAACCAAAGCCTCAATAGGTATGTCTCAGTGGAAGCCCAGCCTCCCACACTTATGCCCTCACTGCAAGTGACACTGAGACTCAGAACACAGGAATTGCATATGCGAAAGCTATTCAAAAATAGCTGCCAGAGATCTCACAAATGTTGGCTTCAGTTTCTAAACACAAAGCAGAGTCCCAGGCCCCTCCGGCTCCATCCCCCTGGTCTTGCCCATTTTATAAAACACAATTACATTCACCAATGACTCAGGTCCTGCAGTTAGCAGAGAGCAGTAAGCATTCTCTTGATGCACACACATCGGGAGCAATACTGGGATGCACTAAGTGCTTAGCCAGACTTACTCAAAAAAATGAATGCTTCTATATTCTTTATGCTTAATCCAGCAAATAAATACCAAGCACGTGTTCTGCCCAGGGCTTGTTTTGGGTCCTGAAGGATAATAAATAGATAAATAAAATACGGTCCGGCCCTCAAGGAATTTATAGCTTAGGAATAAGAGAAATATTTGAGGATTAAATGTAATACACCTTGACAAATGCTACATGATAGCAAAAATATGTAAAATGTGTCAGAGAAACAAGAGGCACAAGCATTTTATTCTGCCTTGAATGAGAAATCTAGGGAAGTGAACAACGTTTGACCCGCAGCACAAGAGGAGGAGAAAGGGCACTTTAAGCAGAGAAACTAGCAAGAGCTAAAAGCTTGTCAGCATTTAACAATGCCACACATTCTTCCAAAATTTTACAGGTAGTTACTCATTTAACCCACTCAACAAACCTGTGTTAGAGCTACTATTAATATTCCTGTTACACACAGGAGTTGAGTGTGGGTGTCCTGATTCCCGTTTCTGGGCTCTCCCCAGCACCCATGCATGCCTCCAGCCTGCAATAGCACAAGCACAGGTTCGGAGGCATAACAACATACAGTGCATTCAGTGAAGAGCAGATATTGTTAAGTGTTGTTGCTGTAATATAACAGCTTGGGGGTATAGAAAAAGCTGAGAGATACAATCATCATTTACTGCCTTAAATTTACACAGCAGTCTTAATCGGCTGGAGTTAAGACCAACAACTTATCCTTGCCAGGACGACAGTGGTAAGGGGAAATAATTTTTTTTTTCAAAGTTGGCAATAGAAAAATAGAAAAGTCTAAAGGAAGTGAGTCTTGCTTTGTGCCACAATGCTTCCCAGATTAACTCTGGGGCCTGCGTGTGCCCAGTGGTGAGAGGCTGCCTCCGGCTCTGACAATGTTTATGCCCAAGGTGGCTTGGGTAGGTACCTCTGTTCTCCCTCATCCATTACACACTACCCCAGGACCACGATCACCTCAGAGGGAAGCACAGCAGATATCCTATTGAAGGCAAGTTCAGAAACCTTGTCACTTGAGGCACGGAAAGTTAAACCAAACCACTTTTTTGAAAACCTCCTAAACCGAATAATTCCCCACCAGAAAAGAAGGATCAGCTGGTTTACTAATGTGACTCGTCCATCCCTGACGTCTGCGATCCTGTGATATGATTCCAATTTGCCTTCAAGGAGGGCTGTCTGCTGAGCTAATTGTATGAACTCCTTTGTGCTCGCCTCTTATGTTTATTTCATTACAATATTTACAAAAGGACTTGTGAAATAAGTCACTATGCAAATGGAGGTATGAATACACGATTCAGAGGAATATTAAAATTCATTAACCTTATTTACATTTAAACTATTATCATGTATATTGGAGCACAGTGCACCTGCCAGAATGGATGTGAAGCCACATCAGCAGTCCATTGAATAATCTATTCACTGTCTTTATTTCCTTGTCAAGTAAAGTAAAAACTTCCTCATCTTGGACACATTCAAAATCACTACCAAGCTGATTTATTCATTAATAGTTCTTATTTCTAGAGAAGTCTAATACAAATTTCAACTTGTCCTTTGGCAT
This sequence comes from Leopardus geoffroyi, assembly GCF_018350155.1. Taxonomy (NCBI): domain Eukaryota; kingdom Metazoa; phylum Chordata; class Mammalia; order Carnivora; family Felidae; genus Leopardus; species Leopardus geoffroyi. Next base: position 141,978,227 of record NC_059328.1, read on the forward strand.
TTAGAGAATTTATTCCCTTAAAGAATTTTCCCATCTTTTAATTTTGAAGTACTGTGTTTCCCTTATCACCCACTTGGAAATGAAGTAGACCAAACTCATCATTTTGAAGACAGATGAATAAAGGCTATATCTGCATGACACCATCCCTCACTCCCAAAAACTCAGTTCTGGAAGAAAAATGTATATAAAATTTTTTTAAAAAGTATCAAATTGGTGGCTTGGTATTAGACAAAACAACCAGCTGACTGGAATTTTCATGTTTCAGTTATTTATTCTGGCACCATCTTGATTCTTTTAGTGTATGGGGTCAAGCGACAAGTCAAAACAGAGAGCTGAGCCACCATGATGATATTTAATACTCTCTATGGCAGTGAGACCAAAATCCGCCTTAGACAGCCCCTTGGCTTCGGTTATATAGCAGAAAATAAACAAGGAAACAATGTGTGATCTATAACTACTGTCTGACAGGATAAATCCAACTAAAGGGCAGAGGTCTGTTGTTCTACACATGCCTTTATGGGTGTGTAAATGCAAGTTGGCAAGTAGGAGCTGAGAGAGATCAACACAATAGAAAGACTACATTTTGAAGATCCAAAGGAGCCAATGGGAAAGGAAGGAGCTGAGTGCCATACGCTGCACGAGTCAAAAGAACAACCCCAAGGACAGTACTGCTGAAAAGAAAGAACAAAAATTTCTCATAGGCCATTGTTAATCATCTCTTGTGAGGAATGTGATATAAAGACTTTCTTGCCACTCTGCTACTCACCATCAGTAAAGTCTGCATGTTCACAAATGCTTTTTCTGTGAGTGGATTCTTAGAAGTGTTTAAATTTCAGTGTGGTGTGTGTGTCAAAGGTGCAGCCACAAACCCTGGAAGAGGAGGGAGGGCTCAGTGAGAACAGGCCCAGAGAACATGGGGAATCTAAACGATGTCTTGAAAGTAATCAAGCCATGGAAATGGTGGGTTCAAGCAGTGGTTCTCAAACTTTAACTTGCATCATAATCACCCAGAGGCCTTATACAGTTCCCTGACCCCACCCCCAGAGTTGTCATTCAGCAGGTCTGGGGTGGACCTGAGGAATTTGTATTTCTAACAAGTTCCCAAGTAGTATTGATGCTCCTGAAATGGGGATCACACTTTGAGTAACATCCTGTCTAGCTCCAAAGACATAGGGAGGCCTCAGGTGACATTATTTGGGTGATTACCACCTGAAAGTCCTACTAACCACAAGGCAGTGATTCTCAGTTCTGGATGAAGATAATCACATGGGGACCTCTTTAAAAATATTAATGCCTGGGCCCACCCTCCTGTTCAATCAGAATTGCTAGAAGTGGAAAACCAGGCCTTGATATTTTTTAAAAATCTCTCCAGACAGTTGCCCAGGATGCCAGGATCAAAAGGCACCACCACAAAGGAACAATCAAAGGCTAATTCCTACATCACGGAAGTTGCACTTTCTGGCACACAGAACTCTGATGTGGAAAACGGACAACAGGTCTCCCTGGCTTAAGTGGATGGCCCATACTGTGGAAAGAGAGGCAGCATTTAACAACCACACCATAGCTGCCAACTACAAGGACACTAGGGACACAGGCAGTCAAAAGTGGAGTCATCATTTCCAGGGAAGGGTCTTCAGATTAACATGTGTCAAAATAAGAGTAGGAACTAATACAATGCTTGGGATACGGCATCTACAATATCAACCATAAGCAGAGTGGTTTACAAGTCTTTAAATTACAACTGGAGGAAAAAGAAGTGTATCTATCTCTTTAGCTAAATCTGTACATAGCAGACACAACCATCATTCTGACACTGTGCATACAAACTGAAAAGTAGAGCTGAAGAGAGATAAACACAATAGGGAGAAGATATTTTGAAGTTTCAAAGGAGCTAATAATTGTGTGTGTGTGTGTGTGTGTGTGTGTGTGTGTGTGTGTGTGTTCCAAAAGAGTTGGAACTAAGTCTAAGGCTATCTGACTTGAGGAATTAAATGACATTCCGCTCCTTCCATCTAGTCACATCCTTTGATGTGCATGGAGCTCACAGACCTGTAAAGAACACGGAATGGGCGTACACTCAAGGTCCAAACTCATAGACTTATGTGCCCACTTTAGAGACAGGACCAGAGTTGGCTAAATTATGTGCATCTCTACAAAGCAGAGCCCTTAAGGAAAAAAAAAATAGTGGAGGGTAGTGAGAAGACTTGCCTGGCAATCAGAGACAGACTCCACAAAAGAATCCAAGCATCTGAGAAAAGTAGTGGTTCCAGATATTTGATACATGAGCCTTTATTGGAAGCATTTTCCTTGCACTAGAAATCCTTTTGAAAATAGAATAATCATTGCATTAAGATGTTCACACTTTAACCTTAGCATGGGAACACTGAATACCGAACAAAATCAAAGGGGAGACCAATGTGTAAGACAGAAAAAGACAGACCTGCTCCAAAAGGAAGAGTGGTAAGTCCCTTCTCCAAATTGGGGTTCACTTCACTCCCTACTGCAGTCCCTGATAGGATAACTTCTTTAGCATTATGAATCTGAGTTTTTCACTCAGAAAGCTGATCTTTCTCTATACATGTTAAAAACAGATCTGAGGTGATTTCATCGAACACTGGCAAATAAGAAGTTAGACTGTCTTTTGGGTTCTGAGTTATGGGAGCTGCTGGAGGAAGACTGATCAGCAGAGTTCAGCACAGCTCAAAGAGCAGTTCCAGCATGTCTGGCAGAGCTGCCTTCGTCAACAAACCAACTATTGCATCTTGGTTCTGTGCACAAGTCTACAGAGGTTGAGTAAATCACTGCCCCAGGCTTTTCTTCTCCATGTATTTATTTTCTTAAAGTCAAAACAAGGAAGACTCAGAAGTACCTTTATGACAGATCATCAAAGTCAACCTGGCTGGAACTAGGTCCTGTGGCACAAATACTTTCATAGCTGGATAGTTTGATTATTAGATTTAAAACCTTCTATCACCAATCAACAGAAAGTCTCTATAAAATAGGAGATGTAGCAATGAAGAAAGACAACTGGGAATAGGGACATATGTAGGTGGCACATTTGACCCAGAAGATGGGTAATTTATAAACTAGAGATGCCCATTTGGGAGTATGTTGAGATCCTGGACATCCCTACTTCCCTTCACTCTGCCCTAGTATTTTTTATATTCAATCTTTAGTCTATCTCTACCCACTTTCCCCACTCAATGATCTTCTCTCCTCCCTACTCAACATATCATTTTCCATTATCAGGACTCCCAGTACGGAATCAAAATATTGTGTCCTATCTGGATGTGTCTAAGAGTGAAAATGTTCCAGGAGTGCCTGGGTGACTCAGTCGGTTGAGAGTCTGACTCTTGATTTTGGCTCAGGTCATGATCTCATGGTTCCTTGAGATCAAGCCCTGTGCTGACAGCATGGAGCCTGCTTAGAATTCTCTCTCTCTCTCTCTCTCTCTCTCTCTCTCTCTCACTCACTCACTTGCTCTCAAAATAAATAATTTTTTTTTAATTTTAAGAAAGAAAATATATTTACAGATCCCAGGACAAGCCGGAGCAATTACCCTCACTCACTTTTCTTAGCCATGCTCTCTCTGTTATATACTATTCAAGGTTGTGCTTTCTCAGAAGTGATAGTTAAAACATTTAATTATGAGGATAGTGTGGGAACCCATGGCCTTACTGATGCCTACCAATTGAACATCAGTCCATCACTTATGACTTACACTACTACAGTCTTCAACATAAATACTTTGAATCTTCAATAAACAACAGGTGATAGAGTAAAGTGAAAGTGTATTAATATACTTGTTAATGAGAAGACTACAGTTAAAGAGACCAGATGGACTTGTGCTCTTTAAATACATTGTTATGGCAGATGTTATAATAAGGATTCGATGTATTTTTATTCGGTACTTACTACTCACCATTTTTAGCAGTCAAATTATCTCCACATGCCTTACCACATCTAAAAATACCCATAAACATATACCAGAAAATATCCCTATGATAAAGTCAGAAATTAATTTTATTCCTAAAAGTCAAACATCTTAATCAAAAAGACCACTCCTACTGAACATGTGTTCATGGACTTTTTCTTTTCTAACATAAGCTGTACTACTATCAGATTCCTCATTTGCATGTACCTGCTTTCATCTTCTGGGACAATGAATTATAATACAGCTGTGAAGCAAGAGAAGATTTAAGATATTCCCTTCCAGAATAAATCAAATCAAACTTAATTTAAAGGTAGGTACATTTCATTTTAAGGACTTTTTATGAGCGAAGAAGTAAGTCATTAATTTTAACAGTTTTTAATATAAGCAAATACATAAACAAAACTTCCCATATATTATTTACCCTTTTTGTGTCTGGTAAATTTAATTTACCTTTTATAAAATGTTTAAACGGGCAAATCATCATAGCTAGCTAGAAAGACCTATCTTCTGTTTTTCCTTTTGTCTACTTAGACTCAATAGCCAATTAGCTAACACTGTATTGTTCACATTCTAGATGATTGGTAGCAAATACCATTTTTTTTTTAGCTTTTATGCCTTTTAAATTAAAAAAAAATAAACTTTAGTATGATTCAAGAGCTCTTAATGTAGTAAAGATGCATATAAATAGGTCATTTGCTTCAGACTGATCTCCCCTCAGTAAAATAGATCAACTCAGATTTAGAACTGTGGTATTAGCAGTTCACCTAGGGCTCCTGGGATAAAAGGACTACATTTTACATGACACTGATTTAGGAAGTGGAATGCCAACTTCTTAATTTACCACCACAGGATATTCCCTCTGGAGATGGTCACTAGGAGACCAAGTCACATATCAGAAAGATGTTAATGACCCTAGAACTAGGGGGGAAAACAGTCCTGGTTAGCCTAATGTATGGAAATTAATCTAAAGCATGGAAAGTAATTTTAAGCAGGGATTCTCAATCTTCAGCTGGCATCAGAATCACCTAGAGGGCTTGTTAAAACAAATTGCTGGACCCCACCCCTAGCATTTCCAAGTCAGTGGGTCTGTAATAGGACCCAAGAATTTGCATGTTTACAACTTCCCAGGTGATGCTGATGCTGCTGGCCCCAAGCTCACAGTCTAGGGAACTGGATAAATCACCTTTGTCCACTGATGGATAGGTATATAAGTCTTATAACTAGTATTGGTGTGTAGAACCAAGTCCATCTCTCCTCAACAATGGTGAATTCACAAATTTTTTACTCTCCAGATTAAGAATTCTTTATCGGTGAGGTATGGGACAACTATAGCTCATGTTATATAATTCTCAAAAATTTAATGTTTACTACTTGTACTTTGGATCAAAGCCTTCCTGAGGCACCTGGGTGGCTCAGTTGGTTAAGCATCCGACTTCGGCCCAGGTCATGATCCCACACTTCGTGGGTTTGAGCCCCGCGTCAGGATCTGTGCTGACAGCTCAGAGCCTGGAGCCTGCTTCGGATTCTGTGTTTCCCTCTTTCTCTGCCCCTCCCCTGCTTGTACTCTCTCTGTCTCCCCAAAATAAATAAATATTAAAAAAAGAAAAATAGGGGCGCCTGGGTGGCGCAGTCGGTTAAGCGTCCGACTTCAGCCAGGTCACGATCTCGCGGTCCGTGAGTTCGAGCCCCGCGTCGGGCTCTGGGCTGATGGCTCAGAGCCTGGAGTCTGTTTCCGATTCTGTGTCTCCCTCTCTCTCTGCCCCTCCCCCATTCATGCTCTGTCTGTCTCTCTCTGTCCCAAAAATAAATAAACGTTGAAAAAAAAAATTTAAAAAAAAAAAAAGAAAAATAAAAAAATAAAGCCTTCCCGATGAAATGATTCAGAAACACGTTATTCTCTCATTTTAAAAGCATGTTTATAGGGCACCTGGGTGGCTCCATCAGTTGAGCATCTGACTCTTGATTTCAGCTCAAGTCATGATCTCACGGTTCTTAGGATCAAGCCCTGTGTCCGGCTCTGCACTGAGAGCACATGCTTGAGATTCTCTCTCCCTCTCTCTCTGCCCCTCCCCCACTCATGCTCTCTGTCTCTCTCTCTCAAAATAAATAAATAAACATTAAAAGATTAGATTAATAGGGGTGCCTGGGTGGCTCAGTTGGTTAAGCATCCAACTTTAGCTCAGGTCATGATCTCACAGTTTGTGAGTTCGAGCCCCACGTCGGGCTCCATGCTGACAGCTCAAAACCTGGAGCCTGCTTCAGCTTCTGTGTCCCTCTCTCTCCACCCATCCCCCACTTATGCTCTGCCTCTTGGTCTCTCTCAGAAATAAATAAACATTTTTAAAAATTAATAAATAAATAAAAGATTAATAAATAAAAAGCATGTTTACAATATGCTCCTTCAGTAGGTTGTTAATTCTATGCATTGAACAATGATTATTGTTAATTTCTACTTCAGTTTTCAACATTTTACTACTTTCAAGGTCTGAAGCTGCCCCATGGATCACAAGGAATTACATCCAACTAAAATAACCAAAAAAAAAGCAAAAAAAAAAAAAAAAAAAACCCTGATTTATAGAACCTTGACCACAAGGTTTATTGTTTCACAGAATAAGAAATTTGAATTGAAGCAGTCCAGATCTGCTGCAGCTTTTCAAGTATGCTGTCAATGACCCAGACTCTTGCTTCCTGCTCTGCCATCCCTTGCATGTTGGATTTAGTCCTCCCGCTTATTGCTTCGTTGTAAAAAGACAGATGCGGCATCCTCGGCCTCATGTCATTATTCCAGGCAGAAAGAATAACAAAGGAAAAAGGGAAAGTACCTATATCAGAAACCAAAAGCTTGCCATGAAACCCAATTTAAATTTCACTGGCTGGCACGATGAAAAATGACCACCTCTGGTTGTTTTGAAAAGTGATCATTTTTAGCAGAATACATACCTGTCCCTCTCCCCATAAAATTGGCATTTCATTAGGAAAGATAAGGAAAAGAGCTCATTTACCAATGTATGCCCCACTGCTTTACTGGAATATACATAGCACAGGCCTCAGCTCTCACTACAATAAAGGATGTCAGGACAGTCCTGGGAATCTCCAATTTAGGCACAGGATCACCAGACCAGGTGATAAAGAAAGCAAGCAAGGATTATTTTCTTCTTTTGCAGGAACTGCAAATTCACCAAATCATTAACATAAAATATCAGTGTCAACAGTAGTGCCCAAAGTGCTAGAGATTTGTGGACACAACTATAAATACGAATAATATCATCAAATTTTCCTATAGCAGCCCAAGGGCCCACCCTCCACAGGTAAGCAGGACTCCAGGAAAGGAGTTTCAGTCATTTCCATGAGGTATTGCAGGCCAAGATATTTCACTGGCTACTAAAGGGCTGCAACCCTAAATAAGACATTATCCCTGACTGCAAGGAACTTAGAGACTAACTTGAGAATGACCAGGGTAGGAAGAAAAGGCGAATGACACCCTAGATCATGTTCCTTTTACATCCATCTCTTCTCTCACTACACAGGGCTGCTGATCTGTGTACAGTAGAACGAAAAGGTGATGCAACTGGGTCACAATGGACAGAATGCCTGGCCCACAGCAACAGAGACCCCCTGTCCAGTAGTTGTATCTCCTCTATTCCCAAGAAAAACTATCCCCCAAACCCAGTCTGGCCTAGGGGCTAAAGGTACAAGCCCTGGGGTTCACACCCAGTTCTTAAGCTTACTCGCATGAACCTTGAACAAGGGCTTAACCTCTCTGCACCTCTCTGTACCTTAGTCTCTTCATCTGAATGTGAGAGGGATGATAATAGAATCAATCTCCCAGAATGTAGCATAGTTTTCAAGTTATGGACACACTAAGAATTGTGCTTGACGGAGAAGCTCTAGAGGAGCATTTGCTGGTGCTTGTACACACTGTCGTGTGTGAGAAGCAAGCAGTTTTCGTCCCACATGGCACTCGGTACTCATACTCTGCCTCTCGCAGTGCCTGGACCTTTTTCATAAAAGCCCCCCACGATTTGCTGGAGAACTTTCACTGTTGAAGGACCTATTCCCCATCCTGGATGGGATGTGTCTAGAATTGTTCTTGATAGCATCAAAGCATTTGTTCACAGAGGACTTTCTTGTTTTTACAATAAAAGCATTGGCAGGACCCAGGGGAAACAGTTCCTTTCTTTATGGGAGACTCTCAGATTCAAAGCAACTGAAGTAGAAACTTGACTTCATTAGAATTCTTTTGACCACCTGAGCTTATTTTTCCATGTCCTTAAAAACAAGGCAAAATAAGCCACAGAGGAGACAGACTGGCAGAAGTTGAAACATAAAGAGTATTATTTTAACCTTAAACTGGCAACTAAAAGACCCCCAACCACGCTGTCCCAAGTAGATCTGGCATTCACACCTGGAGGTTTGGGACTTGGCTGCAGCTAATTCCAAAAGCATGGGCTGAGGTTTGGGAGCCTCGTCTACCCTCGCTAACCAGTGCCAAGCAGGTCCAGTGCCCATCGGCTCACTGACAGGCATCACCAGCTACCCAAGGAAGAATGATTTTCACAGTCCAAGGCAGCCCAAGATGAAAAGGGTAACTATTTTCTGTTACACTAACATATAAAGAGTCCCTTCCAGTCAGAGCTCCACACACTGTTAGTCTTTTCCTTTCACCTTCCTGAAGCCAGGGCTGTCCGTTCCTCTTCTCCCTCTAACCCCCAAGGTACAAACCCTGAGTCCTGAACACCATGGTTGTTCAACAAATATTTGCTGTAGATATAAATGGCCAATAATCCAAAGGCCGCCTCGGGTGTGATAACTGCTGGCTGGGTATCTCTAAATGAGATCTTCCCTACTGCAGCCCGTTCCAAAATAGGATGAGAAACAGCATCCAGGGGCACACTAGGGGACCACGGCCAGGAGAATCTTGGCCCTGGCTTCAGCACTCGGCATCACTGGGACCTCATCTTGGAAGCCTGACAGAGAATTTGTACCAAGAGTGGAGCCGAGCCATTGTCTGATGAGGCCCTCAAGGATGCAGGGGAAGGAGTGCCAGGTTGGCTCAGCTGTTTGGATCCCTTCAAACCATCCCCTCCTTGATTTGTCAGGTTAATCACAGCTGCCTGAATCCCACTAAAATTGGGAAATTAAAGCACTGTAGCACTGCTCCATTATCCCATTAGGGATACATCCTATTCCTATTTCCATTCCAGCGGGCAGATAAAAGGGCTCATTCATCACCCTTAAAAAGTGCTAATTAAGGCCTGGACACCCACCTCAATTCTTCTCTTTACCTTGAGAACAATTGTGAAACTGCAGTTCTCAGCTATCACCATGATAGAATTCCCTCAAACTTTGAGGGTTCAGTGGTTTGCCTCCTTCTAAAATGAGGACAGAGGTCTTCTTGATTCTCCTTTCTGGACACTTTATATTCATTTAAGCATATATTTTTCAGGATGCTTGCATTTCATGGTGGTTTCAGCACAATTGTTTTGTGCCTAGGTGGACATGTGACATTCATTTCAGCTCAGAGCTTAAACTTGTTCTATGTTTGGTTCATTTCTATCTGAACAGCTTGCCATTGACACCAAAAATGCTAGATACTGTCTTAGCATTATGTATAACCAGGTTCAAGCTAGTAACCAACCAACAGATCCATCCACACTGGACTGGACTCAGGATCTAGGGACTCAACAGGAAAGGAGAGTGTGTTCTTTCTCTCTAGCCCCACCCCCCACTCTCTCATGCACACATACACGCACACGCACACACAGATACACACATGTGCAGTGGTAGCAGGAAGCAGTGGCTCTATGGTTGAGGCCTTAACAACAGTGGTGTCGGCACTGGCTGTGGCTGTAACAAAAGCAATTTCCTGGTGCAGAAGTGGTACAGATGTTTGCATCTATGTCTTGGTGGCAGCTGATCAGACCAGTTTGGGTGCATGATTTGGGATGCTGATTCTGGCAGACTTGCCTGTCTTGGCACTGCAGCTTTGCGGAGGATTCTGTAATTTGCCCCATATCCTTCTGATAGACTCTTTTTCTACTTAACCACTCAAGAGTCGGTGTCTATTGTTTGCAACTGAGAGCTCTGACTAATGCAATAAATTTCCTATAAAACTGATGCACTTCTCCAAAAGCTCTTCTAATAATGGTGATCATTTTGGGCCCCTATGTACTGAGTGTAACTCTTTATTCAGGCTACAACTTTCAGATATCCAGCTGGGCACACTGAGATGGCTCGAGTGAAGCCCAGATATGAGTGACAGAACTGAGACACGGATATGGGTTTTCCAACTCCACATCAAGTACTCTTTACACTATTCTGTTTCTCTTGACACAAATAAACAAATCCTTCTTGAGTTGTCAAGCAAGCTTAAGTCAGTGCTATATTTTGTATTTTCTTGAAATTACTTTAAAATTATATTAAAAGTATGAGCTATAGATCCTCACCCAATAAAAGTCTTACCTGTTGTTTCTTGTTGTCTCACAGTGTGAATCATTGCTAGAAACACAGTTTTGCAGGCCACTCAAGGCAAAGGTTCTGCTAAATCTACTAAACCTTTTTCCCACTCACAGCTAATTGACTACTTTTCGGTGTGCATTTCTGCTGCCACACATGGAGTTGATTCTTATCAAGAATCAGGTGAGTTTGTTCTGAAACCTATTAATGACAATTGTACTTGCTATTGCAATTCCATAATTTAATAAAATATTGGGAGAAAATAGGGGTGCCTGGATGGCGCAGTCAGTTAAGCGTCTGACTCTTGATCTCGGCTCAGGTCATGATCCCACGGTTTGTTGAGTTCAAGTCCCACATCGGGCTCTGCATTGATGGTGTGGAGCCCGCTTGGGATTCTGTCTCTCCTTCTCTTTGCCCCTCACCTGCTTGTGCTCTCTCACTCTCTCTCTCTCTGTCTCTCCCCAAATAAATAAACTTTAAAATTTTTTTGAAAAAATATTGGGAGAAAAATAATGAAATACTAATATAAAATGAATTTATTGTTTTGAAAAGATTTAATAGAGTCAAACTGGTGATGAATGGGGAGATTTACAACCATAAACCTGAAGAAAATCATAGAAATATAGAAAGATTCTGTTCTCTGAATGCTTTCCAATTATATTTAAGTTTTCAATCTAAAGACACAGATACTGCAAATCATGGAAGAGGAAGATGCATTCTAATAGACTCTTTTTCTACTTAACCACTCAAGAGTCAATGTCTATTGGTTGCAACTGAGAGAAAAACAGGTATTCCAATCAATAGAATAGTACTTAAAGAATGCCTAACCCCATACCAAAATATTGAATAATGAATATGTATATGCATGTTTTAAAGTACATGTAAATAAATTGTGTTAGTTATCATGCCTCCTTTTTTATGACTCTTCACTTTAATCTTATTTTGTTGATTAACTGACCAACTCTTGGATCACAACAGTTTGGAGGCCAGCTATTGTAATTCTACCTGTCGTCACTCTCCTGGCAGAGAAACCCACCTGTTCTGGATGAGGCAGTTATGGGATATGCTTGTTTTCTGTAGCCTGTCAGGCTGCTGTTAACCTAGATTTTCTAGACCATTTTTGCTGTAAGCCAGCTTCCATAGGGTGGACTCTTCTTCCTGTTCCTGAGACAGAGAACTGGGAATTCAGTGCTTGCAGAATAATTCCCAGACACTTACCCATCTTAAAATCACTAATTTATGCTTTGTCCTATGCAGGAAAATGGCCCAGAGACAACACTAGGTGATGTGAAGTTTCCATACAAATCAATCCAAATATGCCAGGCTATAATCTAGAATTTGAAAAGTGTGGGAACTTTTGTGATCTTCTATAGATGATGATGAAGACTGGGTAGAAGTAAAGCTCAATTCTACTATTGACCATTTCTCATGCAAGTACATAATCAGAATCTTACTTCAACACAAAAATCCATCTATTATTTTATATGTAAAAGTTATTAATTGAGCAACTACTGTTAAGGATTGAATGTATCTCCCCAAAATTCATATGTTGAAGTCCTAACTCCCAATGTGATGATATTTGGAGGTGGTGCCTTTGGGAGGTGATTAGGCTTAAATAACATCCTGGGGGGTAGAGCCCCCAGGATGGTATTAGTGCCCTTATAAGAAGAGGAAGAGACAAGAGAGCTCTCTTTCTCTCTTTCTCTCTTCATGAGCATGCACAAAGGAAAGACCATGTGAGCACACAGCAAAAGGCAGCTGTCTCTAAGCCAGGAAGTGAGCCCTCACCAGACACTGAATTTGCCCTCACCTGGATCTTGGACTTCCCAGCCTCCAAAACTGTAAGAAATCAATTTATGTTGTTTAAACAACCCGCTGTATGCTATTTTGTTACAGCAGCTTGAGCAGACTGAGATAGAGCTGTGTGCCAAAAGCTATTCTTGACACTGGGGATATGCAGATGAATAGAACAAAGTTCTGCTTTCATGGAGGACAGATTCTAATGGAATCATTTATCCTCCCAACAGCCTGTGAGATAATGAAGGGTATGAAAATGTACCGAAATCAACTTTGTATCTCTATCACTTAGCACAATGTCTAGTGCAAAGTGTAAAACGATGGTTAGTGAGTTGTTGTTGTTGTTTTCCCCAAAAGCAGACTTCAGTTCAGAAAACTGAATTCTGAAAGATTATATCAGGGCTTCCAAAATGATTTTTAAATATGGCATGTTTACATACAGGAAACTTAGATCCTGAGAGCCAGCTCCAAAGTAAGTTATGGAAATAGTCAAAGGTCAAAATATAAAACAAGGGAATTTTATCCAATCATAAAAGGATTAAATGTTAAATCTCCACAAACTGTATACAAACATTCTGAATGTATGTGCATGCATCGACATTAATTGTGTCATCTCCTTCCTACAACAACCATTATTGGAACTTAATATTTTAAATGCTCTTTTTCTTTTTCCAGTTCACAGATATTTTTAATATGGAAATTTTAATTCAGCAAACATCTGAATGCCTACTTTCTGCCAACCATTGCCAATGGCTTTGGGGTAGAGCATCATACAATTTTCACACCGATTTCTCCCCTGAAGAAACAGAAACAGAGAGCTGTTCTCTCTTAAATCTGCTCCCACAGACTAGACTTCTCACAGCTGGTGAGACGAAAGATGCCATATAATTCTCAGTACTCATTTCCCTATCACTGCTGAAAGAAAATTATTTTCTTGAAACAGTAGAAGAAAAGTACCTTGCTTCCGTGAAATCTGATAGTCTGTCCTGGGGATGTTGTTTTCTACAACTGGCATCTATGCAATTTGCTTGTGGAACAGAAGCAATGGTGTATGGGGAGCCTGAAGGGGGGAAGGCTCTGGTCTAGCACACCCTTTCTGCCCTCTCTGGGCTCCCAGGCAACTCACCTGGAGGAATAAAGACGAATCTCTTCACATTCCTAAGAGCTTACACAGAAGTACTCATCTATGTTTAAGAGGTAAAGCAGACTGCAGTTTTAACAAGATTATTAGTGCTAATATTCTTATTGTTGGTCAAAAAAAAAAAAAAAGGCAATAGACCCGGGGACAGGGACAAAGATGGAGCGTGCTGAAGCTTTCAAAAGGTAACATAACACCAAACATCCAACTGACAAAATGTAACCTATAATAGATCATCCAAATCTTCCAAAGATGTAAATAAATACAGTGATCTTCAGAAATGTCTTCTTCAAACATAAAGCCCTAGAAGCGTTAAAGCCTGATGCTCTGAGAGAAGACTGCACTGGAGTAAGAGTTGATTTTAAGTTTCTTTTTTTAATCAATATATCATCATCAAGAGGACACATGGAGAAAAGTGCACAATATATTAATCAGAAAAACTGAGAATAAGGGCCCTCAGAATAAACTCTAAGAGACAGATATCTGCTGCCCTGAGCTGTTAGAGGGCTCACGCAGCTTGTACCCTTCCAGAAACAAAACAGGGAACAGTGAAAATCCTCATGTTCTCCAGACAGCTGCCAGCCCACCTCTAAAGTTCTCACAAAGGGAAGCTAAGCATATGGACAAAGAGAAAGCAAATGGTGTTTGTTAAGTGATCTTTTTTTTTTTTTTTTTTTTTAATTAAAAGTGGCTTTCCCATTGTTTTCTTTCCTCCCCATATTCATAGCTTCTCCTGAATGGAGCTACGTTATCTACCTGTACTTGCGGAGAGAGGATAATTTGCTGGCCCCCAAGGAGTTCCTGGGATACTGAGAGAATGTTACAAGATGGACCCTGAAAGAGGAGCATCTGATTGCCCGAAGCATAATACTTGCTGCAGAGAAATCACCACAAATAGCTTTAACAGAGACCAAATGTGTCTGCTTCAATCCATTGTTTTATCACCCACCAAGGGAATTTATCGAGGTGAGAGGGGAGGGGGGAGTGAGGTCATTTTAGCAGGGCATGATTCATAACTCTTTATTAGAACCAACAGGCCAAGGTCTTTAGCTGTAAAGTGGAAAGTTAAAGTCCTTTTTATCCAGCCACATTTAAGTATGAAAACAGAGAAAACTGACAGAGAAGAAAACTAGTCTTTCCATAGGTTGGGGAAAAGAAGAGAGACTGTATTTAAAAGGTGATTTGTAGAATTAGGAAGATTATATGTTTCATCTTGTTTTGCTTGACTGAAATATACTTTTGTTGGAAAAAATCATAACTAAAATTTCTCAAAGTGTGCGATATTCTGATCCTGATAAATTAGGACTTTCTTACCCTGTCTCCAAGGAAATGAATTGAGGACTGTGGTCTTAGGAGAATTAGCATGTACTAAAAGTGAAATAACAGGCTTGTTCATAGGAGAAATGCAGCCATCAAACACACTGGTTTGCTGCAATTTTTTTTAAACAACAAACAGTCGGTAATTCCAAGTACATGTGTATGAAAAAACTGCATCCCTATTTCAGGATTATTTAAATTATTTAAAAATTAGTGAGCAGCCATGTGTCATGGATAAAGGGTATTTTAGCACACTATAAAACAAACAGCTCACCCATTTCTGAGGAGGGTCAAAATAAAGATCAATAGATTGAATTCTGGTAAACTACAATCTGAAAGGGAAATTCAGGCATCCACAGAGAGTCCATAAAATCATCTAAACCACCAGCATTTTTCCTTGTCAGGATGGCAGAAAACACAAATGTGCCTACTGCTGGAGACTGCTCAATGTCCTGGCATCACTAGAATCCTCTTGTTTTGGAAAATTATTCTGAACTTGGATCTGAAATTCGACCACAGTAGCCACTGCACTCTCCTCCCTATTTCCTTATGCAATTGTTTGGGGTTTGTTTGTTTGTTTGTTTGTTAAATGTTTGTTTACTTTTGAGAGAGAGAGAGAGAGAAAGAGAGAGAGAGAGTAAGCAGGGAAGGGGCAGAGAGAGAGGAAGACACAGAATCCGAAGCAGATTCCAGGCTCTGAGCTGTCAGCACAGAGCTGGACACGGGGCTCAAACTTACAAACTGCGAGATCATGACCTGAGCCAAAGTCAGACACTTAACCTACTGAGCCACCCAAACGCCCCCTTTGGTAATATTCTGTTTTAACTGCTCTGAATCCACTCTCCAGAGAAGTCTTACTTGTTAGATGTCTTTGGACCAAATTTCATGTACTTCAATTTTAATAATGTTGCATAAATGGAATAATAAAAAATAAACAGGTCCTGGCATGTGGGTAAAACTGAGGCTTCCATCTTATTCTGTCATCCAAACTATTCTTTTCCAATCCAATTGTGTGCAGGCAGCTTAAATCAGAAATAGCTTTAGTGTTTCCCCTGCTGCAATCCCTCCATTCTTACAATGAAAGAGCTAACTGCCATCTTCATCAACACATTACAGCACGCAAACAACCCCAACCTTACTACAAATGATTGATTGAGTCACTAAAGGCATCAAAATCCTATAATTGAGCTGTCTGAGCGATATCAAACGCCCACAGAGATGTGGTGGGGAAAGAACCCAGACCTATCTCATCAAAAATAAACCCTGTTTAATTGGGATCACCAGCCTCTTTGCCTTTGTCTCACCCTCCCTACCCACTACATCAACCATTGTAAAGTCTCACCTTTGCCTTGCTCAGACAGAATTGTTTTGATTTAATAAAGGGCCAATACCTTGACCAGTATACTCTATACACTCGGTATACTCTCTATTATTGAACACATACCTCTAACATCTTTTGGCTCTCTGGCATCGCCTTTGGTCTCTGCACCAAACCTGCTTTTGTTGAATAATAATTAATTACCAATCTTGCATTTATTGAATAACAATTCAGCAAGGCTCTCTGACCTCTAGTACATGTGACATTTTTCCTTTTGGGTCATCTTGCTGTCCTTCATTGCAGATATCGGCTGTAATTCATGCCTTTTGCTAAAGCCACAGAAAGGCATGTCCCTTGAAAACCGAAAACCGAGGCCAGCATCCTGAGCTGACTGTAGTGCATAAGCTGCCGCCCAACATCCATCACTTCCACCCTTTCCTCCCCTCCTCCCCTGAGCTGCCAGTCAAGAGTAGCAACTCCTTTAGTCCCTGCATGTTTCTACTTACAATAAAGTAATTATAGAGAATGCTGCCTTTGTTAAAGTAAAGCCAGTCTTAGCCACACAGTTATAACTGGGTTTTGATAATGTGTCTTCATCTAAGAATGACAGTCTCTGAAAGGTATTCTTATCACCTTGAAAAGGGCATAAGAAAAGATCAGACATAACAGAAATGTTCGATAACTTGGTTGGGGTGGTGGTTACTTGAATATATACATTTGTCAATGAATTCTACCTAAAATTGATGCATTTTATTGTACAAAAAGTGTCACCTTCAAAAAAGTGATTGTAGAAAGATAGGGATAGACATAGATAGATAGATAGATAGATAGATAGATAGATAGATAGATAGATAAAATGGAGCATCAGCCTACTGCAAAACCAAACTCATCCAAGAGACAAACCATCCCCAATTTTCTAATTTTATGCCTAGGATCAAGTTCCCAGAACTGAATATAATTTGTGGTCTTTATGTCATTCAGAAAATGTCAATGCAAAATTCTAAAAGGAAGGCATGACACCCAAGCCCTACCAAATGTTTGATCAGACAACATGAATTATTATCCTGACACAACTATAGAAAAGGCATGCAACCTAATGCCCCCCATATATACACTGCTGGAGGCAAGAACGTGGCTTCCACAGAGAATTTCCAAGAATCAGCATCCTCCACAGTTCTCCCTTTCCATGCCGAGGGAGGGATTCCAAACCGAGGAGCAAGGTGTTTAAGGACATGTGAAGAAAATTCTCTAATATAATGTTTATATAGAGAAAATACATTTGCTTTCTTCACTGTGAAAGGATATCTTGAAGGTGAGAGCCAAGTTAGGCTGCTACTTATAAATCAAAGTAACCCTTTCATTTCTACCTAACAAAGAAGAGAAAGGAGAGAGAACAAGGTTATAAGGTGTTGTTCTTACCTAGTGGGAATATTAAAAGGAATGCTATTGTTGACAAAGTGTGCGAGGTATATAAATCACACAGGTTAGAAGTAACAGTCCACACAATTAAGTACAATATTGTGAAAGCATGATTCTTCTTTCACAAGACTGAATTGTTCAGTACAAATCCTGGGAAGCACTAACATGAACAAGGAAAAAATAAGGAAGATCTGGAAAGGGATACAGTTTCTGAACATCAGATGGTACAGAGCAGAGGGAAAATACCATAAAATAAGGATCAAACCTTGCTTATCCAAAGTAGTGGTGTATAAGAATGCACATAAATTCCAAAATAGTAAGTAATCAAGAAACAATTTATATTTAATTTTTAAAGGCAGTCACACACAGGGACTCCTACACACATCCACACACACGCACACACACACACATTTACACTCTCCTGTTTTTAACACTCTTCACACTTCATCCTATTGTTCACAGTACAGAAACCAGCTGAAGGCTAGAGTGGGAAAAGCCAGGCAACAAAAGATGCACATGCGTGTTCTGTGAGAATTTTCACTGTATCCTTAGGAAGGATGTTGACAAATGACTTTACAGTAGCTCAAAGAGAGACACATCATTCATTGAAAATTATGCTCCTTTGCTTATATGAGCTAATATAACATTTATTTTGCTTTAACAAGGTGGCAGTTTCCCAGCTGGAAATTAAGAGACATTTCTTTTTTTTAAAAATCTTTTTACATTTATTTTTTGAGAGACACAGAGAGACAGAGCACAAGTTGGGGAGCGGCAGAGAGAGAAGGAGACACAGAATCTGAAGCAGGCTCCAGGCTCCAAGCTGTCAGCACAGAGCCTGATGCGGGGCTCGAACTCACAAACCGTGAGATCATGACCTGAGCCGAAGTCAGACGCTTAACCGACTGAGCCACCCAGGTGCCCCAGGAGAGATTTCTATATCAGTTGCACTAAGTCTATATCAAGGTATTTCTTGGCCATTTAAGGCACTGCTGCCTAACCAATCAATCTAATCAAGTGCACTACATCCTTTCAAAGGTTAAAAAAAAAAAAAAAAAAAAAAAAAAAAACACACTTCCGAACATTAGAATTTAAATACTTAAATACTGCAAACATTTAGAAATATACGCCTGTCTTCCTAGAGATACTTAAGTGCCTACCTGATGTACCCATATTATAGTGCGGAAGTACCAATATGTGTCAGGCATAGTACAAAGCATGCTGCATACATTAACTCACGACAATTTCATGAGGTGGCTATTGTTACACCATCATACAATAGACAAAGGAACTGCAGTTGATGGAGGATACATAATAGGCACAAAGTCACGTGACTAATAAGTGATGGAGCCAGAATTCAAACTCAAGTCTGTCTGAAACCTAAGTACATGCAACTGCAGAGACCAAACTCAAATCCTCATGCACAATAGGACACCCATCTAATTAAGCCGTTAAGAACACTGAAACCTCACATGTGTCAAAAAGAAAGTATTGTACATTGCATTTTCTTCATTAGAGAAGCTGGTACATCAAAGTAGTTAAAAAACACAGATCGTGTAGCCAGACCA
Source organism: Leopardus geoffroyi (assembly GCF_018350155.1). Classification (NCBI taxonomy): domain Eukaryota; kingdom Metazoa; phylum Chordata; class Mammalia; order Carnivora; family Felidae; genus Leopardus; species Leopardus geoffroyi. The sequence goes on from NC_059328.1 coordinate 141,997,171, forward strand.
CATAGTCTCAACTTCCACCTCTGTTACTTACTAGCTGTGTGACCTTGGAGAAGTTACTTCATGTCTCTGTGCCTCAATTTCTTCATCTGTAGAATAGGGATACTAAAATTATTGAACATACGAGTTTTTTATAAGGGTTATACATTTGTGTGTGATATTGGTACTGTGAGAATATTTTTTTTTGAAATGTCTTTATCTTTTCGAGATGCATACTGAACTACTTAGAGAAAAATGATATTAAGAGAGTGGGGTTGAAGGCTATAGAAAGCAAAACTGGGGGCGCCTGGGTGGCGCAGTCGGTTAAGCGTCCGACTTCAGCCAGGTCACGATCTCGCGGTCCGTGAGTTCGAGCCCCGCGTCAGGCTCTGGGCTGATGGCTCAGAGCCTGGAGCCTGTTTCCGATTCTGTGTCTCCCTCTCTCTCTGCCCCTCCCTCGTTCATGCTCTGTCTCTCTCTGTCCCAAAAATAAATAAACGTTGAAAAAAAAAATTTTTAAAAAAAAAAAAGAAAACAAAACTGGCCATGAGGGAATAATAGTTAAAAATGAATCCTAAGTGCGTGGAGGTTCATACACTCTCCATCCATAGGTACTCCTGTTTGTGTTTGGAATTTTCCATAATAAAAAGTTTTTAAATATTTTATGTAAAACATTTTAAACTCTACCTGGCATGTGTTAAGCACTGTATAGCAGTTAATATTATTACAGCAAGAGTTGTATTTTCAAAGCATTGACATAAATGTATATTAATTCTATTTACACCTAGCCTCTTTTATTTCTAGTACATAAGAAAAAGTAAGCAATAAGAAACATATTTTCTACATCTGTAGTTGGCTTAGAAGAAAAGGCAACTGAAGTCATCCAAGGAACTGTTATTAAAGAAAATGGAAAAATAACCCATCATTCACATTAAGTGTTAAGGAAAAGAATCAGATTTAGTGTCCTCTCCTAGGAGTAAAATATTCCAACTCATGAGAAAAAAACTTAAAATTGAGATTTACGTACAGACTCTGAGGAAGTGGCACAGTATAAGAGAAAGAATAGATTGTGGAGTCAAAAACAGTAATAATAACAATAATATTAAGGAGATACTATGTGTGACGTACTGTCACAAGTGGTTTTACATTTATTACATCATTTAATCCTTTCAACCAACTTATAAAGTAGGCATGATAATAATTACCTCCATTTTATAAGTATGAAAACTTTGGCCAAAAGAGATTAAGTAACTAAGACCTGCCACATAGGATTAAGACTGATACTACATTTTTCTTCCCCAAACATACCTGGCTCAAAAGTGAAGAGACCCAAAGTCTTTACCAGACTGACAAATAAATGACATACCCATTGTCACTCAACCAGCCAGTTAGTGCAGGAACCAATACACCCATCTGACTCCAAAGACTCACATTCAACCCTATCACCACAGAAGATCTGGATTCAAGGCCTGAATCTACCTCGGCTTATAATCATGTGCAAATCACCTAACGCTTGGTCCTTCCTGAGTCATTTCCATGGCACTGCCTTTCCTGGTTGTTTTTTGTTTTTGTTTTTGTTTTTGTTTTTGTTTTGCCTGAAACTATAGATGGCACCCTTTGGCAGACTTCAGCAGTTCTGGGCTTCCACAGTCACCATGGCAGGAAAGATCTCAGAGCGAACTCAAGATCACCATGTGGTGGTTGTTAGGTATTGCCAGTGATTGCTTGACAACGCCTGGCTAAAGCAGTGACTGTCAACCCTGACTGCACATTAGATTCATCAAGAGAGCTTTTAAAAATTACCATTGCCCAGCCCCACTCCCCGACCAATTAAATTAGAATCTCCAGAGATGCAGTCCTGGCACTGGAATTTTTTAAGGTTCCCTAGATGATAATCTATTAAATCCAATGTTGAGAGCACCTGAGCTAAAACATGGTGAAATCCATAGTTGAACACTGGGATTTAATAGAAGCCAAAGAGCCTAAATAATGAAGTAAACACTTCAAAATAATGCTTCCACATATACTATACTCTACTTCTGCTTATTTTGGAAATACTCACTCCTGAATTAAATGTTAGCATACTATTTATAAATTTACAATGTATATACACACATATGCATACACTTACATATTCACAAACATATATCTGGTATTATGACTAGATGAGTGCATTATTTTCACATTGCTACAGTCCTATATTCTCTACAGCAGATTTTGAGATAAAGTTAACATCACAGCAAAGTGTCAGTAGTACCTCCATTCTCCCACCCCACATACACCCGCACATGCGTGCACACACACTCTTACTTCATGCTGGTGCTCTATAAGGCCAGAATCTCACCTTTGTCTCTTTCTAAGATTGAAGAACACAAGAAGTGATTTGAGCTGCTGACAAACGAAAATGTCGTGACTCTAGTTATAGTCACATATTTGAACCAAGAAAATAAATGCCTTAAACCCCACTGGTTTCCTATTGTCATTTAAATTGGGACATTTCAATTTTTATGGCAACTTCTGCTGGAGTTTTATATAATCTTGTGTTTAATAATTTTTCATGTGTCACACAAAGAATTTAATGTGCACAATTGAAAGAAAAAAGGCAATGGTATTAAGATATTTAAAATAAATTGAACATTCTTGCCACGTTTTTCTGGATGACTTATCACCATAAATTACACCTTTTGCACTATGCCATTTGTTTCCCCCAACTGTTTCTATATGGTGCAATAATTACATGCTCTGTTGAATCCAAAAGGGTTGTTGAAAGGTTAGGTGAACAGAGAAAATATAAGGAAATGTAAAGGAAAAGCTGCAGTTTGGTCTCTATTGGTACATAAATAAAGATAAGTGAACAGGAATTTCTTGGAAAGGAAGGAAGACACCATGATTCTGTTCAAATTACATTTTACACTAAGCTCTATATTAGAAGACATGCATCTAAGCCACCTTAAAAGCAATGTAATTTTCTCTTGTCTGTTTTTCCTTGCATACGCAATAGAGGATCACAAAATGATACTGGAAAGTGTGCTTAAAGGTCATTCTAGTAGCATGTAAGAACAAATGGACAATTTACACTATAAAAATAAAGATAAAAAATAAAGCAAATTGGATGGTTGGTCTTTGCAGACCCCTCAACAATTTTAATTTGAGCACATCCTTTATACTACTACCAGTTTTGTCTCAGTATCTTAGATGTTTAAAGCTGAGAAGGCTGATAAAGCTTATCTAGTGCAAAAGCCAGTAGATGACAACAAAACTCCAGTGACGGATATATACAGATTCAGCTTCTAAATCATTCTCTGACCTCCATCGGTAAGGCAAGGAATGGACGTACTTCCTTACACTCTGCACAATACTGTGCTTTGAGAACCACCTTTCAAGGTTTCCTTTGGTGTTCTTTTTCCTGTATCAAAACACGTCATATGGGAGGAGGTGTATATGAGAAGGTAGGGGGAAAAAAAAACACATTATGATTTGCTCTGGACCTTAGCTCCCCCGTGAAGAAGCTAGTATACTCCAAATGCATTTATGCTGAATTTCTAAATAGATTCCTGATAGAATAAGAATGAAAATTATCTTATTGCCAAACAAAAAGCTTCTGCATTGAAATGTGACAGCTCATTGCTCAAGCAGCTTGTTGCCAGAAGGACACACACTGTTTCCAGCAGAAAATTGGTTTCAGGAACTTGCCCAACAGCCCAGACACAAAATCAACTTCCCTGGCTCTTTCTAACAGGCCAAGGCCACTGGGATTCACCCCTGATCCATTCAACAGAGTCTTGAATCTCCTTCAAATTTAAGAACCCAAACTAACTAAACCACATTATTCCTCCAATGCCAAAGACTGGCATTGCTTTCTTGGGCATTTCTATTTCTTCAGTGATTTTACTCCACAGAATTGCTCATGACTACAGACATCACTCCTTAATTAAGCCCCAGTAGAACTGAGTTTAAGCGATCACCTGAGAAAATACATTCCACCATTACTCAAGAATGCAGTTTGCCACTGCTGGGCATGAATTGTTTAGCTCTATTAAATATGTAAGTTTCCACAAAGTTCTGTGCCATTTTTTGCCTTCGTAAATGCACATGTGTCCTTAGTAGTTAGCATTTGAATATGAATAGAGAAATTCATGATTTGGTGGTGTTTTCAAAGATGGACACTCACATTTTTGTTTTTTAAAGTTGCACTACCAGATGCAAATTTAGCAATCATTAAGCAGACTCTTCTCATTTTACTAAAAAAAAGGAAACTCAGGCCTTTTCATTTGTTCAAACCATGAAGCCATCTAGGGTAGAACAAGGGCCCAAATCCAACTTCCCTACTTCCTTATGCCTCCGTTCAAAGGAACAGAGGAAGTACATGATAAGAAATGCAGATTCTCCCAGAAAACACATCCTTGCAGGTGACTCCTAGGGGCCTGTCAAAAGCTGCCAAAGAAACCCGTCATCTTTCCATCTGAAAGGAAGGAGACAACTTAAAAAATGAAAGATTCAGCGGCACCTGGGTGGCTCAGTCAGTAAGTGTCTGACTCTTGATTTCAGCTCAGGTCATGATCTCACAGTTCATGGTATAAAGCCCCGTGTCAGGCTCCATGCTGACAGTGAAGAGCCTGCTTGGGATTCTCTCTCGCCCTTTCTCTCTGCCCCAGCCCTGCTCACATGCTCATGAGAGCTCTCGCTCTCTCTCTCTCTCTCTCTCTCAAAATAAGTAAAATTAAAAAAAAAAAAAAAACATTTAAAACCATGAAAGATTGGGGCGCCTGGGTGGCGCAGTCGGTTAAGCGTCCGACTTCAGCCAGGTCACAATCTCGCGGTCCGTGAGTTCGAGCCCCGCGTCGGGCTCTGGGCTGATGGCTCAGAGCCTGGAGCCTGTTTCCGATTCTGTGTCTCCCTCTCTCTCTGCCCCTCCCCCGTTCATGCTCTGTCTCTCTCTGTCCCAAAAAAAATAAATAAACGTTGAAAAAAAAAATTTAAAAAAAAAAACCATGAAAGATTCATGAAAGACTCCTGCTCAAGTCCCAGCCCCCCATAAAATTAAGGTTTTTTTTTAGTTTTATAGGCATATATTACTTTAAAGAGAATGTGAAACATAAACTCCAAGTATGTAAGTCTGATAAATCAGGAGGCATGGCTTATTTTGAAAAAATACATATATATTTTTTGAAATCTTTGCTTTACTAAGCTTTTCACTACAGTTTTCTCTGAAATAATGACCTCCCTTATGATTAATAAATATTCTATTCAGGTGCAACTTTCAGGGCCATTTCTACTGCATTAAGCAAAGTACGCCTCTGTACTGTTGACTCCCCTGCATTTTAACTTCCTAACTGTAATTAGGAGCACAACACAAAGTGAGAGACCCCCATAGAGAGTGGTGAGCTGGTGCCAACACACAGCAGCTCACAAGAAGCCATCATGGGCATCTCTGTCCAACTCCGCTCCCAGTGGTTAGGGAATCTGATAGTTGATCCTAAGTGGACAGATGCAGGAGGACATGGGGAAGGCACAAAGACAAACTTGTTTAGGTTCTACCAGTTGCTTAGAACAAAAAATAAAGGATCACACAGAAAAGGCCCAGGGCTTTCATGGGATTCCATGTAGCCTGGATCCTGGGCCTCTACAGGCTTAACCCTCTACAAAGAAAAAGGAAAGGAAAGGACATCCCACTTTGGAACTGAAGTTTAGGGAAGCCATTCCAATGTCTCCAGTTCTACGCCCAGGCAACGCACAGTACCAACAGGGCAGTGATGGTGATACAGGGGAGCCAAGACTGCAGGACACTGGATGCTGGGGCTCAGTGTCCCCATGCACACCCATAAAAGAAGGGTGACTAGGGCAGTCTCATAACTATCTTCCAGAAGTAAGAAAGTCTGTACGAATATATGGGAGAGGATCGATGGTAGGATCAACTAGGAAAAAATGGCACATCTTTATCCCTGAGCTGGTGTTATCAGGAGTTGTATCTGTTAAGTAGAACATAAAAGATGGGAATACATAAATGAATGCTGTTTCTTTGGCCTAACCATCCCAGACCTGTCCTCCTAACAATCAAATTTCGTTCAGCCTGAATGACTTCATCCAAAGCCCTCATGACAGAGCAAATAACTGAATCAAAAAACATGCATTGTCCACCGCCCACCTAGGGGTCACACGGAGACTATTTGTGGATGGGAGTAATCGCTGGGCTCACAGCATGTTAATGACAATATTAAACGAGGTTCATTATTTCACTGTAGCAAGGAATAGAAAGGATTTGTAATTAGCAGAGTCCATATTACAACCTCAATTGGTGCTTATGTGGGGAATAGCACATTTAGGGTCTATTTAGCATCATTATATTCCTTAGGGGCTCCTTTGTGATCTTTATCCACCCAACCCATGGGTAAGGGTGGTATGAACCTACTGAGCATGACAATGGTCCATTTGTTATCCCTTGCTAAACATAACTGGCCTTGCATTAATTAAAGACACAGCATGTGAGTTATCTAACATCCAAATCTGTGGCCAAACCATCCTATTATTGTCCTAATGCAACTATGCCTTCCCAAAATTCAGAGGACACACACGAACAAGAACAGGTTAAAATCATCAGTGTATTCAAACTGACTTTCCAGCTGGACCAAAGAATTATAATTAGTCACGTACATGTGTGTGTGTGTAATACATCTGAATAGTCCATTTCATTCATGTAACCAAATATTTATTTTCTTATAACCCAATTCCTGAGGTATGAATAAAAGCTTTAACTGAGAAGAATTTGTTTATCTTTTCATTTTTGATATCTTTGGCTCTATTTGTATCATTGCGGTTAATGAAAATATTTGGGACAGGAAACATTTTTAAATTTTATGAGGTTTATTGGTCCAGTATTTTTTAAAAAATTATTATCTAATACATTTTATGTTAGGTTAATGGAGAAATATTTTGGCATTAAGAACAAAAGGAATTTTGCCTAAGGCTTTCCTCATTTGCAAAATGAACTAAAAAATAAATCCCAACATTCTTCTTATTCTATTATCCCATTATGGGCTCAATCAGCCAATAAAAAGTACCCAGCTGAGTACAGGGATTGGGGTCCTATCTTAATTTATTCAGTTTGAGTCCTTCCAATTAATCACCTCAGCTCAATAATTTCCAACTCTTATTTCATCTTATCCTAGATAGATCCAGCCTAAATGACTGTTTTGGAAAAAAGTGGCTGTTCTACCAGTCCACTAAGAAATTTTCACTACAAGATAAAAGGCAAGCAGATTGAATATGGGCTTTACACAATTCCAACAGAATCTGTTGTGCCTTGCAATAATTTAGTTTTACACCTGAGCCCCATCCAGGCAGGATCAATCACCAGTCACTGAACAAAATACCAAAGTCTCTCACTCTCTATATATATATACATTGCAATTCATTTGGATCAATTTTTTTTTAATTTTTATATTATTATTTTTTAAATAACACATGTTCATTGCAGATAATTCAGAAAGCATACAGAAGCAAAAAGAAAATGAAATCACTCATATTTCCCTTCTACTTCTCAGGGATTTTGTGAACATTGTGCTCTTTAATTTTTCAGTTCTCCGTGTGTGTGTGTGTGTGTGTGTGTGTGTGTGTGTGTGTGTAATATTATAGAGAGTGAGCATTAGAATACCTTGTCCACGTTACTCACTTTAGTAACCACAAGAACCTATTTATCTCCATCATGAAGGCCATATCTGGTCTCTGTCTTAGAAAGTTTTGGGCTTAGAATCCTATTTTGAGCTCTTGATCTTTGTTGCTTCTCATGTCCCATAAATGTTACTGACTTTCTTGCCTGGGTTCTGACCACCTTATTTCTAACCTCTCGCTAGGCTTCTAGTTAACGTTTTGTTTCAACCTGTGAGACCTGTCAAGCTTGCCTTACCCCCCTGGACATCTGGCCCTCTTTTGGTATCACCCTCTGCCTCTGTTCCACCCTTTCGTCTGGTCTCCAAACTTCCAACCCCTCTGGGGCTTCCTGCCTACATTCTCTTTCATTCCATTTGGACATCTTTGTCTCTTGCTAGATCACCTAGCATTGCTATTTTCTTTATTGGACCTTCCCAAATCCGTCTTCCTAACATTCTGATGACAGCCCTGTTGATCTACCATACCCCTCCACTAAAAGAAACCCACTTCTGACTCTTGATATGTCTAGATAGTTTATTAAGGACTCTGTGCATTCAGCAATTGAAGCCTAAGAAGATTTCCTACCCCTGTCTTTCTGAGCTCAAAATGATATCACTTTTGTAGAACAGTATTTTAAAATTTTTTTTCAACGTTTATTTATTTTTGGGACAGAGAGAGACAGAGCATGAACGGGGGAGGGGCAGAGAGAGAGGGAGACACAGAATCGGAAACAGGCTCCAGGCTCCGAGCCATCAGCCCAGAGCCTGACGCGGGGCTCGAACTCCCGGACCGCGAGATCGTGACCTGGCTGAAGTCAGACGCTTAACCGACTGCGCCACCCAGGTGCCCCTAGAACAGTATTTTAAAGCAGTTACCTGAACATTCAATTATGCTAAACTTTATGCAGTTGTAAAACAAGCATAATTTTCATTCTTGGAAAGCAAAGCACAGATGCACATGTTCATCCCAAATAGGAATGACTGCTGAATAATTAACAAGTTCAGGGAGTTGTGATAATATCCTTCAATGTCAATGATGTTACAACAACTCACTGGACTTAGAAATAAAATAATTTTCAATAAGGCACTCTCAACCTTGTTCTGACATTGACCCCCTGGTCCTCTTATCCTGAATTCATGCTCCAGCTGCTTCCCCAACTCCAACACTAACAATTACCATTATGGGAGAGGTTTGCATTTTTGCATTTTATCACTATATAAACTTACCCATGACTATCTGTAAGCTTTTATTGCTTTCTCCTGGCTGAATATTGCTACTTTAAACTCACAAGATAAAGTTGTGAAAAATCTAGAAAGTGCAAAATTTGGACCTCTCAAAAGTTCTGATTTCGTCTCTGATCCTTAACTGCTCTGTTAACATTATTCAGAATGCCCAAAGCAGTAATCAAGGAAAAGTAAACAAGGCAGGAGACTTTCAACTGAAAGGCAAAAGGTACAAGCAGGCAGACCGACAGAGCACTAGCCATAACCCCTCTTCCTGTTTAAGGAATCCCTCCAGCAATGCTCTCCCCTCTCATACATCAAATCTTCTCTCCCTAATGGGTCATTTCCATCACCCTGCAACTTGAAACGTAGAGTGATGATTTCAACTTCCATTCTCCCTGTAACAACTCTCCACTTTCAAAACAAATCCCCAACACACACACACACACACACACACACACACACACACACACACACTCCGGTTAAAACTGTTCAGTGCACATCTAGCTAGTTGTAAGATAAAACGAGTCAGGAGAGGATATGAAGATTTATTCTACGTTGCTATCCTTCTCTTCTTGATGACAAAATATACAGTAAGTTGGGAAATCATACTAAGGAAAAAGAGTGAAAACCATATGTGAAATACCTCCCTTCCTACTGTAATCCCAAGGGGAGGGTGGGTGTCTGAAAGCATCTCCCCATAAGTGTAAGGGTGATTTTGGATGCAGGGGACGGCCAACCACTTCTATGGTGAGCAGGAGACCCAGGAGGATGCCAGGAGGGCCTAGGAAATGGGTCAGCAGGGAGAAGGAGAAGGAACAAGGTAAGGCAGGGTTAGGCAAGCATCACTTCTGGTTTCCTAAGCAGCAAGTCTGAGGAAGTGAGGATTTCTAGTTTTTTTGTTAACTTACAGTAGTCACTTGAAAGTATCTGGTGAGATGATTGAGATTGTTAGCCCCAAAAAAGACCAGCCAAAAGAATGAAGAGCTCTCTCCAGGCATCCTCGTGAGAGTGACATGATCTGTAAACCCTGTTTGGCAATCCCTGATGCACTGCCCTGATGCCCAGGGAACACAGGGCAACCTGGAAGTCCAACTACTTCCTTAAGATGTTGGCAATCCCCTCCATCCAAAATCACCCCTACACTTATGGGGAGATGCTTTCAGGCACCCACCCTCCCCTTGGGATTACAGTAGGAAGTAGGAAGGGAGGTATTTCACATATGGTTTTCACTCTTTTTCTTTAGTATGATTTCCCAACTTATTGTATATTTTGTCATCAAGAAGAGAAGGATAGCAACGTAGAATAAATCTTCATATCCTCTCCCGACTCTTTTTATCTTAAGGAAGTAGTTGGACTTCCAGATCATTCTGTGTTCCCGAGGCATCAGGGCAGTGCATCAGGGATTGCCAAGCAGGGTTTAAAGATCATGTCACTCTCACGAGGATGCCTGGAGAGAGCTCTTCATTCTTTTGTGGGGCGCCTGGGTGGCTCAGTCGGTTGAGCATCAGACTTCAGCTCAGGTCATGATCTCACACTCCGTGAGTTCGAGCCCTGCGTCGGGCTCCATGCTGACAGCTCAGAGACTGGAGCCTGCTTTGGATTCTGTGTCTCCCTCTCTCTGTGCCCCTCCCCTGCTCCTGCTCTGTCTCTCTCTGTCTCAAAAATAAATTAAAAAAAAAAAAAAACATTAAAAAAAAAAGCTAATGTAACTTTTGGATGATTATCCAAAATACTTCATTGTGGGAGCAGACTAGGTGGGCTCCAAGCAGATGCAACGGATCCACACGTGCCTCTGTGGGAGGGCTGTTATGTTGATGGGCAAGAACACCATGATGCACAAGGCCATCTCAGGGCATCTGGAGAACAACTCAGCTCTGGAGAAACTGTTGCCTCACATCCACGGGGATGTGGGCTTTGTAAGATCCAAGGAGGATCCAAGAAGATCAGAGACATGCTGCTGGCCAATAAGGTGCCAGCACCTACGGGAAAGAGCAAAAGGGAAGCATTGCTGCCTCCTCGGGATTCCCTGCAATATGCTACAAAAGGCACTAGCTGGACACAGAAGATGACATACATGACACACAAAGGAGCCAATGTTGGATGTCATCCATATCTAGACACTCAACTATGGACATCAATAGCTGGACTGCATTGGCATCTGGGAGAAATGAGACAGAGGGAGTGAACCAACCTCCATGCTGCCACACCATATACTATCCACATAAGCAAACTCCCTCTCTCCCCTCCACAGCCAGCTAATGGAACCTTGAGCCAGGTGAAACAGAAGTAGGACTGTAAGCAGGGGAAAGAGAAGACCAGAGAGTGAGCAGGGGCAGCTGAGAAAATAATACACAAACCTGACTGAATATTTACACAAAAGAAACATTTAAAATGCAGTTGACTAGAATACATAAAGGTGACAAGGTTGTTTTCCACTGCCAAGTGAGAACAGTGGCTTAAAAAGGAATGAAGTTCTATTAAGGAAATAAAACTTTGGGTTTTTCTCCCCACCTAATTTGTAATCATTTGTGTAACTTATGATGTCATATATCCACAGAAATCAGAAGGAAGAGAGCTGAGCCATTAAGAAGATGACTGAGAAATTAGATAATGAAGAAGATGAGATCACAATGACCATATCAAGCAGAGGGAATTAGCCCAATTTAAGATGAATTTTCTAGGTCCTTAGGTGAGGCCAAGAGCATGCTTTTATTTTTTCCTAGGGAAGTATACCTTTACACAGGAACACAGACTTCCAGAACATGATAAAAGGACAAGGAGGGTTTGATGCCTGCTTCCAACGTCTCAAATCCAATGGGAAAGAAAGGGAGTACCTCTAGCCTAAGAGGGGAGATAAATCTTTCTCAACACTCTAGGGAGGACATAATGATGGTTGAGAAGTCAAGATGGGGGAGTAGGTGCAGCATGGCAGCCTCAGGTTCTCAGGAAACTGAATTTTTCATTGCCAGTCCAGCCAAAGGGCAGTCTATCAGCGGAACCCGGCAGATACAATGCAGCAGCACTGGTCAAGTATGCATCTTACCGTCCAATGCTGCTCAGAGAGAGAACATCAAGCCTCTCTTGCCATAAGCAGCTGAGTTTAGTGTGACTTAGGAGGAGCGGCCAGGCAAACAGGGGGCATCCTAGACACACTGCGGGAAACCAGCTCCCCTAAGCAGATTGGGGATGGTCAGGCAGGCAGAAGCTAAAGTTTCTTAAGACATGGGGGGTTGAGGGAGCTTTTAAAATGCAGGACTACAAAAAGTTGGATCAGGTCATGATCTCACGGTTCATGAGTTCGAGCCCTGCGTCAGGCTCACTGCTGTCAGGGCAGAGCCCTCTTTGGATCCTCTGTCTCCCTCTCTCTCTGCCCCTCTCCCGTTCCCACTCTCTCAAAAATAAATAAACATTTATTAAATAAATAAATAAATAAAATGCAAGACTCAAAGCCTATCATACTACCTTGCTTCAAAAATCAAAGTGAATTTTTTTAAGTAACTTGTACCAGCTGACTTTATATTTAGGGCCTCTGGGTTTCTATTATAATGTAAAGAATGATCTGGAAGTTAAAAAAATAATAATCTCAAGTCTTTTTTTTTTCACGTTTATTTACTTATTTTGAGAGAGAGAGAGAGAGAGACAGAGAGACAGAGAGCAAGCAGGGAAGGGGCAGAGAGAGAGGGAGATAGAAAATCCCATGCAGGCTCCATGCTATCAGTGCAGAACCCGACACGGGATTCAAACTTACCAATGGTGAGATCATGACCTGAGCCGAAACACAGAGTCAGACACTTAACTGACTGAGCCACCCGGCGCCCCATCAATTCCTAATAGAACTTGCTTAGAAGGGCATCAGCCCCATGGAGATTTTCTTTTTAGACCAAGACTCCCTGCACTCTCTGCTCAATTTTTTAATGCTTCTTTACTGCATATTACAAAACTCTATCATAGTATGAAAGTACTGTTGAGGAAATGAGGCTCTTTGTGCCAATAGATATTTACATACAGAAGTGAAACATTTTAAAATTTCTTCTAATTTATTTATAAAGATATTTCTGCCACTAATAAACCCAGTGTATACATCAAAATTCAAATGATAACATTTAGCCAAGTGTGTGGTCTGAACAAAGAAAGAAGCTCTAGAGATACTGAGAAGCCAAACAAATATCAGCATGAGGAATCTTTTTTTTTTTTTTAATTTTTTTTTTCAACGTTTTTTTTTTATTTTATTTTTGGGACAGAGAGAGAGACAGAGCATGAACGGGGGAGGGGCAGAGAGAGGGAGACACAGAATCGGAAACAGGCTCCAGGCTCTGAGCCATCAGCCCAGAGCCCGACGCGGGGCTCGAACTCACGGACCGCGAGATCGTGACCTGGCTGAAGTCGGACGCTTAACCGACTGCGCCACCCAGGCGCCCCAGCATGAGGAATCTTAATATTTGTATTTTTTGTATGACTCCCCACTACAGTTACAAAAGGGTTGAAAGATAACAAATTACTGAATCCTATTTTAAAATGACTTAGAATCTTAATCTCCATTGTAACTTGCCAAAATTTCTAAGAAGATATTTAACTACACTCCCACTTGGCCTCATTAAATTTCATACAAATGTGTTTACCATCACAATTATAACTTTGAAAATATTGCCTTACAAATATTTTATCAACAAGAAGTACTAGCACTCCCCCACCCACTGACTATGAGAGAGAACAAAACTGTCTTCCTCAAGTTGGATAGAAGAAAATTTTCCTTATATACCCACAAGTTTTGACATGTGGGGAATTTATCTTGAGTCATTCTGAATGGGAGCTTCTAAATTCTGAGAAGCCTGTGAAGGATGGTAGTTCCTCCTGAGCTTTTAGTATTGAAACCCAGCCTGTTATTTTGTGATACAAATCTTCATAATCTATAGATGATTCAGCTAATACATATGGAAAAGCTACAGAGATACTGGATTAAAAGAGATGTTTGTTAGAAATTGGATTTCCTCCTATAGTTAAGAACTTTAAAATGTGATACCATCCTACTTTCCAACACACATGTAAAACTATCAGTAATTGTCTTTCTTATCTCAGTTTGCATTTCAGGATTTAAAAGTACTTGAACTCCTCATGGTGTTAACTTACATGAAAATGAGAAAGAGGCATTATGACTTCTTTTAAGAGATAATACCTGTCTCTGCTCTACACCGAAATCTTTGAGCCATATTTCAAAGACGAAGTCAATGGTACATAAATATATGAATAGTCTTATGGCTGTAAATCGCTTTCTACCTCTAGAATCTTGAAAAAAAAAAAAAAAGAAAGAAAGAAAGAAAGAAACATAATGATAATGGTTCAGAGGAAAATAAAATGTATGCCTGTTGAAGTGTTTTTTAAATCATTTCCAGAAATAACTGGCAAAATAATGCCTCTAAATGTTTAAACCAAATTAAATTGCCTACAAATGATCGGAAATCATGGTTGCCATGGTTTCTGGTGCCCAGAATATGGTGTATGGACTAAATAGTGCCTCGCAGCAAAAATGCCTGTGTATTAAGTACAAGCCACAAAAAAACTAATTATAGTGTTCTCAGGCATTTGAAATCTTTTAAAAATAACAATAATAATGATTAATAATAATTTTTTTAACTGTCAGCTGATCTTACCTGCTAGTGTGACAGCAATCACTTTTCCCTGTTCTCAGTTGTCAGGCTTATCCCTGCACTACAACCCAAACCCTCCACGGATGTCTAGGAGAGAACAAAATGGCCTTGTGATTATGATGAAGAAAGTCACACGCAGCCTCTGGTCCTACAGGTATTTTTTTTTAAGTTTAATATTTATGTATTCTGTATACCCAATGTGGGGCTAGAACTCACAACCTCAAGATCAAAACTCACATGCTCCACCAACCAAGCCAGTCAAGCACCCCCTTACAGGTATCCTTCATGCTCAATGAGAAGCTTTGGATTTGTTAAAAGTTGTTTAAAGTTACTTTCCCAAAAAATCTAAAACTTTATGGTGCAATTAATTTTTGTTCCAGTTTTTGTTTTCACTAAAGCAGATCTCTGTTTTCTCTTCCATTATTTCCTCCATCCCACTCCAATATGGAGCTTCTGTAGACTTCAAATCAGTCAGTGGATCAGTAAACATTTATTGAGCAATACTAGGTCAGACACTATTCAGACACAGAGGTTACAAAGATAAATTAAGACATAATCTCTTCCCTTATAAAACAGGTTGGCTTGTCAGTCCCATGTTTACACTGACAAACAGTTATTTCTAATATCGTGTAGTAAAGCTATGGTGAAAATATGGACCATATAGCATGCACAGAAGAGAACACCCTGGGGAATCAGGAAGAGCCAGGCATCTCCGTAGGGTTTACCCTTGAGTGACATGACAGTCAGAAGTGGGAATTAGCCAAGTGCCAGGGGAGCAGGAGAGAATTCTACTTAGAAGGAGAACAGAAGTCTTGACTTTGTGCATCCAAGGAATTATAACACTAAATGTCACAACAGAGCACAGTACGTCAGGTGAGGGGTAGCAAGAAATTAATTTGCAGCAATATGGGCAAAGAGCCTAGATCTTTATGTGTTAGCTGAGTTTAGGAGTATGGACTTTATTCTGGAGGTAATATGGAATCACTGAATGTCTTTTAAGTAGTAGAGTCATGTGGTCTGATATGTCTTTTGGATAGATGTCTTTGGAGGACAGATTTGAGAGAAACAAAAATAAAACCAGAGAGGCCATTTGGGAGACTATTTGTAATGGTTGCTTTTATGTGTCAACTTGAGTAGGCCATAAAGTGCCCAGAGAGTTGGTCAAACGGTTTTCTGGGTGTTTCTGTGAGGGCGTTTCAGGGTAAAAGTAACATTTAAATTGGTAGACTTGAGGAAAGCAGATTATTTCCATATTGTGTGAGGGCTTCATCAGTCAGTTGAAGGCCTGAAGAGGATAAAAAGGCCAATCCTTCCTTGAGCAGGAGAGAATTCTCCAGCCTACTTCCTTTGAACTTTACCTGCAACATTGCTTCATCCTACTTGACTGCCTCTGACCTAAAATATTGGCTCTTCCTACGTCTCCCACACCACCAGATATTGGGCTTACCAGCCTCTATAATGGCATAAGCCAATTTTTTATAATAAATCTATCTACCTACCTAGCTAGCTATCCATCCATCTTCTATTGGAGACATATAGGTACAGATGTACCTTATGTATATAAAATTCTATTTCTGTGGAGAATACAAATACACTCTTGTTGTGGCTGAGAACCAAATAATGGGGACTCAAACTGGAGTAGTGATAATAAAGCTGGAAGTGAAAATGATTTAAGAAGGAAAATTAGTGGTACTAGAGATAAAAATGTGGAGGTTTTATAGGAGGACAGAAGTCAAGGACATTACTAACAGAGGTAAAGAAGGAGGTGAGAACCCAGGCAGGTACAAGTAGTTAGTATGAAACATGTTAAGTTTGAGCATCAGAGTTGGATATATGATTCCAGAGCTCAAATGAGTTTTGAGGCCAGAAATGCAGATTTGGAAGGCATTCTCTATCATTTAGAACTACACATGAGACTAAGATCACCCAGGGAAAGGATGAGCAAAGAGGAAACCAGTGAGCCAGAGGCATAACTTTGGAAAACACCCATATTTAATGGATGGGCAAAGAAATTAGACCACAGAGAGTCTTATAAGAGAAATGTCAAGAACTGTGAAGACTCAGATTTTATCTAACTTGCAAACTAACATGTTAGCCTGCCACAGTTTCATGGGTGCTGGCAGAAGACAATGAGACTCCTAGGGTCAGCAATAAAGGACTTTATTACTGACAACAGCAGCAATAGACAGAATTAACAGCATGTTCTTGCACTGGTCCCCCCCAGTACCAATTCCCACAGTGTGGTGCTATACTACACTTCTTTCTCCCCTAAGAAAAAGGTTGAAGAAAGGAAAGGGTCTGATCGAGTTGTGAAAAAAAGTCATTATAGACAGTGAAGCTAGAAAAACTGACAAAGGGAATAAGCCCACTCCAAGATGACCAGAGTCACTTCCTTCCACATACCACACCAAAGCCATGACGTGCACCAAGCAAAGCGGTGACCTGTCAAACTATCAGTGGCTCTAGATCATTGAGAACAAACCAAAATCAAACCATGATGGGAAGACATCCTACATTTAGTTATAGCAACATCAAGGAATGGTGATAAATCTTAACCAGGAAAATTAAGACTCTTATTTCCCTACAAATCAAATTATTTTCCCCACACTGAGATACCACCTCACGCCAGTCAGAGGGGCTAAAATGAACAAATCAGGAGACTATAGATGCTGGCAAGGATGGGGAGAAACGGGAACGCTCCTGGACTGTTGGTGGGAATGCAAACTGGTGCAGCCGCTCTGGAAAACAGTGTGGAGGTTCCTCACAAAATTAAAAATAGTTCTACCCTATGACCCAGCAATAGCACTGATAGGAATTTACCCAAGGGATACAGGAGTACTGATGCATAGGGGCACTTGTACCCCAACGTTTATAGCAGCACTTTTAAAATTTTTTTTTTTTCTTTTTCAACGTTTATTTATTTTTGGGACAGAGAGAGACAGAGCATGAACGGGGGAGGGGCAGAGAGAGAGGGAGACACAGAATCGGAAACAGGCTCCAGGCTCTGAGCCATCAGCCCAGAGCCTGATGCGGGGCTCGAACTCACGGACCGTGAGATCGTGACCTGGCTGAAGTCGGACGCTTAACCGACTGCGCCACCCAGGCGCCCCAGCAGCACTTTTAACAATAGCCAAATTATGGAAAGAGCCTAAATGGCCATCAATTGATGAATGGATAAAGAAGTTGTTGGGGGCGCCTGGGTGGCTCAATCGGTTAAGCATCTGACTTCAGCCCAATCATGATTTCACAGTCCATGACTTCAAGCCCCACGTCAGGCTCTCTGGCGACAGCTCAGAGCATGGAGCCTGCTTCAGATTCTGTGTCTCCCTCTCTCTCTGCCCCTCCCCCACTCGTACTCCATCTCTCTCAAAAATAAAAACATAAAAAAAAAAGTTGTGGTTTATATATACAATGGAATACTACTTGGCAATGAGAAAGAATGAAATCTGGCCTTTTGTAACAACGTGGGTAGAACTGGAGAGTGTTATGCTAAGTGAAGTAGGTCATACAGAGAAAAACAGATACCATGTTTTCACTCTTATGTGGATCCTGAGAAACTTAACAGAAGACCATAGGGGAGGGGAAGGGGGAAAAAAAGTTACAGAGAGGGAAGAAAGCAAACCATAAGAGACTCTTAAAAACTGAGAATAAACTGAGGGTGGATGGGGGGTGGGAGGGAGGGGAAAGTGGGTGATGGGCATTGGGGAGGGCACCTGTTGGGATGAGCACTGGGTGTTATATGGAAACCAATTTGACAATAAATTTCATATAAAAAAAAAACTCTTATTTCCCTCACTTACTAACTCACAGTATTCCCAAGCTCAAGTTCAACAATATATTCTCATCGTGGACAAAACAAACAAAGGAGCAAATCTCTGTTGAGGAAAGCTAGTCATCGGGTATTTTGAGTTCAGTGGTGCGAATCACTGCTCTGTGAAGAACTGGTATAATCTTTCTTAGGCAAGTGGTTCTCTGGAAAAGTACTTACAAACTTGTTTGGGAGTTTCAAGCATGCTTTAACCCCGTAAGTACCTTTAATTACTTGAGCATATGTGTTTTATGGTTCACTAAGGAAGTTATAATCTCTGGACACTGGTTTATAAATTTGGGGCACCTCAAAGACCTTACTTTGTTGCAAAATAGGGCACCTCCATGGAGATCTAAACAGTTTTTTAAAAAACAGATGCCTAGGAGAAACAGAATCTAATTGTGAGTATATATATAATACGTATACTCCATTTATTTGTACATATGTATTTTTAACTATGTGAATTGTATTTATATCTTTTCAACAATGTAATAGTTATTAAGACAGAAAAATCACTCAAATACCATTTGGATCAGTTGTTATACAAACATGTGGTATATAAAGAAATAACTCATATTTTCATACCTCTTGTGAAAGAACGTAACCAGACACACAAATCAATTTTAACAGTAGTTCCAACACCCGACACTTCAATTATGGGATTTTTACACGCATACAAGTCTCCCGTGATCCTTTTATGCCTATGCTTCATAATGGATTTATCCATCTCTCAAAACCCAGATCAGGATCCACCTGCCCTAACATCACACCCCACTCATCATTCCCACCCTAAGAGGGCTTGTCACTCTCTCCAGAAATGATCATAAGTCTGTCTATCATTGTTCTTACAATACTGTATGGTCATTTATTTGCTCAAGCATTTGTCTTCCCAACAGTCTTTCTAGCAGGCTGGGACTCTTATTATATAACTCTGAATGCAGAATCATTTTCAAACTTAATAATGCAAGTAAAGAAATTCCAGTGAAAAGGAGTTCTGACATGACAAAAAACAAACAACGACAACAAAAAATGCTTTTAATGAGGTTTTTTCCTCCAATCATCATCATTGTTCCCTCCTATCTTGCCTCACTTTAAAATCTGTTTTTTTGGGGGGCACCTGGGTGGCTCAGTCGGTTGAGTGGCCGACTTCGGGTCAGGGTGGCTCAGTCGGTTGAGCGGCCGACTTCGGCTCAGGTCACGATCTCGAGGTCCGTGAGTTCGAGCCCCGCATCGGGCTCTGTGCTGACAGCTCGGAACCTGGAGCCTGTTTCCGATTCTGTGTCTCCCTCTCTCTGACCCTCCCCCGTTCATGCTCTGTCTCTCTCTGTCTCAAAAATAAATAAATGTTAAAAAAAAAAATTTTTTTTTCAATCTGTTTTTTTTTGGGGGGGGGGGCGCTTGGGTGGCTCAGTCGGTTAAGCGTCCAACTTCGGCTAAAGTTATGATCTCGCGGTCCGTGAGTTCGAGCCCCGCATCAGGCTCTGTGCTGACCGCTCAGAGCCTGGAGCCTGTTTCAGATTCTGTGTCTCCCTCTCTCTCTGAGCCTCCCCCCTTCATGCTCTGTCTCTCTCTCTCTCAAAAATAAATAAACGTTAAAAAAAAAAGAAAAGAAAAACTAAATCTGTTTTTTTTGTTCATTTGTTTGGGATGGCATATCCCATAAATGCAAGCAAACAAGCATTAGATACTACAACCATATGCCAAGAGAAATAGATTAGAAGCTCAGGAATGGGTCCATCCACTTTGAAAATATGGTGAGACCATCAGTTAATTCAGTAGGACAGGTTGCTGCACATTCTGGGCCACAGAATTGGTAGCCAATCCAGACCTCCCAGAAGCAGGTAGGGAGGCCTCCTGTGTTTGTCTCAATGTGATTTCAGAAGGTTTGAAAAAAGACTGGAAAACCCAACAACCCACTGAATCACAAGTAAGAGGCTGATAGTCTGGAGGCAAAGGCAGAAAAGTCTTAGAAGTAATTAAGGTCTTTGTCAAAAAAGAAAAAAATAACATTGAATTTTTACTATCATTTCTTACAAGTCATTCAATTCCCATTAATACATATCAATTCTTACTAAACATTCTGTTAGATGCATATTGGCTTACCTGTTAATAAGTAACTGAGTGTTAAAATGTAGAACAAGACTGGGGAACCTGGGGATCAGGTCACGATCTCACAGGTTCGTGAGTCTGAGCCCTGCTGTCAGCACAGAGCCCACTTCAGATCCTCTGTGCCCCTCTCTCTCTGCCCCTCCCCATCTCATGCTCTCTCTCTCTTTCTCAAAAATAAACATTTTAAAAAACTGTTAAAGGAGCGAACTATAATGTGTATTTCAACTAAAAAAATCACTCCCTTATATTCTGGGTAATTTTTGTATATTATTTTGTTGATTACCTCCCCTCCATTTTCTCTGTTCTATCTAGAACTGTTTTGTATTTTCGATTTTCTGACTGTTTTGTATTTTCGATTTTCTGATTGACATAATTTTATCTTATTTCTCTCATTTTCCATCTTTTCTCTCATTTTCATCCATTTCTCTCATTTTTTTCTTCTCCACTTTCTGAGAAATATCTTCAGCTTGATATTTCCACCATTGAGTTTTCCTGAAATTTTTTTTTGTTTTTTTTCATTGTTTTTACTGTTCTTTAAAAAAAAAAAATAGCTATTCCATTATTGCTTCCTGTGTTATATCTTTTATTCTCTGACACTTTAATTGATAGGTTTTAAAAAGTGACCTTATCTCTGAATAGTCTGATTTTTTTTGTGTCTCTCAATCTTTCATGCAAGACACTTTCCTCTGATGCCTGGTAATTGTACATTCCTGCACATATTTAAGAGTGAAATGTTAAAAATTATTAGAAACTGGAGTATTATTCAGACTTTAAAAAGGAGGAAATCTTGTCACATGCTACAACATGGATGAACCCTAAGGACATCATGTTAAGTGAAATAAGCCAGTCACCAAAAAAACAATACTGTATGATTCCACTTCTAAGAAGTGTCTATAGTAGTCAGACCCACAGGGGCAGAACAATGATGGTTGCCGGAGTTGTTCATAGGATATATTCAGTTTTGCAAGGTGAAAAAGTTCTGGGGATATATTGTACAATATCTGTGTGAATATTTAATGGTGCAGAGCTACATACTTAAAATAGTTGAGATGGGAAATTTTGTATGTTTTTTACAATTAATTTTTTTTAATTTTTAAATATTGATTAGAAGCTCTGAGCACAGGTGGGTGGGGGCTAGTTTGCATGGGCTTCAGTACTTTAAATTTTTTTTTTAATGTTTATTTATATTTTGAGAGACAGAGTGCGAGCAGGGGAGGGGCAAAGAGAAAGGGAGACACAGAATCCGAAGCAGGCTCCAGGCTCCGAGCTGTCCGCACAGAGCTCCATGTGGGGCTCAAACCCACAAACTGTGAGATCATGACCTAAACCTAAAGTCAGATGCTTAACCAACTGAGCCACCCAGGCGCCTCACAAGGGCTTCAGTTCTGATGAAGTGAACCATTTCAGTAAAGAATCCCTGATGTTGAGGGGCACCTGGTTGGCTCAACTGGTTGAGGGTCTGACTTCAGCTTAGGTCATGAGCTCACAGTTTGTGGATTCGAGCCCCGCCTCGGGCTCTGTGCTGACAGCTCAGAGCCTGGATCCTGGTTTGGATTCTGTGTCCCCCTCTCTCTCTGCCCCTCCCCTGCTCATGCTTGTGTCTCTCTCTCTCCCTCTCTCTCTCTCTCAAAAATAAAGAAACATTAAAAAAAAAAAAAAAAGGGGGGGGCGCCTGGGTGGCGCAGTCGGTTAAGTGTCCGACTTCAGCCAGGTCATGATCTCGCAGTCCGTGAGTTCGAGCCCCGCGTCGGGCTCTGGGCTGATGGCTCAGAGCCTGGAGCCTGTTTCCGATTCTGTGTCTCCCTCTCTCTCTGCACCTCCCCCATTCATGCTCTGTCTCTCTCTGTCCCAAAAATAAATAAACGTTGAAAAAAAAAATTAAAAAAAAAAAATAAAGAAACATTTAAAAAATTTTTTAAAAATAAAAGAATCTCTGATGTTGTCATTAGATCTTTCCTCTTAGACAGCCTTGGGCTGCTTAGATCCTCAGAGAACATCACCCAAATTCCTCACCTACAGGTTAAGGACCTGGCTGCCAGCTTTCTGTGAGGTGTGTGGGGAAAGAGAGTCTGTGACTTCGCTATTTAGTATGCAAATTTTAACTCTTTCCTAAGCTTTCAGTATAGCCCCTGTCCTCAAATGTGCTTGGGATCCTCCGTGACTTTATGCATCACCTTCTCCAGAGAATGTATATTCAGTCTTCCGGGATGTGAAAGAAGCGGGTCACCATACAGCTCTGTGGAGTTGGATGTGGATCTGGGGAGCCTACCGCTTCAGAATCAGACCGCCCACCTTGAATTTACACAGCTCTCAGCTCTAAGTCTTGAGCCTTGATGATTCAACAGGGTAAATCAATTTGTTACTCAACTTTGTTGACTGACAGTTTGGGATTCAGTTATCTTAAGTCTGCTTAGTCAATTATCTCTTTTCCATCTACTTATCACTTTCCCAAATTTTGTTGTTCCTCTCTTGCTCTCTTGTCCTCATGTATTTATGTCTTAAAAAAAAAACTACTGTTGGGGCACCTGGGTGGCTCAGTCGATTAAGCATCCAACTTTGGCTCAGGCCATGATCTCCCACTTTGTGAGTTCCAAAGCCGGGCTTTGTGCTGACAGCTCAGAGCCTGGAACCTGCTTCTAATTCTGTGTCTCCCTCTCTCCCTGCCCATCCCCTGCTCATGCTCTGTCTCTCTCTCTCTCAAAAATAAATAAATATTTTTTAAAAAATTAAGAAGCAAAATTTAAAACCTACTATTGTTTTTAAAAGGTTTGGGGTTTGACAAAAGAGCGGTAGCTGTTGCACATACTCAATCCACCATCTTTACCCACAGAAAGTGGTTTGTTTTCCAGTTTCAGATTCAATTTCTTGTATCAGAGATGATGCAGTAGAAAAAGTAGGAGATGTAGGTAAACCTGAAATTTAGATTTAAACTTTGGGTCTGGCACTTTCTTGGTGTGCAACTGTAAGTTCACTAAATTTTCTCATTCACAGTTTTTCTTAAAAAATAAAGGTGCTGGGGTGCCTGGGTGGCTTAGTCGGTTGAGTGTTCGACTTCGGCTCAGGTCATGATCTTACGGCTCGTGAGTTCAAGCCCCGAGTCGGGCTCTGTGCTGACAGCTCAGAGCCTGGAGCCTGCTTCATATTCTGGGTCTCTCTCTCTCTCTCTCTCTGCCCTCTCCCGCTCATGCTGTCTCTCTCTGTCTCTCAAAAATAAATAAACATTAAAAAATAATAATAATAAAGGTGCTAAGACATGGGCTTATTCTGAGGATAATGTGAAAAAAAAAACATGAAAGCCATATGTAAAATAATATATGGAAAGCTTATGTGAAACAAAAGACTTGCTTAATAAGTACTAATTCCCCTTCCTTGTCCAGATGAGTTGTTCAATTTACCCTCCACTATCAACTGTAACATTCTGGTAATAACCTCAATGTGAGCTTAGTTTCTATAATCATGCCTCAAATCACTTACTAGCCATCCTCTCCTGGCCGTCTTTGTCAACCTGAGATTCTCCCTCTGATTAGGACATTTAGTCTCAGCTAGGTACAATGTCATTTAGTTGGAATAAGTGCAATTTTGAATTTTTTTACATTTTTATTAAAATCAATGCATTATTTTTTAGTCCTTTAATCAAATATAGTTTTACCTTATTGTGACACTAATATTTCCAAAATTTCCCTTAAAAAGTAAAATGGGTTTATGTTCCATATCAAGATCTGGAAGACAATGTCGAACTTTAACCATTTGAGCCCTTGGATTTTGTTCATTTCCTTGGAGGTGGAGCCCAGCTGGGTACTGTCCTCCATGTAATTACATTTTCTCCCAACCACACAGTGATAACGTACCAAAACCATCTGAAGCAAAAACATGCCAATGTTTAACAATGAACTAGAACTAAGCATTGCTTCCTACAGAGACAATCAAGAGATTTAAAAAACAGTGGCTTAGAGGTGCACCTAAGTGGCTTAGTCGGCTAAGGGTCCAACAGTTGATTTCGGCTCAGGTCATGATCTAACAGTTCGTGAGATGGAGCCCTGAGTTGGGCTCTGTGCTGACAGTGCGGAGCCTGCTTAGGATTCCTTCTCTCCTTCTCTCTCTGCTTCCCCCTCTTTCTCTCTCTCTCGGAATAAATTGACTTGAAAAAAAACAGTGGCTTAGAAACTTTATTAAATTCACAAGCATTTCTTGAGTACCTATTATGTTCCATGAATTATCCTAGGTACTTGGAATGCACAGTTCAAAAAAGCAGATTTAGGGGCGCCTGGGTGGCTCAGTCGCTTGGGCGTCTGACTTTGGCTCAAGTCATGATCTCACACTCAGTGAGTTCGAGCCCCGTGTCGGGCTCTGTGCTGACAGCTCAGAGCCTGAAGCCTGCTTCAGATTCTGTGTCTCCCTCTCTCTGACCCTCCCTCGTTCATGCTCTGTCTTTCTCTGTCTCAAAAATAAATAAACATTAAAAATTTTTTTTAAAAAAGCAGATTTAAATAAAGAATTCTTGGGGCGCCTGGGTGGCTCAGTCAGTTAAGCGTCCGACTTCAGCTCAGGTCATGGTCTCACCATTTGTGAGTTCAAGTTTAAGCTGCTGACAGCTCAGAGCCTAGAGCCTGCTTTGGATTCTGTGTCTCCCTCTCTCTCTGCCCCTCCCCCACTCTCACTCTGTCTCTCTGTCGTTCTCTCTCTCTCTCAAAAATAAACATTTAAAATAATAATAAATAATAATTCTTGTCCTCATAAAGCTTATATTCTAGAGGAGGAGACAGACAATAAACATAATTAATAAGCAAATCATTGAGTGTATTTTTGGGGGGTGCCTGGGTAGCTCAGTCGTTTGAGTGTCCAACTCTTGATTTCAGTTATGATCCCAGGGTCATGGGACTGAACCCCACATCAGGCTCTGCGCTGAGCAAGGAGCCTGCTTAAGTTTCTCTCTCTCCCTCTCTCTCTCTCTCTCTCTCTCTCTCTCTCTTTCTCCCACTCTGCACCTCCCCCATGCTCTCTCTCTTTCTCTCTCAAATAAAAAAATTTAAAAATAAATAAAGTAAGTATTTTTTTCAATAGAGCAGAGAAAGGAGGATCAGAAGAATGATTAGAAGGAGGAATGCAATTTAAATAGATTGAACATCTCTAATGTACTCTAGGGATCACCACTGAATCAGATACAATTTTTTGTTATAAAAGAAACCAACTCTAAACAGAAGATTAACATATTAAGTGGATATCAGAGAACACGTAAATTTGACAGTAAGATTGGAGAAACAAGCTGGAAAAAAAAAATCAAGAATCAGGGAAGCTCCCAGGCAAAGGGAAATAAACAGCATTCTCATCACAATACTATCACTGGAATGAATAATCTCCTACCATCTTGTAACCTTTCTGCATCACTCTAATCAATAACGGAAATTCCACAAGAATCCGATTAATTTAGCTGGAGTCACCTCCTAGGGGGTAGACAATCCCCTAAAGGCAGAAAATTTCTAGGGAGAGAGATAATTCTTCAAAAGGAAATAAGCTACATACTGTAAGATTCCAGCTCTGTGACATTCTGGAAAAGGTAGAGCTATGGGGACAACAAAAAGACTCGTGGTTGCCAGGGGTTGGAGGGAGGGAGGAAGAATAGGTGGAGCACAGATCTTTACGGCAGTGAAAAAACTCTGTATGATACCCTAATGATGGAGACATGTCCAAACCTAAGTGTGAACCATAATGTAAACTAGGGGCTTTGGGTGACCAGAATGTGTCAATATAGGTTCATCAATTGTAACAAATGTACCACTCTGGTGGGGATGCTGATGAGGAAGGCTCTGCTTGCGTGGAGGCAAGGTGTATGTGGTATATGAGATGTCTCTGTATTTTCCCCTTACTTCTGCTGTGAATCTAAAACTGCTCTAAAAAATTGATTAAAAAAAAAAAAGACAACAAAAAAGGAATTAGTGTGCTTATGCTCATGTAGGGGGAACGAGTGACGGGCTACTGAAACACAACACAAGTCCACTATCACAAATGCCAGTCCAGAATTTCTCCATAGAAGTAGCAGTCTGGTTGAATGGAAGCAATGGTATTTTTCTTTATGCTGCATTTAGATAGCAATCACACTGCTTTAACTTAGATTGTATCTTTATTTGGGTAGTTTTGAAGGGTTGCTGAAGATTACTGACTAAATTAAGCCTTTCCAAGCCACATGTTGGTCCCTCTTCTGACCACAACTCCAAAGACATTCCCCCGATGGCTATTATAGTTTGCTTGACCTTATTCTGGAATTTCCAGGATTAGTCAGTCTAGAGAGGCCCACCAAATGGACTCATGGTAATACAGTAGCCTTTAGAAATAAATCCTAAAGTACATTCTAGACTGGACTAAACAGTAATCAGCCAACTGGATTACTCTTTACGTATGTTTAATTCCCCAAGGAAATTTCAGAACTTTCAAAAGGGAATCCTGTGCTAGTACATACTGCTATGGAAACAGCAACACAGATCTGAATCCCCCCAAATCCCCACCTGAAACCAAACAAAACCAACTATATAACAAACCCCAAAAGGCAAAGACAATATTTACAAGAAAACTAAGGGTTTTCTGTGATCGCGCTGGCAGTGGTTGTATTAGAATTATTATTCTGAGATGATTCTGTATATAATGGAGGATAAAGCAATCTTGTAATGATGACATTGTAATTTTCCCATCCCTCGTGTCCTTAACAACCATGATTCCCAATGTCAAAGGAGACACAGATTTAATATAGGAAAACATAAGTAAAAATCATGTATTCCTGAATTTCAGTTGATAGTATCAGTGTGAATTCACACTGAGGTTTTTATCCTTAAATACATATAATACTTGTAATATATAATATAGTAATATATATTAAATACATATACATATATGTATATAAAGCATACATTTAATTTTTTGTTCTGTTAACTGAAAAGGCCTAGAAACACTTATCAATGCAATAGCAATGAGCATCCCTAACACTTGGAGGTGGCCTTGCAATCCTATTTCCCATAAGAGAAATTAGGACTTCTTGGAGAAATGGCTGATTCCAGGTTAGGAGCAGGAGATGTACGAGGTGAGTCTGGAAAATGTTGTCAATAGTAAGTAAGCTGCCAATGAATGCTAGAATTATATTAAAAGAACCTAGAAGACAATTTGAAGAAGCCCCCACTAGCAAAAAGGAGAGTGCTTAATAAGTATGGAATGAATAAATACACCAAGTTTCTGTGTTTATATGGATGTATTTCTGGGCTTTTAACTTTCTTCCAAAAGTCTATCTATCCTTGTATCTATAACTTATTTTAATTACTATACTTAATATATTAAAAGTTATTAACTCTTGATATGTGGTAGCAGGGCTAACATACATATTCTTCAAGTTTTTCTTGGCTCAGGATCCCAAGTTTCATTAAAAAGAAAATAACACTATTGGGGCGCCTGGGTAGCTCAGTCGGTTGAGCAACCGACTTCATCTCAGGTCATGATCTCACAGCTTGTGAGTTCAAGCCCCGCGTCAGGCTATGTGCTGACAGCTCAGAGCCTTGAGCCTGCTTCTGATTCTGTGTCTCCCTCTCTCTCTGTCCCTCCCCCACTCATTCTCTGTCTGTCTCTGTCTCAGAAATAAATAAACATTAAAAAAGAAAGAAAGAAAATAACACTATAGATACTTTCATTCAAATTCCATTGTTTATAAATTAATTTAGGGGTGGCTGTCATATGGTATTGGGTAACCTCATCCATAAACAGAGAGTGCTTCTCATTTATTTAGATTTTCCTTCATATTTGTCAATAAGGTTTTATAATTTCAGAAATGAGGTAGGTCTTGAGTGTCTTTTGTTAAATTTACTCCTAGATTCCTTATCATTTTTGTGGCCATTGTCCATGGGATCTCTATTCTAATTACATTATCGAATTGCTTTTTGTCTCTGAATAAAATGCCATTAGCTGTTTTATAATTTTATTGTATCTAGTAAAACTTATTGAATTTTCTTACAGGTTCTAATTCTCTTGGATTGTCTATAGAGACAATCATATAATCTATGAATGCCAGCCATTTGTTCTTGCTTTTCAATCCTTATACCTTTTATATTTCTTGCTTGTGGCATGCAACGACAGAAGTCTCAGCATAATGTTTATATAGCAGTCATTATCTTGTTACATAAGTTAATAGTAATACCTCTGTTATGAATTTTTCCAGTGTATTATATGCATATGTAGATAAGATCTATATGAAATGTGCATATAATCAGATTAAAGGATGAATTTAAGTTGGAATACTCTAAAATATAAGCCGTCTGTCTTTGTCTAAATGTCAAAATCAAACACCTAGCACTGATACCTAGAAGTGCTTGAATGAACTGTTTGATACCTAAGAATAAACTACCTGTGTAAATCACAGCTCTTCTAACAGAAACTGCAGTTTATCACTTAGTACAAAAGTTTTCAAATATATAGTTCTTTGAGATACAAAAGAGAACATTCTTCAGTTATCCTAAATAGACCCCAGACAAATAACATGTTTGCCCAGCAGAGTGCAGTCTGTTTTCTTTTCAAATGTATCACCACTAAGCAGGATACACGCTGTGAGTTTGACATATTTTTTTTAAGCTTAGGGAGAGTTTCTGGTTTGCAATTACATTTTATCTAATGTTAATGTCTTTTATTCCTGGAGTAAAAGAAAATTAGATGGGATATATTTCATCATGATAAGCACTTGCAAGTTTTGTTTGCTGATATTTTTAGTATTTTTATATCTATGCTCATAATTTTCTTTCCCTGTATTGTCCAGGTACATTTTATTTTATAATCAAAGTTATACAAGTATCACAAAATAAGTTTGAGGGTAGAATATTCCTTTTTATTGATTACAATAATTTGTATATAGGTAATCTGTTTCTGGAGGGTTGTTGGAATTCACACTTACACCATCTGGGTCTGTGTTTTATACTTTTTTATATGGAATGTTTTATTTTACTCAATGCTGTTAATGAATCTTGATCTATTTCAGTATTCTATTTCTTCTTTAATCCAATTTGAAAACTCATTTTTTAGAAAATAGTTCCTTTAATATAAGTTTTCAAATGCATTGGTAGAAAATTATTCATGATAAACTCTGAACATTTGTTTAAATCTCCCTACCCTGTAGTTACATGTTCTCCCTATTGCCCTAATATTGTTTTATTCTTCATTCTCTATCTTCATGACATACGTATATGATATAGGATTTCTTTGTAATGTTACTGGAGAATTCAATTACCTGAGTATTTCTTTGAAATTGTCCTTATTTCACACTCTCTTGAATGAAAGGTTAGCCCAATATAGAATTCTAGGTTGATAGCTTGTCTTAGCACTCTAAATGTATTGTTTCACTGTCTTTTGGCTTCTATTTGGTAATGTGAAATCTGTTGTCAATCGATCTATTGGTCCTTTGAAACTAATCTTTTTCTTTCAAGTTGCTTGGCAGATTTTTCTTTGTCTTTGATGATGTGCAGTTTTACAATAATATCTCTAAATGAAAGAGAAACTTAAAAATTAGAAAAATGAATTAAAAAACAAAAAAATAAAAATTAGAAAAATGAAGGAATGAAGGAGCCATATTCAACTAAAACAAAGGCAGGAAATTTTCCAGAATTGATGAAAGGCATGTTTCCTTAGATTAAAAAATATACAACCATGTCACGAACAGAATAATTATAAACAAATCTACTACCCAGAATGTCTAAAAATACATGGATATCTAAAAGTAAATATGAATAACAAAAGAGCTTAGCAAGGTCATAAAATACAAGGTCGATATTTTAAAATCAATGATATTTCGGAGCGCCTGGGTGGCTCAGTCAGTTAAGCATCAGACTTTGGCTCAGGTCATGATCTCATGGTTCGTGAGTTCAAGCCCCACTTCAGGCTCTGTGCTGTCAGTACAGAGCCTGCTTCAGATCCTCTGTCTCTCTCTGCCCCTCCCCCATGTGCATCCCTGCACTCTCCCTTTCTCTCAAAAATAAATAAACATTTAAAAATATAAAAATAAAATCAATATTTATCTATCTGAGCAATGAACTTCAGAAAAATATCATTTATACTAGCATCAAAAAACATCAAATGCCTAAAAATAAATGTAATCGGGGCGCCTGGGTGGCGCAGTCGGTTAAGCGTCCAACTTCAGCCAGGTCACGATCTCGCGGTCGGTGAGTTCGAGCCCCGCGTCGGGCTCTGGGCTGATGGCTCAGAGCCTGGAGCCTGTTTCCGATTCTGTGTCTCCCTCTCTCTCTGCCCCTCCCCCATTCATGCTCTGTCTCTCTCTGTCCCAAAAATAAATAAACGTTGAAAAAGAAAAAATTACATGTACATGGTTTAGAAGATGTGATATTAGAAAGATATCAATTCTCTCCAAATTGATCTATAGATTTAAGGTAAAAACAATCAAAATGCTAGCAGTTAGGGATAAGGTAAGGGGAAATTAAAAACCTGATTATAAAACAGCCAAGATCATACTCAAGAAAAGGAACAAAGTAGAAGGACTTCACTGCCAAATATCAATACATCCTACAAAGCTACAGAAATTAAAATGTGTGGGGAGCCTGGGTGACTCAGTTGGCTGAGCATCTGATTCTTGGTTTAGGCTCAGGTCATGATCCCAGGGTCGTGGGATCAAGCCCCACACAGGGCTCTGTGATAAGAGTGGGGCTTGCTTAAGATTCTCTCTCTCTTTAAAAAAAAAAAAAAAAATGCTCTCTCTCTCTCTCTTTCTCTCTCTCTGCCTCTCTCCCCAACTCACACACTGTCTCCCTCTCTCAAAAAAGTAAAAAATAAAATAAAATGGTTAAAATCATATTTAAAAAAAGAAGAAATTAAAATGTGTTATTAGTATAAGAACAGACAAATAGACCAATGGAAAAACTGAATCTAGAAATAGAACTAGACACTTACAGTAACCCAATTTATAATAAAGGTATCACCATAATACTATAGAGAGAATGAGGTTATCAATAAATGATTCCAGATCAACTGAGGGAAAATGTCAATCTCCACCTCACACCATATATATACATAAACATTCATTCCAAATGAATCATAGACCTAAATGTGAAAGGCAACACACTAAACCTCCCATATGATTACATACAAAATGTGTTCCTGATCTTAGCTCAGACAAAGATTTTTTTCAAAGAAACACAAAAAGTACTAAATATAAAGAAAAAGATCAATGAACCAGACTTCATTTAATTTTACAATTTCTGTTAATTAAGAGGTACCATTAAGAAAGGGAAAAGACCAGCAAACTTGGGGATTAGTTATTACCATAATAATAATTATTATTATTACTATTGCCTTGTCTTGTCTCTATGTCTCACTTTCCACTTTATATAAATAATTAAATTTCTTTCTGCTGTCTATTACTATGCCAAGTAAAAAATACCTGATCAGACTCATGAAATTTGTTGGACTTATGTTTGGAATCACCTGGACTTAAAAAAAAAAGAAAAAGAAAAAAAGAAAAGCTGTATGATAGTGTTCATTAAATACGTTTGGGGAGAACCTGGAAAGCACAGCAAAAATACAGACTATACTTCTTAAAAACAGCTGAAACTGAAGCACAAGATACTAAGTTGCTTAATGGTCTGAAAAAAACATCTCATACATATTAAAATTCTTTGAACAGAAAAAATAAACTGTAGTTTTAAACATGGACCATAAATTAAAAGTCATAAAGGCAAACCGTATAAATAATACAGGCAATGGTTCATGATGGCACTGCTTGTCATGTGGGCAAACCCTACAAATTGTGCTCCAAGATGAGTAACAGCAGGGATTTATTCATTTGATGATGATTAAAGATGTTCCCTGGCTGAGATGAGTTTAACAGCTAGTAAGAAAAATTGAAAAGACACTTTGCATTGTTGTATTTTTTCTAAAATGTAGTTTTTTTATTATTCTAATTTTCCATAATCTATAGCAGTACAGTTCGCTGTATCATATTTTGCTCACAGTGCATAAATCAGACATCAGTAGTTACCCCTAAGAGTCAATTTTTTTATTTTTCCATCTTAAGTGTTTCATAAATTTTACTGAAAAGGATACCCCAATGTAAATGGGTAAATGCCTTTGGTTAAAATTAATTATCACTTAATATCCATAATCACGTAAAAGCAACATGTTGGCATTTCATTATAGTCAATATTTATATTCTTTGAAGGTTTCAGTATTTCTGGCTAAAGAAATATGTGGAAAAGTTCCATTAACTTGAGATTTCAAGACAGAGAAAAATGAATTACTTGAAATGAATCAAAACAGCTTTATGGAATAAATTTATACATGTATGTGTGTATATGTCCCATATATATACATTCCATATACAGTACTCTATGTATATGGTTTGTATACTTAGGAATCAATTACTATGTAAATAACTACACTGTCTACACAGGCTAACAGCCCTTTACACCATCTTGGGAGATCTGGGCAATAAATTCCTTCCAGGGAAGGTGCTACCACTAAGTTTACCTTGAAGCAAATCAATAAGTTCCTTCCCACTTCTCTTCCATAGCAACAGAAGCAAGAAACAAAATATGCTTAATGTACAAAAGATGTACCTTCCTTTTAAATGTTACTAGTCAAGAAAAGAATCAATTTTATTTCAATACTTTCAAGTCTTTAAACATTTTCTTGCAGTACTCTATATGGCAGTCTATGGTCTTCATAAATCATGTCTGCCAATTACCCCAGGTGAATATAAGCATACATCAACTGTTTCGCACAAAGATAAAAAATATACCTCAGGTCAGACCGCCTAGGTTTAAATCGTAGCTTCATCAATGTTCAGTCTCTTGATTTTACATCCCCTAGTATACTCATCTATAAAATGAAGGCAATAATAATAATTGATAATAATATCATTCTCATAGGTACATTATTGAAAACTGAGCTAAGCCCAATTGGCCATTCAGCAATCATCAGTTTCTTCTGGTAAATAACAAAAGCCTCTTTGATAAACTCCACAATTAACAATAAAAGGGACCATTCTCCCTTTATCCGCAATCTTCCTCTTGGTGGTGTGTTATAATGAAAACAGGTCTTTGGCAAAATTCCACCAGATGCATCAACAATTACTAGCAAGCAAACACAAAAAGCCACACAGTCTATTACTTTAAGTTTGAGAAATGTCCACCATCTATATTCAAGCCCCCCAAAAGTCACCTTGCATCTAAGGCTCACTCTGAGGCCAATGCAACAATTTCTAATGGTAGGATGCCAACCTGATCTGCTCAGGATAGACAGAGCCCTCCATAAACCAGAGGAATACCACAATAATACACAAAGCTAAGTCACTCTAGGCAACATATGCACTGCATACCACTTAGCATTTATCACAATGCTGAGAAAGTGTGGTTAAAAGATTATAAATTACAAGTCTTAAAACACAAATGAGGAAAACCAGTTTTACAGTGGGTTATGGAATAGCTCCATACAGAATCCTCTATTCTTTATTCAGTAGATACCAAGTTGAGATCTGTTTTATGACACTGGAAGTGTAAGTTTTTAAAAGCCATGGACTAATAAAAGAAAACTCTGAATAAGGCAGTGACTGAGTATTTACTTGGCATTACCATGTGCTTAGCGCCAAGCTAAGAGTTATTCAATATTCAAAAATTATTTCTCCTACTTTCAAATAATTTGTGATCAAAATGATGCAAAGAAAACATAAAGTGAAGTAATAAAATACTGATATTGTACATATAAACATAGATATAAAAGTTGTGTACAAAATCCACAAATGCTTTAGAAGGTCATAAAGACAGAAACAAACAAACAAAGCAGGGTCACTGGAGTTAGTCTCAAATAAGAGGCAAAATGTGAGTGTGAACCTTGAATAATGAGTAGGATTTAGACAGTTTGAAGAACCGGCATCTCCAGTAAAAGAACACAAACAAGGGCACAATCGTTTAACTTTGCTGTATTTAGAGCAAAGTATAGCCTGATCATGACAGAGTTTAAATGCAAGGAAGAAGTTAAAATGAGAAAGAAGGGATGGTTCCAAATATAAAACCCTTTAAACAACATTAAAGTAAGTATGGATTTGATGTGGGAAAAAGTAGGAAGCCATTGAAGAGGTCTAACTGGAGCCCTTTTAGTTGGAAGGCTCAGTACAAATAAGTACGTGGTAAATTGAATAATGGCCCACCAAAGAAGTCCATCTCCTAATCCCTGGAACCTGTGTATATGTTACCATACACTGCAAACAGAACTTTGCATATGTGATTATGTTAAGGAAACTGAGGCATGAAATTACCCTGAATTATCCAGGAGGGCCTAATACAATCACAGGGGTCCTTTTAACAGGGAGGCAAGGGGGGGGGGGGAGGAAAGGGGGGGCTGGCACCTGGGTGGCTTAGTCGGTTGAGCATCCAACTTGGGCTCAGGTCACAATCTCACGATTCCTGAGTTCCAGCCCCGAGTTGGGCTTGTGCTGACAGCTCAGAGCCTGGAGCCTGCTTTGGATTCTGTGTCTCCCTCTCTCTCTGCCCCTCCCCTGTTCTCTCTCTCTCTCTCTCTCTCTCTCTCTCTCTCAAAAATAAACAAAGATTTTAAAAAAAAATTTTTAAAGAGGGAGGCAAGGTGGTCTAAGCCAGATAAACAGTTATAACCGAAAAATAACAATCAGAGTGATTTGACCCCATTGGCCAAGGAATTCAGGCAGTCCCTAGAATCTGGAAATGGCAAGGAATGGATTCTCCCCTATTCCCCCCTAGATCTCCAGAAGGAACCAGCCCTGCCAAGATCTTGGTTTTAGCCCTGGAAGACACATTGTGGGCTTCTTCTGACCTCCAGAACTATAATATATGTGTTGTTTTAAGCCACTAAGTTGCTGGTAATTCGTTACAGCAGCAATACAAAATTAATACAGGGTAAACACAGTGAAAGCCTAAACTCAGAAAGGCTAGTTGCAAGGCTTCTCCTATGTAATGTAGAGAAGATCCACTAACTGAGAATTATCAAAGTCTTGTCCCACCAAACACACATGTAGTTATTTGTGCCTACCTCCTCTCTGAAGGACTGCATTCATGATTTATCCAGAGAATTCTGTAGCTATAAGAAAGCTACTACCTCAAGTTTACTTCTTGCCAGAAAACTCAAAATCCTGATACAAACCAACTAAAAATCCATATACATTTAGAATTCAAAATCTTGTTTACATAAATATCCTTTGGGAAGTTACAGATTATTTCAGAGAATTCTAAAGTGTCTAGCACTTAAGAGAAATTATGCGTGCAGTGTATAATCATGCAAGAGACTTCAAACATGCAACCTTAAAATTTAATTACAAAATTACAAATGAGAGGATTTAACTTGTCTTTCATAGATCTCTCCCATCGTCTAAAAAAGAGTCTAAATTTTAGTTACACAAAACTACAAGAGTAGAACAGATTTTCATTGCTGAGCCCAGAACTTCAAAAAGACACCATATCACACATAAAATGAGAGCATGTTTGTAAATATCTTTATATATGATATGACATATAATATGACTTGTTTTTTTGATCACCATAAATACTGAGCATAGGAAAAAAGACACAAAAAATTCACAGCATCAGAAAAAATTAGGAGGGTTGCTTTGCATATAACTGCTAGACTAATGGTCTTAACTGTCACTTTCATCATGTAATCAGAATTTAAAGATACAAACAGCATGACAAATCTCTCCTCTCATTTGGCCTCAACCCCACCAACAACGAGCCCAAAACTAAATTTAAAAAGAATGAGACCTTTCGGCACCTTCTAGAGAACAGTGGAACTTAGCAGGACAGAGTACAATTGTTTGAATGGCAAGGTAGCTCAGTGTTCTAGAATTCAAACAACGGATCTCGCTGACCCCCATTCCATGTTGTAACATACTGTAGTTACATGTCAAGACCTGAGCAAAAGAAAATGGTGACCTGTTGTTGGATCTATTATTGCTGAGCTGTGATATAACATCCTAAGAAGGATCACTGGGCCTAGCATTGACTTAAGTCACATCTACTTCCTGAACCAGGCATATTGAAATGATTAAATAAGATGCTACATGTAAAAGACTTAGTCCGGTGCCTGGAACAAAGCAAGTGTTCAATAAATAATAGCAATATGAAATTTGGTGATGACAATAACCATTGGCATGAAGACAGAAGACTGGGCCAGGGCTTTGAATAAACTAGACTTTCCCCCAACAACCTACCTCTAGAAGGAACGACCTAAGTGTAGAGGGAAACTTCCATGAAGGCCATTGGTCCCTGGAGCCCCATTGAGCTCTTTCCTAAGCTAAATGGCTGCACTAAATACTATGATAGTTGTACCGCTACTATCCCAGGACAGGAGAAACTTCCAACTCAATATTCAAAGGATGTAGGAACTATGGGCCTAATTTCTAATCTCTTCCACATTCACCATGACCCAATACTTGTGATAAGTACAACGATGCAGGATTCAGATTTCCCAATAAGGAAGAATTTCCTCCTGCGATCAGCAGACAGCATCCAAGGGTTGGCTCTTTCAGAGTGTGCCTCAGCTGCAGAAAGCTACTTCACTGTAGGCATTGTCTATTCAGTGAATGAATAAGGTGGGGGTATAAAACCTTGACCATTCTGGCCCAACACAGGATAACTTTGATAGCAACTGGCCTGGAGTTAGCCAAGGTTTTATCAGACTTGCATCAAAGTCCAACTTTTTTCTTTGCCCATTCTTGCTTCCTTCCTTAGGTGTTAATCCCTAAAAATCTCTGCATCTCAATCTGACTTTCAATGTCTGAGTCAGGAGAACCCAACCTGAGACAGTTAAGATGCTCGGACAAGCAAAATAACAATCCCCCAGAGATGTACATGTTCTAGTCCTCAGAACATGTGAATACGTTAGCTTACATGGCAAAAGGGACTTTGCAGATATGATTAAATTAAGGATTTGAGGCGGAGAGATTATCACAGATTATATAGGTGGGACTAATGTGATCATTAGATTCTTATAAGTGAAAGAAGGAGATAGGAGAGTCAGTCACAGAAGAAGATGTGACAGTGGAAGCCAAGATTAGAGCAACATGGTTGCTGGAAGGGAGTTAAAAACTAAGGTATATGGAAAGCCTTTAGAAGCTGGAAAAATTATCGAATATAGTCTCTCCTGGAGCACAGAAAAAATGCAGCCCTGATGATCCTTGATTTTAGCCTAATGAGATATATTTTACACTCACCTCCAGAACTGTAAGATAATAAATATTGTTTGTTTGTTTGTTTTTAATTTTTTTTCAACGTTTATTTATTTTTGGGACAGAGAGAGACAAAGCATGAACGGGGGAGGGGCAGAGATAGAGGGAGACACAGAATCAGAAACAGGCTCCAGGTTCTGAGCTATCAGCCCAGAGCCTGACGCAGGGCTCGAACTCACGGACCGCGAGATCGTGACCTGGCTGAAGTCGGACGCTTAACCGACTGCGCCACCCAGGCGCCCCTAAATATTGTTTTAACAACATAGTGTTAGGCAATTTGTTATGATAGAAAATGAATGTAAATTTTGGTACCTGGAAGTCAGATGCAGCTGTTAAAAAAAAAAAAAAAGTGGAAGTGGCTTTGGAATTGGGCAATGGAGAGAGGTTGGAAGACTTATGAGGAGCACGACAGAAAAGCCTGGATTGCCTACAGACTGTTTATAGAAATATAAATGTTAATGATTCCACAAGTGAAGACTCAGAAGAAAGCCAAGTACAGAAAACATATATATAGTCTCAGAGAATACCTAAGTTGTCACAAAGAAATTGTTGGTAGAAATATGGACATTAAAAGTGCTAATGAGAGCTCAGACAGAAACTGGGAACATGTCATCGAAAACTAGAGGAAAAGTGGTCCTTGTTATATAGTGACAAAAAGTGCATATGAATCATATCCTGCAGATATGTAGAAAGCAAACTTACAAATCATAACTTGGATATAAAGCTGATACTTCCAAGCGAAGTGTTGAAAGTGTGGCCTGGTTTCTTCATGCTGCTTACAGTAAAACACCAGAGGGAAGAGACAGGTTGAAGGAAGAATCATTCAGCCAAAAAGAAATTAGGACTAGATGATTTGAAAAACTCAACCTATCCATATCTCAAAAGACACTAAAATTAGGAGAGTCACTGCTAGGAAATCATGCTCTAGAGAAAAAGCTGAGGGTGTAGATGAACAACCTTCACAGGGATCAAAAAGTTAGAATGTTCAGTCCCAGAGAGTTCTTTGTAGAGATTAGGCATGTAACTCATGGATCCTCTCAACTATCTCAGAAGTCAGGAATTGAGTACGAGAGATTGGGTTATCCAAGCAATCTCTGCAGAGAGCTTCTTATCTAATGGAGTAAATCCCCATGACATACACAGGAGATCCACAAGATTCTTGAGAATATTAAAGCAGTAGAAACACTGTCAGCTTGCACTAAAGGGGATAGAGAGATGATGAAATGAAAGTTGTCAGGCTCCCAAGATTCTGCAAGCAGGAAACAGATGGATAAAACTACTCATCTGCAAACACCTGCTCTCCTTCATGAGAAGGAAGGACGACCAAGGGCATAGTCTCCGGCCCAGAGGGTGAAGCCGCAAACCACAGAGGTTTGTTCCCCAGCCTTGAAACCTAATGTTTTCCCAGCTGGATTTTGAAGTTGCTTGCAACTGGTGGCTTCTTCACTCTTTCCATTTTCTCCCCTTTTGAATTAGAATGTCTATGTCTATTATCTTATGCCTATTCCACTATTGTATTTGGGGAGCTGGTAACTTGTTTCTTGAGTTCCACAGATTCACAGATGGAAATTAATTGTGCTTCAGGATTACCCAGAGCCTCACCCACACCTGATGAGAAGTGAGATATTTGAGCTAATGAGATTTGGGACTTTGAGTTAATGCTATAACAGGTTGACACTTTTTGAGATGTTGAGATGGAGATGAATGTATTTTACCTCTGGACAGAAGTAAATCTTCATGAGACAAAGGACAGACTATGTTAGATAGATAGAAAGATGTCTATATCCTAATCCCCAAAACTTGTGAACGTGCTATTTTATTTTTCTTCTATCCAGAATACCAAAGCCATAATGGAGGGTAGAAAACAAAAGAAAGAAAAAAAGCTGAGTAAAGTAACTTTGCTTTTTCTTATAGCGCAGGAGAAAGACATGGCATTTATCTGGATTTTCTTTTTACTCTGAGCAGAAGGTCTTGGCAATAAACATCTGGAAGCTTGTCCACTATAAATTGTTTGGTCTCTTTCCCCCTGTTTCACGAGGCCATGGTGATATTATACTCTTGGAATTCCTCCTTTCATCTGCTTCCTTTCCACTGACAGTTTGTAAAGGATGGGCCACACTGGGAATGAAAACTAAGCAGCTGTTTCTCAAAATACCACAAGACTTTAGGCTCTATACAGCTAAAAGTAAATAACAGAAAGACAATTTGTTCTAGGTTGTAGTAGTTTCAGTTTCCTGGAGCTGCACCCAAATGCCCATGAGGTCCTGTGAGACCTGACCTAATAGCTTGGGAAGTCCTAGGGAAAAGGTTTAACAACCAGTTGGAAAAATTGCAAATGGACCTTATTTATTTATTTTTTGCTTTTGTTAATCTTAGTAAAAATGGTTGCCATTTATTGGTTCTATACAAAGGGCCAAACTCTCTTTGTATACCTTCTACATATATAGATATGTTTTAGATATTAATGCCTCTGCTTTATACATAAGAAAATCGAGGTTTAACAGCCTTAAAAAATAAAAAATGTGTACCTGATCCCTACTTAAAGAACACAGAGGCAAAATTAAAACACTGCTGCTGGGTGGTCGGGTGGGGCGCCTGGGTGGCTCAGTCAATTGAGTGTCCAACTTCAGCTCAGGTCATGATCTCATTGTTCATGAGTTCCAGTCCCACATTGGGCTCTCTGCTGTCAGTACAGAACCAGCTTCAGATCCTCTGTCCCTCTCGCTCTCTGGCCCTCCCCCGTTCATGATCTCTCTCTCTCTCTCTCTCTCTCAAAAATGAATAAACATTTGTTTAAAAAAAAAAAAAAAAAAAAAAAAGGGGCGCCTGGGTGGCGCAGTCGGTTAAGCGTCCGACTTCAGCCAGGTCACGATCTCGCGGTCTGTGAGTTCGAGCCCCGCGTCGGGCTCTGGGCTGATGGCTCAGAGCCTGGAGCCTGTTTCCAATTCTGTGTCTCCCTCTCTCTCTGCCCCTCCCCCGTTCATGCTCTGTCTCTCTCTGTCCCCAAAATAAATAAACGTTGAAAAAAAAAAATTAAAAAAAAAAAAAAATAAAAAAAAAAAAAAAAAAAAAAAACACTGGTCTATCTAAGCCAAGAACCCACATTCTTGATCACCATTCATTTACTACTGTTTCCCCCGTTCATTTTTGTATGAAAAGCAAGTGATAAGTTTTGAATTTAACTTACTCTACAGGATAACATTTTATTATACTAATTGATTAAAATGTTTCTTCAAAATTCCTGTTAACCCTGACCCTACTCTGCATCCAGAGTTCTGAAGGACTTTGGGCATGTTTATGCCATAAGCAATCATTATAGAAGACCCACCAGATCAGACAGAGACACAGCGGGCTTCAGGAAGAGATGTTTTGGATATTGTGGTATTTCCTTAAGAAGGTGACCTGTGTATGTCCCTCTCTTCTGAGTATATCCCAGATCCCCCAGATTTGTAAGGGAATTTGAAAGCAGAAGACACCCGTGTCTTTGTCCCCAAATACAACCTAGGGAAGTGGCAAGTGTCCTAGAGAAATCCTCCAGCCCTCCCACATTTCCATGACAAATGTGACATATGAGGAGAGTAGAAATGGCTAAGTGGGCAGGGCTGAAAAAGCCAGAGTGAGATAAGAAAACCTCTGGATGTCTCCCCCACTCCAAGAGAGGTTTGGCACTACTGAAGAGAGGCCTTGCAGATGCATGTCGGGCAACACGGCTGTCATTTGCCAGACAAACTGACAGGAGAGAAGATCAAAGTTGTCCTTCTAGACTTCTGACTAGAGAGATGACAACCATGGACCAGTTCCCACCTCACCACCACTACTTCCTACTCACTGGCTTTCATTACTAGATTTAGACGCTGCTGTGCCGATGGGGGTGGTAAAATCCAGAATGGACTAAGCTTATTGTGAATTAAATTTTTGACTTAGTGCAACGTGAGATTACTCTGAATTAAATGTTATTTAATTTCTGATATCTACTGGAATAGAAACTCAAAATATAAATTAAATTATGAGGAGGGAGCATAGGGGAAGAAAATTAATTTTCCACCTACCCTTCTGATTTCTTAGCTGGGAGTCCTGTAATAAAAGACAGATTAACAAGAGAAAAACAAACAGAAGTTTATTAACATGAGATCTATGGGCAATACCAGGAAAAAATAAGTAATCCTCAAGGTGGCTTAGAATCCAGGATTAAGTACCATATTAATCGTGAAACAAGAGGAGGCATGTAGACATTTCAGGGAAAAGTAAATTATTTTTAGGAAAGATAAAGGAGTCCTTAGAAGAAAATAAAGGAGGTATGATGATAGTTTGTGACAGGGTCCATCTGGGTATGGTGACAACTTCTAGTCCTCTCTCTTGTGACAAGAGTCAATCTTCCCTGACTGATAAAACTCCCAGGGTGGGGATTTATGACAATTGGATTTCTTTTGGAAAACATATCTTTAGGCAGATAGTGGAGTTCAGAGAAAGCCTCTCCCTGCATTTCGTGTTTTTAGGGTACCTTCAGCTCAAAATAATCAATATACCATAGCAGCATATTTGACGTGGAAAGTCTTGAACTCCAACAGTCACAGTCTGGAGTGGTATAATCTGCTACCCTTTAGGGGAAAAGATGATATTTTCTTGTATATCTGGCTTTGTAATCTAAGAAATACACATTAACCATAAATGATCCAAAACTAGACCATAAGTATAAATTATAAGAAAACACCATCTGTGCTTTTTTTTTTTTACTTTTGAAGGGAAATTTCAAACACTCACAAAAGTAGAACAAGTAGTATACTGAACCTCACTTCCAGCAATTAGCAAGATGTCAATCTTGTTTCATCTATTAACACACACAGATACACGCACTTGCTTTATTGTAGAATATTTCGTAATGAATTATAGGCATCATATAATTTCATACAAAATTTTTCCATGTGTACATTTAATAGCATTTAAAAGGAGTTTTTTAGCATTACCAAGATACCATCATCACACCTAATAAAATTAACAACAGTTCCATAATATAATGTTTAGCGGCTGTTCAAATTTCCCTAGTTGTCCCACAAACATCTTTTTAATGCTGGTTTGTTTGAATCAGGATCCAAACAAGGTCCATAGATTGTATTTAGATAATAGGTCTCATAAGGCCCTTCTAATGCCTAACCGTTGACTCTTTAAAATCTGTGGTTTTTTGAATTTCAGGTACACACATAATCACGTCTGTGGACTGAGATGAGCACTAAATCCACAAGTTTACAAACTGATCTATATGTGGTCAAAGGTTGTGCTCAATCCAGCTGGAGGACAAAGAAGAATTCATCAGAAAGGGGTCTGGCTCCCTCTAGTGCTTTTTCAGATAGCAGCTGTCTCTGAACTCAAACCAAGTAAAAACAGAAAAATAATCTTGATGTAAATAGTTCCATACTATAATCTGTAGCCACGTATTTCTTAAAACATACTATCCAACAGTAAAAGGGGAATTATTTTCTTCATTTTAATAATTAAAGATAACAGTTATTGAATGCCAAGTAGAGAGTCAGTTCCTCATGGTATTTCCTATCATGGAGGATGTCATTGTCCATCACTCAAAGTAGCATTACCGTCATTTACTCTAGAATATCTTGCTGCTGTTTACAAGATATCCCTATTGTTTTAATAACCCCTTTATTTCAAACTACTAGTTTTACATATCATTCAGTATTCTATTTAGGGGGTAGCCAGGCATTTCTCTAAAAGCAATTTGATGTCTCATAGTTGCTTTTATCATTGCATAGAAGGATGAATAATAGAACAGAAGAGAGAGATAAAATGAAAGGAATACATATACACAGATTACAAAAATTCTTAAGACTAGGACATAGCACCAGGTAGCAAGAAAAGGGGGGCATAAACACTATTATATATAATCTACATATATCAAATTAATGTATTTGAAAATAATAATTGATTATACAAAGTGTTAGACTGGTATTCTAAAAAAGAAAGTGGGGCAAGAAAAGATATACCTAATTAAGCAAGACTTATTTGCCTTGAATGATTTTCACATCTATGAGTATATGGATATGCATGCATTTCCTGCCAAAATGTTAAGCTTTAAAGATATTTTTGCAATTTATATTCAAAAATCCTTATTGTTGTGTGACAGGCCATTTTTAAAAATGCACTCCTGAAAGAAGTAAAGCTGAATTAAAGTGAAAAGGAGGCAGGGAATAAATTGAATCCCACCCCATCTCTTAAATACTGGGTGAACACCCCCAAAGTCACTCATACAGAAATTCTCAGGGTAGCAGTAACTTAGTTATTTAACACTGGTCTCTCTTACATGTGAGAAATCTTTTCAGCTGTGTCAAAAGAATACCGAATTTAGCAAAACATTGCCACCTTTGAATTTTTCACTAAAAGCTAAGGTTCAACAACAAAATCCAATACACTTTTGATTAAACATGAATTCATTCTCCAGCCCTGCTCAAACCTGACTTGACTGTGGTCAGTGTTGATTTACTCCTTACTCCCCAATGAAGCCTCAGGTTTTATTCTACGAATGATATAAACAGGACCTACAGAGAACTGTTTTTAGTGTTCATATCACTCTCTATCAGAGTGACCTTGGCTACAACTGGACAGCTCAGAGCTTAGGAAATGTACCAGTGTCAGATTGTTTTATTTTTGCAATTATATGT
Source organism: Leopardus geoffroyi (assembly GCF_018350155.1). NCBI lineage: Eukaryota > Metazoa > Chordata > Mammalia > Carnivora > Felidae > Leopardus > Leopardus geoffroyi. The sequence continues at coordinate 142,041,471 of NC_059328.1, forward strand.
TGGAGGGATGAGAACTAGACAGTAGATATCCTCACTGCAAATCACTCTCAAGCCAGAATGAGGAATCTTCCGCCTATCTGGGGCCAAAGGAGAGACACCACAGGAGTAGGGCTGGTGGAAGGCTGCATAAGAGAGGCAAGGGTGAGCTGCACCATGACCTCCCTGGATTATTAACCGCCCGCCTCCCCCCCCCCCCCCCCCCCCCCCGCCACTCTACCCCAGCTAGTGGCAGTGTGATAAGGAAGCCAGAGACCCTTTCTCGGTGCCAGCCCCCTAGAGAACAGCAAGAGAGACAGGGCCTTGGAAACTAGGCAGTCTAGTCCTTCCAGATCTCACAGAAAGACAATTTCCTTTCTTTAATTTTTTGTTTATTTATTTATTTTGAGAGAGAGAGAGAGCGAGAAGGCAGGAAGGGGCATTGAGACAGAGAGAATACCGAGCAGGCTCCGGGTTGTCAGCGCAGAGCCTCCTTTGGGGCTTGAACTCATCAACAGTGAGATCATGACCCGAGCCTAAACCAAGAGACCATTAACGTAAGGAGGAGCCACCCAGGCGCCCCCGGAAGGACAATTTCTGGCTCCTTCTTCCTGGCATCTTGGGCATATCTGAGGGCAATGGCTGTATCTACAGTCAATTCTCATTACTTACGGTGGTTATGTCTCATAAAGTCGCTGCGAACACCGATTAGTTAGTAATATGGAGTCATCGCCCTGAGGGGAAAGAACAGGGTTGGATTCCCCCCAAGCCTCTGGTCACAACATTTTCCTCAACCTCTCAATACGCAACCTTGTTTTATGTGGGTTTCCGCTTCCAGACGCATTATTTAATGTCTACGGCTGATTCATTAACACTGAATTCGTGTCCAACAGCACTGTAACTCACGCCCGAATGAAGTTTATCAGCGCAGTATTTTCTCGGTAAAGCACGGCGCAGCCTTGCTCACTTAGACACGCCAGACAGGACTCCGGCACTGCCCCCCGGGCCACTCCCAACAGCAAAATCGCTCAGTAACGTGAAAAACATGGCACTAAACACCAGACAAAGGACACCTGTTTACAGCGAGAGTGCTGAAATAAGAAGTGTCACCCCCTGTTCCGGAACACGCATGGGAACATGTTGGGAACAAGCTAGTCACGCCACTCAATTTTTTTTACCTTTTGTGCATGTCCGGGAATGGGGCTACAAATACATTTTATCGAGTGGGTAAATTCACAAACCCAGAATCCATCAAATAAGGACAACAGGCTGTATCTGTGAGGAGAGACCTCTGTCCCTCCGAGGTGCATCCCTAGGGGCTGACCTACCTTGGCATAAGCACCGCTGAGTACAACACGGGCAGAGAGTCTTCCTTCTTCACCTGCAGAAACGACTACCAGATTAGCGATAGTCTCTGGGCTGGAGCGCCAGGAGGATACAGACCCCGCGGGTGAAAGGGTTTCCATTTAAAATGGAACCTGAGGCTACAAAAGTACGAATCTCACGCATGCGCCCTCAGGGAAACGGAACTGAAGTGAAACTGATTTCCCGCCAATGCCTGATTTACAGAAGACCAAGACTTCTCCCCTGACCAATGAGCAGCCACGAAAAATCTCTCCCCATCCTCAAGCCAATACGAATACTGTTTGAGCTCTGGCTGCACTTCCTCCTTTCTGCACTCCTTGCCTATAAATACAGCCCACCCAAATCCACAAGGGACTAGCCAGCAGCCTCCTTAAGCATGCGTTTCCCAAATTGCAATTCCTCCACCTTTCCTGAATAAACTCAATTTCTGGTCATTTGCGCTTGTCTCAGTTTACCTCTTTTTTTAGGGTGGCACACTGAAATGACACCAATAGAGGCAATCCTTAACCAGGATGGGTTCCCGTGGTAAACTGAGCAGGCTTACCAGGTTTCTTTCCTTCAGTCCTGACCTCTCTGCCGAGTAAGTATTCCTGGGGCTTTTAGAATTAGAGAAAGAGAGGACCCCAGGACTCACAGCTGATGAATTTGAACCCTGCATTGGACTCCGCACTGACTGTACAGGGCCGGCTTGGGATTCTCTCTCTCTCTCTCTCTCGCCCCTTTCACACTCGTACTTTGTCTCTCTCTCAAAACAAATAAATAAACTTTAAAAAAAACAATAATAATAATACAAGTCATTCATTTAAATATTTAAAAAGAGTGTAATCTTACCTTACACCCAATGTGATACAATAAAATAGTTAAAAGGGTTTAAAGAAATTTCCTGTGTGGCATGGTTTACAACATACAGCTAACTGCAGAAGTACACCCCATCACACTCCTGTCCCCCTGCCACAGGAAAAAAAAAAATGAAAAGAATACATATACACCGATTACAAGGGTGGAAGCTGAAAGCTATAAGAATCTAATCTAAACCAATCTAAGTCATCCTGGAGGCAGAAAGCTACAAAGTCAAGTGTCTCTTAACATAAAGCCAGAGCTCAGCCCTGTTGGGGATCAAAAGGTAGAGTCGCCTATTGTCACAGCCTGGACAAAAATCACTCCCTCCTCCCCCAGACATAAAAAAAAAACAAAAAACAAAAAATATCAAGACATAATTCTGATATCCCCTCCCAAAATTATGCAGTGAAACAATGAACCCTGCTTCAGTTCGACTTCTGTACACATGGGGAGACCAGAGGGCATTCTCTTTTAGAAGAGATGTTTTATAACATCAAGCAGTATCTTCCTTACCATGCGCCTCCTATTATTAATAAAGGCCTGAAGCAAAAGCAAATGTAAAGAATACTGTTCAAATCATCTTACTGTAGCTACTCTGAACTATGACTCCTTCTCCCCTAAGAGTGACAGGGAATGGTAAGAATGGCTCCCGTTTGCTGCAAGGGGCCAAGCCCCAGGCTAAGGACCTCGTCTTATTATCACAAAATCTTGTAAGGTCATAGTTTTTATTCCCTTTTTATAGATGCAGAAACTGAAGGCCCAAAGTTGCAAGTCAGCAAATAGTGTTCCTAAAATTTAACCTTAGATCTACAAAACTACAAAACCCATGCTCTCAGTCTCTTTGCTGTATGACTGCCACATAAGCAGTGTTCTTCCCACACACAGTGCTGCCCATGAATAAGTGATGCTTACTAGCTTTAGTAAAAAAAGGAAAAGAGGCTCAATCAGTTGAGCATCTGACACTTGTTTTTGGCTCAGGTCATGATTTCACAGTTCATGGGATCAAGCCCCGTATTGGGCTCTGTGCTGACAGCTTGGGATTCTGTCTCCCCCTGTCTCTGCTCCTCCCCTGCTCATGTTCTCTCTCTCAAAATAAATAAACTTTAAAAAAAAAAAAAAAGGAAAAGACATTTTCTCATTTGAAAATTAGACATTAAAAAAACAAAATATTAGTTAATATATGATGCAATACTAATATTTTATGAGCATGAGTAGGCTATACCTCTCAGAAAACACATGCTGTAAATAGATAAGAAAGAACATAAGATTAAATGTTGCAAGTAATTTCAAGGTAGGACAATTAACACCAGCCAGACAGCACAAGCCTCCCAGATATCACTAATCATTGTAGATACATTAATCTGATAGTGGCATATAGGATGAACTGAGTGAGGGCATGGGGGTGGGCAGAGCGGAGCCAGGAAGGCAAGTTAGGAGAATATTGCACCAACTCAGATATGAGCTAATCACAGAAGTGGCACATAGAATGGAGAAGAGGAAGCAAATACAAGGGATGGTATGGAGATAGAATCCAAAATGTTTGGTCATTTACAGAATGAGAGAAGGAAATTGTGGGGTTTTCAGTCTAAGAGGTACCTTGCCAGGGAGAAAGGAGGGTAAGTTGTCTACTTTGGTTGACATTTTTTATAAACTTTAAACAGTTAACCCATAAACATCTACCTTCTTCTGGAGCAAATTGTTCTTCCCAATATTCACGCATATCCCTTGAAAATGCTACCCTTTTTACATTTTATTTTTTTATTACCTTCTTGAAATCACATATTATTTTAAATTGGTTTTTCCCACAACAACAAAAAAAGCCATTTTTATATTCTATATCCCTCTTCCCTCCCCCAACCGCTGGAAGACCCTATTCTTGAAGTTAATACTCTTATAATATCTGAATCAATAAAATAGTTGTTAGACTAATTTCTTCCAGGATTAAATTTCATAAAAAATCAAAAGGAAGCATATTCTGCTCCTATTGCTTTTCTCAGTATTGCTAGAAATACGTTAACTGCAGGACAGTCTTGACACACATACATAGGCTATATAGTATTTTCTGCTAGTTAAATATTTTAATATATCAAGCACTAATGGGTAGACTGTTTATAGACATTGAGAACCACCACTCCCCCCCACCATTGACCTCCAGATACAAGAGTAGACAAACCCAGCAAAACTCCACAACTATCTAATTAAATCACAAGGGACTTTTTGTCTCACTGGTGAAACCCAGTCAGGAACTATGCAAATGGAAAGAACCATCCCAAGTACTTTTAGGGAGCATGCTTAGTGCCTTCCTGCCAGGAACAATTACTGACCAACTTGCATGAGAAGAATATAAAAGGGAGGGATAACTTATTTGAGTTTCTCTTGCCAGAATTTCCTACATTGAAGGAAATCATACAAGTAGGAAATGAGGACACATTCTAAAGGGGTAAGAGATTAATGTTAGTATTATGATATTGGCAAGTGGAAATACTGTACAAAAAGAAAATTCTTAGACCAAGGAACACACATTTATAAGATACTTATTTTAGTACAAAACCCTGTATAAATTCTGGGTGGAGCACAAAAATTGTTCATACATATCATAAGTCTTCGTGGAATGTCTACTATGTGCCAGTACTGTTATAAACAGAGGACAAATAACACAGAAAAAGACAAAATTCCTGGCCTCACAGAGGCCAATAGTGGGAAAGGAAGATAAGAAACCAACTAACTAAATGTACTGTGAAATACTGTCACAAGAAAGCTGAGTGTAGAGTACACAACAGGGACCCCCACACAAAACCAACTGCAAGATTCAGAGGCTCTCCGGAACTTATTTGAAAAAAGCCTTGTGTATTGGTTTCTTAGAGCCGCCATAACAAATTACCACAAAGTTGGTGGCTTAAAACAACAGAAATTTATTCTTTCACAATTCTGGAGACCAGAAGTCTAAAACCATGGTGACGGCAAGATCATGATCCATTTGAAGACTCTAGGGAAGAATTCTTCCTTGCCTCTTCCAGTTCTTGGTGGTTCCCAGACATCTTTGGCATTCCTTGGCTTATAGCTACATCAGTAGCCTCCATTGTCACGTGAACATTTCCTCTGTCTCCTCTGAGTCTCTGTGTCCTCTCCCTTTCTTATAAGAACAACAGATAAGGCCTCACTCCAATCCAGTAAGATATCATCTTATCTAATCACATCTATAAAGACCCTATTTCCAAATAAGGTTACATTCTGAGGTTCCAGATAGACATGAACTTTGAGGGGATACTATTCAACCCAGTAAACCAGGCAAGAAGTGACATAACCCTGATCTAAGGTAGTGGAGAGAAGGGGAAGAAGTCTAAACAACTCTTGGTTTCTAGCTTGAGTCACATGTTGGCTCCAGCCCTGAGATGAGACATTCTAAGCAGAGGGAGCTTTCCTTGGGGTGTTGGTACTATCAAGTTCTTAGAATAATAACTACTGTTTTTGAATATGTATTACTTGCTACGATTTCTAAAAACTCACAATAATAGCTGATAACACAGAAGCTAATGGGGTAAGGAAATTTCCCAGAGTCACTCAGTTTGGAAGAAGTGAAAAATGAGAGAGAAGGGGTCAGTGGAGAGTATGGAACAGAGCCCACTGGAGTTGAAAGGGTTTTTAATTTCATAGGCCAGTATTTATACCAGGAAATGGCCTTAGAGTAGTGAAATTTAGGCAGGAGAGTTACGTTTCTTAAACTACTGTCTTTGGGAACTCCATACATTGTCACCAACATGGCTTATATGAAGAAATTCACAAAGGAAATTGGACATTTGTATGTATGACTCTCTAATGACAAATCAAGGAAATCTTGTCCATCAGATAAAATTTGTAAACACTAAGCTGTCAATTAAAGTATTTTAAGTTATTCTAAAAAAAACAAAAAGCAAAAAACAAAAAACAAAAAACTAAGTTGTCAAAAGTCAGGCATCCCTAAACTTGGTGTTCATCTACCAAACCAAGTGCTGTTTTGCCCTCCCTCCTCATCCCTTTGGCTAATACCCATCCATCAGCTCTTTGCCTCTGGGAAGCTTCTTCTGACCCTTATTAAAGAAAATTACTCAAAACACAGAAATAAGGCAAAAAATAATTATGTGACCCTTTAATGCCTTGCTAGACATGCTCCAATAAGCCCACTCGTGGGTCATCTCTTTTGGGGAATGTAACTTTGTTTCACTTAATTATCGCAATTGATTAGGGCACTGACACTTTACAACTCTGTACAGTTAGAATTTTAACTTCAAAAAAAAAAACATGATAAAGTGTGATTATTTTTCTGGCTAGCAGAGAAAACAACCCCTAAATCACAGTTTTATAACACTATTGAACATTGATCAGCTTTGTTTCCCATTTAGCAATCTTTATTAACACGCTACTGATTTTTAAATTCTATTACTCGTATTCTTTTTGAAACAGTATTGTCATTATGCTAGTTCAATCCTCAATAATAAGGTAAATAAAACTTTGACACATGCTCACTATCTTTTTTATGAAAATTATGCTAATAACTTGAAAATTATTAACATATCCCAGGAAAGAATTGACACCCCCTCTACCCTATCCCAGCTACTTCTATAGCAAGCACTAAGGTAATGGCTTGTTTGCCTTCTCTGTCAGACCAAGCAGTAACTTCTAAGAAATTAGTGAACATAGCTGTCTTACATCCCACTGTTGTCTCCAGAACCCCATAAAAGGATTGTCCCAGAGGATGAGCTCAATAAGAATTCCTGAATGCTTCTCTTACCCAAGTACCTCCGAACATTTTCTCCCATTCTTCTCCTTTGTCCATCTGGATCTGAAGCTTCTGGATAATGGCTCCGTTCACTACTGCAGCCTCTCTGAAAAGTATCAGCTTATTATCTACTTAAAAGATAGGTTTTTCCCCCCGTGGAAGACATACAACAGAGTTTAGGCCTGACAACGAGATGGAATTCACACCATCTGCCTGGGCATCACTAACCTTCAAAAATAAATTTTAATAAGTCACTACTACCACTTTGGGAAAAAATGTCAGTTTTTATTAAAGATAGAAATTGGTTACACAAAGTAGCATATTATAAGGAAAGTGCTGTTAAACTAACTCTAAAATACACAGCAATATGTAAAAAACATCTGAAATACATAATCTCCTCAAGCAGAAGATGCCATATCCATACTTGTCAATCAAAGTCTATCAGAATATGGAATGAGCATCATTTTTGTAACCCAGTTCTTTGTTTAAAGACTATTGGTATTAGGCACACAGTCTCTCCTCTGCTGTCCTGCCTGCGGCTCCCTTGCGCACCCTTGCGGTGGATTCAATAAACTTCTATTTCCTTAATTAAAAAAAAGACTATTCTATTGATTTTAAATTTGTCATAGTAATGAAAGCTTTAGTAGGTATCTCATTAAACTCTGCCGGTTATCAACTTATTGACTCTGCTTTCAATTCATCCTATGTGCCTTCTCTGTGAAAATGGATCTGGGACCCTTAAGTATTTTTCCTCTGTAGCTGATAGGATGTTGTTTTCTCAGTAGAGGGCGCTGGAGAGACACTGCAGGACAAAAGTCTTGTTCCTACTCCAACTTGTTCAGCTGGCAGACTATTAGGGATCCGGTTTTTCTGCAGAAGAAACTTCCCCCGATACCCAACGTCTGCGGCACGGGCAGCTTCTCCAACATCAGGTTCATGCAGCATGGACAGTTGCTCCGGTGTCCAGCCGCCAGCACACAAGGCCTCCCCAGGCCCTGTAAGTGCACGGTGGCCATTAGCACCCAGTGACTAGCAGGTTACCCCAGCTACTCTAACGCATTTTGTAATGGAATGTCTCTGGTGAGACACTTCCTCTGAACAGATTCCTCCAGCAACCTAGAGGATGGATTTCCAGCAAGATCCCCTGGCACAAACCCTCCAGCAAGGTCTCAGTCCTGGGATGGGGGGCGAGGGGGACTCTTCCATGGTGTTCTACCTAAACTCTTCTTAAATCTGCTATTCCTATGTTTTTTAGAGTTCTCTTTATTTCTTCCTAGCCAATTCCTCATTATTCCAATCCCCTATTATAATTAACAATTTTGTATATTAAACTTTCCCTTTTCATATTACTGTGTGCCTTCTCTCTCCTGACTGAACCCAGGCTGAGACAAACTCCTAGGAGCAAAATAAAAATGAAGCACTTTTTAAATTTAAAGACATCTTATTGGGCACTTGATGTAAAGAGCAATTTCTCATTGACAAAAACAACAATGAAATATTGTATCTTAAAATATGGAAATACAGGGTGCCTGGGTGGTTCAGTCAGTTAAGCCTCCGACTCTTGATTTCATCTCAGATCATGATCTCAAGGTTTATAAGTTTGAGTCCCACACTGGGTCCCAAGCAGGCTCTGACAGTGTAGAGTCAAAATAAATAAACTTAAAAACGATTTTTTTAAATAAAAGATGGAAATACTTGGGATTTAGATGGCTAAGAAAAATGAAAACATAGAGATTTGTCTTGTGCTTTTCTTTTGATCTAAACAGTTCACATCATCACAATCACATTTGTTTACTTTGAGATGAGCAAGATACATTCTAAGAATTTGGGGTTGCAGGGAAAGTGAGATTTCTTCAAAGTTTAATGAGATTTTTTTTTCAAAGTTTTAAGACTTAGATATTATCTTTGTAGTCAGACAGGCCAAGTTTAACCCCATTCTTTGCCTGCTCGATAACTCCGGACAAATGTTTTAACTTCTCCAAATCCTAGGTTCTTCCCCTAGAACACGAGGATAGCAATGCCTACAATGAAGGATGGTTGTAAGGATTAAATGACTAATGTGTGTAAAGCTAGCATCATACACAGCATCACCTCTGCTCAGTAAGGGAGAGTGACTGCCACTGTCACTATTGCTGAGATTTTATTACCTAACTTTTTAGCCTATTAATTTCATGATCTCTTTTTTAAGCAAGTGTGTGTCAGAAGAAGATCCTATAATATCAATGTGCGTCTCGTAAAAATTAATCAGAACCTTAGGGTACCTCAAACTTACTTGTTCACAGGCCGACTTAATCCTTCTTTTATCTCTATTCTCCTTTCCTTTCAAAAGAAGTGTCTCTTTTTTAAGCTCAAAGTGAAGAGCAAGTGAATATTCCTCAATAAGTGCTTTCACAAGCTTTGCATTGTTTGGGTGAGAACATTGTCGAGCATTTCTTATACAGATTGTGGTGATTTCACCATCCACTCTCTCCTGACAGAAAACATGACATTTTTTCAATGTGCTTTCATAAAATCTGCTCTTTTTCAGATAAAGGAATACATCTGTATCGAGAACAAGTGTTTCTCCGCTCCTAGTGGTCTCAGGTACTGGGGACCCGGGTGACTCTGAGGAGTTACTGCCTCTCTGGAGATTCCTTTTGGGGCCCTGGCTGTTCCACTTCTCCTCACTGATAAAATTCCTGTTTTTTTCTAAAAGAGAACTTGCTTTTAATAGCAAAGTTTCTTTAAGCCTCAGGATATCCAGAAATGACCCTTGCACAGAGACTCTTCCATTGGGTTCCAGAGGACTGAAGGATAAAGTTGGGATTTTCCTTGTCAGGTCCGTTACCAGACTTTCTAGAATGACTTGACTCCGAAAAACAGAAAGATCGAGGATAGCTTTTACAGAGCTGAAGACCTAAAATTAAACAGAGAGAAATGAAAACAGCACTGTCTAGGGGAGTGGACGACATAAACACATTTTTTCCTGCCACTTTCTCCATCTCTACAGCAGTTGCCCTAAACCAAACCCCGCCTGCCTAGCACAGACTAGTTTCTGGCGCCACAGCAGGATCTCACAACCCCATCAAGGCCATAATGTTCAATTTGGGATTCACGGTCCCTCAGTGCATTTCCCAAAAAGAGCTAGTCAAATATGTTTTAGAGGCAGAATGATATTTGAACCAAAGTCTTAAGCAAAATCCATACACTGTTATGAGGTACAGATACACAATGTTCTTCTCTATGGACAGGAGTTCCCCTGGAGAGTCCTCCGACTTAAGTTCATCAGATGACGGCCCAGAACCCTGCATTTCTCAGTGAATAGTTTCAGACCAATGAATTTTAACTTTTCCTCTTAATTCTACCTTTCCTGCCTCTTTGAAGCTCCTTTTTAATGTTCATCCTACTTTTTTTTCTTCCTGAAAATAAGTCTTTAGGTATCTACCTGACATCCTCCATATAAGCATAAAAACTCTGTGTCACTTTGAAAGCATCAAAAGGCACACATAGGAACATGAAACAGATGAGGCAATAAGCCAAAAATTTCAAGACACAGGCTTGGTGTTTAGCACTCAGGTTAGCAAGTTGGCATTTCCTTTTGTAGGAGTCGTGAGATGAGAGTGCTCTGTGTCTCCTGTGTAGGGAACACACAGAAGAAACAGGATCCAGGACTGTAGGCATCACACCTTACCTTTTCACCAAAATGAGAGACTGTGAATTGAGCAGGTCCAACCTTTTCTGCCTGACAGTGTTTCTGTTTTCTGCTGACATTCTTTGCACCTAAGTGGAAACACTGCCATCAGAAGTGTTTGCAGCCTGACACACTAATAATTAATTATTAATAATAGAAATGTTCAACTCTATTATTCAACATGCCTAAGATTTTTTTTTCATTTTCCTCTAAATTCAACACTTAAATAGTTTTCCCTTCTACTTTAACAGATTAAAGTTGATTTCATGTGTACATTTGATCCTAATCATATTTTTAAAACCACACAAGTGTGTGTATATATATATATATATATATATATATATATGTATATATATGAATGTATATATGAATAGAAAACGAAAACCTAAAAGTAAATCCTCCCTCTATTAATTATGGCCATAAGGAGACTTCACCTTCTTAAATTCAGAATACCACACTGTCTTTGGTCTCCTCTAATTCACGGTCTCCTTTGCTAATTCTCCTTCTCTTCTCATTCTCTAGATGTTACCATGCCCCAGGCCTCAGGACTTATACCTCTTTGCAAAAATACACCCAACCCCAGACTTATCTCAACAATCCCACCACTTTAGATACTATCACTAAATGCATCATTTCTGGGGCATCTCGGTGGCTCAGCTGGTTGAGCATCTGACTTTGGCTCAGGTCATGATCTCACGGTTTGTGAGTTCAAGCCCCCCATCAGGCTGTGTGTTGACAGCTCAGAGTCGGGATCCTGCTTCAGATTGCGTGTCTCCCTCCCTCTCTGCCCCTCCCCCACTCATGTTTTTTCTCTCTCTCTCTCTCTGTCTCAAAAATAAATAAACATTTAAAAAAGATTTTTTTAATGCATCATTTCCAAATTCTCTTTGGCCTCCACTTTCATCTGCCAGTGGAAATCTCTACTTTATTATCTTAATAAACATCTCAATGACCAAAATTCAAATCTTGATAACTATTCCCCTTCCAAAAGTACTCTTCCTCCAGTCTTCCACATCTCAGAAAATGACACCTAATCCATCAGCAAATCCTGAATGGCCACCAGTTCCGAGTCAACAGCCCTGTTACCACCCTAGTCAAAACCAGAGATGACCAGGAACTTGTGCTCTCCAAGTGGCTGCCAGAGCGACCACCGAAGAAAGGGCAGTCACATTTTATCAGTCATCCGCTCAAAACCCACCGATGGTTTTCCATCTCACCCAGAATAAAATCCAGCTATCTTGCCTTGACCTATAGGCTGTTTAACATAATCTGGTCCCCAGCTATCCATCTAACCACATCTCCTTTTACTCTCTCCCTTGCTCACCCCGCTCCAGCCACTCAGGCTGCCTTGCTGTCTTTAAAATGCCCAGCATGCTACCCTCTCAGAAAATGTTTCCTAGTCCTTCCCTTAGCCTAGAATGTTCTTCCCCCTTATCTGCGTGAGTCATTCCATTATTTCATTCAGGTCTCTGCTCAAATGTCACCTGAAGAGTACTTCCCCACCCACTCTATCTAATAAAGCAGTACTCTCCATCACATTCTATCCCTTTATTCTGTTTTATATTTTTTCATAGCACTCATTACATGTTAATATACACAAATAAATGTATAAACATAAAGATAAATATATAACGTATAAATATATAAATTAATCAAGCACCCAACATATTATATATTCATTTATTTGCTAGTTTATTATCTGTCCACCTGCACGGATGCAGGTTTCATGAAAGAAAACATTTTGCCTGCTTCACTCATTGCCGTATCTTGAAGGCCTAGAATGGTGCCAGGTAAATAATAAGCAGTCAAAAATATTTGTGAACAAATGAATGAATGAGCCTTCCCTTTCTCTCTTTGGTTCAATGTTACCAGTTGAACGTTTAAAATATTAACTCCCAAAAACACAACAATCCCCTGAGAGAAATAATAAGGAGCCCCTCACATGCTCCCTACCATAACATCCCCATTGAGAAGGAATGACTTAACTATGGTGACAGGTAAAGGTGCTATAATCTATAGTCTTAGGTTTCTCTCTAGAACCTATCTTCCCTCAGGAAAAGCAAGTTCTCTTCTGCTTCTAACCCCATATAGTATTTTACCTCCAAGACGCTGGCATGGAGACTCATCTTTCTTTGGCAATATATTTTGCCAGTTACTAAGCTGTAAAGAAGGCTGCCCCTCTCCATGAGGCTGGAGGGATGAATATCCCCTGCAGATCCAACCTCCTCACCTATGTCAGGGATGGGATAGGAACAGAATGGCTCAATCTGATCTCAGATCCAAGCTATTCATCCAATCCAACTTTACCGGTGATAAAGGTGATGCTATATTAGAATATCTTTTTGTAGGTTTGAACAAAGAGAAGCTAATGGTATGATTATATTGCTGAAGCCACTTGAAAATTCAGAGTTATCATATTTGTGAGATTATAGATTCTTGGGGGCTTCATTTTTTTTTCTGTATTTTACAAGTTTTCTACAATAAAATGTATCACTTTCATCCCAAGATCCAGACAGATTCTAAATATAGAAAGAAGTCTTCAAGAATTTGGCAGTTGTTAACAACTTTATCATGAGCCATTTTCACATACATTCTTGTTAATACAATATTGTACCAATATATTCAGAATAGAATAATATTTTCAAAATGCTACTTTAAACTCTACCAATCCCATGAATCATTTTAATGAAATTCAATTCTTCATTTCATTACAGAAGTATTTCTAAAATTACAAAATTTGATTTGGAAATACCTTTTTTCTCTTTGAATGGCACATTTGCAACTCCCCTGCCCCTGGTTCTTGTTGGATATATCACATGTTCAACAACTCCGCCTTTATTCTTAATATCTTGAAAGTGAGTCTTCACTACTGTGGTCAGTAATTGATCATTAAAAAGGCCAACCGGATGACCAGCAACTTCAACCATTCTTTCAGAAGCTTTGGAGTCCTTGCCTTTCAAAACTGATGCCTGTAAGAACAATAGTAGGATACTCTTTAAATACAAAAATAAGATTCTCCTTAATATAGCCATCATCACACACCAGTGGAAGAGAGGATATTTTATTCAATAAAGGTGCTAGTATAGCTGATCAGACACTTGAAAAAAAAAAAAAAAAAAAAAGGACAGATCCTTGCCTCACATCATATACCAACATAAACCCCACATGAATTTGAGGGGTACAATGTAAAAAGTGAACTCAATTTTTTTTTTATAAATGGAAAACATTAGTTAATATTTGCCTGATTTTAGAAAGGCCTAAAAGTAATAGCAATCACAAAGGAAGAGATCAAGAAATACACATTGTAAAAATTTAAGTTTGAAAACAAGTCAAGCCAACCACAAAATATGGTAGTTTGGAGATGGCTAGATGTTTTCTTTATATATATAATGTATATATATATATATATATATATATATATATATATATATTATATATTTATATTTATATTATATATTTTTATATTTATAAATAAATTTATATTTATATATTATTATATTTATATTATATATTATAATTATATATTTATTATATATAATTTATATATGTATAGTATTTATACATTATATTGTATATATTTGTATATTATATATATTTATATATATATATACAATATATATATTATTTATCGCCACATTGGTTTCCATACAATACTCAGTGCTCATCCCAACAGGTGCCCTCCTCAATGCCCATCACCCACTTCCCCCCCTCCCACCCCCCATTAACCCTCAGTTTATTCTCAGTTTTTAAGAGTTTCTTATGGTTTGCCTCCTTCCCTCTCTGTAACTTTTTTTTCCCCTTCCTCTCCCCCATGGTCTTCTGTCAAGTTTCTCAGGATCCACATATGAGTGAAAACATATGGCATCTGTCTTTCTCTGCCTGACTTATTTCAATTAACATAATACTCTCCAGTTCCATCCACGTTGCTACAAATGGCCAGATTTCATTCTTTCTCATTGCCAAGTAGTATTCCATTGTATATATAAACCACATCTTCTTTATCCATTCGTCAGTTGATGGACATTTAGGCTCTTTCCATAATTTGGCTATTGTTGAAAGTGCTGCTATAAGCATTGGGATACAAATGCCTCTGCGCGTCAGCACTCCTGTATCCCTTGGGTAAATTCCTAGCAATGGTATTGCTGGGTCATAAGGTAGATCTATTTTTAATTTTGTGAGGAACTTCCACACTGTTTTCCAGAGCGGCTGCACAAGTTTGCATTCCCACCAACAGTGCAAGAGGGTTCCCGTTTCTCCACATCCTCTCCAGCATCTATAGTCTCCTGATTTGTTCATTTTAGCCACTCTGACTGGTGTGAGGTGATATTTCAGTGTGGTTTTGATTTGTATTTCCCTGATGAGGAGTAACGTTGAGCATGTTTTCATGTGCCTGTTGGCCATCTGGATGCCTTCTTTAGAAAAGTGTCTATTTGTGTCTGGCTAGATGTTTTCTCAATTGTACAGTCCAAAGCACATAACCCACTACGAAACACATCCCCTACTTTTTTTGGTCAGAATTAGACAAAAAAGGGCCCCATAAAAAATAAATAAATAAAACCCTGGCCATAACGGTGGGGCTGCAGTGAAGTAAATCCTGCCTTCAGGCACGTACGTGAGATAGAATTCAACAGCTAAGAGCATATGGTATTGAAGACCCCGCCACTATGCTGAGCACAGAGCACCAACTGCAAGTAGACCCTTCCCTGAGCTCACTCTCTTCGAACTTCTTACATTATTCAGGTAAAGGGCTTCGGTTTCAATGTTTTGATTTGTTTCCCAGCCCATTTAGGGAAGTGGGCCTATCAGCTGTTCTCAGTGCTTACATAGGTAGTCCAGCCTGATTATAACACAGCTCAGACTTAATCTATCCTAAATTACCTCCAGGGAAGACAGGATATCTCATAAGGCTAACAGATCACAAAGATGTGTCGGGCTGTCAGTTCAGAGGACTCTGTACTCAGAATAGGACTTCGCTGGGTGTAAGCTAGCTATTTCTGACCTCCGGTCAAGAAGACAGTCTAAGTACACAGCATCCTGTCCATCCCAACAGCAAGTAAAACAATAAAAGTAAAGAATAAGAATAAAAAGGAGAATAAGCCCAGTGGACACATTTCTGGAAGACTGAAAATATATAGAAGTATGAGAAGGATAAGAGAGAGAAAAGAATCTAACCCTGAACAAGGAAAGGGGGTTTCACGGGAAAGGTGACAACAGAAATGAAAAAAGGGACCAAAACCAGAAAGGTAAGTTGAAAAACTAGTGGCAAAACAACTTCTCCAGTTGTCTCTCCACATTCCTTACCCTCCCTGCATACACACACACACACACACACACACACACACACACACACGAGGATAGTGAAGGCAGCTGGGTGATAACCTGCGGCTGGGGTGGAAGGGGGGCCGGGGCAGATGACTTAAAGATTATTTTACCTTAGAAAAAAAAACTAAATGAACACTTAGGGAGAATCTGACCTGCTAGTATGGGTGCTGGCACCTATAGCAAGTCTCCACTGCTTTCTGGCATTTGAAGGGACTCCAACCTAAAGATCATAAGCAAACTGAAGTGTGGCACGATTTGAATTAATTTATACAGTACCAAAAATTGCCAGTCCAATTGACACTGCTGCTGGGAACATTTGCCTGTCAAGTGGAAAAGGAAAAATACACATGACATTGGACTAAAAGGAGAAAAAGCAATCACAGCACAGTACTAGGCGCGGCTATAAACAGTATTTACTATTTGCATAATAATGTAAAAACTCCTATTGGTTTTTAAACCAACTTTAGACTAATTTTGTTAAGTCTCTGAAATACTAAGATTTAAGTATGACTACAGAATAAAATGGAAACATTCAACCCTGCCAATTTAAGAATAAAGGCTGAACTAACAGAAGTTGAGAAAAAAATAATCTCCTCTTACACTACTGAAAAGCAGGTCATTCTATCAAAATTTTAAGAATATTATGGAAGCTACAAAAATATGCCATAGGAAATTTTTAAATAATATTAAAACTTTCAAACTTGGAAGGTAGGAAAAGGCAGATATTACTTAAGTGAAATCCTCATGTATCATAGTAGGAATTCAACAGAAAATGCTGAAAGTCAATGATGCCTGCCCCCAGGATATATACTCTCTCAGCATCTCTTTGGTATTTCAGCTAGTAGTTGTCAAAATCAGGTGGCAAGGGGCGCCTGGGTGGTTCAGTCAGTTAAGAGTCCAACTTCAGCTCAGGTCATGATGTCATGGCTTGTGAGTTAGAGCCCCACATCCAGCTCTGTGCTGACAGCTCAGAGCCTGGAGCCTGCTTTGGATTCTAGGTCTCTCTCTCTCTCTCTGCCCCTCCCCCACTCATGCTCTGCCTCTCTCTTCTCTCTCTCTCTCTCTCTCTCTCTCTCTCAAAAATAAATAATAAACTTTTTTTTAAAAAGTGTTGAGTAGTATGTTGCAAGGTACTTAAAAATCATCTGTGTGCTCTAGTAATTCTTTCGTTAGGTTTGATTCTTTCACTTGGTGATATTTGCACTTCATTTGATGGCATTTACGTTTTCTCAAAAAATTGGTGGATTTCGGTTGTAAATAATTAATTAATTAAAAAACTAAAAATAAAAAAAAGTGTTAAAATCAGGTGGCAAAAATGCACCTGATGAAAAAGTGTTTTTAAGTTCACAGTGTACACTGAATTTCTTAGACTATAAAGTGTCTTGTCAATTAACAAATACAGTAATACAACTACAGTTAATATAATACAGTAATACAAAATACAGTTAATCAGTTAACAAATACAGTAATAACTAAGCATGTGTTCTATGTCTGGCAATATAATGGGTACCATAGATGACACATACAAAGAAATAAAACATACCCCGTGCCCTAAAATTTGGTTCCCCCATAAAAATTTACTGAGCTTTATTATGTGGGGATAGCCTTGGATAGGCCTTAGGATTACCAATATTTAAAATAAAGGCCTCTACCTTATGGATGAAAGAGGGATGAGAGAGAAAGGCAGACACATAAATACATCATTTCAACAGAGCTTGGTAGGCACACAAAAGGAGACATATTTCTCTACACAGGAAAACAGACGATTTGAGAAGGATACAAGACCATCCAAAATAAAATGCTAAAATATACAATAGATACCATCCAGGATTAGGAAGCAAGATTAACTCTGGCTAAAGCAGTCAAAGAAAGCTTCATGAAAGAAAAGCCTTGAAGGCTGAGGTAAAATTTTAATTAATGGTCAAATTTAATTTAAAAATGCAAAAGAAGAGTTCACAACAATAGCAAAGGGACAGAGGAATAGGAGATGAAAATGGCCCATGTTGAGACATATAAAACAAAGTGTCTCCTAAAAATGAAACTCATAATAATCTATCAAGTATTTGTTACAAAAGATACTTTTAATGGAGGAAAACATAGTTTCTTCAAATATTCACAACTAGATTGCATAGGAAATAGTAAAAATATATGTGTTCCTCCATCCTAGTCCCAACTGGTATGATATAATTATCCCAAAATAGTTCTTCCTAGCAGAGGAAAAGAAATGACAAGAGATTTTTCAGGAATTCTACTTCACAGGAGATTTGTCTGTATACAACATCTGGCTCTAATAGTCCACACCAATCTCAATGGTTAAATGGCTAGTAAATAAGCTTCCTTTTTGCTTTTCATCAACGTCAAAGAAAAACTTTCAATAAATTTAAATTCAGGAAATCTTACTCCACCTGTGCCCTCATCGATACTAACACCATTATTTCTTTATTCAAGTGTCTGCATTTAATTTATCCTTGAAATTAAAGGAACTTCTCCCTGACAGCTATTAACCTCTTCTATCCAGCAATAAGAAAAAGAGATGTCTTGAAAATAGCTCTTGCAACAGTCACCACAGAGATACAGGATTTTGAAGCAAGACCAGCATTTTGGCCAAGAGGTATTAAGGTGATGACATTTTCCAGTATCAATGATATATTTCAAGACACTTCCGACCGTAGTGTCAGAAAGCCAGAAGATATAAAGAAAAACTGTTAGTTTTGTTTTTGTAAGTAAGGCACTAGACAGAAATAATTAGATTCATTCCTTGCATCCATGTATATTTCTTTTTTTAAAAAATCAGTTATTTTCATTGATGTTGCCTTTACTGCTACCAATAAACAAAATCATACTGGAATCTAGCAACTGCTTTGGCATTTCCGGGACCCTAATAACTAAAGGCCCTGCCACTGCCTTCAAGCGCCTGATGGAAAGAACACAGAAGGCTCAATCTTGAACTTGCTAACTGTTCTTGCTAGCCAGCACAGATGGCGAAAACACAGAGCCCTTTGTGCCTGGAAAAAGAACTAAGGCCACCAGAGAGAATTCCCACTAATGCAGACAAGACATCAGGATGCCTTCCCAACTTGAGTCCTTGGCTCGAATCCTTCTTGCTGGCCCTTTTCAAAAGGAAACAGCGGCCTCTATTTCTGGGTAATTTTCTCCGCTCTTGTTCCCCAAGGAGTGGGAGGAGTGGGAGGCAACAGTTAAGCCCAAACACAGCCTGCGAAACTACTCCTCGACGAGACAGCTGTGTCCCTGACTACGAGACACTGGGTGAGGGATGCGGCCGTGGCGTTCTGTCCCTTTGGAGTTGTGCCTGTCTCGCACAGCCTGCTATGAATTTCAAGCGCGCGCGACACTGCCACAGGAGCAGGTGCAGAAAAGTCAGGGCAAGGTTTGCCGGAGGGTTGGCCTCCGCGGCAGGTGGTTCTCCGCCATCACCGGGCCTTCCCCGCGCGCCGCGGGCGACAGCCTCTCACCCCCGCCCGCCCGGCTCCGCGCGCTCCTGTGGGACCGTGATAACAGGACGGGAAAGACCCTGACTGGTAAAAGCCAGAACAAAAGTAACTTGCCATGGCGGAGAAGAGACGCGCCTTCCGCTGCCTGCAGGGCCCAAATCTAGCAGAGCACAGGCCACAAGGCTGGCCGGAAGAAGGTTTTGCTTTCAGTTCTTTGTTGACGTTAGCCTGGAGACGATGTGGAAAAAAAAAAAAAAAAAAAAAAAAAAATTGCCCCTCCACCGCATCCCGCTGCTCTGCGCCTCTTGGCCTCCGGGTGAAGCTCAGACCTGGGATGGCTGCTGCCTCTGTAGTCCCATAACTTTTGAAACCACGCTGGAGAGGGGCCAGAAGGAATCCCCGGCAGTACTCCGGGGCTTCTCCCGCTGCTGTGTCTGTCCCGCGCTCAGTGGAATCTGGACAGTCCTTTCTGCGCCCCTCACTCGTGGGACTCTTCACCACGCCACACCTGTTCCCCCCACCAGCCCAGGGCCAGTCGCGCGGCGGCCAGGTGCACAGGGCACGGGTTGAAAAGCGCTCGGTCCCTGTCAACCTAGCTGACCTTGCACAAGCCATTCGGACTTCAGAGTCTGGCACCTAGAGGGACACGAGTAATCTACATACATGGCTTCAAAGTCAAAGACAGCAGGAAGAAGAAAGGCAAATGGCTGGCAAACACAAAGAAGCTCGGTTCCACTCCTAAGTAAAGAAATACAAATTGAAATTATAATGAGATCCCTTGTTTCCACCATGAGGTTGGTAACAATTAAAAAGTGCAGTAATACCCAGTGTTGGCCAGAGTGTGAGGAAGAATCCATACTGCTGCAAGCATTGACAGGTGCAAACATTTCTAAGGATTTTGGCCCCTTTCAAAATGTAAAGTGAAAAGTGTGAAAATGCACATATCCTTACACTTAGCAGTTGCACTTGAAGAACTGAAGTTACAGTGCACAAGTGGAAGTCTTCATCTCCTTATGAAGGCTCCCACATCACATAACATTTATATTAAATACATTTCTGTGCTTTTCTCCTGTTAATCTGGCTTTGTCAGTTTAATTTCCAGATCCAGCCAAGGACTCTAGGAGGGTTGTTTCCTCCCCTAAAGTGCCAAACAATCCTTGAGGAAGCCTGACTCCAAATGTGGCCAAAATAATTCTAGCAGCTTATTACTGAAACTGCATCCAAAAAAATATTTTAATCCCTTACAGCCCCAGTTATGGGGCCTCCCATCTCACTGTACTTTTCTCTGAATCATAGCTTAAGTAAAATCAAATTGGTTGACACTTTCCTGGATATTTTTGTGATACCAAAAAACAAAAACAAAACCCATTATCGATATTTCACCTCTATCTTATTAATTATCTAATTTCAAAAGATGTAGCATACATTGTGAAGATTTCTAAAAACAGCATAAAAAGAAAGTCACTTTTAAAGGAGTACTCAATGCTGAAAGGGGAGCAACAAAATAGTCCTTATTACATTTTTAATAAAATATAGACCAATGCCTGCCTTTCTTGAAAGCAATTGTATCCATACACATCATGATCCTTAAAAGAATTTGTATCCTTCACCCTATGAACCTAGTAATTATCACCTTGAAATAGGATCAGAACTGCAGAAAAAGATTTATATTAAAAGATATAAAAGGATGTATACACATCATAGCACATATACATGTGAAAAACTAGAAACAATCTTAATATCCTACAATAGGGAAATAGTAACCCTAGAAATAGGGTATGTTCACAAAATAAAATGTGATATATGGTTGGGAAAAAAAATTGGAAAGGAGGACATAAAAATGTTACCATTATGTGGGTGTGAATTTTTGACAATTTTTATTATTTTCATTATACTTTGTGTATCTTTCAAGTATAAGCATCTTTTTTTTTTTCAATACCAACCAGATATCATTAATGCCATTTACTGTACAGTTTTGGCTTTCTGCCTTCCAAGCATATGATAGGATTGTACATCCAAGCTCCTTTACGGTTGGGTGGGGCCATATACCTAGTTCTGGTTGAGAATGAAAGGGTCATTCTGGACCAAGAATTTAATTACCACTTCAAGACCCTTCACAGCTCTTTTCCTCTGGCATGATATACATCAATAAAGATGGTGGCTGCCATTAGCTTGGGTCCCTGAGTGTTTACCATGAGCATTCTTTTTGTTGACCCATCATGGACATGTAGCATAAGCAAGGAGTAAAATTTTGTGTTTTGGTCTCTGAAATTTAGAGATAACTTGGCACATGAGTATCATGTAATCTATCCTGATTGATACAGAATTGGTATTCTGAAGTGGAGTATTGCTTTAGCCAAAAGCGGGGGCGGGGGGGGGGGAGGGGGGAGACAATCCACAACACAATCTAAAATACATGGCTTTGGTTTAGGGACAATTGGCAAGTAATTAGAAAATAATTATCAGAGATTAGAAGGATGGCGATCCATATTATATAGTGGAAAACATTTGGTAAAACTGTCACATGTGATAGCTTGGAAGGCAGATATGTACCTAATTAGCTTGTTGTTTTTTTTGAACCAGGGTGTGAAAAAGAAAATTAGTAGCATATGTCTGTTACTACTGAGTGCATTTGACAAAGTAATATAAAAAAGAAATGAGCTTAGAAAAGAATCAGCCATTTTGAATGCCAGAATGAAAGTAAATAGAGAAAGTCCAGAAATATGGGAACTTGTAGGATTGGAAGGAAAAATACTGCTCATTTCCAAATAACACCTTTGAGTAACAAAGACTGATTATAACTCTGCTTTATTGGGAGGCTCAAATTAATGATCAAATCAAGCTTTGGATCTCTGAACAGATTAAGGTCCCTCAGAACAACAACAACAACAGCAACAACAAACAATTCATGTTCTGAATTCAATAACCCTTTCAACTAGACAAACTAGCTAAGGGAAAAGAAACTAAAAGTGGCCTGATACCTACAATTAAGTAAAGATAGGGAGAGAAAAGAACAGGGAAGAAAGTGGAGAATTACAGCAACTGTAAGAAGTCTAGAAAAAGCTGCCAGTGTGGCTGTTAGCACAGGTAAGCTCACCCAAAAAAATAGATAAGAAGCCTACCAAGTTTTTGAACTGTACCAGCCAACTAGCCACCAGCCAGAGTAAAGAGACTATAATGGTTCAAAACTTTAAAAACGTTGGTCCCAAACATTGATCACATTGATCACAGTGTACACAGTAAGCAAGCTTTTCAGCTTCCAAGGATATATTCTATATATGGTAAAGGAGGATAATGGAAAAAGAAGAATGTCCAGCAACTATGAGGACAATGAGCAAGAGAAGAATTTCCAGAGTGGAATCATGGCCTAATCAAAATTCCACACCCAGGGTGTATGGAGTATATATCTACTCAGGGAGATGGCAGAATGGCTTTGGCCTAGAGGCCACTATATGTCTCCTATTGATCTCTTTCTCCAAATGAGAGAGTTTATTGCAGTTATCTTGTTCCAGTTCCACTACTGAATACCGGGGGGGGGGTCTCTGGATAAAGAGGAGTAACATTCAGACGTGTTATAAAAACTACCACACACCGCCTAGAGTTCATGCACTTTTGAGTTTGATGCTAGGACTTAGGGCAACTTTTTGGTGTGAGTGCATTTTGTGTATGAAGAAGAGTGATCCAAATATTGATGATCAGGGGCGCTTGAGTGGCTCAGTTGGTTGGGCATCCGACTTCAGCTCGGGTCATGATCATGCAGTTCGCAAGTTCGAGACCCGTGTTGGGCTCTGTGCTGACAGCTCAGAGCCTGAAGCCTACTTCGGATTCTGTGTCTCCCTATCTCTCAGCCCCTCCCCTGTTCGTGCAATGTCTCTGTCTCTGTCTGTCTGTCTCTCTCAGAAATAAACATTGAAAAAACTATAAGCAAACAAACAAAACAACAAATATTGATGATCACTAGGACAGGAAAAACTACATTCATTGATATTTTGCCTCAACTATATCTGGTTCTCCTCATTTTTACAAGATATAATTTTCTAGTTACATTCTGTTTCAGTGAGGTCATATGACTATTTCTGGCCAATGAGATGTGAGACAAAATGACATCAGCACTTCTAAATTACCACATTTAATTGCTGGTGCAAGACTCTGCAGACTTCATTTTTCTCCACCTCCATGATTTGGGAAGCGTGTCTTGAGATGGGGCCTTAAGTGATTAGGACCAAAAGACTCCCCCTACCAACCTCTGTTGAACTTTCAACATGAATGAGAATTAAACTTTTGTTTCATTAGGCCTCAGAGATTTGGGAGGTTGTTAATACAACAGAACCTGAGCTATCCTGACTGATAAATCTACAAAGGGCAAGAGGGATTCATGATTTCACATAATTATCTTTCCTGACTTATATGCTGACAGTGTCTTTTCACACATTAAGTAGAGCTATCTCTTCCTAGACAATCTAAGGCTTCCTAACTTAATACGCAAGAGTCGATATCTTTTGGCAAATTCTCAAAGGAAACTTTCTTCCTGTAAAATCTCTAAAACTCTAAAAATAGACAGGAGAGCCAATGGTTGATTTCTGAGATCTGGGCAGATCACACAAGGGTGGAATTGGTGAAAGGAGCCCAAGTCTGATTTTCTATGGTAAGTAACATTTATCAAAAACATTTATCAAAAAATTGTGACTATTTAGAATTGAATGAAATTATCTATTTTGCTGCTGAAAAAATGCTCCCAAAAGAAACAAAAGTGACTATTCCAAACCTTGCCTTAAATATTAGGAAAACATTCTTTCTGATTGTCTGTCTGCCACAGGCTAAAAACCATACCTTTTGTGCCAATCAAAATTAAATAAGGTTCTTCAAATTTTTCTCAAAATTTTGAGCTTGAAATAAGCTTACTATTCCCAAAGAACTGATATATGAGACATTTTTCCCCTAAAACAGTGAATATGAAGATTATAAATTTCCAGTTTTTAGGCACCATCTCTCATTCTAAAGAGAAATGTGAAACCAACGAGATCTTCTTTTAAGTTCATTTATTTTGAGAGAGAAGGAGAGAGACTGCGACCAGGGGAGGGGCAGAAAGAGAGAGACAGCATCCCAAGCAGGCTCCACACTGTCAGCACGGAGCCCGATTCAGGGCTCAAACTCACAAACCATGAGATGATGACCTGAGCTGAAATCAGGAGTCAGATGCTTAACCGGCTCAGCCACCCAGGTGCCCCTTTCCTTTATTTTATTTATTTTTTTTTAATTTTTTTTTTCAACATTTATTTATTTTTGGGACAGAGAGAGACAGAGCATGAACGGGGGAGGGGCAGAGAGAGAGGGAGACACAGAATCGGAAACAGGCTCCAGGCTCTGAGCCATCAGCCCAGAGCCTGACGCGGGGCTCGAACTCACGGACCGCGAGATCGTGACCTGGCTGAAGTCGGATGCTTAACCGACTGCGCCACCCAGGCGCCCCTCCTTTCCTTTATTTTAGATGGCAGGCAGCATGAGTTAAGTTTAGGCATAGAATCTTTTTCTAAAGCTTTTTATTTCTGCCAACATTTTAATATAAACTTACTTCTGCCATTGGCTCCTTATGAAACATACCATATTAGGATAAAAGCTGTTCACATGTTCTTTACCAAAAAGAATTTTACCTTCTCTGAATAGAAACCTTGCATTTTACTGTTTAGTTTCTACAACTTAAAAACAATGGGATGCTAAGGAACTGGGTCTCTCTCAAACTCAAAGGCACGTGCTTTCATCTTCAGGCATTCCCCTGCATCCAGCATGATAAGTGAGGAGTCCCTAGCTTTGCATTTACCTCTCCCTTTATTCTAAGGATGTCATTCCCTTAAGCTTATTCTTCTCCTTACAAGTGTAAAGGAAAGACAACTATGGCCTTTACAAGTTCTATTTGACGAAGGTGTCTTGGAAAGAATCAGGGGACCCTTGACACTCTGGCAGAAGAAAATGTTAAATAAAAAGACCACACTCAGCTCTGAAAAATATCTTTGGGGCTCTGGAGTAAAATGCTATACAATGGGAAAGAGGGAAATGATCACCCTTGAAGTTCCTTGAAATTCAAAGTCTACAGAAATCACAAACAGCTGAATATAACAGTTCTTTGGGAAATGTTGAGTGAAGTCTGCATGTTGGTGGACCTGGGGCCAAAAGAGAATTGGCCCACATGCCCACGACAGAATGAGCCAACATGGCAGGGGGACAATTGCATCACTTATGATTGATTTCAATGGACATGGCACCTGTCCACATCATTTATGAACAAACAAAACTTTTTAATACAGTACATTTACTGCACTTGTAAGCATGCAGCAGAGTTTGAAACAAGAATTCAAAAACATGGAAATATATTTTTGTATCTAAGAATAAATGGACACTTAAGAATTCAAGTTTTCATTTTTTAAAGGAAAGGGATATTCATTTTTGTCACACATGGACAGTGCTTTGGGCTCAGAAGCTCTAATATTCATCTAATTCCATGCCTCTATTCTTCAAAGTATGCTATGCAAGCCTGACCTAGAGAACATTTGACCACTTCTACTTCTCCACCTCCATTCGTCTCCCGTTGAAAGTAAATGTTAACTAAATCCTCTAAAATTTCTTCATCCATCATCTGAAGATCTTCCATTCCAGTGAGAAGCACTGTCCTCCTAGATATTCCTGAAAATGCCTAAGAAGGAAAATACAAAAGATAAATAGAAACTTTTCTAAGACATTTGAATTGCAAAACTTTATAAGCTCTGCTTAATACTTCAGACCTTATCGTAGAAGAAACAAGGAGCCTCAGAAAGACTTTTCAAGCAACAGAATATCCAAGTCGGATCTGAGTTTCAGAAAGATAACTCAGGCAGCATTAAGACAAATGGAGGAAAGAAGGGCATCCCTATGGACAGAAGGACCATAGTGACAGAAGTAGTCAGAGGTGGAAGTAACAAGACTGAATGACCAAATGAATGTTGGAGGTGAGGCAAAATGAGGAATTAAGCATGAGCTGTAGCTTTCAGGTTGGTGGACTATGTAAGACAGCGGTGCCATTTAGTACCTAAGTAGGAACAGAAAAAAGGAGGTCGGGGTACAGATAATGAGTTCAGAGAAAATGAGCAGGAAGAATCATTTTTAATGCCCAATGACAGTAGACACATGAAAGATATGTAGCTATGTCTCCATATACAAAAATATTATGTCATTATCTGAGTACTTTCAGTTTTTAAAAAGAGTGTAATAAATTAAATAAGGTACAGTTTCACACTAAAATATTTTTTAAAAAAGACACACTTATTTTGCACCAAGCAGATCTGAAGAAACTATTTTGATATTGCTCACTAATAAGTCTCAAACAATAACAGACACAACTTCTTTATTTCTTGTGGGGTGGGGTTAAGCAGTAAGTTCTCAAAATGAAGGAAAGAGATAACTTTACCTGAAAATTTTTCAAGTCTGTTTCTATGTATGGAGAAACAATAACTCTATAGCAGTTTTGATTTATACAAAGCGGATATTCTTTCTTTTTCAAAATCTTGTCAGCAACTAGAAGTAAATTTTTAAAAAATTATTTTTTTAATATCATAAACATTTTTAACCAAAGTTAAAACTTTCTTCAAGTGAAACATCACAGTAAATAGTGAATTTAGTGATTACATTTTTAAAAATTCTATAAAAAATTCAACAGTCCACTTTAAAGACTTTGCAGTACATAATTTTGGAAAATATAAGACCAAACAATAATGGGGTTTAAATAGATCTTCTGTCTTGAACTATCCACTGCAATCAGTCAATGCAGAAGTTTGTGATGTCCTCAGACAGATCTACTTTGAGCTACATAAAATGCAACAACCATATGCAAAAAGTAGCCCACCCATCCTAACAAGACTGTGAGTTTCCCAGTTTCTAAAGAAGTATAATTGAAAACTATGATTACTGTATATAGGGGCGCCTAGGTGGCTCCCCTAGGTTAAGCATCCAGCACTTGATTTAGGCTCAGATCATGATCTCACAGTTCATGAGTTTGAGCCCTGTGAGGGATTTTCTCTGTTTCCCTCTCTGTCCCTCACCTGCTTGTACACACTCTCTCTCTCTCAAAATAGAAGAAACTTAAAAAAAAAGAATACTGTATATATACATTTTACAATATACATGTATACACACATATATAATTACTATATTACTACAATACATAAAATTTTACATAAAATTACTTAGTTGTCCTATAACTAATACATGATATTTTTCAGTAAGCTGATATAATGATGTTAACCAAGGGAGGGGAGGGATTTGATCGTTATCTAGAAACTGAAGGCAAATAACAAAAATTCATCAGTTTTCTCCAGCACAAAGAATAATCAGATTTATTTTGAGCAGCATTTTTCTCCTGGAGGGGAAAAAAATAATGTTTCAGATTGCATCAAGTTTAACAGAAACAGTACTTAAGAATATTGTATCACTATGTATGCTTTTTCACCTCTCACCAGTCCATGTTGGATGGGCAATATGGTGCAGTGGTTAAGAGGCCAGGCCCCTGCTGGCAAGGATGTGGAGAAATTGAAACCCTGGTACAGTGCTGGTAAGAATATAAAATGGTAGAGCCACTGTGGAAAATAGTATGTCATCTCAAAACATTAAACATAGAATCACCATATGATCCAGGATTTCCAGAAAGATCTGGAAAGCCACTCAAGTAACCATAACTAACTAAATAGTAGGAGAAAGGCAAGTTTAAGGAAATGTCTCCAGTTTTACTAAGTTAATGCTCTTCTTTTTTTTTTAATTTTATTTTTTTAAGTAAATCTCTACACTCAATATGGGGCTCGATCCCACAACCCCAAGATCAAGAGTTGCACACTCCACCAACTGAGCCAGACAGGAGCCCCTGCTCTTTATTACCAAGTTTCTTTAAAAAGCATGTATTACTTTGTTATGAAATAAACAATCAATGTTTTTTTAAAGTTGTATACCTGGCTTTCTTTTACATATGCCAACCCAGGAGAAACCCTAAGAACTGGATTAACTAGAGTAAGATATTTTTACATTGAGAATCACTTGAACATATTAACAAAAGCAGCTGCTGTAGAATTGTGTATTTTTTTTAATGTTTAGTTTTTGAGAGAGAGAGACCGCGTGCATGGGAGAGGGGCAGAGAGAGAGGGAGACACACAATCTGAAGCAGGTTCCAGGCTCCATGGCATCAGCACAGAGCCACATGCAGAGCTCGAACCCACGAATTGTGAGATCGTGACCTGAGCCGAAGTCGGATGCTTAACCAACTGAGCAGCCCAGGCATCCCAAATTGTATATTTTTAATCATAAGAATGTAAAGCCCCCTCAGATGATTTGGTAAAAACTCCATTTCTACCTAAAAAGGGAACAGATGTCTCACTGTTCTTTCCATTCATGCCTTGCCTTCCCTGGAATCTACTCCCTCCAACTAAGAGACCGTTGTCCATCTTAATAGGTGGGATAGGAAGTGATAGTTTATACATATGTATTTCTAAATTTCTCTGCCACATACTCACTATAATTTGGGGTTCATTATTTACCCTCCCTAAGACTCAGTTTCCACATCAATAAAATGGGTATGACACCTGTCTCCAGAATTGTGCTATGGATAAGAGGAGACACATGTATAGAACACCTGGATCTTTGCCTGGCATGTGCTGAGAATGCACAAAGTTGATGTGTTTGGAATATTATTCTCAGTAGCATTCACAGAAATCATTCTCAGGACTCCACCATTTTAAAAGGTTTTTTAAAAATCTATTATTATTCTACTTAATAAATTCCAAACAGAAGAAGTAGCAAAGGAATACTTTCAGAAATGGCAGAACATAGAGGCGCCTGGGTGGCTCAGTCGGTTAAGTGTCCACCTTGGGTTCAGGTCATGACCTCGCGGTCCGTGGGATTGAGCCCCACATCAGGCTCTGTGCTGACAGTTCAGAGCCTGGAGCCTGCCTCAGATTCTGTGTCTTCATCCCTCTCTCTACCCCTCCCCCACTCATGCTCTGTCTCTCTCCATCTCTCAAAAAATGAATAAACGTTTAAAAAAAATTTTTTTTAAGAAATGGCAAACATAAATATAAATGGTAGAGTATTTTTTAACTTCCTACATGTGTGAATACCTCCAGTTTCCAAAAATGTAATCACAGCACTCCGGGACTGCTTATCATACTGCACGCATAGCACTTCTCCACCTCCGTTTCGGGACTTAGAAAAGCTCAGTTCTAGCTTGTCTCTCATCTGATCTTCAGGCAATTCATCAGGAATTTCAGTAACATTGATCTTCACCTTAGACACTTCTACATGAACCTGGGAAATCATTTCATATTCAGAAATATGGATGAGAAAAGTGCTCACATCTAACAGAATTCTAAAAAGCTTTAATCAACATGTTACCTGGAATCTGACTCCCGAATTTAATGGAACTGGCTTGGCCATAACCTCCACATCTACATCCTCTATCTGCACGTGATGTTTCCCCATTCTGATGACATTTTGGGCAACTGAAAAATAATTTGGGAGTATTAATTTCCAATATTTCAATAAATTTTTTCACTTCTGGTTAAGAACAAATTATCCTAAATATTTAAAATTTTCTTGAATTCTAAAGGATCTAGGGGCGACTGGGTGGCTCAGTCAGTTGAATGTTCGACTTTGGCTCAGGTCATGATCTCGCAGTTCACGAGTCTGAGCCCGGCATCAGGCTCAGTGCTGACAGTTCAGAGCCTGGAGCCTGTTTCGGATTCTGTGTCTCCCTCTCTCTTTGCCCCTCCCCCGCTCATGCTCTGTCTCTCTTTCTCTCGACAATAAATAAGACATTTTTTAAAAATTAAAATAAAATAAAATAAAATAAAATAAAATAAAATAAAATAAAGGATTTATTTTTTTTTAATTTTCTTAGGGCTTCTAAGTGATAACGGTCTTGCCACCAAAGCGACAAATAAACATATTAACGTTAAAATATCAAAATACATCAGCAAAAATGACAAAACTTCCAGTTATAAGATGAAGGAGTACCAGGGATGCCATGTACAACATGATGACTACAGCGAACACTGCTGTGCAGTATACAGGAAAGGGGTTAAGAGAGTAGAGCCTAAGTGTTCTCATGACAAGCAAAAAAAAATCCTTTTTCCTTTTTTTTTTTTTTTTTTTGTTGTAGCTATAGGAATTCTTTTCATTGCACATAAATGAGAAGATGGATGTTGGCTGCACCTACTGTGGTCATCATTTCACAGTACATGTAGATCAATGCATCATGCTGTACACCTTAAACTTACATAGTGATATGTATCAATTATTTCTCAGTAAAACTGGAAACAAATGATAGTGTAGAAATTCTCATCGGGGTGCCTGGGTGGCTCGGTCGGTTGGGCTTCCGACTTCGGCTCAGGTCATGATCTTACAGTCCGTGAGTTCGAGCCCCGCGTCAGGCTCTGTGCTGACAGCTCGGAGCCTGGAGCCTGTTTCAGATTCTGTGTCTCCCTCTCTCTCTGCCCCTCCCCTGCTCATGCTCTCTCTCTGTCTCAAAAATAAATAAAAACATTAAAAAAAATTAAAATTAAAAAAAAAAAGAAATTCTCATCAAATTCTAGATTCAGCTCTTAAGAGATAAGCCTGGTGATTCTTTAGAAATTCATATATTATTTCAGCACAGCCACACACCCTTCCTCTCCACGGTTCACAGAATGACCAGAGAATTCCCTTAGTGCATTAAGGCACAGCCAGAAACTTCTTCCACGTTAAGTAAGCTGGAAAAACTTTTGTGTCAGTGTCATTCTGACAATCTTATTTATCATTTGTCACTTCTCTTTAATATGTCAAAAACCAAAGAAATAAATTCTCATTTTTGTCTTTCTTAAGGTTTCCATATTAAACACCACACGGGCTTGAATATCAAAGTGCAAATCTTTTTTTTTTTTTTTTTTTTTTTTTGCCATATTTAATGAAGAATTTACTTTTGCTAAAATGCCCTGGAGATCATTCATTAAAAAGATGATAGCTTATACCAATCACAAAACTATCAAATCTAATTTATTTGTGCAAATGGGAGAGGCTCAGTAATATAATTATGCCAAAAATTAAAACTCCAGACAGCAACTATAGTTCATTTTAAAATGCATGTGGGTGTGTATTTATTTTTAATTATGTGATATGAGAGTTTGTAACACCTCAACTGTTAATACAGAGCTGCTTAACCTAATTTGTCACAAAGATAAGAGATGCCCACTCCCAGTCCTATAAATCTCACATGTGTTTATGACAACTGAACAGCATACACACCACAGATGAAGGAAGAGGGAAACAGGCTAAAAGGCAGGGCGTTGTCTTGTGGGAATTCACACTCATTGTACTGAGATATGACTGGATAACTTGAATTACAACTTACGTTCTTGTTAGTGGCAACAGGCAACAATAACAGAAAATGTCAATGAAGTAACAGTTAGATGATGTTCTTTCCCTTCCACACCCCCCCCCCCCCCACCCAAACTCCAACATCTGGTGATCTGACACAGCTGAAAGGGACCACTTGCGTTTCAGCTTTTGTGACTCTGACTATCAAAAGCCAACTTCTGTTTAATTGTGTATGAGCCCAAAGTTGTCCCAGGGGAGCAAGACCTCAGAGCTGGGCCAAGAGTGGACACAGCGATGCAGCTGTTTCTGAAGAGAACCCTATTCCCAGCATTCCCAGGTAATTCCTGCACAGAATCCCTGCCTCCCAAATCCTCGCTTCCGTCTTTTGATTATATCCCCATCACCATTGCTGACTGCCAACACAGGGCTCTTGGCACCCTCATCTGTAGAAGCAGACCCAGGGTGGACCCATGGTGAACGAATAGTATGTGCCTATGTTAACCTGCTAGAATGTCTTTCCTTTTAACATTTATTTGCAGACTATGGTGATGGACCAGGTGTACAGAGACATGACTTATAACCATAGATTCTCAGAACCTGAGCACCGGAAGGGCTTAAGACCATCTGGTCCCACCCCATAATGTGACAAACACAAGAACGAAGGCCCAGCATAGTGGCCTGCTCCGAGGACTGCTGGTCTAGGAGAAAGGACGTGGGTCCTCAGGGTTTGGCTCTCAGCTTTGCGATTTTTAACAGTATGAACCTTGAGCGAGTTCTTTATCTTTCCTTATCTGGAAAATTCCCAACAAGTAGCAATAATGACAGCTAACATTTATGAAGTGTTTATTATGTGTCAGATACCATGCTAAGTATTTTACCAACATTTCTCATTTAATACTCAACGCAAATCCCATGAGATAGGTACTACCACTGCCATAAAAATCTGAGATTTAGGAAGAACCCAACTAAAATCACACTTCTAGAAATGGGAAAATCTGGCATACAAAGCCAGATTCTCCTCACTAAGAAGAATTAGAGACCTACACCATGGCAGACTTAGCAAACATCAGGTCCCATTCCTAAACCTCAGACTCTTGGACTCTTTCCATTCACTGGTCATGTGCCCTTAGGAAGGTCACTTAAACACCTGAGAATCTGTTTTCTTGGTTATAAGATGCAAAGAGTAATTCTCCTATCATATTGCTTTCACAGAGTCAAGTAAGTATAAAACGAGATGTCTTTAAGAACTTTGAGAACATGTAGAGCTCTACTACCTTAAAATATTATTACTAGTTAAAAAGGGGGGGAGCTTCTGGGGGTTTAGTTGGATGGGTGTCCTACCCTTGATTTCAGCTCCTACCCTGAGTCAGGTCATAATCCCAGGGTCGTGGGATCGAGCCCTGCATCGGGCTCCTCACTGAGCATAGAGCCTACTTGGAATTCTCTCTCCCTCTGCCTCTCTCTCTCTCTCTCTCTCTCAAAAAAAGTATTACTAGTAGTATTTGGAGGTAGCAGATGGAGTAAAAACACTAGTGTTGGACATCACAACACCTTGAGTCCCACAGTCATGTTTTGAACAAATGATCATATTCAACGCTCTTTTTTTCAATTTTTTTTTAACATTTATTTATTTATTTATGAGAGACAGAGAGAGACAGAGCACAAGCGGGGGATGGGCAGAGAAAGAAGGAGACACAGAATCCGAAGCAGGCTCCAGGCTCTGAGCTGTCAGCACAGAGCCTGACGTGGGGCTCGAACTCACAAACCGCGACATCATGACCTGAGCTGAAGTCGAAGGCCCAACTGACTGAGCCACCCAGGCGCCCCACTCAACGCTCTTAATGTCTGAGTTTTCTCATCAAAAAATGGGGACAATCCTACCTGCCCCAAGGTGTTACTATGAGATGAGATGAAATGACAAATATTAAAATTATAAAGCAATAGCCAAATATCTATGAAAGCTCTTTGAAAGTGCCTGTGCTTTCCAAAAGTAACATGATCGAATTTTTGAACATTACTCATACCTTCTTCTTTTTCAAAGGTGATAAGTGCTTGTCCTTTCTGTAGCTCATAAAGAACTTGCGAGTTCACTTGAAATGAACAGGAGACATTTAAAAACTGGCTGTCATTCTCAGGATTCTCTAAAGATGTGAATTTCATCTCTGTTTCAGGAATATCCTCTTTAATCTAATTTAAACAGAAATGTTTGATTAAAATGAAGACAAGAAATAACTTAAGCCCTTCCTGTGATAATGTGATTTGATCATCCAATAATTCATTCTCCACTGATTTCAGAATCCCACAGAATGCTAAGTGTGGTCTTAGTGAATATCTTTAGTAATTACTTCTTCCCAGGTAAGTACTCAGTAAAGTAATCACATGCTGATCCTTTAATATTATTTCCCAGATGAAATTATAAGTATATAATCTCTCATTTTATCTAATCAATGTTTAAACTAGCCAATATTGGATGGTGTTCGATTCTAAAGTCTATATCATTCCTGTAGATAAGTACCTTTTAAACAACTATACCAATAATAGGGTATCCTACAAGGGAATCATAAGACAATATGTTTATTCTCATTGCAAAGTGTTATAAATTAGAGCTGCATATATACTAAGTTTATTTTAATAGCAAACCCAGATAATTTCATCCAAAAAGAAAGCCTCCCAAATTATATGATTTAATAATTGTCAAATTTAAATTCCCCCTTCCCCAATACCTGCCCATCAACTTTTTAAAAAAAAAATTTTTTAACTTTTATTTATTTTTGAGAGAGACAGAGCTTGAGTGGGGGAAGGGCAGAGGGAGAGGGAGACACAGAATCCGAAGCAGGCTCCAGACTCTGAGCTGTCAGCACAGAGCCCGATGCAGGGCTCAAACCCACGGACTCTGAGATCATGACCTGAGCGAAGTCAGACTGTGCCCATCAACTTTTTAACCATTACCAAACTTAGATTTATAAAAATGTGAAGGGACACTATCAACAAGATTCATAATCTGAAGGATAAAGTTAAGTGGTTATACTTATCTGTTTAAAATCATTGGGATTAACAGACATATACAACTACACATAAATGCACAATTGAATCTGTTGTTTGCATTTCTATTTCCCATGATTATTTTACACGCTGAAAGAAAATTTGTGTGTTATTGCAAAGGGGTTAGACATATTCAATGAGTTATTTGACCTAATTTCACATTTGTTCTATATCTTCACATGTAACTTCAGTAGAATCTCTGATTTCCATAAGTCCAGTTTCAAAACAATTGGCAATGTCTGAGAATAGGCGGAGTGTTTCCCAATAATGTGGAAATACCCAATATACCCTGAAAAGTCGAGAGCTTTCTGGAATGAAAGTGCCTGATTCTGGTCTTGGGCACACTTGGCCAGGAGCAACTCATGCATGCTCTCTGGACCATAGTTTCAGTCCTCTGTAAACTGTATCAGCTGAGCTGGCTGGGTTCCCAAGATCCTTTGAGTGACAGGACGGGCTGATTTCATCTCCAGTCTGAGAAGTAACTACAATTGTAACAGTGTCCCATAAGTCCCATAAACATGGGGAACTCCACTTCCTGATATTCAATATCCTATCCCCCATTTCAGAAACAAAATATGACAATGCTTTAAGCATTTTAACTGTTTAAAGGAACAGTATGAGTTGTCATGGAGAAAAAGGAGTGAAAGTTATGTCTAATTCAAATACAGGAAAATTTAGGAGAGGATTTAAATGGTGAAGATATATGTCCAATTTTTTTAAACTGTGAAATCCATTTAAGTTACTTGAAGAGAATAAAGGAACTTAGTGAGAAGACGAAGAATTTGATCCCAAAGTGATTGATAATGACCATTGTTTTGTTTTGCATTACCATATACATAAATAAAAATTTAAAAACATACACATAAATATAAAAAAATGTATTATCAGAAACGTACAGTCAGATGAAATTTTACAAAACAATCACACACATGTGACCAGCACCCAGATCAATAAACAGAACATGACCAACACCCAGAAGCCCTCTTGGGTTCTCTTCCAGTTCCTACCTGCCTCCAAGGGCAACCAGGATGCTAACTTTTAACATCCTGCTGTTATGCGTTATTTAAATGGAAACATACGGGGCACCTGAGTGGCTTAGTGGGTTAAGCACCTAACTTCAGCTAAGGTCCTGATCTCGCAGTTCATGCGTTTGAGCCCCACGTCAGGCTCTGTGCTGACAGCTCAGAGTCTGGAGCCTGCTTCGGATTCTGTGTCTCCCTCTCTCTCTGCCCCTCCCCCACTCGTATTCTGTCTCTGTCTCTCACAAATGAATAAACGTTAAAAAAAGTTTTAATTAATAAAAATAAATGGAAGCACTTGGTATATCCTCTTTTATGTTTTTTGGCTCAACATTGTGTTTATGAAATCCATCCATGTGGCTGCATATAGCTGCGATCTGTTCATTCTCATTTCTGTATGGTATTCCATTGTGTGAATACACCCCAAATTAATAATTCAGTCTAGTGGGGAGGGACAGTTGAGTTGTTTTCAGTTTGGGGCTATTACAAACAATGGTGCCATCAATGTTTACAGTGTTTTAAAAGTGAATTCTGTGTAACTAAATTGTTTTTTCGGAAAAATGGTGTCCGTTAAGAATGTGATATACAAAATAAAGAGGTACCTGGGAGTTTATGGTGGACTCTTGTAACTCGGCCTCAAGCCTTTGGATCTCCTCCTTTAACTGAGTATTCTCCTTTGCAATTTTATCAATTAATCTCTAAAAAATATCAAACAGCACCAAAAAATTAAACAGCTCCTGACTTCATTTTTCTAAGCAAATTAAAGAAGCTAAATTTCTATCATCTTGATAAAGGCAAAGAAAGACATCATCATTATCACCTAATAATTCTCCTACCACTGACAAGTAGTATTATCTCCATCATGCAAACAAGGAAACTACCTTTCACACTAGACCAAGGTCACAGACATTTTTATAGTGGGGCAAGGATTGAGACCCAGACCTGAATCTCATTTCAGTGTAACTCCTTGCCTGGCTATTTGTGACAACAATATGACTTTTAAATTGCACTGTAATTGTGGACATATGTTACTCAAAGGCAATTTAAAAAATTTTTGCTATGATTCCCACAATACAGCTGCCTTGACATGCCAGACATATGGCCCTGGGTAAGTGGCTTAAGCTACCTGAACCCCCATCCCCTCATGGGTCTCTTCAGATAATTGCTAAGAAAGCTCTTAACTTCTGGGTGCAAATCAAAAAAAGGAGGAGGGGAGTGAAAGAAAACAGCTAATGTTGTAAGCCTTGTAAGAGAAAGAACAGAAATACGATTCTTTTTGTAAGGTTTGAATTATGGAAATAAAATTTTTGAAAAAAATTCAAAGTAATGTTGGACAAAAACATACAAAACATGCCTCACTGCAAAACTAATAGATATAAATTAATTTTTAATAGTACCCAGTAATTTTTACCTCTCTTTGTTCATCTTTCATAAATTCTTCCTCTAACCAAAGCTCCTCGTGAACTTGGCTTTTGTTATTTCCACTGTCTGCCATGATTCCTAATTATTACAAAAAAGTAAATATTTTAAAAATCATACATATACACAAATTCAAGAAGAAATAACTTTTATCCTTTTACAGAAGAAATGTATTTTTGTTATATTTTTTCCCTATCATCAAAGTTTTTATTATTATGTGGCTTATATTTGAACAATGCCTATATTTCATATAACTTTCATACCTATACAGACATAAAAGGGGTCTAGAAATCCTTTGCTTTTCAACACAATGATAGAAAATAACAGGGGTGCCTGGGTGGCTCAGTCAGTTAAGCATCTGAATCTTGATTTTTGGCTCAAGTCATGATTTCATGGTAGTAGGCCGAGCTCTGCATCAGGCTCTACGCTCACAGCTCTCTCTCTCCCTCTCTCTCTGCTCCTCCCCTGCTCATGTGTGTGCTCAATCTCTCTCTCTCTCTAAAAAACAAATAAATAAACTTAAAAGAAAAAAATACAAGTCTAAAATTTTTTAAAAAAGGAAAGAAAATAACAGGTATTAATATTCCTTTGAGGTTCACATCTTAATCATAACATGGTGCCCCATATTAAAAGATTACTATTTTGGTCTTTTCAAAGATTTTGATTTATCTAATTCTTCCTATTGTACTCCCCAAATGTAAATGGAGTAGAAAGGCCCCAAACACCCTTCCTCTGCATGTACAGAAATTCTTATCAGAATTTTCACAAATCCTCCCCTGTCCAGACACCTCAATAGGAAAAAAATTACATCTTTACTTCTTTTTTGTTTCTTAACATTTATTTATTTTTTGAGAGACAGAGAGACAGAGCACGAGCAGGGGAGGGGCAGAGACAGAGGGAGACACAGAATCTGAAGCAGACTCCAGGCTCTGAGCTGTCAGCCCAGAGCCCGATGTGGGACTCAAAGTCACGAACCATGAGATCGTGACCTGAGCTAAAGTCGGTCACTTAACTGACTTAGCCACCCATGTGCCCCAAAAATTACATCTTTACTTCTAACAACCTCTCACTGAAACATCTCTCTTCAGATATGAACATAAGGCAACAAGCCACACAGTATTTGTAGCACCTGGACAAAAGTCACCAAGAGGACACAAATATTTTCATAAAATATTGTAACTGTTGCAGAAGTCCTGAAATATGTCTGTGTTTAACCTTGTTTCAAAATGATGGCAGCTACTAAACTCATTACTAGGTATTGTGGTATGCTGTAATATATTGATGTATATTACTATATCAAAAATTTGCTTTTTTAAATATTTTGATAATCATATTTCAATATAATTGGTTTCCTTTGTAATTGTCTATATATTATTTTATACATTAAAAAAAATTTAAAGGCCTATAGGCTTTATCAGACTGGCAAGGAATCCATGGCACAATAAAAGTAAACATTTGCCTGCATATGAATTTACCAGATGTAAGTCCCAGATCAAAATTGAGACAAGGAATAATATAACAACTATTTTTATTGCTTTAAAAACATATTAAAAACCAGTTTGTGATATAATATAATCCTCTAAAATTTCAAGAGCTAAATTCTCACTACTCCTGTAGAAGAAACAGGAAAAATATTTATCCCTCCTTAAAAATAAAACGGATGATTGGGGGGCCTAGGTGGCCCAGTCAGTTGGCCATCTAACTCTTGGTATCAGCTCAAATCATAATTTCATGGTCCGTGAGTTTGAGCCTCACATCGGGCTCTGCCCTAACAGGGAGCCTGCCACAGATTCTCTTTCCCTCTCTCTTTGCCCCTCCCCTGCTCCTGCTCCCTCTCTCTCAAAATAAATAAATAAACATTTTAAAATTAATTAATTAGGGGCACCTGGGTGGCTCAGTCGGTTAAGCGTCCGACTTTGGTTCAGGTCATGATCTTGCAGTTTGTGAGTTCGAGCCCACGTCGGGCTCTGTGCTAACAGCTCAGAGCCTGGATCCTGCTTCAGATTCTGTGTCTCCCTCTCTCTCTGTCCCTCCCCTGCTCACGCTCTGTCTCTCTCTGTCTCTCAATAATAAATAAATGTTAAAAATTTTTTTAAAAATTAAAAAAATTAAAAAATAAAAATTAATTCATTAAATAAAATAGAAGACTGGCAAAAAAAAATAGTGTGAACACTAGCAGTTTCCAAAAACAGAGGGAATCACGTAGCACCTGGATCTTGGTTTCTAATCTATTCTCCAATAAACAGAACCAGGGCTCCTTGGAACAATGGCTGATTCTACCTATGGGACAAGAAATATACAAGATAAGCCTGGAGCTTCCAATGGTCAAACATACATAAAGGGGGTTTTTCAAGTAAGTAAATATACAGAAGATAAAAGGAGCCAGGTTTTTCAT
The DNA here is from genome assembly GCF_018350155.1 of Leopardus geoffroyi. Taxonomy (NCBI): domain Eukaryota; kingdom Metazoa; phylum Chordata; class Mammalia; order Carnivora; family Felidae; genus Leopardus; species Leopardus geoffroyi. The sequence goes on from NC_059328.1 coordinate 142,081,090, forward strand.
TGCCAGGGAAGGTAATTATAAATATAGAAAGAACACTAGAATGAATGCTACGGATTAGAAATGGAGATATCAGTGTAATCTCATGATATCCATAGGCAGAATGACAAAGATATATACATGCTGTACATATCTATCTGTATATATACACCTAGCTCTGTCTGCTGAGAGGGCCTGGAAGAAAAGACAATAGCAATGAGTACACCTAGCCCCCAGAATTTGGTTTCTGATACCACCCTCCACTACAAGGAACCAAGGATTTTCAGAGAAATGGTTGATACCAGGACTGGGACAGGAAAAATACAAAATAAGCACCTAATGTTGCCAGAAAGCAAAGAAGTGCTCAAAGAATGATGAGGGCATGTCGAAAAGACATGAAACCCAGCTTGAGGAGGTTCTCACTGGCCAAATCTGGGACTAAATAAAGCATAAAAATAAATAATGACACTGAGTATCATTATGTATTAAGCATAAAAAAATGTCCACTGAGTAAATTAAAAATCTATGAGTCCAGGGGCGCCTGGGTGGCGCAGTCAGTTAAGCGTCCGACTTCAGCCAGGTCACGATGTCGCTGTCCGTGAGTTCGAGCCCCGCGTCGGGCTCTGGGCTGATGGCTCAGAGCCTGGAGCCTGTTTCCGATTCTGTGTCTCCCTCTCTCTCTGCCCCTCCCCCGTTCATGCTCTGTCTCTCTCTGTCCCAAAAATAAATAAACGTTGAAAAAAAAATTTTTTTTTAATTAAAAAAAAATAAAATTAAAAAAAAATCTATGAGTCCATACCAACATACATACATACATACATACATACATACATACATAAATTGAAATTTTGGTAAGAAAAAGACCATCCAGTTAGTTTCAAAATACTTCCACACAACTGGGGCACCTGGGTGTCTCAGTTGGTTAAGTGTCCAACTTCAGCTCATGATCTCACGGTTTGTGAGTTCAGGCCCTGCGTTGGGCTCTGTGCTGACAGCTCAGAGCCTGGAACCTGCTTAAGATTCTGTCTCCCTCTCTCTCTGCCCCTCCCCAACCCCCCTGTCAATAATAAAGGTTAAAAAAATTAAAAAAATACTTCCATACAACATATTAATTTCAAAGGGTAAAAAGTAGCTTTACATTGAAGAAGCCGGGCAGATGCCACCATAATAAAATAAACAAAGTAAATAATGAAATAAGCCAAAATCATCTGCCATCTGATAGGGTGCACTTAGAACACAGCATGACTTCTATGATATTCCTGCCAAAGATACGTAATCTGAATCTCAGTATGAGGAAACATTAGATAAGCTGGCCTGTTCTCTCCAAAAGTGTTAAGCTCATGAAAGCCAGTGAAAGGCTGAGAAACTCTTCCAGACAGAAGGAGACTAAAGGGACATCACAACTAAATGCAGTACATGACTCTGAATTGGGCCTTTTTGCTACACAGGATATTATTAGTACAACAGTCAAAATGTGAATGGGATCCAAGGATTTGATGGCAGTAATGTATCAATATTAATTTGATTTTGATGACTGAATTTTAGTTAGGTAGAGAATATGTTTTGTGTAGAAAATATATATTCAAGAATTCCAGAGCAACGGGTCTTGAAGTTAAAATCTTATTCTCAAATAATTCAGGAAAAAGGAAAGTTGTTTGTTTTGTACTTGCAACTTTTCTGTAAGTATGAGATGGTTTCAAAATATATTAGTAGCTCCCTATTGCACCAACTACAGAATCCTTTTAATGAGACTCAACAGTCATCTGAGGTCTTACACAATCTAACCAAAACTCACTTTCTAGTCTTATTCAGACAACTTCTACACTAAGCACCCTAACCATACTGAACACTTGAAGGTCCCTCCTTTCCCTCCTGTCCCTCAATATGTCATATACTTCCTCTCCTCTCAACCTTAATGAAATTCTACTGTTCTTCAAGGTCCATCCCAAATTTCCCCCAAGTCTTTAAAGCCTTTTCTGATTCCCCTAAAGGACATTACTTCTCCCTCTTTTATCTCTTTTGGAGAGCTTTAATTATTTGTATGCCTGTGTCATTTTCCATGACTAGATGGTTATGACCTTGAGGCCAAGGACCATGTCCACTCCTCCTTGCATCCATTCAGAGCGCAATATAAGAATACACACTGACAACTGTGGTATCTTAACTAGTATTTGCTCTGCTCAGGACATTCCATACATGTGAAGTTCTCTTATTACATTTCCGGAAAGCAGAAATGGCAACATTATTTGTTTGATAGCTTTTTTTTAAATCAATATTTTTAAGAGTTTGTAATAAAGACTCTCAATATATTTAACTCATATAAATGGTCTACTACATAATACTCCCAGAACTTTTTTTGGTATATTTAGTGTCTGGATACTTCCCCTTTTTGCTTAGTGGGATGTACAGTAATAGGCTTCCTTTTATACCATCAGATAGTAGGCAAAATAAAGACCCTCTCAAAGTTGCCCATGCCTAATCCCCAGAATCTATGAATATGTCAGATTACGATTAAGGTTGTAGATTGAATCAAGGTCACTAATCAGACGACTTTAAAATATGAAAATCATTCTGGATTATCCATGGGGCCAATATAATCATGAGGGCCCTTAAAAGTAAAAGAGCAAAGCCAAAGAGCAGAGTCAGAGTGAGATGTGACAACAGAATAATGTTCAGAGAGATGCAGTGATGCTGCCTTTAAAGATGGAGAAAGAACACCACTAAGCCAAGGAAGGAGGGCAGCATACAGAAACTGGGGGAAAAAAAAAAAGAAAATGGGTTCACCCCAGAAGCCTCCAGAAAGAAAAGCAACTCTGCAGACACCTTGATTTTAGCCCAATGGGATCCAGGTTGGCCTTCTAACCTATAGACTTTTTAAAAATATATGTATATGAAATTTATTGTCAAATTAGTTTCCATACAACACCCAGTGCTCATACCAACAGGTGCCCTCTTCAATGCCCATCACCCACTTTCCCCGCCCCCCCCCCACCCCCCATCAACCCTCAGTTTATTCTCAGTTTTTAAGAGTTTCTTATGGTTTGGCTCCCTCCCTCCCTCTTTTTTTTCCCCTCCCCCATGGTCTTCTGTTAAGTTTCTCAGGATCCACATAAGAGTGAAAACATATGGTATCTGTCTTTCTCCGTATGACTTATTTCACTTAGCACAATAACCTATAGACTTTCAAGATAATAAATTTGCGATTTTTAAGCCACTAAGTCTATGGTAATTCTTATGACAGCGAATGAAAAATCCAATGCAAATCATCACCACTCACCTACCACCTATTTTCCTAATATACTCATATCACTTTGTGCCAGGCCTGATAGAATGGAATCCTTCCATACGCCTGCCCCGCAGCAAATGACAGGAAATGAGGGGAAGGAAGAAAGGAAGTGGTTTTTAATACAATGGCGGTACACATATATAGTTTAAAAACAAAACAAAACAAAACAAAACAAAACAAACTCATGCATGTTCTAGAGACAGAAAAACAGCGTGCTTTCCTTTGGATCTCTTTCAAGAAAATCCTTGCATATTCCAAAAAGTGAGGCACAACTGCCAAACCCTGCACCTGACAAGGAGAGTAAATCTTAAGGAATCAAGTTCCCCTAAGAACTACATCGAGAGACTCTCACAGGAACACTGAGGAAACACCAACCATTTTAAGTTTCAATTTCCCAAATTAAGCAAACCAAGAGGACGGGGTCAGAGGCCAGAGCGGGGGAGGGGATGGTGGTGAGACAGACGCGGCCCGCTTCACCCCCGCCCTGCACGCACCCTGGCGGCTGTGTCACCGTAGCGACCCCTCGGCTCGCTGCCGGCCGCCGCCCCCCTTGCCGCCCCGGGACCCGCGGAACCCGCCTGCCTCCCCATCCAGGGCCTCTCTAGGAGCAGGGATGGAGGGGGGCAGGGGGTGGGCAGGGCGCCACTCACCCGCCTCTCCGGTGGGACGCGGCTCCCAGCGAGGGCGCCCTTCCGGAAACTTCACTGGGCTGAGCGCGGAAGGAGCGTCGCCAGAAGTCCCGGGGTCGCACGCAAGGGCTGCCTTATTCCCAAATGCTCGTAGTGAGTAGTTCGGATCAACAGCTTGGTTGCTAAAACCAGAAACAACCACCTCCCCGCTGCCACCCCCCCGCAAAAAAAAAAAAAAAAAAAAAAGGAAAAGGAAAAGACGTTAAAAGGGAAAGGGAGGGAAGGAGAAGAGAAGGAAAAGACAGACGAAACTGTTGCTCATACGGAGATTTTCTTTAAAAGTAACCACTGTTCCCACAGCTCTTTCTGCCCCTGGGTCCTGTCCCCCGAGCCTTAATAAAATCACCTTTTTTCAGGGGCGCCTGGGTGGCGCAGTCGGTTAAGCGTCCGACTTCAGCCAGGTCACGATCTCGCTGTCCGTGAGTTCGAGCCCCGCGTCGGGCTCTGGGCTGATGGCTCAGAGCCTGGAGCCTGTTTCCGATTCTGTGTCTCCCTCTCTCTCTGCCCCTCCCCCGTTCATGCTCTGTCTCTCTCTGTCCCAAAAATAAATAAAAACGTTGAAAAAAAAATTAAAAAAAATCACCTTTTTTCACCCGAAGAAAAACAAAAACAAAGAGAAACAAACAAACAAAAAAAACCTAACCACTGTTGGAATACCAAATGTGGTGTCTCCAATGATGAATTACTCACAAGTTGTAAGTATTTTCAGTTTCGATTTTTAAGACGTGGTTCTTTTGATACAGAAAATAAACTGTCAGTTACCAAAGCACAGAGGGGTTGGGTGAAGTAGGTCAAGGGGATTAACATGTACAAACTTCCAATTATAAAATAAATAAGTCACAGGGATATAACGTACAGCACAAGAAATATAGTAAATAATATCGTTAATAACTTTGTATGGTGACAGGTGGTAACTCGGCTTATCACGGGGATCATTTCCTGGTAATGTATACAATTATCAAATCACTGTCATGTACACCTGAACCTAATAGGATATAGTAGGTCAACTATACTTCAATTTTTAAAAAAGTGGCTGTTTTGCTTTTGTTTGAAAGGAGTCTGTCTGTGAAGTGTTCCTGAAGTTTGCATAAGCACTAATTTCAGGATGTATTTTTATTTTATTTTTTTTTAATTTTTTTTTTTTAACGTTTATTTATTTTTGAGACAGAGAGAGACAGAGCATGAACGGGGGAGGGGCAGAGAGAGAGGGAGACACAGAATCGGAAACAGGCTCCAGGCTCTGAGCCATCAGCCCAGAGCCCGACGCGGGGCTCGAACTCACGGACCGCGAGATCGTGACCTGGCTGAAGTCGGACGCTTAACCGACTGCGCCACCCAGGCGCCCCAGGATGTATTTTTAAAAATAACCCTTTTTATGTGTATATTCCTGGACATGTTGTTGGAAAAGTAGATAGAAACCAAATAAGGTCAAAGTGGAAGTCTCTCTTCAAGATAGTAACTCTCACGATAAGTCATTGGTCATTATAATCTCAATCTATAAATATTTACAGCCAGCACAAGGTCAATTTTTGTGTCTTTTGCAATGTCCTCTAGGCTATGAAGTTGGGAAAAAGCTGTGGTGTTCGCTTGGTTTCTGTGACCCATGTCCCTTGAAAGCTTTCTTACAATCTTTTGTTTTGTTGTGAAACTTGTAAATAAATGCTTCACTAAGTGTGATCTTTTCCTTTGAAAATAAAAACATCTGGCTTATTTCAAGAACTGCCGTCTTTTTTTTTTTTTTTCAACGTTTATTCATTTTTGGGACAGAGAGAGACAGAGCATGAACGGGGGAGGGGCAGAGAGAGAGGGAGACACAGAATCTGAAACAGGCTCCAGGCTCTGAGTCATCAGCCCAGAGCCTGATGCGGGGCTCGAACTCACGGACCGCGAGATCGTGACCTGGCTGAAGTCGGACGCTTAACCGACTGCGCCACCCAGGCGCCCCAAGAACTGCCGTATTTCTTAATCCTACACAAAGAACCACCCCACAGCTGCACTTGCTCATAAATAGAGGTCAAGGAGGAGATGTATCAAAATGATTTCCAGGCATACATTCTAGGTTATATAGCACTATACAGTCATATATAACAATCGACACAGTGGTCGAAAATAACAGATGTACAAAAATCAAATTCATTTATGTCAAGAATACAATGGGAATAAAGTTGGTTTACTGCATGACAAGGACTTTTGTGCTCATCAGCCCAGCTAGAAAGTACAAAAACTCCATCTGTCGCAGCTTGAGAATTATTTCTGTTCCACCTTAGAATTTTAGAGAGCGTGAACTCTAGAGGTTATTGAGTTCAACCATTTCTTCTTTGATCTTATTTTAATTTTTCATAAGAAGATGATAAGCAGAGTAAGACTGATCTAATATTGACTCATCCTGCTAAAGGGCAAAGGATACAGGTAGTAGGCGAGCCTTTGGGCCACCTGCATACTAAAGCTGAGTCATGTGTAACAGTCTTCAGATCCAGTCCCCTGCAAAGTGATGGGACTTCGAACGATGAACATAGTCAGCTCGTGGACATATTATTATTAACAATCATAACTGCTAACATCTACAGAGAACTCCTGGACATTTTATAACCCTTTTTATTTTGCCAATAATATGAGATACGGGTATTACCCGCATGTGCAGATGAGGGCACTAAGGCTTAAAGAGGTGATGAAAATCAAGCAACTAATATGTGATGACATCCATATCATATTTTACTCTCAGCCATGAAATCAAGTGTCTCCACACTGTGTTCTATGGTGCCTGGAGAAGAAAGAATTCTATGGCCAAATATGACTGAAAAATGTTGCATACTGGATTCACTTTTGGAGATTCACAATGCACATCAGCACATTAAGAGTTTTAAGAAGTATTGGGACACCTGGGTGGCTCAGTCGGTTAAGTGTCCGACTTCAGCTCAGGTCATGATCTCGCGGTCAGTGAGTTCGAGCACTGCGTCTGGCTCTGTGCAGCCAAGAGCCTGCTATAGATTCTGTGTCTCCCTCTCTCTCTGCCCCTCTTCCACTCACACTCTGTCTCTCAAAAATGAGTAAATGTTAAAAAAAAAATTAAGAGTTTTAAGTATTGCAGGAAGAAATTAAACTACAAATTAAAAAGTTTAACTTTATTCAACCTTGAATTTATCAAACTTATTTGACCACTAAATCCTTTTTTTTTTTTTTTTTTTTTCATGAAGCAGCTATTAAAATCTCAAAGAGTTTCTAATGGTACAATTTGAGTGATGCTTTGCTAATGATGGAGTTCAGGACATGCTACCTCAAAATATGACACTGAGTATTTTAAACTGAAGGAGTTTGAAAAATGAGTAGAAGCAAGAAGGTCATTGTGACCTTTTCCCCTACACCGCTCTTCTCCTCTGAAACAGGTCATGAACCCTCCTGTGTGAGGTGCCTTCCCAATACCTGAAGGAAAGGAGAATTCTTATCGCTGAAGACAAAGGGACACAGAGAAGAATCTTAACAAGCAGGACTTGCTAAGTTTCCCCCAGTTCATGATTGCCTCATACTCTCTCATCTGACATATTTCTACATGACTGTCCAGTGTTCATTAAACCTAGCATAAAAATACCCAGGCCTGTTTCCTTGGGTCTTCACTTCCTTATGAAGTCCCATGTCGCATAAAACTTGTATTAAATAAATTTGTAGGCTTTTCTCCTATTAATCTGTCAATTTAATTTTCAGACCCAGTTAGGGACCCTAAGGACACACAAGAAAACTTTTTCCTTCCCTACACTAAATTATACCATCTCCTAATATAATAATTATTGCGTGTCTATAACACATTTGATGAATATTGTGTCATACATGAGATGTATTGGACATCTTAGGTAAATCTGTACTGCCATGATATGAGATGTACTTTGTGTTACATATCTATCTCCCCCATCAGATAGCAAGGAACTCCTCTAGACTTTCCTGTAAATTCACACAAACACACACACCAGTGTTACCTACAATATAATGCGTGCTATGAAGAGGTGAGGGACAGGGAAGGAGCAAAATACAAAGGAGGGAGTAGTCCCCTCTATCTTAGGAGATAAGTTTTCTCTACAGAAGAGCTGGAGATAAAGTTGACACCTAAAGTTACAGGAGGTAGGCTGAAACCAAGGGTCAGGTGAAAACTTCCAGGGGCATAAAACAACTAGAGAGGCACCAAGAATTTTCTGGGTATGCAAATGAGGAAACTATCTGAAATCCATTATACATTATACTCTTCCTTTTAGAAAAGGCCATGTACCTCAAGCTTATGCTGCTATTGCCAAGATTTTGGTGACCTGGTTTTCAGTTCCCCCCTGGGGAAATTGGAACACTTATAATGATGCCAGTATTGTGCAAGATCCTGGGGGATACAAAGGAATTATGTAACATCATTCTAGTTTTCAAGAGGTTTGCAATTGGAATATATAAAAGTAAAGGAATGTTGTTAAGGAAGTGGGTCTCAAATGTTCTCACCACCAAAAAGAAATGGTCATTATGTGATGTGATGAAGGTGTTGACTAAAACGCTGTGGCGGTAATCATTTTGCAATATATAAGTGTATCAAATCAATAAGTTGTACACCTAAAACTTACACAATGTTATATGTCAATTATATCTCAATAAAGTTGGCAAAAATAGCAGGTGGCAGATTTTTTTTTTTTAAATAAAGCAAAATAAGTACCCCACCCCTATTCTCTACCAAGCAAGCAATACTACACAGCTAAGAGCACAATTTGGTATCAGATGGAGGCTTAAGTACCCATTTGAAGTTACTGAAGTATCCCACCCTTGATTTCCTCATCTGTAAAATGGAGCTGTTGTGAATGAGATACACGCTACATGTTAAGGGTTCAGCACAGTGTCCGTCCCACCAGGGCTAAGCTCAATACACGGTAGCTGTCCCTATTTTAAACATTGCTGAGATTTTTTTTCCATTTTTTTCTTACACATTTCTTCTGCTTTGTCTTCCTACCTAGAGAAGTAGTTTTAAGACAAAGATCATTTTTAAATTTCTTTTGTGTCACCTAGGGTTACTAATCCGATAACAATACCTAGTACACCCTATACAACTACTTATTTCTTTTATTTATTTATTCGTTTTTTTTTTTTTTTTAATTTTTTTTTCAACGTTTGTTTATTTTTGGGACAGAGAGAGACAGAGCATGAACGGGGGAGGGGCAGAGAGAGAGGGAGACACAGAATCGGAAACAGGCTCCAGGCTCTGAGCCATCAGCCCAGAGCCCGACGCGGGGCTCGAACTCCCGGACCGCGAGATCGTGACCTGGCTGAAGTCGGACGCTTAACCGACTGCGCCACCCAGGCGCCCCTATTCGTTTATTTTTTTAAGTTTCTTAATGTTTACTTATTTTGAGAGAGAGATAGAATGTGAGTTGGGGAGGGGCAGACAGAGAGGGAGACACAGAATCCAAAGCAGGCTCCAGGCTCTGAGTTGTCAGCACAGAGCCAGACGCGGGGCTCAAACTCAGGAGCTGAGAGATCACAACCTGAGCTGAAGTCAGATGCTTAACTGACCGAGCCACCCAGGCGCCCTGTACAACTACTCATTTCTAACGGGTGGTTAGATGCAAGAGGAGGAGTCAAATGCTCTGGACACAATATTATAACCCCTTTGTATGGGTTTTTGTATTAATGTGTACGAACAAGTTTGTACATGTGAATAAAATATTGTGAGATAGATCAAACATTTAAAAATAAAAGTTAATCCAAGGAAAATAATAATAATAATAATAATAATAATAATAATAATAAAAGAATAAAGGATGTTGTCTTCTTGAATCTTCCCTGGGCCACTCATTTATCATGTAAATGTAACTGATCAGTCAGAAAATTCTGTTTTGTTAAAGTATTCAGAAAATGAACCATTGTCTTTGACAGTGCTGTTAAAGGGAACAATTGAGTGTTTTGCTCATGAACTAGAGGCTCAAAAATAAACGTCAATCCTTAATATCCAAGCCTGGAAGATAGCAAGCAGTAAACCTCAAGAGTATATTAAGGAAATTATTTTAAGGAAATCTGGGAATGTTACTAATGTTTTCTTGCTTTGCTTGTCATTACAAACTGAATACTGCTTCTGACAGAATGCTCTTAGGCTGAACTGATGGAAGGATAAACCAAACTGTTAGGCTTGAACTTAAAAAAAAAAAAAATCACAGGAGAGAAAAAAATAAAAAAGATCTTGAGGGGCACCTGGGTGGCTCCATCAGTTAAGCATCTGACTCTTGGTTTGGGCTCAGGTCATGATCTGGTGGTTTTGTGAGTTCGAGGCCCACATTGCGCTCTGTGCTGATAGTGCAGAGCCTGCTTGGGATTCTCTGTCTCCCTCTCTCTCTCTGCCCCTCCCCACACTGTCTCTATCTCTCTCAAGGTAAATAAATAAACTTTAAAAAAAATCTTGAGATTCTCAGGGTGTGTAAAATGAACAAAGGGGCGCCTGGGTGGCTCAGTCGGTTAAGAGTCCAACTCTTGGTTTCGGCTCAGGTCATGATCTCACGGTGTGTGAGTTCGAGCCCCGTGTCAGGCTCCGTGCTGACAGCACAGAGCCTGTGTGGGATTCTCTCTCTCTCCCTCTCTCTGCCCCTCCCCCACTCACTCTCTCTGTCTCGCTCTCAAAAATAAATAAATAAAACTTAAAAAAAATTTTTTTAAATAAAATAAAATGAACATAGCCTTAGAATGTTGGGAAAATTGAAATGTTAAATTCTGATTGTGTTATCACAAAATCCCCCAATGAGAAACAATCAGGCAAAACATCCAAATGGATCTATGCAGCCTCTCAGGGAGGTCAGCTGTTAAGAGAATATGCTTAAACATAATGAAAACAGCTTTAAAAAAAGTTAGAAGAAATTTGTTTTGCTTACTATCTTTGTTTTCTGATTTGGGGATTTCTAGTTTGTTTTTGCCTGAAGGGCTGTATGAGGAGTTCTAGAAATCACCAAAAAGCAAAATTTGAGTTGTTGCTTGAATAAGTTGTTTCTGATTATTTCCTTGGTTTAAACAGTAATCCACAAAAGGTAGCAAATCATTGCAACAAGGAAGTTCACTGATCCATTTGGTGTACTAAAAACATATCAGGCAAAAGAGCTCAACTTCTTATTCTAAGTTAAGTTTGTTTTTTTTTTTTTGGTATTAGTGAACCTAGTTATATGTAAGAATATAATTTCCACTAAGATATCTCTCAGTATAGTATATGATTTTTGCTTATTTTCCTTGCAGCGTGTGCCAAAGTTACAAGAAAGAGAAATCAAGTTTGTGGGCAAAAGGACGTCCTGTAGACCAGTATTTCTCAAACTTTAATGTCCATTTGGATTTGGGGATCTTTATAACCATGCAGATCCTAATTCCACAGGTTTGGGGTAGAGGTTCTGTATTTCAGACATTGCTAGGTGATACTGATGATGCTGGTTCTTGAACTATACTTTGAGTGGTGAGCCTGTAGACTAACCAGTTCGCTAAAAGAGCAGTGACCATAAAGTATCATTCCAGTGTAAGGATACCGTGTGACTCTCCTTGTCCTGGCTTAGTCAGTGAGCATAGGACCCTCTTCCTGTTTGCCATCCTGGTGGGTGGGTCCATGGATGGAAGACAAGGCATTTCCAGGCGACCATGGTAGAAAGGGCAACAGCTATTCCTATCTTCCATGCCACCTCCTTCAGAGAACAATGGCTCCTTATCTGCAGCTAATAAGCCATCACAGCTATTCTAAAATGGAAAGGAAGGAATAAACTATGAGGGTGAACAGGTCAAGATGGTGCAAAAAATGGAAAGAGGAAGTAAGGAGAAGCCAGGAAAGAAAGAAAGAACAAGACTAGTGTATCTGGGAAATTTGAAAGAAACATTCTTTCCCCTTCATCAATTATTCATTTCAATTTATTCTAAGTAGACTTCTCTAATATACAATGTAACAAGATACAATGCTCTCACACACACCATTCATTTTAATAATATAATATCTACTGGGGCATTCTGGTGATGTTGGTTGGATACATAAAACCAAAGGTAAACTCATCCCTTCAGCACTTACACTCCTCCAGAGAAATTATAATATAAAAACAGGTTTCATCCCCAATCAAAATAAAACAGAAAAGAGTCCTCCGGATCTTATTGCTTGGTGACTTTATGAATTGGAATGGAAACATTACTGCCTTTTGGGAGGTTGACCTCAGCTTTTCTTCAACTATTTGAAGAATAAAAACTCTAGCTTTGATGCCAATACTCAAAACAAAGTTTTCTTAGGTGGATGAACAATGGCTGGTAGATTGGCTTGTCACCACCTTAAAATCACCAAGAGAACCAGGCTGAATCTGCGCTGACCCTTACTAGCTCTGCAAACTCGGGCATATGTAATGGGTCTGGCCTGTAATAGTTGCTCAGAAAACGTGAGCTCTGATTGTATTCCCCTTTAACTCTCTGGGACTCTGTTTCTCAGTTTCTTCAAACGCGAAACGAAGATAATAATGTTTACCTAATAATTATAGGGTGTTTTGTGAGGATTAAATGAACTAACATAGATAAAAATATTTTTAAACAGTAAATGCAAAGTAAAATAATATTATTAATATTGCCTTCTGGTCTTAAGCTCCAATTTGAAGAGCTAATTTTCAGGGGTGATTGTGGGATAGGAGAAAATAACTAGATAATTTAAATAAAATGTAAGATCTCATGGTATCACCAAGGTAATTGCATATAACCATACTGGAGGTTCACTGTACAATGTCTCCCAGTGTTTCCTAGGATTGTGCAATGTGTGCTAGAGAGGGATTCTGGGCAGTCAGGACTTGATTCATTGCTGGCCTAGAATTGGACGGAATAAGCAAGACCAAGTCAATCAAATAATAAGTCTAAGATCCATTCATTCTCTCTGTGTCTCAACTATGTTTGTCTTATCATTTTATGAATGTTACATAAGAAAGACAGGTAATTGTTGAGTGGCATTTTTGTGATGTAGCCTCTATCCTTCTCCCCTGAAGATACCCCAAGCAACAATGCAATTTTCCCTGCTCTTCCCTTCGGTGGCCACTAACCTCATTGCCCTCCACCAAGGGACAATGTGACAAGATGGCCCAGGTTTCTTAAAACTCTTTTTCAAATATTCTTTATTCGTGTGCCATAGCCAATGTCTCTTTTCCTTCATACATTCTTGCATTAAAATTCACAGTTGATTGTCTCATTTCCACAAGACTTTTGAAGATGGATAATTTACAACTGCAATTTACCCTGCTAATGATTCCTTTGGTCCTTTCGTCCTGCACACCCCTGGCATGTTATTTTTCTAAATGTGTTACTTTCATCATGTCATTCCACACCTTAAAGCACTTGCAAGTGACATCAAATATATACAGCCAAGCTCCAGAGCACAAGACTTACCCTCTTTTCCATGCTCCCCACCCCAGTTTGCACAACAAGCTGGCTGCAGCTTGTCTTTTTAACTTTTGTATTCACTACTCCCCTTCTCTGTGTCCAACTGATTACTCAGCTATCCAACTCCAGAATGTTCTTATCAGCAAACTGAGTTTCTTCTCCCGCTCATTATTTCCCCTTTATGAGATGTTTTCCCTCTCCTTCCTATTATTTCAGTCACACAGTTGTGCAAGTGAACTTCCAACAAACACATATTGCAATTTAAATGCAGTGGTGATATTCAAAATTTTAACAACTGATCAGTATGGACATTGAACCATGAGAAAGGATCTAGGCAATGTACTGGAGCAGCATCTTAGAGGATTCTTTCTCAGCCAGTCATTAATCCTACAGTTATTGAATCCTAGGAAGGTGGGGGGTAGAGGCAAAGTGTTGGGAATTCCTGATGGAGGGAATGATATGGCCAGGGCACTGGAGGCACTGAGGTGGGCATGGGAGAAGAATATTTCGTTATTTAGCATCTGAACACCCAGATCATACTGGCTGAATGAGCTTTGCTCATTCATCTCCAGGATCAACTTAAGCTCCTGTCCAACAAACCAAGGGACAGTGATCCCTTTCCCCCCACCCCCATAAATTATTTTAGCATATTTTTCCCATTCCAATTACTAGGCACATTTATAGTTTTGCACTGTTAATTATCTTTCAAGGACTACTGTGCAATTCATCCCAAGAAGTTGGAAATCAAGAGTCGTACTATATCTTTGTCTCTTCCTTAATGTCAAATACAGTTAGACCATCACTTATCCTATATTTATTAATGAAAACTGGCTGACTGAATAATTGAGAACTACATACATCATAATGCAGTCATTTCAAACCACTTAGCGAGCGAGAGAGTGACAGACATCTTCAAGACTCTGATAAGAGCTAGAGTCTCTCTTCCCAGAAACATACATAGCCACACAAAATTGTGCATTCAGTTTCAGATATCTGATGTATCCCCCAAGTCCATCATAGATTCCTGGGAGTCCATGGAACATAGCTTAAGGACTGTGTTTTAAATGAAATTTTAGGGGTGCCTGGGTGGCTCAGTCCGTTGAGCATCCAACTTTGGCTCAGGTCATGATCTTACAGTCTGTGAGTTCGAGCCCCTCATTGGGCTCTGTGCTGACAGCTCGGAGCCTGGAGCCTGCTTCAGATTCTGTGTCTCCCTCTCTCTCTGCCCCTCCCCTCCTCATGCTCTGTCTCTCTCTGTCTCAAAAATAAATAAAAACATTAAGAAAAAATTTTTCAATGGAATTTTAAATGAAACTGGAACACTAACCTGAAGATTTAACTGTGTGGGGGGCGCCTGGGCAGCTCAGCTGGTTAAGCACCTGACTTTGGCTCAAGTCATGATTTCACTGTTCATGAGGTCGAGCCCTGCATTGGGCTCTGTGCTGACAGCTCAGAGCCTGGAGCCTGCTTTGGATTCTGTGTCTCCCTCTCTCTTTGCCCTTCCCCTCCTCGCACTCTGTCTCTCTCTCTCAAAAATAAAATAAAACATTTTTTAAAAATTAAAAAAAGAATTTTTTTTGCATCTGACAGTTTACACTTAATCATAAAGGAAACAGCACTTGTACCTACAAGTGTACAGCAATGTTCCATGTTCCTATCTGACAGCGCTTGCCTAAATTTATAGCTAGACTGACATTTCATCTGATCTTCACTCCAAGTAAAGCTGTTCATGATGACCAGGAGCAAGACCAGGACTCAAAGTTCTCAAAGCTTTACTTCGTTTATCAGTATTCTCCACTTTGTAAATTATGAAGACCATCAGTGCCATTCCTAGACAAATCTCCAGGTAAACTTGAGTATAGTAGGGCTTCATGAAGGATCCAAACCTTTTTAATAAGCATCCTGGCACAGGAAAGATGGCGTGGGCCACACCAATATCCCCCAGCCAACTACTAAAGACTTAACTTTGATGTTATGTTGGTATTCCAGTAAGGGAGAGACTTGAGGGGAGCTCCTCCTTTTCCAACCCTTGTGCCATAGTATCTAAGTGCTTATCTCCTTCCCTCTCTCTGGGAGGCAGAAGAGCAGCAGAACCCACACAGTTGGCAGTTGTGGTCTAGTGTCCTCCAGAAGTGTTCTACTGCCAACTGAGGGCTTCAGCGAACGTGCACTTATTACCAGTTATACTCGTAGATGTCAAACAACAAGTTCCAGGGGCGCCTGGGTGGCGTAGTCGGTTAAGCGTCCGACTTCAGCCAGGTCACGATCTCGCGGTCCGTGAGTTCGAGCCCCGCGTCGGGCTCTGGGCTGATGGCTCAGAGCCTGGAGCCTGTTTCTGATTCTGTGTCTCCCTCTCTCTCTGCCCCTCCCCCGTTCATGCTCTGTCTCTCTCTGTCCCAAAAAAATAAATAAACGTTGAAAAAAAAAATAAAAAAAAAAAAAACAAAAAAACAAACAACAAGTTCCAGTAACAATCTAAAGTGAGAGCATCTTTGGTTGAACTAATTAACAAGTACCACATGCCAAATTATGAAGAGTGTGATTCATGTCTAACTGGAGGGGAAAAGGGACATACGAAAATGCAAGAGCAACTTCGTCTTAGACAGGACTTTGTTCATCAGGGAAAGCAACTGTGGTACATAAATTAAAGTGTAGACATGAGGCATAAAATAGTGAGGTCATCATCACTGAAACCCTGTGTGGAATTGACTCCCACTGAGTTACGCACCATGACTCAAAGAGATGGGACTTCCATCAATTCCCTAAGGTAGTTAACTAGCTTCTTTGTAATAAAATTCTCTCTGGAAGAAAGAAGAGAACTTATTTACAAGGGAAGTTCCCTGCTATGGTAGACACATGAAAGTCTAGAAAAATTACACTTCCTCATATTTCATGCTGAATTCCTTCACTTCTCGGGAAAAGTATAAAATCTTCTACATACTACTAAACTTTGGATTGGTTTCTATTGTCTGTAACTTCTTGGAGCACACTACTACTACAAAGAGGTTAGACATGGATAGCGACACGAACCCAAGAAGAAACTAATAAGGAAAAACTAGTTCCATAAATGCTGATTAAAATTAGAGCCAACCTATGCTTTTATGGCCATAAACCAAAGTAATATTACTGGGAAACACCAAAAAGTCACTGTTTTCCAAAAAGTCTTTGGAGAAATTACATCAGTTTTCTGGACTCATGTAGGAGAGAGGGTGTGCGACTGAGGAGGCTGTGACTCAGCAGCAGCCCTATTTTTCATCTGCTTTGACAACTGTGATAACATGTGAAAGTGTCTGAAAGGACAAAATTAAATCTTGATACATCATTCTGTATAGTGCTGGGCCTGCCCAACATATGGATCGATCCTTACCGAAAATACCATGATGGTAATGCAAGATTCAAGGGAATTCACAGAGCACTAGGAAAGAGCATTAGAAGAAGCAATCACCCTGGTCCTCCTCTGCAGCTAACTTACAGTATGCTCTCGGAACCAGGCTATCTGAAGTGGGGTTTGGGGAAAGCAACGAGTTACTTGACCATCTTCTGCTGGTTCTTGATTTATGGCAATACCTGTGTGCAAGTGAAAGGCACAGCTTCTCTCCAATATCTATCTTGGCTATGCCGTGCAGAACTTAAGAGTATTAAGCCTACTGTTTTAACACTTATGTCCACTCTCTCCACCAAACAGGCATCTGGCCACTGTGGGAAGAGTGATTGCCAGAGTGGCTAAGGCAGTACCTTCTACAGAGGAGTGACCTGAGAATATTTGTGGAATAAGGTAATATGAACCAACTTATGGCCCTGACCGCTCTGTTTTCCTATTTACACCACAGCCCTGGCCCTAACATGCCTTACTTCCTGGGAGAACAGCAATTATGTCTGAGTTAAAAAACATCCCAAAGAATTTTAGGCTGTCAAGTAAAATCTAGAAATGTTGGGAAACTTTCTTTTTGTTTTTTTTTTTTAAGTTTATTTATTTATTTTGGGGGGCAGGGGTGGGAGCCTGAGATGCAGCAGAGAGAGGGGGAGAATCCCAAGCAAGCTCCATGCTGCCAGCACAGAACCTGATACAGGGCTCGATCCCATGAACCTCGAGATTGTGACCTGAGCCGAAATCAAGACTCAGATGCTTAACTGACTGACCATTCAGGTGCCCCTGGAAATGTTAGGAAACTTTCAAGTGGGGTAATGGTAACTCTTCCAGTTCCTGAGAGCAGGATGATGTGATCCTATGGATTATAGAATTATCATTCAAAAATTTCTAGTGAGATGAATGAATAAACAAAATGCAGTATAAATACACACACACACACACACACACACACACATGCACACACACTGGAATATTATTTAACTCTAAAAAGGAAGTAAATTCTGGCATAGGCTATAACACGAATAAACCTTGAAGACATTATGGCAAGTGAAATAAACTGATGAAAAATGAACAAATACTGTGTGATTCCACTTTTGTGAGGTACCTAGAGTAGCCAAATCCTTAGAGACAGAAAGTAAAACCATGTTTGCCAGGGGTTGGGAGTTGGGGAGAATGAAGACTTATTGTTTGATGGATACAGAGTTTCAGCTTGGGAAGATGAAATGGTTTCTCAGGACGGATGGTGGTGATGGTTGCACAAGAATGAGAATGTACTTAACACCACTAAGCTGTATACTTAAAAATGGTTAATGGTAAATTCTACTTATGAGTATTTTACCACAGTTAAAAATAAAAGTAAAAATTTTACTCAGTCCGATTTGCACATGAGAATGAAGTAGGTAAAATCAGTCATTGTTTTTTTGAAGATTTAGTGTTTTTAGATTGACGGGCAAAGAGAAAACAGATTTATCTCACATGGAACTTCCCCTCATTATTTGGGAAGTGAGCTCCAGTCATTTCAGATGGGAATTCAAGAAAGAGGAGACTCAGAAAGTTGAGAGAACTTGATCATTCTGTATAAAAGTGAAGAAAAGAGGAAGAGGAAAGAGAGAAGAGGAAGGAGGAAGGACAAGAGGAAGAGAAAATTCTTGACCTTGGCACTCTTCTTTTATGCAGATCTGTTCCCACAAGTTTCCTCCAATGCACACTTACACACCCAGCCTTGGATCCAAGACACAAATGCAACTGGTTTGAGTCTGAATTTCCAATCTAACTTCTTACAATTCCTTCAGTCCTTTCAGTTTACAAATTCCTGTCTCCTGCCCTCAGTCACAGACTCTCAGAGCTGGGGAATTCAGAGGACATCTAGTCCAACTGCTGGTCAGATGCTTGAGTCCTCTCTACAGGATTGTTCCATACGTTGGACTGACATCTTACTTAGCTGATTTCTCACTCATTTTTTCCAGGTGGGCCCATAGAATAATTAAAAAAAAAAAAACAAAACAAAACAAGCTATTTTCAAGGAAAAGAGAAAAGAGGAAGTAAACATATTCTAATTTAAAATAAAAGTTAGGGGGACACCTGGGTGGCTTAGTCAGTTAAGCGTCTGACTCTTGGTTTCCTCTCAGGTTATGATCTCACAGTTCGTGGGTTCCAGCCCCTTGGTGGACCCTGTGCTGACAGTGCAGAGCCTGCCTGAGATTCCTTCTCTCTTTCTCTCTCTCAAAATAAATAAATAAACTTAAAAAAAAAGATTAGTTTAAAAAATAAAAGTTAGGGGCTCCTAGGTGGCTCAGTTTATTAAGCATCCAACTCTTGATTTTGGCTTAGGTCATGATCTCAGTGTTGTGGGATGTGGCCCCATCTCAGGCTCTGTGCTGAGTGTGAAACCTGCTTAGGATTCTCTTTCTCCTTCTGCCCCTCTCCTCTGCTTACACTCTCTCAATCTCTCTAAAATAAAAAAATAAATTCTTAAAAAAAGTTAAAGTTATTCTTAATTATTGATTATATTTTAAAATAGTATTTAAATCTAATTCAGAATATTAAGTCTGCAGGGATCCCATTTTGGTCCCCTCCCAAACGTGCATGTGTGAGTTTGTGTGTGTGTGTGTGTGTGTGTGTGTGTGTGTGTGTGTACAGGAGAAAAGTCTCTACAAAAATATAAAGTTCCTTTGCAAATAAAGTCATCTCTTTATTTTCTACCTTTGTTTATTTGTATTTTCTAATTTTTGTTCAATTAAGGGTTATGATTTCTTCAATAAATGAAGAAAGTATTTATAAAGTATGTTTATTTACATATATGAACAGAATTGAGGTGGAGACTGTCATCAGATACAAAACTTGCAACAGAACAAAAAACACGAATATTAAAATTAATTTGGGGAATTGAGTTTCATCAAGCAAATGGAGTGAAGAAATTGATACTGATCTCATGTTTCCAAGGAAAGAGAGATTATCATTAATAGGATAAAAGCCAAACCTTAATACACAAACTTGATGTTGAAGATACAGAGCACAAAGGGCTCGGTACAGTCCAAGACTATTGTCATTTTTCTCTCTGCTTGAGCTATTCATTCAACACATGTTGAACCCTAGGGTTTATTGTATGTTGGGTGTAGTGCTAAACCTGAAGTAGGAATTCAAAGATGACGAAGACATGACTCTAGCCCTTAAGGCACTCATGCTTTTCCTATTTGGCTAAAAAAGTAATTTGGTAGATAACTTGATGCTTCTCTTAAAAGGTATTTTCAAAAATACTTCAATGGAGTGCCTAGGTGACTCAATCAATTAAGTGTCCAGCTCTTGATTTTGGCTCAGGTCATGATCTCTCAGTTTTGAGACTGAACCCCACATTGGGCTCCATGCTGAGTGTGGAGTCTGCTTGAGATCCTCTCTCTCTCTCCCTCTGCCCCTCTCTCCAGTTCATGCTCTTTCTCTCAAATTAAAAAAAAAATCATTAATTAGCCATGTCCCTTTGTCTGTCATGTTGGCATCTTCAACTTCTGATATTGCTGGCACGTGTAGATTCTATGCATCTTCTTCTGGTCTGTATTAGTATCTTCCCTGGGCATATTAAGTACTGGTAGACAGGGCACTCCCTTCATCAAGGGAATACTCAGTGTCTCCATGGACAACTTCCATCCAAGGACATACTCTTCTCCACCTTTGCATTCTACTCAATTGCTACAAACAAGATCTTTGAATCTTCTTCTACACCATTTTCTTTCTTGACAAACTCTTACTCAGCTGGTAACAAAGGTGAATAAAGGACTTAGACTCATTCAGTTATCCTTGAAAGCTCATATCTCTTAATTCTGCTTATCAAATTCAAGAGGAAACCTTCAAAATATTCCCCAAATCAATACACTGCTTCCTCTTCTTCATTTTTACCACCACTGTCCATGCCCCATCCCATCTCCTCTTCCTGGAAAACTGTATCAGCCTCCTTACATGACTCCCTGCTTTCTCTCTTAACCCACCATAAGTTATTCTCTGAATAAACTTCAAAGGGATCTTTTAAAAGCATAAATTAAATCGATATCATGATTTAATATCTCCTGCTTAAAAACCAATAGCTTCTGGGGCACCTGGGTGGCTCAGTCAGTTAAGCATCTGATTCTTGATCTCTCAGCTCAGGTCTTGATCTCAGGGTCATGGGTTCAAGTCCAGCAATGGACTCTGTACTGGATGTGAAGCCTACTTAAAAAAATTAAAAAATAAAATAAAATAGAAGAAAGAAAAGAAAAACCAATAGCTTCTGACCACAGGTAGACTAAACTCCATACTCCTCAAATGACTTACAGAACCACACAGTACTGGCCATGGCTTGCTTTTCCTTCTCATTAGCTCCATCTTCTTAGTCTGTTTCTGTCACTGAAAACAGACCAACTTCATTCTTGCCCTGTAAATTTTATTCCAGTCTTCTCATTTGTCTGGTAAGCTTGGCCACTGACCTTTGCAAGGCTGTCTCCTTCACATCATTTTGATCTAAGCTTAAAGATTGCCTTGTCAGAGAGATCTTTCCTGATCTTCTTTTCTAGTAGCTCCCCGGTCTTTCCCTAACATATCTTCCCACAGTGAGGCTCTGAAACGCATTTATCATTATCTGATAATATGTATTTGTTGCTTTATTATCTGTCACTGCCACTAGAATGTAAACCCCATGAAATCATGGACTTTTTATGTCCTATTCAGGCCATGTTGGGAATAGGCATGAAGCAAATAACTGATGAATAAATTTGCTATATGTGTAAAAGAGGATGGTTGTCATTCCAGAATTGGTGAACTTAATCTTATGTCCATGACACAGGCTCATTTATACAATCACTTACTCAAAATTTCTTATTGAATTTCTATTATATACCAGGTCATATTTTGGAAACAAACACTAATGTAACTAAACCCTTACCCTCCTGATACTTAGGTTTCCTCTGCTCCAGAGTGGGGAATACAGTCAAGAAAAGATTTATGATATGATGCACTGAGTGTTACATTAGAGATGTGCAGGGGATGTCCCAACAACATATAGGCATTGAATCCCCATAAGGAAGGGAGAGAAAGAATAAGACAGAAGAGGTATGTGAGGAATTAGTGGTCAAGAATTTTCAAAGAAGCTTCCAAGTTGAACACTTGGAGGTGCAGGGAGAGTGCTTCACCTGGGGAGGGCATGGGAGCTCCATGCACCTTCCCACATATTTGCCCTGTGCATCTCTTCCAGCTGGCTATTCCTGAGTTATAGCCCTCTATAATAAACCAGTAAACTAATTACTCTGACAATGATTGGCTGTGGAGACAAAACTCTAACTTGGTTGGAAAGATTGTTTTCTGCAGGCTTTCCACTCCTTGGCATTTCTTTCTTTGCATTCTTGGCTCAGATTTTGCATTAAAGGACAAGAAAAGCACCTCCAGAAACCCTGGAGAAAAGCTGTCAGCTTCATTCAGAGCTGTGTTTTCCAACCTGTGAATGCAAAAGTTATTCCATGTATTTCTTGTATCCATTTAGGCACCAAGTCCTATCTACATGTGGAACCAATAATACATCTTACACATATCTAGACTACTTGCTCTCAGGAGACTGGAAGTACTCTTGTCATGAATAAAGCTCAAGTTTATTTAAAATCCTTTTAAAAAGGTTTTCTAGGGGCGCCTGGGTGGCGCAGTCGGTTAAGCGTCCGACTTCAGCCAGGTCACGATCTCACGGTCCGTGAGTTCGAGCCCCGCATCGGGCTCTGGGCTGATGGCTCAGAGCCTGGAGCCTGCTTCCGATTCTGTGTCTCCCTCTCTCTCTGACCCTCTCCCGTTCATGCTCTGTCTCTCCCTGTCTCAAAAATAAATAAAACGTTAAAAAAAAATTTTTTTAAAGGTTTTCTAATATTAATTTAAAAAAAAAAACAGATCCAAGAAGGTCAATAAAACTTAACAGTATAAACACAAAGAAAACACACCTAAGAACATTTACAGTCCAACTGCTGAAAACTAAAAATAAGAAAATCTTAAAAACAAACTAAAAAAGACATACACACAGGGAAATAAAAATGTGAATTATGAATGGTTTCTTATCAAAAACAATAAAGGGCAGAAGACAAACGGATAACATCTTTAAAATGCTAGGAGAAAGAAGCCCCTCAACCCAGAATTCAAA
The DNA here is from genome assembly GCF_018350155.1 of Leopardus geoffroyi. Classification (NCBI taxonomy): domain Eukaryota; kingdom Metazoa; phylum Chordata; class Mammalia; order Carnivora; family Felidae; genus Leopardus; species Leopardus geoffroyi. The sequence continues at coordinate 142,103,928 of NC_059328.1, forward strand.
ATATACAAAAAACAATTTTCTTTTTTTTTTTATTTTTTTTTCAACGTTTATTTATTTTTGGGACAGAGAGAGACAGAGCATGAACGGGGGAGGGTCAGAGAGAGAGGGAGACACAGAATCGGAAACAGGCTCCAGGCTCCAAGCCGTCAGCCCAGAGCCCGACGCGGGGCTCAAACTCACGGACCGCGAGATCATGACCTGGCTGAAGTCGGACGCTTAACCGACTGCGCCACCCAGGCGCCCCACAAAAAACAATTTTCAAAAATGAAGTCAAAATGAAGACATTTTCAGGCAAAGACTAAGAGAATTTCTTTGCAACAGATCTGCACTACAAGAAATGCTAAGAGAAATTTTCCAAGCTAAAAGCTGAGGAAAATGTTATCAGATGAAATACTGGATCTCCAGGATAGAATATAGAGGACCAGAAACAGTAAATATTTAGATAAATATGAGATATCATTTTAAATTAAATATATTGCTATCATGCTTGCTATAAATCATATCTATAACCCATCATACATTACTATTCTTTTTCCTTTAAATATACTTTATGGGTATTTAAATATATTTATAACAAAAATGTATAGCAGCATATTGTAGAAGTAACATGACAAGAGCACAAAATGCAGGGGGAGTAAATAGAAGTACACAGTTGTAGAGTCTTACATTGTTTAATAGGATAATATTATTTGAAGTTAGTGATAAAGATGGATATTGTAATCACTAGAGCAATTGCTAAAAAATAACACTAAAGAGATGTAGCTAAAAATGTTAATAGATGAAATAGAATGAAATTTTAACATATTTTCTTTATTTACTTTGAAAGAGAGTGTGCACACGCACATGAATAGGGGAGGGGCAGAGGGAGAAAAGAGAGAGAATCCCAAGCAGTCTTCACACTGTCATCACAGATCCCAACACAGGGCTTGAACTCACAAACCCCAAGATCGTGACCTGAGCTGAAATCAAGAGTCAGATGTTTAACCGACTGAGCCACCCAGGAGCCCTAGAATACAATTTTAAATAGTGGTTGATCTTGCCCAAAAAAATTTCAAGAAAAAAGAAACATGAAAGAACAAGTGGAACAAATAAAAAAAAAAAAAACATGATGAAATGATAGAGTTAAATCCAACCAACGCAATAATTATATTAAGTTCAAATGGACTGAACATTCCAGTTAAAAGGTAAAGATTATCAGACTGGGCATGGACATGCTATTTTCAGGAAACATATTTTAAGTAAAACAAGTTGCAAAAAAAGACCACAAGAATGTTCATAGAAGTCTTATTTTTGTAATAGTCAAGAAATTGGAAGCAACCCAAATGTCTATTTCAATAGTTATCTGCTGCTGCATTAAAAAAAGAAATACCCAAAACCTTAATGGACTAAAACAACATTCATTATCTCATAGTTTCTGTGAGTCAGGAATCTAGCAAAAAGAAGCAGTCTCTTCTCTCACAAGACTTCAGTGAAGCTGTTGATTGGGGTTGCAGTCATCTCAAGGCTCACCTTGGGGAAGATTCTATTTCTAAGCTTACTCCCATGGTTGTTTGCAAGATTCAGTTCCTCACAGGATGCTGGAATGATGGCTTGAGTTCCTCACTGGCTATTGGTTGGAGGTCTCCCTCAGTTCCTTGCCATGTGGACCTCTCCATAGGGTAGCTCACAACATGGCAGTTTGCCTCATCAGAACAAGCAAACAAGAACCAGAGAGAGAGAGAGAGAGAGAGAGAGAACAAGAGAGAAGGAGATGGAAGTCAAGTCTTCTATATCCAAACCTTGGAATCAACATTCCATCATATTTGCCACATTTTATTCATTAAAAGAAAGCCATGAGGTCCAACTCATGCTCAAAGGGAGGGGATTCCTCAAGGGTATGAATAGCAAGATGTGGTGAGGATCACTGGGAAGCATGACAGAAGCTGCCTACCATAATTATCCACTGGAAAAATAGATTTAAAAACTAGTATTTTCATACAATGGAATACTACTCAGTAATTCTTTTAAAAAAGTATAAACCATGAATACACATAGAAACAAAGATGAATCTCAGGTAGTTTTACTGAATTATAACGAGCTAAGGAAAGTAATACAATACCAACATTCTGAACTCTTAGCTAATGTTAAATACAACATACTAGTCTAACATCATCTTCTTCCAACCCAAGAACCTAGACATCCTAAAGTCATAAATGAGAAAGATGTTGAATCACCAGAGAAAAGCTGTATTTTAAAATGCAATCAATCTGTATGATATCATGTCTGACTAAAATGTAATGTAAGAAATCATTCCATTTTTCACTAGTAATAAAAAATAAACCCAAGATCAGTCAACTACCAAGTGGCACATAATGTTATTTTTCTCCAAAATTTTCATATTTTAAAAAATCAAAGTTATATGATATATAGAAGATCTTTTTTGAAAGGGTTCCGAAAGCAGAATAAAAAATTTTCCACTCTAAATCTTAAATAAAGGGTGTTTTGTTTTTATGAAATATAAAATTTCTCAGGGAACCTGGCTGGCTCAGTTGATAGAGCATGACTCTTGATATTAGGGTTGTGAGTTCAAGCCCCATGTTAGGTGTGGAGAAAAAAAAATCTTGGGGTACCTGGGTAGCTCAGTTGGTTAAGTGTTTGAACTGGCTAAGTGTTTGACTCTTGATATCAGCTCAGATCACGATCCCAGGGTCATGAGATTGAGCCCCACATCAGGCTCCATGCTGGGTGTGGATGCTGCTTAAGATCTCTCTCTCTCCCTCTGCCCCTCTCCCCTGTTGGTGCTCTCGCTCGCCCTTTCAAAAATTAAAATTAAAATTAAAATTAAAAATTTAATTTACTTTAAAAATCTTAAAAAAAAAGAAATATAAAGTGACTCAAAGGAAAAGGTTATTCTTCATAAATGCTCTTTCCTTTTTTTCCTTTCTTTTTCACCCTTCCTCTTTATGACAATTCTCATATCCTTGACTTCCTTAACAAAATACTGTTGTTGGGGCACCTGGGTGGTTCAGTTGGTTAAGCATCTGACTTTGGCTCAGGTCATAATCTCACGTCCATGAGTTCGAATCTGTTTCAGATTCTGTGTCTCCCTCTTTCCCTGCCCCTCCCCTGCTCACTCCCTATCTCTCTCTGTCTCTCAAAAATAAAATTTTTTTTAATTTTAAAAAACAATTAAAAAACAAAATATTGTTGTTTATTATGTAAGATACTGGTTTAGTGGCACTAAACCAAACAAACAAAAAGCAGTATGAGAAATTTTCACAAAATAGACATTAAAGTTAATTTCTCTCAAACATCACTTTCCAAGCATAAGGATGTGACAGCACCACAGTGTCAAAGATTCGGATTTTCTATCTTGTTGCTCTGCCATCTCTAGAGTGCATCCTTCACCCACGTTGTCCATGACTATGGTCCAGGTAGCAGAATTAGCATTAATCAATTCTTTATGTTCCATTGGCCAGGAATTAGAGGCGAACAATTAGCAGACTGTGCCACAGATGTCTTCTGACATCCTCAGAATATAGGTGCTTGATCATTTGGAAGCAGTCATCATTTATATTTACTAAATTAGAATACAAAAATACAAATATGAAAAAGTAAAACACCTGTTTACCACCGTCATTACTCAAATCTTCACTGAAATGACAGTAAAAAAAAAAAAAAATTTTTTTTCAAGAAAACCTAAAAAAATCCACAAGCAAACGGACAGTCGATCATAGCAGGCAAGGGATGTCACCACAACAGACAGGACAACTGACTTAGCAGACCAGAGAAAAGTGAAACGAAATTTCTGCAGTAGGGGTGTGGGCAGAGGATACCAAGAAGCAAGCTGATTGTTGCCAAACACTGCAAAACCCAGAAATTAGAGTCATAAGCTGTCTCAGAATGCAGGAAGCAGATGAGACTGAAAACAAAAGCACTGGCTGATGGCTGGCATAGAGGCAGTTCAAGCACCAGATCTCACTGCCCCGCCCATACACAGCCAGGTAACTAACTGTCCCTCCTCTGCAGAGGGCTTGGGGAGCGATGTCTCCAAGCAAATTTGGATAGTTTAGTTAATATGCTTACCTATAGTGAAAGCAATTTTAGAATTTTGTGGGACGTTTAGAGCCGAAATAGCAAGAAATAGAGAAAACTAAGCAAATTTTTAAAAAGGCAACTATTATCTTCAGAGAAAAACAAAGACTTTACAAGAATGGATACTGGGGCATCTGGGTGGCTCAGTCAGTTAACTGTCTAACTCTTGATTTCGGCTCAGGTCATGATCTCACAGTCATGGGATCGAGCCCCAAGTCAGGCTCTGTCCTGAGCATGCAGCCTGCTTAAGATTCTCTCTCCCTCGGGGCGCCTGAGTGGCTCAGTCAGTTAAGCATCTGACTCTTGATTTCTGCTCCGGTCATGATTTCATGGTTTGTGAGTTTGAGCCCTGCATTGGGCTCTGTGCTGACAGTGTGGAACCTGCTTGGAATTCTCTCTCTCCTCTCTCTGCCCCTCCCCTGCTCGCTCTCTCTCTCAATCTTAAAATAAATTAACTAAAATAAAAAATTTTAATTAAAAAAAAAAGATTCTCTCTCCCTCTCTCTGCCCCTCTCCCCTGCTCATGTGTGCTCTCTCTTTCTTCTCTCTCAAAATGAATAAATAAACATTTAAAAAAAGAAGAATGCATATTTAACCATAGCAAATTACCTGGTTCAGCAAATAAGAGTATTTACATAGTCATAAGAAAATAAGAACTCAAATATTTGTCTCCGTTTCTGATATTACTATATTGGGAGGATGGATTTAGGGAAGTGTGAAGGGGTAGGAAGGAAATAGCAGAGCTAAATCCTTACCCTTTTTGGTAGAAAGCCAACCCATAATAACTGAACGTGGACAACCTAAGAAATAGCAATATAAGCCTATTATAATAGAAATACGGAGTTAATACCTAAAGAAATTACTGAAGGAATCTAAAATTTTGACTCGGGAAATAGGAATTGGAGATGGGGATAGAGCATGTTTAAGAGAGGTCAGACAAGAAGCCGCTATATTTTAAGTCTTATACAACTGTCTGATTTTTTAACTCTGATAAATATTTAAAATTAAATTAAAAAAAAATAATGTTGACATGAGTGTTTCCTTTCCAAGAAGGAACTTTTCTGAATATGAAGCTGACTTCAAGATACATACAATAATTTTTCATTACTTGACTTTTCTGCTAAAAATTGAACAGCACTTCCCTCAATGTGCCTAGTGTTTTTTTTTCCTTTAATTAAACTTTTAATTTTGATAAAATTATAGATTCATATGCAAATTGTAAGAAATAATACAGGAAGATTGGATGTGTCCTATACCCAGTTTCCATCAATGGTAACATCTTACAAAACTATAGTACAATGTCATAACCAGGATACTGACATTGATACAGTCAAGACACAAACCATTCCTTCACAAGAAAGATTTCCAGCCCTTGGACAGCCATACCTACCTCCCTCTGCTTCCCCCCACTCCATCCCTGACCTCTGGCAACCACTAATCTGTTCTCCATTTCTATAATTGTTTCATTATAGACTACATTATAAATGAATCGCTTCTCGGCCTTTTGGCTAGGATCAAGGGTAGAATACTTTATAAATGAAATCACATAGTATGTGAATTTGGGGGATTAGCTTTATTCACTCAGTGTAATCCCCTGGAGATTCATCCAAGTTGTCGTGCGTATCCATAATACATTCTTTTTTATTCCTGAGTAGAACGCTAAGGTATGGATGAACCACAGTTTGTTTAACCATTCACACATTGAAGGACTTAGGGTTGATTTTTTGTTTTTGGCTGTTAAAAATAGAACTTTTATGAACATTTGTGTACAGGTTTTTAAGTGACATACATCTTCCATTTTTCTAAGATGAATGCCTGAGAGTACAATTTTTGAGTTATAGAGTAGTTGCATGTTTAGGTATTTTTTTGTGACAGTTTTATCCAAATATAACTAACCTATTTAAATTCAATGGTTTTTAATATATTCACAGACTTGGGTAACCATTACTACAATTAATTTTAAAACATTTTCGTCACCTCAAAAAGATACCCAAAACCCTTGAGCTATCACTCCCCATTCTCCCAACACTCCAATCCTAAACAAACAACCAGTAACATAATTTGTCTTTATACATTTGCTTTTTCTGGACATTTCATATAAATTTAATCATATAATATGTGGTTTCTATGCCTGGCTTCTTTCACTGAGCATGATGTTCTCAAGGTTCATCATGTTCTAACATATATCATTACTTTGTTTCTTCTTATGGCTGAAAAATATTCCATTATATTGGTATATCACATTCATCAGTTGGTAGACATTTGGGTTGCTTCCACCTTTTGCTTTCTGAATAACGCTGCTATGAATATTCATGTCCAAGTTTTGGGTGGGCATCTTAGGAATATATGACACTAGAACTGCTGGATCATATGGTAGCTCCATGTTTAAATTTTTGAGAAATTTCCAGACTGTTTTCCAAATGGCTGTACCATTTGACATTCCTACCAGCAATGTATGGAGGTTTTGATTTCTCCACATCCTTATCAATATGTGTTATTACCTGTTTTTTTGTTTCTAGCCATTCTGGTGGATATGAAGCGGTATCTCATTGTAGTTTGGGTTTGTATTTCCCTGTTCACTAAGGATATTGAGCATCTTTCCACGTGCTTATTGGCCATTTGTATATTTTCTTTGGAAAAATGCTTATTCACATCTTTTTCTCAGTTTTTAAACTGGGTTGTCTTTTTATTGATGACTTGTAGGAATTCTGTATATTTTTTGGATATTAGACCCTTAACAAATACATGATTTGCAAATATTTTCTCCTATTGAGGATTGTCTTTGCATGTTTAGTTTTATAAGAAACTACCATTCTGTGTACCATTTTATATGCCTGCTAGTAATGTATAAGTGTTCCAGTTTATCCGCATTCTCATCAGCATCTGGTGTTGTCATTATTTTTAATTTTAGCCATTCTGATAGTTGTACAGTGATTGTATGGTTTTAATTTTGCATTCTCTAATGGCTAAGGATGCTGAGCATCTTTTTGATGTGCTTATTTGCCAACTGTGTACTTTATTCAGTGAATTATACATTCTGTTTATGTATTTACCCCCATGTTCTAGCTGGATTATTTGGTTTTTTTACTGTTGAGTTTTGAGAGTTCTTTATATAGTCTAGATATTAGTCCTTTGTCAGATCTATGGGTTTCAAGTTTTCTCCAAGTTTTTCATCCTACAAACAGAATCTTTTTTTTTTTCTTTTTTTAGAGAGAGAGAGTACACACGAGCAAGTGAGAGGGGATGGGCGGGGAGAGAAAGAGAGAGAGAGAGAAGAGAGAGAGAGAGAGAGAGAGAGAGAGAGAGAGAATCCCAAGTAGGTTCCACGTTCATCATGGAGCCTGACTTAGGGCCTGATCCCATGACTCTGGGATCATGACCTGAGCTGGAATAAAGAGTCAGATGCCCAACTGACTGAGCTCCTCAGGTGCCCCAAAACAGAATTTTTCATAGAGCAAAGTTTTTTTTTTTCATTTTGGTGATGTCCAATTTATTAATTTTTCCTTTTATGAATAGTGTTTTCGGGTCCTAGTCTAAGACCCAGTCTTTCATTCCTGAAGTCTTTGCCTAGTCCTAGATTTTAAAGATTTTCTCTTTTATTTCTTTCTAAAAGTTTTAGTGTTACATTGTACCTTGAGTACATGACCCATTTTCAGTTATTTTTAAATTGGATATGAGGTTTAAGCCTTGGTTCAGATTTTAGCCTATGGATATCAAATTTCTCCAGCACCACTTGATGAAAGTCTATTCCCATTTTTCCTTAATTGAATTACTGTTTCATGTTTGTCAAAAATTAGTTGGATTTGTGTGGGTCTATTTTTGGCATCTTTATCTATTCTATTGATCTCTATGTCTATCCTTCTGGCAGAGCCATGTTGTCTTAATCAGTATAGCTCTACAGTGGGCCTTCATATCAGGTAGAGTTATTCCTCCTACTTTATTCATCTTTTTCAAAACCATTTTAGCTACTCTAGGACCTGTGCCTTTCCGTATAAATTTTAAAATAAATTTTTCTATGTCTACAAATATGCTTCTTTTAAATTAATTCAATGCATATAATTTAATAGAGCTATCTAGAGAATGTTAAATTAGTTCAGTAATTTATTTGTCTTTTTAAATTATTTTGAGATATATGGTATAAATTAGATTGATGGATATGGCTGGCATTGTTGACTTCTTGGCACTGTAATTTTAAAAGCTGAGCAAGCCATTAGGCTTTTATATTGTTTCAATTAAAGAAAATGGGGGTAAAGAGGTGAGATTCCCATTTGTTTATAGACTTCTACTGCATAGAATGAAAATAGTTTACTATGAACATGCTATTCAAGCAAATCAATAAAAAAGAGATAAACAACCCAACAGAAAAGTGGACAGATAGTATAACAGGCAATTTCACAACAAAGACATGAGGAAAGACGCTCAAATGGTCTAGTAAGCTTAGAAATACAAATTAAGGTCATAGGAAACTTTTTGTGGTGCAGAATCATTCATGTTAAACATGCACAGTCATTAACCAACAATTCTACTTCTGGGAATAATTTATAATACATTTATCATGCATTATTTAAATGCATATAGAAATATATAACACAGGACGTCCACATTAGCATTGTTTAAAATAGAGAAAAATCCAAACAACCTATGTTCATAAATGTGGGACACACCAAGTTGTGTTTAACACCATATTATATAATACCATGTAGTCTCTAAAAAGGATGAAGGGGATCTATATGTGTCAACATGAAAAGATCTCTAATATTGGACAAATGAAAAAAGCATGTCTACAAATATATAGAAATGCAGATCTATAAATGTGTGTAGAGATATGTAGGAAAAAAAGTCATTGCTAGGTTGGGAAGAACACAGACATCTGTTAACAGAGGTTATATATGGGGAAGGAATGGCATTGGGGATAGATTGGGGAGGATAAAGTTTAGAGAAGAAGCCTTATAGGTTTCACTTTATATATATATATATATATATATATATATATATATATATATACATTTACTTTTTTTTTAATTTTAGAGAGAGCTCAAGTGGGGAAGAGGGAGAAAGGGAGAAAGAGAGAGAGGGAGACGGAGAGGGAGAGGGAGAGGGAGAGGGAGACAGAGAGGGAGAGGGAGACGGAGAGGGAGAGGGAGAGGGAGAGGGAGAGGGAGACGGAGAGGGAGAGGGAGAGGGAGAGGGAGAGAGAATCTTAAGCAGGCTCTGCTCAGCGCAGAGCTCAATGTGGCACTTGATCCCACGACCCTGGGGGATTATGACCTGAGCCAAAACCAAGAGTTGGACACTCAACCCACTGAGCCACCCAGGTGCCCTTCACTTCATATTTCTGTATTATTTGCAATTATTTTACAGTAAGTATGTTTCAGACATCTTCTGTAGTACTTATGATATTTTAAGATATGTTTTGTGTGGGTGTTAGATCGCTAAAAACATCCTGCCATAAGTGAAATCAAATCTACATATTTATCTGATTATATAGAAATGATATAATATTGACAGCCTGAAAATCAATTTAATTTCCCACCTAATTTATTAGTCTCTTTTAGATTTGTGCTGTTTTTTTCAGGGATTGCTCCCAAATATTACTGAGCAACTCCCTTAGCATTTTAGACAAAGGCAAATCTGGTGCTCATTAGTGAGTCATTCCCTTTGGCTCTGATTAAACAAACATGGGATTACAGAGGAACAGAAGTAAGCCTTGACCTACTCATAGACTATAAGCAGCAGAGATTCTAAGAAGTCCACCATTGTTTTCACTGAGAGAGGATACTGGTAAGCCATTCCGAATGGGTCAACCATTTTAAATTTATTTTCTGAAGATTTGTTGAATTTGTATCTATACATTCTAGCTGCCCAGCCTCCTGTGGCACTTACAAATTGCCTTCCTATGTTTGCTGTGTTTATCAGTCAGAGCTCTTGTTTGCAAGCAACTGAAACATCACTGGCTATCTTAAGCAAAAGACCAGTTTATTAGAAGGTCATCAGGGCTGACTGAATTGATGAGAGGCCAGATGGCTAGGCTTGAGAAATGGGAATAATCTCAGGGAGGACTGTATAACCAGGTTGAGCAACAGAAACCCGGCAACGGTCACTCCACAAGACAACAAGGTCTCTGCCTCTATGATAAATCTGGCCTACATCTGTTTCTACAACCTTGCATGACAAAGTACAGGGCAGAATGTCCAATAGGAGGGTCCAAAGTCATATGTCTTCTGAATCTGTCAAGGTCAAGGTGGCTACCTCCTCCCACTGGAAATACATGCATTAAAAAATTACTCAATGGGTAAATGAGAATGCTAAAACAAAATGCCAATTTGCTTGGTGGCCATGACCAAGGGCAAAATTATCTAGCCCAACTATGGACTCATTATTAACTTGTTAAAATGGTGTTTTAATAGCAGTATTATAGCATCGTTTTCGTGTTACCTCTGATTTTTCACAAGAAAAATTTTTCACAAGGAAAATGTCCCTCGAAGAATAATATATCTCAGCGATCTCAACAATTATAAAGTGGTCTTGTTTCATCAGCAATCAATAAGAAGCCAAATGTTAGAGAAGGGAGTGCTTCAGTGTATAGAGAAGTGCATAACAAATGAACAAACAAAAACAAAAACAGCTCATAACTACAAGGAACAAACTGGTAGTTGCTGTGAGGAGGGGAGGGTGTTGGCAAAATAGATGAAGGGGATTAAGAGATACAAATTACCAGTTTTAAAATAAGGCAGTTAAGGGCGCCTGGGTGGCTCAGTCCATTAAGCGTCTGACTTCAGCTCAGGTCATGATCTCAAGTTCGCGAGTTCGAGCCCTGTGTTGGGCTCTGTGCTGACAGCTCAGAACCTGGAGCCTGCTTCGGATTCTGTGTCTCCCTCTCTCTTTGCCCCTCCCCCACTCATGCTCTGTCTCTCTCTCTCTCTCTCTGTCTCTCTGTCTGTCTCTCTCCCAAAAATAAATAAAAATACTTGAAAGAAAGAAAGAAAGAAAGAAAGAAAGAAAGAAAGAAAGAAAGAAAAAGCTAAATCCTATCCTAGTAGTGAGGGAATCTGAGAAGTAGTAATCACATTGTAGAGAAAAAAGAAAAAAACTCAGGAATTGATAGTACCATATACTTGTAAATGTGGGGGAAATGTGAGAGGATTGATTGAAAGTGTGTTGAGGAATCATCATAACTCCCAGATCCATGCCCTAATCTTGATCAATTTGGACACTGCTCTTTCCCTCTCCCTACAGAAGACTGGAATGTGTTTTTGTTTGTTTGTTTGTTTGTTTGTTTGTTTGTTTTCTTTGAAGGGGGCAGAACAGAGGATCTCTGGACAGGACAAAATCAGTTATAATGGAGAGTGGAAGCAATGTACTAAAGACAGGGGATTAAGTGGATACTTCCATAATTAATGATGAGGCCCTGGCTTTCTCTCCCCATACAGCCCCCAGATATGGCAGCCAGGCTATACCTTTCAGACAAGTCATCAGAAGATCCTTATCTGGAAAACAGGACCAATCTAAGAGCACAGGCCTAAAGACACTGACCTTGATGGATTTCCCAATAATACAACTCAGCCAGACTGTGACCTACAAGACTCACACATGCACTCAGGGCTTCCATTCATGTTTTTACTTCCAGTGTTTAAATAGGGCAAATGTTCAAGGGTTGCCAGAAATTGAGGAGGTAATTGATATTAAAAACAATGATGAAAACAAATAACAAAAGGAACTTGGAAGAAATAGACACCAAGCAGGGAAAAGAAAACTTCAAAATCCAACATAACCAATATCCTCACACAGTTTAAAGGAGTTATTATATCCATGAAATATAAACACTTAGTTTTAAAATGGTTTATTCCAGGGAAAAAAAATGACCTTGGAAATTAAAAAAAAAAAATGATGGTAGAAATGGAAAAACTCAGTAGAAGTGCTGAAAGATAAAGTGAGGTAAATTGTTCAGAAAGTAAATAAAATAGACAAAAAAATGAAAAGGACAAAAGATCAGGAAAACTATAGGGTAAAACAAGGAGTTCCAACATCTAATCCACAGTAATATGAATGCTAGAAAGAGAGAACTTGGGAAACACAGAGGAGAAAATCAGCAACAAAATAATCAAAAAAAATTCCCAAGGGCACCTGGGTGGCTCAGTCGGCTGAGCATCTGACTCTTGGTTTCGGCTCAAGTCATGATCTCACAGCCCCACACTGGCTTTGCACTGATGGTGGCATGGAGCCTGCTTGGGATTCTCTCTCTCTCCCTCTCTCTCTGCCCCTCCCTCACTCAGCCCCCTCACTTCAAAATGAAAAAACTTACAAAAAAAAAAAAGAAAAAGAAAAAGAAAAATTCCCAATACACAAGACCACAAACTTCCAGATTCTTAGAACACATTGTCCAACACCATAGTGAAAGAGGTTTCTCATGAAAGACACATGGGTGCCTGGCTGGTTCAGTCGGTAAAGTGTGCAATTCTTGATATTAGGATCATGAGTTCAAGCCCCACATTGGGTGTGGAGCTTACTTAAAAAAATAAATAAAATAGGGGCGCCTGGGTGGCTCAGTCAGTTAAGCGTCTGACTTTGGCTCAAGTCATGATCTCGCGGTTCATGAGTTTCAGCCCTGCATCCGGCTCTGTGCTAACAGCAGTCTGGAGCCTGCTTCAGATTCTGTGTCTCCTTCTCTCTCTGCCCCTCCCATGCTCATGCTCTGTCTCTCTCTGTCTCAAAAAGAAATAAACATTTAAAAAAATTTTTTTAATAAGTAAAATAGATAAAATAATCTTTAATAATTTTTTTAATGTTTATTTTTCAGAGAGAGAGAGAGAGAGAGCGAGCACATGCCTGCTTGCATGAGTTGGGGAGGGGCAGAGAGAGAGGGAGACAGAGGATTCAAGCAAGCTCCATGCTGTTAATGCAGAGCCTGATGTGGGGCTCAAACTTGAGAACTGTGAGATCATGACCTGAGCCTAAATTGGAGCTTAACTAACTGAGCCACCCAGGTGACCCAACAAAAATATTTTCTAAAATAAAAAGAAAGACAACTTTGTGTAATTTCTCAATACCAGGGACAAAGAGAAGATTTAATAAGATTCTGGGGTTGGAAAGATAGAAATTCAGGAATCAAAATATTATCAGAGTTTTCAATAACACTAGAAGCTTGAAGCAATGAAGAGATGTCATTAAGATTCTGAGGAGGATTATTTATAACTAAGAATTCTATAAATTATCAATCAAATGTATCAACCAGGATCCTGGCAGGGAAGAGATGGTGAACCCCAGGAGGGTAATGGTGGAGGTTTAATAAAGGGACTGGCTGTAAAGGTTTGGCGAGAGCACCATTATCACAAGAGGCACAAAGGGAGGAACAAGTTACCAATATCCAGAGCGTAGCTGCGTGCAGAGAGTCACAGAACGAGGGTGCATTCTTTAGTAGAGGATGCCGACAACTGCCTCAAACTGGCAGGAAGGAAGCCAGGAAATATATACCCCAACTTCTCTCCTCCTGACTCCTTCCAATCTCCTTCTTATTCTTCCCACCTGCCAGACACCCTGAAGGCTGGATGGCAAGAGACTGCAATAATATTGTCTGTAAACCTCAGCCTCCCAGGAAACTGAGTAGGGTGGAGATGGGTAGGGTAAGTAGTAAAGAATAAATCTGTTAAAATGTGTAAAACCTGTAGAATAATGCTCATCACCTTTTAAACACTCAATACGTCTTAGCTATACTAAGTTGTTAGTTTCATCATCACTATTGTCATTAATAGGGAACTATTAAAATTCACATGAAATCAAACATTGAAAAACTCCCTAACCATTTTCTAAATCCCTTTCCTCTTTCCCTGATAAGATTCTTCAACACAAATATACAAAATGTATTATAAAATTTTACTAGCATAAAAAGGTAATTTTCCACTGACTCCCAGGGACTTTTCAAATTTTCTCCAGATTTATTAGTGATAGGTCATCTGGAATAAATTTTTATTGGACTTACTGGTAGTGATGTGTAATTCAGAAGTAGTGTAACTGGGCAGAGATAACTATGAAGAACTGATTCAGCGCTACCATTTTCCAGGAAAATGTTATGGCATTAATAGTATCTTCCCATGAGGTAATTTAATCAGAATACCATAGTGCAATGTTTTGCGAAATAAGCATCATAATCCCCAGAAGTGCTGAATAGCACGGGGTAGGAGGTTGGGGTGGGTGGGGCACATCATAATAAAATAACAAAATTGGATCCACCTCAAAATAGGATTAGTTCAAAACACAAATAGCCATTACTATATAAAACATATGGTTCAATGTTTCATCTCAAAAGTAATCAGTGTGATGTAAATTTAAATAATAAGGAGATGCCAATTCTGCTCTACTCAATTAGCAAAGGTTTTAAAAATTATGCTATCCAGTGTTTGTTGGAATAGAGGTAAAATGAAACTCATACTGGAGATGGTGTATACGTTAGCGCAAACCTTTCTAGAGGACAAGCTGGTATTACGTATTAAAAGTTCTTAAAACATTCATACCCATCACAGTCTACATGGAGGAGACAGATAAGTAAGTATAAGAATATCATACTGTGTATAGTACAGATGTGTCATCCCATGTGCTATTGCAACACAGAGGCAGAAATGACTCAAGTGATTAATTGTTCAAGATCCCATCATAAAAGAGACAGTACCTAGATACAATTTTGAAGTAATAAAACTTCACATGACAATGTGAATAATTCCAGTTGTAGTTACTCTTCTTCTGAATTATACACCACTACACAAACATAAAGAGACATGAAAAGGCAAGGCTTTTTCATTAACAGTGAAACTTCTGATGTGGATGGAGAGCGTCTAAAGGCAAAGTCTCATCATTTGAAAACCAATGGACAAGAAGAAGAGAAAACCATCTGCTTGTTAGTTAGGCAAATATTGCTTTTAAAGTCATAATGTAGACAGAAGTCAAGCAATTGCCCATCTATAGCATTCCCTCCCACCAGCCACACACACACACACAAAAAAGACAAAACAACAAGGCTGACATAGAGACAAATAATTACGAAAATAAAGTGGAATTCATCCTATGCAAAAGGAGAGCCAAGGTAGCAAGAAGTGGAAGGATGTGTATAAGGTGGTCATTATATTTCCTTTATAGTAACCATATTGGCTCTTTTGAGAAACATTCAATAAAAAAAATTTTTTTTTACATTTATTTATTTTTGAGAGACAGAGTGAGACAAAGTGAGAATGGGGGAGAGGCAGAGAGAGAGGGAGACACAGGATCAGAAGCAGGCTCCAGGCTCTGGGCTGTCAGCACAGAGCCTGACGTGGGGCTCAAACCCACAGACCATGAGATCATGACCTGAGTCAAAGTCAGACGCTCAACCAACTGAGCCACCCAGGCGCCCCGAGAAACATTCAATTTTAATAAAGGAGTAATGTTTGCCACTTTTACATATGAACTTCTATAACCAATCATCCACAAGCACACCAGGAAGAGTGATAGAAATGAGAATTTGGCATTTTTTAAAAAATAGCAAGATGTGAATGCAGCAGGTAGCAGTTGGCAGTTAAGTGGTATTAACTAAGGAAAAGGAACAGCAATTTCTGCAGGCATTCTGAGCCTCCTCTCCTCCTCTCCCCGGGTTACAGTGATTTTCTCTCTCCTCCTTCAAAAGCCTCCTCTTCCATCCACCCAATCTCTTCTTATTTGGAGAATCTCTGACAAAGAAGGGGACCGGCCAGTGGTTAGAGTGCTCTTCAGGACACCCCCACCCCTCACATCCTGCCATGCACATTTCTGACTTGCTAGGAAGGACGAACACGGAAAAGGGAAAGAAAGAGAGGAAAGTCCACTTGGAAAGTCCCTGAATGCATTACTGTCTTTTAGAACAGCTTCTTTCTCTTTATTTCCCCATGCAGTCTGTGTGTGTGTGTGTGTGTGTGTGTGTGTGTGTGTCTTTGTGTCTCTGTCTCTGTGTGTGTCTCTTTGTGTGTGTCTGTGTCTGTGTGTCTATGTGTGTGTCTCTTGTGTGTTTCTGTGTCTCTGTATGTGTGTATATATGAGAGACAGACACAGAGAGAAAGAGAACAAGCAGAAGAGAAGAAGGGGAGGCCAAGGAAGAGGGAAAAGGAAGAAGGAGGGAGAGTAGGACAGCAGGACCGTGGGAATAAGGGAGGAAGAAGGAATTTGAAGTTATTCAGTTGCCATTAATTTGCAATCTTGCTGCCATCTCCTCCCTGCTGTTTTGGTGGGGGGGGGGGGGGGCGGGATGTAAGGATAATGACAACTTAAAGAGAAGACCTTTTAAAGTATGGATTCACGTTTTACTCTAATCTGTAAATAAAATCTTCAGGGGCTAGTTGTTGTGGACCCTAACTAATTTTCCAAAATTAAGAATGTTATCTGGATTGTGATACTTCAGTGTAATACTTGATGATAACTTCTTTGAAAAATGTGCCATAAAGCATCAAGGAAATTAGCATCACTGGGTGTGGGTTGTGTACCTCATACTGGAAGTCATTCTTATATGTTAGCGCACTCCCAGGAATCCTGCAAAGAGCATATTTACCCACATTTTACAGACAAGTGGACTGAAGTTCGGTGAGATAAAGCAACATGTTCAGGGTCACAAAGCTAATTTATCTGACTTTAAATCTCTTTTCTTCCCAGTACCATACTATCTCTCTCACAAATTATCATTATTATGTTTGTTATGCTTCTCAGGTTGAAGGTGCTATCTTCCAAGCCACACCTATGAATTCAATAGAATAGCAATTATGTTTGTGGCAGAACTTTTGCAGAACAGGGTTGTTTTCAAACAAACCTTAACATGTGTCAATGATATGTTGTGAATTCATTTTTGATTCAGAAAATGTTGTTATCATAAGGATGAACTCTTGTAAAGAAAGTCTAAGAGATGGGGCGCCTGGGTGGCGCAGTCGGTTAAGCGTCCGACTTCAGCCAGGTCACGATCTCGCGGTCCGGGAGTTCGAGCCCCGCGTCAGGCTCTGGGCTGATGGCTCAGAGCCTGGAGCCTGTTTCCGATTCTGTGTTTCCCTCTCTCTCTGCCCCTCCCCCGTTCATGCTCTGTCTCTCTCTGTCCCAAAAATAAATAAAAACGTTGAAAAAAAAATTTATAAAAAAAAAAAAGTCTAAAAGAAATAAATTGGGTTTTTTTAGTTTATTTATTTATTTATTTATTTATTTATTTATTTATTTATTTATTTATTTATTTTGAGAGAGAGTGTGGCTTGAGCAGGGGAGAGAAAGAATCCCAAGCAGGCTCTGCAGTTTCAGCACAGAGTGCCATGTGGGGCTTGAACTCACAAACCCCATGAGATCATGACCTGAGCCAAAATCAAGAGTCAGACGCTTAACCGACTGAGCCACCCAGGTGCCCTGAGAGAAAGTAATTCTACCTGGGTATGAAAAAGGAAAGTTTCATGATGAGAGAGGGAGCAAAATTTTGAATAATAAATGGGTTTTTTTCTGGTGGAGGGAAGGGAAAAATAGATGTATGTAGTATGTTTAGATATGGCAAATATCAGGGCACCTGGGTGGCTCAGTCAGTAAAGCAACTGACTTCGGCCCAGGTCATGATCTCACAGTTTGTGGGTTCAAGCCCCACATTGGGCTCTGTGCTGACAGCTGAGAGCCTGGAGCCTGCTTTGGATTCTATGCCTCCCTCTCTCTCTGCCCCTCCATCACTCATGCTCTGTCTCTCTCTCTCAAAAATAAATAACAAACATTGAAAAAAAAAAAAGATGGCAAATATCAACACCCAGTGAAAAACGGCAAAGGTTGTGTGAAAAGCAATATGCAGGTCTCTAGCACTGAAACTCTGAGTGGTTCCAAGGAATGTTAATTGAAACATACTGAAACATATATCATTGTGATACTTGAAATCCCTTGTATGATCATAAGAGAATTCATGAGTGCTGACATTTCTGATCTTTATTTCCATCTCCCCAAGCCAAAAAGGGATAAAAGGCCCAAGAACTGGGATATCCTAATCTGAAGAATTCCACATTCTTACAGGTAGCCCAGATTATAAATCTTGGGCATGCTTCCACAGCCAGGAGGAGCACTGGAAAGAAGCATGTCTGCAACATTGTGTCCTTGACCTTGTGGGAAGGTAACCTCAGCCAAGTCTCTGTCAACCTTCTTGTCAATCCTTAAAACTTGACCAGCTTTTAGTGGCTCAGCCTAGCATAAACAAAGAAGTTCCAGAACTAGAAATACAAATGACCAATAATCATGCCTCAACATTTCTCATACTTTTCATTTCTGTCCTTTTCCGTTGGGTTCTGAGATAATTTCTCTTTTCAACCTTCCAGCTTGTATTCAGTCTTTAATTGTGTCAATTCTGCTATTCAGCTCATCAATTGAGTTTTCATTTCAATGATCATACTTATCATTACCGTCATCATTCACTGGTTCTCTTACATAATATTTTGTTCTTGTTTGATGGTTACAATCCACTCTTATCTCTATAAATTCAGCTTCCTCAGATGTTAGTTCTGTTAGTTGAGTTCAGTGTTTCTATTTCACGGTTGTGATGTTTACCTTAGTGGTAAAATGGTTTGTAGTTCATCTGTGTCTTTGAGATCCCATGTGTGTCTGTCTGAGAATTCTGCCTCTGTTAAACAACTCTGTACCAGTTATTGCTGGGAAGGGGTACAATCCAATGCCTACTGAGATGTTACATAGCTTATCTTCTGTAAATACCAGTTCCTCTTTCCTCCTGAGGGTAAAAAGTCACCCAGGGTGCAGCCCTGCCTCTGGCCCAAGTGCCCACCCTCACTGCTCTAGCTAGGCAGGAACAGTTCTGCTGTCTTCCTCCAGCTAGGACAGAGTTGACTTAGTTGAGAATTCTGGATGTTTCCCCAATCACACTAATGATTGATGGAGGGATTTTTTCTATTTGTTACAGCCATTGCTATGCATTCAGAGCAATCCTGGAACTAATCCCACCTTTAATAGAAATACTTTCCTGCTAATGCATTTTCCTCTACTTAGCTAACCACATCTGTTTCTCTTCAGAATTTTTCAAAATTTCTGCTTGATGATAGCATTTTTTCCTGGTTTTAGTCCTTCTATGAATATACTGGTTTTTAATTTTTTTCTTTTGTAGCAGCTGTGGAATTTCTATATAAGAGAGATTTAAGGGCTACAATCTGTCTCTATGGATGAGGACTTTCAAACTTAATGGTATGCATTAGATACCCATGTGCTTTTGAAGCATGGGTAAACAATTATTTTATTTTATTTTATCTCATTTTATTTTATTTTATTTTATTTTATTTTAAATATTTATTTTGGGAGGGAGAGAGACAGAGAATAAGAAGGGGAGGGGCAGAGAGAGAGGGAGAGAGATTCCCAAGCAGGCTCCACACCATCAACGCAGAGCCTGACATGGGGCTCGATCTCACAAACCATGAGATCGTGACCTGAGCTGAAATGAAGTGTCAGACACTTAACTGACTGAGCCACCCAAGTGTCCCATCAATTATTTGTAAAATATGTATCTGGGGTACCTGGGTGGCTTATTTGGTTAAGCACCTGGCTCTTGATTTTAGATCAGGTCATGATCTCACATTTCATGAGATTGAGCCCCACGTTGGGCTCTGTGCTGATGTCACAGAGCCTACTTGGGATTCTCTCTCCCTCTCTCTCTCTCTGCCCCTCCTCCGCTCATGCTCTCTCTCTCAAATAAGTATTATAGAGGCACCTGGGTGGCTCAGGGGGTTAAGCATCTGACTTCAGCTCAGGTCACGGTCTCACAGCTTGTGGGTTTGAGCCCCGTGTCAGGCTGCGTGCTGACAGCTCAGAGCCTGGAGCCTGCTTCAGATTCTGTGTCTCCCTCTCTCTGTCTACTTGTCCCCCACTCATGCTCTGTCTTTCTCTGTCTCTCAAAAATAAACATTAAAATTTTTAAATAAATAAATAAACATTAAAAAAATAAAAAATAAACATTATAAACAAAAATATGTATAAGTTTCTGTGTGTGTGTGTATTTAATTTATTTATTCTCCAAATAACACCTAATGTCAAGATACACCAAATATATGGTAATACACACACACATGCTCACACACGCACACACAAACATACACACACACTTTGCCATTAGATTAAAAGGTCCCTTTCTTTAAAACAGATTGTTGTCCTTAAATCTCTCAAATAAATGCACTTGACTGGTCTGGGGAGTCATAGAAGTTTATGAACAAGGGATCTCCTGAAAAGAGTCTTGCAGGTTGAAGTAATTAAAGAAAGAAACATGTTGTAGACAGTTTCTTGGTCCTTAAGAACTGTCCTCTACTTCCAGAATAATGCTCAAACTCTTTAGGTTTGCAAAGACTTGTCTTGTGCTCCCCTCTGGCCCTTTTTGACCACTTCCCCATCCTCCTGAGCTCCCTTCCCCGGCTATGCTAAAGAACTTGCTGTTCTCCAGAGGACTCAGCTGTTTCATTTTCTGAACTTCCATGTGTATGCTTCTCTTTGCTTGGAACATTCTGGCCCTACCAACATTCTCTCATCCAAATACTAACAGCGTTTAAAGATAATTCTTTGTTTAAAAAATCCAACTGGTAGTGAGCTTGTTGTGATGAGTTACCATGTTTCAGCCCCATTATAGGCAATGGTATCTTCCTTTTCAAGCATGATATATGTGCCACCCTCCACTTGATCCTAAGGCCATCAATGTCTCAGAGCATTGGCTAGGCAGTGACAACATATTACACAGGTATAAAGAAAGGAAAAAAGAAATTTCCCACACATTGACTTTATTAATGATGTGTGAACAAGAATCAACAGCCTTGGGTCTTAGTCCAGATTCTAATATGACCTTGATAAGCCAAGACAGTTTAATGTCCCTGGGCCTATGTTTCTGCATTAAGGATATACCCTCTACGTAAGGACGTTAGAAAGAGGTTCCCCGAGCTCTCTGCCAGGTTTCAAACTAGATAATAGATCTAATAAATTTTGGGTTTTTTTTTAACATTTCTATATTAATTTAATTTTAATTACTCACTGACTATGTTACCATGTAAGTACTCGAATAATACTAATTTAAAAAAATGTCCCTTTTGAATCTTGGAGTTCTTCCTTCTCATCCTTTGCACTGCTTCCCAGTATTCTATGATACAGACACCCCACTAGTTATTTAAACATTTCTTTGTCTATTGACATCATGATTGCTTCTAATTGGTCTTCTTACACACAATGTTAGAGGGAACATCCTGGTAAGATGCTGTATATTTTTAAAGATATCTCTGTTTTACTTACAGCAAAAAGTCTGTGCTCTAGACTTTGTCCCCACCACAAATTGGTTAAGAATTAAAACAAAGGTCTCCAGTGTATGCAGATAAAAGTCCCCTTGAGATGGGACCTAGAGAGTAGTGACAAAATGTTTTCACTTGAATGTCATAAGAATCTGACAGCCACAACCTAAAGGTAAATGAGCATCACTGTGGGCAGTGGTCCCTCAGAAAAGGATGGCAGGATTGGTAGGGGGCTGACTCCCTTGAGGTCTGGGCTATGGTGAAGCACTAAATGGGGCTTAGAGAGGGGAGTAAATCCTTGCAAGAACCCAAGAACCTCAGAGCAAGGTGAGCTGCTCAGTTTGCTGGGTTACTGGAGCCACAGAGACCAGAGACAATAGACAATTCCTTATTTTGCTCCGTATATAGTACGGGTCCTGTGAAAGACACATGTGCAATCACTGGCAAGAATTAAAAGAAACCTGGAAGCTTCTCTCTCCTGCTAGTAGTATAGCAGCCTCTCTCATCAGGCTGCTGAGGGAGGTCAGTGACCACCCTGACCTGAAGACTTAACGGTAGTGACTGAGAGGCCCTACACCAGTGGAGGGCAGCACCACTGAAGAAAATAGCAAAAAGGAAAAATAAGAAGACCAGTCCTCTGGAAAGTGCCAAACAAGCCAAGGAAGACTGGTGAACTGACTTCAAATGTAACAGGAATTCTATATACTGAACACTACAGGATGCCAGCATGGCGTTAGGGCTTTCAGAGTCCACACATCCTATGGTTCTCACCAGTACTCTCAGAAGGTGGTATTACATATCCCAAAGACAAATGAAAATATAAAGACTCTAAGAGGTCCTTCCTTCTCTCTTGCTTCCTCCCTCCCTTCCTTCCTTTCTTCCTTCCTTCCACAAATATTTAAGTATTTTTCAGAGTCTGTGACATACCGGCTACTATTCTTGGTACTGTAGATACAGAGGCAAACCAGGAGGTAAGGCCCCTGCTTTCGTGGACCTATATTCTAGCAGAACATAACGAATAACAAAACAAATGACTGAAATTATAAATTAATACATAAACAAGAGAGAATATTAGATTGCAACAAATTTAATGCAGAGACTTAAACTAGAATAATATAGAGGGAAATTTTTGGGGTGACAAAAATGTTCTACATATTAATTGTGGTGGTTACACAGTTGTATGCATTTGTCAGAATTCATAGAGTAGTATACCTTATAAAAAGTGACTTTCCATATGTAAATTATATCTCAATAAACCTGACCATTAAAAAATAGGATCCTACCCCAAAATAGTGACAGGAGGCTACTTTAGATTGAGCAACAAAGTCCTCGTTAAGAGTGTAGTAATTAAGTTCAGATTTGAATACAAGAAAGATGATGAATGGAAAGATCGGTCCAGAGAAAGGAAAGAGTAACTGAAAAATCCCTGTGGTGGGAATGAGCTTGAATTGGTCAAGTTACAGCAAAGTGGGGGAGGTTGCAGATGTGAACAAGAACCAGAGCAGGGTGGGGTTAGAAACCAACATCAAGAGACTGATGTTATTTTCAGTGCCACAGAAATAGGTTTTTAAGCAGGGGAGTTACAAGTTCTGATTGATGTATGCTTTCAAAAGATCACTCAGGGTGCTTTGCAGAGAATGACTTGTAGGGAGCAAGAGCAGAAGGACGGAAATAGGACAGCAATAGTCCACGCAAAGATTATGGGGTCATGGACTAGGGTGGGAGCATACAGATAGAAGAAAGCAGATGTAGGGGTGTCCGGGTGGCTCAGTCGGTTGAGGGTCAGACTCTTGATTCTGCTCAGGTTATGATCTCACAGTTTGTGAGATTGAGTCCCATCCTTGGGCTCTGACAGCACAGAGCTTGCTTGGGATTTTTCTTCCCCCCACCCCCTGCCCCTCTCCCCAGCTCTCTCTATCTCAAAATAAATAAGTAAACATAAAAAAGAATTTTTAAAAAAGGAGGCAGATCTAACACAATTTGATGGTAGTGTATTGGTTAGGATAACAAGTAAATTCTGATCTCTGTGCCTTAACACAGTAGAACTTTGGCTGGTATTCCGAACTGGTGTTCTTCTCTCTATCTGGTCCCACAGAGAATGAGGCTCCTTCCACCTTTTGACTATACTTTCCTCTAGGGCCACAAAAGTTCCCATTTAGTCATCAGATGCAAATGATTGACTACTTGTTGGAGATTTTTATGGCTCTATTCTGAAACTGATATACATCAAATTAACCCACACTCTATTAACTAGAACCTAGCCACATAGTGCATGCACCTAACTGCTGAAGGGGCAGAGAAATGTAGTCTATGATTGTGTCCAGATAGAAAAGGAACCTGGTTTGATAATCATCTAACAATCTCTACCACCATTTAGTTTTGGAGGTAGAGACCACAGGACATGGAAATGGACTGGATGAAATTGGTGAGAGAAAGATAGGACTTCTCTCACTGGTGGTGCTTGGTAACCATGGGGAAAGAAGATCTGGGAGATATGCTCGATTTCTCTCCTTCCTTCAGCCCCATCTGTTGTACTAAAAGAAGGGATGGTGAGTGGAAGGAGACACAAAGATCTTGCCCACAGCAACTGAGCAGAACACAAAGGCAGAGAAGGAGGAAATTTTTTCCTCCTACAAAAGTAAAGCTGTTTCTGATGATATGGAGCTTTTTTTTTTTTTTTTTAAAGAAGGATGTACTCACCTAATTATACCTAATACTTCATGAGCAGTCACCAGTCTTGGTTGCAGCAGGCAGCAGCTGCCCTTGTCAGTGTTATCAGAACTGAAGACGCTAAGACCAATTATCTTCCTGGTAGATTCTCCCTTCATCTTGTCAGAGGACACGGAAAGACAATGGGCATAGTGTGCCTTTCACTAAACTCCTCTCAAAAACTTCCACATGAAGAATCAAGCCTGCTTGATGATTTTCCAAATAGGAAATTATGAACTCTTTGAGATCATGTTTTATCAATCTTCATATTCCCACCTAGTATACAGCATAATACTTAACATAAAGTATATCCTCTGTAAACATTTGTGAAGAATTAAATATTTATGTGGAGGTTAAGGTCAAGATTTGTCATATATAGCAAGTGCCCTGGAGAGTTATCCAAAAGCAACCATGTATGCCAGGCAACCTCAGCATAAATTTATGAACTATGGTTTGGCTTTGACTTTGATCACATTATGACTAATCTCATTTTCCTTGGAAAGATTATTAGTCCTATGTCCCATTTACCTGGTAAGATATACAATACTCAGTTTTCTTAGGTATTTATAAAACCTTAATATTCTGTTCTAGTTATAATTTAGTAGGTATTCTTTAACAGTCTCTTTGTCTTGTCAATCAAATTAATGCCTTTGAATATGTGTATATGAGTCATAACTTTTTTCATTCATTTCACAAATAATACATATGTATTGGGAAAACATGTATAAAATACAAAACAAAAAACAAAAAGAAGTTAGGAAGTACCCATAACTTCATCATGCAGATATTTGGCATTAGTATGTACATCTTTCTGGACTTTCTTTTCATATATATTTATAACATATCCCTCCTTTATCAACATAGGATCACTCTGAACTTAATATTTTTGAACCTACTTGAAAAAATATTTAAAAAGCAAATTTTAAGTAAGCATATTTTAAAGTTGTTTTCAAATATGTGTGCTTGTTTCTTTGTTCCAGCTTTGTAGATCACGGTCCTTTTTCCTGAAAGCTGGTGTAGTTAAGGCTTATTCTATGGGCCTCAATAGCAAAAATGGGTCAAAGCTTAACTGAAAGTTTTCAGGTCAACAGAAGAAGGGCAGCACAGCAGGGATTCACAACACAGGTAAAATTCAAACCAGGTGATCTCTAAGTTTCCAACACTGAGTTCTGTGATTGTTTCACTAAAAGTCAGGGGAGAGAAAGAGGTAGGGACAAGGAGGCAGAGCTTCAAGACTTACCAGAGGTGTAGGGAACAGTTTGATTGGAATAAATGCATATGGGGGAGTTCCAGTAAATAACCTCAGAAGGCAGATCAGAGGCAGGTTTGGGGAACTGTGTTTTGTAAGGAGGTGGGATGGGGAGAGAAGGAAGATATTAAGTACATTAATCATTACCTCCATCTCCTTGTTCTTTTCTTCTTCCTCTTTCTCCTTCTTGTCTTAACTTTTGCATCTGAATGTCCTTAGGCCCCCAACCTTCTGAAGTCATCCTTTGCTTTAATACCCATATGAGATCACTTCTTCCTATAAATCAGGAAAGATCAAGTTATGCTAACAGTAATGAACAACCTCAAAATCTCAATGACTTAAAACAATAACAGTTTATATTTTGTTCATGCTACATAACATCAGGAATCAATCAGGAATCCAGGTGATAGAGCAGCCACCATCTCAAATATTTTTCTCCGTGCCAGAGGGAAAGAGTTCTGGAACATCAGCAAACAAATGCTTGACTCTGAGATAATAAATAATTTCTGCTCACATCTTATTGGCCAGAAACAATCACATGATCCCACCAAACACCAGAAAACCATAGAATTTAATACTACATGCTGCCAGAAGGTGGAGAAGCAGAAATACTTAGTGGGCATTACTAATGACTATCACACCATATACCTATGGGAAATCCAACGTCAGTTTCAGTGTCACATTCACTTCCTAAAAGCTTTTTGATATAAAACAATTAAATCTTTCACTTTTCTATATATTTCCCATTGTTCTACATTGGCCCCAACCTGCTCACTGGCCCTGTAAAAGTTGGCAGCGTTCCACCTGAAGATTTGAAAGCATTTATTGAATGAATGAGTAGAATGCCACGTATTTTATTTCTTTAACTTTGTTCTGTGGCATGCATCAGAATTTCTCTCCAATTGTTTTAAATCAGGCTGAAGGGAATGACCTCAATTTCCATTATTGCCTTTATTTCCATA
This sequence comes from Leopardus geoffroyi, assembly GCF_018350155.1. Classification (NCBI taxonomy): domain Eukaryota; kingdom Metazoa; phylum Chordata; class Mammalia; order Carnivora; family Felidae; genus Leopardus; species Leopardus geoffroyi. Next base: position 142,130,180 of record NC_059328.1, read on the forward strand.
CAAGTCCATATGGAGATCTTAGGGTGGATGACGCATTCCTGTAATATAATTTCGTGGTCTTACTGGAAGTGTTCTTAAAGATGTCTTCTATTGACATATTTTGTAATTCACTGAACTCCACCCTTTTCTTTTCCTCTTGCTTTTTCCTTCTCTTTCCAAGATTGCAAAATATAATCAATAAATGATATAATTTATGTTTTAGTTTTCATACTGTGGCCAAAGAATAGAATTTTCCTACAATTCCTTGCTATTCAAATCCAGTCTTTTTAAAGTATAATCAGATATGTATGTGATGTCTTAGAATTTGTTTTTCTTCCCTCCTTTCCTTTTCTCCCCTCTCTACATATCCACCTGACATTTCTCCATACTTTTTCCTCTCGGCCGAGACTGAGTATATCAAAAAAATTTTAATACGCCTCTTCTCATCCTCCAACAGATATTTGAAATTCTACTTTAGAGTCTTTTTTTTTAAATTTGTGTAATAGTGACATCACTAAACTACTGTGCTGGCCTAGGAGATCTCAAGCTTGATTAGTGCAGTCTTAGCCCAAATCAGGTGTGGAGTTCTCTCCACCATGTTTTTAGGGTATCTAGTAGCTGCTTAGGTATATGGGTACTGGAACATTTTGGAAAAGCAACCAAAACAGGGGCTGCCTCTACAAAAAAAAAAAAAAAAAAAAAAGTGTTCCTGGATTTTCTGCCAGTAACTGACAGGCTCAAAAGGAAACACTGCACACCTTGATGGACCGATGAAGAGATTGGGGGCAGAGAGGTGTGGCATGGCATTCATCTAAGGAGGTAGAGCAATCTGACTGGTAGTCTTTGGACCTCTTTAAAGGAACTTTTCTAAATGTATCTTCTCTCAGCTCCCCAGAAACTTCCTGGGTAGTATGCACTAAGGGTTGGGCAGGGGATGACTTGTTACCTTAGGCACCAAGGTAAGTTCATAGGCTATACTCCCTTTGCTACTCTTCATCTCCCAGTTGTCTTCCCCTTGATTCCCACCCAATCAAGTTGTGAGAGAGGAAAAGAAATCCTCTACCCTGGATTGGGTTAATCCCTCAAAGCAATCATTAAATTTTTATGTTAAAACAAAGTGCACATTCACACCTTTCCATACTTGGAGCTTCACTAAAACGCAAATAAACAAAGATGGGTATCTGTTGTTAGTTACTTGACCTAAGTAAAGATTCACTTCCAACCCTTTCCTGAGAGTAATGTTTGATAAATGGGAGCCAGAAGAAATTGGGTATTTCGAAGAAATGCAGAAAGGGCACAGCCAAAGAAATATGACCAAAGAATGGGGAAGGCTGTGATGATTTTGCTGTACCCTTGAACAAGTTAAGTTATATTTACTTCCTAAACCACAAACTTAAAATACTCATATAATTCTACTTTCCAGAGCAATATCATGGTTTGCTCCTTCCAACTAGTTATTCATCCTGTTCTCTCTGCCCATGACTGTGGTCTTCACAGTTACACCCACCTGGTCTAGACTATATCCTCTTTTGCACCAAACTGAAACTCTCTAACCCTGACAGTGAGCTGTGACACAATTCCATCATTTCTTATTTGCTGCAGGCCCAGAATATTTTGAACCCTAATAACTTTGTGCATAACTCAGTGAGCATCCAGTAAATTCTGTACCCTCAGCCTACGTCTCCACAACCGCTCTTTCGAGGAGAGATGAGATGGAAGTATGCCTTCAGTGTTCGTTGCAAAGATGCCTAAGGGAGTCTAAGCTCACTTCAGACCAGGCGCATCTAGAAAATTGGCATTTTCTAAGGATTCCAGTATCACTGGAGGGCCTAAGAAAGCATGAGAAAAATGAATATGAAAGCAAAGGGAAAGCAACGTGGCAGCAAGAGTAGAAACACTAAATAGCAAAGAATGACTTATAAGAAAGAGAGGCAAATGCTGCCCCAAAATGGCTCTCAATCAACAGGAAATGCTCCTAGTATCAGAGCAGTGGGGATATTACTAGACCCATGGACTCTACACAAAAGGAGTGGAAAGCTTGGATTATTTTAAGGCATGGTGACTCTGCTACTAATAATTATTACCTATCATTTTGATCATCTTCACAGAGTGGTTTGGGGCAGCTAGGGCCATATTTTTATTAACTTTGACTCTCCACCCACCCACCTTCCTCCCACACCTTCAAGGCATTGTGGCCTCGGGAAATTTGTGTTATAATAAGATGCCCCAAAGCTGCTGGAATGTCCTAAAGCTCTGAAACAGAGCTACTTTTCCGGAAGTTGATGTCTTTACCTGCTGACCACAATAAGCCAGGGACGGTAACAGATCCACCCCAGGACAAACACAAAGGGTAAAGAAATCCTACATCACTGCAGATAGTTTAGGGTTCACCAAACTATGCCCACCTTTGTTTTAAATTTTCTATACAAGCTTGGCAATGTTTAGAGAAGATTAGAGTAAACTTACTATCGTCAAGTTCAAGGTTAGTGTTTAAGCCCAAACCCCACACTCCATAATTGACTTACTGCAATTAAGACATTCAAGGTTTCTCTTAAAATTCCTACTGAAGTTTTTTGGTTTTGTTTTCATCACTGCTGAATCTGCAACAAGTTACACAAACTTCCTAATAGAAAAGCATCTGTGACAGGCAGAAAAAATGAACCGCTTTCTGAGTAAATGAATTTTAAAATGTAAATCATCATTCTATATCCTTAGTTTTGGTTGCCAATGCAAATGAGTCAGAGGATTTGCTCCAGACACTGAGTTAATTGTGTAACTCTACAGCAAAAAACGCCATTGGAGAGTACTTGCTGACCTCACAGCTGAAAAAAACCATTTAAAAGATGTGGAAACCAGATGTTTCAGTCACATTTCAGCCTCTGCTCTGAGAACTCATCCTGAGCAGCCCCAAACAGGCTATAACTTCTCTACAACTGAGATATGATCATCTTAATTTACTTATTTGTCTTGCTGTGGGAAGAGGCTCACGGATGGGGATTCAAGAACGGAATTTTTCATAACTCCATATGGCTTGGTAAGAAACTTCACTCATGAGCTTCTTATTGGGGATGTTACTTTGAATTCATACAGAAGTGAATCAAAGCAGTAAAATTTTTGTTCTGTTCAAGGCTGATGTTTTCAAAGAAAATGTTGAGGAAAAACAGCTATTGGAATGCATATGCCTCTTTTTTAAAAAAAAGTGTTCTTGCCTTCTAAATTAAAAATAGTTTTCTTTTTACAAAGTGAGCTATTCAGTAGAAAAATAGAGGGTAATATTTATATTCCATATGAAAATATATTTTAACATTTTCAAAGCAGATGTGATGGTAATAGTAGGGAAAGTTTAGCAAAATAAAAACACCATGTTTTTTTTTCGATGCATTTGCATTCAGATTTCACAACAGGTAATCAAAACAGAAACATAACAGGTAAACTGGAATATACAATAATTTTATAAGCTTTTGCCCATGTACTCTGACCTGTAAGGTATATCTTGCTATTTCCAAACATCTTTTGACTAGTTGGATGCAAAGCCAGCTTGCAATACAAAAAGAAAAAAGAAAAAGGCTTGTTTTTCTGAATGTAGTCTCACCACTCTGATTTCTTTTGTCTGAACTATCCATATAAATACTTTTCTACCCCTTTTGTCAGACAAGGAAAGTTTCTTTTGTTGTTTTGTTTTGTTAAATGTAAGGAAAGGTATGGGCCTAACTGTGCAAAAAAAAAGGCCAGATAGAGAAAACTCAAAATACCCTGTATAGTACTCTAAACAATGCTTTCTCATGACACAAATTAATACGGCTTTATGTTCATTACTGTATTTCATAGTGAAAAAATTCTGAATTACTTGAGAAGAAAATTGACAAATTCTTGTATAAAATAGAGAGATAAAGAGAAAGCAAAATTAACCTAGATCTTGTCTTTTGGCTTGCTAAGCAGCACATGGACATGGAATATTTTCCCTTTCAGCATGTTTCTCTTTGGTAATAACTGTAGCCATGCGGATTTCATTAAAAAGCTCAATTTGCAATGCACAGCCTTGCCCCTTCTTTCTTCAGCTTGAGCCAGTGAACTAGTTTAATGCTGAACAGTGCAATCCATTTGGCCAAGATGGTGTTTGGGACTTTCTCGAGGAGTGAACAAGTCTCTTTGTTTATTTTCCTTGCACATCATCAAACTTAGGAAATATACACACCTTTGTTAGAAATGGAAAAAACTGCCATAAAGCTAGTAAGAATTAAATCCATATGCAAAAATCTTGAAATGCTGTCAAATTCTCTAATGATCCAGTAATTTGGAGCTGTTGTTTTTTTAAGTGAGGCTGTATATTACAAAAATGTGAACCTAGACAATAGAAGTTCTGTCCTAGAGGTAGAGAGGAGCACACCCAAATGTTAATAGTATGCTGCAAATCTGAGGCTCGGGGTAATTGCAAATTGCTTCAATCTGGGACAAATTATTGACCAGTCAGCCTAACACAAATTGTTTACAGTTGGTTAGGTCAATATGGTATTAGAAACTATTTAGAGAGGGAAGAGAGTTGGGTAGGAAGGCAGGAATCTGCTAGCAACTAACACGAACAAGGCATTTTAAACTCTTCGTCTCAGTTCCACGCTAGTAACACGAGAAGGTCAAAGTAGGGGATCATTTGTACAAAGATTCATTTGTAACTCTGATATCTTCCAGTTCCTTAAATAGTAATTAATATGCCTTAAATAGTAATTTTTTAATAGTAAGGATAAGACACATCACCTAGTTTACATAGATTATGAAAATCAAAATTGCACAAATAAGCAATGCTTTTCAGCCACTGTATTGAATGCGAAAAAGAAGAAGGACAGGTAACATTATCATGAACTCCTACTAGGATCCAGAGGTTATGTTTGTGGGTTTTAATGGTCTGTTTATTCCAAAAATAGCTATCATTATTCCCATTTGATAGATGGGGAAACTGAGGCTTGGGCAGTAATACACCATGTGTCCACTGAAGAACCAACAGGAGAAACCAGAGCCAACATGCTACTGTCGCCCCTTTGTAACCAAACAAAAAAAATGTATTGGTTAAATAGATATACAGTTTAAATGAAAGACTATGGATGATAAAAATTAATAAATTATTATTTCTTCTGAAAAGTAAAACTGTTAAAATTAGGACTCGGGATGCCTGGGTGGCTCAGTTGGTTGAGCATCTGATTTCAGCTCAAGTCATGATCTCATGGTTTGTGATTTCGAGCCCCTTGTCATTAGGCTCACTGCCCTCAACATAGAGCCTTCTTCAGATCCTCTGTCCCCCTCTCTTTGTGCCCCTCCACTGCTAGTGCACCCACATTCTCTCTCTCAAAAATGAATAAACATATATTAAAATAAATAAAAATAATAATAAAATTAGGACACATTGTACAAAGGACCATCTTAGTAGTTTAAAATGCTGAATTGAGGAATACTTTCAAATAAATGTCTGCTTAAAATTGTCAAATATTACAACAAGAGTTCTCAACCTGTTCATAAGGCAAAATAACAGAAGTTTGTTTCTCTTTCAGGAAACATGTATGATATTAATATTATTTAATGAATTGAAAATAATAGCATATTCAAGTTACTATCTTATTATTAGATGAGTTCCAGTCCCCAAAATTTAGGAAATATTACTGGGAGGAAAACTTAAAATTATTTTTCAAAAACCTCTGTCCATTAACTTTTTTTCCTACACATATCATCTTTTGATTAGGGAGTAAAATACCAAGGAAATCTTAGTTTGAGAAACATTTGCAGGCATTAAAATAATTCATACTAATAAAGATCTCATAGTCTATATTCTCAGGGAATAGATACAATTTTGACATTTTTGATAATCTCTGTTAGGATACAAAAGTAAGTTCAAAATGTCCCCCTTCTCTACTAAAAGCCCTAGTACTTTTGTACCTCAAAATAAAGGTGCTTCCATTGCCCACTAGTGTCCAAGTTGCTTGGGAACAGGACTTGATCCATTTAGCAAAACTCACAGTATATTCTTAAAATGACCAAACTGGAAACTAGAGAAAGTTTAGTTTATGAGGCTTTACCATATGAAGGACAGACACTTGGGCAGCGGGCGGCTTTCAAACAGGAAGATAACTTTGATATTTCTTGTGTTCACTGCCCTAAGAGCATCGAATTGACTAAGTGATGGGACTTTACCACATAATATGTAAGAGCAGGATTCCCCTGCAGTCCAGGGGAAAGAGGGCAAGTGCCAAGCCGCTATTCCTATTAAAGTATGGGAGTGTCAGCTTCAGCTTGGGGAAGAGAGTAATCAATGGCATTTCTAACACTACTGGATTTGTGTCTTGCTGCATGCTGAGGAATATGTGTTTTCATTAGAAATGATCCTTTCTTTTTTAAAGTGTATTTATTTATTTTTGAGAGAGGGAGAAAGCATGCATGGAGGAGGGGCAGAGAGAGAGAGGGAGAGAGAGAATCCCAAACAGGCTCCCACTGTCAGTGCAGAGCCTGGTGCTGGGCTCAGTCTCACAAATGGTGAGATCATGACCTGAGCCTAAATCAAGAATCGGATGCTTAAGGGATTGAGCCACGCAGTGTCCCCATTGGAAATGATCTTAATGGTGGCTGATTGTATAGGTCAGGGTACAAAGACTTAACCATAATCTGAGAGTCTACACAGAACTACTAGAGATAATGTTATGACTATTGTCCTGGAAATATTTTCACATTGTTTCTATGGCAAAATGCACTCCAAACTCAAAACAATTTAAACAGTGATCTACTGGAAGACAATTCATTTATGACTTACTCCCTAAAATATGTTGGGAACAACATGTGAACTAAAAAAGACAAACCAGATAAAAGAATGTACCAACTGGTTGTTTGGTGTGCCCAGTTTTTTCTCTGCTGTGTTTGAATATTTTTTTTCCTTAATGCAATATTTATTTGCTTTGGATTCCTTCAAACCTTTCCTCAGTTTTTGATTTGTTTACTAAAGTCTCAATTATATTGCATTAGTCATTTCCCTCACATAGATATGTTGGATTATTCTCCTCCATCATTGTGAACCTACATAATGGATCAATTTTCTTTTCTTTCCTTCTTTCCTTTTTTTTTTTTTTTTTTTGCTTTTACCTCCTTTCCCCCTTATGGTTTACCTTTCTGATTTTTTATTTGATTTATTTTTTAACATTTTATTTATTTTTGAGACAGGGAGAGACAGAACATGAACAGGGGAGGGTCAGAGAGAGGGAGACACAGAATCTGAAATAGGCTCCAGGCTCTGAGCGGTCAGCACAGAGCCCGACGCGGGGCTCGAACCCACGGACCACGAGATCATGACCTGAGCTGAAGTCGGCCGCTCAACCGACTGAGCCACCCAAGCGCCCCTGATTTTTTATTTGATTTAAAACAAAGCCCGAAAAAGTCAAAACTTTGTCACCTTTTGCTAGTATGGAAATACAATGTTGTATTACAGCTTTCTTTCAGGCTATCAGTTCAGAAACATAATTTAGCCTCAAGTTTCTGTCTCTGTCCTCGAATTTCCCTAAAATTCCCCTCAAATTTTCTTTTTTCCCCAAAGCTTTCTAACAATGAAAACTTAGCCACCCAAGGCCACTGACCCAGGAAACTCTTTGGCAGGAACAATAGCTGATGTAATCTTCTAGATGAGACCACAAAATTTCCTTTGTTCCGCAAGAATGGATCATAGCGTATTCATGGCCTTTTGTGAATTCACAGAACAAGCAGCAGGTGTGTACCACAGAGAAGCGAGGTCTGGCAAATACAAGCTCACCTACGCAGAAGCCAAGGCAGTGTGTGAATATGAAGGTGGCCGTCTCGCCACCTACAAGCAACTAGAGGCAGCCAGAAAAATTGGTAACTGATTTGACAATGATTTTTCTTCTTTTTCACCTTTGGGGGGAGGGGGGGGCATCCCACTTTTCTGGAATCCCTTCATAAGATTTCTCTCACCAGTACTTCCAATAGTTTCTCTAAGCCCCTGTGACATCTCTGCTCTCTGGCTTCTCCCACCTTCTCTCCCTAGAGCCACTGAAAAGTTCTTAGTACTAGCAGCTTATTTGGGGGTCACAAGCCATTATGAGCTAATATAATAAAAGTCAAAGGAAAACAAAGATATCATTATGTCAACATCATTTCTATTCCTCATTAATTTTAATGCCACTTCTATTTATTTTTAATACTATCTTTTCTTAAAGTCCAAGTATGGGTTCCTCAGCTATTTAATGTTACTGTGTTAAGTTTTACAAAGAAATTTGCTTGGTAGAAGAAATATTGAATTTGGTGGCTTTTTTCTTTTCAAATTTTTTAAAGTTAAGTGGGAGAATACATTTGTACTTTAGGATCAAAAGGAAGATAAAGAGGTTATAATATAACAGGAAAAAGAAACTGAGAAGATGATGTCAGGAAACCTGGTGTAAACCCAGTGACTAACTAATGCTAGTTGCTTCTTAAAAAAAAAAAAAAAAAAAAAATGCACCTTGATAATTTCTCCTGGACTTATAGGAAAATCCAGAAGGCCACCCCCATTCAGAGCTTTCTTCTCCGTTGAAGAAACTCCTTTGCTGGAAGAAAAATACCTGGCAAAGCTTACGTTATTATTACATATTACTCAGGATAAAAATAAAGGTGTTGTCTCAAGTCCCCAAAGTCTCACCACCAGATTGTTCAGTCTAGACCCATAAGGCTATGTGTGAAGCAGTAACTGAAAGATGGATACAGAGGCCAGGGCCTTTACTAACTGCCCTCGACTTCTAATAAAACTGCTCTTGGCTGGCAGTGGCAAATATTTAAACAGCCTCCGAAGCTGGGCAAGGAAAACAGGGCTGCGGCTTTGTTCGAAATTTATGAGCATTTTTATCCCTATTCAAATTTGTAAAAATATTAGCAAATGTTAATTGATCCTGAAATAGAAATTAATTATCATTTGAAAAAAAAATTATTTTCCAGGATTGATGGGTAATTTCAGAAATTACTTCATGCCCCTAGATAGGTCCTTCGTGAAAAGAAGCCAGCTCTGAACTTGGATTGTTTTCATATCCATGGTATTATGATTTCCAGTCCATCTGCCTCTTTTTTTCTTAAAAAAAAATTTTTTTTTAAGCTTGTTTATTTTGAGAGAGAGACAAAGAGCAAGCAGGGAAGGGGCAGAAAGAGAGGGAGAGGGAATCCCAAGCAGGCTCTGTGCTGTCAGCATGAAGCCCAATGTGGGGCTCAAACTCACAAACCGTGAGGTCATGACCAAGAGTCGGATGCTTACAACTGAGCCACCCAGGTGCCCCTGCCTCTTTGTTTTCAAATAAGATGTCATTTTCTACTACATGTCAGATGTTATATTTTATATGTATTCAAACTTTATTTTATTTTTTAAGAAAACAGTTAAGAAAGAAAAGAAACGAAAAGAAAAGAAAAAAAAAGAAAAAGAAAAAGGAAGGAAGGAAACAATTTTTCTCCTTTTCCATAACTGGATTTGGGCAGTTGAGAAGCAGTTATTTTTATTAAGCTGACCTTCACTCAGCTGAGGAACTTTACCCTTTAGGCCTATAACCTTTTCCTTCTCTTGCAGGATTTCATGTCTGTGCTGCTGGGTGGATGGCCAAGGGCAGAGTTGGATATCCCATTGTGAAACCCGGGCCCAACTGTGGATTTGGAAAAACTGGCATTATCGATTATGGAGTCCGTCTTAATAGGAGTGAAAGATGGGATGCCTATTGCTACAACCCACATGGTTTGTTAAAAATAATAATTTTATACTTCACAAAAACAGTTGACGCGTTAACAACAACAGAGATGTTAAAGAAAAAATGGCTCCTTCTCCCGGAGATAAATCAACTTAGCGATGATAATTATTAATAATAACAACCATTCAGGGGCATCTGGGTGGCTCAGTCGGCTATGCGTTTGACTTCGGCTCAGGTCATGATCCACATTGGGTTGTCTGCTGTCAATGCAGAGTCTGCTTTGGATCCTGTCTCCCCTCTCTCTGCTCCTCCCCCACTTGCACCCTCTCTTTCTCAAAAATAAACATTTAAAAAAATAATAATAACAACAATTCACAGAATGATTATGCCATGCCAGATACTGACTCATGCTCCTTCCTCATATACACTGTCACATAATGCAACAATTCTGCAAGAAGCTACTGTTATACCCATTTTAGAAATTAGGAAATTCAAAGTCTAATAACTTACGCCAATTCAGATATCTAATAATTAACAGGTAGCTTGTATCACGGATTCAGGCCTTTTCTATGCTACATCTTTTTCTATTCCCAATCACAAAGCGGTGGGGGGGGGGGATTGGGGAACGGGAGAGAAGCAGGTTATAAACTTGTCTCGGTTAATTAGCTAACACAACAAAGCGATGCTACAATGTTAACTGTTCAAAATTACCTCTTTGATAGAATGGGGAAAAAAGAGACAAAATAAACTCTTTCCCTAATTTCTTTTTTTTTAATTTTTTAAAATCCTTATCAATTTTTGAGAGAGAAAGAGAGAGAGAGAGAGAGAGAGAGAGAGAGAGAACAATCAGGGAAGGGGCAGAGAGAGGGAGACACAGAATCTAAAGCAGACTCCAGGCTCCGAGCTGTCAGCACAGAGCCTGACGTGGGGCTCAAACTCAAACCGTGAGATCATGACCGGAGCTGAAGTCTGATGCGTAACTGACTGAGCCACCCAGGCACCCCTTCCCCTAATTTCTTTTTGTGCATAAATTCTTAAACTACCAAACTAAGCAACTCTTATTCTGTGATTTGTTTTCACAATTATATACTGGATATATTAGTTATTATTATACAGTATATTTTTATTCATATTTTTTCCCATGGTTAACTGTAGCTAGGAAATTTTTAAAAAGAAAATTAATTCAACATAATTACTCTAAAGAGCTATTCTGTATTCATGTTCTTGGAGAAAAAATAGATTGTTCTTTTTGGATATATTTTCCCCAGGACGATACTACGAAGAATTATAATGTGTTACCATCTGTCTCACATTTAGGGTCACAAACACCCTCAGGTGTTGCCTTATTTGGATCTACCTTATAAGAAAGTCCCTATAGTAAAGTTATAATAAGTTATAGTGAAGTTCTAGCATATTATTATAGAATCTATTATATAATGATATTAACCATTGGAAAATAGTTTCTCATGTTTGTAACTAATCTTTATCTTAAAATAATGTGTATTCTAAGTAGAAAAGAATTTTGCCTAGAGCCATCTATTTCCACTCGACAAAATATGAATAAACACTTACAGTGCATTTATGTAGGACTATAATTTTCAATCACTTTGACATACATTAAATCTATTTTATATTTAGTTCTATATTCAGACATTATTAATAGTCCATATACCTTCTTTTCCTTCCCTTTTCCTCTCTTCCTTTTTCTTCAATATATTCATACAAGCAACTTTCTGTTTACTCTTAAGAGTAACTTTTATTTCCAAGTATATTCCCTGATTCTTTCTTTGCTTGATAAACTTTGGGATCTCTGAGCATCTATTCAATCATTTCCATGTGTCAAGATCTAGGGGAGACAAAGAAGTGCCAATTGGAAGTTTCCTACAGTATTTCCTTGCCCTTTTATACAAACGCCGCCTTAACTTACAAATTTTTATAAATTGCTTTTGTTTCTCATAGAGGCTGAATCATTTTTACTCTGGGAATATTTGTACAGAATCCTGAGACACTTGTTCTTACTCAATTCTCAGCTTACTTTTGGATTCAGTGACTGGCTGAGTTTTTAGGATGTGGTGAGCCTGAAGGGGACTGGGGACCGCCTGAACTAGCACTGAGGGAAGAACAGTTTGCTGAAAAATAATTGGAAGGAAAAAATCATAACCATATCATAAAAATAAGGCAATGATTATTAATTAATCAATAAAATGTAGAGCTGATTGATAGGGCTAAATAGACAAATTGTTCAATATTTGAATTGTTTCCTAATCTAATGGTAGGGACAATAAAGATAGGATGGTAGGGGACAGGGCAAGTCACTCCAAAAGCTGGCACTGTATATGCTTATGTACACATATGAGCTATGTATTATATAATATTTAATATTACAATAAGAACAGCTTACATTTTATGTAACACCCTTAGTTATCTTCCGTGTTACTATCCTAAGAATAATCCTGTGAAGTAGGTAATAGGAGAGACATGATTATATTTACTTTACCCATGAAGAAACTGAAGTATCCAGTGGTCACAGAGCTCAGACTGGATCCCTGACCTTCTTTCTTTTGTCATTCCCCTGTCTTTCTAAGATTCTGTTGGGTCCTTGGGGAGATAAGCTTCCTTACCTTCTATGGTATTCAGGATTCTAACCAATTTTTTTTTTAAATAGTTGTTTTAAAGGATAACATTCTTGGAAAAAGTCTCTAACTGATATAATGAAAGATATCTTCGAACACTCCTCACAGTCACCACCACCACCACCACTCGTGTAATTTTTGAGTTTCCAGACTGTACTTTTTTTCAGGACACAAGACACTTATTTGATCTGAAATTAAAATTAACCAGGGCCTTTCCATACCTTTCCCTCAAGGTCACACTGTAAAATCACTGGCAGAGGTTGCTGGTCTGTTTGTTCTCATACAGCTTATAAGGATGACAGTAATCCAGAAAATGATAAATTACTTGAAAAAAAAACAAACATTAATATCTCCATCAAATCCTCAAATATTAGGATCAAGGTGTTAGTTTAAAACCAGTAAAAGGAGTATAGAATGATTGTAAATTATTCTTTTTAACTGAATTACAGTGACCTCCAAGGTCCCTTGTGATCCTGAAATTCTATAATGATTTTCCAAACAGAATTTATGGGACTCATTATTCTAAATGTTCAAGAGTCTTGAAGACACAGTGTTGACATCACGGGACAAAATCCCAGCCATCTTGATTGGGCTGTTGGTAAAATTGGTATATGTATTCATCAAAATATATACACATGAGACCTGCACATTCTAAGCTGAAAAGATAAAAAGGAAAAAAAGTAAACAAGAGCACAATTAAATTGCTGTTTTTTCTTGCTGTTTTACTTTTTTTTAAAAATTCAATCTATATTCATTTGAGAAAATTTAGCAATGAATAATGAATAAATTCATTTATTCTCTAACTACAAGTATATGTATTTAATATTTCATTAAAAGCAATAAATAGGCACTAAGAAGTGCATATCAGTTTAAAATAGGGATAATATTTTTTCTAATGCTTTCTTTCTTTCTTTTCTTTCTTTTTTTTTTTTATCCACTTCAGCAAAAGAGTGTGGTGGTGTCTTTACAGATCCAAAGCGAATTTTTAAATCTCCAGGCTTCCCAAATGAGTATGATGATAACCAGATCTGCTACTGGCACATTAGACTCAAGTATGGTCAGCGTATTCACCTGAGCTTTTTGGACTTTGATCTTGAAGATGACACAGCTTGCTTGGCTGACTATGTTGAAATATATGACAGTTATGATGATGTCCATGGCTTTGTGGGAAGGTATGTGTTTCCCCATATAAAAAGTTAAAAATACATCCAATATTTTGTTTGATGGTTCTTTAATTTTCTTTACCTGTCCCCACAGTTATTGATTTTCCAGTATTTTTTCTCCCCTGCAACACCATATCCTTTAAAAATTGTGCTTTATTTTTTTCTTAAGTTTATATATTTGAGAGAGAGACAGTCAGAGAAAGAGAGGGAACACACACGTGGGCTTGCAAGAGTGGTGGGAGGGGCAGAGACAGAGAGTGAGAGTGAGCGAGAGAATCCCAAGCAGGTTCCACAGAACCAGACGATGGGCTCAACTCATGAGCTGTGAGACCATGACCTGAGCAGAAATCCAGAGTCAGACGTTCAACTAACTGAGCCACCCAGGCACCTCAACACCATATCTTTTTTTAGCAAAGATTTTTCTTAGCACGTTAAGCCAGTCAGCTGCTACATTTTCATATTTTTGAAATAGTGATAGCTGCCTTTTGATTACTGTTAAGTAATCAGCAGTAAGAATTAAACAGTCTATCTAAAAAGACCTCAAGATTTAATTAACAACAGAAGGAAGAAGACACATGCGAACCGAGAAAGTTTCAAGTATTCTAATTTCTATCAACCTCCTAAAAATAATGATAAATTCAGTAATTATTGTCTTTCTTCTGTGTACAAAGCATTGTGTTAAGCATTATGAATGTAAGAATAGGCGAAGTACAGCCCCTTCTCTCGTACAATTTACTTAGAAGTACAATGGAAATATGCTTTAAAATAGCTTTCTTTGCCATAAGAAACACGTGCTCCTTTCCTCAGTATTTCAAGGGAGACAATATTTGCTGGGACACAATATTTCTGTGTTCCCATCCTAAATCATCAATATAGTTTAAACTTTGAATGTCTCACAAAATATTACAAATCAAAGAGTATATAATTATATCTTTTATTTATATAGCCCCCACTTCATAATGCATATCTTGGACTATCCATTATCAATAGACTATCAGTGATCAATTTTCTATTATCCATGACAGTAATTTAATGAAAGAAAATGGTAGTGAGGACAATTAAAAATGACAGACTCAGTAGTTTGCTGTGACGTGAAATGTAACTGAAATACAAAGAAAAACCAAGCATTTCTTGCATAAATGAACAACAATTTTTGGACAGAAATTGTTTTTGTTTTGTTTTGTTTTGCTCTTTGGCTGACAGACCACTGCAATAGAAAAAATACAAATACTTTTTTAAAAAATAGGTTGAAGAAGATATGAAGCAGGGTTGGGGAAATTAAGAGCTAAGTATTTATTGAAAGAATGGACATCCTACCTTGAGAATCAAGATGATATTTTTATTCTAAACCTAGTTTCAGAAATCAATTACAGCCCTAGGTACAATCACATACTATTTTTTAAAAGGTTTTCAATAGACTAATTTGTCATTTATTGTATTTATATTATGTGATAAATCCATCCCTTTTATATAATGTGCAAGGGAATTCCTTTCAAGTCATGATTCAGATAAAAATCAATCCCTCTTACAAGGTCCAACATAATTTTCCGCATTTAAATCAGTCTACACTAGAATTCAGAATATTAATACTATCAGCCATATACCTATTCCTCTTTAACTGTGAAGAAAGCTTTACGGGATTAATCAGAAACAAATTAAAAAATTTTCCAAATACATTCAAGTTGTCTACTACACAAATAATTCTGCAAGTACACAGAGTAGAAATGCCACATGTTCTTTTTTTAAGAATCTCAACAGGGCCGCCTGGGTGGCTCAGTCAGTTAAGTGTCCGACTTCAGCTCAGGTCACGATCTCAATCGGTTAAGTGTCCGACTTCAGCTCAGGTCACGATCTCGCGGTCCGTGAGTTCGAGCCCCGCGTCGGGCTCTGGGCTGATGGCTCAGAGCCTGGAGCCTGCTTCCGATTCTGTGCCTCCCTCTCTCTCTGCCCCTCCCCCGTTCATGCTCTGTCTCTCTCTGTCTCAAAAATAAATAAATGTTAAAAAAAAAAAAAAAAAAAAGAATCTCAACACTGTGAGGTTATTTCAAACAGCAAACTTTTTTTTAACTCTTCTCTCTTACAATTTCAAGTTAAAAAAAAAAAAACCCAAAACAATAAAAAATATATATAAAATAATAGGAAAGTGAGCCATTACTTAGGAAAAATAAAGCACTCTAATTATAGGTCAGAGCCACTTGCAATAGCTGTGTAATATTCATTCGTGTGACTTCTCTTTTTTTAAAATTCCCTTTCAGATACTGTGGAGATGAGCTTCCAGAAGACATCATTAGTACAGGTAATGGCTCTAAATTGAGGTGTAAGACTATGGTTTGTTTTCCCATAGTGTCACAGAAAACTAAGAACTCAGTAGTTACTACTATTTTCTTTTTAAAGTTGAGAGAACAATTGGGACAGATGTAGCCTGCTAGCTTGTAAAATGCAGAGTTTGTCTCTTCTTAAAGCCTTATGCCACCTTACACTAAAAATGTGTAGACTCGTTATGTGGAGGAATGCAGTCTGAGATAGTCTCGAATCTGCAAATCCCTGAAAACTGCTGTAGGTTATGATTTCCATAAAATGAGGTAATACACCAAAATGTTTCATCAATAAAGGATTGAAAAGTATTCTCAAAAGCATTAAAGCTGTTAAAAATACCTTCTGTCAAAAAAAAAAAACACCTTCTGTCACTGAAAAAAATTTTGTATCATACTAACTGCATTTTTATCTTAGTACAGTGTTGTAAAGAACACAGTTCTAGGAGATATTTTTAATAGGTGTTGCATGAGAAAAGAACTCTAAGGTCAAGTAAATTTGGGAAACATTGGGTTAAACCAATGTTAAACAAATCTCTTTAATGGAAGATGTCAGAGAGCTTTTAATATGCTAATTATGCAAAGTAAATGTCAAAAGGCGAGCTATGGTAGGCAATGTGTTCCAAATCTTTTTAACTCCTGCAAATTATTTGTGACTTTGTTCCAAGCAATATACCTCAAGTATAGTCGTATATATTTAGTTCAACAAGCAATTCCACAGCCATTGACCCAAACTGCTATTTTCTGGCTGAAAACCTTTTGTTTCTTAGATATTTTTATTTTTTTCTTGTTATTTCCATCCCCAGCACTAGTAGTTGGCATTCTTACTTGTTCTATTTTTCCTCCAAGTTATAAAATTATCACAATGTTTCCGCAACTAAAAACAACAAAATACACTGAATTACAATTTCTAAGTAGTCCTTAAGCTCAGACACCACTAGCTCAATTACTCCCACACCCTAGCCTTGAGGTGCATGAAATTCTCATTTATGCGTCATTATTACAAAAGATGGAACTTCTTATTCAATTCTTGAATGATTAATACTTAAATGTTATTCATTCATTCTCTATGTTACAATTTCCCTGGTCAGGGCAAACTATTAAACTATTTGTTTGTCTCATTCTTTTCTTGAGGTCATATTTTACGTTAACAGAAAGTTAAAAGAAGACATGAGCTGTAGGAGGTAGTTGGGAGAGGAGAATCCTATTCTTAAAAAAGAAAAAAAAAAAACTAAAAAGGGAGAGTCAAATGCCTGAAACTTGACATTTTTCTTGTTTTGTCTAAAACAGACTAAACTTACTGCAAGTGTAAACAAATCAGTATTTTTCTAGCATAACTGCAAGAAACTGAAAACACACAATTTATGATTCAGAGAGAAACAAATGAACACACAGAAGAGAACAGTGAAACAAAACAGCCAAAGATTTAGCAAAACAGCAAGAGCAGGAAATTGATACCAAATAACAGAAAAACATTTAAAATACATTTGAAGTATAATCCTGTCAGTCAAGTATAATGCTGTTAACATTTGATCTAGTTTTCTGTATTAAAAAAAAGTTTTTTTTAATGTTCATTTATTTTTGAGACAGAGTTTGGGGGCGGGGGGGGGGGGGCAGAGAGAGAGGGAGACACAAAATGTGAAGCAGGCTCTAGGTTCTGAGCTGTCCAGCACAGAGCCCAATGCAGGGTTCAAACTCACAAACCATGAGATCATGACCTGAACCGAAGTCAGAGGCTTAACTGACTGAACCACTCAGGTGCCCCTGACTTGGTTTTCTTCTTAAATATATCCTTGTTCACTCCAGAATATTAATATTAAAAAACAAAAACAGAAAATGAATGAACTAAGAACCAGCCGTAAACTATATCACTTTAATAAAAGGTATATAAAGTAAGAGTATACCCACTCTCCTCATCTGTCCCCACCCAAGAAAGACATTAGCCATTCTCCCAGGTGTTTTCCTGTATTAAATAAACATTATATACACACACACCATGGAAGTATTTCCAAGTCACCATATAACATGTAGATCATTCAAATTCATTTTAATAATTGCCTAGTATGTCACTGTATGGATGTGCCATACATAATTTGTCATGTACCAATATTTAACATCCTACAGATGGTTGTTTCTTTTTTTTTTGTTTGTTTTCCTTTCACTATTTAACGTTTCACTGGATATTTTTAAACCTCTACTTTGTGGTGCTGGGGTTTTTTGTTTGTTTGTTTGTTTGTTTTTTGCTTTTTTTTTTAAAGAGATTCCTAGAAGTGAAAATTTGGGGTCACAAATGATTTCATTTTAAATGTTGATAGACGTTGCCAAGCTGGCACTAGGCCTACAGTTGCCAGTTTGTATATCAACTAGTTGAGTAATCTGTAAAATGTGTTCTCTTTGTTTGTTTTTAGTTTAGGCAACTCTTCCAAGTCTGAGAAAAGTGTAGTGGATCAGAGCATGAACTGACCAGTGCAGAGACCGCCTGGGCTCAAACCCAGTTGTGCCACATTAGCTTTGTTGTAGCTTTGGACAACTCAGGCTCTCTATGCCTCAATTTCACCTGTAACATAAAAACTTTAATATCCACCTCATGATGTGGTGGGGAATAAATGAATTAATAGATGAAACACACTTAAAGCTGTGCTTGGCAAACAATTAAATTTATGTGGGTTTTTTTGGAATGAATTCTGGATTTGTGATGTGGATGAAGAAGGCCTTTACCTCCCCAAAAAGAAAAATATACCTATATTTTACTTTATATAATAAATTTTCCCTTTTAGCACATTTTGGTCTTTAATGCAGGCAAAATGTATTTAGGTATTCTGTGTAAAGTAGGGAGTTAGTGTTGTGGCTTTGTTTCTTACAATGGAAAGCTTGTTGCCCTGACATCACTTATAAATAATCCATCCATACCTCACTGGTTTAAACTGCCTGCCACTCTCCTGTAATTCAGTGGATGTTCCTTCTATAAAGAATACTTTTGGGGCGCCTGGGTGGCTCAGTCGGTTAAGCTGTCCGACTTCGGCTCAGGTCATGATCTCGCACTCCGTGAGTTCCAGCCCTGCGTCAGGCCCTGTGCTGGCAGCTCAGAGCCTGGAGCCTGCTTCGGATTCTATGTCTCCCTCTCTCTCTGCCCCTCCGCCTCTCATGCTCTGTCTCTCTCACTCTCAAAAATGAATAAATATTTTAAAAAATTTAAAAAAAAAAGAATACTTTTTAAAACAGAATAGGCAAGATTTCCTGTAGGACAGATTGAAGGGCCAGAGGAGGAGATAGAGAAGTCTCCCACTCTGCTGTACTTGACAATGGAAGGAAGCACAGATTCCACGTCTTCAGAATCCAGCTCTGAATCCTGGGAGTCTGGTTCATGAATTTTTATGTTCTCCTATAAGAATGATGAGTCTTTGGACTGTCAGCCAAATCAAAGTAGAGTAACATCTTTGTTCTTTTGCACTCCCCTGTCTCACCAGGAAATGTCATGACCTTGAAGTTTCTAAGTGACGCTTCAGTGACAGCGGGAGGTTTCCAAATCAAGTATGCTGCTGTGGATCCTCTATCCAAATCCAGTCAAGGAAAAAACACAAGTACTGCTTCTACTGGAAATAAAAACTTTTTAGCTGGGAGATTTAGCCATTTATAAAACAAATAAGGACACTCAAGTGTTGATGTTTGTATCTTTTGGAACCCCTTTGATCTCACTTTTATATTATTAGTGGTAGTGTTTATTTATTATTTTTCTAAATGTGAAAGGCAATAACTGATAATTTGGGGAAAATTGGAAAATACAGAAATTTTAAATGAAAAAATAAAATATCTTATAATCCCACTGCATAAAAATAACAAATATTAACATTTGTTTATTTTTCTTTTAGTTATTTTTCAATTTGTGGTATATGTATATATGTATCTATATGTATTTGTATTTGTATTTGAAATTTTGGAATCCTGCTCCATGTACAGTTTTAATATTTTGGTTTTTTTAAACTTGAACTTTATGGCTTAAGCATTTTCCCATATCGTTGATTATTCTGCAATAACATAATTTTGAACAGCTGTAAAATAATCTGTGGTATGATTATTCCATACTTTATTTAAGCCTATCTGCTTTGTGGGAATTTTAAGTTGCTTTCATAAATATTGCTGCAATAAATATCATTGAACATGTGTATTTATACAGCTCTCTAATTATTGGGGATAGGGTCCTAGAAGTAGAATTACTGGCTCAGATATTAATTAAAATAGGATTTTCTTCAAGTCCCTGGCTGGTTCAGTTGGTAGAGCATATGACTCATGATCTTGGGGTTGTGAGTTCAAGCCCCATGCTGAGGGTGGAATTTACTTTAAAAAAAATAAAATAAAATAAATGTACAGCTTTAAAAAAATAGAATTTTCTTTCTTATGGGCAAAAGTGACATATCATTATGGTTTCAATTTGCAGTGAGATTGATGGTTGGTTTATATATTTTTGATCAATTTTTTTTAATTTTTCATGTCTTTCAACCATTGTTTTACTTACACAATCTTTTATTGATTTATAAGAAATCATTACATATCGGATATGTAAGTTCACGTCTCTCCTATATGTTGCAATTTAATTTTGTGTGAAGTTTGATTTATATAATGTTTTTTAATGTATTAAAGGTTAAATTTTATTTGCTATCATACTGATATTGCTGCAGTCTCTTGTTTTTATATTTATAATGGATATTCCCATTACAAGTTTATATATTTATTCATTAATATTTTATTTTTGTTGCTTTATGGCTTTGCTGTTTTAGAAGGAAAAAGTCATAGTTGTTACCCTTTATATGAGAGGTAATGGTTACCGTCCAATTAAACTCAGCAGAAATATATGTGCCTGGCATTGTTCTGGACACTTGGGAAACACTCAAGAACCAAATGAACAAAAATCCTCAGGTATGGGGAGCTTATGTTCTGGTGGAAGGAGAGAGACAATAATTAAACATGATAAATTAGTAGGGGTGTTATAATAAATACTCGGTGCCCAGGAAGAGACGAGCCACGTGCACTCAGGAACCAGGATAAAACGTTTATTGCCCACCAGGACCAGCCCAGCGGAGTCACCTCCAAAGGCTGAGCCCTGAACCTTGGCATCAGCCTCCTTTTATGGTTGGGATGGTAAGGGGTTGAGAGACAAAAAAAGGGGGGGGGGCACTAATCAGTGGTGCTAGGTGGGCAGTTGGTGGACACAGGAGGAAAGCAAGATTACAGAAGCCAAAAGCATATAAGGGGAGTATCCAGCTTTGGACATCTGGCTGGCCCCTTTTATCTTGTTTTTACTAGCTTTTCTTCTCAGGGGTACCTGGGTGGCTCAGTTGGTTTGGTGTCTGACTCTTGATTTTGGGTCAGTTCATGATCTTTTGGTTCATGACTTGGAGCCCTGGGTTGGGCTCCACACTAACTGTGCTGGGCCTGCTTGGGATTCTCTCTTTCTCCCTCTCTCTGCCCCTCCCATGATCTAGCATGTGAGTGCACTCACACGCGCATGCTCTTTCTCTCTCAAAATAAATAAACTTACACAAACAAAGAACATGGTAAATTAGTAAACTACATGTTAGAAAAAAATTACAGAGTGTTGGGGCACCTGGGTGGCTCAGTCAGTTCAGCGACTGACTCTTGATTTCAGCTCAGGTCATGATCTTGTGGTTCATAGGGTCGAGCCCCATGTCTGGGCTCTGCACTGACAGCACAAAGCCTGCTTGGCACCTCTCTCTCCCTTTCTGTCTGTCCCTCCCCTGCTCCCACTCTCTCTCTGTCTCTCAAAATAAATAAATAAACTTAAAAAAAAAAGATTAGAGAGTGTTGCCTACAAAATTACTAATGGAATGAGTATAGATTTTAAAAAAAGAAAGGCTTAAGAACTGAGCCTTGGAAGAGGAAGATCAGCAGAGAAGACTGAGAAGGAACAAAGGGTGAATTAGAAGGAAAATCCCTTGGGGTCCTAGAAGCCTAGTGAAAAATACATCAAGGAGGAGGGAGTGATCAACTGTATTAAATGTTGCCAGTAGATTTACAAAGATGAGTGCTGAGAATAACCATTGGGTTTAGCAACTTGAAGATTGTTGGTGACCTTGAGGAGCAGTCTGGGCAGGGTGGAGACAAAGGCCCCTTGGGGTGTCCTGTAGAGTGAGGTAGAGGAGCTCACTGGAGAAGATGAGTCTGGCTATCAAGGAAATGATGCTGTCAGGGTTGAACTGGGTTGAAAGAAGGCTTTCTTGATGATAATGAACTTAGAGAAGGGAGAGATGCTGGGGCCATTTTTCTGAGTCTGGGTAGTAGTCAGGGTCCTGGGAAACTGAAGAGATTATCACAGGAGTGTGGGCTGACTTACAGGAAATTCTCAGGGGATTGTGAATCATTAGATGCCCACCACAGAAGAAGGACCCTCCGCCCCCAGAGGAGAAAAATCAGGGGTGGTTTTATGAATCCAAAGAGAGAGCTTCCTTGATGGAAAAGGATTACCCAAATAAAGCTGAAACAGACCTTCTGCCAACCCAGGACTCTGCGAGGGGATTGCAGGTAAATACCCCAACTTCTTCTTCCTCCTAGGCTTTTATGTCCTGCTGGTGCTTCCCACTGTCTGAACCCAAGCATAAATCAGAATACAAGGAAACCTGGTTGGTGCTGTCCACAGAGATCAGCTCCTGGGCCCCAAGCAAGAAGTTAAAGCATAGATGTGGAAAGGTGAAAGGAAAACATCTGTCATCATGGATGAGAGGAGACTGGTTCTAGTGCAGAAATGGAGGGACTGGCTTTAGATAGGAACATGGACAGTCCCTCTATAGTCCCTCTTTTATGTCATGAATCCTTTAACAGTTGAAACCTATGAACACTTCTCAGTGTTATGTTTTTAAATGCATAAAATTCAGAGAGGTACGTGGGGCGCCTGGGTGGCTCAGTTGGTTGAGTGTCTGACTTCAGCTCAGGTCATGCTCTCATAGTTTGTGAGTTTGAGCCCCACAAGGGGCTTGCTGCTGTCAGCCTGTCAGTGCAGAGCCTGCTTTGGATCCTCTGTCCCTCTCTCTTTGCCCCTTCTGCACTTGCACTCTCTCAAAAATAATAAACATTAAAAAAAAGTCAGAGTACAAAGAAATCTAATTATTTTGAAACACAGTTATAAAATCATTTTTAAAATCAAATCTGTGATACCTTAATGCATGTGTTTCTATATTAATGCTATAAATAATAACTACTGGTGCATCTAATAACTATCATAATTTCAAAGTAGTGATACATATGTGTATAATAATCTGAAGTAGATGCAAAACTGTTTAGTGGTATAAAAATCCCTATGATGTCTACTTGTGACAATAACATAGGTATTGCCACTGTGGTTTACTACCTATATTCACAATTGAAGGAAATGCTACATTTCGGTTAAGAGTTATTAGAAATAAAAATGCATCCAGGAGATGGCCTGGATTAAATCCAAAGATCCATTAGAAGGAAGGTAGAGTGTGAAGAGAGAAGTTGACCTGTAGAGAGATATGTGGGAATCTGCAGGGCTCTCTTCTGCTTGTTTTGCATTTCTCGGTAGAGAAAGAGTCAAGTCATGAGCCAAGAAGGAGAATTGGGAAATAACTGTATGAGGTTTGAGAAGGGAGGAGAAGGCATGAGAGGGTCTTCCAGGAAAGTGGGAAAGAGAATGGACCAGACAAATAGCATGTAGATACCAGGCAGAAGCAAAGGCCCATGCAAGGTTTGTGGTATGGACGAGTAGGAGACTGGTCAGCAAGGCTATGTTTTCCTCTAGTTGTTTTCAGTTACACAAAGTACAAAGACAGATTGAGGGAAAGCTGGAGTCACCAGAGCAGAGTTTTTGTCAAGCAAGTAAGAAAGAAGGTAGGAAAGGGAGTAGGGAGTGCATAAAGGAAGGACTGTGGTGATAATAACTCATGGAATTTAGTTTGATAATGAGGGAAGAGAGGACTTTGAGGAAATGAGAGACAGTGAAGAAATGGCAGACTCGATGAGGTGAAGGTCCCATAAGGACTCAAAGGACTAAGAGTCAGAGGATGAGAGGGGATGTAGCAGAGAGATAGGAGGTCAGAGAATGGGACTTTAAATATAAGCTTTTGTGGCAGGCAGAATAGCTCCCCCTTCCCAAGATGTTCTGTCCTAATCCCCAGAACCTATTAAGTATGTTACCTTATGTGGCAAAAAAGGACTTTGCCCATAGAATTAAGTTAATGGCCTTAAAATGGGAAATTATGCTAGATTATCCAGGTTGGCCAGAGGTACTCACAAAGATTCTTAAAAGTGGATGAGGGAGGCATAAGAAAAAGAGAATCAGGGGCACCTGGGTGGCTCAGTCGGTTGGGCATCCAACTTCGGCTCAGGTCATGATCTTGAAGTTTGTGGGTTTGAGCCCAGTGTCGGGCTGTGTGCTGATAGCTCAGAGACTGGAGCCTGCTTCTGATTCTGTGTCTCCCTTTCTCTCTCTGCTCCTCCCCTGATCATACTCTGTCTCTCTCTTTCTCTCTCTCTCTCAAAAATGAATAAACATTAAAAAGAAAAAGAATCAGAGAAAGAGATAGGACAAGAGAGAGATATAACATCGCTGGTTTCAAAGATGGAAGAAAGGAGCCATGAGCCAAGGAATGTGAATGATTCTGGAAGCTGGAAAAGGCAAAGAAAGAGATTCTTCCCTAGAGCTTCCAGAATGAATGCATCCCTGCTGACACCTTGGTTTTGATCCAAAAAGACCCATGTTGGACTTCTGAACTACAGATCTGTAAAATAGTAAGTTTGTGTTGTTTTAAACTACTAAGTGTGTTATAATTTTTTATGGCAGTGATAGATAGTTAATACACCTCCTAATCAGTTTCATGCAGGCTTAGACTTTGAGGAATTAAAGTATAACTCAAGATGACAAAGCATAAACAAGAAGAAACAGTAAACAGAAGATAGCTATTTTTCTAGAGAAATTAACTTAGTTGACTATTATTTAAGACTAGTATAACACTTATGTTTGTATGTTTTCCTGCCTACACCTAATATTTCTTTACATTCTTGTTCATGAAATTTTTTTCACTCTCCTCTTTCTTTCTTTATTTCCTTGTTCCTCTTTCCTCTTTCTTTCTTTTTCTTTCTCACTCTCTCTTTCTTTCTTTCTCTCTCTCTCTCTCTTTCTTTCTTTCTCTTTCTTTCTTTCTTTCTTTCTCTCCTTTTTTTCTTTCTTTCTTTCTCTCTCTCTCTCTCTTTCTTTCTTTCTCTTTCTTTCTTTCTTTCTTTCTTTCTCTCTCTTTTCCTCACCTCTGTAAGTTTTATTGGTCTTTATCTGAATCCCCATTTTTCAGTTTGTTTCCTTTGGAAGTCTCAATTGGAATTTAATAGGAAATTGAAGAGTATGAGTAAATTTGAAAAGTATAATGTACTCTAGTATATCAGGTATTATTATTTATGATGATGATGATGATTAATGAAAATTCTCTAAGATTTTCTTGAAATTAATATTCAGATTTTAAAATATTTAAAATGATATTAAATGCCATCTATTACCACTGATCTAGATTCTCCTATATCTCAATAGTATAGTGAAAGAAGGATACACAGGGTCAGAGACAGGTTATAACGACTTCTGGACTTCTGGAGATTGAATCATTTACAAACCTTTCTGAGGCAGGACACATTATAGTTATATTCTGAGATCTATAAAAATAATTGGACAGGAAGAGCTACAATATGTATAGATGATTGTGTGTGTGTGTGTGTGTGTGTGTGTGTGTGTGTGAATTATTGAGTGACTTTGTAAAGCATTTTTTAAAACTTGATTTTCTTGGTGTGCCTGGGTAGCTCACTCAGTTAAGTATCCAACTTCAACTCAGGTTACAATCTCATGGTTTGTGAGTTTGAGCCCCGCATTGGGCTCTGTGTGGACAGCTCAGAGCCTGGAGCCTGCTTTGGATTCTGTGTCTCCCTCTCTCTCTGCTCTTTCCCTGCTCACACTCTATGTCTGTCTCTGAAAAATAAACATTAAAACAAAAAAAAAAAAAAACAACAACTTGATTTTCTGTTTTCTTCAATTTAGCATCCTTTTGCATGTCTAATTTAGTATTCTTTAGTATCCTAATAGTAATTCTATTTTATTAGAACATTTTCAATTTAATACCTGCTCAGGTGTATTTAAAGATTTTTTTTCTCTATTTTTTTGCTTTGTCATAGTTATATGTGGATTTGGGAGATTCCTTTTTAAGTAATGCTTACTTTCAACTTAAGGTGATCTTTATATCAATATCATTCTCTGAAAATAAAACAAATGTACTGATGTTCATATATGTATACATTCAGTATTTTATTTATTTAAAAAAAATTTTTTTTTTCAACGTTTATTTATTTTTGGGACAGAGAGAGACAGAGCATGAACGGGGGAGGGGCAGAGAGAGAGGGAGACACAGAATCGGAAACAGGCTCCAGGCTCTGAGCCATCAGCCCAGAGCCTGACGCGGGGCTCAAACTCACGGATCGCGAGATCGTGACCTGGCTGAAGTCGGACGCTTAACTGACTGCACCACCCAGGCGCCCCTCAGTATTTTATTTAATATGACATTCAAGTTCAGATTTTTGGAAAGAATGTTTTATTTATTTTTTAAATTAAAAAAGTTTTTTTTAATGTTTATTCATTTATTTTTGAGAGAGAGAGAGAGAATGTGAGGGGGGGAGGGGCAGAGAGATGCACACAGAATCCCAAGCAGTCTCCAGGCTCTGAGCTGTCAGCTCGGGTCTTGAACCCACAAACTGGGAAATCCTGACCTGAGCCGAAGTCAAATGCTCAACAGACTGAGCCACTCAGGTGCCCCTATTTACTTGTTTATTTATTTAAATGTTTATTTACTTTTGAGAGAGGGAAAGCACAAGTGGGAAGGGGGGAGGGACACAGAGAGCTGGAGACAGAGGATCCAAAGTAGGAACCCTGCTGACAGCAGTAGCCAGACATGGTGCCCAAACTCACA
This sequence comes from Leopardus geoffroyi, assembly GCF_018350155.1. Lineage (NCBI taxonomy): Eukaryota > Metazoa > Chordata > Mammalia > Carnivora > Felidae > Leopardus > Leopardus geoffroyi. The sequence continues at coordinate 142,156,920 of NC_059328.1, forward strand.
AACAAGAGATCATGACCTGAGAGAAAGTTGGATGCTCAACTGACTGAGCCACCCAGGCACCCCTGGAAAGAACATTTTATGAAAAGGAAGTTTTTTAGAAATATACTTTACAACTGGTCTCCCTCAAAAAATTTTTTTCAGGTTCTGTTATTGTGAAGGCAAGTTGTTTTCATGTTTTGTGTTGCTTTTTTTTTTTAAATTTTTTTTTAACGTTTATTTATTTTTGAGACAGAGAGAGACAGAGCATGAACAGGGGAGGGGCAGAGAGAGAGGGAGACACAGAATCTGAAACAGGCTCCAGGCTCCAAGCCGTCAGCACAGAGCCCGATGCGGGGCTTGAACTCACGGACCGCGAGATCATGGCCTGAGCCGAAGTCGGCCGCTTAACCGACTGAGCCACCCAGGTGCCCCTGTGTTGCTTTAAAAATACTGAAAACATATATTCACAGCTGTTTAATCTCCTTTTGAACAAACGCCCAGCAAAGAAAACCACTAGAAGGTATTATATACAACAAAACCTAAATGTATAAAAGCAAACTCCCTGAAAACAAGGCTCTTGGGCCACAACTCTAAGGCCATATCCTTAACAGTATTTATAAAATATAAAAAATAGTTTTTGAGTATGTATTTGACTGTCAAACAATTATAAATAGGATTATTACTTGCCTAAGTCTCAGTAACTTCAGTGTATCTCATGATGTGCCCCCAAAAAGTTACACAATATTAGATTTAATTGAATCAAGATGTTCATTTAAGTTGAAATTACATGTAAAACATAGTACACAAATAACTATTCACATCATTTTCTGAAATTATATTCCTGTTGCAGTGAATGGGGATCACTTACAGAACAATCTTAAAAGGGTTCTTTTTGTTTTTCTGTTTTAAAGTACCAAGTATTTTGTAATCAATATTCTGCAAGCACAAACAAGAACTCTTAAAATAACAGTGTATTGATGGAGGCGAGAGCCTCCCATCTCAGAAGAAAAGCCAAAGTCAACCCCCAGACCCATCATGATCTGGCTCCCTCTTCTAACTCCCCCCAGCTCGTCTCCTATTTCTCCCCTCACTCCCTCCACCACCATCATCTGTACCCTAGCCACACTGGTGTACTTATTATACTTTGACACATTAGCATACTCCTGCCTCCAAGAGTATATTTCCATGGGTGGCTGTTGTGCTCTCTCTTTAAGAGCAAAGACTTATTTTCCTTTCATCCTCCTGGCTCTCCCATGAGCCCAGTGACTTCTAAAGTTCTAGGTTTTAAGCCCTGTTGATTGTAAGAACTTGCAAAATTCAGCCTCTCTGGTTTTCAAAGCCAAATGCTGTTCCCTCTGCCTGGAATACTCTTCCCAGATAGCCACCTGACTCACTCAATCACTGCCTTTAGATCTTCATCCAAAAATCACAATTTCAATAAAGTCTTCCTGGGTCTTTCATTTCAATTAACTTCTCCCTAAAATTTCATATCCCCTTCCCTACTTTATTTTTATCCTTAGAACTTATTACTATTTAGCATACTACATAGTTTAATTGTTTACCTGGATTTGATCTCCCACTAGAATGTAAGCTCCATGAGAACAGTGATTTTGGCTGGATTTTTGTTTTCCACTGTTGTATCTGTAGGCCTTTGCAACAGAGACTGACATAGGGGATCCTTAATTAAGTGAAGGAATGAATTAGTATTAGTCTTTTATTTAGAATGAAATATGGTATATGAAATATAATTAGCTTAAAAATCATAAAGCCAAGTGGAGAATATTAAGGGGGCTATCTATACATTCTTACTATATGCCAAGAGTTAAGTGATAGAGAATGTATGTTTTATATTTGTATCAGTTAGAGTTCAATCAGGAGACAGAAACCATAAAGAAATCTGAACGGGGAAACTGTAATACCAAGAATTATAGGGGTATCTGGGTGACTCAGTTGGTTGAGTATCTGACTCTTGATTTTGGTTCAGGTCATGATCCCAGGGTCATGGGATAGAGCCCCCTGTTGGTTCGGTGCTGAACGTGGAGCCCGCTTAAGACTCCCTCTAGGGTCTCCTGGGTGGCTCAATTGGGTAAGTGTCTGACTCTTGATTTTGGCTCAGGTCATGATCTCACGGTTCCTGAGTTCGAGTCTCACATTGGGTTCTGCACTGATAGCATGCAGCCTGTTTGGGATTCTACTCTTTCTCCCTCTCTCTCTGCCCCTACCCTGCTTGTGCTCTCTCTCTCTCTCCTCTCTCAAAATAAATAAACTTAAAAAAAAATGTTCTGTCTCTAAAAAAAATAAAAGATTCTCTCTCTTCCTCTGCCCCCTCTCCCACTTGTGAGTGTGAGTGCACACATTCTCTCTCTCTCAGAAAAAAATTTTTTTTAAAAACATACATAAAGACCCATAACAAAGAATTATTAACCACAACACGGGAGTGGAACAACAAGTGATTGACTAGTGGAAACTAAATATACAAGGAGATATAAGCAGATAAATGGAGCTGTCACAATCCCTATGACTGAGATAGAGGACCTGAGGAAAAGCCCCCCAGAAAACCAGACCTTGCTGGAGAGAATGAATTCTATGGTTCCTGGGTGTCAGAGAAGTCACTGTGGTGTAGTGTTGGTGGAACTTGCTAGAAAGCACCCTGCCTAGGGAACCTGTTCAAAAAGAGGTGTCTTATGGAAGACCCTCCATGGCAAAATCATCTGAGGTGGTTGCCAGGAAAAGCTGGAGCTGCTGACCCATTGTAGAAGCTGGATGCTGAAGAAGCCTTGTGCAATGCAGAAACCTGCTGAGCAAGCACACTGCAACCAGAATGGAAAGCTCCTTCCTTCCATCTCTCCAGTGCCCTCTACTGACATAGCTTAATAATCTGCACTACACATAAAGGATACATTTTATTATTTTTTTTTTAATTTTTTAAACGTTTTATTTATTTTTGAGACAGGGAGAGACAGAGCATGAACAGGGGAGGGTCAGAGAGAGGGAGACACAGAATCTGAAACAGGCTCCAGGCTCTGAGCTGTCAGCACAGAGCCTGACGCGGGGCTCGAACTCACGGACCGTGAGATCATGACCTGAGCTGAAGTCGGCTGCTTAACCGACTGAGCCACCCAGGCGCCCCAAAGGATACATTTTAAAGGACTCATTTTCAGAGGCAAATAAGATAGTATTTGGAGCTGGGAAGCAATTAATAGAACACTGGCACATTTTCTATCTTCAAGAGTTATCATGGGGGACCCGCCTGGGTGGCTCAATTTGTTGAGCATCTAATTCTTGATTTCTCAGGTCATGATCCCAGGGTCGTCAGATTGAGCCTTGTGTTGGGCTCTGTGCTGAGTATGGAGCTTGCTTAAGATTCTCTCTCTCTCTCTCTCTCTCTCTCTCTCTCTCTCTCTCTCTCTCCCTCTGCCCCCTTCCCCTGCTCACACTCTCTCTCTTTCTCCTAAAGAGAAAAAAGTTATTATGGGGACTTCCTAGGAAGATGGAGGAGTAGGAAGACCTTAAGCTCACTTCATACTATGGATACAACTAGATAACATATCAGTGTAAATAACCTAGAAAACAACCCAGGGACATAGTCGGTTAAGAATCCGACTTCAGCTTAGGTCACGATCTCATGGTTCATGGGCTCAAGCCCCGTGTTTGGCTCTGTGCTGACAGCCCAGAACCTAGAGACTGCTTTAGATTCTGTATTTCCCTCTCTCTGTGTTCCTCCCCAACCTGTGCTCTGTCTCTCTGTCTCTCAAAAATAAGTATTTTTAAAAAATTATAAAGAAAACAACCCAAAGACTAGTAAAATAGACAATCCCTAGCTAAATGTAGAGAAGAAGCCACATTGAAGAGGGCAGGAAGGGCAGAGAAAGGGTGGGGAGCTAAACAGACCTGTGGGACTGTCTGTGGGGGAGAGTGAGCCGTGGTGCAGAGAGGGAAGGAAACAGACTCTAACACCAGGGAGCCACACAGGGAACATGAATCTCCATAACATTTGGCTTTGAAAACCAGAGGGACTGAATTTTTCAAGTTCTTACAATCAGCAAGGTTTAAAACCTGGAACTTTAAAAATCACTGCAGGGCACCTGGGTGGCTGAGTCAGTTAAGTGTCTGACTGTTGATTTTGGTTCAGGTCATGATCTCACTCAATTGTGAAATCAAGCCTGCATCAGGCTCAGCTCTGACAACACAGAGGCTGCTTGGGATTCTCTCTCTCCCTCTCTCTCTGCCCCTCCCCACTCATGTTCTCTCTCAAAATAAATAAATAAACATTGAAAATTTTTTGTTTTAAATCACTGGGTGCATGGGAGAGCCAGCAGTATGAAAGGAAGCTGAGTCTTTGCTCTTACAGAGAAAGTACAACAACCAGTCCATGGAGATATAGCATGGAAGCAGCACTTTGAAAAATGCCTGGGGTATACATGAAGAAGATGTATTGTCTAATCTCAGAGCCTGTGCTAGATGGACAGGGATCATTGGAAAACTTCTCCAGAAACAAAGGAGCTGGCAGGTGCCATTTACCTTCTCTGCCTCCTCCTTCCTCCTCCCCCCCCCCCCATAAACACATGGATACCTGCAGGAACCAATCTGGTTCCAACACTCCCTACCTAACTTACTAACAGTGAGCCCTACATCCTGCATTTTCCTATGGACCCACCCCCTCCAACCTGGTCTACCTCTATCCCTGGCAGCTGCAGGTTCCCTCCCACTAGAACCTATGGTGCTGACACCACACACCCTGCACTCTCATTGAACTTAAGTCCAGTGCTACCACATCTCTGGCAAATGCCTAGTCTGACTCAGCTTAAGCCCAAGGTGGCCCCAGAATGGCCCACTAAAAACATAGGGGACAAACCTTGCCCACAACAGGCAAAGAGAGCCACTACAGGACCTCTTTCTTAATAAGTCCAGTACTTTCAAGAGCAGGAGATGTAGCTGACTTTCCTAACACATAGAAACATTGAGATTTAGATAAAATGAGGAGATAGAGGACTATGTCCCAAATGAAAGAAGAGGACAAGCACAGCAAGAGGCCTAAATGGCACAGAAGATAAGTAATGTGACTGATAGAGAATTGAAAGTAATGATCATAAAGATACTCACTGGACTTGAGAAAAGACCCTGAATAAGACATACAAAATAAGCAAACAAAAAATCAAAGATGAAGAACTCTTAACTCAAAAATACACTAGATGGAATAAATAGCAGATTAGAGGAAGCAGAAGAACAGATCAGTGACCTGAAAGAGTAGTGGAAATCAATCAAGATGAACAGAAGGGAAATAGACTAAGGAACTTCAGTGACCATCAAGCATAATAACATTCACACTACAGGGATCCCAGAAGAAAAAGGGAGAAAAAAGGGTACAGCAAATTTAGTTGAAGAAATAATAGCTGAAAACTTCCCAACCCAAGGAGGTCCATAACAAGACACACAGTAGTTAAAATAGCAAAAAGTAGTGATGATGAGAGAATTTTAACAGCAGCAAGAGAAAAGAAAACAGTTACATATGAGTGAAACCACATAAGACTTTAAGCTGATTTTTCAGCAGAAACTTTGCAGGCCAGCATATTAAAAGTGCTGAAAGAATAACACCTGCAGCCAACAATGCTCTATCCAGCAAGGAAACCATTCAGAAAAGAAGGAGAGATAAAGAGTTTCCCAGATGAACAAAAGTTAAAGGAAATCATGACCAGTATAGCATCCCTACAAGAAATGTTAAAGGGGACCCTTCGAGTGCAAAAGAAAGAACAAAAGTAGGAGTGAGAAAAGTGGGAAGCACAAAAACAGTTAGATTAAGTATATCTCTAAAAATGAGTCAAGAGACTTACAAAATAAAAGGATGTAAAATATGACACCATATACCTAAAATGTGGCAAGGAGAGGAGTAAAGATTGGGTTCGGACATGAACAACCATCAACTTAATATAGATTAAGTTGCTATGTGTTATATGCATAACATATCATATATAAACCTAACAGTAACCAAAACCCAAAAACCAGTAATAGATATGCACAAATATAAAGAGAAAGAAATCCAAGTATATGACTGAAGAAAGCCAATAAACTGTGCGAGACAAAGAGAAGAAAAAACTACAAAACAGAAAAATTACAAAACAACCATAAAACAAGTAACAAAATGATACAACTACATACCTATCAATGATTACTTTGAATGTAAATGGACTAAAAGCTCCAATCAAAAGACAATGGGTAATGGAATGGATAAAAAAAAAAAAAAAATCAAAAAGACCCATCTATATGCTACCTATAAGAGACTCATTTCAGACCTAAAGACAAGTGTAGATTAAAAGTGAAAGGATGGAAAACCATTTATCATGCAAATGGAAGTGGAACAAAAGCTGGGGTAACAATATTTGTACCAAACTAAATAGACTTTAAAACAAAGACTGTAATAAGAGACAAAAAAGGACACTATATAATCATAAAGGGAATGATCCAACAAAACAACAATCCAACAATTACAACAAAAGATGTAACAATTGTAAATATTTATGCAACCAATATGGGAGCACCCAAATACATAAAGCAGCTAATAATAAAGAAAATAATCAATAGTAATACAAAATAATAGGGGCCTTTAACACCCCAAAGATCATCCAAACAGTAAATCAACAAGGAAATAGTGGCTTGAATGACAAATGGGACCAGATGGATCTAGCAGATATATTCAGAATATTCCATGCTAAAACAGCAGAATATATACTCTTTTCAAGTGCACATGGAACATTTTCCAGAATAGATCACATTTTTAGGCCAAAACCAAGTCTCAACAAATTCAAAGAGATTGAAGTCATACCATGCATCTTTTCTGGCCACTTTGAAACTAGAAATTAACTCATAAGAAAAAATGTGTAAAGAACACAAATGCATGGAGGTTAAACAACATGCTACTGAACAATGAATGGATCAACTAAGAAATCAAAGAGGAAATCACAAAATACATGGAGACCAAAGAAAATGAAAACACAAAGGTCTAAAATCTTTTGGATGTAGCAAAAGCAGTTCCAAGAGGGAAGTTTATACCAATACAGGTCTACCTCAAAAGCAAGAAAAATCTCAAATAAACAACCCATCCTTCATATAAAGAGGTTAGAAAAAGAAGAACAAACAGTCCAGAACCAGTAGAAGGAAGGAAATAATTAGGAAATAATCTAAAAGATTAGAGCAAAAATACAAGAATTAGAAACTAAAAAAAGAAAACCAATAGAAGAGATCAATGAAACCAGGAGCTGGTTTTTTGAAAAAATCAACAAAATTGAGCTCTCCACCCAACGGCCACCCTGCCAGCATCATGGACACAAGCTGTGTGCAGCCCTTCAAGCTGGCCAGGGTCACCAAGGTGCTGGGCAGGACCGGTTCTCAGGGACAGTGCACACAGGTGCGTGCGGAGTTCATGGACTACATGAGCTACTCTATCTTCTGCAATTTGAAAGGCCCCAAGCATGAGGGCAACATTCTCACTCTTTTGGAGTCAGAGCAGGAAGCTCGGAGGTTGTGCTGAACTTGTGGCTAGGTCCTTGATGTCTGGATCAACCATTCAGCTCACAGGGATGATCTGTAATTGTTAATAAAGTATTTATACTGTATGTTTAAAAAAAAAGCAAAGAAAAGATCAACAAAATTGATAGACCTTTAGCCATGCTCATAAAAGAGAGAGAGAGAGAGAGAGAGAGAAGACCCAAATAAACAAAATCAGATATGAAGGAGGAGAAATAATAACTAACACCACATAAATACAAAGGAATATAAGAGAATATTATGAAAAGTTACATGCTAACAAATTGGACAACCTAGAAGAAATGGATACATTCCTAGAAACATATAATCTCCCAAAACTGAATCAGGAAGAAACGGAAAATTAGAACAGACCAACTACAAGCAATGAAATTGAATCAGTAATTTAAAAACTCCCAACAAACAAAAGTCCAAGGTCAAATGGTTTCACAGGTAAAGTCTACCAAACTATTAAAGGAGAGTTAATACCTATTCTTCTCAAATGATTCCAAAAAATAGAAGAAAAAGGAAAGCTTCCAAATTCATTCTATGAGGCCAGCATTACCCTGATTCCAAAATCAGATAAACACACACACACACACACACACACACACACACACACACACACACAAAGAGAACTACAGGCCAATATCTATGATGAACATAGATGCAAAATTCCTCAACAAAATACTAGCAAAGCAAATCCAACAATACATTAAAATAGCCATTCACCAGGATCAAGTGGGATTTACTCCTGGGATGCAAGCGTGGTTCAATATGAACAAATCAATCAACGTGATACATCACATCAACAAGAGGAGGATAAAAACCACATGATAATTTTAATAGATGCAGAAAAAGCATTTAACAAGAAGCAAATTATTCTCTAAGCTTACTTTTTTAAAAAAATTACTTTAAAAATTACTTTTTTTTTTTTTTTTTTACTAACAATTTAATATGCCCTAGAAAGGATCTTAGTTCCGTTATTTGAATAATTTGGCTTTTGGTAAGAAATTGGATTTTATAAGAGATACAAGATGATATTTTATATATTAAGCCTAATATATATATTTTTATTTTTAATATAAAACTGTCAACAAACGATGTTGAGATTTGGTAGGTTAGCATCGAAAGTTCTGTTCTAGGGGCTGGGCTGGAGCTAAGAGGGAGAGCACCTGCCCCAGCTCTGAGCCCCACCCATGGTGCAAGACAACTCCTGGAAGATCCAGTTCATAGTCCTGCTGCTGGAGTTGCCCATTGACCCCAAGCTGGTAGAGCAGATTCTCAGGCACCGCCCCACCCCTGCCACCCTCATGTTGACCAGTGACCAGTCATCCCCAGAGATAGATGAAGACTGGATCCCCAACCTTCCTCTCAAGTGCATTTTGGCCATCTCTCCACAGCATTGGAAGAAGGTGAGGAGGACCACACCCACAATGAAAAATCCATCCCTAAAACTCAGGAGAGGGGCAGAGAGAAACCCATCACAGAGGAACCCTCAACCCATATATCACCATTGGATTCCCAGAGAGCCAACTTGATCTCAGAGTGAAGAAGGTATCCCAGAATCAAGGCTGCAGTTGGGAATGCAGACACTGGATTTGTTTCTTTTTCTTCACTTTTGGGAAAAATCTCATTTTTCAAAAGTGATAAATTTGGTGCTAAAAACAACAACAAAACCAACCAAACAACAACGAAAAGTTCTGTTCTGATCATGGAAATCTTGAATTACAGAAACACAAGTATGGGGTTCTCCTCTGTGGGGTAGGGTTATGAAGTTGCTACAACAGTATTTGGTTATATACAGAGAAAATAATGATAATTCATAATTAGTTAATAAGTAAAAAATATTGAGTGGTTTCTGCTAGCCACAGTGATTTATCATGTGTAGCAACATAGACTTAAAGTCTAATATGAGATCTGAGGCTAGTTTGACGTATTTGTTGAAGCTTGTAATTGCTCTGGGACAAGGAGGTGTATTTATTTTGTTTCTCTACTGCCCTCCCCCAACAACTCCATCCACCTGCTCCATATCTTGCTTCATTTTTTTTAATGTTTATTTATTTTTGAAACACAGTGAGAGACAGAGCATGAGTGGGAGAGGGGCAGAGAGAGAGGGAGACACAGAATCCGAAGCAGGCTCCAGGCTCTGAGCTGTCAGCACAAAGCCTGACGTGGGGCTTGAGCCGCTGAACCATGAGATCATGACCCAAGCTGAAGTCGGATGCTCAACCGACTGAGCCACCCAAGTGCCCTTTGCCTCTTCTTTAAGGGATAGGTTTTATAGGCAATGTTTTTCTAATGAGTTAAGATCCATAGAGCATGGCCTAACATGTACATTCTTGCTTGTACAAAAAGAAAGATTTATATAAATCAAGGAAAAAAATCAATCTGTAATCTTATAGGCTCTGCTCCAAGTTAAAATGCCTAGTCTGTGGAGTCTTTCATCCATAGGAATTCTGGAACCAGAGCTATTTGGGGGGTAGTTTCCTAAATTATATATAGTATATGAATTCTCATATCAAGACGTACTATAATCTGATTGTGTATAAGAGCTGCTGTATATTTTTCTCTAAAAGTAAATCTTACTTATTACGTTTGTAAGTGTTTTGATGAGAGATCCCAAAGACCACCTCCAGGTACAATGATTCACTAGGATGACTCATAGGCTAAAGAGTATAGGCAAGAGTATAGGCTAAAGTGTATAGGGAATATACTGTTTAGAACAAAATCAGTAAAGAGAAAAGGCACCAGGACATATTCTTGGAGAAACTGGACGCAAGCTTCCAAGGGTCCTCTCCCAGTGAAGTTACACAAGACATGCTTAATTCTCGTAGCAATGAGTTGTGACAAACATGTGCCATGTTGCCAAACGTGGAAGTTCATTAAAGATTCAGTGCCTGGGGTTCTACTGGGGGCTAATCGTGTAGGCACACTCTACCTGGCACATACCCAAATTCCACACTCTCAGAAAGAAAAGTATTCAGTAAAAAGCATATTATTCATACAAAAAATTCAGTAAGCCACCTTTATCAGTTAATGTTGGGAACCTTCCCAAAACCTAAGTTCCCAGATACCAGCTAAGAGCCAATCTCGCAAACGTGCCTTTTCAAGGATAGCAGTTCAGGCCTGCTATGTTGACTATTTTCTGTATGATACTGTACCACAGAGAATAAAGAATATTCTTCTGATAATGATCTCAAACTATCAATTATAGCTGAGACACTGAATTGTTAAATATTTTGACTACTTGAGTGGTTCTATTAGACCAAAGAAAATAAAGTTTATCTCTCCTCAATTCTTTCATAATTTACTGTATATGTTCAACTTTATCTTTTTTTTTTTTTAAACAATCTGGCACTGTCATTTTATGTTAATGAAAATTGTTTTCTTCAGGTGCCTGGGTGGCTTAGTCGGTTGAGCGTCCATCTCTTTATTTCAGCTCAGGTCATGATCCCAGAGTCCTGGGATCCAGCCCCCATCAGGCTCTGCACTGATCATGGGGCATTCTTAGGATTCTCTCTCTCTTTTCCTGCTCTCTCTTTTCTCTACTGCTCTCTCTCTCTCTCAAACTAAAATAAAGAGTCCTAGGATCCAGCCCGCCCCCACCCGACCATGCCATCAGGTTCTGCATTGAGCATGGGGCATTTTTAGGATTCTCTCTTCCTCTGTCCCTCTCCCGCTTTCTCTCTCAAACTAAAATAATAAATGTTTTTTTGTTCTTTTCTCACGAAAAGTCCATTTGTCTTTCTTTTTCCTTTTCAGACAACTTTAAATTTTTGCTCTGCTATAGAGGTGAAACTAATGTTAGATAGAGTGATAAACAGGAAAGCAGTTTTTTTCCCCTTGGGAATTGGAAAAAGGACTGGGGATTGTTGAGTGCTCTTGTGTACCTTGCAGCTACCTGTATCACTGGACAGATTTGTGGACAGTTGTCCTGTTTTCACACCAGTGTGGTATGTAGTTTGTTTAATGGCGCTTCTGCTCTTTATATTTATAAATATTCTTGTCTATAGGCTCCCACATCTTAGAAAACAGAGACGTTTTGGGTTATTTCACCTTGAGAGCCAAGGATGTATTGATTTCTATCTTTTTGTTTTTAATGTTTACTTATTTATTTTTGAGAGAAAGAGAGAGGAGAGTGACTCAGGGCTTGATCCCAGGAACTGTGAGATCATGACCTGAGCCAAAATCAAAAGTTGGATGCTCAACTGACTGAGTCACCCAGGTGCCCTTATAGATTGTTTTTAAAGCTATCTCAAAATATTGAGCCACAGATTATTTTCTAAACTGGCAATCTCACACACATTCAAATTAATTTATTTTTTATTAAGTCCTCTCATTTAGGTGTAAGCCCACTTATAAAAATAGAAGACAAGCCTCCTTTCACTTCAGATACTGAATCTAAAATAGAATACTGTTTGAAAGTTTCTTGAAGTATATTTTACTTAACTTTTTAAATCTTTATGTAGTCTATCTTTAAAAGAAAGGCTTCTATAATTGTTTTACGTAGTGTATTTTTTTTTTCAAATTTATTTATTTATTTTGAGAGAGAAAGGGAGAAAGTTCATGTATGAGCATAAGTTGGGGAGGTTAGAGAGAGAGGAGAGAGAGAATTCCAAGCAGGCTCCACATGCTGTCAGCACACAGCCTGACACAAGGCTTGAACCCATGAACCTCAAGACCACAACCTGAGCCAAAATCAAGAGTCGGGTGCTCAACCAACTTAGCCAGCTAGGCACTTCGTTTTTTTTTTTTTAATTTTTTTTAATTGTCGTTATTTTATTTTATTTTTAATTTTTTGAGAGAGAGAAAGAAAGTGCGCATGTGCATGTGGTGTATTTTGTTGTTGTTGTTATATTTGAAAGTTTTTCACAGCTACATTTTTTTTTTTTTTTCAACGTTTGTTTATTTTTGGGACAGAGAGAGACAGAGCATGAACGGGGGAGGGGCAGAGAGAGAGGGAGACACAGAATCAGAAACAGGCTCCAGGCTCTGAGCCATCAGCCCAGAGCCCGACGCGGGGCTCGAACTCACGGACCGCGAGATCGTGACCTGGCTGAAGTCGGACGCTTAACCGACTGCGCCACCCAGGCGCCCCACAGCTACCTTTTTAAAATCAACTCTTTCATGCCTTACTGATTTTAGACATTTTTCCCTTTAAGTTATAGTTGGGACAGATCTATAGTCCAGAATAATAAGTATCTATAAAGCATCCTGGATTCCGTAGTAAAATTTTGTATATCTCTGAAGATTAGGGAGTTCTTTAATTATAACCCCTAATTTGGCTTTGGACCAGGATTTTAATTTAACTTCAAATATCCACCAATGTATAAATGGATAAACAAAAAGTGGTATAACCATTCAATAGAATATTATTTAGCAATTAGAAAGAATGAAGTACTGATACATACTCTAACATGGGTAAACCTAGAAAACAAAATGCTAAGTACCAGAAGCCAGTCACAAGAGGTCACATATTATGATTCCATTTATATAAAATGTCCAGAACAGGCACGTCTATAGAGACAGAAAGTAGATTAGTGGTTACTTGGGGATGGGATGGAGTGGTATTAGGTGGAGAAGGAGGTGACAGTTAAAAAGTACAAAGATTTTTTGTTTGAGGTGATGAAAATTATCTAAAATGGATTTCAGTGATGATTGTACAACTCCTATGAATATACTGAAAACCACTTAAATGTACACTTCAAATGGGTAAATTGTACAGAATGTGAATTATCTCAATAAAACTGTTAGAAAAAAGAATAAATGAAAGGCATGCCATCTACTTCACATAAGAGACTAAATATAAAGAGTTGCTCAAATTCATAATCAGAAAGTGCAAATCAAGACCACAGTGAGATATTTTACACAGTGTGATTGGCTCAAATTAAAACTATCAAGTATTAGAAAAAATGTGAATCAATGAGATTTTTTATAAAATTGCCTTGTGGGATTATAAACTGGGAACACCACTTTAGAAAACAAGTTGCCATAGCCTTATAAAGTTAAATGTTCTCACGTACAGAAATTCGACTACTAAATATATACCAATAGAAAGAACTTTCTGATGATACTGGGAGTGGTATTAACAAATGTGATGTTTGGTAATGTATAATGAAATTGATCAAGATTTGGAACAGCCATATAACTCAATGACTTAATACTTTTCAAATGACCAATGCATACTGATACAAAGTCATGCATGAGCAAAAGACTGATTCAAAATTCAAGACAGACCAACGTATTTTAATATAACAGCCTATAAAAAGTTCATTAATATGATTTCAGATTCCATATGGCAATTAATCTTTTTTTTAAATTAGTCTTCACACCCAATGTGGGGCCCAATGCAAGGTCCAACATGAGGCCCAACATGGGGCCTGAACTCACAACCTGAGCTAAGCTCTGGAGTCAAATACTTTAACCAACTGAGCCATCCAGAAGCCCCCACTGCAATTAATCTTTAAGAAACTATTATTTATCAAGTTCCAGTGTTACATCAAAGAAGAATATCCACAATTGTCTGTAAAAGATATTAAAATACTGCTCTTTCTTCTAACTACATACTTGTTCCAGGATGGGTTTTCTTCCTATTCTTCAAAAAAGCAACATAGCACAATAAATTAAAGGCATAAGCCTTTATGAGAACTCAGCTGTCTTCTATTTAGTCCTACAAAAAAGTAAAACATTCCATGTTTCTATTTTTTTCATAAAACCTTGTTATTTATCATTATATATAATGTTTATGTTAACATACAACGGGTTCACTATTTTTTTTAAAATTTTTTAATGCTTATTTTATTTATTTATTTTTATTATTTTTTAAACATTTATTTATTTTTGAGACAGAGAGAGACAAAGCATGAACAGGGGAGGGTCAGAGAGAGAGGGAGACACAGAATCTGAAACAGGCTCCAGGCTCTGAGCTGTCAGCACAGAGCCCGACACGGGGCTCGAACTCACAGATCACAAGATCATGACCTAAACTAAAGTCGGCCACTTTACCGACTGAGCCACCCAGGTGCCCCAATGCTTATTTTATTTTTAAGAGAGAAAGACAGAGCATGAGCAGGGTAGGGGCAGAGAGAGAAAGACACAGAATCTGAAACAGGCTTCAGGCTCTGAGCTGACAGCACAGAGCCTGATGTAGGGCTCAAACTCCAAACCATGAAAAATCATGATCTGAGCACAAGTCAGACACTTAACCGACTGAGCCACCCAAGCGTCCTAGTTTTGGTTTATTTTTATAGAATATGTTTCGTTACGGTTTTTCTGATTTTTTCCTCATGGATAGATTCAGGTTATGAATTTTTAACAGGCATACCATATCAGTCTGTACCAGTTTTGATGGTTTTCACAGGTGTCTCCACTGTAAAGTTACTTCTTACTTGGTAATTTGTTTCTTCTTACTTGGTAAGTATCTTAAGGGGAGATATTTTGAGACTGTTCCCCATCAGACTTTTGCTCAGTGGTTTTATTTTATTTTTTAACGTTTATTTTTCAGAGAGACAGAGCAGGAGCAGGGGAGGGGCAACGAGAGAAAGAGACACAGAATCTGAAGCAGGCTCCAGGCTCTGAGCTGTCAGCACAGAGCCGAATGCAGGGCTCACACCCACAAACTGTGAGATCATGACCTGACCTGAAGTTGGATGCTTAACCAACTGAGCCATTCAGGCACTGCATTGTTAAATGGTTTTAGTACCTACTGATGATTATTGCTCAAATCAATTATTACAATCATGGTTGCAAAATGGTGATTTCCTAACTCTGCCATTCCTTCTCTGATATATATATACATACATAAACACACACACACACACATATATATACATATACATATGCATGTATATATATATTTATTATTTATTCCTTCTCTAATATATATAAATATAAATTTATTTATTTTTGCATTTATTTATTTATATATTTTAGTATCACTAGGGGCTCATAGATTCTTTTTTTATTTAATAGTTTATAATCTATCATTCCAGATTCAGTCATGGGAGCCCTTCAAGCTGTCTCTGGAGTCTTTAACATGTTTCCTAACTTTTTAAGCACTTGTTTGCTTTCTGACACAAAAAGATGTTCCAGGCTCTTATACATTTTTCAGCCCCAGCCCTAGAATTAGCTATTTATCTAAGAAGGTCTGGTTCCTTTTAGTGAAACTTTCTTTCCATCAAATATATTTTGGAAAGCACTATATATTAGCACATAGAGAGTTGCATAGTATTTTATGGTATAGATGTGCCATAATCTATTTAGCATTGGTTTTGTCTAAAAAAAATTTTTTTTTTACAAACAACTCTGCAATGAACAGAAGTCTTCATAGTTTATTTTACACATGAGTGAGTACACTTGTGGGATAATCATTTAGAAGTGGAATTTCTGCATCAAAACTTTGAGAACTTGGGGCACCTGGGTGGCTCAGTTGGTTAAGCATCGGACTTTGGCTCAGGTTATGATCTCGCGGTCTGTGAGTTCAAGCCCTGCGTCGGGCTGTGTGCTGACAGCTCAGGGCCTGGAGCCTGCTTCAGATTCTGTGTCTCCCTCTCTCTGTGACCCTCCTCCATTCATGCTCTGTCTCTCTCTGTCTCAAAAATAAATAAACGTTAAAAAAAAATTTTTTTTTATAAAAAAACAACTTTGAGAACTTAAATTTTTGATAAATACCACAAATTGTCCTTCCTGGAGGTTGTACCAATTTGTATTTCCACTAGTATCATATGAGAGCAGACAACCAAGCTTACAAATAAAAATTCTGTTTTGTCCATACTACACTTAGGGGATTTAAAATTGTCAGTTATATTAATTTAATAGACTAGGCAGTTTAAGAAAAATTTCCTTAACCCAGTGATCAAGAAAAATAGAACCTTTAATCCTGCCATGAGTACTCCTGGTGATGAATTAAAAATGGATTAATTTTCTAAATTTGTAATTATGTTCTTTGTCCAGAAAGGCCTGAAGCATAACAATGAGTCACTTTCCC
The DNA here is from genome assembly GCF_018350155.1 of Leopardus geoffroyi. Classification (NCBI taxonomy): domain Eukaryota; kingdom Metazoa; phylum Chordata; class Mammalia; order Carnivora; family Felidae; genus Leopardus; species Leopardus geoffroyi. The sequence continues at coordinate 142,173,406 of NC_059328.1, forward strand.
TTTTGGCTCCTCAAAGCTGTCAGTTTCAATTATTTTTGTAGTTCTTGAGCTTATAAAAGACTTTTGTTTTTCTCCATGAATGTTTTGAGACATAGGCAAAGGATTTCTGCTATAAAAGTTAAAGAAAATTTGTGCATTGTACACAGTAGGAATCTCAGATTTGATGCTAAAATCATTTGGGGTACATATTAAAAATGCAGATTATGGGGCTTGTCCTGGAACTTCTGGTTCAGTAGCTCTGAAAGGTATGGTCCAGATATTTGCATATAAAGAAACTCCCCCGGGATTTTGATGCACTGATTCTGGAATCACACTTCAAGATATACAACATTAAGTTATTGCTGACGGCTATAGTCACATTATTTTAATGTGGACTAGGAAACCACTTTAAATGAAAATAGGGTTTGGGTTTTGGGGTTTTCTTTTTCGAAGCATTTGTGGTTTTATAAATGTTGTCTTACTTGAATCTGAGAAACTAATGAATCTCTGGCTAACATTTTCTGAATATTTATAACATGTACCCAGTCATTGTTGAGGCAATTTCTGTCTATGAACTTACCTATACCTCAGATACCTATGAGGTAAGTGCAATTAGTCCCATTTTACAGATAAAGAAATTGAGGTACAAGAGGTTGAGTAACTTGACAACAATCTTTGCCACACAGCAAAGATTCAAACCTTATCAACTGGACTCCAGGTTTAGCCCTTATACTATGTTGCCTCTCTTCATTTGAACTCAAAGGGGCTCAATTTTCTCATCTAAAAAAGAGTTGGTTTGGTCATAAATAGTAGAAACTCTTTGCCCAGCTCAGTGGGAAGATTAAAGCTTAGAACCTCTTGGTTATTACGATTTGATAACATTGTGGGATAGGTCTGAATGTAAGGGTAACTGATTTCAGGCTAGTCACAGGTCACTGGGCATTATTAGCTGTGTATATTTACTGTATATGAACTAGCTGATGGGATAAAATAATCTTTAAAAACCTTTTTTTTTTTTTTATGTGTTACCTGTTGCAAAGTCCATCAGGGGATCGATTGAAAACACGGAACTTAAAAAACCTCAAAGTGGAGCTTTCTTTAAATAAATTCTGTAAAATAGTTACCATGGTGGGTAACATTTCAAATGTCTCCCAGAACTCTTATACTCCACAATTTTTATTTTTATTTATTATTATTTTTTAAAGTTTATTTATTTTATTTATTTTGAAAGAGAGAGCACAAGCAGGGAAGTGGCAGAGAGAGACAGAATCCCAAGTAGGCTCCACACTGTCAGCACAGAGCCCAACACATGGCTTGAATTCATGATCATGACCTGAGCCTAAATCAAGAGTTAAATGCTCATCCGACTGAGTCATCCAGGTACCCCAAGTCCACAATTTTTAAATGATGAAAATTAAACTAACGAATACATTTCAGAAAAAAATTTGCAAAAATTTTAATTAGTATATTCATGTATTCGTGTAATAAGCACTTATTAAATACTATGTGCTAGCATTTATGCTAGACAGTGGGCAACAATAGTTACCATTTACTGAACTTTGATGTTGGTATTTTTCTTCTCATTTTATTTTTGAAGACATGGTGAAGTTAAGCATCTTTCTGGAAGATCTCAAGTCACACAGTGGCAGCACCAGTATTTGAATCCTCATCTATTTTGTTCCAAAGCTGGCCCACTGCATTAACTCTAGTAATTTGGATTACAGATGGATACTTCACTAAATGAATTACTATAGGGGTCCTGTAAATAGTGAGCATCCATAGGACTCTTTATATTGAATTCTTACCATGTTCAAGAATAAATCTACTATGAAAACCACACCACCACAGTGGTTTATGCAGGGGAGATCTCATTAAATATGGATGAATGAATGTAACTTAAGTAGGTTAGCTCTAGAGTTACTATGACTACATTAAAGTTCTCTATTTTACTAGGTAAGCTTCACATTGCTTATTTGTAAATTCAAGCAAAGTACTTTTTTGTCTTAAAACCACTGGGAAGAATAAAAGAGATACTGTCCAGGTAACACCTAGCACTCAATAAAAAGCAGTTGAAAAGCATGCTATAATCTTGAAATGATTATGTTAAGGTCATAAATTGAGACCCTAGGTAGATATTAGGTGGACAGGTCTAAGAATTATTAGATAGAAAGAATCATAAGGACTACCGGGGGCAAGTAGGAAAAAGGAGTCATTGAGAGACCTATGATTATAGGGTTGATATCTGCTGAGTAATGATGTGGTTAAAGACAGAAATTGTGAAGTTAGAAGCAATACTGGATTGTGCAAGGTGCAAGGTGCAAGGCTTTTCATGATCTTCTGAGGACAAAAAGAGATGCAGGATTTGAATAAGCAAAGAAGATAGAAATTGTATATTAGTTAAATGATTAAATGAAAAGACGGATGAATTAATACATAAAAAATTAATTCAGAATGGGGCACCTGGGTGGTTCAGTTGGTTAAGCCTCCGACTTCAGCTCAGGTCATGATCTCACAGTCGGTGAGTCCGAGCCCCGTGTCGGGCTCTGTGCTGACAGCTCGGAGCCTGGAGCCTGCTTTGGATTCTGTGTCTCCCCCTCTTTCTGCCCCTCCCTTGCTTATGATCTGTCTCTCTCTGTTTCAAAAATAAATAAAAACATTAAAAAATTTTTTTTAAATAAAAAAAATTAATTCAGAATGTACTTATTGGGTGCCAGGTACTACGAACTTATTGCCTAGCAAGACAAGATTCACGGTGGTAGTTTTAGAATTTCTACAAAAGAGAAGCTCGGGGATAGTAATCTCATTTGGAAGGGTGTGGAGAGAGGGGTATGGGTGGGGAAGGGGATTTGTCTTAATGACTCTGTAATCTCTTAGCACTTTAGCTGAGGTCTGAGAAAATACCAAAAAAGAGGGAGGGGCACTGATTGAGATTAGGCTAGAACAATTGTCCTCAGACCAACCCTCAACTCTGCCACTGCAGACATATAAGGCAGACATATATAAACAATAATAAATTACCAAGATACTTATTTCAACAGATCTCTGAATAAAGAGCTATGTCAGCATGGAGGTGCAAGCATTTACTTTTCCTCGGGGGAAGAGTAGACAAGGGAAGGATTTAATAAAAAGTTGTGATTTTAATACACCCTTGTTTATTACACTTGAAAAAGGGAATTAATGTTCTAAACACAAGGAACAACACAGATCTTCAAAGACAGAATAGAGACCCTGCAGACTGTTTCGAACTTAGCTGAAGCGGAGGTAAGGCTGGATATGAAGTGTTAGCAGTGGCCCAATCATCATAGGCTTCCATGTTTTGAAATTCATCCTATAGTTTTTTTAAAAAAAATCTTTTAATGTTTATTTTTAGGAGAGAGAGAGAGAGAGTGAGCATGCACATGTGTACAGGAGCAGGGGAGGGGCAGAGAAAGAGGGAGACACAGAATCTGAAGCAGGCTCCAGGTTCTGAGCTGTCAGCACAGAGCCCGACATGGGACCCAAACTCACAAACTCGAGATCATGACCCGAGTTGAAGTCAGATACTTAACTGACTGAGCCACCCAGGCGCCCCCTGAAATTTATCCTATGATTGATGGGAACCACTGAAGGATTTCAGTCACTGGCAGTGACAATGATAAAATGCTACCAAACATTTTACTAAGATCAAAGGACTATGCATTTGAAAGAGGTACGAGCAACATGACCACCCCAACCTCTTCTTTGTGGTCCCTATACTCAAGGAATTTACATTCTCATGGGGAGAGATAGACAATAAAAAATAGACATATGATACAATATCAGGTAGTGATAAGTGCTGGAAGAATAAAGCATAGGAAGGCATAAAAGGATTGGGCGGAGGTATTTGTCTTAAGGCAAACTCAATGTTCTTTTCACTAATCTCATCTCATAGTCCACATTAAAAAAATTGGTTTCAAGTCCTCTCTCACTTTCCAACACAACAACTCTACTATACTGAAATCTTAATGTTGTGAACCTAACCATGTATTTCATTTATTGTCTAATAATCCCTTTACTTTCTTCAGTATCTGTGTTGTCTTGCCAAAGCCCAGAAAATGAGGAACAAATTCCCCTCTGAATGTTATAGAACTCATTATCACGCTGCACTGAAAACCTTTCTCTACCATTTCTTCTATAGTGTTTCTACATTTCACCCAGACACAAGTCTTCACAATTTTTTAAGCCCTCAATTTCTGTAGTTTGGCTCACAAGATCTGTTTATGTCTCCTTCCCTTTCCTCTTTCATTTTTTTGCTTAAGAAACATGCTCTGTATTGAGCACTTAGTTTGGCAGACACTTGGCTAGGAACAGAGAAGGGCAAAAGGCAGTCCTGACCTCTGGAGCTGATAGCTGTGCTCAGGGTAAGAGACTTTCGGGGTAGGGGATCTGAAACCTGTTAAGGTGAAGTGGACGAACCACTTGCTGTTGGGCCTTAGATGCCTGGGTTGAAGTTGATACAATCCTGGGTGATATCGACAGTGCTCAGAGGCCTAAGATAAGGGGAGCAGCATATTAATTGTTCGTCAAGGGTTTCCAGTCCTTTCTCCAAGTGCGAAGTCCTGGCCAACCTCCCACCCTTCGGCACCTGGGGCCTAAATAAAGGAATGCAGATCCTCGGGAGCTACCTAAATCTACTGAATCACAATGTCTAAAGGTGGGGCCCAGAAATCTGCACTTTAATCATGAATATCCCCAGGCCATTGTTATGTACACTTAAAATTTGGAAACCCTAGGCTTCATCATTGCTATATTCTGGAGAAGGAAAATGAGGCAAAGAAAGGCTGTTTAATTTGCTAACGTCACACAGAGCTAGGTTTTGAATATACAACAATCTAGATGCAGCTCCTAGTCTTTTTTTTTTTTAATTTTTTTTTTAATGTTTATTTATTTTTGAGACAGAGAGAGACAGAGCATGAACAGGGGAGGGTCAGAGAGAGAGGGAGACACAGAATCCGAAGCAGGCTCCAGGCTCTGAGCTGTCAGCACAGAGCCCGACATGGGGCTTGAACTCACGGACCATGAGATCATGACCTGAGCCGAAGTCCGACGCTTAACCGACTGAGCCACCCAGGCGCCCCGATGCAGCTCCTAGTCTTAAACATTACAATATGGTCCCATCTCCTCTTACTATATGGTTTGTTGCTAATATTTCAAGAAGCACAGGGCTTGGAGTTCGAAAAGAGTCTGAAGGCCCACTAAGTTTAGTCTGATGAACTTCGGCGACTCACTCACATTTTGAATTTCAAGTCCCTCGCCGTTTAAATTTAGGCCCAAACACCCCCACCTGCAAGATGCCCTGATGGGAGAGACTAAGCAGCCGACAGAGCAGGGAGGCGATCGATGATTTAGGCGCGCCGCTGCCTGTTGGATTGGCTCGAGGCTCTCCCGTCAGGCCTGCCCTGCTCCCGCGCGCTCGTGGGCCCGCCCCCGCTGCCATCTTGGCCTAGGCGGGAGCGAGCCGCACGCGAGAGTAAACAGCCGGAGCCGGGAAAGTCGAGTTCCGGCTGCGTCCGGGTGCCGCGGGCTAGCGGCGGAGAGGACGCAGTCCTGATCTTCGTACGTGGGGTAAATATCTGGGTCACGGTGCTAGGCCGCGAGGAACCCTCAGTGAGGCTCACCCTCCGCCCCCTCGCGGCGAGGTGCCTTGCTCCCCGGGCTTCTCCCGCCCCCCGCGGGTCTCCTCCCACTGTTGAAAGCTGCCCGGGAAAGTGGTGGCGGGAGCGGGCCTGGGCCGGAGCGCAGCGTGGACCCGGCTGCGTGTTGCGAGGCTCAGGAGGAGGTTAGAGTCTTGGATTTGGGGGCCAGGGGCCGGGCATGTAGACGCAGTGGTGCAGTGAAGCTGGGGTCGGGCGCTCGGGTCTGGGGCCCGGACTCCGACCGAGCCACTGCGGGGCTGTTTCTGTCGGTCACTCGATTTTCTCCTTTTCCGGTTCATGCCTCAGGGTGGCCGACATGACGGCCCCGGGTGCAAGCCCCCTGGAGCCGCTGTTGGAGACTTTGGAAGACCCTTCCGCCCCCCTTGGAGAGCAGACCGACGCTTACCTGACTCTGACCAGGTAAGGCCCGCTGGGGTTGGGGAGGAGATAGTTGCGGTGGGGCACGCAAAACAGTTTGTGTATTCTAGAAGTCTGCTTGCTATGAGGACGCCGGGGTCGTGGGCAAGGTGGGGGGTGGTGTTGCGTGCTAAGTGACGTCCCCGGTGTTGCTGCAGCGCTCAGGGCGTGTGTTTGGAATGAGGAAGCCCGCACGTGCATCTCGCAGGCGAAGCATTTTTTTTTTTTTTTTTTTTAAGTTGCGTTAGAAGTGGGTGTGCTGGCGGGATGGTTTTTAGTGTAAGTTGCCCATGTATTTGGGGCAACGTGGCAACCCAGAATTGCTTTTTTAATAGGGAGCAGTAACCTGGGTTTCATTTTTAATTGCAAATGCCTTGCAGTATTTTTTTCTTTGCAAATCGTATTTTGCTGAATTATCTGTAGTTATTTGGAAATGCTAACAGTTGTAACAATTGGCACAAAACTATAAAGGCACAGTAAATTTCTAGTAAATTGGTAATTGGAGCTAGGTTTTCATGTTTCCTTTTCACATAGTGATACTGTCCAAATGTGTACACTTTGGATGCAAAAGTTATTCTTAGGGTTTTTTTCTGCGTTAATTTTGGACATTATTACATGATAAATTGTATACACAGGTATTAAGTATTTTAAGCACTGGACCAATCAAATTGGTAGAGTTCTAACAAATTGTAGAAAAGAGTATACAAGTGAGTATTTTAGGGAATGATTATAATTTCTTTTGTGTGTCATTTGCATAACCTTGTGTTCTTTCTGCTTTTAAGTCGAATGACTGGAGAAGATGGAAAAGAAGTCATTATGGAAATTGAGAGAAAACTTTCTCGGCTGTTCAGAGTTTTAAAAGTATGTCTCTGTTTATTGAATGGTTTTTACTTTGTAGGAAAAAGATTTTACCAGCTAACTCATAAGAACTTTGTTGTTGTTTTTTATAATATTTATTTTTTCAGAGAGACAGTGACTGTGAGCGGGGGAGAGGGAGAGACGGCGAGGGAGACACAGAATCTTAAGTAGGCTCCAGGCTCTGAACTCAGTACAGGGCTGCAACCCTTGAGATCATGACCTGAGCCAAAGTCAGATGCTCAACTGACTGAGTCATCCAGGTGCCCCACTCAAAAGAGCTTTGAAATGAGAGGCGCCTGGGTGGCTCAGTCAGTGTAGCCTCTGATTCTTGATTTTGGCTCAGGTCATAATCTCATGGTTCCTGAGTTCGAGTTGGGCTCCCAACTAACAGCTCGGAGCCTGCTTGGGATTCTCCCTCTCCTCTCTCTCTGCTTCTCCCTGCTCTTTCAGAATGAATAAATTCAAAAAAATTTTGAAATGAAACAAAAGCAGGATTATTTTGAGTACTTAATATGTATCAAGTACTTTTAAAATTAGTTTACATGTATTCTGCCACTTAATCCTCTATGTCCCTATGAGGGTACTCTTTAATCCCCACTTTGTAGAAGAAATTGGTTTAACTTGCCTAATGTTGCCTATGGCTACATAATCTAAAACCTGTGCTTTTAATTTAAAAGCAATTATCAGAGATTATTTCATGTTTTCTGCCGTTTGATAGGAGTGTACTTCTAAGTAAACGATTTCTGTAATTTTGTCTTTGTTTTGTGGGTAGCATTCATTTTTTAAAATTTTTTTAAGCCTTCATTCACCATCAGTTTTTGCCACTCTTGCCTGGTTAAAAAACTGTTATTGTTATCTTTTTTGCTTATTTGTCGGGAGGTGTTTAACATCAGACTGAGGACTTCTGTTGTTATCCTCACTTGAGTATATAGTGGCTTTGTGACTGCCCCTAACACCCAACTTCTAAATTCCTTGCTTTTTAGAATGAAAAGGTTGAACTGAATCTCCAGAGTTCTTATTTTTATGACTGTGTTTTTGTGCTTTAAAAAAAAGTATTCTGTCATATTTAGTGTACATTTTAGCATGATTTCTGCCTAAATGTTGAGGCATTTAAGGTACTCCTTATCCTTAAGTGTACCTCTTACAGTCCTCAGTGCTTTTTGTTCATGTAAGCAGGAGCTTTTTTGTGTAGTAGTTCAAGGCTTGTTAATAGTATTACTAAACAACGGTAATCGTATTGTCTCATTTTTTTTCCTTACCATTTTTCACATTCCAGCAGTATATTGGATGCGATGAAAACATGCATTTTTATAAATTTGGTGTTTGAGAACATGCAAGATCAGGAACTCAGTGGCATGCACTGTTAATAGAATTTGTAACTTAAATGCCTGATGAATAATTATTTGGAAGCATGTGTGTGGTTAATAGTAAAATCAACAGAAGCTTGACAATCAACAAAAGGTTTCTGGGTGAATTATTAAGCACTGCAAGGATAATTGAAGTCCTTTAGAACAAGAACCCGGCTGGTCGAAATACAACATGTTTCTGTATTTAGAATACTGTTAGTATCAAGTCTAGGAACCCACAACATTTTTTTTTAATGTTTATTTATTTTTGAGAGAGAGACAAAGCATGAAGGGGGGGAGGGGCAGAGAGAGGGAGACAGAATCAGAAGCAGGCTCCAGGCTCCAGGCTCCAAGCTGTCAGTACAGAGCCTGACACAGGGCTCGAACTCCCGAACCTGAACCTGGAGAACATGACCTGAGCCGAAGTCAGAGACTTAACCCACTGAACCACCCAGGTGTCCGCTCCGCCCCCCCTCCCAAGCATTCTTGAAGACAACACTGTTAAGGAATACTTTCAGGCAATATATATTTAATAAAAGTTGATCATAGATATTCTCCTGGAGATATAGCAGTAGCTTTCAAAGTCTTAGGTGTTTAAGACTGTCTTTTTGTGGTTCTTTGAACTGGTTGTTCTGTTATCTCTTATGCTCCAGAGTTTGGTCTTTTTTATTGTTTTGTTTGATTAATTATAAAAGAGGTGTCCCAAGGAAGTGTCTGTTCATATACTTGACTATTTTTCCTGCTCAAGAGCAGCAAATAGCTGAGAATTTCTTGGATATCTGATTGAGAGCAGTGGGATGATTTGAAGATAAATCACTTTGGAATAGGAAATGGTACCAAGAAAAACACAGGGTTACAAATAATTGTAGGGTTGGGGAATATAGCAAGATTACCTTTGACAGGTTTGGGATTTTACAGCTTTCACATACGTAATATGGATTGGGCTTTGAATTCCAGATGGACATTCAAATTTTCCAATCTGCAAAGTAGGGATTTCTTTTAAAAGATTCAGATAATGCTTAAAGCTTCTATCACTTTAGATTCTCAGTAAATGTTACATTCCAATTCCTCCCTGTTATAGAGGTGTCACTCCACTCTAAAGCTAGAATGTCAGCTTTTGTCTTTTGAGTCTTTTGCCTATCTTTTGTGGAGGTGTCTTCAGCATTTTCCATTTGTTGTCATTTTTTATTGCCTTCAGGTGTGTGGAGTTGGAGACATTCTTTATCTTTTAAGAGAACACTTTTTAGGTGGTCTGTATCTAGTGCCATTCTTCCTTTTTTGGCCAAGCTATGTACATGACTCCTGATTTTATTCCTTTTTTATCTACTCAAACATTTGATTGATTAGGCTAAAATAATTTTGTTTTCTGGTCCACTTTTGTTCCTTAAGAATTTATTTACGGTTGTAATTGTTTGTAACAAATGTGCTTTTTGTTTTTACAGATTCACATTTCCAGTCAAAACTCAGACCTCAGTAGTGCTGCTCTACAGGCCTTGGGGTTTTGTTTGTATAATCCCAAAATTACCTCAGGATTATCAGGTAAATTTATTATGACTTAATATTTTTTAGAGTTTATAAATATAGTTTGGTATGTTAAAAGTACTGTTACTTTTCTGTTAGTTTTGTGATTTGTAGTCTAGGATTTGCTTTTGACAAAGAAATGATGTTTTGTCATCGTTAGAAGATCTTTTTTCTAGATGTAGCTTTAACTCTGATACCATAAGATTTGCTCTAAAAAGAGCATAAGTCTATTTTAAAAATGATTGCAGTGAAAATTGAACCTTTTCCTGTATAAAGCATATCTAATATCTGCTTTAGAAGTTAGTAATTTAGATGGTCATTTGTTGTAGTATAAAACAAGCATATGCACTAAGGAACATGCTGAATTGAAAATCTTTCACGTAGTGGTATTGGGGTAATTTGGAACCAAAAGTAGCTAAGTTTTCAAGTAATCTTAATTATTCTTTTGTAGTTTGCCATTTTATTTTATTTTATTTTTTTAATTTATTTGAGAGAACAAGAGAGGGGCAGAGAGAGGAAGAAAGAGTCCCAAGCAGGCTCTGCTCACAGCATGGAGCTTAAGGGGGGGGGGGGGTTCAAACCCACAAACCATGAGATCCTTAGCTGAAACTGAGAGTCTGACTCTCAACCCACTGAACCACCCAGGCTCCCCTGTAGTTTGCCATTTTAATGCAAACCTTGGAGGTGAACTTTACAGAGGGAGAAATCAGGGATAGGGAATAAGGATTCCTTAAAGTTATTACCATCTTTCTGTCTGAAGGTAAAGTTTCTGCCCATTCTTTTTTATATGTGGAAATGTTCCCAATCTAAAGTAGAAGTTGTTCATTTTAGAGCAGAGGTATAGGATTTATGACATCTTGCCAAAATTTGTCTTATATGTTCAAGGCTATTAATGATGCCTATACAGTTTTTTCAGTTGCACAAAATTAAATCTATTGTTTGTTTTCTCTGATAAAGTTTTGTGTTTTGGGAAGAAGTTTGATACCAACATTGGTTCACTGATCCTAATCTCTGGATATGCATTTAATTTTTTTGACAATGTAGAGTATGTTTTGCTCTATTTCTATATTTGAGATTTTAAAGGATATAAACTGTTTCACATAATTAAAGCTACTTGTTTTTCAGACACAGATATTGAAGAACTGCTTTTAAAATTGAATGATAGTGTTAAGAGCTCAGACAAAAATGTACGTACTAGGGCACTTTGGGTGATATCCAAGCAGACGTTTTCCACTGAAATCATTGGCAAAGTAGTGAGTATGGTTTTTATATAAGTTTTCGTAACTACGCACCACTTAAAAAATTCAGGTTTACTTGATTTGTATTTATTTGGTTCTGTCTTTTAGGTATCCACTATAATTGATTCATTAGAAATAGTATTTAATAGAGGAGAGCTGCATTCTGCTGTTGTTGATTATGAAGCATTAAATGTCATCATAAGGTATGAGTTTGCTGCTTTGGAAGAATAATTGCAGTACATTTAGAATTCACTTCATCGCTTCTCGGCCTTTTGGCTAAGATCAAGTGTAGAATTCACTTCAAAGAGTGGACTTTGGTTACTTGAGTTAGACATTTAAAGAACGAAAATGTCTTCTAAAAGTCTCAAGGAGAAAAGATAACAGGAAAAAGAAGGAATTAGATGAGTTTAAATTAGTAGGTTTCCTTGTTTATTTTTACTGAGTCATAAAAATAAAGTCTTGGTTGGGGTGCCTGGCCGGTTCATTTGGTAATGTATGCGACTCTTGATCTTGGGGTCATGTGTTTGAGCCCCATGTTGGGCAGAGAGTGTACATAAAAATAAAGAAAAAGTCTTGGTTATGCTGATGCTGGTAACAGAGTTCTGATTTTAAAAATTATTTCCATTAAAGCTTTTGCAAGAGTTTAAAGAATAATAGGCTTTCAAGTAGACTTAGGGGATATGTCAGAAGGCAATAACAGTGACTAGCAGCAAATGGGAGAACAGGAAAATCCCCTAACTTCTATCCATCCCTGCGCTTTAAAGGACATACTAACAGCGCAATGACTTTGTTGCTGTGATTTGTCTTACATCGTTTTTCCATTCTTTAAAGTTTTCTTTAATTGAGCTATTTGCCTTAACTCTACTTAGTGTTCTGATGCCCTGAGTGATGCTCACATGTTACCATTCTCTGGCTATCTTCTAAAAGAATGTTAAATTTAATTGTATAAAAACATTGATACTAGGGATGCCTGGGTGGCTCAGTCAGTTAAGTGTCCGGCTCTTGATTTTTGGCTCAGGTCACGATCTCACAGTTTTTGAGATTGAGCCTCGAGTTGGGCTCTGCACTGACGGTGCGGCACCTGCTTGGGATTCTCTCTCCCTCTTTCTCTCTGCCCCTCACCCGCTTGCGTGTGTGTGCTCTCTACAAATAAATAACCATTAAAAAAAAGTAATATGGAGATCTACAAATTAGCAAGTAAAAGTTCGATCTGTGTGTGTGTATGCGTATATGTACATATTCTGAAACAAATGGACCATACTAGGTATATTTCTTTGTGCTGGTTATTTTCCTAGTAGTTTAGACATAAAAGGTGAGGTCAAGCTAATTTATTCGTTGACTTTTTTATTATAGGCTAATTGAACAAGCCCCAGTTCAAATGGGAGAAGAGTCAATTAGGTGGGCAAAACTGGTCATACCTTTAGTGGTTCATTCAGCCCAAAAGGTACATTTGAGAGGAGCAACTGCTTTAGAGATGGGAATGCCGTTGTTGCTTCAAAAACAACAAGAAATAGCATCTATCACAGAGCAGCTTATGACTACTGTAAGTATTACTTTAAGGATTTTTTTGGATACTGAATTGTAAATTTCTGGCCCAAGCTTAGAGCTCATAGTGGTATCATTTCATTGTGATATAGGAAGTTCCTCTTCGAATAAAACATAAGTAATTGCTTAAGGTAGTGTAGGCACACTGCTCCTAGATTAAGGAAGGAGTGTCTATTCAGTGTTTGTAGGATCTAGGCATTTTACTTCATCACCAATGAATAGTGATTGAAAGGGATTGCATTTCTTTTTTTTTTTTTTAATGTTTATTTATTTATTTATTAAAAAAAATTTTTTTTTTTTTTCAACGTTTATTTATTTTTGGGACAGAGAGAGACAGAGCATGAACGGGGGAGGGGCAGAGAGAGAGGGAGACACAGAATCGGAAACAGGCTCCAGGCTCTGAGCCATCAGCCCAGAGCCCGACGTGGGGCTCGAACTCACGGACCGCAAGATTGTGACCTGGCTGAAGTCAGACGCTTAACCGACTGCGCCACCCAGGCGCCCCTTTAACGTTTATTTTTGAGAGCAAGAGAGACAGAGCATGAGCAGGGGAGGGGCAGAGAGAGAGAGAGAGAGAGAGAGATACATACAGAATCAGAAGCAGGCTCCAGGCTGTCAGTACCGAGCCCTACACGGGGCTTGAACTCCCAAAATGTGAGGTCATGACCTGAGCCAAAGTTGGGACACTCAACCAACTGAGCCACCGAGGCGCCCCGAAAGGGATTGCATTTCTGGAAAAGGGAGAACATTAACTAATTTGAGTGCTATTTGGATTGTTTTACACAATCTCAATAGGTATAAATTTAAAGCACATAAGTGCATATAATGTATTGTTTACTAATAACTTTTCCTAATAAGCTTTTCTATCTTTATTTCTTGTAACAAATATTTATTTAGCACCTGTATATGCCAGGCATTGTTTTAGACACTGAATATAGCAAAGAACAAAAGGAACTTGTGGAGCTTATTGTCTAGTGGGAGAGGCAATAAAGAATACAGTATATTCAGTGAAGAACATGATGGAAAACAGACTAGATGAAGAGTGCCATTGTAGAGGAAGGGTGTGGCAGTCAGGGAAGGAAAAAGAATAGGATATTTGAGCAGTGATTTGAAAGTGGTACAAGAATTAGCTACTTGGGTAATATGGAGTAAGTTAATTCCAGGCAGGAGAAACTGAGAGCAAAGGGCCCTGTTCTGATGGTTGTGTGTTAGTTGGTGTTCAGTGAACACTGGCAAGGGCAATATGATAGAGTAAATGAGGGTGAGAGGATAGGAGATGATGTCAGAAGAACAGAGGGCCAAATCACATAGGACCTTGGGGGATATTGTAAGGAATTTTCACTTTTATTGAAAACTGTATTTGAAGGTTTTGAGTATTGAGCGTTATATGTACTGACTTGGGCTTTAAAGGGATTGCTGTGCCTGTGTTGGGAATAGACTCTAGAGGAGTTGAGTAGAAGAAGGGAAGGCACTTCAGAGGTAACTTCAGTAATCCAGGTGTAGTGAGGGAGGCTTCCAGATTTTAAAACCTGGGATTTTGTTTATTTTTTAAAATTCGAGAGGCCTTATGGTAATGTTTGGAGACTACTAAAGTAGCTCCAATGTCTTTGCAAGTTTTTTTATTTTGATAAATTTATTTTCCAAGAGTATATATAAAATTCTTCATAAATTTGAACTAAAATGTTCTCAGGTGTCTGCTACCCATGAAGCTGTTAATGTATTTTTAAGTTAAAATGTTATCATTTGAACCCTTACGGTATACATGCTGGTTTTCTGGGAAACGTATATTGGTAGAAGAAAATTAAGCTCAATTGATAGATGGAGGAATGGCCAGATTTGTGATAAGACCGTTATTGTAAGATGTTAATGGTATGTATTTATATTTGGAAATTCAATGTAAAACTTTCAGCTTTGCTATATACTTGGAAATTTTCTAATAAAATACTGGGAAAAGCTATTCAACTAAGATAGTCTGATACTGCATATTTTGTTTTCCCAAGCGTCTTTTGGTAAATATTTTTGCATTTATTTGCAGAAATTACTTTCAGAACTCCAAAAGCTATTTATGAGTAAGAATGAGACTTATGTGTTAAAATTGTGGCCTTTGTTTGTCAAACTTCTTGGGAAGGTAAGTCCACAGATCATGAATATTTCGTAGTTTATACATGAGTTTCTCTCGTGTCTTAACTTTACATAGTGGAGCTGATCCTATAGATGTGAATTCAGCTGCTTAATAAAATTTGTTTGCAAACCCACTGTAAATACTTTTGCTTTTCCAGTCAATTGCAAATCTGCAAAATGGCAAAAGAGATCCACCCCAGCGTGCAGGTTCCCAGCTGAGGTAGAGCAACGTTATGCTCTGCCTTTTTATTTGAGCTCTCAGTATTCATTTGTAAACAGATGTCCTTTTCATAATCCGCTTGGTGACATATTTTCCACATTTTGTGCTTTTTCTTGGTGAATTTAGTTTTAAGTGACCCTCAGGCTTAGTGCCAAAGTGTTGTCCATGATTCTTAAGCACAGGAAGATTATGTGATGTGCCCTGGGGAGAAATTATATGTATTATTTTTTAAAATTTTCTTTAATGTTTGTATTTATTTTTGAGAGAGAGAGAGAGAGAGCGCACGCATGAGCGAGGAAGGGACAGACAGAGAGGGAGACGCAGAATGTGAAGCAGGCTCCAGGCTCTGAGCTGTCAGCACAAAGCCCAACGCGGGGCTTGAACCCACCGGCCACAAGATCATGACCTGAGATGAAGTTGGACGCTTAACCAACAGAGCCACCCAGGCACCTCAGAAATTACACGTATTAGATAAGCTCTGTTCAGGCATGAGTTACAGTGCTGTTGGCTGTGAGTTCATTGTTCATGAATCAACAATACATACGGTATCTTTAAACAGAAATAAATATAAGATTGATGTCGATTGGTTGACAGAAAAGGTTCTCATAGGAGCCTAACCTGCATCTTCCCTAGGAGCAAGGGCTCAGTACTTGCTAACACAGTGTTTGCAGTGGACTTTATAGAACTTAATTTTGATGAATAATGAGGATCAACCGCATGTTGTCTTCTTTAAGCCAGGTTTTTTTTTTTTAAGTTTTTTTTTTTTTTTTTAACGTTTATTTATTTTTGAGACAGAGAGAGAGCATGAACGGGGGAGGGTCAGAGAGAGGGAGACAAAAAATCTGAAACAGGCTCCAGGCTCTGAGCTGTCAGCACAGAGCCCGACGCGGGGCTCGAGCTCATGGACCGTGAGATCATGACCTGAGCCGAAGTCGGCCGCTTAACTGACTGAGCCACCCAGGCGCCCTGCCAGGCTTTTTTTTTAAGGAGAGGGGAGGTGTTTTTCTTTGCTGTGATAAATAAACCTATTTATCGTAACCGTCCTACGTACATTTCATTGTTATTAAATATATACACAAATTTTGTAAACGTCACTATTATCTATACCCAAAACTTTATATTCTCCAACAATTTTATATATGTTAAGCAAGAACTTCTTTGGTCTCCTAGCCCCAGCCTCTGGTAACTGCTGTTCTACTTGCTGTCTCTATGGATTTGCTAATTCTAGGCATCCCACATAAATGGAATCATGTACTGTTTGTCTTTCTATTTATGGTTTATGCTAGACATCATTTTTTCAAGTTTTATTCATGTTGTAGAAATTAACTAAATTTCATTCTTTCTTAAAACTGAATATTTCATGGTGTGTAACTCAGTTTGTTTACTCATTTGTTGACAGATATTTGAGTTGTTTCTACCTTTCAGCTATTGTGAATAATTGCTGTGAACTTTGGTGTACAAATATCTTTTGTATTCTCTACTTTTCGTTCTCTTGGATATATGTGTAAGAGTGGAATTGCTGGTTCCAAACTGTTTTCCACAGTGGCTGCACTATTTTACATTCCTACCAGTAATACACCAGGGCTCCAATTTTCCCATATCCTTGCCAAACTTGTTTTTTTTTTTTTTTGTTTTTTGATATGATAGCCATTCCAGAACATTTTGTTTTGTAAAACTGGGCCATTTTCATGTTTTTGACAATGCAGTAAATAGTTCTCTTGGTGATTGCAGACATACAAGAAATAATCATAGTAATGGTGGGTTTTCCTGATTGGTGTGCAGTCTTCAGTAATTGTAAAGAGCTACTTGTATGTAACTGCTGTCAAGCCAGTAAGACCGCATCTCTGCATCCATCATTTTCAGGATTGCTAGTAACTTGGGCATATTTCTCCAGAATAACCTTACGTGTTTGTTGTGTCACAGGACCCAGCTTGCTTACATCTTTGTCCATGACAATACCTTTGGTAGTAATACCCAAAGTTGTATATAGTGGGGATAAAGGGTTTTTCTTTATGCCATATGTTGAGGTAAAAGGTGACTTTCAGGCTGAGCTGTATTATGTCGGCCTTCTTGAAACATAAGTCTATTGGCCTAATGAATTTTTCACATTTAGGTGATTTTCGTATAAAGCCGTTTCCAGTGGAGCAGACTAGTTACAGCAACCAACCTCTTCTTTCCCTTTCCTGTTTGAATAACTTAGAATTTCTTTCTTCCTGGGCATTAACCTTGGGCAGAGGGCCTTCCCATTTTCGCGCTTCCCCTTTCTGGTTTTAATCATATTTGAAAGTATTTTAGCTCAGGGCTGTCCCACTGTGTCCAGTAGATAGCAGGTACTATTCCCTGTGAATCTTTTAGTCACTCTTAAGTTTGGTGTTTCCCTTTAATACGTTTTCTTAATCGTAGTTTTTATTTGTATTTTTTTTTTTTTTTTTTTTTAGCATGGTGCTGTTTATGGTAGTGCTTAGCTTTCACACCAGTTTGAACATTCTAGAGCTTTCCTTTTGGTTTTTCTCTTGGTAATCCAAGTGATATCCATAGTAGTTATAGTGTAACTCAATAAGTTGTTTTGTGGCTGGTGGGTTTTTGTTTTTATAGAGAGCAGGAGCACTGGGGAGTTGTTGGGGGAGAGGGAGAGAGGGAGGGAGAGAGAGAGAGAGAGAGAGAGAGAATATCTTCACCCTCTATGCCCAGCACAGAGCCCGATGTGGGGCTTGATCCTAGAGCCCCACCGTGAGATCATACATGGCCTGATCTGAAATCCAGACTTTAATGTTTAACCGACTGAGCCACTCAGGCAGCCCTGCCCACTTTTTATTTGGGTGGTTCATTTTTGTTGTTGAGTTGTAGGAGGAGTTCTTTATTTTGGATGTTAACCCTTATAGGTCTGGGATTTTCAAATATTTTTCAAATATTTTTTTCAAATATCTTTTCAATTGATAATATCCTTTGGTGCACAGGAGTTTTTAGTTTTTAAGTTTGAGAGAGAGAGAAAGTGAATGAGCAAGGGGAAAGGCAGAGAGAGTGAGAGAGGGTATCCCAAGATGTGGGGCTTGAACTCACGAACCGTGAGATCATGCATGACTCAGGCTAAATCCAAGAGTTGAATGCTAAACCGACTGAGCCACCCAGATGCCCAGGAGTTTTTAGTTTTGAAGTCCCATAAAAATTAGATTTTCTTTAATTGCCTGTGCTTTTGGTGTCATAGACATGAAATTGTTGCCAAATCCAGTGCCATGAATCTTTTTCCATGTGCATTTTTGTAGGATTTTTATAGTTTTAGTTCTCATAACTTTTTATATTTGATTCCTTTTGAGTTTATTTTTGTATTGTGTTGAATCTGTAGATTGCCGTGTGTAATAATTGACATTTTAATGGTATTAAAAAATCTTTCTATACATGAACATGAGATGGTTTTCCATTTATTTAGGTCTTTTTAAATGTTTTTCGGCAATACTTGATAGGTTTTAGTGTACAAGTCTTTCACCTCCTTGGTTAGATTTATTTCTAAGTTTAATTCTTTTAGATGCTATTGTAAATGGAAATACCTGATTTCCTTTTCAGATTGTTCATTGCTGTTGTGTAGAAACACAGCTGATTTTTGTGTGTTGATCTTGTATACTGAATTTATTAGCTCTACTAGCTTTTACTTATGGATTCTCTAAGCAAGTTATTTTTTGTTATTTATATTCTGTTCAGTTTGGATGTGATTTACAGCCGGTTGAGATTGCGGTTTCATTTTTAATGTATTTTTCCTTGTTATTCATAATTTACTTGTCATCTGTCCATTTTTCCCTTAACGTTTTGTCTTTTTGAGTATATTTAAAAAAATTATTTTTATTAGTTTCAGGGTTCAACATTTCTTACTTTTTTTTAATTACTGATTTTCTTACGGATACCGTTAAGTTGGTAAAATTTGAGATTTTTCTTAAACCTTCCTCATTTTCTCTAATGTCAGAAATGTTCTGTGTTATGCATTATGTACTTTATGGAGCCTTATATTTTGTGATGCTGAGTTTTGAGTGTACGTATAAAAATCAGTAAATTTTAAACTTAAGTTTTTAAGACTTTACATAGCTAACACTGAATGAATTAGGTTAATAATAGTGCCTGTATATTGTTTTAGTCAGGTAAATAACTTTCTAATGATTTTTCATTTTTAGACCTTGCATCGAAGTGGGAGTTTCATTAATTCTCTATTACAGCTGGAAGAACTAGGATTTCGTAGTGGAGCACCCATGATTAAAAAAATAGCATTTATTGCCTGGAAGAGTTTAATAGATAATTTTGCTTTGAATCCAGGTAAGTAAGTCTTATTTAAAATTTTTGATTTTTCTATGGATTTCACTCAAGCAAGATGAAAAGAACAAAGCTTTTCTGATCTTTTGGGTTTTATATTGAAATAACCTGTTAAATATTTTTTTTTTATTTTAAGAGAATAAACTTGTAGCTAAAAATAGAATTTAAAAGGATAGGCATTTTTGAAATTCACAGCTAAAAAATTATGATTGCTATGGAACAAAAGTATCAGTGACTGATGAACTTTTTCAGGACCTCTGGAACAGTACCTAATAGTGGGTCATTGCTACTAATGTATAGAATTGACTCCTTTTGATTTACTTTATCTTCCTGTTGCCTAGCGGAGGTGTTTGATATATAGTTGACCCTTGAACAGTGTGAGAGTTAGGGGCACCAACACCCCACCACAATTGAAAGCCTGTATATAACTTTTGACTCCCCCCACATTTAACTACAAGTAGCCCACTGTTGACCAGAAGCCTTACCAATAACATGAATAGTTGATTAACCTGTATTTTGTTTATGTATTGTAAACTCTCGTCTTAGGATAAAGTAAGCTAGAAAAATGTTAAGATCATAAGAGGAAATATCTTTACAGTACTATACTGTAAAAAAAAAAATCTGTATAAGTGGACCAATGCAATTCAAACCTATATTGTTAATGGGTCAACTGTAAATATGAGAAAGTATGTAGCCCAAAAGTGGATCAGTATGAGTACCCACTTACCTTATATATAAACAGTATTGGATGTTTATAAGATCTGCTAAGTAATGTTGATTTCATGTTATATTTTTCTCTGGTGAAGATCATTAATCCCTTTTTCCTTAGTGTGTATTATAAAGTAATTATTTTTATTACCTATAATTTTATTGAAAATGGTGGTAAAAGTACATTGCCAGGCACAAATTGTAAATGTTACCTTTTTGTTTATGAACTGGTAATGCAAGTTAGCGTTCTGGACTAAACCTATTGGACTTGTGTAAAAGTTAAGTGTTAAAGCATAAAATAGACATAACTTAAAGAAGGTAAATAAAACGCTATCTCATTTGAAATAAGTCCAGAGTTAAAAAGTCTGGCCCTGGTATTATGGATCCAAGAAGTCTTAAGGAATCAGCTGCCTGCCTTTCTCTTCTGTTATCTTCAGTATGCCTTAATTATAGACTACAGGAAAGGGAGAAGGCAGAAGAGCAAAAATGAATTTCTTCCCAGCTGAGCCATCTATCGCTAGAGCTTTCCAGAAATTCTATATACACTTCCCTTTAAATCTCATTGGGTAGAATGGCTAAATGGGAGACTGAGTAAAGGAATAAAATATTGGGTATCCATCACTGTCCTGAGTGAAAGAAGTAACTAAAAATATGGTAACTGTCAATTTCTGCTGTAGGGATATTATTGTAGGACTCTTCTTATAAGTACAGTAGGAGTTCAAAAAGGATTAGAGTATTTGCACAGTGGTTTGACTTTATTTTCTTTATAGAAATGTTAATTGTGCAAGCTAAATGGCAAAATAACTGTCAGAAATATTAATGCCATTTCATCAAATAACACAGCTGGACAGATGTTTCAAAATCCCTATTAAGTCTTCTTGATAATTTACTTGAGCACAGAGGTCTTTTTATGTATCCCCAGTTGTTACACTCACATGGAATATTAGGCTGGATGGTTTGTTGTGGAGGACTGTCCCATGTGTTGAAAGAAGTTTAGCAGTATCCCTGGGTGCATTCTAGATGCCAACAGCATTCTCTGTACCTCCTGCCTCTCCGGTCTAACAGCCAGAGATGCCATATATGTTGCCAAATGTCTCTTGGGAAAATTGTCCCTAGCGCACACACGGTATCTAATAAACATTATTTATTCTATTTATTTATTTATGGCCATCTTAAGTACAGTCTAGTTGTATTGGAGTTTGTCAAAGTGAAAATTTGAGGTGTAACAAGAACAGTTGGTGGTTTAAAAAATTTTTTTATAAAGTATTTTTTATTTTTGAGAGAGAAAGCACAAGCAGGGGAGGGGCAGAGAGAGGGGGAGACACAGAACCTGAAGCAGGATCCAGGCTCTGAGCTGTCAGCATATAGAGCCCGAGGCGGGGCTCAAAGTCAAGAAACATTAGATCATGACCTGAGCCGGAGTGGGACGCTTAACTGACTGAGCCACCAGGTGCCTCCCAAAATAATTTTTTTTAATGTTTATTTTTGAGAGAGAGAGGGAACATGTGAGCTCCAGGCTCTGAGCTGTCAGCACAGAACCCGACATGGGGCTCGAGCACATTAACTGTGAGACTATGGCCCGAGCCAAAGTTGGATGCTTAACCGACTGAGCCGCCCAGACGCCCCTAAAAAAAAATTATTTTTAATCTGTTCTCTTGCGATGATAAAAGGAGACTTACATACTTAGTTTTAAAATTTAGTTTTTAGCAAAACCACAAAATTTATCTTAACTTCTTACATGTTTTTGCCCATGTGCTTATTTTCTTTTAAGAAATTTTATGCAGTGCGAAAAGACTGAAGTTGTTAATGCAGCCTTTGAGTTCCATCCATGTGAGAACAGAAACTCTAGCACTAACAAAACTAGAAGTCTGGTGGTATTTACTAATGAGACTTGGACCTCATCTTCCTGCTAATTTTGAACAGGTAATATAAGTTTTGGCTCTAATGATTGGAGTTTTTTAACGTGTTCTTAAATTCTTAACAGTCTATTCTTTCAGTATTACATTTGCTGTGTTAGCAGATCACAATATATAAAAAATCTTTTCTTCCTAACACAGAATTTTTTATTTCCCTCAAAAGATTCTCCAGTTGTGTGAAATGGAGCTTCTAAAGCTTTCTCAACCAGCAAACACTCAAATATCTAACTCTAAAGTCATTTTGAAAGATTTTTGAAAGGAAATTCCATAACATTTAGAATGTAATTGAGAATAAAATCAACATTACTGAAATAGAAATTAAGTGCTACACTTGGTTGATAAAAGTTGGATCAGTTCTTGTTTTTTTTGTAACTTTCTAGGCTACAAAATTGTAACAAATCCTCTATCTAATCTGAGGACCATAGGCTTTGGCCCTCTTCCTCCTTGCTGGTCAGGTCATGCTGGCAGCCGCTATGGTGGACCCACTGGGGCCCAGCAGCAGCTTCTCCACCCCCCTGCTGGCGCCATCTTGCCAACTGCCCTTGCTGGCATTTAGACATAAAGTTTATTTAATCTTAGTTATACTTCCTTTATTTTTGCAATGAATCCCATCTTTGGTTTCTGAATATTTGTACAGTAAGTAAAAAAAAGGATAGCTCTGATAATTTCTTTTATCTTTTTCATTTCTTTATCTGGGTTTTTGGAGTACATTTTACTTTTAAATCTGTAGTCTTAGTCTTTTTGTCTATATACACAATTGCACAGCAGTGAGTATAGTATATTCTTGGGGTTTTGTAATATACTGGAATTTTTAGCAAGTTTGTAAAATTTTAATTAATGTATTAAAGATTTTAAACTTAATAGCATGAATTAATTAGAATTGGGCATTAATGGTAATATGTAACTTGAGATCATAATTTTTCCAAATTCTACCATTATGAGGTCCTAGTAGGCTTATCTTACCCAGTTGTCCCACACATTCATTGGTTGAAGTTATGCATTGGCTAGATTTGATTGGTACTGGAACGATCTTAGAAAATGAGCTTGAGGTTGTCTTAGTTTATATTTTCTTAGGGTGAATTTTTTAAAAGCTTAGAATGAGTCTCTACCAATAGCATTAAAACTCAGGCATTATTTACAGATATAATTTCCCATTTGGAATTTAGTAACAAAACTTACAGGTATTATACATGGCAAATATAGTTGTAATAAAAATGTTTACTTTTCCAATTTTAGTATTTAGGCAGTGCATCCAAACAGCCAGTAGGATTCAACATATCAAAAGAATTTAGATTGCTTCTTAAATTTAACTGTATTATGCAAGACTTTTAAAAAATTATGGATAATTAGGTAGTTTAGAGATAGTTTCCCTTTCTTTTTGTTTTTAACCCCAATAGGTGTGCGTGCCTCTGATTCAGAGTACAATAAGCATCGATTCTAATGCTTTACCTCAAGGCAGTTCATCTCGTGTAGCTACTTCTCCCGGGTTAAATCCCATGACTCCTATACACAAAGGTAAGGTAGACATACTTGGTTCTTTTTCTGTTTTTAAAAAGGACTTGAAATAAAACCTTTGCTAAGTGTTACTCATATAAAATGAAGCACTTCGTAATTTTGGCTCCCTTATCACAAAATCCATCCTATACTCTTGTTTTCCTTATGTGTTACTGTTGTACTTGCATTGTTGTAGTTGAAGATCTGCGTTTTTCTACTGTATCTGTGAGATATATTACAAATGACTGTTGAGTTTGTTTCAGAACCAGAACCTTAGAGTTATTATTAAAAACAACAGATCTTAACAGATGTTTTTTAAAAAGTGGCTTAGCATATATAGTATTGAAAGAAAATGATTTGCTGTATATTATTTTGTTAGTTATAGTCAGATTTTTATATTTAAGTGTTAGAAATGTGTGCATATTAATATTTCATAGTATTATTATTTTAATTTAAGTGGTATCTGACAGAGGCACCTGGGTGGCTCAGTCAGTTAAGCGTCTAACTTCGGCTCAGGTCATGATCTTGTGGTTTGTGAGTTCAAGCCCCAAGTTGGGCTCTTACGCTCAGCCTGGAGCCTGCTTCAGATTCTGTGTCTACCTCTCTCTCTGCCCCTCCCCACTCATGCTCTCTTTCCCAAAAAATAAGTAATAAAACATTAGAATTGGTAAGTGACAGTAATGTTGTTCTTCACCTACTAATTAGGAACTCTTACAGGTTTTAAACAAGAACTCAACTTTTATTTCAGAAACAAAGTATTTACTTTTTTTTTTTTTTTTTTTAATAATTTTTTTTTTCAATGTTTATTTATTTTTGGGACAGAGAGAGAGCATGAACGGGGGAGGGGCAGAGAGAGAGGGAGACACAGAATTGGAAACAGGCTCCAGGCTCTGAGCCATTGCCCAGAGCCCGACGCGGGGCTCGAACTCACGGACCGCGAGATCGTGACCTGGCTGAAGTCGGACGCTTAACCGACTGCGCCACCCAGGCGCCCCCAAAGTATTTACTTTTAAAAATATATTTCACTGAAATGAAGTAAACAAAATATGTTCATTTGGTTAGCTAATTTAGCTTATGTAACTTACCTTTTTTTTTTCTTTTTTCTTTCTTTCTTTTTTTTTTTTTTTAAGGTGCTTCCCCATATGGAACTCCTGTAACTCCTCGGATGAACTTAAGTTCAAATTTTGGTGGAATGGCCACAATCCCCTCTATTCAACTTTTGGGACTTGAAATGCTGCTTCATTTTTTGTTGGGTCCAGAAGTCTTGAGTTTTGCTAAGCAAAACAAACTTGTACTGAGCTTAGGTATTTACTTTTTAAAAACCGTTTAGATCATTGTACATTGGGGTGAGAAGACATGCTTTTTTCCCCCACAGCCAAAATATTCTGTAATTCTGTGTGATATAAGCATAAATCTTTTTAATAGAAAACACATGTCGGACCACCTAAAATTTTATATTGATACATTTATTTCATAAAGCTTTGGGTCGGCATAATTGTCTTTTTTTCTTTTTTAGAGCCACTCGAACATCCATTAATCAGCAGCTCTTCTTTTTTTTCCAAACATGCAAGTACGCTTATCACTGCTGTTCATGATAGCTTTGTTGCGGTTGGAAAAGATGCTTCTGGTAAATACTTAAGAGAAGATTTTTTTGTTTGTTTAAACCTGTGTTTAAAAAAGTAGAATAGGAAATATTTACATATTGCCATCTTTTGCCCAGATTATGCTGCAGGACCTTTACGTATAAATCATTTAATCCTTAGAGTAACCTTTGTTTTTTAGATGAGGAAATTGTGTTGTACATAGAAGTAAATAACTTGTGCAAAGTCACATAGTAAGTGGTGGAACTGTGATTCAGACCTGGGCTCTGTGGCTCCAGCATCCACACTCAAAACTCCTATGTTTCATAGCCTGTCAGATATTGTGAAGAAATTTCAAAAATGAAATCGTTACCTGTTTAACTGGCTGGTTTTCAGGTGTCCTTTTGAATCTTTATTTTTTTCCTTCTGTCAGCAGCAAAAGGTGTTCAATAAAGAAAATACAGGTACTAGAAAGAAAATAATTATCCTTAAGTTCCATGACCCAGTGTTAATGTGTTACAGTTTGAAAAAACATTTCTTTAAGCAGTGTTGTGATAGTGTTTCATAAACTGATTACAAGGCTGAATATTATAAGAATTCTGTTTTAGACTAAGAATTGCTCAACGTCTTTAGCATAAAGGTAAAAGGGTGAGCCTTTATAGTACTTTCTGCTTCATTTCTAACGTTTGTTTTGTTTTGTTTGGCAGAGGCAGTTGTCAATGCTATTTGGAAGGAACTAATTAGCTTGATGAAATCAATCATTGAATCAGGTAACTACTATAATACTGATCAAATAATTTTTATAGAACTCAGTGAATTGTTTGGCTTTTACATATTTTTTTTTTTTCAACGTTTATTTATTTTTGGGACAGAGAGAGACAGAGCATGAACGGGGGAGGGGCAGAGAGAGAGGGAGACACAGAATCGGAAACAGGCTCCAGGCTCTGAGCCGTCAGCCCAGAGCCTGATGCGGGGCTCGAACTCACGGACCGTGAGATTGTGACCTGGCTGAAGTCGGACGCTTAACCGACTGCGCCACCCAGGCGCCCCTTGTTTGGCTTTTATAAATAAAATTATTTTAGAGTCAATTTTTGAAGCATATAGCTTCCAGACTTTAATTTTCTTTTAAACAAGGCAATTTATTGATTTACTTTAAAAATTAGTCTTTCTTAGCTAAGTATATGTTTTTATTCCTAAAAATACTGTATTTTCACCCCTAAAAATACTTGCATGTTTAGAACCACATTCTTCCTTTTCCTTTTTGATAGGTAACAAAAAAGAGAGACCAGGTTCTGAAGTTTTGACCCTCTTACTAAAATCGTTAGAAAGCATAGTAAAGTCAGAAGTATTTCCTGTATCAAAAACATTGGTAAGTAAGATAATTCATGCTGGAATTTAAAAATCATATTCTGAAATTGAATTTTTTATTGGAAAAAATACTACTTACACAGACCATGTTTTGAGAAGACATTTTGTATCAAGTATTTATCAGCAATTTAGCCCTGTAATAAATGTTATTCCATTGACTTCAGAGTCGTCTGAAACCTCAGTAAAGTAAATGACTATACCGGCAATACAGAAATATTCCACTGTCATAAGAATGAGCCATACAGAGAAAATTGGGGTTAAGAACATGAACTGTGAACTGAGCTAAACATTAATTTTATAAGATTGCCTAGCTCCATTAATTGTTTGTACATTTAAGCTGGTAATAATCTTTGGGACTTGTGCAATTTAAATTAACCCTCCTTAACTGAGATAAGTATTTTGGTATTAAAGACTTTTTTTTATCCTATAGTAGAGAAGGAAAAAACCAATTGGATATACTTTTTTATAATAGTGAGTCTCCCCAAGATAAACTGCAGATGAAATAGACTGTACTTAAATTCCTTCTGAGTCTCTGTGTACTGGGACGGCGATAACTACTATGGCAGTAGATCATAGTGGTTAATAGCAAGGGCTCTGGAGCAGACTAGGTTGAATCGCAGCCAAATTATTTATTAGCTGAGTGAACTTGGGAAGTTTATCTCCTCCCTTACCTTTTTTTAAGGGAATGTAGTAGTAGTTTTATGATTAATATGTGAAGGGCATGATGAGCCAGAAATGAAATAAATGAGTCCACAAATACAATTTATTATTATTATTATCATTAGTGTTTGATTCAAATGAGAATGTGAAAACATATTCACCAACATTTCTTTTCTTTTTTTTTTTTTAAGTTTATTTGTTGAGAGAGGGAGGGAGGGAGAGAGAGTGCACACTGGAGGGGCAGAGAGCAAGAGGAAGAGAGAGTATCTCAAGCAGGCCCCGCACTGTCAGCACAGAGCCCGATAATGGGGCTTGAACTCTAGAACCCTGAAATCATGACTTGCGCTGATACCGAGAGTCAGATGCTTAACGTACATCCACCCAAGCGCCCTAAACTTTCTATTACATCATTATGTCACTGAAGTTAAAGTCGTTCAAGTTAATACCAGTACATTATTTTTGGATGGCAGTTTGATAGGCTCTGTCACATTTGAGAGGTGTGTCTTTTTTTTTTTGTTTTGTTTCTTGTTTGTTTTACTTTTATTTACATCCAAATTAGCATATAGTGCTATAATGATTTCAGGAGTAGATTCCAGTGATTCATCCTCTATGTATATAACACCCAGTGCTCATCCCACCAAGTGTCCTCCCGAATGCCCCCTACCCATTTAGCCCATCCCCCCCACTGACAACCCCTCTAGCAACTTTCAGTTTGTTGTCTATATTTAAGAGTCTATTATGTTTTGCCTTATCCTTGTTTTTACATCATTTTTGCTTCTCTTCCCATATGTTTATCTCTTTTGTATCTTAAAGTCCTCATATGAGTGAAATCATATATTTGTCTTTCTCTGGCTAATTTTGCCTAGCATAATACCCTCCAGTTCTATCCATGTAGTTGCAAATGGCAAGATTTCATTCTTTTTGAGTGCCATTCTTTTAATACTTCATTGTGTGTGTATATGTGTGTGCACATCTTCTTTATCCATCCATGGACGTTTCGGCTCTTTCCATAATTTGGGTACTGTTGATAGTGCTGCTATAAACATTGGAGTGCATGTGCCCCTTTGAATCAGCACTCCTGTATCCCTGGGATAAATACCTAGTAGTGCAATTGCTGGGTTGTAGGGTAGTTCTATTTTTAATTTTTTGAGGAACTTCCATACTGTTTTCCAGAGTGGCTGCACCACTTTGCATTACTCTTTTTCCGCATCCTCACCAAATCTGTTGTTGCCTGAGTTGTTTATTTTAGCCCTTCTGACTGGTGTGAGGTGGTATCTCATTGTGGTTTTAATTTGTATTTCCCTGATGATGAGTGAAGTGTTGAGCATTTTTTCATGTATCTGTTAGCCATCTCGATGTCTTCTTTGGAGAAGTGTCTGTTCATGTCTTTTGCCCATTTCTTCACTGGATTATTTTTTTGGGTGTTGAGTTTGATAAGTTCTTTATAGGTTTTGGACACTAACCTTTTATCTGAGATGTCATTTGTAATAAATACTTCCTCCCATTCTCTCGGTTGCCTTTTAGTTTTGCTGATTGTTTCCTTCGCTCTGCAGAAGGTTTTTATTTTGATGAAGTTCCAGTTGTTCATTTTTGGTTTTGTTTCTCTTGCCTCCAGAGTAAGAAGTTGCTGCGGCCAAGGTCAAAGAGATTTTTTTTGCCTCCTTTCTCCTGTAGGTTTTTTTTTTTTTTTAATATAATTTATTGTCAAATTGGCTAAAATACAGTGTGTGAAGTGTGCTCTTGGTTTTGGGGATAGATTCCCGTGGTTCATTGCTTACATACGACAACACCCAGTGCTCATCCCAACAAATGCCCTCCTCAGTGCCCATCACCCATTTGCCCCTTTCCCCCACTCCCTCATCAACCGTCACTTTGTTCTCTGTAAGAGTCTCTTATGGTTTGCCTTCTTCCCTCTCTCTCTTTTTTTTCCCCCCCTTTTCCCATGGTCTTCTAAGTTTCTCAGGATCTACATATGAATGAAAACACGTATCTGTCTTTCTCTGACTGGGTTATTTTATTCAGCATAATACCTTCCAGTTCCATCAACGTTCCTGCAAATGGCATGATTTCATTGTTAATCATTGCCAAGTAGTATTCCATTGTATATATAAACCACGTCTTCTTTATCCGTTCATTCGTTGATGGACATTTAGGCTCTTTCCATATTTTGGCTGTTGTTGAAAGCACTGCTATAAATACTGGGATACATGTGCCCTATGAATCAGCACTGCTGTATCCTTTGGATAAATTCCTAGTAGTGCTATGGCTGGGTTTAAGGTAGTTCTATTTTTAATTTTTTTTTTTTAATTTTTTTTTTTTTAAATTTTTTTTTTTTTTTTCAACGTTTATTTATTTTTTTGGGACAGAGAGAGACAGAGCATGAACGGGGGAGGGGCAGAGAGAGAGGGAGACACAGAATCGGAAACAGGCTCCAGGCTCTGAGCCATCAGCCCAGAGCCCGACGCGGGGCTCGAACTCACGGACCGCGAGATCGTGACCTGGCTGAAGTCGGACGCTTAACCAACTGCGCCACCCAGGCGCCCCACTATTTTTAATTTTTTGAGGACCCTCCACACTTTCCCAGAGCGGCTGCACAAGTTTGCATTCCCACCAACTGTGAAAGAGGATTCCTGTTTCTCCATATTCTTGCCAGCATCTGTTGTTTCCTGACTTGCTAGGTTTAGCCACTCTGACTTGTGTCAAGTGGTATCACAGTGTGGTTTGATTTGTATTTCCCTGATGATGATTGTTGAACATCTTTTCATGTGTCTGTTGGCCATGTCTATTCATGTCTTCTGCCCATTTCTTCTTCACTGGATTATTTGGTTTTTTGGATGTGGAGTTTGGTAAGTTCTTTGTAGATTTTGGATACTAGCCCTTTATCCGATAGGTTATTTGCAAATATTTTATCCCATTCTGTTATTGCCTTTTGGTTTTGTTGGTTGTTTCCTTTGCAGTGCAGCAGCTTTTTGATGAGATATGTTGAGTAAGAAATGGCTACGGCTGAGGTCAAAGATTGTTGCCTGTTTTCTTCTGTAGGGTTTTGATGGTTTCCTGTCTCACATTTAGGTCTTTCATCCATTTTCAGTTTATTTTTGTGCATCGTGTAAGAAAGTGGTCTAGTTTCATTCTTCTGCATGTTGCTGTCCAGTTCTCCCAGCACCATTTGCTAGAGACTGTCTTTTTTCCATTGGATACTCTTTCCTGCTTTGTTAAAGATTGTTTGACCATCCATTTGTGGATCCAATTTCGGGTTCTCTATTCTATTCCATTGGTCTATGTGTCTGTTTTTGTGCCAATACCATACTGTCTTAATGATTACAGCTTTGTAGTAGAGGCTGAAGTCTGGGATTGTGATGCCTCCCACTTTGGTTTTCTTCTTCAGTATTACTTGGGCTGTTCGGGGTCTTTTGTGGTTCCATACAAATTTTAGAATTGTTCTAGCTTTGAGAAGAATGAATGTGTATCTTGTTGGGGTAGTATTGACATTTTAACAATATTTATTCTTCCAATCCATGAGCACGAAATGGTTTTACATTTCTTTGTGTCTTCAATTTCCTTCGTAAGTTTTCTATAGTTTCCAGCATACAGATCTTTTACATCTTTGTAAAATGTATTTTATGGTTCTTGGTGCAATTGTAAATGGGATCAATTCGTTGATTTCTCTTTCTGTTGCTTCATTATTGGTGTATAGAAATGCAACTGATTTGTGTGCATTGGTTTTTGTACCCTGCTACTTTGCTGAATTCAGGTATCAGTTCTAGCAGCCTTTTGGTGGAGTCTTTCGGGTTTTCCACGTAGAGAGTATCCTGTCATCTGAGAAAAGTGAAAGTTTGGCTTCTTTGCCAATTTTTATGCCTTTTATTTCATTTTGTTGTCTGATTGCTAATGCTAGGACTTCGAACCTATGTTAAGCCAGAGTGGTGAGAAGGACATCCATGTCACGTTCCCGATATCAGGGGGAAAGCTCTCAGTTTTTCTCCATTGAGGATGTTGTTAGTAGGCTTTTCATATGGCTTTTATGATGTTTAGGTATGTTCCTTCTATCCTGACTTTGAGGGTTTTTATTAAGAAAGGATCCTGTATTTTGTCAGATGCTTTTTCTGCATCTGTTTACAGGATCATATGGTTCTTATTCTTTCTTTTACTAATGTGATGTATCACATAGATTGAGTTGTGAATGTTGAACCAGCCCTGCAACCCAGGAATGAATCCCACTTGATCATGGTGAATAATTCTTTTTATATGCTGTTGAATTCGATTTGATAGTATCTGGTTGAGAATTTTTGCATCCATGTTTATCAGGGATATTGGCCTGTAATTCTGCTTTTTTGTGGGGTCTCTGTCTGGTTTGGGAATCATGGTAATGCTGGCTTCATAGAATGAGTCCGGAAAATTTCTTTCCGTTACTACTATTCGAACAGCTTGAAGATAGGTATTTTCTTTTTTAATTTTTTTTAATGTTTTATTTATTTTTGAGAGAGAGTGCGAGCGGGGGAGGGGGAGAGGGGCAAAGAGAGAGGAAGACACAGAATCTGAAGCAGGCACCAGGCTCTGAACTGTCACCACAGAGCCAGATGGGGGGCTCAAACTCATGAACCATAAGATCATTACCTGAGCCGAAGTCGGACGCTTAACCGACGGAGCCACCCAGGTGCCCTGAGAAGGATAGGTATTAACTCTGCTTTAAATGTCTGGTACGGTTCCCCTGGGAAGCCGTCTGGGCCAGGACTTTTATTTGTTGGGAGATTTTTGATAAATGATTCATTTTCTTCACTAGTTAATGGGGGTCTATTCAAATTTTCTGTTTCTTCCCATTTGAGTTTTGGTAGTGTGTGGGTATTTAGGAATTTGTTCATTTCTTCCAGGTTGTCCAGTTTGTTGGCATATAATTTTTCATAATGTTCTCTGATAATTGCTTGTATTTCTGAGGGATTGGTTGTGGTAAATCCATTTTCATTCGTGATTTTATCTGCTTGGGGCCTCTCTTTTTGAGAAGTCTGGCTAGGGGTTTATCAATTTTGTTTTTTTCAAAAAACCAGTTAGCTCTTAGTTTCATTGTTCTGTTCTACGTTTGTTTGTTGTTGTTTTTTTTTTTTTGGATTCTGTGTTTATTTCTGCTCTGGTCTTTATTATTTCTCCTCTGCTGGCCTTGGGGTTTCTTTGTTGTTCTGCTTCAGCTTCCTTTAAGTGTGCTGTTAGATTTCGTATTTGGGATTTTTCTTGTTTCTTGAGATAGGCCTGGATTGCCACATATTTTCCTCTTAAGACTGCCTTTGCTTTATCCCAGTTTGGGCTGTCATGTTTTCAATTTCATTTGTTTCCATATATTTTTAAATTTCTTCTTTAATTGCCTGGTTGACCCATTCATTCTTTGGTACGATGTTCTTTAATCTCCATGCATTTGGAGGTTGATTTTTCTGTGGTTGATATCAAGTTTCAGAGCATTGTGACCTGAAAATGCATGGTATGATCTCAGTTCTTTTATATTGATTGAGGGCTGTTTTTGTGAACCAGTATGTGATCTATTGGAGAATGTTCCATGTGCATTTGAGAAGAATGTGTATTCTGCTGCTTTAGGATGAAAGTTGTGAATATATCTGTCAAACTACAATACAGAACCAGAATACATCTGGTTCAGTGTATCATTCAGGGCCATTGTTTCTTTGATTTTTCTGTCTGGATGGTGAGTCCATTGCTGTAACTGGAGTTTTAAAATCCCCTGCAATTACCACATTCTTACAAGTAAGATTGCTTATGTTGTGATTGTTTTATATGTTTGGGTGCCCCCGAATTGGTGCATAGACATTCATAATTATTAGCTCTTCTTGATGGGTAGACCCCGTAATTATGCTATAATGGCCTTCATCATCTCCTGTTATAGCCTTTAGTTTAAAATCTAGTTTGTCTGATATAAGCATGGCTATTTCAGCTTTCTTTTGACTCCAGTAGCATTGGGTATTCTTTCCTGCTTTGTCAGATTAGTTGCCATACATTTGTGGATCCATTTCTGGATTCTATATTTTGTTCGATTGATCTGTCTGTTTTTGTGTTGATACCATATTGTGTTGTTGATACCAGCTTTGTAATACATCTTGAAGTCTGGGATTGCGATGTCTCCAGCTTTGATTTTTTTCAGGATTGTTTTGGCTAATTGGGGTCTTCTGTGGCTCCATACAGATTTTAGGATTGTTTGCTTTAGCTTCGTGAAGAATGCTGGTGTTATTTTGATAGGGAGTGCAAGAGTGTGTCTTTAGACCCAGCTTCTAGTTAGTAGTCTTTTGAAATACTTGCTTTTGGCACTAGTGAGTACATAATTCATTGCAGAATATCTTTTTGTGGTATGAAAAAAATACCCTCAAGGGCCATTAATAGAAAAATGTTTGAATAAACTATGCATGTTCCTATAGTAGTTACGAATGTCTACATAGGGGGCATCTGGATGACTTAGAAGATCATACAACTCTTTTTTCTTTAAGTCTGTTACAGCCTGCAAGCGAGTGAGTGGGGGAGGGGCAAGGAGAGAGGGAGAGTGAGAATCCCAAGCATGTTCTGCACTGTCACGTGGAGTCTGATACAGGACTAAGCTCAACTGTGAGATCATGACCTGAGTCTAAATCAAGAGTCAGACGCTTAACAATTGAGCCACCCAGATGCCACAGAAGAGTGTACAACTGTTGGTATCAGGGTCATGAGTTTGATCCCCACATTGAGCATAGTGGTTACTTAAAAGAATAAGTAAACTTAAAAAATGTCTACGTATGTTGATGTGAAAACTCCATAACATAATTAGATGAAGGTCAGTTCCAGAGTATCTCA
The DNA here is from genome assembly GCF_018350155.1 of Leopardus geoffroyi. Lineage (NCBI taxonomy): Eukaryota > Metazoa > Chordata > Mammalia > Carnivora > Felidae > Leopardus > Leopardus geoffroyi. Next base: position 142,207,146 of record NC_059328.1, read on the forward strand.
CAGTGTAATGTCATTAATGGTATAAGAAAAATAATTATGTATTTTTATATGTGACAGCTAGCCCAGGAAGTTATGTTTCTCTGTGTACTAAAATACATGGAAATTTAGAAGGTCCTGAACATAAACTCCAAATTGATAGCATTGATTTTTCACTGGAGATAAAAGACTTTATTGTTTTATTTTTTTGTATTTCTGTATTTGAACTTTTAAAATTTTTTTTTTTTTTTTCAACGTTTATTTATTTTTGGGACAGAGAGAGACAGAGCATGAACGGGGGAGGGGCAGAGAGAGAGGGAGACACAGAATCGGAAACAGGCTCCAGGCTCTGAGCCGTCAACCCAGAGCCTGACGCGGGGCTCGAACTCACGGACCGCGAGATCGTGACCTGGCTGAAGTCGGACACTTAACCGACTGCGCCACCCAGGCGCCCCTGTATTTGAACTTTTAAAAATAACATTCACATTAACGTATAAACATTGTATTTGAAACTTAAACTGGGAATGTATTTACATTAATGAATGAGCATTACTTAACCATAAATTGTTGAAAATATAGAATATAGCTAACGCTACTAGATTTTTACTAAGTAAAGTAGTTTTATGGCTAATTTACAGCAAAACTTTTTATCTTTCTTAGGTCCTCATGGAAATTACAATTAAAGGACTGCCCCAGAAAGTATTAGGTTCACCAGCATATCAGGTTGCTAATATGGATATTCTTAATGCAAGTATCTTAAATGTAATGATATGGTTAAAATTAGCCAAAAAAAAAAAAAAAAAGGTTCCATGACAGTTGTTGTTTTCCTTACCGTAGTGAAACATAAATTGTGAAATTTTGAGAGAATTAGATTTGGAATGTTGATTATGTTAAAGGGAAAAACTGATAACAGTAATAAGTTAATGTAAAGAAATATGGCACTATTAATGGAACTGTTTTTCTGAATTACATAAAAAGTTCTAGAAGGAAAGTTTTCTATTTACTTATACATAGTAATAGTGGTGGTTACTGTTTAAAAATTTGGAAGCATAGTAACAGTTGCTTGATTATGGTGAAATAAACATAACTACAAGATGTAGGTATTTGTTAGTCCAGGACGTTTTAACTTAATGTTCTTTTTATGTCTGGAATATTCCATTCCTCAATTGCTCATGTAGATGGAATAGCTGTCATTGAAATATAAAGAGCTTGATTTTTGTGTGTGGCTTATAGAAATATATTTTCTGACATTGTGTCATATCCTAAGTAATAGGTAAAGTTAAATTATTTGTAGCTTAAAAGGATCCTATTTAACATAATTGTAGGAAATGTGTAACAAGATTATACTCCTTATAACAAGAAGATTGACTGCAATCTCCTGTCTTTCTTCAGGGGACTCCTGCTTTGTTCTTAATTCAGTTAATTTTCAACAATAATCTCCTGGAATATGGTGTAGAAGATGAAAGGTAATTTAAACTGAAACTAGGCTTTTTATGTTTTATTTTTTGAGAGACAGCACGAGCAGGGGAGGGGCAGAGAGAGAGCACAGAATCTGAAGTAGGTTCCAGGCTCTAAGCTGTCAGCACAGAGCTCGATGTGGGGCTCAAACCCACGAACTGTGAGGAGATGACCTGAGCTGAAGTAGGACATTCAACCTACTGAGCCACCCAGGCGCCCCCTGAAACTAGCCTTTTTATAAACTTGGAAAGGTGGCTGTTTGATGAATGAGAGTCTTGAATTATATACTATATCATTTTTTTAAATTAAAAATATCAAAATAAAACTTGGGATTTATCATTTCTTGTTTCCTTGGCAGTTACTTTTGAAATTTTAGTAGTGTGGTGTAACTAATGTATTTTGGCAAAATGCACTCTGGTTAATGCATGGCTCAAAATTTTTTCTTCAGGTTTTTTCTCAATCTGGAAACACTTGTAGGCTGTGTCCTTTCTGGACCAACTTCACCACTAGCTTTCAGTGACTCTGTTTTAAATGTTATTAATCAAAATGCAAAGCTGTTGGAAAACAAGGAGCATCTCTGGAGAATGTGGAGTATTATAGTCACCCCACTAACTGAATTGATTAATCAGGTATGACATAAGTGCTACATATTTCCCATAAAACTTAAGTTTGAATTTGAATAGAAGATGTTAAAAATTTTCTCCTGTGGGATTAATTTCCTGTTCTTTATATTAGTTGATTTCTTTTCATTGCATTTCTGCCTTTTTTGAGAAGGTATAACTTAATGGGGACTAATCAGCTCCATTGTTTCCAGTAGTGATTATAAAGCCAGAAGGCTCAGGTCTGTTACATACAACTTTTCATATTTATATTTCAGTTTATTTCATTATTTGTACTATTATGGAAGAATAATGTTCTTCTTGACTAGACTGTATATTAAGATTTCCATGGGCAAGCCATGTTGGTGATTGTGGCAAAGCCATATACTAGTCCCTGAACCAGTAATCTGCTGAGAGTTGACTAACCCTTATCATTTAAATACTTTAAAAAGTTACATTATTGGCAGGGGTAAGGAGCTCAAGTTCTGTCACTACTAATAAATGGTTCATCAGCTGCTTTGTCAGTCTTTAAATGGAAGTATGTTCTGGGAAATACTCTGCTGTGATTCTGAAATAAACTGAAGACTCAAAATTCATTAAGTGATAATATAATAGCCATTATTTTTACTTCTCAATTCACATCATTTAACATTCTTCTGGAAGAAAAAAGTTTATATTCCTAAATAGTTTTCTATTATTTGAAGGATAGCAATTCAAGTTCTTGCTTGAATCCTACCTTCTATGTATAGTAGAAAATTTTGGACTTACTTCTGGGATTTTTTTTTAAGGACTTAAACACCATGCATTGTTTCTCAGCGTTGCTGTAACACATTACTGTAAGCTGATGGCTTAAAACAACAGGGATTTAGTCTTATAACTCTGGAGCCCAGAAATCCAAAATCAGTGTGTTGGCAGGCTTGGTTTTTTTCTGGAGCCTGTGGGAGAATTGTTGTATTCTTCTCAGTTAGCTACCTTTGGTTGCTGGCAGTTCTTGATTGTTCCTAGGGTTGTAGACCCATCACTGTAATCTCTCCTTCCATCTTCACATGGCATTCTTACCTGTGTCTTTTGTCTATCCAAATTCCTTTTCTCTTACAAAATACTAATGATTGGATCAGGACACACCCTAATCCAACATGCATTCATTGTAACTTGATTACATCTGCAAAGTACTTATTTCCAAATGAGGTCATATTTGCAATTAGAGGACTTAGGAGTGCACTACCTTTGAACATCTCAATACTGGGGGACATATTCTTACTATAGATAATAAGATGGTACTACATAGACTAGAAATAGATGGTAATTTGTCTAATTTCTTCATTATTTTTCTTGTTTCAGACCAATGAAGTGAATCAAGGTGATGCCTTAGAACATAACTTTAGTGCCATATATGGTGCATTGACTTTACCAATAAACCATATATTTTCAGTACAGAAATTTCCAGTGGTAAGGCAATGTCACATTTTTTACATGAAGAATTTACAATTTTCTGAAAATGTTATTTCACCCTTTATAATGAATTCCTACAGTAATTTTTCCTGAAATGAGATTTCCTTATGACTTAATTAGCTTAGGGTAAAGGAAAATGGTGAAGGAAGAAAGAAATTTCTCTTGACCTCTGATAATTGTGGCATTATTACCGTTCTTCAAATAGAATTCTGGGGGGGTGGCGGACTTACTGTACACTAATGTCTTCTATGACACCTTAAATGTTACAGTGGCTTTTTAAGGTATAGTCTCTTAGGTGTTTTATATGCAGATAGACATTTTAAAATTTTCTTTCTTACTGTTAATTTTAGGCTACCATGAAGACCTTACTTAGAACTTGGTCAGAATTATATAGAGCATTTGCCCGCTGTGCTGCTTTGGTGGCAACTGCAGAAGAGAATTTGTGCTGTGAGGAACTTTCTTCCAAGATCGTGTCCAGTTTAGAAGATGCAGGCTTTTCAGTGAGTTTATCCCATACTGACCTTGGTGGTATTTAAAGAATACTTTCCAAATAAATTGAGATGACATGTGTGAACTATCATTTATTAATGCTTTTAGTTGATAAGGGACTAATACATAAACAAGTAACAGCATTGCAAAACAGTTTTGTGTCTTTGGTCTACAAGACTCTAAAGTCCATGTTTCAGGACCAGTAACATGGAGGCACTTTTAGTACTTTCCTACACAGGCAGTGCTTGTGTCATTCTAGATTAACAACACAAGGACCTTGTCCTGGAGCCAGCTTTTCTCATATTTATCTATTAGATCTTCAAAGGCAATCCTTTAGAAGTTTGTAGACTTAACAGCAGAGGATTGTTTTTGTACCTTTCCTTTATTTAATAAAAGAGGCAAATGCTTTCAATTGGTTTATATCACTAGAGTAGACTTCTTTTTTGTATTCACACAAATAATTTACATATTGATACCTATGTACATGAGTACTGTGTTCTTGCCACTTGAATTCTATTATATAACTCTGAAGCATGCTTTTTCATCTGGAAATATGGACTTCTATCATTTGATAGTGGTTATCACTGTTAAGAAAAGTAGAGATACTGGGGCACCTGGGTGGCTCAGTTAATTAAGTATCTGACTCTTGGTTTCTGCTCAGGTCATGATCTCATGATTGGTAAGTTCGAGCCCTGCATCAGGCTCTGCACTGACATTGTAAAGCCTGCTTGGGATTCTGTCCTCTCTGTCTCCCTTTCCCACTCTCTTGCTTGTCCTCAAAATAAAAATAAACTTAAAAAAAAAAAAAGAGGTACAAGAGCTAGAAATTCATCTTTCAGATTTTTTATTGCCCTTATAGTGTCTTTTTAAAAATATTGGTACAATTTTGATACGATAGAATTTGTCAGGATGACTTTAAAAATGTCATCTTATCATTGAAAAAAACTTCTGTAGCACTTAGGGTAAAAATCCAAACTACTTACAACTGCCCGTGAGGCTGATACTTCATTCTCCAAGGGGTCTTTCCTAATTAAGTTTGCCAGTATCTATGGTAGCACCTTGTTATTTCCTTTTTGGCACTTCTGTCAGAAGCATTTGTGTACTTCATTATGTTACTTAACACTCCATGAAGTACATTCTGTCTTCATATGTATCCCTGGCATTTATCTGGCACATAGTGAATGTTTTTTTTAAATCCAAGTTAACATATAGTACAATAGTGATTTCAGGAATAGAATTTAGTGATTCACCACTTACATATAACACCCAGTGTTCATCCCAGCTAGTGCCCTCCTTAATGCCCATCACCCATTTTGCTCATTCCCGCCCCCTCCCCCCCAATCCTCACCAGCAACCCTCAGTTCTGTGTCCTTAAGAGTCTCTTATGGTTTGTCTCCCTCTCTGTTTTTATTGTATATTTCTTCCCTTTCCCTATATTCATCTGTTTTGTTTCTTAAATTCCACATGTGAATGAAATCATATGGTATTTGTCTTTCTCTGACTTATTTCTCTTAGCGTAATACACTCCAGTTCCATCCATGTTGTTGCAGAGGGCAAGATTTCATTCTTCTTGGTTGCTGAATAATATTCCATTATATATATTACACCTTGTGTATCCATTCGTCAGTCAACGGACATTTCGGCTGTTTCTATACTTTAGCTATTGTTGATAGTACTGCTGTAAACATTGGGGTGCTTATGCCCTTCGAATCAGCATTTTTGTGTCCTTTGGGTAAATGGCACATAGTGAATTTGTTGAATGATTTTATAACTGTTAGGGAGAATGTCAGCCCATACTTTTCATCTTTTAAATACTGTCTTGGTTAGACTTTCATCTTTGTTCTCTTCTGAAATAAGTTTAGAATCTGTTAAGTTTTATGAAATACTCTTTAGATTTTGTTTGGCATTGGTTGGTTATGTTGAATTCATAGAGAAATTTGAGAAGTACTCTTTATTATGTTGAATCTTTCCATCTAAGAATAATTGTGTTCATATATTTAGCTCTTCTAAGGTTAACCTATCTTGCTTGTTTTTTTTTTTTTTTTTAAAGCTGGCTTTCAGCCATTACAAAGGTCCATCTATTCCTACCTGCCACACAAATACCCATAACGTGGTTGTTTCTGTAGTATTTATAAAAGCTGTTGCTGATGTGCATTTCTTTATATCGAACCAGTCTTTTTTTCTTCGGATACCCTTAGTCACAGTGAAATTCTTTTAAAACATTGCATATATATAGTGTTTTAAGATTTTTGCCTGTATCTCTGTTAGTGAGATGGAAATTCCTCATTGTCTAATTTTTGTCTAGTGTAAGAACGTCATCTGTAGTTGTATTGTTCGTTGATTATCACCATTGAAAAAAAATTTTTTTAATGTTTTATTTACTTTAGAAAGAGACAGTGTGAGGAGGAGAGGGTCAGAGAGAGAGAGGGAGACACAGAATGTGAAGCAGGCTTCAGGCTCTGAGCTGTCAGCACAGAGCCTGATGCGGGGCTCAAACCGCGAGATCATGACCTGAGCTGAAGTCAGAAGCTTAACCGACTGTCACCCAGGCACCCCGATTAACACCATTTTTGAAGTCACTGATAAATTCTATTGTATAAAAATACAATAATCAGAATTATCCCAGTATTGTGGAGAAGAATGTTATACTTGATACTAACATTGTATATAAATTATTCTCAAATTTTAAAAATTTTAAAAATGTTGAAAGTACATTAAAAACTCTGAAAAGATGGGTTTCTAACTTTTAAATTTTCAGTGTCATTACTATATTACACCGAATGTTTTTGTTTCCATTTTCTGGGTAAATTTTTAGCTTACATCTGAAGGTGTCACTTTTTCATCTTTTCCAATGTATGCATCTAAGGCTACTCTTAATGCTGCTCTTAATGATTATAGGATATTAATTTTTTCTTTAATTTTTATTTTGGTTCAAGTATAGTTAACGTACAGTGTTAAGTTACTGTTTCAGGTGTAAAATACAGTGATTCAGTGATTCTGTACATTACACAGTGCTCACCATAAGTGTACTTTTAATCCTTTTCATCTGTTTTACCCATCGCCGCTGCCCTCTGGTAACCATCGGTTTCTTCTTTGTAGCTAAGAGTCTGTTTTTTGGTTTGCCTCTTTGCTGTTGTTACTGTTACTATTTTTAAGTTTATTTTGGGGGAGAGAGAAAGTACATGTCAGGGAGGGGCAGAGAGAGAATCCCAAGCAGGCCCTTCACTGTCAGCCTAGAGCCTGACACGGGGCTTGAACCCATGAACTGTGAGATCATGACCTGAATCAAAGTCAGATGCTTAATCGACTGAGTCAACCAGGCGTCCCTGCTGTTGTTTCTTTTGTCTAAAATTCCACATATGAGTGAAATGACATACTTGTTTTACCTTGACTTACTTCATTTAGCATTATGCCCTTTAGATCCATCCACCTTGTTGAAAATGGCAAGATTTCATTTTTTTTTTTTTTTTTTTTTTTGGCTGAGTAATAGTCGATTGTATATATACACCGCATCTTTATCCATTCATCAATTGATGGACAGTTGAGCTGCTTCCATAATTTGGCTATTGTAGGTAATGCTGCAGTAAACCTAGGAGTGCATATGTCTTTCAAATTAACATTTTTGTATTCTTCGGGTAAATATCTATGGTGGAGGATCATATGGTAATTCTATTTTAATTTTTTGAGGAATCTCCATACATGCTGCACCAGTTTGTACTCCCACCAGTAGTGCATGAAGGTTCCTTTTTCTCCACTTTATAGTCAACACTTGTTTCTTGTTTTTGATTTTAGTCATTCTGACAGATGTGAGGTGGTGTCTCATGTGGTTTTGATTTGCATTTTCCTGACTTGTGCTGTTGAGCATCTTTTCATGTGTCTGTTTGGCCATGTGTATGTCTTCTTGGAAGAAATGTCTGTTCATATCTTCTTGCCATTTTTAATTGGATTATTTGTTCTTTGGTTTTTTTAAAAAAATTTTAATGTTTATTTTTAAGAGAGAGACACTGTGAGAGAGGGATGGGCAGGGAGAGAGGGAGACACAGAATCCGAAGCAGGCTCCAGGCACTGAGCTATCAGCACAGAGCCCCATGTGGGGCTTGAACTCATGAACTTCGAGATCATGACCTGAGCCGAAGTCGGACGCTCAATTGACTGAGCCACCCAGGCGCCCTGGGTTATTTGTTGTTTTTGATGTTGGGTTGTAGAAGTTCTTTACTTGGATACTGCCCTTTTTATGAGATGTGTCATTTGCAAATATTTTCTCCCATTCCATAGGTCGCCTTTTAGTTTTACTGATTGTTTACTTTGCAAAACTTTTTATTGTGATGTAGACTCCATCATTTATTTTTGCTTCTTTTTCCCTTGCCTAAGGAGACATACCTAGAAAAATGTTGCTATGGCCAATGTCAGAGATAATTACTGTGTGTGCTCTCTTCTAGGATTTTTATGATTTCATGTATTACATTTAGGCCCTTAATCCATTTTGGGTTTCTTTTTTTGTCTGGTGTAAGAAAGTGGTCTACTTTTATTCCTTTGCATATAACTGTCTAGTTTTCCCAACATCGTTTGTTGAAGAGACCATCTTTTTCTCATTGCATAGTTTTTTTTGCCTCTTTTGTCAAAGATTGACTATATAGTCATGAGTTTTTCATGGGCTTTCTGTCCTGTTCAATTGATCTATGTGTCTGTTTTTGTGCCAGTGCTGTACTGTTTTGATTACTATAGCTTTGGTAGTATATCTTGATATTGGGGATTGTGAGAGCTTTAGTATTGTTCTTCAAGATTTCTTTGGCTATTTGGAGTCTTTGTGTTTCTATACAAATTCTAGGACTATTTATTCTGTGAAAAATGCTGTTGGGATTTTTTTTAAGGGATTTAATTTTTTTTTTTTTAATATTTATTTATTTTTGAGACAGAGACAGAGCATGAGCATGGAAGGGGCAGAGAGAGAGGGAGACACAGAATCTGAAGCAGGCTCCAGGGTCTGAGCTGTCAGCACAGAGTCCAGTGTGGGGGCTCATATCGTCAGCTGCGAGATCATGACCTGAGCCAAAGTCAGAAGCTCAACCAACTGAGCCACCCAGGCGCCCCAATGGGATTTTTATAAGGATTGCATTAAATCTATCAGTTGCTTTGGATAGTATGGACATTTTAACAGTATTTTTTTTCCCTGTCTGTGTGCATGGAATATGATTCCATTTGTGTCACCGTCAATTTCTTTCATCAGTGTTTTATATATTTTAGGTTACAGGTCTTTCATCTCCTTGGTGATGTTTATTCCTAGGTATTTTATTATTTTTGTGCAATTGTAAATGCGATTGTTTCCTTAATTTCTCTTTGTGCTGTTTCTTTAGTATATAGAAATGCAATGGATTTCTGTATACTAAGTTTGTATTCCACGACCTTACTGAATTCATTTATCAATTCTAGCAGTTTTTTGGTGGCATTTTTTTTTTTTTTTTTAATTTTTTTTTTTTTCAACGTTTATTTATTTTTGGGACAGAGAGAGACAGAGCATGAACGGGGGAGGGGCAGAGAGAGAGGGAGACACAGAATCGGAAACAGGCTCCAGGCTCTGAGCCATCAGCCCAGAGCCTGACGCGGGGCTCGAACTCACGGACCGCGAGATCGTGACCTGGCTGAAGTCGGACGCTTAACCGACTGCGCCACCCAGGCGCCCCTTGGTGGCATTTTTTAAAGGTTTTTTTCTAGGTATACTATTATGTCATCTGCAAATAATTTTACTTCTTCCTTACCAGTTCGGGTGCCCTTTCTTTTTCTTCTTTGATTGCTGTAGCTAGGACTTACAGTACTATGTTGAGTGAAGGTGGTGGGAGTGGATATCTTTGTCTTATTCCTGACAATAGGGGGAAAACTCTCAGTTTTCATCATTGAGTATGATGTACACTGGGTTCTTCAGATATGGCCTTTATTATGTTGAGGTATGTTTTCTCTAAACCTACTTTGTTGAGGGTTTTTATCATGAATGGGTGTTCTACTTGTCAGATGCTTTTCCTGCATCTATTGAAGTGATCATGTGGTTCTTATCCTTCCTCTTGTGATATATCATGTTGATTTGTGAATATTAAACTGCCACTGCATCTCAGGAATAAATCCCACTTGATCATGGTGAATTATTCTTTAATGTATTTTTGAATTCCATTTAGTAATATTTTGTTGAGGATTTTTGCCTCTGTTCATCAGAGATACTGGACTGTAGTTCTGTTTTTTGTAGTATCTTTATCTGGTTTTAGTATCTGGGTAATAGCGCTCATAGAATGAATTAGAAGCTTTCCTTCCTCTTCTATTTTTTGGATTATTTTGAGAACAGTTATTAACTTTTCTTGAAATGTTTGGTAGAATTAACCTGTGAAGCCATCTGATCCTGGACTTCTGTTTGTTGGGAGTTTTTTGGTTACTGAATCAATTTCATTGCTGGTAGTTGGTCTATTCAAATTTTCTATTTCTTCCTAATGCATTTCTAGGAATTTATCTATATTTTCTAGGATGTTTAATTTGTTGGCATATACTTTTCATAATATTCTTTCATAATACTTTTTATTTCTGTGGTGTCAGTTATTATTCCTCCTTTTTTTTTTTTTTTCAAAGATTTATTTTTAAGTAATCTTTACACCCTAAGTGAGGCTCAAACACACAACCTTAAGGTCTAGAGTCTCATGCTTTTCTGGCTCTGTTTCTCTTTCTGATTTTGTTTGAGTCCTCTTTTTTTGTTGATAAGTCTGGCTAAAGGTTTAGCAGTTTTGTTGGATTTTTCAAAGAAGCAGCTCTGGTTCATCTGTTCTATTGCTTTTTTTAGTTTCTAATTCATTTGTTTCCTTCCTTCTACAATTTTGGGTTCTGTTTGTTCTTTTTCCTGCTCCTGTAGATGTAAGATCAGATTGTTTATTTGATATTTTTTTCTTGCATCCTGCAGTAGGCCTGTAATGCTATAAACTTCCCTCTTAGGAACACTATTGCTGCATCTCACAGGTTTTGAACCATCATTTTCATTTGTTTTCATGATTTGTTGGTTGATCCATTCATTGTTCAGTGGCATGTTATTTAACCTTTCTGTATTTGTGTTTTCTTGAGTTCTTATTTCATAAGGTTGTGGTTGGAAAAGATGGGTTGTATGAGTTTGATTTTTGAATTTGTTGAGAGTTGTTTTGTGGCCTAACGTGGTTCATTCTGGAGAAGGTTCCACGTTCACTGGAAGAGAATGTGTGTTATGCTGTTTTAGATTGGAATGTTCTGAATATTTCTATTAGATCCATCTGTTCCATGGTACTATTCAAGAGTATTTCCTTCTTGATTTTCTGTTTGGATAATCTGTCCATTGATGTAAGTGGGTGTTAAGTTCTCTACTATTACTGTATTACTATGAATTATTTTATGTATGTTATTAGCTGTTTTACATACTGGGTGGTCTCATGTTGGGTGCATAAGTATTTACAATTGTTTAATCTTCTTGTTGGATTATGATTATCCTTTATGAGTATATAGTATCTTTGTTACAGTCTTTGTTTTAATCTGTCGTGTCCAGTAGAAGTAGTGTTTCTACCCCAGCTCTTTTTCCACTTTCATTTGCCCGATTAATTCTTTTGCATTCTTTCACTTTCAGTCTGCATGTGTCTTTAGGTCTGACATGTGTCTCTTGTAGGCAACATATAGATAGATCTTGTATTTTTTTAATTCATTCCATTACTGTTTGTCTTTTGATTGGAGCATTTACTCCATTTACATTCAAAGTAATTTTTGAGAGGTTTGCACTTAATTGTCATTTCGTTTCTTGTTTCCCTGTTGTTTTTGTAGTTCTTCTCTGTTCCTATCTTGTTCTCAGAGTTTCCTGGCTTTCTTTCGTGGTATATTTGGATTCCTTTTTTTCTTTATTTTTTGCATATCTATTACTGGTTTTTGATTTGTGGTTACTATTAGGTTTGTATGCAACATAGTTTGCATGTAGATAGCAATCTGTGTTAAGTTGATCACTACTTGAGTTTGAACTCATTCTTTACTCCTGTCTCTACCTGCCCTGTATTTTAGGTATATGGTGTCATTCTTTACATTCTTTTGTTTTGTGAATCCCCTTACTGCTATTTATAGATATACTTCATTTTACTGCTTTTGTGCTTCCTGCTTTTCTTCTACTTAAGGTCCATTCCACTCAAAGAGTCCCCTTTAACATTTCTTATAGGGCTAGTTTTTTGGTCATGAATTCCTTTATGTTTTGTTTGGGAAATTCTTTATCTCATCTTCTATTCTGAATGATATCCTTGCTGGATAGAGCATACTTGGCTGCTGGTGTTTGTTTGTTCGTTTGTTTGTTTCTTTTCTTTTTCTTTCATATTCTTTGAATATTTAATGTCCCTCTCTTGTGGTCTGCAAGGTTTCTGCTGAAAAAATCTGCTTATAGGCTTAAGGGTTTTCACTGGTATATAACTGTTTCTTCTCTCTTGCTGTTAAAATTCTCTTTTTATCACTGCTTTTTGCCACTTTTATTACTATGTATCTTGGTGTGGACCTTCTAGGGTTGATTTTGTCGGGGATTCTCCTGTGCCTCCTGAATTGGATTTGTTGACTTTCTCAGGTTTGGGAAGTTTTCAGTTATTTCTTCAAATTTTCTGCCCCCTTCTCTGTCTCTTCTTCTGAGATCTCTGTAATGTGGATATTACTATGCTTGATGGTATCACTGAATTTCTTTAATGTTTTCTATCTCTTTATTCAGGGTCTCACTGAGATTCTCCAATCTTTTTCCAAGTCCAGTAGGCATCTTTATGACTATTGCTTTAAATTCACTATCAAGCATATTATTTATTTCCATTTCGTCTATTAGTCTTGTGTTATGATTTGTTCTTTTCTTTCATTTGGTGCATGTTCCTCTGTCTCCTCATTTTATGTAACTCTGTTTCTGTGTGTTAGGGAAGTCAGCTGCATCTTCTGCTCTTGCAGGTGGTGGCCTTATAAAGAGAGGTCCTGCAATGCCCTGTATTTCAGTGTCCCCTATTCACCAGAAACTCGTTCTTGAGGGTGTCTCATACATGTGTTGTATGTGCCCTGCTGTTGTGTCTGAGTCGCTTTTGTCTTCAGTCCAGTTGTCTGCAGTGGTTCTCACTGTTGCTAGGTTTGTCCCTATGTTGTTAGTAGGCCAGTCTGGTGCCGTCTTGGGCTTGAGTTGAGTCAGACCAGGTGTTTGCCAATAGCAAGGAACTCCGTGTTACTTTCCCTATGTTCCCTGAGAAGCTTTCATTGGTAGGTGGGGCCTGCAGGCAGTCTTGATGTCTGCCCTGAGTCCACTGCTGGAGCCACAGTTAGAATGGTGTATGTGGTTATGTTCACCTCTCCTGGAGTAGGAGTCACTTTGGAGTCCTCGTGATTCCTGTTGGGACTGTTTGCCCATTGCCATACCATGGGCGGGCTGGAGGGGCAAGTCCACAGAAAAACACAGGTGCAGGGCAAGACTTTAGCATGCTAATTGGAGAATGTTCATGCTGCGCTAGCTCCTGTGTATGTCCATGTGTCTAGCCTGGGCATTGGGAAAGAAGTTGGACCTGCCAGCTCTTTTGTTCTTACAGAAGTCTCCTAAGGACCCCTGCTCATCCAGCACTTGTTTGAAGTTTAGTCATAAATGTTTTTCCCTTGTGCTCCAGGTGTTTCTCAAACTGCTGCGTCTATGCTGTATCTCAGTAAGTTTGTTTGTTATGCTGTTTATGGGTGGGGACTCAAGTTTCTCCTGGCAGTCCCGGCCCAACCAGCTGATTTTTGAAGTTCCAAGTGTTGAGCCCCACTGATTGTAAGAATTCCCAAAGTAGCCCTTCTGTTTTTCAAAGCCATATGTTAATGGGGATTCATCTCCCTGGTGCCTGGCATGGGGTCTGCTTCTCACCCTTTTCTGTGCCTGCTGTCACCTTCCTTACTGGGGACCATTTTGTGAGTCAGCTTGGTTCCCAAAGGCATCTCCACCCTTCCTACTGTTTTCCATATGGCCCCTTCTCTACATTTAGCCATCAGTCTTTGTGTTGTTTTCTGGGTGATTTGCACTGATGTGAGTGTTACCTAGGTGTATTTTGGAGATAGGGTGAATTTAGGCTCCGTCTACTCTGTCATCTTCCCTCTACCACCTGTTATCTTTTTTTAATGTTTATTTATTTATTTTTGAGGGGGGTGGGGGAGGGGCAGAGACAGAGGGAGACATGAATCTGAAGTCGTCTCCAGGCTCTGATCTGTCAGCCTGGAGCCTGACACGGGACTTGAACCCACGAAGTGTGAGATCATGACCTGAACTGAAGTCAGATGCTTAACCCCCAGGTGCCCCCTACCACCTGTTTCTAAGAATCTTGGTAAAGTATCTCCCTGATTGTGAATTTGATATATTTGAACATGTTTATTACATATTTTGATGCTACATCATCATGCTTATAGGTTCGTGACTTTGTCTTCATGGTAATTAGTTCCTCTCTACCTTTTTGAATTTTACCTACTTGATATTAACTGATATGAATATGCTCATGCCTTTTTGAGAATTTGTGTAATCTTTTTTTATTTTTTATTATTTTGAGAAAGAGGGCACAAGTGAGCGAGTGGCAGAGAGAGACAGAGAGAAGCAGAAGTGGGGCACAAGCTCACCTGAAGTGGGACTTGAACTCAAGAACTGTGAGATCATGACCTGAGCCAAAGTCAGATGCTTAACTGACTCAGCCACCCAGGTGCCCTGTGTAATCTTTTTTAAAAAAAGAAACTTGCCGTGGGGTGCCTGGGTGGCTCAGTTGGTTAAATGTCTGACTCTTGATTTTACCTCAGGTCATGATCTCACATTTTCTGAGACCGAGACCCTCCTCAGGTTCTGTGCTGGATGTGGAGCCTTCTTGGGATTCTCCCTACCACCCACTCCTCCCCCTCCTGTGCTCACTTGCGTGCTCCCCCTCTCTCAAAATAAATAAACATTTTAAAAAATAACAAATGAAAAAACTTACCCAGCAATACAAAGAAAATTGCATGAAATAATACAGTTTGACAAATTATTATACGAAATACTTCTGTAGCCATCACCAAGGTCAGTTATAGAGTATTGTCAGCACCCCAGGTGCTCCTCCTTTGTGTCTTTTGCAGCATATAAATAAATATGGAAGTCTTTTTAAAAGTAGATTTAACCTTGTATTTAATAGGAAATGGAGTATGTGTTTTAATCTTTAGCTTCTTTCAGATATACTGTTAAAACTTCTATTCATCTTTTAGATTTGAAGAGTTCATATCCGTAACATTCTACCCCAGCAAGTAAAGACATTGATACCACTCTCCTACAAATGTAGGATTGTAGACTCTCCTACAATCTCCTACAAATATTTTTTAAATATGCATTTATATATATGCATATATATATATATAAATGATGACTGGTACCTGGTACTAATATATAAGATACACACACCCACATATGACTGATAACCTCCTTGTTTGGTACATATAACTAATCAGTATTGATTAGTTATAATTTTTAGGTTCCAGAAAATTTAGATCACAGAATTTTGACTAAAATTATTTATTATAGCTTATATTGTTGCAGATGCATACTTTGATACTTTTTTTTTCCTTAATAACTTTTTTCTATAAAGTTACAGGATTTTTCTCTAGTTTTTGGAATTTAGACATTTCAGCAGGGTGTCTCTTGGGGTGTCTTTATCATTTTTAAATATTTTTGAGAGAGAGGGTGCACACGGGGAGGGGCAGAGGGGGGGCAGAGACAGAGGTTTGGAAACAGGCTCTGTGCTGATAGCAGAGAGCCCAGTGTGGGGCTTGAACTCCTAAACTGAGGTCATGACTTGAGCTGAAGTTAGATGCTTAGTAGACCCTTTCAATCTAAAGAGCTGTGCCTTCATCTCAGAAAAATTGCCTTGCTTTAATGGTGTTCTTTGTCCCTTCTGTTTTTCAGTACTGTTTTAGGTGGTTTTTAGGCCTTTGAATTTATCTTTTGTGTCCCTTCTTTTTCTTTCTCTACACCTGTTTGTGTTTTGTTTGGTACTGCTTTCTAGGAGCTTGGTTACTTTGTGACTTAATTTGTGGTTTAAATGCTGAAGTGTTTGATAATGGTTTTGTTTTTTTAATTAGTGTTTTTTTTTTAGTTATTATTACTTTCTCTATTTTTTTTTGAGAGAGAGTGGGGGAGGGGCAGAGAGAGAATCCCCAGCAGGCTCTGCACTGTCAGCATGGAGCCTGATATGGGGCCTGATCCCATGACCCTGGGATCGTGACCTGAGCCAAAAGCAAGAGTTGGATGCTCAATCAACTGAGCTACGCAGGCATTCCTGTGATTACTATTTTTAAGTCGATAATATTTCCTCTTCTCTCTGGCATATTAATTTCCTTTTGTTTGTTATTAGATTTTCCCTCATGGGTTGGTACTGTTGATGTTTAGCCCACCTTTCCCATGGGACTGGTTCTCCTTGTGAATGTGCATGTTTATTGATTAAGGCTAATACTGAGCAATACTGGTATCTGTTTCCTAGAGAGAGCCCCTCTTTTTCCAGCCTTGATAGCAAATTGAAGTTAGAGGCATCTTTTACTTGGTCATTGGAGCCTGAAGGAAACACCTGGGGATTTAACATCTTTTGTATATGAAAATATGGATTGTCATCTGGACTTGCTGTGTAATTTTTGTTGGTTCATTGGGGCACTGCTGCTTTCCTCCTCCTGGCTCTTAATACTCATTGGGGGAGATTGTCTTTGGGGGCAGACATGTGAATTATCCCAGTGAAGTGGAAAAGTGGATAGTAATGGAGAATAAGGGGAGAAGAAAGTGCATTTATTTTATAGATCTTTAATTTCAGTAGTGTTTTAACTTTTTTCTCAGAACTCTCACTGTGTCTTCTGTTACTTAGGTTTGCTAGGAGGGTGCCTGGGAGCTCAGTCAGTTGAGCATCTGACTTTGGCTCAGGTCATGATCACACACACAGTTTGTGAGTTCGATCCCTGCATTGGGTTCTGTGCTGACAGCTCAGAGCCTGGAGCCTGCTTTGGATCCTGTGTCTGCCCCTCCCCTGCTTGTGCGCACACTCTCTCTCAAAAATAAATAAACATTAAAAAAAAAAAAGTTTTGCTAGGAAGGCTATTTTGGAGGTGCTTTTTTTTTTTTTTTTTTGGAACTCATGGTGCTGGGATTTTCTTGGTTCTGTGTTTAGTCTCCCTGCCTTTAAAAAAATGTTTCCAGAAAATCTCTGATGCTTCTATGAATTTTATTTTTGTTTTAGTTGGATTACAGGAGGAGGAGGAAAGGGTATGAGGGAGCTTAGCAACTTTTTCATTGTTTTGTTTTGTCACTGGGTTCGGTGAACACTTGTAATTTTCATGAAGAATTTGATAAAGACTCTAATTAAGAACCTTGTTCTTGGGACCCCTGGGTGGCTCAGTCGGTTAAGCATCTGACTTCGGCTCAGGTCATGATCTCACAGTTTGTGAGTTCAAGCCCTGCATTAGGCTCTGTGCTGATAGCTTGGGGACTGGAGCCTGCTTCAGATTCTTTCTCTGCCCCACCGCCACTTGTGCTCTCTCTCTCTCTCTCTCAAAAATAAACAAACATTAAAAACAAGAAAAAAGAACCTTGTTCTTATGGGGCACCTAGTGGACTTTGTTGGAAGAGTATGTGATATTTATTTATTATTTTTTATTTTACGTCCAAGTTAGCATGTAGTGCAACAGTGATTTCAGGAGTAGATCACTTAATGCTCCTTACCCATTTAGCCCATCTCCCCTCTATCAACCCCTCCAGTAACCCTCTGTTTGTTATCCATATTTAAGAGTCTCTTATGTTTTGTCTCCCTGTTTTTATATTATTTTTGCTTCCCGTCCCTTGTGTTCATCTGTTTTGTGTCTTAAAGTCCTCATATGAGTGAAGTCATATGATATTTGTCTTTCTCTGACTAATTTCGCTTAACATAATACCCTCAACTTCCATCCATATAGTTGCACATGGCAAGATTTCATTCTTTTTGATTGTCGAGTAATACTCCATTGTTTATATATATACCACATCTGTATCCATTCATCCATTGACAGACATGTGGACTCATACTTTGGTCTCTTGTTGATAGTGCTGCTATAATACATTGGGGTGTACGTGCCCCTTTGAAACAGCATACTTGTATCCCTTGGATAAATACCTAGTAGTACAATTGCTGGGTTGTAGGGTAGTTCTATTTTTAATTTTTTGAGGAACCTCCACACTGTTTTCCAGAGTGGCTGCACCAGTTTTCATTCCCACCAGCAGTGCAAAAGAGATCCTCTGTCTCCACATCCTCGCTAACATCTGTTGTTGCCTGAGTTGTTAGCCATTCTGACAGGTGTGAGGTGCGGTATCTCACTGTGGTCTTGATTTGTATTTGCCTGATGACGAGTGATGTTGAGCATTTTTTCATGTGTCTGTTGGCCATTTGGACAGATGTCTTCTTTGAAGAAGTGTTTATTCATGTCTTTTGCCCATTTTTTCACTGGATTATTTGTTTCTTGGGTGTTGAGTTTGATAAGTTCTTTATAGATTTTGGATACTAACCCTTTATCTGTCATTTGCAAATATTTTCTCCCATTCTGTCATTGCCTTTTAGATTTGCTGAGTGTTTCCTTCACTGTGCAGAAGCTTTTTATTTTGATAGGTCCCAATAGTTCATTTTTGCTTTTGTTTCCCTTGCCTCTGGAGGCGTGTTGAGTAAAGTTTCTGTGGCCAAGATCAAAGAGATTTTTGCCTGCTTTCTTCTCCTCGAGGATTTTGATGGCTTCCTGTCTTTCATCTTTAAGTCTTTCATCCAATTTGAGTTTATTTTTGTGTATGGTGTAAGAAAGTGGTCCAAGTTTGGTTTTCTGCATGTCGCTGTCTAGTTTTCCCAGCACCACTTGCTGAAGAGACTGTCTTTATTCCATTGGATATTCTTTCCTGCTTTGTCAAAGATGAGTTGGCCATACATTTGTGGGTCCGTTTCTGGGTTCTCTATTCTGTTGCATTGATCTGAGTGTCTGTTTTTGTGCCAGTGGCATACTGTCTTGATGATTACAGCCTTGTAATACATCTTGAAGTCCGAGATTATGATGCCTCTTGCTTTGGTTTTCTTTTTCAAGATTGCTTTGGCTATTCAGGGTCTTTCTGGTTCCATACAAATTTTAGGATTGTTTGTTCTAGATCTGTGAAGAATGCTGGTGTTATTTTGATAGGGATTGCATTGAATATGTAGATTGCTTTGGGTAGTATTGACATTTTAACCATATTTGTTCTTCCTATCCAGGAGCATGGTATCTTTTCCTATTTTTTGTGTGTCGTCTTCAATTTCTTTCATAAGCTTTCTACAGTTTTCAGTGTATAGATTTTTCACCTTGTTGGTTAGATTTATTCCTAGATATTTTATGGTTCTTGGTGCAATTGTAAATGGGATCAATTCCTTGATTTCTCTTTCTTTTGTTTCATTGTTGGTGTATAGGAATGCAACCAATTTCCATGCATTGATTTTATATCCTGCAACTTTACTGAATTCGTGGATTAGTTCTAGCAGTTTTTTGGTGGAATCTTTTGGGTTTTCCATATAGAGTATCATGTCATCTGCGAAGAGTGAAAGTTTGACCTTCTGGCCGATTTGGATGCCTTTTATTTCTTTGTGTTATCTGATTGCTGAGGCTAAGACTTCCAATACTATGTTGAATAATAGTGGCGAGAGTGGACATCTCTGTCTTGTTCCTGACCTTAGCGGGAAAGAAAGCTCTCGGTTTTTTCCCTGTTGAGGATGATATTAACATTGGGTCATTCATATTTGGCTTTTATGATCTTGAGGTATGATCCTTCTATCCCTACGTTCATGAGGGATGAGAGAAAGGATGCTGTATTTTGTGACAGGCTTTCTCTGCATCTGTTGAGAGGATCATGTGGTTCTTGTCCTTTCTTTTATTAATGTGATGAATCACATCGATTGTGGATATTGAACCGGCCCTGCACCCCAGGTATAAATCCCACTTGGTCTTGGTGAATAATTTTTTTTAATGTATTGTTGGATATGGTTGGCTAATGTCTTGTTGAGCATTTTTACATCCATGTTCATCAGGGAATTGATCTGTAGTTCTTTTTAGTGTGGTCTTTGTCTGGTTTTGGAATCAAGGTAATGCTGGCTTCATAGAATGCATTGGAAGTTTTCCTTCCTTTTCTATTTTTTGGAACTGCTTCAAGAGAATAGGTGTTAACTCTTCCTGTGACTCTTGATCTTGGGGTCATGAATTTGAGCCTCGTGTTGGGTGTAGAGATTACTAAAAAAAATAAATGAACTTATAAGTTAAAAAAAGAAAGGGAACCTTGTTCATCAGACTCAATTTATTGGTTTATATGCTGAGTCTACTGGGCATCTTAAAAATGATTTATTTTCCCTAAATGTTGAGAAACAAAATTTATGGTACTTGGCACACAGAAGTTAATGAGCAAGTATTCATAACTGTATTTCATGTACCTTATAGGTTATATGTGGGAATGAATGTCTTATATTTTTTGTTGATGCTCGCTATATTTGGAATTTATGCCAGTAGTTGGAAGTTTCTAATATAATATTTAATTTTTCTTCCCCAGAATTTGTTGCTCTTAGATAGGATCATTCATGTTATTACTGTAATGGTTGATTGCATTGACTTCTCACCATATAATATTAAATATCAGCCAAAAGTTAAATGTAAGTACTTTTGTTTTTATTTTGTTCACCCAGTATTTGATAAACACGACTGTCTAAACTGTTGTCAAGGCAAATCCTAATATTTTTTCTGACCTCATTTTGCTGACTTTTGATGTATAACCATGTCCTACAAGTTTGTTATATAACTTTGGTATGCTAGGAGCTTAAGTGCTCTTACATGCCCATGCTCACAGTCTCTCTCTCTCTGTCACATACGCACCCACATATCTTTATTCCTTTGTATAACACTGAAAGATCAATATTATCCTATTTAGAAATTGTGTAGTAAGAGTGATTTTACTTGCCATCTTATACAAGGGATTATCTGGGCAGGAAAATTTGATGTTTGTTATTAAAATGTTATTTGTCGCATTACTGGTAATGTTAACATTTGCTAATTGGTTAAGACAATATCTGCCAAGTTTTCCACTGTAAATTACCGTAGAGTACCTATGATTAATAAATTAATGTTTTGTGGTAGGTTATTTGAGACTATATACTTTTTTTCTCAGCCAGTTTTCACTCATGATTTTATCATCCACTAATGCTTTTTGCCTGAAACACTAATGTTACCAGAAGAATAGTTCGTTGTTTCATTTGATTATGTTAAATTGTGTCAAGATGATTAGCTCCTTTGTCTTTAATTAATTCTAAAAGCTGTCCCTATTATTTATCTCTATTCTAATAAATCATTCTGCCGTTACTGAGCACTGTTAGGCACCAGTCACTTCCAGGTGCAAATGACATCCTAATGTAAGATAGAACTTCCTTTGTCCCATTTTATTTTTACCACTGTGAGTTTCTGTTATTCATTGGTTTATAATTCATTGCTATTAATATTTATGCTCATGTTTGCCTCTTTGACCATTTCATGTGTTTCCATTATTTTTTGAGAACTTTGGCGTAAGATCATCAGGCTCATTCTGTACTTCTCCCTCCTTAAGCCTGGAACCAGACATATTTCCAAGAAACATGGTTCCTTTTGCTGAAGATGGCATTTAGAAACCAAGGTTTAGTCATTGTGGCTAAGATGTCACTGCTTTTGGATCCTCTTGAGTAGACGTTTGGGATAGGTGTCGCCTGACTCATGGGCTGTCTTGTCAGCCTTAACATCCTGGCCTGGAATTTCTGGGAGACCATTCTAATTTATATTCATCTGGGAAACAGATTCTGGGGAAGAAGGAGAGTTTTCTCTTAAATCTGAGCTATTCTACTTTTAGAGACTGGTTTCTTTGAGGGAAACGGGTAATTTTGGACTATGTTTTTTGTTTTGTTTTTTTGACAAAGTGGATTCATCCCTGTAGGTAGGTATCTGAAGAGAGGCAGAATCTAAGAATAGTAAACAGGAGTGTTGGACAGTGCTTTTAAGATACATCTTTTTGTTTAAATTTAAGCTTTTCCTGTATTCTTGCTGAGGATTTGAATCTGTGATTTGATTAATGTTATTTGTAGGGTTCAGTTTATTATACAGGGAGCAGTAATTTCTAAGGGAAATTTTGTTTTAAAAATTGAATTTTAAAATTTAGTTTTGGAACTTACATAATTTAGTACTTACGAATTAGTTGAAATTCAGAGAATATAAAAACTTGAAATGTGTTTTATAATTCTTTAGAGAAAAGACACCCACTTTTCTGGAATTCTTCTAGATCTGCCAAATAGTTTTCCTTTGTCTCTGTTTCTGTTTTAAAGATACGGTTGTAATGGTGTATATCCAATAATGGCATATCATTTTAAAATTTTGAGTATCATTCTACAGAAACACATATATGAGATGTACAGTATCTGTCATTTAAATGAGATAAATTGTAAAGATGTACAATGACACTTTTCAAAGTACTTTACTTTTTAATAAATTCAATTTTATCTTAGCACCACAGAGACCTTCAGATTGGTCCAAAAAGAAGAAAGAACCTTTAGGGAAATTGGCTTCTTTATTTAAACTTACTGTGAAAGTGATCTACTCTTTCCATACTCTGAGCTTCAAGGAAGTACATTCTGATACTCTCCTCACTGTTGGCAACTCAGTCACCAGTATTCTTTCCAAAGTACTTGGACGTATTTCTTTGCCTTCTATGATCCGAAAAATATTTGCAACTTTATCAAGACCTCTGGCATTATTTTATGAAAACTCAAAGTAAGTATTTTTTGACTTAATAGCTTTAAATTAAGCGTCTTGGATATAGGTAGCAAACTTTGGTCATTTTCCTAGCAGCGTGTGGTTACAAATGGTAATCTACAATTTAGTGAAGAGGACAATATACTCTGCTTTTGTTAAAAAGATAGTTCAAATCATACATAAAACGAGGTAGAAATTGTGAGTTTTTAATTTTGTATGGTAGTTCAACCCTCCTTTTCAAAAACAAATTTTTTTAATGTTTAGAGAGTGTGCGTGGTGCAGGGACAGAGGGAGACACAGAATCTGAAGCAGGCTTAGGCTCGGAGCTGATGCTCAGAGCCTGATGTGGGGCTGGAACTCATGAACCACGAGATCATGACCTGCGCTAAAGTCAGAGACTTAACTTAGCCACCTAGGCACCCCTCAACCCCCCTTTTCAATTTAGTACATCTCTTTTTAGATTTCTTAATACAAATAAATACACCTGTTAAGTGTATGACTTACATGTAGCATATTTGACATGCTACTTTGCCATTAAGTATATGGCGTGCACTTAAAATATTGTGTGTATCTTGCATCATACATATAAGAATCTCATTGTCTTTAATGTCTCCATAGGGTTCTATGAAACTTTGTACCCAATTATTAGTGGACATATGTGTTTTTCCAGCCTGTTCACTCATAACAATATTATAGTTGAACATATTTGTACACACATCAGTGTCCTCATTTTGTACTACATCTGCAGAACAAGGCCCTAGAAGTTAAATTGTTGGTCCAAATGGTATACACATTTAAATTTCTGAATTATCCTGTAAAAATTTATTTTATTTTACATTATCCTTTACATTTGAATTGAAGCAACCATTGCCTTAAAAAAAAAACCATGAAAATATCCCAAATAGCATACTTTTTAAAAAGCAGCTTGAAAGGATTCATTGATGTCTTTTCTGTCAAGCTTATGTGGTTCAATCATAATTGTCCCATCTTTTTAAAGTTATATTCATAGAGAAAGTTTCAGGAACAAATTTTACAAAGTACAAAGTAGAACCCTAAATACATCAACTTTTTGTATGTCTTTCAGTCTTTAAGTTTCATCAAAAATAATTTATGCTTTTTAGAAAAGGTACAATAACAAACTAGTATTAGTAGTTTGAGGTCTATTCCAGATGTTTTTCTTGGACTCCTTTTTTAAAGATAGGTTTGTTTCATGCTTAATGTTTGGTAATTTGACATTTTTTAGATGAAGATTTGGGGCACCTTTTAAAATCACTACACATGTCTCATTTTTATGGCTGCATTATGTATTTTTAGGCTTAACTTTCTGAAATATAAGTGGTACTCTTGTGTTTTTCTTCCCAGGCTTGATGAAGTTCCTAAAGTGTATAGTTGTATGAGCAACAAGGTAAAAATAGACAATTGTCTGTAAAACATAGCTTCATGAAGAAAAAATGTTAGAGTTCAGATAGTTGCCTTCCTTACATATACTTCTGATTTTTAAAAGGTTTATATATTTTCAGTTTTCATAGGCATTTAATAACATGACATGGACACATACACAAGATAGTTGTTTTTTTTTTTTTTTTTTTTTAATTTTTTTTTTTCAACGTTTATTTATTTTTGGGACAGAGAGAGACAGAGCATGAACGGGGGAGGGGCAGAGAGAGAGGGAGACACAGAATCGGAAACAGGCTCCAGGCTCCAGGCTCCGAGCCATCAGCCCAGAGCCTGACGCGGGGCTCGAACTCACGGACCGTGAGATTGTGACCTGGCCGAAGTCGGACGCCCAACCGACTGCGCCACCCAGGCGCCCCCACAAGATAGTTTTTAAAGAAGAATAACATTGCTTTAAATTCATAGACCTCAACAACTCTTATCCCTTTATATAGGAGAGTATTTATAGGTAAAACTTGTGTAGCCAGCTGTTAATCTCTGTTCATGAGAAAACAATTTTTTCTGTTAATGGAAAATAAGCTTGACATCAAATCTCACATCAATAATTAATTTCACCTGACAGTTTGTCAGTTTATATAATAAACCTGTATTTAAGGAAATAGGTGCTTTAAAAACCATTTGAATTGTAAAAATTGAAGAAGTGGTAGCATGTTGTGAGTTGCTTAATTTATAATTCTTTGTGCTTTTATCTTTACTGTTTTAAAAGCACATTTCCAAATGTTATCCTAACAAAATTTTCCTTTTTCCTAGTTAGAAAAGCTATTAGGAGAGATAATTACTTGTCTGCACTTCAGCTACACTGGAACTTATGACAGCGAACTTCTTGAACAGATCTCTCCATTATTATGCATAATATTTTTGCACAAGAATAAACAGATTCGAAAACAGAGCGCTCAGTTCTGGAATGCCACATTTGCTAAAGTGACGATGTTGACTTATCCTGAAGAGTTAAAGTATGCTAATAACCTATTTCATACAGTTACTGTGATATGTAAATTGATATTTTTGTTTTAAAATGAATTTTTCTTAGAGGAATCATTGCAGAGGATTCCTCAATTGAAATGTTATTTTGAGGATGTGGTAATTACTAAACATTATTTGGTTTACTTTGGTCCTTCGAGTATCCTTGGTTTTAGGAACATAAAAAGAAATTTAAAACTTTCCTTGATAAAAGAAATACAAAGGACAAGAAATTGATGGTTATTACATCTGGGTGATGTGTACATGGGAATTTAATGTAAAAGTACTCCTGCTTGAAAAATTTGGAAAATTTTTAAATAAGAGAATTTGGGAACTGAAGAATGTAGCAAAGAAACTAAATGTACTGTCTACATTTCTCCTAGTTTTGTGTGTATATAGAGAAAGTCTTTAAACTCGATGTATTTTGTCACTTTAAAATTGTAATTAAAGTGTCCTTATTAACATATCGTTGGTATTCACCAGTATTACTTGACTGAAGGTATATATGTTTATGTACTTTTTTAAAGACCAATATTAAGACAAGCCAAACAGAAATTTCTGCTCCTCTTGCCTGGTTTGGAAAATGTTGAATTTATGGAGGAATCCAGTGGCCCATACTCAGATGGAGTAAGTTGGGATTTTTTTTATTAGTGTTGTTCATTTATTCCATTTTCGTGTAATTTTTTAAAAGACAAAAACCTAGGGATACCTGGGTGGCTCAGTCAGTTGAGCGTCCAGCTTTGTCTCCCATCACGATCTCGCGGTTTGTGAGTTCAAACCCCGTGTTGGGCTCTGTGCTGACAGTTCGGAGCCTGGAGCCTGTTTCAGATTCTGTTTCCTTCTCTCTCTGCCCCTCCCCCACTCATGCTCGCTCTCGCTCTCTCTCTCTCTCTCTCTCTCTCTGCCAAAATTTAACATTAAAAAAAATTTTTTTAAAGACAAAAACCTAAAATATGTTACTGAAGTAAAACTTGAACATAAGAACATCATAATACAGGATTTTTGTATGACCTCAGTTGTCTGGCTTGAATACTTTTTTTTTTTTTTTAATCTGAGTGTAACTGACATACAATATTGTGTTTCAGGTATACGTCTTGGTGATTTGATATTTTTATGCATCATGAAACAATCTTCATAAGTCTAGTTATCATCTGTCCTGCAAAGTTATGACAGTGTTATTAACTATTCCCTGTGCTGTACATCACATCCCCATGATTTATTTATTTATTTTTATATGTTTATTTTGAGAAAGAGTGTGGGCGGGGGGGAGTAGAGGGAGAGAGAGAATCCCAAGCAGGCTCCACACTGTCAGTGGAGAGCCTGACGTGGGGTTTGATCTCATGAACTTTGAGATCCTGACCTGAGCCGAAATCAAGAGTCAGATGCCTAACCAACTGAGCCACCTGATTGCTCTGATTCGTGTATTTTATAACGGGAAGTTTGTACCTCTTGATCCCCTTTGCCTGTTTCATTTGCTCCCACCTGATCCCTGCTCTGGTGTCCAGCAGTTTGTTTCCTGTCTTTGAGTTTTTCTGTGTTGTTTGTTCATGTTATATTTTAGATTGTACCTATTAGTGAAATCATATAGTATTTGTTTTTGAGATTTTACTTAGCATAATATTCTCTAGGTTAATCCATGTTGTCACAAAGGGCAAGATTTCATTCCTTTTTATGTTTGAGTGATATTTCATCATGTGTATATACCTTCTTCTTTTTTTTTTTTTTTTGTATATATCTTCTTTATCCGTTTATCCATTTATTTTTCATTGATCACTTAGGTTATTTCCGTATCTTGGTTATTGTAAATTATGCTGCAATGAAGTTGAGGGTGCGTATCTCTTTAAATTGGTGTTTTTGTTTTCTTTGGACGAATACCCAGAAGTAAAATTGCTGGATTGTATGGTAGTTCTATTTTTAATTTTTTGAGGAACCTCCATACTGTGTTTTATAGTGGCTGTACTAATTTACATTCCACCAATAGTGCAAGGGTTCCCCTTTGTCCACACTTATGCTAACACGTGTTATTTTTTGTCTTTTCCATTAATAGTCACTTTTACTGGTGTGAGGTGATATCTCATGTTTTGTTTGCATTTCCTTGATAATTAGTGATGTTGAGCATTTTCTCATGTGCCTGTTGGCTATCTGTATATCTTTGGAAAAATACTCAAGTCCTCTACCCATTTTTTATTTGGGATTTTTAAAAATACTAAGTTGTTTACTAACCCCTTATCAGAAGTATGATTTGCAAATATCTTCTTCCATACAGTAGGTTGCCTTTTCATTTTGCTGATGCATTCCTTCATTGTGCAAAAGTTTTTCCATTCGATGGAATTTCATTTATTTTAGCTTTTGTTGCCCGTTGACCTGAAATACTTTTATGATTTAAGGGCATTAAATTTCACCATAGATTCTCATGTAAGTAGTCTGGTTTTTGTTCATTAATTATCTTTTTTGAACTATGGCATTTCATATATATTCCTTTGCAAATGTTGTAATTATTATAATACATGGTTAAGTGTTGCTTCAGATAAACGAAAATAATAATTATTGGTCCATGTCTAAGCAAGAGCTACCCTTCATTTTTCTCAGTTCTTTCCATCAAATCCCTCATTCCTTCTGTCAGAAAAACACATATTTGTTGTCACACACCCACTTGAAACCAGGGTACTTTGGCCAGTAACAATTACTGTCTGAGGATCAAGGAGTAAAGACATGGGTACTGCATGTCCACGAGGTACCACATTCTTAGACAACTTTGTTTCTATTCAGCAACAACAAATGGAGTCTAGCTGTTCTTTGTTTAGAACCTGTAAGAGAAAAGTTAATGGCCAACTGAGTACTCTATTGTTAGTTCTTGGCCTATCATGTATGCCTTATTGGTTGTATGATGTTTAAAGTTTCATGGCTGTGATTTTTCTTCTTAGAAATATTTTCAGTAATTGGAAGGGTCTTTGAGTCCAGTAATTTGATTCATTTTAAGTATTTATATGATGTATCTTATTCTTAGAATATGTAAAATTCTCAAAACATTCAGATTCTATAAAATTTCTAAAAATGGTGCACAACAGCTGTGTAGGTTAGAAATGTCAAATCTGTTTGATGTTGAATTATACAATGGCTCTTTTCTTTGACATGACTTTAATAAGTTTGAATAATGAGAAAGAATTTTAATATTTGTAATGAGCATTTATTACACTGGAATTTTCAAATCATGAAAAGGAGAAGTAGAGCATTTGTACTTTTTAGCAGTTTTAATTTTGGGGCGCTTGGATGGCTCAGTTGAGCGTCTGACTTCGGCTCAAGTCACGATCTCATGGTTTGTGGGTTTGAGTCCCGTGTTGGGCTCTGTGCTGACAGCTCAGAGCCTGAAGCCTGCTTCATATTCTGTGTCTCCCTCTCTCTCTGCCCCTTCCCCACTTGGCACGTGCACACTCACTCTCAAAAGCGTTAAAAATTTTTTTAATTGTTTTATTTTTAATAAAACAGACAGAGAATTCACAGTTAAATATGAAGATAAGTGGCATGGAAAGAAAATCAAGTGGAAAAAGAGATTCTTTTTTGGCACAAACAAAGGATGCGAAAGAAAATATGAAACCACCAGGCCAAGTATGTTTTTCCAAAATTTATTTAATAGAACTTTGAGTATATGGTAGCTTGAGAATGTATAACTTCTAATTGGAAGAAAAAGCTATTAAAGGCTAAATAAAAGGATTAAAGAAGAATTAGAGAGTTTGGTCTAAAAGAACGTAGGATAGCATGGAAATCTAGAAGCTTTAGGAGATGATTCATTCTTCCTGAGGTTTAAGTCTGTTTAATATGTAGCATCCATTAAGTATAGTTAATTCAGGCACCTATCCATTAAGTATGGTTAATCCATTAAGTTCCTTGAAATGGAATCAACTATAGGTATGAATAATTATAGAATAGGTAGCATCAGAGACTGTTTTAGAACTTCTGGTAAAAGAGAACACAGAGGTAAGACATCTAAATCTAAAACTCGTAATCTTAACTAGTTGCCAGTCAACTGATCTTCAGACAATAATTGTCTCTTCCGTGACTTCCAATAAGGATATTCTGGAGTCTTGAAACCATGGCCTTTGGCAAAATGAAAGAATGTTATGTTTTAAGGAATGACTCCAATACAGTCAGGTAGCAACTATGATATAGAATGAAAACAATTGCATTGAAAAATAGTAAAAGTAACAGTAGCAGTGTTCTTGGTCTGTAGTGCATATTTTTTTTGGCAACTTTTACTTAACTTGACTAGTTTATGCTTCAGCTTGAGAGCTGGTGATACACTCCCTTGCCAAACCATTTGATTTTCATATGTTGTCCCGAAAACCATATTTGCCTGTGCTTTGTTGGTAACTTGCCTACTTTTTAAAAAGGTGTAATAATTTTTACTTTCCGAATTTTTTTTAGAGGTAGAATGAAAGCGAGCGACATTGTACTAATTATTAACCAAGGATATCATATAGATTTGAATTTCAAACTTCTTAGTCATTATTGAAGACCTTTTCTAGAGGGCTAGAAGAGAGATTGGTACGTTTGCTTTTTTAAAATTTGCAGTTGAAATTAGAGTCGCCTTCTCCAAAAACAAAGAGTGAAATGCCTTTGGAAGAAGAAAAGTCTGTCGACTTTGTGTTTATACCTTCCGAAGGAAAAGAAGCAAAGGAAAGAATACTAACTGAACATCAGAAAGAAGTACTCAAAACAAAGAGGTTTGTAGTCCTTTTATCTTGAATTAGATATTCTGTATTCACATTTAGATGTCGTGCAGCAATTATAACTTTCTGCTTAGAACTGAGGTACTGTATGTATAATCTGTATTTTAATGCCAGAAAAGATGTGCCATACATGGTTGCATTTCATAATGCACATGGTAACTTAGTTATGTACCAAATATTTCTGAATTCAGACGTGAATCATTAATGGAGGTAGTGTTGGAGGAGAGGATAGGGAAGATGATTTCATGGAAAATAAGCATCTAAGCCTTGATTTTATATTGTTCTTAAAAGACAATTAGATGTACAGTTTTAAGTTTAATTTCTAATTGTAGAAATGTTGCATTTTGAAGTTACTTATGTAAGATCTTTTTTAGGTGCGATATTCCTGCCATGTATAATAACCTGGATGTTTCACAGGATACTTTGTTTTCTCAGTATACTCATGAAGAGTCTTTGTGAGTATGGAAGATGTTGAAGTAACTGGTTTTCTAATTTTTAATTAAAAGTAATTTATGGGCAGCTGGGTGGCTCAGTTAATCGTCTGACTCTGATTTTGGCTCAGGTCATGATATCACGGCTCGTTGTTTTGAGCCCCACATCGAGCTCTGAGCTGACACCAGGGATCCTGGTTGGGATTCTGTCTCTCCCTGACTCTCTGCCTCTCCCCTACTCTCTTTCTCTCTCTCTCTAAAAAGAATAAATAACATTTTTAAAAACAGTATTTTAATTTGCACATTTTTATTTCAGGGAAGTTCCTACTTTAACTGAAAAATCAAAGGAAGATTCCAAGGTGATATTTAAGGTATGTTTGGTATTTCATATTTTGGGGTTTTTAGAATTACCATTCCATTATGAAGTCTTGTGTATTAATTTTAAGATGTATTGCATAATCTCTTAACTCTTATTGGCAGACTTTGGCAGAATTGTAGTCATTTTATTTGTGGGTATTTGTGTGTTTAAAATAAATATATTTGGCTTTATTAAATATTTATAATTAGAAACACAAATTAACGGGTGTCTACCACCACCTTTGGAATATTTGCAAAATATTGAAAGTCAAGTGTTACCTTTTGAGTTACTGAAGTTTTATACTAAGATATCCCCACAAAGTCAGACTTATTTGCAGACTAATCTATATATGTGTATACTTTTCTGTGCAGGAGGAACAAATGGAGAGTGACATTGTCATCCCTCAAGATGTCACAGAAAACTGTGGTATGGATGAACATCCTGAAAGGGGTTCCCTTTCAAATAATGAGAGTGGTTCTATTGAAGAAACCAGCCCAGACATACTGAGCAGTAATAATGATGCCAGAAAGAAAGCTTTAATTTCATCAACGAAAACACCAACTGAATGTGCATCTAGTGCAGAAAATACTTTTGGTGTCAACAGTAGCTCAGTTTCTAATGTCATCATTTTTGGAACTCCCCCACAGCCTACAAGTCGGAGGCAAACTTTTATTACTTTGGAGAAGTTTGATGGTTCAGAAAATAGACCTTTTAGTCCATCTCCCTTAAATAATATGTCATCAACTGTTACAGTGAAAAATAACCAGGAAAACATGAGTAAAACAGATATTCCATCAAAAACAAAGAAAAGAGAAATAGCTCTTGTAAAATCTGACTCTGAAAAAATAGTGCATGGAATTAAGAGATCAAGCCGAAAGTCGAGTAAAGGTGAACAAACTGGGAATAAAAGGTCTAAGCTCTTAATGAGATCTGAGCAGGAGAAAAATACTCAGGAATCTGTTGATGGAATGGTAGCCTTAGAAAATAACCAACCTGGTTTGCTTAATCAGACAGAATGTATGTTAGATAATAACCATACTCATCTCTCTGAATCTGCAGTGGAGTATGAGGATATGGTGCTTAAACCAACAATAGAAAATGCAGTGTTATTAGAAAACAGTACTGTAGAAGACAAAACATTAGGAATTAATTTAGAATCCAAAGAAAATACACCCCCAACTGTAACACCAGCAGATCAAATAGTAGATGAGGATAGTACTATTCAGATAACTCCAAGCCAAAAAACCCTTAGACGATCGTCAAGGCGACGTTCAGAAATAGCAGAGCTCACCACTGACAGCCAAGAGAAAGAAAATAATCAAAAAAAAGAGAGACGTAAAGAAGAAGAAAAAGCTCTTCAGAAGAGCCCATTGCAGGTAAAAGATGACTTGTTACTTAAGCAAAAACTGATTTCTGAACAAACTGTGCAGGAAAATGTAGAGAAAGGAACTAACTTACATGAGAAGACTTTTGGGGAAACCAGCACTAATGCTGAAATTGATGAAAGTAAAAGAAAGCTAGACCTTGAGAATATTAAATCTGAGGGTGACGGTGCTCAGGACATTGCAGAAAAGTCCTCTGAAAAACCAGTAAGTGGACGAACACGGTATCAAACAAGAAGAGCATCCCAAGGTTTACTATCCAGCATTGAAAACTCAGAATCTGATAGTTCTGAGGCAAAAGAAGAAGGTTCTAAAAAGAAGAGATCTGGAAAATGGAAAAACAAAAGCAGCGATAGTGTTGACATTGAAGATCAAGAAGAGAAAGTGGTAAAACAAGAATGTATAAACATTGAAAACCAGACACTTGATTGTAAAGCAAATTCTGATGTAGACAGAGACATAAAATCTCAGATTTGTGAACAAAAAGATGAGAGTAGTGTAACTCTTGAAGATTCTACAGTATCTTCAGATTTATTGCAGGTTTCTGATGACGGATCAAATACTTATGAGGGAAAAATCAAAACCAACAAGTGTGCAGAATATTCTTTTTCAAACCCATCAGTGCCAGAATCAAATCTTAGGACTAGAAATGCCAGTAAGAGATTACAAAAACGAGATTCTGTAGAAAATAACAGTGTGGGAGAATCTTCAAAAATAGGGACATCAGACATTTCTTTGCTTTCTGAAAAATCTTCTCAAACACTTGAATGCCAGCATAAGAGAAGTAGGAGGGTAAGGCGATCTAAAAGTTGTGAGTGCTGTGGAGAAAAATCACAACCTCAGGAAAAGTCGCTCATTGGGTTAAAGAATATGGAAAATTACGATGTAAAGGTCACTGAAACAAAAAAGACAGACATGCAAATAGCTGTACCTGTATCGGAAACTTCTAAAGCTAATCTGTACTCGGAGGTAAAACTTTCAGATGAGCATCATGCTGTGAATTTTCATTTGGGTCTCAAGGAGGAGAATGATACTGTTAATGATTCGTTAGTCATATCTGAGACTGAGTTCAAAGAAGATACTGTCCAAAACCCTCTTCCTTCCGAAGTAGTGAATTTTGAACAAGAAACTTGTGATACGAATTCTGCAGAAGCAACATCTCTTGAGAGCCAAGGGCCGTCCAATAAAAAATGTAAAACTGTTGGCCCATCTTTAGATGATTCCAGAGATAATTCACTGGAATATGCTACTTTGGAGATTAACAAAGAAAAGCCAGAGGCTGTCCTGGAGAAGGAACTAACAATAGAGAACATTGCCAGTGTTGAAACAAATGCATGTGAAGCTGAAGCAATATTTAATCCAGAAGTAGTAGAAGCTGTTGAATTGGATACAGAAAGTGATCAATCTGAAGCAGGCTTATCTGAACAAAAGGATGCCAAAACTGTTTTTGAAGAAGAGGTAATGGAGATAAACAGTGAAAGATGTGATAACTCTGAAGCAGAGGCAGCTGAAGAACCGAATGCTGAAGAAACAGTAACTAAAGAATTTAATTCTGGTATTGGTTATTCTGATGATACCACACCTGTAAAAGTGAGTGCTCAGGCAGAGATACCTGAACAAACAGCAGTTGGGGAATTAGATGAAGGAAGTGATGAATCTAGTCCAAACTCATCTGAAGAAATGAATGCTAAAATGGAAAATTATGAAGAGACAGTGATTAGTGAGGTAAATGCTGAAGCTGACCAAGTCAGTGAAACAGAGGATGGGGACTTGACTACTAAAATATCTACTAAGCTTGTACAGGCCAATACAAAGACATTGACTATGGGAATCGACAGCTTTGTTTTCAATACACTTGAGATGAGTATTGAAGAAGGAAAGGTGGACTCTAATAAAACTGAAGCAAATATTGAACTTAGTAAGTCTGAAGAAACAACATTAGATGACAATCAAATGGTAGAAGGGAATGATGAAATTTTACAAGAAGTTCACCCTACTTCAGAGAAAGTGGAGGAAACCTCACAGTCTCTGACATCCGAAACAGCCATCTCCGAACTAGTAACAGAAGACAATAATGCGTCTCCTCAAAAATTAAGGGAACTTGATCCTTTACTTCTGTCAGCAAATGGCAGTCCTAGTGGCATGCAGACACGCTGTGTCTGGTCTCCTTTGGCTTCTCCATCCACCAGCATTTTAAAGAGAGGATTAAAAAGACCACATGAAGATGAGATATCGTCACCTGTTCACAAGGTAGGGGAATTGAGGTTGAATATTAATTAGCCCATATTTACTTTGAGTATTTTGGTCATACAGTGACACCTGTTGAATGACAGAATATTAGACCACTTATTTTGAATGTTTACCAAGGTGACTCGGGAAAAGGGTAGGCAGAAGGAAAAGTGTTGATAAAAGGGGACTTAGATCTGTCTTTACTTGAGGACACTGAAGATTTTCAGCCATGTACATTTTTCACCTCTTGCAGAATTGGTGAGGATTTCTCATGATTTCTCATAACATGAGGAAGCATTTAGAAATGGTGGTAAAACAGCTTTAGTTAGCATTTACTGTGTGGTAGGACATTGTATGGTCTATTTCACATTGAAGTGTTTATATGAACTCATTTCCAGACCTTACAACGAAAAAGTCTCAGGCTGTGCCTTTATCAATTTCTGGGTGGGATTGCATTTCTAATTTTATTTCCCCATCTTCACTAAAGTCACTTTTGTGAAAATCGATTATCTATGTATCTGATTTAGCTCCTGACCCTATAACTTACACATAGTTTGTTGATTGAATAAATTAAAAAAGGAAAAGTTACACGTGCTTACATAGCTGAGCTTGTCCTCTGCTTAGCAAAGGAGTTCTGAAAAGGTATGATGTGAGCATTCTTTAACTTTAAAATTGAATCTGCCATTTACTGCAGAATACGTGTGTTTATATATACAAACATGCTTTATAGACCTAAGATATACTTAATTTTGCCTTTAGCAAGGACATTGTGAAGACTTCTCAAATACACCAAAAATTCTTACACTGACAGTTCAGTTTTTTGGTTTTGTTTTGCTTTGCTTTTATTTTGAGGCTGTGTGTGTGTGTGTGTGTGTGTGTGTGCGCGCGCGCGCGCGCATGTGTTTTGTAAGTATCTTAAGTTTAATTAAATTGTCCATAGAAGTCTTTGAAAAGTATGAAGATAGAATGCTTTTTCTTCAGTATAATTTATTTTTCTTCTGTATATATATTTTAGATTGGTGATAAAAGTTAACTAGTCATGTTTTGCTTGATAGTACCTCATATTTAATTTTTATGTAGGCAACAGTAAGACATTGTAGTTTCCTATAGCAAATACATACAGAATCTGCCCATTCTTGGGAATCAAGACCAGGAGACATTTATATAGATATAGATATAGATATAGATATAGATATAGATATAGATATAGATATAGATATAGGTATAGATATAGATACAGGTATAGATATAGATATAGATATAGATGAGGATTTCTCATGATAGTTTTTTTGTTTTGCTCATAAGCTATATATATGTGTGTGTGTGTGTATATATATATATATGTGTGTATATATATATATATATATAGTTAATGGCATAAATGCTCTATTGTGTATTTGTATCAAATAGCTGAATGAATGAACACATCATAAGAGTTTAGTAGAAGCTAAAATGACTTCATGCTGGGACTAAGACAAAAATTGCCACTCAGTTGCTGTGATTCTGGTATCCTCAAAGAGTTTAGAACAGAGGTTAGTAAGATGCACCAGAGCCCAGTTAATACCATTTCTACCTCTTTACCTTATTTTTTTTAAGCTACTGTAGTAAGCCTACAAAGTGAGTAGAATTTGATGATACAATTTCAACTGCTGCATACAATTTCATTGTTTCTGCCACTGTCCCTGTTTCAGTCTTTGTTGGTATATATTATGTAGAGACCATTTAGAACATGGATAATTGGAATGATCTGTGGTATTAAGTAATACCTATCTATGAAAGCAGCCATTAGGAAGAAGTACAGCAATGTGCAGTTGGCTTCTACTGAAGTAAATTAAGCTTCTAAACCCACATTCTATTTCAGGGAGGCCTGATAATGAGAATTTATGGTGTGAATTTTTTTTTTAACTTTAATTATGTTAAATAAAAACATGACCTGTGTTTTCAGGTTCGCCGTGTCTCCTTTGCAGATCCTATATACCAAGCAGGATTGGCAGATGACATTGATAGGCGATGCTCTATCGTTAGATCCCATTCTTCAAATAATTCTCCCACAGTAAAAAGTGTTAAAACTTCACTTACACAATCTAAGGTAAGCTGTAGGCTTTGAAATATGCATATATGTATGCAGGCATAGAAATGAGTTAAGTATAATTTGTCTTAAAAATAGTAAAGAACAGGGGCGCCTGGGTGGCGCAGTCGGTTAAGCGTCCGACTTCAGCCAGGTCACGATCTCGCGGTCCGTGGGTTCGAGCCCCGCGTCGGGCTCTGGGCTGATGGCTCAGAGCCTGGAGCCTGTTTCTGATTCTGTGTCTCCCTCTCTCTCTGCCCCTCCCCCGTTCATGCTCTGTCTCTCTCTCTGTCCCAAAAATAAATAAACGTTGAAAAAAAAAAAAAAATAGTAAAGAACAAAACTTCTTTGGTTTGGATGTATTGTTTTGTCTGTGACATGGTAAGCAAACACGAAGAATGGGAAGAGACAGTAAGACAGCAAGTAATTGATTAGGTAATAGTCAATTACATTTTTTAGTTTTCTCAAAATTTTAGGAAATTACTGCAATCTAAGTAATGAAATTATAAAATTAGAGTTTCTAGGGTTCTGAGTGAGTTTTTTTTTTCTCTTCTTTCTTCTGTCTAGCATAATGCCACTTCAACCAAAGGATTTCTGTCCTCAGGATCACGTAGCCCTAAATTTAAGAGCTCAAAGAAGTGTTTAGTAAGAAGTGCTTTAGTTTTCATGCAACTTTATTTTTCATGTTCAGTCAGGTGACCTCTGTTTAACGGCTTTTGAAATTTATTCTAAGATTACAGAAATGGCTAAAGAACCTGTGCCATGTCCAGCAGAAAGTGTTTACCCAGCTTTGGTGAACTGTGTGGCTCCAGTTGATATCATTTTACCTCAGATTACATCAAATATATGGTAAGGAGTTATTTATACTGGTCTAATACTTCAAGATGCCACTTGTTTAAGAGGAAAAGTTAAATGAGGTTCTATTTAGAACTGATTTACATGCACTTTCACATATTTTATTTTAAAAATAAAAATTTATCTGGGAAGATGAGGCAGATAGGGCAATAAGAGAAGCATCTATCATAATTAAATAATGGCTAAGATAATTGTGCTCAATATTTGCCAGGTGCTATGCTGAACTCTTTGCATATGTTCTTATTTAATCCTAATTATAAATCCCATAAGGAGTATATTTATTTTCCACTTTATAAGATGAAGTTTACAAAAGTTAATCAACCAAAGTCAGGTAGCCATTAAATCATAATGTAGGTGAAATCTGACTGACACACATTGGGTTTAGTCTCTGTCCACTGCTATTGCTTAAGCTGGACAAACATGTCAAATTCAAATTTTGTTTTAACTTAAATGTACATGGGGTATCCTCAGAGTGGGTTAAGTGTGCCTGTATAAATGCAGTTATGATTGAGCATAAGTCAGGAAATTCAACTGGATAGGCTATCACAAATAGAATAACTATAGAGTTGCCTGGGTGGCTTAGTCAGTTAAGTGTCTGACTTTGGCTTATGTCATGATCTCAAGGTTCTTGGGTTAGAGCCCCACATCAGGCTCTGTGCTGACAGCTCAGAGCCTGGAGCCTACTTCAGCTTCTGTGTGTGTGTGTGTGTGTGTGTGTGTGTGTGTGTGTGTGTGTGTGTGTCTGCCTGCCCCTTCCCCACTTGAGCTCTGTCTCTCAAAAATAAACAAACTTTGGGGCGCCTGGGTGGCTCAGTCTGTTAAGCATCTGACTTCAGCTCAGGCCTTATCTCATGGTTCATGAGGTCAAGTTTTGCATTGGGCTCTGCACTAACAATGCAGAGCCTGCTTGGGATTCTCTCTCCCTCTGTCTCTTTCCCTTCCCCCACTCGTGCTCTTTCAAAATAAATAAGTAAACTTTAAAAGATAAGTAAACATTAAAAAATAGCTATAAAACTATATGATGACATTTCTCCTTTTTCTCTTACCTCTTTAGGGCAAGAGGACTGGGACAGCTCATTAGAGCTAAGAATATAAAAACAATTGGTGATTTGAGTACTCTTACAGCATCTGAAATAAAAACTCTTCCTATCCGTTCTCCAAAAGTGTCCAATGTAAAAAAGGCTCTCAGAGTTTATCATGAGCAACAGGTAAACTTCAATGTTAATAAATCATGTATAGATAAATGATTTAGCAATACAATTACAGAAGTTTGTACTGTTGCTTAAAAACTCATTTTATGCCACCTCCCCTCCACCCCCCCTGCCCCCCGCCCCCAGGTAAGAGTAACTTAGAAGGTCACTTTATAATTTTATAGACAAAATTGGCTTCTTGAGTTTGTATACTATCTTTGTGTAATGCATCTCTTTCTTCTTCAGTTCTCCTACCCCCTTGTCCCATTCGTTTCCACCAAATTCGTGATTGTGGTTCTGTGGCTGCTATTCCTAAAACCTGGTCGTTCAAATCTAAACATTATAATAAAAATCTTGCAAATTAGTAGTCAACAGTACTTTGGTCTTGATATCCAAGACAACTGGGACTAATTTTTCTTGCTCTTATCAACTTTTTGCACATATTTTGGCTTACAGACATTTTTGAAGATTCTCCACCACCCCCCCCCCCCCCGCCCGCCCGTAAAAATATATACAGAAGATTCTGTATATTATTTCAGAAGGATTTAGATTGTACTGAAACCCATTCAGAGACCCTTTATGTGCCCATTGAGATTATGCAAAAAATTGTGAATAAATGGGGGGGGGAAGATGTTAAGATTGAAAAACCAGTGTTTATGTTAGAATTTCTGAGACTGCACCTTACTACTGAAGACTTCTGTTTTCTTGAAAGTCTTTGATTTAAAGATTATTTGTGATCTTTAAAAACCTGTTAAAAAAAACAAACAAAGACTATATTAGTAATTTTCAGTCTCAAAGATCAGGAGCTCAGTGTCTGAAGTATACTCAGTGGTCTGTGGGCCCTGAGATTTGTCTCTGAAAATTAACATTTTTTAAAAGCGGTTTTATTGAAATACATTGATATACTGTAAGGCCCATCCAGACACACAATTGATTTTTAGTATATTCACAGTTACACAGTTGTCACCATGATCTAATTTTAGAGCATGTATTACCTCCCCAGAATGAAATCCTGTATAGCCCTTAGCATTCACTCCTCATTCTCACCCCCCCCCCCCCGATTTTTTTTCTCTATAGACTTGCCTGTTGTGGGCATTTCACAAAACTGGGTTCATGAAACCTGTGGTCTTTTGTGACTGGCTTCCTTGAGCATAATGTTTTCAAAGTTCACATGTATCAGTATTTCATTCTTCTTTATGGCTAAATAATATTCTATTGTATGAAAATATAAAATATTCATATAAATTCTGTATGTTATTTAAAGTTTAGAAATCTCTTCCTTGGGTTTTCTTTTCCCATGCTTCTAAACTTGGGAAATATAATGTAATTTTCTTGACTATCATGGATTTCTCTTAAGAAGTCCATTAGAAAATAGGAATTCCTAATCAGCTCTTTGAGAAAAACACTTTGTAATCCTGTTTTTTGTGTCGTTAGTAGAACATAGTTTCTTAGTATTATTAGCTAAGTTAATAGTCATGTGATAGGCTGGGAAACATACTGTGTCATATTTTTTTCCAGCTTTCGTGTTTTTTAGTCGTTTTAAAAACAACTTGCTGGTTTGTTGATTTTGTTTTTTTTTTGTTTTTTTTTTTTTACTGGCCTGAATGTATAATCAAGGTAAAGTCTCGTGGACTAGAAGAGATACCAGTTTTTGATATTTCTGAAAAAACAATAAATGGAATACAAACTAAATCTCTCCCTTCTGATGAAGAAAGACTTGCCTCAGGTATATTTTAACAAAGTGGGACAATTTTATTTATAGGATCAGCTAACTTGAAGAAATATTGTTATGGTTCTAGTTTTAATTTGACCGTGCTCTGTTAATTTCACCAGTTTTTGTGTTGTTGTGCTAGTGGCCAAGTGCATGAGAAAGTAACTGATTTGACTTCAAGTATGCCTAGTTGTTTTTATCTAATTGTTAACTGCTATTCCATCAAGGTCTTAAATAGGGATATAAACTAAAAATTGTGTTTCAGTTATGCTGTTAATAAAAATGAAGTTGCCTGACCATTTCTTTAATGGCACAGAACAAACTATGGTAGATATTTCTGTTGGCCTTTTCCTTTTGAGGAGCAGGGATACAGCCTGCACTCCCAACTTAAATCCTAGGTAATTAAACTTTGTATTAACGTAAAAAGAGATATATACAACTTAATTTTTATCTCGGATAAATTGTGCTTTTTTTCTTTTCCTTTTTAGATTTAATTGATCCTGTTGCTTTAGAAACTTCATTACCTAAAAATCTTATGGCACAGATTAGTGCACTTGCTGTTCAACTGGATTCAGAAGATCTCCATAATTATTCAGGAAGCCAGCTGTTTGAAATGCATGAGAAACTTGGTAGCATGGCAAACTCAATAATAAAAAATTTGCAGTCACGCTGGAGGTCACCAGCCCATGAAAATTCCATTTAGTATCTTAAGAGAAAATTGAAGGTTTTTTGTTTTTTTTAACATCACTGGATTTTTTTTGATTCCTAAAATAAGTTCTGAAATACAGCACAGTCTCAGTCTGTTTGCAAAGTTGATATTTCAAACCCTGAAGGGCTGTGACTTATTACGTAAGTTCAGTTTGTAAGTTCATATGTAAAATTTTTGTTCATACAACATTTTCTTGGCTGCTATGCATAGCTTTTTGAAAAATTTAAATACCTTGCTGAAACCTGAAAAGCGAAAACTAGAAACAAAAGCATTTTATTTTACACGTCTTAAACTCCTGGATATTCTGATGAAATGTTCATGTAAAATACGTTATTTTAAGTAAAATTGAACATTTCTATTTGAATTTTTGCTGAACTGGTAAAACTGTTTATACTTTTTTTTTTTTTAATTTATATTTGTTGTGCCTGAGGTTTAAGAAATTTGTTCTTTGTAGAACACCTCAAAGGAGATGCAGAAGAATTGAAATGTTTTTTTGCAGATGTCAATTTTGGACATATTTCAAAAAAAAATACCGAAAGTTGCAACTTTTGGGGTTAATATATTAAAGCCGAATTTACTAAAATTCCATTCATTTGCATTAGCAAATATTTGTGCAACAGCATTGGTGAAAATTTAGTCGTTTGAGACCTACCCCATTCATTTTAAAATGCATGACTGTTTGTACATTATGTATAGATTTAAATGTTTTTAATTTATAAATTTCAGCCTTTGTTAATGGCATGAGTTTTTCTGCAGCTACTTGTGAATACCTTTGTTTAATAGAAACCTATTTTGTATATATACAAAGGCTGAGAGATCAGTATGGACAGTTAGAAGTGATTTGTGGGCTTGCTGCAGATGATTGTAGGATTCTGTATCTACAAATACAAATAGTTTTGTACTTAGTAGTCTTAGTAAAAACATGAGTTTATTTTCTAAAGTAACCAGAATGAGTTATAGAGATGAGAAAGTGTTACATAAGAACTTTGCTATTCATACCTATACTTTTTTTTTTTTTTTTTTTTTTGGAAGGAGGGTGTCCACCACTAGAAAACGTGCTTCATCACATTTCTTTTTAATGGAGAGTTAGTATGGCTATTTTTGTTACAACTTGGACTATAAGAAATCTAGACTTTATCTGCTCTTTTCACCTACACCTAAAGCAAACTTGGAAGAAATTTGAAATTGTTCTTTTGAAATATGTATGTTTTGCCTAGTTTAAAAGAATAGGGTGTATATAATTAAAACGTTTGTAAATTTTACCATCTAGTATTAGTGCCTGACTTCCCACATTTGTTTCGTCTCTTCACAGTGAGAATATTTCATTTGCTCTCTGAATAGAATGAGTGAGTGACCTCAGTTTCATCCTTTATTCAGAACTTAACCAGATTGAAAAGGCACACATTATTCAGCAAGTTACAGCAAGTTTAATCCTTGTGTCTAGTTAATTCTTATAATACTCAGAAGGGGACCACCAATCAGCCAGCAAAGTTGGTGTCAATTTCGTAATTATAAAATAGTAGTTTATATCGTCTCTCTTTTCCCAGATTCTTTTTTATAGTAAAGAGGCACGTAAGTTTTTTTAGTTAACAGATGTAAGAAGGTGTGTGTGTGTGTGTTTGTTTGGAGAGTTAAAATTGGCTTATTTCTTACTGTGTCTTAATGTTTGTGTTAACTGGTTGGTGAAATGAGTTCTAGGGAACATGAACAGTATAGCAGAAAATGTGACTAAAATGATTATCATTTACTTAAATCACTGAATTTGATACAAGCACAGCTATTAATTTTCAAATGTTATAGTTGCACAAGGATGTATTTTAAAATGTTATTTGAAGGCAGAAACCAGTTTGCTAAATCTTCATTCCTGATATAGTTGTAAGTGTATATTTGAGGCACCTTAATTTTAATATTCTTGCCTTAAATGTTTCTGCACATTTTCCCCTGAATGATTCCTGAATAGCAAAAAGTATTAACACTCCTTGATCAGTTTCAGTGTGTT
The DNA here is from genome assembly GCF_018350155.1 of Leopardus geoffroyi. Classification (NCBI taxonomy): domain Eukaryota; kingdom Metazoa; phylum Chordata; class Mammalia; order Carnivora; family Felidae; genus Leopardus; species Leopardus geoffroyi. The sequence goes on from NC_059328.1 coordinate 142,249,992, forward strand.
GTTTCACTATTAAAATAACATCAGTTTTCCAGCTATTTTCTAAGGGTTAATAAAACAAATGGCAAGTATTAGAGAATCTAAATGTGATTTCTTATTTTATGCATTTATAAAAAGAATCTGGTTGCTTGCAGAAGCATAGTACAATTTATGTTCCAAATGGACTTTGTATAATGGATTTAATTCAGCATTGCAGTGAGCCCATTCTCAAAATGCTGTCACATTTGAACAAGTTTGAAAGCCATTGTTGAATGATATGGAGCTTTTGTTCTAATTCCATATTGTCTAAGATGAATCGGGTTTTACACCTTGAAAGTAGTCAGGGATTCTATTATATTTTTAAGAACCATAAAAATGTCAAGCAGTTTGGATTATGTTTTGCCTAAAATAAAAGTGGCAGGGCAAGAAACAAAATTAGGGGAAAAATGGGAGAGGGGTGTGTGTGTGTGTGTAGTTTACAATTAGCATTTTTCTAAAAAATTTTTTAATTAAAATAATTTAAAATAAGTGCCGTTTAGAAAACCTTTCTTGGAATTTAACAGAAAATGTGAGTTAAAGGGGTCACATTTTCCCTTAATGCCATTCTTTCCAACTTGACTTTACAACCCAGTAAGAAGGGCCTAGTTTCCGTCTTACATTCTTTGTTACTGATTTTCAGGGAGATACTTTGCAGCTGGGCTAGGAGGTCATAAAATAGCAGCTATTGACAATATTACGATTTTGGTGGAGGGGAGAGAGCTGTTTGCTCAATAGCACAACCCATGTCTGTTTTATTCCTAAGCCATCAGAAAGGTTATGTACATTGTATACAAACATTAAAGTTTTGACTTTTAACAGTGCTTCTCAAATTTGGCCTGTATGTATGAAAATGCAGATTATGATTCAGCAGTTCTGGGCTTGAGGCCTGATAGTTCATAGCCAAAAATTTCCACATGATCCATACAAATGCTCATGTCTGTGGGTAGGCCTAAGATGCTTCAGGCTGCGAATTAGGTGATAATAACTCAAGCAGGTTTAAATCCCAGGAATTGTTGCTACAAAAGATAAAGGTTAGTGTTTTTTAAAATAATTTTTTTCAGATTTATGTTTGGGGGTACAGACTGGTCTTGAAGCCTTCAAATTAAAGTTCAAAGTTTTTTCAACAGTTAAAGGTAGAATTTTGCCTCATTTGGAGCCTTTTTTAAATATGGAAGATTTACGGTATTGGAGAGATTTATGTTTTTAAGTAGGCAGTTCTGTATTTCATATTGTAAAGAACCTTACTAAGCAGATTAGACGATTTGAACCTTTTTCATTAGTGTATGTGGATTATTTTCTCATTTTTCTAATATAAAAGTAAAATTTCAAATATTAGGAATGTATTTAGTCTCTAAATCTTGCCTTCTAAGTTATGGGGCTTCATATTTTACTAATAAACATTGAAAACAGACTACCCCTAATTAAGATTAACTTGGCAGTAAAGTTAGCAGTACCAAAATAAGTCCTAAAAGATGCGAGTTGTCATTTTACTAAAGACTTCTGGTTACTTTGCCATTACATTGTTGACATTTTGTGTCATCTTAAAATGGTGTTTGAAAAACAAATAATTTTACCCAAGAAATGAGTTTCTCTGGGCATTGTTATGTTGTGTTTCCCTAACATATTTTAAATGCTTTTTGTGTGGATTGCACTCCTTCAGAGCACTTAAGAAAATGTAGCCAGAAGTTAGGTAATGGGTTTTTTTAATTGATTTATCAAAATTTGTTGATTTTTTTTTTTTTGTTTGTTTAATCTGTAAAATAAATCTGGGCTTCGGTTTGCAATGGTCCAGTTGATGATAATGTCTGTTATATGCCAGCCTTTGTATATTGCTTTTTTTTTTTTTTTTTAAATGTTCATTTATTTTTGAGAGAGAGAGAGCACAAGCAGGGAAGGGCAGAGAGAGAGACACACACAGAATCCAAAGTAGGCTCCAGGCTCTGTCAGCACAGAGCCCGATGTGGGGCTCGAACTCATGAACTCTGAGATCGTGACCTAAGCCAAAGTCAGACACTTAACTGAGCCACCCAGGTGCCCCTGTATATTGCTTTTTGAAAGTATGTATTAAAATCTGAGTCATGAGGATTTGAAGATCCTTAGATATTTAAGAGTAGAATTGAGTATTCACTCAGTTCTTTAATAGAATGTTAAATTTTATAACATGATGTTAACCATTTTTTTTCTTTAAATACCAAAGAATATTTAAAACCAAACATGAAGTGCCAAGCTGTAAATGCTTACTTTCTTGAAGTATACCATTAGAAGAAAAGATAATCTCTCCCTTTACCTGAGAGTATAAGATTGAAGGCAATATTTTAAATTGATATCACATGGAATAAGAGAAGTATATAGCCTTTTAGTATAGGAACAGTCCTATATACTTTGAAAATAGCTGGTAGTTATCCTATATCCTATACACATAGTACCAGAACTGGTACTAATAAATACCCTGAATAATTGTTTGAGATCTACATTATTTATGGGTTACTCATCTGACTCGGTCACTAGTAGAGCATGTAACTCCTAAGCTCAGGGTTGTGGGTTCGAGCCCTATGTTGGGTGTACAGATAACTTAAACATAAAATCTTAAAATATATATATACATTATCTAATATTCTGCCCCCCCAAAACAGTAAATAAAACGACTTCCAACAATAGGCAGAATCATTCCTTAAATGAATAAATTGGGTATAACTAGGAAGTTCACTTTCAAAATAAAGTCATGGAATGGAAAATGGAATATTGTGTAATAGCTGTTTTGATAATTGAGTAATTAGATGTCTAAAAAAATTTTTATTTTTGTAGAATGGGAATTTTCTAAAAGAAGAATGAAATTAACAGAATTTGAGTGTAGAAACTGAAAGATGTCAGTCCTAACCTAGTAAGTTTTTATGAATGGGTCAAAAAACTATAGCCTGCCACCTGTTTTTTATACTTCCTGAGAGGTAGGAATCGTTTGTACATTTTCTAAAAGGTTGGAAAAGAAAAAAGTAATATTTTGTGACACATGAAAGATGAAATTAAAATTTCAGTGCCAGTAATAAGGTTTTATTGGGACACAGCCATGTTTATCTACATACGGTCTTTGGCTGCCTTCCTGCTGCAACAGTAGATTGGAGTAATGTGACAGACTATATGGCCTATTAACACCTAATGTTCACATATTTGGCCCTTTTGCATAAAGTTTACTGTTCCCTGGTACAAAGGGTATGTTTGTTCATACATGGCATGTAAGTCCATTTGGTCATTTGCTTCTAAATGGCAAAACGGGATCTTCCTTAAATCCTTAATTTATTGTTGTTACTTAGATTTTACAAAAATGTGTTCTCCTGATTCCACTTATATCTTAACAATATTGCTCAAATACATATATACTAGGAGGTACTGGTACTTTTTATGTATACTTTTTTCCTCCTATTTAAACTCAAATTATAGTTATGTGTTTGCCATGGATGTTGAGGGGCGTTGATGTGAGGGAAAGGCATCTGACATTCAGTGGTTCTGTCACTCCTGTGAAATAAATTGGGAGTTTAGGGAGTTTGCTTTCTGTGTTGGTGAGGAATTAATGCTTTCAATCTATCTTAACACTACCTCCTGTGGATAGACTTGACTAAATGCACTTAGACTGAGAGAAGCCAAATCAGTCATTTATTAGCCTATGATAATTTTTGTTCCCACCACTTGATAAACTCGAAGAGAACTTAGTTTTACATTGAAAATATTTATATTTGATAAGTCAAATGACTTAAGTTGAAATTTCACAGAAGTACCTGTTCACCACTCAATTAACTGCACTAGTATTTGGGAAATAAGGATGTAGTCAGTATTATTTGTGTAATGCTTTATACAGTGTTTGAAGCAGGTAGACCAATATTAAAAGTTTATTTTCAGGTTCATTATGATCGGATTCAAGGAGGGAGAATCTGTGTCTTACCCACCATAAAACTTTTCATGATCTATTGAGAGCTGTTATCACTTGCCAATTGAAACTGGATATTGAAACATTTTTAAAGAAATGCACTTTAATCTGAAATAAAACTATAAAAACTAAGCAATTCTGGCACTGTTTTTGTTTTGTTTTTGCTTTGAAGTTCATAAGATTAGCATAATCAACATACATAAAGTGAACACTGTCCCTCCAGAAACACATGAGCTATTCATATTTTATGGCCTATCGTAGCCTTAGAAGAGGTTCTTTTTCTTGTCCTAGTTTTATAGGTTTCACACTTCTAGATAACATAGCTGTATTAAAATTGAATAGACTTAATGATATTGAAAAATACTGTATTAGTTTACTATGGCTGCTATAACAAAGAGCCACAAACGGAGTGGCTTAAACAACAGAAATTTATTGTCTCACAGTTCTGGAAGCTTGAAGCCTTGAGACCAGTTGTTGGCAGGGTTGGTTTTTTGTAAGGGCTGTGAGGAAGACCTCCGTGCTTCTCTAGCTTCTGGTGCTTTCCTAGCAATATTTGGATTGGCATGTAGAAGCTTTGCTCTGATCTCCACTTTCATCTTCACCTGGTGTTCTCCATGTGTGTGTATTTGTCCAGACTTCTTTTATAGACATCAGTTCTGTTGGTTCTGAGCTCACTTCATTTTAACTACTGACTTTTGCAGGGACCCTAGTCACAAATAAGGTCACATTCTGAGGCACTAGGGGTTAGGAGTTGTGGAAACCTGAAGAACCCATAACGTGAATTTCACAAGAGTAGCCCTGAATAATAGTACCATGAGCACTGGTCATCAGGGGAACTGTGTGACTCCAGTATAACTTCATTCATCAGTTCCTCTCTTTATTATAGTCTCTTGAAGATGGTATGAACAGCTAGTCACTGAGGATCTTTGCAGCCTTAGGTCTTCACATTTGTGTGATTTGTAGGTGTCTGTACAAAGGACTTCCCTGATATCACTGTACTGACAAAAATGGGGGTCTAGCCTTTCAAACAGGAGGCTAGAAATAGAAAGTTGGATGAGCAGGAAAGTTTGAACCCTGGATGTGGATTGTCTGTTTTAAGGTGTATCCATTGTGATTGTTTTAAGATGTGATTAATAGGATTCACTTTAAGGTAATGGAAGGAGGGCATTGGTAGGGTAGAGACAAAACAAGATTGGTCATGAATGGAAAACTTTTGAGGCTAGGAAGTGAGTATAGTTGGATTCTCTACTTTTGTATGTGTTGAAAATTTTCCAAACTTTTAAATAAAAGCCCTAGAGTTAGGTTAAAATTGTTTATCTAATAGCAACTGCAAAGTGTGCTTTGGCAGTCTTAAAAAGTGAAATTTCAGAACTAAAACATTTATTATAACTGAGACAGCCTATACTTTGTTCTGGAAGTTGGAAAACCATGCACAATGGTATTGCTGTCATTTAACCTGGATTTTATCCCAGTTAAAATGAAGATTGAAGATGGGAGGAGAGAGTGGCTGTCTCGCCCAGCATTACACTTTTAAGGCATGGCCTGCTTTCTTCACAGGACTCTTAAGTTTCATGAGGACACCAACTGTCTCTGGCTCATCACTCAAACCCCTGCATGCAGTGTGATCTCTGATCATTTCCACATGTGTGCACTCTGCACTGGTGTTTACTCTACTAGTGTGTGCCTACTGTGGGTTTCCTCAAGAGACAAGAAGCTTTGGGACAGCAGTTGAACGCCTTTCGCATGTGCTGTCAGCCCATGGCTGTGGATTAGAAAGATACCCTGCAGTTAGGATTCGATCCCATAGCTATTTACTTTTTTATAAGTTTAACTTTTAGCTTTGCTGTAGTGAATTTATTACCTATTTCTAAATTTAAATTAGTGTTTAAGGATATATATTTGTATATCAGGGGAGGCCAACTGCCTACTTTTCATTGTAGTTAGCCCTTCTCAGGCCACATTTCCCCTAAGTGGAGGAGCCAGAGGGAGACAACTCATGTTTAAAGCTTCTTCATTGTATGGGGTGCCTGGGTGGCTCAGTTGGTTAAGCATCTGACTCTTGATTTCAGCTCAGTTCATAATCTCAAGGTTTGTGAGATCAAGTCCCACATTGGGCTCTGTGCTGTCCGCTAGACACAGCACACAGAGTCCGCTAGAGATACTCTCTCTGCCCCTCTCCTAGCTCTTTGTCTTGCTCTGTCTCAAAAATAAGTGAATATTAAAAAAAAAATAAAGCTTCCTCATTTTCCATGAGCTCCCTGCGTAGACACCATTTTCCATGGTGCTCCCCCAACACCATGCAGTGCAAAAACAAGGAAGCAAGTTGTATTATTAAGCAAATAATAAGTTGGTATTGAAAGTAAGTTACATGAAGTTTTTTTAGCTTTAAATTACAGTATAGTTAACATAGTGTTATGTTAGTTTCAGGTGAATAATACAGTGATTTAACAATTCTGTACATTACTCGGTGCTCATCATGATAAATGGACCCTTAATCCCTTTTACTTATTTCATGCATTTCCCCAACCAACCTCCCTTCTGCTAACCATCAGTTCTCTGTAGTTAAGAGTCTTCTTTTTTTTTAATTTTTCTTTTATCTTTGTTAGTTTTGTGTCTTAAATTCCACATATGAATGAAATCATACAGTATGTCTTTCTCTGACTTCACTTAGCATTTTACTCTCTCTCTATATATATGTGTGTGTGTGTATATATATATATCTATATATATCTATATATAGATATATATATATATATAGATATATATATATACATACCATATCTGCTTTATCCATTCATCTACCAATGGACAGTTGGACTCTTTTCCATAATTTTGCTACTGTAAATAATGCTGCATTAAATAGAGATGCACTTATCAAGTTAGCGTTTTCATATTCTTTGGATAAGTACCCAGTAGTGTAAATACTGGATCATAGAGTAGTTCTATTTTTAACGTTTTGAGGAACCTCCACACTGTTTTCCACAACACTTTGGCTACAATAGTTTGATTTCCCACCAACAGTGTACAGGGGTTCCTTTTCCTCCACATCCTTGCCGATGTTTATTGTTTCTTGTGTTTTTGATTGTAGTCATTCTGAGAGGTGTGAGGTGATCTCTCATTGTAGTTATTTACTTAATTATATTTAATTTTGGAGAGGGAGAGAGGGCAGAGAGGGAGAGTGAAGATCTTAAGCAGGCTTCATGCTGTGTGCAGCCCAACATGAGGTTCAGTCCCATGACCCTGGGATCGTGACCTGAGCCAAAATCAAGAATTGGGCACTCAACTGACTGAGCCACCCAGGTGCCCTTCTCATGGTAGTTTTGATTTGCATTTCCCTGATGATCTGTGATGTTGAGCATTTTTTCATGTGTCTGTTGGCCATCTGTGTCTTTGGAGATACATCTGTTCACATCTTCCTATTTTAATTTGGATTGGTTTTCTTTGGTATTGTATAAATTCTTGATATATTTTAGGCATTAGCCCTTTATCAGATATGTCATTTGCAGGTATCTCTCCTATTCAGTAGGCTGGTTTTTTTTTAGTTCTGTTGTTGCTGCCTTCCCTGTGCAGAAGCTTTTTATTTTGATGTAGTCCTGAGTTTATTTTTGCTTTTGTTTCCCTTGCCACAGGAGACATATCTAGAAAAATGCTGCAATGGTCAATGTCAGAGATATTACTGTGTGTGCTCTGTTCTAGGAGTTTGCTTCACATCTCACATTTAGTCCTTTATTTAATTTTTTTTTTTTAATGTTTATTAATTTTTGAGACAGAGAGAGACAGAGCATGAACAGGGGAGGGGCAGAGAGAGAGGGAGACACAGAATCTGAAACAGGCTCCAGGCTCTGAGCTGTCAGCACAGAGCCCGACGCAGGGCTCAAACTCATGGACCGTGAGATCATGACCTGAGCCAAAGGCGGACGCTTAACCGACCAAGCCACCCAGGCGCCCCCACATTTAGTCCTTTAATCCATTTTGGTTTTTTATTTTTTTTTGGATGATGTAAGAAAGTGATCCACTTGTATTCCTCTGCATATAACTGTCTAGTTACCCAACACCATGTGTTGAAGAGACCATCTTTTTCTCATTGCATAGTCTTGCCTCTTTTGTCAAAGATTAATGGGTCATATATAATTGTGTGTTTGTTTATGGGCTTTCTATCCTCTTCCATTGATCTGTGTGTCCTGTGCCAGTGCCATACTGTTTTGTTAACTACAGCTCTGTATATTTTGATATCAGAGATTGTGCCACCTTCAGTTTTATTCTTTTCCAATATTGCTTTGGCTATTTAAGATCTTTTGTGGTTCCATACAAATTCTAAGATTATTCTACTTCTGTGAAAAATGGCGTTGGGATTTTGATAAGGATTGCATTAACTCTGTAAATTGCTATGGATAGCATGGACATTTTAACATTATTTGTTCTTCCAATCCATGTGCATGGAATATCTCTCCATTTGTGTTGTCTTCAATTTCTTTCATCAGTGTTTCATACATTTTGGACTGACTACTGGTCTTTCACCTCCCTTGTGTGAAGTTTATTCCTAGGTAGTTTATTATTTTGTGCATTTGTAAATGGGAGTGTTTCCTTAATTTCTCTTTGTACCTCATTATTAGTGTATAGAAATACAATGGATTTCTGTATATTAATTTTGTATACTGCAACCTTACTGAATTCATTTAGCAGTTCTGGAAGTTTTTTGGTGGAGTCTTTAGGGCTTTCTATGTATAGTATTCATGTCCTCTCCAGATAGTTGAAGTTTTACTTCTTCCTTGCCAATTTGGATGCCCTTTATTTCTTTCTCTTCTTTGATTGCTGTAGCTATGACTTCTAGTACTATGTTGAATGAAGGTGGTGAGAGTGGACATCCTTGTCTTATTCCTGACATTAGGGGAAACACTCTCAGTTTTTCACCATTGAGTATGGTATACGCTGTGGGTTTTTCAGATATGGTCTTTATTATGTTGAGGTATGTTTCCTCTATTTTGTTGAGGGTTTTTATCATGAATGAATGCTGTACTTTGTCAGATGCTTTTTCTTCATCTGTTGAAATGATCATGTGGGGGCATCTGGGTGGCTCAGTCTGTTGGGTGTCCAACTTTGGCTCAGGTCATGATCTCATAGCTCATGAGTTCAAGCCCCGTGTCAGGCTCTGTGCTGACAGCTCAGAGCCTGGATCCTGCTTTGGATTCTGTGTGTGTGTCTTTCTCTCTGCCCCTCCCCTGCTCACACTCTGTCTCTCCTTCAAAAATAAATAAAATATCCTCTTGATGTAATATGTCATGTTGATTGACTTGTGAATATTGAACCACCCTTGTATTCCATGAATAAATCCCACTTGATCGTGGTAAATGGTTTTTAAATTTTTTTTTTTTTAATGTTTTGTTTATTTTTGAGACAGAGACAGAGCATGAACAGGGGAGGGGCAGAGAGAGAGGGAGACACAGAATCCGAAGCAGGCTCCAGGCTCTGAGCTGTCAGCACAGAGCCAGATGCGGGGCTCAAACTCACGAACCGTGAGATCATGACCTGAGCCGAAGTCGGACGCTTAACCCACTGAGCCACCCAGGCGCCCCAGTGATTTTTTTTAATGTATTATTTGATTTGGTTTGGTAATATTTTGTTGAGGCTTTTTGCATCTGTGTTCATCAGAGATATTGGCCTGTAGTCTTTTTATTTTTGCTTTCAGTGTCTATCTAGTTTTGGAATCAGGGTAATGCTGGCCTCATAGAATGAACCTGGAAGTTTCTTTCTCTTTTTGGAATAGTTTGAGAAGAATAGGTATTAACCTAACCTTCAAAATGTTTGGTAGAATTCACCTGTGAAACCATGTAGTCCTGGACTTTTGTTTCTTGGGATCTTTTTAAATTACTGATTAAATTTCATTGCTGGTGATAAGTCTTTTCAAGTTTTCAAGTTTTCTGTTTCTTCCTGATTCAGATTTGGGAGGTTATATGTTTCTAATAATTTATCCAAATCTTCTAGGTTGTCCAATTTGTTGGCATATAATTTTTCATAATATTCTCTTATAATCCTTTGTATTTTTGTGGTGTTGGTTATTTCTCCAATTTAATTTCTGCTTTTGAGTCTTCTTTTTTTGTTAATGAATCTGACTAAAGGTTTACCAATTTTGTTGATCTTTTCAAAGTACCAGCTCCTGGTTTCAGTAATCTGTTCTATCTTCTTAATTTCTATTTTATTTCTCCTCCAATCTTTATTATTTCTTTCTCCTGGTTTGGGGTTTTATTTGTTCTTTCTTTTCTAGCTCCTTTAGGTGTAAGGTTAGATTGTTCATTTGAGATTTTTCTTGCTACTTGAGATAAGCCTATATTGCTATAAACTTCTTAAAACAGCTTTTGCTGTGTCCTAAAGATTTTGGACCCTTGTGTTTTCATTTTCCTTTGTATCTATGTAATTTTTTTCTCTTTGATTTCTTGGTTAATGCATTCATTGTTTAGTAGCATGTTATTTAACCTTTATGTATTTGTGTTTTTTCCAAATTTTTTTCTTATGGTTGATTTATAGTTTCATAGTGTTGCGGTAGGAGAAGATGCATGGTAATATTTTGATCTTTTGAATTTGTTGAGACTTGTTTTGTGGCCTAATAGGTGATCTCTTCTAGAGAATGTTCATGTGCACTTGAATGTGTGTTCTGTTTTAGGATAGAATGTGTCTTCTGTTTTAGGATAGACTGTTCTGAATATATCTGTTAGATCGATCTGGTCCATTGTCTCATACAGAGTCACTGTTTCCTTGTTGATTTTGTTTGGATGATCTATCCATTGATGTAAGTGGGGTGTTTAAGTCCCCTACTATTACTGTATTACTGTCAATTCCTTTATGTCTTTTATTAGCTGCTTTATGTATTTGGCTACTCCCCAATTTACAATTGTTATATCTTTTTTTTTTAAAGTTTATTTATGTAAGTAATCTCTACACCCAACATGAGGCTCAAAGGTGCCCCCAATTGGTATATCTTTTTGTTGGATTGTCCCTTTTATGATTATATAGTGTCCTTCTTTGTCTTTGTTTTAGTGATTTTGTCCTATGTAAGTATTGCTACCTCAGCTTTCTTTTCACTTCCATTTGCATATAGGCGGCATCAAGATGGATCTTGCTTTTTTATCCATTCCATCATCACTTTATGTCTTTAGATTGGAACATTTACTCCATTTACATTCAAAGTAATTATTGGTAGGTGTGTACTTAATTGCTTTTTTGTTACTTGTTTTATGGTTGTTTTGTAGTTCTTCTCTGTTCCAGTCTTCTCCCGTTTCCTTCTCTCATGGTTTGCTGGCTTTCTTTAGTGATGTAGTTGGACTCCTTTCTCTCTTTTTTAAAGGTTTATTTTTGAGAGAGAGCGCAATCAGGGGAGGGGAAGAGAGAGGGGAACAGAGGATCTGAAGCAGGCTCTTTGCTGATAGCAGTGAGCCCAGTGCAGGCTCAAACTCACGAACTGTGAGATCATGAACTGAGGTGAAGGCAGACACTCAACCAACTGAGGCACCCAGGTACCCCTGGATTCCTTTCTCTTTATTTTTTGTGTATCTATTACTGGTTTTTGATTTGTGGTTACCATTAAGTTTACATATAACATGTCTTTTGCACCTAGCAGTCTATGTTAAGTTGACCATTAAGTTTGAACCCGTTCTTTGGTTCTTGCCCTCCCCTCCCTGACATTTTGGGTATAATGGTGTCATACTTTACATTCTTTATGAATTTCTTGACTGATTTTTATGCTTAGTTTTACTGCTTTTGTGCTTCCAACTTTTCTTATATTATGGCCTTTCCTTTCCAAAGAGTCCCCTTTAATATGTCTTGTAGGATTGATTTCGTGATCATGAATTACTTTTGTTTTGAAACTCTGTCTCCTTTTCTGAATGATAACCTTGCTGGATAGAATATTCTTGGCTGCAGGTGCTTATCTCTCATCAGTTTGAATTATGTTATGCCACTCCTTTCTGGCCTGTGGAGTTTCAACTGAAAAATCCCCTGATAGCCTTACAGAGTTACTCTTGTATGTAACTTTTTATTTTGTTGCTTTTAAAATCTCTTGTTAGTAATTTTGCCATTTTAATTACTGTTTTTTGGTATGGAACTCCATGACGTTGATTTTGTTGAGACTTCTGTGCCTCCTGGATCTGAATTTTATTTCCTTCCTTAGGTTTGGGAAGTTTTCAGCTTTTATTTCTTCAAATAAATTTCCTGCCCCCTTTTCCGAGATTGCCAAGGGCATATTGGAGGGGGCAGGTCAAAGGGAAATAGTAGTGGTGGGACTTGCTGTGCCACTGAGTTCCTGGTTGTCACCTGCTGATCCCATAGCTGTTTCTAAAATGTTATCAGCTGAGCCATAAGGGAAGCTTACTGAACACAGTATAGATCTGAGAAAGCCTATGCTTGTGCATTTTTAGCAGTACATTTTTTTAAGTTTTTTTTTTTTTTTTTGGTGAAGTCTAATGTAATGGATTTGCTTTATTGAAATTTTTTATTTGTAGATCTTAAAACTATTAAAAAAGTCATTACATCAGTGGTGTTTATCGCAGAATTATAGACTTTATTAGTTACTAGCTTATCAACAGTTTATATCAACTGTCACCTTTATAACTTCAGAACTGGAATAGAATTAAAAGCATCAGCATTCGGTAAGCAAGAAAAGGGGAGTATTTCTGCCATTTTTTCCTTAATGTGTTTAACATGTTCAGAATCCTGGTATTAAATGTTAAACATTTTCATAATGGAGAAAGACTCTGGATTGATACAGCAATAACATTGCATAGACTTTTAAAATGCCTATTCTATAATTAAACTTATTTAAATAATGACAGTTTTAAAAATAATGAACCTATGGGTTTAATGTTGTCTCAAGTTTTATATCCAAGTCCAGAAAATAATGAAGTAAATCTAGTTTAATAATTGAACAGATTGGTGATATTAACATTTGTTTTCCTTGAAGAATTACTTAAGTTCATATAGAAACAAATTAAGGGATGGTATAACTATTAGTCATATTGACACAAAAAGATCATTAGGCAGCTTGAGTAACAGTGGAGTGTCTGAACGGAAATACTGACTAGAGGTTCTGCAGGTCCTCTAGACAGGTGCGATACTTGAAATGCTTAAATAGCCTCCACGTAGTTGGCTGGCAGCATGCCGGTCCTGCCGGTCCTCTGCACAGTGCCATACATCCAACCTTCATCAATCGCCTGAACATTTACAATAGCATCTCCGTCTCTGAAGGATACCTCATCTGCATCAGCAGCCATATAGTCGTACATGGCACGGAAGATTTTCTATTTGTGAAGATGAAAAAAGGTAAAAAAAAAAGATACATATTAGATTTGCAACAAGTACCCTAAACACCTAGTTTTAAGGTCTCTTACAACTTACTTCACAAATTTAAGTTGCCCAAAATAGAATGAACAACTACCACCAAGAAAGTAAAAAGACTACTCACAAAATAGGAGAAAATATTTGCAAATCATCTATCTGGTAAGGAATTACCGTCCAGAAAATATAAAGAACTATAATTCAATACTGATAAAAGGTGGGGGGAAGGGCAAAAGATCTGAATTCTCCAAAGGAGATGTACAAACAGCCCGTAAGCTCCTGAAAAAAATGTTCAAACCTTAGTAGTCATCAGGGAGAACCACAATGAAATACCACTTCACACACATGAGAATGGTGATACTCAATAACCAGTTTAGGGGAAGATATGGAGAAATTTGAACCCATATAAACTGCTGGTGAGAATGTAAAATGGTACAACCACTCCGAATAGAGTTTTGGAAGTTTCTCCCATCTTAAATACAGAGTTAGCATATTCTGGTCCTACGTAGGTAAATACGTCCACATAATAACTTCTACATCTGCCACTGATAGCAGCCCAAAAGTGGAACTAACCCAAATGCCCACCAACTGATGAATGAAGAATGAAAAGGTGAGATTGTCATACAATGGAATATTATTTGTTGATAAAAGGAAATGAATTATTGCTGTATGATACAACTAGATGAACTAAGACCATTAAGTTAAAAGAATCTAGTCACAAAAGATCACATATTGTGTGATTTCGTTTACATGAAATGTCTTGAATAGGCAAGTAGAAACAAAGTACATTAGTGGATCACTTACAATTGGATGGTGGGGGATGGGGAGTGACTGTTGATGGGTACAGGGTTTTTTTAGGGTGATGAAATATTAGGAAATTAGATTATGGTAGTGGTTGAATAACAAAGAAAATCACTGGGCCTGTACACTTCAAATGATGAACTTAATAGTATGTTAATATATTCATAAAATTGTACGAAAAAAGAATGTTTTGTATATAGCCTTTTCTTCCCTTTTGAGGAAGTCAATCTTGTGTTTTGGAGAAGAAAAATTTGAAAAACCATAGCAATATTGCATGTATCTCTCACTTTCGGAATTTGGGAGCATGTTAGTAGTAAAAGTTGCTACAAGCTATCCTCCACATGTTAAAAAAACAAACAAAAAAACCTGTAACATGGGAGGGGAAAATGGGGAATTAAAATCAACAAGCATAAAGTTTCAGTTAAGCAAGATGAATAAGCTCTAGAGATCTGTTGTTCTGGAGATCTCTAGAGATCTGCACACACAGCCTTGAACCTATAGTGAACAAGAATGTACTGAACACCTAAAAGTGTGGCAATAAGGGGGGGCTCCTGGGTGGCTCAATCAGCTCAGCATCTGTCTTGCCTCTTGATTTCAGCCCAAGTCATGATCTCGTGGTTCAGTTCATGAGATTGAGCCCTGTGTTGGGCTCCATCTGACAGTGCAGAGCCTGTCTGGGATTCTCCCTCCCTCCCTCTCTCTGCCCCTTCCTCCCCCTCATCTCAAAAATAGTTTTTTCTAAATGTTTTATGTATTTTTGAGAGAGAGCAAGTGAGTATGCATGAGCAGGGGAAGGACAGAGAGAGGATCTTTCTGAGAGAGAGGGACAGAAGGGAGGATCTGAAGCAAGCTCCATGTTGACAGAGAACCTGATGGGGGCTTGAACCCATGAACTGTGAGATCTGACCTGAGCCGAAGTCAGACTGAGCCACCTAGGCACCAGCACCGCCCCCCCCCCCAAATTTTTTTTAAATATGGTAAGAAGGTAGACCTCATGTTAAATGTTCTTAGAATAGCAAAATAAGATTTTTAAAAACTGTAACAATTTGGAGATAAAAACAAAGATTGAAAGTGCTCAAATTTTCTTGATAGGAACAGGCACTAATTAGTAATTAGTATATAACCTACATATTTTTTCCTAGCATTCTGAAATATACATACACATGTTCATATTCAGTGATAGGTTTCCCCTTTCCTGCTGTGTAAGTAGAACAATACTATAAATAATACTTACTGTTCTTTCCATTTAATACAGCTTTGAGGTCTTTCCATATTTTAGTAATATCACAAATTAGCCAGGTCTATACTTTTGGTCATTTAATTGTTACCATTTTTACTTACACTAATCCCCGAATGTTTGTCTTCAGGCAAGTATTTTAGGAAAAAAAAAAAAAAAAAAAAAAAGCTTTTAAAGGTGAAAGGTCAAATGGTACGTGCATGTTAATTTTTTTAATTCACTACCATAATGTTCTAATATGCTACTTTATTATTGTTTTAATTTGCATATTCCTGGTTAGCAATCATCTTTTGATGAACATCTTTTTTGTTGGGTGTTTTATTTCTTCTGCTGTAAGTTGTTTATTCATTTGCGTACAGGTCTTTCTTATTTTGACTGGAAGGGGAATAATTTGTCAATGAATTTTTGAGTGTTATGCTTTTTAGATATAAATCTTTTTGTTATGTATACTACAAATATTTCTTCCAGTTTGACATGTTTCTTTTTGTTATAAAAACACTTAAAGTTTTATGGTTAAATATATGTGGTCTTTTCTTACACATTCCTAGGTTCTAGAACTTGCTGAGGAAGGTCTTCCCCTGTCCCCAGTATTATAAAAGTAGTCTCCGCTTTTCTATAGTATTTTACAATTTTGATTTTTTTTTCCCTCTGCTAATCTGTAATTCTTTAAGGGTCCATTTCTGGACCTCATCTATTTTCACATCTATTCCCATGCTAAGATCCATATTTAATAACAATTTTATAGTATGTGTTGCTCTTATTTGGTTAATAGGTTCCTATTGTCACTTTCAAAATTTACTTGATTATTCTTGCATCTTTACTCTTTCAAATAAATTTTAGGATTAATACACAAAATGGTTTAAAATTCCTCTAGGATTTTGACTCGAGTTGCCTTGAATTTATGTATTTATTTCAGGAAAAATGACAACTTTACAAGATTCCCTTCCTGAAATATAATGGGTCTCAATACTTAGATCTTTATGTCTTTTAGTAAAGATAGTTTCTTCATACAAATATTTTTATTTCAACCCTAAAGAATTGATGTTTTTGTGATATTATGAATGAGTCCAGGGTTTTAAACTAACAGTTTTTTTAAGTAATCTGCAGAACTGTAAACATGATTTGACTTATCTCTTCTTCAATGGATATTAACAAGGGAAATCTAAAATAATGACATGTTTATATGTGTGACATGGGCACACATACATATATTCTTCAAGAATGAGGGGCGCCTGGGTGGCTCAGTCGGTTAAGCATCCGACTTCAGCTCAGGTCACGATCTCACGGTCTGGTCCATGAGTTCGAGCCCCGTGTCGGGCTCTGGGCTGATGGCTCAGAGCCTGGAGCCTGCTTCCGATTCTGTGTCTCCCTCTCTCTCTGCCCCTCCCCCGTTCATGCTCTGTCTTTGTCTCAAAAATAAATAAACGTTAAAAAAAATAAATAAAAATTAAAAAAATTAAAAAAAAAGAATGATTCCAAGCAGCAAATACAGTAAGACAGTGGGTAGGACCAATGAACCCCAAATGATCATTTGCTTTAGTTTGTTCTAAATCACTGAATAATGCTTTTTAATTAATTTGAGTTTGGTAATGAAAGGTTTCTGATATTACTGGTAACATGAGATGTGTATTAAAAGCATTACATGGAAGGAAAAATAAGATAAAAACAGGGAAGGAAACCCTAAGACAGTCTCTTAACTACAGAGAACAAACTGAGGGGTGATAGAGAGGAGGTGGGCATATAATGGGTTAAATGAGTGATGGGCATTAAGGAGGGTACTTGTGATGAGCCCTGGGTGTTGTATATAAGTGGTGAATCACTAAAGTCTATTCCTGAGACCAATATTACACTATATGTTAATTAACTAGAATTTAAAACTTGGAATTAAAAAAAAAAAAAGACCAGAATAGCGATAATCATTATTGCACATATGAAAAGATAAGAATGATTTCAGTAAGCTCCTGATTGCTTACTTACCCCCGCGGTAGATGGGTGAGATGGGATAGAGGATACCGTGGTCTGTTGGGTGGCAACTGAAGACGATCGCTGTTGTGGGAGTTCCGTGGTTTTCGCATGTTTGTAAGCTACACGGTAGGGGGAAAGTAGTTTACGAGAAGAAATGGTGGCTAGACGTCATTCAATCAGTGTCAAACAGTGGAACAGGGTTCTCTTTTCCCCTAACTTAAAAAGAACGATTTCCAAGAAAGGAGGCTCTCATAAAAGTTAATGAATGAAACATCTGGTTTCATGTGCTTCTCCACAGTTCTAGGCTTTTCTTATCATTAGAAATGATTTTTAAAAATCCAGATTTAAAAAAATTTTTTAACTGAAAGCATCTGCCCTAGTAACCCAGTCAGCGGGCGGGCCGCGACTGTCCAGGGCAGCGCCACCCACTTGTACCTGTGGAGGTGGCCGAGAAGAAGACGCCGCCGTCGCTGTAGGTGGAGAGGCGCTGGTCGGCCGCTTCCGAGTGCTCGGACTTGTCCTCGCCGCCGCCGCTGACGCCGCTGACGCTCAGCGCGCTGGCCGACCGCGACTGCTCCCGGCTCCGGCGCTGCGCTTGCGCTGGCGGGTGGGGGAGCAGGCGTGAAACTTACGCGGTAGCAAAGCCTGACTGTAATGAATCTCAGTTCGGTGGGGTGGGGGATTTGCGAAGCGTGGTTTTCGGTAGACTTCCACGGATTAAACCCTCGAAACCCTTGTATATCATGTGGTTGTCATCCTCATTTTCCACATGACAGCTGAAGTGACTTACCGAAGGGCGCGTGACTGCTAAACGGTACAGCCACGCTTCAAATCTCAGCCTGTCCTGGCCCACAACCCCTTCCCTCCACCCTGTCCGATTTCCTGGCTCATAAAAATTCACAAACTCCACATTAAACTCCTCCAGAAAGCCCTCCCTCACTTCCAAATTAATTTAGATCCCTTTCTCTGAGTTCCTACAATTTGTGTGCAGACCTTTAAAACTGCACGTGTCAGGGTGTAACCACTGATTTACTTGTCTCTCCATCAGGAGAATAGAGTGTAAATCCTTTAAGGACAAGCACTATGTATTATTCTACATTTTAACATGAACAGAAGACACAAAGGCATGTGGCCTGTCTTGTTAATAATCTTCCTGGATGACATAAGAGTGTTCAGAAAGTTGCCAAAGGTCAAATTCATTCTCTTCCCGGTGCCTATGTATTTTTTTCCATTATGTCTCCAATAGAAAGATGTACTACCTTTTTTTTCTTTAGAAACAAAACGATAATAGTGGGGCCTAAGGAGATTTACATGGAGGCAGTGAGGCAATCTTTCCCTGATACAAATTTTCGTAGAAAATGATGTTGTCCCACCGGTCAGGGAGGTGTTTCTCTGCGGAATGGCAACTGAGAACACTGAAGACCCTTGAGTTTCCTTGAGGTCACCGATGCTAGCCCACTAAATGGTGACATTTATGTCATAAGCTATAACATACCATTAATCATGTGTAAGCTTCGTGATTGTATATTGTCTTCTGCTGGATCATAGTCAAAAACTGAGCCCGGATTAGTACGCCAGACACGTAAACCTAAGATTGAGCGAAATTAAGGATCAGAACAGATGTTTTTGGATGACTCCTGATATCTTGGAAAGCAAAGCATGAGCTTAATTGACCACAGGACCACTAACACCAATTTAGCTTAGTCCTCAGAGGAGAACAAAGCAGAAGAAAGAAGAGAGATCAGCTTCGCAAGCTGTGAAATAAGTTTTCTTTTACAACTAGTGAAAACAGAGACTGAGGTCCCTTTATCCTTTGCCTTCCTATGGGTAATTCCACTCCTGTTCTTCTACCCCCTCAGTTTAGAGTTGATTTTCCTTGTAGGCATCATATACCTGTAATAGTCTCCTGATCCTGGTCATTCCGTTTTTGTTCCATTTCTACCACTTTTCTCTGAATACCTCGGTAGTTAATGTCACTGAAGTCCTGTGTGTTCTTCTTTACTCGTTCAGTGATAGGGTCCGTCACCACTGGTGTGAAGCAACCCTTGTGTTTCTCAAAGTCTTCATGATATTTCACCTGAAATTTCATTAATTCACTTTGTAAAAATATGACGGTGTGATCATTTCCTTTTCCACCTGATCCAGCAGGCTGGCCCGTCAATCCTGAAGAATCCCGGACTCACCGTTGAGATGTGACGTTGGGTCTCCCGCACCCGTCTCATCTCTGGAGTGTCTAGGACATAGGCAGCTTTGCCTTGTATTTGTTTCCGGAAGCTATCAGAATAAAGAACCTGGTAGAGAAGAGACCGTGAATTAAGTCCAGATCATGGTACTGTTCTAATTCTGAAGTCTCAAAACTTTTCCAGCACATGGAGATAAAAGTAGCTGGGAAGGGAAGCTTGAGTCAACTGGAAAGACCCAGTGATACCCTTGACTAACGGCTGAACAGATTAGCATGAGGACAAATGGGCAGGGCTCTCATCAGGAGAGAAAGGACAAGTTTTGTCTTTGAAAATGCAACTCTGATTTTCAAGGGAGACAGAGCACAGTAGAATTTCAAAGAGGATCGGAAGAAATTGGTCTCTTGGATTTGCTGGGAATTGCAGCACCAGCAGACTGGATGCTATTTGGCACTAGGTGTGATTCTGACATTGAAAACAACTATCCTTTTAATTTTTTAAAAGTTTAATTAATGTATTATTTAATCTCTACCCCCAACACGGGGCTCAAGCTCATGACCCTGAGATCAAGAGTTGCATGCTCTTCTGACTGAGCCAACCAGGTGCCCCTAAACAACTGTCCTTCCAAACAAGTGATCATTTTCACAGGTTTATGTCCAGATTTCATAAACCCATATGTTAACACAGAAATCAAGGTCCTCCAGACATGAAAAACCCAAAATACCAAAGCCAAAGAAGGCATCCACCTCAGAGTATTACCTGTTTCATAGAATACCTTAAAAATAAAGGAGAGCAGAAGATTGAGGCTGTTAGGAAGTCAATTTGTTACAGTTGGTTATGTAAGACTACCTAGTTGGTTATATAAGATTACCTTGGAGTAAAATAAAGGTAAGAGAAAACATTGGCAATTAACTTGTTATTTCTTAGTATGATCATTTGGAATTTAAAAGCACAGTTGTGTTAATTTTAATGTAAATTTTCAGTTGAATGAGAAGGTGCATGTTTTTATGGTGTTAAAAATGTTATTTTCCACGATGTTGCATTTCTTTTTTTTCATTTTAGTGTGCTTTCCAAGTGAATGAGAAAGGCGTGTTTCTATGATGTTAAAATGTTATTTTCCAAGTTGTTGCACTACTCCTGTGTTTAATCCTAGACAATACCGAGCTAATGTTTTCTTGGTTGCGCTTAGCTCGCTCCATCTCTGGAGTAACAGGTGTCGGAGTTGCTTTTCTCATATTCTCTTTGTATAATACCTAGAGGAGCCAAGAGAGCATCCAGACATCAGAAAGCAGAAAACCAGTTCTGAAAACCATCATCTAGCTTGTGTTACGGCTCAATTATATCACACTCTATAAGAAACGCATCAGGGAGATAAAGCCATTAAAATGTTATTGTATAAAGCCAGAGAAGAAGAAAGAATTAAATCAGTTTGAGCTGGAGGGGTTGGTTGGTTGTTTTTAAGTGGGTAAAGATGAACTTAAAACAAAAGTTCTGGGGAAAATGTGAGGTAAATTAGTGATATAACCATGATTGCCAGGCTTATTAAAAGGGTAACGATTTCTTTTTTCCTCTCCAAAATACCGAGCTAAAGTTTTCTTGATTGCGTTTGACTCTTTCCATCTCAGGAGTAAAGGGTGTAGGGGTCGCTTTCCCCAGGTTCTCTTTGTATAACACCTGTGAGATACAAAGTTGGACCCGAAAATCACCAAGAGGCAATATTCAGGCTATTAAATGTAATGTGATTTGGGGAAGAAAACTCCAGGTTTAATCTACTACATTAGTGAGAACGGCTCTCGAGAAGAAAGCTTAAAAAAATAGTTAATGGCAATAATACATGTAGTAGGTCATTTACAGGAGATTCTAAAAAAAATTGGCATTTTGCTGGTTTTTAACCTGGGATGGAGTTAGGAGCAGGCCAAACTGCAGGGGTTACTTTGCAAAGTTAAAAGCACTTTCGTTTCTCAAGACAATACCGAGCTAATGTTCTCTTGATTGCGTTTGACTCTCTGCATCTCTGGCGTGACAGGGGTTGGGGTGGCTTTCCCCACATTTTCTTTGTACAAAACCTACGCGGGTCCAATGGATCCAAAAAGCCAAAAAGAAAAAAAAAGTTACAGTTACCAAAAGATTAAACGGAATAGATAATTTGTTATGAGGTTCAGGGTGTCAAACCATTTAGGCAACAAGGTTAGGCAGAAAGAGGTATGTTTCCAAAGGAAGCTGAGTATAGTTACAGCCAGACACACATTTCCAGGGTAGGCCCCTGCCCTGACATCCTGGCAGACCACCTGACAGAACTGCAGTGTGCCCCAAAAAGGATGAAAGACAGCCTTCATTTGCCCACTAGTCCATGAATTTCAAGCACCAGACAGATCATCTAGAAAGGACTGTGGGGGAATGCGCTTGAGTGACACTGAGAAGGCGGGGCCAGTCTCTACACAGGAGTGGGCGACTGGATGGTTGGTTGTGCAGCAACTCTGTATACAGACACATCCATACAATCCTGGGCCCACAAACAAGGATTTCTCCTACTCTTTTGTTCCCTGCTGTCATCCGTGCTCTGTCTCCTACTTTAGTTCACCAGCAAACTTCTCAGTAAGGAAAAATATTCTCAGCGATTACATCATTAGCATCACCATAAATCCTTTACCTCAGTGTCTCCCTTCAGTGTCATTCATGGGGAATGGGTTTGGGAAATGATGTTCAAGAGAAGGAATTCTGTTCAAGTAATGGTTCTCAAAGTGGGGTCCCTGAATAGCAAGCTCAGCATCGCCTGAGCGCTTTGCTAGAATTGCAAATTTGCTGGCCTCACACCAGACCCAGAAAATGAGAAACTGTGGGGACAGGGCCCTACAATCTGATGTAACAAGTGCTCCGGGTGATTCTGATGCTCTGTGCTCAAGTACTGGAGAAACCCACACATAGCGCTGATGTGAGGGGTCACAGGCTTCTTCCTTACACGAGCTAGTGTCCTCCCCATACGAATCCCAATCTCCGCTCCCCCCCCCACCAGTAATCACTAAATATATATAATATCACAGAGCACAGGCTTACAGGAAATGGTTTACTAAAGCTAACAGTTAAAGACCACGCTAAAGACAAAAAAAAAAAAAAAAAAAATTAAAATTGGCAAAGCAAAAACAGTTCGAGTGACACTTTCCTTTTTAAGTAAATTGATAGTCATGTGCTGAAATCACTAGTGGATCTTAGTTTTTTCATTTCTATGAGCACAGTACCTCCAAACAATCACATGGGGATTTGAGATTGTTAGAACTCAGTTTTGTTGTTATCCAAGCAAACTGAAAGTTTTTTTTTTTTTTTTTAATATTTAAAAATATCCGATGGAATAGAAATGTCATTATCCTTGAAGAAGAGAATCAGGGGTTATTTCCCCAAGGTCTCTTTGTCTAAATCTGACAGGATAAATTAGAACCAAAAGTCATAGGTGCAAAAGCTGAAGAAGATCACAACTCCGATGTTCCAGAAAGAGCTCTCATACCTACCATGCCACCCCCCAAATTTCATGAGTGCATAAAACAAAGAGACCTTGAGGATAGTAGATAGAGAGTAAGTTTGGGGAGAGATGAGTGAAAGGATATTTTATTGGAAAATCTGTTACTTCCTGATATTAGAACTTTATGGATTAAAGCAATGTTGTTATTACAGGGTTAAAGCTAAGAGTAGCCTTCTAGGAAAGAAGGATACATGTGATAAACAAAATTCACAAAATTTGTTTTTTAAAAGTAGGATTAATAAGTATTATTTTAAATCATTAAAGAAGTAGTTTTTGCTTTTCTTGCCAAAGTACCGAGCTAATATTTTCTTGATTGTGTTTGACTCTCTCCATCTCTGGAGTGACAGGTATAGGGGTTCCCTTGCCCATATTTTCTTTGTACAACACCTGTGTGATGAGAAAGCATCCAGAAAAAAACAGCCGTCAGTAATATTTCATTGGTTTTAAGATTTTAAGGATGAATTCAACTTCCTTGTTACCACATGACACAGGAGTTACAGGTTGACAATTTGCCACAAACTATTTTAATGGCAGCCAGTCTTGGGCTGGGAAAGAGGACTATAGGGCAGCAAGGACCTCAGCTGCTGGGGAAAGGTTGTCAGTTATTCATGTTATTGTTCCATTTCTGTGAGCACACTGCCTCCCAATCGTGGGGGTTTGAGATGGTTAGAACTCGGTTTTGTTGTTATCCAAGCAAATTAAAGACCAGTGGCTTAAACAAAAATATTTTAAAATATCAGATGGAATAGAAGTCAATTAACTAAAATTAAAAACTGAAGCCATAGTAACAAGGTAAAAATGCAAAAGTATGTCTTTTTGCTAAGTGAGGTATGTTAGAAACAAAGGAAGGGTAGTGGGTTTTTAAAAAGGAATAAATGTTAAATATCTATTTAATTATGAGGTTAAATGGCATCTTCTTTTCCCTTTCTTTCCAAAATACCGAGCTAAGGTTTTCTTGATTGTGTTTGACTCTCTCCATCTCTGGAGTGACAGGTATAGGGGTTCCCTTGCCCATATTTTCTTTGTACAACACCTGTGTGATGAGAAAGCATCCAGAAAAAACAGGCATCAGTAATATTTCATTGGTTTTTAAGATTCTTAAAGACAAGTTCAACTTCCTTGTTACCACATGACACAGGAGTTACAGGTTGACAATTTGCCACAAACTATTTTAATGGCAGCCATTCTTGGGCTGGGGAAGAGGACCGTAGGGCAGCAAGGACCTCAGCTGCTGGGGAAAGGTTGTCAGTTATTCATGTTATTGTTCCATTTCTGTGAGCACACTGCCTCCCAATCACGTGGGGGTTTGAGATGGTTAGAACTCGGTTTTGTTGTTATCCAAGCAAACTAAAGACCAGTGTTCTTTTTTTAAATATTTTTTAAATACCAGATGGAATAGAAGTCAATTAACTAAAATATAAAAAAAATGAATCCATAGTAGTAACATAAAAATGTAAAAGTATGTCTTTTTGCTAAGTGAGGTATATTAGAAACAAAGGAAGGGTAGTGGGTTTTAAAAAGGAATAAATGTTAAGTATCTATTTAATAACGAGGTTAAATGGCATCTTCTTTTTCCCTTTCTTTCCAAAATACCGAGCTAAGGTTTTCTTGATTGTGTTTGACTCTCTGCATCTCAGGGGTGATGGAGATTGGAATTCCAGTCCCCAGGTTCTCCTTGTATAGCACCTGTATGATAAGAAAGCATCCAGAACAAAAAGAGCAATCAACCACTTTCCCCCACTTGTGGAGAAGTGGGGAGTAGAAGGGCAAAGAGGAAGAGAATGAGTTAGAGGAAACACCAGAAGCTTCTAGATCCAACCTGTACGAGCCTAGAGACATAAGTAAGGGAATGCAGGAAAGAGCAGCAAAAACGAAGAGATAGGAAAGGAAAGTTTTGTTATTTTTGTTGTTTGAACAAATCCCTGTAGCACTGAGCAACAGAGTGCACCATGAAAGGGAAGGATTAGTGCCCCCAGTTTGTTATGAGGAAGAGAAAAAAAAATTAAAAGGGTAAGAGACAAAAGGAGAACCGAGGAAGTTATTTTTGATTTGGAAATGTTATTAATAATCCACATAAGGGTATTTGGGTTTTAGAAACATTGTATATATGAAGATACCTACACAAACCTTCTTTTGTTGACTTTTCAAAAGAAGTCCAAGTATTTAATTTTTAGTTTGGGTGAACACATTGGGAGAATTACTTATTTTTAAAGCAAATGGAGAGCAATGACAAGATTCTAAAAAAGGAAACTTCAAAAAATCTGTACAAACACCAGTAGGGGCAGAGAAAGTTAGAACAGAAATGAGACCAACATTCTGATCTTTGCTAAATAAATTTTTATAAGCTTTACATTCAGATCAGATTTGCCAAAGCAGGATAAATGTGGGTGCTTAGACACTGAGAAGGTTATGTTTTTAAAGCCTGGGATAGAACACTGAACACTTTTTTGTTTTATAAGTCAAATGATTATATTAATACTTAACCAAAATGGGGAAATGGATTCATAGGAAATGGCAGCATTAAGTTGTGAACAAGACAAGTCAAAGTTTTTATTGGGATAAGCTGATTAGATTAAAATTATAGCCATTAATTTTTGGTTTAAAAATAGTTAAAGGGATTTTTTTTTTCTTTTAAATACCGAACTAAAGTTTTCTTGATTGTGTTTGACTCTCTCCATCTCTGGAGTGATGGGAATTGGGATCCCTTTCCCGAGGTTTTCTTTATACAACACCTGTATGACACAAGAGAGCATCCAGAAAAAACAAAAGCAGTCAAAACAGCCCTTTCATCCGTCCTGTAGGGACCCTCGTACGAGACTACAGACACCAAACAGGAAAGACAAATTCACAAAGTCAACCTATCTCTTCAAATACAGATCTGGATGAGAACACGCTCCATATTTCCTTAGCTAACGTGCCAGTGTATTTGGTATTCAACTCAATATCAACTCATATTATACTGAATGTTTGTTTCCTGTGTTGGGAATTAAGGAAAAAATTACAAATAATTTCATAAAGGCACTAAAGTGCTTAGTGTACAATAGAAAAATTATTTTTTAATTAGATTGACAAATACCTATTTTACCTACATAGAACATCTATTTTGCAGAATAATAGATATTTAAATCCCCAGGCCAAATTTATGCAATATAGCAAAATTGGTCTTTGTTGAGTAAATTCAAATTCTGGAGGTGGCCAAGTCAGAAAGGTAATGTTTTAATACACAGTACTATTTATTTCACACAGAATCTTGAAAGCTCTATGCACCACTGGACAACTTTGCCTAAATGCAACCTGTGTAAAAATGAACACAATGGTTATGTAGGAAAAAAAAATTGCCCAGTACTGTCAGGATCATTACGATCTCAGATATAAACAGTATACTTACTCTAACGTAGAAGAAAATAATTAAAATATAGTTTTGAAAATTAATGCAAACCTTAATTCTTCTAAAAGAAGAAATCATCATCATCATCATCATCATCATCATCCCCCCACAGGGAAAATAATGACTATAACATTCCAAAGGTAACATTAATTTACATTGACAATTTAACAAAATTGAAAGGTTAGTGAATAGTGATTAAAAACAAAGGAAAACAAAACCAAAAGACACTGGGACCAAAGAAAGTTACTGATCTAATTATGTGGAAGAATAAAACTTTCTGAAAATATTTAAACTGACAATAAAAGCCACTTTGGATCAAACCTGCTCCCCCCAAAAAAAACTCCAGCTAAATTTTCCTGTTGACATTTGATTTTCTGTCTCAGGCATAAGTGACTGTTAGGATCCTTATATAGCAGTTTCACAGACTGAGTATTACGGAATTTTTCAATAGCATTAATACAAGAAAAAATAACATTAAACATACATTTATGATTTGATTTGTATATTAAAAAAAATCAGAAGGTCTGGATCTGTATTCATGGAATAGCTTGTTCAGCACAGTATCAAGATAAGATTGCTTTGGGTTCCAACACTGAGCTACTTTCTTTTTCTGTCCTGTGTTTATCCAGATAGGATCTAGGTTAAAGTAACCACTGCTCCCAAGCCAGAGCCACTAGTTCTGCATGTGGTCTCAAGTCCTATGTCTAGGACTTCTGCTAACCCAGAAGCATCAAATAACAAGAGTTCTGAGTAAATAAGAGCTATGGTGTTTGGGTTTTTTGGATATCAAGGAACTTCAAAAGTCCCAGCGGCAACATAAAAGTTGAAAAAAGAAGGAAAGGAACCAATTAAAAGTTTTAAGGGACTATTATAGAAGGTATAAAATGTTAGAATCAAATGGTAAGTAAAAGACGTGAAAACAGGATCCAGTTGATGATATTAAAAAATGTTAAACTCATTATTTTAAAGGCACTAATAGTGAGAAGTTTGTTTTATAGAAAGTTGTTATTATTTTTAAAATATGGAATTAAAGGAGGTTTCTCCTGAATACCGAGCTAAAGTTTTCTTGATTGCGTTTGACTCGCTCCATCTCAGGAGTGACAGGAAGGGGGGTCCCCTTGCTCAAGTTCTCTTTGTACAAAATCTGTGTGCACAAAACCAACAATCACATCAGCATGGACCCATCTTTTAGGTAATTAACCTTCAAACTAGTCTCTAAAACTATTTTTGTTTATTTTCATAATGGCATGAAATAGGCCTGACCAACTTTAAGAAATAGAACCAATCACTTTGACATTTCGTCACACACAGTAGGATGTCTGTCACTAAGTGGCATTAATAGAGACATAGCTGCCAGGCTGCAGGCAGGAGTCACTAATATAGGTCTTCTCTCAAAGACAGAGGTATTAGGCCTGATCAAATAGTGTTCAAGTTCATTGAAATTAATATCCATAATGAGTTGTTGGTAATGCTAAAATAGGGAACAAGAGAGAGAGAGAGGTTGGGGGGAATAAAATAAATATTAATAAGTATTAGAAGCTAAATAAACATTAGCTTTCAATGGTCCTTAAGCTATTCCAAAGTAAACCTCATTTATATCTGATGTGGTACACAAACTAACTGAGCCACATTTCTGAGTTACTGTAAATTGTTCTGTCATCTCATGAATGGAAATATTAAGAGTCACATTCTTCTACAAAAGGCTACAAACACAAACAAATAACATCAAACAGAGCCAGAATAAGCACAAATAAAATTCAAATTAACACTGACCTTTTGAAAGGATGTTAGATTTTTACTTTTGACTTATGCCACAACAGTTAGAAACACTTATTGTTATTAAAGGAGGATTTGAGAGGGGAAAAACACAGAACACTGAATATTATGGGTTTTAAAGGAAGTGACAAATAGTTATGTTTTAGGGAAAACAGTTAAAAATTTCACACCAGAACTCAAGTAACTACTAAATTAGATTTGGGTTGAAAACTGAGGTAATATTTGGTATCATTATTTTCATTATATGAATTTAGTAATTTTACAGGGAGAAAAATCATATGTTTGTAATGTGTTAAAAATATTATTTTAAATAAGAATTAAGGGATTTTATTTATGCCCCTAAGAAATACCGAGCTAAAGTTCTCTTGATTGCGTTTGACTCTCTCCATCTCTGGAGTGATAGGTGTTGGGGTTCCTTTCCCCAAATTTTCTTTGTACAAAACCTGTGAGATACAAGAAAGCACCCAAAAGACATTCAAAACAGGCACAAAGATTAAGGAAGGGAGAAAATCAGGGGCAGGGAGTTGGTGTGAAGAGGGAATCTTTCGGTGAGTAATTAATTTAGTAAGGATAATGCTTTTCCTTTTTCTTCACCACTTTAATGATGAAGTCTACCATGCTAATTCTGGGGATGAAAAAGTACATTGGTTATAGGAAATGAGTATAATGATGAGGGATCTGGTGTTAATTCTCCATACAGTAATTCAGACCTAAGTATCCACACTTGTCAGTCGCTAAAAATGTTAAAGTACCATCAGAAAAGTGAGTCACTATGTTTAAGTCCAGATGGTTTGGGTCAGGTAATAACACGCATACGCACACACAGGATTGTTAAGATGTTACTTTAAAAAAAAAAAAAAAGGATAATGGGTTATTCTTGTAAATTTTTAAATGGGGAAATAGAGTTTCTTATTTGATATATTTGTAAATACCGAGCTAAAGTTCTCTTGATTGCGTTTGACTCTCTCAATCTCTGGAGTGACAGGGGTTGGAATGCCTGTTCCCAGGTTTTCTTTGTACATAACCTGTAGGAGATAATTAGCCAAAAAGGTAAAATGACCATGAATCCTTTAGATTATAGCCACATGTGTGGGCTGTGTGGTGGAAACCCCTAAAAACAATCTGCTTTCAGATAAGACACTCAAGGGATAAGCAAAAGAAACTCCACAAAATTTTATGTTCCCTCTTCAAAAGTAGTAATTTTACTACCTTGAAGACTACTTTACACACAAATGTGTAATTTAGTACACGTTTTCTATAGTCAACACTTAATACAGTCCTAAAATTCATTAAAAAGTGGTAATAAATTCAACAATGAGAAAAATCTAACCATTTCATGACATTTAGTATCAGTAGGTCCACGGTAGATTTGTACTTAATACATAGGTTATGTGGTTTAAAATCTTATAATCATGTGACACACTATTCTTTCAGGTTTATTGAGAATTTTGTTTTGTGTTTTCTACTGAAAATTCGTAGGCGGCACCTAGTCTGTAGGTGCCCTTAATATGACAAGATTTAAACAGTGTGTTTTTCAGAAATTCTTCCCTGGAAATTCCTGATGACTGTTGGATCATGTAAATTACTAGTTTTCAAACTGAGGGATGTCCCTATTTTTTAGGGGTCATATCAAAGGTCTGTAAATTTTAATGAAAAGAGTAAGGAACTTCTTGAGCCTCTGGCCTCCTTTACCTTCTTCCCTCTTGATTAATGTTAAGAATTGTCAGCCTAAAGAAATGAATGAATTCTTTTCAAATAAATAGATCCTATGGTGTACTTGAGCACGGGTGGGGTCAACATGAACAACGTGGGAATTTGTGTCACAGATTAATTCTGAAAATACTGACAGACTAGTGGTGATATCTTTGTTTTGCTGAGAAACTTTTAGGGATCTTTAAAAATCTACCGTGTTTGGGGCGCCTGGGTGGCTCAGTCGGTTAAGCAGCCGACTTCAGCTCAGGTCACGATCTCACGGTCTGTGAGTTCGAGCCCTGCGTCGGGCTCTGGGCTGATGGCTCAGAGCCTGGAGCCTGCTTCCGATTCTGTGTCTCCCTCTCTCTCTGCCCCTCCCCCATTCATGTTCTGTCTCTCTCTGTCTCAAAAATAAATAAAACGTTAAAAAAAAAAAAAAAATCTACCGTGTTAGACAAACTTGTGTTTCTTTACCCAGCAAGGCAGCAGACCTGGTCATGGACAACAGAACAAAACGTAACCAGAGAAAGACAGGAAGTTGTAATCAAAAGTGACTAAAGGAGTTTTCTTCGACTGGTGGCCACAAAAATGTGGATTGAAATTTGTACCATAAGGAAGCCAGAGTATAAGCAAAGAGTGAAAAGGGAGTGAGATCTAAATAGTATGAGCAGTTTGCAAGAGAGATATCAAGGGTCTCCTAATGGCAATGAGAGTTCAGTCCTCCAGAGACCAGCAGAACCTATAAGACCAAGGTCGTCACCTTTTATTGGCCATCAAATATTTCCCAAGCTCCACAGTGTCTCTTGCTAGTAGCCAGCTTTTGCTTAGAATCTGCTTACAGATGGGAAAGCTGAGGGAGTGAGCGTTTGTGCACGCGTGTGTACGTGCACACAGTGTTGGGAGGTGGGGAGGAGAGGCTAGGCTAGCCTGATAGAAGTCAGGAGAAACATATGCTTAACCTGATTATTTCAGGTGTGAGGGACCACCCCCATCCCTCACACCCTTCCCCCACAGATAGACACTATGCACAGGTGCCTGAAATTCCTATACAGAACATGCTTACTATATGTCATTGTGGGTAGATAAATGACAGCTGGCACCTTAGAGACACAATGCATTTGCAAGACAGCAGACGATACAGGGCAAGAGATCTTGAAAGGGAGAGGAGAAGGCTGCATAGACTTCACAAGTCTACCTAGAGTTTTCCTGGATGGGGGAGAATAACCTGAGGTGCATACTCACGCAAAGATATATATAAGAGTAACACAAAATCTTATATATATAATTTTCTATATATATATTTTTTATATTTTTATATATTTATATATTTATATATATATAATATATATATAAATATATATTTTTATATATTTTATATAAAATTATGTATAATTTTATATATATAATACAATATATATGCAATTATATATGTAATATTTTGTATTTTTATATTGATATCTTTTAACTCACTTGAAATCATTCTGATAATCTTATTACTGCTGGCACTTTTTACTTTAGAAACTGCAGGCATGATGATTAATCAAGAAGCCAAGTCCCTTCTGCTCCTTAATTATGTGAAGACAGAAGTTTCTTATCTAGGATGGAGGGAGGGAAATTCACACCCTCCTCAAGGCACGGGAAGCCCTTGGTAGGAGGAAGAAGGGATGACAGGTAGGTAGCAATTGGGAGGTGGCTGGTTGCACAAATGCATGCCCAACACACGGGCCATTACCGAGCTAATATGCTTCTGTGTCTCCTTGACACGTTTTACTTCAGGCAGGTCAGGGATTGGCGTTCCTTGTCCAATGGTTTCCTTATACTTCACCTGCAGATATAAAAATGGGAACATGTGCATGTGTTTGGTTAGTAGCTCCGCAGTTTGTAAAGTCACAATTTAAATAATACAAACTCTACACTTAGTGTGAACGGGGCCCCAATCTGATGCTGGGTTGGAGAACAATTATGGACAAGGACACTTGATCTCTTTCCTATCAATTAAGGGTGGGGTGAAAGAGGAGTCCATACTTAGACTGTAGCCCCTCATCTTTCCGTGCACTCCAATGTTCTTATGCCCAATAGTTCATTTGGCCAGGACAGATATATTCACATGTATATATCTAGGAAGGTTGATTTTTTGACTTTAACATATTCTATTTTCTTACAAATGACAAACAGTCTCTCCTAGACCAAACTTTAGTCAGGGTCCTCTGATTCCTCTTTCCAATCAGGCCTCAACTTTTGGACTTCCAAGTCTGTCTTTGTATTTGCCCAAATTTAGCAAGAATCCTTTAGCCAGAATCCCCCTACCCTTGGTATCTCATCACTCTTGTTATCTGACCAAATTCCTTAGCCCACCAGGCAAAGTCTGGTCCCCCTGGCCTGCTGCCAGCAAGAATCTGGTTAGGTAGGTTCAGCCAGAACCTCCCTACCCCTGACGTTTTCTCTAAGTTTCTGTCCTCCCTCTGCCTCCTTACCCCCCTGCCCTGCTCCCACCCCCAAATATAAATCCTTTTCTTTTTAAAAAAAAAAATTTTTTTTTTAATGTTTATTTAGTTTTGAGACAGAGAGAGACAGAGCACGAGCAGGGGAGGGGCAGAGAGGAGACACAGAATTCGAAGCAGGCTCCAGGCTCTGAGCTGTCAGCACAGAGTCTGACGCGAGGCTCGAACTCGTCAACTGCCAGATCATGACCTGAGCCAAAGTTGGGCGTTCAACCGACTGAGCCACCCAGGTGCCCCATAAATTCTTAGCTTTCCTTGCAGTGTTTGAAATTGAGCCCAGTTCTATACTCCGATCTCTTTCTCCTATTTTAACAGTCCAGACTAAAATCTGTTTTTACGTCTTGAATCAGCATCTAGCTCTGGTTTGCTCTGATACCAGCCTCTCCATCTCCTACGCATAACCTCCCCTCATGACACCTGCTCAGCACCGCGCTGACTGTGCGACGGTGCTCAGCACAGGCACCCATTCCAGCAGCTCCTGGTGACAAAGGTTCTGAGGGCAGCTCAGCCCTCAAAGTAAATTATCAAAGGGAGGCAGAAGACACTGCAGGTGAGTTCACGGAGGCATCCTTACCGAGCTAATGTGGTCCTGTGTTTGCTTCACTCTCATCATCTCAGGGGTCTTTCCGATTGCCGTTCCCGGAGAGACATCCTCTTTATATAAAACCTGGCCATTCAGAATCAGGACAATGTTACACAGAGGAAAAGAAAGCCCAGCGATTCCTGGAGGAAGACTAGGAAACATGGCTTCTGTGAAAACAAAAGACCCTAGAGAATGTCCTTAGCAAGGTACTGGAGTATCTGACGATCTGACATCTGCATCAGCATCAGTAACTCCTACCATATATACAACACGGATAACTTTCCAGATCTTGAGAGCCCTTTCAAGATTACCGTACTGTATTAACACAGGATGAGAAAAACCAGAAAAATGTTGATTTAAAGAAAACCCTCCCATATGAAACACAAAATCCGTTAAAGAAGTGTGAAGTCAGTTATTCTGGGGAAGGAGAACAAAAGAAATCACAATGTCAAAAAGAAATCTATCTTCATGGAACAAGACAACACGTGTTACTCCTCTGGGATTAAAAAAATTAGGAAGAAAGAAAAGTTACTGTGTTAGCAGATTTAAGTTGTTATTTCAAATGGTCCCCAGCGTCATGTTTTTAGAGCAAAGTATGGGAAATTCGATCAAATAACCGCTGGTATTAACTGGGGAGGTTAGATGTTAATTGTCTGAATCAACAAGAGGCTAGCATATTTCTACAGAGGAGAATGGAATTATTCGGTTAGCATTAAATGGAAAATAAATAGTAAATATACCGAGCTGAAATTCTTTTGATTTTCTTTAACACGCAGTATTTCTGGCGTGTCTTGAACAACTGTAATTTTTCCTTTACTGTTTTTAAGGTCACACTGGTATTGGAGCTATGAAGAAAGAGTAAACATCTTGTTAAGATCTCAACATCTTAAAATATATTTTAAATTGTCTATATTGTGTAAAGGAAGTTAAAATCCAAATTAAAAAAAAATACGTATGCCACAATGATCATGGTCCGATAGCCAAAGGGAAATTCTTTAATAAGAATTTTATATAAAAAAATTTTAAAGACACTAAAATTTGTAAAGTATCAAATTAAGTTTCTTAAAAATGCATCTCTTCCTGAATCGATTTTGAAAAAGACCAATGTCAGCACGAATGGAAGATGGAGACAGTTCACATGCAGTGGCAAGAAGCTACTAACACAGTAGCAGGTGGGTCTTTCACGTTATGATTTGGTACTGAAATATCAGGTAATCCCGGAGCAGAATGGAGCACACAGTTCCTGGGCCACTGGTGGGAGTTGTAAAGGGCCACCGCACAGCCCCACTGCAGGGGGACGGCCCAAGTGTGTAGGCCCAGAGGCATCCACAGTGCCGGCCTTATCCCAGGGATCAGTGGGCTGGGTCTTAGATTCAATAAAAACTTACAAGGCTGAAGTTCTTTTGGTTCTCCCGGACTCTCTGCATCTCTGGAGTGTCCAAAACAGTCTCATAATAGGACATGCACTTCTCTGCATCTTCCTTGTACTTTTTCTGAGAATAGATTCCAAGAAATAAGGATGGAGAACACCACAGGAATATGGGCCAATGGGACCTAAAACGGCCCTTCCTGCTCAGTCAGCAGAAGGAAAGTCCTTTGTAGGTTTTTGACTGTTCCTGGATATTAGGTTGTTCTAAAGCACGGCCCTCTCTGGTCAGTGAGTGCCATGCCTTTTCTTTCTGGGAGAGCTGAGGCTGGGCATCCAGTAAGACCCACTGTCACGGCAAAGATGGCAGAAGGAGGCCCTCGCTGGCTGGCCCACCGAGGAAGGGGACAACCAGGCTCCTGGCAATGGGGTGCCTACTGTGAACTGGATAGGGAACCAGCCAGGAGCCGGACTTCCACAGGCAGGGAGAGAAAAGCAGGAGGGTTAGGAGCCATCAACAGGCCTCTGTAAAGCTGGCCTTAGCTGGTGACAAGGAGATTTTTGCTGAGCTGATGTGTGGCTGGGGTTCCTGGCCACAGGATGCACCAGGCAGGCAGGACCAGCAGGTACTTCCAGAATGTGGCTCTGATGCTGCAGCACTGGGGGCTCTGCTAAACAGCATTACGACCAACTGACTGGCCAAGGCTCTGAGCTGGCCTTCACCTCTCTCAGGCTTTCCTGACCCTGCCGAGCCTTTGGTTGGACACTGTGCCCACAGGTCTGCTCTTCTGCCAGACACCTATACAGTCAGTCCCTGCAACAGAACTGACTCACTTTGGTTAATCTTTGCAGCAGAACACATACTTTGCCTGAGAACCAGATTTTTCTTTTATTGCTTGTCACTAAGTCCTTTCACTTTTCTCTCCAGCTTTGTTTACCTCCAGTTTCTCCCACTTTTCAGGGAAGTTTGGGTGTGGCAGAAAGGCTAGCTACTTTTGCAAGGGGATAAAACTATTCTTTGTACAGCTCTCTCGTCTAACTTGTACTACACACACATTATGAATTACATTTATATGTTGAAAGATTTGATCTCAAAGATGATAGCTGTTTCAGTCAATAAGAGATTTCAGTTTAGATGTTTAACAAGAAGCCAGTTAAAACAAAGATTTCTGGAAGGAAAGAACAGTTCATCACATTCCCAGTTCAGGAAAAAGTAACCTGAATGAATTTTCTTAGTTACGCAAATGTAAGGCAAAGAGTTTTCTTTCTCCTGGGAAAGGGGTAAGACCAGTCCTTCTTTTTTCTTTTTTCTTTTTTTTTCTTTTCTTTTCTTCTTTTCTTTTCTTTAACGTGTATTCATTTTTGAGAGTTAGAGTGCCAGCGAGCAGGGGAGGGGCAGAGAGAGAGGGAGATACAGAATCCGAAGCAGGCTCCAGGTTCTGAGCTGTCAACACAGAGCCGGATGTGGGTCTCGAACCCACAAACCGTGAGATCATGACCTAAGCCGAGGTCAGGCACTCAACCGACTGAGCCACCCAGGTGCCCTTTTCTTTTCCTCTTATTTTCTTAACATTGAGCAAAAGCTGCCTTAACTGCTTGGCCAAGCTAGTGATGGTCACTAAGAGGGGTGATCAGTTTGTATTTGGAATTGGGGGTGTTATGAAGGGCAAGAGTCCTAGATCCCTGGCATTAGGAAGTATTTAGTATATGGGGCACCTGGGTGGCTCAGTCAGCTGAGCGCCAGACTTTAGCTTGGGTCATGATCTCACAGTTTGGGGGATGAAGCCCCACATCAGGCTCTGTGCTAATGGCTCAGAGCCTGGAGCCTGCTTCAGATTCTGTCTGTCTGTCTGTCTGTCTGTCTCTCTCTCTCTCTCTCTGCCCCTCCCCCACTCACACTCTGTCTCTCTCTCTCAAAAATAAACATTAAAAACAAAAATTTTTTAAAAAAGTATTTAATATATTATCCTGAATTTGTGGGCCCATTTAGACTGTTTGCATTAACCCCCAAGTATGAGATTTAGAAGTTATAAAATATGTACTTTTCACTGGAAACCAAGAAGCAATTTTGTAGAAAGTACCAGCACTACTACATCACTGAAAGGTAAATACTAATTTAAATTGGGAGGGAAGTAACTCGTCTGGCCATATTTTATGCCTTGAGGAACTAGCAGAGGAAAGTCCCAGGAGAACAGAGTAAGTGATTTAATTCTTCCCTGGAAAAGGCCTGCACTCTTGGGTTTTCTTGAAAGATCAGCATTGTCAAAAAGCTCAAGGTTATACAGCTGGCAAGCCTCTCACAGCCCCAAGAATGCTGACTTCCCCCAATGAACACAACATAGTAGTTTGGGGCCCATATAATTTTGTTAATGATTCCCCACCCATCCCCAAAACAAAAGGTTTATTTCTCCCATTTGAATATATCTATTTCTTAAATAAACAATTCTCTAGTGATAACGATTTTTCATGTCTAATTTTACGATATAAAATTATATGTTGATAGTACAGGATTTAAATTCATAATTTCCCTGACGCAATTGGCCATTGAGAGATCACCTGTGACGACTGAAAAGAAACAAACAAATAAAAACAGATTTCCAGGGCCTACATCAGTCTTAGTAGCTTTAAAATTCCAGGGTGGGACTAGGAAAATTATATTCTCAGGTGTTTATAATGCATAGCCTAGTCAGGTCACGACAGCTTTATAACTCACTGCTCAGAAGACAAGCAAAAATTCTACCTTGTAGCTTCTTAAACAAATTGCAGATCCCTGATATCACTGAAAATGAAAACAAATGAGGGTATATCCTGGTCTATAAAAGACCTTCTACTTCCCTTCATTTCTGTTTGTGGGAAGATAGAGAGTTATCTCTCATGGGAAGAATTGGGGTTAGATTGCATGGTTGGTGTTGATGACCTATTTCAATCTGGTTAAGGAGACTGATATTCCAGATAGGGACTGTCTACTTTGTTTCTTCCAGATTTGCACATAAATTTTACATCCACATTATAGGAGATTTTACTTGTTAAAATACTGATTCATTAATATGGGTGGTACCATGTAAGAGTTTGTCAGCACCTTAAAGTTCCCTCCCATAATCTATTTTAATTTGGATACAGCAACCTCAGCTTCTCTTTTGTTGGGCAAAACTGTGTTTTGAAAGAGGCTACTTAGGTATTCATGGAAAGACTTTTTTGTTCCTCACGCCTGGGGTCTATGAATGATATTCCAATGAATGTCCTTACCTGGCTTGAAAGGTTCTTGACTTGCTGGGCATGAATGATCTCTGGAGTATCAACCACAGAAGTGAAATTGGCTTTTTCCATTTCTGCTGATTGCTTATACTTAATCTGCAACAGAGCACCCCAAAATTGGGTAAATGTTTACAATGTACATGTTTGTTGATTTTGTTTGATTACGAGGTGGTCAGTATTTCTTTTCCAAAAGGATTCATTCATTTGAGATTCGATATTTTTTCCTATTGTGTTTATAGCTTTGTATGAAAGAGAAAGTCAGAAAGGTTGAGTCCTAGCTATTGAAAGACTTACTATGTAATTTGGCATAGGGGCTGGGGAGGGAAGAAGTAATGGGAAAGGAGCAAGATGATCAACACATAGTAAGGCATGGATTGTTTACATATAGAAGAGCTGGGAGCAGGACAAATAAGCAAAAGACAATGTGAGATGTCTAAAAACTACGTTTAAATTTAGGTCTTGAGACAAAGCATAAGAGACTGTTAAAAACTGAGAACAAACTGAGGGTTGATGGGGGGTGGGAGGGAGGGGAGGGTGGGTGATGGGTGTTGAGGAGGGCACATTTTGGGATGAGCACTGGGTGTTGTATGGAAACCAATTTGACAATAAATTTCATATATTGAAAAAAAAAGTGAAAAAAAAATAAATTTAGGTCTTGAAAGGAGGAAAAGAAAGAACCCCCAAAATAGTCTAAACAAGGAATTCTTCGTGCTGAATGGGGGTGAAATGATGAACAAATATAACCAAGATGTCAGAATCTGCCCTAGCTCCAAGTTCCCCAAGTTCTACCCTTTGCTCTGAATGTCTTCTGTGGTTATAGACTCAGAAAGACAGACAAACCCTTTGCAGGCCTGGCATAGGGTTTCTGATTCTTATATTAGAATGGATTCCACCAGGCAGATGTTTAAAAATGCCACTATATACATATGACTGTTATTGACCAAGTAAGATAATAGAAGGACAATATGTGTTGTAATCACAACTTTTTTTTTTTTTTTCCAAGATTGACCTGAAATAATGACACTGACCTGACTGGCAATATCAGTAGCATTCCTGGCCCTCATGAAGTCAGGAGTTTCATTGGCCATGGCATTCAGACCTCTTCCTTTGACTTCCAGCTCCAAGTCTCTCTTATATTCTTTCTGTAGTAGCATTAAAAAACAGTTACCTAACTTTCACAACTAGGTAGTAAATGTATAGCATGAAAATAAATCCACATAATATATCATTTCTGTTACTAGTGTTCACCTTCACCATTCCATGTGGTCAGAGGCAATAGTGACCACAGAAACCAAGAATAGGAAATAGAATAGGAAGCAGGAGTAGAA
This sequence comes from Leopardus geoffroyi, assembly GCF_018350155.1. Classification (NCBI taxonomy): domain Eukaryota; kingdom Metazoa; phylum Chordata; class Mammalia; order Carnivora; family Felidae; genus Leopardus; species Leopardus geoffroyi. Next base: position 142,288,836 of record NC_059328.1, read on the forward strand.
TAGGAAACTATTCTACTCACATCAACATGGAAGCCTTCCTTTTAAACACTTTTAGCATTCTCTACTTAGAAAATCGAAGTACAGGGGCACCTGGGGGGCCTAGTCAGTTAAGCATCGGACTCTTGATTTCAGCTCAGGTCATAATCTCAGTCATGAGGTCGAACCCCATGTTGGGCTCTGTGCTCAGCATGGAGCCTGCTTGGGACCCTCTATTTCCCTCTCCCTTTACCCCTCCCTCGCTTGCACACACACACACTCTCTCTCTCTCTAAAAACTAAATAAATAAAAAGACAACCAAAGTATAAAAAAATTTTTAAATTTGGTCTGCTACATAACTAGTTTTGAACCTAGGTGCCCAACACTCCAATATGGTATTTTAATTTAAACAAGCTCACTATGGGTGCCTGGGTGGCTCAGTCAGTTGAGCAACTGACTTCAGCTCAGGTCATGATCTCACGGTTTGTGAGTTTGAGCCCAGCGTCAGGCTCTGTGCTGACAGCTCAGAGCCTGGAGCCTGCTTCTGATTCTGTGTCTCCCTCTCTCTCTGCCCCTCCCCCACTCATGCTCTGTCTGTGTCTCAGGAATAAATAAACATTAAAAAAATTTTTTTTAAACGAGCTCACCAAATGGATTGTGGTTAAATCAAATAGATCTATCTATCTGTCTATCCATTTATCTATCAAATAGATAAATAGATTATGATAGCCACTAGATACAAACTGTTATAATCTCAACTCATCAGAAATTGAGATATCACTTATTTAATGGCTAATAACCACGTTAGATATGGAATTTGAAATTCAAAACTCTCTTTTTCTCTCTTCCTTTTTCAGTGTAACTTGGCTTGGAGGAAGAAGATGCTCTGTTAATTATATGCATGCAGTTGGCTGTGGGCCTACCTCATTGAGGATTTGAGTGGCGTTCTTTGCTCTTAGCATGTCAGGTGTGTCTTCCATTTCACTGAGACCCTTCCCACGGATGCTTTCCTCTAGATCTTTCCTGTATTCTTTCTATATCACAAAATAAAAGCAACATCACTGACAAGAAAACCCGGATTGTTCCTCTTAAATAAAGAGCCAAAAAAAAAAAAAAAAAGAAAAAAAGAAAAAATACCCTTCCAATTTTAGATAGTTACAGTTTAGTGATTAAAGATATGCATAAAGGCAGGTCATCGGTTAATACTAAATATCAGATAAGAAACTAGACATTAACAGGATGCTAAGGTAAGCATATTTTATTAGGTATTCAATTAAAAAATGAGAAGTATTAACGTGAGTAATAGATTAGATGGTAATACCAAACACATGTGAACCCAACTTGAAACCCGCGAAAGTTAGGTAGTGATGAACTTGCTAGAAGGAACATTGATGAGTGTCATTAGTGCAATTATTGGGATCAACAGGGAAAGAAAAGACCAAGTGGGCACTACCTCGCTGGCTATTTTGGTTGCATATTTGACATGTAATAAAGCTGGCGTGACCTCCAGGCCCGTCAGGTTTCTGCCTTTAATGGACTCTTCATAATCTTTCCTATATTCTTTCTAATGTGAGTAGGAAGGAAACACAAATTAAAAAAAGAATCTTTATCACAACTTATTTCTCAAACCTAGGAAGAAAAAAAGATTATAACATTGACCTTCTATGTATGGCCTTTTAACTGGATCATAGTTTTGCTAACAGTCACACGTTTGAAATGAGTCTGATTATTCTGGAAATTCTTTGTCTACAGCAAAAGAGACTCAGCTGTTGAGAAGCCCTGTTGGGCTCCTTGTTCACTTGTCAAACGCTGTGACTCAGGCGGCCCCACTCCCTGCTTCACAATAGGGCAGGACAGCAGAAGGTCACATGCGCCATCAGACTCTGAATCCATTGTCATCTCTCCCCAGGCAACAAAAGATTTTACTTCTGAACTAGAAGTAAGTGAGGGGAAGATAACAATGCAGAGGAAGAAGAGCCTGAGGGCACCAAATGCAAATTTGGCCTTTTTAATTTTGATAGGATTTTAAATTTACAGAAAAGGTGCAAGACTAGTACAAGGAACTCCCACAAACCCTTTGCCCACATTCACTAATCATATGAAACATAGTTTAACTTTTGATTATTTGGCCTTCTATATACCAGAAAGCTCTGTAAAATGCTACTTTATTAACAACCATTTATCTTTATAGTTGGAGATATGCCCCATGGGGGGAGAGGTAAAATGCAATCCAAAATAAGTCTGTTTCCCAGTGAAAACAGACCTCCTAACATTCAAAGTAAGATTCCATTCTTCTCTGCTATTGGTTAAAAAGGGAAAAAACAATGTTTTTTTTAGATGCTTCCGGTTACATTTCTAAAATAGGAAATATGGCATCTTGGCTTTTGCTGTTTTGATAAACATCTTGATTACTAATCTCTTGTTTGGTTGGGGTTTCCTATTAAGACAAGAGCAATCCAAAGCCAATGGTGGGTCTGTGCAGAGGGAAACTCTCATTTGTCAAAGAAAAATTCATATTACATTCAATATAATTTGCTTCAGAGTTAGGAGTAGTTTGCTATGCTCTAATGCTATGGAAATGAGGGTTGAAATAAAACATACAATAAATGTTTAGTATTCAGAATATTTGTTATAACCGAATCATAAGATTTCTGAGATGGAAAAATTTTAGTGACCACATGTCAATAAAATTTCCGTCATCTACAACTTTTGGATAACAGAAGGCTGGACACATTTGAGGGCAGAGTTTGTTTTTAACAGCTTGATGTATGTTTGCTGTGTGGTGTGTTTTTGTAGAACTTACCCCACTTTGCATCTGTTGAGACTCTTTGGCGGTGATGTACGTTGGTGTTTCAAAGTCCAACATGGGCTTTCCTCGTTCCTTTTCGTACTTTTCTTTGTATTTCACCTAGTGATGAAAAGCCTTATTAGATATAACTCCTCTGATCAATTCACAGACAGAGGCCAGTTTAGGGATAGTTTGTAACTGATACATTAGTCCACCTGAGTGGCACCTCATTGCCACCCAAAACAGGTTCCTGTAGTGTTTCAGATCTAGTACTTTTTGTTATTGCCTGGGAGAAAATACCATTACTGTCTGCAAGGCATAATAGGATTTATGTTCAATCCAAGGAAACAAAGAATCACTGCAGAAGAATCAGCTGAGAGAAATGTTGAGGAAGGAAATGCATGGGGAAAGCACCCATAAGATGAAGGTTGGACAAGATCTGGTATGTGTAGATGTGAACATTTTAACCATAGCATCTAACCATATTTCTGAGAAATATCTCTAGATTTTCTTTCGTAAGGACTTTTATCAGAGACCTGGGGTCCTAATTTGATAGATAACACACACAACTTTATTTATATGTCAATAACTGGGTCTCGGTCATAACTGGTCACATATTCAATGCAGTCAATATAAATTCATATAGAAATGAAAACTACTTTACATGTTGGATGACTTAATAAATTTGACCTTCACAAAAGACCTCTCTGAACTATTTTACAAATACAATGTTCTCATCCTCATTACGTGTGATTAGGAGTGGGGGCAGCCCATAGATATTCAGAAATTGAAAGTCAGAGAGACAGAGGCCCTTGTTCACAGAGCATCTTAATGGCAATGCTCAGTCTCAGCAATCTTGCTCAAAATAGAAAGCTGGGGATGCGGGCTGCTTCCCAGATGACACGAAGACACTTCCAGTAATTTAGCCCTCTTTGTGAATGCCCAACAAGAAACCTAAATAATGCCAACCTAAATAATTTGTGATATAGGAAGTCGTGTGACAACAAACTCCTTCTCTGAGTCCTTTCTTTTGAGAAACTTTATTTTACAAATTTTGCAATTTCTTAAATACCCTCAGATATTTCGGTGGTATATCTGATCAGGTCACTTCTCTGTTCAAAATCCTCCTAAGGCTCTCTATCATCATTGTAAGGCTTACATCCTTAGTGGGGGTGCAGACTTGTGAGGGCACAGTGGGGTTGGTGTGAGGGGTCTGTCCCCCTTGTAACATAATACGTATGCTTCCAGCCCCTGTCAGTAATCTGAATAACACACATTGCATACACCGGCACTGTGTCTCCAATACATGTCGATGCTCTTATTTAGAACATAAAGTTTTGTTGCAAAATGCCACTAAATTCCAAGCCCCCTTATATCTTTGGGCAGTTTTCTCCAGCAATGGTTATTAAAACTGTAACTACCATTCTGAGGGGGAATCCATGAACATTTTTTGACACTGTGGCTGAACGAGCATCAGGACAGAAGGCCGTCTTGATTGACTTACTATACTCTGTAATTCTGTGGCCTCCTTTAGATGAAGCTGCTCCAGATTATCTGGTATTGTGTGGTAGTGGCCTTTACTCTTCTCATAATTCTTCTTGTACTGGTACTGAGGGGAAAGTGGCATAAAGGCACATTGAGAGAAATACTGCTCAGCATTTCTGTTTTTCCTCTTTAGGTTAGACATTTATGCAGCAGCAGCATCAAGACCAAATTAAAACCAGCAAACAGTAAGTGGGCGGTTACAAAAACCTTTTAAAGGAGGAAGATCCACATTCTGTACTGCCAGTTAATACAGGATGGTAAATACTTTGGTTAAATGGCTTATTCAAAGTAGGTTTTAAAAGTGAAAAGTGAAAAGTGAAAGAAATTATTCCAAACCATAATTCCATGTCCTTAGAAGGAGGGAAGGGCTTAGTTAATTGGGAAATAAAAGTTTAAATACTTGAAGAATAAAAGCATTTTTATATTCTGAGAGATGTTACAGTCAGTGGAGAATGGATAGACTAATGTTTAATTTGGAAGAATGCATTCAAACAACAGAAGAGTTTTCTAAAGCTAGCATCTCAGGAGCAGAGAAGATGTGTGTGAGTTCAGCAAAGGAATTCAGCCACAAATGGGTGAAACATGCTGTTTCTGTAGCAAATGGCTGAGCTTACAGAACTGGCAAGCTGACTCGTATTCAGCACGTGATTCATTATCAGAGATTCCTTCATGTCAGTCACAGGTTTGTGAAGTTTCTTCAGGTCAGCCTTATATTTAACCTGCAAGTCCAGGGGAAAGAAAGAAATCACATAAACAGGAAACGGAAAACAGTACTAATGGAAGCCATGCTACGATATCCCATATCCTGAAACAAGTGCTGGAGATGGTGATGAAAATAACACCCCTAGTTCACAGTAGCTAAACAGTGGCAACAACTCAAGCGTCCATCAACAGATGGGGAAGTAAAATGTGGTGTATACATACAACGAGATTATTATTTAGTCATAGGAAGAACTTCAGTTCTGACAAATGCTATGACACGGACGAACCTAGAAAACATGGTAAGTGACATAAGCCAGACAAAAAAAGACAAATATTGTATGATTCCACTTATATAAAATTCTCTAATAGGCAAATTCATAGAGACAGAAAAGAGATTTATAGAGATTACCAGGGGCCTAGGGGGAGAGAGGAATGGAGAATTATTGCTTAATGGTTGTAGAATTTGTTTGGGGTGATGGAGATAACGGTGGTATGTGGACAACACTGTGAATGTAGTCAATGACACTCAATTATACATCCTATGTATGTGTGTGTGTGTGTGTGTGTGTGTGTGTATTTATTTAAGTAATCTCTACACCCAGCGTGGGGCTTGAACTCATGACCCTGAGATCCAAGAGTCATATGTTTTTATGACTGAGCCAGATAGGCGTCCCTCAATTGTACATCTGAAAATATTTAAAATGGCAAATTTCATGTGATATATTTTACCACAATTAAAAAAAAAACACACACACATACCTCACTTGCAAGATTGTTAGCATCTTTCATGACTTTGTAGAGCTGGCTGTCTTTTGGATTGTATTTTGGTGTTTTGCCCTTCTCTTTGTTGAAATTTTCTCGGTATTTAACCTAACAGGAAGTGCAAAACTCCAAATTATTTCTGAGCATCAATTATTTTGAAAACTAAGAAACGGACGAAATATAAATACAAAAGAACACGTCCTATGTAAAGTGATCATACAACTTGTTTTCCGAATAGGACACTTGGAAGCATAAAGAAAAGCACAGCTAATAGTTATGTTCATCCATTCATCCCCTAGTTCTTAGCCCAGTCATGAAATATACGGATGCTGAATGAAAGAATAAAGGTGGCTGCATCCGGGTGGGTTCTAGAAGTTCAAATGTCATTACTTGTGCCTGTTAAGTTCCCACAGTTGACCCAAGTATGAATCCCACCCTTGGGATGTAATCTTACTACCTGAGGAGAGGTGCCAGTAGGCCCTCACAATCGATGTTTCTCTTCCATGAAGATAGTTAAGCACACAAACATCTAGACACACCCACAAGTGGAAAAGTGGAGAATGAGAAAGGCTTGAGATGTTTGACAGAAAGGAGAGAGAAGGTACTTGGTATGCCTTCATGATACCACTTTTCCAAGCTCAGCACTTTTATCAAAGACTGAGGATCTCTTTTGTGGCTACTATTGCACTTTCATTCTGGGAACAACTTCCTCCCACAGGTTTTTCACATGAGAGCTGCCACTCGCCCATCTGTATTACCTGGCTGCTCAGCTTGGCTGCCTTCTTGGCCATTTCAATGTCTGGGCGACCAAGCATGCTTAACCCATGGCTGCCTTCCTTACGGTGCTTGGCTCTGTACTCCACCTGAATCAAAGAAAACCAAGATAGGCAATACATTCTAGGGGGTGGGTGCCTTGTACTACTTGGTGGCAGTGACCTCTGGGGAGCAGGTACGTTTTAACCACACCCTTACCTCACTGGCCTGTTTGGCTGCCTGCGTGGCCTTCTTGATGTCCGGCCGATCGGCCACTGTGGTGTAATGCAGGTTTTCCTTGGCATCTTTTTTGTAAGCAACCTTTGTTTGGAGAAAAAAGAGTGTTTACTCACTTGGGAGATATGCTACCTTTAAAAAAGTCCTCATTAAGCACAAGGAAACTTTTTATTAAAAGCAAGCCAATTTTTTAAGCTACCGTATTTTTTAAACTACCAGACAGAGAAAGTAGGGCTACCACTCACAGGAAATAGCTCAATATGCTCCAATTTAGGATCCACCAGCTCAACAGAACCCCTGAGAGTATAGAGGGGTAGGAGGACTTACATTACTCTGCTTCTTGGCCACTTCCATAGCATGTTTCACCTCTGGGGGCTCCAGCATGATGGAGTAGTTGGATTTCCCTTTCTCCTTGACAAACTTCTTTTTGTAATTTGTCTAAATAAAGACAGAATTATTTATGTGAGCAGAGGAGTCTGGGAACAGAACTGATTTACTTGAGGAACTGTGAGAAGACCTCCAGGAAAATCTGTGGCTTGCTATTTTGGCCTCAGTGTGGAACCTGGATCTCTGATCCATATTCTAGCTCTTCCCGGTCATTTCTGTCCTGGAACCCAACACTGGAAACACATAGCAATCTTTGGAGAACTGACTACAAGCCAATTAAGTTCTTTTCATTTGCCATTTCTATCTTGGAAAAATACATGGAACCATAAAGGGCTCTAAAAATATAATACCATGATTATTAAAGCATCACTGATAAGGACAAAGTGGGCAGAGATTACGCAGATACAAAGTGGTGATTTTACTTCTCTAAAATTGTTGAGCAGTTTAATGACAGGAGAGGCCACTCTTAATCAGCAATGCTTCCACCTTTTATTAACACTGGGTTACTAACATCTTGTCCTGCAGATAACATGCCCTGTGGCAAAACCCACATTTTCTCTAGTTGCCATAATTGGAAACCTAATAAATATCAAGTCCTCCTTTGAAGCAGAATTGAAAATTCACAAATGGGCATCGATGGTAAGGGTGAAGCGACATAAAAGAAAGCCCTTGTAAGCAAAAAGGCAGCTTGTGCTGGATTTCCCTGGGTTCTACGGTAAAGTGGTATTGCTGTGCCAAGAGTTGTGGGGCTGGTCACTTACATCACTGACATTCTTGGTCACTTCCTTGACGTGAATAGTGTCCCTGGTCTCTGGCAGTGTTGTGTATGAGCCCTGGGCCAAGTGCTTCTTGACGTGGTCCTTGTACTTGTTCTGAGGGAATCCACAGAGAGCTTGTTAGAGTGTCTGCTTGGGGCGTTAGCCCAAGTCGGAAGGAGAGCATATGGTTGCTAGAGGATTACCTCAGACACCAGATTGCTGACAGTCTTTGCCAGGAGGATCTGAGGAGTGTCAGGCACAGCATGGCAGGTTCCTCTTTCCTTGACATGTTTCTCTTTGTATTTCAGCTACAGGGGTGAAAAAATATTTCTTTAGTTAGTCTGGGTGTCCTGTATATATTTATTCAGTCCCCAAATCACTAGACAGAGCTGGGAAAACAGCACCACTGACACAGGATGAACATTAAACTCAATAAAAGACTCGATGTTTGGAAATCTTGGAAAATGTACAAAAGAGATGTTCTTTCTCTCTTGCAAGTTGAGGCTTCAATAACAATCAAAATGGATTTCATGATGAATCTTTCTTTATACACCTAGCCTTAGTTCAAAGGACTTTCAAATATGTCATGTGATCTGCCCCCTGAAGCCTGGGAGGCATTCCTGTTTCTCCTTTACAGATGAGGAAACAGCAGCAGAGGAAGAATATGATCACACAAAAATGAATGTTTCCGCATAGAATCCAGCCAGAACTTCAGTTCCCAATTCTTGCTGTGTGAATTATCTCGTGGTGCAGTATAAAACAAGAATGAACACCTGGGTTTAATGGTTTCCCCTGCTGTGACCCTACTCCGCCATGTGGCTGGTGTTCAAGGGGCAGGGTCGTATTTCAGGACTCACGCCTGAGCTCCTACACCAGCAGCCTTCTCTGTCGTTCCTTGGGTGTGGCTGGAGACTGTGGCACAGAGGACAGCCCCGAGTGAGGTGAGCCATCATGGAAGGCACCGGATACTTACGTCACTTTCTATTATAGAATTCCTCAGGGCCAAGACCATGTCTTTATCATCAGTGACAGAGAGCTTGCAACCCTTGAGGAACTCTCGGTCCAGCTTATATTCAAACTGAAACAGAAGAAAGGCAGAGGAAGAAGCGGGCATTTGATTAAATTTGTAAGGGATCCTCCTTTGAAGGGCACTATGACGACTTGCTGCTGGAATGGGGGCAGAGGCTTCCTGGCCCCTCACTGCATGCTGGGCTCCCCCTCTCCAGCCCCGTGGCCAGGACCAAGCCCTCCCAGCCTGCTCACCCCCAGTTTCCAACCCCACCTGCAGGAGACCAGGCTCCACGGCAGCGGCTCTGCTTCCTGTACTTGCCTTCCACCCCTCACACTGCCCCTCCCCCCATCCTTACTGGATCTCAAGTGAACTAGGCTGACACCCGCAACAGTGGCTATTATGAGTAGTCTTTCATTTTTTCTGCCTCAGGCGTGTCATAGAGCCCAACCCTCTCTCCCATCTCACATCGCTCTGCTGCAGGGATGACTTGGCTGCCTGGATGAAGTCCGGTCGGTCAGGGGTCCACCTCCAGTGGGCTTTGTTGGCCTCATACAGTTTCTTGTAGTCCAGCTGTTTATAACAAGATGGAAATCAATCATTTTGGTCAGTGGACTGAATTCATAACCGCATGTGGCACAGAGGGACTCCTCTTGCATTTCAACAGACAACATTATCACTGTTCTTTATGCAAGAGAGAGCCCCAATTAACATTTCTGTACAATTTATGCAACTAGTCAGCCATTTAAAAGGTCATCTTGTGGGACCATTTGGTCTCAAAATAGGGGCTAAAAATTTTAAAGGCCTCCAGGTGAGATAATCCTAAATCTGCCAGTGCAGCTTTATCATCTTCAGAGTCAAGTACCGTTAATTTCTAGCTAAACTCAGGCTTAATTGTCTTTTTAATTATTAAACTTATAGTATTTATTTCATGCCAGGCACTCTTCTAAGTGCTTCATAACTATGAACTCATTTTAATCTTTATAACAACCGCATGAAATGGACAGCTGAAGAACCGTGGAGAGGGCTAAACAACCTGCCCAAGGGGAGGCAGCTAGTAAATGGCAAAGCAGAGACTGGCTTTGGAGACACTTGCACACTTGCTAGACTTTCACCTGAGTTGGGCAGCTGGTGGCCTGGGGCCAAATCTGAGGTACAGGTGCTACATAATTTAATTTTTCCTTGGAAGAGCCCTCACTGTCAGGCACATTTCTTTCCTCACTCTTTTTCTTTTTAGTCAAGGTACCTTTTGCACATAATAAAATCTGCATGCTTTTGACATGAGGGTTGCTTTTGGTGCTATTCTATGAGGTTTCCCCCCATGTTATTATGAAATTTTTCAAATATACAACAGAGCTGCAAGAATGTGAGAGAATACCCACCCATCCATACATGCCTGGATTCTACAATGTACATTTTACTGCATTTGCTTTTTCACACACCCATCCTGCTACCTATCGCTCAATCCAACCGCGGGACACCTACAATACCTGCCAGCCCCTAAAGGTGTCTGCTGACCCTGATAAATATATGTTCCCTCTGGCACTAGTGGGCATTCATTGAGTTATTACGGTTTCATTATTTAACCATCTATATATCTTAAAAGTCAATACTCCTCTAAATGCACAAAAATGTTTCTGTGGTTGAGGCTTTAAGATGTCCCACCACAAAAAAAGTAAGGAGTCCGTGCAGGGAGATCTGAAAAGGAGAAAGGCCTAGGCCAACCTCTGACAGCCTCAAGTAATTGAAATGTGTGTGTGTGCGTGCACGTGTGTGTGTGCGTGCACGCATGCGTGGGTGTGCATGTGTTTTCCAGAAGAAGCAGGTGCTAGGATTCAAGGCAGGAGGAGGATACAGAAGGTGGAGGGAATGAAAGATGCTGAAACACTTATTTCAGAATAAAATCTCCTATTCTTCAGCCACCTAGCACACAGGCTGAGGGGCGTGCCATCTGTCGTACAGGGTTAGGCCACCTGTGCTCTTCCCCGTCTCCTTTGTGACAACCAAAGGCAGCATTTATATTCCAGCATCATTAATCACGCTGCTGGGGCCTAACTCTTGATCCAGACTCATTATAGCTCAGTCACCTGAAGAGATGTAAAAGGAGGTCATGTGTCCTGCAGAAGCTGATAAATCCCTCATTAGACTTAGGGAAGTTTCTGGAACTTACATTGGTGTTGACCTTGTAGGCATCCTTGGCTGCTTTGATATGAACAGCATCTGGCACTATGGTGCAGTTGGACTTATTTCTTTGGTAAACTTCTTTGTATTTCAGCTGTGGGAGGAAACACAGTGACAAGGTTAATTTTTTTGGTGACCTAAGCATTTTTAAAAAATGACAAAAAATTAAAACCATGACTGTAATACATAATGCTTCTTAAGACAGAATAACCTGTTGTGAAGAAAGAATGTAGCCATGCACATTCCTGTCTCAGGTCTTAAAACTAGCTCCCCAGAATAGATGGAGTATGCTCACCAGGGTCACCGTAGGATTTATGTCCCCTAAGCTTGGCTGAAAGGGCCATGTGTGTTTTCCTTTCCCCAAATCAGAAAATCCTGAGTTCAGCACATCTTGAAAACTGCTGATGGAAGAGAAAATCCCCCCACTAGCTTACCCAGATGTTGTTAGTCTTGCCTCCTTCTGTGCCCCCACACTTCTGGCTGTTACCTCATTGTGTTGTAATTATGTGCTTACCAGTCTATTCTTCCATTAAGTTGAACCCCTTGAGGACAAAGATTGTGCACCAGGTTTTGAAAAACGAAGGAACTGATGGGTGCTGTCCACTACCATAATTGCTAGAGCCACATCTAGCAAGTTGGGCGTGTGTGGGTTTGGATGGGAGAGAGAGAATGGGAAAGCTTAGCCTCTGTGGGCTCAACAGGTACTTGCCCATCCTGGGCTTGGCGTTTCTAGCTTCACCCACTTCTGCTCCTCTTAAATCCAGGCTCTGGGACACCCTCGGGGTCTTCCCACTACTTGTTGCAGAGGACTTTGGGTTTTAGTGTTCAGCCTGAAGTAAAACTGTTCTAAGGAAGCCCCTTATATCATATGATTCGTGATATAAATCACGATCATCTGCCACTTTGCCATAGACCTAGTAAATCAGTATTTTTAGGGAAAAATCCACATTTTTCATATCTCCGGTTATTGTTATAATCAGAAAGTTTGAGGGAATGGATACAGAAAAGTTTCATTTTTCTACAGTGAGAGGGAATGGACGGCTCCACACAGAGGATCTGATAGGTGTTTATGAACCAGTGATGTTCATGTTTGAAGTGCCAAAACTTATTTTCACATAAAAAACATTTTTAAAATGTTCTATACATTTCTGCCTTCATAAACAGTGCACTGGACGTAATTAACATTTTTCATGGCAACTCTGGGTCAGCAGTGTGAACACATTTATTTACCTACCAAAGAATTCCTGTGCACCAGCCATAGTCAAGGTTTTGGGGTAGGGATGAGCTATTCTACAGTTGCCTTTACTATTCTTTCTTGTGCCCATATAGCCATGGAGTTCTTTAAAAATTTTAATCTATTTTTTAAACTAAAATGGAGATAGCCTTCAACCACAGAATCTAGCCACATATCTGAAAATTTATTAATACAATTTCTCCTCAAATTCAGAGTGTTAGAATTTAATGGTTACCTTGTTCTTCTGGGTCAAGATAAAGCTTACAGAACATTAATAGCACACTGCGTTTATGGCACACTGCGTTTTTCAAAATGACCTCAACAATGCCACAACCCCTACCCGCACCCCCTCTGTGCTTCTCTGCAATGTGATCGTGCCATTTGTTCATCCATGGTGGCACTTATCTCTTCATCCCTTGAATCTGGATATGCACCGTGCCTAGCAAAATATGGTGAAAGTGACTCTGTCAATTCTAAGAGTAGCCCTTACCTGGTCTGGAAGTTTCTATCTCAGGCTCTTGGAACCCTTCTACTGTGCTTTGACATGTACAAACCATATGGAAAGGACACATACAAGGGTTCCTGTCTATGCAACAGTCCAGCTCTTAGCCCATAGCCATCCTCAGCTGCCAGCTATGTGAGTGAGCCATCCTAGATGTCCTGGCCCACCTGGGCTTCAGCTGCCTGCCAACAGCACATGATGGAGAGGGTCCACTCATCTGTGCCCAATTAGTTCACAGAATCACGAGCAAAAAAAGACGATTCTTGTTTCAAGCCACTGAATTTTAGGATGATTGCTACACAGGAATAGATACCTGGAAAAGGGTTTATTGTATCATGTTAGCAAGAGCCCGAGATAACAGGTGCTGCAAAGCCATTCTTGTACTTACATCACTGACTTCATCTTTGACCTTTCTGACATGCAGCAACATGGGTGTGTCGTGGATTGTGGTGTAGCCTCTGGGTTTGGCCTTGTTGTATTCCAATTTATAAAGTATCTGAAGGAGAAGTGAAGGCAGAAGGAGACAATATGGTACGTCTCAATTTATAATACAATGTAATATAAAATATAGACACAATTTTTTTTGGATTTTTTTAGTGTACATAAAGGAAAGACAATTCTATAAACTCAACAGGTAATTTCATGCTTTCTGCTAAAGCTCCACTGCCTCTAAAATGGTGTGTCTGCCGATTTAGTTGAAATAATTCTTCATTACAAAAGAAGAGTTGTAAGCATACCAGGACATTTAACATCCCCGTCTCCCTCCCACTAAATGGCAGTAGAATCTTCCAGACGTTGTGACAATCAAAAATGTCTCTCCGTATTTGCAAATGCTCCCTGACTTTGAGAATCCATTCAGTGTTTCTTGCACTTACATCACTAATTTGTTTGTTGACTTTGGTAGTACGCAGGTGTTCTGGAGTATCCACAACTGAGGTAAATTTGTCCTTTGATTTTTCATAGTCTTTCTTGTACTTGATCTAAATTGTAGAAGAGAAGAACAAGTTAACTTGAAGTAGAATCAAGGGCTTTAACGATCTAATTTTCTTCTTGAGAGAGTCCCACAGCAAATTGTAGGATTAATACATAAGTCACAGATGTGGGGAATGTGGGGCATGGTGTCATACTTTCTCTCTTAATCCTAAGAGAAATGTTTAATATAAGTCCATATTTGATAGTGACAGTGTAATGGAGTAGCAAATAATAAGTGACATTTTCTATATTTGCATACATGTGGAAACTCAGGCCCAGAGAGGTTAAAAGACTGAACTAAGGGGGACACATACAGAGTGAATCTCAGAGCCAGGACTGGACCCTTGTTCTCTGGACTCTGACAGGTAATGATTACTTACAATACGCTGCATCAAATATGTATAATGTCTTAAGGCATGTATCCATGTCAAAGATGAAACAGATACCAAATAAAAAAGGAGTATACATGGTATAAAGTAGTTATCATTTTTAAAAAGACACTCACTTTCATAATTTCCAAGTCACGGGTTGTTTTCATGCACATACGCTGTTTAAAGCAGTACAGATACAGAGAGCACAACAAAATTTCATGCACAACTATCTGCTGATCACATCAGGCAGGACACAGGAAAAAGTTCAGGCAAACAGGATTTTCTATGTAGACCTCATACCCTTCATTTCACGTATTGATTTGGTGTCAAACGTAAATGATAAAATGAGTTTCTAATACAAAAGACTGATTAAAAATTGTGTTTTTTGGGGGGGACAATGGCATTTTACTAACATTATATCTGGTAGTTAAGCAAAATCATCACTGTTTTTTGTTTTTCGTCTTTTGTTTCGCTGCTTCAAATGTACCTCTCAGCATGTGATGGAAAAGTGGTGATGTGAGCTTCAGCTGACCTTGTGGGAAGGCAATGTCACCAGAAACATCACTAACACGTGTGTGTGTGAGGACAGATATGTTGGAAATAACCTAGCAAATCAGCATCAAACGAGAGGCCATAAACGTGTGTAAGATTCAGAGAGCTGCCCTGCGGTCTTCATCCCTCCCAAATGGTACAGTTGTAGTGATCACTGAACAACAGGTATTAGATGATGAAAATATTATTCATATATTTTAGAAGCCATTGAATCTACTTAATTTCCTTAATCCATAAGGAACCCATTTTTTTTTTAATTTTTTTTTTAAGTTTATTTGTTTTTGAAACAGAGACAGAGCATGAACGGGGGAGGGTCAGAGAGAGAGGGAGACACAGAATCGGAAGCAGGCTCCAGGCTCTGAGCTGTTAGCACAGAGCCCGACGCGGTTCTCGAACTCACAGACCGCGAGATCGTGACCTGAGCTGAAGTCGGACGCTTAACCGACTGAGCCACCCAGGCGCCCCAGGAACCCATTTCTTGGGGAAAATACTAAAAAATTGAAATTAAAGTTATACCAATTTAGAAATAAAGTTTAAAAAAGTCTCAGTTAATCTTACTAGGAGTTACTAGATGATGTACAGATGATGGCTGCTGCATCATCACTCTTGGCCAAGCCAGAGTTCATTTATAAAGAGTGAATATTTATGCAGCTTAATCACACGAAACCAGTTTGGGCAGGGAGCCAGGGAAAGAAATCAAGGGAAGGGTAAAAGTGAACGCCTTCAAGGCCTCTCAATCTCTTCTTCACATCATTATCAAACATTACCTGGCTCCACATGAGTGTGTTGTAGAGGGCAGTCAACATATCTGGACGCAGAATTTCATTACATCCTTGTTTCAGAAGCATCTTGGCACTAGATTTATATTTTCTCTGTTCATGCAAAGAGCAGTGAAGCACAGAAGAGACTTATGAAGACAGAAAAGAACATGGCTCTATATCCCAATCACTTCTGAGTGAAGAGATGTAGGCACGCACACTTTATGTACTCAAATATACATGTGGGTGAAGACACTAAACCCATTATACTGCCAAGTAGAACGACTGCAATACTTGCAGTTGAGCATCCACAGTCCTTGTGAATGGGAGGTAAGACAGCTCATCCTGCTAGCGTTGCCTTACAGGAAAAGAAGACATCGCTGGAGTAGAAAACTCCACGACGATGTTCTGTCTTCTTTCCTTCCATGAATTTTTGTCTTTGTTTTTGCTTTGGCAACTCAATTTGCAGCTTACAATTAGACCCTCCAGAAAAATAAAGGTGAGGGGTCCCAGCTTTTCTTTTTATCTTCACCACAGCATATGTGAGGACACAGAGCATGGACTGGCACACTCAAATAGCTCATGGGCTCTTTGGGTGGCTAGACAGATATTTGAAACAGAACATCCCAATATCATAGGCAGAACCTATGACATCCTTGCAGCAGACGGAACGACATCTCATGAGAAATCTGGAGCACAGTCCTGCCTGGGCTGTCCAGCCAGCCCCATCACAGTACCTGACTTATCTGGTCGCCTGCGATCTTAGCCAGCAGATGTCTAGGCTCATCGACTACCAGGTGGTATTTATCTTTCCGCTGCTCATAATCAGCTCTGTATTTTTTCTGCTCAAACATCATATCAAATTATAGCAAGAGTACAACTTCAAGGCTACACAGAAATGTCTCAAGATAAACACTCCAGAGAACCAGAAATAGGTCATTTCTAGAGGTGGGCTCTTAAGGCATCCAGGGTAATAACAACATGGAGGCAAAGAGAGTCAAGTGAAGATCACCTAGAGAAGGCTGGGGCTTGGGATAGATATGACTGATGACACCAAAATTGGACTACCTTGTGCGTAAACATCTTCCATCTTTAAATATGATGCCATTAGCAATGTTAGGTTTTGTGGCATCTTAAGTAAGGCACTGATGAACTACAGGTTTACTATCTAAGGCTGTGAGAATCAAAAAAGCATATTCATGGGCAAATTCTACCAGTCTTCTAATGGTAGTGAATTTGATTATAAAAGAGACCCTGGAAATCTTTTGCAAATTATGAAAACAGAAAGAAAATATATCAATACTGTCTTCCTAGGAAGCTATTGCAGTAATTCTTCAGTCATCTTGCCTGGAAATCTACTGAAAATAAACGATATCAAATTTAAAAATAACAGAAACAACACAAGATTCATATACTGAAATAAATATACTATTGGCTACATTTTCATTGTTAGATACATTTTACTAATTTTCTAAAATTGTTTTTTTAATTTACATAAATCCATGGAAAATCCAAAGATAGGAAATTAAATATAAAGCCATCCAAACATAAGTTAATTCATAGCTTGCTCATTTTTGGCCATTTTAAGCTAAATTTAAATTATTGCTACAACAGTTCCAGAAAAGATTTGGGTGCAAACGGATACTTCTCTGCACCAATATGAGTAACAAATGGCACTACATTTGAATGCATGAATCACAACTATCCCTTTAGGGGTAGTTATTTCAACCACTGCCATTTCTGTGCCTTGGTAAGGGACTCCAAATGAACCTTGAGCTTCTGGGTCTCCCAACACTCCACAATGTCATTTTTAAAGGAGTTCAGCTGTTAGTCAACAAAATCCTTGACCTCTTTCCTCTTGTCACCTAAAGGGCTGTGCTGCCCTATGCTAGTGCGAACAGAGGCAATGATGGCTGTGGGACCCTTACACCACTCTGGACAGTCCCTTCACTTGTTTTGTTTACTGGACAGTTTCTTCCCTCTGCTTTTGGCAGAGGCCATCAGATGGTGACATTATAAGGGCCCAAATCTTTATCTTGAATCAATATTTAAATTGACTTTCCTGTCATTCTATGTATTGGGCTTCAATCAAATAACTCTATAGACTTCTTAAGGGAACTGAATAGGTTGAACTGGATAATGTCATACATACCTCATTCATCAACTGAGTTGCATACTTGAAATGCTTATTGATTGGACAATCTGCTTCATACTTGAAATCTGACTTTGTCCTTTCAAATACCTCTTTATACTTATACTAGAGAAAACAGAACATGGTTACTTGATAGCAGGCTGTGATTACCTTAAGAACAAGACATGTCATTTATTTTATCATACAACTGAGACAATTTATTCAGTGGAGGCTAACAAGCAGTTACTGAACACTTACTTTGTCTCCTAAGGCAATGAAAAGTATACCCACATGGAAACCCTAAACACTAGCCCCACAAGACATACTTTATTGAATGGATGTCAAATCCATCTTCCATTCTAGGCAAAAATACAAATTAGTTTCTTCTTTGTTTCTATATATTATACTGATTATTATTTTATTTTGTTTTACTCCAGGTGAACTTGAGGGCATTTTTAATCCATTAATTTGAAATGATTTTCCAGTAATTAATCAGATAATCATAATACTTTAAAGCAGAGGTGAGCTAACATCTAAATCACCATCTGCTTTGAAATGACCCCATGAACTAAAAATATTTTTTTAAAATAATTTTAGGGAATTATAACAAAGACTATGTGACAGAACATGGCCCATAACATCTAAAATATTTATTATCTGGCACTTTTCAGAAAAATTTGTTGACTCCTATTTTAGAATTCAGAGGAAGCTAGTCCAACTGCTTTACTTTGTAAATAGGAAAATGAGGACAGAAAAACCAAGTTATTTGCTTCAAGTCACACATCTCATTTGTGGATTAAAATAACCCCACTTTATATTTGCTAACATATCAACTATCAACTCTAACAAGGTAAGTCACTCAGAGACACAGTAATAGGGAGGGAATTCTGAAAGGGCCGTGAGGAGTTATACTGAGATGACTTTTTATCAAATTCAAATAAATGATACAAATAAATGGCGACTACAGTCAGTGAAGTCAGTACGAAAAAACTTCCTAAGCAGAGTGAACAATTCAGTATGCACTCTAGCTATAGGGTCTAGAAACAGAACAGGGATGGACTTATGAAAAGTTGTTTCTTCGGTACTAATTCTCTCTGTGGGCACTGGAATATGTTACATGCAGGTAGGTGGCTCTTATACTTGAGTAGACATACCTTGCTATAGAGAGTCTTGTTCTTTTCAGCCAGAGTGAAGTCAGGAGTATCATAGGCATAGCAACCAATGCCCTTAAGCCAGGTCAGATCTTCTTTATATTTTACCTGGGAGAAGAACATCATCAAAGAATTTTACGAACCTGTCTCCAAACAGTAGTAGGTTAGGGTCAATACAGGTAGGCCAAATAGCAGCTCTGATTGCTGACGTATAAATATTCAAGTATTAAGGCAATTATTTAACAGAAGTTTCTACTAGTACTGATTTCTGCTTATTTTATGGTGTACTGTTCTACATGGAGATTTTATTTTTTAATACTAATTAAAGCAGTTCAAATTAAATGGGCATATTTTCCTAGAAAGTATATTACCTCAGCAGCTGTATTTTCAGAGAGAGAGAGCTGAAATTTCTTTCCAGATGAGCATTGTTATGTGTCTTCATTGATTCATGAAGTTGTTCATCAAAAGGTCAAAAATACGCTATTTCTTAAATGAAGCATATCACTTCCAGTCATGTAATATGCTATTATGCAGGTAGGTATATAAGTTTGAATATAGATTTCTCTCTCCTAAGTTAAAGTTCAGTTATGTAGCAAGGAGTTTTAGGATTTAAACATCCATATAGAAGATCTAAAATCTAGCCAAGTGTTCAATTTTTATTCAGTGTATAATTTTATAAGTCACACGGGAATATGAATTTATATGTAAAAACAGAAGATTTTAAAACTCACATCACTGACTGCATCAGTAACTGCCCGATGGTGGAAATGCTCTGGGCGATCAGGAATGGACCTCCAGATCCCCAACTGACTCATGTAGTTCTCCTTGTATTTCACCTATGGTAAAAGCACAAAGACAGCTATAAAGTCTTACCCAACTTTAATGTAAAAAAGTCTACTTTTCTCTAGAGAGTTTTAAGAAAGGAAGAATACTTAAAAAAAAAAAAAAAAAGGTAGATTACTAAGCCCAACACAAGTAGAAACAGTAGGGACATACTTTACTAATGTCATCTGTGACTTTGCGATGATAAACAATGTCCAGAGCATCCTTCACAGTGTGGTATTTTCCTTTGGTCTTTTGAAAGGTTTCTTTGTAGCGTAGCTGGAAAGAGAAAAAGCACACGGACTGTAAAAAAAAAAAAAACTACCAAATTAAATAATTGAGTTCTTTTCAGTTTGAACTCTCTTGAGTCTTCTCTCTTGAATAAATTTAGGAGAGATTAAAAAGCTCATTTTCACATCCTGGAAGAGAAAAAGGACATTGGGAAAAAAAATTGGTGAAACCTGAATAGAGTATAGAATTTAGTTAATGATAACATATCAATATGAATTCATTGGTTGTGACAAATGTACAATGGTAATGTAAGGCATTAATTAACAAGGGAGGAAAATGGATGTAGGGTATATGGGAACTCTCTGTACTATCACTGCAACTTTTCTGTAAATCTAAAACTACTTAAGAAGTTTATTTAAATCTGAAACAAACAAAAAGCTAATTTGGAGGAGGAAAAAAGAAAACAGCCTTGTTGAGCCCAAGGCTTACTAATGTACGTGGAAAGAGGAGAAAGATTTAGTTTCTCTTAGTATTAAAATGACTTCTCCATGAGGCAGTCTTAAAATTTTATTTTATAATCTTGATCTTTCTGGTATAATCTTGATCTTTGTGCTATATTATAATCTTGATCTGTCAACATCTCTTGACTTAAACCTAAGAATATCACACAAGATTCATCCCATTTACACAAGATGGGTACTTCTCTGAGTAGTCTGTTTTCAATCTCAAGTAAGTGTTTTCTTTTGGGGTAGCTGAGCAAATACGTAATTGAAGATGACTTTTCTCCTGACATTGTAACTTTAGTTTTCAGATCTCATAAAATTGCTTAGCTCTACTTATGGGGACAGCCACCTATACATAAACCAAACTCAATGCCAGATACAACCCTGGTTACACTGGACTGTTTTAAAGGTTAGAGTTATTAGCATTGGTATAATAAAGTTCTAGGGGTGGGCTGTCCATTTGGGGCATAATGAGCCCCGGGGGCCAATTTCACTGTGCGACCACTCCCAGAGAGTGGTGATGTAGAGTAGGCTTGTTCAAATTCATATTCAACAGCTAACATTGAAGTGATAAAGATGAGGATGTCAAAAGACGACTAAAAATACCCTAGGGGATAGATTTTGAAGGTAGTATATGACTTTCTTAGCTTATATTTTAAGCAAATGTTCTGCCCCTGGACCCCTAGAGTGTAAAACCAGTGCCTTGGTATGTTGGTACACTGCAGGGCTGAGCAACACCTAGGCCACTTCTATGGGCATTTTACCTTTAGTGAAGAGCATGCTAATTACTTTGGATGTTTTAGGAGATGCTGGCATTAGATGCTCAGCCCATTTATCAGGCCACTGGATCTTGTGCAACTGTACACCAGGGGTGGGACCTGAGGTATCCCAAAGGGTCAGGAGCCAAGGGGCTAGTCCAGTTAGCAAACTCCTTTCAGCTCTAAATGAACTGAGATATTGTTTCAATTTGCTGTATCCTTTCACATTTCTGTTTAGAGATCACTGTAATGACTTTAAGATGCCTTGAAATCCTAGAGCAATATTCTTAAATTGAGGGCTTATAGGGTTGCTTGAGATTTTGCCTGAGTTTACGTCCCAATATGCCCAATGCTCCAGGATTCTGGTTCTGGTAATGGGTGCAATGCATTTGCAGATGGGCTCTGAGATACAAAACTGATAAGAACAGGTTACCTACGTTGAGCTGATTAATTTCCTACCTTTATTAACAGGTAATCCCATTACCATTAAAAGCTAGTCATGTCCTTGATCATGTGGCATGGGAAATGAAAATCTGTCCTAATTCTAATGAATGTGTCATTCTCATGACTTAGGTGGTCAAGAGAAGAAAGGGAACAAACGTTTTCTGAGTGTCAACTAAGAGCCCAGCACTGCACCAGGAATATTATGTACATTATCTTGTTTTGTCTAATTATCCTCATTTCACATATAAGAAAACAGAGTCTCAGAGAAACTAAGTAAATAACATAGAGTCATACAGTGGGCAAGTGACAGCAACAGGATTTGAAACCATGTTTGGCTGATTCCAAGACCATGACGCTATGGACAAGTAACAATTAGTTGTCAAGTATCCCTGAAAATGCTACCAGAGAATTATTAGAAAAGGTCATAGTTTTCTCCAGAAGGGCAAGGAGAAGAACAACGGGCTTTTAGCATCTCTCAGCATTATTCTTTTTTTTTTTAATTTTTTTTTAAATGTTTTATTCATTTTTGAGACAGAGAGAGACAGAGCATGAACGGGGGAGGGGCAGAGAGAGAGGGAGACACAGAATTGGAAGCAGGCTCCAGGCTCTGAGCCATCAGCCCAGAGCCCGACGCGGGGCTCGAACTCATGGACCGCGAGATCGTGACCTGGCTGAAGTCGGACGCTTAACCGACTGCGCCACCCAGGCGCCCCCTTTCAGCATTATTCTTAAGTACTGTGCCTGACTGATACTAGTTATGCCCTTTTGTGGTTTCAGTGTTGTTGTTCTCATGACCCATGTTGTGGGCCAGGTCTTTGAAGTATGGATGACTGTAATATCTTCTGTTTCTTAGGTACGATGACCTGGGCTGTCCCTGTCATAACAGAAGAAAAGAAGAAAGGGATGCATACATCACTGGCATTCCAATAGGCCTTCTTGGCTCTGATGAGGATTGGCGTATCTGGAACGGGGGTGTACTTGTCCTTCATCTTTTCATACTGAATCTTGTACTTGTTCTAAGACATAAAGATGGAAAAAAGAGACAAATGTAAGTTCAAGTGTTTTTATCCTTCCCAGTTCATAACCACATCACAGATCCAGCCTAGACACATGCTGTATCGGGCTCAATAAGAGAATAGCTTACCTTCCGTGTTTTAATGTTGCTGAGCACAGTGATAGAAGTGTGCTCTCTGATCAGAGGCAGCAAGTGAAGGTTTTAAGGGAATACTTTTTTTTTTTTTTTTTCTTTAACCCAGTGCGCTTTGGTGCCAAATTCCCAACTTACCTCACTGACCATGTCCTTTACATCTTTAGCGTGCTTCAAGGCTTTGGTCTGGTTTCCAGCATGGTGATGGGGTCTTTCTTTGGTGGCAAGTTCAACATACAGATACTAATCAGAGAATAGGGATCAGATGTGATAGAGATAAAACATTCATTATTTAGTATCCAGTTATTTTCACTCATTTCTACCCACTAAATCGGAGGGCCATGTCTACCTATTGTTGTCCCGGTTTTTTATTTATCATATATGTTTCTGTTCTTTTTTTTTTTTTTTTTCAACGTTTATTTATTTTTGGGACAGAGAGAGACAGAGCACGAACAGGGGAGGGGCAGAGAGAGAGGGAGACACAGAATCAGAAACAGGCTCCAGGCTCTGAGCCATCAGCCCAGAGCCCGACGCGGGGCTCGAACTCACGGACCGCGAGATCGTGACCTGGCTGAAGTCGGACGCTTAACCGACTGCGCCACCCAGGCGCCCCATATTTCTGTTCTTTTATTTCTGTGTTTCACATTTGGAAATACGTGTACAACATGCTAGTTACCTAATACCCTTACTGTTGGGTGTGGCCCAATCTAAATCCCCGTGATAAAGAATGCCAAGGGGAGAATGAGAACGTTCTGGCAAAGCCCTCAACACATTCTTTCCCCATTTTCATCTGAATGCATAAACTGTGGTTTCATTTGTCATGAACATCAGATAGGTCCTACTGAATGAATCAAGCAGTTTAGTCCATAGATCACTCATCCAATAACAAAAGTTGCATAGAACTTAGAAAAGTAGACATGGGATTACTTGTTTATGTAAAACACAACCACAGTTATGATGGCCCAAAAGAAAACTACTTCTTGAAGTTAAGGGCCATTAGGCTTTATCAAGGACAACCAAGTGTGAGGGGCTGCACTGACCTGGAGTGGTCAGCCACACATAACCACCCCCTGTGCTGCCAGTGCTGTAGGTTTATGAATCTTACCTGACTCTGAAGCTTCTGTCCTCGCTTGGCTCTTAAAAGATCAGGCGTATCAGGAACTGAGGTGAAGATAGACTTCTGCTTTTTGCCTGCAGCTCTGTACACCAGCTGGACATAAAGGTCATTACCGTTATTTCTGCTTCATTGACACATTATGTTCTCTGCTGAGAGATGCCTTTACTACCTACTTCATAAAGAAATCAGGGCCTGCCCCACTGCAACAATCTCAGTTTCTGCCCAATAAACCAATAATTTATTTACCTCCCTAGCCCTCCTTTTCTTTTTCCCTCGTATCAAAATAAGACATTCTATAACCTGCTCGAGATTCAAGCCTCCTACTGTGTTCTTGGGCCTATGCTCGCCTGTTCCGTTCTAGAAGCCTGTGCTAGCAATGAATTATACCCTTCCCCTCTACACCTTCAACCTTCCTGTTTCTCCAGCCCTCCCCCTTCATCTGCTAACAAATTCCAGTCCCTTCCCTTTCACTAAGCCTTTTCCAATCTCTACTGACGACCTTGTTTCTGCCTTTCACAGCCAAGAAATACTATGTATTTCTTCTTTTTCTCTCTTTTGATTAATTTCTCAAGGCAACAGTTTGGCTTGCACCCAAACACGCCAATGAAGTCATTCTTATTAGGTCTACCAAAAACTTTACGACTGCCAAATACAGAAACAGTTCTCTGTAGCAACTAAAACTGCTCAGCAGTTTCATTCCCGAAAGTGTTCTTTTCTGCCTCCAGCATTCTAAGTGGCCTCCTATCTTTCAAGGCACTCCTTGGCTTCCTTCTATGGTTCTGCCCTAGCTGCCACTAGCTGGAGTCAGGGTTGGCCTCTTTCACCCTATGTATTTTCCATGCATAACCTCATTTGTATCTATGACCTCAATCATCAATTTGAGATTGAGGATTTCTAAATCTATATATCCATTATTTTTCCTGAGCCAGACCCAAATTTTCAACAATGTCCTGAACTTACCATGTTCAATGTGGCATTCTTTATATTACCATCTCCAGCCCCAACCTGCTTCTTCACCTGTTTTCTCTACTTTGCTAAATGGCTCCTTGATCTCTATCATGTAGGACAGAAACTTGAGGAGTCATCTTAAACTTCTCCCTTATTCCCACAATAAATGGTCATGAATCCTGGGCTCCTAACTTTGTGATATCCTTTAAGTCTGATCCACTTTCTCCTTTCTCACAGCCAGTGCCCTAGTTCAGCCTCCTTTATCATTTCTTCTCTACACATCCTCAAGAGCCTCCTAAAACACCTTCCTAAGTCTCCCACTGGACCACTCCATATGGCTTATTCATCTTTCACAAATCTGAGAAGATTTTATGAATGCTCATAAATAATTCTTCAATGATTTTTCATCAAGTCCAATATTAAGATAGAGCCCTGGAGTCTTTATAAGCTGGCTTCTATCCTATGTTTCCAGTCTCTTTTCCTAACATTCTTCTACACTTCCTTTGTGCGATTTGAAACTATTTCCAACTTCAAGAACTGATGATGGCCATTTTCATATACTGCCTTTTCTGCTTAGAATGTTCCCCCACTCTTATCTGCCTGGAAAGCTCCTAGAGTCCATACTGTCTTGATTATCCCTACAGGATATCATTTATCATATTGATGTTTGTTTCTTTTCACACATTATGAGCCCATGGAATGCAGGGGCTCAGCTCTTTTTTTTTTTTTTTTTTTTTTTTAATCACCATGTGTTTGGATAAAAGATCTGAAAGATAGTAGTCCTCTGATAAATGTTGAAGGAATTTAATATAATGAGGCAAACTGGGAAGTAAATCTGGGACAAAAATTCAACTCTCCCATGCCATTTCTATAATTTTCTTTGTCCTTTCTTTCCCCTATACTTAGGTATGCATTGTTCATGCTTCTTGGGACAATATCCCTGCTTCCTAGTATTACAATGTATAAAAAGTCAAAAGTCTATACAACTCAAAGACAATTCAAAAGTCAAGAACTTGAACTTCCTTTTGCCATCAAACTTTTTACTCAGACAATATTTATGAAATTTTCCTGATCCTAAAATATCCCAAAGTCCTTATTAAAACAGATTTATAGGTTCTACTGAAGATTTTCCAAATACAGAATAGTGGCTTGGATCAGTATTTTTTTTTAATTCAGTTTATTTAAACTAAATTTCTCCCTCTCACTTCTCCCCACCTATGGTGCCCACTATACATATATATATATATGTATACACACACACACATATATATACATATATATACATATATACATATATATACACATATATATATACATATAATTTTTTTTTTTTTTAGATTCCACATATAAGAAAGGTCATATGGTATTTGTCTTTCTCTGACTTATTTCACTTGGCATAATGCCCTTGAGGTCCATTCAAGTTGTTGCAAATGACAAGATTTCATTCATTCCAATATTTGTGGCTACCATTTTCAGGACACCTCTTGGTCACTTGGCCCTGAAGGTCAGGGGAACTTGTGTTTCTGGTCCCATGGGACTGTTATAAGCAGGGTCACCCAGAAAGGAGCTCATAGCCTTTTTTGGGAGCCTAATCTTTGCAGCCAGGAGACACCTCTATACCATCTAGGTCTAGTGGCTGGTAGGGCCTACTCTTATTGGTCTCATAGGACTTTAACCAATGGAGAAAAAGTTCCTAAATAGCTACCATCCCCAGGCACAGCAAAAGACAACAGACCCAGGACCTCATTCTTTCAGTAAAGACTTGTTAGCTAATCATCATGACTATAGCTTGAGGGGCAGACTTCTTTAAATTTTTTTTTTTTTTTTCTTCAACGTTTATTTATTTTTGGGACAGAGAGAGACAGAGCATGAACGGGGGAGGGGCAGAGAGAGAGGGAGACACAGAATCGGAAGCAGGCTCCAGGCTCTGAGCCATCAGCCCAGAGCCCGACGCGGGGCTCGAACTCACGGACCGCGAGATCGTGACCTGGCTGAAGTCGGACGCTTAACCGACTGCGCCACCCAGGCGCCCCGAGGGGCAGACTTCTAACTAAAAATGTATCTTGGAGCTGACTATAATCCTTTTCAGAGATCTTAGAGGGCATGTGCTATCTTTATGCTCACCCTCCACTGTGCTTCAGAGCACCAGCATCTCCTGGAGGGAAACTTTTTACACAGCTGGTGCCTGGGTTTTGCAGCTGCCAAGCAGGGGACACCCCTTGACTGCCTAGCACTAGTAGCCTGGGGGGCTTGCATTCCTGGGTCCCACAGGACTATGACAATCGGAAAGACAGTTCTTGGTAGGCTACCACCCCAAGGGCACAGCCTGAGGCATACTCCTAGTCTTTCTATGAAGAAGGCCTTTTTCCTTTTCCTGAATCTTTGGCCTGAGGGGTAGGTGTTAGGTTTGACACACACTTAGTAGCTTATAGAGCTGCTAACAAGGAACATAGGTTGTGGATGCCATATTGGTTCTCTACCTTTGCCTTGCTCCAGCTTGCTGGTTTCATTTAGAAAAAAATGTATACGCTTGTCTGGGGTCCCAGTTTCTATGACCACCAGCCAGGAGACAACTCCAGATTGTCTGGCTCTGGTGGCCAGCAGAGTTTATGCTTGAAGTCCCTTAGGACTGTATGTATTTACATACATTTAAAAGTTGATGCCTGGGGGTCTGGCTTCCAAGCAGCCTAAATCTAGATGCTAAGATCCTTCCCTTTGGGACATTGGGTGGTGTTAGCACATCCTCAACTACTGGGAGCTATTAAAGAGATAATAGGCTACTTGCCCAAGCACGAAGGTTTGAGAGACAAACAAGAAATGAAACATGATTGAATAACAAGTTTCACTTCCAGCATGAAGCCACTCCTTAAAGACTGGGAAAGGTAGTTGCTTCATTTATTGTATAGAAATTAACACAGAGAGTTGAACAAAATGAAGAAATAGAGAAATATATTTCAAATGAAAGAACAAGATAAAACTAAAAAAATAAAAACAAACCCAGAACAACTTAGTAAAATGGAAATAATTTACCTGATAAAGAGTTTAAATTAACAGTCATAAAGATGCTCACCAAATTGGAAAGAAGAATGAATGAACACAGTGGGAATGTCAACAAAAAGATGGAAAATATAAGAAAGTATCAAATAGAAGTCACAGAGCTGAAAAATATAATAACTGAACTGAAAAATATACTATAGGGGTTCAACAGCAGACTAGATAAAGCAGAAGAATCAGTCAATTCAAAGACAAGGCAGTGGAATTCACCTAATCAGAGCAGCAAAAAGAGAAAAGAATGAAAAAAAAAAAAAAGTGAAGATAGCCTTAGGGACTTGTGGGACAGCATCAAATGGACTAAAAGTTGCATCATAGGGCTTCCAGAAGGAGGAGAGAGAAATGGAAAGAAATCTTATTTGAAAAAATAAGGGCTGACAACTTTCCTAACCTGGAGAAGAAAACAGACATCCAGATCTAGGAAGCTCAGAGAGTTCCAAATTAGAAGAACCCAAAGAAACCCACACCAAGACACATGATAATTAAAATGTCAAAAGTTAAAGACAAGAAGAAACTATTAAAAGCAAGAGAAAAACAACTTGTTACATACAATGGAACCCCCATAAGAGTATCAGCAGTTTTGTCAGCAGAAACTTTGCAGACCAGAGGGAGTGCCACAATATATTTCAAGTGCTGAAAGAATACTTTACCTGGCAAAGTTATCATTCAGAAATGAAGGACAGAGTTTTCTAGACAAGCAAAAGCTAAAGGAGTTCATCACCATTAAAAGCAGGCTTATAGGAAATGTTAAAGAGACTTCTTTAAACTGAAAATAAAGGGTGTTAATTAGTGATAAGAACACATGAAAAATAAATCTCAATGGAAAAGTAAATATATGGTAAATACAGTGAATTAATCATTTATAAAACTAGTATGAAGGTTAAAAGACAAAAGGAGTAAAAATAACTACGATTACAATTTGGGAAGGGATACACGTAACAAAAACATGTAAAATGTGACATCAAAAACATAAAACATGGGAAGTGCTAATGTTGACCTTTATGATGAGATCAAACTTAAGTTGTCATCAACTTAAAATAGACTGCTATAAATATAAGTTGCTATAAGTCGCCTCATGGTAATCATAAAGCAAAAACCTATAAGGAACACACAAAAGATGAAAAGAAAGAAAAATAAGCATACTGTTAAATCATCAAACCACAAAGGAACAAAGGAAGAGAGCAAGATGAGAAGAAAGAGAGAAGGAGGGACTATAAAAACAGCCAGAAAACAATTGATAAAATGGCAATAAGCACATACATATCAATAATTACTCTAAATGTAAATGGACCAAATTCTCCAATCAAAAGATATAGAGTGGCTGAATGGATTAAAAAAACAAGACCTACTGCCTGCATGGCTCAGCTGGTTAAGCATCTGACTCTTGATTTTTGCTCAGGTCATGATTTCATGGTCATGAGACTGAGCCACACATCTGGCTCCACATTCCCAGAGCAGAACCTGCTTGGGATTCTCCCTGTCTCCTCCTCTTTTTCTGCCCCTCCCTGCCTGTGCTCTCTCCCTCTCACTCTCTCTCAAAATAAATAAACTTTAAAATAAATAAATAAATAAATAAGATCTATCTATCTGCTGCTTAAAGAGACTCACTTATTTATTTTTTAATTTTTTTGTGTGTGAGTTGAGTGTGTACACACACATGTGAGCAGGGGAGGTGCTCCCTGCTCAGCACAGAGCCTGGCATGCAGCTTGATCCCACCACCCTGGGATCATGACTTGAGCCGAAATCAAGAGTCAGATGCTTAACCAACTGAAGCATCCAGGTGCCCACAAGAGACTCACTTAATATATAAGGACATACAGAGACTGAAAGTGAAGGGACAGAAGAAGATATGCCATGCAAATGGAAACCAAAAGAAAAGTGGAGTTGCTATACTTACATGAGACAAAACAGACTTTAAAACAAAGACCAGTAAGAAACAAAGATGAGCATTACATAACGATAAAGGGGCCAATAAGAAGATATAACATTTGTAAATATGCACCCAACACAGAAGCACCTAGATATATAAAGCATATATTAACATACCTAAACAGAGAGACAGCAATAGTATAATATTTGGGGACTTTAATACCCACTTACTTCAATGCATAGATCATCCAGACAGAAAATCAATATGGAAACATTGGCTTTAAATGGTACAGTAGACCAGATGGATTTAACAGATATTTACAGAACATTCCATCCAAAAGCAACAGAATATACATTCTTCTCAAGTGCACATGAAACATTTTCCAAGATAGATTGCATGCTAGGCCACAAAACAAGTCTCAAATTTAAGGGGACTGAAATCATGTCAAGCATCTTTGCTAACCACAATGGAATAAAACTAAAAATTAATTACATGAAGAAATCTGGGAAATTCACATATATGTAGGGATTAAATAATATACTGAACAACAGATACAAAACAACAACTTTGACAATGGGTCAAAGAAGAAATCAAAAGAGAAATAAAAAAAATATCTTGAGACAAATGAAAATGTAACATACCAAAACTTATGCATGCATTTTTTTAAGTTAATTTATCTATTTTGAGAGAGAGAGAGAGAGACTGCATGAGCTGGGAGGAGGCAGAGAGAGAGGGAGAGAGAGAATACCAAGCAAGTTCTGCACTATCAGCACAGAGCCCAACACAGGGCTTGATCCCATGAACCATGAGATCGTGACCTGAAAGAAATCACGAGTTGACTGAGCCAAC
Source organism: Leopardus geoffroyi (assembly GCF_018350155.1). Classification (NCBI taxonomy): domain Eukaryota; kingdom Metazoa; phylum Chordata; class Mammalia; order Carnivora; family Felidae; genus Leopardus; species Leopardus geoffroyi. The sequence continues at coordinate 142,319,346 of NC_059328.1, forward strand.
CAGGTGTCTCTGGGTGCAGTTGTAATCGGAAAGTTCATAACAATATATACCCACCTTAAGAAACAAGAAAAGTCTCAAATAAACAACCTAACTTTACACCTCAAGGAAATTAAAAAAAAAAAAAAAAAAAAAGAAGACTAAACGAAGGCCAAAGTCAGTGGAAGGAAGGAAATAAAGATCAGGGAAGAAATGAATAAAATACAAACTAAAAAAATAATAGAAAAGATCAGTGAAAGAGCTGGTTCTTTGAAAAGATAAACAAAATTGACAAATCTTTCACTAGACTCACGAAGAACTCAAAATCAGAAATGAAAGACAAGATGTTTTAACTGATATCATAGAAATACAAAGTATATAGGAGACTACTATAAACAATTATGCACTAACAGATTGGACAATCTAGAAGAAATGGATAAATTCCTAGAAGCATACAACCTACCAACACTGAATCGTGATAAAATAGAAAATCTAAACAGACCAATTACTAGTAAGGATATTGAATCAGTAATAAAAAACCTCCCAACTAACAAAAGTCCAAGATCAAAAGCATGCATGAATTCTGCATTGATGAATTCATTCTTCACTGATGAATTCTACCAGACATTCAAAGAATGAACACCAATCCTTCTCAAACTCTTTCAAAAACTGAAGAGGTGAGTCAATATTTTATCATTCCCACGTCATTCTTCTGGTGAGGCAAGTGTGGGAGGAAATGAACTACTGAAGAATATCTATTCTTTTTCCTCAGTGTTGATGCATAAGATGCAGAAAATCCCAAAAGGAATTAGGAAAAGGAGAAATTAAAGTTTTAGATAATTCTGAATCCAAACAGCCAAGAGAAATAAAAGTATTTCAGAGATACCAATAAGCAGTTTAAGTTACCAAACTATGTTTTATTATGTGGTAGCTGGAGGACAGATGGGATACTTTAAAGCAGTGGTTTCCAACACTGACTGCATGTTAGAATCATTTTGGAGCAGCTAAAGGCATGCAGATGCCCAGACACAGACAATCAGAAAGTTTGCTGTGAGGCTGAGGAGTTAGAGCCCACTCAAGGGTAGTTTAGAAACATTTCCCAGGTGATCCTGATACTCTGCCAGGGTGGAGAAGCACAACTTTGCTGAGACAGAAGAACGTAAGCATTCCTGGAAAAGTGCTCGTGCCGGGTGAAGTAACACAGGTAAGCTTTCAGGAAAGCAAATGCACTCAATGTAGCATTTGCAATAACTAAAGAAATAATCATCCTCTGCCTCTAGCTCACTAGGAGCGTAGGAAGCTGCACATCCCCTCCACTGAGGGCAACATTTGGTTTGCCAGGACATCTCAAGGTCTAAGAGCATAAGTGATTCCTAATTAGCAGCATCAGAACTATTGAGAATGGGGAGTCAACGAAGTGGCCTGACCGCTAACATGTGGCTTAGCTCGGTGAAGTCTGAGGAGGCCACAAGACAAACTGAAAGTTGAATGAGAACAGCCAATTCATCTATAATAAGAAAAACTATTTATATTTGTGAAATGCCCTGATCTTTACAAAGCACATTTAGTCACTGGCAGCAAGGCACTATGGGATACACAACTAAATAAGATGGGGTCCAACCCTCACTGAACCAAGTATGCAGGTGAGAGCATGAGATATCTATGCACAACTGTTTATAATAAATCAGAAGTCTCAGTGCCAACCGAAAATGAAACAACATAGTAGTTTGGAATTTGTTGTGGGCAGCAGAGCAGGGAACCATATAAGACTTTTCAAATGGCAGTGCTGTGTTCAGAGTTTCTGATAGCAGGGATTAAAGAGATAGTTTTGAAAAAAATTCAGTTTGGAGACTGCAACAATAGCATAAGACAGAAGACCTTTCTAATTTATAAAATCATGTGAACTCTCAGCAGCCCTAGTCACAGGTAGTCAAGTATCAACAGCCTCATCAAAAGGGGACAAAATCAGTTAATTGAGGCAAAATGAGGTCAGTTGACTTGCTTAGACATGATGGACGTGTCTGTAATTAAAGGCAGAGTGGGGATTTTTTTTGCCTAGTGTAGTTGCCTGAAAAACAGTCACCGGAAGAACAAGTCACTTATAGTGATAGGTTCAGCATCCTTACCTCACTCAGATGTGTCTTCAGTTCCTGTACTTTTCTGTATTCTGGAGTGTCAAGAACCACTTTGTATTTGTCTCGCATCTTCCTTGCTTTATCAGTGTACAGGTAATTAGACTTAGAGAAAAAAAAAAAAACAATGGAAATACAAGTTAATTAGTCATTTAAGGAACTGCGTGTCGTGGTCATATAACTCTCTCTCAAATGCTGGTATGTGCAATGTGAGCAGGCCTTCCATGTGTCCTGGATGTCTTCCCGGGGAAGGAACAAAGACAACTGTCATTTAATTGAGTTCATCACCTCTTACAGAGGCACATGGCATCTTAAGTGGGTCATGACTTATTCAAATTGGTTAATGGTAAATTTACCCTTAAAAGTAGCTGCAGGCAAAGAGTCTTTCTGTCTAGGACCTTGAGGCTGGTAATGAGACATATGGAGGCTGTCCAGGGGTAGCCGTGTGTTGTGAAGATGTGCACTCACCCAGAGCTTGCGCAGGTGCCTGGAGCGGACCATGTCGGGAGTGTCATACAAGAAGCAGCCCAGTCCCTTGAGAATCTGCAAGTCCTCTTTATATTTAATCTGTGTCACAGAAACAGAAATATAGCAGGCTGTGAGTAAATGTAAACCAGGAACAAAGAAGATAGAGTAGTGATACTTTTTATATTGATATATCTTTCATTTTGGTTGAATGCATCTACCTGGTTGAAAACTCTTAGTTTGCGTGCACCCAAATGAATCACAGGTTTTAAAATTTAATCTCTAATTCTGAGCTGAGGAGAGAATGGAGTATTATGTTATTATTATATTGATGGGAGAAAAGCATAGGCTGAATGGAGTGGCCTTTTAGGAGAAGGAAACATTTAAGGAGAAAAAAAATGGTAGAAGGAAGTTGCTAAAAAGGGTGAGAGTGGGGATGAGCAGGAGAAAGATAATATAAACAGGACCTAGGATCAGAGGTCATGTACGGTGAGGAGCTGGTAATGATTCAGTGTTGAATGCAGAATGGTGGTCAGCAATTTTTGTCATTCTCATGTGTTCCTCTTACTACTGTTTTCATAGCTGGAGAAATGTGTGGTCCTACTTCTACACAATTTCGCCTCCAAGCTGTATATTCAGTTTAGAAGTATTCAATGCAGAAGGCTATTCAAAGACCAGTGGTGGCTTAAATGCAGACAGCCTCTTGGTAAGAGCCTGTCAGAAAGATCCCTAGGAGATGCTTACATCACTGGTGATGTCTCCCACGTAGCGGCAATGGATCACTTGGGGTGTGTATGGCAGTGAGATCATGTGGCCTTGCATCTTGAAGAAGTCTGATTTGTAGATCAACTAAAGAAAAACATACCCAGAAACACACATCAGAGACTGAATGGTTGACATTCCTGCCTGGGTTCCACAGCCTTTCCTCTCTCCTAAGAAAATACCCACCTCACTAACAGCCTCTTGTGTCTTCTTGACTTGGCGGATCTCAGGTGTGTCAGGAGTTGTATGAATCTTGTCTTTCAGTTTATGGTACAATTGTCGATACAGTCTCTACATTGGAGGAAAAACCATTCCAGTTATTTAGTGGAGGAAGATGAGGGCAGCCATTGACTAATCAGCAAATATTTTACATAAAGAGCCATGAGAGGGGTGATTAAGGACACAAAAAAGTGATTGGGATTAGGAAAAAAGAGAAAATGGTATTTATCTTATTTAGGTGAAGAATTTTGACCACCAAACCTTCCACATTCTATCAGATGATTGGATAGGATCAGATATACAAACCAATCATTTGTGTAGAAAACCAGGGTCATGAGTCAGACTAAAATGCAAATTTATTGAAGTTTTTTGTATATAAATGTCAAAAAAGGAATTAATTTGCATTATAATCTATAAATTGGATCTGTAGAATGGCATCAGCAAATATAGAAAAATGTTGCCAATGGATACCAGTATCAAAATGGTAACTAAAAGGGCTCTCTTACTCCTTGCTGATGTGTGAATTTATAGCTAAAATATAATTAACTTTTAATGCATTTCAAACAAAGCCATGGTCTTTGAAACTCAGTCTTTGCCCAACAGAATCCGCATTCACAGTACCTCACTGGTAACATTGTTGGCCCTCCGGACATGGACAAATGGAACGTCATTGGGACCAAGTGTATATCCGTTTGCCTTGATGTGTTCATAAACTTCTTTGTACTTGAACTGCAAAAGCAAAGTCAGAATGAGTTCACAGATGGGTAAGCACAGAGTAACTTTATACTTCTCAAATAGAAAAGAGCTGTCACTTTCATTTGAAAATTACTCTCTAAGCATTAAGTATAAGGAAAAGTCCTTGACAAAATTTCTATAGTAATTTGAGTCTTGAAAATTATTTTGTTTGCTAATAAAGCCAGGTCCAGAAAGGAATAAAATTCAGTGTTGCCTAGATAAATCTGTTTATAGGCAGGAAAGAAAAATACAAGAAAAAACCCTGTATTTTTAGCCCTAGTACAGCTAGGGAATTAGAAAATGCAAAGAAGACATAAGAGCCTACTTTTAAGACTGATGAATGGCCTTACAGACTGATTTAAAAAATGACATGTTAGATTATTCAGTCTGTGACTCTGCTTTGGAAACCTTATTTTTGGGCCCCTGGCTATTGGACCCTACCTGGCCAGCAAGTTTGATTCCCAGGACTCTAAAGGGCAACATGGAAGAGACGGCTTATTCTTCGACTGATGGTTGATTTGTGTGTATGGTATGCAGGCCAGAGTCACAGACATAGTAACACTTGCCTAGGCTTTTCCATAGGGTAAATGCATCACATTCCAATGTGGAACTTTTAATTCCAGGGAAGGTTAGTGTCAGTGACATGTGGACAAGCTACAAGTGGTGAGAGCCTATTTACCCCCTCTGAGCTTTTTTTTTAAGCGAGCACAGAAGGTAAGCAGTGGGGCAAGTATCAGAGCCAGCAGCAAGGCAAGAAGTCCTTTCTTTTTCAAAGGAATACACAGTGATGTTGTATCTTGAAGGTAATACTGTTGCCACACATCAGCAGTGCATGTACGAACTTCCGTTACTGGTATATGGCTTGGAATAGTTCAGGATTCTTCTGTGCTAAAGCCAACAGAAGTAGACGTATCCTAACAGCCATAAACCATAAGCTGAAGTAACTGACTCATGCAGATGCAATCCCACAAAAGCCCTATGCTAACCCACTGGGTTACACAGATACTGCTAAAGCAGGAGCAAGCCAATTCCATAGCAACCCTAGAAAACACACTGTCTCCCCTTCTCTAGTCCCATCATTATATCATGTTGAGCATTCAGAGTATGACTAAGGGCATTAGGTAGGCTATTAATGAATATTAGTGCTCCCACCACCTTCAGACCCCATCTTAATGAGGAGACCACTCACATAACTGCTCATATATCGGGTGTCCTTGATGTGTTTGAAGTGAGAGGTGTCCACGGGAAGCCTATATCCAGTAGGCAGGGTGCGCCGGCCAGCTCCTCGGTATAGACCCTGCAGGAATGAGGAAGAGTAGATAAATGACATCTACATCAAATAACTGATCTAAGTTAAACAAGTCACATGCAGTACACAATAGATTTTCAATTAGATACTTAATGTTCTTATGATCACCAAACTGATTTCAGGAAGAAATTAAGTAAGTTCTAAGAGTCAGGCAATGAATTAAGTTACTCTTAACTTTTGCTTTTGAAAAGAAGAGTGATGAGTGAAGGGGCTTATAGAAAATAATAATTCTCTGTTTTTGAATTTATGCCCCATTAGTTGCATGACAATCTAGCAAGAAAATAGGAAAAGTAGAGAAAACAGGCAGTCAGTGCTGCCTCTGTCATTAACCCCACTCTTAGATGCTATTCATATCACCAGCAATCCCTGAGACAGTCATAATTATAAGGCACATCTTTGGAATCCCATCCCCACCATAAACGTGGCATCTTGAAGTCAGGCTGTGAAGAGGTCAAGATACTCCTATCCCTAGTAGAAAAGGGAAAGGAGTTTCTCTGACTGTGACCTTTTAAATAGTCTGTCTTGGGGTGCCTGGGTGGCTCAGTAGGTTGAACATCCTATTCTTGGTTTTGGCTCAGGTCATGATCCTAGGGTTGTGGGATTGAGCCCTACATCAGGCTCTGTACTGAGTGTGGAGTCTGCTTGAAATTCTCTCTCTCCCTCTCTCTCTCTCTCTCTCTCTCTCTCTCTCTCTCTCTCCCTCCCTCCCTCCCTCTGCCCCTCTACCCCTCTATCCCGCTTATGCTCACTCTCTAATAAAAACTATAAATAAATAAAAATAAATAAATAAATACACAAGTCTGTCTTTAAAGGGAGCTACAGGAGTAGGAACAGTGTTTGAAATGTTAAAAACTAAATTACTTTTAACATTCAATATAGGAGAGTAACATTAAAGGGTGAGACAAACGTAGCATCACACCAGGTAATACAGAATAGGGATATTAAATATATGAGTGGAATCCAGTTTCTCTTCTGAATTCCAACAGCAATTTCTAGCTCTAGCTCTTAAGTGAAGTCTTTTATGATTATGTGCCTTGCCTTCGTCACCTTGATTTTAAGTTTTTTAGGCAGAGAGTGTAAGTTGGCTTTCTTCATTGTATCTTGTAAATATTGCTCCAGAAAGTACCCATTGCTTGCTTGGTATAAGGATCTTGCCAGCCAAGAGGAAGACAGACTATGTACTATTTTGGTTTTTTCTTTGTTTTGCTTTTTAACTCATGTGAATGGAACAGCACTTATAAATGACAAGGTCAGGCTGAGATATATGCCCAAGCCTTCTAGATACATGCCCAAGTGGCTTCTAGAGAGGCCAGTGGCCTGGCCCTTTAGGTTGCATCTTGGACTTCTGCTGGGCCCTGTATTGGGTTCTAACTACTCACCTCACTCTGGAGCTTGTATGCATGGAGGGCCCGATCCAGATCCACAGTTTTCGTCGTTGGAGCCACTTTGCCTCTGACACTATGCACATAGTCATGGTGGTAAACAGCCTGTGTGCAGAGAGGAGAAGGGTCAGCTGATTCAGACTGCATCAGCCTTGTTGGAAAGAAGTAAATGGAAACCCAAGTCTCTCTTAAAAAATGAGAAAAAGCTAGCCTGCTTCCCTTTGCCTAGGGGACTCTATCTGATCTATTATTGTGTCTTATTAATAGGATCACAACCAGTGTGTGCTCCCCACACCGAGAGAGAAGTAGAACAGATGGCTCAGGCTTAGGAAGAGGAAGAGTGGGTATTTTACCACTATAAGTTTCAAAATAATAGGGTTTTTTCCCTTTGCATTTTTCTTTTTCTTTCTTTTTTAAATTTAAATCCAAGTTAGTTAACATATAGTGCAATAATGATTTCAGGAGTCGAATTTAGTGATTCATCACTTATATATAACACCCAGTGCTCATCCCAACAAGTGCCCTCCTTAATGCCCATCGCCCATTTAGCCCATCCCTCCACCCAATGCCCCTCCAGCAACCCTCAGTTTGTTCTCTGTGTTTAAGAGTCTCTTATAACTTGCCTCCATCTCTGTTTTTATCTTATTTTTGCCTTCCTTCCTCTATGTTCACCTGTTTTGTTTCCTAAATCCCACATTTGAGTGAACTCTTATGATATTTCTCTTTCTCTGACTTATTTTGTTTAGCATAATACATTCTAGTGCCATCTCCATTGTTGTAAATGGCAAGATTTCATTCTCTTTGATCACTGAGTCATATTACATTGTATATATGTACTACGTATTCTTCACCCATTCATTAGTTGGTAGCCATTTGGGCTCTTTCCATAATTTGGTTATTGTTAATAGTGCTGCTATAAACATTGGGGTACATCTGCCCCTATGAATCAGCACTCCTGTATCCTTTGGATAAATACCTAGTAGTGCAATTGCTGGATCATAGGATGGTTCTATTTTTAATTTTTTGAGGAACCTCCACACTGTTTTCCAGAGTGGCTGCACCAGTTTGCATTCCCACCAACAGCGCAAAAGAGATCCTCTCTTTCCACATCCTCGCCGACATCTTATGTTTCCTGAGTTGTTAATGTTAGCCATTCTGACAGGTGTGAGGGAGTCAAAAGAATAGGTTTTAACATTCTAACTCACTGGTGGGATTTGACATTTACTTATTGACCTGGGAGGTTAGTTGAAGATAAGAAAGTACAGCTTTGTGCTGGGTTCATCTGCTGTTTTTCAGGCGTAATGGATATACGTGGTGTACACATAAGGATGCCGAGGCTCAGAGGGATTAGGGCTTTTCCCAAGCCTCACGAAGGATGTGTGGTAGGGACTGTCCACATCTCTGACTTCAGAGTTTTCTCCCTCCTCACCCTAGTGTCATTTGCTCTAATTTATTAGAATTCTTAGACAGTTGAGACAGAGCTGTTGCTCTTGACACAAGGATACAAGAAGCAACTTCGGACACTCTAAAACACCAAGTATTTAGTAGACTTAGATCCCTTACAACTCCTCACTGGGACATGATTGAACACATCAGGTTTCAGAGAACAAGAGCAGAGCTGTAAGTACTTTCCAAGGTACTAACTCTGGTTTCCCAGTGAGAAAAGACCACTTTTTTTTTTTTTTTTTGCCACTTCTGCTTGAGTGGCAGTCTGTCTTTACTACTGTCCACACTACTTCCCCGTGCACCTACATCACTTAGTTGTTTCCCACTTTTGACAGCCTGCACATAGAGTGGAGTATCAGTGACCAACTTGTAGTCATTCCTCGTCTTCTGTGCATGAGCTTTGTACTTGATCTGTCAAGAGAAGAAAATAAACCTGTGTTAGACCATTCACTGTATCAGAAATTGCTGGTTTTCACAGAGGGTCTGATTGCTTTTAACTTTTTTCCCCCAAGTTTATTTATTTTGAGCAAGCAAGAGAGAGAGAGAGAGAGAGCACAAGTTGGAGAGCACAAGGGGAGGGGTGGAGAGAGAGGGAGAGAGAAAGAATCCCAAGGAGGCTCCACACTGTCAGTGCAGAGCCTGATGTGGGGCTCGAACTCACAAACCACAAGATCATGACCTGAGCAGAAGCTGGACACTTAAATGACTGAGCCACCCAGGTGCCCCAATGTTTACTTTCATTAGCACTTATTCAACTGACCAGGATGTATTTGAATTTCATGACAATCTGTGTAATCAATGTTTATAGTCCTATAGAGCTTCCAGAGCCTTCTAGCAGGCTTGACAGCTGCTCTTCTAGGAACATAGGAGCTTTTTCACTGAAATCTTGATTACACTGTTAATTTGCCTAGCAAATCCTCTTTTTATAAATAGATCCTGTCTATAGCACCACAAACTCCTAACAAATGAGATTTTCCTAATATGCAAATCATGTGCTCAATATTTGAAATAGTCCAAATGTAGAGAGAAGAAAAGAGCCAGGGGTCCCTTCTCCACAAGAAGACAGTGGGACAGCTTGACTGCAGTGTTTCATTGGAAAGCTACAGGCATTCCTGTGCAATGGCCATTCTCTGCTCCTTAGCATCTTTCTCCAGCTCAGCCATCCTCAACACCACTTATGACATAGCTGGTCTGTGACAATGTCCATAACTCTCCCCCTGACTTATACTATGTAGAAAAGGAAACATACTTAAAAAAAAAAAGCCAAAAAACAAAACAAAACAAAAAAAAAAAGGCAAACTCACATCATTACGTAGATCATAAGCATGTTTGGCATGAAGAATTTCAGGAGTGTCCCAGATGTAGCAGCCAATGCCTTTTAGCCAGTTGAGGTCATCTTTGTATACAATCTAAAGGATTGCAGCAGACAGAAGGAATCAGACCAAAAAAAAACCTGATCATAACTTTAACACCCTCTGGACCCAGGATGACTTTATGGAGTGAAAATCAAAAGGCATTACGCTGTGAGGCTGAGGGTACCATGGAAACATGGGCACACAGAGCCCTGCTTCCAGGGATAGACCCATAGGTATGTAGGAAAGCGATAGTGGAAGAAGGCTGAGGGGAAGCAACAGGGAGTCTGCTTCTCCTCAGGATGGGATGTGGAGCCAGGGAAGGGGACCTTCATAAGCAATGGGCTTACGTCGCTGATCTGATCTGTGACTTTTCTGACGTGGCTGTTGACTTGCAAGTCAGGGTGGCAAATCCACTCATGGAGGTGTAGGCGGTAATCAATCTCACTGACTTTCTTCTGAGAATCCTTAGCAGTAACCATCTCCACCATGTCAGGCACGATGTGGATTTTCATCTTGTTCTTTTCATAAACTGATTTGTATAGGCGCTATGAGGATAAAATAACATGCCAATCATACAGGAAATTGTGAAAGGTATCCTGGCAATACATGCTTTTCTTATATACCAGAGAAGTCAGGGTAACCGACTTACAGCAATCAGGTGGGATCTGGAATTTTCTGACACTTCCTACAGATCCACGGGGGTTGGGGAAGCAGAAATAACACTTCCCTTCTTCACATATGCACAGTCAGTGCCATGTGCATTAATAGGAAACGTTCTGATCTATGATAGATGGCTATATTACTTGGCTTTGATTTGAAGGAAGGTCTTTGGGATTACTTACATCAATGTTAAACTTGCCGACTCTGAGACACCGTGCTGTATTTGGATCATCTTCGACGCTTTTTGGTAAAGTATAAAGAGCTTTGAATTTTTCATATTCTTCTCGATATTTGATCTACAGAGAGAAAGTACAAAGGGAGAAAAAGTTTTGGAGAGTAATGGATTTATATTGTTAAAGAGTATGGGACATAATAGGAAGGGCCCAACCCTGAGATTCAGCCAACGTGGGGTCACCACTTCTCTGGGCTCGTCTCCTCATCTTTGCAACTGCAGAGAGGTATAAACTTTTAGTTACTGTTTTAAAAATGCCCATACCGGGATGCCTGGGTGGCTCAGTTGGTTAAGTGTCTGACTCTTGATTTCAGCTGAGGCCATGATCTCATGGTTTTTGAGTTCAGGCACCATGTCGGGCTCTGCTCTGACAGCACAGGGACTGCTTGGGATTCTCTCTCTTTCTCTCTCTCTGCCCCTCCCCCACTCACATGCATGCATGCACATATGCTCTCTCTCTCTCAAAATGAGTAAATGTCAAAAAAATAAAATATAAAAATGCCTGTACCAATACTTCTGCTACTACAATTAATTCATTTTAAAGATTATGTAATTTTTAAATAATCTCTTTCATGATAATGACTTTGATTTTCTCAACCATGAATGAAAGATGAAAAATGTGCTCAGTTCTTTTAGTAATTGACAAGCCTGATGCTTAAGAGACATAGTCCTTGAATTTCAGTTTTTATGAGGTTTCCCAAAAATACACTGTAACCAGTTTCTATGGGAAAACCAACTTTTAATTCTTAAGACATATTGCCTATGAATTAATGCTCCATGATTACATGAACTAGCAGGTAAGGCCCTTACAGAAATGAAGATCCAATCTCCTAGCACATGATAAAATTTCTCTCATAACTCAAAGGCCCACAACTTAGTAAAACAAAAACAAAAACAAAACAAAAAAAGGAAGATGGGATTATTTGTGTAAGAATTGCAGTGGAGCCCTTTGCTGACTGGAAACCAACAAAAATTCCCAACAGAATTTTCCAGAACATTAATTCACATGCTCCTTACATCTAAACCATTCCTCAGTTATAAAGAAGATAGTATTCAAAGGCACCTTTTTTTTTAAGCTACTGTTGAAATCTTTCTTTTAAGGGATTAATTTCTCTGTGTCCCACCTTGTTCCAAAAACAAGTTGCTGAAAATTCTGCTTCTATAACTTTTTTTTATGACTAAAGGAGCAAATATCTGCTGAGCTTTTCAATTCTATCTACAAAACCTCTCTTTCCAAATGAAGTTTGCTCCTTTGGGTTAGTCTGTTTGCAGTCTTCCAAACAGACTTGGGTCTGAGAAAATCACATATATTCGTTTTTCTTTCAGGTAAAAATTAAATTCCATATATTATCTAACAAAGTCCTTTCCTAATTACACATCTCTAGGTCCCATGAGAAGGTAGTGAAATCAATTTACTGGGTCATTAGCACTTAAATGAATAGAACAGAATCGAAATGATCAGAGTGCATTGTTTTTAGTGTAGCAGTATGCTCTCTTCTGTAAAATATTTATGTCAGAAGGAACTCATGTAAACTTCAGGTGTGTGTATGTGTGTGTGCGCACACGTGTGTATGTATTTGCATGCTGGCTTGCAATATCAAATCAATTTCTCACTGTGGGTCATGGTAAAAAAAAAAAAGGTATGAGAAATACTGATCTAAAATGCTATGTAAAATGTTCACAATTAAGTGGTAAAAGTCTCTAGAAGAGGCTTAAGTTTTAAGAACACTTTAGGCATAAAGGGTTCAAAAGACTAAAGATCTAAATAGATCATGTAATTTAGGATTTTCTTTTACAATATACATAACATACAACATAATCCATATGACAACCAGAAAGATTCTAGGAGCAGAGAACTGGGGAAGGCAGATGGTGGGTGGAAGGCTATCACATTTGTATTTGACTTACATTGCTGGCCAGATGCTTCTGGTTCTTGGCATGTGTCAGGGACATAGTGCTGGTAGGCAGGATATAGCTGGTGGCTTTCACTCTATCCCAGGCCTCCTTGTACAGGTTCTGTAGGGGTTAAAAATCATCTTGTGAATACAGAAAGATGCATTCTTGTTGGCTCTTGAGGAGGGGATCTTTTCTGTATTTGTCCTTCTCAGAGACTCCTTACCAACCTCTAGATCTTCACCTTCAGGAGGATCCACGTACCCCTACATGAATAACAGGTCTAATGCCATGACTATAATTTCACAGTCCATTATTTTGTTCCCTACCATAGTACTTATCACAGTTTGGCAGTTATCATGGGGTGATAAAGAACTTTTCTATATCTTGAATGCAGTGGTGGACATGTGACTATGCATTTGTAAAGCGATAGTATTATACATCACAAAGAGTGAAATTTACATAAATTAAAACAAAATTTTTGATGCTATATTCATTCTCCATCAGTCTAGGAATTCCTGGAGGATGAAAACCATTAACTTAAAATCTATTTATCCTTTCCTACTTTTTGGTAGCTGAGAGCCCCCAAAATATTTCCACTCCTAGGTATTTATTCACTCAAGGGAAATGAAAACTTACCTCTACACAAAAACCTATACACAAATGTATACAGCAGCTTTATTCACAATTGTCAAAAACTAGAAAGAACTCAGATGTCCTTTAAGCCTGGATGGATAAACAAATTGTGGTACATCCATGGAATGGTATTAAAAGAATAAACTACTAGTTTATATAGCAATGTGTGTAGTACATAAATTCATTTTGCTAAGAGAAAGAAGCCAGACCTGATGACTACATAATTCTTAATTCCGTTCACATAACATTCTGCAAAAAGGTTAAAAAATTTTTTTTTCTTTTAACAAGTGCAGAAAATGCCTCTGTGGATGTCAAGGGAGAAAAAAGGGGAAGCAAGAGGGAAATTTTGAGGTGATACAGAAGTTTTCTGTATCTTGACTGTGGTGGTGAATACATGACTCCATGCCTTGCTAAAAGCCATAGTACTACATACCACAAAGAGTAATTTACAGTATGCAAATTAAAACACAGAAGCAACCAGAATGGGGGACAGGACTAAAATAGGGTAAAAACTCTAACAAACAAATCGAATTGTGTTACAAATGTGTAACAAACTACACTGGAGGAAGTGAGAAAGAAAACTAATTTATTTTGGAAAATGGTATTTTGTCTGTAACCAAAATAACCACACAAAATACTGTACTCTAGTTATTAAATTTGTTTCCCACAGGAATATGGGTTAGCAATTGTGAAAACATTTTATGTGCCTGTAAGAGTTGAACAAATAAGTACATGTATCATAGGTGATGAGAGTTGGGCTTTCTGGAAAAATTAAAAAAAAGACAAACACAACTTGGAAAAATAAGAAAAGGTAGAAGGCTAGAATGAACTCTGTGGTGTAGAGTTATATTGGAGACATCAGTAGGAACTCATGTTTTAAAACACAGATATGGTTAGGTAAGTATAGAATACAGATATGTATGCATATGTGGGTTAGTATACACATATTTCTGAGCTCTGTCCCCATAGGAGTCCTAGCAGCAAATGAGCACACCTAGTATTTTGATCTTGGTTTTGAAATGCCATTCTCTAATAAGTAAACTAGGGCTCCTTAGAGAGGTGGGTCTAGAACAGGGGAAATACAAGATGAGCATGTTGTGGTGCCAGAAAGTAAGGAAGTGCTGGAAAACAATGATGGAGTATGTCAAGGCCTTATAGGAGACACCTTGAAAGAGCCCCCAGTGGTCAAAGGTAAAATAATTAGAGCAAGAAAATAAATAACATTATAGACTACATCCTATGGAATAAAATAAATATCCATGAGTCCATACTGATACAAATAAAAGAAACAAATGGTAGGAAGAAATAGTTGTTTCTTACAGAATTCCAACTAATAAATGTAGAAAGGATGCAGGAAACAGAAAATCACTAACAGGCATATTCCATAGCAATAATTGTTTCAGGCAAGATCCATCAATAGATGCTAAAATACGTGAGAAAAAAGTTCAAGGAAAAACAGGATACGTGCATAGTTCCAAGTATCTCCTCCATGATATTTCTTCATAACAAAGGAGAAAAGAGTAACTTTACAGTGGAAAAGCTCAGCAGACAGTGACCTAGCCAAGTTACCAAGGTCAACATCACCAGTTATTGATGTCATGTGCCACCTGCCATGATGCACTGAGAGAAGCACATCACTTTTGTGTTATGCTCGCCAGAACTGCACATTATTGATCTAATCATGAGAAGTCATCATGTAAAACCAAATTGAGGGACATTCTACAAAATAACTGGTCAGTATTCTTCAAAAGCGTCACAATCAGAAAAAGACAAGGACGAACTGAGAAATGATCAGATTGGAGGAGGCTAAAGAGTCACGACAACTAAATGCAATGTGGGATGATGGACTGGCATCTGAATCAGAAAAGCACACTAGTGGGAAAACCCTGGTGAAAAGTGGATGAAGTCTGTAATCAACACTGCAACAATGTTAATATTTTAGTTTTGATAATTGTATTACAGAGAAAAATATGCTGGAATTCTCTGTACTATTCGTGCAACTTTTTTGTAAATCTAAAATTATTTCAAAATGAAGTTTAGGGATGCTGGGTGGCTCAGTTGGTTGAGAGTCCTGCTTCGGCTCAGGTCATGATCTCATGGTCAGTGAGTTCGAGCCTTGCGTTGGGCTCTGTGTTGGCAGCTCAGAGCCTGGAGCCTGCTTCGGATTCTGTGTCCCCCTCTCTCTCTGCCCCTCCCCCACTCATGCTCTGTCTCTCTCTGTCTCAGAAATAAACATTAAAAAAAATTTTTTTTAAAATGAAGTTTAAAAAATGCTTGTTGAATTAACCAGTTCAGAGGAGGAAAAAGAATGTGTTTGCAGGCTGTAAGCCACTGGCTACCGGAGAAGTCAGGGAAGGACAAGTCCAGGGTCAATGTAGCATAACTTCAACTGCACCTGCCTGCAATAAGGAAGGAGCTCCTAAATTTGTGTCAACTGCATGAAACGGTGCAATATTTAAAGTGGGGCTTATTTAATTGTAACTAGGACTACTGATGAGATAGAGTAGGAATTTGAAGGTTCATGAAAAAAAACTGGAAAAACTTTTGGGGGTAAGGTGTCTATCCCAACTATTCCCTTATTGTCTCTAAAGGAGAAAAAGAGAACTCAAATACAAAGATGAGAAAAAGAACTCACACTGCTATAAAGATTCTTCAGGTTCTTGGTTCTGTCGTAATCCACTGTTTCTAGAACTGTCGTATATTTGTCCTTAATCTGATGATAATTTTCTTTATATTTCACCTACACACAAAAAAGATGAGTTATTCTTTTCTGCTGTTTGAAAATACATAAAGACAGTAATGGCTTGTCCTGGAAGAGTAGTACAAGGAAGACGCACCTCACTGGCATTAATGCCACTTTGAAGGGCAGTCACGTAAAGTGGTGTATCTGTGACCAGGTTATAATTCTGTAGATTATCTTTACCTGCTGCCGTGTATTGTAGCTGTAAAGAAAAACAAGTGAGCAGAAATGGTAAAATTTCAGCTTTCACAGTTTGTGCCAATTTAGATGAGCCTTTATTTCTGGGTTTCTGCTTTCATACTAACAAAGAGGCTGTCATTCTATATTCCTGCCAACATGGTTTGGCTGTCAAAACTAATAGTTTGTCTTTACCAACAGTGGAGTTTGGCTCTTTGCCAGGTCCTCTTCCTTTTTGCCTTTTCTATGCATGTACCCCAACCCGGACTACAGTCCCACAGCCTCGACCTTCCATTAACCTGCCCTATCAGCCCAAACATATGCTGGGCAATTTTCCAGATATCTACTTTTTACTTCAGAACTTATCTACCTAAGGTCAAAGCATGCATTTGCATCTTACTCTCTGCAAGTTAACCTCATCAACTTCAGGACAGATGCTTGAGAGTTAGTTCACTAGGAAACACCTCCCAGGTAACTTTTTCTTATAAACATCAAATGCTTAAGCCACAGGAGATACTAAAACCGAGAAGGTCCAACACAAGAGGAGGTCACCAGGAGAGGTTCTACTGGGCAGGGATCCTTTGGTTTCCTTGGATCATGCACTGTTAAAGCAGCTTTCTCCGCCTGGGCACAGGGATGGCCTAGTTGTCACCCACGGAGAGAATTACAAAGTCCACGGATTCAGAGTGAGCCAGTCCTTCTAGGAAGATGAGCGCACCTGACTCTGGAGATCATAGGCTTTCTTGGCATGGAGGATCTGAGGTGTATCCCAAACGTAGCATCCAATGCCTTTCAGCCAGTTCAAGTCATCCTTATACACATTCTGCAAGAAAGAAGGGGTGATGAAAAGTGGCAGGTGCTAACTGAACTTAGAATTGCATTTTGATAATTTCCTATCAGCGGCTGGCTGTGCTCAGTGGTCATAGAGTGGGCCTCTCAACAGCTGGAGGTCATTAATGCCCCGACCTAAAGAAACTCAGGAGGAGAGCAACAGCTAAGTCAAATCTGGTATAAAAACAGATTAAATATCTAACATAGGTGTCACAGGACTCAGAGGGGACTCTTACACCAAAAAGTGGTTACCTGTGCCACCATGTTTAAAAAAAAAAAAACCAGCCACATTTACTAATACAGGGACAATTAGAGCATTGAAGGCCTAGGCAGGGTTGGGTGAAGCCTGTAACCAAGTTAAGCTTCAGAAAGGACATCATACATCACTCAAGATCTCTTGGGCATTTCGGGCCCGTATAACGTTGGGTTCCTCCGGAAGAGATGTCCACTGGTGGAAGTAGTGTCGATACTCCAGGTCACTGAGGATGTACTGGCATTTTTTAGCCAGCACGTGATTCATCATATCGTTGGGGATATGAACATTGGCTTTGGTGTCCTCATAATCTCTTCTGTAGTTCAACTAAAGAATAATATTTTTTTTAAAGACAAAAAGAAGAAAGGAATTAAAGTGTGAATTATTCAGATTGATCTCTCTTAGAGTCTAATCTCTACCATAGATCAGTACCTTTAGAATAAACAAAGATTAAAAAAATTATACTTTAATATATTCTTCTTTTTCAGTTTCCCATCCTTTCATAATAGAGGGGTAAACAGTTACCTTGTCGTTTTCTCCTTTTTCCAAACAGCTACCTCACTGTGTGTTTGGTAGTGGAGGAGGAAGGAAGGGGAGGAGGCCCATAGCTGTCAAAGGTACACAAGGCTAACTGGCAGGGGTGGGGACTCATTCCTCACACCCCATGCCCCTCTCAACCAAAGAACAGATTACAAACAGGCAGACTAATAGTACACTTAAGGGTACAAATCCTCCACTAAGGTGAGTTTTGCTTACCGCACTCCTCATCTTTTGGAAATCCAGACAGTGAACCACACCAGGGAACTCACTGATTTCTTTTCCAGCCAGATAATGACCCTTCTGCTTCTCATATGTCTCTTTGTATTTAAGCTGTGAAGTAGGTACAACATTGAGAATCACTGGGATTTTCTAACCAGCTTCCCAATCAAGAAAGACTCTGAAACCTATGAGAGGAAACAGTACTACTGACCTCACTGTTCACATAGTCGGCATGCTTAGCTCCAACAATGGGAATATAGCGTTCATCCAAGGTATAGCCATAGGCCTTGGTTCCTTCCCATGCCCCTTTATACAGTATCTAGAACAAAGAAATGTGTGTCAACAAGTTTGTATTCAACTTCCTTCAGATATTGCTAAAAAGAAAATGGTAAAACCAAGGTAAAATATTTATGTTTAAAGGCAAAGCTTACGTCTTTATTTAGAGCCATGATCATGTCTACCTAAGAACAGGGCAGAGTCTTCTGGCTTATTGCAAATTAAATCTACAGACACTGAGGCATTTTATAACAGAGTTTAACTAAGTTCTAATAAAAGTGAAAAATAAATTTTCACATAGGGAGAGAATCACCAAAGATTGCTTTCCATTGGGCATACAACATACACACTATGTACACACAATCATCATTTAAATTAGCTGAATTAAAATTTGGAGGTCAAGTCTTCCATTTGTTGGCTACAGATATTTATACATGATTGTTAAAGAAGAACCGGCCTTTCCTCTCTTTTCTCTGTTGATAGATGCTCAGTCCTATGTGCACCTAGAGCTGGTACAGCACTTGTGACATTATTATCTATTTCTTTGGATGTCTGTCCCTCTCATTTGCATGGGCTTGTGAAGGAAGGACTTGTCTTTATTGAGCTTTAGCTCCTTAGTGCCTCCTACCGTCCCTGGCACATCACAGGAGCTCAAAAATACTGGCTGAACAGATACTACTTCTAATAAACAAGACTAGTTATTTCTAATAAACAAGACTACATACAATAAAAATAATAGATCTTACATGTTTAGTTGTTCACAAAATCAGCCAAGGATATGAATACTGACAAGAGCTTAAAATTAAGAACTGAGTTGTAAATTGCATAAAACTTACGGTACTATAGAGTTTTCCCATGTCTTTGGAGTGGGTGATATGTGGTGTATCTGGAGAAAATGTATACTTGCCCTTTATTTCTTTATTAAATGTTTCTTTATACTTTATCTAAGGAGAAAACAAGACAAAACAAAACAAAGCCTTTGGTTACTGTAAATGTGTATTTAAAGTTTCATGGGTTCTACCTAGCAAGATAATAATCAGTCTAGATTTAGAGGTTAAAACTAACCAACTGGTTGAATTTCAGCTCATTTTTAGCTAATATAGCAGAAAAATTTGGACAAGAATACAGATATTATCTAAAAGTGAGTAGAGTATACATTCTACTAGTGACTTTTCAGACATTCCCACCAAAGATGATCTTACAGTTTCCCACCCCAATGTTCATTTTCTTACAAGCAGTTATCTGGAGTTATGCAAATGCATTCAATGGTGGACAGCTAACTCCCCAGTCCATGTACCTCATTATACACAAAGCAAACTTACATCACTTTGATTGACTGAATTAATCTTCGCCAAAACAATCTCTGGAGTATCCTCTACACTTTTAAAGTTAGGATAGTTGTCAAGAGCATCTTTCTTATATTTTATCTGCAAGGAAACAGAGATGATTAAGGCTGGGTACCTATCCCCACACAGCAGGCAAGGGAGTCAGGCATTAGGTGAGAAAAGGCTCTGTGTACCTGATTCACCATTTCCTGGTTCTTAGTAACCCTCACATAGTCCACAGAATCCAGGGGGATCCAGCCAATGCCACGGAGCCACTCCAGGTCAGCTTTGTACACATTCTGAGAGCAGGAAGAGAGACAATGCAGGTATAAATGACTCAGACATAGTATTACAGACAGCAGATCAGAAACAACTTTTTCAGGAGCTTTTAAGGATTTATGTCTCATGGCTCTTGTCTCATTGATTCCATCATGATTTCATCTGTTTACCTGGGGAATATTTCTCGAGCCTGTTACTATGAGTGAGGTGCTGTGCTAGGTGCTTTGAGGAATAAGTATATAAAGGAATCTAGTGTAAACAGAAGTCATTTACAAGGTGAAGGGTGGTAAGTGCTATAAGAGCAGAAACATTCAAGTGCTGTGGGAATTACGGCCAGTAAGCCATTATTTTCAGCAATGAGCCTAACGAAAGGTTTTACCAAGGAGAGTGTAATTTTAGACAGACTTGTATTTGGTATTTAGAAATATGTGGGACATTTACACTATACAAAGTAAATTACACAAGTAAGTGCTCATGTATTATAGAGTAGGGGGACACATCCCTCTGGCCAAGCCTAGCTCTCCTCTCCCCCACCCAGTGCCTGGATTCTCTTGGGCCACCTCATACCAAAGGAGCTGCTAATCTGGTTAAAGGTTCACAATAGTCACTCTGTTGTAGCAACAATGAGGTGGGATGTTCAAATTCGGCACCTGTGCTACAGGTGGTCCTTCACTTCTTGATTCTGATTTGGTAATGAGAATATCAGGCAGGGTTAGCTCCAGGGTATACCCAAGCATCACTTCAATGCACTGTGTTTCTATTCCTTACAGACTGTTGGTGGTAGCTAGAGGTCTTGACTCAGGCTTCGGTGTCAGATGGCCTATGTCATGTATTCTCTACCCTAGCATTACCAAAGCTGTGCATGAGGGATTCTGGGCCCTCCTGTGGCTCATTAGTACTTTGTTTCCTTTTTGTTTTGATTCTTTGCAAGCAAGTCCTTCATAAATGCCTGAAGGAGTGAAATGCTCACAAAGCAAGAATGGGGTGTTCCCAGGTCCTTGACTACACGATCATCCAATATTGTTAAAATCCCAACTCGCTCTCCAGTATCACCCAAGCCAATTGTTACTCTAAATCAACTGATAACTTTTCAGGCAGATGTGAGATGTTGCTGATGGCAAAGATGATACAAAAACAATTTTTTTTATTTGACTTTGAAAGTTATTCAGAAATGCATCGTCAAGGCAAAGCTGTCAATCACTGCCCACGGTCTTTCTCTACTTCATATCCAGCCTTATTTCCCTTCTGGGAACAAACTCAATATTTATGGCTCAAAGTTTCCAAGACTGGTGCATCCAGAGTGCTGCTTATAATTCTCAGAGTACACCATACATTTCTAGATAATTAAGAAACAAAATCACTTACATCACTCTGTAGGTCATAGGCCTTCCTTGCCTGGATAACATCATTTTGATCAGGATGACATATCCATTGGTGCAGGTAATTACGATAATCAATATCACTGACAAGCTCCTGCCCATGCTTGGCGGCCAACACCGACACCATGTCAGCAGGTATATTGATTTTGGCCTTTGTTTTATGATAGTCTTCTTTGTATAGTCTGTCATTCTGAATCTGGCCTGCGTGCTCAAACCAAACCAGTTTAGGATCATCTCTCATCGTTGGAACACCAACATAATGACCTCTTTGCTTTACATGTTCAGCTTTGTATTTCAGCTGGTAGGAGAGAAAATAGAGATTCCATCAGTTATGACAAGCACTCAAGGCAAAGGGGGCTGGAAACATCAGCATTCAGCCCCTCAGCCTTTTGTCAACTGACTCACTGAGACTAAATAACAAAAAGCAGTGAAATAAATAGATATGAAGAAACAGCAATTTAAAAATAGAAAAAGAATATTTGTTTTCTAATTCTGCCTGTATTTTATTTGAAAGCTTAGAGATTTTAAGGAAGAGGGGGAAAAGAAGAAACAGTAAAGCATGCAAACAACAGCTTTTAAAGAAGCCAAAAACAAACTCCCAAAGCCTAAAGGAAGGACTAGAAGGGAGCAGATACTCCAACCATCCCTAAGCCCGGCCAGGCCTGCTAAGCCAAGGAACACTCCAACGTGCACTCACATAAGGATAAATTACCTCGCTCTGAACATCACTAGAGTGATGGGCATGGACAAAGGGCACCGCATCCGGAGGCAAAATGTAACCTGTAGCTTTTTGCCTCTCCCAACCTTCCTTGTAGAGATACTAAAAGACAGAGAGCCACAACAGAAGCTTAAGTAAGGAGTCACAATGAGGGATTGGTCATGTACATACATCTCCCACAGTTATATTATGGTCCTTTGTCTCCACACAAAGTACCAGGCATCTGGCTAAAATCCATACCTGGTCCAGAATCCGGGCTGCCTCCTGGGCAGTGTGCAGCAAGGGGGTTTCTGTGAGGGTGTACTTTGATTTGGTATCATTCCAATCTTTCCGGTATTTAATCTGGAAATGAGAGGCAAGAGGGTAAGTTACTTGATGTTAAGAAAATATAATGTCGTCCAAGCAAATGCAAGCATCATCTCAATGACTACAATCTGTATCTCAGACAATGATTGCATGCTGAGCTTAAGTAGGTGGAAAGCTTTGGAAATGACATTTCACGACTGGGCAATTTTAGAACGACAGCCATGTACTTACATCATTTAGGATCTCACCACTTTGTTTTGCAGTCACATAATCAACTCTGTCATCCACAGGAGTAAAGTTGAGAGTTTCTATTTTCGTGCGGTATTTTTTCTATGGGAAAGAAAATATCTTTCAAACAGTTGTAGTTTCTGGTCCTGTCTGAGCTGAGAAAGAGATACTAGACTTAAGGGTCCTTCTCGACTAGAAGTGTAGAGTGCCTATTTGAATGGCACCTTCTTGGCAATTTGGCCTTTTTTCGTAGTCTTTTATTTTTTAACAACTGAGTGGTTTCTCACACCTCCCACAGATTTTTAAAGTAGCAGGTTTGCTTAGTTATCAAAGTCATGTAATACAATACTCTGTGTATCATGATACTCAATGTGTGTTTTTTCAACTGTGTAAACTTCTCCCAAGTGCGGTGTCATTGCTGACAAAAGAAGTTTTCCATTTACACAATTCTAAGCATCAGTGAGTGTACTGGAGTGGCCCCATACAGTGAGTGTATGGATGTGGCCCCATGATGTGATAGGGACAGTAGAGGATTGTTTTGGGACAAGATATTTCTGGCTTAAATGACAGCAATTGCAGTTATTAACATTGCTGATGGGGCATGACTTCATTTTGGCTTGTGTAATTTTGTCCAGTCTCCCAGGAAATGCACTAAATGGCCAGGTAAAATCTTGGAATACCTCACTGAAGATATCTGCAGCATGTTTGGCATGATTGACAGAAACGGAATCAGTTGGCATCCACCCGATCCCACGTAACCATTCCAAGTCAGCCTTGTAGACAGCCTGTGGGAACAGAGCCATGTGATTTCAGCAACTCTGGTCATATGGTCCTATTTATTCTATCTATTGATTTGATGGAAAAATACAATATAAAGATGACATACTCAAGCAGCTGGGAAGGTAACATAAGTAAATTCATTGGGAGGTCAGGAGGTATGAAAAACGGGGAGACATTTTTCTATTTAAAGGGGGTTAGCCTCAATTGGGCTCCAGTTATTGTTGCCAGGGCGTAACGCATGTCCAGGAATTTGTTCTCTGATTTTTCTAAAGAAGTAGGGAATCCTAGATTTGTACCCCAAGTTTCCTGATTTAAAAAACCTTGGCAACTTAATTCAAGATTTTTAAACACTATATCAACTGAAAAAAAGCCTACCTGTGCCTACATCCTTTCCACAGACTGCCAACGTTGTACCTTTGTTGCTACATAAATTCCATAAATAATATTTTCACAGTAGTTGTCTTTATACAGTCACAGTTAAGATTTATAGTCACACAACCATATATTCCTTAATACAAAATCTACATCTTTCACAGCTTTGATGGTTTTTGACACCATACTATATGATGTAACTAAAACCAAATTCTTGGCTATATAAAGACAGGAAGCAGTGATACAAAATTTAATGACAAACGTTCTGGGAGTCATGGCAAAATGAGAAAAGAGCTCATGCTAAAATGTAGCCCACTCACATCGCTTTGCAGTTGGTAGGCTTTCTTGGCCTGAATCACATCGTTCTGGTCAGGCATGCACGTCCACTCGTGTAGGTAATTGCGATAATCAATGTCGCTGACCAGAGTCTGGCATTTTTTAGAGTGCAAGATGGAAAGCATGTCTGCAGGGCTTTGGAACTTAGTCTTCCATTTGGCCCAGTGCAGCCGGTACTCTCTTTCATTCTGAATCTTGCCAGCGATGAGGGCCCACCGGATCTTGTTGTCATCCCTGGCTGTGAGGGTACCCACGTAGTGTCCCTTCTGCTTCTCATGGTCAAGCTTGTATTTATACTGGAGATGGAAAAACAAAGCAGATGGGTCACAGTATGTGCTCTTGATGCACCTAGGATGTTTGCTTAAAAACTGAGAAGTTAAACAAGGCCACACTTACGTCACTGGCAATCTCCCTGGAGGCCTTGGCAGCCTGGATAGGGATGGCATCCAGCCGCACATCGCAGCTCATCTTCATTTCATCCCAACCTTCGCGGTAAATTTTCTGAAGAGGAGAAAAAAATAAGGTATAATTTTGGATTCAAATGTACCAATAACTTCAGGGGCTCAAGTAGAATTAATATCAAAGCAGTACAGTTTTGAAGTCCCAGAATAGGTTGAAAAGAGGATAGGTAAAAGAATAATTCCGCACCACGCTACTGGAATACGAAATTGTGTATGGAGTCCAAAGATCTGGGCTTGACAAGAGTTGTTTCTTTTTAATTTAAATCATGGCCTCTATGTAGTTATTCATAGTTTATATAATAGCATTTAGATGCTTCTTTTTTTTTTTTTTTTTTTTTTTTTAGATGCTTCTTGTATCAGTAGCACTGGGATAAGGTTATGGTTAGACTTAATGAGAAATCACTGGGTTTCTTTAAGTTAATAATTCCAATTTATTTAATTTTAAAATTCAACTCAATTCTGTCACCTTCAGAATTATACACTTTTTATATTTGTGGGGAGGTTTTCCCCAGGATGGTTTCTTAGATTTTTTTCATGTAGTTGATGATGCATATTGTTTGGGAAAGTTAGATATTCCTTCTGAAGCACAATTGTATGTTAATAGCCATTAAAATTTTTTTTTCATGTTTATTCATTTTTTAGAGAGAGAGGAGGGGAAGGGGCAGAGGGGAAGGAGCAGAGGGAGAGGGAGACACAGAACTCGAAGCAGGCTTCAGGCTCCATGCTGTCAGCACAGAGTCTGATGAGGGGCTTGAACCCATGAACCGTGAGATCATAACCTGAACTGAAGTCAGGGGCTTAACCGACTGAGCCATGCAGGTGCCCCAATAGCCATTTTTAAAATGCAGTGTGTTTTTATTTATACACAGGAATTAAGGTAGTGATTTACAGATAACTTTTAAAATATATGTTCATATTTAAATGGACACACTCTGTGTTGATGATGTAAGACTCAAAAATAACAGTAATTTAGGGGCGCCTGGGTGGCTCAGTTAGTTGAGTGTCTGACTTCGGCTCAAGTCATGATCTCACGATTCACGGGTTCAAGCCCCGCATTGGGCTCTGTGCTGATAGCTTGGAGCCTGGACCCTGCTTCAGATCCTGTGTCTCCCTCTCTCTCTGCTCCTCCCCTGCTCGCGCTCTCTCTCACTGTCTCAAAAATAAACAAACATTAAAAAACAAGAAGTAACAGTAATCTAAATGTATAATTCAGAGATCATACCAATCAAGGTGGAAGCTTTAAAAGTGCAGAAAGATGAATTTCAATTATTGACAGTTTCACGGGCTTTGCATATCGGAAATATGAGTGTAGACAAGTTTTGTATGAATTTTCATTCAAGTTCTTGTATGAATTTTGGGTAGGCCTATTTAACAATTGACTTTTATTTTTAGACAAAATAAAAGTGTTCTCCACATTTAAATGTAGAGTGTTCTCCCACATTTAAATGGAGAATGTTTAATGCAAACTTGTCATGTTATTTAGAATTTGTTTTTATTTTATTACATATAATGTTATACTGTTTTTAATTATGTATTAAATTTTTGTTTATGTGTTCAAATATATTTTTTATTTGAGTTAAAAAAAATCAGGGTTTGAGACCAAAACTTCGTCTACTAACTTTGAGAACACGGATCAATTCCTCAATCACTTTAAGTCTCAACTTTCCCGTCTGATAAAAACAAAATAGCACTATATATTTTATTCATGTGATTAGATTAAATGAGTTAATTTAACATGAATTTGCTGGTTACCTAGAAAATTATATACAAATATCTTGAAAAAGTTGTGCTTTCCAAATGATAGAAACAGTCTTAAGTAGTGAATTTTATCAAGATTATAGTAATAGTGACACCATGTTTTAAAAAAATGTACCTTTTGGTTAGCATTCACATGGGAGGTTTGATTTCCTCCAAAGCACAAGCCATTCTCATTAATGTCTTTTTACTTTTAATTTTAGAGAGAGAGCAAGAAAGTGTGTACAATCAGGGGAGAGGGGCAGAGGGGGAGCGAGAGAGAATCTTAAACAAGCTTAACATTCAACACAGAGCTCATTGCGGGGCTCGATCCAATGACACTGGGATTATGACCTGGGTGGAAATCAAGAATCAGATACTCAACTGACTGAGCCACACATGCGTCCTTCATTAATGTCTTAATATCGAATATCTAAATATCTGAAGTTTGTAACTTTTGGTATAGTTTCAAATACTACTCTTGCTTACATCGAGATTATCAGCTGTAGGATTCTGATATTTCCAGCTAAGAAATATATCATACAAAAAAGAGCACATGAGACTTTCCCTGATTGTCCAGCCAAAGGTGCCTCTGGATGGAAAAGAAGAGGCTGAGGACTTTGTTTCTGCTGCAGTTTGGTGATGAGAAAGCACTGCACCATAATACTACTCTTGCCTGAAAAAAATGTATCAACGCCCTAAAATTTCATTTTCTTCCCATCTCTTGGAAAAAACTAGCTCCCAAGTGGCCCATTATAATACAATTGATGGTGTGGTTTGGCACGTGGTGAGAAATCTTTTCTGGGCAGGTTCCTTCTCTCACAAAGATTTATTATTTTTTGAAAAATGTCAAGTTCCAAACCATGGTGAATGACTTTAAAGTAGTATACTTCTTCTAGGGTCATACTTTTTCTACTCACAAGAAAGCTCTATGATCCATGAAGACAGTACCTTTCTTGAGATTTCTTAAAGTGTGTAGCTAGCCACTGAATTCTCTCATTTTATTAATTATACTCTTTAGTTCATTCTCTTCCTTTTTCCAGACATAACGATTTATCCTGTAGGTAATGATAATTTTGCCTTTTTAAACCCAATATTTATCTCTTACTCTTATGTAATTATTTTGGCTTGAATGAGCTTACTCACTTAGCTAGAAATTCCAGCAAACATTAAATAATGGTGATGTCAATGGGCATCCTTGTTTCATTCCTAGCTTGAATGAGAAACTTAACTTACTGAGAATGAGTCTGGCTTTGATTTGAATTTGAGATTTATTCTTTTAGTCACATCAAGAAGATAGTCATTTAACCTTATTTTACTAGGATTTTATTTTTAAAAATAATGGATATTAGATTTTGTCATATGCCTTTTCAAATCTATTAAAATAAAGATGTGATTTTCTCTTTTGTTCAGACACATTATTAGGTTTCTGAATATGGAACCCTCCTGGCATTCCTGAATGAACCCTAATTATTTTTTCTTGTATCATATTCACATACTATTAAACTTTATTTGTTAATATTTAAGATTTTCTTCACTATTGGTTTACAGTTTTCATTTGTGGAACTATCTTTGACAAGTTTTGGAAATTGTGATGGCTTTCCTTCTTTCATTGGGCTCTATTATAGTTTGATTATTTCTTAAAGGTCTGAAAGAATTCTATGAAATCATCTGGATGACCCTGACATCTGAGAGGAGGGAGGAGAGTCTTTAATAATCCTCTTAATTTCTTGTTATATGTTTTTTTTTCCCCTTGGGCTCATTTTGGTAATTTATGATTTCCTAGAAAATCCCCTACAGATCCAGGCTTTAAAATTAATATGTATAAAGTTTTGCAAGAATTCTTATAATTATTTTGTTCATCTGACTATTGTTAATTCCCCTTTCTTGGTCATGTGTCTCTTCATTCTTCTTTAAACTTTCTGGTCCTTATTACCTTCTCCCTTTCTGTCATGTTGACACTGGCTCACCAGTAACTGGCCTTGCTGGGTGACTCAGAGCCAAGGATCTGCTCCTTTCCTCACTTTTTTTAAGTTTATTTTTTATTATGAGAGAGAGAGAGACAGAGAGAATGCAAACTGGGGGAGGGGCAGAGAGAGAGGAGAGAGAGAGAATTCCAAGCAGCTCCACGCTGTCAGTGTCAGCTAGATGTGGGGCTCAAACCCACGAACTGTAAGATCATGACCTGAGCCAAAATCAAGAGTCAGAGGCTTTATGACTGAGCCTCTCAGGTGCCCCCTGCTCCTTTCCTGGTCAAGGACTTATGGTAAGGAGTCTTCCCCATCCCCACCCAGTCAATCTTTTCTCCCTTGGCTATGAAGAGTTCCCTGGGGATATCATAGCACCAGCTGGGGAACTTATAAACAAAAAGGGAGTCTGTTGAGGTACTTACATTGCTCACATTAAGAGCATTGGCTCTAGCAAGATTAATTTCTGGAGTATCCGGCATTATGTGGACTGAAGTTTTATCCTTGTCCCAAACTTCTCTGTACTTTGGCTATGGAAAGACCCAACAATAACAAAATTACTTTGCAACTTGTAATTTTGCGAGTTCCAGGGCACAACTTTCAACTTTTCTGATCTAAAATCTTTTCATATTAAGGAAAAAAAACTTCCAAAAGTCTTTCATATAAGTTACTCAAGTTTAATATGAAATTGGTAATGATACCTTTTGTTAGTACTTTGAGTTTTTGTTTAAAGTTTATGAACAATAATAAAACAGCCCTATCAACATTATGGATTAAAATCTTTGCTATCATCAACATCATTATCTTACAAACAGGTTGCCAAGTTAATTATTTATCATTTACGAGCATGATTTAATTTTAACACAGAGGGGAAAAGTGACTTACAATACTAATATTTTCAGCATTTGACTTAGCAAGGACAACTTCGGGTGTGTCAACAATACTTGTGTACTTTAGTTTCACCACAGGTGTCCTATAGACACTGTCTCGTAGGATCTCCTGGGCATTTTTGACTCTCAACACTTCAGGAGACCCTTCGGGCATCCAGCCGATGCCACGTAGCCACTCCAAGTCAGCCTTGTAGATGGCCTGGGAAAGAAAACA
Source organism: Leopardus geoffroyi (assembly GCF_018350155.1). Lineage (NCBI taxonomy): Eukaryota > Metazoa > Chordata > Mammalia > Carnivora > Felidae > Leopardus > Leopardus geoffroyi. The sequence continues at coordinate 142,348,573 of NC_059328.1, forward strand.
AAGTTAAGTAGAGACAGTGTTTTTTTTAATTGTGGTAAAGTAAGAAAGCAGTTTTATGTTATATTTTACCTTCCACAAACGATAATTAAAAATGAGCATTGACAGACATAATTCCTCAAACGCACAGCAGTGTTCAGTTCTGCTTTGTTTTTTGTAGCAGGGGCACTTTACACACTCTTAAAAAAGCAGAATGATGCAGAAGGAGCTCTCTGTCTGCGGGATGCATGGAAGATTTTGAGTTATATTTAAGTAACATCATACCAGCTCAGGTGGGCTTTAAAGCAATAATAATGGGCTATTCAGTAAGTTCTCCACACAGCAGCTGGAATGATCGTCATAAAGTTTACAATTCAAATCTGATGCACCACATGCATCCTATGGCTTCCCATTGGTCTTAGGACAAAGACCAAAGTCTTAACATGGACTAGAAGGTGATGATAATCTAGCACCAGTCCTTACCAATTCTTCCAGTCTCGTCTTATATGTGCTTCCCTTTAACCTATGCATTATGACCCCAATGGACTTTTGGTTTCTTGTTTGTATAAAGACCCCTTTGCATATGGTGGTCGTTCTGCAGAGCCAACTCCTACTCTCCCTTTATATTCCCACTCACTCAGTACTTCCTTGGTAAGTTTTCCTCCTCACTTTTTCATAGCACCATGGATCACTCTTTCTCAGCCATCTGATTTTTTTCTATTGATATTCTGTAGTTAACATCTGTTTCTTTGTTATCAGTATGAACTCCCTAATGTCTAGAACTTTGTCTTGTTTCTTCCTCTTCATTCACTGTTGTATCTTTAGTGCTTAGCACAGTACTTGGCACATGGTGTATTTTAAAGGGATAATTAAGGATTCAGTCCCACTGTGGTAAATAAGCAGTTCCTCAAAAAATTAAAAACAGAAATATCATATGATCCAGCAATTCTACTACTGGGTGTTTACCCAAAGAAAATGAAAATGCAAATTCAAAGACCTACATGCACCCCTATGTTTACTGCAGCATTATTGACAATAGCCAAGGTATGGAAGCGATCAACAGATGGATTGATAACAAAGGTGTGGTAGGTGTGTGTGTGTGTATGCATATGCATGTACACATGAAATTTTACTCAGGACAGAAAAAAAAAAAACATGGTCTTGCCATTTGTGACAACACATATGAACCTATTATGTTAAGTGAAATAAGTCAGACTGGGAAAGACAAATACCCCATGATTTTACTTACATGTAGAATCTAAATAACAAATGAATAAATAAGCAAACAAACAAAAAGCAGAAAGAGACCAATCAATACAAAAAACAAAAAAAAACCCCCTAATGTTTTCAAGAAGGGAGGAAGGTGGAGGGATGGGTAAAAGGGGAGTGGGAGACACAGGCTTCCAGTTATGGAATGAATAAGTCATAGGGATAAAAGGTACAGGATAGGGAATATAGTCAATGGTACTGAAGTGGTGTTGTATGGTAACAGATTATAGCCACACTTCTGATGAGTGTAGACTTGTTGAATTATGCTGTACCTCTAAAACTAATGTGACTTTACGTATCAAGTATACTTCAATAAAAAAAAAAATAAAGGAATTCAATCCCTGGTTCCACAATTTTGATCTCAGTTGTTTTTTCTTTCTTCTATTTCCAAGATAGCACCTCCCTCTGAATTGGGATTTGCATTTTCTTGGTTATTCAAACCTGTTTTTTCAGCTATAGATAAGTGGTTAACCAGAAAAAATTGCTCTATGTTAAGCACCGGTTATTAATTTCATAAAAAAATCATTCTGTTTTTCAGAAATGGTATTTTAATAACCAGTTAATAGGATACAAATATCAGGATAAAAAAGGTAGTAAGAGGAGTGAAAATGCAGTAAAATTTCTATCTTAATGAAGAAGAACGTTATATATTTTAGTGTGTAAAGTATGATGGATACCCAAAATTCAGAAGGATTCTCAAAAAGGATTACATATAGATTTTGAAGTTTGCCTTCCTCATCCTTTAGAAACTTGATTCATATGCATTCCATTATATGCTAATGTTATTCAGGTTAATGGAGAGACTGAATTTCTCTAGAAACTGGCCTAAATCGACCAGTTGGCAATTCATTTCAAGTGATGGATACACTTTTCTATAACAAATTCATTCATCATGAAAGCCTCCCTTGAAGCTTATGGGAATCAAGTTCAAATAATTTAAAGAAGGCATTCATTCTACATACGAAATTAATACCCTAATGGATTCCATGATTTCTAAAAGATTGGATGAGCAGAAAATATGAATCAAAAAATACTTTAAGTAGACTAATGAAACACCATATTGTGAAAAACACTGAATTAAGGAAACTAATGAGTTTGGAATACACTGCTAACCTTTAAAATTAATTTCAAAGAAGTAGCCCTGTCATTCAAGGACCATAAGACCATAGGAATTCTTATGTTTAGGAAACTACAGACACAGCATATATTAAGGAATCTATAGAAAAAATCTGGTAGCACCACTACAAGAAAGAAAGAAAAAACACTTTCTGAATAAGACCAGCAGTAAGGTAGGCAATCAATAAACTTGGTAAGATGTTAAAGAGATGCTCATGTAAGGAGAGTTGCATTTTCCTGAGTCCTAGGAGGAATGACCAGGCAACGCTCTGGAAGGTTTTCTCCCTGGGAAACAGCTCATTCCTCAGGCACCTCAGTTGGTACTCTGTGCACAAGCAACAACTTACATCACTCTGCAGGTCGTAGGCTTTCCTGGCTTGGATCACATCATTCTGGTCGGGAAAGCAAGACCAGTGGTGCAGGTAATGGCGGTAATCCACATCACTTGCTAATGCTTGGCCTTCTTTGGCAGCACTGATGGACACCATGTCTGCCGGGATGGAGATCTTGGCCTTGTTGTCATTGTAGGCCTTTTTGTACAGCCTGTCATTCTGCATCTTTAACACTTTTGCTGCCCAAACCAGTTTAGGGTCTTCTTTGGCAGTGCGACATCCAATATAATGACCTTTCTGTTTCTCATAAGTAGTTTTGTATAGATACTGGTGTATGTGAACAGAAGAAAGAAGAATTATTTTTCCAAACTCACTTTTTCTAAACAGCCTGCTCAAAATAACTCTATCTCCCTTAGATGAGCCTTTTATGGGCCCTGTTTTTAAGTCCATACTGTAAGTTTTATGATTCTTAACACATTGCTTTGTCTATGTCTACATGCATGAAAACATTGTGAGCACCTCGAAGGCAACAACTGGGCTTCTGGATTATTCCCAATATAGGCTTATGTGGTGTTTCCCAAACTTCAGTCACTGTCTACCGCCTTCACAGGCTTTTTGCCACAATTAAGTACTATCAGTACTTCATACTTTATCAACTAGATTCTTTGTTTAAATAAATTTAAAGTGTGAACTTTAAAATATTTTTGTTCTAAAATTTATCATTCTATGTAAATGGGGAAAATCAATACTTGTCTAGCACACATTAAATCATAACTTTTTAAAAATACTTATCCATCAACTGCATAAAATTATTACAGGAACAACTTATGTATGCTGCACTTCAAGAGACAACAGAATTCTGGGGCTCCTGGGTGGCTCAGTCAATTGAGCCTCGAACTTCGGGCTCAGGTCATGATCTCACAGTTTGTGAGCTAGAGCCCTATATTGGGCTTGCTGCTGTCAGCACACAGCCCACTTCAGATCCTCTGTCCCCCTCTCTTTCTGCCCCTCCCCTGCTTGCATTCTCTCAAAAATAAACATTAAAAAAAAACCCCTCAGAATTACTTTTATCCATTGAATTTTTATAACTGCTTGTAAATTAAATAATATTGACAAGATGCTGAAAAGAAAATAAAAATCTGTTCTTAAACATAAGAAGAGCCAAGCCCTGATGCAAAAGCATCACCAAACTGTTGTAAAAGTTATTCCTGAATCTGAGATGTTAAAACAAGACACTAATCACAATGATCTCTATTCTACTTAAGTATAATTCCTTCGCAAATAAGTTAAAGATTAGACAAGTATTAATTTCTCGTGTGTCGTCTGTTAGCGTTGGTTAAGTCTGTGAAAGGAGTAGCTCTTACATCACTGGCGATATCCCTGGAAGCTCTGGCGTGCTGAATTGGAATGGCATCTTCTCGCAGGTCATAACCCGTCATCTTGACGTCTTCCCACGCTTGCTTATATTGTTTCTGCAAATGGAGATTGCAATGCCACAGTTAATCTGAAGAGGGAGCCACTGAGTCAGCATTACTGATGTGTTTAAGAGAATATGTTAAGTTACACTGAAAATTAGTCTCCCCTTAAGATTTATAAAATAGGCTGGTTTCATACTGAAATTAAGTGCCAGTAGATTTTTAATGAAATTAATTAAAGTTCATTTTTTTTAAAGAAAGTAATTTAGGAGACAGTAAATCATGTGAAAATGAGAAAATATATATATCATTTTGCTTTAAGAGGAAAAATCAATGATGGGCCAGTACAAAGAGAACCAAATATTACTATACTTGCATATATATGTTTTTATGTTGTTTTTGGTGAAACTAGTGCATTTTTCCTTCCAAAAAAGATAAGGACACACATCTCTATTTATAAACACATGCATACACATACGAGTGCATTTGCATGTGTGTGTGCACACAGAGCACTTATCGTTAAAGACTAGAAATAAAAGGAATGGTAGGGAAATGCCTTTTGCTTAACTCCCTCTGGAGTGTATCAATTTAAGTTTCAGTTAGGCCAAAAATATTGTGTAAAGCAAATGGATGTATAGTTCCTTACATCACTGATCTGCATGGCATTGATTTTGGACTGCAGCATCACTGGAGTGTCAGCCGGCACATTCACATTTGCCTTCTCTCTTTCCCAGGCATCACGATACAATGGCTGGTAAAAATGAAAAACAAAGGGTGGGTGATAAGTAAATAAGTCCATTACTACGTGAATAAATTATAGGTACAATTAAAGGTTCTCCTTGGATGTTCTCAGGTAAAAACATAGATCACATTTTGTTTTCATTGCATTTTTATTTAAAAGATGCCAGTAGTGACTTCAACAAGAATATATTCTTGTGTGATATGATATAAATGGAAAATGAGTCAGAAACCTGGTAGTAAAATGATCCTTTCCCATTAATTCACATGTAATTACCAGGCAGGTAAACCCACAATGCAGGTAACTATGAAAATCCACATTGCTAATCAAGTTCTGGCTTTCTTGGCCCAAATAACTATGATAATATCTAATATTGGGGCCACCCCCCTGGACTTTTCAACTTACCTCATGATTAAAAATAAAAAGGTGGCAGTGATCATGGTATTAAGTGGTGGACTTGTATTACAAGCAAGACCTCAAAATGTATTCAAAGTGTGTTATCAGAGTCTGTGGGGTATGAAGATGTCTACCACACTTATGTTAACCAAAGAGTTATCTAAATAAATGAAATGTGGATACTGTTAATTGATCGACTATATGAAATTCTATCTGGATACATAAATGTTCAAGGTTCTAATGCTGGCATTAGCAATTTAAAGTTCACAGAGACTTCTAATTAATTAAAGTTCACCATTGAGACTTCTCCACTATGTCTGAATTTATCATCAGCCCGGCTTACCTCACTGATTTGTACAGCATTGATCTTTGCCTGGATGACTTCAGGGGTATCAACAATGCTGGTAAATTTGAGGGCCTCAGGCCTTATACGATACAGCCTCTCATTCAGGAGATTCTGGGCATTCTTCACTCTCATCACTTCCACAGAACCCTCTGGCAACCATCCTATACCCTTCATCCATTCCAGGTCTGATTTGTACACGTTCTACATGAAGGAGAGAACCACAGAAGGCAGAAGAGTCAAATCTTCCCACAAGAACACAATGCCAGTGGCCACACACTACCTCTAATCAGCTGGGTGGCCAATCCCACGAAACAGAAGGATCAACAGTAATTGTTAATATTTGGGTGTTACATCCCGGGCACACATTTCTGGGAGAAGTTCACCATATCCTACAGGAATTGGAACAGGACTGACAAATGACACTTATAGAATGACAGATAGCAATGGTACTTGATTTTGTTTTTATATAAGGTTGAGCTTCTGTGCTCACCATTTGAAATCTGCCATTTTGGTACTACTAGAATAACATCTGTAGGAATTTGGGAGAAAAAGGTCTTTAGATGCATATATAATGAGGAAAAAATATATACTTTTACTTATATACACCTCCCTCTCTATAAATATAAATATATATATACATATTTTTCCTATATGTGTCAGAGGAACTTAAAATCTAACATTTCCTTAAGTTCACATTTGTTTCTGAAATTTAGATATCTGATTGTACAACTGTAATGGGTTGAAACAACTGGGACTGAAATTTTCTATCTAATTACATAGAATGAGAGGGTGATTTTTTTTTTTTTTTTTGTCTTAATAAGGCCTTGCTACATGAAAAGGAATCCTCTGTAAGATAGAGAATGTTCAAAATAACTCTACTACCACGAAAGGTACAGATTAAGTTAGGCTCTATTAGGATTACCACTTAAATTATGTCCCTAGGGAACACACTGTGATGATATACAGAGACAAATATCTCCCCAAGAGTCTGCTGATAATATACGCACATCGCTCTGCAGTTCGTAGGCCTTCTTAGCCTGGATCACATCATTCTGATCTGGCAAACATGTCCACTGGTGCAGATAATTGCGATAATCAACATCGCTAACCAGGACCTGGCATTTCTTGGCCTGAACAATCGACATCATGTCCAATGGCGTATTGTGAATTCCTTTAGACTTCTCATAAGCTTTCTTGTATTCTCTGTCACTCTGGATCTTGGCAGCATGTATAGACCAGACCAATTTGGGGTCATCTTGTAGGGTGCGGAAACCCACATGGTGGCCCAATTGCTTACGGTATCCTTCTTTGTATTTGTACTAAAGTTGTGAAAAAACAGACAAAAAAAAATGAAAATAATGTAGTAAGAAGACTTTTCATTAAATGTTTTCAGAATATTTTCCCTGCCTTAATGTAAATTGGCTCAACATTGGCAGTCATTACGTATTTCAGTAAGGAAATAGGGCTATTTTTGGTAGTTTCATAGAGAATATGAGTAAATCAGGAGGGAAGTAGCATGGTGAATGAGAGTAATTACAAAAAATTATAGCTAACATTTACCGAGCAATTACTAAATGCCCAATACTATTATGAGTGGTTCAAATGTATAGGTTGATTCTTGTGAAATTGCTGAATTTTTTAGTTAAAATAGTTGAGTAGTAGCAACTATCATCTCAATCTTCACAACATCTCTGTGAAGTGGATACTATTATTATCACATATTTCAGATGTGGAATATAAGACAGTAGGTGTAATCATGGTCCCCAAGGTTTCCTGGAAAGTGGGATGTTAAGTCAGATCGTCCCCCAAGAGCACTGAGAGTACCTCAGTAGGAAAAAGTCATTTGTGTGATTTTGGAGACAGATAAAGCAAAAGGTGCATATTTCAGGAATGGAAAGCAAGGTCATTGGTGTGAATCAGATGACAACAAAAGACCTGTAGGCAAGAGTTTCCATCTTGTCCACACTTGTCCTAAGTTTCTTAGGACTAGAGTAAGATAGCATCTGTTTCTTTTCTATATTTGGATAACATAGAAAAGTTTGGATAAAAGGGAGAGAAAGAGAACTGGGAATAAGGCAGATACTATAGATTGGCTATTGTGTTTAGAGTTAAAATTGAAAATGAAGAAGGAACAGGTAGATATGGGAGATAAAAAATAGAGCACAACCCAGAGAAAGAGCACAGGGTTGCTTAAAGATTTGGAGCTGGGAGTGGGGGTAAGGGGCTGGGTGGGATAATTATTTTAAGTTTTTAAATTACTATTAAATAAATTTCACAAGGTTACTGAGAGCATTATACATAAACCTTCAGTATAAAATCTTATATATAAGGTGCGATTTCAGTCTTAAGTCTTATGTGAAACTTTCACCTGTTATCTACATTTATAGATAATGTCATAAATATTTGGGGGATAAAATGATACTGGTCAACAATCAGATGTAATGAATTCTCCCAAGAATTCTGCATAGTCTCTTTTGTGTTATTTTACATCCACTCAGAAACAACTTAGAAATCATTTATACATATACCTCATCTATACTAACCTTAATGTGCTTCATTCCATTTTAATGGTTTTAAATAGGGTAAGTCTTTAGTGCAAAAAAAAAAAATGCTTTTGTTTGCATAGATTTTTTAAACCCCCCAAATTCTTGAAAAATACTCTCCCTATTTGTTGTAAGAAGAAAAAAAACCACAAGGAAATAAAACTGTACCTCACTGGCAATATCTCTGGAGGCTTTGGCCTGTTTGATTTCAATGGCGTCTGCTCTTAAGTCATAGCCTTTCTGTTTGGCCTCATTCCAGTCTTTTTGGTAAAGATTCTATTGAGGATAAACACAGGTTTGTTTACAAGAATTGAAAATAAGTGAATATATTCAAAGTACTCAAAATAAGATTCGTAAGACATAATGTAAATAAAGACAGCATAAGATGAAACATTTCTTTTTTTAAATTTTATTTTATTTTATTTATTTATTTTTAAATATGAAATTTATTGTCAAATTGGTTTCCATACAACACCCAGTGCTCATCCCAACCGGTGTCCTCCTCAATACCCATAACCCACCCTCCCCTCCCTCCCACCCCCATCAACCCTCAGTTTGTTCTCAGTTTTTAAGAGTCCCTTATGTTTTGGCTCCCTCCCTCTCTAACCTCTTTTTTTTTTTTCCTTCCCCTCCCCCATGGTCTTCTGTTAAGTTTCTTAGGATCCACATAAGAGTGAAAACATATGGTATCTATCTTTCTCTGTATGACTTATTTCACTTAGCATAACACTCTCCAGTTCCATCCACATTGCTACAAAAGGCCAGGTTTCATTCTTTCTCATTGCCACGTAATATTCCATTGTGTATATAAACCACAATTTCTTTATCCATTTATCAGTTGATGGACATTTAGGCTCTTTCCATAATTTGTCTATTGTTGAAAGTGCTGCTATAAACATTGGGGTACAAGTGCCCCTATGCATCAGCACTCCTGTATCCCTTGGGTAAATTCCTAGCAGTGCTATTGCTGGGTCATAGGGTAGATCTATTTTTAATTTTTTCAGGAACCTCCACACTGTTTTCCAGAGCGGCTGCACCAGTTTGCATTCCCACCAACAATGCAAGAGGGTTCCCGTTTCTTCACATCCTCTCCAGCATCTATAGTCTCCTGATTTGTTCATTTTGGCCACTCTGACTGGCGTGAGGTGATATCTGAGTGTGGTTTTGATTTGTATTTCCCTGATGAGGAGCGATGTTGAGCATCTTTTCATATGCCTGTTGGCCATCTGGATGTCTTCTTTGGAAAAGTGTCTATTCATTTCTTCTCATTTTTTCACTGGGTTATTTGTTTTTTGGGTGTGGAGTTTGGTGAGCTCTTGATAGATTTTGGATACTAGCCCTTTGTCCAATATGTCATTTGCAAATATCTTTTCCCATTCCGTTGGTTGCCTTTTAGTTTTGTTGGTTGTTTCCTTTGCAGTGCAGAAGCTTTTTATCTTCATGAGATCCCAATAGTTCATTTTTGCTTTTAATTCCCTTGCCTTTGGGGATGTGTCAAGTAAGAAATTGCTGCGGCTGAGGTCAGAGAGGATTTTCCCTGCTTTCTCCTGTAAGGTTTTGATGGTTTCCTTTCTCTCATTCAGGTCCTTCATCCATTTTGAGTTTATTTTTGTGAATGGTGTGAGAAAGTGATCTAGTTTTATTCTTCTGCATGTTGCTGTCCAGTTCTCCCAGCACCATTTGTTAAAGAGATTGTCTTTTTTCCATTGGATATTCTTTCCTACTTTGTTGAAGATTAGTTGGCCATACTTTTGTGGATCTAATTCTGGGGTTTCTATTCTATTCCATTGGTCTATGTGTCTGTTTTTGTGCCAATACCATGCTGTCTTGATGATGACAGCTTTGTAGTAGAGGCTAAAGTCTGGGATTGTGATGCCTCCTGCTTTGGTCTTCTTCCTCAAAATTACTTTGGCTATTCGGGGCCTTCTGTGGTTTGATACAAATTTTAGGATTGCTTGTTCTAGCTTCGAGAAGAATGCTGGTGCAATTTTGATTGGGATTGCCTTGAATGTGTAGATAGCTTTGGGTAGTATTTACATTTTAACAATATTTATTCTTCCAATCCATGAGCACGGAATGGTTTTCCATTTCTTTATATCTTCTTCAATTACCTTCATAAGCTTTCTATAGTTTTCAGCATACAGATCTTTTACATCTTTGGTTAGGTTTATTCCTAGGTATTTTATGCTTCTTGGTGCAATTGTGAATGGGATCCATTTCTTTATTTGTCTTTCTGTTGGTTCATTATTAGCGTATAAGAATACAACTGATTTCTGTACATTGATTTTGTATCCTGTAACTTTGCTGAATTCATGTATCAGTTCTAGCAGACTTTTGGTGGAGTCTATTGAGTTTTCCATGTATAATATCCTGTCATCTGCAAAAAGTGAAAGCTTGACTTCATCATCGCCAATTTTGATGCTTTCGATTTCCTTTTGTTGTCTGATTGCTGATGCGAGCACTTCCAACACTATGTTAAACAACAGCAATGAGAGTGGACATCCCTGTCGTGTTCCTGATCTCAGGGAGAAAGCTCTCAGTTTTTCCCCATTGAGGATGATATTAGCTGTGGGCTTTTCATAAATGGCTTTTACGACATTTAAGTATGTTCCTTCTATCCTGACTTTCTCGAGGGTTTTTATTAAGATGCTGAATTTTGTCAAATGCTTTATCTGCATCGATTGACAGGATCATATGGTTCTTATCTTTTCTTTTATTGATGTGATGTATCACATTGATTGATTTGCTAATATTGAACCAGCCCTGCAGCCCAGGAATGAATCCCACTTGATCATGGTGCATAATTCTTTTTATATGCTGTTGAATTCGATTTGCTAGTATCTTATTGAGAATTTTTGCATCCATATTCATCAGGGATATTGGCCTGTAGTTCTCTTTTTTTGCTGGGTCTCTGGTTTAGGAACCAAAGTAATGCTGGCTTCATAGAATGAGTCTGGAAGTTTTCCTTCCCTTTCTGTTTTTTGGAACAGCTTGATAAGGATAGGTATTATCTCTGCTTTAAATGTCTGGTAGAATTCCCCTGGGAAGGCATCCGGCCCTGGACTCTTATTTGTTGGGAGATTTTTGATAACTGATTCAATTTCTTCGCTGGTTATGGGTCTGTTCAAGTTTTCTATTTCTTCCTGTTTGAGTTTTGGAAGTGTGCGGGTGCTTAGGAATTTGTCCATTTCTTCCAGGTTGTCCAGTGTGTTGGCATATAATTCTTCATAGTATTCCCTGATGATTGCTTGTATTTCTGAGGGATTGGTTGTAATAATTCCATTTTCATTCATGATTTTATCTATTTGGGTCATCTCCCTTTTCTTTTTGAGAAGCCTAGCTAGAGGTTTATCAATTTTGTTAATTTTTTCAAAAAACCAACTCTTGGTTTCGTTGATCTGCTCTACAGTTTTTTTAGATTCTATATTGTTTATTTCTGTTCTGATCTTTATTATTTCTCTTCTTCTGCTGCATTGAGGCTGTCTTTGCTGTTCTGCTTCTATTTCCTTTAGGTGTGCTGTTAGATTTTGTATTTGGGAGTTTTCTTGTTTCTTGAGATTGGCCTGGATTGCAATGTATTTTCCTCTCAGGACTGCCTTTGCTGCATCCCAAAGCGCTTGGATTGTTGTATTTTCATTTGTCTCCATATATTTTTCAATTTCTTCTCTAATTGCCTGGTTGACCCATTCATTCTTTAGTAGGGTGTTCTTTAACCTCCATGCTTTTGGAGGTTTTCCAGACTTTTTCATGTGGTTGATTTCAAGCTTCATAGCATTGTGGTCTGAAAGTGTGCATGGTATGATCTCAATTCTTTTATACTTATGAAGGGCTGTTTTGTGACCCAGTATGTGATCTTGGAGAATGTTCCATGTGCACTTGAGAAGAAAGTATATTCTGTTGCTTTGGAATGCAGAGTTCTAAATATATCTGTCAAGTCCATCTGATCCAATGTATCATTCAGGGCACTTGTTTCTTTATTGATCCTGTGTCTAGATGATCTATCCATTATTCTAAGTGGAGTATTAAAGTTCCCTGCAATTACCACATTCTTATCAATCAAGTTGCTTATGTTTGTGATTGTTTTATATATTTGGGGGCTCCCATATTCAGCACATAGACATTTATAATTGTTAGCTCTTCCTGATAGATAGACCCTGTAATTATTATGTAATGCCCTTCTGCATCTCTTGTTACAGCCTTTAATTTAAAGTCTAGTTTGTCTGATATAAGTATGGCTACTCCAACTTTCTTTTGAGTTCCACTAGCATGATAGATAGTTCTCCATCCCCCTCACTTTCAATCTGAAGGTGTCCTCAGGTCTAAAATGAGTCTCTTGTAGACAGCAAGTAGATGGGTCTTGTTTTTTTATCCATTCTGATACCCTATGTCTTTTGGTTGGAGCATTTAGTCCATTTACATTCAGTGTTATTATAGAAAGATATGGGTTTAGAGTCATTTGATGTCTAAAACAGACATTTCTGAATTCTTCTGGTGGTTGGCCATTTACTTTATGGACTGTAGGATACTTCCGACTAAAATTTTAAAGCTAAACATCTAGGTCTACTAACTTTGAATATTTGTCTTCATCACAATACGGTACACATCTGAAAATACCCACCACGCAATACATGAAAACTAAGAACCAACTGTGAAGCTAGAAAACCTTCATCAAGGTATCATGTAAGACCTGGTAAGACTTTTCTCCCCTAACATTTCCCTTTGACTTTTCAGAGGTCCCTGCTAAAGGGATGGGACATAGATATTTAAGCACATCTTATTCTTTGGGTATAATTAAAAATTATCTTTTGGCTTTTCTAATGTCTTTGAAATATCAAGCAAGAAAGTTCTGGATCAATAAAAAAAAACTATAAAGACAAAAGAGACTATTACCTCATTCTCCCTCATGTAAGAGAAATTTAACTAGGAAATTTCATTCTTCTCGATTAATATACGATGAGACTGAGCTATGGACATTGGCTATAGGACAATGCTTTTAACGTTGAAAGGAGGAATCCAGTAGGATTCAGATATCCCAACTCTTGTAGTCCTGGGACCCACCCCTGTATTTAACATTTAAAAGAGAGAATTGCCATTCATAATGCATTGGGAATGGTACTAAAGAGAACATGTCTAGCACCAAAAACTGTACACATTTCTAAGATAGGTAATTTGTCCATTATGCCACACTCCACACACTGACATATACTGTCCTATAAAGACATTTACACTTCATATTTATGCTCTTACATTGCTGATTTGTAGGGCATTAATATGAGCCTGCAGCATGACTGGCATGTCAGAAGGAATGGTGATGTTGGTTTTATCTCTATTCCATGCTTCTTGATATAGTTTCTGTGGAGAGAAGGGAAGTATTAATTTAATACAGTGATAAAAAGTAGATATCTGAAACATTAAGCCTTAAAAACCTGGAAAAATGTTTTTAATGTTTATGATGGTTAATTTTATGTGTTAACTTAGCTAGGCCACAGTACCCAGATATTTGGTCAGACTTTTTTTTTAATGTTTGTTTATTTTTGAGAGAGAGACAGAGACAGAGACAAAGCATGAGCTGAAGAGGGGCAGAGAGAGAGAGGGAGACACAGAATCTGCAGCAGGCTCTGAGAGGTCAGCACAGAGCCTGATGTGGGGCTCAATCCCACAAACCATGAGATCATCACCTGAGCTGAAGTCAGTCACTTAACTGACTGAGCCGCCCAGGCACCCCTGGTCAGACTTTTTATAGATGTTTCTGTGAAGGTATTTTTTTTTTTTAGAAGAGATTAACATTTTTATCAGTAGACTTTGGTAGAGTACCCTCTGTAATGTGGATGGGGCTTGTCCAATCAGCTGAAGCCATTAATAGAAAAAAGACTGAGGTCCGCAGAGCAAGAAGGAAATCTGTCAGCAGACTACCTTTGTACTTGAACTGCAACTCTTCCCTAGGTCTCCAGCCTATTCTGCAGACCGTAGATTTGCCAGCCTCCATAATCATATGGCCCAATTCCATAAAATAAATCTCTCTTCGTGTGTGTGTGTGTGTGTGTGTGTGTGTGTGTGTGTGTATACACAGATATAGGCTACAGAACTATCTACATCTCTCTCATAAACATATATATGCACACATATATACATATATCTATACCTATACATATCTATATCTCCTATTGGCTCTGTTTCTCTGGAGAACCATGGCTAATACAATGTTATACCATTTAAAATGCAGCATTATGCTACAGATTTTTTTTAATGTTTATTATTTTTTGAGAAAGAGAGAGCATGGGGGGGGGGACAGAGAGAGAGAGAGAGAGAGAGAGAGAGAGAGAGGGCAGAGGATCCAGAGTGGGTTCTGTGCTGACAGCAGAGAGCCTGATGTGGGGCTAGAACTCACAAACTGTGAGTTCATGACCTGAGCCGAAGTCAGGTGCTTAAATGACTGAGCCCCCTGGGCACCCCAATATGCTACAGGCTTTAGTATTTGATAGGTGTTAAAGAAATATTTGTTCTAATCTGCATCTATATTTACCAAACTAGCAGATTCTTAGAGTTGCTCTTATTAGTAAGTCTTCCAAGTGGAACAGACCACTTGCTCTGTTTGGGTGGCATCATCTAAAAACAGTCCCACAAAAGGAATGCTTGGTAACAGGATGGTTCTTACCTCACTTATTTGCAGAGAATTGGCTTTGGCCAGGACAACATCTGGAGTGTCAGCAATGCTAGTGAATTTCAAGGCTTCTGGCCGTGTTTTATAAAGTCTTTCATTCACCAGGTCTTGAGCATTCCTCACCCTCTTCATTTCTACCGAGCCTTCTGGCATCCAGCCGATGCCACGTAGCCACTCCAGATCTGACTTATATACACTCTACAAAGATGTTAGGCAGAAATTAGGTTCCACGGTTAGACACACCATCTCATAATTGAAAAATAAAGTACATGGGATTGAGGGGTTGATGAGCATAGTAGATGGTATTCAAAAAAAGTAGGATCTGAGATTTATAGGACTCCAGGGTTTTAATATCAATGATAGAGTAATTTGTAAAAGCATAATTATATACACTAGCTGTGAAGAGGAATAAAATCATAATGCTGAGTTTCATGATAATTATTTGATATTTCCAAAAAATTATAGAACTGAAAAAATTTTTAAAGGAAATTTTGTTGAATCTCATTCCGTTTTAATCCTGTAATAACTGACTGAAGGAAATTTTGTTTAATGTTTTAGGTATAGCACAATAGTGGTAATTATTTCAAAAATATTCAGATAATTTATGTTTATCTGCAATATATTTTCATTGCCAGAAAGTATAAATGACATGAAGAAAACAGTCTGGAACCTAGGTCACAGAATAAAAGACCTGGTGTAAGTAGGGCTCTTCACCTATACTCTTTGATTCCTATGACATAACTCCTGAAGATGGATTATGTATTAAACAATGTGAGTGGTGTTCTCCTGGGGCTGTGCAGTGCACACTCTATGACTCTATCTGTCCATGGTGGGGTCTACCCATAGGGGCACTGCCTGGACAATTAATAACGCTATGTCCTCTCCTTCCATCTTTCCCAAAGTTTGTGTTACGTACATCACTCTGCAGTTCATAGGCCTTCTTTGCTTGGATAATGTCGTTTTGATCAGGTAAACATGTCCAGTGATGCAGGTAATTTCGATAATCAATGTCACTGACCAAAGTCTGACATTGCTTGGCCATCACGATGCCTAACATGTCCACTGGGCTGGAGAACTTGGTCTTCCACTTTTGGAATTCCTTTTTGTACTCCCTTTCACTTTGAATCTTCCCTGCATGTATGGCACACATAATCCTGGGGTCATCTTCTATGCTCTGGGCTCCAATGTGGTGGCCCTTTTGTCTCTCATATGCTTCTTTGTATTTGTACTACAATGAAAGAAATATCAGTTTAGAAACCAAGTTTGAAGACCGTATACACGCTGACTACAGAAAACATGAACATCCGCAAGCAAACAGATAAGAATTTCATATTGCAAACATTTTGGCATCTCTGAATAATTTTAAATTCTTTACACTATCATAAGCAAAAGTATAGTATATTCGTATACCTTCGTTGGTGAAGCCCTTCCCTGAGCAACTCTAGCTACAACTCCAAACTGTACTATTCTTCTCTGTGACAGCAAATGGAAAACGTCTTACAAAGTAAGAAGCAGGAGTGGGGATATGTGTGGAAATAATTGCGAAATGTGGCCCACCAGCAGCACAGTGGCTGTTCAGCAATGTGAGTCCAGAGGGGGTTAGATGGAGGGCACTTACATCACTGGCAATGTCCCTTGAGGCCTTGGCCCTTTTGATGGAAATAGCATCAGCCCTCAGATCATAGTCCTTCATCTTTGATTCATCCCATCCCTTGGTGTAAAGTTTCTAGGTGGAGGATGATACACAACAGAAAAAGAAAAGTGTTTCAGAAAGTTAATAGGTCAATTCCAGACAGGAAAGTGTAAGGTGGAAAAGTATTTTGAGGAATCCTAGAAAGGCTTAAAAGACAATCAGGAAACCTCTTACTTGGCTAATATTGGCAGAGTTGCTCTTGGCCAGTAGGATTTCTGGGGTGTCCGGCATCACGTGGATGGAGGATTTGTCAGCATTCCAAGCCTCTGTATATAAATGCTATGGGGGAAAAGGAGTAAGAACCTCTGTTAGCGCCCATGTATTACAGTTGTTTTCAAATTTAACACATTTTACTGTAGAAAAGCCTTTTTAAGGCTATTTGAAGGCGAGGGAAGCAAAAGGGTAGTGGGGAGAGTGAAACATGACAATATTTAAACTGCCATATGACAGCTTCATAGCTAATATGAAGCTATATAGTGGTCTTAATTATTAATTATTTTTTTCTGTGAATCTCACCCTTACTCATATGACCTCCAAGGATGGAGCCTGCCTATAGAATTATGATGCAGCAGAAATCCATTAACACAGAGTTAATCCCAAATTCAAGCCCAACTCCACTATGTCCAAGCTGTGTAATCTTGTGAAAGGTACATAATGCCTCATATTCCTCATTTCTCAGAGCTGGATAATCATATTTTTACTGAGTGCTTTTTGGTTTTTTTAAACCTACTATTTTTTTTTTAAGTTTATTTATTTATTTTGAGACAGAGAGAGAGCTGGGGAGGAGCAGAGACAGAGGGAGAGAGAGAGAATCCAAAGCAGGCTCCTCACTGTCGGGAACTGTGAGATCATGACCTGAGCTGAAATCAAAAGTCAGATGCTTAACCAACTGAGACACCTAGGTGCCCTTACTAAGTGCATTTTGAAGATTAACCATAACATATGTAAAGTGTCTGAGTCATAGTAGGCACTCAAAAGATTTTACGGTGTTTCCTATTGTTATTATTACTGTGGTTGCTGTGATGGGTATGGTATAAAATAGAATTCCTCGAGTTTTAGTACTTCAAGCTTTGGAGTTCACTGAGAGTCGATTTCATATTCTGCACTGAGCACCCAATCTCACTACCCTGAATGTCTGGAAGATGTCCAGGCAGGTGTGGAAGAATTCAGGTACATTAAATTCAACCTAAAATGTGCACATTAAAAACCCATCCATTGGATAAAGAATGACCCCAGTATCAATAAACAGATTGCTAGAACTCTGAAAAAAAAAAAGTGATTATTTATCTTATGTAATGATACTGAAACAGCAGTAGCAGCTCACTTCTCAAAGAGGTTCTCACTTCTCACTTCCACAACCTAATATGGAAGGGCAAACCAAGCAACTATTTTGAGTTGTTCACATTCAAAGAGTCAATGTGGTGCTGCTATAAACACTGTGTTTCCCAGACTTCAGAACAACATGCTAAAAGGCCGTATATTCCTTGCAGGATAGATAAAGAGAAGTCAATGGTTTGAGTCCGCTGTGCCTAGGAGAATGTACAGGGCAAAGTAATGTATGTGTGGATGTCTCCAGGTCACTGCTCAAACAAGTGTGTCCATTACTCCAGAGAAATTACCCCAGGCTATGCTTCCTCATGCACACAGAGAATTAGGGGACACAGTGTTGAGAAGAACATGAAGGTCCAACTAGAAATCAAGCAGATGCTCTGTTGAAGACGGGCATGAGAATCAGGCCCATTACATCACCCTTCTCTGGAAACTCTTCAGGGCATTTCTCACTTTATGAGCCAAATCCATGGAAGGTATGACTCAGGAAATGGAAACAATTGCATACTCACTTTGCTCATCGTCAGGGCATTATTCTTTGCCAGGACAATCTCTGGGGTGTCTGTAATGCATGTGAATTTGAGCTGGTCTGCAGGCTGGCGGTACTTCCTTTCACTCAGGATTTCTCCAGCTCTTTTCACCTTCTCGACTTCTACAGAGCCAATGGGCACCCATCCAATGCCTCTCAGCCACTCAAGATCAGACTTATAAATAGCCTGAAAATGAAATAATGTCAAATATTTATAGAAGTTATCTAGACAGCCTGGTGTCAGATCTTGAGTTAACATATACAGATAATGTATAATTCTGAATCTTACTTATATGAATTTCTGGGAAGACCCACAGGATTGACTTACTTTGGTGTAGAATGGCTAGCCAAACACTTTGTCCCTGAAGGCAGCTAATGTTTTCTAGTTTAAAGACTCATAAAATCTGTGCTCACTTTGGTAGCACATATACTACCAAACCATTTTAAGGAAATTAGTGACTGCCCCCTGATAGAAAGTATTTATTCTCTGATTTGATTGCCTGTACCTCCTTGTGCATCCATAATACTCTGTTAGAATACAGCTTGTTCCTGTCCCATTGGGCAGTGGCCTTCACAAGCAGCCATATAACATAAAGATGAACACTACTGGTTGACTACATGTTGAATTAATGTGTTTTCTGGGGACAACAAAAAGGGCATCGTTTGATTCTATATACATGCTTCTAAACAAAGAGTACACATATTTTTACTCTTGTTTATCTTATCCTCAATTCCCTTTCTTGTGTTATAGTTCAAGAAGATATTTTATCCGTCTTTAATTTTTCTTCTTTGAATTTAAGTAATTGGCTAAAGGAGCATTTTTCTCATAAGTAAAGGTAACAATTCTTTTTGTTTGTATGGCTCTTTAGGAAATTTCCTTTTTACAATGCCACTATTTTTATCAGTCTTTCAAAAGTGACAGTTGTCAGAGCCTGATCAAAAAAACAAGGAGCTACTATACCAATGAGGTAGCACTTGAGTCCCAAGGACAATCTACTGGCTGGCAACAAAAGTGCCTCACGTATTTCTAGAGAGCTATTGTTTTCAGCTTCTTAGAAAAATTGTCTCAATCTGTACAATTCATTCTTAAACTTCCTTGCGCAAATAACAGAACGTTATCAGAAAAATGATAATACAATCAATTCATTTGGAAAATTAGGTTGTGTTAAACCAGCGATTCTGAACCTGGCATCAATGTACTTGAATAGAAAAACATACCATCTTTATTTTTATTAAACTCTAATTGAAATACAATATTTATTTTGATTATAAATATAGGCTATAGATCATAATAGCATTAATACTACATAAGACTTTGTCAGCAATAAAAATCACAAATATTTTCATATCCTATTACAGTTGTTGCAGACATTTTGAGATATTTATGCCCCTTCTTTGAAATTAAACTAGTTCTTATACCCAGTGCTACATTTTTTAAGTCTTGAAAATCATGTGTATTCACTACATCATAGATTATGTTAAATATATATGTTTTTTATTTGAGAGAGAGAGAGAGAGAGAGTGCATAAATCTCAAGCAGGCTCTATGCTCAGTGCAGAGCCAGACATGGGGCTTGATCCCACGACCCAGGGATCACAACCTGAGTGGAAATCAAAGAGTCAGACACTCAACGGACTAAGCCACTCAGGTACCCAAAGTTTAATATTTTCATAATCATATTTCAATGTGATCAGTTTCTTCTGAAACATATATATGTTGCATTTTATGCATTTCATGACATTGTCTTGAGAAGTTGTCCATAGGTCTCACAGGATGCCAAAAGATTCCATGGCATAAAAAAAGTTAGAACTCCTTTAAAAAATCTTTTAAATGTGCTGATGGGTCAGTACCAAGGAAGTAATCTGTCACATGGACCTTCCCTATCCCCCAAAGGAAAAAAAAGGTAATTAACCTAATTTGACCTCCTTCCCTTTGCCCTAAGGGAAGGTGACCTTGTCTGAACCAATCCTTTCCATTCTTTTGCTAATAACCTCCTTGCCTTTATCCTCCTCCCTATAAAAACCTTTTTTTTTTTTTTTTTTTCCTTACAACTCTGGAGTTACCCTCTACTTGCTGGATGGATTGCTGCCCCATTAATGAATTGTTTAATAAAGGCATTTAGATTCAAGTTAAAATCAACAAAAATAAACACATGCTGATGAATATTAGGCCCACTCACATCACTCTGAAGGTCATATGCCTTCCGAGCCTGTATGACGTCGTTTTGATCAGGCAGACAGATCCATTCATGTAGAGGATGTTTGTAGTCTATGTCGCTTACAAGGACCTGACACTTCTTGGCCAACACCAATCCCAGCATGTCCACTGGGCTGCTGAATTTGGTCTTCCACTTCTCAAAATCCTTCTTGTACTCCCTGTCACTTTGGATCTTGGCCACATGGATGGACCACATTATCTTGGGGTCATCCTCAACATTTCGAGCCCCAATGTGATGGCCAAGCTGTTTGCGGTAGCCTTCCTTGTACTTGTACTAAAAAAAGAAAAGAGATATGAATTTGATAAGAACATCTCATTTATATAACATTTTATAGTTTCATACACACATTATTTCTTTTGATTTTTCCTTTCACTAGTGTGTGAGAGAAAGGCTAATATTATCAACCCCATTTTATAAAGTAGAAACCTGAAGCCTAGGGGAATTTTAGCTGATTTGTTCACGATCACATCACAAGTAGCTGACATTCAAGTAGAGAGCTTCTAGTTCTTAATATTTTTCCATTCTATTAAACTATATTACCTACTTCACATTTGATTGCTTAACAAGGAAGTGTAAAACATCTTGTACATTCTAAAAAAACATCTGCTTAAAGATGTGGCTTTTTCCTAAAAATGTATTAAGAATATTTTAGAATCTATCTTTTAGAATTTATACTGAATGTCCTGATCAAGAGAATGGGCTACATTTAGATGATCTCACCAGAAAATATCTTCCTGTTAGGTCACTGAACTTTCACCATGAAAGAGTTGTGCCTTGGGTTACTGTTCCATACTTTTAGAATTCAAGAACAACATGTTATGATTCATCTTATCATAAGATGATCATAGTGTGGACTTTTCCAGCTGTTTTACAGCCAGAGGATGTTTTGATAATAGAAGGAATGAAGCCTAAGTCTAAGGCATGGAGCCCTCCCAGAAGAAGGAAAGCCTGGATTTGGGTCCTCAGGAGTCATGGTACAGAATAAGGGTGCCAGATACTCTCAGGAGATGTTTCGCATGAGAAGGAAAAGCTACAGAGAAGAGAACAAGCTTCTCTTCTCAATTTGTTCTTACAACCGTTAGGGGCATATTCAGAGTTACATCTCACTAAAAGTTACAAAGGATGAAACAAAACTCTAAAACACATCTGTCATCTAGTCTTCCTTTGATGCCAGAATGGATGGAAGTAGCAGGAAAGAACTCACATTTATATTGACTGATGTACATGTTCTTTCAATGTCTTCTACAAACATCCACAGCATTTGCTGCTCAACTTCTAAGGCTCAAAAATATTAACCCATTTTTAGGGTCTATAAAACCCTCATTTTACAAGAAAATACCTCTAACTCCAACTGATTAACAGGTATCATCATGGACACATCATCTTGTGGTTTGCTTTGTTTTTATTGGCAACTTTGTACATGGTGGAATTACCAAATGAAATTGAGACTTGTAGGGACAACCAAAATTCTGGCAAGAAAAATTATAAAAGCTTCCATTTGGGAAAATCTCTAAGAAATGCCTCTTCCAAAAACATCAACTTACATCGCTAGCGATATCTCTTGAGGCCTTGGCTGCCTGGATTGGGATGGCATCCAAACGCAAATCATAGCCTTCCTTCCTGGACTCTTCCAAAGCGAGTTTATAGAGTTTCTGTAGAAAAGAAAGTCATTAATCATTATTCCTTTCATTAAAAAATAAAGCAGGTTATTATTAAATTTTCCCTGTCCTCATTTAAACTATAGAAAGAAATCCATAAAATCAAATATTAGGTGGGTTTCTACAAAATTGCTTTGTAGGTGCCTAAGGATTTTAAGGCACATATTCTAAACTTGGAGGTTTTATTAATTGGTAAGTTTAAAACACACACACACGCACACACACAAATTATCTTGGGGGGAGATCAGCCTGTGGTTGCCAAAATTTTGTTTTACTGAACAAGAATATGTAAAAAAAAATACTATTTACTGTCACCATTATAATATAAAAGAAAACCATCTTAATACTAAACAAGGAGAAAGAATAAGGACATTATCTTCAAATTGAATATATTTGAATGTATGAAAAACTCAACGTGTTATATATATTTTTTATCATTTTGCTATGGACTATCATCACAGACCATGATCAATATGTAGAGCAGGGTTTCAAATAATCACCCTGATGAAAATACTAGTCCTGAGAGAGATGCCTAGAAAAATACTCGCAAAGAATTTGCTTAAAGGGTAATGCTTAAAGGGTAACCAGAGTATTACTGAAACAGCAGAATACCAGAGGGCATGACACCTCACTGGGTTCCAATAGTGCCTCCTAAATAGCTGTTTAATCAAATAATGGCTTGATACCCACACTGACCTGTAGGAGAAGACATCAGGAGTGTAATTCCCATTGAAATATTTCTCCATAAGCATCCCATTCCCTGCTACCCTGTTGCTACAAGGCTGGCTACTTTGTGGACCTACCACACAGCCCGAAATTGAAGCAAGAGAGAACTCTATTCTACTGACGTTACTTTGGAGTGTGTATAAGTCAAACCATGTCACTTAGGAAACGGTTACAATAGTTCATTTTTGCCTTTCTGTTCATTATATGATCAATAGTTTACTCACGTCACTGTAGTTTATTCGGTTGAGTTTGGCTAGCATGATTTCTGGTGTATCTGGCATGACATGGATTGTTTTCTTATCATTGTCCCAGGCTTCAGTATATAAGCGCTATGAAGAAAGAAATTAGAAAAATTATTTTGGCATTCAAAGATGCTTTTCTTTTGATATGTGTCAGTCACCTCTCCTCTATACGAAGTAGAAATGAAATTACTTAAGTTGCATAAATTCCTACTTTTCATGTAGATAAATTACTATTTCCCAGAGTATTTAGCTTATTAGTTTACTATTTCATTGACTTGGTTGTTACTGTTTTTTATTAAAATTCTTTAGCAGTTCTGAAAAGTATAAATGGGTTGCAGTATTTAAAATCTGTAATTATGAAATAATTATAGTGCATAGTATTTTTAACAGCTTAATATTTTGAAGTATTAAGTAACTATGGTATTATAATGGAAAAATCATTTACAAAGGTATCATAAATCCTATAGGAATTATAGGAATGCTGTAACATGTCAGAATTTTTACCTTTTTCGATGGTAAATTCCTCTACCTAACAGTGAGGAATAAAAACTCACCTTACTCATGTTTATAGCATTGCTCTTTGCCAGCACCTGCTCTGGAGTGTCAGTTATGCTGGTAAATTTCAGGGTCTCTGGACGCTGACGGTAGATATTATCACTCAGTATCTCTGCGGCCCTCTTGGCTTTAACCACTTCCACGGAACCAATCGGAACCCAGCCAATGCCTTTCAACCATTCAAGGTCTGACTTATATAAATTCTGCAAATGAACAGATAGGAAACACATTTACTAATTAGAATTTTAGATTCATAGTCACAAAATGCCTATTAGGGAAATACAAAGTATTTGTGAACAAATAATGCTCCCAGCATAGCTGATCACTCATTTAAAAGTATTATTGAATCCTGAGAATATTTTTTCCCCCTGAGCATTTTTTGGTACAGAGGATTATACCAATATGATAAAAGAACTTTTGTAAAATGTAGAAGACACCTGCCCTTGAGGGTAGTACACGATTTTTACACAGAAGTGGAGCTTCTCTAGCTCTGAAAAACATGCTCTAACTGGGTGTTGTATGTAAGTGATGAACCACAGGAATCTACCCCAAAAACCAAGAGCACACTTCACACACTGTATGTTAGCCAATTTGACAATAAATTACATTAAATAAAAAAAAATAAAAAAGAAAAATGTGCTCTAATAGCTCCCAGTAAGACCCCACACTCAGACCAATGCTGCTGCAGTCACAAAAACTCTTTTGCCTTTTTTAAAGGAAAAGAGGTGAAATTTAACTACAGTAATGAGTATCAGCATATAATAATGTTAACCTTTGCAAATCATGCTCTCACATTTTTAAAATGGAGATATAATTGACATGTAATATATTAGTTTCAAGTGTACCACATAATGATTTAGTATATGTATATACTGTAAAATGATCACAATAAGTCAAGTTAACATCTATCACTACACATAGCTGTACTTCTGGTGTGTAAAAAGAACTTTAAAAAAAATCTTTATTTCCGCCTTCAAAATCACAAAATATCAAGTGTGTAATGTGGTGTTGTAAAGATAATATATAGTCCTCTATTCATTTTATTTTACTATCACTAGTACATGGTAACTGTTAACAAGAATTAGACGATTGGTTTTGAAAAAGACAGTAATATATTAGTATTTCCCTGTCAGTAGGTAGAAAATATGAAATGTTTGTTAAAATGATTTAGTATAATATACTTCTGTTCCCACTTTTTCCACCTTCCTCCATGCCAACATGTATTTCTCTCTAAGCCAAAAATATGCAGCTATATACTTCTGAGGACTAAGTTTCACCTAACTCATGCAAAGGAAGCCTGAATTACTAGGAAGAAATGTACCTATATATATAATTGATAATATATATTTTATTTCCTCTTTTACATATGACTTTGGGGGGAGAAAAACTGTGAAATAAACTGTAGTGCTTCCAATAGGAAACTCTTTAAACATTTAATGGTATATTGTTTAAAATATACAAATAAATTCCAGTCTCCTGGCACTAGTCAGAATTTAAGGACATGTTTCAGATCTTCTTTTAACATGCAGAACCAGCATCAGGGATACTCACATCACTCTGGAGGTCATAAGCTTTCCGAGCCTGGATGATGTCATTCTGGTCCGGCAGGCAGGTCCATTCATGCAGAGGATGTTTATAGTCCACATCACTGACTAAGGTCTGACATTTCTTGGCCAGAACGATACCAAGCATGTCCACTGGGCTGCTGTATCTGGTCTTGTATTTCTCAAATTCTTTCTTGTACTCTCGGTCACTCTGCACTTTGGCGATGTGGAGAGACCACATTATCTTGGGGTCATCGTGTACTGCTCGGGCACCAATGTGGTGACCCAACTGCTTACGGTAAGCTTC
Organism: Leopardus geoffroyi; assembly: GCF_018350155.1. Taxonomy (NCBI): domain Eukaryota; kingdom Metazoa; phylum Chordata; class Mammalia; order Carnivora; family Felidae; genus Leopardus; species Leopardus geoffroyi. The sequence continues at coordinate 142,374,167 of NC_059328.1, forward strand.
TTTGTATTTGTACTGAAAGAGAAACCAGTAAATAAGGAGGGAGCACCAAGGGCTATTTCCTGTCATTCTTTTTGTGATGAGGCTTTTCTATGAAATCCTTAAGACGCTAGGGTACGTTCAACATGTGCTGAGATGCTACACATTGGAAAACGCTTACTTCCAATGAAGAGGATGTTGTGCTCATTTGCATATTTCTACAGAATAATTCCACAATGATCACTTTATATGATGCTAAAAATCTTTTTTTGATAAAAGGAGACTAAAAAGTGAACTTTGAGTGAGTTCAATTGTAGTGATAAACAGTGTCTCAGAAGTTGGTCATATGGGTGGACTCAACTGAGATTTTCCTAATCTTTTTTCTAGGGCATTCTGAGAAATAATTTTCCTCTGCACAAATAGTCTGGGAGCAGTAGTTTAAAAATGGGTGAATTTTGTTGTTTGATAGGTTTAGAGTTTCAGTTTTGCAAAATGAAAAACTTCTGGAAGTCTGTTGCTCAATAGTGCGAATACACTTAACACTGCTGAACTATGTAGTTGAAAATGGTTAAGACAGTAAATTTTATATGTTTTTAAACCATGATTAGAAAGAAAAGCCAATAAAAATGGACAATTTGCTACTATTCAGATTAATATTTAAGTTGTCCAGTAATCTGATATCTTCACTTTTAAGGTAAAGGAATATGCAGACATCTTTTTTGCTATCCTATGTCCTTCCTCGAGTCAGGAGGGAGAACTCCATTAAATCCCGCTCCTTTCCTGGCATCTTTGTCTTGAGTGTATCCTGAGGAGAGCTCATGAGGTTTTATGAGCTACTAGCTCAACATATGTCCATCTAGCCTTAATGAAGGTACCCAATCTTATTAAACAAAGACCAAAGGACAGGAATCGAAGGAACTACATTCCAGTCCAGACTTTGTCTCAATGATGCTTGTGATCTTGGGCAGGTTACCTACTGTCTCAAACCCTAATTTATTTGCCTGTACAGTGAAGGCAGTTAAGGTGGAAGACTACAGATCCATGTATGATGACTATAGAGACATCCATCTGTGTTTCCCTGCACAGAGGGCTGGCCTGTTGGTAACAAAGGGAAGGACTTGTTCAGCTCTTACATCACTGGCAATGTCTCGGGAGGCCTTGGCAGCCACAATGGGAATGGCATCACTTCTCAAGTCATAGCCTTCTTTCTTGGCTTCTTCCATGGCCTGGCGATAGAAGTTCTGAGGAAAGAAGTAGCAACATTCATTCGTTCGTCTATATACATATATATATACATATATATACATATATATATATATATATATATATATATACACACACACACACACATACATATACATATATATATATATATATACATATATATATATATATATATATATATATATATATATATATATATCTTATTTATTTTGAGAGAGAGAGAGAGCGCGCGCACAAGCAGGGGAAGGGCAGAGAGAGGGGGAGAGAGAGAATCCCAAGCAGGCTCCATTCTGTCAGTGCTGAGCCTGACACAGGGCTTGATCTCACAAACAGTGAGATTACCGACCTGAGCTGAAATCAAGAGTCAGACACTTAACTGACTACCTACCCAGGCGTCCCAGAAATAGTAGCTTTTAGATATAATACTTTCACTCTAAAAATGTATTTTTGTCCAAAGAAGACTGCTTTGGATGCAGAATTAACTGCACTAATATGTTCAGCTTTAAATCTTAAACACACACACACACACACACACACACACGCATGCACACACACACAAAAACCCCTCTTTCTTTTCAATTCTATTTATCCAAGCTATTTAAGCTGAGATTTTACATCTGGCAGGCTTTAACACTGCAAGTTCTCTTTAAACAAACCCTTACAGATTTTAGACGTGAAGTCAATAGCTTTCAAATGTGTTGGATTGTTCAGCCCTTGCTCTTCTCATCAAACAACCATGAAGTGTTGATTTAACTCCAAATTTGAATTAGGGACAATTTTACTAGCAAAGAATATGATTACATAACAATACACAACACCACCTTAAATATATATGTGTCTACAACCAAATAGTGCTGAACTAAGGATAATCTGTTCCTGAATGGCTTTGTTAATATTGATTTGCTCCATAATTATTACTTTTTTATTTAAAACTTTTAATTATAAATTGTTAATTTATTAGTTAAAAACACAAAACTAATTAAAATATATTTGATAATTTATTCTGTAAATTGGAAAAACACCCACTATTCAGTTTCTACGATAGGATAGATACACATAGAAGGTGGAATGCAGGTGCTGTGGGAACACAGTTTGAGAACCAGTACTTTTAACAAATCATCTATACTAGAAGTCTTCATTCAGCATTTTTTGCTTGTGAGCCACCCACAAGAATTTGACCAAATCCTATATACTGTTAAGATAAATTTTAAAATAATTGCTAATATTGTTTAATTAATCAATAATAAAGTATGCATTGTGATAATTTTTAAACATAAAAAGTAAAAATTTATTGGATCTCTTAATGTTACTTTTGTACTTTTGATGTTACTTTTGATTTATAGGAAATCACAGTACCTTGATTGAAAACCTTGAAAAAGGTTTTGGTGGATATTAATGAATTAAATTGTTTGGCAGATTTTTTGTTTTTTTTTAAATACACTCAGGCATGTACCACATTAACTGCTGTAACAGGTATGCTTTCTTTTTTTCCTCTTTTTAGAAATAAAATCTTTAAAAAATCTTATCTGGTCAAATATTTTAATGTATGTTTTAATATTTAAAAATGTATATTTTCCTTATTTTGAAAAACTTCAAACCTACAGAAAAGTTTTAAGAATAGTACAATGAACACCCAGCTACCCAATTATTAGCACTTTTGCCATATTTATTTTCTCTTTCTCTTTTATGTGTGTATGTTTGGCATGTATATTTGTTTTTTTAAATCTTATTTTCAATTATAAGAACCAGTTAAGAGTAAATTGTAGACATCATGGCTTTCACTTTTAAATATTTAAAGCATATATTGCCTAAGAAAAAAGTCACTTTTACACAACCACAATATATTTATTAAATTTGGGAAATTTGATATTGACACAATACTGTTATCTAAAAGACAGTGAATATTCAAATTCCACCAACTGTCCCAGTAGTGTCCTTTATAGCAATATTGTTTGTCTACCTAGAATCCAACTCAGGAGCACGAGTGGCATTTGACCGTTCTCGCAGGTTTTTAGGCCTTTAATCTGTGCTTTTTGTTTGAAAGTTAAAGAAGAGTGGCTAAGAAAGAGGAAGTCGACACCACTGAGGGCAGGGCCCCTCAGGCAGGTAATTTAGAAGAGTAGGGAAGGGAAGCCCTCCCTGTTACAGTGATTTGTTTATACCACCACACGCCAGAGTACTCACTGGAAAGACTTTGTGTTACCTCAAGGACACCTGAAGTTGGAAGGTAGCTCATCTTTATACCCCAAAACAGAGACATAGTTCTTAAAGTGGTCTATGATGGAATAATTTAATCTTTAATTTCAGTTTCCTCCCTTTCCTCTTTTAAAAGAGTTACTGCTTCAGAGCAAGTAGATGCAGAACCTGTAGATAGTTCTGGAAAAGGATTTAGGAATTGCTTATGGTTTTAAGGGCAAAACAACAATGACCTACAATTCTTCAGGGCTTTATGTTTCTTCCTACTCTATAATGTTCAGTATTTTGTCACTGTTGAGGCTGCATGAAGACAAAATTTTAAATGTAAGGAAAAAGTTTAAACATGTGGCAGAAATAGTGAAAACGAATTGCTTCATCATTACCCCCCATTCTCATGTTAGATTGAATTAAAAATATTGGAATAATGTCTGAATTTTAAATATGATGCAGAGATATTTAATTTTTAAATGACTTGAGTCTTAGAAGGAACTTATTACATGTTTTTAATGTAGATTATCAATACATGACAAATTACATTCTTCCCAAGATTTTACAAGGAAAAGCTGAAACAAAAATAAGAATAAATTGGATACATTTAAGCTAAAATCCCAAGGGCATTTGATCTTCTTAAAAAATTCTAAAATGTTTATTTCATAACTGGAGAGTCAAATAGTTTGCCTATTATATTTTTCCTTTGAGGACTCTGTCCTTCTGCAGAAGTGGAAAAAATGTGTTTAAATCATCTCATGTCTTTAGGCCAAACAAATTGATTTATTTCATTCTTTCAACATTTGAAAAAGATGCAGGGCTTCAAAGAAGAGAACGCTTTTGGTTACCATCAAGATTATGTTTTAAAGCTTGTTTGGTAAGTAATTTACCCAAAAGAACTAGAACAAGTAAATGAGAATTTGAGAGAGAAAAAAGATGTGGTTGCTTTGTTTTGTTTACATTTATTGAGTACGGAATGAAGGTACCAATTGGGTTGAGAAAAAATTCAAGTGAGCCATTATGAAATCTAATCTTCAGAAGACAGTCCTTAGGCAATTAACATGATCATGCCATTTTAAAGAAAATGAATCCAGCTGAAAATTGCAGAAATAAAAGCCTAATTTCCTCTCAGCAGCTAAAAAACAAAAACAAAAACAAAAACAAAAAAACACCTACCTCATCTGACCTCATTTTAACAAAAGGCAGAGGCTTAAAAGCATCATTACAGTTTGGGGTAGAAACTAACTTCATCTGTCTGGGGTGAGACAGACCTGTTGGGAAAAGCTAAACGAACAGAGAAGCTCTGTGGCCAAGAGAAAAATTGTTTGTTCAAAAAATGACTGAAGCCAAGACCAAGCAAATACTTATGATCAGGCTTGTCCTCAGGTCTGTTTTATAATGTTAGAGGAAGGGAAATCGTACCCTCTTCATTTCACTTGTCACTTGTCATGGTTAAATGAAGCATGACTCTTCTTTAGGGCTGATTATAAATAAAAGTAGTCAATACAGATAAAAGAATGAAGATGGCCAAGTCTTGAAAATGGGTGCTTAATTTTCCAGTGTTCTCAAACTGAAGAAAAGTCTCCCCCCGCCCTTTTTTTTTTAAACGAAGACACACAAACGTGTGAGAAAACAATCTCTTCTTGAATAAACCAGTAATTGTTGATTTTGGCAAGTACAACTGGGCAAGAAGCTGTCCCTGCAGCAGTATTTCTGGACTGCAAAGATATGTGATGACACGTTTAGTGAGGCTGGAGATAACACATAAAAAAATATATTTTATTGTCTTCAGGCAATTTTGAAATGGATGGACTTGAGGATTCTCATTTCAGTTCTTGTAAATAAAGCTCAAGTTATTTTGAGTATATTAAATAAATCTAATTTGCATGGTAACAGGAAGAAGTTAAAGTTTACTAAGCAACTATTTGTGTCAGGCCCTACGTTGGGCATATTATATATACTACCTTATTCAGCTACCACGAAAATTCTTCAAGATAGGTATTTTTATCCCATTTTCACAGGTGAGGTAACTGAAGAAAAACTCACAGAATACTGAAGTGCTAATCTGATACATAGCAATCATTTTTTAATTAAAATTATAATGAATTTCAATCATTAATAGTTGACTTTCATAGTTTTCTTTCTCCTCCTGAGATGCAGATATTTTTGTATTTATCTACTTCTGTATCATTTTATGTATCTACTTTTTGAAAAATGGCACATATATTCAGGGTAAGGTGATGGGCATAAAAAATCAAAACTAAGCCAACTGGTGCACATGAGAATTAAATCCATAATTCTAACGTTTTTACTACATCAGCAAAAAATCAATGTGGTCAGACCAAGAAAACAAAACAAATGGTCTTACCTCACTGTAATTTATTTTATTTTGTCTTGCCAACATAATTTCAGGTGTATCAGGCATGATGTGAATTTGGGTCTTGTCTTTGTCCCAGGCTTCTGTGTATAAGCGCTGTGAATGATAAACAGGTTAACGAATGAGAAAAACAATGTTGTAAATAAGAGTTTCTAATTTAGAGTTCATGACAAAGTTGGAAGCCAGGCTCCTCCCTATCTATGCTGTGTACTTTATACCAACGCTCCAAATCTCTTTGCTATTACAAGATATTTATTGCCACTAAATGGAAACATAGACTAAGATATGAAAAGAAAACCTGTGTGTGTGTTTTGTTACACTATCACCTGCAATTAAATTATAAGCATTTTCCAAGCATACATACCATATGCACTGTGGTTACATTAAATCCTTCCCATGGTTTTGTTTGTTGTTTGTCTGTTAATGGCAAATGTAACTGGATACGCCATCTCCAGATTTCTTTTTGATGAATGTTATGGAGATTCGCATTGACTGGCTAGTTTTGTACTCACTTAGATAAATACCCAATGGGAAAGAAACCTTGATATCAAACCATGCATTACTCTCATTGACTTCAAACAAACTGAACACCAAACACCTGTCCTATTCTTAGCTCTGGCTCTTTCACAAGAGATGTCAAAGCAGAAATTCCCACATACATTTTTGGAATCCTAACGTAACTGAATAGAAAATGCAACCAAACCACTAAAGACAATATGGCAATTGTAAAACAATTAAAAGACTAAATTAACCATAGATATTCTCAAGGGCATATGGTTCTACTTTAGTTTCCCCCAAACTGGGGACTCACCTTGTTCATATTGATGGCATTGTTCTTGGCCAGCACCTGTTCCAAGGAATCAGGCACACTGGTAAATTTCAGCGTGTCTGGAGGCTGGCGGTAGATGTTGTCACTCAGGATCTCCGCAGCTCTCTTGCACTTGACCACATCCACAGACCCAATGGGGACCCAGCCAATACCTCTCAGCCACTGGAGATCTGATTTGTAAATGTTCTGGTGAGATTAAACACAAAAGCAAGTCTTAGTTAAGCTGTTATGACACTTGATTTTAAAAATGAAAGAAAAAGACTGAAAAATTGGGGGTGCCTGGCTGGCTCGGTCAGAGAAGCACATGACTCTTGATTTCAGGGTCATGAGTTTGAGTCCTATGTTGAGTATAAAGATTACTTAAAAATTAAAAAAAAAAAATTCTTAAAAAAGACTGAAAAACTTTAATAGCTAAACATCATGTCTATGTCTTTTTCAAACAGGAAGCCCAGGGGCACCTGGATGGTTTAGTTGGTTAAGCAACTGACTCTTGATTTCGGTTCAGGTCATTATCTCACTGTTTGTGAGTTTGAGCCCACCATCAGGCTCTGCACTGACAACACAGAGCCTGCTTGGGATTTTCTCTCTCTCTGTCCCTCCCCTGCTCTCTCTCTCAAAATAAATAAATAAACATTAAAAATATAAAATATGAAGCCAAATTAGATACACTTTCATGGGATCGTGTTCTCTCTAAAAGAAAAGCAAAGCACAGTGAATGAGAGGTGGAGAGAAAAAAATGTTATTACTTCTGAGGGCTCTAACTAATCCTAGACCATTATCTATGTATCACTGTGTATTACCATTGTAAGCATGGTCACTGGTGGTATACAACGGGTCTTAGTACTCACATCACTCTGGAGGTCATAGGCCCGCCGAGCATGGATGACGTCGTTCTGGTCAGGCAGGCATGTCCACTCGTGCAGGTAGTTCTTATAGTCCACATCACTGACTAAGGTCTGGCACTTCTTGGCCAGGACCACCCCCAACATGTCCACTGGGCTGCTGAACTTGGTCTTCCATTTCTCAAAGTCCTTCTTATATTCCCTGTCACTCTGGATCTTGGCCACATGCATGGACCACATCATCTTGGGGTCATCTTTGATGTCTCGGGCTCCGATGTGGTGGCCTAGTTGCTTGCGATAACCATCTTTATATTTGTACTGAAAAGTAGTCATTTAAAAGGCAAACATGTTAGAAAGGGCTAAAATCTTGGTGATTTAAAACATCATTATTTTAAATTTGGAACCATCTGAATACCAACTTGTTTCCTTATCCTAAACTCTGACTTGACTTCACAACAATACTCTAATGGGAAGACAGGGCCAACTACATACTTCTAAGGTTTTGCAGACATTAAGTCCCTGGAAAAAAAAAAAAAAAAAAAGGCAGCAACACTTCCAGAAAATCAACTGGAAGCATAAACTACCTTTTCTTTATCTTGGGCCAGTGAAATCACTATCCCAGAAATTTTACATTTGATTTTGAGAAGGCTACTTCCCAGGCCACAGGTATCATATTACCTCCTCTGCCCACCCCTCCCACCTCCCAAATCTAGCTCTGTTGACTTTCACTGCACCACCTGACTCCCTAAAATGGGCTGGCTTGCATTTTCTATTCAGCATACCCTGCTCTGTTGGAGATCAAATTTGGCTGGGGTTTCTTGGGATTCTTCAAGTGAGAAAACAGATTATATAACTACAAGAAAGCATTTTAGTGGTGGTGATGGTGGTAAGTGCTGAATGGATATTTTCTCTTCATTTTAGGAAATAACATCACACAAATCCTAATGTATATGTATAATTCTTCATCGAAGGACTCACTTCTTTCAGAGAGAGCAAGAAAAGAAATGAGGATCACCATTTTACTGTTTTTGGTTGTCTTTGTTTTTCTGTTTTCGTTTAAAAAGAGCTCAAAAGGAATCACTTAAGGTAATTTTCCAAAGAAAGAGTTGGCAAAGATCCAGAGCAAGATTAAGGAAAGGTACATTTTCCTAGACCTGGCTGAACCAGGTCTTTTTCTGATATTGAGCCAACACATGTAACCAAATTATTATTTTTTTCTCTTCTGGCCTTTTCTTATTTCTATAAGAAATATCTATAATTGTAGATATGAATAACTATAGATTCAAATTCAATTTTATAATAAAGTTTAGGACACCACCTCCACCTATGGGACCTGAATATTAAAGTTTTTGGAGTTAAAAATATAAAAGAGCTTTTTCCAGTGAAAAACTTTTTATTTTTTTCATTTAAAGCACAATATGTGTGCTTTAACTGGCACATAGATTCATCTCCCTGCTGTACTAATGATCATTTGTTCCCAATCCTATCCAGCCATGTACATACATGGAGTGTGGCTACTCACATCACTGACGATGTCCCTCGAGGCCTTGGCCGCCACGATGGGGATGGCATCACTTCGCAGGTCGTAGCCTTTCTTCTTTGCTTCTTCATTGGCGAGTTTATACAGAGTCTATAGAAAGAAAGTCAGAGTGAAAGTAAAAGGTTTGACAGCAACAATTTAGAGATTATTAAGTGACATTCCAAGTAATTTTAAAAAGGAGAGGGTCTGGAAACAACTAAATTTCCAGCAATTTTCAAAGTAAATAAATTATATCTTACTGAAAAAACCCCATACACATAGCTTTAGAAATCAATGAGATCAATGGATATTTACATCGATTGATATTTTAATCCATCATATATGTTAAAAATTAATATATAGCATGTAGTTTGTTATATTATGCATATCAACATATATTAATGTAATCTAGTAATCTAGATCAATTTACAGACCAATCTATACCTATTTCTAAGTGAAAAAATAATTGCAGAACAATGTTTAATATTGTTAGTTTACATATAAAATATATATGCTTACATACTTTCATTTCTTTATTGCTTAAAACATTTTCCACAATCATGTAATACTTTATAATGCTTAAAAAAGAAAGGTGGAAAAAACTGAAGTACAATTTAAAACAGCTAACTGGACTATAATCACGACTTTAAGATTCTAAATTTTGTCTATATCATATTAGTAAAACATGTGCCTAAAGTAAATTGCATTTTACTTTAAAAAACCCCAGTGCTGTTAATAGAGAACACTTCTTTCCCACACCTGAAGCTTTCTTTCTATAGAAGAAGCTCAATTATTTTTCTCTGACCTTTCTCCTTTCTCTGCCTCTTTACTCTCTGCCTGTGAATCACGGACTTACCGATTTATTTAACTAGCAGGAATGGGACGACTAGACACTTCCCACTCAGCTCAGACCCGCTCCCTCTGGGACTAAGCCCAGCCCCTTCTGTCTCTCTGGGCTCTAAGCCCTAAGACCTTACCCCTGAGGGGAGTGTAGCTAATTGCCCTTCTCTAGTGTGGCCTCTGACCAAATGGGAACCTAATTCTGAGGTTCAGTTAGGCTCATTTAGTTCTCATCCAAATGTATCCTTGAACTTAACTTTAGTTGTAAAAAATGTGAGATTTCAACTTCTATTCATAGTCCTTTGTTTTACCTCTCAGTTGTACTGAGGATCCAGGTAGGGAAAAGTTACATATTATCAGAGGTCCCCTTGGGCAGATTTAGCAAATAAAAAGATAGCAAGCCCAGTTGGACTTGTATTTTAGGTAAATGACAAATAGTGTTTCAGTGGAAATATTGGGTCACTAGTTTATCTGGCTATCCTACCCCCTTGGAGATGCAGAAAATACTACTCAGTCGCCTTGGCCCACACCAGCAATGGCTATAAACTAAAAATGCAACTTCAGTTTGCCCACGGAATCCTATAGCAGATAATATTCAAGCTAGAAATAAAAGGCTAGATGGGCTGAGTGTTCACGTCACAGAGCCACAGGCACCATGATTGCTGTGGCACAGCAGCAACCTCCATAGAAGCAAGTACAGGAAAGCAAACTGTGGCAACAATAAAACGTGTGGGGCCGCACCACAGGAGTTTGCCCTAACCTGGCTGTAGTTGAGCTGGTTCTGCCGTGCCAACGTGATCTCCGGGGTATCAGGCATTATATGAACTTGACTCTTGTCTTTGTCCCAGGCCTCTGTGTATAAACGCTGCCAAAGAAGATGTTGATAGAATACTATTTGAAATGGGAATTATAAAAAGTTAAGCATGATTATTATTAATCTAATTAGGAAAAACAAACCGAACTTGGATACAAGGTACTAAATTGGAGGTTTGAGTCTTAACACTAGTGATCAAAGTTAAAATTGGGAATAACAGAAATTAGAGGATTTCGAGTATATAATTTAGGAGATAAATATGACCCTACACACACTTCAATGGATAATTTTAACTGCACTAGTCGTTAGAGTATGATAGCATCTTTTGGCATCTTAGAGAAGCTTGAGGTAGCTGGGGCTCACCTTGTTCATATTGATGGCATTGTTCTTGGCCAGCACCTGTTCCAGGGAATCAGGCACACTGGTAAATTTCAGCGTGTCTGGAGGCTGGCGGTAAATGTTGTCACTCAGGATCTCCGCAGCTCTCTTGCACTTGACCACATCCACAGACCCAATGGGGACCCAGCCAATGCCTCTCAGCCACTGGAGATCTGATTTGTAAATGTTCTGTAAAGACGAAAATGGAAGAAACTCTTCAGCAAGACTTAAAAGATTTATGGTAAAAATGCCAATGCAATCAGTAATAACGTACAATACTGGTAGTTGTCTTTTCGTGGAAAATAAGCTCATTGTGTTAGACAGACTAAAGGAGGCACTATGTTCAAAAATGACCCAGAAACATCTCCTAGCCATAACAAAAAGTGATCATATATTTCTGGTGGCAAGGACAGGACTGATCCAAATTACTGTCAGTTCAGTGAATGTTATTATAATGCCCATGTGTACAGGAAAACAATGCCAGCCCAGAGTGGGAGAAACCACAGATACGTCCAACAATAGCCTACCAGTAAATAAAGGTGAGGCCTAGTCAAATGAAATTCTCTGCAGCTACTAAAAGTCTTATTTTAAAGGATATTGATGACTTGTGCAAAGGTACTTAATATAACATTACACGAAGGAAAACATAAAACAATGTATGTGGATAAATTACATGAGCAGGAGTGGGCTTTTTCAGTGGTTGGATTATGTTGGATTTCATTGCCTTCTATGTATTTTTTCTTATATTTCAAAATATCTGTAGAGCTCTTTAGAAATAAACAACAAAAAAAGAATATATAATAATGATGTAGAGCCCCTGATACATTGAGGCAGAAATTCATGGCTTTAACGCTGTCCGAGGCTCAGGGCAATTGGTGATCATTTCATTGGTCCAAGGCCCCAGATTCTTTCCACCAAGTTCTCAGGACAAGAAGGTGGACTTCTTGGGGTGCCTGGGTGGCTCAGTTGATTAAACATCCAACTTTGACTCAGGTCATGATCTCACGGTTCGTGCGTTTGAGCCCTGCATCGGGCTCTCTGCTGTCAGCATGGAGCACACTTTGGATCCTCTGTCCCCCTCTCTCTCTTCCCCTGCCCCACTCATTTTCTTTCTCTCTCTAAAAAATAAACATTAAAAATTTTTAAAAAAAGAAGATGGACTTCTTTCCAGAGTTGTCTTTCCATACCTTTCTCTCTTGATTTGTTGTTTTTAAACAAAAATCTGTGTACTTTTTAAGTTTATTTATTTTTCAGGGTGGGGGAGGGGCAGAGAGAGAGGGAGACAGAGAATCCCAAGCATTCTCTGAGCTCTCAACATAGAGCCCGATGTGGGGCTTGAACTCCTGAATTGTGAGATCATGACCTGAGCTTTAATCAAGAGCTAGTATCTTAACTGACTGAGCCACCCAAGCATCCCTCTCTCAATTTATTTTATATCATTTCTCTGCTAAGGATTTTTGTTAGCCCATTAAGTATTAACTACTTCACAACAAAGGAATTGGACCTTTGCCCAGCTCATTTGAAGGATTTTACCCATAACAGCAACTAATACAGACTGATATTTTGCAGTCTACACAAAAAGCCTATTGGAATTGGCCTAATGGATTACTATGTGGATTGCCCCCTAAATAACAACAGCAAGAATGAAAGCAATAACATTGTATACCTCTGGAGTGCTTTTTAACTTTCCAATGACTGTTAACTTTCAAATAACCATTAAGGCCCCATCACAGTGTGGGGGAAATTGATTTTGAAAAGGCACTCAACAAATAGACAGATGTAAGCAGTCTGTCAATGCTGTCAACTCCATGGGTGGCATTAACCATTTTAACTCATGTGCAGGCAAAGCTTTTCTTTTCAGACACAATTGCAAAACACAGGGTTCTGTATGTCAAAAGCTACAGAACAAATGTGGGCATTTTCACAGGTGGGCTGTACAGTTTTTAGTAATGGCCAATTAATTTTAAAAATTAATTTAATTAAAATAATTAAACATAGATATAAAATAAATTAAAAATTAACTTTATTTCCCAAAATCCTCTAATGCTTAAAGAATCCCTTCAAACATTTGTAAACTATGTGCTGTAGGAAACGTGCTTTTCACACCCAGATTTGATATTAAAAGCATCAGCACTAGCTACCATGTGACCCCTGTACAGAGAGCTGTGCTAAGAGAAGAAAATGTCAGTGAACTGATCCAATAGCTTACAAATACAGCAACTTCTTTTGTTTCGTAATAATAACAATTAGCACCATAACAGGCATTAGAATTCTACTAATTATAACCTTATCTGGTTTGCAAAGAAGCTAAAAAAATTGAGTATTTTTTTAAAATAAAAATGTGTTGTTTCTACCCCTTAAAAGAATAAAAGAAAATGTCTCCACCTGGTGGACTCTGAACATTGCTTAATTCCAGTTTTGTTTTTAAAAGACCAAATCCAGTTTGTAAACTTCCCTTCCTTATAAAGCCTATTAAATGTACACATAATAAAGCAATAAAACTATATACTGATTCAAATCTCATTCACTGATCAATAAGTACTAGCTTAAGTATGCCAATGGGTTGCATATAAAGGATAACTTTTATATAGCTGAACACAGCTCTTTTATAGATGCTGTACTCACGTCACTCTGGAGGTCATAGGCCCGCCGAGCATGGATGACGTCGTTCTGGTCAGGCAGGCATGTCCACTCGTGCAGGTAGTTCTTATAGTCCACATCACTGACTAAGGTCTGGCACTTCTTGGCCAGGACCACCCCCAACATGTCCACTGGGCTGCTGAACTTGGTCTTCCACTTCTCAAAGTCCTTCTTGTACTCCCTGTCACTCTGGATCTTGGCCACATGCATGGACCACATCATCTTGGGGTCATCTTCGATGTCTCGGGCTCCGATGTGGTGGCCTAGTTGCTTGCGATAACCATCTTTGTATTTGTACTGAGACAAAACACACAAATGAGGTTTTTATCATAAGCCCTTGAAGGTTAAAAGTCTGTACAAAATCACCTTGCTTACATCAAAATTATAAGTTGACTTTTTCTAATAAGCACTAACTCAAGCTGCTATCCTGACCTTTATGCTTGAAGCTTATAGAGCTAAGAAAATAGATGGAATCTGTATAATTGCAGTGCATATTCAAAATCACCTATGGCTTGGTAATAAGGAATAATTCTCGAGGCAGGTAGTGCTCACAGGGGGAAAGGCCATTTGAATAAGAGAACTTGGAGAAATGAATTTTAGGCACTAAAAGTATGTCAGGAAAGAGTCGCACTTGGTAACATGGTGTGCGTAATAAGTCATAGAATGGGTACCTGGTTCCTAGAAGGATGAAGTACTCTATGTCAAGGACCTAGTTTAGTATTAGTGTACTAGTTACTTACTATACTATCATAAAGTAATAGTATGCCATTAGTGTACTAATATAATACTAGTATTATTATACTAGTAAAGCTGATATAGCAGTCCAACTGGTTAGAGCATGCTCCAGAAAATGCATGGGTTCTACCCCCACATGGGCCAAGAATGTTTTTACTATTCCAAGTCCAATGATGTTGTTCTGGGATCTGAGCCAGTTATTCAAAACACATGCCTCTAGTCTCAAAGATAACTAAGTAAGAAAGTATAGATGGGTCAGCAGGAGGCGATATGGTACAACAGGAAGTAATGAGGTTGTCTGGAGTTTCAACTCCACCACCTACAAGGAGTTTGATTTTAGACAAGTGGCTTAAGCAACCCACAAAACAGGGATAATGACAATACTTACATCCTAGGATAGTTATGAAGTGTAAGTAAGATAATGCATGTCAAGCTCTTCGCATAGAATTCTCAACACTTCCTAGTTATTCCTGTTATTATGGTTGACATAAATCCATTTGTGGGGGCAGTCCAACATACATAAACTAAAGGGAGTCACTAACACAACATCATGGGCAGCGAATTATCATATTCCAAAATAGTGGGCCTTGATATTTAGAGCAGTGGTCTGTTCCTCAAGAATCTTCTGAGGCACCATGAAAGGTTGATGGTTTTATTCAACCTGTGCTAGACAGCCAGGAGCTGTTATTAAGGGTGCAAGCTTGGGCTAGTAATCACCTCTGGTATAGATCAACTGCCTTCTTTTTCAATCTTAGAAGGGTGAATTATAAAGTCAAGTGTCATATGAATTTTGTGAATATTATATATTAAAATGTTATACAAAGACAGGACCTGATTCTCACTGGGAGTACTTAAGTTTATGAGTTATGCTTTCCATAAGCACGGCGTTAATTTTTAGATCTCCAAGCTTGCAGCTGTACTCTAATAATTTCCATGAATGGATCTTTCTCTGATTTTGGTGGGTCAGTTTTCACTGAACATACTGTACCCTAAAAATTATAAACTGCTTTTTGAACATCGAATTTTTCACTTCCTTCAAAACTAGGTTTTTGAAAAAGCCCATATAAATACATTAGGACATATTTCCAAAGGGTGAGGAAAGTTCTTTTTGAAGATTTAGTTCAGTATAAGTGTCACTTCAGACTGATTATATACTTGGGGCAACACTGAAACTCACATCACTGGCGATGTCCCTGGAGGCCTTGGCCGCCACAATTGGGATGGCATCACTTCGCAGGTCATAGCCTTTCTTCTTTGCTTCTTCATGGGCAAGTTTATACAGACTCTAAATTTGGGCAAAAAAATATGTAATTATACATCAGTTAGATGTTGACTTTCATATCCAAAAACTGACAGGGGCCTAAAATAATTCACTAAGTTCTACACAGCTAGGTGCCTATAATAATCTTATTCTGAGAGGTCTAAGCCTTTGCACTGTTTGCTAAAGACTTAAAAATATACGTATATAGAACACTGCAGCTTTGTTTTGTATTTTAAAACTTATCTTGAGTTAACGAAACATAAATATTACCCAGTGTTTCAAAATTTTTTGTTACAACCATGAATCAGGTTTTTTTTTTTTTTTTTAAGTTTATTTATTTTGAGAGAGACAGAGACAGCATGAGTCAGTGAGGGGCAGAGAGAGAGGGAGAAGAGAATCTCATGCAGGCTCTGCAGTCAGCATGGAGCCTGATGTGGGGCTTGAAGTTATGAAACCATGAAATCATGACCTGAGCTGAAGCTGAGTCTGACGCTTAACCGACTGAGCCACCCAGGTACCCCCTCATGAATCAGTTTTGAAGAGATCTAAAAAATTAAGCTGAAACTCATGGGCTTAAGGTGGCAAAATGTGGATAAGAGGCAAAGACTTGATCATGGAAATTAATTCACTCTACACCTATTCTGCCCCAACTGTGTGCTGTGAATGTGCTGGGTGCTTGGGAATCAAAGATGAGTATGAGGCCTCTCCCATCATCAGGGTTGCAGGGGGAAGTTATGGAAAGACTGATAACCCACAGAGGAGGCTACCAATAGAGGTGATTTAACCATATTATTAGCAAAGAGCTCCAGGAAGGAGTAATTAATCCTAAATTAAGAATCAGGAAAGTTCCTGCAGTGGGATTGATCTTTGCATTGGACCTTGAATGATGAGTATGATTTCAGTAGACTGGAATGGGAGTCAGGGGCAGAGGGAGTTGCATGAATCAAAGCACAAGGAAATGATGGTGCAGGGGTGTCAAAGGAAGGGGGGGAGCAGTGCCAGGGACAAGTACAAGAGAGGACTGAAAAGAATCTGGAGTTGGACTGAAGGCTTGGTGCTAAAATAAGTTTGTGCTTAATTCCACAGGAAATAGGAAACCATCAATAAACTTTGAGGGAGAGTGACATAATCAAATCTGTATTTTGTCTTCCTATCCTCAATGAGATAAAAATTACAAAAGAATTGAACTAAGCTGAGAGAGAAAAGCCCGAGAAAGCAGATCAGGCAGGTTAGGCATTCAGTTCAGGGCATTCTCCCTGGGTCTCTTCTAACCAACAGCACACTACAGCATCTCTGAACTTTTGCAGCAAAGACAGAGTCCAGAATTCCAGAAATGCTGAGTGGCTAGTTACAGAGGCTCTTTGTCTCCTGAGATTCTAACACATGCAATACATGCTTTCCTGTAACAATACAGGACTTATATCATAGGTTTTGCTAAAAAATTCACTCCTTTTTGCTTTGCAAGTAGGACTGGATGTTTTTCGTTTCTGGTGACAATTGAGAGTTAGTTACGTAAGTGCTAAAATTATAGTTTGCACTCCCCAAAATAAAATGAATTAAGAGGGTGGCTCATCTAGCTAAATCCTCTAACTTATGTCATGCAGAAGAGTAATATATTGTTTACTTATGTTTTCAAATAAAAATATTTTCTTTGCTGGTAGCACAAAGCTGGGAGAAATAACTCATACATCAGCTGACAGAAAAATCAGATTCACAACAATCTCCACGGGCTTAAACCAATAGGCTTAATCTAAGAAGAAGAAATTGCACAGAGATAAATGTTAATCTTTGAACTGATTTTCAACTGAATTTAAGTTGCCAAATGTGTAAATTCAGGCTAGAGGAAACCTAGCTTAAGCCCATGCAAAATGTCTTAGGGTTTCAGTCGATCCCAAGTTCCATGTGCCCGGGCAGTGATATTGCTGCCAATGTACCCTGAGGCACAGGGCGCAGAAATGGAGGCCAAACGTCCGTAAGAGGCAATATGATGTCAACTATATTCTATACTTGCAGGATTTTGTTTGGTTTGGAGGGTCACATTCTAGCAGGAGTGTCATGTGAGGAATGCCCAGGAGCTGTGGATGTTTGGATGAGAAAGAGAACTTGGGGTGAGGTGGCAGGGGAGGCACCAGAGTAGCTATCCTCATCTCCGTAGAGTTGGCAGAGATTGGTTTTGCACAGCCTCAGAAGACTACAGAAGTCAGCAGAGAGAAATCTTTGACTCAGTACATTACAAGCATCTTCTAATGGAATTTTTCAGAATGAACGGGCTGATTCAGGAGATAAATTCCTTGTCACTAACAACACTTAAGCAAAGGCATGATGACAACCTGTTGGGTGGGGACTCTTGTAGAAGAGGAGCTGACCTCTTGGGTTAAACATCTGTGGTTCTGACATGAAGGTACACGGCCCCATGCTCATAGAGGGTGGAAAGGAAATGGACTCGCTGATATATACCCTGGCAGATCCCCTGTTTCTGTTTCTTTCTCTCAGTATTATTTGATAATACTGTAATTTTAGTTCCTGACTTAATTTTTTACATTAAAAATCTTAAATTTTGACTTTAAACCACAATTTGGAAAAAGGAAATCATATATGGAAGATAGATATAGCACAGTGATACAGCATTAGGAGGAGATAAATGTACAATCTATTGCTAATTTCCCAATTTAAACAAATTAATAAAAGAAAAAGTTTTGATTATTCTTATGGTTACTGCTTAAATCATTAGTTCTTATTATTGTCACTTTGTAAGGGATCATTTGCATTACTTGAAGTTTGATGTTTAGGATGAGGATTCAAAAATGCAGGAGTTGCTATTCACACCAAGCAAGAAAAAAGATTCTTTATACAATTGTTATTTAGTATTACATCACCTTGGACAGATTAACTGAAATCAGAAATCGCATGCAAACTTCATAGAATTAGTATCTGCTCCTACCTCACTGTAGTTGATTTTGTTCATCCTTGCCAACATAATTTCTGGTGTGTCTGGCATGATGTGGATCTGGGTCTTGTCTTTGTCCCAGGCTTCCGTGTATAAACGCTATCAAAGAAAATGTGTAATGTCATCAGGAAAAAAATTCAGCGTGTAGTTAATAAGAATTTCAGGGGCACAAGAACTTTATAAACAAAAATAACAAAAGGTTATACATTTTCTACACATTATGTATTACTTGAAGATACATCTTCAAGTAATCAGTTCATAGAACAGATGTTTGAGTGCCTTATGATAATCTGAAATGTATGTTAACAAAAGGAAATTGAGAATATCTTTTATGCAAAGATGATCTTCCATAAAAATGTCTTTTTCTCAAAACCATAAAGAATTACTGAAGTAAATACTAAATATAAATGACACATATATCAGATAAATAGATACAGATGGATAGATAGATAGATAGATAGATAGATAGTCTTTTGTTGATAAATGCTTTCTTTCTTTTCTTGATTATATTTCTTTCTCTTCGATTTTGCTGTCAGGAGTCCTGCCTTGGTTCTCTGAATTTGAAGCCTCACCTTGTTCATGGTAATGGCATTATTCTTGGCTAACACTTGTTCCAAAGAATCAGTCACACTGGTAAATTTGAATCTGTCTGGAGGCTGGCGATAGACTTTATCACTCAAAATTTCAGATGCCCTTTTGCATTTTTCCACATCCAAAGAGCCAATAGGAACCCAGCCGATGCCTCTCAGCCATTGGAGATCCGACTTGTACATATTCTGTTGACACAAAATAGTCAGTAAAATTTTATCTTTGCATTGGGAAAACATTTTCATCTAAACGATATGAAATAAGGAATACTCTTGAAAATTCAGTTTAATGGACAGGCAGCATATCAGACAATACTCCTTTTTGGTCTGGAAGGTTAAATAATTAATACTCACAAGGAAAGAAGAAATGCTATTCCTGCCTTGCAGGAGATGGTAAGCTTGGTTCCACCTATTGCTACCTTCTCCAAGGGGTGTTAATTCACTGATTTCCTACCTTTGCACATCATTATGATTCTCAGATACTAACATCACTCTGGAGGTCATAGGCCCGCCGAGCGTGGATGACATCATTCTGGTCAGGCAGGCATGTCCACTCGTGCAGGTAGTTCTTATAGTCTATGTCACTGACTAAGGTCTGGCACTTCTTGGCCAGGACCACCCCCAACATGTCCACTGGGCTGCTGAACTTGGTCTTCCACTTCTCAAAGTCCTTCTTGTACTCCCTGTCACTCTGGATCTTGGCCACATGCATGGACCACATCATCTTGGGGTCATCATGTATTGCTCGGGCACCAATGTGATGGCCAAGCTGCTTACGATAGCCTTCTTTGTACTTGAACTAGAAGAAGAAATACAGACAGTCAACTATTTTAGCTTTTAGTAAAAAGCAATTACTAGGCCCCAATTTTCCTGTTCATTAAAAATATAATGATTTCCTCTTGAACATATACATACATGCACTTTGTAAACCATTTAGAAAATAAAGAATACATATATGTACACAAAAAAAGAAAACAAAGACATTATTCTATCATTCAGTGAAAACCATTATAAAACTGTTTTTTGTAGTGTGTGTGGGTGGGTGTATGACAGAGAGTAAAACTGAATAGGAGTCATATTGTATATACCTGCTTTTTTCATTTATTGC
Organism: Leopardus geoffroyi; assembly: GCF_018350155.1. Taxonomy (NCBI): domain Eukaryota; kingdom Metazoa; phylum Chordata; class Mammalia; order Carnivora; family Felidae; genus Leopardus; species Leopardus geoffroyi. The sequence continues at coordinate 142,394,428 of NC_059328.1, forward strand.
ATAAGCATTCCTCTGTGTCATTAAATATTCTCTACAAACATGAATTTTAATGGCAGCAGGTATTACATTATGTTGGTATATGTTAATACTTTTAACCTTTCTCTGATTATTGAACACTTATTTTTAAATTATGATGGTTACCTTCCCATATTTTGGAAATAAAGAAAATATTTTTGACTTTATAGACTAATGAAATAGAAGGATAAACATTTCTAGAAATGTGAGCCAAGCCATCACTTAAAATAAATATTGGCATCCGGTCACTGGACACAGAAGTAAACATATGGTACATGTGGATGGACTATGAATAACGTGTCCCATTCCCTCAGCCCTTGTAGGTTCACTGGTTCATAAGGCATGTGTTTTTTTTCTGAAGGAATCCTACAATGAGTTCAATTGTATATAAGAATATATCAGGTGGAAAAGCCCAAAGGATGTCTAACTATAGTCAAGTATCTAATGCTTTAATTCAGCAGGAAATGGACAATATTTTGAAATGCATCTATGGACTCAATCATACCTTTGTGTTGACAATTTCACTACCATTATTAAAAACTATTTACTTAGAAAAAAGACTGTTAGCAAGAACTTTAACCTCATAGCTTACTTGCTCTACTATATAACCAGGAGAGAGAAAGCAATCTTTGAGCCAAAGCCAAGGCAAAGAACTTTTCAGGTGCACTTACTTCACTTGCAATGTCTCTGGAGGCCTTGGCTGCCCTGATGGGAATGGCATCCAATCGCATATCATAGCCTTTCCTCTTGGCTTCTTCTAGGCCAAGTTTATATAGTTTCTGAGAAAGACATAGATCATCATAGGTTTGATTTGTAAAGTGCAGTATAAGCAAAATACATCACGTACCATGAATATATTACTTACCTCACTATAATTTATTTTGTTTTGTTTAGCTAGTAAAACTTCAGGGGTATCTGGCATAATGTGGACAGTGGTTTTATCTTTATCCCAAGCTTCTGTATAGAGGCGCTAAAACAAACAAAAAAGATGTGACTAGTACAGGCTAGTAATGAATAGATACATTAAAAAAATCTCGTTCTTAATGAGAGTAAAGACAGTCTACTCTGTGAGTTGGTATTTTAGAAAAAAAATTTTTTAATGTTTAATTATTGAGAGAGAGAGAGAGAATGAGTGGGGAAGGGGCAGAGAGAGAAGGAAAGGGAGAATTCCAAGCAGGCTCTGCACTGTCATCAGAGAGCTTGACACGGGGCTCCAACCAACACATGGTGAGATCATGGTATTGACCTGAACTGAAATTAAGAATCAGATGTTTAACTAACTGAGCACACCTGGGCACCCCTGTATTTGTGACACCTTTAGGCCTAGATGTCTCATATCAGTAAGAAGCATACAGCACTTAAATACCACTTTAATATGAAGCAAAAGAATTAAATATGGTTTTCCTTTTATAGAAACAGATTACCATGTTTACACACACACACACACACACACACACACACACACACACACACACACTAATACCCCTTCAAGTGAAGAAAAGACTTACATGGTTCATGGTAATAGCATTGTTTTTTGCCAAAACCATTGGGATGGAGTCCATAAGACTAGAAAACTTGAATTTATCTGGATGCTGGCGGTAAACATGATCACTCAAAATCTGAGAAGCTCTCTTGTTCTTCTCATCCTCAAGAGAACCACTGGGTAACCAGCCAATGCCTCTTAGCCACTGAAGGTCAGCCTTGTACAAATTCTGAAATTATAAGTGACAAACCAGTAAAGCATAATTATATGCCCCTAAAGAAATAAAATTATGTATTATATTTTACTATACATTTTCATGCTTGAATGCTTGGGACATTTATAAATTCTGGTATGTCTTATGAATCGATGGAATATTCAGATTAGAAGCATATTTTGGAAAACATCTAAAATAGCAGCACAAAAAAAATGATCCAAATCTTCTAGATCAACATATCAGAGTCTTTAACCAAAGCAATGGGGGCTCTGTCAGCTCTTTCTCTGTGGGGTAATGGTGCCTCCAGATGTTTGGGGATTGGATAGGGTGTGGGCATTAATCTAGGGATACAGAACTCAGTTGTGTAAATGCAACTCCCCTTACTTTAGGGAAAATTTGATTCTTAGGAAAGCGGCCATGGTTTTTAGTTGGTCAAAGGAAAATCTTGGACTCACATCACTCTGGAGGTCATAGGCCTGCCGAGCATGGGTGACATCATTCTGGTCAGGCAGGCATGTCCACTGATGTAGGTAATTCTTATAGTCCACATCACTGACCAAGGTCTGGCACTTCTTGGCCAGCACCAAGCCCAGCATGTCCACTGGGCTGCTGAACTTGGTCTTCCACTTCTCAAAGTCCTTCTTGTATTCTCTGTCACTCTGGATCTTGGCCACGTGCATGGACCACATCATCTTAGGGTCATCTTTGATGTCCCGGGCTCCGATGTGGTGGCCCAGTTGCTTGCGAAAGCCTTCCTTGTACTTGTACTAAAGGAAAAAGATAGGTCTTGAACCTTTCAAGATTAACTTATGTTGCAATTGCAAAGCACATTAACTCCCAATATTTCACAAAGCCTAGAGAACCACAGGTTTAAGTTTTTTGATGAGAAATATTAAACGCTAACTCACGCTACAAGTTTCATTTATAATAAACTTCACACAAATTCCAGCTACAAATACCTTGAGTTTATCTTCATCCCACCCTACCTCTCTGGGATCATTTTACTCTGCTTTAATTTGTTACTCCTTGGAAGATTCTGTTCAATTTAAAATTAAAGTGAGAATGCTTTAAAGTGATAAGTTGCAATCAAATCAGTATAAACAGGGGATAAAGTCTTACTTCACTGGCAATTTCTCGAGATGCTTTTGCTGCTTTGATTGGTATGGCATCAAGGGGAAGATCGTAACCTTTTTTCTTCAACTCCTCATAACCCATTCGGTAGAGTTTCTGTTAAGAGATGAAAATCACTTTGAGAAAAACTGTTTTCCATAAACAACTATAGCAGAATGAATGCAACATGCTAAATATTTTAAGAATCTCCAACAATAGTATCTGCTCTGGAATACGCCAATGTAATTGGAAATTATGCCCATTGATTGCTACAGATCCTATTTTAAACTTTAAAGCTCTTCAATTACCCAGATCAACAAAATTAAATCTCAGCTCTTCCCAAATACTTCAGTGTATGAGGCAGAAGCAAATTGATAGAGAAAGGAAATAAAACATCATTTAGGTGCCATTTTCCAATTACCTTGGAGTGTTTCATTAGAAGTTTTTGTTAGAAAAGAGCAATGCTTTTAGTGGGGAAAAATTACGCCTGATGGGCTGTCTCTTTCATGTAGCTACGGCATTGTAAAATATAGTCTATTTTACAACATAGGGCTGCCCATAGCAGGATCTGCATCTGTAGGTAGGAAACAAAATCCTTCATAATTTTTTAAATCTAAGATTTTGGGGAGGAAACTTTAAATGTTGAATTTAAAAAGTATAAGTGAAGCAATTTGTTTCTCCAGATTTGTTACATAATGAAACAAGTGAGAATTTAATGCATTTTATCCAGAAACCAGATTGTTTAAAATGCCTATTGATCTTGGAATGTGTTTATATTTCAGTGATCTGTGGCATTATTCTAAAACATTATTTAATGTTAAAGTCTTTCTATTAGAGTTTAGAATTTGTCTTTAAAATATTTAATTTTTACACCTACAGATTTCTGGAGATCATGCTATGATGATGATAAAAATAAAAACAGAATTCTCCTACATGGTTTTTTAATGCTTGTTCATTTGAAATTTCATGTGTGTTGGGACTATACTAGCTAAACACTGCAGGCCCAATACCAACAACACAAATTGTCTCTGACTCTGAGAAATACCTGTCCATATATGGGAGAGCAATATAAACCATTACATTACGATGATATGTGTAATAAAGGACTACAAGGAACAGAGAGCACACACCCTCAACTCTGCCTGAGACAGGGAGTACCAATTAGATATTCAAGTTAAAAGCCACTAAATAAGAAATCTAAGTCACTTGTAGTTTATTAATTAAAATGATTCAGACATTCAAATTTACTTCCAAATAAATTCAATGCCTTAGAAGCAATTAAAACGAGCTTTCTGGGGGCGCCTGGGTGGCTCAGTAGGTTAAGCGTCCAACTTCGGCTCAGGGCATGATCTCACAGTTCATGGGTTCGTGCCCCACGTTAGACTCTGTGCTGACAGCTCAGAGCCTGCTTTGCATTCTGGGTCTTCCTCTCTCTCTGCCCCTCCCCCACGCATTCTCGCTCACTCTCTGAGAAATAAATATTAAAAAAAATTAAAATGATCTTTCTGGAAATACATGCTGAATTTGGAAACTTACATCACTTGTATTGATTAAGTTTGCTTTAGCCAGAATAATGTCAGGTGTATCAGGCATGATGTGGATTTGAGTCTTGTCCTTGTCCCAAGCTTCTCTATAAAGTCTCTAAAATGTGAAATAAGAGATTTTCAGCAGTTTTGTTAGATTAGTCAATGACATCGTTAACTTTAAACAGGATTACTAAATTCATCTGAATTAAGCATTTTAACTGACAGCGTAAGCAGAAAATAGGTACGGTATTTTTTGATTTGTCTGGGGAATAACTGCCTTTCAAAATATAAAGTATGGATTACCTTTTCAAATTTACAAATAACCCTGCCCATTAGAAATCAACCCAAGTAATCAGAGTCTTTGCCAAGATCGTCAAATAAAGCAGAAATTCTCCATCTGATTATAAAAGTCTCCTTCGATGTTTAATTGGGAAATAGCCCTTCCCTTCTCAAAAGAAGATGTATTCAAAGTATATCTAGAAATTAGGGAATTGCATTCTCTATGTTTTATTATTTATGGTTATACCTTATAATAATCTGGGGGGATTAGGATCCCAAGAGAATTTGGTATGGAATTTATCCAAAATCTCTTACGTGTCCCAGAGCCATCCTCTTTCTTCAACAGAAGACAAGGGAACTCAAACAAAAGTCTCATTGATTTACTAACACAAGGGAGTAAAATTTTGATGAAAAACAGGATGCCTACATTGTCAGAGAAATCTCCCCCAAGATACTTATCAATTCCAGAAGATAAAATGGTAATTTGACAGTGGAGAAACCTCGTAACACCATTTTAACCAAATGACCAAAATTAAAATGATCAGTAATGGGACAGACCGGTGTCTCGTATCACTGGATATGACACATGGAGGAAGATACTACATGTGTTGTCCTGCTAAGTACAAAGCATGAATGTAATCATGAGGAAACAAAAGACAGACCCAAATGAGGGAGATTCTACAAAATGACTGGCCCATGCTCTTTTCCAATGTCAGGGATTTAGAAGGCAAAGGAATAGTGAGGAGCCAGTCCAGATGACAGGAGACTACAGATAGCACAAGCAAATTTAGTGTGTGATCTTGGATTGAACCCTGGGTCAGAAAATAGTTCTTATTTTGTGTAAAGGACATTCGTGGTAAAATTGAATAAGTTCTATAGACTAGTATTGTTTCAACATTAATTTCCTGATTTTGATCGTCGCACTGTGGTTAGGTGAGAGAAATGTTCTCGTTTTCAGGAAATGCACACTGAAATAGTTAGGGATAGAGAGGCATCATAAAGCAACTTACATATTTATGAAAGAAAAATAAGGAGGGAAAGTGGGGGGGACGCAAATGTGATAAATGCTAACAATTGGAGAACTGGGGTGAAGATACATATATATACATAATTATATTTATATTCATATTTATGTATTTACTATATATATATGTTATTTGTACTATTTTTGCAACTTTTCTGTATACTTGAAATTATTTCAATATACACAATTTTAGAACTCTCACTGGTTTTTTGGACTTGCCAATTTCCCCTTAAGGCATGCAGCGTGGGGTACAGGAGCTGGTACTTTTCTCCTTCTGGAACATGCTTACTACATAGTCCAGAGAAGCTGATTAAGATCTTCAGGACCAAAACAAAGCAAGGCTTGTGAATTTGCACATACGCTTATCCTGGTTATGCGCTAACCTTTCCAATTAAGACCAGAGATTCTCAGCCTTAGCACTACTGGTGTTGTATACTGGAGGATTCCTGGTTGCAGGGGTGCTGTTCTGTACATTTCTGGAATGTTTAGCAGCATCCCTGACTTCTATCCACTAGATGCCAGTAGCATGCCACCCTCAAGTTGTGACAATGGCAACGGTCTCTAGGTATTGCCAAATGTCCCCTGTGGGACAAAAATATACCTGGCTGAGAACCACTAAACAGGACCATTTCCTCAATGGCATGTGTCACTTTCACCACAACCCCTGCCCTGATCCCTGAAAAACAGAGAAAATGCTAATATTTGTTTATACTGAGATAGAAGTATGGGTGTATTCAAAAGGACAGATAGTAGGCTCAAGGATCAAGTGGCCCTCTTCTGAGGTCTGAGGGGATCAGTGTCTTAGCCTTCCTACAACCAGGGCACACTGTTGAAGAGGTCTGTTGTGAGACATTAATGTTGATAAACTTCATGACTGAGGGTTTTTCTCTTGACCACCTTGTTAGTTCAGAGCTCTATAAACAGCTCTGCTTCATGGAGAGAAAGAAACTTGGATTCCAAAAGGGGAGATGTTTTACATAAATCTGTTGCTTTGTTAGCTTGCTGGATTCAAGTTGCCATCATAAAAACAGAGAGAAGAGATGAAAACTTGAATATTCATAATAAAACTAACAGGTTAGCATTTATTATAGATTTTGGGTGTAAACATTGTGAGTCTGTGAGGGGGTGATTGGAAAAAGAGCAGCTACAATTTATCAAATGCTTATTATAAACTAGTTATGAGTTTTATATAAACACTTATGTGTAAAATATATAGATATTGTAAGTATTCAGATTCTTCTAAGACCCAATTATTACATATAAATTTAAATTTTCTTATCAGTTCCAGAATCTCAGTGCACATAATTCAACTTTCTGTAATTTTCAGAGTTATGCTTCTCAATGAACAATGATGAGTAATCTTTCCCCGTCTTGGTATAGAATTACTCTACACTACTATCTTTCATTTATTTTATTCAATAAATATTGAGAGTTACATGCTAGACACTGGTGTCAGTGCTGGAGAAGGAAATAACTTGAAGATGGGATACACACACACATGATATGTATATATATATGTATATGTGTATGCATATGTATATGTGTAGGTCTTCTTTACTTGTCTTGATTCGGCTTAACAAGATGCATTATAATCACCTGGCAGAAAATACACTCTTTTTAACAGTTCTACTTCGTTTGTGCAAAGTACTCAATATACTGCCCTCTCAACACTCTGTCCCAACAACAACACAAAATCTAGGTCTTTAATGCATTCAAATTTCAAAGAAAAAAAGTATGTTCAATAGTTTTCTCATTTTCATAATGGATGGATGGATGGATGGATAAATAGAGAAAAGGCAAGTAAATAAGAAAGAAAGCTTTAGGTGACAAAAATTGGTACTAACTCATTTTACATGATCCAGTACAGGGTAGTTGATAATTCAAATGAAGCAACCAAGTATTAAACATTATGCTATGTTGTACCACGCAGTATGATATGCTATGCTATTCTACTAATTAATTAAGCAAATGTTACTGAGCTCCTACCAGGTATCAGGTACTATAAATTTTCCTATTTATTTCTAAAGAGTTACTCACATCACTCCTATTTTTAGCATTTGTCTTTGCCAGAACTATGTCCATGGCATCAGGAATGCTGGTGAACTTGTTTCTGTCTGGAGGCTGACGGTATTTCTTCTCACTGATGATTTCTGAAGCCCGTTTGTTCTTTTCTGCCTCCAAAGAACCCAGGGGACTCCATCCTATGCCTCTCAGCCACTCAAGGTCAGACTTATACAGATTCTGTGAAAATACAAGGCACTCCATCAAAACCCCATCCTCATCTGGACCTACAACTCAAGTGATTCTATGTATTACAAACAGATGCACTTTAGATATTCAACAATAATTCCTCTTTTCACTCTCTGTCTCTGACTAAATAGCTACTCAAATGGCAACATATAAGCTATTGAATTAAAAATAAACTGACCTCACTCTGTAGTTGATAAACTTTTTTAGCTTGAATAACATCATTCTGGTCAGGCAGGCACGTCCACTGATGCAGGTGGTTCCTGTAGTCCACATCACTGACTAAGGCCTGGCATTTCTTGGCCAGCACCACTCCTAACATGTCCACTGGGCTGCTGAACTTGGTCTTCCACTTCTCAAAGTCCTTCTTGTATTCTCTTTCACTCTGCATCTTGGCTACATTCATGGACAATACAAGCTTTGGATCATCTTGCAGGCTCCGGAATCCAATATGGTGGCCAAGTTGTTTGCGGTAGCCTTGTTTGTATTTAAACTGAAATCAAAGGAAACAGTTCTTTTATTAGCATAAACAGAGGTCAAGCGAAGCTCAACAATTTGAGCTTAATTAAAAACTCAATTTGCTTTATTTGCATGTTTATTTTCCAAAACTGAAGTGAGAAAAGCGATGTCCATGTTAACTTAGTAAGAAATATGAAAACTGACCTAGAGGCTTCTAAAAAAAATGCAACAAAGTTCATTATCAAGAGAGGTTAAGATAAAAAAAATAATTCTAACTAAGGGCACAAATATATGCCATGATATGCTAGACATTGTGTATATTGGCCTCAGGGTAATATTTGTGATAAACAAAGGTAAAGCTCTTGTGATAGCTTTATGGAAATGATGGAAAGGTATGGGCTGAATGGCAGAAAAACAAGGAAGGTTCAGGATTTTATGAACAAGCCTAATAGCATAGATTAATTTATTGAGCAGTAGGATTTTTGGTGGTTTGCCATATGGTTATGTCCTATAAACTTGTCCTGTTCAGGATCCATATCTTCATGCACATGTAGCTAAAAATAGCTAAATATATTAGATTAGAAAGAAAACTCCACAAGACCTCAACATATTGCTAAGATGTGTCAAAATGAATTACATAAATTTAAGAAAAGTGAAATCCAGTATTTAGATCAATTGGGAAAAACCTGCATTAATGCTGGATGACAGTAGTAATAGTGACAATAATATGACAGTAATGATAGCATTTACTTGATGCTAGATGCCCAGCACACATTACATTTCATGGAGTTACGTTCTACTCTCTTGGGTTCTACCCAGCTTCATGGTTATGTATATTAAAAATACTCAGAAGTTTAAGTTGACTATAAGCTTGATATGGGCAATCTTATAAAATTTCTTATAAAAGTAATGTCATGGATTCTGTAGGGGCACAGATAAAAACAGGTCACAAACTCATTTACTGTGGGTATTCCTGGGTGGCTCAGTTGGTTAAGCTTCTGACTTCAGCTCAGGTCATGATCTCATAGTTCAGGAGTTCAAGCCCCATGTTGGGCTCTGTGCTGACAGCTCAGAGCCTGGAACCTGCTTCAGATTCTGTGTCTCCCTCTCTCTCTCTGTTCCTCCTCTGCTTGCACTCTGTCTCTCTCTCTCCCCAAAATAAATACTTTTAAAAATTTTATTTTAAAAAAATTAAAAAAGAAGAAAAAAAGCTCATTTACTCTGACCTGACCTCTTATAACAAGAAAACAACACTACATTTTGGGGCCCAATCTTGAGAGGGGTAATGAAAAAAATATAAGTCACAGGTAGAGTGAAGGACTTTTAAAGAATATTGAATATTCAGAATATTGTAGGACTTATAACTCTAAAACCAAAGGAGAATAAGAAATTTGTAATATGAAGAGATATCAGGTGGCAGAGGAAATAAGTTCCTTTGTGATGTTCCAGAACACAGAACTAGAGTTGATTGATAACATATTCAAGTTGAAAATAGGGAATTATATAATAAAAATTAGAGATGCTCTAACAAGGAAATGACCTGCCCTGAAGGACACAAAAATTCTTATACGTATATGTATCCATAGACCAGACGGCCATCTTTTGGAGATGGAGAGAGGGCAGGACACTGAGTAGGAGACTGAATTAAACAGCCTTCATGTTATCCTCTAACCAAAATCTATGATTCTAGTTTATTAAATTAAGTACTCATAAAAATAGCTCTAATTTCCTTAAATTTTATAGAATATGAAAACCATTTGAAACTGAGAGGAGATATAATCTCTACAATGGGGGGAAGTTCACTTAAAGTTAATTTTAGGGGAAGATTTCAAAAGATTACCTAAGAAATTAGGTCCTATCAAATGGGTAGTGAGAAAATCACTGATGCTATTTCTTCAGTTTCTAAATCATCTTCACCTAATGGGGAGTACATAACATTAAATGTTCCTGGGGGAACATTCAAGCATCATTATTGCTGTAGGTTCATCAGTATATCGATTCATTTAAATAAGGAATTGACCCGCAAGCAATAAGTAATAATAAATCATCTAATTAATTTCTAACATTTCTGGAATGCCACAAATTAACTGATTTAAAGAGAATCACTGGGTGTTACATGTATGTGATAAATCACTAATTTCTACACCTGAAACCAGTTTTACCATATATGGTAACCAACTAGAATTTAAATAAAAACTTGAAAAAAGTAAACAGAATTTGCCCTTATATTCTTAGAATTCATGGTGCTGTCTTTAGACATACTTTCTCCAGCCCAAATCCTTGTTTTGTTTAAAGATTTTAAGAGGGGGGCGCCTGGCTGGCTCAGTCGGTTAGGCGTCCGACTTCAGCTCAGGTCACGATCTCGCGGTCCGGGAGTTCGAGCCCCGCGTCAGGCTCTGTCTGGGCTGATGGCTCAGAGCCTGGAGCCTGCTTCCGATTCTGTGTCTCCCTCTCTCTCTGCCCCTCCCCCGTTCATGCTCTGTCTCTGTCTCAAAAATAAATAAACGTTAAAAAAAAAAAATAAAAAACAAATTAAAAAAAAAAAAAGATTTTAAGAGGTAGTTCTTCCCTCTGAAATTCCAAATTTCTCTGGATTTTTTGAGGCTAATTCTTAGAATTAACATAATGACATGTTTATCTATACACAGAATATCTAAGTCAAATATTTATAAACATTTAATTAGTCAATAGGAATTACACCTAGTTTATTTACCAAATTAACTACCCTTTTCAATCATAACCAAAAGTGGCCTTGGAGAACAAATACCCAACAGAAAGTTAAGCCCTCTGGACCTTAAACCTAAATTCCTGAAACTTCCTGAATTTTCTATGCCCCTAGCTCTTTTAGAATTATTTACATGCAAGAATGGGTTAAATAAAAATAACTGGCAGCTAATTTTTAAATATGTGCATATAAAAATTTATCAACATCAGGTTGTTGAGTTTGATTTATTAACTGGCACTTTGGATTTGTCTAAAATAGACAAATAGAAAACAGGAAATTGTTTTCAGGCAAGCAGGGGAAAACTGAAATCTCTGGTTTCTTTGTAATGTCTACAAACATAGCATCTTAGGATAATGGCTCTTTTTTTTTTTTTTTCAATATATGAAATTTATTGTCAAATTGGTTTCCATACAACACCCAGTGCTCATCCCAAAAGGTTCCCTCCTCAATACCCATCACTCACCCTCCCCCCCACCCCCCATCAACCCTCAGTTTGTTCTCAGTTTTTAACAGTCTCTTATGCTTTGATTCTCTCCCACTCTAACCTCTTTTTTTTTTTTTCCTCCCCCCCCCCCCATGGGTTTCTGTTAAGTTTCTCAGGATCCACATAAGAGTGAAAACATATGGTATCTGTCTTTCTCTGTATGGCTTATTTCACTTGGCATCACATTCTCCAGTTCCATCCACGTGGCTACAAAAGGCCATATTTCGTTCTTTCTCATTGCCACGTAGTATTCCATTGTGTATATAAACCACAATTTCTTTATCCATTCATCAGTTGATGGACATTTAGGCTCTTTCCATAATCTGGCTATTGTTGAGAGTGCTGCTATAAACATTGGGGTACAAGTGCCCCTATACATCAGTACTCCTGTATCCCTTGGATAAATTCCTAGCAGTGCTATTGCTGGGTCATAGGGTAGATCTATTTTTAATTTTCTGAGGAACCTCCACATTGTTTTCCAGAGTGGCTGCACCAATTTGCATTCCCACCAACAGTGCAAGAGGGTTCCCGTTTCTCCACATCCTCGCCAGCATCTATAGTCTCCTGATTTGTTCATTTTGGCCACTCTGACTGGCGTGAGGTGATATCTGAGTGTGGTTTTGATTTGTATTTCCCTGATGAGGAGCGACGTTGAGCATCTTTTCATGTGCCTGTTGGCCATCCGGATGTCTTCTCTAGAGAAGTGTCTATTCATGTTTTCTGCCCATTTCTTCACTGGGTTATTTGTTTTTCGGGTGTGGAGTTTGGTGAGCTCTTGATAGATTTTGGATACTAGCCCTTTGTCCGATATGTCATTTGCAAATATCTTTTCCCATACCATTGGTTGCCTTTTAGTTTTGTTGGTTGTTTCCTTTGCTGTGCAGAAGCTTTTTATCTTCATAAGGTCCCAGTAGTTCATTTTTGCTTTTAATTCCCTTGCCTTTGGGGGTGTGTCGAGTAAGAGATTGCTACGGCTGAGGTCAGAGAGGTCTTTTCCTGCTTTCTCCTCTAAGGTTTTGATGGTTTCCTGTCTCACATTCAGGTCCTTTATCCATTTTGAGTTTATTTTTGTGAATGGTGTGAGAAAGTGGTCTAGTTTTATTCTTCTGCATGTTGCTGTCCAGTTCTCCCAGCACCATTTGTTAAAGAGACTGTCTTTTTTCCATTGGATGTTCTTTCCTGCTTTGTCAAAGATTAGTTGGCCATACGTTTGTGGGTCTAGTTCTGGGGTTTCTATTCTATTCCATTGGTCTATGTGTCTGTTTTTGTGCCAATACCATGCTGTCTTGATGATGACAGCTTTGTAGTAGAGGCTAAAGTCTGCGATTGTGATGCCTCCTGCTTTGGTCTTCTTCTTCAAAATTCCTTTGGCTATTCGGGGCCTTTTGTGGTTCCATATGAATTTTAGGATTGCTTGTTCTAGCTTCGAGAAGAATGCTGGTGCAATTTTGATTGGGATTGCCTTGAATGTGTAGATAGCTTTGGGTAGTATTGACATTTTGACAATATTTATTCTTCCAATCCATGAGCAGGGAATGTCTTTCCATTTCTTTATATCTTCTTCAATTACCTTCATAAGCTTTCTATAGTTTTCAGCATACAGATCTTTTACATCTTTGGTTAGATTTATTCCTAGGTATTTTATGCTTCTTGGTGCAATTGTGAATGGGATCAGTTTCTTTATTTGTCTTTCTGTTGCTTCATTGTTAGTGTGATAATGGCTCTTATAGGTCCTCTGACTCAACCTCTATTCAAGAAACCCTTTCTTTGATACTGGATCAGTAAGAAAGAAAAGTGAATTTTTGGTAAACTAAGAGGATAGGAGAAGATGAAGAAATAGTATTACATTTTGAAAGGTAAGGCCCATCTGTAAAAATAGTTACCAGCATTAAGATACCTGATTCAGATAACATATCATAAAAGCCAAACAAGTACTTACATCGCTAACGATGTCTCTTGAAGCTTTGGCCATCTGCACAGAAATTGCATCAACTGGGAGATCATATCCTTTCTTCAAAGCTTCTTCCCATCCAAGTTTATAGAGTTTCTGGAAATTAAATAATTTAGCATTATTCAGTATATACTAAAACCCCAATGAATTACTGAATAACAGTTTACCTAGAGAGTAGACGTCAGATTCTATCATCTCCCTTATCTCTAAAGATATGGATAAAAACAAATGAAGCTGTTTTTATTAAGCACTGACTTAGCATTACAGGATTTTGCTTCAATTTTCTGACTCTGAGAATACACTCAGTTATGAGATACATATACAATTTTAGAGTTGCTTTTCTGTTCAGACACAATATGGGCATATCAAGTATATTAGGTACTTTCCTCCTGCTGTTAAGTACAGTCTGGGCTCACTATTTGAGTCACAGATGTGAAAAAATTGGTAACCAAAAAAAGTCAGGTAACAAAATTTTGATTATCTAAGTGATAAAAGTAGTAGATACTGAAAAGCCTTTTATGAGGCACAATAAATGAATTCATCTTTATGTATGAAATTTATTGAATAGATGCAAGGGGGTTAAAACTGGATAATAACAAAAATAGTTGTAAGTCATCCAGACTTAATGTGTTTCAACACAGGTACTGTGTGGAGAGCCTTCCATGGAAATTTCTCATTTGGTCTTCACAGCAATTTAATTTAATGTCATAAGCATTATTATGGTCCCAATTTTAGGAATGAGGAAACTAAGGCTTAGACCCAATGTTATATAATTCATAAAAGCCAAAACCCAAAGCAGGTCTGTCTGATGCAATTTTTTTTTTCAACAATTATTTATTGATTTCCTACTCTGTGCCAAGTACAAGGAGTACGGAGATAAATCACACAGGCACAGTGCCTCTCTCCATGGAGCAAAAGAGTCACAGCTAAAGCCCTTCCTTTTAACCGCCATATTTTGCAGCATCTCTAGTTAGCCAGTGTGAGTCATTCATTTCCATTCCTTCTGCATTTACATCAATTATTTACCATTACATCATTTAATAAGTTTATTTAGTTTTAAGCCAAATTTTTATATAACTTTACCTGGCTATACATAGCTTGATTCTGCTTGGCTTGTAAAATATCTGGTGTATCTGGCATCACATGAATCTTGGTTTTATCTTTGTTCCAGTCAATGGTATATAAGTGCTAGGAAGTTAGGGGGAAAAAAGACATTTGAAATTTGAATAGCTTTTTAGGACCCACAGGAAAGAAAAAAACTTAACAGAGCATTTGAATGCACTCAATTTGAATTAGATTAATTTTAGTAACTAAAGTCGCTTATGATTCAGAAAAGACACTAAAAACAAACTCAGATTTTTAAAAAATAATATTGTAGGTCTATCTTCTAGAATGGATTAAAAATACTTAACATATAATAATTTTAAAAAACAAATGATTTGAGGGGCGCCTGGGTGGCGCAGTCGGTTAAGCGTCCGACTTCAGCCAGGTCACGATCTCACGGTCCGTGAGTTCGAGCCCCGCGTCGGGCTCTGGGCTGATGGCTCAGAGCCTGGAGCCTGTTTCTGATTCTGTGTCTCCCTCTCTCTCTGCCCCTCCCCCGTTCATGCTCTGTCTCTCTCTGTCCCAAAAATAAATAAAAACGTTGGAAAAAAAAAAATTTAAAAAAAAAACAAATGATTTGTAACTCAATGATAAGATTCAGGAGAAATGGGGCACCTGACTAGTTCAGTCAGTTAAGTGTCCACCTCTTGATTTCAGCTCAGGTCCTGATCTCACAGTTGTGAGATTGAGCCCCACATCAGGCTCTGTACTGGATGTGGAGCCTACTTAAGACTGACTCTCTCTTTCTCTTTCCCTCTGCCCTCTGCACTTGCGCTCATGCACTCGCTCACCCTCTCTCTCTCTCTCTATCTCTCTCTCATAAAAACCCAAAACCAGGGGCGCCTGGGTGGCGCAGTCGGTTAAGCGTCCGACTTCAGCCAGGTCACGATCTCGCGGTCCGTGAGTTCGAGCCCCGCGTCAGGCTCTGGGCTGATGGCTCAGAGCCTGGAGCCTGTTTCCGATTCTGTGTCTCCCACTCTCTCTCTGTCCCTCCCCCGTTCATGCTCTGTCTCTCTCTGTCCCAAAAATAAATAAACGTTAAAAACAAAAACAAACAAACAAAAAAAAACCCCAAAACCAAACAGGGGAAATAAGAAGTCGGCAGAAGAAAATGATATAGGGACATGCTCTGGAACTGTTTGTCACTGCCCAGAAGTGGTGGACTCCAGCCAAATTCCCCAAACAAGAACGAGAGGCTGCTAGCCCTGCCTTCCTGGGAGCTGTATGGAAGGACCTGAATAGAAGGATGGCTGCCTACCTTGTTCATGGTATGTGCATTCTGCTTGGCAAGAACCATGTCCATAGAGTCAGTCAGTTTCTTAAACTGGAAGTTGCTAGGATGCTGGCGGTATTTCTGATCGCTGGCATATTCAGTTGCTTTCTTGGCCTTCTCCACTTCTAGGGAACCAGCTGGACTCCAGCCAAGCCCTTTGTACCACTCATTGTAGTCCTGCTTGTATTCATTCTATAAAGAGAAGAGACAAATTCTCCTTCACCTTATCAATTACTTTACCTTTGTCAGTTTAGACACAAAAGTATAGAAGACTGTGATCTCCATTCCTGGGCTAGGAATCCAACCATCACCCAGAAAGAAGAGAGACTTACATCACTCTGTATGCGATTCATATTCCTGGTCAGCTCGATGCTCATGGCATCTGGAAGGAGGACATACTTGTGAATCAAGTGCTTGTAGTTGGTGTTGGTGATGTTGGCTTGGGCATCCTTGGCAGCTGTGACACTGAGCATGTCAGCAGGAGTGTGATAGCTGGTCTTTGTCTTCTCATAGTTTTTCTTGTACTCTCGATCAGACTGCATCTTAGCCACTTGCATGGAATGGACCAACTTGGGATCATCCTCAAGACTACGGAAACCAACCATTTTCCCCCTTTCCTTTTCATAATTGTATTTGTATTTATACTGTGAAAAAATTAGAATATTTGTTACAGCAGTTCTTTTGACTAGAAGCATTCTAGTGTCAATATTCTGTATTTCATAAAAAGTGATACTTGTGTAGACTTCTACAGTTTATAAAACACATTTTTCACATTTATTTGTGTAACTTGCTACTCACAACTATATGTTGTGAGGTAGATTACAAAGTTATTATTACTGCCCCAATGTTACAGGTGAGTAAGCTGAGACCCAGGGAGGTGAGTGGCTTGCTAAGGTCACTAAGTATTAGAACCCAGAGCCTGTGATGATACACCACACTGCCTTCCACACGTACTCTGTTGTTAGTGTCAAAGAGAACTTCAGTAGGGCAAATGAGTGAAAAGAGCAGAATGTTCTAAGCAGTTTAATGCTGCCCTAAGAAATCATCAGCCAGCCTTTTACAGTTGAGAATAGGCTTAGTTATGGGATATTGTTTTAAAGTAGTTGTGTATTTGTAGAACTCCTTTTCCCTGAAGACTGGCATAATGGGGAAGAAGTTTTATTTATCACTCAACTTCTTTCTACAGAGAGAGGATCCTGATACATGGAAAGCTTTTATTCTGCCTGTCTCTTGTGAGTTTGAGTGTGTGAGTTAGGGGGCAGGAGCTCGGGGAGCCAAATTACTCCAGCATAATAGAGGGAAAAGAATTTGGAGATTTCAGGACAATGTAGTAGTGGCATCAGGATGGGCAGGTAGGAAAGATGAAGAGCAAGTATGTAAAATGAGAGAGAAAGTGTCATTGCAGGAGTGGCTAAGGAAAGAGTGCTCTGAAATGTGCTCTTCCCATTACCCCCAAATAACTCAGTGCTCACTGTGAGCAGATTTCTTGTGGAAACAACCAAATGAAAGAACTGAATTTCCCACAGGTGATGTGTTATGGCAATGGTGTGTTGGCACACCGGCGATTGGAGGGATAAAGGCCCTCATCTGCAGTGTTTGTCAATTTCTGTGGTGTAAATACTCCCACCATGGCTGATGTCAAGCTACCAAGAATTTAACAACTGGCTTGCAAAATTTCTGATTATTTAATAATCAGTTGTCATGAGTCCAAAATATCAGCACCCCTAGTATACCACACAATGAGACATCCTGTTAGGAGGACAGTTCCTAACAGGCAGGAAGCAAGAACAATCCAAGTCTTTCTGCAGGAAAGCTTGGTGAAGGGCTTTGGATTTCTACAGGCCATAGCCTTGGGGATGAAGTTCAAAGAAAATTCACCTAGATCTCATAAGCTGGGGAGCACAAAGATATGTGGTCATAATGTGGTTAGCATTCTGTTTTTTTCAGAAATACCAGAGACAACAAAAGAGCAAACCTAAGAGGTACTCATTGAATAGGAGGCCATTGTTAGTAGGCATGCTTTGTTCCCCCATATTTTATCCATTGAGTGTTTCCAAAACTCAGCCCTTATTATTTTGGTAAATTAGAAAACAAAACAAAACAAAACAAAGTTGAGTGTTTTCCTGCAGACTTACATCACTTGCAATATCTCTTGAGGCTTTGGCAGCTTTGATAGGAATTGCATCAGTTCTGAGATCATAGCCTTTCTTTTTAGATTCTTCCAAAGAAAGTTTGTAGAGTTTCTGTAAAGAGAGGCAAGGGAATAATTTTCTTCTAAATAGAAAAGCCTGGGCTTATTTTAAAAGAGTAAACACTAGTGCTGTGGCATCATTTTTATTTTTAAGTAGAATGCTTCCTTGGTGGTTCAATGGCTGAATGTTCTTACAAATAACAAAATTGTGTTTGGAAAAAGTCTATTACAAA
Source organism: Leopardus geoffroyi (assembly GCF_018350155.1). Lineage (NCBI taxonomy): Eukaryota > Metazoa > Chordata > Mammalia > Carnivora > Felidae > Leopardus > Leopardus geoffroyi. The sequence goes on from NC_059328.1 coordinate 142,412,746, forward strand.
CCCAAACTTATTTTCAAGAAACCATCAGAAAAACAGCTAATGATGTCTTAGGTTGTAAATATGCTTTTTAAAACCGCTAAACCCCAGCAGATTCTAATTGATAACGTTTTTACCAATTAAGAGTCAAGGAAAGACTACGAAACAACCATTCTCTTAGATCAAAAGAAAACTTCACTGTTTTGCAAGTGACACTTTTATTTATGTAATTGTGTGGATTTTACGATCCAAAAAGGAGTCATCGATCCTAAATCCTTATGGAATTCAAAGAGAAGAAAAAACACTGGTAGGATTGGAGATTTTCTAGCAACTATGGTTAGGTTGAGAAAGGAAGTGAAATAAAACACCTACGCATTTTCTAACACTAAGTGTGGAACATTCCTTGTTATGGAGCTTGCTCCAAATTCTTCAAAATGTTCATCTTCCCTTTCCATTTAACTTTCCCTGAGACCCCCCTCTTTAGGACCATCTCAAAGGCTTGGTAGAGAGACTACAGGAACCGAGACCTAGGATTTTCACTTCCTTTTTCTCCTCTGGGAGAGGGAGGGGGCAAGCCCTTCTCTTCCTGCCAGGTCTCTTAGTTTGAGGAGGCATATCCGCCCCCCAAACAAAATCCAACTGCCCTTCAGATTCCTAACTGCTGGGCCCAAGTCTCATTGACAGGCCTGCTCCAACTCTTAGCAAAGCAAGGTTAGAAAGAGAAAGATTGTCATTTGTTGATTCCTCTTATTTTCAAAACATTCATTCTTCATAGTTGAGACATTACTTTATTTGTTTATACTGGTTCAAATAAACCAGGGGGGATTATACTTACATCACTCATATTAATTGCATTTGCCTTTGCCAAAATAATCTGCGGGATATCAGGCATAATATGGACTTTGGTCTTATCAGCCTCCCATGCTTGTTTGTAGAGATGCTGGAAAATTTAAAAAAGAAAAAAAAGGAAAAAAGAAAAGTTAGTATTTACAAATCTTAAAATGTGCTCATTTAATATATATATATATACACATACATATGTATATATGTATATGTATATACACACATCAATATTGTAAGTATTTTTATTAACTCGATTTTTTTTTTATGGAAAAGATACTCATTCAAACAAGACAGTAGAGATTATGTAAGATGGAAAGTAAAATGATGTCAAGATGAGAATCATAGATATAGCAAATGCTACACTGAGAGATATCTTGGTGGTCATCAGTTGAATCCTTTTGTTGCAGATTTGAGGAAATTATGGCCCAGAGAAGCAATGTACCTTGCCTAAAGACACACAGCAGGTCTCGGCTATAATTTCCACAACTTTGCAATAAGAGGATGAAGATTCTTACTTTAGCATCATTATTCTGAAATGGTTAATAAATCATTAATGCTGAAAAAGAAATGAAAGGTTTATGTGAGCTTGTGAGAGGTTAAATACTAAATCTTAAAAGAGGCACTGAGATTTGTGCCTTGTCTTTTAGGCAAGTCCCTATCAAAGGCAACGGTCATCTTGACCAATCAGTTTTCTTTCTCAGAAGACTCCAAGGGATTTACTCAGAGACTTAGTATAATACAGCTCTCTCTAGTACAAGTAGAACCATAATTTTATGCAACTGTTTAATGTTAAAGTCCAAATAGTTTTTTTTCTCTTTTGCTAATCAATGGCATTTCAAATCGTGATCCACAACAATGCTGTTGCAATTATTTTATTATTTGTAACTTAGAGAAGTACCAGGTTGATGTGTTTGTTGGTGCCGATATTTATTATGGCTAACAAATTTTTTAAAATACAGTAAGCCTTTTCTAAAGGGTGGAATAATTAATGATCCAAGGGACTACTGATGGGAGAACAATTGCTCTCATGATTTGCCCACAGAAGGTCCCGGCTCCGAATGCTGCCATAGCCACATAATCTAAGAGTCTTCTTCAATTCCACTGAAGCAGCTAGGAAACAGGGTAGGCTGCAATACCCAGTTGTTATCAGGCAAACAATGTGCCGATTCAGCGTCATGAACTTCTACTTAACTTCATCTTAGACAAACAAGATTTTGTTACAAAATGTGCATGAAAAGAAACAATTCATATTTATTTTGTTATGTCTGTTGGGAAAACTGGTTCACTAAACATTTGGGAGGCCACGAATTAGGACTGACTTCTATCATGTTTTTTAACCACAAGTCCCCCCTTTTAAAAAATGCTTTATGTTTATTTATTTTTGAGAGAGACAGAGCATGAGCAGGGAAGGAGCAGAGAGAGAGGGAGACACAGAATCTGAAACAGTCTCCAGGCTCTGTCTGAGCTGTCAGCACAGACCCCAACTCGGGGCTCAAACTCATGAACCTGAGATCATGACCTGAGCTGAAGTTGAATGCTTAGCCAACTGAGCCTCCCAGGCGCCCCAACCACAAGTTCCTTTTGCAAAGTCGAATAAACATTCATTGTGATGCCCTAAAACTATTAGCAAAATCCATAGGTCAGATGTAAGAATGCCTGGCTTTTTCCCGGTGCTTAGGAACTATCACATTACGAATGACTTACTTCATTCATAATTTTTGCATTATTCTGAGCCAGAACCATGTTCATTGAGTCCATCAAAGTGGAATACTTCAAAGTGTCCGGGTGCTGGCGGTACTTCTTTTCACTGATAATCTCCATGGCTTTCTTGTTTTTCTCAGCTTCTAGGGAGCCCAGAGGGAGCCATCCAATGCCCTTCATGAAGTCAACATAGTCAGCTTTGTACTGATTCTGCAAAAGAGGAAAGGTTCATGGATGAGGAGAAACCCAAACTTCCAAGGACTATGAGTGGGTGTTTAATATTCCCTAAGTGTTCAACCAACAGCATAACAAACTTCAACTCTTTTTGTCCCCAAACAGTATCTTTTCACATTTTCTTGCACAAACAATTAAAAACAAGCAGTAATATCTTTGTGATTTATTTTCTGCAATGCCTTCATTAAAGAAAAAATGCTAAGAAATACCAACTAAACTACTACATGACTATTCTCTCAAGAAAAGGAATGATGCTGGCCTTTCTTACAAAAATTCCCAAGTTCCCTTGGTTGACCGAGGACTCACTGGGACCCCGGTTATCTCTTTCATTGTAAGTTTTGCTCACCCACCACTGTTACAACTCTCTCAGGTATGCCAGAAACCTCACTGGTACTCTGTGCAAATTTTTTGGTCCCCCCCCCAATTCTGATATTGTCCTCTACAACTCTGCCATGGTTGGTTTTATATGAGCACTTAATTGCCAGGGGTGGGGTACGAAATAGCTCAGCTCAAATATTCCCAAAGAGAAACACATGCTTGGTGTGGCCTGCCTTTGGTTTGTAATTTAAATTCCCTTCTCACAGCCACCAAATAAATGGTCTCTCTAGCTGAATTCTGTTCCTTCCTCACATTCATTCCAGTAGCTGCCTCAGCCCTCACCTCCTCAATGTTTCATCAGCAAGTTGCAAAGTTGGAAGGAGTGGAATGAAAGCTGGTTAGGAGTGAGGGGCAGGAGCTACCAAGTTATCTGACTTTCTGCCTTTCCCCTTCTGTATCAGGAGCCATTTATGCTTCTGACTCTCTTTGCTAGACAGGTTTCCTTCAGCATGCTCTCTGCAACAAAATTTCATTTGCAATTGCTGGATCCAGCATTCAACAATCCTCACAGCAAGAATGGTGGAAAATAAGACTTTAGTTTCTAGAATTTATCCCCTTTTGTTAAAAGAAATAAATTCAATCTAAGTTAAAAAATATATATAAACAATTTGGTGGGAAATTACACATGAATTTCTTTCAGGATTTTCATAATTATTTAGGGTCATGAATGATCCACTTATTATCCAGAGTAAATGTTCTACAAGTGATATGGCTGTCACATACATCACTTTGAATCTGCATCATATTTTTGGCCAGTTCAAAGCCCATGGCGTCGGGAAGCATGTTGTAGGTATGGATCACATTTCTGTAGTTGGTGTTAGTGGCTGCTTCCTGAGACTTCTTGGCTGCCACCACACTGAACATGTCCACCGGGGTGTGGAAAGAGGTCTTGGATTGCTCATACGCCTTCTTATATTCCCGATCTGACTGCATCTTGGCCACCTGCATGAAGTGCACCAACTTGGGGTCGTCCTCTAGGCTCCGGAAGCCAATGTGTTTCCCTTTGGCTTGTTCATAGGCTTGCTTGTATTTGTACTGCAGATGGGAAAGAAAGCATGGTGATGAAGTTAGTGAAGGAAAGAGAACAAAATGTAATTCATTAGACGCCATGAGATTTGTCATAGGTGTACAGTTTTAGAGCTACTGTACAATTAGAGAGAAGCTCATGGGGGCCGTGAACAAAATCTTTTTACTTCAAATTTCTTGCCAGACTTGATTCCATGGAAAGAAAATGATCTCAGAATTAATCAAAGAGATGCATAAGTAAATTGTTTTAGGGTGCTTTAGAAAGCAGCTTTCCTCACTCAGGTGTCTAATCAGAAAAGGCTACAGGCACGATTTCTCCTGGTGCATCTTTAATTCAGGAAAGAGCCAGATCATGGGTCTCTTGGGTAAAACGTGTAGATTGCATCCCTACATTCACCCAGAATTGCCTATAAATGATCTGAATACTCTAAAAGCAACTTGTCTTAACATGACCCAGTTACTTTTTACATCAAATAATGAACAAATGATTAGAGGGTACTTGGACTGGGTGAAGGAAAGTGTCTTGTGTGTTCCATGGATGATAATCCCACCAACACTAGGTAGAGTTGACTGCAGCTCTTGAATATGCATAGGAACTTGGCTCATTTGTGTCTCATTTGCTGAGCCTAAAGAAAGCCCAGTGGAAGTACTTACATCACTGGCAATGTCTCTACAGGCTTTTGCAGCCTTTATTGGAATGGCATCAGGCCTCAGGTCATATCCTTTCTTCTTCTCCTCTTCCCAGCCAGCTTTGTACAGTTTCTAAATGACAAAATAGAATAACACCTGCAGCTTGTTATTTGGGTTCGAATGGGAATCCTGATTTTGAAGCAGTTGGTATGTAAAAGAGAGGCATCCCATAAATATTAGTTCCCTCCAACCTTCTCTCCCACTTTGTTGCTGTCAATCTACTTACATCACTCATGGTGATTTGGTTTATTCTGGAAAGCAAAATGTCAGGAGTGTCTGGCATGACGTGAATGGTGGTCTTGTCTTTGTTCCACTTTTCAGTGTAGAGCCTCTGCAACAAGAGGGACAGGCACATGACTGTAAGGCAGGACAAGTTTGTGAAAGTGCTATCAGGAGAAACAGACTCACATCTCCATGATAGAAGAAATTAAATCTGATATTGGGAAATGGATAAAATGGCAAGAAGATGGGGTGATGAGACTGAACACACGAGGGAAAAACCTATCAAAGAAGGGAGTCTCCTTCCACTGAAACAACACATGCCATGTTGCCCCAACCTCACACCACATGGAGTTTTGCAGTTCTGTCACACCCTCTGAGTAGTGCACACAGATGGTCTGAGGATCAGTGTATGTGACAGCTCTCCAGACATGATGAAAGTTACAGAATTCCCCCTCCCACCACCACCAAGACCATCACAAAGATTAAAAATGCTGATGAAGATTATAGTGGCACCGCCAGGCTCATGACTTGAGTGCTGGCTCGGAATGAGGCCAGCAGTTGGGTTCTTACCTTATCCATATTCAGTTTGTTGCTTTTGTTAAGTGCTTGTTCCATTGTGTCCATGGCATAGGTGAACTTCAGCTTCTCAGGATGCTGGCGATACTTCTTCTCACTAAGAATCTCTCCTGCTTTCTTCGCCTTCTCCACCTCCAGTGACTCTATTGGGACCCAGCCGATCCCTTTCATCCAGTTGGTGAAGTCGGATTTATATAGATTCTTTACAATGAAAAAGGACATTTTCATTTCAGAAACAGTCAGAGCGTGAGTTTCTTTGGCTAGATAATTTACTCATTATCAAAAAGAAAAAAAAAAGAGGGAAAAGAAAGTAACCTGCTTTTTATTCCCTGCCATCTTTTGGAAAAGAAACCAAATTACAAAATGATTGAATTCATGGTGATTTTGAACAGGAAAACCTGACCCAATAATTCCTTTTTAAATTTAACTTTCTTGGAGGAAAGGGTAGAAGAATTTTACACTGGAAAGACAGTATATTGCACTAATTTGAACCTCTTAGCTTTTCACAGAATATATCATATACTGTGTCTAACACACACACACACACACACACACACACACACACACACACTAACTAAAACAAAAATGTTAAAGCTATATATAGTTCACATGAGTGAAATTCTAAAACTCCAAATTCTGGAGAGGATCCCTAATTATAGTGAGTCCGGCCAGGTTTAAGATGAAGTAAATGGAATTGCCAATTTCTTGTCCGTCCCTCCCACCGGCTAGAAATGGATAACTAATTCTATGCCCACAATGTGTTGACTGTTACGTACATCGCTTTGGATCTGCATTGCATTCCTGGAATGCTCCACATTCAAGGCATCAGGCAGCAGAGTGTAGCTGTGGAAGGGTTGTCTGTAGTTGGTGTTGGTAACAGCCTCCTGAGATTTCTTGGCTGCTGTCACGCTGAACATGTCCAAGGGTGTGTGATACCTGGTCTTGCTGGCTTCATAGCCCTTTTTGTACTCACGATCTGACTGGATTTTAGCTACATTCATGTAATGAACCAGTTTAGGATCATCCTGAAGACTGAGAAATCCAATTTGCCTGCCTTTGGCTTTCTCATAAGCCTCTTTATACTTGAACTATATTAAACAGAAAGACAAACAGACAGAAGGTTGATAGGGTCAATTATAGGAAATACTAAAGTGTTATACTGAATTTACGTAACAAATGAAGCAATAGCCAAATTTGGTCTGAATGCAGGTAACATCTAAGTTTTTTAGTATTTTTAAATAAATAACTAGGAAAGTATTTCTAATGGAGGGTCTTGAGATTTGATGGGGCGCCTGGGTGGCGCAGTCAGTTAAGCGTCCAACTTCAGCCAGGTCACGATCTCGCGGTCCATGAGTTCGAGCCCCGCGTCAGGCTCTGGGCTGATGGCTCAGAGCCTGGAGCCTGTTTCCGATTCTGTGTCTCCCTCTCTCTCTGCCCCTCCCCTGTCCATGCTCTGTCTCTCTCTGTCCCAAAAATAAATAAACGTTGAGATTTGCTCTGGGGATAATTAAGAATGGGGTAATTTGTGGTTTACATCTAGATTATTTATAAGTAGATTCTTTGAGTATTCTCAAAGGTTCCTGAAAAGTTTAGTAAGGATTTGGTGTATATATATTTTTTAATAATCAATTCCAAAAAGAACTGCATTATTTTATAAAGTACTTGTGTAATCCTGAGTAAATTTCAGCAGAGCTCTTATACAAATTAGTGTATTCAACTCCAAATGAATTTTTACTATACCAAGTTATATTAATTCATATAGAAAATATAACTTAATTTATAAAAAGCAAATAAGTAGGTAAGCAACTAAAATCCTCTCATTTAAATCTATAATTCTTCCTGGTTTTCCATATTTTATCAGTTTAAAAATTTTTTTTTAACGTTTATTTTTTGAGAGAGAGAGAGAGACAGAGACAGAGTGTGAGCAGGGGAGGGCAGAGAGAGAGAGGGAGACACAGAATCCGAAACAAGCTCCAGGCTCTGACCTGTTAGCACAGAGCCTGATGCAGGTCTCGAACCCACGGACCATGAGATTATGACCTGAGCCAAAGTCGGATGCTTAACCAACTAAGCCACCCAGGTGCCCTTATATTTTATCATATTTTTTCTTTGTGAAAATTATGTTAAAAATTTTTATTCTTTTAAAATACTTGGAGACTTTTTTTGACTTAGTGACATTTTAGTATGCCAAAGTTTTTTCTTGAAAAAAATTCAAATAAAAAGCAGTTTCCAACTTCAATGAGAGTACCAAACATTTTTCACAGTTTAAAAAATTTTCTTTTTGTATTGAATTTCTAAAGATTTTAAAGCAAAGTAATATAATTCATTGGCACTTAGGATGTTAGGAAATATTTTAATACTATAATATTTTATTTCCTAATTTACCTCATATATCCTCGTATACCATGTAAAGGTTTTAAAAATAGAAGAAGAGTTTTCTACTTTCAGATTAGACTTACATCACTAGCAATATTTCTTGAACTTTTTGCAGCAACAATTGGAATGGCATCTGGTCTCAAATCATAGCCCTTAGCAAGAGTTTTCTTCCAGTCTGCTTTATAATGAGACTTGAAAAAAGGAAAGAGTATTTTATTATTTTATTTTTCTACTTGAATATATTTCTACATTTTCCAACTTTTCTATAATAAGCATGTAATACTTTAATTTTCTTGTATTTTTTATAATGAAGCAATTTAATCTTATAGAAAGGTATGAAAACTAAAATAAAAAATTCAGATATAGTACCACCCAGATTTAATTAATGCTTAAATATTACTTACAAAAGCAGAAAAAAAATTTAAATAAACCAAAAGTATAGAAATGAGTACCAAAAAATTTTATTTGGAGACAAAAGAGCCTAGAATGTTAGGAAGAATGACTAAGACATCTTTTAAGAAATGAACAATTTTATCCAGGTTTGGTTACATTTTTAAGTTAGAATTTACCAACTTTTTTTTTAAAGCAAAAGGAAACAACTCATAATAGCGAATTTAAACATCACCACCAATTATATATCTAGACTACCCAAGAGGCTATTTATATGCAAAAAAGAGTTTCTAAAGAAAATTAATAATAAATTTTTATACAAGTTTTAATGACTGAAACAAAAATTAGACAAAGCAATACTTGTGCTTATTACAGACTATTCATTACTGTTGAATGATTTAAAAATTGGCCCCCATACATGGAGGGCAAGGTGAGACCGAACAAAGAGGGAGACCACTGCAGATTGGCAGGTGACAGGTTTAATAAACAAGGGAACTTACACACAAGGCTTGTCGTGGGCGGCCATGAGACAAGTAGATCTCCTCACCTGCCCACCACAATCTTTAAAGTTTATACAGAGGCCTTAACTGGGTTCAGTCACATATGCCAGTCAGATGGTCCCAACAGCATACTGCTCTATCAAGGCTGCATCCTTGAAAATGTCTCCTACTGTGGGAATGATGGGCAGAATGGACATTCCAAGGACAGGGGACGGGGTGAGGAGCCTCAGGTTTAACCAGCAGTCATGTTTTCACAATGACTTTCCAACAGAGACTCAAAAGGTCCATACTCCTTAAAATTCTCACTGCTAGAATTATACAGAACTGGAAAGAGGAGGCCCATGTTAGCAATATTAGACTGGCACCAGGCCAAATACTCACATCACTCATGTTCAAGGCATTGACCTTGGCCTGAATAAACTGAGGCAATTCAGGGTCCATAGTGTACTTATGCTTCCGTTTCTCTCCCTCTATTTTGTAGTTCAACTAAAAACAAAGGAGGCAGCATGCAAATGTCATTAGTTAACATAATGTAAGTTTCATCAAGCACACACTCCTTTAAAAAGGAAGGTTATCATTCATGTTTTGCCATATGCAAGTCAAATACCCGTACTATCAAATGGCAGGATGTTAGCAGACCTATCCATTTGCTTATTCCACCAATATTTACTGGACAGCACTATGGGCTAGGTAGGGGGGATAGGTTTCTGCGTGTAAATTGTTGAAAAAGGCAGACATGTCTTCTTGAAGGTTATAGTGCAGTAGAGGAGACAGAATAAAAATGTAAACTGTAAGAGCTAGAGTGTATGATGTGTTGTAAATAGAATAACTTTAGGAAAGAAACAAGGATGGTCAGCAAAGGCTCTCTAAGCAGGTGACATTTATGCCCAGATGAAGAAAGGGGAGGAGTCCAGGCCAAAGCAGAGCTCTCAAGTCTGGAAAGGGCACGGCTAGAGTAAGGGACTGAAGGCAACCTGTGTCACAGGGCTAGAATGTGCTGAGGGAGTCTGGCAGACTTCAAGAGGATGGGGAACGTGGCCACAGAACTGAGGGCCTTTTCAGCCAAGGTAACAAGTTTAGATGTTCAAGGAGCAGTTACTAAGAAGTTTAAAATGTAAGAGGGATGTGATTTATATTTTAAGATAGCTCTTCTTGTGGTCATGGGTGACCCCAGACAGGGAGTCCAGATACCATGCAGGTGTCCATGAGAGATATGGAAGCCCAAACTAGGACTGTGGGCAGCTGGAAGACAGAAAAGTGCTCCATAGGACGCTGGGAGAGATTTAGGAGGCTAGCTCAGCAGATGCATTGATGGAGGGATCACACAGGGAGACATCAGTAATAACATCCAGGTTTCTGGCTTGAGTAACTGGGTAGATGTTGATGGCATTTATTGGGATGGGGAAGACAATTAGTGAGTGTGCAGTTCTCCTAGCTCACTGGAAAAACACAGTGAGTCTCTCACTCGGTACAAAAGAAATCAAAAGAATTTACACGTTTATTGCCACTAAAAAAGAATTAATCTCAAAATATCCATGGTAATGTGAAAGCAGAGACTGGCCTGAGAAAATCCACAGATAATCCTCAGATCTGAGCCAAGCAAAGCATTCCCCACCTTCTAATATCTGGGGCTAAGAATACACATCTTTGCTTTTTACTTACTGTTTTCTTTCTGGTGGAGGTATTTTAACAGAACTTGAAATTATCAAGTGAGATGAAGCACCAAACATTGTGATTAGGCTCTACCAAGGGTAGAGATAGCAAGGGTCCAGATAGACCTGGGCTCAGAAATGAGACTCAGCTGACTCTGAAAGTAAACTGCTTACCTCCTCCCCAGAGGCCTCTCTCGGGATTGCTTTTCAGAACACAGAGCTCTTATGCAAGAGGATTAGGGCATTGCTCCTTCTCCCTGTGTAGCCAGGTAGAACGGTTGCAACTCAGAGCAATAAATAGCTTGGTTTACCATTCAGATGGAATCACAGATGATAAGAGTAATCATTTTATTTCATTTCATGTGTATAATGATAGGGGTCTGCTTATAAATAGTACATATTCTCTATATTTGGAAAATAAAGCAACTTTGGAAAATCCTCCTTCTCCCTTCCCTGTTCTCTTTATGTTCAAGTTCCAAGTTGCTTCAAAAGTGAAACCATCCTATTCTACCCTGAAAGCAGTTGATATGCTAACACAGATTCATCTTCAAGTGTTGGATTAAAGAAGGATGGTGGAGTGGGTGTTATTCATGGACAAACCCTTTTGAAGGGAAACTACTTACATCGCTTAGTTGTTTTGTGTTCTTCTGAGCCAAAACCATGCCCATGGAATCAGGCACACTTGTGAACTTGATGGTATCTGGGTGCTGTCGATACTTCCTCTCATTTAAAGCATCACCTGCTTTCCTGACCTTCTCAACCTCTAGAGAACCAATAGGGATCCATCCAATGCCTTTGAAGAAGTTGTTATACTCGTCTTTATATACATTCTGTAAAAGAGTAATCTCATATGAGGAGATATCCAACAGAATACTCAAAAGATGTCTCTGAAACCTTCAATTCTATCCAAAGGAAATGAATAGCAACACTTTCAGCACGCTCATGTCTATAAAGAAGCTTTTCACTATGTCTGCCACTGAGCTTCTTACCCAGAATTTGGTAATAAGAAAAAGCAGTCTGTTGTTAGAGTGCATTATACAGTGCAGAGAGAATCTAGGCCACATATTTCCATGGGTAATACTAAAAAAAAAATTTCTCTTTCAACAATAAATTGGGCTTTCTTTTTGATTTCACTGAAAACCCCACCACTTTGAATTTCACCCATACTGCCCACCTAGACTATTCCTGATCTCAGCTGGGGAGAGACACCTTTATTGAGCCACTATAAATGAATACCATATCTTCCCTTACAGAGGATGATTCTTACAGAAATCTGGTTCCTGCAGAAGGAAATGCCCTGAATATTAAACACCCTCCCCATGCAGCTCTCCATGAATCATGCTGCAATCACAAAGCCTTCCTGGTTCATTTTAGATGACTCATTACATAGATTAACATGCATGAGAGTGCGATTTTTGGTTAAAAAAAGGAAAAAAACTTTTCTGGGTTCAAAAGAATAAAGAATATCAGCACTTAAGCAGCAACCATTTCCTCTTGTTGAGAATCAAGGTGGTTTATATACTTAGTGGAATAAGTTTACCTTTGATCCATAATAAAGACAATGTCAATGACTTCAATAGGAGCACAGAAAGCCAGCAAAAACATAGCTTGTCTACCATGCATTTGTTAGTCTTTCAATAATGATTGTTTATTATACATATATTTTTTTCTTTTGAGACAGACAGAGAGAGAGAGAGAGAGAGAGAGAGAGAGAGAATCCCAAGCAGGCACCATGCCAAACTGGACCTGGGGCTCAATTTCATGACTATGGATCATGACCTGAGCCAAAATTAAGAGTTGGACACTTAGCTGACTGAGCCATCCAGGTGCCCTGAAAAATGCACTTTTCAAATATCACTGTATTGTGAAGTCAACTAAAATGGGAGGAAATGATTGTCCCTCAAGCACCAACATTTCTGGGTCTGTTATGTTATACATACTTACATCACTCTGAATTTGATTCACATTCCTGGTATGCTCAAGACTCATGGCATCGGGTAGGTATGTGTAATGATGTATCGGCTGTTTGTAGTTGACGTTGGTGACAACATCCTGGGCCATCTTTGCAGCAGTAATGCTAACCATGTCCCCAGGGGTATGGTAGCTGGTTTTGGTGTTCTCATAGTTCTTCTTGTATTCACGATCTGACTGCAACTTTGCCACGTTCATATAATGGACCAGCTTGGGATCATCCTGGAGGCTTCTAAAACCCACATGCTTTCCCTTTGACTTCTCATAAGCTTCCTTGTATTTATACTGCAAAGGCAAAATTTGGTTAGCAAAGTCCTAGGCATTGATAGGTATAGCAAGTATATTCATACACAAAGGCACTTAGAACATTGTGACTTCCTGGAAGATTGTACAAGAAGTGCAAACCATACCCACCCACCCCATTTGCCTCCAGAAAGTTCAGACTGAAAACATTTATATCCAATACTGCTGGGTTACAAGTGGGTAGCATGATAAATTCAAGCCCCGTTTCTTTCTTTGCTATAAATCCTACAAATGCATTTGCATGTAGAACTTTACGTAAAGCCAATTGAATTTTCATGCTTAGTATAAACAAGACACATTCGCAAAACAAGGCCAATACCTCTTGGTTTCCTAGGGATGTGAATTTTCCCAAGCCAATATATTATCACCATCATAGAATGTTATCATACATCACAGAATATTAGAAATTAAGAAAATCTTCCATTTGCTCTTCCCATTGGCCAAGTGATATGTATGCAACAGATGCAGAAGAAACTCTAAAGGATTCCATGTGCAAGTTCACACTCAGTTTTTCTTGGGGTGGGGTGGAAAACATTATTTTGTTGTCTCAGGCTGACCAAATAAAATAAAAACCCTCTTCTTTCTAGGTGGCATCAATTTAGATGCTTGGGCAGGGAGCTGGGCCTTCCCCACCCATTTCTCAGCAGGTACTTTCCAAGCTCACTGCTGAAGCAGCTGCAGAGGAATTAAAGAACTGCAGTAAGGGCGGGAATGGCTGTGAGCTTTCCCCATCAGTAAAGACCTAACTACAAAAGCTCTGCAGCCCATGGTATCTCACTGCTGGAACTGGCGATGGGATGTAGATTGAGTCGTACTGTATATAACAGGTCAAAACCTCAATTTTTAGGTAAGCGAATGCAAATCCACCTAAACTCTGCAGATACCCTGCTCTTGTCACATACGCACTGATTTATAAACAAGAGTTTAGCAGGCAATCGGATTATCAAGACATTTCATTTCTAGGCATGTTAGACAAAGCTCTGTGCAAGCTCTAAAAAAAACAAAAATAAAAATAAAAAAATAAAAAAGGTAATGTCGTACTTTAGACTTTCACTTTGTCCTTAAGCTAGAAATTTATTTCATAACAGCGTGCAAATCTTTGACGAACACATTTTCAGTGGCATCCCTACAAGGAATGTTGTAGAATTCTTACACCGCTAGCTCCCAAGTGGTCTGTACACATGGGTGGTTTCTTTCTCCTCTTTTCCTAAACTGTGATTGTAGCCTCCAAAATAGTATGTGACAGTGAAGTCTACAGGGCATGCTTGCTGGTTGAAATTTTTGAGTTTCAATGACGGGAAGAAATGCAAGTGTATACTTTTCCTATTACAGATGAAATGGGCATCAATTTACATAAGCCAAAATTATATTCTAGAAAAATGGGCCTTTTAACCATTTGGTTTATAAGATCTTTACATTTTATATAACATCTTTGCAATCTTCTTAATACAATTATAATGCAGGCAGTCATGTGAATTTAATGTGTTAGTGTCAGGGTGTTCTCACTGAAAATAAATGTGGGCTGTCAGGGTAATGTGTCAGTAAAGGTAATTTGGGCTATGAATCGGGGAGAAAGTGGCTTTCAGATTTATGACAGCTCTACCAAGTGGGGTCAACTGAAAAGAATCACAGAATGTTGAAAAAGTGACAGGTTTTCAAAGCAATATTTTGTGGAGAATTTGAATGTCATTAATTCAACATACTGTTTTATCATTTAGACAAGCACACATCTGATTACCGTTTAAAAAGGCAATCACCCACATTTCACCTAAAATTTTTACTCACATCGCTGGCAATGTTTCTGGATGCTTTGGCTGCAGTGATGGGAATAGCGTCACCCAGCACATTGTTGCCCTTGGCTATTAAATCATGCCAGTCCCGTTTATAACAGACCTGGGATATAAAAGGAAAAAGGATGTCAGCATGCTGTGTATTAATCAGCTAAAGTGATTCCTCAGTTGCTGGGATTGTTTCATTCTTTTCCAGCTATACAGTAAAGGAATCTCCTATCACATATTCTGTTTTAGGAAGTCACGCTGGCAAAATATCACACTTTGTGTAGCATGAAATTATAGGACTCTGCACCAATTACTCACCCAAACCTGGTTTGGCTACATACTGAAGCAGAATACTGAGAAACTGGAGTGGATCTAGAATAAAGATTCTGGAAACCATGGTATGTGAGGACCAACTGCAGAAAATGAAGTTGTCTAGTCTTATGAAAGGAAGGTCAAGGGAAGACCAAGTGGTTAGCTTTAGAAACTTCAGTATTATTGTAATAAAAGGATTTCATTTATTCCTATGTTTCTGCAGGATAATAACTTTCTCTATTTGCAAAACTAGGAAAAATAAGTTGAAGTTTTAGAGGAACAGATGTTGGGCTCCACGTAAGGGAAAATGGTATATCCTTGTGAGTTTTCTTGCCCTGGAAAAGGCTGACTCAAGAGGCAGAGAGCCATCATCAGGAGATAGGCTTCATACGGGGTGTGTAGGAAATTGACCTAAATAATTATCAAGGTCCCATTCTACTCTAAAATTCTATTATTTTACCATCATGTCTGGATTTCACACACCATCAAAAACCCTACTTACATCACTTATATTGTAAGCGTTGCACTTGGCCTGGAGAAACTGAGGAAGATCAGGACTCATAGTGTATTTATGCTTCACATCTTCTCCTTTAGCTTTGTATAAGATCTGCAACACACAATCACAAAAATAAAATGCATTAAAGATAGCACAAAAACGAAAAAGGCTTTAATTGCACACTTAGCACAGTCCACCACGATTCCTGTTGTTAAAAATCATGAAAGGTATTTTCCTATTTTTAAAAAATTCAAACATTTTATTGTCTTTAGAAAGATCCCAAAGCTTTGTGTATTAAAATAGAGAGAAAAATAGAAAACAGGAATCTTTGACTGAGATGAATAGAAAATAAGTTCAAATGCGAAACCCTATCATGAATAAACAGGATTCACCCAAGCCAGAAACGTTCAGTGTTTGCTAGTGGCATTAAAAGTTCTTAAGGTCTGGGGCGCCTGGGTGGCGCAGTCGGTTAAGCGTCCGACTTCAGCCAGGTCACGATCTCGCGGTCCGTGAGTTCGAGCCCCGCGTCGGGCTCTGGGCTGATGGCTCAGAGCCTGGAGCCTGTTTCCGATTCTGTGTCTCCCTCTCTCTCTGGCCCTCCCCCGTTCATGCTCTGTCTCTCTCTGTCCCAAAAATAAATAAACGTTGAAAAAAAAAATTAAAAAAAAAAAAAAAAGAAAAAAAGAAAAAAAAAAGTTCTTAAGGTCTTAGAAAATGGTAGTTAGAATGAGTCTTTCACTTCTGCTAAAAACTTTCCAATTATAATTGCAGCAGTAAAACCACATAGTAATTTCTTCAGTATATGAAGGCACTTATACATAAACCCAATGTACTCAAAAGGTTTACCATTTCATATTTACCGTACTTTATCTTTTTACAGATGTCTGAAAGACATCTAAGTGCATGGTATAGAACTTGTATCCTCCTCTTGGTAATAGAAAAGAAATTGCTTAATTTATAAAACTAAAACCCAACTGAAATCACAAGTAGATTACCAATCTCGACTGTCATTAATCCTATAAATCCCTAGGCACGTCTATGTACAACATCACATATAAACCGGTATGCATTTATCATAAAGTCTAAAGTGGCTGATATCTATTTGAACCTTCAAATACTAAATAATTCATTCCAGAAATCCAAGAGCTATCTTTACTTCCTCACTGCCTTTAGAAACCATAGCTAAGCTTTCACAGCATTCACAGAATCTCATCAGTTCTACCTTCCACACATCTCCATTCCCATTGCTACTGCTTTAGTTGAAGCCCAAATGAGCCTTCTGTTAGATTTCTGTCAGAGCTTTTAATCCACCTCCAATCTCCTTAATTTAATCCTTACCTCCAATCTCTCCCCTCAACAATGCAATCTCAGCACTTGTCAGAGCTATCTTTTAGAACACAAGTCTGATAATGCAACTCCAAGGATTAAGATCTTCAATACTTCCCATTACCCACCCCACGATGTCCAGAGTATAAATTAGGACACAAGACCCTCAATGATGAAATAACAATCCCAAACCCTTCATTGTCCTTCCACTCATTACCTCTTGATGGTCATTCTGTTTTTTTCTTTTGCCAAGAATGCACCCTTCCCTTATTTGCCAGGGAAGCCTTGGCAGGCAGTTACCTCTTCCCTTATATTTATTTGGCACATACCTCTCCTGTAGCATTCACCTCTCAGTAGGACAATGCTCTGGTTTTGTCCATGCCATTTTATACTCCTATCTTATATCTTTGTCATATCCTATATCTCACTAATCTTTGTCTATGTCATCTTTATACCCTCAACATATAATACAGTACCTGGCACAGGGAAGGTATTCAAAAACATTCATTCAATGAATAAATTAATGCTTTTGATATCCCTTTAATTCTTCTATCTAACTTTCCTTTGGATCGCACTTTAGCCAGATCATATACATTGTTCGTGGACAGGCAGACAAACAATATACTAATCTCTAAGACCTAAGGTTTTGAAAGTCTCTATAATATTTATATATGATGAATTCTGAGATGCAAAATCATATACCCATGTGAGTTACTTCCCTGTGTTAGTATTTTACATATGAAAAGCAAATATAAGCAACTTAATATAGAATTGAATATATCTGCCAAAGTGTCTGGGACTTAAGCTTAAATTTTGTGTGTATGTGCACACAGGCACACATGTGTAGTACTACAGAACTTGGTCATCATGACAAATTTATCCAATAGCAGTATTTCAAAGGAAGCTAAAAAGAAGGTTTTAAAAAGGAAAGTAAATAGCAAGATAGAGGAAAATGAAAATATTAGTGCCCAAACTAAAAAGAATTTTAATTTTTAAATTAAATAAAAGGAAAATTATTGGCTCAGAAGAATAAAAAAATTGAGCGACTGTTTATTTTGTTAAAGCCTCCCTCCGTTCTTTGCCCCCTTTCTTTCATTGTACTTACATCACTGATTTGTTTTGTGTTCTGTTTTGCCTGGACCATAACTGGGGAGTCCACAATGCTCGTAAATTTGAGCGTGTCTGGATGTTGTCTGTACTTCTTTTCGTTCAGGGCGTCACCCGCCTTCTTAACTTTTTCTACATCCAGACTGCCAATAGGTATCCAGCCTATGCCTTTCATCCAGGTGTTGTAGTCTTCCTTGTAGGCGTTCTACAGCAATGGGAAAGAAGAGGAGTAAGTGCCCCGAGTGGTAGGATCTCACACGGGTTCTGACCTCAGAGGGGGACTGTCTGGTGGAGTGTCACTTACATCGCTCTGTATGTGCATCATGTTTTTAGACAACTCCAGGTCCATGGCGTCAGGCAGGTAGGTGTAATGATGGAGAGAATGCTTGTAGTTGACATTGCTGGCAACGTCCTGAGCCTTCTTAGCTGCCACAACGTTGAACATATCATGGGGCGTGTTGTATTTCGTCTTTGTCTTCTCATAGTCTTTTTTATACTCCCGGTCTGACTGCATCTTGGCCACATTCATATAGTGAACCAGTTTAGGATCATCTTGGAGACTTTGGAAGCCAACCATTTTCCCTTTGGCTTTTTCATAATCTTTTTTGTACTGAACCTATTGGAAACAAAAGTGGGTATATTTTAAAATGTAGTTATGAAGATTTTACTGAACAATGAGACCATGATTTAAAGCAATGGAGCTCCCCAGAAATTACTTCAATAACCAAACAATTAGATATTCATTTGTACACAGTTTGAAATGTAGCCTGGTAAAATTAAAATGTTATATCGAGCCCATTTGATTGTCTATAGCTACTTCTGCCACACAAGAGAGGTTGGGATGGGGGTGTTAACCATAATTCACATCAGTGACGAGATAGAATTATAGTAGCAGTAGAATTTTAATGAGTCTTTGGATACCCAAAGAGAGATCCAGAACCAGTTGTATGTAAACACGAATCAGCTCTGAATAAGAAGGTGAGAAGAAGTGAACTTGCTTGGGGAGATCTGGGAAAAAGCATGGGAAACTGAGAAGCAGAGACGTGAAGGAAGGATTGTGTGTATGTGTCGGGGTGGGGAGTAGCTGGAGGAGTACCCACAGAGAAAGGGGGTGGGTAAGAAATTTTGGATGGCAGGGCTTTTAGGATACAGATATTTATTATTCAATTGTAACTTATTTACATTGGTGCAAAGTCAACTTCATTTCAAACAATCGGTGAGGTTGTGCTTGGGACTTAAGGGGAATCCAAAACAGGGGACTGTGTTCCATCTCTGGATCATGCAGACCAGAAAGAGAAGTGAATCTAGAGTAGGGGAGTCCAGGTGAGCCAGAGCAAAATCATCACGTGCAAGCCAGGAGCTGGAGTTATGAAAAGACAATAAACCTCAGAATATCTGCAGCAAGCTGAGGGGGAGGGTACTCCATCAGCTCTAGGTCAAATGATAGGGGCTTGAGTCAATTTGATTTAACTCTCAAAGAGGAAAGTAACTAGTTCACAGCTGGGTGAAAGTAAGATGAGGAAAAGAAACAAAGACTAACAAAATTCCTAACTTTCATGAGCCTAATGATTACGGTGAAACTTGGGGCCAATTCATCCATCTCTGGAAGCAATGAAGTAAAAAGAAGTAAGGCAAAGAGGGAATTCATATAAATTAAGCAAGTTTTGAGATAAAATCTTACTACCAGGAGGCTATAAGGATTTAAACAGTGAGTGACTTATTTCCACGAGAGAAATAACGTGAATCTGTGTAGCAATATGGATGAGACCTTTAACTTAGGGTGTTTGATGAGAACTGGCCAGTAAAGATTCTACAAATCGTAACCCCCAGGAAAACTCAAGTCTATTTAGGGAATTTCCCCTTCTCAATAGTTGTCAGAAGGGATCGCTTCCAATTAGGGACAACAGACGTGGTGACTTGGGGATAACAAGTCCACCCTGCCCACACTTTCTAGTTACACACAGGTGACCACCGGCTTGACTTACATCACTCGCCGCCTGCCTGGCAGCTTTGGCAGCTTTGATGGGAATCGCGTCCGATCTCAGGTCATATCCCTTCTTGCTCAAATCTTTCAAGTCTGTTTTGTACATACTCTGAAAGAAAAAAAGTCATCTGAATACAACTCAGGCCACATTTAGAGAGGGCTTCACATGCAATCAGCAGCTGAGCTCATGTGCACACCTCACTGATATTGTAGGCATTAACTTTAGCCTGGATGAACTGGGGCAGGTCTGCTGGCAGACTGTATTTGTGAAGTATTTCTTCTCCTTTGGCTTTGTAGGCAACCTGAAAGAGGGAAAAAGTGCATAAACAAACAAAGTAGGGAAGAGGGGTTAAATGACACAGGAAAATAACTTCAGAGTGATCGTGTCGCACAGAGTTGCTTTTTATGAAAGACATTCCCTGTGTCACCCCCACATTCACCTGCAAAGATCTGTAGGCCTTCAAAGTCTCATATGCAATGTACAGGGTCACCTATCTTGGGTGCCTGTTCGGCCCTGACAAAGGTCCTTAGGTATGCCCGAGGAACCTCTGGATTTTGTTAGGGGCACCTCATGGAAGTTAGCCCAGGGAGGTGACCTGATAAAAATGTTAACCTGTAGACGCTTTGGTCAGCACAGAAGAGGCTAACTGGGTAGGATACACAAATCATCTATATTATATCTGTGGGTTACCGATGGGACTTAGGGGTAGTTTATATGATGTTTGTCTTAGCTCTGACTTACAGTGTGACTCCCCCATAAGATGTATTGCCTATATTCATTTTCCTGGTCTTTTCTAGAAATAGGTTTGTGGTGTTTTTTGTCATCAAGAGAAGTCCCTCTTACCTTCTCCTTGGATGGCAATGTTAAATGGCTGAAAGGACAGTGAACCCAGTATACATAATACTCTAAAGATATGAATTAGGTATGCTTTATTAATGAAAGGCTGAGAGAATTACAGTTGCTCACAAAACTGAGTCTCTTCAGAATGCATAATAATTACAGGTAATCAGTATAGTAGGAATACAAATGTACTTGTGTTAATTAATATTTATTAAAACAGAGATAGGATTAATACTTACATCACTTCTCTGAGCCTGGTTGATTTTAGACTGTACTATAATCGGAGCATCTTCAATCGAGGTAAACTTGAGAGTGTCTGGATGTTGGCGGTATTTTTTCTGTTTGGTGAATTTAAAAAAGAAAAACAATAATTTTACTCTCACTGAAGGCTAATATATAAGAAATCCTTGAAATTTATTTTGGAGAGACGAGGATTTTTCCTGATTTTAAAATGTAAACAGATTCTTGGTTGGCTTGGGGGAAAAGATGAATACAATACAAAAGCCAGCGTTTTAAAAATTGGCTTAATTTTGGATTGTCTGGGGCAGTACAGCCCAATACAACTTTCAGGAACCAGACTTTGTTTCTTGCTTATGAAATGAAAAATGAAATGAAAGAGGGTACTCTCAGCCAAACAGAACCCAGAAACACCACAAAGTTTTCTAAAGGATTACCAGAAAAGCACACAAGGAAATCTGGATTGTCTTTGCCTGTCACTAACAGGTTCTCAAGTTCCTGTCACTCCAACTGAGGTAGAGAAGTAAAGAAGCTCTCTGGCTGAGGGAGGAGGAACAGAGGAATTAGGGTAACAGCGAGTGGTTCCTGTAGGAGAGGGAGGACTTTTGTTCTGCAGCCCCCGTGTGCTTAGTACACAGGTTGTCACTAAAGTGCTGAGGAGCCACAGGAGAGACGATGTTGGAAGGTGTTCTCATCGGAAGCTGGCAACTTCTAGCTACATTCCTGTATTCTTCTCCATCTAGTCTCCTGGTCGTCTTCCATTGTACATATTATACATCCCACTTCTGTGTACAAAGTAGCACCACCCAGCTTCAGACTTCTGAAAACTACCAACCTAGAACCTTTTTGAAAAAATCTGATAAAATGTTGTTCACCAAAAGCAAGCAAAAGCACAGAACAGAAACTTGAGCGGGAAGAAAACCCTCACTCAGCACCTCTATTCCTTCTTTATTTGGCTACCCTCACTGATGATGGATTTGCCTGACAGCAATGGGAATGTTCCACTGTTAGACAACCAAACTGCAATATAGCTATACAAAGGAATACTACTCAGTAATACAGAAAATATGGCAGACCCATGCAAAAACATGGTGCTAAGTGAAAAAAAGTCTAATACAAAAGAAATTTCTAGAAAAGCAAAACTATAGAGACAGAAGGCAAATCTATGGTTGCCCGGCATTGAAGATGGAAGCAGGAATTTTTCAAGGAAACTTTGGTGTACTACAAGCATTTTAAAATTCAATTATGGTGATGACTGTGCAACTATACGAACTTATTAAAACTTGTCAAGGTGTGCACTTCAAATAGGTGAATTTTATGGTACGCAAATCATACCTTGATAAAGTTGTTCAAAAATATTTTTATCATGAATGGTTAACATAAATGATTCTGGTGACATAAAGGGGTATGCTTATCTACCTGGATAATTCATGCATGTGGTACGTTGTTTTTTTTGTTTTTTGTTTTGTTTTTTTTTTAATCTCAGCAACAATTACTAGAGAATGAAGCAGTAAAGAAGGTGCTTGCGTGGTTTTGGGGGCTTTAACATAGCACGTTCCCAACTCTCTCTCTGTAGCACATAGGACGGCTTTACCTCATTCAGGATGTCTGAAGCTCTCTTTGCCTTTTCCATTTCCAAGGACCCAAAAGGTACCCAGCCACAGCCTTTCATCCAGCTGTTGTAGTCGGCTTTGTATTCAACCTACAACACCAAGAGAAAGGTTACTGTTCTTTGCTCAGCATCATCCTTACTCATAAAACCATTAACATTTTACCCAAAAGGATGTTTTTAGGATTTCTGAAAAGCTTCTTCCTCTGTACATTAAGGTTATTTAAAAAATTTCCTTCGTGAGAGATTTTAACAGCCCTTAGGTTATCACTGCTTTTCTAGCTGGCATATATTCCATTTGATCCTTATTTCCAACTGAAGGGAAGTTTATGGAACTCAAGTTCCAAACTGGACAAATGCTACCCTGCAAGCTGTATTTCAAAGAAGAAATAAAATTGTTATATTTAGATAATCAAATGTGAAATGTTTGCTCGCTAGAACTCTAAGTCAAATTAGGGCTGAAGGCCACATTGAAGATGGATAATTTCGCTCATTTTCTAATTAGATAAGATTTGATAGTAGTTAATTTGCAATATGTGTTTGCACACATTGCCCTTCATATGTAATGGTTAGTTTAGGAGTGTTTCTGCACTGATTAACAATGCACATTAAAATAGTCACACTCGTTAATTTGTTTATGGAAGGTCATTATCATTTGGAATTACTCCTATTTTGGGGACAGTTACTCGATGTTATTAAAATAATAGGCCACTCTTATTGTCTGGCTATAGGAGGTACCTAAAACTCACATTCTAGATACAAAATTCAAATTGCTGTTTAGTGTGGGCCTTTTTAATTGGAATAAAAAAAAAATCAAGAAACTATTTGTTTCCTGCCTTTGAGAGGCTTACAATCTACTTAGGAGAAAGAAACATAGCAAAATTAAAGAGCTAAATAAGCTAATAATGCATAAAGTAAGATTGTTAGTAATGGGAATTTCAAATTGTGCAGTTGCTATAAAAAACAGTAGAGTGGTTCCTCAAAAAATTAAAAATAGAATTACCATGTGACCTAGCAACTCCATTTCTGAATGAATACTCAAAAGAATTGGGGGCAGGGTCTCAAATAAATATTTGTCACCTACGTTCATAGAAGCATTATTCGCAGTAGCCAAAAGTTGGAAGCAAACCAAATGTCCACTGGAAGATAAATGGATAAACAAAACTTGGTATATACATATAATGGAATATTATTCAGCCTCAAGAAGGAAGGAAATTCTGACACATGCTGCAACATGAATGAATGTTGAGGACATGACATTAAGTGAATTAAGCCAGTAACAAAAAGACAAATACCAAGTGACTCTACATGTATGAGGTCTATAGAGTAGTCCAGCTCAAAGAAACAAAAAGTAGACAAGATAGCTACCTATATAAAAAAAATTGTTGATAATAATGAAGGAGATCTTTGTGACAGTGGTGATGATAACAGTGAATGTTTACTGAGACTTCACCAGGGCCTGACACTAAGCTAGGTATTTCGCATGAATTCAAATTCTCAAAACAATTCTTTTATTCTAGTTTTACAAGGAAGGGATATAGTGATGGGTTCATGCTAGAGTCACGTCTCTCTAACTCTTAAGGGCATGGTCTCATAGAACCACAAAGGTCATCTTCCTATTACATACTTGCTACATACAGAAGACAATGCAGACGCTTCTGAGAATTGTCAAAAACATGACTCCACTTAAAGATTACTTCAGTTTTTACCTTAGAAAGAGGGAATAGAGAAAAACTGATTACTCACATCACTCTGTAGTGCATAAGCCTTCTTGGCAAGATCCACGTTGATGCTATCGGGCGGGTAGCTGTAATTGTGTAAGATGTGCTTATAGTCCACATCACTGGCAATTTCCTGAGATTTCTTAGCTTGAGTGACTTGGAGCATATCAAGAGGTGCAGTGTAGATGGTTTTTGACTTCTCATAGTCTTTACGATATTCACGCTGTGAATAGGAAATTTCCATTTATTACTGCAAATCTTCAATGGATTTCCAGAAAAGCACAGAAATCGCTCATAAACAACAAACACGAGTTAGAGAAACACATTCAAACATCTGAGTACTTATTTTTTTCCTATAATTTGTTCATATGTTACACATTACTGAATGCTTTCCCCCCCCAAAAAAAAATCATACATGGACAGATTTTCTCAAATCTCTTTTTAGCTCAAAGAGCAATGTCAGACATTAGGAGCCCACAGCTTCTGCTTCAACCAGGTATTACTTTATTTTAAAACGGGTTTTCAAGGACTTTTAACAAGAATTATTTTTACCAAAGCCATCTCAACTTTGAATTGTTTTCAAATAAGGAAGTATTTTTTAATTGATGAGAATTCTATGACAATCATTTCATACTTCCGATTATATAAAATAACTACTTCATGAATAGTGCTGTACATTTGACTGCTTGGCTTTTCTAACATCATCTTTAAATGGTTACTGATTTTTCAACCTGACTATGCTTCTGACAGTAGATAAGCTCCACTGAGAATCCCAAATGTTTTTCATACCAAGCTTAATTTTGGTAACAATTTAAAAGAAGCTTCAGATTGCAGCAGTAATAAGACCTCAGAGGAGAAAAGTTTGTGAAACTGAGCCATTAAAGTAACCTTGGCACTTATTACAGTGTTCTCATAAACCAAATGCCTTGACTGGGCCTCAGAAGGCGCTTTCATTGGCTGGTTTTCTGGAATGTTAGGGTGCTAATTAGGTCAAAGCCCCAGCTTTATCATGTCCATTCACCAATTACCTTAAGAGAAAAATTCTGACCCAGTGCCTCTAGGGAAATTCTAAACCCATTATATCTCCCCATAATCACATAAGCATTAAAGACAGTGACCTAGGCTAGTAAGTATAAATATGCCTTATAAGTCTTCTGTAGAAATTCCTTGTGCAAATGATCTGATCTTTTAGCTTTCTTAGGGAATACGATCTTCTTTCTAAATATTTTGTGGGCAGTTACTTTTACTGAATAAACTTATCACTTAATTATAAAACCTAGACTTTGGTTTATAAAAATAAAATATGGAAATTTTCTGACAGTATGCATGAACACTGAAAAACTGATAAAGCAATGTCACAACAGGATTAGTGTGGGGAAGTGTTTTTGACTAAATTGTTTTGACTCTTTTGTTCATGCTCATACCAGTTCACACATATCTGCGTCTATGAAATGCTGTCAAAGGTCCAAATGGCTTTAAAAGATTCTCTTTAAAAGCTATGCACATTCTGTATCTGCAGCCTAGCATTTAGCCTGGATATTCTGTGAGAATGATTCATCATTGACTATCTCTTTTGGTTGCCGATGTCAATTACCACGTATTTTATGAACACTTACTTTGTGCTTAGTGTTCTAATGGGTTCTGTGATAAGATGAAGAACAAAAGATAAAGATACATGTGCTGTTAACAGGCAGCTATAAACTTTTGAGTTGAGAAGAGATAAGGATCTAGTGAAAAGCGCCGTATTATGTATGTGAGCACTGTATACTGACATAATTCAGTGTGAAGTTATTAGAGAAAATTACTGAATATGATGTTTTAAAGTGTTATACGACTATACAGCAGATGCGAAATGAATTAAAGAAGGTATATATAGATCATTCTATGAACACACGGTTGAAATGAAAGTAAATGATACAAACATCCTTCTATTTAATTATGAAAAATAATATTTGCAAGCTATTTTGAAATTCTTACTCTAAAGGAATTCTCTAAACATTTTTTAAGCAGTATACACTGCAATTTGTAATAGATATTTTCTTCTCTGCAGTAAGAATTTTAATCAAAAGATGAGACTTGGACCATAGGGAAGCCTTAGGGAATTCATAAATTCTCTGAAATTCAGACAGAAGGCATGAAGAAAAAGTTCATCTATCTAGAAGAATGATCCAAGACTTCTATCAGATTCTCAAGGTGGTCTAGAATCAATGGAGTATTTTTCTTGAACCTATGCCAATACTAATTACTAAACTTAACAAACAACAATAGTAAGATTTTTATCTGTGATACATGATTTTCTTCCAATATATAGACAGTTTTAAAACCATCATTTTAAAGGTTATTTTTCAATCAGGAGAAAATATGAAAATATCTACTGATGTTTTCCAAAAAGTTTTGAGAATTAAAATCAATATTCTATTAAATATTAAAGCATATATTTTTCACAGTGTAATGGACATCAAGTATAAATCAGTAATTTCCCTCCTTAAATTGAAAGGTACAAGAATCTGGGAAATAATTCTACTTCCAAAATTTCTCCTCAGCAATTTGTTGTGAACATGACAGAGCCCATGGATATGGAATCTTTTTAATATTTTTAAAATGTTTTTTTTTTTGAGAGAGCATGCACAGGGGAGGGGCAGAGAGAGAGAGAGAGAGAGAGAGAGAGAGAGAGAGAGAGGTAGACACAGAATCGAAAGCAGGCTCCAGGCTCTGAGCTGTCAGCACAGAGCCCAATGTAGGGCTTGAACCTACAAACCACGAATCATGACCCAAGCCTAAGTTGGATGCTCAACTGACTGAGCCACCCAGGTGCCCCTGGATATGGAATCCTTTTACATGCTACCACCCTTGGGCATGTTAACAGGGATGTTATCTTGAAAACAAGACAGATTCACAAAGACACTCACATCACTCTGGTTTTTGGCCGTCTTCAAAGAGTGCAGCATCTTGGGATCGTCATGAATGCTGAGGGCTCCAATCATTTTCCCTTTGTTTTTCTCATAGTCTTTCTTGTACATCACCTGTAAAGACATCACACATGCCAGAGCCCACCCATCGGGAAATGTCAGTGAGGGCGCCCTGCCCAGGTGCCCAGGCCACACTCACATCGCTGGCGATCCTGCTGTTGGCTTTGGCTGCCAGCAGGGGAATGGCGTCCACTTTGATGTCAAACTTCTTTGCTTTGCTCTTCTCCCAGTCTTGCTTATAGACATTCTGGACAGAAAAATTTCAGCAGAGATGTTGTAAGAATGAATCTAACACAGATTCATCCAGTAAAAGAAAGAGATTGAAAATTTGTATATATAGACTTATTTCACCTACAAATACCATATTTACAAAATGATAGTACAATTATTCATTAATCTGTCATCCAGCTTCTCCCCTATACTCTTTTTAACATTCTGTGAACTTTCTAAAGATTCTGCTACTCTGATGTATAAAGGACAATGTATAATGACAACCATTTTGAGAAAGTGAAATGCAACATTTATAGGACAGATCTTACAAAACTCTAGAGATTAGCAGGGGCGTAATTCAGAGGATGTTTCTGATGGTAACAGAGAATGTGGGAAATGAAAAAAGGATAGCTAAGTAAGAGCCTTCCGAACATTTAGGTCTTAAAACTCCACTCACACTCTGGAAACAATCTCCATAGTTGTTTAGTTGCTGAACTCCTAATCTGGTTTTTTACAACACCCATCACATCTCCTCTTTGCAGGTACATGCAATGATAGACTTCTGTGCCTTTGGTACTTACGTCACTCAAATTATAGGCATTGACTCTGTGTTGGATAAACTGTGGAGCATCTGCTGGTACGTTGCACTTGAATTTCTCACTTTCATGTTTTGCTTTGTAATTCAGCTGGAAAACAAAAGATATCCAAACAGTTCAGGATCAGAATTTCCTTGAGGGCATATAGAGGAGTGTTGATATATATGGCTAAGTACTCCTACACTTTTCAGAAAAAAAATGCCTCAAAGAGGTAGTCCATCCAATCAAAGTCCATTACAGAACCTTGACCCTGACTCCCTCTTTCAGGATTGGGATGGAATCCAGTTTGCATTGTCATTTTGTAAATGCTATCACAATGTATATAGGGGAAACTCATTGTCTAAAGTTTTAGGCTGTGCCCTCAGGACACAAACACTCAATCTATTAAATTCTGTGATCTTCTACTCAAAGTGTGGTCTACCAACAGCAGCAGCATCACCTACAAGCTTGTTAGAGAGTCAACATATCCCTCCCAGACCTACTGAATCAGAATATTTTTGCAGGGTCACTGGGTGATCCACATGAAAGTGAATGTTTCAGAAGCACTGCTGTTCTTGCCCTGTTCTTCACATGGCTGGACCATTCTGCTTTAGATCTTCCTTGACCACCCAATTTGAAGTGTCCCCTCACTCACCCCCTCTCACATCATTCTGTTTGAATTCTGTCTCATGACCCCATATTAGTTTTCTTATTACTGCCAGATGTCTTTCTTGTTTCTGTGTTTTTTATCTTCTTATAAAGTCTTAGCAAACTGAAGAATGGAGAATGCTTGCCTTGTTACCTGCACAGATAGATGCTCTTGTTGTTTTTTTCTTTAAGTTGCCATCAAGTCTTAGTCTGCGTTATTTTGGGTATGTGACACATCCTAATGAGCAAATCCCCCACTGAAAATTGGTGACTTATTGAAGAAATATTCGTTATTTTTATTTTTAACACCATCTTTCCTGAGGCTACAATTCAATCTGGCGGCTTCATTTGCATTTTATTAAACCAATCTTGAAAAATGACACCGTTGGGATGACAGATGAGACCATGAAGATTAAGCAAGAAAATGCTTCTATTTCAAAGAAACACAGCATTCCAGGTCACTCACACTTGCACAAACAGGGCACTTACGTCGCTAAGCTGTTTTGTGTTGAGCTGGGCTTGCAGCAGTACAGGAGTATCAGTGACAGCTGTGAATTTAGTCTTATCTGGGTGAACTTTGTATGTATGCTAGAAAAAAAGGTTCTTGAATGAAATTTCATAATGTTTCTTTATATTCTTGTTCATATACACACTAACATATAAAAAATTTCCAGTCAAACATAGAGTTTATTTCCTAAAAACTTGGTTGATATGTTTTCACTTCTTCTCTCTCTCTTTCTCTCTCTCCTGAAGTTGCCTCTAAACTGGCCTCCCTGCTGCAATTTAGCAACCAGATTAATCTTCCTCCTATTGAAGCCTTACAATGGCTCTCCATTGCACATGCCTTCACTCTAAATTGTACCCTGGCTGATGAACCCTACTCTACAGAATCCACCCCCAACTTCATCTGTTACCATTTCACCTCTTCCTACTGTCCCTCCCTCCAGTACACTTCAGCCACCTCATCCTTTCAATTCCTTGTTCTTTGCTTAGACTGTTTTTCCAGTTGCTCTCACCTTGATCTTGGCCTGGCTGCACTTTCCTGCCTTAGATCCTCCTTGAGCACCTGGTCTATAGTGCCCATCCAGTCTCTCTCTCCCACATCATCCTATTTTAATTCTATAGCATCATTCTACATGGGTTGTTTTACCATTGTCTGATATCTTTTTTAAGTTTCTGTGCTCTTTATTTTCTGCCTCTCCCGGTAAAATGCATGCTTCCCAAGAGGCAGCCCATCTTGTCCCCTCTTCTCCCCCAGCACCAAGGACAGTGTCTGACACAAGCTAGCTCCTCATGTAAATTTGTTAAATGAATGAACACCTATGTCTCATAAATCTCCCTATTTTCCCTTACTTCCCAAACCATGTATATATAAACTAGTGGACATAAAGATTTCTAAAACCCAAGATATTTTCATAACAAATAGTTTTCTTCACAGTAATTTTTGTGCTCTCCAATACCACCCAAAATTTAAAATTTAACATCTGCTAATCACTAGATGTTAGCATTGAAACTCCTGCTAAAATTACCACTAGATGGCACAAGAATCCCAAACCCAATTTTAAGAATTCAGGGCAGCTGACTTACATCTTTGCACTGGTCTAGCTTCTTAATTGCTTCATATTCTTGCGTTATTGTCTGAGGGAAATAACATTTCCCTTTATCTTCTTCATATTCTGCTTTGTAATTTTTCTAGAAAAAGAAAGAATAAAAATGGATCATGGTTATTATTGCCCCCAAATAATATCACTGAGAGGCATGGATATTTGTCTTCAACTTACGTCACTGTTTTGTGCTGAAACTTTCATGCAGTGTATTTGATATGGGTCCTCGAAGCTGCCTACATAATGTCCCAAAACATTCTGTACATATGAATCTTTGTATTTAGCCTGAAAGAGAAAACATATTGACAAATATGTCAATTACATATGTTATTTGTCAAATGGTAAAAAAAGCCCCGAAACCCCAGGGGTAACCATGGCCTTTCGAACCTCACTGAAGTTCTTCAGCAGAGTGTCAAGTTGATATTTGGGGGTCTCACAGTAGTTCATGCTCTTTGCTTTTGTCTTCTCATAGTTTTCTTTGTATAATCTCTGTCAAAGGAAAAAGAAAAACAACGATAAAAAATATGTATCTCATGATATAAAAGCCATTCTCATCATTGCTATACTTAACCAAAAAGGCAAATTTTGTATTTTTTCAGTATTTTCCATGAAGCAAAAAAAATAGAATGAATATGGTAGAGCCTCAGGTCTTGTATAATCTAGGCTGCTAATAACCATATATATGCTTATATTATTTATCCTAACATTTCTCCACCAGAATAAACCAGAATATACCAATGCTGCTCTCTAAGCAATTTTTTGTCTTAAAATAATTCTTTCCAGGGGCACTTGGGTGGCTCAGTTGGTTAGGCAACTGACTTCAGCTCAGGTCATGATCTCCCGGTTTGTGGGTTCGAGCCTCGCATCGGACTCTGTGCTGATAGCTCAGAGCCTGGAGCCTGCTTCGGATTCTGTGTCTTCCCCCCCTCTCTCTACCCCTCCCCTGCTCACGCTCTGTGACTCTCTGTCTCTCAATAATAAATAAGTGTTAAAAAAAAATTTAAATAATTCTTTCCATTTGAATGTGTTTGAAGGAAAATGGATTTTTTAAATAGTGCAAAATTAGGTAAAAGGTAGAAGGTGGACCTTAGATACTCAGGCACAGTCCTAGAAAAGTATTCAGTTCAGCACTCGATGAAAATACATTTTATAACACCTTTGGAAGTTGGATTTTCTCATTGAGATCTAATATTTTCCTTTATAGTAATAATGCACAAAAAGATTTTTTTTCCATTTTGTTGTAGGTAGCATGTATTTCTACACATTCTCCTTAATTCTCCCAGATAGAAATCCAAAAATATACTCAATAAAAATAAGAATATTTATAAATGATACAGAATAGGGAGTTTCTCCTTTATGCCATGAATTAGAGAGGCAATTTTTGTAAAGAGTTTTATTTTATTTTGGATATTTTAGTCTTTAAAATGAGATCAATACTTTATAAAATTTTTATTTTATAAAATAAAATACTTTGTTCTTGAGGTTATGCTTCATCTAGTTTTCCTACTTTGTCTTTAGCCTGATTTTCTCACTTCTTTCCTTTAATTTTTTCTGTATGTATTTTTGCAAAGCACCTTAGATCAGATCATGACAGAATAAATATGTACTTATGGGTACTGAGATATTAAGCCCATTTCTAGAAAAACAATAAAGAAAATGCTATTGCTAGTATCTTTTGCCCTTAAGAAAATAGGGCATTAAAGAGATTAAGGAAACATTTACAATATTCACTGGTATCTCAAAGTACAGAATGAAGAGCTTAATCATCTTTTACCACTGGGTTTTCATGTTTGATTTGTTATCCTGAATCTGAGATTTCACTTGGGCTAACATCCCACCCAAAGTTATATTAAACTGTAAGTACAACCACATCTGAAAATAAGGGTGATTCACAAAGACACTCACATCACTCTGGTTTTTGGCTGTCTTCAAAGAGTGCAGCATCTTGGGATCGTCATGAATGCTGAGGGCTCCAATCATTTTCCCTTTGTTTTTCTCATAGTCTTTCTTGTACATCACCTGTAAAGACATCACACATGCCAGAGTCCACCCATCGGGAAATGTCAGTGAGGGCGCCCTGCCCAGGTGCCCAGGCCACACTCACATCGCTGGCGATCCTGCTGTTGGCTTTGGCTGCCAGCAGGGGAATGGCGTCCACTTTGATGTCAAACTTCTTTGCTTTGCTCTTCTCCCAGTCTTGCTTATAGACATTCTGGAAAGAAAAATTTTAACAAAAGAATTGGTAAAAATGACATGCATGTTATCACACTTTAAAGACAAAGGAATATCTCAATACTCTTAGTATGAATGAAATAAATGGGTCATTTTCATTGTTCAGAAAATCGTGCATATTTTAGGTATTTCTCCTCAAGCTAAAGCTTCGAATTTTCCAAGATCAAGATTTTCTGTTCTTCATTAGAATCTTTCATCATATTAACCTAATTCTAGTTACCATACTAATATTTGATCCTAACATGGAGTATTTCACAGAGTGGCACAAATATTCTATAGTTAATTTACTTTTTAGGATCTAAAGATAACACTTTAGTTTGATCTCAAAGTCCTTTGATAAGATTATTTCCTGAATCATTACAATATTCATTGATGCTGGATAATCTTAGCACTTATTTACAGAATTGTTGAAGAAATTGAGATCTCCCCTACAAGGAGAATTTGACTTTTCTATAAAATTAAGTTTTGAAAATGAAAAATAGCAACAGACACCTGGTCTTATGCCTTCTGAATACACTATATCTTAGTGCAAGTTCTCTTACATGTAGAAATAAGCACCATTTGTGTAAAAATAGGGACATTAAACCTCTGAGGAGTAAATAAAATGAAATTATATCTAAAAAATGAGGTCCTGGGTGAAAATTATAGCACAGTATAAATGAATGTGTGTCTAAAAGATCTAACATTATCGTTTGCAATTAAACATACATGAGTGATGGCATTTTGAGGGTTGATTGAAACATATTAAGATTGTCTAATTGTATGAAGCTACTAACAATGTTGCTACCCACATTTATAAGGTGAGTTCAAAGATATGTGGGCAGAGGCATAGGAACATGATACAAATGTTAAATATTCTTCCCATTTTTAATGAAATGTTTTTTCAGTGAAGCAATCCAGAAATAAAAACACAGGTTGTCAGGATATCCCATAGCATAGCACACAGGAACTTACATCACTCAGGTTATAGGCATTGACTTTGTGTTGGATGAAGGCAGGAGTATCTGGAGGTATGTGGCACTTGAACTTTTCGTTTTCATGTTTCGCTTTGTAGTTCAGCTGAGAGAGAGAGAGAGAGAGAGATAGAAAGGGACAGAGAGACAGGCAATAAGGGATACAACTAGTTCTGAAGAATTGTTCCAAAATACAAAAATTTTGTGTGGTACATTTCATAAAATAAAATGTAAAATACGTTTTGGTAAATAACAACTGACAATGTTGTTAAGATCAAGAGAGAAGTCTAGAGCTAGGGTAGGCCTCCATTGACAACCTGTGTGCTGAACACATGATGGCTGATGTTGGTTACTATAGTAGAACTGTCCTGGAGGGAGGTGGCTCTTTCATATATGCTTCCTCTCCATGCATATCACAATCAGCCCCCAGAATCAGTAGATTCTGAGAGTCACAGCCCTTTCTTTCTTTTTATTGTCAATGCTCATGTATTGGAGAGCTTACATCTCCTCACATCCATTACAGTTTGTTAATACTCTTATCTGAAGACTTTATTTCTGGATATAAATCTACTGGGATTACTTTTATTGTTTTATTTTGTTTTAACACAAGCTTGGAGGTTCATGCTTAAAACTCATGTGATAAAACTTATCTCAAAGACTCCATTTTCTAAAAACTTCTTTGAGGGAGAGAAATCCTCTGTATTGAATATCTGCTCTGGGTCAGGGTATTTACTATGCACACATCTCCTTTTATTTACTCTTCAAAACAACCACAAATTATAAAAGGGAAATATGAGGCAAACTGAAGTTAAACGATTTGCCTGTGATGTCAGGTCATAAATGACAGAGGTACAATTTGAATCCAGTTTTGTCTGACTCAAAAACTTATGGTCTTTTCCAGTGTGGTAAGCTACATTAGTTTCCCTTATAGAACCATTTTGCTATAATTGTTATCCATCCAAGAAGATGCAAGGCAACTAAATAAGGAACTATTTTAGGTGATTACAAATATATACAAGTTAAATTTGCTAAAACTGAAATAGTCTTTTTTTTTTTTTTGTAAATGTGACAAGTCACTGGATTTTATATATGGAGTTGTGAGATGTTATCCCTCATAATTGGATTTCTTGAACATTTAGATGAACTTACATCACTCAGTTGTTTGGAATTGACTTGGGCTTGCACCAGAACGGGAGAGTCCGTGACTTGAGTGAATTTTGTCTTATCTGGATGGACTTTGTAGGTGTGCTGTGGAGCAAAAAAGGAATAGTTTCAGCAGTCAAATCCAAGTTGACCTATAGACCAAGCAAGCAGAAACATTGCCCAAAACAAAAGAAACTTGTAGTTAATAAAACACATGGTTCTTTTCTCATTAGACTGCAGTGTCTTTGAGAGATGCCTTCACACTGTACAAGAAACTTTCTCATTCTTCACATTTCTGATAACTCTTCTTGGGGGAAATGAACTAGAATTAGCTCTTGAAATGTATTGGTGACCACAGGGGAAAACAGTTTACTATCAAATAAGTTTTGTTTCTTATAATTTCCTTGCCTGCATGTATTTGAAAAGTGTTAAAATTTTAACTATCTCTTGACCACTGAGGCTATGGAGGTCAGGACGTTCAAAGTTCATGCTACGGACTTACATCTTTACATTGATCTAGTTTCTTGATTGCTTCATATTCTTGAGTTATGGTCTGGGGGAAGAAGCCCTTGCCTCTGTCTTCTTCATATTCTGCTTTGTAGTTTTTCTATGAGGAAAAGACATCAGACATAAGGATGCAACCATTTTATTCATGCCCTAAAGATGTGTTCATTGGAAAGCTAAACAATGGTCTTACAACTTACATCACTGTTTTGAGCTGAGACTTTCATGCAGTGTGTGTGATATGGATCCTCAAAGCTGCCTACATAATGTCCCAAAACATTCTTTACGTAGGAATCTTTGTACTTAGTCTGAAAGACAAAACATATTTCATGTACTGATTGGGGGGAATAATGGATCTTTTCTTAACACAGGGAGTAACCACAGGATTGCTTACGTCACTAGTGAAGTTCTGCAGAACTGTATCAAGTTGAAATTTGGGGGTTTCACAGTAATTTATGCTCTTTGCCTTAGTCTTTTCATAGTTTTCTTTGTATAGTTTCTGTCAAAGAAAAAAAAATCAGTTAAAATAGATTCCTGTCACTCCTACACTGATTATAACACTTGTATTTCCCAACACGAAACAAAAGAAGCAGAAAAAAGATATCGCCTGTCAACTGTCTTAAAAACGGATAATCAAACATTGGGGTGTTGTGAATAAGTTTCTTCTATTAGTAATTACTGTAAAGCTTAGGCTTTTAACATTCACCAAAAAAAAAAAAAAAAAAAAAAAAATCAAGAAACCAGAATGCTGCCTCAGACCATGCCCTTAGTTGTGGAGTTTGGGTGTATTTTGGAACTCCTACTTCCTCTATGCCCCAACTCACACATGTCCCTCACTGACAGTGCCACAACAGAGAGGACTATTCTGAGCAGCAGTGATTTTTTTTTTTAACAAACATGCATGAAAAATTTTAGTATACGTTGAGAAAGACAGTCTCTCTTCCTCCTTCTACCAAGGGAAAATGCCTTATTATACAGATAATATATCTTAAAATTAAGGTATATACAAAAACTCAGATCATGAACCTGCTCACTCTTCTTCTCTGCTAGGATTTAAATTTAGCTCTAACAGTAACAACTGTTGGATTTTATTTTTTTAACATTTACTCATTTTTGAGAGACAGAGACAGAGTGTGAGTGGGGGAAGGGCAGAGAGAGAGGGAGACACAGAATCTGAAGCAGGCAGGCTCCAGCCTCTAAGCTGTCAGCACTGAGCCCAACGCAGGGCTCAAACTCACGAACTGTGAGATCATGACCTGAGCTGAAGTTGGACCCAACCGACTAAGCCACCCAGGTGTCCCTACAACTATTGGATTTTAAAGGCACACTGATAAAGTGGGCTATTGTCACTTTCTCATGTTGGGTTTTGAAATTGTAAATGGTGCAATTCAGTTTTTATATTTTTATATTGCTCTCTTTATCAACAAAGTAGATTTGGACCTGTGCTTTTATATGCTTGATAAAGATGATCTTCATTTAGGAAACAGGAGACAGGCTTTGCATTAATTTCCCAACAGAGCTATGTGGACAGACCTACTGACACCTTCTCACCTGCCACTCCACTCACCCCATTCCCAATCACATGTATGCATCTCTACAGTGCTGACTGAATTCAAGGGACAAAGAAAAGATAACTAACCTGCAAAGAGAACCATGTTTCATCCTCAAATATTAGGAAAGCTTAACACAATGTAACTCTAAGGGAAAAACAAAACTGATCACATGTTCAGTCTCTTATATAGTCAAAGTGGTTTTGGGCTGTTAGTCTCTTAATGCCAGTTCTCACTTATCTATTTTAAATGTAATTAGATTGGTCAGGCTTTTATTTCCACAAGTAGAAATTCCTGTGAAGACTTAGGGAGCCATCTTTTAAGTCATGCTGTCTGCAAATGATGGTTTCTAGGGCCAGCATCCGCACAGAAAATGGTGGTGGTGAGAGGGAAAAGCTGTGAAACACAGGACACTGGTCTTCTCCCAGTGGCTCGAAGAACACAAGGACAGGGTACACACACAACCTGATCCCTCTCTCTTGCTCCCCTCCCCTCCCCTTTCAAAGTCTCCTCCTGTCTGTGTTAAAATCACATGTATCTCCTACAACCTGCTCTTTGTTCATATAGAAGTACCAGGGCCTATAAGCAAATGAAGATTTCTCTGCCATTGAACAAAGAACCCCCAAAATGGACATACATCATACTCAGAGGCATTTATGTCTTCCTGTGGTTAAACAGTTCCAGGGAAACTGCTACACTAGAATCATAAAGTATTTGCAAAGTTATATTTGCATTTAGCCATTATAGAAGGAGAGAAATTTCACCTCTCTGGCAGCTAAGGTGGAAAAACACTTTTTGACAAGAATGTACTTACATCACTCAGGGCATTTCCTGCTGCCTTCAGCTGCTTGAGCAGTGGGTTCTCTGAAGCAGGAAGTACATTATAATCTGCTTTTCCTTTATTCTTTTCATAGTCTTCTTTGTATTTTACCTGTAGGAGCGAAATAAAGTAATAAAGTAACTCTCTGGGTTATTTTTGCTCTTGTCTCTATTATGGATATTACGACATAGTTCCACAAATCAACTTTCTAGAAAAGTGACAGCTTGACATTTTACAAACAAAATACTCATAGTAACTCATAACAGTAGCAGAGAAACTGCATATATTTCCAGGATAACTTCCTGCCATTCATTTATTCATTCAAAAACATCCATAGGGTATCAATTACGTGCTGGCTCTGAGACAGGTGCAAGGAAGAATAACATATAGTCCCTGCTCTCAAAGACAGAGATAGCCACACAAATAATGATAGTGCATCATGTCCCAGACACTTACTGCTCCACAACCCTAATTGAGCTCTTAGCCTCTAGCTGCCTAACTTCCAACGTATTTTTAAAGAAAGCAAGCCTCAAGCATCATCAATCTACCCTTTAATGCCTCATCTATGACTGTGTGTAAGCATGTGTGTATTTAATGTACATGCAGAAGGAGGAGGAAGGGGCTGGAGGCTGGATGAAGGATGACAACCTCTCCTTTTCTTTCTGCCCCTCCTGCTTTACACCTTTAATTCCAGCTTTAGCAGAAGCTTTAAACAAGGGCTCAGAAGCCCCTGTCAGGAGCACGTCCAAAGGGAGAAGAACAAGAAATGGATCCTATTTCTTGATCCACAGTGCCAGCCATTTATTCCGGCAATATAACTATAGAATATAGGAACATTCAAAGAATCCTAGATAAGCTACTAACATTTGAGAACCTCGAAAAGCAGACATAACCAGCTTGGTATCCAAAGGCAGGAGATACACAACTGAAACACAAGTGCACTATCCCCTGTAGCACACAAAGAAGACTCATAGGGGATACACTACAGGAATGAAAGACATAACCTTTCTCTAGTATAGAATTATGTGCTTCATTGAAAAATGGAAACAACCAGAAAAGGAGTTCCACACACCCTCCTATCTTCCTACCTGTATCTGGGATATGTGGTCTCCTCTCCTGTTTATGGATGAATTGTCAAGACCCATGGCAAATTACCCCTCCTGTTAAGCACCAGAACGCTTCCCTTTTCACCTACTCAAGGGTATTACTTGAGCCACTCTTCCCTCCTCAGACATCATCACGTTTTCCCCCCACACTGGATTTTTTTCCATCAGCATAGAAACATGGTGTCTTTGTCTCCAATCTTAAAAGAATCCCCTCTTCATCCACATATCCTTCAGCTACTACCCCATTTTCTTCTTTTCCTTTCAGGAAAATACTTTTAAAAACTTGAGTATACTTACATTTTTCTATTTCTCTCTTCTCATCCACTCATGAGCCCTCTCTAAGCAGACTCAACCAAATTGCTCTTGTTAAGTTCACCAGAGACCACCTATTGGTAAATCCACTTCAGAAACATTTGACACAACTGATCACTCTCTTCACTCACTTCCCACTTTCTCGTGACTCTATTCCTACCTCACCTCGACGATGTGTTCACATGGAGATACTCCAGAGTTCAGTTCTCAGAGCTTTGGGTCTACACTTGCTCCCTCGATGGCCTCTAGTTTTATGACATTAAATACTATCCATCTACTGATGACTCCCAAATTTATATAATCCTTCTGGATGCCTCCCCAGAAACTTCAGACTCATGCAATCAACTGTCCAATTAATATTTCCACTTGGATGTCTAAAAGACATCTCAAATCTTACATGTTGAAAGCTGAGCTCATGTCTTCCCTGCAAAAATAATCATTCACTCTTTCCACATTCTTCTCTATCTTGATAAAGGGAAATCCCATCTGTCTGGTTGCTTAGACCCAAACTTTCCTCACATATCCCACATCCAACCCAACAGCAAACTAGGTCAGCTCTACCTTTCAAAGTACATCTCATCACTTGCCTTGCCCCGTTCCTGATCCAAAACATCACTATTTTGCACCTGAATCCTGAAATAGCTTCCTAGATGATATGATCTTCCTGCTTTCACTGCTCCAGCAGAGCCAAGGCCAGGGTTTGAATCAAGTCTAATTGGCTTTGAAGTGTATGCTCTTTCTAGTGCTTTAGAATGCTAAGGACTCTATTTACCAAAGTCTACTCTATAGAGTATATGCATATCCATGAATTTGTCTATCTTGTCTGTGACTAGATTTTCACCAATTAGTAGGAAAATAAGAAAAATAATGGTAATGGTGAGTGTGGGAGTGTCCATATTCATATAAGGTCGCCAGTTGTCTTTTCTTGGGGGATCCTCCTATCTGAGAGGATAGCCTTTCTACTTGCAGGTATCAAAAGGTCATTTATGAAATATTAAAGATGGTTATTTAGTATTGTTAATGGTCACACACAGCCAAGTTTTTCAAAAATTGGTAGCCCTATTATAACCCCAGAATATTTCTTTTGTTGTTCCCCAAGAATGCTTTTTTCTCCATTATATACAAAAGCAAGAGTTATAGGAAATTCACCCACACTAAGACCATCATGACAAATGAGAGCATCCCCTCATACCTTGCTAGCTGCCACCCCAGCTTGTTTATTCACTTTGTACTCTGGTGTTTCGGTCTGCATGAAGTAGATCTGGTCTTTCATACTCTCAAAGTCTTCTTGGTATTTCCTCTGTAAGACATTACACATACTGGAGAACTGCTGTGGGCATAGACTGTGCACAGGTTTCACATGGGAGGACAGGGGCTGGTGGGAGAGGTTACACAAAGCCACTCCTCTTGGCTTACACAAGTCAGGTTACAATGAGAGAATGCAGTGCCATCACAAAAACAATTAGCAACTTAACAGAGATTTGGAGCAATTATAATAGGCTGAAAACCAGCCTTCAAGAAGGAGCTCTAAAAGGCCAGGGGCAGAGAACTTAAGAGAAAAGAAAGAGTGTTTTTCAGTGAAGAAAATCAGGGAAGAAACTAATCAGTTTCATAAATGTATTGTTTGGGCTCCCCAGGCAAAGAATAAATTTAAAAGGGCCCCCTTAACCTGTACTCACTTTGAAACTGTATTGTTCATATGAAAATTGAGGCATGAATAATGGAATCTGATCAAAGCAGTATTTCTCAAAAGGAAAGAGAGATAGGGGAATTTCTTTCTTGATAGGAACTCTATACAGATCTTACCCCCATGAAGGGGTACCCAGACTCTAATGTTCTGGTACCACTTTAGATGCAGCTGGGGGTCTGAAGTCATAAAAGAAAGGGTCACACTTTCAACCTAAGAACATCTGGTCATTCCTTCCTACTTACTGTGCTGATGTTATCAGCATTCATTCTGGCGGTTGCAATTTCAAAGCAAGGTGTCTCACTCCATTTGCCTTTGACTTTATTTTCATAGTCTTCCTTGTATTTGTTCTAGGAGAAAAAAAAAGATGAACTATAGAAAATACAGAAATTGACAAATAGGATAGAAAACTAAGTGGTAATGGGCAGCTTAAAAAAACTTTTTTTTAACTTAAAACATATCTTGACTATGGTCCTTAAGTTCTTAATAGATGTCTTCAAATGTTCCAGGATAGTATCAATTTACCCAAAAAAAGTTGGGCGAGAGGGTAGAGGTAATAACTGACCACCTTCTTGTTGAGTCTGGGAACTTAGTTCATTCAAAACTTATAGATGTTCCCTGATGTTTGAGGGAGGAGACTCAAGAGCATCCTACACTTATATTTCAGAGTTATAATAAAACCACTCAACCCACATTTCCATGCCAGATGAAATTAGCCATAAATTTCTGAGATTTACCAAAACTTCTAATTATCCAGAAAGGAATGCCACCACAAAATTTCGCTTGAAGGCTAATAAATAACACTTTCCAATTTAGACTTGAAGAAATTTTAATGAGAACTCGTAAGTAATTCAAAAATTGCCCCATCTTATTCACAAACACCATTCCACCTGAACCCCAGGCTGTGAGCAGCCTTGAGAGGAATTATGTCTTCTTTATGTTTATATCCTCAGAATCTAACACAAAATGCATCACACAAAAGTGACTTCATAAATGCATGTCCAACAAAACTAAACTGAACTAAGCCCATGATATGTGGCTTCAAACTGCCTTGGCCTAGAGTGTTCTTAAAATAAAATTAGGGGCACCTGGGTAGCTCAGTCAGTTAAGCGTCTGGCTTTGGCTCAGGTCATGATCTCACGGTTTGGGAGTTCAAGCCCTACATCAGGCTCTGTGCTGACAGCTCAGAGCCTGGAGCCTGCTTCAGAGTCTGCATCTCCCTCTCTCTCTGCCCCTTCCCCACTCATGCTCCATCTCTCTCTCTCTCTCTCTCAAATAAATAAATATTTAAAAAATATATATGTTTAAAATAAAATTCAACCAGTCAATCCTAAACCTGGGCATATGAGCCAGAGCTGGGTTATAACAATTTCCCCTTCTTGGCTCATAGAAATGTGTTAACAACCAGCCAGTCTCAAAGTGTCTGCATGCCTACACCCCCACTTCACTCTTCAGGAAAAAAGAAAGTGATTTTCTGGTATACCTTCAACAGAACCAGTACCAAGGATGAGTGATATGCAAAGCCAGTGAGTTTGAGTTAAAGGATGCTCAGCCCTCTCTCAAGTGCCTTTATCCATTCTTCTCAAGAGGCTAATACGCTAAATGCTAGCCAAGTGTTTTTTATAACTATAAATTTTAGATTCCTGGGATGGAGTTCAGAAGCTCTGGGCCCAAGACTAAAGTCCATCATTACCAAAGATGTGGCTTAGCCTCTCCAAGTTTCAGGGTTCTTAACCACAGCACCGGCAATAATAATTCCATCCACAGAGGACTGTTGAAAAGTTTACATAAGTTTATACCCTGAAGAGTCCTTTGCAAACTCTTCAGTGCTAAACAAATGTACGGTATAATAATTATAACAATAATGTTGCCAACATTGCTAGCATAACAGAGTAAGAAACTCTGGAGAAAATTCTGTGTGTGTGTCTGTGTATGCACACGCATGTGTATTCTTCAGTGAAAATCTTTGTTGAGATAGTATTTACATTTAAGTGTCAATTTGCCTACTCTCTTCTTTGGAAGCTTTAAAAAAATTGAAGTCAACTCTTTAGTCAGTCAAAACTGACTGAATTCAATTGGTCAAAATGGATTTTTTGATTTGCTGATTGCCTATAGAAGTATTTCTAATCTTTTTGGCGAATAGACCTCTTCAGAAATCTGAGAAAGCTATAAAATGCCCATAAACACAACTTCAGAGGTTCTTGATGTATACACACCCCAGGTTAAGACCTCCAAATCCACATTTTTGGTGGAATACTGCCCTTTCTCTGCTTGCTGGCAAAGGAAGAGACCTTTAAGATTAGGGGATAGGGGCAATTTGACTTTGTGATAGGATTTAAAATTGAGAAGGCAGCAGATTCTCTTAATGAGATCCAAAAGTTGGGTTATTGTGAAGAAATAATTAGAATCACATATGTAGATTTGTTAAGAAAATTAAAATTCTTACATTAAGAGATGGATGTCTGATTTTTTAAAAGATATTAAAACAAGATGAAAAATAAGAGTACAAGACCATCCAGCACCCTCACCCAAAGTCCTTCCCCACTTCTTCCT
Organism: Leopardus geoffroyi; assembly: GCF_018350155.1. Lineage (NCBI taxonomy): Eukaryota > Metazoa > Chordata > Mammalia > Carnivora > Felidae > Leopardus > Leopardus geoffroyi. The sequence goes on from NC_059328.1 coordinate 142,455,861, forward strand.
CTTCATAAACCAGTCACCATAGAGTTGGATCTCTCACAATCCACCCCTGAGTATTCCCAAGTCTGGGAAGATTTTCATTGTAAGGAAAGAGGCTGAGGCTTGTTATCTATTGAGGAAGTTATGGCCTTCCCCTCCATCTATAGGTAGGAGAGGAGTTAAAAGGCTGAAGGCCTGCAACTTGAGGAATGAGAAGGAGAGTGAGGTATGTGTCTATGTGGTACCCCTCTGTCAACCAAGTGGTCTTATTCTACGAGTCTGGCAGCAAGGCCTGAGTACTTATGTGGTACACAGAGATTGTTAGCCGTACCAGGGTCCAACATCCAACTTTCCCCCCAACCCCACAGGGTCCAACATCCAACTTTCCCCCCAACCCCACTCTAATTCTTCTGTCCAACTCTGTCATAGGTAAAGCCAATCAATGGAAACCTGGCAGCAAGAATCGATTTAATATTCTCTAAAATTCTGTGTTCACTTAACAGAGGAAAGTACATTGAGTCAATTACAAGCTATGAAACACCTTCTGTGGGCAAGAGAGTAACTGCATGTTAATAGATGTAGTAAAATTGCTTCCCCATAGTCCTTCCTCCCCAGAAATGAGCTGAGAGTGCTTCCATTGGGCCACAAATTGGACACACTAATGTCCTACTTAAATACATGGTTTCATTTTCTACTTTCCCTATCTGCATCTGTGGTTTTGATGTGGTTATCAAACGGAAGGAATACAAAGCCAGTTTAGTTAATCACACTTCACTCTTTTTCTATGAGTAGCTAAATACTGGGACTTCTGACAGTTTCATTCGAAGACAAGTTATCCTCTCAGAATTGTGGAGGGGTTCCCAACTGGTATTTTCATTGCCTACAGTGGGCCCAGGGATGCTTTCCTTACTCAACCCAATCTCTTCTGTTGACATCAATGGAGATCTCCCCCTAATTCTTTATTATAGAGGACTTTCCATGGTTTTAGAAGATCACAGTTTGGCATCTTCATGCTGTGTAACAGTATTTCCTGAAAGATATTTTTTAAAAAACATCCTAGTGAAATAGTATATATCAGTCACTGCCTCCAGTTCCTAACACAGAAGTCCTAAACCTTGTAATCTCCTGAGTGATAGGGTTGTCTTTTGTTTCAATGAGACAACTCCTGGATAGATTTATGATGGGGGCTGGTCATGAGAAAGATCAAGCCATGATTAGAAGCTTGGAACTTTCCACCTCACCCTTCATTTTCTGAGGAGGGGAGAGGGGCTGGAGATGGAGTTAATAATCAGTTAGGCCTATGGGATGAAACCTCCATAAAAATCCATGAAGGACACAATTCATACAGCTTCCATTTTGGTAAGCACATCCACACACTGGAAGAGTAGTACACCCCAGCTCCACAGAGACAGAAGGTCCTGTGCTTGGGACCCTTCGGGACCTCACCCCAGGTTCCTCTTTATCTTGGTTGTTCATTGGTGTCCTTTATCATGTAATAAACATAAAAAAGGGTTTCCCTGAGCTCTGTGAGCCAATTATTAGCAAATTATTAAACTTGAGGAGGGGGTCACGGGAACCTGGATTTATAGTCCAAAGTATGGGAGGTCCAGACTTATGACTAGTGTCTGAGATAGGGGTAGTCTCATGGGTCTGGGCCCTTAACTTGAGATCTGAGCTAACTCCAAGAAGATAATGTCAGAATTGAACTGAATTATAGGACACCAATTTAGCGTCAGAGAATTTGTTTGGTGTGGTAAAAAACCCATTTGGTGGCAGAAGTACGCATAGAGAGTAGAGGAAACAGAGCTTTTCCTTTCAACTCTACGTCCCTGAACTGGAAATTCTAACCTGAAATCTCACATTTCTCCCTTTACGAATCTGGAAAGAAGCAGAGAAGCAAGCACAGAGAAACTAAAGGGACTTCCCAATGTTGCATGCAGGACCCCACTTTCAGCTGGCTGTAGTGTGCATAGTGTCCTCACCTGGAAGGCTTGCTTAATGAACAACCCTGCCTGCCTGTCCGTCTGTGTTAGGGCTACAAAATGCAGCTGAGCCAGGATGAGTGCTGGTATTGGAGCTGGTGCCTTTGGCCAAAGACAAAGGTAAGAGAATTGATTCTGACAGGTACAGTAAGGAAAGCTGGTAAACAGAATATAATCAATATATAAGCAATATAAATTGTTACAGATATGCGATCATTATATTAATGTATGAAATAAAGGCTATAAGACAAAGGGATGTATTGGGAGACACAGACAAGGAAATGCTGAATTTAAATACATAAGAGTGAGTACATAAGGAGATTTAATCTATTTTGGAAAGAAAGGAAATGATGATACTGAAACATGCATCAGAGCCCATGACCATGGGGAATACTTCAAGAGAAAAGAGGTAGGTCCCACAGCAAAATCACCTCTTTCTCCTCCACCTGCAGCCCCACTCCTCTCTTATTGGATGGTTTGTTGTTGGATGGACTGCTACAGATCACAAGCATTTCTTCCTAAATAAAGTGAGTGTTATTTTGAATGCACAGCAGCCATTAAGAACTTGGTATTTGGGGAAGACTGGGATAAACAGCCAAATACGGTGACTTTCATCCTCCCCCATTCTCCCTTGGCTCACATTGTTATTCCACAAGGGCAAATCCAGCCCCGGTGAGGTTTTCAAGTGTCTAATGATGCCACCGTATCCGGCTGGAGTGGCACAGTCCAACAGGCATATAATGCAAGCTGCCAGTGTAATTTTAGATTTTCTAGTAGCCAATTTTTAAAACGTAAAAAGGAACAGGTGGGAAATTAATTTTAATAATATATTTTTACTTAACAAATAGGTCCAAAAATATTATTTCAACCTGTAATCAGTATAAAAATAATGAATGAGCTATTTTACATTCATTTGGTTATACTAAGTGTTCCCAGTGTATATTTCACACAGAGAAGACCCTCAGTTTATACAATCACATTTCAAATGCTCAATAGTCACATGTGGATGATGGCTACTATATTGACGAGTGCACTTCTAGACTGGTGTGTCTAAATTAGTGGAGACTGGAGCAGTGTGAAAGTGATTTATTTTTTATCACATTCAGGTACCCACACTGCACACTCAAGGTAAGAGCATGTTGCAATAGTAAGATAGCTTTTAAAATGTTTTAAATAAAAATTAAAAATAAATTTCTCTTTACAAATAACCACTTGAAAGGAGCTTTTTCTTTTTCTTCAAAAAAAGGTCCATCACCCTTGTTTTCCATCACCCTTGTTTCCCAATCTTATTTAAATATCAACACTTTCAGTAGGCCGGCTCTTTATGGACAGTTCTAAAGTTCATTTCCACTTAGCCCTGGGCAAATGTCAGGGTCATGGCATTCCTATTAGTGAAAAGTTACTGTACTTAGCAGATTCTCCAAATAGCCTCTGGTTATACAGTTAGTAGTCTGCAATATCAGACACTAAAAACATCATTGAATAGACTTCATCATCCATAACTTTTCTTCCTTCTTCTTCACTAGAGACATCCTTTCCCACAAAATACCTAAACAAAATGGAAACCTTGAGGTTCCATCAAAATTCAAGCAGAAGACCAAACTGGGACTCAACTCCACAGAGGGCCAAGAAAAAAGTATTTAAAATCAGCAGTATCCCAAGAGAAAGTGGCCTGATTTGAACCAATTTAAAATAGGAATTTAGCATGGGTCTGGTCACCAGTTGGACATCTGTCTCTCTGCATTCTCTGTCAGGCCTGCATTCCTCAGAGCTAGCTTACCAGCCTAAATATAGACAGACTAAGCTGTTTGCCTGGGCTTTAAAAGTTATGAGGTGCATTGCCCATGGCTGTCAAACTAATGGCTATGTCTGAGAGATCACGCATGCATTCTTATTTTCTCCATGTCTGACTGATAGCTATAAAACTGTACACTCAATTAAAACAATCAGATCCTCCAAAGAAAACGTGCGGGGACTCAGTTCTTTGTTAGTATCACTCCTGCAAGTCAAAATGTTAAATGACATCAGGGCACAGGTTCTGTTTTCAAAATGCGGCTTTCATATTTCCTCATCATGGAGCCATTAAGCTGGCTAACCATTTATTAACATGGTTCCATGATGTTCATGGATGTAATGTTTTTGCTGCCGACTTTTCAGTCATATTGAAAAAACACCCTCACAGTGTTGGCATTGGGTCTTTAAATCCCCCTTACTTACTTTCTCTGATGTTTGAGATTATTAAGTCAGAGTTTTCAAGGGAGGCCAGTCCTATGTACTTACCTTGCTCACTTGATTGGTCACTTTCTTCGCAAACTCTATATCTGGAGGATCCGGCAGAGATGTGAATTGAGATTGCTGTTCAGCATGACCTTTTTTGTAGGCGATCTGACAAAATAAAAGACAGGGATGCTCATGGGCCACAGAAAATTATTCTATTTCCCATGTTCCATTTGTTGGCAATTTTGAAAAAGACTATGTATTCATCTGTATTTGAAGTCTTAAACTTTAGTCTATCACGTAACAGTAACTTATCCTTGCAGATGCTACACGCCCTTGCTCTCAGTATAACCAGCAATTCCTATTTCGTTAAGTCTTCCCTCTCCAAGATTATTAATCCTAGATCTGTTTCCTTCCATTTGTACCCATGCCATGATTTGCAGTTGAAATTATTCTGTTAACTGGCATCCTCAACTCCCAATCTCTTGTCTTTACATCAGCTACCATACGCCTAGCTCTGGACCAACTCAACTACACACTTCCTCTAATCTTATATCCAGGATGATGAGTGACACTGAAGAAAATCACACAACTCTATTGAATGGATAATGATAATGTGATAAGCATGATTAAAAGGGCCACTGGAAGAAGGTACACAAGTGGGAGAGGGGGCCTCTTGAACCTAAGCCCTTAGCTTGAAGTCAGGGTGCCTACCTAGTGATACGTGCTTATGAACAACAGCTTGCTTGGGGCTCTGTGCCCGATACTCTTGAGTTTATGGTATCCAATTGCCACTTTGCCTTCAATGAAGCTTGAAAACCCCATTATGCATCTCTGGTCAGTCTCTACTTTCAGTGGCTAGTGTAAAACCCCAAGACTGTCCTTAGGCCCCCAGTCAACTCTCAGCTTCCTCTCTCATAGAGTAAAGGGAGGCTATACATATGCTTAGCTTTCCCTGTACTCATCCCTCCTTCCCACCTGCTGCATGGTTCAGAGAATCAACCCTTGTAGGGCAGGAGTCCTGTACTCAGACAGCTGATCCCTCCAGTAGCCCTCTGGACCTAGATCCATCCATTGCCCCTTCTCTTTCTTGACAGCTTCAACTGCTCCCTCTTCATTGGTTCCTTTCCTTCAGCCTGTGAAAGGCCTCTCTTGTCTTAAAATAAGTATCATGTCTATTAATCATGCAGCCCCTTCACTCTTTCCCTCCTTTGTTCCTCCACTACTGACTTAGACATTTTCTTCCACCAATCTTGAGCCCTGCCCCCACAATGCAGAACTATTTGCAGGTCCCCAGACCCACAAAAACCTCTTATGCCTCTGAACCTTGTACCTGCTGTTCCCTTTTCCCTGGAATGCCCCAGCTCCACACTCTCCCCATGTGCCTGCAAGCTGCTGCTCATTCTCCATGTCACAGTCTCCCCTCCCTAACCTGAGGACCTTTTCCTGGGATCTCACTCAACTTGGCCCTTACTTCCTTTAAAGGAATTATCAGATGACACTGTGATTGGTTGCTTACACATGTGTCCCACCTTGGACTATGAGCTCTGGGATGATAGAAAACATACCTGTTCATCTGTGAACACTTGTGGCTTGCACGGAGACTGACTAGAGCGAAGGTTCAATGATTGATTTCTGAATGTGTGTTTTATACACTGTGGCCATTGGAGGAAATCACAAAAGGAGATTTATCATCCCAACTCTTCTCCTACTCACTTGTGAGACTTCTACAAATTATTTCTCCTTCCATGTGGCAGTATTCTTATTTACGACATAAAGAGGTTGGACAGTTCCAAGGTCCCAGTCATCTCCTTCATGGTTTAACCAAGTCTAGCTATGTCTTAGCTTAATAATGTCTACCTACTGCCTATAACAAAAGCTTTTATGAACATTAAATCAACAGGGATACAAAAGAGCAATTTTAAAATGTACTTATATTAATTCTACTGCTCAATCTTTTTGTTGTTGTTGTTGTTAAGTAGTGAAGACTTTATTTTAGGCATAGGGCAATTGGTATTTTCCATGGCTGGCTAAGTCCTCAGAGAGTATGCAACATCCTATCAAGAAAAATGTTTACTAACTATGACATTCTGTCAAGAATTTTCAAAGAAATCAGATCTGGAAGTCCTAACTTCTCAGGAACCTTATTCAGAATTCTGTATAGTTAGAATTCTGCACTCTGGTCAGCTTAAGGACTCTCTTGGGGTTTGCAAAGTATTTTGTCTCTGCTTAGATAACAAGAAAAACATAGTAAGTAGTGTTCAGAGAAACTGGAAGAAGGTGCAGGAGAGGGAGAGAAAGCCTCTGAATCCAAGCCCTTAGTCTGAAATCTACATGCCTATCCAGTCGTATGTTCTGTGAACAACAGTTTGCTTAGGGTTCTGTGCCCAATAACTGTAGAAGTTTATGGTACTGACTTTATTCATAGGCATGTTGGTAATCTGATACTTAGTGCGTAATCTGCAAAACATAAAAAATAAAAAATAAAAGCCATACCTTAACTGCCAAGTTTTTCTAAGGATGGGAAGATTTCACTTCATTGTTATATATTCTCCATTATGTACTCTACTGAGAGATCTCAAAATACGTGGCCAACTTTAACTGTTCAAAGTCCATAGCACTGGAGTGGCATGAGGTGTCCCTTCATCTCTCCATTTTACGGGTAAAGGGAGACATTTGGAGATTAAGTGTCTTCTTGGAAACCTCTTCCTAGGCTTACATGACATGGCAGTTCCTGGTTGTCCTTCAACTTCTCTGTTCGTGGATGGCTCCTTTCCAGATGTCCTAAGTGTGGTGTCCTCCAAAACTCTGCCCTTGGCCATACACTGTTCTGCCTCCCTCATACATGGTCACGCCTGCAGCTGTCACTTTTATTCTCATGACTCTCAAATGTTAATCTCTTTCCTGCTCTCACACCTATGCAACAGTATGAAATTTCTAATTTATCTACAAAATGTCTTGATCTGAATGTTCCATTATCTCAATTCCATTTCTCTTTCCATGAATGCATATTTACCACTTGTACCCCTATATACCCAGACTACCAGTCTTTCACATTAACTCCTTTATGGCTCCTTTCTTTCTTTCATCTCCAATATCCAATGTCCTTAACACTTTTACAATACTTACTACCTTCAGATTCCGTTCTTCTTCTCCTTTGTCCCAGTCATCCCTTCAATCCTTCTGTATTACTTAAAATAGCCTCCTTAAAATTATCACAATTTTTCTAGTCTCAATGCACTGTATTGTCTATAAAATTTTTCCATTTGCTACTTTTAGCATATTGTTTTCCCCACCAAAATCATATGATACCTCTTATTGAATACATATCATGTCAAAGCTATCTTGCCTGATTTTCAAGGTCCTGCTGCCAGTTTCTTAAACATGGCCTCCTAACTAGGCACACACAGCATTCACTTTCTTTGCCCTCTCTAGACTCATTTCACTTCTGTCCCTTTGTTCAAGTGCTCTCTCTACTTGAAAAGCCTTTCCTGTTCATCACTGCCCATTCCCTTTGGATTACCACTTCCACATGGCCTTTGCTAACTGCTTGCATGTGCCCTGTCTTTCAGCAAGTATTAGACTATAGAATTTGCTTTCTATATAAATATAAAAATATAAAATTAAAAAAATCAAAAAAAATTTTCATGTTATTTAATATATAACACTTTCATGTTATCAGCCTGATTATAAATTCTCAAGGGAAAGGATATGAAAACTTCTTATACTTTTCTATCCTGCTAGGTATGCATGCATAATGGCCTTTCAACACATAACTATTAACGTTTATTTATTTTTGAGACAGAGACAGAGCATGAATGGGGGAGGGTCAGAGAGAGGGAGACACAGAATCTGAAACAGGCTCCAGGCTCTGAGCTGTCAGCACAGAGCCTGACGTGGGGCTCGAACTCACGGACCGCGAGATCATGACCTGAGCTGAAGTTGGCCGCTTAACCGACTGAGTCACCCAGGCGCCCCTCAACACATAACTATTGATCACTTGATAAAGGTTACACAACAGTATTGTAGATTTATGAGATACAGAACTGAAATGCTAAGTTAAAAGAGAAGAGGTCCCTACACATCAAAATGGGTACTGTGTACTAGACGGCCTTAAATTTTTGTTATGGCTTCATTAGTTCCTAACTTACTCTAGGGAAAGATAGGAGTATTTCTATGCTATATTTTAACCAATTATATGCAAATGGAGATAGAAATATGTCCACTAAATTTGCAAATGATATCAAGTGAGAGGCAATAAAAAATTAGACCTCAAAAGCTGGAGATGCCATCAAATGAATATGCATAATTCCAGTACAGGGCAAGATAGGATCCTAAGATCCACTGGAAGTAAATCACAATAATTTTCAACTGACTTGTTGAAAATTTCAACTGACTTACATTCACAGTGAATGTAAGAGGTTCCGGGGGCTTAGTTGACAACTGAATGAAAAACAACTTGTTAAATAATAAAACAGTGCTCTCCTGAAGACTAGAGTAGTAGTCTTTTCAATACGGCAGCTAACAAATCCAGGGGTCAAGAAATAAAGAATCTCAAAATGAGGGAAAGTGCTAGAATCGAGTGGGGCTCTCTGCTGCTGCCACTGCTTTCAACCTAAGGACTAAAACTATTAGGCTCTTTAGTTCCTCTAATAAACTGTTTTCAAGGTCTAAAATACTAAAATTCTGGCCAGAGGACTGACTTTTTACTAACTCTGAAATATCCTCCATGTACACCCAATGGCAAGAGCTTTTTGCAAACTACACGAACATGTTTGGACAAGTATGTCAGTCCACGTAGAAAAAGGGGGACAGACCACAATTCAGACTTCATAATTAGGATACTTCAATAACATTTTTCACTTAATATGTTTGGGAAAGTGGCTATGATCTCCATAGGTTTTTAAAAATGCCCCTGTAACGTCACAGAAAAACTTCAACTCCAGCCAAGGGGACAGAGGGCACATGCTGCAGTGGAAAGAACACTGGTCTTGAGATCACAAGACCAGGCCTCTAATCTGGGCTTTGCCACTAATGACCTATGTGGTCTTAGATTCAGGTTCTTCACCTATGAAAAAACAAGATTGGACTAAATTATATCTAATATAAGTTATAAAATCCGATTTAAGTAAGCATCATAAATTATAATGATTCTAGATGTATTCATCTGCAATAATGACATTTAGTCTTTTCGAAAGAAGAACTGCAATGAACATGTGGCCAGAAGACAATCTGAGGTCTTCTGATTCCACCCTGCCAATGAGGTTGACTGTATTTTACTTACATCACTGAGGGCTTTCTGGGCTTGGGCAACCCTCCTCAGCTCTGGACTATCATTGTATGGGTAAAACAAGCTCTTGTCAGCTTCCCAGTCTTCAGTGTACAGTTTCTAAATCAGGCAAGAGTGAAAAGTTATGAGAAAGTGAGCTCACACTTACAAGAAATATACAATTTTGAATTCATCCATCAATAGCAAAAAGAGCCAAGGGCAAGGTGAGATCAAAGGTAAATAGAATCCACAGATAACCTGCCCCTTTCCACCCAGAGTCATATTTATTAATAGCTCGTCCTGCTTTCCTGGCAAATCTTATTTTCAGAAGAGTAAATGTGTCTGATTTGGTTTCTTCTCTGGGACTTCACCTGCTTCCTGCAACAAGTACTAATCCAAGTGTAAGGAGCCAAGAGGCACTTAGCATAGTTTCTGTCAGAAAATAAACATCGAGTAAGAGTGATAGCCAGAAATACCCAAAGTGTAGCCCAGGGTCTGTACTTTGTGGGTCTCTCAGAGCCAGTTCCCCGGTGTATCTTCGTTCTTCCCATGTGTTCCTTCATCAGGGTTGCTCAGGCTCCCACCAGGACCCTCTCCTCTCCTCTACTCCACAGCTTTCTTCTCAGTTCCCCCTTGCCAACACCTACCCCTGCAACCTGCATGGCTCAAGGATACTCACAAAAAGACTGAGGAACTGCATTCCCCATTATCAAAAGTACTGGGTATTCCTCTAAATTACACATTGGAAGGACATAGGAAGACAGAAGTTACGACAGAGCAGAAGCTCTTACCTTACTGAACATGGCTGTGTTCTTAACTGCCTGGACAAGTTCAGGGGCATCAGGGGGAAGCAGGTACTTATCCTTGGTGTCTTCCCAGTTCTGCTTGTATAAAACCTAGACAGAAAGAGCAGAGGACGTGTGGTTGATGTCTCCCCCAAGGGCATGAGGGTTTAGAGAACACAGTGTTGTGAAGTCTTTCATTATCAAAGTGTCCTCACACAAGAGGCTGCCCTTGTGCCTTTGTGTTTTACTAGCATCAATTGTGAAAACATTGACCATGTCAACATCCCATAATACTTTTCCTGCATTAGTAAGCTTTTACTTGAAAAGTCTGATTTTTTTTTTTTTTTTAACTAAATCATGATTATGATTCTCTATAGATTCCTTTTAAAGGCTGCAATCTTACTGGTCATTGGCTCAATTTGGATAGTAAACGAGTTTCTTTTGACTTACGTGTTATTTTTTAAATGTTTTTAATTAGTTGCCTACATTTGAAATTTGAGCATTTCTCATAAAAATAAAGCTCCCTAGCCTCTTTAAAAATAAATCAGAGACTTTGGGGACATTGGGACTGCACTCTGTATAGCAGCTGCCTGGAGCTGAGTTGCAGGGCATATGCTCTCCAATCCACCATAGGTCCTATGGCCACTTCAGTCATCTGTGCAGCCTTCCTGACATGTGTGGATACCAGAGCTCATGAGGCCCCTGGATTTAAGTGAGACTGGTGAGCAGGATCAGGCCTGTCCAGTTTTCTCCTCTAAGGCCAGGTAGAGGTAATCTACGTGCCACTTAGCATCCCAGCCATCCATAACATGACCTCACCTTACTGACTTGCTGCGACACTTTCTTTGCATGTTCGATGTCCTTTGCTTTTTCGTCTACGTGACAGATAGTTTTAGCAACATCGCCATCCATTCGATACTTAACCTGCAGAAATAATATACAGAGTTCATGACAGGCATGCACATGTGAATATACTAAAGGGTATCTTCTAACAAAAGGGCATTAACCCAATGACTCAACGTCTGCACCACAAAGCAGACTTTCCACATTTTAGGTAGAAAACTGTGATCTCCAAAAATCTGCAGAGTCCCTGCGTTTATTGCATATCTGCTTTCCTGGCTGAATTTCAGCCTCCCTGCTCTCCTACATGGAAGACCACAGTGAATTCCAATTTACCATCTCATATCTCTTAACCTAACTTGCTAAGCCAAGCTTTTAGAGGTCTCTTGGGGTTCACATTTAGAGCAACATAATCTATAGCCAATACTTCGTCTAGATTTCTGGACTGGCTCACAGCAATCCGACTGCTCATTTTTTCTACACCAATTAAAGCCCTCAATTCCCAGTGATGGGCATGTTTTTGACATGTCTGTCTCCTTTCTTTTAGCAATGCAGCCCACCTCACTGAGTTGATCTTGTACTTTCTTGATTCGGCGAAGTTCTGGGGTATCGGATGTGATGGCGTATGGCTGTCCTTTAGCTTTCTCATACTTCTCCTTGTATTTATTCTGAAAAGAGTATCAGATATTAGCCTAAAACCTGATAAGACAGCAGCAGAAATTTCAGGCAATGTATTTATCCCCAATAGATTAAAAAAAATCCTGCAAATTCTAACAATTATCAGTTATAACAGCTTTTTGTCCCCTACCCTGATTCTCAGCAAAAACTAAAATAGATTTGTTAATTGCTCTTCCTAAACACAGTTGGATACTTGAGACAGTAGAACTTTTATTACAGACTATTGTCTTGGAAATGCCCTAAAATGATTCTCTCAATGTTTTTATTGCACATATAAATGCACATATAAAAAGCCAGAACCTCAATAATTTTAGCAAATATAGAAATTATCTGAAAAGATTTGATTGCTAATACAATGCAAAAATATTCCATTCAGGAGTTCAATCTCAGTGGTTCAGATAGCTGAGACACCAGCTGAATTAATGGAAAGTCTGAATTATGGAGTATTTTGAAAAGGAATGCAATTTTGTTATTTCTGCCAAATATACAGAGTTCTCACTTTAATAACAACGTGTATAATTTATCATTATTAATGCTTCAATAGTACTCTTGAATGTAGTCAGCAATCTAAATTACACTCTTGATTTTATCAGTAACCATTTTAAAAATACTATAAACCTTCGACAACATTTTCTTCAAGCTAGCAGAAGTTCTAGGATATTAGTGTCAGAATTTGAGACTTTATGGCAACAAACTGACAAAAAATTTTCTATTTTTTGCTGAATACCGCAAGGATAAAGGAGGCAAAATAATCTTGTTTTTACAGATCAAAGTCTTAGAAAACTAGGTTTTAGATCATTCGAGACTCTGAACTAGAATTTACCAAATAGTCCCCAGGAGTTAACACTAAACCAGACATAAATATTTACTGACCAATCGCAACAGGATGCTTCTGACATAAGCATTTAGTCCTATATAATCCAATGTTCCCCTGAGCTGCTTTTCGTTTTTTTAAAGCTGCTGGAGGCTATGCCACCTAGTGAGACCTCAGCCCACATGGACAATCAATAAATGAGATCCAATCTGCTTCCAGTCAGTATAACTTGTTACAGTCTAACTGTACATGGAAAGTTAAGGATGAGGGACCTTCAACAGCAGTGATTCTGGACTAAGGCTGCACATTAGAGCCACCTGGGTCGTTTTTAAAAATCTTTATGCACAGGTCCCAACCACGGATAAAACCAGAACAGCCTGGGTATCCATAATTGTAAACCTCCCAGAGGATCCCAATGTGCGGCCACAGTTAAAATCCACTGTTCTGGGGTATAGTCGAACATTCCAATCCTCATTTCAGAGGAGTTCTTACTCTGATCCTGGGGTTCTGAACTACACATTCTTCTTCGCTATACAACTCTTAAAGATCGTTTTACATATTGTTAACTAGTCTACTTTAGGGGCATCCTGCTCAGGCATAGTTTTAATTAGACGTTATTTAGCTTCTTTGAACTGATTTCAACTGAATATATTCAGGACTTCATTATTCTAGATTGGCTAACAAATTGTGATTAAATACCAATAAATGCTGTACGATTGGCCTTCTGTTTATTTTGTGGGAATAATTTCAGAAAGGATGTTTTCCCTGATACTGCAATGGTGCAAATGAATTAGAGGAAAGGAAAATTAAAGAGTCACAAGAGCTTATATTTCTGCAGAATAAGTTGTTGTCTCATAGGAGGTTGAGAAACAAAATCCAGCTAGCATCCAAAACAGAGTTGGTAGAGATCAGTAATTTCTCACTCATAAAGCCAGATTAGCAGAAATGGTTTGAAACTTACAGGGCTAAAGAGATCCTGCATTTTCTGACTGTGTACAATGTAGGGCGTCATGAACTTAGAAGAATCCAATTTCTTCCGGATAACCCTCTTCCTCTCCAGTGGCTTGGCTGGTACCGGCTGTGCCGATACTGGCTGTGCCAGTGCCGGTTTGGAAGTTTCTGATTGCTCATAGTCAGATGTGATTGTCCTTGTTGTCGTAGTTTCATAGACTTTTGTTATTGTCTGAAAATGTGACATGCAGTTCAACATTGTTATGTAAGTAAAAGCCGTGATATCACGATCTTGTATATACACATTATTCCGACCTTGAGTCAGACTTACATTCCTAGTGTTATTCCTACATATTTAAAGCCAGTCAAAGCAGGAAATCATACACTCGGTCCATATGAAGATACATCACGTTACATAAATCTGAATGCTGACTGTCCAAGATGGCGTGGAACAAAAAGTTTACTCCTTAGTAATTTGCTACAGGGCCTTAACATTCCATTTGTAGAAAAGAACCCAAACCCCTTAAGGTTGGATGAAAATCAGAAATACAGTATTCTTAACCATTTAAAATCTTAAATCGTCTAGGTAAAGTAAAAGCAAACGTGGGATCAAAGAACAAAAGATGAAGATGATCAAATAAAGCTCAAATTCTTGATTTTATATTCACTTGCAAATGAGTCTAAGAAGTTGGTTGCTTGTTCCCCAGGTCTTTAGGCATTCTCCCCTGCAGTCTAACACAAAGAATAATGAATTCTAAAGAATGAATCACATCAGTATTACAAGTGATTACCATTCTTTTGGCTTAGTCAGTTAATTAATCTGAATCGGAGTGCCATTTACACCAATAAATGCTTAGGTGGACAAGGATAACGATGACAACATAAGGGGGTAATTATCCTTACAACAGTCCTATGCATGCGGTAGGTGGGAAATGACTGTTTCTTACAACAGGTTGTATAGTGGGAGAAACTAAGGCCCAAAGTTTGGGTGTGGTCCAAGGTTAAAAATACTGGATGTAAGAAAAGAAGGTAAGCAGACAAGTCTTCAATCCATCTCACAGCATGATTTCCTTCACAGCTAATATCATCTGTACCAAATGATGAAGAGAAACTTAAGTAACAAGGAAATTGTACCTCTACGACAACTTCCCCTAGTGTTGTCAGATCATTGCTAATAGGTGGCTTTCTGCCCATTATTACTGACGTACGGTTGATGGTGAGAAATGAACCAGTTCACAGCATCTACAAATGTTAGGTTTCATGCAATCACAGGCTCTTGGAGCAGGCTCCAGGGATAGCCATCCCTGTTTGTCACGATCAAGAAAAACTGCTCTATTCAGAAAATAAAGCGTGAGTGAGGGATTTCACCTTAGAAAAAAAGTTCCACCTTGGAATATCTATGGGAATTCTTCCTTAGAATTCTTAATGTGCTAAAATCTAAGTGGCACTTCACTGTATCATCAGGGACATAGGCTTCGCGGTGCTTGTCCCTGTTGGCAGAGACGGTGCCCCACAAGTTACAACTCTATATAATAAAACAGCTGGTTCCCATGCAAATCGTATGTCCAAGGCTATGTGATTGCTGCAGTCACAGAGTGGTGATGGCCATTGATATTGCTTTAATGAGCACCACCTACACCAAAAATACTACACGAACAATGGGGGAATGATCCCCAATCACTTTGGATACGTTCAATAGCAAGAACAGGGACGTATTCTGTCAAACAAGTAGCATTCATTCTTGTATCATCTGCTGCTGGGCACACGTAGGTGAGGGATTCTTCTCAGATTCTCCCTCTGCCAGCTCCTGTAGCCCTGGAGGTCTGTGAGAGGGGAAGGCTCTGCCTGCTTTAATCAGCATGAAGTTCATGCAGACACAGGTTGGGTCTTACCTCTCCTGGCACCTCTTCATAGACTGTCTCTTCTGTGTAGTACTATAAATAGAGCACAAAGGAATCATCATGAGAACAAAGCAGAGATCACCTCTCCTCTGCCTCAGCTGAACCACTGGATTATTTCACTAGCTCAGCCAGTGTGCACTATCTGTGGGAAACAAGTACACAAGGGAGCGTCTTCACATTTTGGGACCCATTTTAGCTTTGTGAAACTTCAGGGGAGTTAAAGTGAATGCTACCAGACAAGGCAAGGAGATGCAGGGTGATGAGAAAGGTGTCTGAGGCTGATTATTTATTAGGGGCAGTTACTTAACTTGAGACAAGGTAAGACTTTTTCTTACAGTACCCAGGGCAGAATTTGCAGAAAAAATATACTAACAATATCCTGAGTATGTGGGTTGGGCAGAAAAAAAAAAAACTTGCCATAACTCACTATTTGTGACTAACAATAAAACGAAACAGAAACCTCAATGTGAATAACATTTTTTTTTTCAACGTTTATTTATTTTTGGGACAGAGAGAGACAGAGCATGAACGGGGGAGGGGCAGAGAGAGAGAGGGAGACACAGAATCGGAAACAGGCTCCAGGTTCTGAGCCATCAGCCCAGAGCCTGACGCGGGGCTCGAACTCACGGACCGCGAGATCGTGACCTGGCTGAAGTCGGACGCTCAACCGACTGCGCCACCCAGGCGCCCCGTGAATAACATTTTTAACTGGATTGTATCATGGAAATAATAGACCCGAAAGCATATACACATCTCGATTATCCGTACACCCTCCTGATTACTAAGGAATGAAAGTTTCTTCCAGAGTGCGGGGTGTATCCTTTCATAGCACAATGGTCTTGAAAGGATGCAAAGATGAAAATTTACAAATGCCAAGGGGAGAGTGAAAACATGCAAAGATTTCTCAGCACAAGATGTGGGAAAGTTAGGCTGCAGTTTGTAGCTGATGGCTGCGAGGTGCCTGCAGCCTGGATCTGAAATCAAACCTACTTTTGTTCTACTTCTGACATCACTGGCAATAAATAGATGCTGATGGGAACTGGCTGACATTTTGTTTCAGATGCGTAAGGGGAGTGGAATCTTTCCCCCAGCCTCACCCAGCAAGAAGCAAAGCCTCAGGCCGAGGCACAAAGGAAAGGGATAAAAAGGAAACATTTGGCTCATTTTCTCAATCAACAAAATGTATAACATTTTATGCTTCCTTTTTCTTTTCCCTGCCACCAAAACATACTCAGGGAG
This sequence comes from Leopardus geoffroyi, assembly GCF_018350155.1. Taxonomy (NCBI): domain Eukaryota; kingdom Metazoa; phylum Chordata; class Mammalia; order Carnivora; family Felidae; genus Leopardus; species Leopardus geoffroyi. The sequence continues at coordinate 142,472,513 of NC_059328.1, forward strand.
AGGGTAAAACACTGACTTCTTAATTTCCCTCAGTTGGCCTCTGTTCTTTTGCCCCTTGGTTCAGTGAACGCTTATCAAGTTATTTAACCATTGTCAATAGGCCGCAGGCTCTATTTCGTCTGCAGGAAGATAGGAGAAAATTTACCTAATGTCGCCTACTCCTGGGCTTTCTTTGCTCCTGTACTATTTCTTTAGTTTCAGATCTAATTCTATCGGTGTGTCCTTACACAGAGCGACAGAAACCACAAACTCCGAAAGGACAGAGAATTTCTCTTTTATATGCCTGTGCCTTCGTCACACGGGAAATATCATTTGGACATTTTAGGGAATACTGTTTAAGGCTGATTCACACACAGCCATGCCTGTGGCCACACAAAATATCAGTGACTCGAGAAGAAATTTTAAACTAAAATGAATGATTCACAACTATTTTGGATTTTCTGAGCCCCCAAGCAAAAGCAGATCTTTGGGAGCTATCCAACTTTACCTTTGCTGGGCTCTCACCATTAGTAAATGTATCTCAGAAAGAAGCTTATAAAAAAAGTAATGTTACCCAAATGGTTGGCATTAACATATATGCCAAATCTCACTTTTTTTTAGAGCTGCGCCACTAATTAGATAGTACATCCTTGCTTCTTGTCCTTTCTATCCAAGTTAAAAAAATTTTTTTTTAATGTTTACTTATTTTTGAGACAGAGAGAGACAGAGCATGAACAGGGGAGGGTCAGAGAGAGAGGGAGACACAGAATCTGAAACAGGCTCCAGGCTCTGAGCTGTCAGCACAGAGCCCGACGCGGGGCTCGAACCCACAGACCGTGAGATCATGACCTGAGCCGAAGTCGGACGCTTAACCGACTGAGCCACCAAGGTGCCCCAAATCCAAGTTTAAGTTTGAATAGAGATGGATAGCACAGTTTTATTTAGATGTCCAAGGTCCCCAGAAGATATATTTTTAAAGCTAGCTCTTGTTTTTGAACTCTTCCCTGACCATCTTCTCAAATTTGCCACCATCCCGTTCTTCATGGCATCTTTTCTGAGGTCAGAGAGCCCTTGGTTGAACACTCTCTGGCAGGAAGTCTATCCATTTAGCAACTGCTGGTCAGACCCAGAAGCAGTACTAGGAACAAAATGGCAAGGATGAGATGCCTAAAAATAAAAACAGTCCCCTCCGTTTTTATGACATCTAGTTAAATCAGTCAAGTCTAGCACTGAGGATAACTTCCAGTGACCAATGAATACAATTATTTTAAGAAAAACAAGGGATTTTTTTTTTAAGTTGGAGGCTAAAAATTATCACTGATATTACCACTATAGGGAAGGCAATTTAATGTATAATTGTGTCAATGTTTTAATAGACATTATTCTGATCCATAGGGACATATGTAAAACAACAACACCAGTGATAATACTGAACACTGAGAATGTAGCCTTTGGCACTTAAGCCAGAGAGGTGGAAAGTTCTACTGTAGGAGATTCATTCTGTGTTTTTTTTTCCCTAGATCCTTCAATAATAAAAGCAATTTTATTTGTAGAACAAATTTTTCTTCACCTAAACATAAACTGGCCACTAAAATAATCTTCCAAAGACAAATTTTGGCACTTTAACTTGGAATTTGGTTCTGGGTAGCTCTTAATTTCATTCTGATGAAGAAGCACAGATTTTCAAAACTACCTCCAAGTATCATCGGCACTTGGAGATTTTCATATGTTTAGATCACCATTAATTATGAAGTATCAAGCACTTTCAGATTCAATGGCAATATATTTATATGGATTATAGCCCCTAAACCTTTAGGTTTTATTTCTAGAATGTAAAGCTGAAGGCAAGAGCTGGTGAAGAAAAACCATAATGTGATTTTAAAATTTTTATAAAACAAACAATTACCAGCTTTGTAAAATGTGTCAGATGTCCAGAGGAAGTTTTTTAAGATGTCCACTTCGGTCTTTGCTTTCCTCCCCGCCCCTCCCCCCCCAAAAAAAATTTAAAAGCAAAAGCTAGTCTTGTTCCCTTAGGTAAATATAATAGGATTGGTCAGAAAGCTGACCCCGATTGACATCCCGATTGGCTCCAAATGTCACTAGTACGGCAAATTTCTATTTACAGGTATGTGTGTACATTTACATATATTTATGTATATATATAGTCTCACATATATGTATAATCTCATATATCTTATTCTGAACATTGAATCCATATCACCCTATAGAGGATCAGCTGGTTGAAGCAAAGAGCAAATAGCTCTTTTTTCCCTATTGCTCTGCAGAAACTAAAAAATAGAGTTCAGTTTTCGGAACTTTCTCTTCATCTCCTCGGTCCCTTTGATCAGGAGAGTTGGCAGGTGGGAAAGAAGGAGTTTTAGAAGACAAATTAAAACCCGCCTTTCCCCCACACCATGTTTTTCTGAGAGTTTAAAGAAAAGCACAAGTGGGAAACAGTGATATTTCTTTTCAATTCTAAATCCCACATAATTATAGTGAAACCGAACATAAAATATTCCTTTCTCATGCTTTAATAATGAGTCTTTGTGAAGTTATAATAGACAATGTATTTTTCAAGTGATTAATTCACCTACACAGCTTTGATTGTCGCTACATAAAACACTTGGCTGTCAGAGTCAGGTGTTTTAGTCTTACCTCCACGACCTCCTCATATTCTTCGTCATCGGCCATTTTCCCAGAGTAGTAGCGGCACCCTACAAACTTTCCATATTCCAAAAAACAGAAACACATTAGAATCTCTCCCTAGGACTGAAATCATAACATTACAAAAACAGAAGTTAAGACTTCTCCAGCCTACATACCCATAGATTTTTGGAGGCTAAGCAAGATATGTAAATACAGGTCTAAACAACTGAGGCTTCAAATTACTCTCTCTTGATTCCCTCAGGAACATGGTAAGTACTGGTACTTCTAGCTACGGGATCAATTGAGTTCATTGTAAAACTTGCAAAAGGAAGTTGAGGGAAGCAAGCGAGAGGGTTTGGATTCAAAGAAACAGAGTATTTCTATTTCTAAATACTTGCCGAAAGACATTTTCAAGCAAAAGCATTAGTGAGAGGGAGGTCAGCTTGGCTCCCAGAAGTTAGAATTTTCCCCCAGCATCAAAATTCTAAGAGGGCTGCTTTTGGTCCCCACGCCGCTCTAATACATGGTAGCATTCTAGCCTACGCTTGAAATTAGAACACAGAAAAACAAATCAACCGTTTTAGAAGAACAAATAGAAACCTCAAGGCAATGGGGTTATTTCTCCCCCGAACACCATTGGCTTCTATGGATTTTTCTCTTCTGTTTCTGTAGCTCTTCCTCAAACCTGAAAAATAGGAAACGTTTAAAGCACTGATTGAAGTATATGTAAGATTGTGGGTCTTTGGCCCAAGCTTCTAATTCAGGAACTAACGAAAGGATCTCCCAAGGCCTTCTTAGTTTGACGCCAGAGAGTGGGACTCTCCTGATAAAAGTGGATGATGACTTGGAGCAGCTGTCCCTTCGCCCAAAGATATTTGCCATGTAAACCAATACCCCGCCATGGCTGGTTTTGTTAAGCTGGCGAAACTGCCACTCCTTCTGAGGCAAATGAAGCCCAGTAGAACAGGATAAATATAGGAATGCAGAACATAGATCCTTTTTCATCCTAATATATTTAGAAAAAAAAATCAAAGGCAAAACATTTTTAAAAATTTTTCTGTTTGGACGAGAAAGCCAACTCAGTCAAGCAGTAAGTTGGTTAGTAGAGGACTTGACTCTAATCACACACCACATGGCAGATGTAAGTAGGGCCTGAGTAGGGCAATAGGGTCACAAGCTCTTCTAGTCACACTTTCATCACTAACTTCCCCAGTTATGACCCCAAACTTCGGAAAATACTTAACGGAAACTGCAGAACATCTCCAGAAAGAATATGTCAGAAAAAGCCATAAACTGGCCTTACCTTTACTCTATCAAATCAATTTCCTCAGCAGCAAAGCCTCTCCCAACTCTCCCCTCCTGAGAACCCCAGGCAAGAGCGAGCTTGGTGCCTGGGCTCCCAATTATCACGTGGCAACAGCAGCCAATCAGACCCTGAGTCGCTCGAATTTCAGAAGCTAAATATACTGAGTGATCTTCTAAAAACCACCTGTTCATCAATTCCACTAAAGGATAAAGGGTAACAAATTGCTTGCTTAGAACTATTCAAATGTAATGGAATTTTACCTAAGTTCCAGCATATGGAGTTCAAATTTAGGTTTAATCTCTCATTTCCGGCAACCCTATTTAATACCATATTCACGTAAAAAAAAATTAGGATAAAATAAGCATGCCTTGGAGGGGGCTGTGACCCTTCTGTAGCTGCTTTCTTCACGTCATTTGTCCCCTTTTGTACAGCTCACCAGGTGAGCTACAGGTAAGTTTCAGGAGTCAATGTGAAAGAAATAAAGGAATAAAATTCATGAAACAACAAGTTGGCAAAACAATGTTTAAAGTCGTGATAAAATGAAATGACAGGTGAAAATATTTGATGTGACCCTAGATAACCACAGGGTGTATTTAGAGAGAATAGGCCCCATCATTTTTCTGTTACTAAACCAGAGGGGGGTGCCAAGACCATACTCATTTTCTTCTCCCTTCTTAAGTAGTGCCAGGTGCTGGGAATGAAGAGCCTCTCTCATATGTAACTGGGTTTCTGATTTTCCTTTTTGTCAGGTGGCTTCTAGAGGCAAAGTGTGAATGCAAGCACAAAAGGGTTCAATTTCCAAACACAATAGCAGGTAAAATCGAAATCAGTAAATTACTAGGAGAAGCTAATGCTCTCTTAGGTAAGTCAGAGTGTATGACATTGAGTTTGTAAAAATTACCTAACAATTTTCTATCTAAAGACAATTTTCACAGATTTAAACTCCCTCTACTCCTCTGTACCAAGGCAAAAACCCTGTGGGTCACTCGTATCTTGACATGGATTTGGGATTAAACATATTGTAATAGCTCTTTTTTAGCTGTTAGTAAGTATTCTCACATTTCAAACATATGTACCTCTCCCCTCCCCCTTCTGTGATTCATATGGCGGTAAATAAAATTGACACATCATTTTATCATTTAACTGATTATACCTTGTTCGTTTTCTATGTTTTCACAGGTTCTATGACCAAGTGACATGCGTGCAACGTGAGATCACTCCACCAGCAGATGTAAACTACAATTGACTTACTATTCGTTATGTGTTTTCAAAGATGGTGTTAAATTGAAAAATAATACAGGCCCATTTTTTAAAACACATAGCACAAAATCATATAAGTAAAAAAGAAAAAAAAAAGCATAGACATTCTAATGCTAACCTGGAACTACGTCCCCTGGGTATGGAAGAGCTGCTCTATTTTTCTGCCCTATCTTATGGCCTCCTCTGTGGAAGAAGAATAAATTGACACCCTGGTTTACTGGTTTACTGGTTTACCCTGGTTTACTGGTAGGAAGCTCTTATAATATGCCTTGCATATCGTTGGATGGATGTTAACTATTATTATTTCTAAATTATTATTAGCATTTAAAAAAAATTTTTTTTAACGTTTATTTATTTTTGACAGAGAGAGAGACAGAGACAGAGCATGAGTGAGGGAGGGGCAGAGAGAGAGGGAGACACAGAATCCAAATCAGGCTCCAGCCTCTGAGCTGTCAGCACAGAGCCTGATGTGGGGCTTGAACTCACAGCCAGAGAGATCGTGACCTGAGCCGAAGTCGGACGCTCAACCAACTGAGCCACCCATGCACCCCAATATTTTTACACATTTTATTGGAGTCTTCATGCTTTACTCTGTATTAGACTGAAATATTGTGATGCTTATGAAATCAGGCGATAGTTGGTCTAAGAATTTATGAATCGATAGGAGTTTGACTATCAACGTGTATAATGGACTGCAAAGCAAGGCATGGTGCAGTTAGGTGCCAAGAGCAGACTTTCAGATGATGCATTCCTAAATACCAAAGTATAGACGAATCATGACTGCGGACCAGAAGAGACTTGATGGAGCAGGTGGCATTGTAACAGTTTATTCTGTAACTGTCCTACAGTTTATTCTGTTTTATTAATTATGTTAATCCAATCATATCTGCACATCATTTGAGAATCACATCGTTTTGCGAGGCTCGTTCCTAAATCGGTTCCCTGGTCCTCTATTTTTCCCTCTCTGGGGACAATCGTTTTAACTCTTTTAGTCGAATCTTTTGTTATTTTTCTCTACGCATTTAACAAAGTGTCTAGATTGCTCTCTTCTGATTTTTTTTTGGTCAGAAGCATTATCTGTTAGGTTTCCACTTTGGAAGGTGAAGCTTTAGCTCTCTTCCACACGAACGCCCACCCTTACCAGACACAAGGCTCCTCTCAGCCCTGCAACCTCCCAATTAAGTTCTACTTACGGAATTCAGAATTCAATGTTTATATTATCATGATTAGCAAAGTTTATTCACAAAGGAGCCCCATATATTATGATTCTTTTCCTTTTCCTGCACAAGAGTTAGTTTTTCTGGGAATTGGTATTTCTCCCCACCCTCTTTTCCCTTGGCTTAATTCTTCCTTCTAGACAAGCAGTATTCAATAGGACTTTCTACAATGATGGGAACATCCTATCCCAGCCCCATCCAGTATGGTAGCCACTAGCTTCACATTCAAAATGTGACTCTGACTGCAGAACTGAGTTGTTATATTTTTTCTTTAATTTAAACTTAATCACATGTGGCTGGTGGCTGAGGTGTTGACCAGCGCAACTCTAGAGATAGATCACTAACTACTTCAAACTTTACGTCTAAATCTGCTGTCAGTATTTTCAGTGACCTCAAGTAACATTCCATAATTGTATCCATTTCATCCTAGACTTCAGGGAGCCTTCTGTTCAACCTGCACTAATTTCCTCTGTAGCTGGTCCTGGGTTCTCATCTTGATCCCCCTTCCCTGTCATTCTGGGGATTATGTAGATCGTAACATACAAATTCCCATTCCCTGGGGCGCCTGGGTGGCTCAGTCAGTTAAGCATCTGACTTTGGCTCAGGTCATGATCTCACAGTCCATGAGTTCAAGCCCCACGTCGGGCTCTGTGCTGACAGCTTGGAGCCTGGAGCCTGCTTCTGATTCTGTGTCTCCCTCTCTGTGACCCTCCCCCATTCATGCTCTGTCTCTCTCTGTCTCAAAAATAAACATTAAAAAAATTTAAAAAAACCCAACAAATTCCCATTCCTTTATCTAACTAATGTTTATTGAGTATATACAATGTACCAAGCACTGTTCTAGGTGTTTCCTTCACACAGCACCTCTAGTTGACTAAGCAATATATATGCTCCACTTCTTGCTTATTAACAAAATCATAATTTAGTTTGGCACAGAAATATGCTCATTTTAAAAACAAACTCTTCCATAAATCCCTAAGAGTTAAGGGTAAACTGTGTCATTTTTGGCAGTAAGATTTGAGTGTAATTCTAGAGAATAAGGCTTCTGGGAAAGGTACGATTCTACCGATATGCAGGGTCAGATTCAGCTGGTGTGTACTATGGTCCTCTTGCCATTCTTCCCTTGTCTATGCCTAGAACACAGATGTAATGTCAGGGGACAGAGCAGCCATTTTGAGACTATGAGGGTAAGTATAAAGAATGGTAAAGCTAAAAGGAGACTTAGCCTTTAATGACTTCCTTAGCTCTTATATTTTGTAATTATTTTATGGCTTATTAAGTTTAGTATATAATTTTACAAATGATTATATTGTGATTACTTTAAATTTCCCTGTATGTATGTTTTTCTATTTTGTACTTTATCAAATTCTAATAAAATTTATTGTTTCATATTTGAAACAATTCAAATACATTGTTTGTATCTTTCATTTTGTGTATTGACTATCTATATCTCCCCTGTTACACTGATTTATAAGCATTCTTAACATACGGATATTAGTCATTTGTGTCTTATAGGTGTTGTAAGTATTTTCTCCAAGTTGTTTGTGGTGTCCGTGGCCATAGAGATGATTTAAATTTATTTGCAGTCAAATCTGGCAATCCCTACTTTCTAGTTTCACACTACTTATTGAACGAGTTGAATTGGAAATGCCACGTTCAGCACACATTGAACTACGTGTATGTCTGTTTCTAGAGTCTTTGTGATTTTTCTTGTCTTCTTTTATTTTTACTTTATTTATGGGTTTTTATTTTTATTTTTTACTTTATTTGATTTTGTTTTTTATTGTGAAGTATAATAAACAGAAAATTTTAAAGAATTTATGTATACAGTTTAGCAAATGATGGTAAAGTAAGCATCCATGTAATTACCACTCAGGCACAGAAAGGTCATTTCTATCCTGACCTTGACAGTAATAATTTCCTTTCTTTTGTTTTTAGTTTTACCACATCTGTATGCATTCCTTTATTTTTTTTTATTTTTTATTTTAATTTTTTTAACGTTTTATTTATTTTTGAGACAGAGAGAGACAGAGCATGAACGGGGGAGGGGCAGAGAGAGAGGGAGACACAGAATCAGAAGCAGGCTCCAGGCTCTGAGCCATCAGCCCAGAGCCTGACGCTGTGCTCGAACTCACGGACCGCGAGATCGTGACCTGAGCTGAAGTCGGCCGCTTAACCGACTGAGCCACCCAGGCGCCCCAGCATTCCGAAACAATATAGTTTAGTTTTGTCTATTTTTAAATTTTACATAATGGATTAATGCTATATGCAATTTTTATAACTTTACTTTTCACTTAATATCATGTCTGTTGCTTGTTATTATTATAGAATATCCATATATGACTATTTCTATTTATCTCTTCTACTGTTGAGGCAGAACTGAGTATTTCCAGCTTTTGTCAATTAAGAACTAGACACTAGGTGAACTGAACACTCTTGTACATGGACTCTGGTGGTCATAAACAATTAAATGATCAGAGTAAGTACGAGAGGAGCAGCTAAGCGGACCATTAAGTAGGAGCGGAAATTATGGGTCAAAGAATATGCTCATCTTCAACTTTAATAAATAATACTACCTGTTTTCCACTATTGGTACCAATTTATGTTCTCAACAGTCATGTATGCTCCTAACTTGCCTACCCCTTGAGATAAAAGAGATAAAGCTTTCTAAATTTTGTCTATCTGATAAGTGTGTAGTAGTATAATCTTATGGTCTTAATTTGCATTTCTGTGACTTGCTAGTAAAGTTGAACTTCTTTTCACACATTTATTAGACTTTTGGGTGTTCTAGTGTTTTTTGAGAAGTGTCTGTTTAAATCTCCCCCATTTTTCTCAGTTGCTGGCCTATTGTTCTTTATTCTAGATAATAATCCTTTGATAGTTATATGTGTTGCAAATGTCTTCCTCCTCTCTGTGGCTTGTCTTTTTATTATTCTTATACTGGAATTTGATGAACAGGAGTTCTTAATTTTCATGTAGTAAACTTCATCAATTTTCTCCTTCATGACTAGGAGAATAAAAATCCTTCTGCCTCAAGATCATGAAGATATGTTCCTATATACTCTTCTAAAAGCTTGAAGTTTGGGGCACCTGGGTGGCTCAGTTGGTTGAGTGTCCAACTTTGGCTCAGGTCATGATCTTGTGGTCCATGAGTTCAAGCCCCGCATCAGGTTCTGTGCTGACAGCTCAGAGCCTGGAGCCTGCTTTGGATTCTGTGTCTCCTTCTCTCTCTGCCCCTCCCCCACTTGTGCTCTGTCTCCCTCTGTCTCTCAAAAATAAATAAATGTAAAAAAAAAAATTTTTAAGCTTGGAGTTTACCTTTCACATTTAAGTCTTTAATCACCCTGGAAATTTTATGTTTTTGGATATGGTATGAATAAGAGATCTAATTTTATTTTTTTGTATATCAATAGCCAATTGTGCCAGCAACTTTTATCAAAAATTCCATTGTTTCCCCACTGGGTGAAATTCCTCCTCTGCTATCAATTTTTTCCAGATATGTATGAGTTTTTTCTGGGCTCCCTACCCTATCCACTGGTCTATTTGTCTATTTGTCTATCCCTGCACCAATACCACACTGTATTAATCCTGTAGCTTTCTGATCTGCCTTGATATCTGGAAAAGCAAGTCCTCCCGCTTCATGTTTTATCCTTATGAGAGTTTTCGCTCTTCTTGTCTTTGATATTTGATATAAATTTTAACTTTTTTCTTTTTTTATTGAAGTATAATTAACATACAATGTTAGTTTTAAGTGTAAAATATAATGATTCAACAATTCTCTACATTACTCAGTGCTCATCACAATAAGCGTACTCTTTTAAAGATTTTTTTTTAATGTTTATTCATTTTTGAGAGAGAGAGGGCGAGAGAGAGCATGAGCAGGGGAGGGCAGAGAGAGAGAGAAGGACACAGAATCTGAAGCAGGCTCCAGGCTCTGAGCTGTCAGCACAGAGCCTGATTCGAGGCTCGAACTCATGGACCGTGAGATCATGACCTGAGCCGAAGTCGGAAGCTCAACCGACTGATCCACCCAGGCACCCCAACAATAAATGTACTTTTGATCCCCCTTTACCTATGTCTCCCCCCTGCCCCCATCCACTTCCCCTCTGGTAACGACCAGTTTGTTCTCTGTATTTAAGAGTGGGAGAGGGGCTTATCTGTTTGTTTTGTTCCTTAAATTCCAAATATGAGTGAAATCATCTGGTATTTGTCTTTCTCTGACTGACTTATTTCTATGCTGACAGCACAGAGCCCAATGTGGGGCTCAAACTCACAACCGTGAGATCATGACCTGATCTGAAGTCAGATGCTTAACCAATGGAACCACCCATCTATTTGACTCTTCCTAAGTCAGTATCATGCTGTTTTAATTATTATATCTCTTTAGTATGTTTTATATCTGTAGGGCAAGCTACCCTCATTCTTCTAAAATTCACTTGGCTATTTACACTTTTGTTTTTTTAGAAGTACTAAGAATTCGCTTATCAGGTTTCACAAAAATTATCCTTGGATTATTTTTTAATGATTGCATTGAATTTGTGGATTTATTTTGCAAGAATTGACCACTTTCATAATTTAATCTTGCTATCGAGATTCTTGTTTACATCCATCAGTAAAGGTTTAAGGTTTTCTTTATATAGATCTTGTACATCAAGCAGTACAAGTGTATTCCTAGGTATATGAAAGCATTTATTTTCACTGTAAATGAGATTTGTATAGAATTTCTAATAGCTGCTACTTATCAAGTTTCTTTTTTATTACTGATTTATCATTTATTATTATTATTAACTTTTTTTTATGACATTCATTAGGAGTTTGAGAAGGGTGAAAATAAATGTGGGTGCTCAGTCAGCCATCTTGAATCCCAAGCAAGGACATAGCATTTTGAGAAAATTTTGGAAAGAACTTTAAGAGTTGGACATTACAGGAAGAAGAGCTTTCCAGGATTATAGATGGTATGGACAATTACATAGAGGTGGGAAAGTGTGTGGCATATTTGGTTTAGACCGAGTAAGATATATGTAGAGAAGTAATGGAAGACTATAGAGTAGAAGCTATGCTATGGATGACACTGAATGCCTAGCTAAGGAGTAGAAAATGATATATACTGACCTTTCAAGTTGCTACTCTCTTCTATATAGTGTAGAGCTTTAAGGCAATCAGATATTAGCAAAATGGAAATACATCAGAAACATGCATTATACAGTGTAAAATTAAGCATATTCAATTGTGGAACATGCAGATCCAGTAACTCAGCAGGATATATAGCTGTAAATAAGAGCTTTCTCAAATTATGAAGCCACCCAGGTTCCTGGTGGCCACCTGCTTCCCCAAATCCATGTTGAACACAGTAAGTTTCACCAATGTTGCCCACTCATCCTTCCAAATACTCCTACCTCCTCCTACTGATGTTCACTGAAGTCAAACCCCATGAAAAATACATAAACGTGGTACAGGGAGATATAAAATGTTAAATTACCTTCTGGGCCATTTCCCTGATTTCTTGTAGGACTTGGACATAGGTTTATTTTCTATGTGAGCTCTTCAGTAAGCTTCATTGTCAGGAGAGTCCTCACTTTTCTAGGCAATGCGTCTCTTGATCTCTGCATTGAACTGAGAACAAACAAGGGTTTTCTGTGTTTTGCTCCTATTCTCCCCTCTCCACAGTCTTATCCAAAATTGTTCTTTGAGCCCACTATTCCGGTTACCCAATTGCTATGGAGTAAATTATTAGAATCTACAACCTGCTGCCCATTGCCAGCCTGACTTCACAAATGAATGGGTCTCAAAACGATGCCAGCCTTAAATTGCTGACTTATAAGGAGTTTCCAATATGACCTATAAAGATAAACTAGCAAAGCTGATTATCTTGTGTGACTTGTGAGGCACAAGTACCTCCAATTGTCTCCTTGCACACAAATTATAGATGTATATGTACATGGGTGTGTGCATACGTATGTGTGTATACATATGTGTGTGTATCTTTCCCAGGAAAGAGACTTCCCAAATACTGGTTTGAATATATAAGTCCTTATATTGTTAAAAATAAGGCCTAATGTTAAAAAATTATTCATTACATGTATTTATTTATATATACATGTGTGTGTAAATACGAATATAGAGGCAGTTGCACAATTTACAACATAAAAGTTTCTTCTAGCTTAGATGACAACTTTCTAAATGGAATATACATTTCCATGTTCATTAGTTTTCAAACGTGCTGGTCTTGGGGAGGAAACTGTTGTACCACTTCTAGTTGGCAAGATAAGGCTGTATCGAGTAGGTGGCATTTTCTGAGGTCCCATATAGGACAAGCCAACCCACCTAAGCCATCCTTAGACAATGATTTATTAAATAGTTCTTTTTTTGATTGATTAAATAGTTCTCAATGCTCTGCATGAGTAATAAGCAGTCTGGAAATGCCTAACTTATTTGATGGAGTTTGAACTAATATCTAACTCATCTTTCTGTCATTGTCACTGAGGCCAGAACAGACTGTTCTCCAAGAAGGAAAGTGAAAATGAGAGTTTTTCAGTAATAAATTTTTGTGGCCAGCCAAAAACATTAGAGGTTGGAATGTTCGACAATATAGCAAATATGGGCAGCTAAATAGACAACAATTGCCCCGTCGACTCCATGTCCAGTTTAGCGCCAGGAAGATCCCTGGGGCGCAGGTCTATTGTTAAAATCTGGTTCATTATGGACTGAACAGTCTAGCTGACCTATTGAATGTAAGTGGTTTGGAAGTCACCAAAAAACTGGGTCAATTCTACCATCTCCAATGACCTAAGATATACCTTAGGGAGAGTCAAGATGGCACTATGGGCCTTGAATTAAACAGATAACCTCACGTGCAAACCAAAGCTTAAAGTGGTATATTTTGTAATTATTATTTCAGTAGACAGATGCCTGGAGTGGGCACATTTTGGGCCCTGGTTAAACTTGAGGACGGTTTTTTCCCAAAATGGAAGCCTAGTCCCATAAAGCCTCTATGTAGCTTTCTTTTCACGTAAGTAAACAAGGGAATTAGGACCAGCTTTTCCCAATCTGAGTTCTTGAGAATCATTAGTCTCACAACTTGTTTGATGAAAAGAGAGTTCCATTGCCAACAAATGTGGGAAATGCAGAGCATTATAACCCTTCTCTGAGATTTGCAAGCACATTCAGTTGTGATGGCTCCAAGAAACGGAGCCTCAAAGTAAAAGAACCCTGCTGGCTTCTTCTGTTTCATGTTACATGTCTAAAAATTACCTAACCATAGAACAATCATCAGTACATCAGTGCATTTCATCGCATAAAATACAGTTTGTGAATCCCACTTGTCCACAGTGGCAACTCCAGATCTGCCTCAGTCTAAACCCAAATGCTTTGGATGGGCACAGAAAAAAATCGGCACCCAAGGCTGGGAAGAGAGAGTCTGTTTCCCATCTTCTCTATCTCTGACCTGCATGCCATTCAATTTACAACTAAATAATGTGTTACTCTTGAAAATCACTCCCCTGCTTTCGGACTCATTTTCCTCATCTGTAAAATGAGTGAGCTGTGTGACCCTTTCAGCTCCGTCATGGCATGAAATATCTTCCTGTGTGTGAGGTTCACTTTAGACCTTGACCTCTCTACTGCCCTGCTGGGCTGCTGAGTGACAGGCACCATAGCTAATTCTCCATAAATAGATGTCCCACATCTTGGGTCTCAGGATGATTTTATAGCTGAAGACTGACATGGGGTAACTTTCAAACAAAACCAATTTGACCTCCAAGAAAAAATATTTTACACTATTTTTAAGCCATTACATTACATTATAAAGCAATGGTATATGTTTTTTAATTTAATAAATGTAAATGATAGTCCTGATTTTTATTAAAAAAAAAAAGTTTAAAGCTAACCAATACTTACTGAGCTATTTCTCTGGACAGGAAAATATCCAAGAGGCATTTTGATGTACCTTAGAGCTACTCCAGGAGTCACTGGAGTTAATAATGACTTTTTACCTAAAAAATTCCTACTGCTGTTTCCTTTTGCTTTTTATGAAAAGTGATAAAAAAAAAAACTTTCAATGTGATTAGTACACTTCTTGATTGGTTATAGGTATGCCTCATTCAGACACCCCAGGAGCTTAACAAATAGCAGAAACATTTAGTTTCTCTGCCATTTTGCTCACCTCTGAATAGTGACCAAAAGAATATCATTCCAGTTGATCTCAGAATGAATCCAAGGCTGCAGAGACTGGGAGGATCTGAAAGTAAAATGCAAATCTAGTTTAGATGCCCAGGAAAATAGGATTTTCTGGGAAGAATAGTTAAAGAATTACCCAAGTCATGACATTTTCAAGAAAAAGTAATAGTAGTAAACAGATAAACTAGTAATGTGTTAACGTCAGGTGAATATCCAAAACAAAATCCTAACCCTATTAGAGTTTGCAACTTCTACTTCTTGGAATAAGCAGAGAATATTTCTACAGATAAGGAAGAAGTAAAGAGTAGTCCCACATGTGGGGCACTTGGGTAGCTCAGTTGGTTAAGCGTCCAACTTTGGCTCAGGTCATGATCTCACAGTTTGCGAGTTTGAGCCCCGCATCGGGTTCTGTGCCGACAGCTCAGAGCCTGGAGCCTGCTTTGGATTCTGTGTCTCCCTCTCTCTCTTGGCCCCTCCCCCACTCACACCCAGTCTCTCTCAAAAATAAAAAATAAACATTAAAAGAAAGAGTAGTCTCACATGGAAAGAATGGGTAAAGAATATGAACTGTAAAATGCACTATTCTTGGAGGCTAACTGCTTGGCATCCTTAGAAAAGCAAAAGGAATCCTTCTCCCTACTCCACCTCAATTCATTTTATTGATATTCTTTTTCATCAGATGCACAAAATGCAAATGAACGCAGAATCGCAAGAATGGTTGTTGCTTTGCCATGCTGCCGACAGGCCCAGACCAGGAGCCTTACCAGGGACCATTGCAGGTATTTGGCTAGAGGTTAGCCCAGGTGGTGCTCTATTGGTATACAGTCTCTCCCTCAGCCCTTTGAATATATTCTAGCACTTCTAAAGCTGCGTCTGCTTCTCTGTGCCCGAGGCTCTTTTCCTCAGGACTAAGGAGAGCTGCAGGGCCCAGCAAGCCGCAGACACAGCACCTCTATCACCAGGTACCACCGACAATAATGACAGGAATTTATGGACAAACACACCAGCTGCCTCCCTCCCACCTTGGTTGGGTTAATTCTGAGGCTTGTGCTTTGTACCAATCCAGTTTATCTGTGGCCTAATAGGTATGCCTTCTCTTCCCTGTATAACACGTCTTTCTCTACTGGATTGCCTGAACCTCTTAAATAGAATACTTTCACTTAAGTCATTCTCAGGTGCCTGCATTTGGGAAAACCATGCTAAGACTTGTTATATCCAATGGCCATTTCACAACATGAGGAAGTCAAGTTCTCAAAAACATGTAATACTGCAAAGGGACATGGTTATAAAAGAAAGTCTCACCTCTGCCATGCTTCTGTAGATTCTCAGGAGGCCACTCTCGTGGGTAAGTCAATGTCTTGTATTATTGCCTTACCAATGCTGTTCAGCCCACCTAAAATTCTCTCCTCCATCTTCTCGGCTACTCTATGTCTAAATCTTTTCTAGAAATCACATCAACCTGTAATTATACTATTCTCTAGGATAGTGGTTCTCAAAGTGTGGTCCCAGGACCAGCAGCCTTAGGATCACCCAGGAACTTGCTAGGAACGTAAATTTGGGGTCCTGCTCCAGCCTCTGGAATCAGATTCTCTCGGGTAGGGGACTAGCCTCTCTATTTTCAAGAGCCTTCCAAGTATTATGCAAAATTTGAGAATGCTATAGCTTGAGAACTACTGTTGTAGGAAGTATTTCCTGCCGCCCCTCATTTGGCTGTAAAAATCTCTTACTCCAGTTCCCATTCATCTTCCACATTTATTCAGTGCATTCAAACTTTCAGTGCCACCTCATAAATCACTCTCACAGCAACCTCTTTTCTCCTCCATTGACTCCAATCAGTATTTCTCACCTGAATTATCAATGCAGCCTCCCTGCTGCAGGCCTCCCACCTATTTCCCATCAGCCACTGGGCTCGTATGTGTAAAACTCAAGTGTGTCCCTTTAGCACATCAGATGCTTCCATTGCAGCCTGCCATCTAAACATAAATATGAGGTCTTTAGCATCTGCATACAAGGCCATTGGTGATGACAGGCTCCTGCTTGCCTAATTTTCCTGGAGCCCAGAGACACCAAACTAGCTATAACCCACCACTCCCAACCCCCCCATTCATCCCCTCAAAGACTGAAATCTTTCTAACACAGGTCAGCTCCTTAGGGTCTTAATGGCCATTAAGTGACCCTCTTTAAACAAAGCATAGGCATGTAAAGAACAACCCTTCAAGGCAACATCAAATTTTGGAGGGAATCTAGAGCTTGAAGTAACTAGGACTACATCTGTGAAGAGAGGAGGGAGGAAGCAAAGCCAGATTTTTCTTTACTTTTATAGTTTTCCTCAGGGAAGTCTTACCCCTCAGGGCCTGGGCAGGCCTTGTGGCTTCCAGCCCTTTCTGCATTTACTATCTTAGGCTCTAGGATTTCTTATGTACCTAAACTCTTTGTAAACCAGAGATAAATGCTTGCCTTCTCTATCCCAAAGGGCTGGTTGAGACTCAAATGAGAAAACATTCTTTTTTAAGTTCATTTATTTATTTAAGTAATCTCTACACCCAATGTGGGGCTTGAACTCATGACCCCAAGATCAAGAGTCCCATGATCCTCTGACTGAGCCAGCCAGGTGCCCCTCAAATGAGAAAACATTTTAAATAAGCTTTGAAAGCTTCAAAGTAAAAGACAAAAAGGTATTATTGTTAAGTAATTGTAATAGTTACATTAGCCAGAGTTCAGAGAGCATTTGTTATCTGCCAGGCCCTAACCCAGCGTTTAACAGGTGTCATTTTATTTAATCCTTGTAATACTCCATGAGAATGACACCATGATGCTCTCCCTATTTTTATGTAAGAGAAAACAGAGGCAAACAGACACAGAAAAAACTTGCCCATGGTTACATAACTTGGAAGCGATGGAGCTGGGATTCAAAGTCAGTTAGTGTCACCCCTGAGCCCGAACTCTTACCCCGGTGTGCTCCCTGCTCAGAGCATGTTTGTGACTATAGGTAGGTGACATTGTCTGAAGGGCTTGAGATAGCCTAGGACAGACCAGCTGTGCTCACAGTGCAGAGGTCAATCTATTGCTCTATTGTCCATCCACCCAACTACCCACTCACTGGTCATCTATCCACTGTCTTCCATAGGTGGCTAGAGTGGTAAACGGTCTTGTTCCTGGGGTCAGAGCACCTGACGTGAGCAGCTCTGCAAAGATACCAACAGTGTGACCTCGGGCAAGTAGCCTACCTACTTTGTGCCTTGGATTTCTTGCCTGTAACATGAATTAGATATTTGTACCAGCCTCATAAGATTTTGTGTAGGTTAGATGAGACAACTCAGATGGAGAGTTGAACACAGTGCCTAAGCCCTGGTAAGTGTTCAATAACTCTCAGTTATCACTATCATGTCTCTGGGGCAATAGCAATGTGATCGCGCAAAGCAATCCCTCTGCATCAGAAGGTGGGCAATATATTATAGGAGCAATCACGGTGTCTCAGGAGAATGCTTGCAGCACTTGGAAAACTGTCTCAAGCCCTTGAGTCTTCTCTGGGTCACTGAACAAGAACAAAGAGGCTTACGACCTCGGATCGGCACAGTGTGGACTGCAGAGCTCACTGCTGCAAATAGCAGCCACCTGCAGGCCCAACGGAACATGTCCATCCTCTGGCGAAGAGTGGGCAGGATGCAGACAAGGAGAGGGCAGGAGACAGCAGGCACTGCCATGAGTCAGGGGCACGAGGGTGTGAGGAAAGCTATGCCAGAGCAAATGTGGCTCAGCAGATAGATGGGAAGGATCTAGGCACGCTTCACTAAAAAATGGCTTCTTTCCAAAGTGGGGGCATGCTATCTGTGGGGAGCCCGGGCCTCGTGGCCCAGTCTCATTTTCACAAAAAGCCTCAAGGGTAGGCGTCTGAAGTTATGTCTAGTGAGGTTACATAATCGCTGACCAAGATAAACCGATGGGATTAAAATAAACTGGCATGCATCAGGAAACTTAAAACTTGGATCCCACTTCCCAGAATACACTATAAAGATGTTTAAGTAAATTCTTCCATCATCTTGTGAATAACATAATTATATTAAAACTATTTTGTGTTACAAATTAACCTGTCGATTGAAAACATTTAGTGTCCCACCATGTTTAGAATGTCGTCAATCCTGCTACGACATTTTCTAAAAATTCTTTCTTTTTTTTTTTAAACAATTTAACATTTTTTTATTTTTATTTTTGAGACAGGGAGAGACAGAGCATGAACAGGGGAGGGTCAGAGAGAGGGAGACACAGAATCTGAAACAGGCTCCAGGCTCTGAGCTGTCAGCACAGAGCCCGACCCGGGGCTCGAACTCACGGACTGCGAGATCGTGACCTGAGCAAAGTCGGACGCTTAACCGACTGAGCCACCCAGGCGCCCCTAAAAATTATTTCTTAATAGATCAGGAATTTCCAGAGAGGAAGTGGAATAGGCTAGGTATGGGGTCTCCTGAAGCCTTATATTATTTTTTTCAAAATGAAAAATTTTATATTATTTTTTCAAAAAGTGTTTTGGGTGGAATTATGTCCCCCCAAAAGGCAGGTGGAAGTCCTAACTCCCGGGAGCTGAGACCTTATTCAGAAATAGGGTTTTTGAAGGTCGTGATGGAATAGGGTGGGCCCTCAATCCAGTATGCCTGGTGTCCTCATAAGAAGAGGAGACATACAGAAGAGAGAGACACAAAGGAAATGATGACCATGTGGAGATAAAGGCGGAGATTCCAGGGCTGCCTCGACAAGCCAATGAAGCCAAGGCTTGCCAGCAAACAAAAAGCAAGCCAGGATTCTCCCCTACAGGTTTCAGAGGGAACATGGTCCTACTGACACCTTGATTTCAGACCTGCAGCCTCCACAACTGGGAGACAATAAATGTCTGTAGTTTTAAGGCACCCACTTTGTTACAGCATCCGTAGGCAATGATTATGCAAGGTTACATTTTCCCTCTGTTTTGACAGCCTCTGTTAGGTGGCCCAAGGCATCTGTGAGAACAGGGTCCCCCGCATTGCAGTGTCTCCCCTCACTAGGGTATGAACAGCTGTCGTGTGTATTCACCTGTAACTCAGAACACAGCAATTGCTCAATAATTGCTTGTTTGAATGAGCAAATAAATCTCAAAGAACCTCTAAGATCCACCTGCTGGCCCACCTCCAGCCTCCAGCCCTCAAGTATTGAACTACTTTCCAACTTAGTAAGTATGAGGAGGTGCCAGGTGCCACATATGAGAAGTCAGGGCGGCAGCAAATGGGCCTGAAGGACACTGTGGGACCTGGGACACCAAGATGACCACACAGCATTTACCTAACCTGAGCTACACGCTTGGCCTTTGGGTCTTTTTAAGAGTAAGTTCTAGACAAGGCACTCCTTACTGATTTGCCTGGGAAACAACTCCTTAAAATTAAAAATGAGTATCACTTCAGTGTTAAGTATACATCTGGGTGATATAAGCTGTAATACAGTGTTTCTCCCTCTCCATACATTAAGCACATGTACTGTGTGGGAGAGTGTATAGATTTCTGATGTTGGTGTCTACACCATTTAATTTGATACCTTATGACCTTTTCACTTGGGCGAATACAATGATTATTGTACATGCATCTGTTTGGTTGGAAATAGTCATGTAACCATCAAACATGTCAGTTATATAAAGATTAAATTAATAACCAAAGGAAAAAGAATAGTAAAACAAAAATCAGCTCATGAAGGTTTATGTGTTTTCCGAAATGCTGGACATTTAAAATTCTTCACAATGTATAACTTCAAAGACATCCAATTTATATCTCACCAGAAAACGTTGTATTTTGTTATTTATCCTTAGATGCAAATCGAGTTATTTCTAACAGAGAACCATCATGACTTCAACAGTACAGCCATCCGGTCAACCTCAGTAGTTGCCCAGATGATCAGATGGGAAAGAATGACTATGTGCTCACCATCTGTTTCCCATATTGCCTGAGAAAAGATCCAGAAAATCCAAGTATTCAGGGCAGCCACGTTCCAATCTGCTGCCAAAAAGAAAAATATTTCCTGCCACTGTCTAAACTGACCACAACACAGTAAATATACCTAACGTTCAACGGTCAGAATGTTAACTGCCTAATACGGTTTGAATAACATGGTACCAGAAAACTAGAGGACTCTGACTCGTCTAGATGCATACCTTGGTGCACAAGTGTTTTAGATGCGAAACTTGCTTACTGTAAGTCCTTTCTTTCTCTAAATCAACACTCAGGCCTGTCTACCTGCCAAGTAGTAGAAATGTCACTAGTGTGCCAGAGGGCTAACCAGACAGGTTTAAACTGGGGGCAAGTCACCTAAAATCAACTTTCATACAGACCGAAAAAGAACAGATTTTTGTTTTGTTTTGTTTAAGTAGGCTTCGTGCCCAGCGTGAAGCCCATGCTGGGCTTGAACTCACGACCCTGAGATCACGATCAGAGCTGAGATCAAGAGTCAGATGCTTACCTGAATGAGCCACCCAGGCACCCCAACAGGTGTTTTTTTTAAGCATTTAAAAACATTCTTGTCTAGAGACTTCCTGACCATGGCCTTTGGAACCTCAGTGGTTACCTCAGTAATAGCTTACTGCAGAATTGCTACATTTCCCCCTCCTTTACATACTGGAATTCAGCTCTTGAAGAGCAAGGCAGAATTTGATTTTTTGTTTTAAAGCATTATAGCAGGCATCCAGTAAATAGTTACTGAATGGCCTAAGAGATTAAAAATACATGTGCTTAGTGAAGTTTGGATTAGCAGATGCTAAATGATGCCACTGCTTATGAATGCAAGCCAGACCAAAAGGATCTCCTCAACGAGAGCTGTAGGAATGACACACAGGTGATGACCCTCCTTTTGAGACTGCCTACAGTTATTTGATGCAGCATCGGCTATTCCCCCCGGGGAAGGAAGAAGAAACCGGGCAATGAGAACTCAGAGGTCCTGAGGTCCTTTCATGACCTTTGAATGCTTCGTGTGAACAGAGAAACCAGAAAAAAACAAAACAAAACAATCAAACAACTCCCAACCCAATGCAAGTGAAGCCACAAGGTCTTGGAGCTGCATGGGAGTTATGAGGGCCCTGAAGAAATCTGAGCCAGTATGTCACAGCTCCCATCAATACCAGATCGGTAGAACCCCTCTTTGAGATCTGTCCTCAGCACTGCCCAGAGGCCAGGCCTGTCCTAAACAGCATTTCCTCTATGTACCAGCAGGGTGAGACAGCAGGAAGGAATGCCAGCTTCTCTCCCTGAGCACGAGCACAAGCCTTCGAGACTGCACTTCTATAGTTTTCCTCTGTTTTCTGGCCAAGTGAGATCCCGAACTTCCAACCATGACTATTTTTACAATTTTTCAAAGTTAAAAAAAGTTGCAATTTATTAGAGCTATTCTTTTTTTTTTTTTTTAATTTTTTTCAACGTTTATTTATTTTTGGGACAGAGAGAGACAGAGCATGAACGGGGGAGGGGCAGAGAGAGGGAGACACAGAATCCGAAACAGGCTCCAGGCTCTGAGCCATCAGCCCAGAGCCTGACGCGGGGCTCGAACTCACGGACCGCGAGATCGTGACCTGGCTGAAGTCGGACGCTCAACCGACTGCGCCACCCAGGCGCCCCTATTAGAGCTATTCTTAACATGCAAGTGCATGCATGAACACACACACACACACACACACACACACTCACTCACACACAAAACAAAACAAAAACCAGGCAATATAACCAATGCAAGTGATATCCGCAGGCACATGAACCAAGCTTGTACAGCAGACACTGGATGGACCAGCAAGCAAGACTCTGCCTCAACTCAAAGCATTCACCCAGCAAATATTTATCAAGTGTCAACTATGTGCTAGGAACTGTAATATGGATATGACAATGTCTAAAAGAGATGAAGTCTCTGCCCTCTCGAGTTGACATTCTAGTGAGGGCAACAGAGCATAGACAGCTTAATATCCTAATAGGCGAGGGAAGGGCAGCAGGGCAAGCTGTCTGGGAGAGCCACGGGAACTCTGTGAGGAGGTATTATTGGAGCACAACCCTCGGCCAGAGTGGAGAGTGTCTGAGGGAGCCCCTTCCAGGCAGAGGACACAACAAATGCAAAGGCCCTGAGCGAGGGATGGGCCTGACCTATTCAAGCAGAAACCAAGGCAAGAAGGCTGGAAGGGAGACACAGAGGGAATTAGCGAGGAACCTTTGAGGAATACACGTCAGGGTCAGATGCTGTTGGTCTAGATTATGTGTTTGGAAGGTTTGGGGTCAGGAAGTGGGATCCCATCAATAACCTTGGAAAGGACATTAGCTGTGATGTGTGGGCTGGTGTCCCTGGCAGACTTTTCGGGGATGGCCAGAAGGCCCCTATTACTTGTGGAGAGTAAATTCTGATCCAAGTCTATTGGACACTATGGGGCTAATTCTGGAACTGGGCATCAGTCTGCTTCCTGTTCCCCTCCTTACTGCAGCTACTCACCTCTGGAGCTGCTCCTCCTCAATAGACTTCCGGGAAAGGTGCTGGGGGAGAAGCAGTAGCTGAGCAATGTGGATTGTTTGTATTTGCTCTTTGCTTTAAACCCATTAATCCAGCTCCAGCCTGGCTCTTCCTATTTATTTATCAGTTTACTTTTTTTAATTGTTTAAACATTTATTTATTTTCAAGAGACAGAGAGAGACAGAGTGCAGGAGGGGGTGGGTAGAGATAGAGGGAGACACAGAATGCAAAGCAGGCTCCAGGCTCTGAGCTGTCAGCACAGAGCCTGATGCAGGGCTCAAACCCACCAACCATGAGATAATGACCTCAGCTGAAGTCAAAAGCTCAACCGACTGAGCCACCCAGGCACCCCATCACTTTACTTTTTATTAGTTCTTTTATTTGCTTTA
Organism: Leopardus geoffroyi; assembly: GCF_018350155.1. NCBI lineage: Eukaryota > Metazoa > Chordata > Mammalia > Carnivora > Felidae > Leopardus > Leopardus geoffroyi. Next base: position 142,495,978 of record NC_059328.1, read on the forward strand.
GAGGACGTGAACATGCCTGTACCCCTTCTGGGAAGTAGATGTCCACTTGTACCAGCCCCACAGCCACGCCACACCACCCCTCCCTCAGGAGAAACCCAGGGCCAGGAAACAAGTGACTTTTTCTTTTCTTTTGCTTTCAAAAGGTTTTTTTTTTTAAAGTCAAATATCAACTTTGGAAGATAATATGACAACAATTTCTGCACAACACATAATGATTCGGCTTTTGCCAATATTTTAAAAGTAAGCCAAGAGATAAAACATAGGCAATGACATCAATTATCTCTATGTTCTTGCTTGAGGAGAAAATACACGGGAAAAAGGGAAGGTTGGAGGATTCAGGGTTTCTCTCCTCATTGTTCTACATTGTGAGTTCAGAGCTTGAAAATACGAGATGAACTGGAAGGCATCCCCTTTCTAAGCCTCCCTCCTTCAGTCATGAACCCTACAAGCTACCCAAGGAGCCCTACCATGCCTGCCTATCCCTCTTCTCTTCCCAGCCAAGTCCCATCTCTCCCTTCTTGCCACTTAGGACACGGGTCACACACAGACTGAACTACAGCTCTGAGAACTGACACAGGATGAAAGCCCTCACACTTGGAATGAAATCCTGTCTCCTCCCTCCGCCTCCTGCCTGTGCCCCCAGGCTCACCTCTCCCGCACTGAATGCGCTCCAATCCCTTGGCCTTCTTGCTGGGAGCTCCAGGCTTCAGACCCGCTGTGTGGCCCCTTGCCTGGAACATTCTTCCCCCAGATAGTCACTGGGTTCCCTTCCTCCCGTCATTAAGCTCTCCGCTCAAAGAGCTCTAGCCTCCCACAGTGTATGAGCCAGCACCCACCAGCCACATCCGTCTCCATCACTTTGCCCTGCTTTATTTCCTTTTGTGGGGCTTATCACCATCTGACCCTTGCCATGTATTCGTCCATTTATTATCTGTCTCTCTCCCCAGGACACAGGCACCTTGAAAGGGACCTGGGCGGGGGGGGGGGGGGGGCAGTCATTCTGGTGTGTGAAAGGCATGCAATAAACTTGAATGTGAGGACAGGGTCAGACTTTTTGTATACTATGAAACACTAGAAATTGCTTCCTCGTTTACAGCATTCATTGTAGAAATGAGGAAAATGAGGCCTCCCTAGAAAGGTAGAATGTTTTCCCCCCAAATCACACAGCCAGTTAGCAGCAGAACCAGGGGGTCCTGATTCTCCCAGGCCCAACATTTCTCTATCTCTGTCTTTTCTTTCTTTTAAAAAAAATTTTTTTTAAACGTTTATTCATTTTTGAGAGACAGAGAAAGACAGAGCACAAGTGGGGGAAGAGCGGAGAGAGAGGCAGACACAGAATCCAAAGCAGGCTCCAGGCTCTGAGCTGTCAGCACAGAGCCCACTGCAGGGCTCGAATTCACAAACCACGAGATCATGACCTGAGCCGAAGTCGGACGCATAACCGACTGTCCTACCCTCTCTGTCTTTGGTTTCTAATGAAATGGAAGGGAAATTGGAAGTAAATGATATTCAGTAAGTGGTTTCCTGCCTCAACATTCAAAGATAGAGCCAAGAAAGGAAGTTAAGAGCGATCTAGTAAACTTCAGGTGCTAAAGCCTGCAAGGCAGGGATTTGCACAGGGCAGCTGAAAACACTGGCCCTCAGAGAAGGTAAGGAATTTTGCTAATGAGCTGCAGCACTGACACCAGAGCCCCTTTTCCTACATGCACAGCTAGGCACCCACACCGAACTCTTCTAGCAGCCTCCAGGTCTCCCTTTGGGGGTCACAGTCACTGGTGGATGCGTTTGGGACTGCAGTAATCTATAGCCTCTCAGATTCTTAACAAGCTGCTGAGTATCCCTCATCAGCTCTGAAGCTGCAGCCCTATGTTTGATTCAGAGTTTAGGGTACATGTTCTGGGGGTTTGAGGGAGGCATCTGGGCATAGAGGGTGCTTTCTAGAACAATAGCTCATCTGGACACCTTTCTTCTGAGTGTTCCAAGGACTGAGACAAAGTCAAAGTCACCTGCCTTTCCCAGGAGTCACTCTCATCCTCTCTCGTGTCGTAACTTAGCGGCAATAGAAAGAACACTTGGATGTTCCAAGCTAGAGATCCCTGGGCAAAACCGCCTTTAGAATTAACAAGCCCATTTAGCACTTTGCAAAGGTGGACTCAAACATGCATGTTCAGGCACCAAAGTTAGTCAAATAGTCCTTGAATAGTTACCTGACTTTGTCTTTTCTGCTTCCTTTCCCCAATACCTACACACACACACACACACACACACACACATACACACACACACACAGTGTTACTGTTTGATCAGAGGCAGACAACTGAGAGTTGGAACTTGGAAACAGGGTCATATGTTAGTGTTATGTAGACAGAAATTGAGCAGCTCCAAAGGGCAGAATAAGGCTCAAGGGAGGGCAAGGGTAGGCTGTAGACACATAGACATGGGGTTAATATAGAGAGGGATGTCTAATAACTAAGAGCTGTTGGAAAAGGGGTAGCCTGCATGGTGAGGCAGCAGTTATTATAACTCAAAGAATAGAGAAGATGGCTGCACAACCTCTGATTAGGAATGCTGGGGGGCATCAGCACCCCACGGCATTCCAAACCTGAGATGCTAGGACAGCTTGAATGGTTCACTTACTGTCATCTTTTGTTGAATCATTTTGCTGAATCATCATTTCCTAAAGTCATAGTGACTCATCCATGGTTCATGAGGAAAGCTCTTATCTTTGTATACCAAATGCATCATTTTGAATCTTTAGGGAAGAAGACAGATTTACAAGCAGGGAGTTTATGTTTGCCTTTTGAAGTTAGTTACGTATATTTCGGATATTTTCACTCTTTCTCTCTCTCTCTGTGATACATTTAAAAAGAACATCACCACAGATAGCATGCTTGGAGGGTACTGTCAAATTGTCCTCAAAACTCAGGGAGTCGAAATTGATGTCCTTTTCTCTGAAACAGCCACATGAATCCTCCCATTAGCCTAAAAATCTCTGCTCAGCATCCTTGACTCAGCTCGTATCTCTCTGTGGTGAGAGAGGACTCACTAGCCTTAAAGAAAAGGGAAATATTTGCCATTGCCACTGTGAACTTGGGAAAGTTACTGAACTTCTCCAAGACTCAGTTTCCTCATGTGAAATATGGAGACTATAATAGTACTTAGCGTACAGAGTTACTGCTAGCAATAAATTAGATAATACTTTTTGCGATATCTGACGCATGGTAAATACTCAAAAAAAAAAAAACAACAACAAAACAAAGGCTAGCTATCATTAATCATTGTCATCTTCATCATGACCTTTATTAGAAATTGCTACTACTCTTATACTTTGAGCATAGCAAAATGCATAGAGCTGAATCACCCAAAACTATGTTGTATACCTGAAACTAATGTAACATTGTATGTCAACTATACCCAAATTCAAATAAAAATTTTTTAATTGCTATTACAAGGAGCACTTAAAGATCTAATGGATTGCCATCCTGGAGGTGCAACATTCGTAGCATTAGAACAGCACAAATATTCTTTGGTCATCGATGTTTTCCTTACTTTGCCTTGGGTGTCATCCTTAATGGCACAGGGTCCATGAGAAGCTGAATAAAAGCACTTCCTAGGGTTAGTAACATTTTTCTAGACAATTGCTAGAAAAAGTGTGGTCTGTGGGCCAGCAGCATTGAAACTGTGCAGCAGCATTGATTCAGTGCTTAGGGCATGGAGGGAGTTGCTAAATTTGCTCCCAGTTTATGTTTTAAGCAAGCATTAAACATATTAATGCTTAAATGCTTAAAATGCTCCAGCCTTCCCACCTCAGCCAAACAACTCATGAATTTGGTATACTGTAGGTGCTCTTGGGCAAGAAAAGCATAACCAAGGCTATTTCTCTAACGGTGCATGATGAGCCAAAGTGCATGTATATGTCACTATAGAGGAAGCCATGCTTCAATTTAGATAAACAAAATTATTGTGGTCTTCAGAAAGTCAGCTTAACATCTCTCCAACATCTAGGGTCTACATCTAGTGTATAATAGTAATTGTTCAAAATATATTTTATAGATTGATTTAAAACTCTGTAGGGTTTTCTAGTTTCTAAAGGATTAAGTCTAAACAATTTATTCTGGAATCCTGTATTTAGCACAATCTGATTCTTCTTTAAATCGGAGATGTACACACACACACACACACACACACACACACACACAATAGAAAAACACTAACTTAAAATTCTCTCTCATGTAAAACAAGTCTAAAGATAAGCAATAAGTAGCCCTGGGCTAGTATGCAGCTTACAAGCATTATTAATGACCCAGCCTCCTTTTCTTCTCTATAAACTTCAATATATGATACCCATTCTCAAGTCACCTCCTGGTCTAAGATGGCTGCTAGAGCTCCAGCCATCTCATCTGCATTCCAAGTCAAAGGAAGAAAGGGGGAATATAATCATGCACTTTCCCAGAGTCCCCCAGAACATTTCTGCTTATATTTCATTGTCCAGAACTCATCCACATGACCACACTTAATTGTAAAAAAGGTTGGAAAATATAATTTTCTCAGCAAGAAGCTCAGCTAAAAATCAGGGCTAGGTTAAGAGAAGAAAAGATACTGGGGTAGGCAACTAGCAGGGTCTGAACCTTGAACCTCACTTCCAGCCAAATCTACTGCCCACTTGCTTTCATTGGTCTTGACCTGACTTTTAGAGGTTCATCCGCTCAATGTCTCACAAACATGGCTCTTGTGTGTCCCACTCATCACATCCCTCTGGCTTGCAGAAGCTCCCAGCTCCCCTTCACTGCACTGCGGTCTCCTCCTTCAAGACTCCTGTCAGGGCTCTCCCCATCCACAAAGCATCTCATCCCATTTTCAACTCACATCTACAAAATGCCACTCCGTGTTTTACCTTGTTATTTAAGATTTACCTCTACACTGACGGTGTGAGCCTGTTGGGCACAAGGGAGATTTTGGTTTTGTTTGTTTGTTTGTTTTATATTACACAGGTTCCATGTCCAAAGTGGGTCTTGAACTCACGACCCTGAGATCAAGAGTCACATGCTTTACCGAGTAAGCCAGCCAAGTGCCCCAAAACTGATTTTGTCTTTAGCCAAGTTCCTGGTATAGTAAGTTCCTCATTTATTGGGAATACTCGATACATACTTGTTTCTGTTACCAGTGACAACAACAGATGAAAGTTGAACTTGGAATTTAAGAGGTGGAGCGATTGTTCCAACTTGTCAAACTCCCTCTACTCCACTGAATGAAATCATGAAACTACACTATCTCTCCAGTCCTCTTCAGGGTACAAAGTCTAAGAAACGTGATTGAGGGAGTGCCAAAATTTACACAAAATTCACCAAGGACATTTACATTTATACACCCTTCTTATGGATGAAGTCAAGGTCTCCTGGATAGTTTCTGGTCTCTAACTTTGCAAAGATTCCTGGAGGTCTTAGAATGAGAGGCCAGAAAGGGCCTTAGGGATCATCTAATGAAGTCTGAGCCTCCCATTACATAGATGGGCAAATTGACATAAACTAAGCCTAGCAATATAACGTCTCGGCCAAAGTAGAGCCAGAACTAGCAGTCTGTTCTCCAGAAACACTGCGAGTCTCTTACTGCTGCTCTACACCAGCACGTTGGAAGATGTTCACTCTCTTCACTAGCCTCCTCTGGTCAGAGGCCCAAGGGAGGAAGGCCAGATCTGAGGAATTTTCATGCTAAACTAATCTGGACTTTCGAAGGCCTTAATTCTGAAAAGGGCAACCCAGATTTTTGGCTTAGCCACCCTTTTCAGCCTTCAGCCTGGCCTCTATGGAGCATTCCCAATAGCTAAGCAAACAAGCCATTTTCATTGCCACATCATGTTTACAGTTTAGTTTGTTGTTTTGTGTTTTCTTTTCTCAGATTGAGTCCACGGACTAAATAGAGAGGTGACCTCAAACAGTCGGGCAAACACAGCTGTCGGAAGCCACCCCTGTGCACCCTGGGAAAGCGGCTGGTTCTCCTCCAGTAACAGCCAGGAGCGGGCTCGCCCTGAAAGGTCATTGGCTACCAAATAGCAAGCTTGCTCTGAGGCACCTGAGATGTGACAGTTGTTTGGAGTCTACTAATGCTGGTTTTACTCAAGGGTTTGTTTTTTGAGGCGGCCAAGGATTATTATGACTACCACCATTTGCTATTTATTGAGTGTCATGGTATAAACAGAACAGGGAATGTGTCCATCTTCAAGAAGTAGCTAGCAAACACACAGTGTGTGTGCCAGCAAGGGGACTATGCTGTGTTCTGGCTGATCAACAGATGACCCCACAGCAGCCTGTGGGGGCCTCACACATTACACAAACCTACTCCACCTGTACCGGGGGGGGGGGGGGGGAGGGGTGGGTGAGGGGGTGGTGCTCAGACTTCCAAGGGCAGAAATGTGTGTGTGTGTTGGGGATGGGGGATGTTGGCCATAGCCTGAGCTACGGCTCTAACTTCTTTTCTTTCCTGAGTGCCACATGGGTTTAAATCACAGCCAAGAAAGAAAAGTCCCCTATAATAAATGCGAGTAACCACAGACCAAGGAGCCAAAAAGTGCTCATTCTGAAAGACCACAAAATAACTTCAAACAAACTCCATAGCACCATGGACTTTATTGAGAATTGGAAGGAACTCTAGTATCTTCCGATCCAATCTCCCTGTCCTCCACACAACATTCCTGTCAGATAAACATTAATGCCTGCCTGAAACATTCCAGAGTCTGGGATCCCAGACTCAATTCTGTGAGACAGGTTTATTAGCAACGCTCTGCTTCGGTTCTGTAATTGTTCAATAAGAAATCGTTGAGTGGCAAGAACTCAGTCTAGAGTATGAAAGAAAAGTAAGAAAGAATATAATTCTGCAGAATCAAAGTCAAAAGAAAATAAATTGGTTTAAAAAAAGGTGCAGTACTTATGAGAATGGTGTTAATTTCCCTCATATACAAAAGCACTCATGTAGCGATTTGAAAAAGGAATTCAATAAAAGAAATGAGAACAGGCTACGAATAGGCAGTTCAAAAGGAAAAACATATATACAAAGGACCAATAAACAAATGAAAAGTTTATAATCTCACACATAATTAAGGAAATGCAAATTGAAGCAAAATGTCATTTTTCAATGCCTGATTAATGTTAAATCATTTGTTAATACCCAGAATATGGGAAGACAGGCACTCTCATGCCTTTCTTTTTTTTTTTTTAATTTACATCCAAATTAGTTAGCATATAGTGCAACAATGATTTCAGGAGTAGATTCCTTAGTGCCCCTTACTCATTTAGCCCATCCCCCCTCCCACAACCCCTCCAGTAACCCTGTTTGTTCTCCATATTTATGAGTCTCTTCTGTTTTGTCCCCCTCCCTGATTTTATATTATTTTTGTTTCCCTTCCCTTATATTCATCTGTTTTGCCTCTCAAAGTCCTCATATGATTTTCGTCTTTCTCTAATTTCACTTAGCATAATACCCTCCAGTTCCATCCATGTAGTTGCAAATGGCAAGATTTCATTCTTTTTGATTGCCGAGTATATACCACATTTTCTTTATCCATTCATCCATCGATGGACATTTGGGCTCTTTCCATACTTTGGCTATTGTTGATAGTGCTGCTATAAACATAGGGGTGCATGTGTCCCTTCGAAAGAGCACACCTGTATCCTGTGGATAAATGCCTAGTAGTGCAATTGCTGGGTCCTAGGGTAGTTCTATTTTCAGTTTTTTGAGGAACCTCCATACTGTTTTCCAGAGTGGCTTCACCAGCTTGCATTCCCATCTCATGCTTTTAAAAAAAAATTTAATTTACATCCAAGTTAGTTAGCATATAGTGCAACAATGATTTCAAGAGTAGATTCCTTACTGCCCCTTACCCATTTAGCCCATCCCCCCTCCCACAACCCCTCCAGCAACCCTGTTTGTTCTCCATATTTAAGAGTCTCTTCTGTTTTGTCCCCCTCCCTGTTTTTATATTATTTTTGTTTCCCTTCCCTTATGTTCATCTGTTTTGTCTCTCAAAGTCCTTGTATGAGTGAAGTCATATGATATTTGTCTTTCTCTAATTTTGCTTAGCATAACACCCTCTAGTTCAAACCACATAGTTGCAAATGGCAAGATTTCATTCTTTTTGATTGCTGAGTAATACTCCATTGTATATATATACCACATCTTCTTTATCCATTCATCCGTTGATGGACATCGGGTCTCTTTCCACACTGTGGCCATTGCCAATAGCGCTGCTATAAACATTGGGGCGCGTGTGCCCCTTCAAAACAGCATACCTGTATCCCTTGGATAAATACCTAGTAGTGCAATTGCTGGGTCGTAGGGTAGTTCTATGTTTAATTTTTTGAGGAAACTCCATACTGTTTTCCAGAGTGGCTGCACCAGCTTGCATTCCCACCAGCAGTGCAAAAGGGTTCCTCTTTCTCCACATCCTCTCCAACATCTGTTGTTGCCTGAGTTGTTAATGTAGCCATTCTGACAGGGGTGACTCTCATGCTTTTTGAAGAGGAATTTAGTTATGCCTGTCAAACTTTAAAATGAACACACCTTTTGAAATTTAACTCACAGATACATTTTTATGAGTATGTAGAAATAACTTCAGCAGTATTTGTAATACAGGAATGTTTGCAATAGAGGAAAGTAAACAACTTAGATGTCCATCAATAGAAATTAGGATAATAAATTAAAGTCCATCTAAAATGGAATACCTACAGCTGTTAAACCAAATGAGGCAGATCTATATGGATGAATATCAAAAGATACCTAAGATACATTAAGTGAAAAACACAAGGTGTAGAAATGAGAGTGTCTCTGTGTGTGTGTGTGTGTATACATGCTTATACGTTCCTAGAAATCTTTGCAAGACACAAACTAGTAGCAGTAGTTACCATTTATTTAAGATTAAAAATATGCAAAAGCAATACTGTATTTCATCTATAGATACATACATATACAGCAAGTAGAAAACATGCAAGGAATGAGACATAACAGTATAGTTTAAGTTTACCGAAAAAAGAGGAATGAAATTGGTGAGGCGGCCCTAAGAATCTTTAAATGTATTTTAATGCTTTATTTCATTAAGAATATTATCTGTAATGTCCTTACAAATATTTGAAGGGGAAAAATAATTTTAAAAGACTCATTTGACTCTACACCTGTTAACCTTTATAAAATCTTAATCAGTGATACAATAATGACTCATTTTAATGTGAAAGCCTGTAGTGAATAGGGATTAACATTTCCCTAGAGAAACTGGATCTACTTGATAGAACATTCTTGTACTAATCTTTCTTGTTTACCAGATTTTTCTATTAATACAGTCTGAAAAGAACAGTTGTGCTTTCATGGTGTGTTTCCGTTTGTTGTCAAATAGCAGCTGATATTTTATCAAGTTAGCAGCATTCTGAGTGCTGGGGAAATCATCCCGGGAACCCCTTACCTTTCTTGCCCCTGTCTTGGAAATCTCTCACCAAAAGTACTATACCTTTTGTAAGTCATGGATTCCCAGGATGCCCAGCAAAATACTACTGGCAGATATTCTTTGGAACTTGGGGTATGGGGTCTTCATTTTCTGGAGAAGTCAAAATATTAAAATTATTCACTCTGAGCTGTGGGCTGGATTCTTGTATCCGCAGTGAAGGATTCTCCCTTAAATATTATAAACTCACTCCTGCTTACAGATACCCCACTGACGCTTCTGGGAGCCCTCGGTACAAAATGATTCAGAATATACCACACTCAGATTGCTTCTAGGAGCAAAGAGATGAGCTTGGTGGCTTGGCAGTAATTGTCCTTTTGTCCTTCTGATGACAGGAGATAACAGCACTGAGCAATGAAACAATCAATAGTCAAATGTGGGCAGGAGACAGTTTTTGCTTTGGATACCAGAGTAAGTGGCTTACCTCTTTGCACTACACACATTTTACTCTCATAGTATTGAAACTGAGTTTTAAATACACATAATGGATTTTTCTCCTGAGCACTGTGCCATGAATACGATGATGAATAATTTTTAGTGAGTGGCTCACATCTAAAAGTCACTTTTTAGGGGACAGTTTCCTGCCCAGAAACATGGGTAAAACTTTTTTCAGTAGACAGCCTGGTTATCTGGTTCCAACTTCCTAACTGGAAACATGGAAACATGCTGGCCACAAATTAGCGGAAGGAATTTTAAAGAAGAAAAAAAAAATCGATGTTACATATTCTGCCACCAACAAATCCCAGGAACAGTATGTTTCTGCAAGATCTCTGATAGTGTCTGGATGCATTCCATTTTGAGATACTCTGCTGGCAGAGGCCTTCCCAGCAAAGCCTGCTGCCTACTCTCTCCTCCCACTCCTGCAACAAAGCCTGTTGCCCTCGGGCTGTCCTCTGCTCTCCAGGCTCTTCACAGGTATCTGAAAGTCAAGGGCTTTTGCACCGATGTCCACCTCCCTCTGGGTCCAGCTGTCTTACTCATCCATCCAGGGCATTCATGGTATCCCTCCCGTTCCAGATGTTAACAGGTGAATGAAGCCTCATCCTGTTGACTTGGCCAATGGTTATAGCTCTCTCCCCCACCTCTTAAAATAAACCTTTCTTCTGAAATTTGCATTATTTTTATCCAGTAGCTACCATATATTGGCCGCTAGTATGCTCCAAACCTGCACTGTCCATAGAGAACCAATAGCCACATTTGGCTATTAAACACTTAAAATATGACAAGATCTGGGGTACCTGGGTGGCTCAGTCAGTTAAACGTCTGACTTTGGCTCAGGTCATGATCTCACTGCTTGTGAGTTCAAGCCCCACATCAGGCTGTGTGCTGACAGCTTGGAGCTCGGAGTCTGGAGCCTGCTTCAGATTCTGTCTCCATCTCTGCACAGCCGCCCCCCCGCCCCCCGTGCCTCCCCCTCACCTGCTCATGCTCTGTCTCTTTCTCTCTCAAATATAAACATTTAAAAAAATTAAAAATAAAATAAAATATGACGAGTTCAAATGGAGATGTGCCATTAAGTGTAAAACACACAACAGATTCCGAAGACTTAGCACGAAAAAATGTAAAATATCTCATTAGTAATTTTTACATTGATTACATGTTGCACTAACATTTGTCATATACTACGTACATAAAATGATATGTGTTCATTCATTCATCCTTTAAACATTTATTTAATGTCTACCAGGGTTCAGGTACTGAACCAGGTGCTAGATGTATGGTGGGGTTTGTGAAATAATCAAAGCCTTTGCCCCTATGGAGAGTAAACAGGAAAGCAAAAAGATGAATACTCACAAAACCACATGAAGTGTAATGAAGAAACAAGCAGGGTGCTGCAAAACAACAAGGGTCAGAGAGTGAGACCTATTTACCTAGAGTGAGCAGGAAAGGTCTCACCAAAGAGATGACATCGGTGCCGGGACCTGAAAGTGCGATGAGCCAGACGCGTGCAGAACAGGAGGAGGAGATCAGGAAGAGAGGAAAGTTTGCGCCCTGAAGGTCCTGGAGCGCAGTCGGTGAAGGGGCCACTGGATACCATGTGAGGCTGCTCATGGAAGCAGGGGCAGAGGATGCGGACCTTCTAGGTCAAGGTAAGGAGCTGTGACTTTATCCAAGGTAGAATTGGGAAGCCAATGAAAAGATTTCAGAAGGCTGGTAACTTGATCCATTTTATGCTTTAAATATGTTCTGGCAATTGTGTAAAGAATGGATTAGAGGGCACCTGGGTGGGGAAGTGTCCAGCTCTTGGTTTCAGCTCAGGTCATGATCTCACGGTTCAGGGGAAGGAGTCCTGCTTGGGATTCTCTCCCTCTCCCTCTCCCTTTCTCTCTGCCCGTCTCTCACCCTCTCTCTTTCTCTCGAAATAAATAAGTAAACTTAAAAAAAAAAAAAAAAAAAAAGGATGGATTGGAAGGAACAACAAAGGATGCAGAGAAACTAATTTAGAGGCAATGGAACAGTCCAGACCAGAGAAGGCAGCAGCTTATACTAAGGGGGTGGCAGGGGCAAGTGCATTTCACTTGTCCCTTGGCCCTCCAGCTTTCTGAGTTCAAAGGACTATAAAGACAATAAAATACAAATATATTAATAAGCAGATAATATTAAATATATTAATAGCTAGGGAGAGTCTAGCTATTTTCCTGGTGTTTCCTCTTGCCACACGCTGCTGCTCTGTTCTAGAACTTGATCCCCTATTGCCATCCTATGGGCTACTCCAGCTTGCTCTGAGCATGACCTTCCCTTGATTCCCCAAAGCAGTGCTAATGCAAGTCTAAGGAAGCTGAAAGCTTTGTAGAAGACACAGGAAGCACCAAAGGAAAAGCAAACTTTTATCATCCGCTCTGCCTGTTGCAAAAGAGTGCTCTGGACAAGCTCTCCATCTCTTTTTCCTCTAGTTCCAGGGTCCAAATGCCTTTTTTTGGGTTTCAGGGGAAAAAAATTAAACTCCCATAACTTCGTTACTTACAAATTACCTTTACTACCCACTTTATCTCAACCTCTCACATCCAGATGGGTGCTCAGGTTTGCCACTAAGAACGAAACGGTCCATTGATGCCTGTTCCTAAGCAAAAGGGTACATTTTCCTGTTGAAGCCCTTTCATGCAGGAGCATGTGAAATTAGGTTTTTAAATCACATATTCTTTCCTCCACACTTGTATGACCTTACTGAATCCTCACATAAGTAGATGCTATTCCCATTTGTGAACAAAAGCAAAAGCTGGAAGAGGTGGCTAAGAGAGTAATTTGCTCCAAACCATACAACCAGTAAGGGATGAAGAGAAGATTCAAAACAATCCAGCTGGAATGCTGGCAACCACCAGCCTACCACTCCCCTGCAGAGACAAGGTCACGGGGCAAGGTCATTTTTCTCCACACAGCTCCACCATATACTCCCCTTCCTTTTGGAAACCTACTTTTCACCTAGATGACTAGAGACTCAATAGAGAACCAATTCTATGGAATCTGTATGAGCAAAAAACACATTCCAATTTAGTGCCATTCTTCTTCCTTGTTTTTTCTCTCAAGGACAAACTCTGTGTGCCCAGAATTTATTCTACCTAAATTTAAATAAAAAGCAATCATTTCCTTTGGAGATCCCAAGTGAAATTGTGCCAGATGGCTATTCCTTGAATTCTAAGCAAGCTTAAGGAAGGGTATGGTCACATTATGTGTATTGACTCATTCTTCATATCAACTCTAATAAGTTGTTGCTATTAGTAACCCCATTTTACTCAATTTGAGAAGAAATTAAATGTCAGAAATAACTTGACGAAGTGTACAGTCTGTACTTTTGGTTTCAAAAATATGTGGACTGGGACGCCTGGCTGGTTCAACAGGTAGAGTACGTGACTCTTGGTCTGGAGGTCATGAGTTCAAGCCCCACATTTGGTGTAGATTGCTTGAAACAACAAAAAACAACAAAAAAACAAAACATGTGAAATTCTGAGGCTGTTTAGTAAGACAAGTTCCACAGGAGCCTGTGTGAAGTTCAGTCCCCAAAGCCTCTGTCAGATAATAGAGCATCTCAAAAAGACAAACATCAACTGGGTGTTATTAAGGGCTGGTGCATGAAGCAGATGCCTATCCCATATTGATAAACCAAGGCAAATTAATTTGTATTTAGGTTGCCCCATTTAATCATTGATGTTTTATTTATTGCAATTGAATGAATATGATTTATTCACTTACTCATTTAGTCATTCGCTAATTAACTGACATATGCCAGGTAGTGCAAGGCACTGAGAATACAAAGATTAATGAAAGACTGTACTTCAAGTCCACTGTCTTTAAGGGACAAGCTTGGCATTCTCCCCTCTCTGCCCTCTCAAGCCTGGTGCTTCCAAGGCTAAGGTAAGAGAAGGGGTCCTTCTGTACTGTGACACAGACGGACGTCCACTTTTAGTGGAAGAAAGAGGATTCATGTCAGTAGGTGTGCAACCATCCCAGTTTGTTTTTCAGATTTTCTTTTCTCAGGTCAGCCCCTGCGGTGGCTTCCTTGCTCTTCCTTTTGTTTTAGGATCAGAAACTCTCAGAGCTAAAAGGAGACCTGTGGGGAGCAGAAAATGGCAACTGATATGTGAGGTTACAACACCCCGAGGGGTGGAGAGGCTGTAAAGGTCTGGTGGGAGGGAGGGAAGAGAGGAATTGAGAGAGCGTATGCTCTGCGCTGAGTGTTGGGCGCGGCTAAGTGGTCTCGGAGAAAGATTCTGCACCCACAAGTGTTTCATTTTCAGCAAAATAACATTGTCTTGTTGAATTAATGTTGCTTATTTGGATGGTACTGAATTTATAGTTTTAAAATTGGATTTGTAAATGTATTTTGGTTTAAATGTATAAATAATAAACATCATTTATAAAAATACACTTGATTTAAATGTGTACCATTATGTGGAATTTTAATTAAAACACGATGGTTCATTATTTATTTTTAAATTTAAGCCATAATTTATATACAATAAAATCTCCCTCTTTAGTGTAGAGCCCTGTGAATTTTGACAAATGTAGTCATGTGGCCATCACTACAATCAAAATAGAGAACAATTTCATCATTCCAAAAATGTCCCCCATGCCACTTTTTTGTCCCTATCATTGTGCTTTTCCACAAATGTCATATTAATGGAAATGGAACATTATGTAGCCTTTAAAAATTATCTTTGTTGAGGTACAATTGACATAATTCATTGCACATATTTAAGGGCACGATGTGATGAGTTGACATATATACAGTACGTATATAAAGCTATCATCTCTGTGAAAAAAATGAATGTATCTATCATCCCATGATGTTTCCTCATGCCACGTAATAATCCTACCTCCCACAAGTCCCCCACCTCCAGGCAACTACTGAACTGCTGTTACTATAGATCACTTTGCATTTTCTAGAAGTTTATATAAAAGGAATTATGGGGTATGTAATTTTTTTGTCTTGCATATGCCAAGCACAGTAACTTTGAGATCCATGCTCGTTGTTTTATGTATCAATAGTTTATTCCTTTTTATAGCTGCGTAGTATTCCATTATAAGGCTAGAGCTCAATGTGTCCATCCACGCATCTGCTCAGGGACATTTCGCTTGCTTCCAGTTTGGGACTACTGCAAATAAAGCTGCTCTGAACATTTGTGTACAAGCCCTTGTATGGGGCATATGTTTTTTCTCACTTGGGTTAAATACCTACTAGTGAAATGGCTGAGTCATACAATAAATGCAGAGTTAACTTTTTTGAGGAACAGATAAACTATTCTCCAGAGGGACTGTACTATTGTACATCCCCACCAGCAGTGTATGAGCTCAAGTTCCTCTTCATCTTTACCAACACTTGGTTTAATCAGTCCTTTAACTTTAGCAATTCTAGAGGGCAATGGTAACTCCTTGTGGTTTTAATGTGCATTTTTCTAATGACTGATGCTGTTGAACATCTTTTCATGTGCTTATTTGTCGTCTGTAGGTCTACTTTAGTGAAATGCATGTTCAAATCTTTTGCCTATCTGTTAATTAAGTTGGTTTATTTTCTTGTTGAGTTTTGAGTTCTTTCTGTGTTTGGGATACAAGTTTTTAATTAGATATGTGATTGCATACATTGCGTCCCGGTGTGTGGTTTATTTTTTCTTTTCTTTATCAGTGTCTTTCAAAGAACAGTTCTTAACTTTGATGAAGCCCAACCTGTCATTTTTTTTCTTTTATGGCTCATATTTTGTTAATATAATCTAACAAATCTTTGCCTATCCCAAGGTCACAAAAATGTTCTTCTAGGTTTTTTTAATGAGGTTTTATAGTTTTAAGTTTTATAGTTAGGTTTATCTTCCATTTTGAGTTCATTTTTTTTATAGGGCACAAATATGGATCAAATTTATTTTAAAATGGCTCATGTGAGGGGTGCCTGGAAGGCTCAGTCGGTTAAGTGTCCGACGTCAGCTCAGGTCATGATCTTGTGGTCTGCAAGTTTGAACCCTGCGTCAGGCTCTGTGCTGATGGCTCAGAGCCTGGGGCCTGCTTTGGATTCTGTGTTGCCCTCTCTCTGCCTCTCCCCCACTCAGGCTCTGACTCTCTCTCAAAAATAGACATTAAAAAAAATTTTTTTTAATGTTCATGTGAACTTAAGTTTTAGAAACACTAATTGTTTACTCCAGAGGCTTGGCTGACAAGGGAGGGATATAAGTAGTTAACAAGAAGAGGGCATAAAGTCAAGAGACATTAAAATTTTTTCTATTTGTTTATAATAGGGAGAGAATTAGATGTGGTTTTAGACTGTAAGGATGGAGCCATTCAAGAGAAAGAGATTTAAAATCTAATAAACATTCTTCTTGTCAAAACTGACCATGACCATCTTGATTATCACATATATATTCCCAGCCTCAAACAGAGGCATGCACATAGCAGGTGCTCAATAAAATGTTTTAGAATGAAGGAAGCAAACATTTAAGGAATTAATGTGAGAGACTATGTAACCAAGAGTACAGTTATGGAAGGAGACTTGAGTCAGTCTTAGTGAGGGAACAAATTCCCAAAAATAGGCTGAGGAAGTTAAATATGTAGATAAGAGGGCAGGAAAATCGAGAAGTTCATACCCCATAGCCTTGATTTTTTAAATTATGAAACAAAGCTTTTATCTGCTAGGGATGGAGCAAAGTGGAGACGACATGACTCGTCCACTGAAGTATTGCAATACCCTCACGAGTGAGGAGGAGCATCGACTATGTGCTGAATTAGGTGCCTTGGGAGACAATCCAGCTGTTGATGCATCCACTGTATCAGGTAAGGATGTTTCCCCTGTACTCAGAGAGATAAAAATCTTACCCCAACCAATAGAATGACATCTTAATGACAAGGACTTGAGAAAGTTCCTGGGGTCAGTGAGGGGTTGCAGGGAGGCACTTTGAATGAGAAATTCTTGCAGAAATGCCCCTCATATCACATTCTATAGGCAACTGTGTCAGTTTGCTCTAGAACTCTCTTTCCCCTCTTCTAAAACTATTCCTTGGGTCTAAAGAAGTCACTTTTAAAAGTGCATTTTCAGATTATCATGTCCCAAATTCCTATTTAGAAGCAGGAATTTTCCAATTTCTAATTCTGTTTAATTTCTTTTGAACTCTTCCCAGAATCCTCTACATGAAGTTGTGGGGCCAGTGCCTTCCACAGACTCCAAGAGAATCAGGGCACAGCCTGTGGGAAAAATGACGCCATTATCTTACATGAAAGAAACTTTCTGTTGGGGACCTCCTTCAACACACGATCTTGGCTTGGCTTTTGCAAAACCATACCCAAAATGTTCCATTAAAAAAAAAAAAATTAAGATGAGCAACATTTGGCATTATTTTCTCATTCCGTGCCCTCCCTATACCTGTTGTCTTTCTCTATTTCTGTTGTATATGAACTTGTTTTTCTCACCACGAGACAGCTGAGAGTATTAATTCAAATAAACATGTCAATGTCAATCTAAAATGATGAATTCCACACTAGTACACTGCATTGACATGCACCATTTAGAAAACACTGTATTTTGGGGAGAATATGTTTGTTATGACTGAATAAATACATATGTCTTTAGTGTAGTCTTACTGCACAAAGATATCACTTCCCTGCTTAAAATCTTCAAATAACTCTCCACCGAATTAAAAAAAAATTTTTTTCTTTAATGTTGATTTATTTTGGAGAGAGAGAGAAAGAGTGTGAGCAGGGGAGGAGCAGAGAGAGAGGAAGACACAGGACCTGAAGCAGGCTCCAGGCTCTGCAGTCAGCACAGAGCCCAACACGTCCATTGGATTTAGAATAAACTCCAAAATTTCCTCATGGTTCAAAAGGCCCTCAGTGATATGGCCTCTGTACCTTTCAGACCTCATCTCCTCCCACATATGCTCCAGCCATAGTCTTCATTCTCCTCAGACACACCAACTCCATTCCCACCTGAGGCCTCTGCACTTGCGGTTCCCTCTGCCTGGCACGCGGTGTAGACCCTCAGGGACCAGACTACTTCTCCTCATTGAGGTCCTAGGTCATTCCCAACTTCGTGGGTTCTACATCCTAAAAATCTCTTGAACACATAATTTTGCCCTTGAACCCAAAGACTCTTTGCCACATCATCATGGTTCCATGATCCAACCCACCTATACTGTACTACTTTTGTCCCCGATAGGCCATATTCCTTCATACTTTTTGCATGTATGCATATCTTTTGCATGTATTTTCTCTGCCTAAAATCTTTTACCTCTTTTTCACCTAGTTAGCTTACCTGCTTCTTTCACAACACAGCTCAAATACCATCTCTTCCCAAAAGCTTCTCTTGATCTGTCCCCCGGTCTGAGTTGATCGAGTTAAACGTATTCTCTGTGGTACTGTAATCATGTTAATTTGTCCAAATGCCCTCAGTGACAGCGCGCAAACCAAGCCACACGCTTCTCAATGACTGGGGTATGGTGGTTAAGTGAGAAGTGGATTTCCAGCAGGGATTACACTTCTGAGCCAACAGTGCGTCTCAGGGTGGCTACAGTTAGCTCTTGCCAATGGAACGTGAAAGGAAGTGAGGCATTCCACTTCTAGGGCTGAGGCCTTTAAGAAGCAGACATACCTCCTCCACATTCTCTGTTCACCTTCAGGCTTGATGCAGATGACAGCAAGTCCCTCTGGATGGTGGGGTCGCAAGATGGAAGGACCTGGCCTTCAAACTGGAACACCTGCCCTGGACAATTATGGGAGAAATAAACAACTTCGAGGAATCTCTGACTTATTTTGTTCTAAAGAACAGTTGTTAAGAAGAATATTACACCAAAAATAAAAGAATTGGTTTATAGGTAAATCTGTGGAAAATTAGCCAGCTGAATTCTTTTTTTTTGGATTTTCGGTTCTTATATACTAAAAGATTCAATAAGCTTATTTAGGTTGTTCCAATATTTGAAGGAAAGAATAATGGTTTCGACAACTACAAAATCTCTAAATATATGTTAGAAGTTTAACTCAGAGCTATTCTCTATCCATTTGCTTTCAAACAATACTTTAGAATTGTTTTTAATCCCATTATTGTTGAGTGGCCACGGAATTCAAGACACTTGTACATTCAGAACATTAACTTAAATGTGTAATTACCAGAAATCATCCATTTGAAATAATGATGCTATTGTTCTACTAAGTCTGTCATTTAAAAGTATGTTGATATACCAGCAGTTTTGTAACACTGTAACTGATTGAATAACTTCAGTAGTATTTTAAAAAGGAAACTTCAGAGTAGAGTTTCATGAGAATCAGAACCTTCCAAAATTTGTAGGTTGGGAGTTTGAAAGGAAAAAAAAAAAAATAGCAGTAACAAAGACAGAAAGAAGAGAGAGGGGGAGAAAGAAAACAAGGAGAGGCCATTCTATTGAAGGAGGTTGTTACTTTGCAGGATCACGAGAAGATCAATGGTACTGAAACTTGGGAAAATTGGGAAGAAGGAAGCAGGAGGTGGGTGGTTTTGACATACACATCACATTTCAGACATCATCTGAACAATCACATAGGGAACATGAGTCAGTAGGTGACGCGGGTCTAAATAAAGAACAAAGGTCAAGGATGGAGAGGGAGGTTTGGTAAAACCCTGGATGACTTCAAGTAGCAGAGCATGGCATGTCTTAAGAAATGCCCACAATACAGGAGTGAAAATGTCAGTAGATGACATATAAAAAATATCCCAATAAGAAGAACCAAGCTTGTTAGCTTAGTAGCTAATACAAGGGAGATGCTCTGGCACAGATTTACTTCTTATAAATCTTTGGGCCATTCCAAGAGTACACAGGTCAGAAATTTTATGACTAGAAGCAGAAATACTTATATCTGTTATGTTTTTTTACACGGCACAAGCTATTTGTTCATATATCTCTCCCCCCCCCCCCCCCCCACCAGCAGACTAGGCAACCCTGGAGCATAGGTGGTTTCATGCTCTACATCCATGACCCCTCAGTTTCTATCAGCTTTTTACTGAATTTTATTTTGCTACTGTATATAGTAAGCCAAAGGGTATATTTTTGGGCATAAGAAAAGCGGAGTGAGGAGATACACACAGTATCAAAAAATCATTTGCAGCTAAAATACTGCCCTAAGAAAATTAGATATGTACTTAATGGATTTTTGGCCAGGTCCATTGAAAGCTACTCACTTCGTTTGTTTCCTTTGAGCCAAGGAAGGTGGGAATTCTAACCCTGCTTTCATGCCACTGGGACTCGTGCACTTGTATGCTGGTCAGCCTGACACTGTGAGGGAACAGATAACTAATAAATACCTCTGAAACACATTTCTTAATTGTCTTACATGAAATTAGCAACGTAGGTTTAAATTCCAGACACCTATATAATTTTTCCCTCCAAGGTCTTACTCTAAAGAACTTTTCCAACAAGCAAAATTCTTAACACTGTCCCCTTTTCCTGAATTCCTAATGTAGGCTATGAAAGTTGGTATGGTTACACTTTGAAGAGACAAAAATATTAAAAAAAAAAAAAAAAAAAAAAAAAGCACAAGGTTTTCTTTGATTTTAATGAGTAGACTTCGAGTTCACTTCCTTTAAAATATTGCCCCTGAATTGCAAATTACTTCATGGTCTTTTTTTAAGTGAGCTCTCTTCCTAGACTGACAGAGCCAGCTGCAGCATTGTGCTGTCTATGGAAATGATAT
The DNA here is from genome assembly GCF_018350155.1 of Leopardus geoffroyi. Classification (NCBI taxonomy): domain Eukaryota; kingdom Metazoa; phylum Chordata; class Mammalia; order Carnivora; family Felidae; genus Leopardus; species Leopardus geoffroyi. Next base: position 142,516,595 of record NC_059328.1, read on the forward strand.
CATCAGCACTCTGTCCTTGAATAAGACCACAATCATTACATTTGGCTCCTTTTCACATAGCAGGAACCGAAGAGATGTTTGTTTATAGCAACAGTATTCAGAAAGTTATCATTTCTGCACTCTATCAGTTGGCAGCTTAAAGTCAAAAGAAAGTTTAGCATGAATTACCTGAATTCCCTTCTAAAGTCAAAGTAGTTTTAATTACAATACATTTAATACATTTGAAACAATTACTGTTTAAAGCGTTCTCGTTTTCTAATTTTCAGTGTATTACAATTAATTTTGATACTAAGAGTAGAAAATTTTAAGAAATAATATATTGCTTGCTTATATTCATTATTTATTGAATATATTTATATTTCTTATACTTGTTTTCCAACTTATCAATAATTAACATACTGTTAAATATTTGATACTAATTAACAATTCAACCTAATAATTATTAAATTAAAAAATAATTTAATAGTTATAACTAAGTCATTTTTAGACCTGATATAAAACTTAGACTTGTTCCCACAATCCCATTCCTTAGAGAAAGCTACTTAACCATTTGGGGTCATTCCCTTCCGACCTTCATTCATATATCAATTTTGCTTTTTCATAGAAGGGTTCTTATATTCATTTTAAGGGGTAGCAAATTATTTTCTCTGAATCAAATAACTTAGTTTATTCAATCAAATAATAATAGAAAAAAACAAAATATTTGAAAGCCATATTCACCATGATAAAATGTTGTATAAATTTAAGTCCCATCTTTTATTAAAAGTTCTTATCTGACAAATATTAGTAAAAGCAGTCCATTAAACTATAATTTTAAATACAAAAATAAGCAAGTGACTTTATAATCCGAAAAAGATTTTACATTTTCTTAAAATAATTATTGCTCTCCCTAAAAAACATCATTTAAGTTTTATTAACATAAAGCTAAAATGTTAGCATTATTTATATGTACAGTATGACCATTAACTCCAATCTTATCATTTCTTTCTATCTTTAGTAAATCAATCCTTTCCATTTTTGGGCAATTATTTTCTGACTTTCAAAGATTGACTGTGAAACATTAATAAATTTAAAAATAAATGTAAAGTTTTAATTAAACTTAATTTTAATTAAACTGCTCTTGTTTTTACCCAGTAAATATTATGGTAACTAACAGAAAATGCATAGAAATAAAACAACTTTACCTGTTTTTTATACAAGCGTTCCACAGGATACCACTTGTGAAAAAGGGTTCCATTGTTTAGAAAGGTCTTGAAAACTGGTGAAGTTGAGGTTTTAAAGCACTGGAAATATGCATAAAGTCATGCAGACCGGAATAGCAGGCCTATGCTTACAACCCAGGCTGTGATCCAGTCCAGTGTCTAGTTTACAATACCACCGCACTTACACGAAAACTTCTTGAATCCCCCACTAGAAATAATACTTTTTTCTAATTCTCATTGCATTTTGCTTGTGTCTTTTAAAAATCACCATCTGAGTAAAGATGATCTATGCTCAAGAAACCTTCAAAAGCAGTGAAATATCAAGATAATAAATTAAAACGGTAGTTAATCTTTAAAAGAAAAAAATTTTTAAATCTTTAAAAAAAATAAATGTTCATTTATTTTTGAGAGACTGAGAGAGACAGACCACGAGCAGGGAAGGGGCGGAGAGCGAGAGGGAGACATGAATCTGAAGCAGGCTCCAGGCTTTGAGCTGTCAGCACAGAGCCCGAAGCGGGACTCGAACCCATGAACTGCAAGACCATGACCTGAGCCGAAGTCACTTAACCGACTGAGCCACCTAGGTGCCCCAGTAGTTAATCTTTTTATATCCACAACAATTGATGAGAATTCTATCAAAATCATTCAACTTTGCAATGGAGACTGCAATTGGTATTGTATTAGTTAATCAATTTTTATTATCTTGATCTCTCTTCATAATGTCCCCAAATGTAATATTAGATGAACAAAAAGAAACAAAACCCAAGCATCTCATTTACTTATAAATTAAAAACTGTTTTTGCATTCCTTGCCATCAAGATGATTCTAAAAACAAACAAAAATGATCCAATACTGCTTTCTAATTATCAATGTAATATGCCTGATATAGAATATTTAGGATACGCAAAAGCATAAAGAATTAGAAAAATACCAACCCTAATGCTATTGCCTTACAACAACTTGTAATAATATTATATTTTCTTCCTCTTTTTTCTATACTTATTTTGAGGTCATACTACATCTAAAAGTTTGTATCCATTTTTCCCACTTAACATGTCACAATCATCATTTCCCCATGTTATTAAAACCTTTGTAAAAAACATTTTAATCGTACGTTTCATCATATAATTTAATATATCCCTTAGTATGTCAGACATTAACAGATGGACATTCAATGTATTTTTTGAATGAATTAGCACAGGACTTCCAACACTTATTTTATATCTGAACTGTATTCAATGTAGGGCTTAGGTAGGATCTGATAAAAAGGCAAAACCTTATGAACACTTAAGTCAATCCTCTTTACTGATCCTATCACATTAACTATAAACCATTTATTAAGGGAGAGTAAGGAATAGTCACTATTATCCACTCAGAGTACAGATAAAAATATCCTACAACCATTAGCTATGTTATTTTCCATCTTACCCACACAAAAATTTTGAACAAGAGGCACAAACAATAAAGTCTAACATATTCAACTAAAATTTTAAACTTTTATGAGAACTTAAGATACCATAAAAAAGGTAAAAAGATTAATGACACATGGCAAAAGATTAATATTCTTTAAAAGAACTTTCGCAATGCCAGTAGCAAAATGTACAAAGGACACAAACTTTTATATAAAATGACCAAAAATCTATGAAGATATTCAAACTCAGTTATAAACCAAAGAAATGTAACTATACAGGTGAGGTATCACTTTTTACCCAGAGATCAGCTGAGACTTAAAAAAATGAAACAAGTTATCACTTGATATAAACAAAGATGTGTTCCTGCAACTTAATAACTTGTTCATCAAAAGCAATTTTCCTACGAAAGAATGATGAAATGGGAATTCAGTCACACTTGGGAAAGAGAATAGTCCAAATTATTAAATCGAATATGAACTTCCTGTAAGACAAAGAACCTTTAACAAAAAAGTAAAAGAAATAGCATTGAATGCTGCGAGTTGTACACTGACATGCTGGCAGGAAAGCATCACTAAGAAGGAAGACAGGTCATCTAATGCTACATGATAAAACTGGACAGTATTCTTACCCAATGTTAAATAAAAGGGTCAGCTGGAAGAATATTTTATATATATATATGTGTGTGTTACACATATATGTACGTTACACATTTATGCATGTTATACATATATGTATGTTACCTATATATACATACATACATATGGTTGTATGTATGTATGTATACGTTGGGGAAGACAATTGGGAAATATGTCATGTCTTTTAAAAGTCCATACACTTTGACACAGATACTTGACTTGTAGACTAAATGAAAACTAAATTCAAGTATTAATTGCAGTATTGTTTTTAATGGTGAGAAATAAGTAACAAGTTAATGTACATCAACAGAAGACTGGTTAAATAAATTGGGACTACCCAAACAGCAAATACATCATTAAAATAATTTTTTATATGTGAAAAATGTCTATAGTATATTGTGGAAAAATTACAGGGCATTTTAGAATTCTATGTTCAACACACACACTCAAATATATACATGTCCATCCCAAAGTGCTGACACTGATTTTCTTAGAATGGTGGGACAATGGATGATTTTAATGTTCTTTTTGCTTATTATATCTCTTTCCTGGTTTTCTTATGTGAATTTTTTATATTAATAAACATGTTTATATGCTATAAAGATAATTATAAAAATTAAAGGGGCAAACTGGGAAGTCTGCAAAAATAATGATTAAAGGATTCGACTGATTTGTAAGAAAAACACTAAGATTCTAATAATGAAAAGAGTGAAAGAATAAGACACTGAAATACACAGGAAAACAGTATCAATAAATAATTAAGTTCAAAATAAGACAACACGCTTATCCTTTTATTTAAGTGGAAAGGGTTTTTAAAAACCCACAATATTAATTAAACATGAATAGACACTCTGAAATCCCATATCATTTAATCCGAGTAGTTGCACTTCTGAAATTCTAGCCAAAAGAATATTGCTAACTACAAAAAAAATACTCCTAACTATGAACAAAGCTTTCAGTAGAATATGTCCATCACAATGTTCCTTGTACAAGAAAATAATGAAAATACAGCAGAATGTTATTTGGGAATCCTAAACCTAGAAGCATCCAAACATTGGAACTGTTTCAAAAAGATTTCATCCATGCTGATATAGAATGATTTGCTAAAATGTAAGGCATGTAGTGATGTGAATAACTGGTCATTTAGGCAAGTCAAAGTCCCAGAATCACAAAACGTTGGTACCAGTCATAAGAAACCAGTTCACAGGAATGTCAGAGGCTATTTTATGTTGTGAAAATTTCATTCTTTCCTGGGACAAAGGTTATTTAGTAGCAAAAGGGGGATACTCCAGATGTAAAAACGAAAAAAAAGGGCATAAAGATCAGGAAGATGATAGAGATTTTTTTCCAAAAGAGCTGTTGCACCATTTACCAGATACTTACAATAAACTCTGGTATATTCCTGACATGCCTAGCTGTCAATCCATACACGTTTCAAATAAATAAAATTTGTATATACTTATTACACTGCATGATGTTTTTAGGAACATCATTTTTAAGGAAATAAATCTGATTTCTATCACAAGAGCTAATGAGAAAAACATACAGTCACTTTCGATCCCATCTGAAATAAGGCGGAATTAAATAAGAACTAAGAATTAAATCAAGCAGTATGTTATAATTACATAGGTAAGAAAAACCTATCTATGGAGGGAAAACCCACAAAAATATTAACAGTTCACTCATTAATTCGTCAACATATATAAATCAAACACCTCTTACATGCTCAGCACTGTGCTCAGTTCGGAGAGATACCAACTGGTAAACATAAAGACTCATAGTCACTGGCTGTCCTGGAGCTTACACTCCAGTGGAGGGAGACACACAATTTTCAAATAACCATATGCATGGGAGTAACTCCTCACCCCCAACTTCTTTTCTTCATTTTTCTTGTTTACTATCAGACATTCTCATGAATGTTCACTTTAATGATACTCGTTTTAAATGACCGGACTTTTCTCATATTTTAAGACAAATTAATCACATAAACTGGTCGCTATTTACCTGATTCATGGCCAATTCAAATATCCAGATGAAAAAGATAGAAAGCTCTGTATTTATTATCTAAGTTCCATAAGTCCCTAGAGAAGAGTAGGACAATCTTTTCATCATTTGCATAATGCAGCTATCATATCTTTTCAATTGCATTGGCAGATCCCAGCCCTGGCCAGTACGTAAAGCTATCATCACTAAATCTAAACATATTCAGAGAATAAGTCAGAATAAAAACACTGACAACACAGATGTGTGAATAATAATTATAATTAACCCCTTCTAAAAGAAAAGGTATATGTAATAGTACATAATAGAGTAACAATTTAACCCATCTTTTTTCTTTTTTTTCCTTTTTACTCAAAGCATAAAGCAGAGGCAACACTTCATCCCAGGTTAACATGCAGCTTAAAAAAAAAAGTTAATATACATATTAAACATGGAAATTCACAAGTAAAACCTTATTTGTCATTTCCCCCCAAACATACCTTAACACGATTCCTTTATTTCTTAATAAACAAGGCCCTACCACTGGTCACCTGACCAATGCCTTACATTTCTGGAGCTTGACAGTTTAGCGAGTTATGGACATAAGAACACTGTTGTAAGTATACTGAAGTAACACATCTGCGAAGCAGCTGATCAGACTGATTTACCAATTGAGGGGTCTCTACTCCAATCTGCCACTCCCTCCCAACCTCTGCAAAAACACAAATATCCTCCAGCCACCATGAAGTTTTCTTGTCAAGAAGGCCCTGAAGCATGATTTCCCTAGTTTTCTAACACACATCAGCAGTGATGAACTACAAAGCACCCACATGCTCAAAGATCCTTACTTTTTGGAATATTCCTTGAGTGCAAAATTTTCTTAGGATTCAGAGAAATGCAAGTTCAAAAAAAGATAAAGAGATAAGACAGATTTTTTTGCCTCTTCATTCATGCAAAGCTTGAGTTAAAACCTTTTATCATATTAGAAATTCCAATACAACAAACCTAAAAACTTTCAAAAGGTTTCCTAATTTCTTTGTTGTATTAAATGTGGCTTCAAGTATGTCAATAAACATAGAGCTCAATTTGGGAGGGGTAGATAGACTACTTACAACATATCTTCATCTAGGTTTCTCTAGGAAAATACAATAAACAAAGAAGACTATCTATAAGAAATGTGTCATCTTTAAAATCAATACTGTTAGTAAAATGTATTTTAAGCACCAATTAAAATTAGTATATGTTTTCCTCATCTCTAGCAACCAAAAGAGCCCTTCTTAGATGTAATTATAGCTTCCTCCTCAATGTGTTACCTTGAACATTAACCCAGAAAATATCTTTAAAAGTGCTCTGCAGGTATTACCTCCTCTCAAAAAACCACAGAGGGACAATATAAGAAAAGTCTACTCCAATCTAAATGGCTAGTTTAAGCAAAAATAATTAGAGGAATTCTGTATATCACCAATGTAAGAAGTTTTGGAGAAGAGAGTAGTATACAATTATTTAAAGTCATGTACACATTTCACTTTTCCATGCAAGATGATTTAAAATATAAACACAATGTAGTTGTAAATCACTGAAAATACCGTCAAGTCTCTGCCCCCAGAATTTATAGTCCCACTCTATGGTCAAAAAAAAAAAAGGAAGGAAAGGAGAGAGAAAGGGAGGGAAAGGAGGGAGGTAGGAAGGAAATATGAAAACATAATAGTCTATCAAATATTTTAGTTTGTAAGTAGAATCTAAACAAAGAGGAAGGATTTGTCTTGAGCAACAAAATGGATCAAGATCTAAATGATAAAATCAAAATTACTAACCACTAAGTATGAGGAGAATTAAGAGGATACTCTTATACAAGCAATAAACTTTTACTCAGGTTTTAAAATACACAATACAATCTTCTGTGTGAAAACTACTTAAAAAAAAAAAAAAAAGAAACAGTTCAGTTTTCTAGCCTCTGCAGTAACTAAAAGGCAATGGCGTGTTTTTATTAGGAATGAGAAAAAATGGTTTTGCTCATGTTTCCTAAACTATGGTTTGTTATCTAGTTTTTTGTTTTGTTTTTTTCCCCTCAAATAAAGCACAAATTGTGACTTAGAAATCCTTAGGGCTGTGCCATCAGTACTCCAAACATATAATACCATAGAAAACACATATAATTTATTAGACGGACTTAAAAACCCACACAAATCAATGTTAGGCACTTCTTGGGTACAGACTATGGGCATCTTCTTTCAAAAAACAGGATATCTAATAGGCAAGACCATAAACTTTAATTTTTAGAACAATACAACAACAATTAGACAATTGATTTAAAAAACTGCATAAGCAACCCAACTGTATCCTGTTATAATTTCTTCACAATTCCACACACCATTTTAGGATTTAATAGAAACAGCCATTTTTTAGCATCGAAAGTTTTAAAACTCTCCTTCCTTTACTTCACCGATATGGTCTTAAAACTCATATATTCTTTGAGGAAGCATGATATACAAGTTCTACTTTTATATAGGTAGAACTTTAAATTAGTATTTTCTATACTGTGTCTATATCTATACAGAATCAACATATTATGGTTGATGATTTTGATGTCTTCTAAAGTCCATTTCAACAGGTTTATTTTGTAAAAATAGGCTTCTCATTACTAATTCTTTTAGACATCTAATGTTTATCTGTGTTCTTCAAGTAAACATGAGGAAAAAAACAGAATGTGAGCTATGGTTTTAAGGATATCTTCAGGTTAAATACTACATATATATATGGTTTGGCATCTTTTTCTAACTCAAACAGTTTTATGGGTATCCTCCAAAATGTAATCGATTTTTGGTAATGGGAAGATATAACATGCACATAATGTAATCCCTTCCATGCGTAACTAGCAGCTTAAGGAGCTGGCAAAGTCTAGGTAGTTCTGTTATCTTTCTGAATCTGCTTTTCAGCATATGAAGCTAAAATTAAGAAACATTAAAATGTTAAATACAGTATGAAGGATTTTACTACTGGCTTTTATTTGCTGTATATACAGCAAGCCAATCTTCTGATATACCCCACAACCCTGACAATACACTCTTAATGAGCAAAGTACAAATCAATACATAAACCCAGTAGTGGGGACACAGCCAAGAACTAGAGAACCTACTTAGAAACTGGTGGTTTGGGGAACAACGGCTGTAAGGCAAAGTTTAGAATACCTCCAAGACTGAGTAACATACCTTCACTGATTGTGAATGAAGATACAGGAGAGCAAGGGATGGCTGAGCTCTGAGAAAGCTGATCCTGAAGCAGGAAGTTTTAGAGTACATTTGGACATCTGGGAGGGGTTACTAAGTCATGCAAAGAAACCTTGCCTCTACCCAGCCTTGAAAGAGGGACTGATGCCAAGATATAACTGGGCAATTGAGAGAAGATGACCCCAAAGTCCACAGGATAATCTGGGATGTGCTGCTATCCTCTATATACAAAGTAGAACACATTACAGATATATTCCCAAAAATGCCTGCAGAGAAAACTAGAAAGCTGTCTATAGGTTTTCTATTTACATTAATATAAACAGATTTTGAGGTTGTCTGTACTGTATGTGGTTGCTGTAGTCACAGCAAGAAATGTAAAGTGCCTATGAGAGAGGACAATAAAATCCCATTTCCAGGCATCTTAATTCTATACACTCAGGCAATAAAGAAAAGAACATCTCAGGGACTTCCTGCCTTTCCTCAAGCTCCCTGTATTTTCTGTTAACTACCTACTAGGCACTTCGTAAAGGCCAGAAACAACACTCTTCCATCTCATGCCACACTTCTAAAATCACTTTAACTATCTGCATTAAAAATGCCAGCCAGCAGTGCTAAAGCACTTTATTCTTAAGGCAAAATGTCATATTCCATACCCACTTCCCCTGTCCCCCAAACCACCTGCCTTCACTATATTCTTTGCCCATCATGAGAGCCAAAGAAGTTAGAAAGAACTGAAAATTTTCAAACGAGACTCCTCAATATAATGTGTAAGATATACTTTATAAATGCTATTATCACAAAATTAAACACATTTAAATGCTTATAGCATATGGTAACTTTTATCAAGATATCAAGAATAACTGTATGACTTTCAAAATTAATATCAAACACGGGATATTTAATCCAGCCACATGTACAGGGGTATGAGGCTTTGTTCTTTTCAGAGGTAAGCACAATGACTCTAAATAAGATGATTGTTTACCCCCAAAAGTAGCATATTAAAAACCAAAAGCATTGCCCTTCACTTAATTCTACTTAAACTACATATAAATTGCCAATATAACTATTCATAAGGCTCGTCATCATATTTGGAAAGAATACTGTTAAAATTATCTTGATGTATATTTATACATGAATTAAAATTTTTTCCTCATTGTAATTTTGGTTTTATGTACAAGCATACAGGTACAACCTTATTTCTAATGCTTGGCCTAGAAAGGTAGAATGTCACAAAAAATAATGTTTCATAAATGTGGTATAAGACTTCATGCATTCCCATGATGCCATGTCAATAACCTACTACACTAAACCAACTGTAACAATGCAGTGCATGCTTTAAACATCCAATTAAGAAAAATTTTAGCCAATAGCTTGTCGACAAGGGAATGTGCTGGTATACTGCTGAATTCACATGGCAGCAACCCACAAGACTAAACCATGAAAATTCAAATTAAAAGATAAATAGGGTAAAAGATGTAGATTTGCTGGACTACTTTACAGAATATTTATCTCAGATGAAAATGCAACATCTGCAAAATGGACTTGGGTTTTTAAGGGAGTTTTTAAATAAAACAAGTGATTCCTAATAGTGATTTGAAAAGTATGAGAACATATGAACAAATAAAGCTTAGTAATTTAGAATTTACTTTTGTAAAAGCAAGTTGACAAATACTAAAATGTTATACTTGCATTATGAACATTATAATATAAATATGAAACACAAAACATCCACTGTTAAACACTGATCTCCCATGCCTGACTTGGATTTAGCTACTGAGTATATTATATTTTACAGAAAGAAACTTTCAAAGTTTGTCAACGCTTGTAGTATATACTATTACTCCTCATCAAAATCTGCGTGAAATCCAAAAGGCTCATATTAAAGGTAGTTACTTCTCTTCTTGAATATTCTAAAACATGCCACTTTGGATCAGCCTTCAGATTTTCAGGGCATGAAACATATACAAAGAGAGTACCCAAAAATATGTGTGTACACATTTAGGATAAGTCTGTTTACAATTACAATAAAAACACCTTCAACCTTCATATCTTTCCATTTTCAGTGAAAAACAAAATACCCTAACCAAACATAATATATTTGGGGCCAAGTTACTTCTTTGTAAAAATAATTTATCATGTGTTGATCGACTTTTTAAACCAAACTCTTAAAAGCATTAAAAAAATTGTGTTTTATAGCTGTCGATGCATTCACGTTGGTTAGTAAGAAGTGAAAAAGAAAAAAGTGTAGAAACAAAAAAATCTCAAACTATCCCAACTCCAGAAATAAGAAATTTTCAAATTAAGAAATAACCTTTGTTGCTTAGAAAATAAGTACTTTTCATCTCAAACTCACTCTAAATGCTTGTATAATTCAATACCTAAGAAGACTCTAGGTAAATTATTTTATAATATTTATAGGATGATACTTCTCTGGGTAGGCATATTTTACACAATAGCTTCCAATTAATGCGGGAAAAAAATCACTTGATAATTTTAATAATTAATGATTGACTGATTAATGGATTAACATTTTTCTCAGTAATTCAGATGGCATAGATCCAACAAAGGGAAAAAGGATTGCTCAATGTGAAATTCTGTCCATTCGTAACACTAAGCCAAAAATTTGCAGATACTCCACTCAGATTACATGTTTTCATGTATGTAATTTGAACAACAAAAAAATAGGTACAAAATGTCGAGCTTTCTCCTTTTCTTTCTTTTTCGTTCGTTCTTTTTTTTTCAGAGCAGTTCAATGATTTTGGGGGTTGGTTAGTACAATACAGAGAACACAGGGGAAAGCACAAAATGGCACTTAACACCACTGCCAGTACTCATCTCATTACGGTTATAACTAAGGATAGTATTACCTTTTGTGTTATTTGCTTTTCTTTAGAACATAAATCAAAGCCATAAACGTGAACTTGAGGTATATACACAATAGATACACAACCTTATGCAAAATACTTTTCATAAGTAACCTTACATTTTAAAATATTGGAAACTGAATATCTGTGCTGATTTGTATTCTGACTTAATGGAACAAGAAGAGAACAACATTCAACTAGGGAGGCTTATACTGACAATAAAGCTCTTAAAGTTAAAAATGTCTCCTTCTCCCTTTGTACTTACCACAGGCTACACAATGTCCTGAGAGGATTCATTATGAGAAAAATGGCAATCACAGCTTTAAAGACCTTGCTTTGGAAGGGACTAATGAGAAAGCAGATTGGAAAATGAAACTTCATCTTTGTTCTCAAATAAGTGGTCTTAATTATTCTTCTTATAGAAAAAGTTTAAATCAGTTTATTATAAATATATCTAAACCATTAATTTTTGCAGCTTTCAGATAAAGTCCAGCACTTCGTTTATACAAGTCTATGAGAAGAGGTCAGTAGAGATCATCTAATCTTAAGTCGTGACATCATCCATTCAAGTCCTTGGCATAATCTATAAAGAATATAAAAATCACTTGATTAAATTCAACTAAAAAACTATGAACAACAAACTAAAAGAAGATACCATTTTTCATTTACCTAAACAACAATGATTAAAAAAATCATTAATACCCAATGTTGGTGTTACTGTGGTGAAGCCATACTCTCATACACACATCCATGCTTTTTTTGGTTCTTTTTTGTCTCTAGAGCCTAGGACACTGTCTGACACATAAAAGGAGCTGACTAATTATACAATGAATATCCACAGAAAATAATTTAGCAATGTGTATCAGAAATATTTAAAATATCAATACTCTACCTTTTTTCTACTTCTAGAAATATATTCTAAAAAAACCATCAGACACAAGGACAGGTTGATGTATAAGACTGTTCAAAGCATTTTTAATGGGTAAAGGTAAAATTTAACTACTTAGAAATAGAGAAAATTAAATTATAGAACATTCATATGATGAAATATTAAAAACTTCCTTTCGAAGACTATATTACAGTATGATAAAATGCTCACGATATAAATGAGGTAAAAGTGGCAGGATACTAAACTAAATATGTAGCTGAGCTGCTAAAACAAAGTATATTTGTAATATGTATATTACATCTGTATATTTAAAAAATTTGAAGGAAATAAAGTCTCTCATCACTAATACTAGTTACTGTTGAATAAGGTGTAATTGAACGCAATGCAAAATACAGAAAGAAATGTTCACTATGATAAAACAAACTAAATGTTTACCAAGAGTAAAATTATATTATAACAAGAAGAAAGACTGTTAAAGACTGTTATATAATTATCTATGAGGAAGTTTGATAGGTATGAGAAACCATGCTACCGCACTTAATTGAAAAACACCACAACCCAGATTTTTGTGGAAGTATTAATCTAATATTATAAAAGAAGAAAAAAAAGAAGAAATCACAATGAGGTTAAAAAAAATGGTTATTTCGGTGTTGGCCCATACTTTCCCTCCTGTTACCAGATTCCTTACTTTTAAACTACTAACAGGAAATGGTATAAAAAATAAGCAAACAGATTAACTCCAAACTGTTAAATGAACAGAAGTTACCTAATAGCAAACTAGAAACCATGCTAAGCATTTAATATCCATTATCTTAATCTTTACAATGTTGAGACCAGAACCCTTCCCATACTACAAGAGGGAATCCAGGCTTAAAAGATGCTAGCAAATGGCAGAGGTGGGGGTCAAAATGCCAACCAATACTAAAACCAAGAATTTAGATCAAGGTGGCTAGACTGCAGAAGGGAAACATTTTCACCCAAACCAAACATTTCCACTTGATAACTACTGCAAAGGGAAGCCCCCATAAACCCCAAAATTGAAAAGATATACGATCATTCATTGATTTCCTCTTTTAAGAATGAAATTGCCAGGGTTCATATCCATCCTAACTAATGATGTATTTTCCACACAATTACTCAAAGTATGTAAGTCAATCATCTACCAATTCTAGATGATCTTCTTTGCTGTCAAATTTATTAAAATGAGTGCTTTTGCTTAAAGACCTTTCGTAGACAAAGACAATGTATAAAGATATATCTATAACTATAAATGTATCTTAACATGTATTAAATTATGACAAAGAAATATGCAATGGATAAGGTATTTTTTTTACCTAAATGAGGATGTGGACAATTGGTATTATTTGTGACTTTTTAAAATGCACATATTTGCTTTCTTAAGGTTCTAATTATGCTCTATCAAATGTCTGTCATCAGGTAATACTGCCTTCTAGTTCACTAAGATTCAGCTTCAGCTCCATTTAATTCTTTTTTTCTCTAATTTTAAATACATACATGAGGGATTCTAAATAGAGGCCTTAAATTTGGGGTTGAGGTTCTTCTGATGTTAGGTTAAGAGCAGAAGCTTGAGGCAGACACAGATGAGTTAGCTGAAGTGAGAGAAATTCTCTTCCTCACAAGACCAGGGTGAAGGGTGAACCAATATAATGGATTACTGAAGCTATCTTATCTCTGCCCCGAGCTTCTGCCCTTTCCAAGTACCTGAAGAACCTCAACTTCAAATGTAAGACCTCTAATTAGAATCTTCATCTCCAATTTATTTTTCACTGCTTTTAAATATATACAGATCCACCATATTTTGGAAAAACAACTACACCAAAAATCTTAATTTGCTCATCTTTCTAGCTCTTTATCCTATTTCTAACCTCCTTTATTCCATCTCTCCTAATAGCATTCTCTCCATCCTCCTGATCCTTGACCTTACATTTAACAATGCTGACAACCACATCTTTCTTGAAATCCTTTCAGGTCTGGGCATTAGACTAGGGCAAAATTCTACTGTAGGCACCTACCTTTCCTTCCCAAACCAGGAACCTTCATGCCACACTCTCTCCAATTCTAACTTTTTTTTTTTTTTTTTTTAAATGCAGCAACCTCCTCTTGACAAAATGAGTGGCAAAATGAGTACTCCCAAATTAGTCTTATATTTGAACCCTTTTCTAGTTCAGCTTCTTTATGAATAAAATGCAAACTAAAGACATTTGGTCCACCAGATTGTTACGAGGAATAAATGATACACCTGATACATGATACACCCTATGAAAAGCACTGGAGACACAGACTTGCTACAGTGTTAAATCCCACCATCAGTGCACGAACAGTTTCCTGACTTGTCCAGCTCTCCTTCACACTTCCATTTCCCTGAACCCCTACAGCAACTCTATCATCTACATGTTCACATGGATTTGTTCAGTATGTTCATATGTTTTACGTGTATGTTACAGGTTTTATTTATAGAACCAAGGTAAAACTCTAATTATAGATATAGATTATCCCTTACGTTGTTTTATACATGGTAGCCTTAAATATTTATTGACTTTAAGAAAAAATACATGTTTGTAAACTAAATACATGTTTTCTAAAAGACCTCTTACCCCTCGCCAGTAAGAGCACAGCATGCTTGGATATGCCACTGGTGATCTTTAATAGAAGTTAATTTCAAAAACTGGGAGATTTCTGCTACAGTCATGCATTCTTTAACATCTTGTTTATTAGCAAAAATCAGCAATCCAGCTTTCCTTAGGTCCTATAAAAGCAAATAAAACTGTAAAAAGGCCAGTGCATTTTTATTCACAGATTTTCCAACTTAAACAAATCCTTTTGACAATCTTTTAACCTAGAATTCGACTACCTGACATAAAAGCATCTCACGGCTCTGATGCTGATAGATGGCAAACTTAAAACTAAGCACATTTTAAATAAACACATCTGTATTTGTATGGATTTACGTATTTCTTATAGCCCTAAATTACATTTTTTTTATGGTCCCAACTGCTATATTTAACAATTGTCATGACTTCAAATACATATTTACCCCTTCCCCTAATCCAAAACTAGGCCAAGAGCTACTCTTTAGCCTGGCACTCAAGAACTTTTCAAAATTTTACCCCTATCTATTCTTTAGGTACCCATACCTAAAGCTAGTACCTTCTAGGTGCCTAGGAAACACACCATGTACGCCTTAGGGCCTTAGAGCTTAATTCTCAGTTGAGAAGTGCTATCCTAAACCAATCCTATTCTTCTGAGACCTAGCTCCTCTTTGTCCATGTAGATTCCTTAGATTTGAATATTCAATATGGCCATTTTGGACTGGCATTAAACTTATCAAATTTCCCAATTAGACAGTAAGTTCTACCACTTCTATGTTCTGCCTCTGAAGCAAATTCTTTAATCTTACTGAATTTGTTCTTCATAACATTTATTGAGTATCTAATCTGAGCAAGACACCCATTATGCTAACCATTTTCCAAATAAAATCTCTTTTAATACTCACAGGATTCCTGTAAGGTAGGCCTTACTATTCCCATTTTATAGATAAGGAAACTAAAACTCAGCAGTAAGTAACTCATACAAGGTCATACAGCTACTCAATGACAGAACCAGGTTTGAGCTGAGATCTTCCCACTATACCTGCTGCACCTCATCTATAAAATTCTGAGACTATCACCTACCTCCTGCGGATATAGTTTGAATGAATGAACTACTACATGAAAAACACTCAGTTCAGTACCTGGCTTCAGGTAACAGTTCAGTAAATGTTAGTTCGCTTACTGTCCTGAAAACGTGGATCACCTTTATCTTTGTGCATACCCCAAACTGACTGGTCTAATGTTTTATTCACAAAGCAGGCCAATGGTTAGTCATCGCCTTTTGCTCTATCCTACCCTCCCCTCTCCCATTTTTAAAGACGGAAACTTCTTTGATAATCTGCTGAAAGTCATGGACCTTTTCCTCATAAAAATGTATATATGTATATACGCAAAAAAAAGTTTATATGTAATTTTAGGGTGTTAATAGATACTCTAAAGTCCATTCATGGATCCTAGATTAAGAACCCATGATAGATGCACTCATATATATGTGTGTGTATAGATACACGTGCGCACGCGCGCGCGCACACACACACACACACACACACACACTCACATATGGAGAGATACTGAGAAAACTAAGGTTTTGGTGCTGTGCTTGCAAGTTTTCTCAACTGTGCAGAATGGCATCTTTATAGGATATTTTTATTTCAATCGTGTGTATCTGTGTCTGAAATAAGAAAGTCTTTAGTAGATACAAATTGACATTGCTCCACATTATTTTACTCTTATGAGAACACAGTTTCAACAATTTATACGATTTTATTTCTGATGTCAATAAAAAATATAAATAGTAAATTTCTTATTTGTTAAAAGGAGTCATGCAAAATGTTTTATACAACAATCAAGACAGACTTTTAGCTACAGCGCCCTCTCCAGGATGGCAGCTATGCTACCATGGTTAATGACAGTTACCTGAAAAACAGGGTCAGAAAAAGATACTCTAGAATGTTAAGTTTTAAGATTTTATGTTCAATTTATTTCACCTATGTTCAGTTCACCTGTCTTATCAACAAGGCAAAAAGTTGAAGGGATGGGCTATAACCAGGATATCTATTATATTCATTATCAAGGATCAAGTACTTTTTCTCCTACCCTAAACGGAAAATAGCATACTTATCAATGGTTGATATGTGGCTGGATCACTGAGTAGATGGACTTTCCATGGAATGTAATCCCTATCTTCCTATCTCCCAGGTTTCAATACCTCTTACTAGTATATGCTGAAATCTTATATAGGTCAGGATTGCTAATGCTGGCATGTTTAAAGAGCACATTTCTGACATTAGAAATACCTGGCACAAGTTGAAACACATAGTTTATGCTATTTTATTTGTATATAATCTATACTCATCACTCTTAGTGATGAAATTATTCGAAGAAGCCCCTGGACTAAAAATTGAAAAACAAAAAATAAAGCCATTCTATTGAAAGATTTCAAAGTAAAACCCATATTGAATATAATTTTTCTAGATTTCATAGGTTCAAGTTTTTTTATTTGGGGTTCTTGTTTTTTTTTCATTTTTTTAAGTTTATTAATTTATTTTGAGAGAGAGAGCGCATGTGCATGTGTGCACAAGCAAGTGGGGACAGGTAGAGAGAGAGGGAGAGAGATTCCCAAGCAGGCCCTGCGCTGACAGTGCAGAGCCCGAAGCAGGGCTTGAACCCATGAACTGTGAGGTTATGACCTGAGCTGAAACCAGGAATCTTAAATGACTGAACCACCCAGGTGTCCCAGGTTTCTTGTTTTAAAAAAACAAACAAACAGCTATTTTCCCTATTTTTAAGCAGTATTTAGGAAGAGAAGAAAATCTTCCTTTACTTTTTTTATTAAATAACTTCAGGATCAATTATACATTATGCTAACAGAAAAGAGATATATTGGATTAAGGCTGTTCATCAACTGGACTTAGCAAGAGGTCAAAGTACAAGGTGAACAGTGGTGATTTTTATCTATCAGCCATTTTAAACTTTGAAAAACTTTCTGCTACCTGTTACAGATTGTTGTTAAGAGTCTAAAAATATTTTTTCATTTAGTGAAGAAGATGAATAATTGCAGCACACGCAAGACATATTTATTTAGCATCTTCCATATGCCTTATGCAGTTGTCAATATGTTTCTCCAAGCTTCATTTGCAAAGATAATTCCTAGAAGTTGAGTTACTCCAAATAAAACGTCATCTACCCTTTTGTGTTTGGAATGATTTTAAAATTCATGAGCTTCAAAGTTTTGCACTTCATTTAAGATGAAGCTTTCGGAAATATTTAAAATCATTTTATAGTTTTATAGTTTTGTATTCAGTAATACAGGTAAAGCATCATTAGTGATGGTAAAAAGATTTTGTTGGTTGCTATGATATATATGAAACATCTGACTAACCCCATGTCAAAATTTGTCTTTCACTCACACATTCTCATTCTTTGATCCATTTGCCCCTTTTCAGATTTCTGCCTATTTGGCTCTTTCTGACCCTATTAATTGGTTTAATCCAGCTCCCAACTTCATCTGTAATTCCTTTCTTTTCTGGCACTCTCCCCATTCAGTCTCTTTCACTTTCCAACTAGGCCTTATTTCTGTCTTTTTTTCTTTTCTTCTTAGCAAAGAGTCTGAATAATGAGAATATTTAAGTTGAAATCCTGGCTCTTAAAAATTTGGTCAAGTAAAATAAATTTTCAGGACCTCACTGTACTCATCCATTACAGATGAGTAACATCCACAAGAGAGGAAGTGACCAGCTCAATTTAATGTCCCCAGATAGTAAAATTCAATGACTTTGAGTCCTACTACTGAGCTCTTTGATCCTGCTATATATTGGCCAATTAGAACAAGGATCAAAGAAGAAGACTATCTGTTAAGAGTGTAAAAAACATACTCAAGATACAAATACATTTGGGTCTTCTTTTTCTTTTTCCTAAATCTTCAAACAACAGTAACTCCTTGGTGTAAAATACAAAAGGAAAATTAAAAAAAAAAAGAAAATCCTTAGTTTTCTACCTTTTTTATAGTTTATTTTTTGTTTCCCAAACTAGAATCAAAACTCGTTAAATGCATGAATAGCAACAGGTATTATCTTTTTTAAAAACCCAAGGGGTTTCACAAAGCTGCCAGAATGAATCCAAGACAGGAGAAGGTGCATCTTGGTGGGCGTGATCACCACATGGAAAACAGAACTTCAATTTATACAACCACTTTATTAGGTGTCCTTACATCTTGACCGGATGCCAGACACATTCCAAAATTTCTAATGCAAATCTCAAAAGCAAATCATCAAATCAATATTAAAATTAACATAAAACTTCCTTACAGATAAACCGGCTTTTTTTAAGCTTTGTTAAAATTCCACTAAAATTAACAGTTACACATACAAATCTAAACATTAATTTTTCTATTTCTGTCTATAAATATGAGTTAAGAATGTAATATCTGTTGGGTTCCTGGGTGGCTCAGTCGGTTAAGCGGTCAACTTCAGCTCAGGTCATGATCTCAGCCTGTGAATTCAAGCCCTGCATCAGGATCTGTACTGACGGCTCAGAGCCTGGAGCCTGCTTCAGATTCTGTGACTCCCTCTCTCTCCTGCCATCTCCCCCACTTGCACTCTCTCTCTCAAATATAAATAAACATGAAAAAAAGAGTGTAATATCTGCAATAAAAGGCACACACAAAAAAAAAATCAACTGCTACTACAGTAAATATTATATGATTTTATTACTTATTAACTATATTGTTTAGTTTATTTCATTTTTAAATCATGCTACCTATAATAATTCTCAAAGACTAAGAAAATGTGGCTAGTCACGTACTTTTGTTTGTTTACTCAAAGGGACAATATCAGAGAAACATAAGAGTGACAACATTTAAGTATTAGTCTGATAACTGAGTTACAATCAAGCCTTACTAAATGTCCATGAGACCTTAAAATCTCATTTCTAGTGATAACCTTCTATATAATTATTGTTATAAAAGGCAAAATGAAAGCCAATTTAGGTCTTTTCACCCAGGAAAACTTTTAGACCAAATTAATCTAGGATAAAAGAAATAGAAATCTATAACTGACTCCACAATCTTTCTGTTGTTTCCAGATACACGTCCAATTTGGGAAGTGTCAAACTGATAAAGCAGAATGGCCAACAGATTTAAGCCCGTATTTAAATCTGAAGTACGGGTGCTTGGCTGGTTTAGTCAATACAGCATGTAATTCTTGATCTCAGGATCATGAATTCAAGCCCCATACTGGGTGTAGAGCTTACTTAAAAAACTTTTTTTAAAAAAATTAATAAGTAATATTAATAAGTAATATTATTTAAAAAATAATAAGTAAAAAATAAATAAATATTTGAAGTAATATCGTAACAAGAAAGTAGAAAGAACAAATGTGATAGCAATATCACACACACACACACACACACACACACACACACACACACACAATGCCAGAATTCTACTTACCTCATGGGCTAACATTTTATAGAGTTCTTCTCTAGTTACAGAAATTCTTTCTCTGTCTGTACTGTCCACAACAACAATTACAAACTAAAATAATTACAAAAAAATAGTGATTACACAATTCAATATTCATAAAATTTATAAAGTACTTAATTGATTTACAGACCACAAATACCAAGAAATTAGAGCCTCATGCTATGGTATTACTGGAAAACCAGAGATACCTTCTATATACATTGTGAAGCCTGAAGGTTTGATCCATTTGTATTCAAATATCATTTGCTAATTTTTAAGAGAAAATAAGAGAAAAAAGAATACAATGCTAACGCTATTAGAATGTCAGTTCTACTACTCCGTTAATATTCTACTCCATTAATACTACTCCGTTAGTATTCTAACCAATATACATGTTTGTTTCTAAATTAATGTCTTGAATGGTAATGAGCTTGTCTCCAACTATGTGCACCACAGTCAATATGAAAAAAATACAGTGAAGCTAATATAATGTTGTACGCTAATTAGACTTTAATAAAAAAATCTTACTAAGAAAAAATATGAAAAAGAATACATTATAATCCTAGATTTTAGATATTTCTACAGATATTATTTATTAATATCGATCTGAAACTCTAAAAGGGCATGATACGGGAGTAATGTGACAGTTAAATCAACTTTTAAAACTCAACAAATGAAAGAATACATCTATTTAAATCCATGCTTCTCTTGTTTATGTAAATGGTACCTGCTGCCTGCAAGCACAACTCTTTCTTGAACTAATGATGAGACTAGGGTCAAAAGATGTAGTGAGACCTGTGAAGGAGCCAAGGAGGACTGAGCTACACTGTACCTCTTCTTCACCTGCATGAGTACCAAGAACCACCATGGAAGCAGAACCTGAAACAGTCATTTTATGATGGCACTGGTGATGCCCAGGTTAACTCTGCTTATAAAGAACAAGCACTATGGATTTTTTAAAACCAGCTTTCCATTTCCAGATAAACCACTGTTAATTTTCAGAGTCTTTTCTATTTATCAGATGTCATTAACCATATGGCAGATGGCTAAGAGAACTGCTACTTTACCTCTTCTCTCACTTGACACTCACCTAAGACCCATCCTATTCTAAGGCATTTTAATAAAACCATTAATTTTTAAGATGTTGTCATAAATTTGATACTTGCAGCATTATACACAGAAATACTAACCATATATACCTTTCCTTCTCCAAAATACATGATCAAATGCTTAGCAAAGTGTTAGGGGATCAGGTCATTAGAGACAATTAATAGTGTCTTAATGATACAATATGCATCTTTATATACATTTGGAGTTTTATAATCAGTACTATAAAAACAACTGTCACAATAAATTGAACTTTCAATTTACAAGGTCTATACAATAAAGGTCTCAAATGTCATAGGTCTGAATTGCCTCTTGGGAAATAACATATAAATAAAAACATATGATTTATGTCCAAATTGCTTTATAACCAAAAGAAGAATTATTTCATGTGCAATTGTGCTACATAAAAGAACATACATAGTAAAGGTCTGGCCAGGATTCAAGCCTCCAGAACCCTCTCATTTAACTAGGATTTTCTGTATGCAGACAAAAAATAAATACTAAGAGAAATAAAATGACAAAGTGTGAGATTGAACTTACTGTAAAAACAACTATTTAAGATGAGTTCTGGGATCCATACATAATCAGACTAATCAATCACCCCTTCATTCCAATTCTCCCTATAGACAGGTTCAATGAGAGTGGATATACAGAACAATGACCCTGAAACAGGGAATCAAAGATTCTATCATGTTTAAATTCTACTTTTATTAACATATTGGGATATTTCAAAAAGATTAATTATAAGAGTTCACATCTAGAAGATATTTCCCAAGCATTCTGTTCTTAGAAGTTTTAGTATATTAAGAAACATTACCTCTGTGTTAGTATAGTAAGTGTTCCAGGAAGAACGAAGAGATTCTTGACCACCAATATCCCACATTAAGAAACGTGTATTATTAATCACTATTTCTTCTACATTACTTCCAATTGTAGGTGATGTATGTACAACTTCATTCATAGAACTAAAAAAAAAAAGTTCAAATATATTACAATTAGCAGGGAAGCTAGATTGTTTGAGCATTTTGCAATCAAAGGAAAAATCAGCATGAGTTTTCATATTTTATATCCAAATGGCCCTTTCCCACTAGCTCAGAAGAGTAAGGTAAGGGTTGGGGCATCTGGGTGGCTCAGTCCTTAAGCATCTGACTTTGGCTCAGGTCATGATCTCATAGATCATGAGCTTGAGTCTCACACCGGGTGAGCACATGCCCTGCTTTGGGGGGAGCATGAGCTCCACTTCAGGTGAACACAAGCCCCGCCTCAGGTGAACCCCACTTCTCTGTCTCTGTCCTTCACTCACTTGTGCCCTCTTTTTCTAGGAAAAAAAAAAAAAAAAAAGGAGTGAGGTAAGGGTTTAAACAGGGATGGAACTAGGTAGTGGACGATCTGGAATACTCTAGATTGATTCCCCAGAAACTATATAAACAATATTTCTCTACTTTCTATAAGTAAAAAAACTGAACAACATGCTCTACATCATATAAATTTCTAGCTGTCCTACAACAGTTGCTTAAATCTGGCTCCTGGTTTATAGTCAACCTGATTTCTTACAGAATATTTTAGGTTCCATATAACTTTTTATTGCTTTTGCTAATCAAATATTACCCAGGCAGAAAAAATAATTATGAATGATAAAATAAAAATTTTAAACTAGTTAATACTTACAACTGGTAAAGAATGGTAGTTTTCCCTGCATTATCCAGCCCAACAATGATAACTTTGTGCTCTGAAATAAAAAAAAACATTAATCATTTATTAATTAAAAACAAAAATAGGCCATTTAAGTTCTAACCGTGAATTTTAGGCATCAACTGGGTACATAGTGGGGTGGGGTAAATTAGAAAAAAAGGCCAGCCTTTAAATCTGGTAGCGGAAGGCCAGGTCCCATCATAGATAACCGTAAACTGAGTACATTTAGACCACAGAATTGTTCTAACACCAAATCTAACCAAATTCTAAGGTTAGAATTTGTTCTAACCAAATCTAAGGATGTATGGCTATGGTGGCAGCGACTCCCTCTCCCTTGGCTTCTATGACACCACTTTCTCCAAGTTCTCTTCCACTCTCTCTTGATATATACAGATTTTTTACCACAGATTCCTCTTCCTTGGGTCTTCTTCAAAAACATTCATGTTTCCCAAAGCTGTCTTCTTCCATTCTCTTCACATTTTATTTAGCAGGCGCTCTTAGGGCCTATCTAGTTCTATGCTATCTAAAAACTATTCCAAAGATAGTATGTGGAAGAAGCTCATTTCCAAAGATGGTGTCTGTATAGTCTCCTCCCTTCCCTGATTCCATGTGAATCTGAGCTGGTCCTGTGACTCACTTTTAACCAAAAGAATATAGCAGAAGTGATGCTGTGTGACTTCAAGCCTAGACCATTACAAACCTTGCAGCTGCTGGCTCTCTTGGACAACTACCCTTGGAGTAAACTGGGCACCATGTAACAAGTCCTACTATCCCCAAACCACTATATACGTAAGTCAGAAAGCCTAAGCTGATCATGTGGCTTGACCCTGTGGAGAGAGATCACCACGTGGTTGCCCCAGCTGTTCTAGCCATTCCAGGTGAGATGCCAGACACACAAATAAAGAAGCCATCTTGGATATGTAGCCAGGTCAAGCTATAGATGACTCTAGTTCTAGCTGTTAACTGCAACCAAATGAGAATCCCAAGCTAGAACTTCCTAGCTGAGCTCAGTCAAATCGCAGAACCATGACAGATAAATGATAAATTATTGCTTTAAGTCACAAAATTTAGGAGCGGTTTGTTACACAGCAGTAGATAACACAAGCACTATGAAAAAAGACATGCAATTATGTGATCTTGGGCAAATGACTTATTTCTCTAATCCCTAAGTTTTCTCGATATAAAACAGGGACAACAATACCTATCTTTCAGAGTTGTATAATGATTAAGATAGCACATGAGCAGTGCCAACCACTAAGAAAGATTGTTCCTAATCCCAAATCTCTCCTAAACTCCAACCTATCTAGTAGACACAGTGCCACTCAACATATCCCAAACCCAACATTCAAACCTTTTTCTAATTCTATTCTACCTAATTTGCTTAATGGCATTACCACAAATTCAGTTGCCCCTGGAGCTTATTCAATGTTTCCCTCAACCCCAACAACTAATTTGTCACCAAGTTCTATGGATTCCACCTCAAAAATATATCCTGAACCTGCCTCCTTTCACCGGTCCTAGTTGTAGTCCTTCTCATTTCTTATTGTAAAACCTTCCCTACGTAGACTGTCTCCAATCCACCTTCCCACTGTTTTTACAGTAATTGTTCTACACTATAAAGCTGATACCACCACTCTTATTGAAATGATGGCTCTCCATTTTGACAGAAAGACATGGCACAAGTTCTCAGCCTTGTAAATAAAGACAGTCATAACTGACTAAGCTCCGGCTTTATCTCTCACCACTACCACCAGGTACCTAGGTTGAAATTCAAGCCATTCTCCCCACATAAGCTGCCACATGTCTTTATAGCAAACATTTCTCTACCTCTACTCGGCTTTTCCCTGAGCCAGAATTATCTTATCCGATTCTCCATTTAGGGAATTCCTACTAATCTTTTAAGTTTAGTTTTCCCCCCAAAATCACTTTCTCATGCTTTTCCACAATATCTCTAACTAGCACTTATCATTAACTATTTACACATACACTAACTAATCTTCTCAGCCCAATGAGGCATGCTTTATGCGTATAGATCCCAGGCCAATCATCTTTATAATCCCAGTCACTACAACTTTTCCTGGCACAAGGTACTCAACAAATGTTGAATTAATTACTATTCATTCTATAAATAATAGATGTTGAGGATTGTAACACCTCACAGTAAGGATATCTTTGAGAAAAAGCCTTTTCAATGAGATGGCATAAGTTTTCCAATAGTTGCCATTTACCGTAGAGGGGAATTCCTATTATACAAAAATAGGAAGATCAAGTAAATAGAAAATTTTAATACAATCTATTTTCTCCAATCACTCATTTCTCTGAAGAGAGGGCAGGCAGCTTAGGACCACTAGGGTTCTAAAGGGAGATGATCATGTTTCCCCCATATAGGTTCTTAAAAACAATTTTAAAGACGCAGGGCCCAGTACATTTAATCTTTCGAGGTGACTAGGGTAAAGGAACTGAGAAAATGATCAAATACAAAGATGATACTTATTTTAAATAAAGGGTTGCTAACATGTAGAGGGCTTGCTAAGGGAAGTTCAGTTGAATGACCACCAAAAGGCCTCATCAAGTGATGTTTCTCTCTGGTGAATTTACCTAGTGCATGGCCCTTCATCTCCCAGGTCCACAAACTCAATCCTGCTAGTATCTCAGAGTAGACAGGGCTCAAAGAAAGCAACTCACAGAAATGACATATACACAAGAATGCCAAAATGAGTAACATACAATGAGATCAAATGTTCAAAACTAACCTGGCAAGTGCAGTCTCTCCCTAAGGAAAAGTAATAGGGTGGTCAGATTATTTGGGGAACATGGGCTCCCATCAAAGGGTGTGTTTTATAAGCTTAATGACTGGATATATCCATCTTCACATTAGTGCCATACCTGCATCAGGGCCAGATTATAGAGTTCTTGAAGGAAGGTACCATTTTACCTGGAAAGTTTTTTTTTTTTTTTTTTTTTAATTTTTTTTTTTTTCAACGTTTATTTATTTTTGGGACAGAGAGAGACAGAGCATGAACGGGGGAGGGGCAGAGAGAGAGGGAGACACAGAATCGGAAACAGGCTCCAGGCTCTGAGCCATCAGCCCAGAGCCCAACGCGGGGCTCGAACTCACGGACCGCGAGATCGTGACCTGGCTGAAGTCGGACGCTTAACCGACTGCGCCACCCAGGCGCCCCACCTGGAAAGTTTTTAAAATGCATGGCAATTCTGCCTAATTCTGTATTTTTCTATGCCCCCAGAATAAGCATTCTTCTTTTAATGGTGTATCTCTTCTTCACTTCTATTACTACAACCACCTATAAACATTTTAATTAAGCAGAATTCACATCAGGCTATACTGTGATCTCTGGCTTGGATGAAAATTTTTAGCTTCCCACTTGAATACTAATTTTTAATAATACCATTCTCAAAATGCCAACTATTTTTAGTTTCAGGAATATCATTTTCTAACCTCCACTGTATCACCTGGACCAAATTTAGACAGACTAGACTAAGACAGACTAGACAGACTAGACTTTAGGCCAATACTCAGGAAGAAAATACAATTAATCTGACCCATGTGAGAAATATCATTCTAAAAAGTATCAAATTAATAGGGGCAAAAAGAAACAGTACAAATATAGGCAAGAATCTATGACAAATAACTATAGACTGACTTAAAAAAGTGTGTGTGTACAAATAACACATACAGACACCCCAAATACAAAAAGCATTGTCTGTTACAAAGTCCTTCATCACTTAAAGAGGTTGGAGTTTTATTCTAACCATGCTTCAATTTTTCAAAGTATTTTGCTACATTTCATTTGTAACTGCTATCAGAGCCTGTGGTACACTGTTTTGAGCATTCACACAGAGCCCCTTAACAGCTGAAGACCCCTTAACAGCTGAAGATGAATTTGAATTTAAAGGGGGATGGGAGCCACTTGGTATTATCTCAGCCATAAAGTAAAAGATGGTTCAAATGAGTGCTATCTTTTTTCCATTAAATGAAGTGTGACCCCTAAATGATAAGAATGATTTAAAGATTTGTCTAAAAAATTCTAAAAGGAGTTTCTAGGGGCACCTGGTTAAGCATCAGTTAAGTGTCCGACTCGTGATTTCGGCTCAGGTCATGATCTCATGATCAAGCCTCACTTTGGGCTCTGCTTGGGATTCTCTCTCTCCCTTGTTCTCTAAACAAATAAACTTAAAAAAAAAAAAATAGGGGTGCCCAGGTCACTCAGTTGGTTAAGAGTCCAAGTTGGGCTCAGGTCATGATCCCACAGTTCAGAGTTTAGGCCCTGTGTTTCGCTCTGTGCTGACAGCTCAGAGCCTAGAGCCTGCTCCGGATTCTGTCTCTCCTTCTCTCTCTGCACCTCCCCTGTTCCCACTCTGTCTCTCTCTTTCTCAAATATAAACATTAAAAAATAGTAATAATAAATAAATAAAAGGCGTTTCAATACATATGTTGAATAATAGCAGGCATATATGTAGAAAAGCTCTCCAGCCTTCTAAAAAGCTTTTGGGGCACCTGGGTGACTCAGTCAATTAGGCATCTAACTCTTGATTTCAGCTCACATCACGATTCCAGGGTGGTGGGATTGTGCCCTGCATCAGGGTCCACACTGAATATGGAGCCTGATTAAGATTCTCTCTCTCCCTCTCTAAAATAAAATTCTAAAAAAACATTTTTTAATAAAGTAAAATAAAATAAAATGATAGCTTTTAAGGTGAAAACTTACCTAGCTTTGTTTTTTAAAACGGTCTCCTTATTTTAGCCATGCCCCATAGGACTTATTTCCTGATTCCAACCATAGTACTTTTCTCCCACTTCTATAAGGAAGGACTACTAGACAAAAAAAATACTACAGAAAGATTCTTTATCATACCTGACCACAAGCTGAACATAAGCAAGGTAAAATTGCTGTGAACAAAACCCACTGTGCAATAACACACAGACATAAACTGAGATAAAGCACATGGCAGAAGAGGCTCATACCAGAGGATTCCATCTTCTCATAACACAAGTTAGTTGCCTGCTGAGGACAGGATGTGATTTTTACAACCACTGCATAGAATGAACTAGAGAATCAATAAGATGGAATCAGATAACAACATATCCTGTTGTGGATAAATATTTAAACTGCCATAAGTCTGTCTTCAGTAGTGCCTAGAAAAAAAAAAAGGATACTGGGAAGAGAAGGCATGGAGGATAGTAACAAGATGAGGATTCTTGTCTGGCATGGTGGAAAATAAGAGACAAAAGCATCAAAGATGGTGAGAGGGGAAGTAATGTAGCACTGGTTTCCACACTGGAAACCTCCTTCTTCTATTTAATTTTACAACCTCAATACATTCCTTTGTCACCTGCAAGTGCATAAATATGCAAACATGCCTCCAAATTCTTAAGACATAAGAGAATTTCTAAAGTCCATCAAGGGAATACAAGCTAATGGAATTAAAAATATAAAGTTTTTAAATTGGTAAAAAAAAAATTTTAAAGGAAAAAAAAAAAAAGAAACTCCAATCAAATGTGTGTGGCACCTGGAAAATCTCCAAGGAGCTGCATGTTCTATGGGGCAGTCTAAGATCTCCTTGGAGGGCATTCCAACGAGGAATCCATGATGCAGAAGACCTTCACCTTTTCACCCCACACGAACACCTACAAGCCACATTCATCACCAATTTCTATCCACCCTTCTCCCCAAGATTTGTCTGTATTTGAATTTTTAAGTGTTTTACAATAAAGCACCAATGGCTGTTTAACTGCTTCCTAAGTCTAAGGTATAGCACATAGACCACAGTGAGAACTACAAAATTAAGATATAACTGTGTAATAGGCTCAAAGATAAAGGTGGCAACTTCATGGTGAAAAGCCAGTTTACTACCAATGATAGGGTTAAATTATTCAGACTTTCTAATACTGCATCAACTTCCTTTGGAAATTCTTAGGCTCCTTCACCACCCCAGCCTGTTCCTCCCATTACCAAGATGGGAGCAGAATTCTATGCAAAACCTAAAGTTGTAGCCCTCTAAGGCACTCCAAAACAAATATTCTACAAAACCTAAAACATAACATGCATACTAAAAGATAAGGTTATTATGGGCAAATGCAGTAAGAATTTTGGCTATTCCAATTCTTTGATTCATGTGCTTCATTACGAGTTTAGTGTTTAGTATGATTTTTCTTTTGGAGTATCTATGCCACAGCATTCTTATTCAGATAAGCCAAAACAACTACACACGGTTACAATGCTTGGATAGAATTTGGAATTATCATTTAGGCTTCAGTTTCCCAATCAATACTTTACTGTTTTGTCATGAAAATGCTCCTAGTTTCCCCTCTTCATTTCCTTTTGTCACACCCAGACAGCCTATCAGTTCCATTCATTGCCAGGTTCTAAAACTCAATTTATATATATATTCCTCCAACCACCAGTCAGCAAATTAAACGAAAAGATGTCACTGTCATCCTGGAGGACTTCTAGTTCTGTGAATCATACCAAAGTCAAAAAACACAAATGCTAAGGCAGATAAATTGAGAGTCATTCTGACCCTTCATTATCATCTCATTTCTACACTACACAAAACCCTAACTCTATCTTACATAGAGCAAAAAATCCACCTGTCATGTTGTCTATTATCGTTCATTCTCCCAGTCCCTAGCACCGAACCTGGAATAAAGCAGGTGCTTAAT
Organism: Leopardus geoffroyi; assembly: GCF_018350155.1. Classification (NCBI taxonomy): domain Eukaryota; kingdom Metazoa; phylum Chordata; class Mammalia; order Carnivora; family Felidae; genus Leopardus; species Leopardus geoffroyi. The sequence continues at coordinate 142,546,355 of NC_059328.1, forward strand.
AAAGTATGAATGAAGAAATAAATCAGATCTGGAAGATATAAAGGTTGGACGTGAAATATCTGATCAAGTCACTTTGTATTAAAAGTTCAATTTTCAAAATCTAGAAGCATCATTAACAAAAAATAGTTTGAAAATAAACTTACTATTTATAACAATGGTAGTAGAGACTCAGGGAAAAAACACCTCTTTCACACTAAGGTTGCTGAATGAAAAGTGATGATTATACATGGCAAAATCAGAGATGCAATCAGGAAAGAGAAACCACACAATAATTTGAACTGGCTAAGTTTAGTGTAAAGAAAACAACTGGGGCAGGGAGCACCTGGGTGGCTCAGTGGGTTGAGCGTCTGACTTCAGCTCAGGTCATGATCTCACAGTTTGCGAGTTCGGCCAGGCGTGGGACTCTGTGCTGATAGCCCAGAGCCTGGAGCCTGCTTTGGATTCTGTGTCACCCTCTCTCTGCCCTTCCCCCACTCATGTGTTCTCTCGCACGCACGTGCTCTCTCTCCCAAAAACAAATGAACATTAAAAAAAAAAAAAAAAAAGAAAGAAAAAACTATTAAATGGGATCAAAGTAATGAGGGCTTGGCTAATAAAAAATAACGCTAAAGACTATTGGACTGACAAATATAAGGAGAATCCACTACACTTAGGGGTTTAGACAGAGCTTCCCCAGAGCCCCCTGGACTGAGATGCAGACCTCACTGAAAACCTTGGTTGTGGCGCACAGAAGTAGCTGTGGGGATCTGCCAGTGAATCTTGCTGGAAATCTTCCCTTTAGGGTGTTGGGGAAAACTTCATTGAGAGAGATTTTGCTGGAGGTCCTCCACGATGAAATCAACTGAAGTGGGTGCTAGAAACAGATGGTGATTGCTAACCACTATGCAGTGCAGGAGCCAGCCACTAGAAAAGGTGTTCACCCTCCTAAAGCAGGACAGAACCTGCTAAAAGCTCACTGTACCCAGGAAGAAAAACTGTTTCCTCATTCAACGCCCCTCCAATGCCTTGTCTACTGACAAAGCTTAATATTGTGCCAGCTGGCAAAAGAAAAATCTATAAGGATCCAGCTCCATATCCACAGAGCGTGCAAGAACGAGGATTATGGAGCTAAATTTTATTGCCATAGTCCATCTCTTTGACTGAGCTTCCATATGTACTCTACTCTTCTACATAGCTGAACTCCCATACAAAAAAACCCAACAGCAGCAGGGTGGCCTTCCCAGCACCAGGCTCCAGCAGCACAGGCAGCTTCATCAGCATTCATTCATAACTTACTCCTTTCCTAAGAGCCAATCAGAAGAATAATACAGGCTATCAATAAGGAAATTTCACAACTTATTCATAGTTCACATAAATGACAAAGTTCTTCCTTTAGCTAACGTGAATACTTCTTACACAAAGAAAGTTTTTTTGTTTATTTGTTTTTTAAAGAGCACTAACTATGGCAATAGATGACCCTGGTTAAAATCCCAGGTCTCTTAACTGTAGTGCCTTAAGCAAGTTACTTAATGTTTCTTTGTCCCTATAAATTCGGGAGAAATCTTCTCCTAGGGTTGTTGTCAAGAGTAAATCAACTGAAGTGAAGACTAAATCAACTAATCTGCGTTGAACCTAACCTTGCAAAAGTCAGCAAATGTTAACTATTATTATCTCATCTCTAGAGATGGAGTTAGCTTATATCCTGTCTCCCCACACTAGAATGAACCCTCCACAAAGGCAGGGAGATTTGTCTGTTTTGTTCCCTGCTTTGTTTCCACCACCTACAACAATAACTGGCACAAACAGGTGCTCAAAAATATTTAATAAACCACTGATCACTAGCCCTTCTATACTAAAAGACACTCATGACAATTCTTCAAAGTCCTACTGTTATAAAGACTTATAACTTAGTAACTGAGAAACAATAAATGGGGAGAGGAGAATCAAAGAAACAAATTATGCCAATCTCTCCTTTAATAAGACATGTATCTGCAACATATTTCTTCAGTGTTTTAACGTGGCATTTACCAGTTGTGTGGCCCAGGAAAATCACTCCACCGGAACATCAGTTTCCTCTTTTGAGGGGAATAACTACAAAGAATAACTACAAAGAACTGTTGAAACATTATTTTTTCTTTAAATAATGTATACAACACCATTTAGGACAAAATTTATATTCTATTGAATTTAAATATCACCTAAAGGCAACCTCTGGTTTTTCAAGTTTGAGAAGTATGCAATTAGCTTTCACTGTGCACTCAACCAAGCTAAACTTAAACTGAAAAAAAAAAAAAAAAATTCTAAAGGTGTTTCAGAAAAAAAGAGCTATGGCATGAAGTTCCCTCAGCACAGCCAATTCTGTCATCCCCTAAAATTTTCCTTCCAAGAGTTTATGTGAAAAGAACATAGGATTGTGTTCTGTACCTTCTGAAGGTAAAATAAAGCATCCAAGATCTATCTGACATATATATCATACCTCTAATTTAAAAGCATCAAAATCTGACATTAGATTTAATGGTGAATATTCTGAAATATGATCCTACTGATTAACAACCACATCATTTAGCAGAATAGTTTATTCACATTTTCACAATATTTTGACATCTAAATTTCTAAAACTTAACTTCATTAGTTCCTCTTACTATTAATTTCCCAACACTGAAAGAAATGTCCAGTCAAAAATTACCACAAAATACAAGCAACAAGAACACCACTATTAGCAACTTTTAGTAGCAACGATGCAGTAACATCCTTATTGTTTACTACTTGCAAGTAGCTGTTGGCAAAGCTGTAATTCATTCTTAAGTTACAGACACAAATAATTTTATCACTGACTTAAAATAGAAAGTGGAGATATCTCATTTTTCTTGCAGGACTAGAGCTCAATCAACAAGCAATATAAATTTCATAGCAGAGCTGAAATACTAGCTTTGTTAAAAATAATACAAAAATTATGGAGGTAAAAACTAGAATAGATCCTATCTACTAGAAACACTACCGATTTTACAGCAATGTTAGTTCCTATTCTTGAGACCTAGAGATTACCTTTCCAATATCTGTAGGCTCCACAGTCACTCACCCAAGATCCCTGGTGTTCTACATTGAGAACATCTAGACCCAAAGAGGTTAAACGACTATGTCTCACTTCCCCTCTCCCAACAGAAACAGCTAGCTAGAGACCAGGCAGATTAGAACTGGTTTTCTCCATTTTAAGAAAAATTCCCATATCAGAAAAATCATTTTAAATATTGCTCTTCCGAGTGTCATGTGATCTACACTACCATTTTTTTTTTTTTTTTTTTTTTTTTTTTTAAGATACACAGCAATTGCAAGTTCCAGTTCTGCTCCCTTCCTATCATCTTCTTATAGGAGGCTGGATCATGAAGGAGAAAGTGGGGATACGTTGTACATAACAGATGCCACCACTCATTCAGGTCTTCATTGGAAAACTTTGGGATGTGACACCACCACCAGCTCACCCAAGACAAAATAGCAAACTAAGTTACTGACAGCAGAAATGATAAATCACCCAACATGCGTTAAAAAGGAATAAAAGAGCACCACTAACTATAGTATGTCTCAATGACTATGGAGTTTTGTTAAAGTTGTATCCTCTTTCCTCAGTTTTAGAGATTCATCTTGTAACACATTTTAATAAACCTGATATGCATTTCCAGTCAATGTTTGAGTTCAGATGAACTTAAGCATCCCTGTGTGATAATATATTCTGTATGTAGTAACTTGCTCGTTACCTACATAAACAAATGTTTTGTATGGCATGTTTTCACATGCTTTCAGTGAAACACTTTAACACTTTTCATCCAGCCAAAAAAAACCCAAACCCTCCACTTAAATAAGGAACACAAACAGGAAAATGATCTGAAGCTTAACCTTAAACACAAATATTAATATAGGAACAGGAGTGAGATCCATTGCCATTCGGGATGCACTAGTCTCCCCAAGGAGAGGGATGGAGGTGCAGGGAGAGCTCATAAACCGAGGTGTACTGGACAACTCAAGAGCGATTCCTCAAGTTTCCCGCATTCTGCAACCCTCCATCGCTCAGTGGTGCGGCTCGGGCCATAACCTATAACCTTCATCCCAGAGGACCCCAGCATTTCTATGTGGTGTCCAAACCCAATTGCTGGAGGAAAAAGGGCCATAAGATAGGCCAGGCCCTACAAAGGGACGTCGGACGTGAGGCAAGAAACCTTTTCCTTTCCAAATCGAAATCGGAGCAATGGGTGCACTTGCAGAATGGATTTCGCAAGTAGGTCCCTTAAGAAAAAAACCATTCCCGAACTCGGGAGTGGAGACTGAAAGCCCCCCGGACCAGCATCAACGCAGCCCGCACCCAGAGCTGAGACGGCGCGCAGTCGTACCGCCCACATTCCGGAAGTATTCGGGGACGACCACCCCCCCACCCTCCCGGCCAGGGCCGACCCTCTCCCCCAATCGTAAGCCCTCGGCCCGCACCCCTCACCCTGGTGATTGAACAGTCTCCATATCCTGGTGAAGAGAATTCCCATTCTTGGGCAGCGGACCCCCCCTCCAGCCACCCGGGCCGCCTGGCCTCCCCCGGCTCAGGCTGAAGGGGAGGAGAGAGACGCGCCGGTGCCTCCGCCTCTGCTGCTGCTGCTGGTCCCACGCTGGCCGCCAGCTCGCTTCCTGGGAACCGGAGGGAGGCCGAAGCCCAGGCCGCCCTGCCGCGTGCGAGGCCCCGCCGCTGCCGCCGCGGCACTCGCCTGGCTCGCGGACATCGCCGCCGCGTTGTCTGCGACGAGCCTCGCGGGCCACCGTCCTCCCCCAGCTCCTCTCGGGCGGCTGCGGTGGCGGCGACCACGCGGGCGGGGGAGGAGAGGGGCGGGACGAACGGGACTTGAGGGCGCAGGCGCGCGGACGGAGGGGCGGAGCCTGAGAAAGGGCGCCCGCTTGGCCCTCTTTCATTTGCTTTTCTGAACGACCTGTAACCTGCGGGACTGAGCCCGGGGGGAAATCGAGGCAGTGCGGACTGCGGGTTGTGACAGATAGCTTTTATCTACTTGCTTTAACGTCCTTGCCCTTTTCATGTTTTTCCCTGCATTTCCTCGACGGAACCATAATGTAAATGTGTTAATTGAGTGCCTAATACCCATCCGCAATCTTTCATACACACTACACCAAAAGTTCCACGTCTTGCCCCGCAAAGACTTTGGGGTTCTGTGAGGGAAGCTTAACCTCTCTCTCGCTCGCTGTCTCTCTCTCTCTCTCTCTCTCTCTCTCTCTCTCTCTCTCTCTCTCTCAAACCTCTTGCCCCTGCCATCCAGCTGAAGCCAGTGGCCTTACCTACACAATCACTTATCGCACTTAAGGATTGTACGTCAGGGCTCTTCCCTATCCAATCTCCTTCCTCTTTCCAGTCAATCTTGCCCCGAGCAACGATTTTGATCAAGTCCCTCCTAAGGTTAAAAAAATCTGCGGTAGCCACTAAAACTGAGCAGGAGAGTCCAAATACCTTAGATACTAATTTTTCTCCAGACTGTGGCCCCAAATAGCCTTTCCAGCTGGGATTTCCGTTATTCCAAACTGGTTACACAGCAGGTCAAATGTTTTCCCCTGCTCTTACAGTCTCCTTGCCTGGACACCTAGAATAGCTACGTCCCATGCTCTGCATGTGTCGCATTGTATTTAATCAACCTTCTACTATGGGATATTTCGAAACTAGCGTAAAAGTGAACCATTAGGTTACTTGATATCAGAGTTCTGCTTCCACGTGTTATATTTTATCTGGGTAAATTGCTTAATCTCTCCAGGCCTCAGTTTTCACATAAGGAAAAACAGTGGGTTTGTCCCTAAGGTCTTTCTTTGATTCTAGGTCATCCGATGAAGAGGTCATTTGATAATCTGATAATTAGTCTCTACTCTTGTTAAAGGCAAGAGGTGGGAAAAGAGAAACTAAAGTTGTTTACTTTTCTTTCACAAAGAAATCAGAAACAGCTCCGTCCCTTTCTATTCTCCTTAACTTTGGTAAAAAAAGAAAAGAAAGAAGAAAATGTGAAACTTATAAAAGGCATTTTGAACTGTTCTGCCCCTCCATGCTCAAGATCTGAATAAAATTAAACAAAATCAACAGTAAATTACATCTTTCCACCTTACATCAACTAGCTGTACAATATCTTGTCTCAATATATAGAACAAGTAAGACCTTGACAGTCTACATTTCTTCTTAATTGAGCTAGAAAATTGTACCCGTAATACAAAGAGCAGCATAGAGGACTAAAATGTGTCTCTTTTTAAACATCTGTGCAAGAAGGAAGTCCTTTGACTTCTTTTGGGGCTTATGGTTAAAAAACCAAATTTTATTTTATTTTTATTTATTTATTTATTTTATTTTAGAGAGAAAGAGTGTGTGTGAGTGGGGAAGAAGGGTACAGAGAGAGAGAGAGAGAGAGAGAGGGAGGGAGAGAGAATCCCAATCCATGCTTGGCATGGAGCCTGCTATGGGGTTTAATCCCACAACCCTGGGATCATGACCTGAACCAAATTCAAGAGTTGGATGCTCAACTGAATGAGCCACCCGGGTGCCCCAAAAGCCAAATTTAGAGGAGACATATGAAAGGAAAGAAAATACTACATTAATCCATTTTATGTTTATATTTGCATAATAAAGTTCTTTCTAGGCTATTTAGAAAAACAATATTGTTTGTGTAATCAATTTACATTAACTCTTTAATATTTCCATTCTTGCACACTGTAGGTGGTACTTTTGGCAGCTCTTAAGACATTTTACAAACTCCCCACACATCTCTGTCCACCTATTAAATGGTTATCATATCCATATTTACTTGCAAAGTTAGGGCTTAGTCTGCCAGATTATCTCTAAGTGGCTCTCAAAAAAAAAGAAAAAGAAAAAGAAAGAAAGAAGGAAAGAAAGAAAATAAAATAAAAAGGGAATTTGCCTAATATAATATTGTCCAACTATAGGATCCATAGGTGAAATATAAATTTGGACCACTATGTAAGTACAGTAATTGGAAATGTTTGTCAAGTAGTATGAAGCTATTTGTGAAAACAAACTCCTTATAAAATCTTTTAAAGACTATCCATGATGATAGTAATGTGCAAAATGTCATGAAAGAGACTTCTGCTTCCAGGTATGGGAAAGTGGGATAGTCCAGAATTGTCCTCCCATCATTAACAAATAAGAAATTGGACAAAATGTAGAAAACAACTGTTTTCAGATATTGGGCAACATACAGCACAGGATTGTGATCTCTGATAAGAGTCACGAATGAGGTGAGTCTAACCATTACCCGGATTTTCTGCCTGGAGGCAATGCCTAGCCAGTGACAGAGGGGGTGAGAACTCAAATTGAGTCTAGCAGTCTCCTTGAGTTGAAGACAAAGATCAGTGTTCCAAGGTATCAAGGTAGCTAGAATTTGTGAAGCAGAGTGGCTGAAAGGAGGGAGCTGTACAGAGAAAAGCTCCAGAAGCCTGCTGAAGTCAGCGACTAAGTCTTTGGCTATGTATCAACCTGTATCCGTGCAGAAACCCGAGACTAGCCAATAACAATTTCTGAGAAAAAAAAACAAGTACCGGGGAGCCGTAAAACATGTAATTCTTAGAGTTTACTAAGGACCAGGGATGATCTGAGTTCCCTTCCATCAGAGTGAAGAGAACTCACTAAATATATGGGACATTCGGTAGACACCCCAGAGACCTTAGAAGAGGAGCTAAATTAGCCTAAGAAGAAATCCTACTCTAGACTAGTCCTAAAGGAGCTTAAAAACAAACCTTCAGAGGATCAAACTAATCTACTATTGTCTGTCAAAACAAGTCCAGCATTCTTTTAGAGGAATATAAGAACAAGCCATCCACAATGGAATATTTACAATACCTTGAACCCAGTAACAAAATTACCGGACCTACAAAGACACAAGACAATGTGACCTGTAACCAAAAGGAAAATTGCTCTACAAAAACAGATTAAAGTACAGGCAGGTTAAGTGATTGCCCCAAGCTCATAGTTGGTTACTGCCAGATCCAGGCTTTGAACATAGGCCGGAGTTATGGCTTACAGTTTAACCACTATCCCAATCTCCATGTTGTATGACAGGACAAGCAAGATTTGTCTTCACAACCTATCCTATTAGTAGAGATGTGTTAATGACCAGAGAGGTGGCTTCAGGCATATGGCCTTGATGGAGTCGTTGCAGTGAGCTGCAATTATTCTATTTGGGAATTTCGGATTGTTGGTTGAAATGTCTTAATAGATAGGATAGCCCTATTTAATATTTCTCCAATAACTGAAGTATCGTTCATTTAGTCAACATTTACTGTATTCCAGCATTGTGTGCTTCAAACGACTACCAGCGTAAAAACATTTGATGTATGTATTTTTAGACAAAAGTATTTTGCAGAGAAAAGTTACCATGATTTTTGTTTTTCTCATTTGCAATTGGGTCTAATAATCTATGCCTTTCCTATTTTCCAGGGTGGTCAGATGGATTAAATGAGATAATGCTTGTGAAACAACTTGGCTGCAATAAATCACTGTGTAATTCTAATGCAGTAATTATAATCAACATAATGCACATTTCTTTTGAACTTCTTGCGCACTACAATGAGAAAAAAGTCAAATGCCAATCACTTCACAGCATGGTCGACATGGAGCACGTGAAATGTCAAGTCATAAGCTATGTGCCATCCATGAAATGCTTATGGGTACAGGATAACCTCTGGAAACTTCTGGTAACTACTACATTAAAGTAATCATTTAGAGATTTGTCGGGAACAATAAAGTTTACCTAGTTTAATTTTCTATACTGTATTTGATCCTGTTTTACACACACATATTGTAATATATTCTCTGTGTATGGATTTAACTTAAATGCTGTTTCCTAATATAATACTTCTTTTGTAATAACTCATATATCCTAGCAGAGTATTCAGGAAATCATCATTTAGTTGAATCTGTGTTGTGAGAGTAAATGTTTAGGCTTCTTTTTTTCCTGCAAGAGGTATAGGAACATACCTCCAGAATGACATAAATATCTCTAGAATAATATAAAGGAGAGGTATAAGGCTGATTTCAGTGTTTTCTCATTTATTATATAAAAGAAAAAATTAATGCAGTTGATTTATACACATTTAAAGTCCATAAAACAAATCCATAGAAATTAGGATACTCTATGCATGCACTCTGCATTTTCTCTGTTAAATGTTTTTCTTCACAAAAATAACAACACATTTTTTTCTTTAAAGCCACAAAAGCAGAGGGAGAACAAAACATGCAGCACTGTACACATTTGCATAGTATATTTTACCCAGCATGCCTTGTAGAATGCTACACATTTACCTATATAAGAAAAATAAAAGGGGGTAAATTTTTAAAATAAATAACTAAAACTTAAAGAAAGAAAAAACATTATTTAACAAAGGCAATATATATTTTTTCCCACTTAGTAGCTGGAGATATAGCAATAGCTTGGGATATCAACAGCCCTCAGAATGGTAGGGAAAATCTTTTTACATCAATTTGCCATGTTTATTTTTAGTGTTAATAAACGTATGTTTTTCCCTCCCGCCACCCAGTCAAAAAAACAACTAATGGCTTTAACTCATGTTTCAAAATAGTATTCAGTACAAAACAAATTGAAGAATCCCTAAATACTTTTTTGTTGTTGTTGGGACATTTGTATTTATTGTTCTGACTTTAGGCTGTGAAAAATAGAAAACACTTCAAGTATGTCCAAAATTCAGAGGAGCCCTATGAGCTCACTTGCCGTACTTTTTGTAGTGGTTACTGAAGGAGCAGAAATAAGAACAGTAAATATAATATGAATCTTATCACAAAATAACATTTAATAAGTTTTATGCAAGGGAATAAAATAAAAGAAATTACATCCACAGGTTGCAAGGCTATGAAATAAATTGCTGGAAAAGTATCAAGCAGCAAGTTAAAAAGATGGTAGATGAAACAAATCTGATAAAACTTAGAATTAAATCTATATATTTTTAAAAAATACGACTGCCAGATTTAACAGTGGATTTTGTTAAGTTTGTGCTATAACAAATGTGCTTCTTTCTCCTCAATCTATTTTCATATTATTGGCAAAATATATATCTTTTATAATTTTGTACTGTACAATACATGTTTTGCTACATTATTTATTTTTCTACTGCTAATGCAGATTAGAAGTAACAACATAGATTTATTTTGGCAATAAAATGCTTTCATTTTAATAACGTCCCAGAAAATATCGTAAGGCATATGAAAAATAGTATGCAACAATATAGCATTAACGATCCTGTATCTTTAATACATCCCTTATGCAGACGGAATTCACACTGACTTCAGTTAAAAGTGTGTGAAAATGGCATGCAAGTAGGGCAAGAGTGGCCCTTACATAAATATAGACATAGCCATTTGTTGAGAAATTTGAGTGTTCAAAACATAACTAGGAACACTTACAAAATTGAAAAGCTAGAGGCCAGCCACTTTGGGTTCTCACATAGCTCTCATTTTAACTCCTAATTTTCAAAGAGGATGCATTAGCATACACCCCAGACCACTCTAAATTCATTGGTAACATTTTCTACCATGTTTCAGCAAACGCTTTACATACGTCACAAGAAACAGAGGAAAATTTTTATATGTAACCGTGACTCTCCAACAGTCTTGTTATTCACTCTTATTTATATGCTTTTCACGGTAAATGGGAGTTACAGCCCTTGTTCAAGATTATCTGATGAGATATTTTATAATCGTCTTTTTTGTCCCTCAATTACAGGAAGCATTTGGGATTAAATGATCCACAAGTAGATAAAGATAGTTGCCAAAAGAAGATGTATTTCATTGGAGAAAGTTCATTTTAATAAAAGAAGAAATCTTTAAAAAGTGATTTTTGAATGCTGTAGCTCTCTGCCCATTTGAGCCAGTTTTACTATTTTGACTAACTTGACTGCTTAAGTCAACAACAAAAAAGTTATCCTTATTGTCTGCAGACAACTATCTTATTGACTGGTTTGCTCATAATTATCATTTAAAAGAGGAGGCCTGCTCTTTGTCCTATAGACACAATTTGAGTAAGTAACTCAGTAACAAAGTATTAACAGTATTTAAAGGTATGAGGAACTAATAAAACAAATTTTATTACATAATTTGCTCTGTTTTCATTCATGTAGTCATCCAAAGATGAGTTTTATATAATTAAAAAGAAAACAACAGGCAACATTGTCATGAAACACGAAGGCAGAAATATAAAAGAAATGAGGGGTACATTCCCATTTATTTAAAACATTTATATGGAATTTGCTCCAATGACATGGGAGTCCAAGATAATGCATACCCTCACCTAGTAAATGGCTGTCCACGGGAGACATTAAGGATCAAAATTTGAATTTTCAAACCAGCTGCACTTAAATATCAAGTCTCTGGATCTATCCTTGCAGGCTCAGAGCTAGATATTATAACAAATTTCACACAAAGGCAATTCCCTTGCAGATTATTTTATTCCCTCTGATGACTGATTTCTTAAATTAACTTTGTGTGCTGGTAACATGTGAACCGATTCAAAGAAAACTTCACTAACATGGAAGAAATGAAGGGTGACAAGAGTATTTTGGATACAGTTTAAAATTTAAAGGGAAAGTATATTTTAAGAATCTATGCTTCTAGTTTTGCAGCTGGGTTAGCAGTAAGAGTAATAAATTTGATCACTACTTATTGAAAAGTGTTTTTCTCCTTAAAGACAGATTGTCTTCTCTAGAGAAGAGGTAGTATAAATATTAATATATAGGGCAATTTCTATAGTGGCATTACATCATTTTTATTTTTTAGCAAATACCAAAATAAAATTGTATAACTGAAAAAACACACTAGCATGCAAATTAAAGTTGCCTAGAAACATTCTTAACTGACATCCTGGGTCTCAACAACATTTTATGATATGTTCATTCAGAGTTTAAATTTGCAAACCACCTTTTGGCATAATTTCTTTCTCTCCCTCCCTTTCACTGACCTAGCTTCCTAGTATGAATTTTAAGGCCCCCACACAAAAGACAAGTTCAAGTATGCAGGTATGAAAAGAGGTTAACATTCCAAAAATACGTTTTGCAAACAACGACAATAATAATTAAAGTAATTAACAAATTACTCAAAGGGAACAAATAATTTTCTTAGAATTTGTTTTATATTTAAAAAGTTCATTTCATTAAGGACTAAGTGCAATGACATATTGTCACATAATTAAGACTCTCTTATTAGGAAAGACTGTCAGTCTAAATTGTTAATTTCAATTTTCTTTCCAATAGAACTGTATAAAGATAAGAGAGAATAATCAGTCATTTATAAACATTTCCAAGTGTTGCTTTAAATATTGGTGTAAACAAGATAACATTGTTGATTATAATATTGGAGTCACATTGCCTTGAGAATTAACACCAGGATTGACAAATTGCATTCCCTTTTTTCCAGAACTACATTTCCACATTGTCACACGTGTCTACAATGTTACATGTTCGCAGACTGAAATTACAGAATATGTAATTTACATATTCTGATATATATACTGAAGTTACAGAATATGTGATTTATACTACAAGTTAAAACAGACTTAAAACATTGTAAGACTTGTTTCTCCTGCTTATCATTTGCTATTTTGAAATGAAGTCAGTTAAAAACAAAGTATTCGAGGAATATGTATTTTTCAAAGGTGCTTGATATGCTTGGCAAAAATAAAACTTTCATTTAGTATATATGTGTATTTAAGTATCATTTACACAGTAAACTCTAACACTTAAAAAAAAGGAAATGCATATTTCTTTTTCATTTGGAGAAGATAAACTTGTTAATTACAAAAGGAATGAAAAGAATATGCCAAATCAAAGTACAAATTTAAATATATCCATCAAGAAAATATACTTTATACCCCTTCCAAGATTGTTAGCTTTTGAATAAGAATGCAAAGCAAAACAGGTACAGACACTTGATGGTAAACGACAGATTGGTTCTGTGCACAGATATTGAACGGACCTCTCTTTATTAGCATATGACATGGGAGACTTAGAAACAAGGCTTTGAGAGGTTTTTAAAAACAAGTGATTTTCAAAAGTTGAAAGAATATGGTAATCTTGCTGACTAGGAAATATATGTAAATGCTGTTGCAGCTACCTGCCATAAAATGTAAATATCTTAAAGTAGTTAAATGACCAGATTGCTAATGCTACTACAGAAAAAGCTGAACAGCTGTCTAGTCTAAATTTATCACCTTGATGCACTCTTTGCAATTAAATACTTGAATGCGCACAAACAAGAAACCGGTAAAGCATATAGAAAAATGTTTTGGCTAATGTTCTCTTTCTCATGCAAATATGTGCTGTACATGTAATAAATATATTTTCATTTGCTGGAAAATGCTCTTCTTTGTTCTAACAAAGTATTCAGTAATGGCAGGTTATATGTTTATTAAAGTGCCTAATGAATACAGCTCTTTGAAATGTCTTAACTGAAAGTTCTGTAAGCTTCATTAGATGACAAAAGAACTCACAAGCCAATATCACATGTTAACTTTTAGAATTTACTGAGCCCATATTTTCAGTTGTATCAAATATGTGAAATAACTTACATAATTATAGGCATCCCCATCATCAGCTAAACAGGTTCATAATGGAGTATGCACAGTGAACAGGAGGAGGAGAGGGAATGTGGGAGGTCACCATGGGCGTCAAGAGATGTATAACTGATCAAGAAATTGGAACTTGTTTTCATGGCGAGGAAGATTATTTAACTGGCGCATGCTTTGAAAGCCTAAATATTGAAAGGCTTGGGAAGAAAATAAGGTAATAGAAATCAATTATCATTGTTTTCAAAATACAGTCTTCGTGACATGTACCAGTACAAAGGGATTTTTATGCCTGGTCCTTTGCGGGCTTTAGAAAAATGCATGCATTGTGGATTTTTAGAAACAAGAGGCTTTTCTGAAAGATATTTGTATAATATATAAAAGGGTCAATTTTCAGTAATTCCTTGGATCATAGTGAATCTAAGGCTTCCTTGATAATATAAGACAGAAGGTCACCAATTTCGTAATTACAGCCACTGGAAAAACTGTGAAGATTTCACAGGTGAAGAGGAGTGTTCATTAGAAATAAGGCAGCTCAATCTCCAAATTCTTTATAATTCTCGTCAGTAAAAATGCTATAATTTTAGTGAACAGATATACTCTGAATCTGTGCGTTTGCTTTATATTGCAAGCCTTTAAGTTCATCATTTTTGTTTTCACATTTTTCTTTTCATTATTTTGTATAAACACAGCTCTCAATATCAAAATTGAATGTTTCCGTGTAAAACAAGTCCTTAGCATGATTATAAAGAATTTGGGGAAGGGCTAGAACATTCACATATTCAAAGACAGAGACTGAATGAAGCAATGGAAAGATATGCAACTGTGCTGGCAGGAAACACGGGCCCCATGTTTGTGGTAAGTTGGACAGATGAATTCCCATCTGGAGATGTTTAGCTTCGCACTCAGGAGGCTCTGTGCCCATCCTTACTGTCTGACTTCGGATTCCTGGATGTTGTTGTGTATGTAGTTATGCTCAGATTGAGTAAAGGGGAAACAACTCCTCTTTTTCCATTTCCTGTGACCAGCTATGATTGGGCTTCTTTATATTATTCTCTCTCACTACTAAAGAAATTTTGAGGGTTTTTGTTTGTTTGTTTGTTTTTTGCCAACTTCAGACAAGCTAACAGTAGTGACTAAACACAAAGCAAAACACTTTGAATACAACAGCTGTGCCAGGAAAGAAACAAAAATATTAAAATCTGAGGAGAGTGAATAATTTCTGCATTAATTGGAGACTTTTTTTTTTTTTGGCATCATCAATACTTTTGGTGAGTTTGAAAGCCATTCTGGCAACGTTAACATATATTAAAATGTTTATACATTCCGACTTTAAATGTAAATTTAGCTTCCAGCAAATAAAACCATACCTGGTTTTGGCTTCTTTTGGTATTTTGATTTTCTCATTAATTAGGTTTTTGGTTTTTTTGGTTTTTTTTTTTCAGATTTTTAAATTGACTACAACATGCTCAAGTAGACTTCCTAGTCGATTCACCCAAATTCCAACAGGAATTGGTTTATAAATTGGTTCCAACTGGAACTGGTCATTTGGAATTTCCAGCATGGGAAATTATTTTATATGTGCCTTGATAAGTACCCTAAATTACAAATCGATGTGTCTAAATCTAATGAAGAAAACAAAAGGTACTGTTATGTAAATGCCGCGCTTAAAAATATCTTTATGACTGGGCATCTAATAACCATCTCGACTTAAGGGCATAATGTTTTTTTGTTGGTTTTTTTTTTTTTGCCCCTTACCTAGCATCAAATGACAGCAGCCCACAAGCACAGGAAACACTGTGCTGTACTTGCCAAGTTAAGATGATTGGTTTATCCTAGCAGTGCTATGGCAAATTGTCAACAGATGAATTTTTTGTTTGCTTCTGCAGACTCAAAGCCTATGTCGGGAGTCATGGCTATATCCCCCAGGTGATCCTCGGTTCCTATGGGGTTTGTAAGTGTCCTGGTATGAGTCAGGGTAATCTTCTTCCACAAGAGGGTAATGATCTCGGCTATGCTGGGAACTGGAAGACAAGCGGTTCCTACTCTTCCGAGCCCTTTCATTGTGATAATTTTCATCAGAGGTCATTAGACTTCGTCTTTCAATTGGAGAGTTCTCTGTGGAGTGGTTGCTGTGCCTCATACGCTGACTCTATAAATATCAGATAGTTCAATGGTTAAATCATGTCAGCCTCATTCATCTAGAACATTTAAATATACGTACAACAGTAGGATATGTACAATAAAACGCTAACTATCAGACTTAATAAAACATTTTGATGCACAAATGGTCTGCTCAAAAGATCTGGTCTATTCCATTCAGGACACAACGTTGCAAAGATACTAAAATGCTGATAGTTTATGAATTTAATTACATAATGCTAGGTGATTAGGCTGCCTATTAAAAATAGAGAATTGAAAGTTAATTGCTGAATGGAACTTAATATATCTAGGAATACCTAATAACTCCACTTCTACTGCAAAACTGAGGATTATTTTACTTTTGGGAAATAAGTTAAAGTTCAGAATAGCATCTGCTATTTTATTTCTCTCTTTAACTGGTAAAATCTTTCTCCTCTTAAAGTCACACACTTCACCTTTATCTAGCTGAATGTCCCTTATGCCCTATAAAATATTTTCATGAAATTATGATTTCTGCTGCCCATAAAATAATGTGTTTGTTTCTTCATCACACATAAACATTAAGGCTCTCAGCAGTATTCTTTCCAAAGGAGTGTATAATAATTATGGAGCTGGCTAATTGATATTTGCAATTCTTGCTTCCTCAACTGAAATGTCCTGCAAAAATTATCTTCAGATATTAACTAAATTCCTCTAATACCATTTATTGAAATTAATATCTTCAGATACTTATTTGATGGCTCAGAAAATGTCATTCAACATTTTTCTTTAAATCATGGGAAAACACATATCATAGCTGTGGCTCTCTACTTAGGTAGGTCACCTCCATTAAGAAACAGGATCCTGATGAAACCAAGGACTGAGATACATTTCCTCTAAAGGGACACTCACCTTCGCCCAGTGGGAAAATCATTCAATAATTAGAGCCTGTGTCTTTCACCCCGGCCAGGAGGCTAACAATTAAATACTCATGGTCACTAAGAGAAATAGGCTCCAGGATAAAGGGCACCACATTAACTCAAGTGAAATTGGGAGAACCACTCTAGGTGGATGCCTTAGAGGTGATGAGTCCAGAGTGTTATATTCATAAATAAAGTGCATTTTGCTTCTACCTGCATTATAGAAGCATATTGCTTCATGCATCCATTTCTCTCCCATAGTATACAATTTGGAGCCAACCCAAACTAGTCAGTGGATATGCCACACTTGGATTAGCACACAGGCAGCGAAACCAGGCAAGAAACAGTCCTGGTGCATACATATATATGTGTATTACCCTAGCACATTTCCCATGTTCATTTCCAGCCTCAAAAGCTGCTCCTTTATAGGGCAGTTTTTTGCTTATAAAGATGAAATTTTGTAGGAGAGTAATACAGTTATAACACAGTATTTCAGAGAGTGCCCTTCCTCTCAGGCTTAATTTTACGTGATCTATAATTACGATTATCATTATAACTCTTTAATATAAAACTAGTCATGATTCAAGAGGCTCAATTGACTAGATGTACCTCAGCCACCTGTGGGATGGGCTCCATTCCAGCAGACTCTCGATAAATGGTAAATAATTATTGATGTCAAAAGGCAAAATTCACTTTGTATCATAATGCCTCTGGCTCCTGACATCTAGCCCTGAGTGCAACACTAGAATAGCAGAAGAGAAAACCTCCGGTCCTTGAACTTGTCCCCAGCTTTCCTAAAGGAGACCTACCATAGCCGCTGACCAACATGAGCCCCCACACTCCCCCACCCCAAGAAAACGCAGGGATCCGTCACTGTTTCCAAACAGAGTGACTCTACTTGTGTGCACATTCTGTGTTGAGGAAGCTAAGGGACAGGCCCTATGGGGCAGGATTAGTTAAGGGCAGTCAAAAGGTCCATCTGTCCCCAATTAACTTACTTAGCTTGCCATGGTGCCTTACGTTGCCACCAGTGTATAATCTTTAAGAAGGGACCTGGAGAAGTATTGGACAGTTGCACTGAGTAAGTAGTAAGTGTCCTGGAAGGGTTTAGACACAGGAGGGATTAGTTTGTCTAAGCAAAAGTCATTACACATTAACTCAGAGCAAAGTTCTATGGAAAGGGCCACTGGGGGGAACTTTGCCTAGGGTAGATCACAGTGAGGTAGTATTTTGGATTTTTTTTTTTTTAAAGATAACACCCACACATGTTTTCCTCTTCAGATTAAGGATAATCCCAGTCTTCATCCCCATTAAGTTCTCTGCAGAATCTTCAGTTGTAAGACTGTAAAAGCATGAGTGGAAAGCGGCAATACCTGTAACCCAGAAATTGCTGTGGGGTATGGTGACAGTGCGGTTGAGCCCAAATTCCTTCCGAGCAGAGGGGTCATGGGGGTGCTACTGGTTGTGTGGGTAGCACGCCAGTATGCTTCAAGGTACTCTCCCAGATGTTCACACGCATCCTCCAGCTGATTTTCATCCAATATAACGTCAAACATTTCCTGTGGGTGACAAGACAAATCCGTTTTACTTATACTTCACGTTTTAAGCAATGAAACCTAAAATTCCACTTAATGCAGATAATAGCACCCCTAACATCTACTAGCAAATATCACATTGGAGAGGCTATGCTGGCAGTTTCTAAAGTTAAAGTCCAGTGAGGAGCTATACAGTTAACCAAGTGCAAATTTGGACAGGGTCACGAAAATGAGTGCGCTCATGAAATATTTAGATCTTTCACTATTTAGAAGAAAAAAGATGACGTGAGTGTAAAAGTGTTATATGTAGAAGACAGCAAAAACATATTTATATTTATCCATACATTCCTATAGAACTCAATTGTACTTACTTCAGAATATTAATGGCATTGAAAGAGGCGTTCTCAAAATATTCTGGGCAATGACCATATCATGGGAATAAACATTTCTCTCCCCCAAAATATCTATGTTGAAGGGAATAACATTTACTAAGGCGCTTTTCAGGATGTTTGTGAAAATGTTATCTGTCTCATGATAAAGCAACATGGAAAGAAGGTTTAGGATTAATAATAGAAATGCACATTACAGTGATTTCTGCTACCAAAAGATCATTGTGTGAAATGGTTAAAAAAGAACAAGGACCAGGAGTATTTAATTGTGGGAAGGATGGGGTGACACACAGGAAGTATCTGGTATCCATGTTTCTGTCAGGAAGGACTTTGTTCAACATCTGGCCTGTACACAGGATGTGTTCTACCCCAGAGGGGCAAAGTGGCACTTCAGTGACCCTGCAGTGTGGCTGGGAACACCGACAGGATTTACCCAGGATGCAGATTCCCTGGAGAGACAGTCAGAAAGCCGTGGCACCTCACAGAGAGAAAAACCATTCCATAGCTAGTGAAAGCACATCCCCAGCTTTCGACCGCTGCATTCACAGCTGCCCTCTCGCAAAATCTCCACCACTACCTACCTGCTTTCACAAACTCATTTTGCCAAGATAAGAACCTTTCACTAACGAATCAAATACAGGGTTACTGCCACCAGCACTGATACTGCCGCTAGATTGTAGGTTCACAGAAACTGGACGACTATGAGTTGGTGGTAGGTCAGCTGACTCACCTGCATCAATGTGAGGCTTCCCTTAAGCAGAAGTCCCCATGGAAACAATCTTTTCCCCAACATTTATACTGGAGCGTTTTCATCACATTGATCTCTACTGCATATTTGGACCCTAATATGCAAAGCAGTTTGCAAGTCATTGGTGCAGTGAGAAATGTTTTGCAACTAGGCAAAGAATAAGGTGACTTCAGTCCAAACCGACTGCTGTTTGAGAAGACTCAGCCAGTTCAACTCATGCAGAGGCTTTCCCCTTATTAGTAGACTTCAGGTGTTGTTTCGTATGTTTTATTTATTCATCAAATATGTACTCAGGACCTATTTTGTGCTAGGTACTGTAAGTGTACAGAAAAGAAAACAGACATCATCCGTTTGCTTAAGAAGCTCCCCTCTTCTAGTGGGAAAGACATGTAATAAACTCCTTAATACCCCAAGTCACACTGGGACTTTAATTCAGAGCAATCTAGAGACAGTTAATGTTCTCAGCTGCAGCTTCCAATTCTGAATTTAGAAGGAGGCCCAGAGACACATGTGAAAGCTGGACTTTAATAAGGGAGGGAAAATTATGAGTAAATCAAAGAATTCTATCTGTAGAGGGAAGAGAATAAAACAGAAGAAGCAATGGAAGAAAGAGACCATGTGGCCCATGAGAGAATGGAAAAACAGCTCATTCCTACAGAGTCAGGCAACATACACCCTTATAATAAATCCCCTGTTCCACTAAAGTAACTCACAGACATTTCTGCCTTTTGCAATCAAAAGCCCTTTCCCCACCTTAAAGTAACCCATCAAATGTCGAATCTGAGAATTATTCATACTGCTCTGATATGAACTTGCATTCTCTGACAGCTTTGCAGCACTGACTTGAGTGGGACGAGAACAGGCTCACCCCAGAGAATGTTGCACAGACTCAGACAGATGACACAGGGAGAAGAAAGTTGAAACTGGGCAGCACTGGAACAAAGGCCCACTCTGTCAGCCAGTCCAGGCTAACACGGTTCACAGTTTCTAACTGTGTGTGATTTGGAGGCTGCTGTTTACATAATTTCATTTATGTTAACTGTCTAATTCACCTTCATAGGTCTCATTCTATAATGTGGGTTCTCAACAAGGTGTGGTCTCAAAAACTCAATTTTTTTCCTTTCATAGAGTCCCAAGTTAAAGAACCTCCGAGGACACCTGGACTGAGGGTCCTGACTGTCACAGGACAACAAAGCCCAGAGAGGGCAAGACCAGGCAAGCAGCCCCCACAAAAAAGTATTATTTGAATAAGGTTTATATCCACTTGGCTGTTCCACACGCTACAGCTATACCGTCATGCTGCAGATACAATTAAGCATACAGTTTATTACAAGTAATTTTAACAAAGTACTCCTCTTTGCCAATGGACAGAATTTGTATCCATCAGCACATGGCTGTTTGCTCAAGCCTCAATCATTTCTAGGAAACGATGCTTTTGCACCTGCTAAAAAAGACAGTTATATGATGGAAGATGATTTGAAACTGCTTTCATGCTTTCAAAAGCACAGAGGAAAGCAAATTTCAGCTTCTGAATGAATACTGACATATGCGGCTTATTTTCAACTAAGAAGAATTTCACAGCCTGTATATCTGTGACAATTTTTCTTTTCAACTGTTGAGGAAATAACACAGCTGATTAGACCAGAGTGTTAGAAAGTGAGTATAAGGGCATAAATTTTTAAAAATATTATACATGAAATTCAGAGAAGCAGCCCCATGAATTATGCAAATTGGCTTTGCCAATTTTTCAAAAATGTAATGGTTCAAGTCTAATTAGTTCCTTACTGTGCAATACGTGAGGCCTCCAGCATGGGATATGGACTCAGAGAGTTATCTGATCAGCAGAAGAGGGTGTGGGTAATGGGACAGTCACAGGCAGTGAAGAGGGACCCACTCAATGACAGCATGCCCTTGGTGAGTGCCAGAGATAGGGTACCACTAAGCTGTTTTCAAAGCTCTACCATGGCAAACGCCTCTGCTATACTGTGATGGGATATTTTCTTTAGCTGAAGTGGGCAGAAATAATGTGGCTGCTAAAGTAAATACATAGTGAACGCAGGAGTCAAAACCATTGGAAAACCAGGCACAGTAGGTCCCTTTTCTGGATAAGCTCATTCAGGAAAATGAAATACTAAAGCTTTATAAATAAGAAGAGTGAAACCCAGGCCTGCAGCTCACCCAGTAGTTCAGAGAACTAGATGACAGGGACGAGAGAAAGCAAAAGACTGATGCTGAACTGAATGGACATGAAGAAAATCGGCAATATCTTTTAAAAAAATTTAAGTACTTAACAACAATCTGTCTGGTTCTCCATCCACAGAGCATCACAAAGTTTCCTACAAAAGGCACCTGAATTAGGGCAACCAACTATCCTTATGTGCCCAGGGCTGAGTGTTTTTGGGTACTTGGGACTATCAGTGCCCAAATCTGGAAAACCCACGGGGCACTGGAATAGTCGTCCTCCTAGTTTTTACAGAACATAGAGCACTTCTCAGTTCCTACAGTGAGAACTGGAGCAGGTCCCATTTACTTCTGGTACATTCTTTGAGGAGGGGAGATACAGAGACAGAGTGTACAAGTCTTTCTTTATAACTATGAAATTCATCCTTTCTAGCACAGAAGGGAATGTCTCATTAAACCTAACATATAATTTGTAATAAGTTTTATCTAGCAAGTTTAGCAAGTTGCTAAACATTTTCTAATAAAAAGTTTATTAAACTTAGAAATTAATTTTGCAAGTTAATTTTACCTTTTTTTTTTTTTTTTTTTAAAGCTGGTGCATGACAGAATACTAGCTAGTGAGGAGATTAAATACAAACTCTCCCACGGTATATGCATTGTTTTACATTTACTTGTTGTGCATAGATAAAACCTCATGTGGGGAATCTTTCCTATTTCTAGGAGGAAAAAAAGTAATAGGGGTGGGTACGCTTTTATTTCTTTGCTAGTAGAATAAAGAGATCCTGAATCTGCCACCATTAAAAAAAAAAAAACTGGAAAATACTATTCAGTAAAATAAAATGGCTGAATGGCAACTATGTAATGCTAATTATAAAATAATTAACCAATGTTTCTTTCATATCACAAGTGCATTTTTGATATTATCAAAGCTTTTGAAGTCCTGAGTACTTAACTCAGTGACCAACTAGTGATGGGAAACTGTTACTAAATTAAACAAATCTAGGAGGTATTATGGGGATAAAGGAAAGCCTACCGATATTGTGGGGCTCTAGCAGTTCATCTCAGGTACAGTTTCCAGCTTTAATAAGCTGCACAGGAAAGACAATCAGAATTTGCCACTAATTTCGGGGGCGGGGGGACATGAAGGCAAAGAGTATCAGTGACTTTGATCCCTTGTAGTTCCTGTCTTAACAATCAATGATGTTCATTAATGAACCCATGCACATTTCCTCACTACCCCCCTCCATCCTGTCCATTCCTATTCTTCAAAGAATATAGCAACATCTACCCGTGTTACTGTCTGTAGAAGCACCCAGTGTTTTTGTTACGTTCAGATTAATCCAATGCTTTAAATCATAGCACTGGTGGGAGTGAACTATCCCTAACTCCATATATCTAAGTTGGGTGGCTAAAGTCCCTACAACAAGAGAAGTCTCCTTTGGATTGAGAGAACGAGATCCTATGTGGCCTTGTTTCATGAAGGAAACATCTCAAATTGATTACTGTCTTTTTCAAAGCAGTATTATGAATTAAACTGTGGATGTCCAGAGGCTCTGTAATAGTGAAAGCACCGCTGGTGACAGTACTTTAAATAGATGGATGAATCCACACGATTCTAAATAATTTACATAAAGTGGCTGGAAGAGGGCAGTGGAAAATTACTACCATGATAGCAATATGATCAAGGATACGGGGCACCATTATTCACTTCAGAGTGCTTGTATTTAATAGAATAAATCTGAGTCTATTCAGCAGTGGAAAATAAAGGGTGACAGAAGAGAATTCCTGTGGTGACTGTAATGTTAGAGGTTTGCAAGACTCCACGAGGAGATGAGTTCCCCTCTTGCAGAGAGAGCGATCAATGTCATTTTACACGCTCAAAAAAATCACCCAGCTCAGAGAGCCACAGGGTCATCTTATGGTAACACAAGCCAGCTTGTAACTAAGTAGGATTAAAGGATTACATTTCATTTATATATTCAATTGTCTGCCTGTCTACTTTTCTCACCATGTATTATGTAGCTCTTATTACCACAGTACTGGGCCAGTTCGAACTTTGGCCTTCTTAAAATGTACTATTTTCAATTTCTCTGAAAAGGACAAGGGTACCGATACCCAGTGAAAGCAAAATGAAATCTAATCATGTAGTGTGTACGTGAATATTCCAACTACAAATTCAGGCCAGGCCATTTAAAAAAAAATGGGTCCTAGGTTCATTGGCCCCTCTTCTGTCTGCATCCCACGTTTTCTTCTGTGAATCCAGGGCAGTCAATGAAGCACCTCTTCCCTCTTCCAGAGTAGAGCTGTCTGTGGCAGATTAAACATGGCCACATATTCTTTTGACGCTCCCTGCACTGAGATGGAGAATTTATGTCCTCTCTCCTTGAATCTGCGCAGCTTCTGTGACTCCTTTGCCTGGCAGAATGCTGTAGAAGTGACGCTGTACCATTATCTAAGTCCAATATCTAAGCTTAAGAGATTGGAATGTTTGGCTTTCAGTGCCCTGGGAGCTGCCATGTAAGAAGCCTATATCCTTGTGGGAGAGAGCCCATGGAAAGGTCCAGAAACCATGTGGAGACAAAGAGGAAGGAGCTGGCTAAGCCCAGCCTTCCAGCCATTCCCACTAAGGAACCATGTCAGCCACCGGCTGAATACCACCAAATACTCATTGTTTGAAGTCACTAAGTTTGAGGGAAGTTTATTGCACAGTTATGGATAAACAAAACATTGTCCCAGAACAAGGGTGGCGACTTTGGTGCAACTTTGGTAGGGTGGCTACAGGCCTGCCTCCTGCTTCTATAAACAAAGTTTCACTGGAACACATGCACTCACTTACACATTGGGTATGGTTGCTTCCCTGCTACCAAAGCAGAGTTGAGTAGTTTTGTGAAGAAGACCATAAGGCCCACAAAACCAAAAACATTTGCCTTCGGGCCTTTACTGAAAAAGTTTGCTCACCCCTCTCTTAAAAGAAGCTTCACCAGGGTGCCCGGGTGGCTGAGTGTTGGACTCTTGATTTTGGCTCAGGTCATGATCTCATGGTTTTGTGAGTTCAAGCCCCATGTTGGGCTCTGTGCTGACAGTGCAGACCCTGCTTGAGATTCTATCTTTCTCCCTTTCTCTCTGCTCCTCCCCCACTCATGCTATCTCTCTCTCAAAATAAATAAATAAACTTAAAAAAAAAAGAGAGAGAGAATCTTCACCTGTGAAACCCAAGCTTCTCTTTCCAGGAGGATATATAATAACCAGTTTGCTGCCACTCACTATCTGATGCTGACTTTGGCCAAGTCTTATGTTCTTTGGAAAGCCAATTCACCTCTCTTGGTCTCAGTTCCCTCCTTTGAAAAGTGAGGAGGTTGGACTGGATCAATCTTTCCCTAGAAGTGTTCCACGAAACACTAGATCCATAGGATGCTCTGTGGAAAAATGGTTCCACAGTCAAAATTTAAGGGAAACACTGTATACTATCCTGATGGAGATATAAAACACTCATTAGCATATTAAGGCAACTGTAGTAGAGAAATCAGTTTATCTTTGTTTACATAAGTTGTTTCTTCAAACATTTTTGGTATCAGAACTCTCCCCATAGCACCTGCTGACATCACATGGAGATCATATTGGGGAGAAAACACTCCAGGAAATACTACGCTGGCTGCTTTTCAAGGTTCCTTTCTGCTTCAACAATCCCTGAGCCTAGGATTCATTTTTCTGGCTACAGAGAGCTAAGTTTTTTCAGCACTATTTTAGACTTCCCTTTCTAAAGACTGCTGCCTTTAATTTCTTAGCAATGTGCGACTCTGCCAGTATAATTTGCTGACTTTTCAGATTGGAGATGTAGTGGCCAATTAAGCAAGTTGTAAACTCTCCTAGAGGAACTAAAATGACACAGTGATCACCAGTCTTTCAGTGACAATTATAATCATGGTCTTAAAGTAAAGTAGGGACAAATGCAGACACATTTTTAAATTACTACTAGTTTTTATAATCCAAAGATTTTTTTTCACATGTGCCAACATAGAGTGTAAAATTCCTTCTTAGCATTACAAATGCTATTCAAACAATATCAAATGAACATGTTTAATAATGTAAACAGTGTTTAGAAAATATTAAATACAAAGTAACCTTACTTATCCAGACTGTTTGTTTAATATTTCAGGTTATCCGATCAATTACATAAAACAAGAATTTGCAGCCTGGGTGGTTCAGTCGGTTGAGAGCCCCACCCTGGATTTCGGCTCAGGTCATGATCTCACGGTTTGTGGGTTTGAGCACTCACAGTGTGGAGCCTGCTTGGGATTCTCTCTCTCTTTCTCTCACACTGACCCTCTCCCTCATGTGCACGCACATCTGCCCATGCTATCTCCCTCTAAGTAAATAAAAAAACTTTTGCTGCTGAGACATAATAGAGCAAGACTGTCTCCCAAGTGCCTGAGGCTGTGTGAGATTCCTGACATGTGGACAAGTCCTAAGGGACCTCACAGTATTATTTGCACTTAAGTATGCGCCTATATGTTCTTGGTTCCAGCTATTTCAGAGGTAACAGATGCATTATGTACACAACTATTCAATTTTCAGCCCTCTCAGAAGCTAAAATGCCTCAGTTTTAATAGGACACAAGTATTTTCTCTAATAGTCATGAGGAATAAATATTAATAAACTCATTCTCATAAAAAGATCAAACTAAAAAGAAACAAGTTTAATTCACCTAGAACGTATCTCAAGAAATCACTTACTAAGACTTCTAAAACATTACTCACCGAGACTTACGTATATATTAGCCTAAACCAGTGGTTCTCAACCAGGAGTGATTTTTTTTTTTTTTTTCCCTAAAGGACATTTGGCAATGTCTCGAGACATTTTTGGTGGTCACGATTTGGAAGTTGTTGCTGGCCAGGGATGCTGCTAAACATCCCACAACGCATAGGACAGGTTCCCATAACAAAGAATTATCCAACCTAAATGGTCAATGGTACTGAATTGGAGAAACCCTGATCTAAACCACTCTTTTGGGGTGCCTGGCTGGCTCAGGCGGAAGAACATGTGGCTCTTGATCTCAGCGTCATGACTTCAAACCCTGCGCTGGGTGTAGAAATTACTTAAATAAATAAAACTTAAAAAAAAACACTTTTAATCTATAAGACATTTCTGAAGTAATATCTGTAAGGATATTATGATCTACCAAATTGTTTGCTAAGAGCCGACTTAGTCAACTGCAATCTATTTTTTAAAAAGTGAAGTGTAGTTGACATATCCTATCAGGACACACTGATTCGACAATTGTATACATTACAGAATGCTCACCACAAGTGTAGTTACCATCTGTCACCATAAAAAGTTATTACAAATTATTGACTATATTCCCTACGCTGTACTTTTCATCCCCATGGCTTATATTCATTTATAACTGGAAGTTTGTACCCTGTAATTTCCTTCACCTATTTCCCCTGCCTCCCCTCTGGCAATCATCAGTTTGTTCTCTGTAGTTGAGTCTGTTTTCTCCTCTTTGTAGCCAACTGTAATCTTATTAGATTATACAGTCCTTGAAGGCAGGCACGTGACTTTGAATCCCTAGCACCTAGCAAGGTAACAGGCCTAATGCTTGAATAATATTTGCTAAATGTCATTCTTGTAAGTGAGCCACACGGAATTGAGATGACCAAATATTTGAGTTTGTCTGACTTAACCATACGGTGACATGGATACTATGTCCTCAGACATGCTCACGGACCATCGGTAGAAGTATCTGATCTTAATGCCATTTTGTTTGTTTGTTTGTTTAGCTTCTTTTTTTTAATTCAATTTTTTATTTTTTAAAATTTACATCCAAATTAGTTAGCATATCGTGAAACAATGATTTCAGGAGTAGATTCCTTAGTGCCCCTTACCCATTTAGCCCATCCCCCCTCCCACAACCTCTCCAGCAACTCTGTTTGTTCTCCATATTTATGAGTCTCTTCTGTTTTGTCCCTCTCCCTGTTTTTATATTATTTTTGTTTCCCTTCCCTTATGTTCATCTGTTTTGTCTCTTAAAGTCCTCATATGAGTGAAGTCATATGATTTTTGTCTTTCTCTGACTGACTAATTTCACTTAGCATAATACCCTCCAGTTCCATCCACATAGTTGCAAATGGCAAGATTTCATTCTTTTTGAGTGTCAAAAAGAATGATCTTAATGACATTTTGAAACAATGAGGATATCACTTTACTTGACATATTTTTTGCTTTTAAAATTTTTAAAAAAATTTTTTAAATGTTTATTTTTTAGAGAGAGAGAGAAACAGAGCACAAGCAGGGGAGGGGCAGAGAGGGGCAGAGAGAGAGAGAGAGAGAGAGAGAGAGAGAATCCAAAGCAGGCTCCAGGCTCCGAGCCATCAGCACAGAGCCCGACGCGGGGCTCAAACTCACAAACTGTGAGATCATGACCTGACCCGAAGTCAGACGCTTAACCCACTGAGCCACCCAGGTGCCCCTCTGCTTTTTTTAAATACTCTTCTCTTCCTTGGGCTCCATGGCCTTCATGGTTTCACTAACATCTCTACACTGATTACTTCCAAAATCTAGATAGAATCAGTCTTGCAGTTGAAAAGGGTCTTAGACACCATATCCTTCAGCCTTCACCAGAAGAGATTCCTCCCACATCTTGACATCTGTTTCTAGAGGCCACTCAACCTCCACCCTGCCTTCAAATGAATGCAGTGAGAGACTAGGAGCTCAGTACTTAGAAAGGCATCCCATTCTTCCTGGCATTTGCATTTGAGTAGACTTGTAAAATGCCTTGCTCCTTGTGGATGGGTCTGCTCACTCTGTCCAGTGAAATTAGACACGCCTACCTGCTCTCTAGTCAACACAGATCTGCTCCCAAAACTTCTGCAGATCTTGGGGCCACCTCAGGGACCTCACAGAACTAGGCTGCCTGCACAGCGTAGACCCTTCTACCTCTCTGAAGGTAGATGTGATCAACGAATTTTGAGGTATTAATCTGTGTTTCTCCTTTTGTATTTCCCCCTTTTCTTTTCTACCACTCATGCAGGTGGCAGGGTCTGGGCTTCCTTGTCTGGGGGGCAGGGGAGGGGGTGCTATGGCAGGAAATTGCCACCTCTCCATTTCCCTTCCTGGGTTTTGTTTCCCAAAAGCCTAAATTGGTTGGAGAGATTTTGCTAACTGACTCAGGAAACAATAGAAGGTGGGGATGCTTTTAGATACAACAAAAGCAAAGAGGAAGTTCCGTTAATAGCAACAGTAGGGGAAAAGAGGGAGACACCTCCTCTCCCCCAGACATAGAAGAGAAAGGAACTCTCCTGCCAATGTCCCAGAGAGGAGGCGCTTATCTAAAGATTCCCTGCCTTACCAAAGATTCTCTGTTCCAGATGAGGTTTGATGCAGCAGAATATCCATCCTTAAGGACCACATGGGCATGGCCAATGGTTGTCTGAACTGGAACTCCCCCCCACAACTCCCTCAACTTCCTCACCAACCCCCACCCTACCCCACCCCCAGCCCCCATCCCTGTCCAGTTGAGGTCTTTGTTCTGCCCTGAAGATATTTCTTGCACAGCAAAGTTGGGGCCAAAGATTCACCTGCACTACACAGCTCTGTACAGAGGTAGAGAGGCATGGGAAACAGAGCTTTGTTGGAGTCAGACAGATCTAGGGTTGAATCTTGGGGCTCATTTACTAATTGTCACCTCCAACAAATTTCTTAGTCAGGGACTTAGCTTCTTTCCCTTCTAGAAAGCAGGGATAGTGTTATCTACTAGAGTACTCTCAGATTTCCTGGAAAATTTGCTGTGATGAGTGCAGTCAGCAGAAACCCCGGGATGGGGGTTAGGGGACCTTGGCACCTTCCAGAACCACTACAGCATTCAAACCAAGGCCACGCTCTCCACAGGCTGCTCCTAGCCAGTGCCTGAGCACAGCGTGGGGAATAGAGCCTGGACATTTCTGCCAACATGTGACAAACATGCAAGAAATCTGCATCTCAGTCTGAGGCTCCTTCTATTCATTTCTCCTTCCTTCCTCCTTTCCTTTCATGAGATCAGACTTAACGTCTGATCAGAAGGCTCTCCCGCCTTGTTCTGCCCCCTTTCTCAGGCATTTTCTCCAATCAATTTTCAGTTCTAATTCCATTTAGGTGTCTGCTTCCCAGAAGACCCAAATTGATACAACTCTACATAAAACTATCCTAAAAATTGGAAACAATAGCATAGTTCCTAGCTTTTGGTAACTGTTGGATAAAGGTTAACATCCTTTAGCTGGGAAAGATTATAGAGTCAGGGCTGGGTAATACATTCTTCAATATACATGCAGTGCTTTAATCATACATTCCATTTTGCAAGTGGACTTCATTCATAGGCCATGTGTAGTGAGGCTTCTTAACATAGCACTCCAGCTATCCAAATTATCTGTGGACAGGTAACCAGGCGTGTATATAGGTGGGTGGGACTGTGAGGGCAGGAAACTGGCTTTGACACCAGATAGATCTAATCTAATCCTAATTTGCTGTGTGACCTTAGTAAAATCATTTAACCTCTCTCTCTCTTCAATCACTTCATCTACAAATGGGGATAATATTGCCTACTTTACTAGATAACAGTGAAGATTAGAGATAATCTATGTAAAGCATCTAGCACAGTATCTGGCCTATCCAATAAAAGGATGCATCATACTCTTATTGCCTTTCATTCACTCACTCGTCAAAAAAAAATATTTACCGTGGGCCTACCATAATAAAGGACTGAGATAAAACAGTAAAACAGACAGGGACAGATCCTTACAGAGCCTGACAGGTTAGGCATGGCACAATGCAAAGTACATCCAATAATTATAACAGAAACACCTAGATGGTGCTTAGTATGTGCCAGTCCCTGTTCTAAGAGCTAAGAGTCACTCGTTGAATCTTTATACCAACCCAGTGAGGTAGACACTTGCTGAAGATTACATAACTAGTGTGGACTTGAACACAGGCAATTTGGCTCCACAGTCCATATACTTTTTACAGCTATGCTGTATTGTCTCTCTAAACATCTGAATTAGATTTTATGCTTCCACAGAGCATAAATGATCCTTACACAAGTATATGAAAAAAATCTAGTGAATCAAATCAGTAGGAAAGACAGTAATTTCCTTTAGACAAACACAGGCACAGAAGTAATAAATCAGCTGAGCAGGAGTAGACACTGATCAGCCACTGGTGACCCATATGATAGCAGTTATGTCCCCCAACACCCACCAAAATCTCTGCCATTTTCTTGGCTTCCAACTCAGCAGCTGTTTTCTGGCAATGGCACTAGGAGTAGAGTTGCTATAATACGGTTTTTCATTTTTCTTAACCCTGACTTCTTCTTTATCTGCTATAACCACAGGGCTCTTCTTGTTCCCATAAATTCTCAACCTTCAAGGTCCTATCTTTTCTGCCTACTGGAACTTCCTGGCAGAAAAGTTAAAGAAAAGTCAAATCAGTATGTTTTATTTTTCTTCTCTGTTCATAAAAGTGCCGACATGACTGGATTAAGTAGTTTGCTGAGTGTTTGCGAGGTAATCAAGGTAGCAGGCAAGGACATCAGACGCTGAACACTAGGTTTAGTTCTTACTACATGGCAGACACCCCCCGTTTCTGGATGCCTTAATGTAGCCAACATGACAGCAGCAGTTTGTTTGAAAAATACCTTAATGTTTACGACAACATGTCATTACCATCATTCTAGAACAAAAATGGCAATGGTAACATGAAAACAAACAACAACAACAACAACAACAACAACAACAACAACAAAACCACCACTCTCTCCTGTCTAGGCAAGAATGATTATGACTAAACACGATGGTACTTACTGGGGGGCATTGTGCAAGTTTATCAGCTGCTACCAGTTGAACATTTAAGTGTTTACTTTGGGACTTTCCTCTAGATTTAATCAACCGCTGTAAAACCTGATAGAAGACATAAATCAACAAGTTAAAAGAAAACTAAAAAAAAAAAGACAAGATCTTTTAAATAGTCTGTTTAAGCCCTGAGTATTAATAGAGAAGAAATACAATATGAAAAACCATATATATATATATATATATATAAACTCTGTAATGACATCACCCACTTACACTGGCTCTCAGTTATAGTGGATTTGATAGGTTCATCCTATTCTCGCTCCGTGTGAGGCCTTGGTGGGATCTTGAGTTCCCGCCCTAGATTTTACCCAGAGAGTTCAAAGAGAGCCCTGCAAAAGTGGAGGAACTGATCTGTACCAGGTCATTTATGTCCATATTCAGTTGAGTAATATTTTAGTTCACTATCTCAATGTTAGATAAATATCAGTCATTTATATATTTGGTTCTTTTGGTCACTGATAATTATTAAGGTGTTCCAGTTTAACTTTACATTAATAAGAATGATTTTATGATAGAAATCTAGGCAAAACATTTGCACTGGCATATTGCTACATATAAACCAGTGAATATCTGTTCTATAAATGCTATAACCGCATTTGCCATACACTCCCCTCTCCCTTACTTTTTTAAGCTGAAACAGGGTTCTTCCCCCAAAACAGTACTAGTCAGTGAGGCTCTATGATAACTCAGTGCATATATCCATAGTTACCCCTGTTCCTACACTTAATGACCCCATGGTGACTGGAGCAGGGGTGATGGAGGTTAAAATCTATTCTACTGCAGTGAAGGATGCTTGAATCTCCTTCAGTTCTGGGCCAAATAGACCTCCAGGTGGTCAAGGTAATTTCAGTCCATTCTAATGGTTCTCCAAAGGCCCAGGTTTGGTCAGGATCCCCAAATCCATCCTGTGCAGAACCAGTGCCCAGAGAGATGGAAAGCTGAGGGGTTGGGGAAGGGCACAGCTTCTCTAGACATTCTCCACCTGTGAGAGATGACTGGTTGGAAGCTGAATTGGCATTTTAGCACTAAACTGCACTCTTGGAGGCATTGAAAATAAACTAATTATTAAGCTTGTACCTCTCTAGAATATCTATTTCACATTACTTATTACAGTATCATCTACCTTTGCGGCATAAAGACACATGGCAGATATCCCATTGTGTTTAATCACAGCGTATCTTATTCCTTAAAGAAGCCAATCTAAGCATATATATACACACATCAATTACTTTTCCATAATAGATTCTATACAGTAATGTTTGACTCTATACACGATAAATGTAGATTCCTTTCTTGAATTACATACTCTCTCAACTGGGGAGAGAAGATAGGTGTTACAAGAATCAATACTACTCAAGACATTTACTAGGACAGAACATAAGTCTCTGAAAAGCCATACTTTACTTTTCCTCACCTTTCTTAATCTTTTGTTTCTATTTTGCTCTTGCATAACTGCCCAGTTGGGGAACCACAACAGACAGGGAACTTCTTTAAAACAATGGCTATTCTTTATTTGCTATCTTAGGATTTCTAGAAGCTGTACAGACTACAGGAATTAAAAACCGCCCATTAAAAAGGGCCTCAAATGTGGAGAAACGGGAACCCTCTTGCACTGTTGGTGGGAATGCAAACTGGTACAGCTACTCTGGAAAACAGTGTGGAGGTTCCTCAAAAAATTAAAAATAGACCTACCCTATGACCCAGCAGTAGCACTGCTAGGAATTTACCCAAGGGATACAGGAGTACTGATGCATAGGGGCACTTGTACCCCAATGTTTACAGCAGCACTCTCAACAATAGCCAAATTGTGGAAAAAGCCTAAATGTCCATCAACTGATGAATGGATAAAGAAATTGTGGTTTATATACACAATGGAGTACCACGTGGCAATGAGAAAGAATGAAATATGGCCCTTTGTAGCAACGTGGATGGAACTGGAGAGTGTTATGCTAAGTGAAATAAGCCATAGAAAGACAGATACCATATATTTTCACTCTTATGTGGATCCTGAGAAACTTAACGGAAACCCATGGGGGAGGGGAAGGGGAAAAAAAAAAGAGGTTAGAGTGGGAGAGAGCCAAAGCATAAGAGACTCTTAAAAACTGAGAACTAAATGACGGTTGATGGGGGATGGGAGGGCGGGGAGGGTAGGTGATGGGTACTGAAGAGGGAATCTTTTGGGATGAGCACTGGGTGTTGTATGGAAACCAGTTTGACAATAAATTTCATATATTAAAATAAATAAATAAATAAAATTTAAAAAAATAAAAAAAATAAAAAGGGCCTCAATAAGATACTGTCCTTACTCATGAACAAAAAAAGCACAGAGCAAAGACTATTTCAAAAGAAATGAGCTTCTAATTCTTAAGGCAGAAATGAGGTAATTACCTTTGGAGATGAAACTTTAACATGAACAATAATTGGCGCTAAAGAAGTCTTTATAAGTTGTGCTGGGTGATTGATGGTGTCTGCGTCAAGAACAACCAGTTGCAAAGATCTTGCCAACTCAAAGATTCTTTCAATTTCACTTTGCACTTCCGCTAAAAGGAGAAATAATAAACAACAGGACATGGTTATTTTTATTAATTAGTTCTTATATGTAAAACCACTTAAAACCATTTGGATGTTTGTCTATATTGCACAACAGAACATTCTGAATTTCATGCTTCTGTTAACTTAAGATCTTTCCTAAAGAGAGAGAGATGGGTTGAGTTTTTCATAAAACCAAAAAATTGGTGAAAAAAAATTGAGATGGCTCTCTTGACTCACTTCTTACACTTGCCCTGATTTTCAGCTACTTAGATAGCTATGTTGTTTTTGATTATTGCTTTGTTCCAAAGAACTTTTATTTTAGCTATAAAAGCTAAAACCACAATTAGGAAAGAATTGAAATACATGCAGAGCAACATTGCATAGAAAGCAAATTATACTGAAATATTCCAGCTAAGCAAGAATTTATATATTGATATTTTGTGAATATGTTTTTTAAAAAATCCCACAATTCATCTGTTTTGACTGATGTGCACATTTTTGTATCCAGGGTTAAATGTTCTGGGTCTACACTTATGTTAACAAACTGCTACGCTTTAATTCAAGTATTAGGGCCAGTACACTTGTTCTAAGGCATAATCCTCAGCATTAAAAAGAAAAACAACTAAGGCCAATTATATTATAAATGCTGCAATGCCTTGAGAATGCAAATCTATTCAATTGGCTGTAACAGCCAAGTGACTGAAATCTCTGTGTGAATCTGGTTGAATAAAAAAATCTAGTTATTTGTCTGAAGTACTCTAGCTATTTTTAAAGCAAAGCAGATTACCTATAAAAACATAATACATCTTTCTAAAACATAAAAAACTTTTTCACATATGTTTTATAAATCATCTGACTTATTGGGTCATGTCTAAAGTCTGAATTAGACTACTTAATTTTCAGAGAGATGATCTTCTTTTGCTTTTTACTTGTTTTTATTTTTGGCCTATTTATTACAGGCATGACCCAGCAATGTTATAATCTCATTTAAATTACACAGAGTAAACAAGTTACCTAATTTAAATAACTTCAAAGATGGCCTAAGTAAGAGGTGATGTTGCTCTAAAAATAACTCTAGAAGAGTTTCTACCACAATGTCGTGATTTGTTTTGCTTATCCAGTATACATTCAAGTTCATGTCACCCACCACAAGCCAAAACCTTCCATAACCAAACATACGGACAAGGTGTGTGGGATCATGGATGTTCAAGACTATCATGTAACTCTAATTTGGGGGGCTTTGCATAATAGCATAAAATTCTGACTTCCCACCAAATCACTGATGTTGAATGCATGATTTGTACTAGAAATATGAATTTAGAGAGTCAACATAGCAATCATTGTTCATATTATCCAATTCCAATGGTCTGAAAGATGTCATGTTACTTTGAACTGTGACTAGCTCTCAAGGTATCTATGTAAAGAATCTGGACGATTAGGCTTATTTGCAAAATTCTTCTGAAGTCACCTAGTACATTTGCCAATAATAAATAACATACCTGTCCCTTTTTTCTCACATGTCAAAAACACTTTTTAAAATTTCTTTTTTTTTTTTTAAATTTTTATTTATTTTTGAGACAGAGAGAGACAGAGCATGAATGAGGGAGGGTCAGAGAGAGAGGGAGACACAGAATCTGAAGCAGGCTCCAGGCTCTGAGCTATCAGCACAGAGCCTGACGCAGGGCTCGAACTCACGGACTATAAGATCATGACCTGAGCCGAAATCGGTCACTTAACTGACTGAGCCACCCAGGCACCCCACAAAAACACTTTTTAAAAAAAGAGATCTTTCTTATGAGAGAAGTTCAGAAAATAAATTTTATTTTTATTGTAGTATATTTCAGCCTCAGGCTGTTGGGGTATGTTCTCCATTTGTTGTTGTCATTAAATTGACACTGGTTTAAGGTAACTCCTGGCCAGGACTGTTGCAGAACAAGTCTGCATTGCTTTAAGTTTCGAATCTGAATACAACATTTTCTCAAGTAGCAAAATGGCAGTGAGGCAAACTGGACTGCTCTGGTATAAAGAACCCTTGAGACACACTGTGTAAATAACTCAGAAATGCCTGGGCCTTATTTACTCTACACCAGCAATGAGATAAGTGTGGTTTTTGACCTGTGCGGAGGGCAAGCACATCCACAGCTTAGGCAACACAAAACTCTTAGGCAATGGCATTCCAGCACAAGTGGAGAGGTGCTCAGGCAAGCAAGCCAGGAGGCTGCAGATGGCCACACTATATACTAGAGTGGGTCCCTATGTGGATAATAGGTATATAGAATTCAATACCTAAACTGTCTGAGAAAGAGAATGGCATATGTATCTACATAGCTCATTTTCTTAAAAACTTGGAGCAAGCCCAGCAATCCTGACTTTCCATGCTGATTCTCAGAAGGTTCCAAAGGAAGTTTCACCATGATCTTACTACAGACAAATGGGGCTCTGAGAAATTTGGACTATGACGCTGGAGGGACCTCAATGAACACTTCTATAACTTGACCACGACTGATCTAGATCCACCTCTCTCTAACATCTCTGACACCTGTGATCTTTCTTATATCCAAATGCTTAAACTACTTCAATGGCTCCTTTGGGTTCAAAACAACATTGCCCAAAGTGAATACCCTGGAACACTAATCCCGTAAGATATCCTAAGGGGAAAAAGAGATTTTTTTTTTTTTTGCAGGCTATAATAATTTCTTTTGGAATTTCAAACATGCATTACCCTTTGTATCTTAATGGCTCTTCGAAGTCTTGCAGTAAAGAAATCTGCCAATTATTTAATCCAAATTTCCAAATTTATCTGACTGAGGAAAATGTTTGGATGTAACAACTACTAGTATCTTTTAGAACCCACATTTCATAGAATCTACCTTGGAGGAGGTTTCTTTAGCAAGGCATACTAGAGCCCTAACATACTAGCCTCAACCTACCTTTTCAGTCTCTTTCCCTGTTGCTCTCAAACCATGCCACCCACTCTCTTTTTTTAAGTATGCTGTGCACAAACTATTTGTTTATCACCTACACAGTGTTTTTTACATGTTGATGCCTTTGGACATTCTTGTCTTCCATGAAGAACCAGCTCAAATATAACTTCTTCGAACTCTTCTCTTTCACTTCTTACTCCCTACCCTTCTTTCTTTATACCCCTAGCTTTTTGTTCATAAATCTATTATCAGACAGTATTTTAACCACCAGTCCCTTCTTTCTGTTGGCTTATAGGTAAGACACTTTGTCTTTAGTTATGTTTGTACTTACTAAGTCCGGCGTAATTTGTGGCATATAACAATAACCATGTGATGAGGAAATCTACAAATGTGCATTAACAAGCAGGCAAATGGACATAAGTGGCTCACATAGGGATTATTATAATAGATTTCCATTAAATTAATTCCAATGGCTATAGGTATATGAATTTACAAAGCAAAGGAAAAAAACCAGTGAACTGACACTGCCTTGTTTCTTCATCAATATTTACACTAGCTCCACTCCACTGACTGAAACAGGTGACTAGATTACACAGAATGACTTCAAAGAATGTCCATGAAACCCTTGGCTGGTATAGATGGTTAGAGTCAGGCAACCTCACTTATGCACCTAAGTGTTTTTTAGCCTCTCATTACTTATCAGAAGAAGAAGTAATTAAAAGTCAAAGGCACTTTGTGGAGTGAGGAGAGTGGAAGAGGGAAGAACAGAGAACAGATGCTTGTTCGAGAAATCTTCAGTCTAACTTTTCCAAAGAAGACATCCAGATGGCCAACAGACACACGAAAAGATGCTCAACATCACTCATCATCAGGGAAACACAAATCAAAGCCACACTGAGATATCACTTCACACCGGTCAGAGTAGCTGAAATGAGCAAATCAGAAAACAACAGATGCTGGTGAGGATGTGGAGAAAAGGGAACCTTCTTGCACTGCTGGTGGGAATGCAAACTGGTGCAGCTGCTCTGGAAAACAGTGTCAAAAAATTAAAAATAGAACTACCCTATGACCCAGCGATAGCACTACTAGGAATTTATCCAAAGGATATATATATAGGAGTGCTGATACATAGGGGCACTTGTACCCCAATGTTTATAGCAGTACTTTCAACAATAGCCAAATTATGGAAAGAGCCTAAATGTCCATCAACTGCTGAATGCATAAAGAAGATGTGGTTTATATATACAATGGAATACTACTTGGCAATGGGAAGGAATGAAATCATGCCATTTGCAGCAACTTGGATGGAACTGGAAGGTATTATGCTGAGTGAAATAAGTCAGTCAGAAAAGGACAGATATCATATGTTTTCACTCATATGTGGATCTTGAGAAACTTAACAGAAGACCACATGGGAAGGGAAGGGGGAAAAATAGTTACAAACAGAGAGGGAGGGAGGCAAACCACAAGAGACTCTTAAATACAGAGAACAAACTGAGGGTGGATGGGGGAGGGTGGCAGCCCAGGGGAAACCCAGGGGAAAATGGGTGATGGGCATAAAGAAGGGCACTTATTGGGATGAGCACTGGGTGTTGTATGTAAGCCAATGTGACAATAAATTATATTCATAAAAAAAAAAAAGAAATCTTCAGTCTAATTTGGCATCCTTGTCTCTCACAGTATTTAACTTTAGTCACCTAATCTGATTCATCATCATCAACTCTTCCATTGTTACCACCTCAAGGTCAAAATTACTGTCTCTTTAAGAGTGTTGCACTCAGCATGTGAGGGATCTAAATACAAAACTAAGGAAAGAACCACTGATGTCCAAGCTCCTGCCTTCACAAGAACAAACAACTATTCATTTGGTATGTTTAACATTCTTTTTATAAAGCAACCATGCAGCAGACATTTATTGAACAATTACCATGTGCCAATCCCATGCTAGGAATATACAGATGATACTTTGTAGCCTCTTTGCAATCTGTACAATTCTTAGTGCAGGGCCAAGGTATAGCCTTCAATGAATTCTCCATGGGATGTTTAGGCATGCAAGCGATCTTGGAATTTTTTTGTTTTCTATCATCATCTCAGTAGTTTAAGAAAATATAGTGACAGAGAAGACCCTTATCTTTCCCACCCTGCCCATAAGGGAGGAGGTAGCAAAACAAACTGCCCTCAGAATGTGAATGCAAAGCAGACTCCTAGAAAGTTATAAGTGGACTGCACCACTCTTGGCAATCATAGAAACCACAAACAGGCTTTTGAGATGAATGTCATGATTGCCCAGCAGTGTGGACTTGCTTCTGTGGATGGTAATTCCATCTTCCACAGCCCTGCTCATAACATGGTGTTATGTAGCTAACCATATAAGGTGTTCTTCCATTTTCCATCATGGTGAATTTCATAATTCTTTCTAACTAGTGATCCAGGAAAGATACATTTAAACTCCCTACATGTTATTAATGCTCATTGCTATTTCCACTTAAAGATGTGACTGTTCTGGATACTACCAGCTAGCAGCAGAAGCTATACTAAGACACTGTTAGCTAGCTTTCTTCTAAAGATCTGAGAAAGTTGAACATCTCATTTCTTCTCATGTCAGCTGTGACGCAGGTATGGCATATCATTAGCATCACTGAGAAACTTGGGCAGAGTAGAGATGAGTGCTTTCACGTGGTTAGGCAGTAGTAGACCAGGGGAGCCCAATGAGGGTTCTTCCCACCAGACTACTGATTAACTGATTGACTAGAGCTGAGACAGAGGAGGCTCTGGCTGTTGAAGGAGTCTGCTCCCTTCTTTTCCATGATAGCATTCTCTTCAGTTAATCAGCACTTCCCCATTCAGAATGGGGAGAAGACTGGAAAAGACATTCACAAATGAAACATGTGTCATCCCACTCTGAAAACACAGCTTGGAGAAGTACCATATTTGAACATCTTACCTAAGCTGGATCGAGTGTTCGAACGTTCAATTATTGCTCGCTTGCTGGGATTATTTAGGACAGACCTCTTAGCAAGAGAAATGTCAGCTGTCACTCTTGTTATTGATATCCTATGAATAGGAACACAGAACAGAACAAGCCAGTAGAAATGTTATGGGGCTCTCAAGTGATTTATAACCACAGTATTTAG
Source organism: Leopardus geoffroyi (assembly GCF_018350155.1). NCBI lineage: Eukaryota > Metazoa > Chordata > Mammalia > Carnivora > Felidae > Leopardus > Leopardus geoffroyi. Next base: position 142,586,303 of record NC_059328.1, read on the forward strand.
TAACCACTTTACATACTGCATTGCAACCACAGTATAATAAACATCGCCACAAGTATTTTAAATAGGCTTTGGCTAGTATTAAAAATATAAGTCAGGTATAATGGAGGAAGGTTCTGGCTATTCAACCAAAACAAAAAGCAAATCTGTGGTTAAAAACAAAGCTCTTCCTCCACTACTGTCTAGCTTGTCAAATTCTCTTTATAACGCACACCACACCAGGAGGGAATCAAAATATGTGAATAAACATGCTCTTTCTAGGAAGCATCAATACAACTTCCCTACAATTCACAGTTGATTTGCTCTTGAATAAGACCTTCAGGAACTACAAATGTTCTGCCCAGGCATATCAACCAGAGGGGAAAACCCTGTTCATTTTCATCAACACTCAACCAGTTGGTAGTGATGTTGTATTCCTGATGCCTAACAGTTAATTCATGATACAAGAAGCATCTCTTCACGAGCCCAAAGGAATGTTTCATTTCGAAGAATATGGAAAATATGACTTCTATTCTGCCTGCACAAGATCCGTCAGCATATTTGCTTAGGACTTTGAATGCATAAAGTGGAAAGACATAAGACACTATAGTTGAGGGCAATATGAGGATTGCGCCAGGATTTTTGCAAGTCAGAAAGTTTCCTGCAGTTACACAAGAGAAGAATAAAGCAAAGAAGTTGCAGATGAACAAAGAGAGGAGTCCATACGCATATGATTTATCAAATAAGAATCTCTGGAATTTACAGCTTTAAAATTCTTTATTTTAACCCGTGCCTGATGAATTTCAGGTTGTTATCTACCTGTAGAATGCAAAGCATGTCTCTCTAAGCCAGTTACTGCCACCATGGACCTTTCCCCATTCTCATTTTCAGAGCTTTGGCAGAGTTCTGGAATGGAGACAAGAGAGTAGTGCCCTTCCTTTTCTGCTCAGTGCACCCATTTGCCTTCATTTTTATATTCCTTTGGCGACTGGTGCAGGGAAGAGGTAGAGTTGATATCAATTACTGAGTCATAGTTTTGGTATACTATCAGCACTCTCAGGAGACTCTTCACCTGACTTCAGTGACCCAAAGCCTTAAGGAAAATTTAAAGTATTCCTTGTCACAAATGGTTCTTTAAAGCTATACAGGCTATCCAAAAGTTCTGATACCATTTTATCGCAAAGCACCTTCTTGTGTCATTGTATTGTATTTATATGCTGTAGATGGTCAGTGAGTTTTAAATTCTTAATGTTTTTAGAATTTTTAGTCACTAATAAATTATGGGAGTCATCTTCATATTATCTTCTACAGAAACCAAGAGTTTTGTGAACTACCTCTGGGCCACCGAGAACACCAAGGGGAGGCTGAGTTGGCAGACCTCCAGCTTTCCTACCTTCCATGTCAGGCAAACGCCTCTGCATTTCTGTTTTCTACATTGGGGCTTTATATATGATTTCCTTGTAAAAAGCTGCCCAACTGCTAAAAGACATTGTAAAAACTGGTCAAGTACAACTGCTTCATTTTACCAAGAAAACTGAGACACAGAGAGGAAGTTCCACATGATTAGTTAGAGACTAAGAAGACCTGAAACACAGGCCCCCAAGCACCAGGCCAATCCTTAGTCACCTGAGTGATGATAAGTCTCACAGAGCTTCAGTTTTCTTCTCCAGCAACCCCACATCCCCAGATGTAAGCCAAATCATCAAGTGCAGATGCAATCGATCTTGGCCATGTGCAGAGAAGTGGTCAGGACTTTAGTGAGCTTAAAGTCAAGGGAACCCCATGTCTGAGTCTGCATTACTCAGTTGGCTTTTGCAACTTGAAGTATGAAATCTCATAGGCATCCTGTGTTCACAGCTTCTTTAATTTACAGAATAGAGATTGCTCATTTATTTTTGTGTGTTTGTTTGTTGTTTTAAGGACAGAGTTGTTGGTTAGAAACATACAGTCAAGTTCCAGAGCAATTCAAATACATGACTGGAGGCGAATGGGTTAAATTAGGAACAGAATTCAACTTTCTAAAATAAAGACTTTTGAAGGGCCCAAAAAGTCTATTCTGCTTATGGGAGATCAAAATTTGTAGTTCTATACAAGCCAAATAGTGAGTCTTGGTTCTTAAAATTTGAAAGGATTACCACCATACCATCACATATAGAGTTTTATAAGTTTTTACAAGTTTTACAAAAAAGCAAGCAAACAAACAAAACAATAACACACACACACACCTGCTTCATATATTCTCCAAACAGAAAAAGGTATGGACAATACAGGGTTCCTTTTCTTGTTTTATTTGTCACCAAAATACCAGCGAATTTGTTAATACAAGTTATTTCTTTAAAAAAATTTTTTTTAATGTTTATTTTATTTTATTTTATATTTTTTGAGATAGAGACAGAGCATGAGGATGGGAGGGGCAGACGGAGGCGGAGACACAGAATCTGAAGCAGGCGCCAGGCTCTGAGCTGTCATCACAGAGCCTGATGCGGGGCTCAAACCCACAAACCGTGAGATCATGACCTGAGCCGAAATGGAAAGCTTAACTGACTGAGCCCCCCAGGCACCCCAATACAAGTTATTTCTTAATAAAAGTAGACATGCATGCATGAAGGAGCTGAGGACAAGATAGACACAGCCCCAGAAACCCTTCAGTAAGACAAAGCAGAGTTTTCTGTTTTCTGCTGCAAAGATGCTTACTATTATCAAAATAAAAAACCAAACCCAAACTTTTTTTTTTATAAAAGACTCTCCAGAAATATAATTGAATACTTCTAGTTTATATACTTTTTTTAGTTTTATATACTTAAAAAATATTTTATATACTATATATTTTTATATTTTTATATACTAGTTATATATTTTTATTACTTTTTTTAACTTAAAAAATGCCCTTTCCACTTCTTTTCTTGCTGTACTCATTCCCTCCAGTACTTCCACGCATCTTGTTTGATGTATGTTTTTACGAAGTTCCCTAGGAAACTTTTCTGTGACATAGTGTTAGTAGTTACTGGCTGGTCGATTAATGCTAACAGAAGTTCAGCTCCTCAGCAAACTGGGTTTAGTAGCAAATGTCACTGAAAACTAGCAAAAATTGTTCTCTAACTCTAGCAAATCTGAACCCCACCTGTTCTTTATTTCTGTTTTCGAATTCATCATAATTGCCCCAATCTATCATGACCTATGAGTATTAGTTTTTGAGAAAAGATATTACTTTCAGTTATAACATATCCATTCAAAAATAATTGTTATTTCCATATTGGTTCAGAATGGCTATAAGGTCCTTCTATGCTCTATCCTTGCTACATCTAATATGCAACACTGTTAGTACATTAATTAAAAAAAATAATTCCTAGTATTCATAGAGAAGAGTATTCCAAAGAACAGAACAGTGCACTGTCAAGAGAATTGGGATGGAGGGCCTACATAGACCTGAGTATTCTTCCTGGATCTTGCTGTTGCTGGTTGTGTGACCATGGACAAGTCAGATTAGCATCAGAATCCTAATCAACAAAATGGTGATACTGGTCAAAATAGCTAAAATTAACAACTCAGGAAACAACGGATGTTGGTGAGGATGTGGAGAAAGAGGATCTCTTTTGCACTGCTGGTGGGAATGCAAACTGGTGCAGACACTCTGGAAACAGTGTGGAGATTCCTCAAAAAATTAAAAATAGAACTACCCTACGACCCAGCAATAGTACTACTAGGAATTTATTCAAAGGATACAGGAGTGCTGATTCATAGGACACATGTACCCCAATGATTATAGCAGCTCTACCAACAACAGCCAAATTATGGAAAGAGCCCCAATGTCCATCAACTGATGAATGGATAAAGAAGCTGTGATTTACATGTACAATGGAATACTACTTGGCAATGAGAAAGAACGAAATCCTGCCATTTGCAATAATGTGGATGGAACTGCAGGGTATTATGCTAAGTGAAATAAGTCAGAGAAAGACAGATATCATATGTTTTCACTCATATGTGGAATCTGAGAAACTTGACAGAAAACCATGGGAGAAGGGAAGGGAAAAAATAGTTTTAAACAGAGAGGAAGGCAAACTGAAGGTTAAAGGGGGGTAACAGGGGGAGGGGAAAACGGGTGATGGGCATTGAGGAGGGCACTTGTTGTGATGAGCATTGGGTGTTGTATACAAGTGATGAATCATGGGAATCTACTCCTGAAGCCAAGAGCACACTGTATACACTGTATGTTAGCTAACTTGACAATAAATTATACTTAGAAAAAAAATAATAAAATAAAACAAAATAGTGATAGCAGCTTTGCCAAACTATCTTCTGGGACTGCCAGTAGGGGCAAACGAGGTAATATACAAAAGTGCTTTGTTAACCTAATATATAGAAGACAATTACTGCAGATTTGAAGACTTGAAGGGGACAGTTTCTTTATATTCTGTCCTCAACAAAAAGCAGTCTACCATGAACTCTCCTACCACCAGAGTCCATGGAATTTATATAGACTTTCAGGGGAGGAGAATCAGGTCAGATGTGTTGTAATCAAAACCTGCTAATTTAAGTATTCATGTTTGGCATTAAAGTGTTCAATTACTTATCTCTAGTGTTTGACCACTGATGAGTCTCCACCTGAAAAGAGAGAATGGTAGAAGGAGATGATAAGAGGGTGATATTGACTTTGAAACAGAAGGTGCTGTGTTGTTCTCTTCCATTTGTTGACGGCAGTTACAAGGTGTTTTGATTCTGCCATGACTTGGCTGCTCTGTTGATAGCATCAAGGGTTCCCATCGCTGTTTATGAACAAACATTACCTCTCTGAGTCTCCTAAGTTGTATTCTCAGCCTCATTTCTTCAAATTCTTCCTCAAACCCTTTTTAAAAAAGTATTCCCCTTCCCTTTATTTTTATTTTGGAAAGAGAGAGAGAGTGAGGGAGTGTGAGAGGCAGAAGGGCAGAGGGAGAGGGAGAGAGAGAATCTCAAGCAGGCTCCACCCCCAGTGCAGAGTCCTGACACAGAGCTCGAACTCAGGAACCATGAGTTCATGACCAGAGCCAAAATCAAGAGTCAGACGCTTAACTGTCTGAGCCACCTAAGTGTCCCTCAAACCCTTTTTTCCTTCGAGTGGCCTTTGGCTAATAACTTCCTTTAACTTTAGATTTTATCTATATAGATTACAGGATGTTCATTTAGGATTTTTGGCCACGATCATGTCGATTACAAAGTGTTCAGTAATTGCCATAGAGCTGATCTGATCTAGTCATCAAAATGCCTAAAGCCAGCAATTTTATTGGAATTTGAAACGATTAGCATAGTTCAACAAATGGCAGTTGGTTGGACTGCCTGCTGTTCTATGAATGGTATATTCAACCAGCTGAACAAACCTCATCCCAAAGGATGATCCCCAATGAATGTTTGTGGTAGAAAATGAAGAGAGAAAAGTTCCACATCGTTGTGAACCCTGTGTGTTCACCAGGCTGATGTCATCGTACCAGCTGGTTAGGCTCATCTAATTTACGATCTGTGCACAGGCACTGTCACCACGAGTGGATATGCACATGGACGAGGGTTCGAACTATTTGGTACTATGCTTTTCATTTTTCTTCTGCATATTACAGTTAGGCCCTACAGTAGCAATCATGGCGATAAAACTGTCTAATAAGCAGCTATCAACTGACCCAAATAATTTCTAAGGTATCAAAAAAGGGCAAGTATATGATTTTGTAACAATCAAGCTACTGGACTTTAATCCAATTTGTTGAATTACTGTCTAACCAGGATCTGGAAAACAGTACTGAAGAAAGCCTCTTAGCCAATGGATCCATTTTTTGCTCTTTCTGGAAAATAATAAGACTTTCTCTTGACTATTTTGTCTAACCTACTACATTCATAGCCAATGAAACACTGAGTGGGTTTTCATTAGAACATACTGTTTATGCTGTATCACTGTGCTATAGCCTTCTGTGTAATTGTTCTCTTGGCTGGTTTCAGTTAAAGACTATTTGTTGTTTTCACTCTCTTTATTAATTGGTAAAACATAATACAGCAGATTGTCATAGCTCAAAATGTAAGGCTATTTCCCACACAGCAGATGTGTCAGAGTCGGCGTGAAGCTACAAGCACATGGCTTCTTCCTTATCAAAGTCTCTACATACCCTCAACTAATAAATTCATTACTGGTTTTTCTGCAGCACTGTCCTCTTATCATCTGAAAGCAAGTCCACTCTGCTACTCCCACCTTTACTGTCTATCTTCTATCAACTCTGCCATAAATCAGAGCTCTCCAGCATCGAGTCTCTTTCTCTGGCTATTACTTTGGCTGCTGTTGAAATCTTCCTTTTATCTCTAGATCCTCTGCTGTGCCATCAGACCATATGGAACACTTGGCGTTGACATTTCAATCCTATTTCTACTAAAATCATCTTCAACAATGTGTATAAATGCTTGATGCAGCAACTTTACCTGACTCAAAACAAATCTCTGCTGTTACAATCAAATGCACTTCCTCTTTCTGGGCCTGAAAATTGAGGAAGAACCTCAGATGCTTCATTCTTGAAAGTATTAATTAAGCCATTCACTTTCTCTTTGTGAAATTTTTAAAAATCCCCTTCTTCTTTTCCTTTCCATCCTACCTTTCAGACAGTTAAAAATACTGTTATTTATAAGGATGTTACATGGTGATGGAAAGAATCTAAAACAAACAGGCTGTGTTATGGGACACGATTGTTCAGCTTGAGGACTGTTACCGGGTCTCATGATGAGATACAGCTCAGAACTTCCTTAGGTCAAGACAACAGAGGTTAAAACCATGTGACTTCAAGCATAGTTAAAGGAAGTGTGTGTGTATGTGTGTGTGTGGGGGGGGGGGCAAGAACACAGAATACTGAGGGGCGCCTGGGTGGCTCAGTTGGTTAAGCATCCAATTTTGGCTCAGGTCATGATCTCGTAGTTCATGGGTTCAAGCCCCACATTGGGCTCTGTGCTGACAGCTCAGAGCCTGAAGCATGCTTTGGATTCTGTGTCTCCCTCTCTCTCTCTCTCTCTCTCTCTCTCTCTCTGCTCCTCCCCCACTCATGCTCTATCTCTCTCTGTCTCTCAAAAATAAATAAACATTAAAAAAAGAAAAAGAACACAGAAGACTGAGCCATGAATGTTAGCTGTCAACAATCCACAGACTGCTGCATGAAGGTAAGGATTAAGGCCCAATCATCAGAAGGCAAGACCAAGACCAATGCTATTAAATTAAAGAGTCAGAGTTCAGCTGTTCTTTGCAATGCTTTTTCAAGAAGTGAATTCTCAATAACCAAACATTCTCAAACAGAAGCAGTTTATCCATCTGTTTGTGGTTGCTGAAGCAAAGAGATTAGAATAAAAGAACTTTTACATTTCCTTCCAACCCCAATATTCTAGTATTCAGTGCTTCATTTGTTTTCTTTGAAACCACCTCATTCTCTGCGTATCTTCTACTTAAAAACAAGGGGGGTGGGGAGAGGAGCAGGATAAATCCAAGGCTTTCTTAGTAAGCCTTTTGGGTGCACTAGATGAATGTGGCAAAGACGGTTATTTGTTCAGCAAAATCTATTTCCTCTTCCTCCTGAGCCATGGCTAGACTGTATTTCCCAGCCTGTTTTGTAATTCAGTGTGGACACACAACCAAGTTTTAACCAATGAAAAGTGAGGATTCATGTGCGTCATGTCCAGGCTGGCATGTGCCTCTCCCCACCAGCTGACCGGAGAGCCCCCCTCAGGCCAAGGGCTCCAAATGATGGATGGAAGAAGCTTTCCGCCCAATCCTCCCCTCCGCCACTCTATCACTTCCTCCTCACTGAGGGACACCTGCCTCAGACTGTTAATTTTTTTTTTTTTCTCAACGTTTTCATTTATTTTTGGGACAGAGAGAGACAGAGCATGAACGGGGGAGGGGCAGAGAGAGAGGGAGACACAGAATCGGAAACAGGCTCCAGGCTCTGAGCCATCAGCCCAGAGCCCGATGCGGGGCTCGAACCCACGGACCGCGAGATCGTGACCTGGCTGAAGTCGGACGCTTAACCGACTGCGCCACCCAGGGGCCCCCTGCCTCAGACTGTTAAATGAGCAACAGTAAGCTCCCACTTGTGTTTAAATCATTATATATTTTGGGGTCTATTTATTAAGGCAGCCTGGCACTGTATTAATGTACTCAGCTATTCACATAATGGCTCTGAAGCATTCTGATTTCTTGAACTAAAATCTCAATTATTGGAACTGAAATCTCAGTTTCTTTGTATATAGTCCCGGAAGCTAATGAATATTTTAAGTACAATTACCCAGAAGGCTTTTCTTTTGACAAATGTATACAGTTTGTACTCAAAGCATGGTTTGCTTTTTTCCCTTAAAAATAGCATATTTTTCAAAATGTATTTGATGCTATTTAAAAAATATATTTGGTAAGCTGGATGCATGTACCCATACTTCTCAGTATACACTGTGTACATTTTCTTCATTTCTACTATGTCTTCGATATTTGCATGTTATTTTTACAAGGAGTGTGTTCTGCATTGTAAAGGAGCTTAGTACATCGTATGAAGTCAACATGGACTTTTTTCCATTTCTCTGCGAAACACAGGAACTCTATCTAGACGTTTTTCACAAAACCTAAATGATAAAATTATTTGATGGCTAAAGACTGAGCCGTATGAATAAGAGGATACATACAAAATACACTAACAAACTACAAGGTGATTTCTGATGAAATGAACCCAGAACTAAGCATCCAAACAAGTACTATTCTCTACAAAGTAGTCACTTAGGGAGGTTTATGATGAAAACATTTCTTGCACTCTTCTTCTGAGAAAACGTAGCACTTTACACCTTCATATGATACACACGTACATGCATACACACACACACACACACACACACACACACACACACACACACATATGCACTCACAGTTCCCAAGTGCTACTACCAGCTTGACCAGCAAGCCACCACATTTATCAAAATATTCTATATTTTCATTAATATATTTCATAAAAATAAGTTTGATATGAATTCACTAACAAGCAAGGAAATAAAGACAAACACATACATTTAATTAAAACAAATGGGTTATTTTCCTTCTCAAGGTCCTTTCTCCCTTAGGGATTCAATGCTATACTTCATAACTTCATATCTTCAGAATTCTCTCATTGTATTCTTCCCTGAATACTGAGTTAACTTTTAATTAGAGAACTTCTGCAATCGCTGGAAACACAGATCCACAAATCAATTTATCATACACGTTCGGTTAAAGGAAAATAAAAATACAAAAACATCTGTATGTCTCACCTCCCATCAAACCTGTGCTTCAGGAAATCAAAGAGGGCTTTCTGCATCATGTCTGTTACCTTTGCAGAGGTGAGAAAAAAAGAATGAGGCAAACACACGCAGAGAGACAGAGAGAGAGAGAAGTCAAAAGTGAGAGAGGTGGAAGGGAAGGGCACTTTGTCTGAGCAAAGACCTCACACAGCCTGTTGTCTCTGAGGGGTAGGGCAGGTTGTCCTGGAAGGCGTTTTTCATGCTTAACCACTTACACTTACTCAAATTTCCCCCTTGGTTGTCCTCTAGGGTGTTGAATGAGCCAGCAGTGTTCACTAGACCTAAGGCAGACTCCCTTCCCTTATTAGGTGATAGAATTGCAGCCAAGAGACCACAATAGGCTGGCTTTGCTTGCAAGTGCTGCCTGTCCTTGGCTCGCCCGAATGGGTGCTTGCCTCCAGTGAGGACCAGCTAGAACTCCTGTGGCCAGCCCTGGGCTTGGCCACCTGCTAGTCTGTGCATGCTGGTAGAAATTCTCCTTTCCTACAGATCACTCGCCTGCTTTTCCTCAGACATTCCCCACTGAGAAGCGAAGGGAAGGGGGAGAGGAAGGAAGGAGACACATTTTAATGTTCCACCCCACCTGGTTTTATCTATGCTAGCACGAAATCAAAATGGAAACACCCGAAACACAGTACTTCTAAAGCCTTCACTCTTTTCCTTCTTACATGGTATTGTTTAATCTCTGAACAAGTTCATTAATACTTTCGTGGACAATTTTTCCCTTCTATGTGTCTTTGAAATAAATGAGAGAAATATTTGGTGGGGTATGGCATCATGTTGAGCACCCAGCAAGGTGAGGTTTGTTGGTGCTTTGAAGGTTTAAGTTTGCTGGAAGATTGCCTACATTGTTCTCTTGTGCTGTTCATACTCATTCATTTATTTATGCATTTATGTATTTATTTATTTATTTATTTATTTATTTATTTATTTATTTATTTAGTTTTACGTAAGCTCTACAGCATGGGGCTTGAACTCACCACCCTGAGATCAAGAGTTGCATGCTCTACCACTGAGCCAGCCAGGTGCTCCCATACTTGATTATTTCCAACAGTAACGGGAATGGTTGAGACTACATAGTCCTTCACTTTGAATTTAATGCAGAGGAAACCTTTGACCACAACTTTCCATCATAAATGTTTTAAGGGATGTATTTCTAAACAAAGTGATACATATAAGATGAGAAGCGTACCAGAGAGGGAAGAAAGAGTGAAGGGCCACATGAGCCCCATGCTGTGCCACCCGCCTTCACATGTGGAGAATTGGCCCCATCGGTACCTCTCTGTAAGCAGACCCTAGAGGAGCAAGCTCCCAAGGCTGTCTCCTAGGTTCTTGATCAAGAACTGAAGCATAACAGACTGGTATTTGTACCTCATAACCCTTCAGTGACGGCCCCACTAACACCACCGGACGCATGGATGGCACAACATCATAAGGAGGGATGTGCTCCGTCTGAAAAAGATGATTGGACAGCATGACAAGGTGAGGATAAGCATGCCTTCTCAAAAGCCATAGCATCGTAATTCTCAGGTCGAGCACAAAATGATTACCACAGGTCCCCACCAAGGAGGCTCATCCCTTATTTTATAGCCATTTGGGTCACTGAAATGGAACATTGCAGGCATGTGCGGATAGAAACCTTAAAGGAAGATTTAAAAAGGAAACACAACTTACCACTTTTTGCTTCTGTTTTGCTAAAAGACAACAATGAGAGCCATATCAAAATATGTAATCTCTGTAAATGATAGTACATGATTTTAAAAGATGAAAGAATGTACCAATGTGTCCCTATAATTCTCATCATGTCACTATTACCCACTCTGTGGAGAACTACTCTATTATTTCATTCTGGACGAGACAATTTTGAAGACAAATGAAAAAACAGACAACTTCTCCCCGTACGAATGACCTTATATCCTGATTTCATGTTGGGTGTGGAGGGTGGACTACATGAAAACACTAGAAATTCTGGGCCAGCCATGGGCCATAGGTTGTTTCCTGCTACACACAGCATACAGTGTGGCTGAGAACAACTTGGACAGATACAATTTGATAAAAAGGAATTAAGAATGACGATTTGGGTAAAAATGATCATCACCTTAATCAGGAGTTATTTTTGGATTTGTAATTTTGATGAACCAGGAGAAAATTCTGCAGTCCTTTGTGTGTTCGTTAAGTTTTTGCCTACTTTCCAGGATAGTGACATATTTTTCCTACTATGCTGTTCTTAATTTCAAATAAATTTATAACCATTTATTCCTGTTCTTTCTTGTTTGTAATAGTGTAATAGGTTTGTAATGACCTAAATGTCCAACAAATGGGGATGAGGCAAAATACATTTGATACCTGGTTAAACTGATTTTGTTTAAACTGGTTTTGTTTGGCCATCAAAGTGGGTCCGGTCCATCTGGGGACAACCCAGAGACCTAGTTCAGTTCAGAGCACAGGATATGAGGAAAGATCCACCCAAACAAGGACCCAGCACTCAGCACTACTCCAGAACCAATCCCGTTTCCTGCAGTTACGGTAGGCCAGGCTAGAGCTTACACTTGCCCTTCTGAGTTGGTAATACTGGATGCCCGAATGCAGCATCAATTCTGGGCCAGAACAAATTAGACTATAGGAGTCAGGGAATGTGGTAGAAGGAAAATTCCTGCTTGAATGTCTCCATAATTATCAAATATATAACAACTCTTGATTGGACCACCACTGTCCCTTCATTTCCATTAATTCCAGGGCTTGGTTATCTGTTTTCCAAACAGAAATGAGGTCATCTGGGTCCATTTTCTGCTTCAACCTTTCCAGTCTCCACAGCCCAGGCTGTACCATCTTAAAGTTCCCCATGGAGACTGAAATAGAGCATTTTCTTCAGAGTCTACAACTTTTTTTTTTCTTTTTAATTGGCTTTCACCATCTTAAAGTCTGTTGGGTTCTTGGGTGGAATAATGAACTTGCTTCAGATTGGTCTGCACAATGGACAGTTACTGGCTCTGGGGGGTAAACAAGATTTTTCAAAATCAGATTGTAATGATTTGAATTTTTAGTATCACAAGTACCCTTTAAATCAAATCAAATTACTATAGAAAGCAAATGAGAAATGAAGAGTTAATTAGAAGAATTTTTAAATCAAAGCCTTAAATTATTTCCAAATTAGTAAAACTACTTGTGTGTATGTTCAAATCCTAAGGGAAAAAAAAAACATTCCATTAAAAAACCCCCTAAAACCCTTACCTGTTGATGTGGGTGTTGCTCGAAATGTCCCTGATACCATTTCTCCAAGACTTGAAGAAGAATTTCCACTGGATTTCCTAGGATAGAGAAAAGGAACTTAGGACTCATTCCCCAGATTCCTTGAAAATGGAACTTGAGAGTACAAAGCTTTCTTTGGCCTAAATCCTACTAAATAATTCAAAACACACCAAATCCTGCCTTGGAGAAGAACTTCAAGAATCTGTCCACATGTTTTCTTTGACCTATTTCTTGGAGAAGGTGGGGAACAAACTGGACCTGGAAATACTATGCAAAAATATCTCTCCTAGTTATTCAATACAGAAATTAGGCAGAAAAATCACTGACAGAAACACTCTTGTGAACTGATGCTTAATACCAGTCACCAATGCACCCGTCGGATGTCAAACACAGCTCAAAACAGCTGTAAGACCTAGAAAAAAACATTTCCTTTTAAAAGTGATTTTATTGGGTGGTGCCTGGATGGCTCAGTTGGTTAAGCATCTGACTCTTGATTTCGACTCAGGTAATGATCTTACTGTTCTGGGTTCGAGCCCCTCATTGGGCTCCACACCGATAGTGCGAAGCCTGACTGAGATTGTGTCTCTCCCTCTCTCTCTGCCCCTCCCCTACTCACGTGTGTGAGCTCTCTCTCAAAATAAATTTTAAAAATAAATTTTTAAAGTGATTTTATGGGAGTCAGAATTAAAAAAAAAAAAGGTAAGGATTTGGTCACAAAAAACATTAGTTGTGACCTACTGGGCAATTGTTCCATCAGTCTCCTCTTGCTGCTTTGGAAGCTTCCCAGAAGCCCACAGAGTCCCTTGGGAGCCTACCTTCCTAATGTTCTTCCCTTTTATGCTTGAGAGTATGGTCCCTAGGTCAGAACTATCTAATTTCTCATCCTGGCTTTTCCCCTTACTAGTTGTGGTAACTTGGCACATCATATTTCATGTCTTTGAGCCTTAGTTGCCCTATCTACAGAAAAAGTTACACCTCACAGGGTTGTATAAGATCATGTCTGTGAGCTCTTGGTTTTACTCCTGGCCTGCCACAAAAAAAAAAACAAAAAACAAAAATGCTTTTATTCAAAAGTACATAATAATATAATAAAATAATAATAATAAAATAACAATTTTGGAAATGATAAAAATTCACTTATTATTTCATACAACAAATATTTATTGAGTATCCACTGTTCTAGAAACTAGGAATACAACAGTAGGGGGGAAAGACAAAATCCCTTCCTCACAGAGACAGATTTTAGTGGGAGATATCACTATCAAACAGATGAACAGGTAAATGCATAGTATTTCTGACAGTAATAATTGCAATAGGGAAAACGAAGTCAAGGAGAGAGATAGGAAGTTAAGGGAAGGGAAGCGGGTACAATTTTAAAGATGGTGGCAGAAAAGGGATCACTGAAAAGATTATATTTAACAAAGATCTGAAGCAGATGAAGGAGTGAGCTGGTGGAAATATGAAGCAAAGTGTTCCAATAAGAAAAAAAGCTAGCAGGTGCAAAGGTCCTAAAGCAGGAACGTGTGTTCCTCATGCATTTAAGGAGCAGCAATCGAGACAAAACAGTCAAGAGAAGAAGGGATAAGAAGAATTAATAATTAATAATATTACAGGCATCTTATATACTAAAGAAGATTGGCAATTAAAAGTGGGGCTAACTGTACTTTTGTGATGTTTTATCATAATTAAGAAGTTCCCATTAAGACAAAGGCAAAGGGCCCCTTAAGAACACAGGAGTTTTTGAAGCAGAAAAGGATCCAACAGAAAAAGGAAGTGAGAGTCAAGAGAAAGAACTGCTTCTATTTTAGGTCTTTCAAAAAATGATAACACTTATTAAATTCATGCTTCATTGTAGGTTCTCAATATATGCAGGCTCAGGATGATTCTGATTTCTCTTTTCTCAGGCTTTGTTTGTATCCTTGGGACCTACAAACACCTGCACTCTGAGATTTTTGTAGCTATTTCTTTAGTGTACTACAGGTTGATTCATCTGAAGTTAGACAGAATCTTCACTCCATTATCAAGAGATGGTAGATGCCGTGGGGTGGAGGCAACCTCTAGCCCTGGGATGGTACCATATGTACCACTGCATTACATGCCCGCTTGAGAGAGGGTCTCTGAAAGTTAACCAGGAAGAGCCCTGATGCCAGGTCAGGTCAGGTTCCCACTTACTGTACTGAGAAAGAATGCCCCGTGACCATCACGGAGGAGACCTTAATCTCCAAGCAGGGTTTGCTGAGGCCACAGAAAAATCTCCGCTGTGGAATTCATGGTGATGCCAATGAGGTGAGACTTTAGCATGCAGTGGGGAGAATGAACTCTCTGAAACCCCTCTGTGTCAATGTCAGAAACACCTCATATACAGAAAAGTACCTTTTACTCTCAAAGCATACATATTTAACCTGATGAGCAAACTTGAAAACATCATCTTATTTTTCTACTCACCTCCCAAAATAAGTTTCTAAGAAGGAAGGAGCCTTACCCTCCGTGAAAACGTCCCCTTTTTTGTTCTTGCTGAATCCGTATATTCTCCAGTCTAAGTGGACTTGGGATGAAGCCAATCTCACAGCCCTCTTTCACCAGTCTTCCTATCCACCAATCATTGTTGTATTTCTGGAATGCAGAAATAAAACTGCTATCAATAGTAATTCACTTATCTTCACATTCCATTAATTAATTTCTGGGGGTGAGAAGAACCAAAAATACTCTTTACATTATACTATACTATATTATATATACACACTACATTATATTATACTATGTTATACATATCAGAACATGTATCGACTAAAGCCAAAGTCTACAACCTTTGTATCTAAAGGCCCAGATAGTAAATATTTTAGGCTTTGGAGGCCACATGGTTTCTGGTGCAACTACTTAAATCTGCTATTGTCACATGTTAGTGGCTATAGACAATACGTAAACAAATAAGCATTTGCTATGGTTCAGTTAACCTTTTCTTTCCAAAAAAGACAGCAGGCTCTAATCAGCCTGCAGGCCACAGTTTTCCAATCCCTGGACTAAAGTTGGGTCCTAATCTTTGGATTCCTTTGGTCCTTGTCAAGAAGCCCTAGCCAAGTCTTAAGGAATAGCTAGTATAGGGATAATTATGCATCAATGTAATTGGAACCCTGGAGAACAAGACAGACAAGTCTAAGATGAAATACACTCAACTGTCTGTTATTTGTTGAAAAGTTTCAGGTAAAGATTCCACAATATTGTCTGTAATCTACTCTCATTGGAGAACTGTAATCTTCCAAACACTGGTTTACAAACTAAGGTCCATCTCACTACCTGCTGAAAAAGGTTACTCTTACAAAAGAAGTATATTGTATATATGTGGATTTTTTTAAATAATCTCCAGATGGCCTGAAGTTCAATAGAAAAACCAGGATTTCCATTTCAATAAAGTTCCATGACACATAAATTCAGAAAACAAACCCACACAACTGCTTCAGACAATATGGGGTAAGACCCTGTGAACGTGATCCTATTCAGTGGGTCAGCAAAATTGTATTTGGAAATACAGATTTGCTGGAGCCTAAATCAGAAGGTATATTTAATCCAAGCCACCTGCCTCAAAGGAAGGTTTCAGGTAGATGATTTTTAGAATGCAGGTATCAGTCCTATTGTTTACATCCTCCAGAGATGATTCCAAAAACTCTTGTCTTCATCAGCGTGGGGCAAGGTAATTCTCTCTCTTTTTGATCCAAAAAGTATCTGCTTTTTTTCAAAATGAAAAACTATATGTAGTACACTTTGCTTAGCTCAGAGAAAAGGGAAATTTATGTGTATATGACATTGATACACTGTGAAGGAGGAATGGATGGTTTCATTAACTCACTGCAGCATGAAATTCTGCATAGCTTTGAGTAATTCTCAGCAACAGCCTCACACTCAAAAGCAAAATGATATGCCTTAGGGATTTGGCCTTTATTATGCACACAGCTCCTACATGAGGCATGCATGGCATGTAGTATGAGACTGCACTGAAGAAATGTGAGTTGACCTAATATAAAATCTTGAACAATCTAAGTCGTGGTTTTTCTATCTTCCCATCTTTTATTTCAGGATAACAGGGCTGAAATAACAGGCCTGTTTATTTTGGAATTAACAAAAGGCAAGAGAGCCCTTTTAGAATCTTTGGTGCACAGGTCTGGAATTCAAATCTTATTGTGGTGGGGACAAAGCAGACTATGAGTCAGAGTGTCCTAGGGTTTAAGTTATTTCCTGAACTTTAACTGAGCCTGCTAGAACGCTAATTTATTAAATGATACCCAAGTGACCTTAAAGGGCTTCCTGAAATGGTTAATGGCAACTTCCCAACCTGTTTTAGCCTAGTTCTAGGAAACAGCGAAAGCTCGGTGATAATCTGGCTCAACGTAAATGAAAAATTCTTTGAGCTACCGGGCGGGAAGTTGCTAAGTACATTCAGGAGCTTAACACACTCGTCATTTGGTGTATGTGATAAGCAGAACTGTAGCTTTTCTTTAAGGTTAAGCTTCTCATTACTGAAAAAAGCGTTTAAAACAGTGCATGAGAGATGGCTTTCTAGATGACAGATGAGAGAGGAGGCTACAACCTGATTACACAAATGTGTGCAAATGTGGATGTTCCAGGAGCTTGTGCCAGCGTTCTGGGGAGGTCACCTTAGTGTTGCTCCAGTCCTTCTCATTTTCATCTCCCTAACATGATTAGCACTTTCTCTTTCTAAGATGTTTTCTTATCTGCTATCGCAAGCTCTGAAAACAAGTGGCTCTAATCCACATAGGATTACCAGCTCAATACCATCCATCCACCTGCCTGTGTGAAGAGAAAGCCACTGATCAAGGGACATGTAGATCAAAAAGCAACCAACGAGACAAATGGAGAATATTGATGGCATGGAGGAAAGCAATAAAGTACAGCAAGATTGGAATGCAGCTGTGAGTGGGTATGGATAAATATGTGAGAACCTCTTACCTTTTAAAATTCTGCTTCTCCTTTGAAGCAAGGGGTGTTAGTGACTAATGAACATGGTTTGGTCATTTTTGGTAGAAACGGTGAGACAATCAACTTAACCATTCAGAGGCTGGGGCACATGTTTCAGGCTGAGAGTCCCCGTCTACTAGGCAAATATGGATATCCTCACCACATACACCTTGAGAATGCAGAAGCCATCAAGTCAATGCTACCCCAGCTTCCTGTTACCCATCAAGTCAATGCTACCCCAGCTTCCTGTTACCCATCAAGTCAATGCTACCCCAGCTTCCTGTTACCAAGGCTCTGAACTGTCTGTGCCTTCACGCATCCTTTCCCTGCATGTTACAATAAGTAAGTGGATATCCTGTTGTCAAAAATCTCTCTCCCCTATTCAGGGTCTGGATCCCACCCTTCTTGCCTCCCCAAAAACTTTACTCCATTGCCTATCTTTCCTTTCCCATCAACCTTTCCCTCTCTCTGTTTGTTAATATCAGCCTGTGCAGATGCTCCAAGTGCTTCTCTCTCAAAGAAAACCTCTTTTGACTTCACATCCTCCTCAGTCCACTACCTGGTCTGTGTCAGCTTCCTTGAAAGCATGGTCTATGTTTACTAAACATACTTCCTAACCCCCTTCCCACTTCATCCCCTTTCATTTGGCTTCCAGACCATGGTCCCAGTGACTTCCATGCCACTGACCACCATGTTGCCAATCCAACGTTCATTCCTCACTCCTCATCTTAGGCAACGTGTGACACCATTCACTACGGCTGACTTCTTCCTCCTTTTGTACACACTCCTCTCTTGATGTCTACGTATCGCTCTGTCCTGGTTTTCGTCCTATATCTCAGGCTTCTCCTTTTCAGTTTCCTTATTTGTTGAGTCATTTCACATAGCCCACCTCTGCAGAATGGAATTCCTTCGGGTTTGATGCCCGGCTGCTGCCTTCTCTTCTCCCTCTAATCTCCCTTAAGTGACTTTGATCATTGACCCACACAAACTAATGATCTAAATTTACATCTTTGGCCCAACTCTTTTCCTTGGAGCTCCAGATTCTTATATCTTACTTCTACTTGATATCTCCGTTGAGATGTCCACTCCTCATCTGTCCTCTTCCCACCCTCATCATCTCCATCCCTATTGATCAATTCATAAACCTTGATTTCCTTGATCATGCTGGATTTCTCCCTCAATCTTAGTTTCTACACCTGATCCATCACCAGCACTCTTCATTGAATGTCTGCAATAGATCTCAAATCTGTCTACTTCTTTCCATCTCACTGCTGTAATGCTGGCTCAATTCCATTATCTCTCACTGAGAATGGTTCTAATGGGCTCCCTGATTCCATACTTATCCCACTCCAATCCGTGGTCTCTATAACAATAAGAGTAGCTTTAAAAAAATAATAAATTCATCCCATTCTTCTGCTTTTAAAGTTTTCAATGGTGGGGCGCCTGGGTGGCTCAGTCGGTTAAGCGTCCAACTTCGGTTCAGGTCATGATCTCACCGTTCGTGAGTTCGGGCCCCACATCGGGCCCTGTGCTGACAGCTCAGAGCCTGAAGCCTGCTTTGGATTCTATGTCTCCCTCTCACCCGGCCCCTCCCCTGCCCGCACTGTGTCTCCCTTTCTCTCTGTCTCTCAAACATAAGTAAACATTAAAAAAAAAAAAAGTCTTCAATGGCTTCTCATTCCACTTAGAATAAAATCTGGTGTCATGATCACTTTAAGGTTCTCCTTGACCTGTTCCCCACTTAGTTCTATAACTGTCTCCTACTACTAGGTCCCTTGTTTATTGCATTCCAGCCATATGGCCTTCTTCTAGTTAACTGATTGTGCCAGGCTATTTTCCTACTGCAGAGCCTTTGCACATAGTGTTTCCTTTCCCTAGAAGGCCTCCTTTTAATCGTTTTAATGCTGGCTCCTCTTCATCCCTCAGGTGTCTGCTTAACAGTCATGTTCTTTAAAAGGCCTTCTCTGGTCACCTCTGTATTTAAAAGTATATATAATCTCCTCATCCCTATATTTTAATTTTTTTTTAGCATCTGCTTCATTTTTTCCCCAAAGACACAATTTGGAAGTATTTGTTCATTATCTGTCTCCCCACTAGAATTTAAGTCCATGAGGGAAGGAAATCTGTCTGCTTTTTTTATAGCTGTCAGACAACATCTGCCAGGGCCTGGCACATACTAAATTGTTCAAGAACTATATCTTGAACGAGTAACTTAACAAAGGAACAAATGTAGAGCCTCAGCCAGCTCACATGGGCACAGCAAAGAGAGACATCTGTAGACATCCAGATGTTTGACCTACTTGCTATCAAGTGGTTAAAATGTTAAAACTATGTACGTCTTGGTGTCAATAATGCCATCTTAGAATGCAGAGTTTCTTTCTTTTTTTTTTTTAATGAAATTTATTGTCAAATTGGTTTCCATACAACACCCGGTGCTCATCCCAAAAGGTGCCCTCCTCAATACCCATCACCCATCCTCTCCTCCTGCCTCCCACCCCCCATCAACCTTCAGTTTGTTCACAGTTTTTAAGAGTCTCTTATGCTTTGGCTCTCTCCCACTCTAACCTTTTGTTTTTTTCCTTCCCCTCTCCCATGGGTTTCTGTTAAGTTTCTCAGGATCCACATAAGAGTGAAACATATGGTATCTGTCTTTCTCTGTATGGCTTATTTCACTTAGCATCACACTCTCTAGTTCCATCCACGTTGCTACAAAGGGCCATATTTCATTCTTTCTCATTGCCACGTAGTACTCCATTGTGTATATAAACCACAATTTCTTTATCCATTCATCAGTTGATGGACATTTAGGCTCTTTCCATAATTTGGCTATTGTTGAGAGTGCTGCTATAAACGTTGGGGTACAAGTGCCCCTAGAATGCAGAGTTTCAAAGACAATGATTTTCCAAATTGTTACATATTTAGCATGCACATCACGTTTTAGACTGTGGGATAAGTGCAGGTATCTCAGCAACCTGGAGTGACAGGTTTATGTTGACCACACTCCTGTTTCACTTTACTGTTCCCCCTGTACACTCTTTCCTAAGACCCAGTTTCTAACACCTCCCTCTAAGCAGTGTCACTGGAGACCAGCAAGCCTACATGCCCTCCGATGTTAAGCCCCGGAGTCCAACTGGGAAGTCCTGTGCAGAACAAGAAAGGCAAGACTGTGTTCCTGACTTGACCTAGTTCTTGTGACCATCTCCCAGATGCCATCCTCACCACCCCCCCCCCCACCGCCCATCCCAGCCCCTCATTCAATCAGTGATGGTTTTTCCATCCAATATATTTCACTAGGTTCATTATCTCAGCATGGGAAACATGCTGAAATCTTCCCTGTTTAAAAAAACTAAAAAACAGGGGCGCCTGTGTGGCTCAGTGGGTTAAGCTTCCGACTTTGCCTCAGGTCATGATCTTATGGTTCATGAGTTTGAGCCCTGCATTGGGCTCTGTGCTGACAGCTCAGAGCCTGGAGCCTGCCTCGGATTCTGTGTCTCCCTCTCTCTCTGCCCCTTCCCCATTCACACATACTCTTTCTTTCTCTCAAAAATGAATAAACAATAAAAAAATTTGGGGGGAGGCACAAAAACAGATACTCAGATCAATGGGACAGAATAGAGAACCCAGAAATAGACCCACAAACGTATGGCCAACTAATCTTTGACAAAGCAGGAAAGAATATCCAATGGAATAAAGGCAATCGCTTCAGCAAATGGTGCTGAGAAAACTGGACAGCGACATTTAGAAAAATGAACCTGGACCACTTTCTTACACCATACACAAAAATCAACACAAAATGGATGAAAGACCTCAATGTAAGACAGGATGCCATCAAAATCCTCGAGGAGAAAGCAGGCAAAAACCTCTTTGACCTCGGCCACAGCAACTTCTTACTCAACACGTCTCCAGAGGCAAGGGAAACAAAAGCAAAAATGAACTATTGGGACCTCAAACCATCAAAATAAAAAGCTTCTACACAGCAAAGGAAACAATCAGTAAAACTAAAAGGCAACCGACAGAATGGGAGAAGGTATTTGCAAATGACATATCAGATAAAGGGTTAATATCCAAAATCTATAAAGAACTTATCAAACTCAACACCCAAGAAATAAATAATCCAGTGAAGAAATGGGCAAAAGACATGAATAGACACTTCTCCAAAGAAGACATCCAAACAACACATGAAAAAATGCTCAACATCACTCATCATCAGGGAAATACAAATCAAAACCACAATGAGATACCACCTCACACCTGTCAGAATGGCTACATTAATAACTCAGGCAACAACAAATGTTGGCAAGGATGGGAGAGAGAGGATCTCTTTTGCACTGCTGGTGGAAACGTAAACTGGTGCAGCCACTCTGGAAAACAGTACGGAGGTTCCTCAAAAAATTAAAAATAGAGGGGCGCCTGGGTGGCGCAGTCGGTTAAGCGTCCGACTTCAGCCAGGTCACGATCTCGCGGTCCGTGAGTTCGAGCCCCGCGTCGGGCTCTGGGCTGATGGCTCAGAGCCTGGAGCCTGCTTCCAATTCTGTGTCTCCCTCTCTCTCTGCCCCTCCCCCGTTCATGCTCTGTCTCTCTCTGTCTCAAAAATGAATAAAACATTAAAAAAAAAATTAAAAAAAAAAATTAAAAATAGAACTACCCTACGACCCAGCAATTGCACTACTAGGCATTATCCAAGGGATACAGGTGTGCTGTTTCAAAGGGGCACATGCACCCCAATGTTTATAGCACTGCTATCAATAATAGCCAAAGTATGGAAAGAGCCCAAATGTCCATTGATGGATGAATGTATAAAGAAGATGTGGTATACACACACACACACACACACACACACACACACACACACACACACAATATGGAATATTACTCGACAATTAAAAGAAATGAGATCTTGTCATTTGCAACTACATGGATGGAACTAGACGATATTATGCTAAGTGAAATTAGTCAGAGGAAAGCAAATATAATGTGACTTCATTCATATGAGGACTTTAAGATACAAAACAGATGAACATAAGGGAAGTGAAGTAAAAATCATATAAAAACAGGGAGGGGGACAAAACGTAAGAAACTCTTAAATATGGAGAACAAACAGAGGGTTATTGGAGAGGGTGTGGAAGGGGGGATGGGCTATATGGGTAAGGGGCATTAAGGAATCTACTCCTGGAATCATTGTTGCACTATATGCTAACTAACTTGGTTGCAAACTAAACAATAAATAAGTTAATTAGTTTTTTAAAAAAGTAAAAAAAAATTTTTTTTAATAAAAACAAATACAAATTTAAAAACACTCCTTCAATTCTATGTTACTTTTCTCTGGCAAGAATGCATTCTCCTTTTCAACTCAAAGCATTTAGGAAGAGCAAATTGCAGTTCCTCTCCTCTGGCCTTCAGATTATGTGGGTAAAGTCCTATTAAGTGTCTTTTTAAAAGAAAGTTTTGGGGCGCCTGGGTGGCGCAGTCCGGTTGAGCGTCTGACTTCAGCCAGGTCACGATCTCGCGGTCCGTGAGTTCGAGCCCCACGTCGGGCTCTGGGCTGATGGCTCAGAGCCTGGAGCCTGTTTCTGATTCTGTGTCTCCCTCTGTCTCTGCCCCTCCCCCGTTCATGCTCTGTCTCTCTCTGTCCCAAAAATAAAATAAACGTTGAAAAAAAAAATTTCATGTTTACTTATTTTTGAGGTGGAGGGAGGGACAGAGAGAGAAGGAGACACGGAATCCAAAGCAGGTGCCAGTCTCCAAACTGTCAGCACAGAGCCTGACATGGGGCTCGAACCCACGAACCGTGAAATCATTACCTAAGCCACTCAGGTGCCCCAAAGGCCTATTAAGAGTCTTCACAGGGGTTTCAGAGTACCCCAGACACAGTGTACCTAAAAGCCAATTCATAACCACATCCACCCTGCAACAGGCGTCTCCCCTCTCTGCCTTCTTTATTTTGAAAGCTGACACTGCCCATCTACCCTTTCTAGCAAGCTGTAAAGCCTTTCTAGCAAGCTGTAAAGCCTTTCTCCATCCTTCCTTTCTATTTCGCTTTCTCTGATATCCCTTCCCCATGTGAAGTCTCCCAATCCTGTCTGTCTGCCTTGTCATTCTCCCTCCAAGCTGCTCCCTCTCTCCAGCCTCTCTGCTGCAACCTTAGTTCAGCCTCTACAATACTCCCTGGACCATCAGAGTTATTATGCTAAGATCCAAGGCTGGTTGTAACTGTCCATTATTTAAAATTCCTCTTCAGCCCACTGCCTGGTGATAAAGTCCAGTTTTCTTGTCAGGGCCAAAGAGGTCTTTTCTTATCAGGCCCCTGCCTCTGAGACCTGGCTCATCCCCTGCACCACTCCCTACTTACTGCCCTTCAGCCATGCTGCAATGCTCCTGGCTGTCCCTTCCACCAGATGCCACCCCCATCCCACCCAGCCTGAATGTCCTCAGGCTTTACCACTTCTGTAGAGCTCTCTGGCCCTGTGATCCTCCTCCCCACCAGCCAGGTGGTCCCTCCTCCTCCTTCTTCAGGCTCCCACAACACCCATTCAGTTTTACTATAATAGAATTTGTCATCCTTGGCAGAAACTAGGTGCCTGTTAGTCTTTTCCACCAGATTCGGAGCTCCCGGGCAGTGGGGACAGCAAGCCTTCATCTCCAATCTCTCAGTGCCCCGCACAGTGTCTGAGATGAAGTAGGATTTCAATTTAGGGTGACTAAACGGAAGTTTTTGATGTAATTATTCCACCTTTCAAGTTGCAAGACCTCAAGTCCTCCTTGTACTGCTCAATCCTTTAAGCTTTCTGTTTCCCCAAAGTCCTCTGCCCTCTTCTTAGCTTTAATACTCTAATGATTATAATGTCTAGTGTCAGTTCCAAGGTCAAGGTCCACAGGATTACAGCACAGATGTTTGTAATTAAAATATCCCTTGTAAATGGTGCCTCATGAGTAGGGCACCATGCCACCAAATTCACATTTCCCTAAGTTGGATCCATAGATCTGTGGCTCTGCAGTCATACAAGGTGGTTAAAAGGTGACCAGGAGACCACAGGTCTGTCTTAAATCCATCCTATGATGACGGTGATCCAATATTTTCAATGTGTGATAATGCAAGCGATGATGTCAGTCTTCTAAATCTCAGTGAGAATGAATGGATTTGGAAAGCCCACCAAATTAAATGAGGTAACACACTGGCAGTTCCTCAGGGCTCCTCTCTAGTTTGGCACAGAGTGGATTCGAGCTCTGGCCTTGCGGCAGTTGCAGAGAATCCTACATTTACCTCTTTAATGTGGAGAAAGTCCTTGGCATCAAAGGAGATGGCCGTGCTTGGAACAGGCACATCCTCATCCAACGCGCCACAGTAGCTCACGTTCGTCTTCACAGCAAATGCTACAGGCTTGGACTTCGGGCAGAACCATGGTGTGAGGATGGGGGAGGAAGACAGAGCAGGATTTTTCATATTGAAAAGTATAATAAGATCATTGATAGTACCAGGCCGGAAGGGAAACCACTTTTCAAACAGGTGTCTCCAATGGGTTCCCTGGCAGCATAGAGAAATCTGTAGCAATGACTCTAACGGTGATTCAACCAGATCAGCCCAACCATTTCCCCCCTCTGTGGTACTTTCCAGCATCCTAAAGACAGAATCCTACCCTAAAGTATTGGGGACAGATGGAAAGATAGAAAGAGGCTCTCTGCTTTCTCTTCTGGTGCTAAGCTTATGTTTGTTTTTTAAAATGATAACCAGTGTCCCTTGGGATACAGGAAACGTGTGCTAGGTCTTACATTAAAAGGTGGTGGTGGGAGTAAAATAAATAGTTTTGAAATAGCCTCCTATTTCTGAAAACCTGTGGGATCTCACTCAGTAGAATACCTTGTCCTGCCAGGAAAAAAGAAAGGCCATTCAGGGGGTAGACAGCAAGGACAAACATCATCTTCTCTCTAGGTAACAAAAGCCGGTTCTGAAACTCTGTTGAGACAAATTCCTCCTCGGCAAAGTGCTTAGGCTGGTGCAGCCTCACAGAGGCTAAGCAAACCAACAGCCTGAGCTGACGGCACTGTGGCCGCCATCTGGGTGACCACAGAGGCCACAAAACACTCTGAAAGAAAACTAAAACAAAAATTAAACACAAATGAGAACACGAGGTTCCTGCAATCTGGGGCTACTTTGTTAGTGGCTCATTGTTTGTGCTGAGAACGTGAGTGGGGGGCAACAGCTGAGGGGAGACCCCAGCTAGGGTCTCACTTTCACGGGCACCACCCCAAACCCCCCTTGGCTAACCGAGCACAGACAGCATGGGTGTTACAGCAAATGAAGACGCCTCATTCTCCTCTTACTACTCTCATAAAGATTTTATTATAAAAACAGAAAAAGGAAGGAATTCATATTATTTGAGTTTCAGTTTTTCTTCTAAAAATAAGAAAGATTGGATCAATATGCTTTAAGAAGTCTGTCATGGAAGGCAAGGAAGAGAAGCTGGCCATGACCCCTGTCTTATATTTTGCTATTATGCATAAAACCTCATCTGACAAAAGGAATTCTACGCTAAAAAACAAAAACAAGAAGTTTGAGAGACACAGAATGGGAGATCTCTAGTGACTCTTCCGATTCTAAGATTCAAAAATGCAATTTGCTCCTGTGGCCTCTTGTGGGTACAGAGATTTGGGGCTGGAGGTGGGGGGAGGTCATCCTTTTGTGTGATATCTGAAGTTCGGCAATGCCTTCTACTGCTCGTCTTTGCTGAAATGCTAATAGTTGTTCAAAGCTCTGAACTTCACCCTGAACTTGAGACAGGAGGCTGAAACCAAGAGGCATCTGGTAGAGAGACCCACAGGGAAACCCACAGAACAATAGTGCACGTGTAGCCTGTGATGAAGGCTGAGGTCACAGACAATGAGGGGTCAGGAACAGATAGAAAACCTGTACCTTAGGAGGCTCTCTGCCAACACTGGGAGCGGCATGCTTAATATTAGCCACAACTGTGAAGTTGGAATATAGCCGATAATTCAGCCCCAAGCCTAACACAAAGGGTGAAGAAGGGTCTGTACCTCAGGAAATGGCCCCCTGGGAAAGTTACTAACCTCTCTTAGGGGATGAATGGATCAGGGAGCCTTGAAATCTGGTGCCTCATTAGGATGATCCTAAAATGACTGTTCCAGAGGAATTTGAGGCAGGGGAAGAGCAGCTGATACCTGCTGAGCAACATGACACTTTGGAACCCAAGAGGGGCAAGAAAGTCACCTTTGCTCTCTCAAGCTGGATAGCGGCTTGTTGCTCTCTCTCTTGCCGAATCGCTTCCCGATCCTCTTCCAAAGAGACATCGGAGTCAGACGGCCTGCTCGTGTAGGAATCCGCTGAACCCTGGAAAGGAGAACCCACAGTGGTTTAAATGAGGTGACGTGGAGCTTCTTAAACTGTCACGTCCATAACAGCATCCTGGAGTGAGTTCTTTTCACTTGCATGGGGTTTGATGCACACACTCTGTGCCTCTGTTGCAGGTATACATTTAGACAGCAGAATATAGTGAAGCATCTGAGGGATCCGGAAGGTAGGGATGTTGTGAAGGAAAAGAGTTTGACTAGATTAAGCGCTAGGAAGTGAACTGCGATGAAAATTATGTGATATTTGGTCCCAATTCTTCTTGCTTTATGCTATGTTTATATTAAGCTCACATTAATTTGTAGACCTGAAGTTTCATTCCATTCTCTTATACATACATCTAAAGGAAAAAGAGGCTCCGCTTATGACAAGAGCTAAATCCTACCTGTATCTCGGACTACAGAAGATAGATTTATCTAAGGTTGCAATACAGGCAAGCAGAATCCTGCATTAGTACATGAGTTCCAGTTCCAGCATCCACACCATCGAACTCTTTCACTGTGAAAATTTCAGTCATTGTCCTATAGTAGCCATACCTGGTCCCTATGGCCACTAAGCCATGAGCCTTGAGGATGAAAACAAGGATGTCCTCAACTGAAGCACACAACCTAGAAGGGCTATTTGAGCAACACTGAAATCCAGTCTGACAGAAGTGACAAGGTACTGGGGGTGCCCAGCATCACTCAGTATTCATGCTGTAAGAGCTGAGAACTACGGCAGCTAGTTAAAAGTTAAAAACAAACAAACAAACAAACAAAAACCTCTTTGCCTCTGATTGCTAAAGGAAAATCACTGTGACAGTTTCCTTAAGCTGGCATTACCAGTTGATATTTGCATAGATGACGGCATTTACACAGCAGAGGTATTGATGGAACTGGTGTATTTGGCATTTTTCATAAATCATGCACAGATTTTGAAAAGCATAGCTTAATCCATATAGCTGTGAATTTGTTATCTACCTTGGAAAAGAACTCTAAGAATGGTTGATCCTTTGAAAGTTTTTCTAAGCTTAGAAATGTTACCATTAGCACAGATTTTCCTGGTAGCCTAGAACAGTAACTCCTGATCAGAGGTTTAATCAGAATACCCGATAGACACTGGTTCTAAATTCTGCCTCTGCAACGTACTTTTGAAAACCTTATGCAAGTGACTTCGGCCACTCCAGACTCAGTCTCCTCATCCACACAATGGGGCACTGCTTACTTCAAAGAATTAAATGGAATAAGACATAATGAACAGCTAATATTTACTTAGCCCCTACTATCATAGTAGCACAGAGCTAGCGGCTTATCTCTCTGAATCCTTGTAGCAGTGTAGAAGCTGAGATTCAAACTTGGGTAGTCCAACCTTCAAACCAGCAGTTTCAAACCCTACATACACTGAGCTGCACTGGATATTAAAATATTTACTCCAGGATCTGGCATCTGGTAAGCACGTAATAAATGGCCATTCTCATTCCTATTTCCTGGTCCTGACAGCTCTACATTGATTAAAAATTAACAGATTTTAATCATTCTTTCAACTCACTTATAATATATATTCATAATAGCCCATCTTGAAATATATCCGTTTTTCTTATTGTATTTGTTGCCAAGAAAACACTATGGCTTTTCCCCAGCTCTGTTGAAATATACAGCAGCATGCAGCATTGTGTAAGGTTAAGGTATACAATTTTTTTGATTTGATATATACTGCAAAGTGATTACACTTTAAGTTTGATAACTACCATGTGCCCAAATCCATGCACTTTTGAAAATGCCCTTTATGGAGGAAATGGATTTGTTAACCAAATTATAACCAAATTCTTCTGTGCAAACCTACTGGGGAAAAATTTGGACCTACAAAATGGATAAATACAGAGCAACGGACTATTCTATAGATTCCTCATTACTGGAAAAAAAGAAAAAAAAGAGCTACCTTGCAATCTTTAAACAAATTCTCTTAGAACACAACTTTTGTCCAGATGCATAAAATCCAGAGTAAGAGAGAAAGAAAACAGCATTCCTAAAATATATATGAGAACAGTTTTGAGTTAGTTCTAGGGAATGCTTTGCTGCAGTGTGATATGTGCAGTAGATCTTTCTAAGGTACTGGACTGGCTACGTGAAGATGTCTGGACTATAACGTGATTATGATGCAGGAAGTCAGGAAGAAGGCGCTTGCCTTGTTTTGAAAACATGCTGGGGAGGCTAATAGTGAGCACAGGCCACAAGCAAGCAGGCTGCCTGCTGGAGCGGTGGGGTGAACGACTAGAATACACAATCTACTGTTGACACAAGGAGACGGCTAATTCCCAAAACAACCTTAACGACTTTTCAAATCCTGGCGTTCCGTCATCTCTGAGCACACAAGAAGCAACTCAAGGATTCCTGCAAATGAACTTTATTTTGAAATGTGAACAAGACTGTGAAAATTTCACAATTATTTAATAAGTTCTACTATTGCCAAATATGTAAAAGCAGAAACTTCTGTTTACTTCCCTATTTCTAAGAATATTGGTTGAAGGAAAGATAAAGCACTAGGGTATCCATTTTCACAATTACAGTTGTTCCATCATTTCAGCATTTACTCTGCTTTTTCTTTTTCTTTCTTTCTTTTCTTTCAATGCTGGCTACATTCTTTGAATATGGAAATCACTGCTGCTATGTCTCAGGATCCTAGGGAAAACAGAGGTCCAACGTCAAGAGCCCAAATTTGGCTCATGGACGTCTTCTGCTGGCTTGGTACAGAATTGGTTTCTTGTTTTTATTTATTTGTTTTGTCTTGTTTCAGCCGGGTGAAAGAGAGGAGAGACATATCCCAGGAGAAAGGAAGGAAAGGAAAACAAAAAGGATCTGCATTATTTATAAAGACTCAGAACAATAGAGCCACCAAGAGGCAAGAGGAGAGTGCCAGGCCAGACCAGAGGAAGGATCTGGAAGGGACGGGGCTACAGGAAGCTTAGTACAACTGAGGGTTGGAGGGACTGCCAGAGAGATGGTTAAACATTTGTGATCAGGCATAGGGACCTGGCAAGAACAGAACAATGCTAGATGCTGAAAGGATATAAGTGAAGATGTAAAGGTTACTAGCTCTGGCAAAAGCTGGAAAATGCAGCCCCATCAGCTTTTCATTTTCCAGAATTCCATTTCATAAAATAGGTGAAGAGTGAGCTAACCAGCTTATCAAGTGAGACAAGCCTGTACAAGAGGCACAACAGGGGCTCGCCTCAAAAATTCCTAAGCAGATACCACTGCAAGTCACATCCTGAAGTCTCCAATGAACCAAGTAAAATCAGGAATAAAAATGGAAATAAATGCTGCAAATCTCTTCATAAATATCATATTGTATGTAGACGTCTATATACAGGCATATATGTATATGCATATATGTCATTTTAAAAGCATCTTAGTGAACATCAAGAGAGAAACGCACTATCTTTTCATTAACCTAAGGTTTGGCGTCTCCGCCCGCCTTTTATTCAATATTGAAAACAGATTCATGCCTTTCAGGAATCCTTTTGAGTACAAAATACAAAACACTGATAGAAACATTGGGAAATTGGTTTCCCGTTGTCCTGGAAGAAGGAAAGTGACCTCAGGTCAAGCAATGGAAGGACTTTTTCTCAGAGAAAGGGCACGATGTAGGGGAGAGTGCTGCCATGTGCTGGTGGGCCAGACAGTGTTACATTTAACACTCTTGCCAGTTCTCACTGGCTGTGGATCTTGGGCAACTTTATTTTAACTTTCTGACTCTCAATTTCCTCCCCTGTGAGATGAGGATAATAATAGACACCTTGCAGAATTTCCCAGTGTTTGGTTAGAGACAGAGCATCACTTCTTTTACCATCAATAGGGAAATTCAGGAAATTCCACCAACTAATCTTTGACTCACTAAAATTCTGGGCAGCTTTCAACATTAAATTTGTGGCTGCCCCAGAGTTTTAGGGTTTACATCTTGCTCTTTAAAAAAACAAAACAAAACAAAATAAAACAAAACAACAGCGTTTCTAAGGCATAATTTATATACCATTAAATTAACACATTTTAAATGTACAATTCAATGATTTTTAATAAACTTACAGAACTCAATTTAGACCACAATCACAAGAGTATTAGAGTATTTCTACCACCTCCAAAGAGACCTATGCCATCTGAGCATCCACTTACTTACCTTGTCCTTTTATTATTATTTTTTAATGTTTATTTATTTCAAGAGAGATTGAGTAAATGTGCGCATGCACGCATGTGGGAGAGAGGCAGAGACAGCGAGAATCCCAAGCAGGCTCCATGGTGTCAGCACAGAGACTGACGCTGGGCTCAATCTCACTAACCATGAGATCACGACCTAAGCTGAAATCAAGACTCAGATGCTTAACCAACTGAGCTGCCCAGGGTCCCCTTACCTTGTCCTTTTAAAACTGAAATATACTTTCTCTCTTTATATGTAGTTTTGATATTTGTATTTTATTATTTTACTTTATTATTTATATTTTGTGAGTATTTTACTATTATGTCATTAAACTAGATTAAGGAGGAGGGAAAGTTCACAAATGTTTGATATTAAAATGCACCAATAGCGGAACAGAATCTTGTTCTTGCCGGAACTTCTGGGCTTTCGGGTCAGACAGTCCTGGGCCTCTTACTTGGTAACTCAGCTGTTCGTTCACTGAACCACTGGTCAGGTTCTGCAGTGGCCACTATGTGAGAGGAGAATGGCTTAACTTTCAGAAATTCTTTCCTCATCTGCAAAGTGGGAATGAAACCCTTCAGGGTTATTTTGGAGAATTAATAAGAGACCATAGCACAACAAAGTGAACAAGCATAATAATGGCATGTACTAAACCCATGCTGTCCAGGAGAACTTTCTGCAATGATGGATGTTCTTTATATGGGTGCAATCCAATATGGTAGCCACTGGTCACAGGTGGTTATGGAACACTTGAAATGTGACTAGTGAGACCAACAAACTATTTTTCACTTAATTTTTAAATGCTTAAAATTTTATTTTACTTCAATTAATTTAAATAGCCACATGTAGCCAGTGGCTACCATATTGAGCTGCGTGAGAAATAAGCCCACTGACCCAATCAAAAGAGGGACTGGGAGCACAATGAAGCAAGGCTTTAATCAATGTTCTTGCAAGAGCAGATGTCTGATGGACAGGCACACTGGGGTAAGTTACAGCAGGCAATTTATCCCCTAACATACAAATCCCTCCCCTGGTTCCTCATTGGCTGAGTACTACAGAGGTTATAGCCTTACCCGGATGTCGCCTATGCCCATGTAAGGCACAAAGTCATCTGATTGGAACAAATATACATTCCTTGAGGTGACGCAGAGACTTCAGTTCTCTGGCGCCTGCTCATTGCAAAGCCCGCAAAACAGAGAGGGGGAGAACCAGAAAGCGATGTGCCAGGGTTTGGGACTCCATTGTGGCAGGGCCAGGTGGTGGGGATGGGAGGCTCATACGTTTTCCAATAGGTTGTAAGCCTATTGTTTTTTTTTTTGTTTTTTTTTTTTTTAACGTTTATTTATTTTTGAGACAGAGACAGAGCATGAACAGGGGAGGAGCAGAGAGAGAGGGAGACACAGAATCTGAAACAGGCTCCAGGCTCCGAGCTGTCAGCACAGAGCCCGACGAGGGGCTCGAACTCACAGACCGTGAGATCATGACCTGAGCCGAAGTCAGACGCTTAACCGACCAAGCCACCCAGGTGCCCCAAGCCTATTGTTAATTAGACAGCACAGGTTTTACTCGGTACTTCTGAAAATGAATCATCTCCCTTCCTTCTCACAAGCTGTGCAGTAGCAGACATTCCACATGTCAGTTTCGCTTCCAGATCAGATAAGTGAATGTTCAACTTGGTGTAAATTTGGTATATTAATAGCTGCACTGAGTGGACTAAATGTCAGTGGAATGTCCAGAGAAACCTGTCACTCCCAACAGATGTGAGTTTGTTTCTCTCCAACGAGCTTGCAATGACTGGGAGGATGCACTTTTCCACACTGCAGAAGAACAAACCCTTTCCGGATTAATTTCCAAGATTTCCCAGGGTAGAAGGATGAATAGCCCACTCACAAGGCTGCCCTAGGCAAAAAGGTCTCTTAGGCATCCCTTATGTTTACAACCTACCCCCACTTTCTTACAGATGCTTTCTTTTCCTTCACCCCTGTCACCCTTGGAGATGCAGGGTCCAGGCTGCATCTCCAAGTATGCAGGCCTTGGCAGTGTCTGGCACACTGCAGAGCCTGAGTTTTGTTGAAAGAAAGACACTCTTGCTCCCATCAAAATCTATCTATTCTCTATTCCATGATTTTAAGTTCTAAGATGGCTGGTTAAGTTCTAAGATGGCTGATCAAAGTTTATGCTTAGTGGGTGTGATGATAATTGTTAGCAGTCCCACCCCCAAAACATGAGTGGGTTTTTTTTTTTTAGTTTAGTTTTATTTATTTTGAAACAGAGATAGAGAATGGGCAAAGGAGAGGCAGAGAGACAGGGACAGAATCCTAAGCAGGCTCTGTGCTGTCAGCACAGAGACTGATGTGGGGCTTGAACTCCTGAACTGTGAGATCATGACCTGAGCCGATGCCAAGAGTCAGATGCTTAACTGACTGAGAAACCCAAGTGCCCCATGATTTTTTTTTTTTTTAAGAATTGTGGTTTTCAATGCCTTAAACCAAAGCACTGCATAGTGTGTGCATTCCCAGCACTTTGGCAGAACAAGGACCTGTTGAAACTATACCTTAGAGATGACAATTTAACTTTGCTGTAAGTTACCTTCTGCCATTTCTTGTAATTAGGAGGTTGGTTGGAAGAATGAGGCAGCTCTGCAGCCCACTTCTACTGGACAGAAGACCTGAAGGTCAACCACAGCCATAAATCCAAGCTTTGTTTTGGGGCTTCAAAGAGCAGTCAAGTGCAGCAAAGCAATATGACAAATGCTTACTCAACCCTTACTTTATGTTGAAACAGGGAAACTGGATGCCCCTTTTTTTTTCTTGGTTCCTTTTCCAGCTTCTATTCTTGTTAGGGCCTGCATGCCCACCCCACTCTACACATGCCTGGTAATGCAAACAGCATATGTCCTCCTTGTAAGGGATAAAGAGATAATGGTATCTTTGGAGTCTTTCAGCACAAGAGATAACATCTAAGGAGTGACCAGGTGGGGTCATCATAAATGTTCTCCAAGACCACTGACTCCAAACACCTGACTTCAGGGAATGAGCGACTTGTGAAGGACCCCTGGACCTGTCCTTGCTCTGACCAGTTCCTGGATGCCTAAGAGTGACATGTGTACCAGATCACAATCATCGATAAAATCCTAGACTCCAAGCAAAGATGAAACTCATGCTCTTTTCCTTTCTGAGTCTCCCAGATGTTCTGTCCATAGCTCTCTTTCTATATCTTCAGTAAACTCTGCTTTCACTTCCTGCTGGCTCCCATTTGACTTCCATCTTGCATAAAGCTAAGGACCTTCTTGGCTAGTCCTGTGGGACCCCCTTTTTGGGTCCTTGGACCTGACCTGCTGGCATCTATGTGAATTACTAACTATGGACTTTATATTATCCTATCAATCCTATGAAGTAGGTTATAATTATCCCCATTTTGCATATGAGGCATCTGAAGCTCTTAGCAAGTAAGAAACTTCCTCCATGCCACTCTCACAGGGCATTGTGCAGGGGGCAGGAGTGCGGGTAGAATCTTTTTAAAAAATTTCCTCTACAAAATCAGACGCAAAAACTTATGTCCAATATTTTAGTTGCCTTCAGTAAACCAAAACAACATTCTGCAATATTTTAACACTGATCATATACTAAAATTCAGTAATTTGGAATGACAGATGTAGGTAAAGAAATGAGAATCCGAGGTCATAGGAAGTGAATTGCAGGCTACTTTTCAAAAGACATGTTTGCTAACTCCACATAGTATGTCTAGATTATTAAAGTTTTGGTTTGTGGATTTCTTTGAGCATCTGTTCTAATGACAGGATTTTGCTAACTCCACATAGTATCTCTAGATTATTTAACTTTTGGTTTGTGGATTTCTTTGAGCATCTGTTCTAATGACAGGATTTTGATGCTGCATTTTAGTTACTGGTAGGAAATTCGAAGGTACCTTTGAGAGCTTTCTTTTTCTCTTAAATGATAACTCCTTCAACTGTGTTGACACTACATATCTATAGACTATGTCTTATAATTAAATTGTAATTATATATAAATATATAGTTAAAAAGAAAATGCCTACTTTGAATGATCTCATTAGTGGAATCCAAATTAATGGGTTCTAATATAAGTGTTTTACACAATTTATTTATTTATTTTTTTTTTCAACGTTTATTTATTTTTGGGACAGAGAGAGACAGAGCATGAACGGGGG
The DNA here is from genome assembly GCF_018350155.1 of Leopardus geoffroyi. Classification (NCBI taxonomy): domain Eukaryota; kingdom Metazoa; phylum Chordata; class Mammalia; order Carnivora; family Felidae; genus Leopardus; species Leopardus geoffroyi. The sequence continues at coordinate 142,621,530 of NC_059328.1, forward strand.
AGGGGCAGAGAGAGAGGGAGACACAGAATCGGAAACAGGCTCCAGGCTCTGAGCCATCAGCCCAGAGCCTGACGCAGGGATCGAACTCACAGACCGTGAGATCGTGACCTGGCTGAAGTCGGATGCTCAACCGACTGCGCCACCCAGGCGCCCCTTACACAATTTATTTAAAGGGAAGTAATATTCATTTAGCAAACTTAACCAACCTCACCCTTCTTGTTGACTAGTTTGACAATTGCTGTAATTGACTAATTTCAGATTGCTATTTCTTTCGCTTGCGGAGAAGACCCATTAACGGAGGTACGAGAACAGCAGAAGAATGTCAACTGACCTCACAAGTACAAAGAGGGAAGTGACAAAAAGGCCTAGATGGAGACGGACAGGAAATCTGCATCAGCCAGAGCCATGTAGGTGCTGTGGGAAAGGAGAAGTTGAAATGTGGGCTGAGAGCAGATTTGCAAACGAATCACTGGTGATGGTGGAAACCAGGGCGGCGGATTCTTTCTATACTGGGCTACTATAAGAGCTGCAATTTCATACGGTTCTACTTAAGATACTGGGGGAATATCAAAAGATAAAGATTACTTCCTGTAGATGGTATCGGGCAAAAACTGCTTTGATAATTAGTGCCTAATATTATACACGTATGTAAAAAGTGCTGCATCAATGAACACAATTAGTAGTAAGTCAAATCCCGTCTGTGAGACTGAGTGTAGCATAACTTGAAAAGGTCATGATCAGGGTCTTTTTGCGCATCCAATAAGAAATTGTATCCTAAAGGTGGGGATGGTGAGATTACGGGGCTCACTCGCCTTTTGGGAAGGTGGAAGTGATCACCTGCTGGGAAGGTGGCCTCAAGCAATCAGCTTTACCACAGTACAGGCCACAGAACAACTTCATGGGCCACTGAGCTGCCACCCCAGCAACCACCCCTGCCTGGTCAAAACTTAGTGAGAGCTTCTGACCAATCCATGTGACACAGGTGAGTGCCTTGGCGGCTCCACCTGACTAAGCCCAGCCCTGGCACCTGTAAGCGGTAGCCACGGCACAAGGTCTTTATTCAAGGGCAGCAGCTAGAGCAGTACTAATCTAGTTCCCGCTGAGGCGTTAAAAAGGAAATGACAGTATTTGCTCAGGAAACCCTGGATATGCTGCTGGTAGATGCAGCCCTGGATACTGATGAGGTGACTAATAGTTTCTTGTAAATGTGGACTTCTATGGCCCTTCTGGAAGTGCTTCCTTCTCATGTTGCCCCATAGTGGTTTGCAAAGTAACCCACCAAACACTACTTTTATATTGTGGTCTATTTTTGAAAATCATATTCGAGATATGACAGTAAATATGTTTCTCCAAAAGTAGCTCCAGGCAATCACTTACATCTTAAAACAAACAAACAAAAAAAAGACCTTTCCTTCTAGCATATAAGGGGAGGGATAATACACATTGGTTTAGAAGAGAAGAAAAACGTATGGAAAGACTTAAACCTCTCTTGTATATTATTTCTGTAGCCTCAGAAACTGATGAAAAAGTACCTTTAATTCTCTGGAAATATTTTCATTCATTCAATTTCTTATTGAATGAATGTGTTTTGACCGCGAAGGAATCGAGGTGTGTTGTCAAGAAGCAGAAATGCTTCCCTCAGAGACAGCCGCAGGTATAACAGAAGCCACAGGAAAGCATCTACTTCATTTCAGACGGAGACCGTGTCTTACCAGTTTTTGTTGTCCTCGGAGCGTCCAGCACAAAGCCTTGTACCTCAGGGGAGCTCAAAACCACTTACTGAATGAAAGAGTGCATTAACCTCAAATGGAAATTTTGATAGGCAACATTAAATATTAGTAATCATTATAACATCAAAAACAATAGTAACCGATATCATTTGCTGAGCACTTACTATGTCCATATATACGTACTATGGTTAAGGTGAAGCCTTTTGTTAATTGTGCTCTTTGGAAAAGAATATTTCCTGTTCCTGTGAAAAGGCCCAGCAAAGAAGGCTAGATTGGTATGAGATTTTCTCTTTGGTTGCCAATCTCCTAAATTTGTGAAACCTGTCGGTGTTAAGTTAAAAACAAGATGATGTAATCTCGTGGAGTTGTTTACACTTAGGTACAAATGCTATTATTAGACAGTGACTGATTTGAGGATATTTGAGAGGTGTAGTGGGTCCCTTCTCTTCAGGCAGAACACCTGCCACTCTAGGTCAGAGCTGTGTCAACCCCTCCAGTAGCTTAATGTCACAGAACTTGTACCCTAGGCAGCCGTATTCCTTACACATTTGCTATCCCTCTGCTCTTTGGAGCCTCGAAAACGACTACACAGTGCCCAGCCCTCCTCATCAGTGTGGACCAACCCCATCTGGAGCGTGGAGTGGCCAGAGCTCACACCCTTCCCCTGGGGTAGTGCCCTTCCTCCCCAGCGCTTCAGAAGTGGGAGGAGATGAAAGTGAGGCTTGTTTTTTGACTCCCATCTGATAATTCTGAGTTGGAGCACATGAGGTAGAGGAAAAGGACTTATTCTTAGTTCAACCTTTGGAACCAGGAAATGAAGCTTTAATCAGAATAAAACAGCACTTTACAGATGTTATCTAATTTAGGCACCATAAAAACTTTAAGAGACAGAGTTCATTTTCTGCATTGAAGTAAACATGGTTACAGACACCAATAACATGCCCAATCTTGCACAGCTGGTGGCATGCGGTAAACTTTGGTGTGACCGACTCTAGTCTTTGCCAATAGCTAATAACCAAGCCCAGCAGAGGTGCTGGTAGGCACTGCTGGACGAGCAGATCACTGAGGTTCCAGGCTTAAAAAAAAAAGTAGAGTCAATTTCTCTCTTTTTGCATTTAAATTGAACTAATAATTACTAGGATGTTATGTTCGCTCTAGCACATTATCTTGATTTCTCTCCAAAGTTCTTTTGAGGCCTTACCGACAGGTCAGGCTGCATGCCCTAAGTCACCCAGCCATTAGCTGGTGAAGCCAAGACTTGCATTTCTTGGCAAGAGCGTCTCTTGGATGATCTCTGAGATTCCTCTGAGATCTGTTCTTAAGGATGTCTTCACGGTGCCAGGAATTAGGTCTTTAAGTACTTGGAGATGGAGCGTTCATTTGCATTGACATCAGAATATGTATAATCAACTATTACTAAGGATGTGACCATCAAACCTGTGGCCTTTCTCTCCCGTTTCTTCAGGCCTATCCATTCGCTCATTAATATATTCAGGGTGATCAGAGAGAAACTCAATAGCTGCTCACTTTTTGTTGGAAACTTTTTTGGAGCAAACAAACAAAAACACATTAAGAGATGAAATTATTAAAAACAAAAACAAAAAACAAAAAAGATTGAATTATTGATGAAAATAATCCTGGAAGAGATACTATGATATAATTTAATCTTTTTTTTTTTAAGTTTATTTCTTCATTTTGAGAAAGAGAGAGAGCATGCAGGCATGCCCGCAAGAACACATGCCCATGAGTGGGGGAGGGGCAGAGAGAGAGGGAGAGAGAATTCCAAGCACGTCAATCCCAATCTCTGCATGGTCATCCTACAGACCCCGATGCAGGCTCGATCTCAAGACCCATGAGATCATGACCTGAGCCAAGATCAAGAGTCTGACACTTAACCGACTGAGCCACCCAGGCACCCCTGATTTAATTTATTCTGATCACCTTTATTTTTCATTAGGAAACATAAGGAGAGGGAGAGATTATTCAGATGAGAGCTGGAATAGAAAAAAGCCCAAATTCAGGCTTGGGCTTTGAAGTTAGACTGACCTAGTTGGCATCCTCAGGCAGCACTTACTAGATATTTGCTTCTGAACAAGACATTTAATCGTTCTATGCTCAACAACCTTTCTGAAAAGCAGCATGTTAACCTAACTCATGCACTGCTGTGAAGAGTATGCACTCAGAACAAGTTGAAGCACTCAGCAGAGGAATCACTCCTTAGAGGTTAGCAAATACACTTCAGTTGACAGATTTATCTCAGCTCTTCCCCCAGCCCGTGAGCCCAACTTGCTGTTTTTAACCCCTCTGTAACAAATGGACAGCTGATGGCAACATCACATTCTTTTCTACTACTGGGTAATATTCCACTCTGTGTGTGTATGTGTATCTCACATTTTCTGTATCCATTCATCTATTGATGAACACTTGGATTGCTTCCACAGCTTGACTACTGTAAATAATGCTGCAATAAACATAGGGGTGCATGTATCTTTTTAATAAGTGTTTTTGTTTTCTTTAGGTAAATAAAATGGATGGACCTAGAGAGTATAATGCTAAGTGAAATAAGTCAGACAGAGAAAGACAACTACCATATGATTTCACTTACATGTGGAATTTAAGAAGCAAAGCAAAGAACAAAACAAACAAACAAAAGAGACAAAAAACCAGACTCTTAAATACAGAGAACAAGGTAGTGGTTGCCAGAAGGGGGGGGGGGGGTGGAGGGATGGGTGAGACAGGTGAAGGGGATTAAGAGTACATGTATTGTGATGAGCACTGAATAATTGTAGACTCGCTATATTGCACACCTGAAACTAATATAACACTGCATGTTAATTATACATCAATAAAAAATGGATAATGATGTAAAGCTTAAATTAATCAACTGAGTAGGAATTAAATGCTCTAGTAAGAACTGTTATCGAAACAATTAAAGGTATTGGCTAAAATGAAATTTAGAAGTCGGGATGGCTTTATTCCTCCATATTTTCTCTGCCTGTCAAAGCTATGTTTACTCAGGAGGCATTCCCTCTTTGAGAATAACCTGAAGATAGTCAGTTGTTTTGTTTTGTTTGTTTGTTTTGTTTTGTTTTGTTTGTCAGAGAGTAGCATGGCTAAGATGACAGTCTTTTGAAAGCAGGAATGATGTGCATGACCCACTCTCCACTCTGAGCTGCATGGTAGCCCCAAGTGACATGCACACTCGCGGGGCTGATGTGGTGGCCTTGCTCTTTAAGACTCCTGCACCCACTTCACGATGCCTAGGGCTGAGGTAGTCACCAGCACAGAGCATAGTCATGTCCTTTGCTAACCCACCCTCACCAGTCACGGAGTGTAGTCACATCTCTCCTCACCCACCCATACCTCAGGCTTTGGGGCCAGCCCTCTCAACAAAATGAACCAATCCATCAGAAACTTTTAGAATCCTAAATGGGTTCAAAGAGTTACCTCCAAGAGATAAGACACTCTCTTCCCTTCCAAAAACAGAATATGGAGTCTCTGGCCACAGGATATACCTTCAGTTGTTTCAATTAAGAATATAAGGCAATGGGCGCCTGGGTGGCTCAGTTAAGTGGCCGATATCAGCTCAGGTCATGATCTCATGGCTCATGAGTTCGAGCCCCATGTCGGGCTCTGTGCTGACAGCTCAGAGCCTGGAGCCTGCTGCAGATTCTGTCTCCGTCTCTCTCTGCCCTCCCCCTGCTCAAGCTCTCTCTAAAATGAATAAATGTTAAAAAAAAATTTTTTTAAGAATGTAAGGCAGCAGTTGCTTTACCTTCACTACATTTTGCTTTCTTCCCCCCTATTTCCTCACCCTTTTTGCCTCCTTGAAACATACACTTAAAAAATGAAAACACTCTCATTTTAAATTTTTTTTTTCAACGTTTATTTATTTTTGGGACACAGAGAGACAGAGCATGAACGGGGGAGGGGCAGAGAGAGAGGGAGACACAGAATCAGAAACAGGCTCCAGGCTCCGAGCCATCAGCCCAGAGCCCGACGCGGGGCTCGAACTCACGGACCGTGAGATCGTGACCTGGCCGAAGTCGGATGCTCAACCGACTGCGCCACCCAGGCGCCCCGAAAACACTCTCATTTTAAAGCTGTGGAGAATTTATTTAAAATAGGCCTTTTGTTATCACTCTCATTCTGAATCTTAATAGGACAAAATTCAAGAACCATATACATACATAATTCAAATGGCTAGATTTGGAATAAATTAACAAATATTTGAGTACCACAGTCCTACAGTCTCTATTGTTAGGGGTGACGATGTTTCTAGAGCAGAACCCAAGTCTGGGTGAAGGCGAGGCCGGAGAAGAGAAGCAGGGGTTCCCATCAAAACCTAAGAGACAGGATGTCCATTCAGTGTGAAAGCTTTTACCTCACTGGGCTCATCCTGGAAGCTCTTCTCCTTACCCCCCAGCCCCGGTACTGCAGGGGATATAAAACTCCTTCCATGCTGCCACAACACTCAGAGAGACCCACGGTGCGGAAGAGGACAAGCCTGGGACCTGCAGCCAGCACCAGGCAGGCTGACGGGGAGGAGACAGGCGCCTCCATCTTTCCAGTGCTGTGTGTACCTATGTACTGGGTAGTGGAAACAGAAGGGACAGGTTCAAGAAGTTCAGTTCAGGGAGACTTGGTCCTTAAATGGAGAACTTACAGCAAATGCAGACACATACACTAACAGTTCTCTGCCCCTTGAATGAAAAGGTTCCAGATGATGAAGGATTATTTCAGTGAAGGTGGCCTTCACTGTTTCAGTAGAAACAGAACAGCACTGGACCAGTGAACACGGATGTGCATGGGCCCTGGGAAAAAGAGGGACCAGAGGTATTTTCCTTGTGTCCCCAGAGTAAGGGTGCTACCAACACCCAGTGGCAAGGGCCAGAAGTCAGTACTCAACAGTCTTGCAGCAGCTGTATAGTCCACTCTACACACAGCAGTGAAATTATGCTTAACTGCTTGGTTCTAACCTCACAGTCTAGCTTTAGTCATTAATACTGGGCATTTTATGGTCTTCATTATTTTCCAAATAAAAGAATCGTTTCAAGTGTTGTTAAAAATATATATGTGAATCAGGTGACTCTAATAACTATTACCAGGTTCTGGATACCCCAAGAAGACAGAGCAGGTGAATGGCCCTTCATACATCAAACATACTCACAGGCCCCCAACAGTGCTTAGTCATGTCTGATTGCCTGCCATCTAATATGGGATTCAGAGTGACAAACACTTGTTAAAAATCAGTATATATATGACCCATGCTAAGTGCATGAAGATGAATAAGCTGTAGTCCTTGCACAACAGGGGCTCATAATCTGAGAGGGCGAACAGTTACACAAATGACCACACTATGAAGGAGAGCATGAGAAGTGCTATAACAAAAATACAAATCCAATTCGTGGGTAGGAGACAACAGATTAATTCTTTTTGGGGAAACAGGAGATCGTAGTGAGAAGGTAAGAGAGTGGTAAGCAGGGCCACCAGGAAGAGGCTGTACAGCAAAAGACATCAGGATAGGGCAGTCCAGATGGAGAGGGCAACAAAGCCAAAGGGCAGGAAAATAAAGGAAACCTTTGAAGAAGGGAGAATTTTGGTAACTGTGTAGTCAGAATTGGGGTGAGAGTTGTGCAGGATAAAAGGCATGTTTCTTGCCATTAAACAGTCTGTAATCAAGTTCAGGGGATATGTGTTCATGAAACAGAGCAATTCGATGCTAGAACCAGATTATTTAAAAAAACAATCCGGGCTACTGATTTTGGAGCTGCAAGAAGGTCAGTCTGAGGTGGCCGAGCCAAAGAAGCCTCATGGAGAAGGCAGGGTTTGAGCTGCATCTTAAGGACAGGCTGGGGTCAGGCAAATATTTCCCGGGCATCTCAAGAAAAGGCAGAGGCATTGTGAACACAAGCATGAAAGTAGCACCTTGCCTCACGTGTTGGGGAATGAGAAGTTCAGAGGCTCCTGTTGACAAGTAGCTGGAAATAAAATCGTGGAGTGAAATAAATGCAGATCACAGCGAACCAGCGGAGCAGGGCGGGGGTGTTTGTAGCCCTCTCGGTTCTGAGTACCTGGCTCACACTGCCAGGTTGAGTGGGAGCTTCGGATGGGAAAGGGTGCGTTGGGAAGACGGTGGAGAAGCGCGAAAGAGTGCAGTCACAGAGACTGGGTGACCGACGGGATCATGGTGGTGTAACACATTCCAAAGGACATATTCTAAAAATGGTTTAGACGCATGGTAGCTAAACTTGTGGTGCGCAGAGCATAATACAGAGAGTTGTGGCATCACTACGGTATACACCTGAAACCAAAGTAATGTTGTATGTCACCTAGACTTCATTTAAAAAAAAAATCACCAAGTTAAATGGTAAACATCGCATACAGAATTTTTACAATAAATGTACGAAAGATAAAGTATTAAAAATAATAGGTACCATGTATTACCTACTCTATTCCAACAACTTGTCAAAATCATCTTATTGGGTACCCAGTGCCTTTGGGATGTTTGTTTTTGTAAACTGTCTTATAAGTGAAGAAAGTTTGTGTTCGAGAGACACTTTAATGTGCTATTATGGATTGTATGTTTGTGTCCCTGCAAAATTCACATATTAAAGCTCGAACCCCCACAGTGACTGTATTTAGCCTTAAAGACTTTATGGAAGTAGTTACGATTAAATGAGGTCATAAGGATGGGTTTGGCCTGGCTTCTGTTTCCATGTGGTGCCGGCTCTTCATGGTGGCTCAGCTCTATACGCAAACCTAGTCCTAGGAGATATCCTGGCACCATGTGGAGTCTAGGGCCCCTGAGGAGGCTTACCGCCTTTTGGAGCCCTCTTTCTCCCCATGGGCTTCTTCCCTAGAATGGCTTCTTTCTGAAGCAAGAGCTGGTTTTGTGAGAGCTGGTGCTCACATTTCATGGGTTTTATGGGTGGAGGAGATGGTCTGGCTCCATGGGACCATCTGGTTCAATGGCCTATCTCCTTAGGATGCCCATCTGAGGCTTAGTCAACAAACACTGAGTGAGTGCACTTGAAGTCTTTGTTTCTCTGAGAGGAGTCTGATCTTCCTACTGTTGAGTTCTTTGCAGCTAGCTCTGGAAGTCTGAAAATTAGGAGGTACTTCTCAGAGACCCTTCCAGGAAGAGAGGACTGAGGGTTGGGAGTCTGGAGGTGTCTACAGACTCCTGGCTGTGGTTCTGATGTTAGCCCTCAAATATGCCTTCCACCAGGCAGGGAAATCTCTTTCTACAAATATATATTCATACATATATATACTTGGCTATATTCATACACTTTTCTAGAGTTACACAGCTAAAACTTGAAACAGGAGACAAGCAAATTCTGACTCATCTGGCTCCAAATTCCACGCTCTTTCTTACTGTACCTTCTCTAAAACATTTATTAAATGTATAAAATGCTACAGGTAGTAATAAAAACAGCAAAAGAACATTTCATGAATAATGAAAGAAGAAGAAATATGATCAGGAGAAATGTGGTTTTGGCGTGGGTGTGCACATCACTTCATGTTGTAATAACAACAAAAATTTAGACAAGAACAAAGATTAAATAAATTAATTAATTAATTAAAAGGGTTGGCAGGATACAGGGGATATATACAATTTACCGACCATTTAGCATGTGCCAGGCACTGTTTTAGAGGCTGGCTACAGAGACAAAGGAGGTGAAAAACATCTTTTAATTTAATCATTTTCAGCTTGAAGATCAGTCTTGTTCACAGTTTGTTTGTTTTTAACTGTATTAAATCCATCAACAAACCGTCAGCATTTGTCTATCTTCTCTGTTCAGCAGAGACAAGGAGAAACAAAAATCATAGCTGATAAGAGAGAAAAAATGGAGTAGAGGTGGGAAAGTTTTAAAATATACTGAGTCCTTTATCTAACAAGTCCAATAAATCCTCATTATTAACTCCATATCTTGTGAAAAGGTTCTCAACTTAGGCTATACAGGTTCAAGGCAATCCTACCTCCAACACTGTACAATTAGTAAATAATCCTTCCTACTGCAAAAGATCACAAAGAATTAAAAAAGGAATGTGGATTGAGTTTTGGACATCGCTATTGAAATATATAGTTTTGTACTTGTTCCCGGAGTTATTTATAACCAAAGAGAGCATAAAAACTGACAATGATGAACAAGCAAAATGCCTCACTGGGTGGAGGCTGAAGCTTATCGTAATTTCAAGAATAAGAATTTGAGAAACGAGTCTTTCTCATTTAACGCTTTACTGAATGAATTCCGGATACCCTATTTGTTTTGCAAATTCTATTACTCCACTACAAAATTGGAACCCCAACAAAACCTATTACCATCGGGCATGAAATGCTGTAAAGATGCTGAATATGAAGGAAAAATGAGGCTCACATGGGCAGAACACCTAAACTTGACCAGAAAATAAATCACTAAGTGCGCTGTCATAGACCCGTTCTCATGAGAATAAACTGGATGCAGCTGATGCTGGCAGTACCCTCAGTGGATAACATGGTCACTCATCTGTTGATGGAATGCCTATTTAAGCTTGCATAAAAACTCTGCGGCAAAAAGGCTCCATGAACACCCTGGGAAGTCCTTCAGTGAAAACGCTCCCGGAAAACATGCAAGGCTGAGTTAACCAACTTACACCTCAGATGACTAAATGAAAAATGGTTCTTCGCAAATACTAGAATCTCGTGTTCTAGATAATAAAAGTTAAGTCCTGTCCCGAGATCTTGTCTCCATTGATCTTATTTTGGTTTTTGCTTCAGCCACCAGGAAGCTCAGAGTTAAGTTCTAACTTTCCTCTTGACACAGATCTTCTTTAATTTATTATTTCCATGACCCTGATCTTTGCTTACTAACTTTTGTTTGGCTTTATATTTCTTTGAATTCACCTCAAAAACTGTAGAATGAGATGAGAATAGAATTAAAAAAAAAACTACCATGATTTTCACCAAGTTTTATTCTACCGTTTTTGTGATGAGTGAAACTTTCATTTGTTTTCTATAAAGACAATTCTTTTAAGCCCTTGATTGCTGCTATCTAGTTAAAATAATTGTAAATTGTGTCTCTTTTTAGACTGGATTTTTTTTTTAATCCCTCTCTTGCCCAGGTTCCTATTAGCCATTTGGCAGTTTCCAAGTGAGAAATTAGCAATTCACTGTGCCACAGGCTGGCCTACTTCTGTCTATGAATGCTGAATTTGTGATTCATTCAGTATGTTTCTCTCTTTTTTTTAAATTGAGGTATAATCGACATATAACATTATATTGGCTTCAGGTGTACAACATAATGACTCAATATTTGTACGTATTGCGAAATGATCACTACAATAAGTCCAGTTAACCCACCACCACATAGTTACAATTTTCTTCTTGTGATGAGAACTTTTAAGATCTACTCTCTTAGCAACTCTCAAATATGCAATACAGTATTATTAGCTACAGTCATCAACCATATGTTTCTTTGTGTATTTACAAAGATCAGGCATAAACATGTAGCAAATCAACTCAAAATCTTTGTCCCATTACTCTTTATTTCATCCACATCGAGCTAAAACAGAATTTAAAAATGTCTGTTCATTTATTTCGCAAAAAGGAACAAAACCAGGGGCAACGTTGTTAAAAATGATATTTTAAATTGTCCCTGCCCACACTCAGGCTCATCGTTCATCTTTCTCCTCCAGCATGCTCTGGTCATAATATACTTCTCACGCTTTTCCAAAGATGCTTCCTTCCCAGTATGTAGCACATGGTAGAATGTGCTAGAAAATACCTGTTGAATAAGGGGGTAGGGGGGGATGCTCTGATACTAACTTGCCCTTGTGCAGGGTGTTGACTATTATTTGAGAACCCCTTTTCTCCTGTCCCTGCAGCAAACTCCATTTCATTGGGCCGCTGTGTTATAATTGTCTGTAAGTGTAGCTGTTTTACCTGATAATAACTACTCAGGGCAAGTACTCCATTGTTTTCATCTTTGTGCCTGCCACATGGACTTGGCAGATGTATAATAAATATTTGCAGGTAGGTAGGAAAGGAGGGAAGGAGAGAAGAAGGGAGAGAGAAAGGGTGAAACAGTTTTTTGCATTGCTCTTTAAAAAAGAACATGTGGCACTTTGCTCTCCACTCAGAGTTGCATTCCACAGAGAAAAATGCTTGCCTCCAATTTTTCAAAGCCACTCCTGCAAAAGCAGATTGTATTTTGTGTTTTACTGAATCCATCCATTCATGATTAATTGAGTAGTTAAGCACTTCCAGTTACATGTGTAGCTGGGAATTCTTCCAGCTGTCGTCAATGTTACTAAAGATTCAAATTCGCAGTATTTATCTGCTGAAATGAAGCCACTGTTACTCCTCAGCCTATCAAAATGGAGTACTAAACTGTCTGTTACTGACAAACAACTGAGTATTTTACAAAAGCTACAAGTATGCTAACTCTAGTTGCCCCATTGGTTACTATCATAATAAATATGATGCCATTCAGTCTCCTGTTTTCTTCCACAAACCAGTTAAAAAAAAATGCAGATATACCCTCAAATCAGTGAGCTCCGAGACATTCAACAAAAAGACAGTAATAATAAGCAACATCCTAACAACTGAAATGGAAGGAAATACAGTTTCAGCTTCCAGTTTATTAGTCGGGTAGGAAGAGAGGAAGTGCACTTGAACTCCATGAAGTATCTGGTGATGAAACGTTCTGAAGTATAACACAGTCTTTTCCAAAAAGAACTAGAACACTATCATTTCCGCTCACAGCCTGCAATCATGCAATGAAGCGGGTCATGATCCAACTCATTTTAGCTGCCAGCCTCTCAGCACGGTTCAAGCACGTGCTAGGATGCTGTGCTATTAAATGTAATATATACAGGGGCACCTGGGTGGCTCAGTGGGTTGGGCGTCCAACTTCGGCTCAAGTCATAATATCATAGTTGGTGAGTTTGAGCCCCACATCAGGCTCTGTGCTGACAGCTTAGAGCATGGAGTCGGCTTCAGATTCTGTGCCTCTCTCTCTGCCCCTCCCCCACTAGCACTCTCTCTCTCTCTCTCTCTCTCAAAATAAATAAACATTAACAAAATTTTAAAAATAAATTATATATATTATACACATATATACGTATATATTTATACATATATATAACATATATGTATAAATATATACGTATATATGTGTGTGTGTGTATATATATAATATGTGATATTGGCCTGCAGATGAACCTAAAACATTCAACCCATTCTCCAAAGGAGAAAAAATCTCAGCCACCGTGCCTAGTCATTTTCCTCCCCCAAACCGGACTTCTCACCAGCCAGCTGTTTGTCACCCATCGACACCCCATTGCTAACGTATTGTATTATCAATGTACAATTTCTCATACGTGACGGATAATGCAAATGGACTTTGCTTCCACCTAACACACATCTTCCATATGTGCACTCATCTTTCAAGCTAAAAACGCAACTCTGTCTGCAGCAGAGAAGAACAATTAAGAAGTAGACAATTTGTCAAAGCCAAGTGTTCTGGGGGTCTTGGGTGATGACTTTGCTCTCTTTAATTCACGGACCTAAAGATGGTAACAATATGATAGAATAGCCACAAATATGCATATCGTACCTTGCAATACAGAGTAGGGGTCAGGTTCAGTTTCTCTCTTCAAGGATCAGTTGCCTTCTATCAAGGCAGGGTCTTTAGCCAACAGATAGTAATTCTTCACGTGCCAGGGAATATCACTGATATAGCTAGCCTCAGCAAGAAAAAGATAAAGAAAGCAGCCAGAAAGGCCAGTGCAAAGAGGGCTAGACATCCCTGGTATCCCTGACCAGAAACAAGAATGTGTTCCTTACTGTCTGAAGTAATTTCCTAATGAAACTGTTCAGACAGAAGGATTACTCAACTTCTTATATCAAGTTCATATTCAACTCAATGGGCATAAACCCTGATACAGCCAGATGCCCTTTAAGAAAATAAAGTGTTGGGGCACCTGGTTGGCTCAGTGGGTTGAGCATCTGACTCCTGATTTTGGCTCAGGTCAGGATCCCAGGGTCATGGGATGGAGCCCCATGTGGGGCTCCGTGCTGAGCCTGGAGCCTGCTTGAGATTCTCTCTCTGTCTCTCTCTCTCTCTCTCTCTCTCTCTGCCCCTGTCCCCCACCCCCACTCACCCACTCACTCTCTCTCTCTCTCTCTTTCTAAAATTAAAAAAACAAAAGGAAAAAAAAAGTGTTTAGCCCAAACTCTACCTTAGTTTCTTTCTAGCTCTGCACAAGCAGCTACCTCATCCAGTCTGTACACACACACGCACGCACACACACACCCATCATGCCATCATCTACCTACTCAAAAGTCTCCAGGAATTGCAACAAATCCAGAATATAAAAATTGGCTTTTTCCTCAAAAATTTTAGGGACGCTGTATCAGAAAAGAACTACTCAGATGCATTTCTGTTCTCAGAAATCCTCATTTCAAATGAGTGATTGACAATACAAAAACATTTTAAAAGAAGCATTTATCTGCCTCTTTAAATAGTTTCTCATACTTTGTCACATGAATTTTTAAAATAAGAAATAACCAAAGACATTGGCTGCCCTATGAATAAAAGCAAAAGATTGATTTTTCACTCCTTGTCAGGAATAAAAATTATTGTCTTACATATTATTGTTTACGTGCAATCATTATTGAGCATTATTACCCATATAAACACTAGAAATAAACCACTGTTTCCAGTTAATAGGGCAAAGGGGAAGAGGCTAAGAATAATCATTCCAACTACAGAGCCAACAACTCCTTTCATGCCAGGACAAGCTACTTCAGGGTTTGCCATATTTTCAGGAAATATGTGACCCACTTCCAGTGAGCCACTGTAATTGATGGGAAAAAAGGTGAAGATAAGATGCACCCATATCATTGAATAATTATCTCTCTGCAGGTTTATTCCCCACTGGCTTATACATGCTTTACAGGCAGAAACCACGCTTTATTCTGCTCCTTTTCTTTTCCTCGGGGTTAAGCTCCATACCTGGTTTTATAAATGTTCATTGAATGAGGGAGCGAGTGAACGAGTAAGTAATTTATACATCAGCACAGAACAGAAGGTGGGAAAAATAGCATAAGAAAGAACACTAATAAATGATCAGATATTTTCATTAGGGATATGGATGAGTTGTAGCAGTAACAATTCTTTCCTGCACGGTAAAGCTGTATTTTACGTTAACATTTTTTTTTCATGAATCAGGTCCTTAATATATTGCCCGGTAAATAAATAGAGGCAAGCAACCCCAATTATTCTAGAGAAAAATATTCTTTTAAAATTAACTTTTTAACACCAATTTTCCATTTCTTTTTTTTTAATTCATAGGAAGACTCAAAAAATAAAAGTGGCCTTGACAAGACGGGAATGTCGAGGGGCCAAGGGAAACTGTTATGAGTCCGAGTACGGTGTGGCCAGTCTCCTGCCTCAGTTTCCCAAACCTCCATCCTGTGTGTATGAAAGCGTCTGTGTGGGTATGAGGCAGGTCTAGGGCTGAGCTGTGGCCCTCTAAAATAAGTTTTTTATTTTCGAACAATTTTAGATATACAGAAAAGTTGCAAAGACAGTATGCAGAGTTCCCACATAGCCTTCCCCCAGTGTCCCCTAACATTAACATCTTCTATAATCGCGGCCGTTTGTCCAAACTAAGAAACTAACACTGATATACTACCACTAACAAAAAGCCAGCTATCATCAAATTTTGCTGGTTTTCCACTCATGTCTTTCTTTCTGTTCCAGTTCAGGATACCATACTGCAGGTAGCATATGCTTTTCTAAATCATATATCGACTTGATTTTGACTAGGAAAAACTGCTTCAGAGATTGATTAAACATCACAGCCCTTCTTCCCGTTTCCTCCACCTCATGTGTGCCAGACTGGCCAGCGGCCTCCGTCTCTGGTCTCAGCCAGGAAGAGCACTGCAGGTGCTGTCCTGCTTCAACTGCGGGGCACAGCTGTTCACTCCTGTGGGCTAAGAATATTTCAATCAGGTCAGCACACAGTTTCTAAATAAAAGAAACTGAGGTCGAGTAGAGACGATAGCAAAGAAGGTAGCTGGTAATAAAGAGCAACCTGAGTTGGTTTTTCAAAGGGATCACGCGTGGATCAAAAGTTCTCAAATACCCTTCAAGAGGCTTTTGTCTGGAAGCTTAGCTTGGTGCAGTGGGTTAGAAAAAAGCCACCCTGGGAGAATGCACGGATGGGATGGGCCTTTGTTGCTGTCAAAACCAAAACGCTAGCAGGGAGGCCGGAGAGGAAGAGCACAGTAGGAAAGAGGACAAAGGCACCAGGGAGCGCCCCATTTCAGCAAAGGGGCCTTTCAAGGTCCATAGGGCATTAACAGCAGAAAATAAGGAGCTCATTTGCAGCTAATTTCCGTGTTCCCAGGCCTTATAAGATAGAGAGCAGTATATTTAGGTAGAGGTGGTGAACTTGAACAGTTTGGAAAGTTTGAAAGCAGACATCACGCAGGGACTATTTTTAAGGCAAAGAGAACCTAAACTTTTTGCTTGATGATAAAGAAGAGAGGATTCTATTCTAGTCAGAATAGCAGCTTAAGGCCGGTCACGATACCTTACCTGGCATCCTCAGCTCTGCCTGATTTGAGGGGTCTGCACTGCAAAGGAAAGTGAAGATCCTGAGGGGAGCATGTGGAGGGTTGCAGATCATGGCAGAATCACGGCAAAAAAAAAAAAAAAAAAAAAAAAAAAGGATCAACTAATCTGGAGACAGAAAGCCAAGGGAAGATTTTAAACCAAATGCTTTAAGAATCTGAATGGCTCAAACTCAAGGGCTGAAGAAAAGCAATTTTGCAGTAAGAGCAGGGTGGAAGAATCCATGCCTCTTTGCAGCCTCAGAGATTTAAGTCAGACATAAACATTTTTGGACCAAGACAGTAAGAGTTTTGAGGTGCAGGACTAGTGTTCTGACCCAGGTTATAAAATCTCATGTCCTATTTTCTCAAGTTCCCTCATACTTCTGAGAGTTTACTTAAATAAGACGGGGTTTTAAATATTTCCCCATTTTCTTTAAGTAAGTAAAAATCAAAAGTGGCAACATACAGCATTTTGTTAAGTATAAGATTTTTTTTTTAAGGCAACAGGTATTATGTTTAAGAAAATAATAGCTGGATATATTTAGGAAGAAAGAAAACTTTCAGGTTTTACTCTTAATTATTCTTCGGTCTTTTTTTTTTTTTTTTTCCCAAAGGTTTTCAGGTCTCTTACTGTGATTACCTTCTCTTATCTCCTTTTCATAGCACAGAAAGCCCCCTTCTACATGATTTCTTGATATAACCCTTCTCTATCTGTTATAGAGAAAAACAATTAGAGTGGACATCCCTGTCGTGTTCCTGATCTCTGGGAAAAAGCTCTCAGTTTTTCCCCATTGAGGATGATGTTAGCTGTGGGCTTTTCATAAATGGCTTTTATGATCTTTAAGTATGTTCCTTCTATCCCGACTTTCTCGAGGGTTTTTATTAAGAAACGTTGCTGAATTTTGTCAAAGGCCTTTTCTGCATCGATTGACAGGATCATATGGTTTTTCTCTTTTCTTTTATTAATGTGATGTATCACATTGATTGATTTGCGAATGTTGAACCAGCCCTGCATCCCAGGAATGAATCCCACTTGATCATGGTGAATAATTCTTTTTATATGCTGTTGAATTCGATTTGCTAGTATCTTATTGAGAATTTTTGCATCCATATTCATCAGGGATATTGGCCTGTAGTTCCTTTTTTTACTGGGTCTCTGTCTGGTTGAGGAATCAAAGTAATACTGGCTTCATAGAATGAGTCTGGAAGTTTTCCTTCCCTTTCTGTTTTTTGGAATAGCTTGAGAAGGATAGGTATTATCTCGGCTTTAAATGTCTGGTAGAACTCCCCTGGGAAGCCATCTGGTCCTGGACTCTTATTTGTTGGGAGATTTTTGATGACTGATTCAATTTCTTCGCTGGTTATGGGTCTGTTCAAGCTTTCTATTTCCTCCTGATTGAGTATTGGAAGCATGTGGGTGTTTAGGAATTTGTCCATTTCTTCCAGGTTGTCCAATTTGTTGGCATATAATTTTTCATAGTATTCCCTGATAATTGCTTGTATCTCTGAGGGATTGGTTGTAATAATTCCATTTTCATTCATGATTTTATCTATTTGGGTCATCTCCCTTTTCTTTTTGAGAAGCCTGGCTAGAGGTTTATCAATTTTGTTTATTTTTTCAAAAAACCAACTCTTGGTTTCGTTGATCTGCTCTACAGTTTTTTTAGATTCTATATTGTTTATTTCTGCTCTGCTCTTTATTATTTCTCTTCTTCTGCTGGATTTAGGCTGTCTTTGCTGCTCTGCTTCTATTTCCTTTAGGTGTGCTGTTAGATTTTGTATTTGGGAGTTTTCTTGTTTCTTGAGATAGGCCTGGATTGCAATGTATTTTCCTCTCAGGACTGCCTTCGCTGCATCCCAAAGTGTTTGGATTGTTGTATTTTCATTTTCATTTGTTTCCATATATTTTTAAATTTCTTCTCTAATTGCCTGGTTGACCCATTCATTCTTTAGTAGGGTGTTCTTTAACCTCCATGCTTTTGGAGGTTTTCCAGACTTTTTCCTGTGGTTGATTTCAAGCTTCATAGCATTGTGGTCTGAAAGTATGCATGGTATGATTTCAATTCTTGTATACTTATGAAGGGCTGTTTTGTGACACAGTATGTGATCTATCTTGGAGAATGTTCCATGTACACTCGAGAAGAAAGTATATTCTGTTCCTTTGGGATACAGAGTTCTAAATATATCTGTCAAGTCCATCTGATCCAATGTATCATTCAGGGCCCTTGTTTCTTTATTCACCGTATGTCTAGATGATCTATCCATTTCTGTAAGTGGAGTGTTAAAGTCCCCTGCAATTACCACATTCTTATCAATAAGGTTGCTTATGTTTGTGAGTAATTGTTTTATATATTTGGGGGCTCCTGTATTCGGCACATAGACATTTATAATTGTTAGCTCTTCCTGATGGATAGACTCTGTGATTATTATATAATGCCCTTCTTCATCTCTTGTTACAGCCTTTAATTTAAAGTCTAGTTTGTCTGATATAAGTATGGCTACTCCAGCTTTCTTTTGGCTTCCAGTAACATGATAAATAGTTCTCCATCCCCTCACTCAATCTGAAGGTGTCTTCAGGTCTAAAATGAGTCTCTTGTAGACAGCAAATAGATGGGTCTTGTTTTTTTATCCATTCTGATACCCTATGTCTTTTGGTTGGCGCATTTAGTCCATTTACATTCAGTGTTATTATAGAAAGATAAGGGTTTAGAGTCATTGTGATGTCCGTAGGTTTCATGCTTGTAGCGATGTCTCTGGTACTTTGTCTCACAGGATCCCCCTTAGGATCTCTTGTAGGGCTGGTTTAGTGGTGACGAATTCGTTCAGTTTTTGTTTGTTTGGGAAGACCTTTATCTCTCCTTCTATTTTAAATGACAGACTTGCTGGATAAAGGATTCTCAGCTGCATATTTTTTCTGTTCACCACATTGAAGATCTCCTGCCATTCCTTTCTAGCCTGCCACGTTTCAGTAGAGAGATCGGTCACGAGTCTTTTAGGTCTCCCTTTATATGTTAGAGTACGTTTATCTCTAGCTGCTTTCAGAATTTTCTCTTTATCCTTGTATTTTGCCAGTTTCACTATGATATGTCATGTGGAAGATCGATTCAAGTTATGTCTGAAGGGAGTTCTCTGTGCCTCTTGGATTTCAATGCCTTTTTCCTTCCCCAGATCCGGGAAGTTCTCAGCTATTATTTCTTCAAGTACACCTTCACCACCTTTCCCTCTCTCTTCCTCCGCTGGAATACCAATTATGCGTATATTATTTCTCTTTAGTGCATCACTTAGTTCTCTAATTTTCCCCTCATACTCCTGGATTTTTTTTTATCTTTTTCTCAGCTTTTTCTTTTTCATAATTTTATCTTCTAGTTCACCTATTCTCTCCTCTGCCTCTTCAATCCGAGCCATAGTTGTCTCCATTTTATTTTGCAGTTCATTGATAGCATTTTTTAGCTCCTCTTGGCTGTTCCTTAGTCCCTTGATCTCTGTAGCAAGAGATTCTCTGCTGTCCTTTATACTGTTTTCAAGCCCAGAGATTAATTTTATGACTATTATTCTAAATTCACTTTCTGTTATATTGTTTAAATCATTTTTGATCAGTTTGTTAGCTGTTGTTATTTCCTGGACGTTTTTCTGAGGGGAATTCTTCCGTTTCGTCATTTTGGATAATCCCTGGAGTGGTGCAGGACTTTGGGGCACTTCCCCTGTGCTGTCTTGAATAACTTGCATTGGTGGGCGGGGCCACAGTCAGACCTGATGTCTGCCCCCAGCCCACCGCTGGGGCCACAGTCAGACTGGTGTGTGCCTTCTCTTCCCCTCTCCTAGGGGCGGGATTCACTGTGGGGTGGCGAGGCCCGTCTGGGCTACTTGCACACTACCAGGCTTGTGGTGCTGGGGATCTGGCGTATTAGCAGGGGTGGATCGGCAAGGTGCACGAGGGGGGGGGGGGGGGGCAGGCTCAGCTTGCTTTTCCTTTGGAGATCCGCTTTGGGAGGGGCCCTGCGGCACCGGAGGGATTCAGACCCACCGGAGGGATGGATCCGCAGAAGCACAGCGTTGGGTGTTTGTGCGGTGCAAGCAAGTTCCCTGGCAGGAACTGGTTCCCTTTGGGATTTTGGCTGGGGGATGGGCGAGGGAGATGGCGCTGGCGAGCGCCTTTGTTCCCGGCCAAGCTGAGCTCTGTCGTCGGGGCTCAACAACTCTCCCTCCTGTTGTCCTCCAGCCCTCCCATTCTCCGAGCAGAGCTGTTAGCTTATAACCTTCCAGATGTCAAGTCCCGCTTGCTGTCGGAACACACTCCGTCCGGCCCCTCCGCTTTTGTCAGCCAGACTCGGGGGCTCTGCTTGGCCGGCGGGCCGCCCCTCCGCCCCGGCTCCCTCCCGCCAGTCCGTGGAGCATGCACCGCCTCTCCGCCCTTCCTACCCTCTTCCGTGGGCCTCTCGTCTGCGCTTGGCTCCGGAGACTCCGTTCTGCTAATCCTCTGGCGGTTTTCTGGGTTATTTAGGCAGGTGTAGGTGGAAACTAAGTGATCAGCAGGACGTGTGGTGAGCCCAGAGTCCTCCTACACCGCCATCTTCCCAAGATCCCCCAACAATTAGAAATACATGAGAGATCAAGAAAGATGTAAATTGAACCAGTTTACTCTATATTTATATGAACACTTAGAAGAATAAAAAGTGATTAAATCATAGCATTATTCACGCCTGTTTTATTTTATTTTACTTTTAAGTTTATTTATTTATTTTGAGAGAGAAAGTGTGTGTGCGTGGACACATGTGCGCACGTATGGGGGAGGGGTGGAGAGACAGGGAGACAGAGAATCCCAAGCAGTCTCTGCGCTGTCAGCTCAGTGCTTGATGCGGGGCTGGATCTCACAAACTGTGAGATCATGACCTGAGCTGAAATCAAGAGTCAGATGCTTAACCGATGGAGCCACTCAGGTGCCGCCATGCCTATCTTAAAAGCTTTCCATTGAAAAAGACATATTATGGAATAAAACATGAGAATTTATCACTAGTTTAAAAATAGTCAACTAAAAACATCTTCCATCTTATCTGGATTATAAATTGTTGAAAGTAATGAGTTGTGCATATTTATATTTATCTCAGAAACATGCAATACTTAATGATTGCTCATATTTAACAAAGAAAGCAAAATATTGACCTGCATACAATTTGCCTGCAGAACCTGAAGGAAACAGCAGATTTCCATTCTGGTGCAAGGTCAAACTTCTTAAACTATGGGCTTAGAACAGTGGTTCCCAATGAGGGGGGTTAGTTTTGCACCCCCCAGTGGACATTTAGTGATGTCCAGAGATCATTGTGATTGTCACACTTGGGGGGGAAGGGGTTGCTACTGACATCTAGTAGGTAGAGGCCAGGGATGCTGCAAACATGTTAGGATGCAAGGAATAGGTTCCCACAACAAAGAATTATCTGGTCCAAGATGTCAATAGTGCAGAGGTTCAGAAACTGGCTTACACCATGGAAAACAATATGGGTATTTCTCAAAAAAGTAAAAACAGAACTACTGTATCATCCAGCAATCCCACTTCTGAGTATATACAAAATTACTGAAATTAGGATCTCAAAGACACACCAGCATTCCCACACTCACTGCAGCACTATTCCTAATAGTCAAGATGGAAACGACCCAAGTGTCCATCAAAAGATGATTGGATAAAGAAAATGTGGTGTATACATGCAGTGGAACATTATTGATCCTTATAAAAGAAGGAAATCCTGCAATTTTAACAACATGGATAAACATGTAGATGAAATAAGTGAAATAAACCAGTTACAGAAGGGCAAACACTGCCTGATTCCACTTATATGAGGTACCTAAAATAGTTAAACTCATAGACAAGAATGGAGGTTGCAGGGGTGGGGTGGAGAGGGGGAAATGGGCATGGTTCAGTACATATAAAGTCTCCATTTATATTCAGTGAGATGAGTAAGTTACAGAGATCTGCTATATTATGTAGTGCCTATAGCTAATAGGAATACTGGCTATAAACTCACAAAGGGACACTGGGAAGCTTTTGGAAGTGATAGATATGTCTACTACCTTGATTGTGGTGACTGTTTCATGGGTATATGTTTATGTCCAAGTCTATCAAACCATACACATTTTTTTTTAAAGAAACTGGCTTAGAATCATCAGCTTTGCCCTTAATGATCAGTTTATTTTTTCAAAATTAAGTGGACATATTTAGAAACATGTTTGTGTCTTTCTGATTAACAGGGAAACTATTTACCAGCCAACCAACTATAGCTTGACCTTTCAATAAACATCTCAATAAGAAGATAAGTAGGATGTAAGGCAACTAGTAACAAAGTTCGACAATATTTATAAAGCTGGAGTTGTGATCACACACACCTTGCATATCCAGAAGAGCATGTAGGTATCTCCTGGGAAAGAACTGAAACCATCACAGATGAAAAGACAACTGCCAGCTTGGAAGGCTTTGGGAAGACCCAGCAGATCCCGTGTGACTGGATCTCAGTGGAGTCCCTATATATGACACCTGCTGCTGGAGTAGAAGGAATGTAACAATAAAACAATCGCCTGGAAGGACTCTGAGGTGAATTTGGGTCTAGTAATGTGCTGGTAATGGGTTGAATAAAGAGCAACTGCCACATAGAGCTTAGGACTAAGTGCCATAGAGAGCTCAGTGCCCTGCAGAACACAGAGTAAGTGTTCAAAAATATATTAGCTATAATGAGGATAATGAAAACGATTGTCATTGTTATTACGAATACCAAACGAGTCTTTCCAAAATGAGCGCCATTGTTTACCCCCAAACTTCTCCCTTCCATATGCTTTGTCTGTGACAACTAGAAGGGCATTAAAGAGAAAGCTAGCTGGAAACCTCAATACACTGACAAAAAGAGATCTTTTGTCTTGACTCCTCCTCTCTATGTGGCAGAAACAAACATTTTGAAACAAAAGTGGAAAGGGCTGGGGGGGAAAGGATGCTACCAATTTTCACAGTAAGAACATACAACAGCTACCCTCAACCATATGTACTGGTTTGCCAAAATATGTGGTTTGCCATCGTGGAGGCACAGCATGTTTTCCATTTGCCACAAAAGCATGCGTTTATTTTTTTTTAACACAACATTTATTCAGCATTGACGAAAGTCTGTTAGTTCATTCATTCCATCAACAAGTATGTGTTAAGCACTCACCTACAGGCAGGGTACTATAGGAGTTGCAAAGATCTGTAGACTGTCTTTCCTCTCAAATTGTTCACAATCAGGCAAAGAGAATGGCAAACTATACCAAGAGACAAATATGGATGACTCCAGAGACTCATTTCCTTTCTGTCCATTTGGCTAGTTGTGCAGAAAGCTGGCTCAGCTCAACAGAAAATAAGCTGATACCAACCACTGGGCTCCGGAGGCTTTCCTCTTCTAATAAGGTCACTTCCCTGACCAGGGAGCTTCCACTGTTATACAATCACATCAATGTGCCCTGGCCGCAGGCCCTATAAATACAGAGAGCGTTATCTACCAGAGCTGTGGCTACAGTGCGGGCAGATATTCACACCTGGATTAAGCTATGGGAGGAAAGTTCAAAGGACTGCATGCATTCTACTGTGTCTGCTAATTATTTATTCTCTAAATAAAACCCATGTTATATCTGCACTGTGTAGCATTAGCATTCCTGCAAGTGACTCCTTGCATACGACACAGAATTGGCAATGGCAGCATGTCCAGAGATGCAAATACCATGTTAACTACATCTATAGTTTACCATCCCAACTTTGTATAGATTTATGACATTTAAAATTTTTCTTTTTGCACAAAATAGATTCAAATTATTATTGACTGAAGAGCTTCCTAAAATCAAAAGGCATGTAAGAGAGTTGAGTGAATCCTGTTCTCTAAAGTTCTGTAACACATGGAAGGTGTGCTTTAGATTGGAGCCGACTGTAGAGTCAAGTTCTCTTGAGGGGTGAGCCTAGAATCTTGACCAGGGTAGCCTCAGGAAGTATGGTTCAAAGGAGAGATCATGCTCAACTGTGGGTTGATCTGGGGCCATACCAAGGTAAGCCTTCTGTGAATTCTGCTTAGCAACTGAGGGTCTGCCAATGGGGGTGGTCTGGAATGCATGAGGAATCTCAGGACAAACCTGATTTGCAAATACAGACAGGCTTACATCTATCATTACAGCCATCATCGGCCATGCCCTCACCTTTGAAGAGAGACTATTGAGGCAAATGAGGTGCCTTGGTTGCAAAGTGTAAGAAGGCACTCACTGTCAAAATGGTGCCAGTGCCAACTCAGCATATGCATGATCCTGAGAGTGAGTGCCTCCTTACAGTTGTGCCCTGGGCACCTCTGCCTTGAGGAGACACCACCCCCAGGATCATGCAAGTATAGGTTGGCATGTGCACATTTCAGAGAGTAAGCACTTCCTTAAATTTTGTACCCTAGGCTCCTCGCTTGCCTCACCGCTCACCCCTTCCCTTCTTCCTCTTTCCCATTTGGTGCCCCCTTAATTTGTACATTAGTCCTCTATGAACATTTTGAAGAACTAGGATC
The DNA here is from genome assembly GCF_018350155.1 of Leopardus geoffroyi. Taxonomy (NCBI): domain Eukaryota; kingdom Metazoa; phylum Chordata; class Mammalia; order Carnivora; family Felidae; genus Leopardus; species Leopardus geoffroyi. Next base: position 142,646,417 of record NC_059328.1, read on the forward strand.
TAGCAATGTCTAAACGAAACATCAAGACCAGACCCACCATAATAACACATCTTAACTTTGAAAAAAACCTACCCAGACTGAACTCTTCCCTCATGGAAAACCAGAATATACCTTGAAAAGTTCAGATAAAACAGGACTGAATTCCTGACTCATTTTTCTTCCTGCCAAGATGAACACTCAAAAATCCAGCTTCAAAGCCATTTTGCAATGCTTGTGATTTCCAAATTGAATGCCTTGTAATTAGCTCCTCCTATATGTTTGGTAATCCTATTACAGCAATTCATTAAGCATCACACCAATTTAGGCATTATTAGGTGTCAGAATGTGTCTTTCTTTTGTGAATATTAATTAATAGAATAGTTGTGGAAAGATTTCATGTTATATTTTTTTCTCTCTCTTTTTTTTTTTTTTTTACTTTATCAGTCCAGAGTCTTTATAGTACCCTCAGACCTATACCAGTCCAATGTAATTTATAATTTGGTTCTTTATTTACCAAAGAAGAATTTCCATCTAAACATGAAACTGTATTTTATGATAATGATACAACTGACAAGCGAAACAATGCTAAGTAGCTAGTTATGATCAGTCTTCAAGATTTTGACAACTGGCCTTAGAATCCTTAGCCTTTGTCACTTAAACTCATTTGATTGGTGTAGGAAGTTTGAAAGAGCTTCGCAAACATTGCTCTTTGGAAACAAGTCACAGTTTCACCATCAAAGGATGATGTTTGTTGCAAATGCCAATCTAACTATCACATGGTGATATGGTTTAAAACAGCATAAATGAGAGTGGGTGAGCCACATGGATCTTGTCATGTCTCATTTACACATTCTTCATCCAGGAATGTATTCATTCATATTCTTGCTGTAACGAATGACCACAAACTCCGTGCTTAAGCCAACACAAATTTATTATTTTATAGTTCTAGAGGTCAGAATTACAAAATGTGTCTTACTGGCCTCAAATGAAGGTATTGGCAGGGGTACATTCCTGCTGGAGACCATAAGGGAGAATTCATTGCAGAGGGTGAGGGGGGAATACGATTCCTTGCCTTTTCTAGCTTCTAAAGGCTGCCCATATTCTAAGAAAGTAATGTGTGGTTGAGCCCTTCGGGTGCTGCCAACTCTCTGATTCTTTCTCTTCTGCCCCTCTCTTCCATTTATAAGGACTCTAGTGATTACAGTGAGTCTACTGGGATAATCCAGGATAATCTCTTCATCTCAAAGTTAGCTGATAAACTACCTTAATTCTCCTTTGCCATGTACCCTAACATATTCACAGCTTCTGGGGACAAGTATGTGGACATCTTCGGGATCCACAAGGAGTTTATATAAAATCTGCCCTGTGTGAGGCAAGGGTTTTTAAGACTCATGACATTTCAAGTGTTGGATCTTTGGCATATACAGTCTGGAGTTTTCTGACAATCAGAACTTTCACAAAAAAAATTTTTTACAAGGCAGTTGTAAATCACACAGGCTATTTTCCTATCATCATTTTTGAAACCTTTTGAACTTCACAAGTCAGTTTCATAAAGATTTGAGTTGATTCTTAAGGACCAGGTCTAGTCAATACCCAAGATGTGTAGATTTTGCTTACTGTGAAATAATGGCACATTGAAATTTATCCACATTTCTATTTGTGAACCTATGAGGATTGTCAGACTGTGTAAAGGAATGGTGCTTGCTCCCTAACCCACTCTGCAATGACGGGGCCCCTAAAGAAACAGCAACCTGGGCTTCTTAAGTACCTGTCTGAATGTCTGTGAGACAACAGCCAGGACCATGATGAGATGGAGAGCATGTGACCTGCCTGAAAGTATTGCAAGTAATTTTTTTTAAAATAATAATTATTCTCAACCAAATATACTGCAGGTCATAGGTGGCCCCCAGCCACCCCTGCTAGAGGCTGCTTCCATTCTGAGCCTGGCTCCAATTCCCACAGTTCCAGAGGATTCATTATGGCTACTGTGCTATAAGAACTTCACTCTACTTTGCCCTCCCAATTCCTTCCCATCCTTAAAGAGTCTGACATCTCATCTTGCTCTTCTACACAGGCACTAGATCTCTCACGAGTTAGCTTGATTTTTGGTGCATTGCTGACCAGACTCTGAACTTCTCCTGTGCTCTGCCCTGGTGCTGGCATCAAGACTATGATCCCATGTGGCCCCAGGCTTGCGGACTGCTAGAGCCGTTCATGTGGCCTTTCTGTAGGAGCCACTATGTGAGAGAGAGCCTCACTAGAGGCCAACGGATGGCCTCTAGCTGATACACCATTTTTCAAGTGCAAAATATTTATATTTGGCTAAATAATCTCAGATTGGCCTACAGAAACCGGTCAGACAATGTAATCGCATTAATAAAGCAGAAGCAACAGCACAGGACTGAGACAGGAAACTTGGATTCTATTCCCAGTGCTCTTCAGATCAGTGGGGTAACTCTAGGAAAGTTCCTCATCCCCAAATTGGCCTCAGTTTTCTTATACGTAATATGAAGAGGATGGGCAGATTACTTCCTGCCTCAATACACCCCAGTATTCGTAAAGCGAGATGGGAGCAAGTGATAATATAACACTGAACTCAGGCAGTCTAATTCCAAAATTTCTAATAGTTTTCTATGAGTTTCCACTTCATCTCCACTCAGGAGTGCTGGTTTTTAGATATAAATCTCTGATATATTTATATTTATATTTGTTTCATATACACACACTTACACTTAAAACTATATTATATATATGTGTGTATGTATGTGTGTATGTGTGTGTAAAATCTATTCTAAAATCTCCTAAAGTACAAGCATACACACATTTCCCACAGAGAAAAGTTGTAACATGGAGGTAAATTACATATAAGGTAGAAATCCTAAGAAGCTTTAACGATCTCTGAATCAATAAGAGAAGTTCTGGAATATAGCTACTTTAGGAGGTTTCAGAATAGATCCCACTTTGTCAAACATTTCAGGCAGGCATTTTTCCAATCTAGGGTGTTTACAATACTTATGACATCCATTTTTCACCCTTTAGAATTCCAAGCCCTAGAACACAGCTGATTGTATCACTTTTTAAGGAATCTCAGACAATGCCTCAAGATTGAAACTTCCTGACTAATTTACACAAAGCTGATCATTCCTTCTTTGCATTGTACTATTGTCGTCTGTAATCCTACCACTACTATTATGGTGCATATCACATTGCATTGTACCTGTTTACTCCTCTGCCTCTTCCACTTGTCTGTGATCTCTCCAAGGATGTTCACTGGATTTTATTCATCTTTGTATCCCCAGCACCCAGTGGAGTGCCTGGCACATAAAAGCCATTCAACAGTATTGATTGAACAAATGACTAAGTTAATTGCTAAGAAAGTTTACCTGCACTCTAAGCTACTTGAGGCATTTCTATTATTTTCTGATTAAATATCAGAGAATGAACAGTACAAGGATGTGGCTTTTAGCTAAAACATTCTATGTATTTAGTAGTCACATGACAAAAATAACATAATAATTTGGGGATCTAGGTCATGATTTTATTTGAACATCTGAAGCAATTTCTGAGCATCCTCTAAAAGTGAGCTCCTGGGGGTGCCTGGGTGGCTCAGTCAGTTGAGCATCCAACTCTTGATTTCAGCTCAGGTCATGATCTCACAGTTTGTGGTATGGAGACCTGTGTCAGGCTCCGTGCTGACAACACAAAGCCTACTTGGATTCTCTCTTTCCCTCTTTCTGCCCCTCCCCCACTCATGTTCACAGGTGCTTTCTCTCTCTCTCTCTCTCTCTAAACAAATAAATAAATACACATTAAAAAAAATGAGCTCCTGAAGTTGAGGTACCAACTTCATATCAACCTTCATACCAAACCCGTAGAGCTACATTTAAAATTCCATCAGGTTCATGATGTTGCTGCTGAATGAATTCCATAAGTCACTCATGGGAAAATATCCATCATTTTGGAACTGTGTACATTATGAATACCTGAAACTTAGATGAGTTTTGAATACAGTTAGGGAACTATGCATATTTCTTCTGAATTCAAAGGAGCAGAGTGAATGGGATGCTTGTAGGATTTGTGAACTTCAAACTTTAAGGACAGAAAAAAGGAATGGGGGGAGGGTGAAGATACCAAGTATTCCAGGGAAAGGCCTCGGAAGATTGTGTCAGGGTAGCAACAGTGAGGCAGTGGAAAATGGCAACACCCAGGACATACTTTGAAGTTAGAAGTGACAAGAGTTCCTGATAGACTGCTTTGTGAGAGGAAGAAGAGCTCAACCTGATTTCAGAGTGTTTGACCAAAACAACTAAAAGAACTGAGCTACCGATTGCCAAGATAAGAAAGACTGCAAGAAAAGCAGGTTTGGGGAGAACACTGGAACCCAGATTTGGACACAATGAATTGTTTGCCTACTAGGCAACCAGGTGGAAATATTGAGTAGGCAGCTGGATATACGAGTGTGGACTTCAGTGGACAGATCAGGGTTGGAGTTATCATTATTGGATGGGAACATTAGAATAAAATGAGTATTTTTTTTTATTTTTTTTAATGTTTATTTGTTTTTGAGACAGAGAGAGACAGAGCATGAACAGGGGAGGGTCAGAGAGAGAGGGAGACACAGAATCTGAAGCAGGCTCCAGGCTCTGAGCTGTCAGCACAGAGCCCGACACGGGGCTCGAACTCACAGAACGTGAGATCATGACCTGAGCCGAAGTGGGACGCTTAACCGACTGAGCCACCCAGGCGCCCCTAAAATGAGTATTTAAAGCTCACAGCTGGATGAGATGAACAAGAGAATGCATAAAGATAGAAATAAAAGATATCTAAGGATTCAGTCCTGGGTCGCTCCAAGATTGAGCACGCAGATGATGAACCAGTAAAGAGATCTGAGTACTAGTGGCTAGAAAGGTAGGAAGAAAACCAAGGGAGTATAGATATAGATATAGATATAGATATAGATATAGATATAGATATAGATATATCTTTGAAGTCAAGTGAAGACAAGCATATCAAGAAGAAAGAATGATTAGTTGTCTCAAATACTGCGGATAGGGCAAGGAAGATCATTGGCTATAACAATATGGAAGTCACTGGTGACCTTGATAAAAATAGTTTCAGTCAATTTGGGGGCAAAAGCCTGACTGGAGTGGACTCAGCAGAGAAAAGGGAAAGAGAAGAAGAAAGCAGAGACTACAACAACTCTCGAAGGGATTTTTGCTATCTAAAGCAGGGTCTCTTAGATTAAGGTGACCAAAGAATCTATGGATAGTATTTAGAAAATTCATGAATTTAGATGGGGGAAGGGATTGCATCTTTATTTCCACTATTCTCATTTTCTTCAATTATTAATGTAAAATCAGCAGTGTCTGTTTCTTTGTCCCTACATCTAGAATTCATGGATATTTTCATATCACATTACAGTTGTTACAGATATCTCAAAACATCATGATCATCACTATTTCAAATGTACAGTAATTATTACACCATCGCTAGATCTCATGAGACTATGATCTTCTGCTGTAAGTGTTCATACCAACATGGCTGGCCAACTCTTAGCAAATGTGCCCAGAAGTTCAGCCACCTGAGTAGTGAAGGGACATTTTCTCACAGTGGTGACCCAGTGAGACTTGGCCAATTCATGGAAGGAGATGAATGATTTGCATTGTTTAAAAGTAATAACATTTGACAGATCAAATGAGAATTTTTAACTCTGGTAAGATGGAGTTTTGTAACAGAGGTACAAGGTGCAAGAGCTATGATTGAAGAGAACCTCTGTAGCAAGATGTCTTTAAAAAACAAATTTTAACTTTAGCTTGCCTGTATTTGAGATGTATTATCTAATTCATTAATAAGAATAATATGTTACCACTTCACAATAGCTGAAAGTTATTTTGATAACTATATTCCAATATAATTTGTTTCTTTTGCAATCCTATGTTTTATTTTAAGCATTTAAAAACATTATTCTGGGGCGCCTGGGTGGCGCAGTCGGTTAAGCGTCCGACTTCAGCCAGGTCACGATCTCGCGGTCCGTGAGTTCGAGCCCCACGTCGGGCTCTGGGCTGACGGCTCGGAGCCTGGAGCCTGTTTCCGATTCTATGTCTCCCTCTCTCTCTGCCCCTCCCCCGTTCATGCTCTGTCTCTCTCTGTCCCAAAAAAAATAAATAAAACGTTGAAAAAAAATTAAAAAAAAAAACAACAAAACATTATTCTGAGGAGTCCATGGTCCTTAGCAGGGCATTAAACATATTCATAACCAAAATGTGAAGAATGCCTGCCGAAAATGGAAGGGAGAAATGATAATGCGAGGAGGAGGAAGCATCAAGAGCATGTTCTAACATGGAGACATACAAAGATATCTGCACTGAGGACGAGAATGATTCAATAGAGAGGGACAAAGAGATGATGTAGGAATAGGGGGAATTGCTAGAGCAATGCTCCTGAGTAGGCAAGAAGAGACGGACCTAATGCACAAGTGGAGGGGTTGGCTTAAGACGCAACCATGGAGCATTTGTGCAGTTACAGAAGACAAGGCAGAGAACATGGGTGAATAGCAGGAACGTAGGAAGAGATGATGACAAACTCCTATGGGAGTTCTCCTCTGACCGCTCCTATCATTGCATTACAATGAGAACAGAAGTCATCAACTGAGAGTGGGGGAGGGAAGGAGGTGCTTGAGGTTTGAGGAAAGAGCAGAAGGTATAAATGAAATGGTCGTCCAGAAGAGTAGGAGAGTGAATGGACTAGTAAAATGCAGGGTGACTGGTGACTAGTACTGGGGACCCGCTTGAGGGTAATGATGACAAATTGCAAGTGAGTCATCACAATTGCGTGCTTTACTCCAGTTTCATCTAGCTGCAGCGATGCAGGTGCTGAGTAGGTGGAGAGTTGGATGTACCAGGGTTGTGCAAGTGAAGACAAAGCGAGAGAATGCCAAGAATGTGGAGAGTGGCCAAACGGCTAGAAAATAAAGAGCTCTGATACAGAAGAAGTGAATGTGACCAATCAGACTCATTTTCTCTTTCTACCTTTCCTGTCTTCTTCCTGTCTCCTGCTTTTCTGGGAGGCAAACATGAGAGAAAGGGAAATTATCAGACAAGTGACCTAGGGAACAGAAGCTGAAATACTGTCTAGTGGAGAGGCACAGAGCAGGCTGTGAGTAAGCACAAGTCTTTTTTTTTTTTTAAGTTTATTTATTTATTTAAGTCATCTCTACATCCAACAGGGGACTTGAACCCATGACCTCAAGATCAAAGGTTACACATTCTTCCAACTGAGCCAGCCAGGTGCCCCAGGTAAGCACAAATCTTAAGTCAGAAATCCAAGTTGAGCAAGAGGTAACAGAAAAAGAAGACTTGGTCAGGTGAATGGTTGAGCATGGAGTCAAGATCTACCAGCTCTTGCTGTTCAGGACACAACTTGCTCAAAACTGGTCCCTGGAGCTGCTTTAGAACCTGAGTACATCACAGGTGTCATCCAGGGCTACCTGGATGAGAGGGTATACAAGCAAATTGGAGCCACTTATTACCTGATTTTTTAAAATAACTTTTTACTACTGAATGACTTTCAACTTACAAATGGAAGCATTAGACTTCCTTGATGCCCACTTTTGCATCACTTTCTATTTTGTGTGCTAAACTGTACATATCTAAGTGTAAGTATCTGAATAACTATAACGTAACAGAACCAAAACCAAGCCTTGCTTATTCCCATGTCTCTTAGGACATCCTATTATGCTTGGGAGGCAGTCCACAAATGCATAGGTATGATGACACTTAAGGGATTACACCCTGATTATATCTCATCTATTTCTGCCTCCTTGAGAAACTGAGTTGCATAAGTGGTCAGCCAGGTAGTTGAAAAATCAAGTGTGGATTTGCAATCCCTGCACTTTATTTGGCAATACTGATATACCTTGGAGATATCACAGGGCTTGTTTCCAGACCACCACAATAGAGTATTACAATAAGGCAAGTCAAATGAATTTTTTGATTTCCTAGTGCATGTAAAAGTTATTTTACACTATACTTTAGTCTATTAAGTGTGCAATAGAATTATGTCTAAAAATTACAATGTATACACCTTAATTTAAAAAATACCTTATTGCTAAAAAATGCTAACCATCATCTGAGCTTTCTGAGTGTTGTAACCTTTTTGCTAGTAGAGGGTCTTTGCCTTGACGTTGATGGCTGCTGACTCATCAGGGTGGTGGTGGCTGAAGGCTGGGGTGGCTGTGGCATTTCTTAAAATAAAACAATGAAGTCTGCCACATCAACTGACTCTTCCTGTCACAAATGATTTCTCTGTAGCATGTGATGCTGTTTGATAGCAGTTTACCCACCACAGAACTTCTTTTCAAAACTAGAGTCAGTCCTCTCAAACCCTACTGCTGCTTTATCAGCTAAGTTTATAGAATATTCTAAATCTTTTATCATTTCAACAGTCTTCACAGCACCTTCACCAGTAATTTCCATCTCAACAACTTCTTTTCTCATCCATAAGAAATAACTCTTCACCTGCTAAAGTTTTATATGAGATTACAACAATTCAGTCATATCTTCAGGCTTCACTTCTAATTCTAGTTTTCTTGCTGTTTCCACCACCTCTGCAGTTATTTCCTCCACTGAAGTCAAAGTCATCCATGAGAGCTGGAATCAACTTCTTCCAAACACCCATTCATGTTGATATCATGAACCATCTATTGCAGACTATGAGTCTGGAGTTCTCTCTTATCCAACAAGACAGCAGACACAGAATTGAATACAAGAGAGGCTAATGTCTGGGAGGAGACAAGAGACCCAAACAGGGGTTTCATCTCCATATTTATTGAGAACTCAAGATCTTACACACGTGGTGAACATAAAGAAAACAATCAGACAGGAGTCATTAATTTGTGTGTATAAGAAGCAAAGGGTCTGGGGGGCAAGTGGAGTTTGTGATCAAGGTACATTGGTGCCAGATGGAAAGTAATTTCCTGCAGGTGATATAAGTTTCTCGTGATCCCATTACAATACCTCACTAACTAACCCCGGGTGCTTCTTCCCCGTGGTGACGGCTTTCCGCCCTAAGCTTTTTTTCTAACCCATTTATGTAAGTAGAACCTATTTCCCCACACCATCAATGTTCTTAATGACCTTTACAATGGTGAATCCTTTCCAGAAGGTTTTCAATTTACTTTGCCCAGATCCATCAGAGAAATCATGATCTATAGTAGTTATAGCTTCATGAAAAATGTATTTCTTAAATAATAAGACTTGAAAGTCAAAATTACTCCTTGATTCATGAGCTGCAGAATGGATTTTGTATTAGTGACCATGAAAATATTAATCTCAGGCATCTCCATCAAGAGCTCTTGGATGACCAAGAACATCATCAGCTGTAGTATTTTGAAATGAATCTTTTTTACTGAGCAGTGGTCTCAACAAGGGGCTTAAAATATTCTTTAAACCATATTGTAAAAAAATAAATAAACCATATTGTAAGCAGATGTGCTGTCATCCAGGCTTTGTTGTCCCACTTACAGGGCATAAGCAGAGTACAGTAAGCATAATTCTTAAGGACTCTAAGATTTTCAGATTGGTACGTGAGCACTGGCTTCAACTTAAAGTCACCAGCTGCATTAGCCCATAACAAGAGTCAGACTGTCCTTTGAAGCTTTGAAGCCAGGAACTGACTCCTCTTCTCTAGCTGTAAAAGTCCTAGATGACATCTTCCAACAGAAGGCTGCTTCATCTATGCTAAAAACCTATTGTTTACTGTAGCCACCTTCATGGATTATCGTAGCTGAATCTTCTGGATACTTGCTACAGCTTCTACATCACCACCTGCTGCTTCACGCTGCACTTTTAGGTTATGGGGATGGCTTCTTTCCTTAAACCTTATGAACCAATGTCTTCTAGCTTCAAACTTTTTTCTGCAGCTTTCTCACCTCTCTCTGCCTTCACAGAATTGAAGAGAGTTAGGGCCTGCTCTGGATCAGGCTTTCAGTTAAGGAAATTTAGCTGGTTTTAGCTTCTATCCAGACCACTAAAACTTTCTCCATATCACCAATAAGGCTGTTTTTGCTTTCTTATCATTTGAGGTCCACTGGAGTAGCACTTTTTAAATTTTTTTAAGTTTATTTATTTACTTTGAGAGAGTGTGCACATGAGAAAGAGCATGAGCAGGGGAGGGGCTGAGAGAGAGGGATAGAGAGAATCCCAAGCAGGCTCCACGGTGTTAGTGAGGAGCCTGATGTGGGGCCCAATCCCACGAACCGCAAGATCATGACCTGAACTGAAATCAAGAGCTGGACACTTAACCAATTGAGCCACCCAGGCGCCCTAGAATAGCACTTTTAATTTCCTCCAAGAACTTTTCCTTTGGAGTAAAATCTTGGCTAACTGACACAAGAGTCCTAGCTTTTGGCCTATCTTGGCTTTTGACATGCCTTCCTCACTAAGCTTAATCATTTCTAGCTTTTGATTTAAATTAAGGGACAACTGACTCTTCCTTACTCTGGAACACTTGGAGGCCATTATAGGATTATGAATTGGCCTAATTTCACTACTGTGTGTTTCAGGGAGTAGGGAGGCCCAACGAGAGGGAGAGAGCTGGGAGAACAGCAGGTTGGTGGAACCATCAGAACACACACACCATTTATTGACCTCCCCATCTGTGGGCATGATTCGTGGCACCCCAACACAACTACAATGGTAACATCAAAGAAAACTGATCACAGATCACCATAACAAATATAACAATAATGAAAAAGCTTGAAGTACTGTGAGGATTACCAAAATATGGCACAGAGACACAGAGTGATACATTGGAAAAATGGCACTGATAGACTTATTCAATGTAGGGTTGCCACAAACCTTCAATCTTGTAAATGATAACAGTATCTGCAAAGCACAATAAAGCAAAGCAAAATTAAACAAGGTATGCCTATAATTCAAAACTAACCAAAAATGGTAGTACAGATGGACTCACTACTCTGCCTAAACTCAATAGATAATGGCTTTGCCTTTTGGTTTGTTGTTTTTTTTTTTTTATTTTTTTTTCAACGTTTATTTATTTTTGGGACAGAGAGAGACAGAGCATGAACGGGGGAGGGGCAGAGAGAGAGGGAGACACAGAATCGGAAACAGGATCCAGGCTCCAAGCCATCAGCCCAGAGCCCAACGCGGGGCTCGAACTCACGGACCGCGAGATCGCGAGATCGCAACCTGGCTGAAGTCGGACGCTTAACCGACTGCGCCACCCAGGCGCCCCTGTTGTTGTTTTTTAAAGCAAGCTAGCTATAGTCTGTCTCCTGAATATTCTGCTGAAGGTACCACCTGCCAACCCAGAGCTTCCCCTACCCACTGTCGTTCCATCAAAAGGCTATTAAGCCACCATTGTGCTTGCAAAATTCCACTCAGTTACTTGTGGGGAGACAAAGGGAGAGAGTATCCTCTAACTGCCAGAGGAAAAGGAAAAGCATGCATAAGTTCCAGAAATAAAATCACTTACATGAGTGTATGTCAAACATTTTTTCACCACAATCTGCAGTTAAGACATTAATTTCAGTGTGATCCAGCAAACACACATGCACATACACACCCACAACTGAACCCACAGATTCTGAATTCTCAGTGTGGGTAGTGCTCTCGGATAGTTTTCCATTTTTATTCTATTTTATTTCTGGTTTCAAAAGTGCAAGTCATAATATATTAAATGGATTTAATGATCCACAAATGATTTGTCACCTACAGTTTGAAAATATTAACCTATGTGAATTAGGAAACAAAAGGTACTATGGTGTCTCTGTTCTGTAATAGCATACAAGTAATTTTTTGCCACGATAGAAAATAAATCTCCACAGTTGAAAGGAATGGCAACAATTACCATTATTTGCAGATAATACGATTGTATACCTGAAAACCTCAAGAGGGTCAACTAAAAAACTAGTATGAACAAAATGAAAGTTGAGTAAATTGTTGGTTACTATATTAACACATAAAACCCAATAGTTCTCCTTTACACAAATAATAACCCAACAGACAACAGAGAGGGAAAAACCTCCCATCTAGGATAAAAACAAAATAGGTATAATACTTAGGGGAAAGTACAGATGCCCAGGCCCTATTTGAAGAAAAGCATAAATTTTCAGCAATGATCATTCAGGAATTGCATGGAAGGACATGCACTGCTCTGGGGTGATAGGAGTCAAAATTGTGAAGATGTACTTTTTCCCACATTAAATTTAATGTAACTGTAATCAAAATACAAATGGAACTTTTTGGACAGAATTTTGACAAACTCATACTCAAACTCAAATGGAGAAATAAACTTGTGAGAAATGCCAGAAAAACTGTCAGGCAAAGAAAATATCAAATGGGAAAACTAACTCTACTAATTATTTAAATGTATCATAAAGCTATAGAATTTAAAAAGTTTGACAGCACAGAAAAAGACAGAATGCCTGTAAATACAGAGTTCAGAGAAAGTCCTAAATGTATATGGATGTTTTGTAAATAGTAAATGAAGTCCTTCAAAATTGGGGTGGGGCAGGCAAACATGTCATGTTAAGAAAAGATGTTAAGGCTGGGGCGCCTGGGTGGCGCAGTCGGTTAAGCGTCCGACTTCAGCCAGGTCACGATCTCGTGGTCCATGAGTTCGAGCCCCGCGTCGGGCTCTGGGCTGATGGCTCAGAGCCTGGAGCCTGTTTCCGATTCTGTGTCTCCCTCTCTCTCTGCCCCTCCCCGGTTCATGCTCTGTCTCTCTCTGTCCCAAAAATAAATAAACGTTGAAAAAAAAATTTAAAAAAAAAAAAAAAAAAAAAAAGAAAAGATGTTAAGGGGCACCTGGTTGCCTCAGTCAGTAGAGCATGAAATTCTTGATCTTGGGGTTGTGGGTTGGAGCCCTATGTTGGGTGCAGAGATTACTGGGGCGCCTGGGTGGCGCAGTCGGTTAAGCGTCCGACTTCAGCCAGGTCACGATCTCACGGTCCGTGAGTTCGAGCCCCGCGTCAGGCTCTGGGCTGATGGCTCATGATGGCTCAGAGCCTGGAGCCTGTTTCCGATTCTGTGTCTCCCTCTCTCTCTCTCTGCCCCTCCCCCGTTCATGCTCTGTCTCTCTCTGTCCCAAAAATAAATAAACGTTGAAAAAAAAAATAAACTCTTTAAAAAAAAGATATTAGGATAGCTGGTTGGCTTTGGGAAAGTAGTTAGATTGGACTCTTATTATTATATTCCCCTAAAATGTCATACAGATCAAAGACTTAAATAGTAAAAAATTTAACTGTGGAAGGATAAAGTATAGTGTAAGGATAAAGTATATACAGCTTTAAAATTTTCTTCATCTGAGGAGTATTGAAGCATGACCCAAATTTCAGAAGTCAAAAAAATAATTAATAGATCTGTCAATGTAAAATGGAATACACATGACTGCACAAAGATAGTTGTTTAACTTGTAATATTGGATGTAATATGAAAACACTCAGAAGTACATAAATGCTCATCAGGATGGAACTGGTGACACATTACAGCACAGCCCAACCAAGGACTGTTAGAGCAGCAAGTGAGAAGAATGAGTGGGTCTAAAGGTACTGACATGGTGAAAGGGAAAGTTCTAGAACATATACATTTATGTATACATATATGCACATGTAATATGAACACATATATATGTGAGTGTCTTAACATACACTATAGATACATGTAATATTCACATTACAGTTTACTATGTGATATATATAGCAAAATACTATATATATTGTTCTGTCGTTTGCCTTTTTTCATTTAACAATTCATCGTGAAAATATATGTATTACACAAGAAAATGTTAGCTACCTCTGGGGATTAAAATTCTGGGATCCCAGGTTTTTACTTATCTTACTTCTGTACCATTTGAAGTTTGTTTTATCCTAAGTTTTTCAAAAGAAGATGAGGGGCGCCTGAGTGACTCAGTCGGTTGAGCATCTGACTTCAGCTCAGGTCGTGATCTCACAGCTCGTGAGTTTGAGCCCTGAATCAAGCTCTCTGCTGTCAGCGCAGAAGCCTGCCTCAGATCCTGCCTCCCTCTCTCTCTGCCCCTCCCCTGCTAGTGCTCTCTCTCTCTACCAAAAAGAATAAATAGTAACAACAACAACCAAAAAAAGATGATGAAAACAAACCAGTACCACATCCAAATACACCATGCTCCATCCCCCTCCGTTTTAACCATGCTCTGCTCCTCTTCAGTTAAAATATATAAACCTATAAACTCACTTCCTGCAGTTGAACTCGCAGGTTATCCTGGGTCACTGCAGTACATGAGCTGGCCGCTAACCAGAAACTGCTACACAATCTGCACTGTGCTTGCTCTGACAATGGAACCAGATTATGAATCATGCTAACTAGTGAGTAAAACACAATGTCTGGAAGCCTGTTACTGATATTTCTATGGACAAACTCAGGCCTGAAATGGCTCTAACATGGCAAGTGACATCAGTTTCAGCTTACTTATAAAATCCATGTCATGTTTACTGTGTTCTAATTATTTTTCCTGAAGAGCCTGCTTGCCCAGTCTAGCTGGCAATAACATATGCAGTATGTGACACATGAAGGCTTACTTTAAGGCTCACAAAAAGAACACGGCAGCACCAAGTTATGAAACTCAGGCATCATTAAATTACAAAGTTCAAAGATGCTTCCAAATCACATTTCACACTTCCCATTGGTCCCAGGCTCTCCCTCTGTCACCTTCCTGGAGGCACAGGGCAACACAGTGGCAAAGGGTTTCACCACTCCATGAAACCCTGCCAGATATTCCTATATTGATAAGAACTGAAATTTTGTGGGTTCTTTCTTTAAAAATAATAATTCTTCAAGTTGCACAGTAAGAAGACAAAGAAATGATTTCTACCCCTTCTCAACATTGCCTACAACTCAAATGGGAAAGTGGCAATCTAAATTTTAAAAATGAGTCAGTTTTAAAAATGAGTAGAAAAAAAGCGTAATATACCCATATATTATGCAACTATTAAAAAGAGACACAGCTTTTGATCTATGACCTAGATGCAAGCAAAATGATAAATATGACACAACCTTATTTTCTGTAAAAGTAAAAAGCCAAGAGATATTGTAATGATTGAACATGAAGAAATAAATGGAAAGATAGACACTAAGTTACTAGTATTGACTTACTTTTGGAGATGGTGAAAATGGAAGAAAGCTGGAAGAGATGGCTAACTACTGCTTTTATGTATCACTGGGTTGTTATAACGAGCACACATTACTTTTATGATTTTTTAAATTACAAAATAAAGGAGAAAAACATTTTTTAATGTTTATTTTGAGAGAGAGAGAGAGAGCGCGCACGAGCAGGGGAGGGACAGACGGAAGGAGAGAGAGAATCCCAAGCAGGCTCCATGCTATCAGCACAGAGCCCAACATGGGGCTTGATCCCATGAACTCTGAGATCATGACCTGAGCCAAAATCAAGAGTTGGACGCCCAATTGACTGTGCTACCCAGGCGCCCCAAGGAGAAGGGAAGAAAAATAGACCACTGACCAAGTCTGCATCCTGAAAGAATCTGTAGGAGTGGCAGATTTCTACCACACATAAAGCTACAAGTGAGACATGACCCCAAATTCCGAAATGGCCAATGCACAGCAGTTGACAAATGCCATCAGTGAGTGACCTCTGGTGCAGGAGGTTATAGACAACCCTAGAGAATATGTATCTGATGTGAGTTGAATTGTGTCCTCCCAAAAAGATACATTGAGGTCCAGTGGATCAGAATGTGACCTTTTTTGGCAATATGATCTTTGTAGAGGCAATCAAATTAATATTAGATAACTTTGGGGCCCCTGGGTGGCTTAGTTGGTTAAGCCTCTGACCCTTAGTTTCAGCTCAGGTCATGATTTCATGGTTTGTGACATCGAACTCCACCTCAGGCTCCGTGCCGACAGTGCAGAGCCTGCTTGGGATTCTCTCTCTCCCTCTCTCTGCCCCTCCCCCGCTCACTCTCACTGTCTCTCAAAAATAAACTTAAAATATTTTTTAAAAAATAAAATAAAATTAGATCATTTTGTAAGAGTATATATATATATATATATATATATATATATATATATATATACCTTTATTTTTCTTTTCCTGTTGTCATTGGACCTAGCTATTACAAATCTCACAAATGTAAGCATGGAAGAGCCACAGATTTCAGACTTCTAGCTCTCAGAACTACAAATACAATAAATTTCTGTTGTTCCAAGTCACCCAGTCTGTGGTACTTTGTTATGGCAGCCCCGAGAAATGAATATAGTATCCAACAAGTGGTTCATAAATCTCCGTATCTCAATGCTAGTCTTGGTATACATTCAACACAATTTAGCATGCCATCCATGGAGTTACATCCTCTGATTGCTCTGTAGACACATGCTATCTCCAATGAGACAGGAAAACACCTTGACCATGTCTTGTTTTACAATGATAGCTAGCACTTTGATTACTTCCTAAATATTAAACACTGTGCTTTCCATGCATTGTTTTATATAATCCCCATCACAACCCTTGAGAGGTGATCAGTTTTATTGTTATCATTCCTCTTTTTACAGACAGTTTTTTGGAGCTGCAGTTCCCCTAAGCAATGTACTCCAGAGCATACAGTCAGAAGCTTGGACTCAAACCTGGGTCTGACAGCTTCAAGTTCACTCTTTGAGCTGCTAAACTGCACTGCTCCCACTCAGGCTTCCCACAGTGCATGGTACTGTGGTGAGGCAAGGATGGCTTACAACACCTGGGCTTTTCAATTAAGTGTTACATTTGATAACCCATTCTATATATGTTGAGATTTTGTTTCAGTTATAGGATCACCATTAAAATAACTATTCTGAGGATTCTTTTAATTGATGGGGAAGACTGCCTAAGATACATGTTCCTAATAGGTAGCAGCCAAATATATGAAACTTCAGACTTGAAAAAGTAGGCACTATATTATATATATATGAAACTGTCAGACTTGAAAAAGTAGGAACCGACTTGGAATATGAAACCCACAGTTTCATGGCTACAATGTGAAGCTGGGTCTTTCATCCTGAGGAGAACTATACTGTGAGGGGTATAGATTCTTCCGTACCTACGCCAAATAAAGATAGCAGTGATGCTTTCTTTCTAAGTGTAGTCAATAGCGATCTCTGTACCTCCCTAGAACTTACCTGGACCATCATGGGTAGGTGAAAAATAGATATGTGTTGACTGGCTGATTAACTAAGGTAGAACTCTCAGTTATGAGGTAACTGAGAAGGAACAGCTAAATTCTAGAAATTTTATAAAACACAGAGAAAAAAAGTTTTCTGCTCTTCAGGGAAAGAGCAGCTATTTCGTGGAATGGGCTTGAAGTAATTGTCCCCAACCAGTGTGTTCACAGGGACATAAGGAAAAACAATGTTTCCTATGTGGAACCAGTAATGGTCTGCTCTCTTCCTATGTCATGTCATCTTTGTAAATTTGGGGAATGTGACAATGGCCAAGGAAGTATATGTGGCCACATGGTTAGATTTGGAGGCCAGAAAGAATTCCAGAAAGTCTATGTGTATGTGCAGATATATATTCCATTGGATACACGGATTTTTGAAAGAGTGAAGTAAGCAAAGTATAGCAGAGTGCTTTATTTTTTAGTTAACTGTGTACCAGATACTATACTAGGTGCTTAACAGGCATGGTCTCATTTAACATGAGGTAGGTATTATTCTCACTCTACAAAGGTTCAAAGACGTAAGTAACTTAGAGTGGTAGATCCAAAGCTCAGTCAAAATCCATATTTACTCTTTCTATGATACCACAGGAAACATAGGAATTCCATAGTATTTCTTGTTGAGTGCTGATTAATACATACTATCACTAAACACACATATCCCCCACAAATAGACACATATTTATATAAATATACACATATTTGCTCCATGTTGTCAACATAAAGATAGCAGTGATGCTTTCCCTTGTGTAGTCAATAGCAATCTCTGTACCTCCCCAGAACTTACCTGGACCATCGTGGGTAGGTGAAAAATAGATATGTGTTGACTGGCTGATTAACTAAATTAGAACTCTCAGAACCATTAGAACTTCAAGACATGGTCTTCATTTGCATGTTACTATGCAGTGTGACACAAGGCTTTCTTGTGCAGATGGAAGGAAAGTTCTTATACAGAAGAGATTAAATGAGAGGTTTTAGAATCAGAGACCTTGATTTACATCTTTGGCTCGGCTACTTACCACCTGTGCTTTGGGGTGGGTAGCTAATTTTCTAAGCCTCAGTTTCTTCATTTGTAATGAGACAACTACAATATACACAGCACAAAGGATTTCCATAGTAAAAGTGAGACATGTATCAAAGCACTTAGTATGGGACAGAATCCATGGAAATTATCATATAGTCTAAAGCAACATCCCTGAACATGTGAAATTTTGTGCTCTAATTCTTGGCTTGTGTAGACTTTCCTATTTTAACATAAGAATGGCTTAAATAAGACTGGGTTATTTGAAATTAGTGAAACAAGCTGGTTCATCTTAATAAACTTTTGGAAACAACTGTTACATAATTGGGCACACCACTATAGAGGAATCCATATGTGGATATAGAACTTGAATGCAGATGCTGAACTCACTAAAGAAAATACAAATTATTTCATATTCATAACACTTCACTACAAATCATCAAAATTTGCAATGTTATGATGGACCTGAAAATTGTTACAAGATTTGGTGAAATAGTATTTACCAGGCAGCTAGATATTCCTCATGGTAGGATATGTTCTTTTATTCAATTAAAATATCAACTTTCAAAAAGGTTTCCTTTAAAAGAAAATGAAATGCCTAGAAAAAGGAGATATGGATTGCCTTCTGAAAGACTATGGTTACCCTTTTGTTATAAGTTTTTGTATAAGTGAATCTACCCATTTTTCAAATTCTCCAACTATTATGGATCCAGTTTACAGATGCTAATGCATAAATTCTTAAGCCAACTCTGAAAAACAAAACACACTAAACAATATCAAAACTATGTCAACTTTACCTTAAGATTCACAAATCTTGGTCAATTGAGCAATCTGGTCCATAACAAATTAAATGAAAGTTGTGGAGTAAAGTACAATTCATGAATTTTTCTGTGCTATTTGAAACAGAAACATAAACAGCTTTTGCAGAGTGCCAGGAAGCCCACGTTAATTTTCCAAGGAATGGAAGTTCAGACAGCCCACAGTTAGTAATCCTTGACTGAAGAATTCTGGGAAGCAGCCAACTCTGTTTATTACACAGAGGACTGTGGCTTATTTACAATGAAAAGTCATGTTCAGGGCTCTAATGGGCATTCAGGGATCATAGTGCATTCTGTTTCTGCTCACTTCTTCAGGGAATCTTGGCCAAAGACCCCAGCCAAAGAAACATGAAATCGTAGTCTGACCTCCAAAGAAATTCTGTGCAAATAATTTTGTTTAAGTGGTTCCCATTCCATGAAGAATAGTAAAAGGCTCTGGGTCCTGTTGTGAAAATAACTATTAAAAATGAATCATGCTGTTTCATTTCAGCTCTGTGAATTAATGTGTTCTGTGCCTGGGATGTCCTGGGGTATTTGGTTCTGTGGTCATTTGTGTGTCAACTGCCTCTTTCAGGGATGAAAAGCAGCCTTCCTGGGAGCAAGTCTAACAATGGTTAGGAAGTCCCTAGGGCCTGGCCCACCTCTCATTAGGGAAACAAGATGCCTATTACATCATCAGGTGTAAATTCAATCTCCTCCTGCAGACTAATATGCTGTGGTCTAAAATGAACCAGAAGAACTGCCACTAAAAACCTCTAAAAGCCCTGCTGTGTTTCGAGATTATAAATGTTCTCTGGGCTCTCAAGGCATAAATCACTGAAGATACTTCAGCTGATTTATGGAGGTCACTTCATGAGAGTGCATTTGGTATCTTTATATGTCTCATTGAATAAGGTTCTTTTTGTAGGGATCGGAAGTGGCCTTGTCAAAGGGAACATGTGGTAGTCATGGAAAAGATACAAATTACCTTTTAACTCAATTACAACAATGAATAAATTCCATTCTACACTCAAAGAGTTTCCTATTTGGAAATCACTAAAATCAACACATTTCAGTGAATTCCTATCAGGGCAGGCCTTGTAAGTGGTTAGGTTAGATATCGACTTACATGACAGGAAGGCTCTACTCCCTTCCAGTCCTTCCTCCCACCAAATCTCTTTCTGCCAGTCCCAGGATTAATTTCCACTCTTAGTGAGTTATTCTTTTAAGTGTTAGAGTTTTGTTTCATTTTATCTTGATCATCCAGAACTCCACATAAAAATCCAAAGACCTCTGGGAGGGGGCTAGCTAGCTACATTAAGCCTTTTTCAACTATCAACTCATTTCCCAGCAACCCAAGAGTCAGTTATGGACCTGGAGGTGAAAGAGGAGGGTAAATACAGGGATCTGAGATGTGAGGTTCTTCCAAAAGGAAGGAAACCTTTCTCGGCTAATTTCTATTTACTATGTGTTTTTGCATACTATGGAGGAGATCAACAGGATATTATGGAATGATACCAACTCAGAAATCAGACAAAAAACTTGAAGGTCTTCTAAGAAACCAATGCATCATCTTGGCATCTATGGTCTGGGGAATGCTATGCCTGGGGTCGCTCATGGTACCCTTTTCTGTAGACGATGGATATCTGGTGACTTGGAGAATTTGCAATGGACCATGGAGTTTTATATTCTGGTGCCATATTTGATGACTGCTAATTGGCCACTGATGTAATGATCAAATGCCAAGTCTAACTTTATTCAGCTGACACACAGAATCACTTCATTTCAAAGTTGGAGGACAGACACCTTAGAGAACATCTAGTTCATTTGCCAATTTAAGAATCAAATTCCACTACACTGTATGTTAAATAACTTGAATTTAAATAAATAAATGTTTAAAAAAATAAAATTCCATCTAAATAATAAACACTAAGTGGTCTTTTAGTCTCTGCTTGAACACCTGCAGGGCTGGGGAGCTCACCCATTCAATTTTCAGAAAGTTCTGAAATTTTACTCTTATGTATTATAAAAATCTGCCTCCCTGAGATTTCTAACCATGAATGCTAATCCAATACCCTGAGCTCCTACAGAACAAGCCAGACATGCATGACAGTCATTCAAATATCTGAAGACAGCTGTCATGTCCCCTGAATCTATTATGTACCAGAAATGGTGAATAATAAATGCACTGCCTTTGATCTGAAGAAATTCTAGCACATTCTCTGCAAATATGAGTTAATAAGGAGAGCAAAGGTCTTGTCTGAGGTCCTCTCTTGGAATATCCTAACTCTCTACTATGGTGACCTAAACAACCCTGTCAAGTTTGTCCAGTAGACATAGCTATACAAAATGCACCTGCCTATCTGAAAAGTATGGGTAGGCTATTCAAACCATTCTTAACTATTTGTTTCTTCTTTTATAGCTATATATTTGCATCTTCTTTTGGGAAAGACTACAAGATAGAGCATTTTGAATTCCTGGACCCAATTTAACTAGCCTCTGACTGGGTACATAAAACCCTCCCTAGTCAAAGTTTCCTTTTGTATCTTTCCAAGTGGTGTCATGTCTGAGTAAGAGACAGTACTACCAAGGAATGGAACCTTCCCCCTTCAGCATGGATGGGCAAAGGGTATCACTGGTGCTTAGAAATTCATCTATTTTTACTTTCACCTTACATTGGATTTCTAAAAATAAGACTTTTCCCATTGTTTCAGAATTTTACCTGGGTGTCAGAATGTCAGTGAGAAAAAAAAAATTTTTTAAGAAAGACATTTAAAGTATGAGTAGGGTTGAACTACCACCATTCCTCTGCCACACACAAAAATAAGAATAATTTGGAATTCTCTTGCATTAGGAGAATCTGGAGAAAAGGACAGTAACCTAATTGCAAACAACAGCCTCAGATGTCCGATACTGTGGTAAATACAATGGAAGAAGTCAAGGATTAGAACCAGCAATGCTTTCTGGTGAGAGAAAAGCTGTATTGGGAGCTAGGAAACAGATTCTTCCTCAGCTCTGCCATACTTTGAGACTTTTATCAGATCTCCTCACATATCATTTCTTCGTCTATGAAATAGACATAATACTTTCCCTATACACTTCCCAATGTTACTCTTAAGAAAATCCAAAAAGTCTAGTATATATCATTATAAGATCTTAATCTTTTGCTTTTATTTTTTGCCCTTCCTTGCTGGAGCCCTTTCCCCCTCAGTCAGTGTATCCATAAGGCCTCAAGGGGAATTAAAACTAGCATCCAAAGAGTAACAATTCAGTGAGAAAAAAAAAAAAAGTCTATCCTTACTTCCAACCTCAAAAATAGATTTAAAAAAATATTTACATGGGAAAGGAGCTTTGAAAGCCAAAACACTTATTTCAAAGCAGTGGGTTTTGTTGAGAGAACAAAAGTACCCTTGAAAATTAAAGGGAAGATATTCAAGGAGTAGGTCAGAGGCAACCAGATGATGGTAACCTGGATTTTGAGGGTTGGGGGAAAGGGAGGTAGCCCAGGCCTGACCTTGAGGTTTTGTAGCGGGGCCTCAGAAAAAGGGGTCAGGTCTGAGGGGTCACTGGAAATAAATGGAAATGGCCCAGGACTTTCTTTGAATGAATGACAAAGTCTAAAGTCTCCAGCAAGGCATTATTCATTACCATTTATGTGATCACCTTGGGTCCCTTAGGTGGAACTCTTCTCCCTGGCAAGTGAGGGACTTCCATTCACAGCTGTGGGCACCTCACCTGGGAATTAGCTCACCCAAGTAGCCATGATGTAGCAATTTGCTGAGACCCTTCCAAACTTCTTTGTGTGAGTATCCCCCTTCTCAGTGACCCAGGATACTTAAAAGCACCCTTCACTACCCAGAAAAAAATTGATGGGCTAAGACAATGGTGAAACTCACCCTGTTATGACATAGAAATTCTTCAGAAAAGCAATAATCATAATCATAATCATAATAACAATAATAAATACTATACAAATGTAAGAAATTAAGAAACAAATAAGGGGGGGAAGCTCATTTCCTTAATTTCAACTCATTTCTTAAAGTAAAAAGCCTCACCTCTTAGATAAGAAGGGCTGAGAATTATATCAAATCTTATATCAGATAATCTGTCCTACTCCTAAATTATACTCTTGTTAGTTTCTCTCCCTCCAAGTTTTATTTATTTAAGTAATCTCTGCGCCCCATGTGGGGCTTAAATTTGTGACCCTGAGGTCAAGAGTCACACACTCTTCCAATGGAGCCAGCCAGGCACCTCGACTCTTGTTAATTTTAAATTTAATCCAGGGGCGCCTGGGTGGCGCAGTCGGTTAAGCGCCCGACTTCAGCCAGGTCACGATCTCTGGGTCCGTGAGTTCGAGCCCCGCGTCAGGCTCTGGGCTGATGGCTCAGAGCCTGGAGCCTGTTTCCGATTCTGTGTCTCCCTCTCTCTCTGCCCCTCCCCCGTTCATGCTCTGTCTCTCTCTGTCCCAAAAATAAATAAACGTTGAAAAAAAAATTAAATAAAAAAAATTTGATCCGAAAAAAAAAAGTTGTTCCAGCCTAATAAAATTCACCCAAATAATGATTCCTAGTTTCTCTATATTACTGGCAGTCATTAACATGTATACATACGCACAAGCAAAAAGCAAGTTAATAAGCAACGGAATCTAGTTTCTTTTTTCCCTGTGAGGAATGTCTCCTTCTAGTTAATGTCTCCTTCTAGTTAACGTGACATTAATAAATAAATAGTGTTCTGAGTCTTTACGCTACACACAAGAGATGTGAGGCGCAAGGTGCTGATCTCAAACCATACAGCATGACACAGATTCTAGAATCTCAAGAATCTCCTGAAAAAGAAGTCTCAGAATTGGAGTAGAATGTAGGTAGAAAATGTGTAAGTGGTACCAGAAGAGAGAAATGGCATGGATGCAGGTGTAAAGGCAGGAGAGGGATAAGTGTTGAGTGAATGGAAAGTCTCAGCTAACTGCTTTCCCCAAAACAGGATTCTGGAGTAGGAGGCCAGATTTCTGACTACTGATGCTTTAGGACTTGGGGCAAATCTGAGTGCTGGGAGTGTCTCTGGGGCATCTAAAGACTTGAGAGCTACCAGCTGGAATTTAAGTCTCAGGCTCAGCATTTACTAACTACTGGGCTTCAGATAAGATATTTATCCTATCTGAGCCTCAATTTATTCATCTGTAAAATGGGCATAATACTACTACCACCTGACGCAGCCTTGAGGCAGAAATATTTTTGCCAACTATAAAGATTAAAGAAAACAAGGGAGGGCTATGTGCTTTAACAGTTTAAAGTGGAGATAAAAATGCCTTTTGCCAAATGCTTGTGTTTGTAAGGTAGTGTGATTCTAAGGAAAGAGGAATGTGTGAAGGTTTTATTTCATTATTGTCCCCATAGCCATTAGCACCCTTCTTTTGGCACAGAACTGGGCATACAAAAATGCTCAAACGGGCATTTGCTAACAATAACCTCATGTTATAATCTATTGGTTTCCTCCGTAAGTGTGCTGTGACTAATGACTAATTACCCAGATCCTCTGAAATGGATTTATAAACATAGCCAGTGTCTTATTTTTGGAAACTGTAAGTTGTGGACTGAAGGAAGCCTTATTCTGCAAGTATTAGACTCTCCCATGCTATTATTTATGAGACAAAGAATTCTTCCAAATGAGCAAGGAACATTGAGAGAGTAGATTTCCATTTAGTACAGCCACAGAAATATGTAAAATGAATCAAATCAGACCAGGAGTAATTGGGAAAGAGAGACTTTTCTTCAAATGCCTTCCTAGTCCATTTTGACGACCCCAAAGAAGCACTGAGTTGTTCGTTTTAAAATGGTTAATTTAATTTCATGTTATGTGAATTTCCCCTCAATGAAAAAAAAAGGGAGAAAAAAATCATAAAACTAGTACTTCCCCTCAAGAAGTTTACGGTTAAGGTCTGATAAAGACAACAGAAATAACCTTTACTCATCCAACACATATTTCCCAAGTGTATGTTTCATTTCAATACCAAGAAATGTACAGTGCAAAGCACCTTCAGGTTAGGGGTTAAATTGTGTTATAGAAAAAAAATGAATGCCTAGAATTAATGGGAAGGAGATGAGTGCTGGCTTCTTAGAGGAGGTAGAACTATTCTGGCCACGAAAGAGACTATAATGAATTTAACTAAAAGGTGGAAAGAGCTTTCAGGGAGAAAGAATGAAAAAAGGCCCAAAAGGCACCCTGAGCATGACATAGATGCTGGATAGCAAGGAATCCACCCTGATATCTATGCTCTTCTTTTGTGATACGGCTACAAGAAATACTATTTGGAAATCATCAAGCCGCTGAACAGAGTAACTCACAAAATGGAGAAACACAGACCGCGTTATAGTTAGATGAATGTGCAAGTGTCTGAACACAGGGTACCTATCAGTGTATCAAATATTAGGCAGGAAGATGGATTCCATTTCTGTGCTGTTGGTTCTGAAACATGTCCTGCCCAAGATGTCATTATCAGAAGCTTGGCTGAAGATATAAATGGCACTGATGATCAAATTTATGGTTGACCATGACACAGGGAGAGAACATTCACACATAGGATGACAGATGGAAAATCCATAAAGAACTCTTCTGGCTGAAATGATGGCCATATTGGACAAGTTGAAATTTAACATAGATAAATGTATGTATTTCTGGGGGAGGGGGACTATCCAAGTACAGTTATCAGAGGCCTGACTTAAAACAGTACAAATAATTAAAAGAGCTTGTGGTTTTAGCTAACTATTAAATTAATGTTAACCATGTCAGCTCCCCACCCCCCAAAAAACTAACATGGGGTTCAGTTCTAAGTGGCTCATGTTAGGAGGAACTGCATCAACCAGGAGAGCCTCCAGAAAAGAACCAGGAGGGTAAAGGATTTTTGAGGATCATTTAAAGAAACTGAATATGTATCATTTGGAGAAGACAATGTATGGTAACTATGTACAAATACTTAAGGCCAACAGGTGAAAAAAAAGGCAGAACTAAGGCCAATGGACAATTATTACAGAGCCTCTGATTTTATTTGAAAAAGACTTTTCTGGAAAATAAAGTGTGTGAAAAAGAAACATGCTTCCATACGTTGCCTGTCACTAAGGCTGTTAAAATTGCTCCTGAGTGATAATTTGTGTGGGACACTGATCATCAGATAGAAACAGGATTAGACTTTTAAGGCCCCTTTCAGTACTGAGCTTCCACGATTCAGAGATAAAGAATGCAGTAGAGGTGAAAAGTTAGTCGGAGTTTCTCAGGTCTGATCTGGAGGATCAGAGGAGGATCATGTCTGTATTGAGCAGAAGACAGACATGATAAAAGCTGTATCTGAAGACAGGAGGGAGCACCTGGAAGGGAAAGAAGGAGAAACACTGGAATGCAGGAAGTCAGAAATGGGGCTGTGGCAGTGGTCCAGCTATAAGCCACGAGGGTCTAGATTGGGTCAATATTAACAAGACTAAGAAGGAAATGGCACACTACATAATACAAGAAAAGCTGCCAGGATTTAGTCACTAGCTATTTATGAGACATGGAGTAAAAGCTAAGCTTTTTCGGGGTACCGGACCTGAAGTGATAAGATACTCGAGTAGACATATCTGGGAGGCAACTGGAGACTGGACAATAAATCACAGATAGAGCTAAAGATTGGAGGCTTATTAGGATAAAAATGATGGTTGAAGCCATGAAACAGATGAGCTTCTCGAGGAATAAAATAAGAAAAGAGGAAAAGATCGAGTCTAAGATAAATCTCAGGAAAGAGTAAGTGCAAGAGTAAGTGTCCAAGGTGGAAGAGAGGACAGCAAAGGTCACAGAGGAGGGACCAGAAGAGCAGAGGAGACCACGGACAACACATGTCATGAAAACTATACCCAGGGCAGAGCAGCTGTGCCAAACACAGCTGTCCTAGTGGCCCAAGGTTGGATGTGTCAAGACCACCAACAGTGGAAGAAGCAGTTTATGGTGGACAAGCCACCCCATTTGTCACTCTACAATAGCTCTGCTTACCATAGAATATTCCTCCACTATAACCATTTTATATGTTATATGGTTGTTAAGTGCCAGTTAGACACATAGTAAAGTACAACCTGGTCTGAGTTATGGATTTGGGGACCCAAAGCATAAGCAAGGTGAGCTTGCCAAGTTAGACTATATCACATTCTCCATTGAAGAGAACCATTTTATCTCATGACTGTACAGAATTATTAATTTAGGAAGTTTTAGAATTATCTTTTACTCATGAGGCAAACCAGTGACAGAACTAAACCCCAAAGTAGCAAGTTCTGCCTTGTAAATTGTTATGGACTGAGTTGTGTCCCCTCAAAGTCGCATGTTGAAGCCCTAAGCCCTGATATATTTGGACATAAAGACTTTAATAATGAGGTAAATAAGGTCAACTGAAGCCACAAGGGTGGAGCCCTAATCCAGTAAGACCAGTGTCCTTAGAAGAAAAGGAAGACACATCAGGAATGCCCCTCCCCACCAACAGAGAAAATGTGTGAAGACACAGTGTGAAGGTCTATGAGAGGTCTAACCAAAAACCAGCCCTGCTGGTACCCAGTCTCTAGAACTATAAGAAAATAAATTTCTGTTGTTTGAGTGTATTTTGTCATGATAGGCCAAGCAGACTAACACACAGTCACAGACCTACTTCCAATCTTGCTTTTGCTCCAGGGTCAATAACCTGCACATCATTTCATATCTTCACCCAGTGTCCCAATCATTTGCTGAGATTAAATTCAATATTTACTGGAGGTTCTACTAACAGAGAAACCCAGACTGCAAGCACCAAGTAATTTTCTGCAGGTGCTTGATGAATTTGTGTGTTAAAACAATTTCTCGGGGCGCCTGGGTGGCACAGTCGGTTAAGCGTCTGACTTCAGCCAGGTCACAATCTCGCGGTCTGTGAGTTCGAGCCCCGCGTCGGGCTCTGGGCTGATGGCTCAGAGCCTGGAGCCTGTTTCCGATTCTGTGTCTCCCTCTCTCTCTGTCCCTCCCCTGTTCATGCTCTGTCTCTCTCTGTCCCAAAAATAAATAAACGTTGAAAAAAAAAAAAAACAATTTCTCAACTGTCCCACCAAACTAAAAGCTCACCAAAAGGAAAGCCACAAAAGGGGTAAGGGAAAATACTCAGGTTTTGAAGGCAATTCTATCCAAGGACTACCTCCCACAGGGTGGCCTTACTCAGAGGTAAAACAGGCAGACACGTGACTGGCAACTTAAGGAATTCTGGAAAGTGTCTCTCCTGCATGAACTTGGGCATGTGTGTCCGTATCTCAGTTTCCCCATCTACAGAATAAGGATAATGACAGAATACATCTATAGGGCTGTTGAAAGGAGTAAATGAGCTAATACAGGTGAAGAAGTTAGAATAGCACGTGGCACAAAGCACCATACAAATACTAGCTAGCATTATTGCTAATGTTGTTGTTGTTATTATTATAAAACAGCTCCCCAGTGAGGCTTCAGAGACCAACCTTCCGGGTTTGCCTGGGACACGCCCAGGATGTGCCCAGGATGCGCACATCAATCTCAAGCAAACTTGGGTGCGCTCAACCTAAGAGGCCTCAAATTCTCACGTGTTCACTTCATTGAGGTTGCTACTGAGATGCAAATATTATCAGAGGAGGCGGAGCTGGTTTAAAACCATTAACATTCCTTAACATTTTACAATCAGATCTTCAACTTAGCTAGCAAAATGCTGAGAACAGCAGCCACGTGACAGAAAAGTTCTGAAAAACTTCAGCAGTCAGAAAAAGATCGGAGCTTCAGGCTGTGTGGTTAACAGCCAAGTGCTCTAGCAGGGCATCAGGCAGCTGGCAGGAGGAGGCAGAAAGGGGGCTGGCATGCCAAACAGGGATGAAACGAAGAAGCAAACAACAGTCCCAGAAAGATGCTGTTTCTCCCTCTCAATTTTCTCGGAAACCGTCCTTAGGTGGGGGGTACTTCATCAGAGTTGTAAGGATCCCTTCCCTAGATCCTTAGAGAAGTGAGATTAGGACTCGGAAGGATTGTGGCTATTCTGAGTCCTTTAGAAAACAAAATCTGAGTAAATCCCGATGCTCTGTGCCACAAATCCTGATGTGACATGTGCTCACAGCCTGAGATTTGATTTCAGTCCAATCCCCCGAAGAGAGACACCGGATGAAAAACGTTGTGTGTGGCCAGTGTGAAGAAAAGAGCAGACATCAGAAAAAGCAATGCGGCTGAAAAGAATGGATTAAATCAGATCTCCAGGAGAGCTCTCTACAGCCGGCAGCAGGTGCTATGCAGCTGGTCCTGTCATTCCTGGATGGCAGGGTTACCCAGGTGAGTCAACAGGGAAGGAGCTCTGCAGATGTGCAAATAGATGTCTGGAGCTTGCCTTTCAATGTGTGCTGCTCTGTAAACCTGCAAGGCTGTGGTTCTGGTGCTTTTTAAAGGTGGTGCTCCTTGCTGCCTCTAGTGGATCCTAAAGGGGGTTCCACAAGTTGCATTCCTAACCAGCTTCCCAGGTGATTCTACTGTGATCTGTGGACCATACCTTCAGAATCACTGCTGCAGGGGTTCTGGGTCACACGTGAACTAAACAACTTTAGAAATGGTTTCCAAGTGGCCTGAAATGTGTCTATGCATTTTTCAAAGGTGCTTCTGGAAGCATTTACGGCAGGGCTCTCTTAAGGAGAAGATCCTTTGATTTGCATAAAGCTGTGAGGTCTTCTGGCTCTGGCCACAGAAGTTTCTAACTTGGAATGAGTACTGCCTGCTCTGCTTGCCTTCTGTGAGCCCGCCCTGCACTTTCCGCAGACACCTGCCCCAACAGAGAGTCATAGGAGATCAGATTTTAATCATGTTATGAGCAGGGCTGTTTGTTGGCTGACTATTCTCTGGATTACAGAAACAAGCATCAGTAGACTTAAAAAGGGAAGGAAAGGCTAATGAAAGAGCACAGAAGTGGTATATTAAGAAGTCTTTTCTTAGCTGCGGCTGCCAGAGGAAGGTAGGCATTCCAATATTCCACCAATGGAAGCTCAAGGAGCTCAAGGAGCTCAGACCAATGATTCACGAGGAGGCTTTCTTGGGCCTTCAGTCTGGGGCATGCATAAAACAATGTGGGTATGGATGTTGGGTCATTAGTGCATTTATCACGTTTGGATTGGCTGCTTAAAAATCCCTTGTGAGAAACTAGGAATGAACCTACTGTCATTTTCTCTGTAGAGACCTGAATTTAAAAAGTCTTCCTAGCCCCATGCCACACTCCCTAAGTGAGCCTTTCTTTCCTATTTAGCTGCAGAGCCAGAAGGTAGCGACATCACCTAGCAGCTGCCTGCAAAGTACGAATTATGTAACGTGTGCTATGTAAGCAAAGAAGAGCAGACACTTAGGCTGGGCAGAAGGCAGCCACTCTTACTTTGATCTCAAATGTCCCTTTATGTGCTGTGACCCAGAGGTCGCAAAAACAGACTAAAAATGATGGGACTAATGGAGCAGCTATACCTGCCAAGTGTCTTACACCCTCAGGGACTTGGAAAATACTAGTTCCTCTGCCCTGGCCACAGTGCTGAATGGGTGTGGAATGGGGTGGGATTAGAGAGGCATTCACTCCACGACCTCAAGCCCTTCATGCCTCCAGCTTTTCTCCCTCTCCCCTTCCAATATGCAAGCACATGTTCTGATGCAATAAGTCTGAAATTTACAGAATAAATGGCTGCATTTTTTTTTGAAACTAGGCATCGATGACCTAGCTACACCCTGCCTTCCCCAGTTTCGTTCAGACATCTATTTTGAGAGCTCCTTTGTGCCAAGAACCGCTGCAGGTGTTTGAGACACATGATGAACTAACAGTCCTGCCCCTGTCCTCCTGGAGTCTAGTAAAAGTCATAAAGAAGCCATTAAAATACAGTGGAGAGTACCAAAAGTTCAGACTGGGGAGTCATGAGGGACTCTGGCAGGATAAGGGTGTTTGAGCAAAGCCTTTGAGATGTGACAGTTAGTCCTGTGGGCGAAGGAGAGAACATGTGCACAGGCATTAAGGTATGTAAGAACATGACCCATTTGGGGACCTACAAGTAGGCAATGTGGCTCAAGTGTGATGCCTGTGGGAGGAAGGGAGAAACTGAAGCTAAAGACCCCAGCCAGGGCCAGTGCGTAAAGGTCCTGATGTGCCAAGGAAGGAAATCTGCGATGTATTCTGAAGGCCATGGTGAACCATTTAAGGATTTAGGTAGGTAACAAGTGAGGGTTGCACTTTAAATAGCTAATTCTGAGAGCAGACCATTCCAAGGGAAGGACTGGAAACGGACAACAGCAGAGGGAGAGCAACCAGTGATGAGGTCATCTCAATAATCCCAGTAGGAGATGGACCGTGGAGACATAAGAAATTCTCTGTTCCCATGGGTATCCAGCTATGTTTTTTTATTGCTCAATATTGGTCTCTAGAAGACATCCTACTGTAATTTTTAGTCTTGTTTCAAGATGCATAACTTTCAGTAGGGACAGTCATATGTTCTTTCCTGTCTTCATGACATCTGCCCTAAAGTTCTCTATCAAAACTAACGACCCCTGCTTTAGCCCCTGTGGAAGACAGTTTGTCAGTTCCTTAAAAGCTAAACATAGAATCACCATATGACCCATAAATTCCACTCCTGGGTATATACTGCAAAGAATTGAAAACAGGTACTCAAACAAACACTTAACATAAAAATTTCCTAGCAGCAAAAGGTAGAAATAGCCAATGTCCACCAAGAAATGAATGTGGTATATCCATTAAATGGAATATTATTCAGACATAAAAAGGAAGTACTGGTACATGCTACAATATGGATGAATCTTAAAAACATTATGCTAAAGTGAAAGAAGCCAGATATCGAAGGTCACATATTGTATGGTTCCACGTGTCTGAAATATCCAAATAAGTAAGTTCACAGAAACAGAAAGACTGGATGCCCAGGGTAGGAAGAGAGAGGAGTGGGGAGTGACTGCTTGATGGGTAGCAGGTGTTAACTGTGGAGTTATGAAAATGCTTTGCAACTGGACAGACATGGTGGTTAAATGACATTATGAATGTACTACATGCCACTGAATTGTTCACCTTAAAACGGTTAATTTCATGATATGTGAATTTCACCTCCATTTTAAGAGATTGTTTTTAAACCTAATGCCCTAATTTCACTCTCCTCTTTCTCCAGCTCTCTTCCCCTATAATCAACCTCCTTATGACTGAAGTGTTACAGGCTTGAGTTGGCCAGAGCAAGCCCTCCAGAGTTGGCACACACACAGGTGACGACATTTTTCAATTTCCCTTAAAGATGCTGAGAGTTTAGAGGAGCTGGCAGAATTAGAGAGGTCAACAAGCACCCGTTCCAGTTTGCTCCTTTAAGTGGTGGCATCTGATAGTTTAAGAGAATGAGATATATCCTAAATCAGGGCAACAAGATGAAGTCCATGCATAGGAGGAAAGCTTCTGCATCACAGAAACACATGCAGCAGGCTTCAGGGAAAGTAGCTTGAGAGATGCTTGCAGACTGTAATTTGGCTTCTGCTGTGGCTGTGCCCCTGTTTCTTCCTACTAGAAAAGAGTAATGATGAAAAACTGGAGTGCTGTGCACAAGGAAGCTGATTAAATCTCCCTCCTCCAGTCTTCTAGAAGAAGGCATATTCTCAGAGACCTCATCTAGTAAACAAAGCAGCATGACATTACTTAGGCTCACCTAGAACTGAAACAGTACTTTCTAGAGCTTGGAAAGTAGCATTGCATACTAGGAAGGCCCAAAGGCTCTGAGTATGTGCGTGGATACTGCCATGGACTAACTGTGTGACCACCAGAAGTTATTTACTCTCTCTGAGCCTCAGTTTCCCTGTCTGCAAAATAGGGGTAATGATACCTATCTCACCCGCTCTTGCAAGAACTAAATGATATATGTCATGCAGCATATTCAGAAAGTGCAGGGTGATATTCAAATTGTGTGGTAACTAGTATAATATCAATACCAACTAATCAGAATAAGTGCTGAAATAAGCAATTCCATCAGAATAGACATCATCTATGCCCCACTGTGTGCTTTACAAATAACCATATGTATCAGCCCTGAAATAACCCATGGTTCGCAGTAAGCCTTAAGTGAAGAGTAACCATTATTTGGAAGAGGCAGCTAGAAATAGGATTCTGTAGGTCACTGTTTCTATAAAACACAGACCACTCTTGGACAGATCTAAGTAGAACACAGACAAAGGCAAGCAAGTACAGGCGGGAAAAGATCTTTGAAGGTCCTCCTTCCCTGGGAGCCTCCTCTTTCTCCTGATCCCTTACCACACCCCACTTATGTCAACAGGTGATCTCCAGGGAGGGTAGCAAAATGGATCCTGTTTCCCAAACATTTAAAAAGGAAGCCCAAAGGAAGTGTAAATATGCATGAGGTATATTTGAAACGGACTAATAATTTGGTTCGGAAAAAAAGGACCTCCGAAGCAGCTAGCCCAGGACTTAAAGGCTGCCCCCAAAGGAGACTGGAGTGTGTACCAGAATGCAAATCAATGCCCTGATGTCTTCATTGGAGAAGGGTTGCTATGGAGTGGGGGGAGGTGTGAGCTGCGCTAACAGCACATTTAGTGATGTAGTTGATTCACATTCTGGCATTGCTCTCAAAAACATTTGAAACATTTATATTCCTAGGAATCGAGGGTACATTTCAGGGAATTGTGTGAGAAGGAAGAAAAAGGCTTCTGGCTCTGCTCAGCGTTTCGCTAGCATGGTCTTCAAGTGTTCAGACCTGGCTGAACAGATATATGGATGAGTGTGAGTGAATGGCTCGTGGAGAAGAAAGGACAGGGTATATTTAGAGAAGAAACCGCATGTTACATGGAGTACTACAATGCAATTTCTGCCCTAGGCTTAAGAAAATTAAGAGATAACAGAGCTGAGATTAAAGATTCTGCTCTGACACAGGAAGTGTACATTAAGAGGCTCAGTCCTCATCACTAAGAACTCAAACAGGGAAGAGATGCAGTAGTGGGAGACCACCATGTTCCCAGGACTCTTCCAGATGCAAAGGAAGCTCTCTCTCGAGAGGCTCCACCTCCCCTCTGCCTCCAGATCAGTCCAGAGGCTTGGGTCTGAAAGCCATGCCCAATCACTAACAGGTCTCCCTCCTTATTTGTCTGTCGGTACTTTACTTATTCTTCTCCTGTTGTTCTGTTTCTTCATTTGATCTGCATGCCCCACCCCCCCCCACCCCCCAACCCTTAACTTCCCTTTTTCAGGAAGAGGCTCTGAGTCAGATACTTGGATTCAAGTCCTGGCTGTACTGTTTACTGTGACCTTGGACAAATCACTTAAAATCACTAGAAAATGAGTGGTAACAGTATCTACATCATCAGGTTGTTGTGAAAATTAATGGAAGGAATCCATGTAGAGCACTTAGAACAATTTTGGCCCACAACACATGGTAACTATTATGATTACAGTGGTCTGGCTTAAATATCAGCACTTTACGAAGTTATACGGAAGAGTCTCATGCCTCCAAAGGCTTTCTACGATTCCCAATTCCTTTTGTGCCTGGGTTTAGACTCTATGCCAACCCCCCTAAACCTTATTTCAGTCACCTTAAGCTGTCTTCCTATTAATCTATTAATAATAATAACAATAATACCTATACTTTATTAAACTACTATGTGTCAGGCACTTCATTTAGCTCTTTACATATGTTCTCTAAATTGATTTTATCACCACAATAACCATGTAAGAACATTATTATCCTCATTGTACTGATAAGGAGACAAACTCAGGGAGGTAAACAATTTCTCCAAATCCCAACAGTTTGTAAATGGCAAGCACTATGATGGATCTAATTCTTTTTGCAAGAATAAAGCCCATCCCATTATTTTATGGCCCCTCCTCGTTGTTTCACATAGATGAATCTGGTCCTCTTACCTTAACTAAGCATTTTCACATGGGGCACATCTTCTATTTCCATTATTCTTACAAGAGCCAACACCCCCTACGGTGTTAGACATGCCACGGGTACTACATGTTTGTTTAGATGTTCAGAAAGAAAGTGCATCTGTAAACAATTCTTTGGTAACACTTTGATTTACTTACTGGTCCTGCACAAAAGCCATGAACAGATAGGTCTAGGATTAATTTACAAAGCTGATGCCTTAGTTTTGCACAAGTAAGAACTTAAGGAAGTCACCCAGACGACCCCTTGTCTTTACATGAAGGGGCCTCAGGATCCAATCACACATTCCTGCTGAAGGCATCTACCTGTTCTACCTATTACAGTGAAAAAGCAAATCAGGATGGCCCTGAAGTAGTAAGTACTTGGGTAGCAATGACCAACTGCTGCTACCCTAGAGTTCTTTTCAACATCACACAAAAATTAAGGCTATGAGTTAATAGAGTAATTTTATTTATTATTTAATTTTATTTAGGCAGAATGACTTCCATGGACCTTTTCATAATTAACTTGTAAAGAAAGAACTGAGATGATTTGTTTATACTCTCATCTATAGAGAAATAACTGAAGAGTAGGTTTTATAGGAAAATGATTGAAATTTTCATTGCCAAGTACAGGAAAAACTAAAATATCTTTGTTCTGTTTCCAATTTTTATACCTTTCTGTCTCGTTTCCTGTAATCTTTTTGTTTTCATTTGGGTTTACAGATTAACATAAGGTCCATTTATGTAGTGCTCATTCAACTGACCTCATTTGCAGAGTCATAGAAATTTCGGATATGACCATCACAGACATAATGGCTCTGATAATGACAGAGTTGCTAAATGATGATCTGAGCTTGGAAATAAAAGAGAGGAAGTTGCAAGGATCTTATTTTCAAGACAACGTCCCTGAACATGTCCTTGCAAATGAGAACAAGTAAGAAGAAATGAAGAGAATATATGATGTTCAGACAGGATTATTTCTATACAGAATGCCTTTCAGCATTTTCTGTGACAAGTCAGCAGCTCTTTAAATGAGCCCCTCACAATTTCAGAGCTGCACCTGGTTTAATTGATGACTCTCGTCATTTCCTCACTGGTTGGTGCAAACCAGTCCCATTTTCCTATGCACTGAGAACATCAATGTCATGGAGGCTTTGAGCTATAGCATTCATTTACTGATTCAATATTAATTTTACTCTTACCCTTGGTGTAGTTGGGGTTGAAGTAAGGGAGGCACAAAAGAATGAAAGGATTTGGTCCTTGCCCTCCAGCACCCTGTATTTGTAGAGATAAGACACAGACGTATGAAATAGTGAACTAGTCAAATGAGGCAACAGGTGGTTAATGCCCAGGTGAACAGGGTAGACGCTGCTATGTGAGTTCAGAAGATTTGGAAATGCTGGGAACAGTCTCACACAAGTGGAATAAGAGTTGGACCCTGTACAGTACGAAAGCTGTAAAGGGGGGTGGGCAGAGAAGAGCTCTCCCAAAGGAGGGGATGGTGTCTACAATTCTTGCACTTGAGACTGAGCACTGTCTATGTGAGCAAGTCTGAGAGAATCACACTGACTAGAGCAGGGTTACATGGGAATAGCTGAGATATGGCCATATAGGTCAGTGGAGTGGGATTCTATGATACTTTGAATCATCAGTACAGTAAAACCTTGGTTTGCGAGCATAATTTGTTTTGGAAACATGCTTGCAATCCAAAGCACTTGTAGGTCAAAGCTAATTTGTCCATAAGAAAAAATGGAAACTCAGATGATTCATTCCACAACCCAAAAATATTCATATAAAAATGGTTACAATACTGTAATATACTACAAAATAATAAAGAAAATACAAACTATAAAGAAAAATAAATTAACCTGCACTTAACTTTGAAAACCTTTGTGGCTGGTGTGAGAGAGACAAGAGAGAGGAGGGTTATGGTGTAGAACAACATTCACTATCACTAACGGAATCACTGCTATCTGTTGGCTCGGTGGAATCTTTTTCTTTTCAAGCAACTTTAACAAGGAACCTATCCAATGACCTAGAATGAAGCAAAGCATTCCTAAGCTTACTCTTGTATAGAAAAGCAAAGGACTGTCCATAGGTGCTTTGAAGTGACAAAAAATACACTAGTGCCAGTCGTGGGCACCTTCCAACGTTCTGAAAAATCACTGACTTCTGCCAAACACCTCAGCCTGAGACAGAGCAGCAGAGCATGAAAGACGATCACCCATAATCCCGCAGCAAGAGAGAGAGAGAGAAAGAGAGAGAACCACTGGCTCAGTTGTGATCATGCGACATTTGCCATCATGTACTAATTGTATTGCAAGACATCACTAGTTTATCAAGTTAAAATTTATTAGAAATCTTTGCTCGTCTTGTGAAACACTTGCAGAACAAGTTACTCACAATCCAAGGTTTTAGTATATATCTCTAGTATGTCTCAAATTCTTAAAAATGGCTTACATTTTAAAGTGACTGGTCAAGAAACTGTTAAGTTCCACATGCACACACAAACTTGTTACAAATGTTCATAGCAACATTATTCATAACAGCCCAAAAGTGAAAACAACCCAAATTTCCATCAACAAAGAGATAAATAAAATGTGTTCTATCCATACAATGGAATATTACATGGCAATAAAAAGAAACGGAATGCTGATACATGCTACAACACGATAAACCTGAAAACATTACGTTAAGCCAAAGAAGCCAGTCACCAAAGGCCACATATTGTGTGACTAATTCCACATGGACAAAATATCCAGAACAGGCCAATCCACAGAAACAGCCCAGGCCTGGGAAAATTGGCAGGAAATGGAGAGTGACTACTAACATGTATGCAATTTCTTTTTGGTGTGATTAAAATGTTCTAAAATTGACTGTGGTGATTGTTGCACAATTCTGTGAATATACTAAAACCACTGAACTGCATACTTTGAATGGGTGAATTGTATGGTATATAAATTATATCACAATAAAGCTGTTATTTAAAAGCAAACTGTTAAGAGAAGTGAACTCTAGGGAAAAGGGTGTAAGGAGTGTAGGGTAGGAGGGAGGCTTCGTGTCACCAATTTGTTTACAATCAGCATAACCCCATTGGAAATATCAGAAGAGAAGACTCAGTTTCCCTTATCACACTCTGGCTCTTCTAAAAATAAAGGCCTTTTAGGGGCACCTGGGTGGCTTAGTTGGTTGAGCATCTGATTTTGGCTCAGGTCATGACCTCATGGTTCGTGAGTTTAAGCCCCACATGGGGCTGTCAGCACAGACCCTGCTTTGCATCCTCTGTCCCTTACTCTCTCTGCACCTTCCCCACTCAAGCTTGCTCTCTCTCTCTCACTCTCTCTCTCAAAAATAAATAAACATTAAAAAATAAAGGTATTTTAATTTCCTAAATCGGCTAGCCTCCATTTTAAAATTTACTTTGATTTTTCAAGAAAAAAATGATAGCGTGGCTGGTATGTGTGTGTATACATATGTATATGTATATACATATGTGTATATGTATATACATATACATCCATCCCTTGGATGGATATCTCCATCCATCCCTTGGGAATCCCTCACAAATATATCACATTCAATCATTTCTGACCACTCCCTGGGTTCCTCTTGATTTCTTGAGGAATTAAGGTTATTGAATTTCAATTCCTCCCAGCAACCGTTTATTGAGTGCCTGTCTTGTGGCATGCACATGAGGTTTGCAAGGCTATGTAAGGGCAGGGAGATGAGTAAGAAAGACATTCCTATTTCAAAGTGCTTGCTACTCCAGAGGGAAATGGGACAAATAAATTGGGACCTGAAAGAAAAGGGAAACTAAGTACCGTGTGCTGTCACCAAAGTGCTGAAGTGTCTACATGAAAATCATCTCTCGAGGGTATGTCAACAATGCAAGTCCTAAGCCCCATCCCAAACTAATTGAATCAAAGTCTCTGAGAAGAAGGCTCCAGAAACATATATGCTTTTCTAATGTAAACTCCATTCCAGCCCATAAAATCCACACAATTTAAGACATTGAGAATGTTTCCAGCAAATAAGTCCAATGTAAGTAACTACACCAGCATTTCCTCCAGTGAATTCTGCAGCATGCTAATTCTTCAAGTAGTTAATAGGTATTCCTTAGGGGGAAAAATGGATTCTGAGGACAAAGAAGTTTGAAATATCTTTGGGTTAAACAAAATATATTTTTTTTATTTATTACAGAATGCTAAGAGACTTTAGTGGCCTATTGTATGCTGTGAAACTTTGAGAAAGGGACATAGAATGTGGTTATCACCAAACTTATTTGACTAGGGGATCATTTTTTTTTTTCCACATACATCAATGGGCACATCACATTAATGGTCAGAGACTCATCTACTAAAATTAAGAGATAGGGGCACCTGGGTGGCTCAGTCAGTTAAGCGTCCGACTTCGGCTCAGGTCATGATCTCATGGTTTGTGGGTTCAAGCCCCTTGACGGGCCCTGTGCTGACAGCTTTGAGCCTGGAGTCTGCTTTGGATTCTGGTTCCCCCTTCTCTCTGCTCCTCCCCCCCTCACACCCTGTCTCTCTCTCTCTCTCAAAAATAAACATTAAATTTTTTTTGTAAAAATAAAGAGAGATACTCTGGGAAAATATTATGATCTTCCACTCCTTAATAGAAAAATAAACATATACAACATTATTTTTTTTAAAGATTGTTTTTAAATAGTTTTTTTTTTCCTGGTAACTATCTGAGCAATATCCCAAATGCCCCCCTTTTTTTAATAATCTAGTTGTTACTTAGAATAATACTCATTTACTGTGGAAAAAGATGATTAAAAATCAATTTGAAGGGGCGCCTGGATGGCTCAGTTGGTTAAATGTCTGACTTCTGCTCAGATCATGATCTCAAGGTTTGTGAGTTCAAGCCCCACATCGGGCTCTGTGCTGACAGCTCAGAGCCTGGAGCCTGCTTTGGATTCTGTGTCTCCCTCTCTCTCTGCCCCTCCCTTGCTCACATGTCTTTCTCTCTCAAAAATAAACATTAAAAAATTTTTTTTAAATCAATTTGAACATTCTTTGCTAAGAATAAGAAGTTCCTCAAGATGGAGAGCACATTTCCTCTATGGTTTCCAGATATGCATATATTAGGATATATAAAGATGGGCACAGGGGCCAGAATGCATAGAGCCAGAACATAATTATTCTACAGCCAGTTCCTGGTCACTGTGGGTCCTGGCTGTCTAGAACAAACCTATTTCATGACCTTGGAATGAAACCAGTAATTTTCTTAGCCAGGAATCGAGACCAACAGCTGAAGGATTGAAAACTTTAGAACCTGGACCCTGCTTCTAACCTGAGCTCCCTTGGGTCAGTTCAAAAGGCATCAGAAAAGGGGCACCTGGGTGGCTCAGTCGGGTAAGCCTCTGACTCTTGATTTGAGGTCAGGTCATGGTCTCACGGTTCATGGGCTTGAGATTCTCTTTCTCCTTCTCTTTCTGCCCTTCCCCTGCTCATGCTTTCTGTCAAAATAAATAAACTTAAAAAAAAAAAAAGTCATCAGAAGAAATGGCCTAGTTTGCCAATCTCAGTGGCACCATCATCCAACCAGTCAGTCACCCAAGCCAGAAGTTGGGGGGTTCATTCCAGACTCCTTTCCCTTCCTAAGCTAATTAGTCATTAAACCTGCTGCATTTATGACTTAAATATTTCTCAGTTCACCTCCTCCTCTCTATTCCCACTGCTACTGCCCTAGTTGAGGCCTACGCCACCTCACACCTGTACTATTTCGACAGCTTTCTAATTGGACTCCCTGCCTGAATTCTCCCTCCTCAAATCCATCTTCCACTCTGACCAATGCACATCTGATTACACCTTTCCCATTTAAAAATCTTCCACCAGCTCCTAATTACCTACCGCAAATAATTTCCCCCAAAGTGTTCTGCAAAACACTAACACAATGTGTAATCCACAAAAAAAGAGGGCTCCTTGAAACTGAGAAGTAGGTACAATGAGGGAGAGTGCCTTTTAGTGTCTCATCTATCTCCAGTATAGCAGAAAGGTCTAAAAATGCCTTGGAGACTAAGCACCCAGAAGTAGGTCCAATCCGTAAATAAAGAAATGCTTCCAGAGTCTATCAATATCCTTGGCTAGGGGATCTTGGAAGTCACCTAACATAAACGCTTCTGGGGTAATGGGCATTTTTTATGCTTCTCAGAAATGGTAATAGACTATAGCCAGAGCCTACTGAATATCCTCAAGTCTTCTCCAGGAAGGCATTCTTTAGCTTTGAAACTATCCATCTTCTGTTAAGTATGCAGAAGTGAAGTTTTATGTTCACAGCATCTCTGCAAGCCCTAAATTAAGAACCGAAAACTCAAATACTCTAAGAATCAGATAGATCACAACTGAGAGGATTCTGGCTGAGTTTCCAGAACAAGGTATCTGATGTGTGCCCTCCCCCTCAACGTCCTCAAGATATCTTCTTACTAAACTAGTCACTGAGTTAGACAAATCTTTAGTATTTGAGTTGGCTGCTGGCTGGCATTTGAAAGCCAGCTTCTCTATGTAAATGCAACACTCAAATGAAAAATCTAACAACTAGTTGCACATCTTACTGCCAGAACATATTTTAGTTAAAAGGGATATGAATCAAAACTTTCACAGAATCTAGGTTATGCATTTCCTTGTCCTTTTTCTACCTTATTTATATTCTTTTCTATTTTTCCTTCTCTTAAAATTCTTTGGATAATTTATACTAAGTTTGGAATGTAGCATGAACAACTTTTTTTAGCTACCTTTCTATCAGTGTATATTTCAAAACCAGGGCAAAACAATGCATATTTATCAACATACTATTCAGTCCTAATAAAATCCTGATAATTATATCTTGTAGAGTTCTTTATATTGTAGCTTTGATCCAAGGCATTTCTCCCTCTCCCTCTCCTTCTCTTTCTCTCTCTCTCTCTCACACACACAACACCATTCAAAATACCACAGCTAATGAAAGTATCTATAACAACAAATGGCAATAGTGTACTTCAATTATAAGACCCACCTCACCCTTCTTGCAAGACTGCACTCTGTGCTAATAATAATTTAAATATTAGAGCTACAAAAATAATATAAGAAACCAATCTCTAAAAACAACATGTTATTTTAGAAGTATGTACATTCTGAAAATGAAAACATTCAAGCAGTGTTCATATAATATGTACCCTAGCTTGGCTTTAATGTAGCTCCTTACATATATTTAAAGACTTACGCACTACTTGTCTATTGAGTGTGGACACCCATGTACCAAGTGCACACCCTTCCAGGAGTGAACATCTGAACCTTAGGAACTTATTTTAATAAACATCATCCACAACTCGCTGCAATCTTCATTTTATTCCCTGTCACCAGAATGGACTCTCTGCTGAGGCACTGGCATGGTTCTAGAAGCATAAGGACCAGGTCTCACCGCTGAGAACAGCTTGGCTCTGACCCTGCAGACCATGCTAAAGGCAGGGAGAAAAGCTACTTCCCAGAGTCCCCCTTACCTTAAAAATCATGG
Organism: Leopardus geoffroyi; assembly: GCF_018350155.1. Lineage (NCBI taxonomy): Eukaryota > Metazoa > Chordata > Mammalia > Carnivora > Felidae > Leopardus > Leopardus geoffroyi. The sequence goes on from NC_059328.1 coordinate 142,688,854, forward strand.
TGTTCAGAGAAGTGAGATATCTGCCACACATGGGTGTGTGAGCACTACTATAACGACCTGCCCCAGGAAGGCATGACACAAAAGGCCAAGATGAGCATCTACCAATGAGAGAGGCTTCTGCTCCAGACACTAGAAGGATATGGTCTTCCTATCTCTCAGCAATGAATCATGTGTCCCATCCTTGGCCAATTGGCCCACTGGTCAAGACTTATTGCTCTTTCTGAACCCAGAACTCCAGCACATAGTCAGAATGTGAATCTATTCCCTTCTACATTTCCCAAGTCCTAACAATTAGAAACAAGAGCCTTTATTATATCCAGCTCCTAGATTCCCACTAGTTAGACTTATTTTCCCAGAAGAGACCCCTAAAATTTCTAATTGAAGTATAACACACATACAGAAACATGCATATATTGTATGTGTACAATTCAATGGATTCTCACAAATTTTGCACACTGTATAACCAGCAACCAGTCAACACTGACTTTTTAATAGAGACACCCATGGTCTGCTTACCTTTATTAAAAAGGGAAAGGCCTAACCTCCATCCTAATATCTTCCAAGGATTTCATCTACCTTCAAAAACAAGTTCTGCTTCCAACACTGTAAAGGAAACGCTCCTCTTGACTTTCCTGCCCCCACTTAGTCCATATATCCTTTAATAAGGAGGCTGTTGTCAAAAGTGCAAAATCTCACAACGCTAATCCTTACTCCCACCAATCCTCCCACTGTTTTATGTGGTGGGAATCACAATGTAATGACATTAGGACACATCCTAAGAATTATTCTCATCTGGTCATGACGGTGGAGCACAGTGGGGCCACAAGTTGGTCTGCTACATGCTTTTCTCCCTCTGCTCATTATCAGCAGAAGACCTTTGTGTATTTGAAGGCAATCACGGAAGCCCACATAACTTGGCTTCTCAAACCTTCTCCCCAACACTAACATTTAAGCCTTTTATTTTATCCCATTTCTAGACCTTGTTGAAGTACTCCAAATCTTGATAATAATTTTAAAACAGAGTACAGGAACGAAAAACTCAGGTCACCATTGTAGTGGAACTATTGGCACATCAAAGCCAACACATATCTCCAATGGAAAACCACCAACAGCATCTCTTTCAGAGCTTCACTAACCTCTTCAGAATTGTGGTTTAGGAATGCCTTCAAACTGCATGATGTCATCTACTGAGACCAATATAGTCAGACAGGGCCCATCAGTGATGTGGATGAAATCAACATCCATTTACCTCTCCAGATTACCTTCCACCCCACCCCCCCCTCTGCTTTTGCACTGTGTTGCTGACCCATAAGCTCTGCTCTTTGGCTTCTGGTTGTGTTTGGCCAGTCAGAACCTTAGCATCGATTAGAGCGAGGGAAGAGAAAGAGATTCCCTGGCTCCCCCCATCATGTGGGATGGCAGTAGGCTGCCTATATCCCTCCCCAAGGAAGACTGTATCCATATCATGATAGCCTTCTTGGCAGAACTCAGCTCTCCTGGGTTCCTGTAACCATGCCCTTTCCTAATTGTGTCGCACCTAAGGGAGGTAACAGTTCTGCAATTACCAGCCCTGGGAGTACTGTGGTATCCCTTGTGGTTTCCTTATACCCTAACAACACCTCTTCTATTTATTAAACCTCTCAAATTACCCTAATTTGAGGATGCTATTTTTTGTAGGGATTCTGACTGATTCTGAAGGAATCCCATTCATAACTTATAGTTCCTTTGGCCTTTTAAATATATTGATATCCCTTTTTACTTTTTAAAAATATCACTACTAAAAAAAATGCACCACTACTAACTCATGCAAATGTTTCCCTGAATTGAAAGTCCATGGAGAGAATTGACAACGAGAAAAACAAAATAAAAATGGAACTTTGGTACTCTTGGCTAAGGCCAAATGTAGCATCCACGTGCAACTGTCACCAAGACCTGCATACAAATAGTGAGAATTCTAACATTTCCCTAAAACACAAAACCTCTTTCTGACACTCTCTAGCACTGAGCTTTTATGTACGTTTAGGTTTTGTGGATGTGCTGTCATTTCAATCCATCAAACTGGAGACTTTCAACCATACCAGAAAGCAGTATCAAACAAGAAAGCTTGAAAGAAACCGGGACTCTAATCTGGATTCCAAAGGTCTCTCCATTGGGGTCAGAGAGCAATCTGTTCTCTGTTTTGGAGATTCTCCCAACTCCCAACTGCTTTGTAAGCTGTCAAGCAAGCACCATACAAATAATGACTGTACCACCCTTCAGCGGGTTATTACAGTTTTTTTATATTATTAACCCTTGCATTTGGCATCATGAAAAGACCACTGCTCTAGTTAAAGGTCTGAGGACAGCTCTAGGTCCAGTTCCACAGTAAATTGTCTGGGTCATTCTGCACAAGTTGCCTAACTTCTTTGGGCCTCAGTTTTTTTTCATTTATAAAGTAAAGAGAGATGAGCTTCATAAGTTTTTGTGGGTTTTTAAAACCAAATTATAATAAACAGAGACTAAAAAAATTCTTCTTATGAAACCTGGAGGCCATAGCCTAATGCTGCTTCCCACAACCAAGAAACTTCTTCGGAATCTTCTATTTCATTTTGAGCTAATTCGCTTTAGTCTTAATTGAAAAAGAATGTTTATTTCAATATAAAAATATTTTACAATACACACCAGTACACATATATAAATCTTTAATTTTGCTGAATTTTAATTTTAATTTTGCTAAATTTTAATTTTACACGTATATAAATCATTTAACTCAGCAATTCCACTTCCAGAAAGCTATTCTGGAGAAATGCTCCATGTGTACACAAAGATTCATATGTAAGAATTTATCTACAGGATTGAAAAACAGGAAATACCCTAAATCTATCAGTGGGCTAAACTTGTTACAGTAAATCCATACTGTACATCAGCTTATAAGAAAGAATAAATTCATATGGAGAAAATCCATGGTACACTTTTTGGTGAAGAAAAAAAGTCACAGGAAAATATTTATTATGATCGTATTCATACTTTTTAAAATTACAAATGTGATATGTGCATTTATAAGTATGTTTTTCTAAATACCCATGTTTGTCAATGCATAGAAAAGAGTCTAAATGGATACCCACTCAGTTGTTAAAAATGGCTGCCTGTAGAGACATGAACAGGTCGGGAGGTTGTTAAGGAAAACCAATTTTTCATACTATGCAGTTTTGTATTATTTACATATTTCCCCCCCAAAACCTCATTTCACTTAAGATACCAATGATTTAAAAAATCAACATTAGATTACATATCACTAAGAGAAAAAAACCACCAATAGAACAATAGTTTTAAGATGTAGCTCTATTTTAGATGTATCAAAATGTTGGGGGTGGAAGGTGGGGAATGTGTGCCTTAGTATCAATAAAACACAACATATAACTTCAGAAATTGTTACCATATTAAAAAAAAATAACATTAGCACTTTAGGAAGACACATCATGTTTCACATACCAACTTGTTGGTTTTCAGTTAACTAATAATTAAACATGACCATCGAATGGTCTTTTCTTTTTAAAATCAAATATCTAGGGGCGACTGGTGGCTCAGTTGGTTAAGCGTCCCACCTCGGCTCATGTCGTAGTCTTTGAGTTTGAGTCCCGCGTCAGGCTCTGTGCTGACAGCTCAGAGCCTGGAACCTGCTTCGGATTCTGTATCTCCCTCTCTCTCTCTGCCCCTCCCCACCCCTTCCTTGCACTCTGTCTCTCTCTCTCTCTCTCTCCCAAAAATAAACATTAAACAAATTTTTTTTAAAAAAATCAAATATCTAACCTAGCCCTTTTTGATCTGTTTGGTTTTATTCCTTACTCTACTTTATTCTACTGGGCAGTATCCTAGCACTTCAAAAAGTGCAACATGATAACTAACACATGTTCTGTGCTTCCCTACCTTATCAACTTTACTCTAATTCCATTTCTATATTCTAAGCATTAACAATATGATCAAATGTAATATGATTTGGATATCTGATAAATTAATTCTTAATTCTGTCCCTTGGATCAATAGAGCCATTGAATCAAATAAGTCCAAGACATTAATCTCTGGGACTTCAACTGAAATTAAATGATATTAAGCTATCAACAATGACTCTTTGGAAATGAACTGGAGAACTAATTTGTGGACCAGGTATTTTAGCATGATATTCACCACATTTTTCTACCTTCATGATAAATATTTGCTTCCAACTCTTACTTTATTCAAACAATATTTAAGGGACTATTTAAGAGATTGGGCTGAAGTAAAGATTGTCCCCTGTATCCCTTTGCCTTTCATTTTATCACAGAGAAAAATTAAACAGATTAGGCATAGTTACTGCTTTTAAAAGAAATGAATGACTTAAAAAAATAATGAATGTCTCCTAGAATTTATTATATTCCTGTGGTTTTCTAATTGATTGATTATTGCTTTTAGTACAACCCAAAGGATAATAATGATGAACTGAAGAAAATTTTGTAAAGCAAGAAAACACCCAAAAATAAACATTCTTGATGATTAGGCAATGTTACAATCATAAAATCATTATTTAAACTTTTTTTTTTTGGGGGGGGGGTGGTTAGGGGCAACAGTCTCCTAGTGCATAGCTCAGACAATTTAGCCAAGAAGGAAAGATAGAGATCATTTAAAGCAGAAATACCTCTCCTCAATTATCAATAAGAGTTAGGAGAAGCTCAATTCTCAGAAAGCATTCGTCTTTGGTTTTTTTTTTTCTTAGAGATGAGACTCAAGTGTCTTCAGCTCAAATCCCTGTGGGCTGGGCATGCACTGTGGGTATTGGCAAGCAGATGAGCAATATGCAAAACACCATTCTGGCTTTAGAATTAAAAATCTTAAATAAAACATCTTTCCTCTTCAAAAATCTAGTCCTCTCAAAGGTGTGCACCAGACACAACTTCCTACTTCAAAGAGTCTGAAAAGGCCAAATGTTCAGACTCTGGGACCAAATATGGAGACCTTACTCAGTATATACAAAACACCACGGTAGTTGAGCCTTTCAAAAAGTAAATGGCATATGGTGGCATTTGTATCCAAACTGAAGAAATTGCTTATCAGCAAACAGACCAGAATTCACGATGTGAAGAAACCTTAGAAATCATCTAATAAAGAGTTTTCATTTTATAGGAGGCAAAATTGAGAATTGGAGGGATCAAATGACTTGCCCAAGGTCACTACTAATCAGTGGCAAAGACCAAGAATTCCACTTCCTTGTGCTCCCTCAATTAGACTCTACTGCCCCCCTCTCTGAAACAAAATACAACAAACTAATCAGAAGGCCTGAAGAGATTAGTACATTCTTTCACTTGACAACCACTGTAATATTTTTGGAAAGCACTGTCAAAAACCATGCAAATGCTCTGAAAATAAACCAAAGGATTTGATGGAAATATCAAAACCTGTAGAGAAAGGAGCATGCCAAAAGCTTAAGTATATTCATGATGTGAAGAATAATAATAGCAGAAAACACATGTTTTAAGGGTTACACATATTACCTTATTTAATCTTCAAAAACACCCAAGACGTAGGTTTATTATTATTAACACTTTAATAATGTGGAAACCGAGGCACAGAAAGTTTAAGAAATGTACCCAAGGCCACAAATTAGGAAGAGGGGAGCTGAGACGTAATCCCTGGCAATCCTGCACAGAGTCTCCGCTTCTAATCCCAGCATTATTACAATACATTATTAGTTCATGATACAAAGTACAAAGAGTAATTTTTTAAAAGATTGAGAAAAAATTTTAAATACAACCCTTTTACTCACCAAACTTTTCAACAAATCTGCTAATAAAGAAAAACAATGAAGGTCAGAATCTTTTATGTTATATGATGCTCAAGCTAAAAAGAGAAGAAAGATTAAGGAGTAATAGGATTCAAAAGGCAAAATAAGAATTAAATTATTCACAAATTATACAATCAAGCTCCTGAATAATTGACAGCTGCCAATATTTGTGTTAGGATGTATCTCTTACATCAATTCCCCTGAACAAAAAGGCTGAAAGCAAATTCAAAACATCCTGTTTTAAGACGTTTCGCTATTTCTTTTTTTTTTAAGGTTTTTTTTTTTTTTCTAAAGTAATATCTATACCCAATGTGGAGCCCAAACCCACAACCTTGAGATCAAGAGTCACATGCTCCACCAACTGGGTAAGCCTGGCATCCCTCCTGAACAGATGCAAAAGAAACAAAAATAGGATGCAGGAAGTACTAATACTATGGTACCGTTTAAGACGAGAGAAAAATGCTTATTACTAAAACTATATATTTATATTAGAAAAGAATACATGAATGCAGAGTGAGCCCAAGCACTTTTCTATTTAGATCTTGCAAACTATCACGTGAGCTATCTGAGCCGCCTTCCTTTTGGTCTACCTGTGAGAACTGCAAGAGTGGCTGCACGGTTTTAGCTTAGACTCACACTCCAGAATCTTAAAAAGTTCAAAGTCCAAGCCATAAAAATCTACAACTCCCAACCTCTTGCCATTATTTTATATGAACTGTAAAATCCCTTGAGTTTACACACCAAGCCGTGGCCTACTAGTGCCTGGTCTCAAGTAAGGTCACATGCCAGTGTCCTTACCAGTCCAGCGGTTTAGAGTTGTTACTGTTTTTCAAGTCAGCGTGGCCCAATGCAAACACGTCAAAGGCAAGTAAATCAGCCTGATTTAGATCAGCTACAGAGTATCTACAGAGCTTTCTTGGCATAATTTTTAACTTAGCCTTATGGATATCTGAGCTCATGACATGATGATCATTGCAAAGGACTGGTGGAGGAGGGAAGAGAGGTAACAAAAAACAGTAACAGTCCAGTTATGTCTTCTTGTCCTCTTCCGGTGGCTCAGTTTACCCAGGTAAGGGATATTAAAGGGAGATGGTGAGCAGAATGATGAGAGAACCACCCACATAGAAATAAGGTCTACACTGAACTCTGATAGAAAAGGAAAGGGTAAAGCAAGGATGCTTGCTCACCTTCACCCTAAAAGCACGTGTTTTCCTAGTAATTGTTGACCTTCCTACAGAATACCTTGTGCCATAAAAAAATGTAGTGTTCACTAAGCACATGTGGAGGGAGTCACAGGGCTATATTCTAAATCCTGATGGACTCATCATAATCTAATAGGAAGAAGAACACCCACAGGAGAGAAGACAGCGAAGACCCAGAGAAAATGTGGGGATCAATCCTAACACATCATTCTGTCACTTGAAAGTGGAAATGGCAGAGAAAGTGATGAGACTGATGACCTTGGAGAGGCAAATTCATGGGTTCTAATCAGATTTAAGGAATTTCTATAGCTCAATGACAACTACATCTAGAAATCATTTCAACATATATTTTAGAAAACCATCATTGCTAAGAACTGATTGATGAAAGAGAAGTTTCTGTTCATCATTCACTTAGATTCTGAACAAATACCAGAATCACTCAGCTGAGTAAAACAGGTTGATTTTCTCAAATTTCTTACACAAACCATGAGCAGCATTTGTCTTTCCTCTCTGGCCAGTGAAGCCAACAGACCTTGGATTCTTTAACGGAACAGGTCTCATTCTCTAGAAATAGGCCAGAAAGACTTTCTAACCCCAGAAGGTCCTCTGATCTGCCAAACCATAAAGACTTCCAGCCTTCTCGTTTCCAAAAGGCATCTAATCCTTAGTATCTCTAGAGTCTTCTTCCAAAAGTCCCTAAACACACAAAGCCGTCTGTCTGAAGTTGATCCTCCTTCCTAGCAAGCACAAGGACATATCTTCATATTTAAAAGAACTATATTATATCTTTGAAAACAGCAATTCTTTATTCTCTTGTGGATGTATGCCTTTCAACCCTCTTGGGTATCTTTCTTTATGTCAAGAGCAGTTAATTTTTCATCTCCAAAAGCTGTGTGGCAGGAATCTCCCACTTAGCGTTAGCCATTAATTAGCAAAGCACGGAGCATATCTATATATGAATGTACAGGGCATACAGTGTGCATACACCTGCAGGAACACAGACATTTAGGCAAACGTGCAGAGTTGTGCAGCTTATAGAAAGTGAGTAGTTTAAATAATTAACATATAGTTATAATAATGTATAGGTACACATAAATTTAAATATGTGCTTTTATATGTACATATAGATATTACGTACACATTATAGTTTGTAAAATTCACCTTCACTCTAACTTTTACGTCTGTAACATTTCTAACAGTATCAGTAAATACATTATGCTCCTTTCTGTGACTTACAAAGAATATATTTTCCTCTCTAGTAAATGCCCTGAATTATGATCTGATCATCTTTTTCACTGAAAAAGATCATGTCTCTCCCTCTCAGTACTTTAGAATTTAAGCATTTGGAAATGGCAGCAATTGTGTTGGAGAAATCAACTATTAATTCTATGTGCAAATAGCCCTGGCTTCACTTTACAAAATACTCTAAGAATCTATACTTCATTTAAATTGCTCAAAGTCACAGAAGGTCTGTGCAGGAGTTTTAAATTTTGCAAAGCATCTCTTGCACGGGCCAGTCTAGTCCTAGTGTGCTGAATCTTTTATCAAATGAGAACATCATTTCACAGCATAGGATGCAATACACACACAGTAGCAGGTTTAGAATGGCATATTCACGGATATGCGCATTGACAGTTTGAAAAGATACAAGGCAGTATGATAACAGTCATTATCTTGGGGTGGATTTTTAGGTAACTTTTTCTACTTATTTGCTTCTTCCATTTATCCCCACAAGAACATCCCTGCTATTGTGTGTATAATAAACCCCTGCTGAATAAAAAAATAAATCTACTCGTAATGATCTCACAACAGCCAAAATATACAGTGAATCCATTTATGAAACATGTATACCAATGAGCAGATCTATCAAAATCTATTTTGATCGATAAAAAGTACATAGAGTATACTGGAGGCTCAATCAGTGAAAAGTATATTGGCCACCTGGACTTGTATTAAGACCAAGTGCAGGTAGTGAAAGTGGAATAAGGCAATCCTGACACAGAAGACAACACAGTACAAGTCTGTGTGCATGATCTATTGTAACTGGCCTGGTCTGGGTATGGACTCATTCAGGAGCACACATTCCTTTATCCATGGCAAGGCAACAGAAGGAGTAAGGTGATGTTCTGCGTGAAATCTCCCATTCCTGCGCAGAGCCCTTGCTGTGGGGCACTGAATCATCTTTTGCACTTCCTCGTATTCTGAATGATGCAAACAATTAACTACTCTCCTGGAAACCAGGGCAGAAGCTAACAGACTTGTCCAAAAAGGCTCCATAGAACTCAAGAATCTAAAATGCCCAGACTCAAGTGTGTTCCCACAAGGCTCTTGTTCCTCTCTCTTTATACATATAAAGCATGAAATACGGAGATTACAAGTGAAAAGCTAGGGTATTAGAAGTCTAATATCTATCTCTGGACCAGAATCTTAAGAAAAACCTTGCATAACAGTACCAAAGTCTCTCTCACACTGCGGGGATGTGAGGTGCTAACAGTGTATAATAATGCTTTATTCTTACTCAGAATAAAATATCATCAGTCCCTAGGCAAGATGATCTCATTACAGACTTACTGTGTGAACACGCTGAATACAATCACTTATCACATGTTAAACCCCCACACACCCCGCAAAGGCATTTTCAACAGCGCAGAGTGGTCGGAAATACGTGGATGGCAACCCAGCCCCCCAAAGAAAGTGCCGTACTCAGCTTTTAGTGCCTGTATATTCTTGGACTGCAGCTGGTCATTGGAGAAAAGCCTGTCCACACCTATCCACCAGACCTGATCCAAGAGCTTTGCTTCAATCTGGGCAACCCCCCACACTTACAGCCATAAATGCATTGGCACTGAGAAAGACTGCTGAGGATGTGGCACTCCAGGTGTGGCTTTATTTCTCACTTCACCGGGTCAGCTATTTAGGCCTAGTCTTCTCCATTGGCTTGAAGCTTTGTTCACACCATCTTGGGTAACACATCACATTATTCTTCCTTATAAAAACAAATAAACTCAAATGAGCATTCTGAGTCAGTTCACCCCTCCAAACACCTCTGTCTTCCCCTCTAATTTAAGTGACACGCTTTCAGTCCCACCCAACCGAAAGCTTCCCATACTTTCAGGTGAGGATTGGCCAGATGTCTTTCTTCGTTGCTTGGGTTTCCCACCTTCCTCGCCTCCGCAGATCCCCGAGGATCTCAGGCTGCTGGCCACCACTGAGTCACCAGGAGCACAGCACTGCAGTACCTAGCACTACCCGCCATCAACTACCGCCAGAGTCAAATCACTGCACTCTTCACTCTCTCCCCCTCCCCTCCAGAAAAACTCAGCTGTCCTGTGAGGCTGGACCAAAAGAAAAAAAAATGCTTTCATACTTCTAATGGCTCCCCTCTGAACCAGTGCGTCGGAAATTTATACAGTTCTAGAGAACAAGGTGCTGGATACATTAGTTCCTAGCCGACTCTGTTCATTCCAGCCAGTTTCAAAAATAACCTGTTATTCCGAAATAACTCCGATCTACCTAAGTGCAACACAGTGCCTGAGGTAAAATCGACGGTCGCGAATAAAAATTACAATCCAATAAGGCATCACATGTTTCATAACTGAGTGTGGAGAGAAGGGGTGTGAGAAATAATCAGGCTTCCTGAAGAACCCCAGATGGTTTACTGAACTCCTATAGTTGCATTTTCCATTCTTCCACCGCACTTGCACGTGTGGACTTTCTCTATTTCAGCCACCAATGTTTCAAACTACAGTCCCTTGCAATAAACTGGCAGTGTGATAATTTACAAGCACGCTGGGCAACACTCAGAGAGACTTTGCAGAAACAGAGTTAGAGCCAAAGCTAACACACAGACAGGAAGGAAAAATGGAATGCCTTATCAGAACAGAGAATTTCTATCTTTAATAGAGTACATCATTTGATACATATGTCTGCATTGATGTGTACCATGGGGCTTTTTTGTTGTTATTGTTGTTATGGTCTGTTTATTTGGTGGGTTAGCCAGGGAATCTTATATAACACATTTCCTGTTTCAAATGTAGCAACATGTATGGCATTGCACTCCTATAAAATTCAGACTCCCCACAGCGGGTCCCATTAGCCACCCCAAATCATTTTACCTTGCACGGTTTCTAGATGATTGATGAAAAATCAAGAACTGCCACTAGCCATAGTAAAAGATTCGGCAATCAGCTTTACCCTATATTTGAAAGCTAACATTCTGGTGGTATGATTTTAGGGATTTCAGAAAACCATTTTCATCCTGATGTTAATAGATTACATGAGCCTGACCTACGGAGGGAAAGGAGTCCAGTTTTCTCAGCCAAAACACACGTGAGCCTACTTCAGTCTTCCAGGGCAGAGTACAGTGACTCTACCCTCTGCCTCTGCACTGGGGTGTTCTATGGCCACAACCTTTGTATCTGATTTCCTTAACAAAGAAGCAGATCTGCACCACTTGTTTGGCCAGAAAGCACATAACACAGCTACAGCTGAACAACTTCCATTCATGCTAGCTCAATAAACAATGTGCATTATATAATGAATGAGCCTTTTCTGTGAACCCTTCTATTGGAAAACATAGGCACTTTCTGCATAGTTTAAGCCAGGCTACAAGGAGCAGTTACCCCTCGTGAGATCAAACGTGGACTGAGTAATGTATAAATCCGAACAGCCTACACTCTCAGATGCCTTTGCAAGCATCCTAATTTCTTTTTTGCATGACAAGAAATTATATAATAAAAAATAATCTCTGTTCACTCTGAACTACACAGAGAGCATTTACACAGCAGCTAGCAAGCACCCGAATGATGTTGGCTTTCAGCTCCATGTTCCCTGCGTTGCCTAAGAAATGGGGTTGGGGGGGGTGGTTAGTGAGAGGAGGAAGAGGAGGGGAGAGGGAATCAGCTATCTATGAAAATACTTACAGCCTCCGAGTCTTCAATTCCATGCAGGTACAAATTGTCATACATGGAGGTCTGAGAATCCAGAGCACTTCTTTCAAGGCAAAAATAAAATTGCTACAGAAGCCCCAGCTACAGCTAAGAGATAGAAAAGGCCTGTTGGAAGAACTGCGTCTGCCTTATCAATTCCTGTGGATTTACTAGGCAAGATGCTATTCATTCACATCACACAGGGTGAGGTTATCCCCAGAGGCAGTCCAGCCCTGGCATTTTATCTGCCTTCCCAATACAGAGCATAAAAAAGCAAAACCCTTCCTCAACCACAGACTGGTGACTGAGCTAGGAAAGCGGCCTGTGATTGGCTCAGCTTCCCTGCTTCAGTCAGCTGAAGAGCGTTCCCTTGGAGAGTGGAGGGCGCCTCAGAGCATCCTACCCAGCCAAGAGCTGCTTCCTGTTTCGCCCGTACTGTGTAGTTCTGCAATATACACTTATCGATATCTGAAAGGCTGCTTGGAATGCTTGGAAAGGCAGACTCTTGAATACTTCAAACACAACTCCTCACCTTCTTAATTAAATTCACAATGGGTGGGTGGGGGGTGGGGGAGCAAAGGAGAAATTTTATTTTCAGAGAATATTGTATAAAGACAGGCAAACAGATACTAATCTCCATCCAACATCTCTGCTTAACAGATGCAATTTAAGTCAAACAGGCAATAAGTCATTTAAAATTAAAAAAAAAAAAAACCACCAAGGTAAAGGAAAATGTTAAATAAACAGATGGTAAGATTTCTTGTGGGAATTTCTGCTGTAAAAGTTTTCAATGTTCTCGCTGAAGTCTCTCTGCCCCACTGGTAAGAAAATACCTCCGTGACCCAACTGTTGAAGTTTGAAAAAGAAGCCCAAAGACTCTCAAAGGCTTGTAGTTAGATGCAAAATGTTCAATGTCTTTTTAACTTGACATTTTTAACCTCCTATAAGTGACAACTAGTATTTTAACTTCAATCTCTCACCCCCTTTCCAATACTTAGACCTTTAAAATTCCTAAGACGGCACTGATCATCTCCCGAAGCCCAAACAGAAAATGCCTACTCTCTCCCTGTGCTCCCACCACACCACAATTCAGCTTGACCTAGGACAGGGCCCACGCTGGAGCTTACCCAGATGCTTTCTGGTCAACCAATAAGGTTCTGCAGCCTTCAAACAGGAGAGCTCTATAGCTCACACTAAGAGAAGTCAGCTAAATTTGGAAAAAAAGAAGTTAGTGATGGGCAAAGAACATAATCTAGAGAAACTGCATGACTCACTGGGGTAAGCAGTGACCCAGAAACTCAGAGGCTCTGAGTCCAATATCAGCTTCAGCATTAATTGGTTGGATGACTCTGGACCAGTCACCATTTCTACGGGCTTTAGTTTCTTCACCTGCCAAATTGAGGTAAGAAATAACTCAGAGAAAGAACTTTGAAATCTAAAGTGCAACATAAACACTTATCAATGACAACCCTGCTTTGTCAGCCGGAAGGCATTGGCTGCAGTTCACGGGAGCTCAGCACAGGAGTAACTGGCTGGCCCTGGACCTAGGAAATAAGACCTGTGCTTCTAGCCAGTATCTCTGAAAAGCGTAACTCTTAAAGGAACAAACCTGAATCACAAAAGGCAACCCAAGAGTTACAGCTGTTGAGCAGAGCAGTGTTCTTCTGGGTCTGCACTGACCTACCGATATCTTTCAATTATAGTTGCATGCCTAGGAAACAGCACCAATACTTAGTCACTTTCAAATATAAAAGATGGCAAAGGGATTCATCTGTCCTTCAGAACCACAAAATGGTAGGGTTCATACAGGATGTCATCTGTGCCATCGCAGAGGGAGAAATGGCAGAAGAGGATGGGGGCAACTGGCAAGATTTCAGAGGGAAAAACCCAGGGCCAGCTCTACCTGTTGACAACTGTGGGTCCTGGAGCAAGTTCCTGCCGGGCTGAACCTCAGCTCTCCCCTCCATAAAGCAAGAGGACTGTGTCAAAGGATTTGGAAGCTCAAATTCTTGTATCAAACTCTGTTATTATAATTAACTACAGCCATATGGTATTTCAGCCAGAATCTGCAGAAAATTGAGGCAAGAGGGTCTTTTCTCTCCTTGGATTTTCTAGATCATTTCCTTACTTTACCACTTCAATTGGGAGTATAGGTATTTCTGGAGTATCTTTAAATAGGCAACTAAATTACAGGTGAAACGAGAGACAGTCCACATCCATAACTCACCCAGGTGAGAGAAACTGCTCCCTACTGGGAAAACTGGGCACAGCTCAGTCCCTCTCCTGCATTTAATGGCCTTGGAGTGCTCCCGACAGCTAATGTGAGAGTCCAAAGGAGGTTTTTAAGGAGAAGGGGCTCATTCTGTGATACATAAATGTATGCAATAAGCAAGTGGGACACCAGGAGGGAGACAGTGGATAGAGCAGAGCATCCCGTAGTTACTCCTGCAACTCAGCCTCTTCAGGACTAAGAACAATGTGAAGCAGGGGCAGGCTGGCTTGGTCTGCTTCCCAAGACATTACAAGAATGCTGGACTCAGAACCAAAAACTGTTAGAGGTGGGAGAACCTCAGAGGTCACCTAATCCAGCCCTCATTTTAATACCAGAATGGTTAAAATGCTGTATTGAAAGCCACAATTTTTTATACTTGAGTGTTCCTTCCCCACTCCCTTCTTTTTTTTTTAAGATTTTATTTTTAAGTCATGTCTATACCCAACATGGGGCTCGAACTTACTACCCTGAGATCAAAAGCCGCATCACTGAATGAGCCAGGCTCCCCTCCCCACTCCCTTCTTGATGGGGTTTTCAAGATAAGGGATGAGAAGCAGTGGGCATGTTCCCAGGAGGAATTTGGCAAAAATAGAAGCAGGTCACTTTGGTGGGGAAAACCCCTATCTTTTCTTACTTTCATCCTAAAAGTGGTCCCATCCCAAGTCATTTGGTCACCCGCAGCTGACAAGAGAAAAATCAATGAACAGACTGGGGAATCTGCCCCTAGGATTTCGATCTACACAGACTAAGCACCACACCCGCAAATCACCCAAAGACTTCAATCCAATACTCAGGCTAATCCCAGAGTTCCAGAAGACCTCTAGTGAGAGATTCATTCTGGACTTCCCCCAAAGGAACTCTGAGGAGTTTCTAGGAAAATGAACTCCAAGAGAATTTGCAAGTGACAATCTCTGTGCCTATATTCTCAGAACTGAGAGCTGGCGGAGAAGTATTGAGAGACCCCTGGGAGCTTCCTGGGCCTGTTTCAGATCATCTCAAGTCCCTAGTTTTTGATAAAAGGGCCTTGGGATTGCAGCAAGTCTAAGTTCCAAGGGCACATTTCAATTCTCGCTGCAGCATGAGGTGAAAACTAGCTAAGGGCCTGGCACCCTCAGGGTTTTAACTTGAAGAGTTCTCTAGTTCAGTGACTGGCTGAGAGGATAAAAGAGACACCACCCACAACCAGTCTCCTTCTCCAACGTCAGGCTAAAGTGAGAACAAGTCTGAAAACCTTGTGGCTCAGCTTGTGTTGGTGTTTCCATGAACACAACTACCTCTCATGTTGAGTAGTCTCCAAAACTGCATAGCCGCCTCCCAGAAAGGCTGCCTTCCATTTTGAGGCTGCTCTGCGGAATGTGTGTTTCACCCAATTCCATTCGAGCCAACTCTCATTACGATCCACAGTTCAAAGTCACAAGACCTCATGAAATGGCATTGCCTACCTGATTCTATTTTGTAAAGTCCACGTGATTCGTGGTATGGAGGTAGTTCTTGCAACTTGACAAATGTCTCATCTGAGCTCAATTCAGTGGAGGAAGTGTTATGGCTCTCGACAAATCAGGAAAGCTCTCTTCGGTATCTCAAGGGAAGAGTTTGGTTTTTGTTGGTTTCAAACCTATGGATATGGAGTTCCTTTCCCTTACCCAGGCTGGGCTTTGTGGTCAGCAAACCCATGGAGTTGGCAGCACAGTCAAAGGTCAAGCATTTCTCCTTTGCACTTGTCTTGGGAGGTGGGGCGGGAGGGAGAGAAAAGTGAAAAGCTAGCTGATTAGCTCTGAGCTCTAGAAAGCCATGATCAAGACAGCTGGTACTGATTTGGAAGCAAAAGGGAATTCTGCTATCTGATTTTCCATCCAGATTTCTCCAGAATTTCACTTTTCTAAGCCAGCGTAGTTATATGTTCTATAGCAGGACTCTGAGAGGTCAGGGAGAGACAAAGGAACAGTGTTTGGATTCTTATTGGCTCTATGGGCTAAAGCACAAACCCAAGGCTTTTGCTTGCCAATTCAGCCTTGGGGTTGTTTTGCTCTTTGTTTTTGTTTAAGTTTTACTAAGTGAACACAGTGTGCTCGATGATTTTCTCCCTCTTCTGTTCTGCAAGTATTAATCCACTCATTCACCTCTAGAAATCTGTGCGGCACTGTAAGCATTAATATTGTAACCCCTGTTTCCTCCCTGATGTGATTCAGACAGGTGGTACCTGCAGAGCAGACAAAGAAATGGAAATAACAATACAAAACACGACCATCGATTCCCCTTTTAGCAGTTTTCTGAGTTTGAGTTTAGACTTTACTACCTAGAGAGGCACATCCTGGACTCTCTCTGGGCCTCATCTGTAACATGGAGATAAGAATAGTTCTGGATCAAATGAGTTAATATATGAAGGGTGCATGGAAAGTGCTGGCACATTAAAAGGCAGAAAGGAAGAACTGGTCTTTTTTTTTTCCCAAAGGAAGTAGTATGGAATCAGGGCCGCCTACCTCGCCCAGCTCCAAGGCCCCCCACATACTGCAGTTTGTGTGAATGGTACTCCCAGGCACGGTGTAAGAGGAATACTATGGAACAGAGTGGTTAAGAGCAGGGACTCCTAACACATCCCCACTGTGCCACTTCCCAGCTGGATAACACTCAGCAAACCACTTGGTCTTTTTGTGCCTCAATTTCCTCATTTATAAAACGAAGATTATCCTAAGATTATCGTGCAGATCAAAAGCCTTGATACAGGAAAGTGCTCAGAACGGTGCCTGGTACAAACTCAGTGCTCCACAAGTATGAGCTGCTTCTTTAAATTGTGGCCTATGGGGCGCCTGGGTGGCGCAGTCGGTTAAGCGTCCGACTTCAGCCAGGTCACGATCTCGCGGTCCGTGAGTTCGAGCCCCGCGTCGGGCTCTGGGCTGATGGCTCGGAGCCTGGAGCCTGTTTCCGATTCTGTGTCTCCCTCTCTCTCTGCCCCTCCCCCGTTCATGCTCTGTCTCTCTCTGTCCCAAAAATAAATAAAAACGTTGAAAAATAAAGTTACTCGTTAAAAATAAATAAATAAATAAATAAATAAATAAATAAATAAATAAATAAATTGTGGCCTAAAGCCGTGGGATGGGATTTGCCTCTGGGATGGGATTCCTACTACCTGCCTCTGATGCTGGCCTGGTCCTCTCCATCCCCACCTGGGTCCCTCGTCTCAGCCAGCAGAGCTGAAATCAGCATCCTGCCTCCCGCTGCCCTACTTAACTTCATGCCAGCCTCCTCCCGGTTGCCTACCTGCTTTCTCTGGCCAGGCTGGCTGCTCCTTATGCTGAAGCTGGCATGCACGCCCAGGCCTTCTCAGCTTGAAAGCACCCCGACCCTGCAGCCACCACACTGAGCGCCACATTCTCCTGTGTGTCCCAGCACACGAGATACCCACGCTCCCGGATACCCAGCACTCCCGCACCGGCCTTCCCAACGGACTGACTTCTGTCACCCCCGCCAGTCACTCCTGGACTGCCCCAACCTGTCACAAACCACTGCCAAGAAAAGGTCCCCCGTGGAAATCCTGTAACACATGCCACTATTGGTTCTGACCAAGGAGGCGAGAGGAGTGTGAGAAAGACCGACACAGAGAGAGACAGGGATAAAAAGGCAGAGACGGAAAACCCTAGAGACACTCAAAGTAAGGATGAATATATGGAGTAGCTCCCTTCCTCCCTGCCATTCTTGATGGCTCCAGGAAAAAAATAATACTTCATAATTCATAAAAGAGCAAGTGTGGGTAAGGTAGAAAATTCCCATGGCCTATTCAACTTGACAGAAGATGACAGATCCCTCCCTGTGATTGACATATTACTCAGAAATCTCTCACTTCCTAAAATTTCTGTTAAAAAAAATTGCCAATCTCTTGACAAAAACATTCCACATAGCCACAATTTTCATTAATGCTACGTAACTCTACCTTCCATTCTTCTCCAAAATGAACTGAGGAGACTAGTCCAGCTGGCCTCCTCTCTGTCACCTATACATCATTTAGCTAATATTATTCATGCTAATGTAACAGTTACAGCTTCTACACTGCCACCTGCTCTGCACTACTTTAGAGGCTGGGGACTCGAGTATCAGCAGGACAGGACTGCATCCTCCTGGAAGCTGACAGGGGGACGATACGGTAGCGATACTGGAGATCTCGAAGACAGAGACTGAACCAAGGAGATGGTTGCAATCCTGGAGAGTAATCTGATTCCTTTATCTGCAAAGCTTCAGCAGGGGAGAGAAGCAGGAAAGGGGGAAGGAAGAGCTCAGTCTCACCGATGCGGCAGGGCAGAAATGAATCAGTCACCAACTTACTACGTGGCTTTGGGCAAACCACTTTCCCAAGCTTCCTAATTTGCTATCAGGGGTAAACCTTAGTTTAGGGGTTTTTTAAGGTGAAACTTGTTATATTGCATTTTCTCTACTGTTACCACTTTTAGGTAGAAATTCATGTTTTTCCCTCCCAGAGGGAGTTTTTCTCTCTGATTTGACAACACAGTTTATGTACAGATCCATTTGGCCATCAAATAAACATCCACAAATGTGTATTGGGTACCTAATATCTCCTCCAAACAAAAATGAGATTGTGTCAGATCCTGTCTGAAATTTTTCAAGGCTTCCTGTTGTTCTTAAGATAAAGACCCAAATCTTTAATGTGGTCTAGCATGGCTTGATGTTTCTCTTCTGTCACCCCTCATTTTGCCCCCTGTGTCCTTTACTCTCTTCTGTACAGCCAGTCTGCTCTTTTTGGACACATCACACACACCCCACAACCACTCTGCTTTGTCTATTCTGAGTCCTTTGCCTGGAACCCTATCCCTTCTCCCACCTTACCCTCCATAAATATGCATTAGTGAAACTGATGAATTAATACCTTTCTCCAGAATGTGAGTTCTATGGAAAGAGAAAACTTGTAGCT
Organism: Leopardus geoffroyi; assembly: GCF_018350155.1. Lineage (NCBI taxonomy): Eukaryota > Metazoa > Chordata > Mammalia > Carnivora > Felidae > Leopardus > Leopardus geoffroyi. The sequence goes on from NC_059328.1 coordinate 142,707,971, forward strand.
TCTTATTCACCATTATATCCTCACTGTCTAGCCCAGAGCCTTGTGCATAGTTTTCAATAAATATGCGAATAATTCATGAATGGCCCTGAACTCCTTGGCTACTTCTGCACTTTGGCTACCAAAACAGTGTAGTGAGTAACACACACACACACACACACACACACACACACACACACAGAGGCTTACAAAATGAATTGTGGATATTTTTTGAAGATAAGAAAACCCAGAACATGAGCATCCCTAGAGGGTCTACACCAGATTGTCTTCATGCCCTGACTGGGAGAGCAGTCCTGTTCAGATTTAGATTCTTACAAATTAAATAATCTAGGTATGATGTACTGGTGTTGCTTTAACAACATCTTTATTTCAAAGAAAACAATTATCTCAATTTACAATGTGCTGATAATTTGGGGGAGGGAGGCAAAAGACTCCATGATCATTCATATCTTCAGACCCTTGCTCACAATGTTCACTCTGTCTGGGAAGTCTCGTCCACTATGCCACACTCCACCCTCAACTTTTTGTATTTGGCGAAGTCATTCCTTCTTGCAAGTCCAATGTAAATGTCACAAAGACCTTCCCCAACTCCCTCATACATTAAATACTGCTTCCTCTATATTCCTTTAGCACTCTGCCCTTCTCTACTTCTATTAATAGGCTTAACACATGACAATGTACTTTGTCCAATAAACCTGCTCCTTCCACTGCAAGATAAGCAACTAAAGAACAAGAACCATGTCTTACTCAGTTTTGTACCCAAATGCTTCATTCCATAGAAGATCCTCCATAAATACTAGTTGCAGGAACTAAATGACACACATGAAAAGAAAATCCACATTTTGAGCTCTAATGACACTGCCGTCATCAAACCCATGCAGACTATGCTGTAGATGTTTGATTCTTAACAGAATCAAAAGAAAAGGAAATGAGCCAGGAATCTGTGAGGTCAATTTAAAGGCTGCTATAGATTTAGAAAAAAAGCCACAAAAATGGAAAGGCGTGTCAGAAACTCAGGTATGAGCTAGACTTGGGTCAGTTGCAGAGTCTTTTCTTAGGTGGAATCTATGAGCAAAGGGGATATTGGTACATGATGGACGAATAGTAGTGTTAGGGTCCTGAGATGTTTCCTAAAGCTTTGCTACGTCAGAACATAGTTTTAAAGCAATACCTATTTCCCCTTGGAAAAAAGTGCCAGACCATGTATCCTTAAAGGGCAGGAACTATGTCTTTTTCATCTTTATGTTAATAGGAGTTAGACCATCTGACCCAATGCCTATCAAAATAACTAGAAAATAGAAGTTCAGTGACTACACTGGAAAAAGCCAAGTAAGCAAGTATGATATAGATGACTTCCACAATACCACATAGCCTGAGGGGACCATGGTCTCATGGTCCCAAAGGCACCTCACCAGGTTGTGTCATTTCTTCTAATTTTTCTTTCACAAAATGCTGACAAAACTAAAATGGTGGTCAATTATAGCAAATCCCCACCCCACCTGCTCCATCCCCTTAAAGCCAGACCATTGTAATGCAAATTTTTAGCCACAATAAGCCTGTTTGTTTTCTGAAACCAAGGATTAGGGACAAAGACAAAATGTTGGTAAAGTAAAAACACAAATTGCCAATTGCATACTGCTTTTTCAAAGCCCAAATGATTTTTTTTTTTAATTTTCAACTCTATTGAGTTTTTGAATTGAAGTAGACCACTACAAAAAGAAAATTATTCACCACCTTTAGCAAGGTCTATAAGGATTTCCTCATGAAGATTTGAATTGTCAGTATAATTTCTCTTAGTTCCCAATCTGTTTGGTCATTTCCTTTGCAGTACTGGATGGAAAATTAGTTGAAGCACTAAGTCCAAAGCCTTTTCCCAAGAGGCACAAACGGAAACAAGCTGAGTTACTTGATCTAAATTCCAATTCTCAGAAGTGATTCTTGCATCAAATATTCAAAAAAATAACAATCATCTCCACAGAAAATAGTATAAATTTGGGGACAAATAACAAAAATAATGTATATTTGTACTGACAGAAAACAGAGGAGAATGAAAAAAATGATTAATAATTCCTTATATCTATAGGCATATCTCAAATTCAAAAGCATAAATTAAATAAGCATAAAGACTTTAGAAACACACACACATACACACACACACACACACTACTGGGCTTTGGAATGTTGTTTGGCAATGAATGCATTTTTCCTTATGTCAGAAAGTGATCTCTCAAATAGTTAATAAATATAGATTGAAAATTAAAAATAGCAATATCCAGGGGCACCTAGGTAGTTCAGTTGGTTAGATGTCTGACTCTTAACTTTGTCTGAGGGCATGGTCTCATGGTTGCTGAGTTCCAGCCCCTTGTGGGGCTCTGCACTGACAGTGAGGAACTTGCTTGGGATTCCCTTTCTCCCTCTTTCTCTGCCTCTCCCCTGCTCTCTCTCTCTCTCTCTCTCAAAATAAATAAATAAACTTAAAAAAATAGCAATATCTGGGGGCACCTGGCTGGCTCTGTTGAAAGAACATGGGACTCTTGATCTCAGAGTCCTGAATTTGAGCCCCATGTTGGTTGTAGAGATTACTAAAAAAAATAAATAAATAAACTTAAAAAATAACAATATCCAAATAAATATTTAGGTGCCATATACCTTACAGCACACAAAACTCACTGCATTTCTGAAGCATATATCGAAGGGAAAGCTATAAATACTACATGACCTTCTGGTCTGGCATACTTTAGAAATCTATGTTCTTCTAAACTGGGAAAGGCAGTAGTATCATAATTTTTCAATAACAGTAGTTTAAAACAAATTATTTCTAACAGTCCCTCTAAGTTACTCTTTAACATCCAATTAGCTCTAAGTAAATATAAAACACTACAATATGGTAAACAGGTAACTAGTCAGTCTGGAAATAGTGTCAAATCATAATGTTCCCTTGGTTTCTTGGGCTCCTCTAACCATCCATTCAAACCTATGGATCCCATAAACATGGAAGGACTCTGTTAACATAATTTGGATATGATAACACACTATGAAGACACTAACAGTCCATTCCGGAAAACAGGGGGGAAACTCATTAAACACATTGCTCTCAGAGTACTATCAGCAGGCATTAGGAAAAAGAGTATTAGTAGTAAATGTTCAGATTTACCTAACTTAATGAGAAATTATAAGCTTTTTCCTACAAGTTACCTTTAAAGCTTTCCACCAAAGTCTTGAACTAAAAGACAATGTCAGGCAGTTGGCCCGTGGGCCTCAACTAATATAGGCTTACTTTAAAAAACAAAACAAAATGTTATTTAGTACAAGAGTAAGACATTAACCAACCACAATTTTGGAAATCATTATCTTATCTTCCAACAAGCAAATCAACTACTAAAAGTTGCGGGAGAAGAATAAAGGTCTAGTAGGAGAAAGGATGACCCAGCTAGGTTCATGGCAAGTAGAGGTCATGCATTTCCTTCCACATTCAGCTCTTGTTGGTTGTGTTTACTTCATGTTGAACCTTATACTTGATGAATATAAAGCAACCGGAATGATCTGAAGGGTTGGAAATCATGGGGAAACTGCCTACCATCACACAACTCTGAAACTATAAACGAAGAGAATAAATATATTTTTCATTATATTTGCCCTCCATCTTCTTGTTTACCATCAGTATGTCTTTCTTATCCTTACTTGATCCTTATTTCATCCACTCACTACACTTTCCCGAAAACATGTGCTTACAATCCAGCTTCCTGCTGCTTCTTATGCCTGAAACCAACTTACGCATTTTTCTAGTTGACTGAAATTTTCCACAAATCCTACCTTCACAGATCAACTCCCCACTTTATAATGAGATCTTCCACTGCCAATTCTTCCAGAAAATTTGTTTTTCAAACATTTCCAAGGAGTAGATTTTTTTTTCTGAGTAAATATGTTCTTTTAAAAAGTGATATTGTAGGGGCACCCTGGGTGGCTCATTTGGTTAAGCGTCCGACTCTTAATTTTGGCTCAGATGATGATCTCATGGTCATAAGATCGAGTCCCGCATCGGGTTCCACACTGAGTGTGGCACCTGCTTGGGATTCTCTCTCTGCTCCCCCCACCTCTAAAAAAAAAAAAAAAAAAAAAAACAACAACAACTTAAAATATTAAAATTTAAAAAAATGATACTGTGCAAAACTTGCAAAATTCAGGAAAGTACAATGACAAGAATAAAAATCTATAGTCTTACTGCTGAAATGATTATGGTTACCACTTTGGTTTCTTTCTCTGTATGCACTCCCATCTCTGTAAACAATTTTGTTTCACATTTAAAACATGTTCCATGTAAACTTTTGTTTTCTCTTAACAATAACAAGTATTTTCTCCCACATTACTAAAAACTCCTTATAATTTATTACAATTACATAATATTGCATCATATGAATATAATATGCAGTTCTCATTGTTTGGCTCTTATAAATAATGTTAGAATTATATTTGTCTGCAATTCAGATTATTTTCCTGGGCTGAGTCCCAGATATTCTTGGGTCAGAGTGTATGAACATTTTAAGTCTCCTAATCACAATGCCAAATACTGTGCAGAAAGATTTCTACCAATTTACATACCTATTAGTTCAATGTGAAATGCTGGTTCTAAGCCCTATCACTAGCCATGGGGCAAGGGTGGGGGGTGGGGGAACCTAATGGTCTAATTTCTTAAATCTGTTTATTTGATGTGCAAAAAGTGGCATCTCACTGCTGCTTTAATTTGCAGTTTTTGCTAATGAACATATATATTTGTTAATAAACATATTTTTGCAACGCTGCAGTTTTTTCATAAGGATGGCAAATCTACTTTCTCTGAGTGATGAATTTCCACATCTAAATAACAAAGACTATGATGTTCTTGTCTCCAGTTTCTTCTGGGAAAGTCTTATGAAAATGGCATTAAAGACAATGGCTCTCAACAATGGCAGAAGATCAAAATTACCTGTGGAGCTTTAAAAAAATCCATTTACACTCTAGAAATAGAGGTTCTAGAATAGTAGGGGTTCTATCATCTATATTTTCTAAAATCCTCACTGCCATTTTAGCAGGCAACTGAATGAGAAGACCACCGAGCTAAGACCACAACAGTTAAATATCACACTTGTCAAGTAAATAAGAAAGTGCATGCAATCCTTCAGGCAAGTGATGAAGAGTGTGTGCCCTATACTATCATTTTATTCTACGGTGCTGATCATACAACCATAAAGCAACTTATTTACTCTGTGAGACCTACTTTTACTGGGTCACATAACATTGCCTATATATCAACTCTCATTTCTAAGAATGATCTTGTTTCACATGAAAAGAAAGTAATCTAAATACTGATGTACCAGCACTTGGCATTTGGCAGAAGTATTTCCACAGTAGATAGGATAAAAATCTGGTGTGTTTTTCCAAAATGGCACTTCTTCCAACTCAAAGGGAGCTTCTGCCTGTATTCTATGGGCCAGGGATAAGTGTTCATATTACTTACTGATTTATGGGGATGTTTACCAAAATACGAAATCTCAGCTAACCCTTAGACCCACCCCAACCCCACTCCCATCTCTAAACAATAAATTACTTCCCTTGAACACTAGTAAGCATCATAGTGGAAGAAGCTATGACTATTAATACTGGTGTCACCGGGCTTAGCATAGTCATAACCTGACACAACCTGGCTTAGAAAGTGCCCTCGTGTCACTCTCAGAGCTAGGTTAGCTAACACTATCAGGGGGCAAAATATGAGGGGAAAAAAGATCTACATCAGAGAGAAAAGTGTTTTCTAAGTCAACTCTAGTAAATCCTGTTTGGCTGGAATATACTAGCATAAGAACAGCCTGGGCCCAATCCGACTCTCCTAGCATTGCCTGGACCTGAGGGCCACCTTTAGCGTAATCCCTTATTGCGGATCCCAAATTGAACCGTAATAAATCATTGGCACAAATTCTGTAAGAGCTATTTCAGAGATTGTTTCTTTCCATGGTAGGTGCTAAAAGTGACCATCCCGTACCACCACAGAGAGACCATTCTGGAAGAAAGATATGGAAGGAGAGCACCAACTGATGTGCTAAGACCCAGTACTTACACTCTTCAGTCACAATGTAATGACTAAACCCATATCCTTGACAAATCTGTAAGTGGAAAACTGATTCGAATTTTCCAACAAAAAAAAAGTAAGGCGCGGATTTTCAAAATTAGGTAAAATATGAATCCCAATGAATTCTTTTATCTGTTCTGCAAATAAATTCCCCAAATATCAGCATTACCATGCTAACCACCTTGGGCTCTTGGTACAAACTGATTGACAACGATGGATAGACTATATGAACTTCAAAAATGAAATCTTTATATGGCAATGGATATTCTTTATGGTTTACTATTGCAGCTCAGGGGGGTGCTTCAATCTCTTGGCTTGGTTGAGTTCAGAGAAGCAAAGTGAACACTCTGCTTCATTCTGTTCATCTCTCTCCAGGGGCTCTTTGCCTGCCTTTGGATTGTACCTGCCATGGACATCATCCTCAAAAAAGCCTCAGGACAGAAAAGCTTGGAGGCCACTGAGTATAATGAACTATGATAATGCATTCAAAATAAAGGGACTTTGTTGATGTTTTGAACTAAGTAAAAGAGAGAGAGGAAAAAAAAAGCATTAACAAGTGCACCAAACTTAGCGACTGGAATTAGCAAATCAGGACACATATACAAAAGTGTAATCACAAGGTCACACGTTCACACCTAGGCATTTAGCTGTATGTCACTGTAAATCACCACAGCAGCACTTTCCCTCCTCTTCATTTTTTTTTTTTTATTTTTCTAAATTTAGCATCATTACAAATGCTGTTAACTCAGATAACTTAGAATCTATGCACAGGAAAGTGAATCACAGTTTCCATGAAATCCACCAATTTAAATGTCTTCCCTTTTGTATATTGCCATTTCCAATGACACTATCTCAATCATTATGTATCATTTTCTGGTGTTCACTCTTGAGGATTTATACACCTGTATAAATTTGCCTGAAAAATATCTTTATATATATTCATTAGAGATTGTACCCCTCCTTTTGAAAATCTGATCCCATGAAATAATTTTTATATTCCCTTATTACCAAATAATTTATTACCAAATCAAATACAATTTTTTAAAAGATTGTAAGTTTGAGATGAGAATACACTGCTTAAATAATCTAGAAATCAAAGTGAAGTAAAATCTTATTGGGAAATTGTTGTAAGTGATTGGCTATAAATTAGTGTTACTGTATATTTCTTTCTAAAAAAAAGTCAAAGGGGACAACAACAGCAAATGGATAGACAAACCAGGCTTCCTATCCAAGGACAGCATCTCTTCTATTAACTCCCCTACAGGTGTCTCTCAGTTACTCACATTCACTTGCTCTGTGGCCCTGCGGAGCTTTCTAGACCCTAAATACCTCACCTAATACATCAGCCTTTCCTATGCTCACTGCACTCACATACTGGCGGAATCTAAAAACTTTCTCCACCCTACACCAGAGTGGGTTAACAGTCTGATTTTTTTTTAAATCAAAATTATGCAGATGCAGCTAATGATCTCCACTGGTCTCTCCATACTACTGTTTTAGTCAACCCAGGCTGCTGTAACAAAATACGATATACTGGGGGGCTTGACCAACAAACATTTATTTCTCATTGTTCTAGAGGGTGGGAAGTCCAAGATCAGGGTGCCAGCAGATTTGGTGTCTGGTGAGAGCCCCTCTTCCTTGTTGGCATATGGCCACCTTCTTGTCATACTCTCACATGGCTGAGAGAGCAAGTTCTAGTGTTTCTTCCTCTCCTTATGAGGGCACTTACCTTATCACAGAGGCTCCACTCTCTTTGTCGAAACCCAATTACTTTCCAGCGGCCTCACCTCAAAATATTATCACACTGGGAATTGGAGTTTCAAAACATGAATCGGTGGGGGACACACTCAGATATAACAACTGCCCAGCACTCTTTCTGTATCTATCAGTTTCTCCTCAGTCCACACAAACTTTCATCACTCTGAAAGTTCTACCTCATCCCTCTTCCTTTACCATTAACAGATTATCTCACACCCCAACTCTCCAGAAGGAGAACATGTCAACAATCCCTGGGTTTCCTGTTCCATCCCACAAATTGGACCTCTTTCCATTCCATTCCTTCTAAGGTTGAGTTCTTCGTCTGTGCTCTGAACCCCGATCTCTCAGGCCTCATTATGAACCTGGTTCCATACTCTCTTGACAATAACTTCAATGCATACCTCTCATCTGGCTGTTACCCTTAACACATAAGTGTTGTTAAGTACCATTCACTTTCAAGAACAACCGCCCTTCCCTCGCCTTGCCTCTCCACACTACAACCTATTTCCATTTTTCCTTCATAGTCAACATTCAGAGAGTATATCTACACTCTTTATCTTCATTTCTTCTATTTAGTCTTCACAATCCACCCATTTCTGACTCAAACTGTTCTCACCACGGTGGCCAGTGACCATTTTGTCAGTGTATCTACAGAATTTCATCTCTCATGACCTCTGACACTTTACACCTCCCCTTTGTTGGAAGCTCTCTGCCCACCTCTCCAATTTTCCAGAATTCTACCTCCAGCTCTCCCTTAGCTTCAACCACCTCCCATCTTCTGATAATTCAGACATAAGTATGTTCAGTTCAAATTCAGGTCTGAAGTTCCAAGTCCTTGTACCCTAAAACAGAATGGCACTTCTACCCGGTTGTCTGATTTAGAGATTTAAAGATAATCCATGACTCTTCCCTTCCCTCCCTCCACTGAATCCCACATTCTGTTATTATTCCCAACACCTTTTGAACTCCTCTTCTCTCAATCCCTAGGAGTTTAGCCTCTCCTAATTTTTTCCCTGCATTGTTGTGATAGTCTCCTTACCGGCCTTCCTGTCTCCAGCTGTGCCCACCTCTCAAGTCCCACATCTTTCCACTTTCATACCAAAATATTCTGCAAAACTTACCTTATGACCTCCTTTTCTTTAATATAAAATTCAAATTCTTTCATGGATAAAGTACACACCACTTCCTGATGTGACTGGCCTCATCTCCTGCATGACATCCTCACACCACATACTCCAGCCACACCATACAGTAGTTCCTGAAGTACTTGGACTTGCTATCCTGTGTTTCTGAAAATACTGAACCATTTTCCTCAAAAAAATGGTTTCCTACCTCACTCTCTTTACCTTACTTTCTCTATTAGTCATTCGAAAGTCAGCCTAAGCACCTCCTCACTTGGAGGCCTTGTCCAAAGCACAAATCCTTCTGGTCAGAGATTATAAGGTGCCTGCTGCAAGATATCTCAGGCTCCAGCACCCCCATATCCCAGCATGTACCACAGTGTGCTGTCCACACTTAGGTGAGAACAGGGATTCCGGGAGGAACAGGGACTAGACGTTGCTGTACTATCTATTCCTTAAAAACCACTGCAGTGCCTATTCCACAAAATGTGTTCCCAAATTTTTTTAATACATGAAAGAGTTCTACAAACTCTCAGATTAACCTCATCATTGGTCAAGGGGTTTCAATGAAACATATTCTAATCCCTTTTACTCTCTGATTAGACTTAACACACCAGTGCCATGATATTCCTCCTGATGAAGGTACTATTTCAACCGAGCAAGAGAACCAGGAACTAGCCAGTCAACTGCATCGGAAAGAGAGTACTGTGTGCAGAGACACATAACAAAAGATGTGAGGAGAATTTTCAAAAATTAGTTTGATAAAATGACAAGTAAGTTCACTTACAATCCTGCTAATAGTTGTTTAAAAAGTCGTTTTGGAATGCTGTTTTGCAAATGGGAGTTGGTGAATGGTGTAGCTATACAAAATGACATAATCCAGTGGAAATACATTTGCAATGAATTACATATGAATACAAATTATACTAAGGTTCTTTCAAAAACTGCATGTCTAAGTCCCATTTATCTTTAGACATTTGGTTATACCAGAAAATATCTGAGAGAAGCCTGCTTATGATGAAATCCAGATTATCTCTAACATGTTCCCAAATAGCATTTACTAAATCTCTTCAGAAAGAATGCTTGTGTACTGCTCTACACAATGGAGGTGAGCTGCTCATCACCTCCTAACTCAGAGTTTAGCTCCAGATTAAGCTTTAGGACTCTGAGCACAGGAATTCCATTTTGGAGATGTAAGTTAGCTCTTATTATAACCAATAACAAATAAAGCCAAAATTCCAGATTGGCTGGAGCCTAGCCGAGGGAACCAGTCTTCCCAGAAGTTGGTCTTCACCGTTGGTAAGCTCATTGTGAAGTATGTCTTCATATTAGTCCCTAACAAGACAACTGAGTTTAACTCTTGGCCTGTCTGAAGGCAGAGGGGTTGACCAGATGACTTTTCCTTATCTCCTATTATAATTCTACGTATGTGGTTCTGAATTGGAAGTAGCCATTATGTGCCAAACTCTGTTAATGTGCCAAATGACATGGCAATAATTGAAAAGGGGGTGTGAAGAATGTGCCTCTAACTTTCTAAAGTCATAACCATCTGAATGTAGAGCTTCTAAAAATCTTATTTTGACCATAAAGGTCTTATATGACCAAAATCTTATTTGACTGTAAAAACAAAACAAAACAAAACAAAACAAAACAAAACAAAACAAAAAACCCACACATAATCCTTTTCTTCATCTTTTCATTTTTCTGGCTTCCAAATTCTAACAAGTCAGGAAATATTATCTTTATCAGCAGAGATTTAAACAGAGATGTTGAAGGAGATGCTTCTAATGATCTCTTCATCATTCTGTGGTGGCAGTCATCTTAATTTGGCTTCCTCCAAAGCAGAACCTAAGATAAAGGATTTTAGGAGCTGCTCTCAGGAAGCAGGAATGAGGAACACAGGAGACTGGGTCAAGAAGGAAGAAAAGCCAACGAAGAATACATTCCTGATTCACCATTTCAAGTAATTAGGGCTCAATCTTACTGAGGACTTCTGAGCAACAGGGTAAAATGCCCGTCAAATTGCTCCTCTGAAGGTATAGGAGTAGTTTGAAGGGCACTTAATCATCAAATCTTCTGAGCCATAGCTGACAGAGCGTTAACTCCTCTGCATCTGAGGAAAAGCTTCAGCAAGGACTGAGTAAACTCCAGAGGCTTCAGGAGGAAGCCCTGAGGCAAAAAAAGAGAGACAGCAAGCAGACTTTGTGCACCAGAACTGTCCACCACAGCTGCAGCTTAATTTGAGGTGGAGAGAGGTGATGTGGCCTGGGGCCCCCAAAGTGCCAGCTATAAGTATATGTGGGTATAAGATTCTTTACACAATGTGGCAAGCTGCACTTGCTATTTTTAAAAAGCACTTTTCTCTTCATTTTGTCCCATTTCCTGGGAATTTTAATTAATAACGATGTGCATTTCCTCCCTGCATTATTAGTTTATCTTTCAAGTAATTAAGAATGAAATCTAAGGGCAAGTGTGGCTTTGGGAGGTTGTTAAGTACATAACTGTGGAGAGAAAAGAAATACAGTAACCACTGGCAGGGATCATTAAGTGGATACCTACTCTGGAGGGCTTTTACTTATCAACACAAAGTTCTAGCTTTTTCTGTAAACATCGTAGCTATTTCACGTGTCATTATGATAGTTCCTGACAGGTGTGAATGCAAACCGGGTCCTTGGGGAGCAAATTTAAGTTTCCAGAAAAGGTGCAACCAGACTCTAGCCACTGCATCAATCAAAGATACAACTCTCAGCCCCATGTCTTCCTTTATTCCACCTGGGACCCATTTTGTCACCCCTAGAAAAAGTTGCTGCTATGGGCACTCAGTCGATGCAAGCTGAACATTTCCCATCCTCTGAGTGACTTTTACTCTGCTAAAATCAAGGTCAAGCCATGTCACTAAAGAAGCTTTGGAAAGATTCCACTTCCTATATTGCAAATGGTTTTGCAAGCGATGCAAACAGAAAACTTCAGTTTTCAGTACTGTCAGAATGATACCTTCATAGGCTTCTAAATTCAGTAATTATTGTTTTCCTCACACCCACTGACAGGGCTGAAATTGAGTGGATCTCACAAGGTTCTCAACTCTGGTACCTTTTTGGGGAAGTGTAGGAAGAAAGGACAAGAAAACATCTCAGATAAGGTCAGGGTCAGAGATGTTGAACCATGTTTCCTTAACATCTTTTTTAACTATCAAGGCTTTACCCACAAGCTTCCCTCTTGTTAGGAAACACATTTTTGATCACTAACTATATCTAGAAACACTCTTTGAGACAAAGTAATTTGTAGATACCATTTTTGTTTGACCCAGGAAGCCTAGACCTACTTTCAGGGACAGGAACTAGGAGCCTGGGGCCCAGGAGAGAGATATTCATGGGAGCCAATGACAGTTGAGTGAGACCAGGAGGATAAGGCAACGGAGGTGAAGTGAGGATGAAACAACACAGCAGGGAAAAATGTGCAACCAAGGTGAGGCAAACAAACTGCAGGAGGGAAGTGAGCAGAAAAATAAGCTAGTTCTGGTGGCTACTGCTCCGAACAAAGGGGCATAGGTCGGGGACTACTTTTAAAGTTGAAATGGATAAATGCAAAGAAACACATTTGGAGAATATCAGTCGAATGTGTCTAATATCCTCATACTGAGGTTTAAATTTTACTAGGATGCCTCCTGGGCTCCGAATGCAAACCTTATTGTCTGCCCAGCCTACATCTAGGAGACACATACATGCAAAGGCCAGATTCCTTCTAGCCCACGGATTCCTATAAGCCTTGCAAATTCTTACAATGGCTTCTGTGCCCAAGTGAAAACAGAAAGCAACTTAGACTTGAGGCCCGTATGCTGATCAAGCCAGGAATTAGATAAATTTGCAGAAACCTTAGTTTTTAAGGTGTTCAGAAGTTTATACTCAGCAAGACATACTCCAAAATATTACTGGCCCAATTATTACCTCCAAAAGGTTGGCAAGCAGAAACGTCAATGTTAACTATGAATATGACTATCCCCTTAGATACATACCAGGAGTGTTCTTGTCCTTTAGATGACACAGTAAAAATATACCTTGAAAACTTCCCCAGGCAGTGACAATAAACCACAAGGCCATTGCAGTTATAAGGTCAAAGGAAAAAAACATCATGTGTGAACTTTTTCTGCAGCTTGTGTTTAGCATAAAAGGTGTTTAGCCCATTAGACTGAATTAGAATGAGTTTTTAAAAAAAGGTGCTTAATTTGCAGGCAAAATAACTCAAAGCATAATACCACAGTGGAGATGCTTCATTACAGTCTACCATTTACAAGTCTGTGAGGCCTGGCAGTGCGGCCTGGTACGCAGACCCTATGTTATAACACCATCCACCAGCACCTGCTAGAACCATCAACTACTCCTAAGAAGAAGCAACGTTTTCCTTGGCCCAGTTTACTTGAACATTTCCTACAGCTCCCCGAATAGCTTTGATTCGACCAAGTTGTTGCAGGGCTGACCTTGCAAACAAGTTCAAAGCAGTTCAAAGTCTGCAAAGGGAAAATATGCTTGTAGATGAATGCTTGGTGCAAATCCTTATTAAGAAGAAAGAATGTTTTCCATTCTGCTGTTGTTTTTCTCAAACCACCATATAAACAACGACTCCAGCCATGATTATCCTTCAGACAACTCACCTGGATTCAAGGAAGGCATTGCCAATGGCAGGTATGGGTATGGCGAAAAAAAATCCATTTGCTTGCAGACACCGCACCTCTAGCCTGCTCAGACAGAGTCTGAGCAATACAAGAGCGGCATTTGTTTTTTCACCCACTTACTGAATGAGGCTCAAACAAAACAAATTCGAGGCCCAGCTTCCCCTGTGTGTTCTTTGACTGTGAATGTCGAGACCCTCATATACTGCCCAGACAACCAAAAATGAATGGAGTAAGAACCCCTGGAGATGCTCTGTGATTCAGGGGATTGGAGCAGAGAACTCAGAAGCTCCAAGTGTTAATGCTGGGTCAGCCTACGACTTGCCAAGTGACCTTATATAATCCTCCTGGCTTTCATTTTTTTCCTTCTGCAAACAGAAAATGCGAGTGTCTCAAAAATTAAAAGTGTGATATCCACTCCCTTCCCAATGCTTTTACCTTTCTTCCAATCTGGAGCTGAGTAAAGCTGCAACTCCATTCCACTACTAAAGAATACAGCAACTACAGAACAGTTTTCCTATTTTCTTTTGCATGATTGCCTCTCTTCTGAACGGTAGTTTCCAAGACTGAAAACCAAATATCTTGCCTAGGAGGCTAAAGAAAAGGAGGGAGAAACAGAGTTATAGGAAATGTCAAGACAAACAGACACAGCTTAAGACAAGCTCTGGTCTTCAAACTGGCAGCTGTTACTAGTTGGTGTTTAAGAAAAAACAACAAGGATCTAATCTCTACAGCTGAGGTGTTCTGATGGTTGTATAAATTTACATCATAGGGCATGAGAGCCAAGGGATTTTTATTTCACTGTGGAAAAAAAATAGATAAATAAGATATTTACACTCTGTAGTGGGTTGAATGGTGTCTCCCATAAGATCTGTCCATATCCAGGGGTACGTGGGTGGCTCAGTCGGTTGAGCGTCTGACTTCAGCTCAGGTCATGATCTCATGGTTTGTGGCTTCAAGCCCCGCATCAGGCTCCATGCTGACAGCTCAGAGCCTGAAGCCTGCTTCGGATTCTGTGTCTCCCCCTCTCTCTGCCCCTCCCATGCTCATGTTCTGTCTCTGTCTCTCAATAATAAATAAATGTTAAAAGAAATTTTTTTTAAAAAAAGATCTGTCCATATCCAAATCCCTGGACCCTCTACATGTGACCTCATTTGGAGAAAGGGTCTTTGAAGATGCAATTAGGCTAAGGATGTTGAGATGAGATCATCCTTGATTATGCACCTTGATTATGCAGGTGCACCCTAAATCCAATGAAAGGTTACAAGAGACAGAAGAGGAGAAGACACAGACACAGGGGATGAGGCGATGTGAAAATGGATGCAGAGATTGGAGTGAAGCAGTCACAGGACTGGAGGTCAAGGAATGCCAACAACCACCAGAAGCTAGGACAGGAAGGAAGGGAATCTCCTCTAGAGCCTTCAGAGAAAGGTGACCCTACCGACATCTTCGCTTCAGACTTGCGCCTTCCAGAACTGTGCGAAAATAAATGTCTGTTGGTTTATGCCACACCAAGTTTGTGGTAATTTGTTACAGCAGCTTCAGGAAACTAATACACACTCTATTCAGCTACAATCAAATCCCTACAGAAACCCCTTTTTGACATATGGAACCATCCTTTTCCCTACTGTCATGTCACTCACATAGGAGCCATCATTTGAGAATATGTCTCAATATTTCACAGCTTCTAGAGTCTACTAATTATGTTGGCACATAATGCTACCTACAGCTCCCTCAGTTTGTTCTGTCTTCTAGAAATGAATGGTTACCAAATAGTTGAAATCAAATAAGTTGGAAACTATGTGATAAGGGGAAAGAGAATATAACCCGATTCCCCAGGCTTACTTTTGTATCCTAACTCTGCCACGTATTATCTGTGTGAATGTCAGTAAGTCCCTTAATTCCTCTGATCCTCGGTCACCTATTTGTAAAGCGGGAACAAAAGTACCAATGCCTCAGATCATAGATGTGAAAGTAACTGAGGACCATGCAGAAATCAACAGTGCCTGCTATCCTAGCTCTATCCTAGCTCTCGCCCTATCATCTCCTCTCTACAAACTAGCAAACAGAGTCACAGAGTAATCCATCCAGGAGAATCAGCGATGGATCTGGCTAATAACTGGCTGCTCATGCCAAATCTGGGTCCGGATGTGGTTTGTTCAGCACATACCGCAGAAGATCTATTTGTACAGCTGGCCTCTCCTGAATTCCAGCGCTGTCTAGCCGACTCTGTGAGAACCTGCACACAAGCGGGCAGACAGGCCATCTGCCAGCATCCCCATTGGGTGTGTGAGTGGGGCAGTAAAGCAAGTGACCAGCCCCTCCAGCAAAGTAGGACGAGCAGGTGAGTCTTATTACTCCCCCTCAAAGTATGGTTACCTGTGTGGTGCTTCTCTCTGTCACCTCAGTGCCAACGCTGGGGACTCCCACCCTAAGACATAGTCTGAATTTTACTTGGAGAACTGTTCTTGCAGCTCTAGCCTCGAGACAAACGCTGCCACCAGCTGCTCCGCATGAGAAAGCAGGTGGCAACAGGGTGCCTTCATTAATTACCTTGACAATCAATCACTCCGAGGCCTACTACTGACCGCCACTAGATGGCGCGGTGGCGTTTCTTCCCAGCTCCCGCCCAGAGTGGCGCTCACCTCAAGCAAGTCACTCCAGATCATTTTAAGTTTTCTACTCCGTAACCCTTTTGAATCCGATCCCATCTGCTGGTATCTTCCAGAAAAGCCTCAGCATTTCTGAACCGTTGACTGCACCCTTTCCTATCTGTCAGCTCTATTACAGCTTTTTTTTTTTTTTCTTATATCTTTTTTGGGGAAATAATTTCAATGAGATTGTCGGATAAAGAGGAAATCAATACTTATGTCATTGCATCATCTTAACAAAAGCACACCTATCTGAGAAATGCATTAGTCCCCCTCCCCCGCCAAAAAAGCCCTAGTCTGCTCCTCTACCCCCACCCTGATTTACTGAACCAATATTCATTCACAGGAGGGGGGCCCAAGTGTGCAGTTTTCTTAAAGCTCTCCAGTGATTCTGATTCCAAGTCAGAGCTGAGAACCACAGAGTTAAACTTCTTGGTATAATTAAGGCAGCAAGTAGAGTGCAAAATAAATCATTAGCAGCCACTTCATTTTGTTTAGGCACCAGGCTATGCCACCCTAAAAGTTAATTGAAAATTACTAACCCAGCTCCAGGACATAACTAGTACTTTGCAATCCAAACCCTCTTTCAGTGGGTGCTTTATTAAATAAAATGCCTGGTGAGGAGTGTCTAACCAGGATTCTATTGCCATATTCATTTCTTCCTATGTACCCTCAATAATAACACTTACTACCTACTTACCTCACAAGAGCGTTAATTTACAGAATTTGAAAGAAATTCACGCAAACCTTGATTGAAATGGGCAACCTAAATATTGTATCAAATCACTGTCATCAATCCTGTAACCTTTTCTTGGAGATTTTAATAAGAATGTGGTATTAGTTAGCTCAGGCTGTCACAAAATACCAGACGGGCTGGCCTAAACAACAAATATTTATTTCTCACAGCTCTGAGACTGGAAGTCTATGACAAGGGTGCCAGCGGGGTTGGGTTCTTCTGAGAGCCCCCTTCCTGGCTTGAACACAGCTGCCTTCTTGCTGCGTCCTCACATGGCTTCTCTCACCTGTCTCTTCTCATAAGGGCAGTAAGTCCATCATGAGGGCCCCACCTCCCAAAGGCCCTATCTCCAAATACCTTCCCATGGGGCATTAGGGCTTCAGCATCTGGATTTTGGGGAGGGACACAAACATTGAGTCCACACCAAGTATTATGCTCTCACTTGACCTTTCCTCCCACTCATACCTTACGTCAATCCTGTATCCTCCATGATGATGTTCCCTTATGCCAGCAAATGGGTTTCTTTCAGTGCACACCCACCTCACTCTACAGTCTCCCTTCAAACAGTACCATCACTGCGGTGGCTTCACCACATCTACATGCCCAGACCTGCCTTCCTCTGAGACTACAGATAGAAGGTCTGCGTAAAGTGGTGGGTAAATGGGAATAACAATAGGATCTCTCTCATCGGTGGTTGTGAGACCAAGTGGATTAGAACCAGTGAAGGGCTTGAACAGTGGCGGGGAACATCATATTCTTCTGACACACGCTATCTGTTGTTGTTACCAGTGGGTGTCTCCATCTGGATGCATCCTGGACACTGCCAACTCAGCATGTCCATAACTGAACTCCTTACCTGCCGCTCTGATCTGTTCTACTCTCGGATCCCTTTCTCAGTCAGCAGCATCACTGTCAACCTAGATATCCAAGCTGGAAACCTGGAAGGCATCCTTAACTCTCCACGTATTTCCCCTACTTCCACTGTGCAGGCACCAAATCCTTTCCACTCGAACCTTGGAATTCTCTCTCAGTGACAGCACTCTGCATCTACTCTCCCCTCCTAGAAGCAAATGGTGAAGGAGCCTGAGCTGAGGCAGGCCTGACACCTGTGGCTCATGCAGAGAGTAAGGAGAAAGGTGCAGGAGGCCTGGAGCCCATCCCTCCATTCTCACTGCCCCAGCGGTCTCTTCATGGGCCTCCGGTCTCCCACCTGCAGATGTTTGCTGAAAAATAACAATAACTGAGGCCTCTATCGTGTTTATATGGCACTGTTCTATGCACTTTTCACACCATCCCTCACTGAATCTTCTCAATAACCCTATGAGGTAGATAGTGTTAAGATTTCCGTCTTACAGAAGGTAGGTTGCCTCTGGGTTCCCAAAGGTTACAGTCAGGAAGCAGCAGTCCGCAAGCAAATCCAGGAAATCAGGCCCAGAGTACATGTGCTTAATCACCACCTCTCAGCACACTGGACCTGGCCCAGGGCTGGGTGCCTAAAGAAGGTGGAAGAATGGGTAGCAGCAGCCAGTTCCTGCCCACCTGAAGTTTACACTCAAGTCGAGGAGATGAAACCCCTATATTCCTGAACAAAACCATCATCGGGCAAGGCAGTACCTGCTCAGTTATACAATGAGTCCTACCGGTATAAACATTTGTGGAGGAAAATTTTACATCAGGTTGGGATTTCAAGGAAGGTATGTGGGAAGCGTGGTTCTGATGGGCTGTTGAAGAGAATGTGAGTCAATGTGAAGGGTCAGTGGGAGCTTTTCAAATCAGGTGGGATGACAATACAAAAGACAGCAAGGAGATTTGTGAGAGGTGTTTTAGAAAGCTGGCTTCAGTGTCCTTCCAGGCAGAGATCTAAAGATGCTGACGATGACCAGCCCTCTAAGAAGTGGCCCAGGCACACTGAAGCCGGCATGCACCCTGTGCCACCGCCAAAGGGCTGCCCCCGCCTTCCCTCCCATGCTTTAGACGTGACCATGGATGTGCCTGTGCCTTCACTCTCTGCAAGTCCCAAGAATCTTGTTAAACAAACTGTTCCAGAGTCTTAAAGGGGATAACTTGCAATACACCAATACTTTTAAAAAATGTTTATTTATATGAGAGAGAGAGAGAGCGCGCAGGCCGGGGAGGGGCAGAGAGAGGGAAACAGAGGATCCGAAGCGGGCTCTGCCCCAACAGCAGAGAGCCCGACGTGGGGCTCAAACTCATGAACCCTGAGATCATGACCTAAGCCAAAGTCAGATGCACAACCAACTGAGCCATCCGGGCACCACAATGCAGCAATATTTTTAAAGTGAAGCTATTTCACTGTAAAAGTTTGCCTCCCTCTTCCCCTCGCTTAAAAACAAAACCTAGCAGTATGATTTTTTAGGAAGATGGTGTTTTTAACACAAAATAATGTGGAGCTAACAGAAATCTAAGATGTATCTGTTTAACTTTTTCTCTGTACATATACACAACAAATACACTGAGGTTAGACAGTGACTATGGTCTAAATATCTGCAGTGGAAGATTTTACAAATACTTTCCCAGAGCAAAAGCCTATTAAGGGGATCTATTTATTTTAATAAGAATGCTTCTGTTGGGCAATGGAAAGCACACAAGCTGAATAGCAAAAAGAAATTTTTTTTTAAAAATAAGGATAGATTGGGGCACCTGGGTGGCTCAGTCAGTTAAGCATCCAACTCTTGGTTTCTGCTCTGGTCACGATCTCAGGATCGTGCAGTCGAGCCCCGTATGGGGCTCTGCACTGAACATGGAGCCTGCTGAAGATTCTCCCTCCCTCTACCCTATGACCCAGCAATAGCACTGCTAGGAATTTACCCAAGGGATACACGAGTGCTGATGCATAGGGGCACTTGTACCCCAATGTTTATAGCAGCACTTTCAACAATAGCCAAATTGTGGAAAGACCTAAATGTCCATCAGCTGACGAATGGATAAAGAAGATGTGGTTTATATATACAATGGAATACTACTTGGCAATGAGAAAGAATGAAATCTGGCCATTTGTAGCAATGTGGATGGAACTGGAGGGTATTACGCTAAGTGAAATAAGTCAGGCAGAGAGACAGTTACCATATGTTTTCACTCATATGTGGATCCTGAGAAACTTAACAGAGAACCATGGGGGAGGGGAAAGGGGGAAAAATTAAAGAGAGGGAGGGAGGCAAACCATAAGAGACTTAAATACTGAGAACAAACTGAGGGTTGATGGGGGTGGGGGAGATGGGAAAGTGGGTGATGGGCATTGAGGAGAGCACCTGTTGGGATGAGCACTGGGTGTTATATAGAAACCAATGTGACAATAAATAATGTTTAATATAAAAAAAAGATTCTCTCGCTGCCCTCCTCAGGTTGCATGTGCACTCTTGCTCTCTCTCTAAAATGTAAATGAATGAACAAATGAATGAATGAATGAATGAATAAATAAATAAATAAATAAATAAATAAAGGTGGAAAGTTTCTTGAAAGCACCAATTGTTATGTTCCAAATTTTTTTTAAAGTTATTTTTAAGTAATCTCTACACCCAACGTGGGGCCTGAACTTACAACCCCGAGATCAAGAATCACATACTCCACCAACCGAGCCAGGCAGGCGCCCTTATGTTCCAAAATTTTTAAACACATCCTATCAATGACCATAATGCAAAGCAGACTTTCCACTTCTGTGCAAATGAACTTCAACCTCAGGACCCATGTAAAATATAAAATTCTGCATGATAATGACATTCGCTTCCTATAATTTAAAGACAATCAGCTGTATTGTTTGCTTTATTAGCCAGATTTTTTTTAAAAGATCTCTGCAGCTGTTCTCATAACTTATGCAGCCCCACTTTTCAAAACAGCTCCTGATGTGACTATTATATTCTGACCTCCTCTCCAAAAGAAAGAAGACACATTTCAGTACAAACTTTACATTTTTTTCCTAGCAGTTTTCCCCCCTTCTCTACTCTACTTTTGTATAAACACTCTGTTTTAGAGAACTTTCTCTTCATTTTCCTGCCTCAAGTGAACTGGAATAAAAATGTAATTCATCATCTATTGACTGCATTAAGGTATAAATACAGAACTCTCCAGAAGTTTGCAATAGAGAAGAAAGATTTCAAAATTAGTTGTAGAATGCTAAGATCAAGTAAGAAAAACTTTAAAAATAAATCTTATATATTTGATTTGCTCATTCTTGACACATCTTTGTAGCCACTGGAAGAAAAATGTGTGGGTTCTATAGTTGTACCCTGAATCGGTGCTAGCTGGGGAGCTGTAAGGAGGGCACAGTGTCCCTTGCTCCTTCTGTTTCTTTCCCTCTGAATGAGACCCTGGCACATTCTCCTCATCACCTCCACCACCCACAGCCCCAGAGAGGCCCCAGACCCTCCCTATTCCCTTTCCAGATCGTTCTCTCATTTGCTGGTGCTTCATGTACAAGCCCCTCTCCTGCCCTTCTGTGTACTTCAAATACAGGTGTTTGTCACACTTGTACTGTGTGCAAACACCATGGTGAAGGTCGAAACTGAAAGCCCTAGTCCCAAGGTATTCAAAACTGGAAAAAACACAATTTAGTCTCTGCCTCTGTCTCTCTCTTACACACACACACACACACACACACACACACACACACACACCAACAACCAAAACCCATCCTCAGTGGAGCTGCCAGTCAATGAGGGAGGGAACTGAGGTATGAAGTGAGAGTCTCTTCTGTTTTCCGGAAATTATACAACCCACCAGGGTTGGGGTCCAAAGCACCCAGTTGGCTGGGCTGGACTGAGAGTGGGAGGGAAGGAAACAGAGGTGCTATGGCAACCAGGTCAGGTTGGCATTTTCCAACAGGAATACCGTAAATACCAGTGGCTATGGGTTTTTTTGTTTTTGTTTTTTTCCTGTTTTCTTCAAGTCCCGGGGAGTCACGGGGTTCCAGGTCTGTTTCTTTAAAAGCACCCGGTAGTGACATCTAGTGGCCACTAGTTAAATTACTCTTGGACTATAGTGCCATGAATAAAGAATTTATGCATAACTTTGAGGAAACTCAGAGTTCATTTCAAGTACAACTGTGGCAACCACTGTGACCTAGATTCCTGCTAGAGTCACCTCTTCACACTTCCATCTCCTCATCTGTAAATAGGAGTAATAGCAATTACTGATCACGTGGTCTGTGACAAGGATCGAAAGAGATAATACATGCAAATTGCTCTGAATGGCACCTGGCACATAGTGAGTGTTCAGTTAGTATTAGCTTCACATTATTTTCATCGATAGAATGTATCTTAAAAACTTGGAACATAATAACTGGTTAGCTACATTAGTATTCTAATGTATTCCATTTGTCTTTGTCATAACATAAAAATATCTTTAAATACTTATCACAACTGCATTAATTTTTACCCACAATCTTCTAGTACTTTTGACTCAGCCAAAAAGATGAGACTCGTGTGTCATGTGGTCTTGCATGTCCTTGACATCACCCTGCATACCTTCAGGGATGTGAGACCCTCACATTGAGAAGTTCAGTATTACCTAACACTTGTCTGAAAGCCCAACAGTGGCCCTCACTGCTCTGGGATTACGTATGAAATCTGAATGTCTTAGGTGGGATGTGGTCTATTCAGCCTGCCATAGTCTACACCACTCCCTGTCACCTTGCACTAAGCCACTTCCATTTATGTTGGCTGCGGGCTCTGAAAACACTTCAGTTTGATACTCCCATTTGAATGCCCCCCAACTTCTTTCCACCAAAATCCTGTCTCTCCTCCAAATTCCACCAACTTCTTGGAGACTTCTCTGTTTGTTACATACAGCCTTCAGTAATCTCTTCCTTTTCTTGGTTCGGACATCTATCAGCAGGGCTAATGAGCTTCCTGGGGTGGTTGTTGTAGGCTAAAGAAGTTAAAAAGCACTTTGTACCTGGCACATCACGTGTGGTCCACAAATGAGGCCTGACTGTCCTCATTTTATTTTTCTCACCTGACAACTCGACCATCTATTATTCTTCTCGTGCATGTGCCTTTTAAATCATTTTTTAAATGACGGCAAAATATACATGACATAAAAATTTACCATTTTAACCATTTCTAGAGTTAAGATATAACTGACACATACTAGTTTCAGTTGTACAACATAATGATTTGATAGTTGCATATATTGCAAAATGGTCACTACAAGAAGTCTAGTTAACAGGCACCATCACACAGTTATAAGCTTTTTTTCTTGTGACCATTTTCTTGTGACCGTTTTTAAGTATACAGTTCAGTGGCGTTAATTACATCCACACTGGTGTGCAACCATCACCACTGTCTATTTCAGGAACTTCATCTCCTAAAACTGAAACTCTGCCCGTGAAACACTAACTCGCTATTCCCTCCTCCTTCCCAGGCCCTGGCAACCAGCATTCTACCTTCCGTCTCTGAACTTGACTCCTAAGGGTAGCTCACGCAAGTGGAATCTTGCAGTACTTGTCCTCTTACGACTGACTTATTTCACTGAGCGTAATGTCTTCAAGGGTTATCCATGTTGCGGCCTGCATCAGAATTTCCTTCCTGTGTAAGGCTGAATAATATTACAGTGTATGTGCATAGCTCATTTTGTGTATCCACTCAACTGTTGATAGACACTTGGGCTGCTCCCACCTTCTGGCTGTTGTGACTAACGCTGCTCTGAACATGGATGTACAAACACCTACCTGTTCAAGTCCCCTGTTCAAGTTCTTTTGGGCACATACCCAGAAGCGGAATTGCTGAATCATATGGTGATTCTACATTTCAATTTTTGAGGAACTTCTACACCATTTTCCCCAGCAACTGCACCATTTTACATTCCTGCAAGCGATGCACAAAACTTCCAATTTCTCTACATCCTCACCATTTATTTTCTGCTGTTTTGGGTTCATTTATTTTTTTACAATGGCCATCTTTACCATCAATTGCCTCCATTTCACCATTTGCTTTTTACTCCCTCCTTTGTTCAGTCTCCTTTTCTCCACTGACAGAATCACAAGGTTCTTGGTGGCAGAGACTGTCTTGAACAATTTATCTACACACAAGTATGGGGTCCTGATCCTCACAGTGTGGTCCCCTGTGCATGGGCACACTTGGGAGCCTGTAAAAATTCAGATTCTTAGGGGCACCTGGCACAGTCAGTGAAGCATCCGACTTCGACTCTGGTCATGATCTCGCAGTCTGCGAGTTCGAGCCCCGCATTGGGCTCTGTGCTGACAGCTCAGAGCATGGAGCCTGCTCCGGATTCTGTGTCCCCCCCAACCTCTCTCTCTGCCCCTCCCCCACTCGCACTCTGTCTCGCTCTGTCTCTCAAAACTAAATAAATGTTAAAAAAAAAAATTCAGACTCTCAGGCCATGCCCTGGAACTACTAAACCAGAATCTGCATTTTAACAAGCTCTCCAGGGGTTCTGCAAGCACTTGAAGAGTTGAGCCGCAGGATGATGAGGGAAGGCAATTTACCTTCATTCTGTCCAGAGGTTCCATTACCTCATCTCGTAGGTGCTTTATAAATGTTTGTTGAAGGGTTAATGAGAAAAATTAACAGCCCTGTTAAGACCCACCATCAGGCAGGCATTTATCAAAAATGTAAAAGAGCCATCTCTTGAAAAGTAGTTCAAAGCAGGTTGACAGGGCAGAGAAAACTCAAAACCAAGAGGAACCTAAGGAGACATGATTAAATGGCATGTGGAATCCTGGGTAGGATCCTGGGACAGAAAAAGGGCATTGGGCAAAAAGTAAGAAATCTGAATAAAGTACAGACTTTTGTTCATAATATGGTACAAATACTGGTTCGTTCATTGTGACAAATGTGTCCTTTTAATGTAAGATGGTAGTAACAGAGGATATGGGGTGTGGGGTGTATGTGAATTCTACCTTCACAATTTTTCTGTAAATCTAAAACTACACTACAATAAAAAGTTTATTTAAAAGAGGGAGGCACAGAATAAGCAGGGCGTCAAAATGACAGCTACGGCAGTGTGGGAAGTAACATTTGTGTCATTAATTTCCTGTCATGGGATTGGTTGATACCAAAACCAAAATGTGTAATCAAAATGACATCTTTGCAGCACTGAGGAAAGATGGCCAGCAGCTGCTTGTCTTTGAATCTGACATCAGTCCAGCCTTTCTCTGCTGGGCCCGGGATGGGACACAGCACACACTAAGAAATATCCAAGCCACTGTCTCATCTGCCTTTTGTGGGTTGAAATGTACTTTCTTGAGATTAAAATCTAAGTTATGTCAATTCTTAGAAGAAAGCACTGATGTCAAGTCTGTAACGAAAGTCAAGGGCCACAGGGGGCTAAGTTTTACTGACAGGCTATGAAATTCAGGTGCTGCACTAATCCTTTACATAAGCTCATTCTTCCTAACCGAAACAATTTCTTTCTCTCTTAGCTCCTCAAAAAGCTTCTTCATTGAATCTGTCACATTTTGTTTATATCAAAATATTGACCTTAGGGAAGTAAACACCATTAAAATCAATTTGCAGTAAAACAATTAGTATAACTAGCAATAATAAAGATCACAGCTAGCTTCTTCACTGTACCGTATTTAAATTATGTGCCACAAAGGGGTGCCTGGCTGGTTCAGTTGGAGGAGCATACAACTCTTGACCTCGGGGTCGTGAGTTCAAGCCCCACACTGGGCATAGAGCTTACTTAAAAAAATAAAAGAAAATAAAAAATACTGTGCCACATGCTTTACATGTATGATCTCATTTCACTTACTCTAAAGACCAATTCTATGAGGCAGGTGTTGTTATCTCCGTGAGATACCTGTTACACACTTTTTAAAAATTTTATTTATTTATGGGTGCCTGGGTAGCTCAGTGGGTTAAGATTCTGACTTCAGCTCAGGTCATGATCTCACGGTTTGTGAGTTCGAGTCACACTTTGGGTGAGCTCAAGCCCCACTCTGGGTGAACACAAGCCTCACTTCGGGTGAGCCCCACTTCTCTCTCTCTCTCTCTCTTTCTCTCTCCCCTACCCTGCCTTCACTCACTTGCACCCTCTCTCTCTCAAAACAAATTTATTTACTCAAGTAATCTCTGTACCCAACATGGGGCTTGAACTCATGACCCTGAGATCAAGAGTCACACACTCCATTGACTGACTGACACTGACAGGTGCCCCCCTTGTTACACATTTTCAACCAGAGAGGAGAGATGGGTGTGACAACAGCACATGACAAAGAATTTGGGACTCACAATCACTGCAAATTCGGTGTGGCACAAGAATGAAGACACGGCCACCAAAAGCCTGATATAGTATTGTCTGAATTAACAAATATTTAATACCAAAACAATGAGAAAAAAAAAAACATTCACTAAGAACAGATCATATGCCACAAACTGATGTTTGATCCTTCAAACATGTCATCCATTTATTGCTCCCAATTCCCCTTGGATGAAGGAATTATTGTCCTCATTTTACAAGATGAACAAACTCGAGGCTCAGAGATCAGAAAACAGCACACAGGTCACACAGCCAGCCTGTGGCAGAGCTGGATTCTGAGCCCAAGTGTGTCTGACGGCCAAGGTTGTGCCACTTCCATCAGGACCACTCTGCCCGGGCAACTGGCCCAGCCATGGCTGGAGTCTCACATTTATTCCAGACCTTGCACTATAAAAGGAAGGCTAGGGATCCAAGGGAACACAGCCCAAGGACAGCAACCAGAGAGAGAGGAAATTAAAACATTTTCCGTGAGAAACGGTGAGAGAAGAAACTTGGCCCCGAGGCAGGGAGACACATTTGAAGGACTCCCATGGAGGAAAAGGGACAGACATTCCGGGTGATCAGAGAAAGCAGAACTAGGGCTAAAGAAGGCCAGAAGTAGAAGGAGACAGATGAAGCTTCAATATGATGAAGACCGCAGAAGAATTATTCCACAAGAGTCACTGTCTCCTGGGGTAGTGAGGTCTGCATCCCAACAGGTGAGAGGCCACAAATGATATAGATGAACAGTGATCTAGAATTCCA
Organism: Leopardus geoffroyi; assembly: GCF_018350155.1. Taxonomy (NCBI): domain Eukaryota; kingdom Metazoa; phylum Chordata; class Mammalia; order Carnivora; family Felidae; genus Leopardus; species Leopardus geoffroyi. Next base: position 142,734,981 of record NC_059328.1, read on the forward strand.
GATAGAAGGGCACCTGGGTGGCTCAGTTGGTTGAGTGCCAGACTTCGGCTCAGGTCATGATCTCACCTCACGGTTCGTGGGTTCTAGCCCTGCGCTAGGCTCTGTGCTGACAGCTCAGAGCCTGGAGCCTGCTTCGGATTCTGTGTCTCCCTATCTCTCTGCCCCTTCTCTCTTTCTCTCTCTCAAAAATAAATAAATGTTACAATTCCAGATAGACTTTAAGATCCTTTCTAACTCTGAAACTCAGGACTCAGTTATCCTAATACAGAATATTACCACAAGTCCACTTACATAGAATATACATGCGCCATATAAGGATCACGCATTTTCATAAAATATGTCTCATTCACACCAAAAATACTGAAGTCTTTGTGAGCACTTCAAAGACATCATTATGAATATTAAATGTCATCAAGCAGAAGGTAGACAGAAATACCAGTGAGAAAATATATCAAGCTGCAAAAAATGAGCATGTGAAATGTGTCCTCAGGCCTGAGGGGGTCCATCGGCACAGGACCTAGTGAGCCACCATGATGGAATGCCTGGAGATTCACATAGCAGGGAGTCCTCAAAGAGGAGGCCAAATCAAGCACCAGGCCCCTCAGAAAAGCATGCCCTAGGCACAAGACCCTTGCCCCCACATACTGAAGACATCCTCTTTGAGTCTCTTCATGCAACCATTACTATGAAATCAGCAAGAATGTCAGGTTGTGATCACAAAAAGAACTCTGCAGCAAGGAGGCTCACCCTCCTATTATGCGTTACAGAACAGGCTGGTTGTTTCCTTCAGAAGGATGGAATCTTCACAGCAGACCTTTCACAGATTTCCTGACTTCACTCCACATTATAGACTGTTTCAGGTCTCCTGGACCAATACTTCTCTTCCACTTGTCTCCCCATCTGTTCTGTAGGGAAATTCGCTGGCTCAGCAAGTCAGGCCTTTTCTAACTAGTTGGGAAAACACTACACTATCCTGTGAGACAACATGATGTGGCAAACATCAGCAACTCCTCGTGTAAATAGTGAACCTAAATCATCAGTCTCAGTTGATATACCCAAAGAAGCCGGCAGGTCAATCCGGACCACTTAAGTTTTCTTCTGGGGCAGTATCACATGAAGGAAATGGTTCAGCCATATATTCACCTGGAATTAGTGATGCACTGCCACCCCCACTGCCACAATTCCTAAGCACCCCTTGGTTGTTCAATGTTAATGAAGTATAGAATATATATCCCAACAAGCAACACACTATGGTTCAAAAAAAGTCCTTCTTGGTCCAGTACAGGTCTCTTTCTAGATCCTTCTTCTTTCTGACGATTTGGGTGCAACCGAAAGAGTCATAATTCCATGGGGTACCTGGGTAGCTCAGTCGGTTAAGCGTCCGACTTCAGCTCAGGTCACGATCTCACGGTTCATGAGTTCAAGCCCCGCATCGGGCTCTGTGCTGACAGCTCAGAGCCTGGAGCCCGCTTTGGCTTCTGTGTCTTCCTCTCTCTCTGCCCCTCCCCTGCTCTCTCTCTCTCTCAAAAATAAACAAATATTAAAAAAATTAAGAATCAGGGACACCTGGGTGGCGCAGTCGGTTAAGCGTCCGACTTCAGCCAGGTCACGATCTCGCGGTCCGTGAGTTCGAGCCCCGCGTCAGGCTCTGGGCTGATGGCTCAGAGCCTGGAGCCTGTTTCCGATTCTGTGTCTCCCTCTCTCTCTGCCCCTCCCCCGTTCATGCTCTGTCTCTCTCTGTCCCAAAAATAAATAAACGTTGAAAAAAAAATTAAGAATCATAATTCTAAAACAATATAGAAAAACTACTGCTGGAAAAATGTCTTGTTGGCTATTTTCATTTCTTGAAGGTCCTGTGCCTCAGAGAACCAATTACAAAAACGTTTATGCAGTCACGGGTTCCACTATCAAAAATTAAAATGTTTAATTTAATTTAATTATCCAAAGTAACATTAATCCAAAAGACGAAAACAAATGGAAGAGAAAGTGCTTTAACCCAAGGCTGAATACACTGCTATCTTATATAAAGAGCTCATTTGTCAAAACCATGCAAACAAGTCTCCTAATTTGAGAGAGAAAAGAAGGCTAGACTTGGCACTAAGAGACCTAGTGTTAGTGCCCATTTGGCCACTAAATGGCTGCAAGGATTTCAGTAAGTCACAAATTCCTCATGGATCATTTTAACACACTCTCAAAATCTGTGATTATACCTTTATTCCCAACCATCAACACCCCTAAAAAAATCTACTATCCCAAGCTCTGATGTCCCTGTTGTGATGAATTTTATCACAATATGCACTGTCGGACACGGGGATGTTTTTTGTCCCCAACCTGTGGATTGAGGCCCAGACATGACATTTGCTATAGATAATGAGTTGTGAGCAGAAAAGCATGTCACTTCTTGATAGAAGCTTTAAGTGTTACCATGCTCTCTTCTCTCTCTACCATAGAACTGACAAAGTCCCAGACAGGAGCAGTTCTGTCAACCCAGGTCCCAGAGTGAAGATGGCAGTGAGTGGCAGGGAGAGAGAACTATAGCAAACCTGTGATGGTCAGGAAGCACAAATGAGAAATAAACTTTTGTTGTCGTAAGCCACTGAGGCTTTTCAGCGTGTTTGTTAGCACAGCAGAAACCAGCCAATCCTCACTGCTATATGTGCAATTGCCAAATCAGTTAGTCAATGCCTGCAGAAGAGTCGGTCTTCGTGATCACAAGCTCTAATTTTAGAATTGTTTCAGACAGATACGTGCTAAAATACGTCTTTTACAAAACTTAGGCATTTACTCAAAAGCTTTTTCTTTAAGTTGCCACTAAAAATAGGTTGACTTGCTAACCTGGGAACTCTGTAACAGTGGCTCTTTCCTCTTACTAATTACTGTAGTATTAGTCAGAAAAGTCAAAAAATACATAGTGCATCTGTTATGAGCAACAGAGAAAAACATTAGCTATTCATAGCAAAATGAGCACTTTAGGGAGCCTTGAGATTCTCATTCAGAGATACAGGAAGAATTTAGGAATGTAGTACTATAACAACATTAAAATTACTAATGGCAAGAATAAGGAAAAAGACAAAAGTTCCATTTAGAAAATGTTTTGCACAGACGATATATTCCATAACTACAGAAGGAATGAAACTTGCTTTTTTCCACTCTGAAGAGGCTTCTAAGATCCTATTTTGAATTCAGGTTGCCATGGAAACCAATAGAATTCTGGATGGGACTCCATCATAATTGCTGCATAATTTGATGCACATAGAAGAACCCTCACTCACGGTCTCAACTTAAAACAAAGCCACAACTCTGCTGTGATTCCTTAGATGAGTCTCACAATTTGAGGCTAAAACATCTATAAAAATTAAGGCTCATGACAATGACACTCTTCCAAACTTATATCTATTTTTCTTGCAAAGAGGTAGGAGTAACTCAACATGACCATGACATACAGTTGTGTCACTTGAAGCCAGGTCATAACATGTCATGCATGGTATCAGGCATGTCTATGTATGTGTTTTCAGACACAGGGGTGGCTGGGGAGAGTATCTTTAGGTATAGCAGCAGTCATATGTTTCAGAAAAACCACAAAAGCTATGACATAACCACTATACAAAAATATGTAGCAATAATAGCTAACATTTATTGCGTGCTTTCTGTTTTTAATCCTGTTTTTATATTAATGCAACAACCTTATAAGGTAAGTACCATTGTCATCTCCATTTTATAGATAGGGAACGGGAAGCACAATCCATTTACACAGGTTGCCCAATATTACATAGTAGTTAGAGGTAGAACTGGGATTTGAGCCCAGAGATAACGGCTCCAGAGTCTGCACTTTTAACCACAGGCTTTTCTGCTTCTCTGAGCTTCTTGGAAATTTGCAACTACAAATGTGAGACAAGCTCAGCTCAGGTTAAGAACACAGGCAGAGCACCTGTTACGATAGCCCTACACTCTAGGACGTACAAATAGCTGGGCTACTTAATGAAAACGTGTATGCTTGGGCCCTCCACCCAGAAACTCTGATTCAACATGTCAGGGGGTGGGACACACCTGCATGTTAACAGCACCTCTAAATGATTCTGATGGAGGTACTCTGCAGGCCACACTTTGAAAAATACTGTCCCCCCCAAATTCAGCTCATGAACACTTGTGGATAGATTAGCAACTTCACCTACCCAGAGGAAAGCTGAGAAAAAATAGCCTTTAGGGGTGCCTGGGTGGCTCAGTCGGTTAAGTGTCCGACTTCAGTTCACGTCATGATCTCACAGTTTGTGGGTTGGAGCCCCACTTTGAGCTCTGCACTGACAGCTTAGAGCCTGGAACCTACTTTGGATTCTGTGTCTCCCTCCATCTCTCTGCCCTTCCCTGGCTTTGCTCTCTCTCTCTCTCTCTCTCTCTCTCTCTCAAAAATAAATAAATAAACATTTTAAAATTAATTAATTAATTAATTAAGACTTCCTTATTAAAAAAAAAGAAGATAGCCTTGAAAAAAATCCTCTGTGGATAAAAAAAGCTGAAAATAAAAGTCTTGAAATAATAAATCTCTTATACTTTATTCTTTAGAATTCTCTTTGAGCCTTTGATCAGTCTACTCATTCTAATTTTACACAAAATTCTAAGCACAGTTACCTGGTTTTCAAGATCACAGAAGATTAAAAGGGAAAATAAGGCAGAAACACTGACAGTAACGAATGAAGGCAGGTAGAAATAAATAAAGGAACAGGCAGGAAAAAAAAATTAAAAATACATTCAAAGAAGCCAAGGCCTGGGAGCATCAGTGTTGAGACCATTAGCCCTCCACACATCTAGAGGAAGGATTGATTCTCAGGACATGGTAAAAAAATAATATTCTCGATGTCAAGTCATCCAAAAACATAAAAGCAGGAGGGCAGTTAAAGTTTTATTATATTCTGCATACTATTTTCAAAGGATATCAAGCATTTGAGGAAACTTGCCACTTAAAACAATTGAAACTAAAAACTGGGGTACTTAAAAAGCTGGTATGTGACCATTCTCTCTCTTGGGCTAGAGAAATGCTAAGCAATTTATTGGTGGAGGTGGGTGAAGTCAAGAGGAAAAATGTTGGCTGTTGATTAGGACCTGGGGGGCTGGGGGCAGACACATACCCTAATGTGTTTTGTACTATGCTTCTTGTAAAATGTATGTTGCATTGACAATGGCACAATGACCAGACTTTTATGTTGAACAAAGACTCGTATTGTGTTAGTGCTGGCACTTGGGAGTATTTTTTTTACTAGAGTACAGGCTTTTCACCCAGATAGTAATTTTGAACCAGACTCCTTTTACCTTAATAAAACTGCATGATAGAGGTTATTGCAGATCATTTCTGGTTACCTCTGTGCCTTAGGCATATGATTTTATATACAAGGATCTTTCCTATTCCACTTCTACTCCTGATGACTAATTAGAACTGATTCAAAAAGTTAGATGTACATGTGTGTGAGACAGACAGACAAGAGAGATAATAAAATGAAGGAAAATTATGATTTTAAGTTCCCTATTTTTAGCAGCAATGGCACAATATAGTTCCTCAGTACATGGAGGTAGGGAGGGACAGAGGGATGGATAAGTGAACTGGTAGGTGGGTTGATGGAAGGATAGATGGAGTGATGGAAGGATGGATGGATGGAGTGATGGGTGGATGGATGGATGGATGGATAAATAGGTAAGTGATTGGAAGGAAGAATGACTATACAGGTAAGTGAATGAAAAGCTTTTCTGATAATACAGAAGATGGTATCTCCCCAGCAAAATAATACTGGTCATAATAGTTTAAAAGGGTCAAAATTACAAGTGGACTAAATATAGTTAGATGACCACAAAATATATACATGTATGTGCATGCACATGTATATATGTACTTATGCAAAGGACCGAGAATGGAGGTACTCCTCAATAAAGTCAGTTTTCTCCCTCTTTACTTTTACAATTCTCTAAATGTCAAACAACTCACACAGCTGCTGTGAAACAGGCAGGAGGCCCCTGCCATGGAAATGTGGTCCAAGTCAGCAGGACATGTGGTCGGCCAAAAACCCAAGAGGAATATTTAGACCAAAAAGCAGCTGGGATTGGAACTGAGACGATAAAGAAAGTCCAAGCAATTGATGAAGCTCTAGAAACTTCAGGGAAAATCACTGTGCTTCTATTTGTCTCCAACTCAAGATCCTTAATCCTGTAGCCTATGGTACTGATTCATGTCCATCCTCAAGTCAAAGTCTCTAGAGCTTAAAAGTCCTAGTCCGATTTATTATGAGTCCTACCCTTTTACGAAAAGGAAAGCCTTTTCAGACTGAGACATACCCAACAGTGTCCATATGAGATGCCAGGGCCATGATAGTTTAACAGGTATTTCTGTGTTCATTTGGATTTTGGCAAAATTAAGATGGTGGTAGCATTCTTCTCACCCTCCTAGGGTGTCTTCTCTTTGAGGTTCCCAGGTAAGAACTGGTCAGGATTCAGAAACAGAGAGAGCAAGCTATATTCCTATTGCTTCCAAAGGTTAATAAGAATATAGACTAGGACTGACCCCAGAAACTGTCCTTGTGACTATAACCCTCCAATGATATAAGTGTTCTGGTTGCCTCTGATAGATATTCCTCCTGATTCCAAAAGCAAGGAGAAAACACAGTGCTTCCCTTTATGTATAATAGTAAAGAAAAAGGTTAAGCCATGATACATACATTATACTGGAGACAATCGAAGCTTGTACAATAGGCCTAACCAAACAGCAATAATAAAATAGGTATTAAAGAGGCCATTATACAAATGGGATCCCAAACATCACATAAGTGTAAGATGGGAAATTAAGACTATCAGTTAAGCTGAAAAGATAAAACTTTTGGACATGACATGAAAAAGAATCAAGATAAAAAGATGAACTCTGGCCAATGAAATATCTCAGCAACATCCAGGGACACAAGTCTTAGCCACCATGACGTCTCTCACACATAGTGACAATGTTTTGATATCACATATTGCTTCTCGTTGAACAAGAACCGTTTCAAAGAGGAAAATGGTCTTGTTTGGAAGAACATTTCTAAGTGACCGATGAGTGTGATTACTTGGGTGATGATATCAACAGACCATTTTGTCTTTGGCCTCCCAAAGACACTTTGGGGAAAGTAAAATGATTTAGGAAAAGAAAGCATAGGACATTTCCTTGTCTAAAACAATACTGGAGGGAGTAAAACGTCCAAACTGGGGCACATAACATGTGTTCTATATAAATGCATAGATTTCATCTGCATCTGTGGCTTGCCCTCAAAATGCATCAAACATCTCCGAGACATAAAAATAATACTTTTTTTCATATTATGTTCTCTACCTTCCTTTAAGCAAGTGGAAGAATCCATTTTAGAATGATTTCAAATAAATAAAATTTAGATTGGTACTTAAAGGGTAAAGCTTCAAATAAAGAGAAATATTACCCTTCAGACAGCCAAAGTTTGCTTTAATAAACACAGGGTATTAATTGTTTCAACCCATCCTCCCTTAACATCTTATTCACCTAGAAGTGTCAGTAGGCTATCAGTTAAAGCAAGGTCAAAAACAAAAAAACAGTCTCTTAATATAAAAATGTTTTTCTTTTGAGTATGTTGTCAAACCTTAGAATATTTGACACCCTTTCTAAATATTAAAACAGTGCCTATTTTCCCTTCTCATCCATTTGTTTATGAATCAGTGATGTTTACCAAGTGTAAAAATATCATTCTTTTTAAAGACTTTACAGAATTAGAGACAACGCACATAGAACTTTACACTGAATCTTGAAAGTGAGAAAACTACAAAGCTAAAAGTAACCTGATTTCCTTTTTTACTCTTCCTTTCTTCAATTCTCATCTTTTAATTTTTTTTTTTATTCAATTCTCACCTTTTAAAGAAAGGATACTGAGATGCCTGGGTTACTCCGTCAGTCAGGTAAGCGTCCAACTTTTGATTTCAGCTCAGGTCATGATCTCACAGTTTGTGGCCCCACATCCGGCTCTGCACTGACAGTGTGGAACCTACTTGGTATTCTCAATCTCTCTCCCTCTCTCTACTTTGCCCCTCTATCCCCACCCCGATCTCAAAATAAATAAATAAACTTTAAAAAGAAAGAAAGAAAGAAAGAAAGAAAGAAAGAAAGAAAGAAAGAAAGAAAGGATACAGCTTATTCTTTTACCTTACCAAGCACTGGCTTTTTGTCTTCTTACAGAAAAGATTTTTGTCTAGTAGAATATGGATTTAAAGTTAAAGGTGTGTACATTCAAGAAGTATAAGCTCCTTATCTTCAAATATGTCATTTGATCCAGCAGGCAATGTTCCATAATAAATCACAATTACAGACAAGGTTCCTCACGACTGTGATGAGTGTGTGCAAGCCCACCACGGAAAACTCAAGGGAGACAAGCGGCCCCTTGGCACTGCTCTTTCGCAATCGACCTTGGACGTGCATTTCTCTCCCTTCCAACCACCTCTGCATCCCAATATACACCACTCAAACCACCTCACTTATTTTAACTCCTACTAATGAACCCAGTTCGGTTAGTTTTCCCCACTCAGTACACTCTGAGTGAATGGCAGAGATGAACCGCACAGCCCACAGCCATTATGGAGAAGCAGTAGAAGAAATGTGACAGCAGTAACTATTTTACAAAGAGCACAATCAGTGGCTCAGACCATACAAAAGCAAAGTGCTTGAGTGCTTTGCAAACAGCAATTAATTCAGTCCAAGTACAATACAAAAACATGAACAGTAATCAAGAATTACACCTATTGCTACAGTTTTTCTAAAAGCTCCTGGTTTTAATAAGTTGGATGAGAAGTGCAACATTCCTCTCCAAAGAGATTCCAGCATGTCACAGATCTCTATGCTGTTAACATGCTTGATTTGCTGTCCATCGACTGATGAATATATATATATATATATATATATATATATATATATATATAATGGAATATTGCTCAGCCATCAAAAAGAATTAAATCTTGCCCTATGCAACAATGTGGATGGAGCTAGAGTATATTATGCTGAGTGAAATAAGTCAGGCAGAGAAAGACAAATATATTATTTCACTCGAATGTGGAATTTAAGAAACAAAACAGATGAGCATATTGGAGATGGGAAGAGGGAAATAAACCATGAGAGACTATTAAAGATAGAGAACAAACTGAGGGTTGACAGAGGGAGGTGGGTGGGGGATGGGCTAGATGAGTGATGGGTACTAAGGAGGGCACTTGTGATGAGCACTGGGTGTCGTATGAGTGATGCATCACTGAATTCTACTCCTGAAACCAATATTGCACTGTATGTTAACTAACTAGAATTTAAATTAAAATTTGGGGGGAAAAAAGAACAATTCAAAGAATTAGATGCCCATTGCAATGATTCAGCAATTAAAAATATAATTGAAAAAGTACATAAAAATATAATTGATATCAATATAAAAATGTTTGATGTGCGATATGAAAGCATAGACTTTATTTTAATAATATGCAACCTCTACAGAGTCACAGAATTCAACATTGGGTATGATTCCCCCTTAATGGAATAACATGAAGCCAAAGAATTATAGAGAGCTGAATGCTCTACTGGGATCCACAACATCGCATCACCTGCAGTGCTGTTTCCACTACTCATCTACTGAATCATGCACAGTCCTCCTAACTGTAATCATTAGGACCCAGGTGATGAGGGCAAAGGAATTTAGGGCTGTTCTGAGGTTGTCTCAGTTTCTATTTCTTGCCAGTATTTGCACCTGGAAAAGTTGAGGAGGTCCAAGAAAAACAAAACTGAAATAAGTTTGGACAGAAAATGAAAAGACAATGGACTCTGGATAACGGCTACTCTGGGCATGGGATGAGAATAGTACTGGCATTTAATATTAATTCCTGGCATTAACTTTTAAGGACCAAAGTAGTTGGCTATCTGTTTTGAAAATCAACCTAAGTGTACAGCTCAACGAATTAATTTTTTTAAGTTTATTTATTTATTTTTGAGAGAGAGAGAGAGAGAGAGAGAGAGAGAGCATGAGCATGAGTGGGGGGAGAGCAGAAAGAAAAGGAGAGAATCCCAAGCAGGCTCTGCAATATCATCACAGAGTCCGATGCAGGGCTTGAATTCACAAACCATGAGATCATGACCTGAGCTAAAACCAAGAGTCAGATGTTCAACCAACTGAGCCACCCAGATGCCCCCAACTCAACGAATTTAAAGCATTTCGGTTATCACAAAGCCAAAAAGAGAAGTTCTAAAAGCACAGGTAAGTACAAATGCCCTAGAGACACACACACCTCTTTGTCATGGTGACAACTGATGAGGAAGCACAATGAATAGATCATGATAGGGGTACATAAAATGTCAGGATTACCCTAACATGTCTAGTTTAAGAACCAACCATTTACCAGTTCAAGGAAATTGAGAAAAACACAAAATGGCTAAAAATGAATATTTTTAGACACTGGATTTATAATTACATAGCTTATGATGGCTACTGCTACTTTATTTTTTTATTTTTTTAATGTTTATTTATTTTTGAGAGAGAGAGAGACAGAGCGTGAGCAGAGGGACAGAGAGAGAGACTCAGAATCAGAAGCAGGCTCCAGGCTCTGAGCTGTCAGCACAGAGCCTAACATGGGGCTCAAACTCACAAACTGTGAGATCACGACCTGAGCTGAAGTTGGATGCTTGACTGAGCTACCCAGGTGCCTCGGTGACTTCTACTTTGTTGCTTGTCTATTCTATTTTTCTTTATATTTCAGCAGCTTCCATAAAGTCTTTACATAAGGGACATTACAATTTTCTTATTGGACAGTCTTAAATTGGCATTAAAATATTATATGCTATTTTAGCTTTGAACTGTGAAATAAAGAGGTGAGATATACTGCCTCAGTCACTGCTGGGTAATTTAGCATACCAACTATGACAGGCACCACTGTATCTTTCCCCACAAGCATATCATTACACAACTGAAGGGTGCTGCACACTTAGTGACCTGTTACTATAACAATGTGCTGGGCAGCACTCATTTAGAAATCTCAAAACCAGAAACCTAAAACCTGGCATTAACTTTCAACCAGTTTGTCATTTTGGCTAAACTATTTGCGACCATTAGCTTCTGTACTGCCAGACCAGTAAGCAAGTTCTGGATTTTACTGTTCTCTTGATCTTACCCCATATCCAAAATCTTGACTTTCATTTATATAAGTTAGGTATGATGGCTTGACTGAAAACAGGAAGTGGTTCAAAAAATTTTTCTCTTTCATACAACAGAAAGTGTAACAGTGCAAGCTTCAGAGCCGAGAGGCTAGAACGGTGCGGTGGGAACCAAGAAAGGAAAGGACGTTTTCTCCAAATTCTCCCAAACTGTCTACTTCAATCTACCTTATTCCAGATATTAGCACAAACTGTCTAGTTGCCAGCCCTCAGCCTGCATTGTAAACATATAAAAAAGCAGAAATGAGAGAAATATGCATTGAGCCTTCAGGGCAAGGGAAGTGGCTGTAAAAGTCAAAGAATGATTGCTCAAGGGCGAGATTAAATTAGAAATCTGGGTCTCTAGAACATTTCAAATGCTCTGTGAGGTGCAGAAAGTATTTCATTATTGCGACACAAGAGCAACTTATTTAATAGGAAAATAAACTTCAGGAAACTGAACTGCAAAGAAGCCACTGTTTCAGTCAACAAAATCAGATACACTGCAGCTTTAAAGGAATTGTGCCCCCGTGTGGTTTTTAACAAGATTTCAGAAAATGGTCCGCGTCGTCTCACTAGTCACACTTGTTATATAGCATGAAACAGTGCATTTTTTCTTACATACACTTTTTGTTTACAGTTTTAATGCGATTCAAGTTGTGCCTAGAGCATTGCAGAAAAGTGTATGCGCATGTGTTTAGAGCCAACAGTGTTGTTCCATCTATCTCTTGCTTAGGAAAGAGAGGAGGATGTGAGGCAACAATTTGCAAAGGGCACTCGCTGCAGGTGCTGATGCAGCAGGCTGCCATGTGCCTCTACAACAGTGCCCAGCAGAGATTCCTGGGAGCTATCAGAAGCTAACTTCCACTGCAATGGGGCCAAGTGCTCTACCTTTTTTCCTGTTGTGAGCACACCGCCCAAGCTCCTGACAAAACCAGCCCTCCCAGTCATGCACTGGGTCTGACTCAAAGACTGAGTACCATAAATTCTCCCTCTTCTCTCCTGCACCATCAATTTTCCCTTTCCACTGGATTATCCCCACCAGTATCGACATATCAACACGCTAACATAAAAACCCTCTCTTGGCTCATTTCTTCCTCCAATTAGCTCCCCATTTCTCCGCTCCCTTTTACTGCCACAGTCCTTGAAAGAGTTGTGGACATTAACAAAAGCCAATTTCTTATCTTCCCGTTCTCCCTCTCTTTTTCCCCCTTCCTCCCTCCCTCCGTCCGTCCGTCCGTCCTTCAGTCCATCATTCCCTCTCTTGCTTATCATGATTCTTAGCTTAAGTGGCTCAAAACTTTATTCATGGCATTCCTGCATCATTAGTGGCCTTATTTTTATTGGGCTGCTTTAATTTGCCATGAACTCTCACACAAAATATGGGAGTTGTAGTTTGTTTCCTAGAGCTCCCATAACAAATTCCCATTCCCTCTTGAACCCATTCCAGTAAGGCTTTCCTGCCCACCACTCTACTGGTCTTACTGAAGTCACCAATGGCCTCCATGTGACCAAATCCATGGGTGAATCTCAGGCTCATCTAACTTGACTCCTTGCCAGCATGACACAATTACCATTCCTTCTTCCATGGAACCCGTTCTTCCTTTGGCTTTCAGGCATCTTCTCTACTTTCCTGACACTCCTTAGTCTCCTTTGCTGGATCCTCATCTCTCTAACCTCTAAACCAGTGGCTCTCAACCCTAGGTGTGTAGCAGAATCACCCAGGAAACCTTAAGATGCCAGAGCCCACGCCTTGTGATCCTGATTTAACTAATCAGGGGAGGGCCTCAGACACAGGTACACTATCAGATTGCCCTAGGTGATTCTGATGTTCCTCCAGGACTGAGGATCACTGCTCTAAATGCTGGAACGTCCCAAGGCTCAGTTCCCAGAACTCTTCTCTTTCTGTCTACAGTCACCCTCTGGAAGCTCTCATCATCCAGTCTTATGGCTTTAAATGCTTTTTACAAACAGATGTCTTAGCTTGGGTTCATCTGAAAGCAGAGCCTGATCCAAGGACTTGGGTGCAGGGAGTTTATCTGGAACATGATCCCATTAATCAGGGTCAGGGAGTGGGCAGAGTAAGACAAAGGATGAGGAAAAGCCAATGTAAATTTGCATTTTCAGAGTCACTATTGTGGGCTACATTCTGCTGGGCCTCCTGAAAAGTGTACAGAACCCACCCTCCCCAGGATGCTGAAACATTTACCTACTTGCTTCACTTCCCACTGATGGTTTCCCTGGAGGCATTAACTTCCTTGCACTTCTGGGCTGCAGTGAGCTTCAGAGAAGGCCAAGCAACAGAAAGTGAAAAGATAGGCACTTGAGGTGAGTTTGAGCTCACAGTGACCTGCCTAGTGGCAGACATCAAGGTGGGCCAACTGGTACCCAAGGTGGGTGCCACATCTGATGCCTCCAGACTGTATGTATCTACCCCTAACCTTCCCCCTGAACTCCAGACTCACATAACCAACTTGAATTTTGAACAGGCATCCCACACTTAACATGTCCGAAACAAAGTTCCTGATCTACTCCCTTCCCTCACCAAACCTGCTCCTCTCCTGATCTTCAAAGTGCAACCCCATCCTTCCACTTGCTCAGGCCAAAAGTCTTCAAAGTCATCAAAAGAAAGACTACTTGCTTTTTTCTACTCCCCATATTCAATCCATCAGCAAATTCTACTGACTCTACTTTCAAAATAAAGCCAGATCATGACCACTTCTCACCACCTCTACCTCCCCAGTCCATGCCATCATCATCTTCTGCCTGAATTAGTGCTACAGCCTCCTAAATGGTGTCTCTGCTTCTACCCGCTTTTCCTCCCTTAAATCTACTCTTTAATCAGCAGCCTGCAAAAGCCTGTTAAAACCACAAAAGAGGGGCACCTGTGTGGCTCAGTCAGTTGAGCACCTGACTCTTGATTTCAGGTCATGATCTCACAGTCATGGAATCGAGCCCTCTGTGGAGCTCTGTGCTAGCAGCACAGAGCCTGCTCGGGATTCTCTCTCCTTCTCTCTCTGCCTCTCCCTGGCTCGCTCACATGCGCGTGCTCTCTCTCTCAAAAATAAACTAAATAAACTTTTAAAAAAATGTAAGAGAGAACATGTAACTTCTCTGCTCACAACTTCCCAATAGCTTCCCTTCTCATGTGGAGCAAAAGTCAGGTCCAACAAGAGTTGGCACCCTGTGGGGCACCTGGGTAGCTCAGTGGTTAAGTGTCCGACTTCAGCTCAGGTCGTGATCTTGCGGTTTGGGAGTTCGAGCTCCGTGTCAGGCTCTGTGCTGATAGCTCAGAGCCTGGAGACTGCTCCAGATTCTGTGTCTCCCCGTCTCTGCCCCTCTGCCCTCACTCATACTCTGTCTCTCTTTGTCTCTCAATATAAATAAACGTTAAAAAAAAATTTAAAGAGTTGGCTCCCTGTGACCTCTTAGATCACAGAAGCTACTCACCCTTTTTGCTCTTCAAACACACCAGGCACACTTGACACTTGCTACAACCTCTGTTTAGAAGACTCTTTTCCCATTTAACCACTTGCCTCCTTCTCTCATCTACTGTGGGTCTTTACTTAAATGTCATCTTCTTATTGAAGTCTTTTCCTACCAGCCCTACTTACCATTGCAACGCTTTTCTGAGCATAGTTTATTTTTCTTCATTGCATTTACCATGCTCTAACATAGGATGTGTTTTTTCTTTTTTTTTTTTCAACGTTTATTTATTTTTGGGACAGAGAGAGACAGAGCATGAATGGGGGAGGGGCAGAGAGAGAGGGAGACACAGAATCGGAAGCAGGCTCCAGGCTCTGAGCCATCAGCCCAGAGCCCGATGCGGGGCTCGAACTCACGGACTGCGAGATCGTGACCTGGCTGAAGTCGGACGCTTAACCGACTGCGCCACCCAGGCGCCCCTAGGATGTGTTTTTTCTAACACCTTTTTACTTTCAGTCTGTCCTACTGGAATTTATACTCCATGGAATACTCCATGGGCAGGGCTTTGGGTCCATTTTGCTCCTCCCTGCTGATCCCCAGCACCTAGAATGGTGCCTGTTTTATAGTAAGTAATCTCTCAATAACTAGGAGTTGAATGGATGAATGGTTAGATAATAATTATGACATTCATTAATATTCACTGAGAATTTTCCATACGCCAGGCACCATAATGAGCTTCCATGGATTAACTCATTTAAGCCTCAAACCCAGTTTAAGAACTAAATTCAATTATGGTCTCTATGTTACATATGAAAAATCGATCACAATGAGTTGCTGAGTCATATAACAGTCAAAGCTATACGATTATTAAGCAGGCCAAAGATAAGCCCAAGTATATCTCATCCCAAAGTATAGACTCTTAACCACTAGGAGACACTGAGACTAACCACTAATCCCCAAGATTAATCACTTCTCTAGATCTTTAGGGGAACACATGTCACTGTGACAACAATATCCATGCAGATGAACTTGAGGTGGGAAAGGAGAGTCCACTTAGTGATTTGGGAGCCACAGATGGGAAGGCACAGAGAAGGATGCCACAGAGGAAGGGTCAGGGGTGCAGCCGGTCACCAGGGATGAGATCCGTCCACCCCACAGCATGTCTTCAACAGATACCCATTTTGAGCCACCCACTGCTTAGTGCAGTTCTTATTCCTGGCAGTTGGGTGGTGAGCAAATCAAACAAGGTCCTTATAATCTAGCGGAGGAAAGAGCCTCTCTGAGAAGAGCTACAATAAAGGAGCTGCCTCCATTTTGGGTGTTTGGGTGCTGACAGCTTGCGAGCAAGTCCATGCCTCCTTCTTCCCCTCATGACCCACCTCAGGCAAAGCTGGTTGAAAAGCCTTGTGCTGCCTCCTTTGGCTCTGCTAGGAAACTCAAAGTACATATCCCCACCTAAGCCCAAATCCCCAACCACTGCCTAAGCCAAAACCAATTGCCCTTCCCTGCTGGCTTAAGCCATTTTCAGACCTGCCTGGGAGCCTGCCCTGCTCATCCCAGAACTTTGCCATTTGTGAGTAATGCATTTCTTTGCACCCTCTTCACACATCATCAGTGTGGCATCATCAGTCTTGCCAGCAGAACCCTCTCCGCCTGCGAGTACCACCACAAGGAATAGGTCATGTGAGCCAAACCCTAACTGAAGTGAGAGAATGAGGGCACAGCCTCTAAGTCCCTTTAAATGTGAAGAAATAATTTAAGCCTGGGAATTTCAAGGATTCCCATGGTGGCTGCTGAACCAAATGGTTACTGGTATATTAACTGTTATTGTAACCTTCAGATGATCAAAGAACACAGCTGGGAAAACGTGCATTACAAAATTGAGGCCACCCAGGGGCACTTTCACTGCCCCTCTGAATATTTAACCCTTATAATTTCCAGATAACGATGCGATCATTTCATCACCATGATGCAATATATATAACCCGTATCATTTATATTTGTATTTTTAAATTTTTTTAAATGTTTTTATTTATTTTTGAGAGAGAGACAGAGTGCTAGCAGGGGAGGGGCAGAGAAAGAGGAGAGGGAAATACAGAATCCAAAGCAGGCTCCAGGCTCTAAGCTGTCAGCACAGAGACCAACGCAGGGCTCAAACTCACGAACCATGAGATCATGACCTGATCCAAAGTCAGATACTTAACTGACTGAGCCACCCAGGCACCCCACATTTATAATTGTCTTTTTGTGAAGGCACAGTATTATTTTAATTTGTTCTCCTTAGCACTCGACCAAGACTGAGACCAAATGAGCAATCTGTTGGTCAAAAATATTTCATGTGTAACCACGTGGCAAACAGCTTGCAGGGAGCTTTGGGAGAGTCACAGGAAAAGAAAGTAGATCCCTGCATTTAGTGCTAAAATCTAATAAGCAACAGGGAACTCACACAAGTGAGTATCACCAAGAAAAGAATAAACACATAAAAACGCACCAAGTGCTAGGGACAGGAATCCAGGGAAGCTGGCTGTTCAGAGTGTGGCACTGAACAGCTCTGAGGAGAAAAATCCAAGTCTTTGGGAGAGGACATTCCATCCAGGAGAAACAGATTAAGGACGAGAAGATGGACTGTGTTGGTCACATGGAAGCAAAGGCACATATCATAATGGTAAAAAGGAAATCACAGAAAAGGGAAGAGACCCTTGAAACTCAAGTTCAAGTTCAAGATGCCTCATTTTCTTTCAGAGGTAACTTGTGTGATTGAGACTGATGTTGAACGAAGCCCAGAGAAGATGGCTCATGCACTGTGCGGCCTCAGGTCTGATCCAACAAGGGAATGATGAGGAAACACAAGGGTGTAGCAGTCCTTGGGAAAGGGTCCTTGGGCAGAAAGGCATCACCATGGGGTGACAAGATATTTAAAGATGAAGAAATAGGGGTGCTTGGCTGGCTCAGTCTGTAGAACATGTAACTCTAGATC
Organism: Leopardus geoffroyi; assembly: GCF_018350155.1. Taxonomy (NCBI): domain Eukaryota; kingdom Metazoa; phylum Chordata; class Mammalia; order Carnivora; family Felidae; genus Leopardus; species Leopardus geoffroyi. The sequence goes on from NC_059328.1 coordinate 142,752,575, forward strand.
TCAGGGTCTTGAGTTCAAGTCTCATGTTGGGCACAGATTTTATTTAAAACAAAATAAGGCTGCACTATCAACAATAGACAAACTATAGAAAGAGCCCAAATGTCCATTGATGGATGAATGGATAAATAAAATGTATACACACACACACACACACACACACACACACACACACACACACACTGGAGTATTACTCGGCAATCAAAAAGAATGAAATTTTGCCATTTGCAACTATGTGGATGGAACTGGAGGGTATTATGCTAAGTGAAATTAGTCAGAGAAAGACAAAAATCATATGACTTCACTCATATGAGGACTTTAAGAGACAAAACAGATGAACATAAGGAAAGGGAAACAAAAATAATATAAAAACAGGGAGGGGGACAAAACAGAAGAGACTCATAAATATGGAGAACAAACTGAGGGTTACGGGAGGGGTTGTGGGGGGGATGGGCTAAATGGGTAAGGGGCACTAAGGAATCTACTCCTGGAGTCACTGTTGCACTATATGCTACCTAATTTGGATATAAATTTTAAAAAAGAAAAAGAAAATTAAAAAAAAGAAAAAAAAGAAATAAAAATAAAATAAAAAAATAAAACAAAATAGATTGGGGGTGCCTGGGTGACTCAGTCAGTTAAGCATGTTGGTTTTGACTCAGGTCATGATCTCACAGTTCATGGGATTGAGCCCCATGTCCAGCTCTGTGCTGACAGTGCAGAGCCTGCTTGGGATTGTCTCTCTCCCTCTCGCTCTATGCCCCTCCCCTACTCATAATCTCCCTCCCTCCCTGCCCTCTCTCTCCAAAATAAATAAACTTAAAAAATACATTTTTAAAGATGATGAAATAACGATGTATTAAGAACCGCACCCTCCCCCCCCCCCCACCAGAAAGAAAGAAAGGACCTAAAGAAAGGAAGATCAACCATCCTGATTGGCCTTGGAACTGTCTCGATTCAAGCAACTAACATCCCTTCCCGGTCCTGGACCGCCCAAGTCCCCAAGATGTTTGGTAACCCAGCAAAGGACAATTCACAAACTATTAAATCCAAGCAAGTAATGAGTCTAAAGTATCATGATAATGAAGTAAGGACAGGATAAAAGTCTGAGGGTGAATCGTGATTTTAAACTGCAGCCCTATGTTACATGTGACGTGCAGTTCACAAGATCATAGGGAAAGAAAAGAATGCTCAATAACCATCCATTTTTTAAAAATGACTATGTCCATCTATTACTAAAAATCTGCTCTTTCTATCAGCATCCAGCTGTCTAAAAGGTAAACCCCATGAGGATAGTCTTGCAGAGCTAGGGGCTTAAAGCTTTGCACCCTAAGCCATGGTTTATCTAAGACTCAATTAGGGGAGGTCCAGCTCCTTCATTTCACATTCTGGAAAGAGTGGAGTGCAGCACAGCCTTGATGATTCAAGCATCTGCCTTGAGGTACAGAAAATGAGGCAAAGAAGGGACAAGAAAAATGGAACAGGAGGCCTGCGACCAAGTCCGATTTTTCAGTCATTTTGTTAAAACTGCCCAGCAGATGGCTTCGAAATATAGATCCAAACACTGTGAGAGCTGGAAGGGATCCTCTTCCCACTAGTCCAGTATCTTTGTTCCACATTTAAGAAATGAGCTGAGGGAGGGAAAAGACCAGCCCAGACTGCACGGCCAGCAAGGGGTGGAAGTCAGATCTCCTGATACTCAGTTTAACCTTCTTTCCCTTAAAGCATGAGCCCAAACATATTTTTCAGCTCATAGAAATCAACAACTGACTTGCTAAACTTGCAACTAATTTAATCCATCAGTGAATGAAGATAGCACATCTAACTCATTGGGTTGTGATATTAAGAATGCTGTAATGAAGGGCGCCTAGGTGGCTCGGTAGGTTAAGCACATGACTTCGGCTCAGGGCATATCTCACGGTTCGTGGGTTCGTGCCCCACGAACAGCTCAGAGCCTGGAGCCTGCTTCGGATTCTGTGTCTCCCTCTCTCACTGCCCCTCCCCCACTTGTGCTCTTTCTTGAAAATAAAAAAATAAACATTAAAAAAAAAAGAATGCTGTAATGAATTACAAAGGCTTAAGGACAGCAAATAAAAATCATGGTTTAATCATACACTACTGAAATGCTTTAATAAAACTTAATTTTTCATACTAGGGAATTTTAAAAATCGAAGTTTTTTTTCACTTAATGCAGTTGGTCTTGTCAAAGATGTCAAGATCTTTCCACCTTCAAAAGGTTTTGGTATTTCCGCTGCAAGATTAGTAAGCAGGTCAAATAAGAACAGCACTGAACTCTCTGGTTCACTGGATCCTCTCAACTCTGTGAGAGAGGGCCACTATCATCCCCCTCTACAGATGAGAAAACAGGGGACACAGAATCGGCCAAGACACCTGCCAGTTAACAGTACCAAGACTGGAACACAGAAGTCTGATTCTAGAGCTGGTGCACTACCCAGCTTCTCTAAATGCCATTACAGCGAGCTTTAAAGGCCGGACTGCCCTCTGTCACACTGGATTCCTGCTGAAGAAACCACTGTGTGGACAAAATTAGCTTCGACCTCGTCTAGATATTTGCCCATTTGTCGTCACTAGATCAGTCCCAGAGTTTCCGCGCCCTCGTGAGACAACACTGACTACTGTAGAAGTAACTACCAGGGTTGCTAACATAGGCTACATGATGTTTCATAACATAAGCTCCCCAGAAAAATTAATATAAGGCACTCTTTGTTTACAGTCCCCTTGTATACACAGACTTACTTTCCATACATTCATTTCATCTCTAAATGGCCTCAAGCCTTTTCCCTTTGCACATATCTGGCAAGACGGTAAACTACTTGAAGGAAGGGCTATGTGGCTATTTCTTTCATGTCCGGTCCTCTTAACCCTCCTTCCCCCCGCCTCCTGTACAGTCTACAGCTCAATAAATGCTCTAGACCGAAACTGCCACTGCAGAAAGCCATCATTCTCCTGCTCAATACCAACAGGGCTTTTGACACACACACGCCCAAAATTTTAAGGATTGATTCAATGCACTTACTAAACAGTCCAAATGCCACTGCCGTTCAGCGATGCCAGACACACTCAAATGACACAGACCATTCTCTGAATTTGTGTTTGTTTATTTATTTATTTATTTAAAGTAATCTCCTTTCACGGTCTGTGAGTTCAAGCCTCACAATGGGGCTCTGTGCTGACAGCTCACAGCCTGGAGCCAGCTTCAGATTCTGTGTCTCCCTCGCTCTCGGCCCCTCTACTGCTTACACTCTGTCTCTCTCCCCCCAAAAATAAATAAATAAACATTTTTAAAAAAAATTTTAAAGTAATCTCTTCACCCAGCATGGGGCTCGAATCCACAACCCCAAGATCAAGCGCCACATGCTGTTCTGACTGAGCCAGCCAGGAGTCCCTCCTCTAAGAATTTGTAACCCAGCTAATTTTAAAGGAAGAAAGGCATGGAAGTCTACACTGCATGATGCATTTATTAGGCTGAAAGTTGTACTTTTAAACTGCTTAATTTCAGGTTAAAAAAAAAGAATATTCATTAGCAAAAGAACATTCATTCTTATATCCACCCACCTCCCCAAGAAACTATGCTCCTAGTGTTAAGTAACCTTGTTTTATTTCCTCACTGATAGGTTTATGTTAAACCCCAAAGAGAAACTTTTCCCCTAAAAACATGTTTTTAGCTTTATTTATTTTTTCCAAGTTGACAGGCAGAGTCTGCCTAAATAAGAAGTTTGATTAAGACCTTGGAAAACAAGTAAATTGGGAAACATTTTTTACTAAATTAAAAATTAGCAAATTAAAAATTCATAAAGTTGATAAAACTAGTGCTTTTTTAAAGAGTTTTTCAGGGTGCCTGGGTGGCTCAGTCTGTTAAGCATCCAACTTCAGCTCAGGTCATGATCTCACAGTCCGTGAGTTCAAGACCCATGTCGGGCTCTGTGCTGACAGCTCAAAGCCTGGAGCCTGCTTCAAGTCCTGTGTCTCCCTCTCTCTCTTCCCCTCCCTTGCTCGCACTCGGTCTGTCTCTCTCTAAAAAATAAATAAACATTAAAAAAAATTTTAAAAAAGAGTTTTTCAATTACTCTCCCTTTTCTAAATATTATGGATTCAATTAAAATTCACTTACAATCAATAACTGATTTTTAATTTTTAAAAAATATTTATTTAGAGAGAGTGAGCAAGAGCGAAAGCAGGGGAGGGTCAGAAAGAGATGGGGAGAGATGGAATCCCAAGCAGACTCTGAACTGTCAGAACGGAGCCCGACGCTGGGCTCGAACCCACAAACCTGTGAGATCACGATCGGAGCCAAAATCAAGAGTCGGACACTTAACCGACTGAGCCACCCAGGTGCCTCACTGATTTTTAATTTTTACAATAATAAAACTTGACACAGGCCATAAATGTTGACTTAAACTTTATTATGGAATGCAGTTTTCTCATTATCTGACAGCCAGTTTAAAAATACCTGTATACATAGAGAGAATGAGAGAGAGGGAGAAAGCACACAAACACAGCACAAGCACAAGTGAATATCTCTGTGGAGCAGGCTTTGTTCTAGAACCTAGCAAGGTAGCAAGAAGATATAGCCTCTGCCCACATACATTCCAGCAGAGACACAGGAGGGAATACACAGGTCAACAAACACAAGATAACAATTATAATAACAACAATTAAAATAGCAAATGGTTGTAGTATTTGCCATGTGTGAGGGCATCCTACTAAGCATTTGCCTGTATTAACTCATGTAATCTTGCAACAACTCAGTGAAGGAGGTTCTATTATTATGTGCACTTTATAGATGTCAGATGAGTCAGACAGGTTAATTAACTACATTATGTTCACATAGCCAGTAAGTTCTATCCCTCTTCAGGAAATAAATGGCATTCTGAACCTGAGTGATTTCAAGAGAGTTTAATAAAGATTCTCTTCACATAGGTAGGGGAAGCATTCAAGGAAACCAACAAGGTAGTGTAGAACCCCAGGGCACAGAGGGGAACAGGTCTAGCCCTGTGTGCTCTTCTAGTGCAAAGGGCTGAGGTGAGGGAGCAGGTGCAGGAACCAGGACAGTGTCTCTTGGCCAGGGATGTGGCCTTTCCTAGAGGGATGCAGGTGCCAAGCCCAGGAGAAAGCCAGACTCTGCACTGGCCTCAGCTCCCCCCCGGCAACCTTCCTGACTAGCTGGCCCAACCGCAAACAGAGGGGAAAGCTGGAGGTGAGAAACCCAGAGATGGGCCCAGAACCAGGTGGAGGAGAGCAGCAGCTAGATGTGGAAGGGGAAACAGGAGACATCCAGTGGCAGCACTGAGATACACCCAAGGGATCTGACACCACATTCTGTGCTTTTACCAGGCATCTGAGAGCATTTCTGGAAGTGAAAATACTATGAAGACAGAAAACAGAAAACTTATTGATGAGGTTGGTGCCGAAAGGGCCCCTTTCTTTGCTTCAGGCCCACGTGAGGAGGAGGGAGCCAGGCAAAGAGCTGGAGGGCACCATGCCAGGCAGGGGATGAGCTGGGCATGTCTGAGGGCCAGAAGGGGGCCACATGGCTGGTCAAATACCGACCGTGGAGAATGGAAGGGAAATGAGGATGAAGAACTATGTTGACAAGTGTTTGTCTGTTTGCCGGTGCAATTAAACTCCTGGGCAAGTCCTCCCCTGGTGCTGTGGATGGACTGCCACCCCAACTTTAGAGTTGCTGAAAGCAGCAGGGAGGGTGCTGGGGGGCTAGGCCCAGTATCCTGGAGGAACAGCGGCGGTCTCCCTCTGGGTTGAGGTCTCCTGAGGTCCCCTGAGGTCGCTGTGCGGTCCCCAGCTGCCTTTCCAGCACGTGAACATTGCTCCCTATCAGCATCTGCCATTTAGGGCGAGAGGCAGATTCAGTGTGATCTGGGTAAATACCATTTCCAAAAGTAACAGGAACCCAAACCTCCCATCTTTTTATAAATTCTCCTCCACAGACGGTATAATCTCAAAGGACAGAGGAGCCAAACTTGGAAGAATTTTTTTTCCTCCCCTATTTAGGAAGTTCTAAATGATCTGACACAACACTTATCTAGTGGGGGTGGGAGGAAGTGGGGAGGAGGGCTTCAAGACAAAAGTCACATGAAACAAGGAGAAAAATAAAAAGTATAAGCTTTCGCCCTTTTGTAAGAACTCTAATTTCCCTAAATAGAATTATTCACTCCTTCTGTTTTTAGGTAACAGAACTTTCTCTTCCTTATTCGCAAGGTGCAGGTAATCAGCAACATGACAGAAGCAAGAACTTTTTATTGCACAGTGTGTCTGGGTCAAACACTATTTTTAATTCCTGTTTCCTAACACCTGGAAGAAAAAATAAATTTCAGCAGCTCCTTGGGCAGGAAAAGAATGAGTGTTTCTCCCTCATTAAGAAGCAGCTCTTCCAAATAAAACCTGTCAGGCTTAGGAGCAAGATGGACCCAGAATGACATTCTCGTCATTACCTGTCTCCCAACAGGGCTGTTAAATTATCAGAATGCACAGGGTCAGTGCATTTAAGTTTCATTTCAAATTAAAATCCCAACAGAAGTTAGGTCGTGCAAAAAGTAGGTCTTAATACATCCATGCTGGGCAGCAGAGCTCCACAGGGAAAGTAGAAATGGAGAGTGGGGTTCAGATGGAAACACTCAATGGACAGGAATGCTCCTGAAGCTTCTGTTAGGGCAGTCACATGGGGCTCCAACGAAGGGTGATGCCAATGAAGGGCAAAGGCCACCCTGCAGGGGGTTAAGAGCAAGGAAAACACGTATCATGCACGAGGAGCAAGCTGACCTCACCACCTCCTCTGGCCTTCCCTCTTCTTTATTTTAAGCCCCATTACCAACAAAATGGGGACACTGCAGGGGGCTTCCCTACAGAAAGGTCTCTGGTCATGAAAAGTGTCACATAAATGCCAATTTTTACTTCCTGCTTTGCATATGAAGGAGAATGATGTGACTTTTTTTTTTTCTCTCTCTCTCTAGGTGTCGTCAGCAGTCTGCTTTGAAAGACCAGGGGATGGCGTCATATATAGAGTTTGCTGCTTTCTCCAACGGAGCCCTCATGACACCCTTCCAAAAACAGCTAACCTCCAGGGTAAGAGAAAAAGGATATGGGGGAAAGAGTTCCCCAGGTCTTCTTATTGTTTACTAAGCACTGTGTGGTGCTGCTGAAATGGGAGTAACTGGTTTGGACGTTCTGTCCTAAAGATCAATGGCAGGGCTGAGACAGAGGCGCTGACCAAAGGAACCACTTGGGTGGCTGGAGGTCCTGGGAAAATACTGGCAAAGTTGTCTCAGTTCTTGACAAGTGTGTTAAATGAACAAATTTCCAATGTCCTGACCTAATCATAAATTGACTGGTCTACTTTATAATTCAATGCCCTCCAAAATGCCAGACCTCTGGGTAGGAAGGAGAGAAGTCTGATTTCCAGTGAGAGATAATTGTCCAACATTGTCTCCACCATACTAGAAGCAATATCCAAATGCCTCATGGGAAGCAAGAATGTTCTTAAATGGACTCTTTTATTTTGTATATTTATACCCTTCCTTGTTCCAAAATTTAATTAAGATGACTTCCAAAAATACTAGAATATTGGAATGAACTCAATATGGGCTAAGACCGTCCTTATTTAAAAAAAAAAAAAAAAAGACTGCCCTTGTTAGGTAAATCACAAAATTACTTTGCCTAAGCTTAATCAAGAAAAATTTCCAGTATGAGGAGGTTCCTAAGAAAATTAAAATCACAACTACCATATCATTCAGCAAGTCTACTTCTGGATATTTATCTGAAGAAAAGGAAAACACTAACTGGAAAAGATATATACACCCTCAGGTTCGTTGCAGGATCATTCATAATAGTCAAAATAGAGAAACAACCTAAGCACCCACCAATGGATGAATGAATAAAGAAATGTTGTCATATATGTTTATCAATATATATACTATATATATATGTATATCATATATATGTCATACATATATATTAGTGTGTGTGTGTGGACATATATACAGACATATATGGGCATATATTCTAACATATAATGGAATGTTTACATGTATATATATATATATATATGTATATATATAAATATAATGGAATATTATTCAGCCATAAAAATGAATGAAATCTTGCCATTTGCAACAACAAACAACATGGATGGATCTTGAGGGCATTATGCTAAGTGAAATAAGTCAGACAGAGACAATTACCATATGATCTCACTTATATGTGGAATCTATTAAAAAATAAAAATAAAGTTTTAAAAAACCAAGCTCATGGATGCAGAGAATAGATTAGTAGTTGCCAGAGGCAGGGGGTGGATGATGGGGAAATTGGGGAAGGGGGTCAAAAAGTACAAACTTCCAGTTATAAAATAAATAAGCAATGGGGTGTAATGTACAGCATAGTGAATATCGTTATTAATACAGTACTGAATATTTGAAAGTGGCTAAGAGAGTGAATCTTAAAAGTTCTCATCATGAGAAAAGAAAACCATGTAAGTATGTATGATGACAGGTGTTAACTAGACTTATTGTGTTGATCATTTTGCAATATATACAAATATCAAATTATGTTGTAGACCTGAAACTACTATAATGTTATTATATGTTAGTTATACCTCAATTTTTAAAAAGAAAAATAAGTAACAGTTTCCCTCAAGCTTGTTCCCTCAAGAATTTCTGACTTTAAAACTCAAGAATAAATCAAATTCTCCAGAAAAAAACTTTAGACACCATCATATCAATGAAAACAAAGGTGTTAAATGTGATGAAGGATAGGGGCACCTGGGTGGCTTAGTCAGCTAGGCGTCCAACTCTAGATTTTGGCTCAGGTCATGATCTCACAGTTTGTGAGATCCAGCCCGTCAGGCTCTGCGCTGACAGCATGGAACCTGCTTGGGATTCTCTATCTCCCGCTCTCTCTGCCCCTCCCCTACTTGCATTCTCTCTATCTCTGAAAATAAATAAATATTTTGGGGGCACCTGGGTGGCTCAGTTGGTTAAGCATCCAACTTTGGGTCAGGTCATGATCTCATGGGTTCATGAGTTCGAACTCCACATCAGGCTCTGTGCTGACAGCTCAGAGCCTGGAGCCTGCTTCAGATCCTCCCTCTCTCACTCTCTCTCTCTCTCTCTCTGCCCCTCCCCCACTCACACTCTGTCTCTCTCTCTCTCTCCCTCTCTCTCTCTCTCAAGAATAAACATTTTTAAAAATTTAAAAATAAATAAGTACTTTTTAAAATAATTTTTTAGTATTTTTTTAATGTGATGAAGGAGAGATTTCAATGAGACTGTCAATTTCTAGAAGCATAGTTTCCAGAGCATGGGAAATGATATTCTCAAAATACTTTAGACCACTCAGAGTATATTTAGAGTTTTCAGCTTACTGTGGACCCAACGGGCTATGGATGGACCATGGTTGAAAGGCATAATGTGAAACAAAGTCTTGGCTATGCCTTCAATTATAACATAAAAAAGTATCCTGTGCCCCAACAAGAAATCCCTTCAAAAAATTGCATTTGACAAAAACTGAGTATGGAAAGAACTGCTTTAGATGATACAAAAAGCAGCTATCAGGAACTGTAGCTTCAAAAAGGCAAAAAACCTGGGTGGAATTCTTTTTTGAGTGTTCCATCTCAAAAAATTTATGATGGCATTAGCCACAAGATGGCGATCTTACACCATCCTGCACACCTGCTGACCCTGACAGTATATTCTTGGGGTACAAAGAGTAAGTCCCCAAATGCTTACTTAAGGTCTTCTTCCCTGAGCTTCTGTTCTGTTACCTTCTCAATGAGTCATGTCTGAGAATTTTGGTTTGGACATAAATATCGATAATACCCATGTCACCCCCCCTTTGAAGAGCACTGTAAGATAGACACTGTATTAACCGTATATCTAATCATGTAACAAAGCTCTCTCTTTTGAGGATGAACCAGAGAAAGTGCTTGTATGGCATTCTGTATCCCACTGATTTACAAAATGTATCATTCCAAGAAAAATTAATCCTGCTTGGGCCCAAACCTCCATCTCTGCTGAAGAAATACATCTGCAGACATTACAAGGAATTGTGCTGTTCTTGAATCCATACAAATCCTAGTTCTGCAAATGCTTACATCTCTGATTTCTTGATTTAGGTATTTCAAGGCAAAAAAATAAATACCGGCTAACACATTTTGAAGTATTCCATGAACAACTCCGTGTGACCTTCTCACACCTCATGAAGCTACATTTCTCTCATTCTTCTTGCTTTGACCAAAAGCATCTAATCCCTCCTAGGTAAGGGCACAGCATTTAGGACGACGCTCTTTCTTTCCTAGAGATGCGAGGAAGAGAAAGAAACGTTTTAGGGCAACCATAGCTTCCCTTCAAGACCTGAAGGGAGGAGATGCTGTGCCAGAGAAATTTTTCTTCTCTCAACTGGTTGAAAGTCAGCCAGGGAGGCCATCCCGCAGCCAAGACATCCGGAGGCCTGCAGGACTGCCGCGTGCCCCGGCCCCCACCGTCCTCGGAGATGCCTGCCAAACGCTACAGCAGGGAGCTGGCGGCACCCTGTCCTGCAGGGAAGATGGAGCTGGGTTTCAGCAGCTGGATGTGAAAGGTGACGCCCCCCCAAAGAGGCTGTAACAAAATGCAGGGCCCAGGGAATCTGTTCATTGCTCATGCTGGCAGGAAAAGCTGGGGAGGATCAAGGGGGTCCCCCCCAAAGAAATGCATGTCAGGAACCTACTGCGATCTACCACGCTGTGTTTGGGGGTGGAAGGTGGGAGCGCTGGTTGCTTTCATAAATCCTGCTGATGGCAAAGCTCCTAAGTTCTTTGAAGCACTGAGGATGCTCGCCTGTGATGGGAACACAGAAGAAACAGCCATGTAAGGCCAAGAGGTTGGGAAGCTTGTAATTCTGAGGTTTGCTAATTCTCACACCAGAGTGTAAGCATGCTGGGAAGAGTGGAACAGTCCTCCCCAGCCCTTTTCCAAGTTCTGCTGTCTGCCTTTGCCCTCATGTGCCAAATTCAGGTTGCATATTCCCCATTCAGCTTCTACTAAGGACAACAGGGGTTTGGCTACTGGCAGGCTAGGAGCTGGCGTGCTGCCTGATTGCGGATAACCAGCGTGCTCTGCAGAGATGAAGAGCACTTGGGACTTCCACCCCTGGACCTGAATCTGACTTAACTGGATAAGGGTGAGGGAGCCACTGGAGACAAGGGAGAGGGAGGGCTGTCCTTGCCTCAGCCTCGCCTTAGCCCAGCGTCTCCTTCAGCAAATGAACAGCAGAGGCTGAGGCTTCCCTTTCTCCTTGAATCTCTCTCCACAAAAGACCAGGCAATCAAAGGCAGGACAGGCCGCAAGCTCAGTTGTTTTCAAAGATGCATAGAAGGTGACATGAGGAGAAGGGTGGAAGGGGGTGCCCCACAGACGGGCACAGAGGTCCTGAGAGGTACTGTGGCTGAGGTCACATCACATGCTCATGGTGGACAGGGACATGAGCCCAGGCCTCTGCTCCTCTGCCCAGGTCCCTTTCGGTGCAGCAAAGAGACTTCCATTCTCTTGCCAGGCCTCAATGTCCCCACCTCAAGAGAACATGATGACAGTTCCCCAGAGATGACTCCTTGCCAGCCTCTTGTCAAGCACTCTGGACAGGTACAGAGGAAGATGATAAACTAATCCAGGACTGACGTCCCTTGTTTAATTTATATGGGAGTTTAAATTAAACGGCATTTTTAAAAGATGTAGCTCTATAAGCTAACATTTCTTTGCATTAAAAAAAAATCAAGAAACATAGCTTTCCGATTTATCTTCCTACTTAAAAATCTCATTATCCTCCAATGTTGAACCCAAATCTTTCCTTGGCCAACATTTTACAGAAAGTCTCCACTTTTCCTACTCTATCCACTTGCCAAACAGCATATGGAGCCCTAGAATAGTCTTAGCTGTTTTTACATAGGTTCTGTCTTACCTTTCCAAAGTTATTGTTTGCTCTTTGCAGAGAATAGCCTTGCTTTATGCTTCTGTCTCTTAATGAAAACATCTGGTTGATAATTCTGCCATTGGCAGGCGTGCAGAACAAGGGAGCAGCGTGGGGCACGGGTTGCTCACAGAAATACAGAAATTCCTTTATGACACTGGACAAGCAGAGGACAGCTCTGAGAAAATGAAATGAGTCCTCAGAAACATAACTGTACACATGAAGTGAGTACTAAACCTGAACACATATAAAATAACATCAATTTTTGAAAAGAATTTAAAGTAAAGAATAGAGAATAAAATGAAGATATTTAGTCTTGTGCACACTTTGGGCATAAATCATTGACAAAGATTAAAGCCCCTTAATTGTATTAGGGAAATGGATATACTTTATTAATGAATGAATTCTAATTCCACATTCTATTTCAACAAAAATTATACTGGCTAATAAATTATGTCTCTCCCCGTCCCCTGTTTTCACTGCAGCTAAATTGTTATGTCTCATTTATGGGTTATTCTGAATAAATTAGCTGGAAGATTTTTTTTAAGTCCCCAAAATACCAAGAGGTCTAACCCATATACTAGTTAAAAAGTAGAATTTTACATATCTGCTGTATTAGAAAGTTCATGATTTCCTATTTCATGGTATTGAACTCCTACATTTTAAAAAGAATTCAGTAGCATCTAGAACCTTCAAATTTATAAATCCCTATAATCAACTCTGGCTCAGATAAGAACTGAACCAAAGTATATGATGCCATGTCGATCCAAGGTCTCCGATTTCACTGATATTTCCTCCAGCTGATCAAATTCAGAATGAATTTTTGATGATTAGAAAATGTTTATACCTTACCTAAGAATCCGGCCCTTTTTTCACACCCAAATGTGCACGTTGCCATTGCCAAAGGATGGTAATAACCATCTAACCTCTAGTTGATATTTTCTGTGAAGCCAATTGGTATTTGCAGGACAATTTTCTAGTGAGAAAATGTCCACATAAACAAAACTCCATTATGATCAAATCCCCCTGGTGGTCATCCCGGCAAAGTCCTTAACACCCAAGGCAGTGAAGCAGTGACTGCAGCCACCAATCTCAGCCTTGAGGGGGAAGCCCTGACTAGCCAGAGCACAAAGTGTGAAGTCCATGAAGGCAGCGCAACGTGGACTTCAACCTCAGAGAAAGCCCTCTGGTTTCTCAACAAACTCTCAGCCTTCAATACGATTCTGAAACACTAAGAAAGACATTAGCTAGTCCCACAGTATTTTGTTTTCCTCTTTGGAAGTTTTCACTGCAGAATCCTCTGTGCACAGAGAGGTCTATGTTCTCAGGCTCAAGAATCTGTTTATAAAATAAAATAATAAAAAAAGAATCTGTTAATAAACCATGAATTTATGAGGCATCATTGTATTTTAGCTGCATAAACTAAGTACTCAAAGGAAACATTTCTGGAAGAAGGTAAAGGGCGATCTGTAATGCAGACTATAAATTTCTATTTACATTTGCCATGAGTGATTAAATCCAGTAAAAAAAAAAAAAAAAAACAGCATTAATGTGACAATGGGAGAAACATAAAAGTAGGCAATTGGCTGGAGCGGGGCGGGAGGGATGCTATTGCTGGTTATGAGAGACTTTACTAAAATCATGGAAGTCAGGGTTTACATAGGAGATGGCCACAGAGACTCTGCAGGAAGAAAGAAGAGTCTGGGCAATTCTGGCCATGACCAAGAGGCTGAGAGATCAAATCACTGGAAACACTTTCCAGTAATCCTCTGATTTTCTGAAAAAGACTGAACCAAGAAATAGCTCTAGGTATGACTTGTCTTTGCTCCTCCAACACCATCAAAAAGGGACAAATGTTGCAAGTGATTAAAAGAGATAGGTTTTTGCGCAGCGTTACTAGAAGGAATATTCACCTGTAAACCAGAAGGCCAAATGTTAGCATTAATTCTCCTATTAATTCCATCAGAAAGATGAATATGTTCTGGGGATCTAATACTCAGCATGGTGACTATAATTAACAATACTGTGTCTATCTTGGAAGTTGCTAAAAGAGTAAATCTTAAGTATTCTTACACAAACATTTGTAAGAATATATATAATTCTCTGAGGTGATGAGCATGTTGACTAATCTCACCATGGTAATCATTTTATAATATATATGTGTATTAAATTTTAAAAATCTAGGAGAACATAACGAAGCCCTTGTCTTGCTCACTCCATCATTGCCAGCACTTGGAATAATGCCTGGCACATAACAGGTGCTCAATAAATATTAGCTGAATGCATGAATGAATGAGTAAACTACATAATCTGTTCAGTGCACCGCTCCCGTAGCCAAACCTCACCCCAATGCAAGAACTGGAATAGACCAGCTCCTGCTTCAGAAGCAACACAAGCTTTTCCCCAGAAGCCAAGGCCAGGTCAATGACTCTGTAAGGGACAAGCCCCCAGAAGTTCCCAAACTACTTGCTACGAGGGTGGTGAGGCTAAGATGCTTTTGGGGTCCCCCTACTACTGCATCTGTGGTCACCAGCAAGGTCTCCACCAGCGTCTGTTCCTACTGCCTTCCAACCCTAGGAAGGCTGTCTTATTCTGCTTCCTTTCCTCCGTCTGCTGCTATCCAGGCCCTGTTCATTTGCCTGCGGTTTTCCAGGGAACGGGACTGTATCGCTCCAACTCCTTTGCTTAGAAAAAGGCCTGCACCTCTGAGTTCCTGAGGGAGTCCTACAGACCAGAGACTTACTCTTCAAAGTCAGGCTGAGGTCCAAGGAGCTAGACTGGCAGAACCATTGACCAGAAACACCAGCTAAATTTACTACATTATTTATTGCCCATATTGCTGGCCATCTGCTAATAGCAGATAATCACCAGAAGATGATTAAGGGGAAGAAAAATAGTATTTCACATCTTAGGTTGTCCCTTCTGGCTGAAAAGTGTGGTTAATTTTTTTACACCTTCACACTTAGAATTAAAAGTGTGTGTGTGAATATATATGTATGGTAGGTACATATATTCATATAGAATACACTTATATTCATAAAAATACATACACACACTGGGTTTTTTACATATTTGTGGAAAAATATCTAGAATTCACCTGTTTCTTTTTTTTTTTTTAATTTAAATGTTTATTTATTTTTGAGACAGAAAGAGACAGAGCATGAACGGGGAAGGGTCAGAAAGAGAGGGAGACACAGAATCTGAAACAGGCTCCAGGCTCTGAGCTGTCAGTACAGAGCCCGACATGGGGCTCGAACTCAAGGACCGCGAGATCATGACCTGCGCTGAAGTCGGATGCTTAACCGACTGAGCCACCCAGGTGCCCCTAGAATTCACCTGTTTCTTTTATTAAGTAAGTAAATCAGCAGAAATTTCATTCTTCAAATATTAAACTAAATTGAGAAGGCTTCTCCTTTTCCAGGCTTTGCAAACATTTGTTTCAATCAGACTTGTTTTTTTTAGGTTCATTTATTTATGTATTTGGGGGGGAGGGCAGAGACAGAGGGAGACAGAGAGAGAATGCCAAGCAGGCTCCAGGCCACGAATGTGGAGCCCCAAGTGGGGCTCAATGTAACGAACTGTGAGGTCATGACCTGAGCCAAAATCAAGAGCCAGATGCTTAACTGACTGAACCACCCAGGCACCCCTCAATCAGACTTATTTAATTTAAAAAAAAAAGAATCATATGGAAAAGATCAAAATAAATTACTGATGTAAAATATGCTAAAAACAAAATGTGCTCCTCTCTTTGAACCATGGAGAATATCTGTTAAGATTACATCAAACAAAACTGTACTCCTTGTAAAGCAAAATTATTGAAGATAATCTTCCTTTATAAAATCTACTAGAGTTTAGAAATCACTATTGCTCCCAGGTAGAGGACTTATCAAGAACATCATAACAACAGAAAACATTTAAAGGCCACATACAAATTAAATCACCTTCAAATAAAACATTCCCAACACTTCCCATCCCACATCCTCACTCAGGTCACTTTCTTTGGCTGGAACACATTTACCCTCATCTCTCCCGGCCCTTGGAAAGCCTGGACACCACAGCAGGCTCCGGGCCTGGCTCGCACAGTGGGTATCATGGGTCTTGTCTCCAACAAAAGACTAGGAACAACCCAAGGGCAGTTCTATTCTTCAAAATCCCCAGCACATGACCTTGCATCTAAAAAGTTCTCAATAATACAAGTTTGCTCAATCGAACTGAATTAAGAGAAAGAAGAGATGGGGAAGGGATGGTAGTGGAGAGAGGCAGAGAGGGATAGGGTGGATAGAAGGGAGCATATGAAGCAAGTATATGAAATAGTATTATTCCAGCTCAGGACTTCAGGCCAGAAAAATCATTTTCCATCGTGTAACTATTCCCAGAACACATAAGTAGATAAACATATGGATATATATGGATATTGGAGAGGTATTATTTGCCAACTTCTTTTCAGTGATTTAACAGAGCAGATGAGGTTTCATTTAATATGCTTTAAAAGAAAAGGACCGGGAATATACCCATGTTCATAGCAGCATTATTCTCAACAGCCAAAAGGTGGAAACCCAAATGTCCATCTGGAGATGAATGGATAAACAAAATGTGGTATGCACATACGATAGAAAATTGCTCAGCCTTAAAAAGAAATGAAATTAGAATACATGTTACAATAAGGAGGAACTTTGAAAACATGCTAAGTGAAATTAACCAGACACAAAAGGGCAAATACTGTATAATTACACTCGGATGAGGAACCTAGAATAGTCAAATTCACAGAAACAGAGAGTAAACAGTGGTTAGCAAGGGTGAAGGGAGGAGGTCAGGGGGAGTCTCTATTTAATGGGCACAGAGTTTCCGTTTGGGATGATTAAAGAGTTCTGGAGATGGATAGCGGTCGTGGTTGCACACAACAATGTGAGTGTACTTACTGCCACTTTCTTTTTTTTTTTTTTTTAATTTTTTTTTTTTCAACGTTTATTTATTTTTTTGGGACAGAGAGAGACAGAGCATGAACGGGGGAGGGGCAGAAAGAGAGGGAGACACAGAATCGGAAACAGGCTCCAGGCTCTGAGCCATCAGCCCAGAGCCTGACGCGGGGCTCGAACTCACGGACCGCGAGATCGTGACCTGGCTGAAGTCGGATGCTTAACCGACTGCGCCACCCAGGCGCCCCACTGCCACTTTCTTGTACACTTAAAAACAGTTAAAATCATAAATTTCACTACAATTAAAGAAAGATAAGGATTGGGAAAGAGGATCCAATGTATTGCTCACCGATTTACAGGTAACCTCTTTCCCTCTCCTTCACACCCACCACTGGAGCACATCCTAGAGCCCCCTGTCCTGGGAATTCTCCCTCCTGGTTCCAAGAGAGTCAGGATGGTGCCTTAATAACTGAAGATCCACAGTGTAAACACAGTGGCTTGCAGCTAGCAGGGATTCACTGAATATTTGCAGATTCACTAAAAAGGAAAAAAAAACACAGGTAATGAAATTTGGAAAGATTTTTTTTTTTTCTGTTTTGGAATGGAGATTGGAATAGAAGGGGTAAAAAGTACAGATAAACCCAACTAGAATGTAGGCAGATTAGAAATCAACCCATCTTGTTCTTCAGAGTAACTGCGAATCAATGATGACAAATTTGATGACAAATTTTCTTTAATGACACTTCTATTATGATAGGGAAAAAAAATAAATCAAATCATATGTAATTAGGATCAACTTGAGTTAGCTTTTTTTTTAGTTTATTTATTTACTTTGAGAGACAGAGAGAGCATGAGTGGGGAAGGGGCAGAGAGAGAGAGAGACAGAGGGAGAGAGAATCCCAAGTAGGTTCTGCATTGTCAGCACAGAGCCCGACACAGGGCTCGAACTCATGAACCTCAGCCAAAAGGTCATGACCTGAGTTGAAACCAAGTTAGTCCCTTAACTGAGCCACCCAGGCACCCAAAGTTAGTTTTTCTAATAAAATGGAAGAAAGAAATGAGTTATCAAGAAGGAAATGGCAACTTTAAACCTGGAAACTGATTACATAACAGTAAATGTATTTTTTCCCTTGGCCTGCCCATCCATTTAGCAGGGACGAGAACATCCCAGGACACAGAGCACCAATTTTCTCAGGTGTGACCATAGGCAGAAATGACAACTCCTTCCTGGAGAAAGAAGGAATGTTAGGAACACAAATGCAGTCTGTGACTCAACGAGGTAAAAAGAGGTTCAGTTATAACTGGCCTAGAACAATTCTATAGAACAATCACTAAGATGACTATCTTCCCTCTCTAATTTCTTCCCTACAGTTATAGCTGGTTGCAACTTGACTGCAGCAAACAGGACAGTCTATTTTGCCCTTTTAAAAAAATCTGTCTCTCACACTTCAGTTTTGCCTCACTTCCTTTCTTGACTGTCAGTTAAACCTATTCAGGGCCATGCTTTGACCATCAGAGCCCTACATCTAAATGAGCCCTTGTTTCTGCCTTTTTAAGATGTCACCCTGGGCAGAGGTCTCTGATGGGAGCAGTTAAAATACTGTAGGCATCTCAAAAGGAGATGAGAATTCTGCCTGCTTTTCATCAAACCTTAACTTTTTTAATTAAATTAATTAACCCAGAAATGCTAGTCAGCTTAACATCTCAGGCAGCTTGCCTGAGCCCCCGGGTATCTGGAATAAACTGTCCCCAGGTGCTTCCACCCAGTTAGGAAAAAGTGTTTCTGCCTATCCTGGGCCACAGGTGTTGAGCTTCTGCTAAGAAGAGTTTAGGTCAAGTGGAGTTTCTCACCCTCAGCACTCTTTAACATTGTGGGCCGGATAAGTAATTCTGTTGTGGGGGGCGCCAGATGTGCATTGTAGGACGCTCAGTGGCATCACTGACCTCTACCCACTAGATGCCGGTAGCACCCTCTAGATGTGACAACCAAAACCACCTCCAGGTATTGCTAAAATCCCTCATGGGGGCAAAATCACACTAGCTGAGAACCACTGGGATAAAATGAGACTCCGTCCTGCTGCCTCCCACCATCAGAAACCTCCATCGGAATGCTCTTCCCCCATCACCCTCCACCACTCCAGAGACCATGTGTTAGGTCCAGAAGGGTCCATCAGCAAGCAGCTTAGCTGGACCCAAATTAGAAAGGGTGAGAATTTGTCCAAGTGGAAACCAACTGGCCTTCACTTGAAACCCCAGGCTAAAAGAAAGAAAGGAGAGAATAAGAAGTACCGAGAAATAACCCCTGTCTCCCAACTATGAAGGAGGCTGATAAAGCTAGCATTTCGTTGACCAGCCTTCCCTCCCACGCTTCCCTTAGCCAAGGAGATCTCTCCAAGAAGCAGCAGGAAGACAGCCCTCCACCCAGAGACGTGGGTGTACCTGGATCTCCTAGGTATCCATGGGATAGCAGCCCTGCATTTCTAGTTCAGCTTTGCACCCTACTCACTATCTGACCAGATAAGTCATTTAACTTCTACTTCTTCTTCCTCAGCTGTAAAATGAAAGGGCCAAATCTTTTAGACCTAGACCATGATTTTAGGGGCCCAGTGCGTGGGCAAGGGTACAGGAATGTGGTAGGGGGAAGACAGAGGCAGAGCAACCAAGAAAGCAATAGAATAGTCTCAGGTGACTGCATAGGATGCACAAGAGAGGGCATGAGCTAGGTTTTTTTTTTTTTTTTTTTTTTTAATTTTTTTTTTCTTTTTTCCAACGTTTATTTATTTTTGGGACAGAGAGAGACAGAGCATGAACGAGGGAGGGTCAGAGAGAGGGAGACACAGAATCGGAAACAGGCTCCAGGCTCTGAGCCATCAGCCCAGAGCCTGACGCGGGGCTCGAACTCCCGGACCGCGAGATCGTGACCTGGCTGAAGTCGGACGCTTAACCGACTGCGCCACCCAGGCGCCCCATGAGCTAGGTTTTTAAGAAAAGTCAGGGAGGCTGAAGGCCAGCAATGATCAAATGCCATTTTAAGGACATAAAGAAGGAAGAATTAATAAAAAGAAGTTTTTTATATTTTTCATCACTCTCTACATGCTTACCCATCCTAACTGGTGCTGTTCATACCCTGATACCTCCCTCCCCCACTGCATTTCCTTTCCCTCTTATTTTACAAGCCTATTTCTCCATCTTTCTCCCTGTTTTGTACTCAGATCCCTTCGTTTCTGTTCGCTTTTTATGACAGTTCTTTCTCTGTGGCTCTCTTGCTTGCTCTCTCTCTTTCCCTTCCTCCTTCCTTTCCTTCCCCTCCCTCCCTCTTTCCCTCTTCCTCCCTCTCTCTCCCTGACCTTCTTCATCATAAGAAGGAAGTAGGTTACCCGCCACAGTCCTAGATTCCATCTCCTTAAAAGATTCAGATCTACAGAAAGAAAGTCAAACTGCGTCCTGAAGGATGAAGCTTTCACATGCTAAGTTCCTGCTTTATTGTATTTCCTTTTATACGACCAGAGTTATGACTATGCTTACAAATGACCATCATTAACCTCAAGTGAGGAACTCCTAGTGAAGGCCAAATGTGTCGACTTGATTGCAAGGCAACCGTGTCTGAAACGACCAGGCCACAGTGTAGAGAGGCAGTACCCAAATGTCTTACTTCGGCCCGCAGAACCCAAGTAAGGAGCCTGCTTGTACTATGTGGACATATCTTGACCAAGCTGGTCCCACTCCAGGACGTGACAAGTTGGATGAGGGCCACAGATCCTTGGTGAAATACAGTTCATCACGGCCAAGCCAGGAAAATGACTTTCCAAAGCGATTCACTGTTCTAAGCCTGCTGCCTGTCATTCAGACACCAGGAAAGAAAGATTCAGGGCTCTCCCACACCCGGTTGCAGCCTTCACCTTCCCCCTAATCTTATCCCCCACAGGCTGATCATAAATACCATCGTTTGCTATTTGTGAAGAGAACACCGCCTGTGAATCTGAAGGACAGCTTTCTGTAATGCTGGACAGTGGGAGGAGGGCAAGTCACAAACTAGATTCACTCTAAATGAGCAAATCAGCACAAACGGAACATGAACAAAACCTCTAATCAGCCACAATCAAATAAAAAGAGACTTCCTGGAGAGGAACAGCCAGATGGGAAGTGAATATCGTTCAGACCGTTAACGTTCCACCAAGGCTCGCTGCTTTTTTAACAAGCAAATGGGGCCAGGTCTGGTAGAGCGAGGAAAGAAAAATGCAGGCACATCCACTTTTTCTAAAAAAGCATACAAAGTTACATGATGTAAAAACAGGTGATTGCTGAAGAAATCTACCTAATAAAATCCCTTCCCTTGACCACGCCTGTCCCTACTTAGGAGCCCAGCTCTCCCTCTGGCTTTCTACTATCACTTTCTTCCTTTCTTTCTTTCTTTAGTAACAGCGTTATTGAGATTTAATTCGCAAACCATTCAAATCACCCATTTAAAATGTACAATACAATGGGTTTAGCGTATCCACAGAGTTGTGTAACTATCACCACATTGGAAAGTATTTCCATCACCCCAAAAAGAAACCCCATTCCCTTTAGCAGTCAATCCCTCCTATCCCTGAGTTACCACTAATCTTTCCATCTCCATAGATTTGCCTTTTCTGGACTTTTCATATAAAGGGAATCATACAATATGTGGGGAGACTGGGAAGTCTTCCTGGCTTCTTTCACTTAGCATAATGTTCTCAAGGTTCATCCATATTGTAGCAAGTAGAAGTACTTAATTCCTTTGTAGTGCCAAATTATATTGCATTATATGGGCATGCCATATTTTACTTATCCATTCACCGAGCCTCTCTCTGCTTCTTTTCAGATGGACATTTGGATTGTTTCCACATTTTGGCTATTATGATAAGGCTACAACAAACATTCCTGCATAAATTTTTGTGTGGACATATGCCTTCATTTATCTTAGGTAAATGCCTAGGAGTGGAATTGCTAGGTTATAATATAACTCTAGATTTAACTTTTTTTTCTGAGATGGTGGGCCATTTTACATTCCTACCAGAATTTTCTACATTGCATGATTTTCTACATTCTTGCCAAAAATTATGTCTTTTTTATAGCCATCCTAGTGGCTGTAAAGCAGTAATCTCATTATAGTTTTGATTTCTATTTCCTTAATAATTAGTGATATTGATTCATATGATTATTGACCACTGGTATACCTTTTTTGGAGAAATATATATTCAGATCCTTTGCCTATTTTTTTTTTAATTTTTTTTTCAACGTTTATTTATATTTGGGACAGAGAGAGACAGAGCCTGAACGGGGGAGGGGCAGAGCGAGAGGGAGACACAGAATCGGAAACAGGCTCCAGGCTCTGAGCCATCAGCCCAGAGCCCGACGCGGGGCTCGAACTCAAGGACCGCGAGATCGTGACCTGGCTGAAGTCGGATGCCTAACCGACTGCACCACCCAGGCGCCCCCCTTTGCCTATTTTTAAGTGGGCTATCTTTTTATTATTGAGTTTTAAGTGTTCTTTATGTATTCCAGACACAAGTTCCTTATCAGCTATATGATTTACAAATATTTGTTCCCATTCTGTGTGTTGTCTTCTCACTTTCTTGATAATGTCCTTTGAAGCACAAAAATTCTTAATTTTTTTAAACTTTACTTACTTCAAGAGAGAGAGAGAAAGCCCATATGCACACATGCCCGCCAAGAGCAGAGGAGAGACACATAGAGAGGGAGAGGGAGAGAATGCCAAGCAGCCTCCCCACTGTCAGTGCTGAGCCCAACCCGGGGCTCAAACCCACAAACTGTGAGGTAATAACCTGAGCTGAAATAAAGAGTCAGACGCCCAACCGATGGAGCCACCCAGGTGCCCCAAAAGTTCTTAATTTTGATGAAGTCTGAACTATCTGTTTTTATTTTGGTTACTTGTGCTTTGGTGTCACATCTTACATCCACTCCTTGTAAAACAAGCTTTTTTCAGCTTGTGTTGCTCAGTCTCAAGCATTGATTTTTTTTTTTTTTTCCATTATAGCAGCAGGGCCTCTCCTTGGCCCAAGTCCCTCATATATGCAGAGACAGCAGACCATACAGCCCATAGGTAATGTGAGACATGAATGGGTTTTCATACCCCACTGAGTCCTGCTGCTCTCTGATTAGGACTATGATTATTATTGAATACTCATACTTCTGTGTAGGGCTTTTAGGCTTCTAGAGGCTTTCAGAATCATTAATTACTACTTAAAATAGCTGTGAAGGATAGGAAGGAAGGTAATCCCCACGCCCCCACCCCCTGCCACTAACATTCTGAGATAAGAAGACAATTAAGAAGTTGTTACAAAGACATAATTTTCCTCAGAGAAACTCTAACCTCTGAAATTCCCCGACTAGGAAAGAGGGAGGAAATAGAAACTGGGCAAAGTGTGACAGAGAAGTCAAAGCACAGGGCAAGTGAGAAGCAACTGGAGTCTCATATCCTTCCATAGTTACTCACTCTCACTGCCACCCCCTTTCATGACCCACCAGACCACAGCCAGAAAAGAGCCTTATTTGAAAATCTGATTGTATCTGTTGGCTCATTGATATGTGCAAGATTTGTCAGAAGCCAGAAATTTCAGGTTCCCAAATGCTCCTCCAGCTCATCTGCTACAGTCATCTCCCAAGTTTCCCACACTCA
The DNA here is from genome assembly GCF_018350155.1 of Leopardus geoffroyi. Taxonomy (NCBI): domain Eukaryota; kingdom Metazoa; phylum Chordata; class Mammalia; order Carnivora; family Felidae; genus Leopardus; species Leopardus geoffroyi. The sequence continues at coordinate 142,776,119 of NC_059328.1, forward strand.
CACCTTATCAAATTTCTCTGTTTACCAAAACCATTGGAGCCCTAAAAACTTCGTTTGCTCTCAGATGTACTTTCCTTCTTCTCCACAGAGCAGACTCCTACTCACGAGTGAAGACCCAGACAGTGTTGCATTCCTGGTGAAGTCTTCCTACCTTCACTAGGCAATTAATAGATGCTGCCCTTTGTGATATCCTCAGCACTGTCTTCATAGTTCTCGTTGCTATTATAACCCAGATGGCAGCTGGAATTGCCCTGCTCTTGAGGTTCTAGTTACCCCTGGCTTGCGCCACAATTCCACATTGTGTGGAAAATTCAATACCCATCCAAGATTTATAAATTTCCAAGAGGATGAGGGGAGAGTGGTCTTCCACCCCTGCAGGTACCGTCACTTTTAATTTCCTATCTCCGCTGCGTTCTTACTCTTGGCTCTGCGTCTTGTGACTATGTCTTGCTTCGACAAATATGGACCTCAACTCCTTATGCTGATTTCCACTGAAAACTAATGATCCCTGCCCCCTGTATTCCTGTCTTGTATAATTCACTCTCCATGAGTAACTGGCTTCAAATCAGTAGAACAGAGCAACGCTGAGGGATGCCACTTTGTGATCAGATGACAAAAGACTGTAATTTGGTCTTGCTAACAGACCCCCTTTCACGGACTGGAGAGGCCCATGTGGCAAGGAATAGGGGTTAGCCTCCAGTCGACATCCAGAAAAGGACCTTAAGGAACTGAACCTGTCACCATTCGTGTGTGTGAGCTCAGAAGCAGATCCTTGCCCACGAAGTCTTCAGAAGACACCCTACGCTGGCTGACCCCTGACTGCAGCCTGAGATGCAGGTAAGCCAAGGTCCCAGCTAAGCCACGCCCAGATTCCCTAACCCACAGAAAATAAGAGATAATAAATACTGTTTATGCAATAGGTAACTAACACAAAAACCTAACAAATAAACAGCCCCATTCACTTGGGACTTCTGTGTGTACAGAAGACTTGACTCATGGTTTAGAGAGAGAGAGGCTTTATATCACAAAAATCCTAAAAACATAAAGCTGAATATTAGACATTTAGTTTGTAAGAATTCTTTAGCCACTCCACTGTTATTCAGCCTCTCTCCCTCTTCCTCCACGACATCTTCTACCTCATGCAAAACAATTACCATATATATATAAAATACACACACATACACACATACATAGAGAGGGACAGAGAAAGAGAAAGAAATTGATTTTGAAACTATCTGACCCTGACAGGTCCTAACGAGGCACGCTGAAAAAGCACCATTCTTCTCCTTAATCTTTGCCTGGGGCATGCAGTGAAGAAAGGACGTTGTATTTTTCTAAGGGCATAGTATAATATAATAAATATAATACAGTTTATCATAATACATTATCATATAATAAATATAATACAGTTTATGTCTTATAATTACTAGGTTGCATGTCTTTCTCCCCCACCCAGACTCAGTTTTTCAAGAAAAGTGACTGAGTTTCATTCACCTTTATATCCCCCGTGCACAGTACAAAGTTGATTAAACAGTCAGGACTCAGTAAATGTTTGCTGAATGTGTATTCATGACACAACATTACACTAAAAGATCTACATTTGCAATTAATTATTAATGCCTTATTAAATCAAGAGAACCACTGTGCTTGGCTACAAGTAAAATTACACTCTAATAAGATCCTCAGATATTTCAAATAACTATAACTCTTTAAACTGGTTCAAGAAAAACTATTGCTCTGATAAATCTAATGCTAGAGCATGCTGTGAGGCTCAAATGTATTAATTAAATGCTCTCTTAAAAAAGCATATATTCTGGTGTGCCTGGGTGGCTCAGTTGGTTAAGCGTCCAACTCTTGATTTCGGCTCAGGTCATGGTCTCGTGGTTCATGAGTTTGAACCCCAAACTGGGCTCTGCACGGATAGTGCGGAGCCTGCTTGGGATTCTCTCCCTGCCCCTCCTTGCCCCCCTCTCTCAAAATAGATAAATAAACTTAAAAAAAAATTTAAGCATATGTTTTACATTACCAGATATTCTATAACTCATAGGGGAGTATGTTAGATTTTCAGCTTAGAAAATAATTGCTCAGGAATTTCAAGTGTAGAAATTCAGCAGAAGAGAGTAAAACGTCAGCATTATATTTAAAAGTGAAAAATTGGAAAACCAAATATGCAGCAGCAGGGGCAAGTTAAATAAATCATAGCACATCCACACAGTGGATTAAAAGAGATGAACTAGATCTGATTTATTAACTCAGAAAGATGTCTACAATACAGTCTTGTTTAAAAAGAGTAAGTAACTTGGGGCTCCTGGGTGGCTCAGTCGATTAAGCATCCAGCTCTTGATTTCGGCTCAGATCATGATCTCAACCCTCATTGGGCTCTGTGCTGATGGCTCAGAGGCTGCTTGGGATTCTCTCTCTCTCTTTCTCTCTCTCTGCCCCTCCTTCACTCACGCAGTCTCTGTCTCTCTCAAAAATAAAATTAATTAATTAAAAATAAATAAATATATATATATAAAAGAGTAAGTAACAAAGCAGTATGTAAATGTTGGTAAAAAATGCATTTGCCTATATTTACATATACACATGTAGAGAAAAACATGGAAGGAAATACCCCAAAATGTTAATACCAGCATTTATCACATTATTGGTAATCTTTATACTTTTTTATATTTCTCAAATGTTTTGTAATGAGCATGTCTTTCTTTTTATTTTTTTTATTTTGAGAGAGGGCATGCACAAGTTGGGGAGGGGCAGAGGGAGAGAGAGAATCTTAAGCAAGCTCCACGCTCAGCACAGGGCCCAACGCAGGGCTCAATCCCACAACCCTGGGATCATGACCTGAGCCAAAATCAAGACTGGGACACTCAGCTGACTGAGCCACTGAGGCACCCTACATATATTTCTTTTTAATCAAAATATTTAAAACTGTTCAAAAACAGAGGAAAGACTCAATTAGTAGTATCTTAACTTAGCAAAATGGACTCATAGTCGAAAATTTGCTAAATTAATATCGTGAAAAGTAAAAGTACCTAACATAATCTATCACACTTGAATTTTAAAAGCAACTTTAAATAAGTGGACTCATTTGAGCCCCCCAAAACTTTGTGCAGTAGAAAGAGCTTATTAAGTACATTTTAAAGGTATTAAGTGATTTGTTCAAGTCATACTTCAAGTAAATAAAAAGAGCCAGATGTGGAGGTTAGGGTTTCTGCTTCCCAAAGCAGGAAAGAGAAACGTTATGAATGGTTCCAGATGCAGCTGGTCATCTCAAATGACGATCACAGAAGTAAACCAAGAATGTTTTGCAAATATTCTGACGTCCTGAGTACTGTAATTCTTTCTCAGCAAATACCAAAGACTAAATTCGTTTTCCATGTTGTTTTATTTGGGAAAACTTCTGACAGTTTTAGTTAACTATTCTTTTCATTGATCCTACAAATAAGCACAGACCACTATATGGAACTCCAAATGCATCCAGACAAGTGGAAAGAAGAAAACAAAGAGTTTAAGAAAAACTATCCAGACAGCCAGGATGCAGGGAAGGGCACACAAAGTCCCCACCACCCAGCCAGAGGTCTTGACAACACAGCGGAGTCACAATCAGCACTGACCAAATGCTTCACTGGCCACTTTCAAGTCATTTTATTTTAGTTTTGATGCAGTCCCTTTGTGTATATGTCACTTGTAGAGGGGAGTTTGCTTTAAATCACAGCAAAGAAATACTCAGAAAAACAGCATTTCTGATACACACATTCCTAAAGAAAGCAAAGGTGGTACACATCCAGAATGGGCATAACATTTATTTTTTTTAATGTTTATTTATTTATTTTGAGAGAGAGAGAGCATGAGTGGGGAGGGGCAGAGAGAGAGAGGAGAGAGACAGAATCCCAAGCAGGCTCCACACTGTCAGCACAGAGCCCAACACGGGGCTCAAACTCACAAACCCAAAGATCATGACCTGAGCCGCAATCAAGAGTTAGAAGCTTAACAGAATGAGCCACCCAGGTGCCCCAAGAATGGACATAAAATTTAAACAGAAGACCCCAAGGGACACCTGGGTGGCTAAGTTGGTTAAACATCCGACTTTGGCTCAGGTCACGATCTCGCATTTCGTGGGTTCAAGCCCGCATCCGGCTCTGTGCTGACAGCTCAGAGCCTGGAGCCTGCTTCGGATTCTGTGTCTCCCTCTCTCTCTGTCCCTCCCCCGCTTGCTCGCGCTCTCTCTCTCTCTCTCTCTCTCAAAAATAAATACACATGAGAAAAAAAAAAAAAAAAAAAAAACCAGAAGACCCCTGTGGCTGAGCCATACTGAAAATGCTATAGAATCAATCATCTCCTCATCACTGAACATTGAAGGAGGCTCTTCAGGGAGCACTGAACTTGAAGCAGCATAGCAAGACAGACTGCAGGCATTTGGCAGAGGACACAGGGGAGGAGACAGAACTTCCTTAAAGTCTGGCTTTGCTCAGACCTGTGCAATGACAAATTAGGAAGGAAACAGAGCAGAAGGCAGGACGGGAGGTGTGAACTGTGAGCAATTTTAGACAGAAAGGCTGGCACCTCTCTGAAACTGGCATATCCGCTTTGGGACAAGGAAGTGCCCCTTTGGACTTAGATCAGCATTAGGGTGTGGGCCAGCCAGCCATGCAGGAGAGGATCAGCAGATGAGTTGAGAAGCGTTCCAGATGGACCGGAACAGAAACAATGCTGTAACTGCTCCACACTAAGGGACTGGATTTAATATCAGACACACCAAAATGCTATTAATTGGGAATTTATTGCACATATATTTATGATTAGTTAACTATTTAGCAAATTGTGTATAGATCATTGCACATGTGGTTCAGTTATTCTCAACCAGTTTAGACATTGCCAAACAGTTACAAACCTCCTCATGATCATTAAAGGAATTGGTAAATGAAAGAAAATATAACAGCCAACCAATACTTACTATATACTAAGCAATGTTATTAGCCAGTTATTTTACACGTGTCCATTTCTTATTATCTCCATTTTACAGATGAAGAAACTGAGGCAGGGAGTGGTTTAGCAATGTGCCTGAGGTCACAGGAAACAGTAGAGCCAAAATCTGAACCCAGGCAATCTCATTCCAGAGGCTGTGTTGTAATCACTAGACTATAATAAACCACACTTTAGCAATCCAGCTCCAACTGGGGCACAAAATCAGATACTGGGGCTCTGAGTGCATATACCAGGCAAACAACTCTCCTTGCAGAATGAGAGGCTTGAATAGGTTTTCTGCTCATTATATAATTTCAAGAAACTTCTGTTAACATTAACCATTTGCAAAATTTAGATAAAAAGAAACAACTTAGGGGCGGTGGTTCAGTAGGTTGAGCATCAGACTCTTGTTTAAGGCTCAGGTCATGATCTCCTGGTTTGTGAGATCGAGCCATGCCTCTCGGGCTCCGTGCTGATACTGTGGAGCCTGCTTGGGATTCTCTCCCTCTCTCTCTCCTCCTCCCCCATTAATTCTCTCTCTCCCCACCCCCCCCAAAAAAATAAATAAATAAACTTTAATAAAAAGAAAAAGAAACAAATTCCACAAAAGACACACAGCATAACTGAGTGAAGCATGCTAGGTGTTAGAAAATGGGAAGTGGGGAGAAGGGAGCTCCTGAGGACCAAGAGAACAAACACCTACCTAAAGGTGTATCTCCAGACAGTCATATCACCAGAAGAATAAAGAACTAGTTTTGCCAGTTCTCGCATTTTTTTAAAGGAAAGTTGAAAATTCAGATTCTTGTACAAAATCCTTCCAATTTTTTTCTCTGTATGATGAACCAAACAAAGCCTATCTACAAACTTAGGCTGTCCGTTGGTTCTAGATTCATTGCAGTTCTCAACAGATAATATGATAATGGTCTTCTGAATGGGAGGGTACTGGAAATTAGCAGAAGTTCTGAAATGTTAAGAAGACAATATTCAATATGTAACTATGCACGGGGGTTGGTTTTAGTCTGGTTATGTCCAATGAATCCAAACAGCTCTCAGGGTTTACTCCTGGTATAAATGCATCCAGGGACATCTGAGTCAAGAGTCCCCAAAGCAGACTTTAAGCATTCCAGGTGGCATGAAAAAACATCCACCGAGGTGCAGGAAGAAAAAATTTGAATTTATATTTCTATTTTTTTATTCTTTTAAAGATTCTTTCACATATGTGTCATAATGTTCATAATAAACTTTAAAGCAGTACAAACATATATTCCTCAAATAATAGACACACATAAAAAAGAAAACAGACTTTTTCATAATAATTGGTTCTGACAGTTATACCAACAATGGAAATACACTCAAGCAAAGAAAACCATAAAATGGAAGAAATTCTATCTATATACACGGTCATGAAATCCAAGAAATGCTGTCTACGTAAGTATACAGGGAATTCACCAACAAACTCTACATTAAACCAAAAAGTTTGACTCTCCAGTCCCCAGTCAGCTGCTACACAGCAGTGCTCCTATGAAATCAGGAACAATGAGAGGAACTACTCTCAAGGGCAAGGACTGATTCTTATTTTTCTTTCTGTGCCAGGTGCCTGGCACGGAGCAGACATTTCATATACACTCTTGCTGGTGCAGTAAACTATCCTGACTTGCAGGTCTGTTTTCCGTCTCTTATCCACAGGCTGGTGCCAATTTTAAGAGGGGTTATATACATTTTCCATGGAGTTGCACTTCTGGCGAGTTCCTTGGCTGGTAACATTTATTTTGAAGGTTTGGTTAGGTCTGCTAAAACCACACAGAGAATCCTCCTAAGTCAGAGTAGTCCTTTAAAGTCAGAGGGAAGGGAAGAGTGTTAGAAAGAGGAGTTCTTAGTAACGAGCTATTCTGACCAGGTCTTCAAGGACTTCACGCACTGCAGTTTCAGGCTTTTCACTATAATGTTTAACTTCCCACACTCCACGTGGGAACTAACAGCACGCAGCAATTTAATGACATAATTTTTTCTCTACTCTCTTCACTTGTGCTCTCCCCCCAGGCAGTCCTGGGGTTAAGACTACAGTATTTATTTTTTTAAGAAGAAGTAATATTTTGGGGCGCCTGGGTGGCTCAGTCGGTTAAGCGGCCGACTTTGGCTCAGGTCATGATCTCGCAGTCCCTGAGTTCAAGCCCCGCTTCGGGCTCTGGGCTGACAGCTCAGAGCCTGGAGCCTGTTTCAGATTCTGTGTCTCCCTCTGTCTGACCCTCCCCCATTCATGCTCTGTCTCTCTCTGTCTCAAAAATAAACATTAAAAAAAAAAAAGAAGTAATATTTTAAATAACATTATTTGTTATCACAAAAGTTATTTATATATTCATATTCATACCAGAAAAAAGAAACTAAAGATAAAATGGATGCTGTTGATGACCATAAATGTATCCATTTAGTCAATGGATCAATCACATCCCTCACTAATCACTTCTCAATGTCTCAGCCCCACATCTTACACCAGTGCCTGCTGAGGTGACCAGGTCCATGCAAGATTCAGGCAGATTCAAGCAGGTGTAATCTGACAACACCTAGCCTCTGTGGAGACGCCTCCACACACCCTCAGGTTCCTACTTCAGAGCTTTCTAATATCAACCAAGATTTAGGGGCACATAGTTATCCACTCCATACTCATGCATTTGCGACCCAACCCCATGCATTTGCAGGGAAGTCATCACCTTGGGCCACTCTTGACCAACAGGGGCAGAAGCCAATGGATACATGCTTCTTCATTTCATTCTGAGATGCATTTTATAAGGCTCCTCAAAGTGCCAGGAATCAAGCACCCATTGCCCTCAACAGTGGTCAGTTTGACAATGTATGCTTGTTTTGGCCTCCCTGCCTCCCTTTTTCCCTTTCTCCATCCCAACTGGGACCACATCCCAAATAAAACCTGCATGCAAGCATTCACCTCAGGCTCTGCTTTCATGGGCACCTAAGCTACAAGAGTTGATAAGGAAGTGGACCTGGAAAACAGACCTTCTGGATTAGGAAGCTGGATCACTCCCCAACTGCTGGTGGTAAGCAGGGTGATGATAATCCCCTGGCAGTAGGGGGATTCAGGAGCATCATACTTACTAATACTCCTACCTGTGGTGGATTGGGATGAGGCGCAGATAGAATATGAAGCACTGAACTAAGTGGTAGTAATTGTGGTACTTGAATGATATGCGGTCCATTATAAGAATTACAGAGTTGGTTAGCTTCTGTTAACTGCTTTGGAAGCCATGAAGAGATAAAACTAAATTACAGGTCCAGGTCAGCCAACCACTAACACAAAGCACACCATGAAATGCTTCTGTAGCAGCAATTCGGTTGATCTTAATCTCCTGCAGCCACAAGGCAGACAGTGCTGAAAATCAGGCTCAGGAACTAACTGGAAAGCTGGAGGCCTGCAAAGGAGACTGAAAGCAATCTAAGCACATCTCCTGTCCAAATCAGGGCCCTGATAGGAAAGCAGGTGACTCTATGATCTGAAATCTGGACATCTGGGTGGATGAGCCTAAGAATCTTAAAGCCCTGAATCTTCCAGACCGTTAACAGCAGCTCACTCCTTCCTGCTAGAGGAGAGCCACCTCCCCTTTCGTAGAGACCCTGCAAAGTCCTCACGTAAGGAGATGCCCAACAAGGTAATTCTTGTCCTCTTTGGGATCTGCCACCACATCATCTCATTGTCTCTGAACCAATAACTTAAGAGTCAAATCTTGTCACAGCCCAAGCAGGAAAACATAGTTCCTGTTATAGAAATAAACTGCTTATTCACCAAAGCAATATATATCAGCAGGAACCAAAAGAAGATAATTTGGAGTGGATCCTAAAGGTTTTAGAGGGACTGCAAAATATAAGGCTGGATAAAGAATAACTGATTGACATGGGGCCCTCTCCTATGACTCTGGTTTCAAAGGCCTGGCAAGGACACCAGGACATCAATATCCTAACTGGAATAGCTCCACGAAGCTTGGACAGGACGGCGGCTTACTGTTGTTAGTAAGGTACTGAAGCCAAAATGAGGAACGGATCAGGAGGATCAGGCAGGTGAGACTGTAAAGATGAACTTATTTCTAGACACTTGAAGAACCCACCACCTATATTTCCTGGGAAGACACAGAAAAAAATCCTCCCTTCCCCAAGGCAATAAGGAATGAACCAGTGTCTCCGGGATGCACACTTGTACCCTTTAGGAACCGCTTCACATCCCCTAGGTCCCACCCCTTCCTCCCATCTCCACTGCAGCAATCAGTTCTACACAGGCTTGCAAGCAGCTTCACACCAGTGTCATCTGACCGTGCCTGGCCTCACTCCCTCTACGGACCTTGGCTCCCTGGCCCTGGGCTTCTCTGACATTGGGGTGCGGGACACTCGGCACTCACACATGTGCAACCTGGTAGTAAGAGACAGCCAACTCCTGGGAGGGCCACCCTTGATCAAGGAGGGGCAGAAGCCTAAGGAGAAATGCTTCCCCCTTTTGTTGTCCACAATAGACAGTTCTGACATGCATTTCACAAGGCTCCGTACAGAGACATTGTGTCATCAATCACTAGCTGCTCCTAGCGCCAGTCAACCTGTTAAAACATTCTGATAATGGCTTTCACTCTCCCTCTCCCACTCCCGCTCCCTGGAATCACGTTCCAAATCAACCACCTGCACAAAAGCTTTCAGAGCACGGCACCTGGGTGGCTCAGTCAGTTAAGCGTCTGACTCTTGGTTTCGGCTCAGGTCATGATCTCGTGGTTCATGAGTTCAAAACCCACATCAGGCTCTGCACTGACAGCATGGAGCCTGTTTGGGATTCTCTCTCTTCCTCTTTCTCTGCCCCTTCCCACTCATCCCCTCCCTCTGCTCCTTTCAGCCTCTCAAAATAAATAAATAAACTTAAAAAAAAAAGTATATACTCTTAAAAAAAAAAAGCTTTTGGAGGAAATTTTGGACAAAACAAAGCCCAATTACTTAAGGGGAGTATGAGAGAGAAAGTGCTTTAATAAGGATCAAGACCTCAGCCTCCTAGGAAATTGTTCCCATACACGACCAGAGCTTCATCAGCACATACCCAACCCGAACCAACCTCCTACTAAACCTCTATCACAAGCATATAAGCAACACCCTTTTCTTTTTCAGTAGAATCCAATGCTACTTTCACACATACCCTTCACACTGGGTCTTTTACAGCTCAGCCTGATCAGCTGACAGCAAAGAAAGTGAATATAGAGACACGACAATGGAAAATAGGGAGGAAAAAGTTTTATTTAGAACTTAAATCAAACTCTCAGACTTTCTCATAATAGGATTTTAGTTTCAATAACATAATTAGAAGAGCCCACCACAGGGCCAGGCACTGTAGATATGCTTGATACATTTCTGCTGTTTTAGAGGAAAAAAGTTTTTTAAAATTAAAAAAAATTTTTTTTAATGTTTATTTTTGACAGAGAGAAAGAAAGACAGAGCATGAGGGGGGAGGGGCAGAGAGAGAGGGAGACACAGAATCTGAAGCAGACTCCAGGCTTTGAGCTGTCAGCACAGAGCCCAACGTAGGGCTCGAACCCATGGACCGTGAGATCATGACCTGAGTACGAAGTCGGACGCTCAGCTGAGCCACCCAGGCGCCCCAGTTTTTTAATGGTTATTTATTTATTTTGAGAGAGAGAAAGAGCACACGAGCAAAGGAGGGGCAGAGAGAGAGGGAGAGACAGAGAATCCAAAGCAGCCTCCACACTGTCAGCACAGAGTCCAACACGGAGCTCGAACCCTCAAACCGTGAGATAGGACCTGAGCTGAAGTCAAGAGTTGGACACTTAACTGACTAAGCCACCCAGGCACCCCTGTTTTAGAGAAAACTTTATCCTTTATTTTAGATCTTAATAGAATAGCAATCTATGCCAATATTTACAGCTAAACAAGCAAGACTATGTCACAACTTCTCAAAATATAAACACTTATAAGTAGTCCCAAAAATAAGAATTAACTTTTCTGTGCAAGGCCCAACCATGCTCTATCAGAAATAGGGCACTTCCTGGGAAAAAGCCAGAACTTCAGCAAGCCGAATACAGCCCTCTTTAAAAAATGTATTTTCGTGATTCGCTAGTATACTAGTCTTAGAGAATCATTTATGCACTAGCTGGGTTTGGGGTTGTACCGCTTCATGTGCATCAGCCAAAGATACCAGAACCCAATCAAGCCATCACGGGCTATGCCCCAGAAATCATTCATGCTTTTCCTATATTTAGCACAAACACACATATGCTGAAGACAAAAATGATTGTCCACAGAAACTGCACAGCAACAAAAGAGCTTTGGTTTTGACTTCCAAGTAGACGTTAAAACTAATGCATTATTACTATGCTGTTGACTCCTCAGGGACAGGATAGTATGCAATCTGATTTGGCTAGCAGAAAGGAAGTTAGAAACTAGAGGCTAATTGAAACAGGTTGTCCAACAGTTAATCATTTCAGCAAACCAAATGCCATATTCTAACCTGCATGAGTATTAAAATTATATTCATACCTGCTTAATCATAGTTGCTATACATCATAAATGATTCTGGATCAAGAAACAAGTAATCAAAAGCTGCATATTTAATAACTGTTGTTCACACTGAAATTTCTTATGCTATTAATATCTAAGTTCCCTTCTGTGACTTTAGGCTATTTTAAAAGGGGGGAAAAAACACAGAAACCTTGTTACCATGGAGACTGTAAGCCGGTCAGCCCATCTGCTGAAGAGGATATAAAATTTTGTAAGTAGAATTTTAAAAGACTTACTATGAGAAAGACTTCCTCAAACACAGCAGTGGGGAGGGAGTTACAGAAAGTCTGGCAAATGGCCATTTGCAAAAATTTGGGCTATCATTATTTTGATACTAACCATGAATGTGCAATAATTCTTATTAACAGGAAACTATTAATATCTATACATTAGGATACTAAAGATGCTAATACTAAAAATGCTATACCATTTTTTAGGGGAAAAAATGTAACATTTATATTAAAAAGTGGTCCAGGAAAGCCTACGGTTTGGTTCATTTGATTTTTAAACCTCTCCAGATATTTGCCACAGGTGTTTATAAAATAAATATAAGGCACTTTAAACAATTATGGTGTGAAGTTTCAATAGTAATATCTTTAGGATCTTATAATATTTAGCCTTTCTCTTTTATTTTTAGATATATGTGGGCCTAACCCAGGAATCTATGAATTCAACAACTTGTAAACCTAGTAGGCACAAAGCCCTGACTAAGACAAAGGCACAAGAGACATCATAAATCAATTCTTGGCCTTAAGAAACTGAAGGAGGTGGCTTATCTTCATTCATTCACCCATTCATTCATTCATTCATTCATTCATTCATTCCGTAAAAGTTCACTGAGCACCCTCTGTGTACCAAGCACATTCCTAGGCACTGGGAGTCACACAGGGATCAAACGCAACAAAAATCCTTGCCCTCCTGCAGCTCATACACAGGTGTAATTTACAATTAGATGACAGTCTGACAGGGGCAGTTTAGTGATAAGAACAAGACACTGTAAGAGGACAGAAATGACTCCTTCTGGGGTGCCTGGGTGGCTTAGTCAGTTAAGTGTCTGACTCTTGATCTCAGCCCAGGTCCTGATTTCAGGGTTGTGAGTTCAAGCCCTGCATTGGGCTATGAGCTGGGCATGAAGACTACTTAGAAAGAAAGAAAGAAAGAAAGAAAGAAAGAAAGAAAGAAAGAAAGGAAGAAATGACTCTTCCTGCCAGGAGCAATTGAATAGAGATTCCAAAGAGGGGGCTTCTGAGCTGGGGCTTCAGAGAGGAACAGGAACACACCAGACAAGAGTGGAACAATATTCCAGACCAAGAGAGCACGGAGTGGTGGCAGAAATCTGGAGAATGTCTGTCACTGAGCTGCATGTTACTTCACAGCTCCAAAACAACTTGAGAAATGAACGTGGCTAGAGGGGCTTAATGAATACTAAATTTGGGAGGAATGTTTGTATGCAAGATAATTTGAAAGTATAATTATTTTCATAAATATCCATGATAAGTGAATTAGTTTTCCTAAACAGCAAAATTCCTAGTTAAAGAACATTCATGCCTTAAGATACGTATCACAAGTCAAATATAAAAATAGCAATAGAAACCTTTGAATGTTTAAACCTTTTTCACAGATAATGTCTCAGTCAAAGCTTACAAAAACCTCGCGATGAGGCACGGCAGTTATTACTTCCATTTTATGGAAGTGGTAACTACAACTTAAAGAACATAAATGACATATTCTAGATCTAAGAATGGCTAAGCCAGACCTTGAACTTTGGCTTTTACTGTCAATATTGGGCTCTTTCTACAAGACCGGAATTTTGTGCCCATTTAAGGGATTTTACAAAATAACAGGGAAATGCTCTCACAGAGCAATGTATCACAAAAATGCTCCCGGTCTTTGGAAGAAATCTACACACCTACTTTGTACACTTGGAAGAGAAAGAGTAAGGCCAGGAGAACTGAGGACAGTCAGCCATCAGGAAACACAAATGTTACAACGTCAGCGTAATAATTTCCTTAACAAAGCGACCTTCCTTCTTGTTATCAAAGATCCAAAAATCCATGCGTCCCACCCTCCATCCCCAACTCCTGCACCAAATCCAACCCACTTGAAAGTGTCCTCTCCATTGAAGTGTCTGCCTTAGCTCAATGCTGTTTGCCTACTGTAGTAAGCTGGCAATCGTGTTTTTACTATGCTTCCATGAGAATTTAGCCACCGCCCCCAGATTCTAGTGCCATCACCAAGTCTGGCGTTAAGTTGGCAGAAGAATGGAATTATTATGAATTTTGAACAAGCTGATACAGAAATGTAAACAAATGCGTTATTAAATATACAAATAAAAAAAAAACAAACAGGTTAAATAACATTAAAGAGATTGGAACAGAGTGCAGGATCATAAAAACTCTGAAAATAATTAAAGATACATTTTGAAAAGAGAATAAAAGACGTGATTGTGGGCATATCTGTCAGTCTGCTTTCATTGTTTAAAACAGAGTCCATTCTCCATTACCAGCTGTCTTCTTCAAGAGGGGGCTCCCAAAACTTGGGAAACCCCTTCAACAAGAAGTGTAATCTCCTAGGATTAAAATCTCTCATCTGACAAGCAACTCAAAGGACGAATCTACTGGGGACACATCTCTGGCTCCAGGGTGAAGATCAGGGATCTAGGACCAAAAAGACAAGACCGCATGCAGGCGGATGGGATGGGATTCTACGATAGATCCAGGAATCTACCCCCAAAGCCAATGTACAGAGATAGAGTCAAGAGCTGAGCCAGGTAAGGAACCCCAAGGAAGCCTATGTGGACCAAGTTAGAATAAAGTGGGCGAGCAGAGGCAGAATGGCAAGACAACAGAAACAAAGCTGTGTAGTCATCACTCCAGGAGCTGGGGACCATGAATCCCAGTAGCAGGCTGAGCAGCAGAGGTGAGCAACCCAGAGTAGGTGCCAGAAACTAGCTTGTTCCCAAAGCCTTCAGAGCTACCAACACTTACCACTGTCAGCTCCACAACAACTACCCCACACACCCATCCTCACCATCGCCACCACCTTTACCAACATCCCTGCCACCACCTCACCCCCAACTTCACCAACACCACCATCATTGCCACAAATACCACCACCTCTGCCATCACCACAACCACCATCACCACCAGCAGCCATGTCATTAACACAACTATGATCCTTCTAAGATGCTCTCCTAAAATTGTTTTAATGTTTATTTGTTTTTGACAGGGAGAGAGAGAGACAGAGCATGAGCGGGGGAGGGGCAGAGAGAGAGGGAGACACAGAATCCAAAGCAGGCTCCAGGCTGTGAGCTGTCAGCCCAGAGCCCGACACGGGGCTCAAACTCACAAACCACGAGATCGTGACCTGAGTCGAAGTTGGACGCTTAACAGATTGAGCCACCCAGGCGCCACTAAGATGCTCTCTTTAAAAGCACAGAGGAACCGGCAGAGGCTTTGAAATTTCAGCCTTCCCCACCAATCTCTAGAAAAGGAAGGCAGCAGCACTGATACAAATCATGGCCTCTACGCTGCTTCTAAAGCAGAATAGCTACACTAGGTTGTTTTAAACAAAATAATTTGTATATGAGATATGCGTACATTATCTCAGTTCTCAAAATTCTCATAACACCCTGTGAGGCAGATGTTGCTAGCCCCATTTAATGGGTGAGGAAAATAAGCCTCAGGGAAATCCTTGCCCAAGGTCGTACAAATAGAAGGTGATGGAGCTCACATTCCAGTCCACCTGATTCCACAGCCGATTCTATTCACAGCTCTGCAGTGCTGCCTCTCTGAAGAAAATGAAGACAGAGCCGAGTCCTTGAGAGGGATTACTGGTAGTGGGAGAGACCTGTAAACATACCATCTCAAAACAATGTGCGAAGTGCTCCAAATGTACTAAGGGAGGAAGAAACTAATTCTGCCCGGGGGTGTTGGAGAAGACTGTAGAGAGGATGTGACATTTATGCAATCGTGAAGAAAAGGAGTAGGAGTTCACCAGAAAAAGCAGTGGAGGGGAGAGTAATCCAGGTGGAGCGCTAGCGGATGCAAAGGACCCCCCCAGTGATTACTTACTCCTTCCGGCAGAGCCTGCCGATTTCCCCAGGTCAGACCTCTGGCCTGATTCACGGCCCACCCTCAGGTCTGGTCAAAGTACCACTGGTCGCTTTACACCACTGACCCATACACACCTCGGCCGCACACGCAGCCTTTCCCGTCTCAGCCTTTCCTGACTCCGGCTCAAGCTCCGGAGCCCAACACATGCTGCTGCCTGCTGTGGAAGTCTAGGATGAAAGGATCTGGTCTGCAGGACTCAGGCATCCGGTCCCTGGCCCCAGACCAAGGCATCAGCCACAAGGAGATGAAGATCTGAGGCCAAGTGCTAGTCAGACGGTGCTGACCGAGAGGAAGAACACATTCTTAGATGTGTTCTGTTGAGGCAGAGACTGTCCTTAAGCAAATCCAAGATGGGGCATCCAATTGAAACAAGTAAGAGAATAAAGTTGATGCTCAGCTGCAAGTCACCAGATTGCAAATAACATCCCCGGCATCAAACATGCAACCCAGGGCTTAGGGCATACATGTCATCATAAGGTCTTTGGGGAAAGGGGATTAGAAAGGGGAAGTGTTAAGAGCTAGACGTGCCACAGTAGGGGCCAGGGGGCCATGGGGCGACAACGGCTTTAATTTTTTTTCCAAGCCAAAAACATAGCAGCTATGTCTTTGGGCTCGAATCTATGGGTCCACAAAGAGCCGTTTGTGTGTTTTTGAGAAAACTTTCTGAGACGTTTTCTGAGAAGACCCTCAGTCCACGGATCACCTCTAAACCTTTTTTTCAGAAACACGTTCTTCTTAGATACCTCCGCTCTTAAAAGAACACACCAAGTCTATCCTTAGCACAATCTCTCACTTAACTGGCAACACAGACTAGGGCTCTACCCAGGTTCTTATGCAGGTGCTGAATCTCGAAACCACTGCCATCCTATTCATTTACCAACCAACATTTACTAAACACATACAATGTGCCAGATGCCAGATACCTACCAGTTCCCTGCCTTTTTCACGCTTATGATCCAGTAAGGATTGATGGGAATGAATAAATAAAAGGAAGAATACATAATTCAGGTTATGTGAGAGCACGTAAGTGCAGGAGGCGGGGGTCTGCCTTAGATGGGCAGCCAGACAAGTGTAAGAAGGCAATGTCGGGGCTGAGATGGGAAGAATGGGAAGGAAGCAACCGTGTGCAGAGCTGGGGAAAGAGCATTCCAGGACAAGAGGACAGAGGTGCAAAGGCCCAAAGACAGGATTAACCTTGGTTTATTCAAAGAACACCAAGAAGGCCTGGTCTGGGAAGACGGTAGGGGGGCAGGGTAGTAAGCAGGAGAGCCGCAGATGAAGTAAGACAGCCTGGCAGGCGTCCTGTCATGATAAAGTCTTGTAGACAATAAGGAATTTACATTACACTTTAACACAATTTAAAGCCATTTGGAGGGTTTTAAACCGGAGAATGGCATGATCTGATTTCCCTTTTAGAAAGACAACTCCGCCAGTTCTGTAAAGAACGGATGGGGTGATGAATGGAAGCAGGGAGGCTCTTTCGGTAGGCCAGAAGAGAGAGGAGGAGGCTCACAGGAGGAGCTAGGCTGGCGAAAGAAGACAGATGGAGAGAAGTAGATGGATTTGAGATGCCTTTCGGAGACAGAGCTGCCCGCAAGGATTCTTCAGACCCATCACTTCAATGCCATCCCAATTTGCTTCCATGAAGAACGATATTTTGGGAAGATGGTCTATAGCATATGTGAACCATCAGTTCATCTACATCACTGATGCTCATGGGTCCCTCAAGATGCCTCTAGAACTGCTGCAGAGAGCATGAGGAGGAAACCGAGAGGGTGGTCCAGATACAGTCCCTCCCCATCAAAGCATCTTCAAGTCTGTTGATTACCAACGGTGACATCTGCAATGTCATTTGAAGAAATTTTTACTTTAAAAAAAAAGTTTTTTTTAACATTTGTTTATTATTGAGAGACAGAGAGAGACAGAGCATGAGCATGGGGTGGAGGGGGTGGGGAGCGGGCAGAGCGAGGAGGAGACACAGAATCCGAAACAGGCTGCAGGCTCTGAGCTGTCAGCACAGAGCCCAATGCAGGGCTCGAACCCACAGACCGCGAGATCATGACCTGAGCCAAAGTCGGACGCTTAACCGACTGAGCCACCCAGGCGCCCCTGAAGAAATTTTTATTTTAAAGCCAAACTTTGCAAATCACAACTGTGATAGGGCAGTGTCTGCCTAACTGGCCCCAATATCGAGTCTCTCTTTCTCACCAGAAATAGAGCTGTCACGATTTCTAGCCTTCACGTGGCTACTCAGCTAGAGACCACATTTCTCAGCCTCCTTTGAAGGCA
The DNA here is from genome assembly GCF_018350155.1 of Leopardus geoffroyi. NCBI lineage: Eukaryota > Metazoa > Chordata > Mammalia > Carnivora > Felidae > Leopardus > Leopardus geoffroyi. The sequence goes on from NC_059328.1 coordinate 142,794,037, forward strand.
GATGTAGCCTCACGACAAAGTTCAGGCCAATGGGTTTTGAGCACAAAAATATGTTCAACTTCTAGGTCATTCCCTTCAAAATGAAACCGCTTATTCTCTTCTTTTGCCTTTGAGCTGCCTAGGAAATAGCGATGACTGTACCAGTCACGTTGGGCCCAAAGATGGAATCCAAATGTTGACAATGACAGAGCCTGTCCACCAGCCTGGGTCCTTGGACCACTGATCTCAGAATAGAGCCATCTACCACTCTGACCTGCCTATCTACCTCCAGACTGTTAAGTGACCAAGAAATATACATTGTATCTCTTTCTTTCAGTGCTACAGTATCTTAGTATACATCCAAGCAGAGCTTCAACAGCCAATGTGTGATCCACCATGTCTCTCATTCCCTCTTCTGCAGCAAACAGAAATGTTCCAGAGAATGGCTGCCCTATTGGAGTGAGAACAACACTAAGGACACCCCTAGCTAGCTCAGGAGATACACGGAGTATGTGTGCACACCAAACTTTTATTACTGTAGTTGCTGTTTCAAGGAAGTTTTTATTACTGCAATATCACCTAACTTATGCTAATACATCCTGGTTGAAAACAGCTGCTCTAAAATCTTCCCCTTGGATTACATGAGACCAGAGAGCAGCATTCATCACCTGAGGAATTTTAAAAAAACACTGATGCCTGAGTCCCATCCTCAGAAATCATGATTTAATTAAGCTGGAATGCAGCTTGGGCCCACAGATTTTTATATTTTTACCTGGTGATACTAATAGGCAGCCAAGGTTGAGAAGCACAGACACTAGTGAACCATAGATCAATGGCACCCACATAATTGCTTTTATTGAAGTGCACTCCAGCATGATGAGGAACATTATCCACTGAAGGGTATTATAAGCAACAACTCCAGAATTATGATAAAGTGTCACTTCAGCGTTTAACTTACTGACTTACACAGTGTCGACATTATGAAAACATGGGAGAATATCTACTCTCAGCGTGCTTTTCCTAAACAACTTTACTTTTACCCATGGACATTATACATCCTGTAAGTCATCTTGCTTTCCTCTTTAGGTAGGTCCTAGAAAGTTCAGAGTCAAACTTGAGGTTCCCAACTAGCAACTGATGAGAGTTGCGTATTCAGCACACATTCTTACCCTTATTTTCTCCTTAGTTCATTTAATTCACTGGTGAGGTCATGCAAGCTAACTAAAGTCATTTCTAGAACAAGGCAGGATATAAATATATCTTTAAATAATAAATAAGGAGCATGTGCCACTGAGTGGAAGAGGGATGAGAAAGGAAACAGTCAAGCGCACCAGCTTACCCAGGCAACTTGAACATATGAGGTCTGTTATAAAAATATCCACCAAAGTGTACTTATTAAATAGTTAATGTCACTTAAAAACAGAAATTCCTGCCTTATTTATTGGAAAATGGGAAGCCATGCTGAGTGACGAATGCTAAACATCATGCCCCTGAGAAACTAGGGAGAAGCAGGAAAGCCAATATCGAAAGCCCCTAATGCAGTGTTCTCAAATGATATAAATCAATCTTGCGGTTCCACTCACCTTCAGCAAAGTTTCAATATGGAAATTTTTGTCATTCTTTATTATAGTTTGAAAGCCCCATTAGCTACTTGCTCTTCCTGATGGCTGTGATAATCACAGCAGTGTGAGCCTCACTACTCTGCCAACTTCCTCTTAATAGCCTCCAGGATGCACATCTGAGAACCATCTTACCACATTACACAAATACTTCATTCTTGACAAGTCACTCTATTCTGCACATATCCTTTCATGCCGTATGCATATGCTTGAAAGATCTAGAAATTCCAGCTCTATCCCAAATTATCTTTCTTCTTGTAAGCATCTCCGCAGCCTCTCTTTGTTACAATCTAAAAAGGATAGCCTCATCTAATGCTTTCAATAATACTTTATATTGAACGACCCCACGTTTTATGAGCTCATCTCAGCAGCTAAGTGACACAGCATTGCCCCAGAAACAACAGAATACAGTGTCTTCTCCCAAGATAGGAGTTGACTACGCACATTTGCAGACACAGACAAAGTCCTATAATTACTAGTACTTGAAGGAACCTCAGAAGTCACTAGCCCTGTCCACTTAAACCCCCATTTTGCAGACAGAAAAACAGAGGTCCTGAGAAATATTACTTCAGTAGTCATTCCTCTATTAATGTATGGTGTCCCAGAAATTCATTGTTTAGTCGGTTATTTGAATCTTGGTACATATTTTTTTTTATTTTTTTAATGTTTATTTTTGAGAGAGACAGAGCATGAGCAAGGGAGGGGCACAGGGAGAAGGAGACACAGAATCTGAAGCAGACTCCAGGCTCTGAGCTGTCAGTACAGACCCCAATGTGGGACTCAAACCCACGAACCATGAGATCATAACCTGAGACAAAGTCGGCCACCTAACTCACTGAGCCACCCAGGCACCCCTGAAATGTGTACACATTTTTTCATTAAGAAACAATGTTACGGGGCTCCTGGGTACCTCGTGTAGTTAAGCATCTGACTCAGGGTTTGTGAGCTCATGCCCCACATCAGGTGAGCTTGAGCCCTGCTTCTCTCCCTCTCTCTGCCCCTCATGGGATTCTCTCTCCCCCTCTCTCTCTGCCCTTGCTCACTTGTGCCCTCTCTCTCTTAAAAAGGAAGGAAGGAAGGAAGGAAGGAAGGAAGGAAGGAAGGAAGGGAGGAAGGAAGGGAAGGAGGATGGAAAGAATGGAGGGAGGAAGGGAGGGAGGGAGGAAGAAAAGGAAGGAAGGGAGGGAGGGAGGAAGAAAAGGAAGGAAGGAAGGAAGGAAGGAAGGAAGGAAGGAAGGAAGGAAGGGAGGGAGGAAGAAAAGGAAGGAAGGAAGGAAGGGAGGAAGGGAAGGAGGATGGAAAGAATGGAGGGAGGGAGGAAGGAAGGGAGGGAGGGAGGAAGGAAGGGAGGGAGGGAGGAAGAAAAGGAAGGAAGGGAGGAAGGAAGGGAAGGAGGATGGAAAGAATGGAGAGAGGAAGGGAGGGAGGGAGGAAGAAAAGGAAGGAAGGAGGGAAGGAAGGGAGGGAGGAAGGGAGGAAGAAAAGGAAGGAAGGAAGGATGGATGGAAGGAAGGAAGGAAAGAAGGAAGGAAGGAAGGAAGGAAGGAAGGAAGGAAGGAAGGAAGAAAAGGAAGGAAGGGAGGGAGGGAAGGAGGATGGAAAGAATGGAGGGAGGAAGGAAGGGAGGGAGGGAGGAAGGGAAGGAGGATGGAAAGAATGGAGGGAGGAAGGGAGGGGGGGAGGAAGAAAACGAAGGAAGGAAGGAAGGAAGGAAGGGAGGAAGGAAGGGAGGAAGGAAGGGAGGGAGGAAGAAAAGGACGGAAGGAAGGAAGGAAGGAAGAAAAGGAAGGGAGGAAGGAAGGGAGGGAGGGAGGAAGAAAAGGAAGGAAGGAAGGAAGGAAGGAAGAAAAGGAAGGGAGGAAGGGAGGGAGGGAGGGAGGAAGGATGTTACAACAGAAAGACTCCCAGATTAGCCCGCAAAGCTATACTTAGGATAGCTGGTGGTAAAGTAGCACAACAATTCAGATACACCTAAAGTCACTGGACTGTACACTGAAAAGCGGTGAAGATGCCAAGTCTCATGTTATATGTATTCTACAATTGTAAAACATTCCAATTTAATCCAATTTAAAAAAAGACGTAAAAAGAAAAAGGAGGAGCAGGAGAAGGAAGAAATTCTGATTATTTGCCGGGGTTCACATGAAAGTCCTTCCTCGAGTAAACATCTGACTAACTGCTTTTGCAGCACCCATTTTCCTCTCCATCTACCACGAGCTCCCAAAACTCCCTTAGGGAACTGGTGTTCCCCATTCTCAGCCATGATGGGGTGAGCCCAATCTCATCCCTAGGAGTGGCCAAGTACTGACGTCGGGCAGTCTCCTGACAGCAGCTTCTTCTGCTGGAGCTATGATAGGAAAGGCAACCTGCTCCTCCGAACAGGGCGGTGGGTTAATGGGAGATCCTGAACCACCGTGGCTATTGCCACCACCGTGACAGGGGTTAACCCGAGGTCCAAGGCAGCACACAGAAGGGAGCGCAGAAGAGTATGCAGTGTTGAAGGAACTGCACAGGAAAGGAGCAGAAGCCCTGATGAAGTCGTGACCTTCTAGAACAAATCAGGCATGAAGCCGGTCAGACCTATCCTTGGACTTTTTACTTGCATGAGCCAATAAGTCTCTGTTTTGCCTTAGCCAATGTGTGCTGAGTTCCTGTTTACTTGCAACTGACAGAGTTCCAGAACAAAGCCTAAAATGGACCAAGCTGGATCCTCATTCACTTGCCTCTCTCCCACCGGTCACTGTCCTTCTCCTCAGGCACCCAGAGCCTCCTTCTATCCAAAGGTCTCCATTCTGATACCCCACCCAGGCATGCACTGACTCTCGAAGTAGTCAGCCTCCAACACCATCTTCCCTTGCCTCTTCCTCCTTCTACTCACCTCCCCAATACAAATTCATAAAACAAAAATAAAGAAAACTACATAAATTAATTATGAGTATGTTGAGGCAGAGGCTAAAAAGAGATTCAGGGGCGCCTGGGCAGCTCAGTCGGTTGGGCATCTGACTTTGGCTCAGGTCACGATCTCACGGTTTGTGAGTTCAAGCCCCACATCAGGCTCTGTGCTGACAGCTCAGAGCCTGGAGCCTGCTTCGGATTCTGTCTGTCTGTCTGTCTGTCTGTCTCTCTCTCTGTCCTTCAAAAATAAATAAACATTAAAAAGGAGGGGAGGGGAGCCTGGGTGGCTCAGTCTGTTAAGCGTCCAACTTTGGCTCAGGTCATGATCTCACAGTTCGTGAGTTCAAACCCCACATCGGGCTCTGTGCTGGCAGTTCAGAACCTGAAGCCTGCTTGAGATTCTGTGACTCCCTCTCTCTCTGTCCCTCCCCCACTCACACTCTGTCTCTCAAAAAATAAATAAATGTTAAGAAAAAATTTTTAAGGGATTCAAAGCTTGTATCCACATCAATTTGTACAGATCAACATGCATGGGAGTTGGCTTATAGGAGCAAGTCCTGTGTACATTCCCGGGGCAGAGGCAGAATAGTGCCTGTTCCCCAGTGTGACCCTACAGAGAGATGCAGGCCAAAAGGACAGAAGCTGGCTTTACAAGGGAATCTTTGACATGCAGGGCACAGGGAGTGCCCAGGGGACAGAGTGTGATCCAGAGTTGAGGACGTCTGGAACACAGCTTGTCCGAAGGGGCTGAAGGGCATGGTGCTATTTGTTACCTTCTAGGTTTCGCCTGAGAAGCAGCATCTTAGTTGGCAGAAAGCAGTGTTCTCAAAGACTAAGGCAGAGCAACTGCAGCACAAGAAGCCTTCCTCAAAGGCTGTGGCAGCAGACATCAACGAGGGACAGAGTTGTGAGCACCCCCTCGACCCCCAGAAAAAATGGACAAGATAGTAGGAGTCAGGTGTTAAGGTCCCGTGTCTACCTATAGGTAGGAAAAGTGAACAAGTGAAATGCGGATTATTAATGGTGATATCCTACAACTTCTCCTGCTCCTCCTTCCTCTTTCCCACAAGATTCATAAGTGACAGTGTCCACGGAGACCTGCAGGCTGGTGGGGTATGGGGACACCCAGGTTACACAAGGAGAAGAGTCAAAACAGAATGCCAGCAGACGCCACAGAAGGAGATCTGGAGCCATGCTACAGAGTTTTATGGGGGAGAAGGTTCTAGAGGGTTTTGACCGATGCTAAAATCATCACCAGGTGGAAATGATGAGACCTTCCTCAAGGAGAAGGAATGGCATGGCTGAGTGGGTGGTGGCGAGAGGGCAGGGGCTGGGTCCAAGTCCGGGTGCGTGTGCTTATAGCAGGGGCAGAAGGGACAAGTTTGGATGGGAAGGGAAGGGGAGGAGACTGTGAGAAAGGACAAACAGACTCAGGGAGACTGAGGTCTTTCTTGGGGACCGTGTCTGCTTTGTTGTGGCGGGTCTTTTAAGGATGGTAAACAGGAAGTCAAACTACAGTACTGTGTGAATGACTAGAGCCGCCTGACTCCTGGGAACAAGCATATTTTTCAAATAGGCTGCTCGTTAACCCAAATCATCTTGAAGGTGCTTGGACGTCAGTGAGTGGAGGAAGAAGAAAAGCATTCGGGCGTGTAAAAACAGGTATTCCAGGGCAACACCACCACCGGCACAGGCCCCCTGTCACAGCCCTAGTTTCCCAAGCCCACCCAGGGCCCGTGGGCTTCCAGGGCACTTCCGCTTCTGGATGGCTGCTTCTTGGGTTTTCTCAACCAGGAGCCACAGCTTCGTGAAGCACTTAGAAGTCTGTTTTCTGTTGCTGCCTGTACTTTTAACAAGGCCACAGACGTGGTGGGAGGCCTCTCCAGGTGGATGTTTTTAGCGTATTTATAAGTTGGATATATTTAGGTTTGCCTGCTTACACTTTTTAAACAACCCGCACATCCACTAAAAAAAAATAACACTGGTAAATGCACTTAATGCCACTGAACTATACATTTAAGATTGGCTAAAATGGTAAAATTTCCTGTTATGTATATTTTACCACAATAAAAAAAAATAAACCTAATTTTTAAAACCCAATGTCCTTCCTTTTTTTTTTACAACCAGTACTTTTTACTCTTCTTATGTAGAAACAGTAAACAAAATACTTGGAATACGAAATTTGCATTTTATTCTGTTAGTGTAAAAATAGCAATAGTAATAAGAACGCCCCTACAAGGTACAATTACTCTTAGAATGTGTTTTTGACCTCATTTTTAAAAAGATATTATTTGGTTTAAAAAAATAAATAAAGTAAAAAAGATATTATTTGGTTTAATTTTCATTTTACAGGATCAAAAGCAATATTTATATTATATTAAAGTAACTGAATAGGGGGGGCCTGGGTGGCTCAGTCGGTTACACATCCAACTTCAGTTCAGGTCATGGTCTCACAGCTTGTGGGTTTGAGCGTGGGTTTGAGCCCCGCGTCGGGCTCTGTGCTGGCAGCTTGGAGCCTGGAGCCTGCTTCAGATTCTGTGTCTCCCTCTCTCTCTGCCCCTCCCCCGCTCATGTTTTTTTTTTTTTTTTTCTCTCTGTCTCTCTCAAGAATAAATATTAAAAAAATTTTTTTTTAATGAAGTAAATGAATATGACAACCAATACCAAATGAAAAACTGAGCCTTCCCTACCAGAAGGTCTCCCTATAGCACAGAGACCAAAAGAACAAAAAAAATATCCCCCAAACTAAATCACCCCTCAAGCTTTCTGAAATTAGCAGAGAATATTTGCAGCTGACCTATTTCTCTCCCACACGACTGTGTTGATAATTGACTTTTGTCCCCCAGGGAAGTGCTCAAATATAATTGAGCAGCACCTGCCACATAAAGAGTACAGTTTTATGTACCCAATAAGTCCCATAAATATTGTACTTAGCTTGGGACTTGAGCACTCTGCTTTCTCCTTAATTGTATCTCCCAAGGAATAAACATTATAATTACCAGAGTGGAGTTATTACAAACATCTAGATAAAATTTTGAAAGTATTTTGGATTGTAAGTATTCAAGACATTTCTATTATGAAAAATTATTGAAAATGATGGCAATAACTACTTACATTACTCACTTTTTTAATCCCAGTGATCTCATCCTATTATATAAATCCCCTTCTATAGATGACCGTAACTCAGTTTTGTTCAATCCTGATGACAAGGAGGCCAGGGTCAGGGACTTGATTTCCACGCAGGTCAAATAGTTTTGCCCCCGACAAAATTCAGCTCTATGACCTGAGACTGTAGCTCCACAATAAATATAAATATAATTATGATTATCCCCATTCAACACCATGACTTGAAAAGCTCTCTGGAGCATAAGGAAAAGCAAGTCCCTTAACACAAGTGAGCCAACATCTGCACATTTAGACCAGGGGTTACAACTAGAAAACCTCAGGCTGGTGTAGAGAATATGTTAATGGAAAAAAAAAAAAAAAAAAAAAAAACTGAAGCCAATCACAAAAGATCACATTTTCTTATATGATTCCAGTTATATGAAATGTCCAGTAGAGGTAAATCTATCGGCATAGAGACTAACAGATCAATAGTTGCCTAGGGGTGGGGAGGAGCATGGAAAATGACTGATAATGGGTACAAGATTTCTTTGGAGGGTGATGACCATGTTCTAAAATTAGATTATGTTGATAACAAAAGACAGCCTCTGAACTCCTGTAAGAATGACTTCCCCCCTCTCTGTTCCACACATACACACTAAGAGGCCAGGTAAGAAAGTCATGCCTTCAGAGTGTTCTAACAATGGTGATTGTTTTACCCACCTGTTTGATTTGGAAACATTACCAGCATCTGAGTTGTTGACATCAGCACGGGGCCATTGGAGAGGAAAGTAGAGGGTACAACACATTCACCTACGTAAGCTACTATGAATTTCCATTACTGCTGGTCTTTCCAGTACTAAAAAAGACACTGCAAACAAATTTTTCCTAAGGAGTTTAAAAATACTATTATGGGGCGCCTGGGTGGCGCAGTCGGTTAAGCGTCCGACTTCAGCCGGGTCACGATCTCGCGGTCCGTGAGTTCGAGCCCCGCGTCGGGCTCTGGGCTGATGGCTCAGAGCCTGGAGCCTGTTTCCGATTCTGTGTCTCCCTCTCTGTCTGCCCCTCCCCCTTTCATGCTCTGTCTCTCTCTGTCCCAAAATAAATAAACGTTGAAAAAAAAAATTTTTTTAAATAAAAATAAAAATACTATTATACTATTTGGACACAGTGAACACTACACAAATTCACCATTTCTAGTGATTTTGACAACCCAGAAAAATGCAGATTCTTTCCAAGTTCATGTTTACAAAATCTTTCCTCTCCAAACGAAGGCTGATGGTCGAGCTATTAGATTGCAGCCCTCGAGAAAGATGCCCGCACCAGCAAAGAACATAAAATGAGAAATAACACGGGCCCCGTTGGTCATCCAAATGATTACAGTGATAGGATCAGACACATTCAGTAGTTGTCACATAAGCTGTACAGCCCCGATCTAATTAATGCTTTCGGTGCATAAAGTACAAATGCTGAACGCCCCCTTCAGAGTCAAGTAATCGCCTCTGCTCTGTGTATGTGGTAATAAGAAAGGACACGTTCAAGAAAATAAGAAAGTTTGCAGATGGGCACATTTCCTCTAGTTCATACAACAACGATCTTCAAGGAATTTCAAAGCCAGTTCTATATTCAAGCCAGCTGTTGATAAAATATCAGCCTTCTATATTTCTTGTTTTTTTTTAATGTTTGTTTATTTACTTGGTGGGGGAGGGGCAGAGAGAGACGGAGAGACAGAATCCGCACTGTCCCTGCAGAGCCTGATGGGGGGCTCGATCGAATGAACCGTGAGATCATGACCTGAGCTGAAATCAAGAGTCAAATGCTTAACCGACTAAGCCCCCCAGGTGTCCAAGCCTTATCTATTTCTGAAAGCAGGTTGCCATAGCACACAGCTTGTCATTATTGTTACCTGAAAGCCATAAAACTATTCCCTTAAAATGGAATAATTTCACCTTTTCCTTAATCTCAGTTTATATCTCTAGTCCTATCCCCACTCCCTGCCCCAGTTTACATGGTTAAATCCACATACAATTCCTGATGTGTTGCTCTGTAGTCAGGTTCACAACTTACTCTTCGAGAAGGCAGAGTGTCATATTCTACCTCAACGTTTTCTTGGTTCACAAAGTACACGAGCAGGTAACTCTGTGAAGCAGGGCAATACCAGCTGCTCAGATCAGAACGTGTTTTTATAGGGGTTCTTTGTGCGTAACAACCTAGCTCTTCTTGAGATTTCTCCATTGGCTGTATTCTAACCTGGAGAGGTATTATAAAGAGAGTGTGTACTTGGGATGGTTAAGGAAGTGCTCTGCACGGTCCCACAGAGGAAATGTTGGTGCAACACCCTGGATGCAAAGGGAGGGAAAAGCGCCCAGGTGCTCTGCATCTCTGTCAGGCACACCGTGAGGAAAGACAAACTCAGAGGATCTGTGTTTCCGAGGCCTGTAATTCACTCGGCGCACACACTCCTGCTGGGAAGGAAGCTCCAGCAAAGGTGTGAGCGACGGAGAACATGGCACTGTTCTAGGAAATACTCTGCTCCAAGACGTTGCCTTAAAAACAGCATGCAGAGGCAAACGCTGAAAGAAGAATGGGGCCTGCACGCCCGCCCCTCTGAGCACACGCCTTCTGATACTTCCTAGGGTCTTCAGGGAATCTGAGTGAAATGCAAGCCTGCTCGCCCTGGTTAGTAGTCTGCACTGCAGAAATGAGACCAAGAAATGGCCAAACTAGGACGTAGGTGAGGAGACGGGATAATGCTACAACATCAGCCAGAAAAGGTGGGTCAGAACTAGGGTGGCTGCATCCAGGAACACCACTGGGTTGGTAGACTCCCCAGAAGTAGGGGGACTGATTTCTACAACCAGCCACCCACACGGTTTGACTAAACCACATTCTCTTCAGTCCACCCTTGCTTTGGCCCTCGATGAAACAGGAGTCTCTGCTCCTTAGCACCTACAAACGACACTGCCTGTGGCACCGGTGGAGTAAGTAAGGGAGGGGGGAGTCACGGTAAAACCGAGGTTATTTTCAACTTAAGTGTCTGCACAGCATCCTACAACTTTCTAGAAAGATTAAAACTTCAATCTAAATTTATCTAAGGTTCAATAAAATCTTACCATCCTAAAGTGAAGGATAAATAGTTCTTTATTCTACAAAAGTGAGATTTAGGGAACTCTGTGAGCCAAGAACAGGGACTTAGAGAAATGTACAAGTGACTGGTTAATAGGTTAGTTGCCCAGTAATTGGATTTCTCAATAAGGAGCTTCGTAAATCCCATTCCATTCCTTCAAGCCCAAGAGCAAGAACAAAGAAAGGACAGTTTGCCCAAGAGGCAGAGCTCTTTCTTGGTCTACCAGGTCTCAATTTGGGAAGACGCATTCCAGATGAAATTCGCACAGGAAATAGGTGTGAACTTTTCCCTCAGGTTCATCTCAACTGTACTATCCCATTTAGCCAGGAAGTTCTACTCCCAGAGCAAAAGGAAACTTCCAATTTTGCTAATGAGACGGATTCATCATTGTCTTCCATGCAGCTAAAATATACCAATGGTTGTGCCAGTCCTGGCCAGTTTCCCTCAGGGTCATTCTCCCCTTCCCCTGTGCTGCTTTCTCTCTCAGGAGGGCCAAGGTCTGCAGGCTGCTTCGAGGCTCCCAGGTCAGCGGGCTTCCCGCTGGGCTCAGCCAAGGGCAAGTACTCCAGGAGAAGGGGGAGGCAGAGGGTCACTCCTCATTCTCTCCCCTCAAGTGGCTTCTTTAGCAGAAGCTACATCTCCTCTGTAGGTGTGTGTGTGTCTCTCTCTCTTTTAATTGAGGTATGATTGGCAAATAACATTATATTAGTTTTAGGTATGCAACATAACAATATTTCTATATTTTGTGAAATGATCACAATTCTAGTTAACATCCATCATCATACATAGTTATACATTTTTTTCTTGTAATGAGAACTTTCAAGATCTACTCTCTAAGCAACTTGCAAATATGCAATACGATATTATTAATTATATGTACCATGCTGTACATTACATCCCCCATTACTTAGTTATTTCATAACTGAAAGTTTGTACCTTTTGACCCCTTCACCCATTTCACCTATACCCCCATCCCTGCCTCTGGCAACCATCAGTCTTATAAGCTCAGTTTTTGTTTTAGGTTTTTGGTTTGGGGAGGGTTTTTAGATTCCACATACAAGTGAGATCATACAGTATTTGTCTTATTTGACTTCTTTCACTTCGCATAATGCCTTTAAGGTCCATCCATATTATCACAAATAGCAAGATTTCATTCTTTCTTATGGCTGAGTAATATTCCATCGTATATATACATACCACAATTTCTTTATGCATTCATCCATCAATCAACACTTAGGTTGTTTCCATGCCTTGGCTATTATAAACACTGGCTGCAATGTATGTGGGGATGCATATATCTTTTCAAGTTCGTGTTTTCATTTTCTTTAGATAAATACCCAGAAGTGGGATTGCTAGGTCATATGGTATTTATTCTATTTTTAATTTTTGGAGGAATCTCCATACTGTTTTCCACAGTGGCTGCACTAATTTACATTCCCACCAACAGGGCATAAAACTTCCCTTTTCTCTACATCCTTACCTACATTGTTGCTTCTTGTGTTTCTGATTGTAGCCATCCTAACAAGTGTGAGGTGATGTCCTCTGTCTCTTACTCCTATAAAACAGTACCCCAGTGGCTACAGTATCTACCAGGTGATTCTGGCCCCTGTGTTCCAGTAACAGTTTCCTCTACTTGTCCTGGTAGCCTGGAGGTAACAGTGGCTTCCTGCTGTTGCTAACCTCCAGGGTTAGTTTCCAACCTCTCCCACTGCCTATTTTACCATGTCTCTACATTCAAGTTCCTCAGTTGCAAAATCGCAAGTAGTTTTATTTCCTAGTTAGCACTGGCTAATACAATGACTACTAATCAAACAAACCAACCACCATGAACCATGCAAACAAAAATTCCATCTCATGATAAAATTGGGGAAAAAACTACAGTCTTGAGATTCTCCAGTGGTTGCTTTGTTCCTCACGGTAACCATATAAGGTAAGAATATTTCTAGGATCTAAGAGGAATAAGCTCCATATGTCTTTTCATGTGTCCACATCTTTGTGTTTGTATGTCTATCCTGATTATTCAGGGATGAAGTGTGTTGTGGTGGAAAAACCGGAGGATCTGAGTAAGGTCCCCTGTCTCTGTTCTACAACTACTGATGTGACGTTGGTACAGCCTTTCTGTCCTTGAGTCTCTGTTTTATTTATCTGAAAATGAGGAACTGAAGTACTTTCCCTCTGCAATGTCTTCCTGTTCTAAAATTTTGTGATTCTAAGTTTATGGATAAATTTTGCATATATGCATGTCTCTAGGCATATGATTATTCTTAGAGCTATGCACAAAAGCATATACCTTCTGTTGATGAATCTGCATTTTATTGGAGAAAGATGTCTCCAAATTATAACCCAAAGAAGTTTTTGTCAGCTTGTTTTATTATAGTATCAGCTTAGTAACTAAATATGTTTTAAATCTCTAAATACAGTGTGGGCTTACTGAATTATTATCATGATCATTTGTTTAGCATACCTAAAAAAAGCCAAGGTTCTTTGATCTAGAGTAGATGATTCCAAAGATGGCTGCGAGAATATCTTCCATTCTACATGCTCTTTTGTAAGGTGACCTTGTTGTACCCCATGGCAAGAGTCTATTTCTTCTTCCTTTGAAACTGAGCTAGCCCTTTGTTTTGATTTAAAGATTGTAACAGAAGGAATGTCATGTAGCTTTCAACAGCAGGTTTTACAAAATCTGCAGCTTCCTCCTTTGCTTCTTGGGATGCCCCTTCTTGGAACCCAGCCACCATGTTGTAAGGAAGTTCAAGCAATCATGCTGAGAGCCCAGGTGGAGGAAGACTGAGCCCCCTGCCAAAACCTCTAGTCGAGCTCTCAGCCAGCAGCCAGCACCAACTGCCAGCCACACGTGTGAGGCTATTTTAGACCTTTCAGCCATGCCAGTGCCCAGATAACACCACACAGAACTAACTGGACAGCACACTGAAATTAAAAAAAAAAAAAAAAAAAATGTTGTTGCTTTAAGCCACTAAATTTGGGGAAGTTTTGTTAGGAGGCAATTTCTCCCCATCAAACAAAGAGTTTAATGTTAGAACAGAACGCCGTGCCTAAAATATATGAAGCTAGTCCTCATCCATCCGCTCCTTCATTCATCCAAATAAATACTTATTGAACATCTACTACACTAAATGCTTAGGGTACAAAGACAATCAAGTGCACCGAATGTAGGTATGTCCCTGCCCCAGTGGTACTTATTATCTGGATGAGGGGACAGACATTAACAGAGAAATCTACTGAGACCTGGCAAAATGCACTCTGGAATGAGGTACGTGGTTAAGGAACTGACATCATCAAAGAGATTAGAAAAAGAAATGAAGACTAGAGGGTGCCTGGCTGGCTCAGTTGGTTGATCGTCCAACTCTTAATTGCGGCTCAGGTCATGATCCCAGGATCATGGCATTGGGCCCCACGTCCAATGCCACATTGAGCATGGAGCCTGTTTAAGATTCTCTCTCTGCCTCTGCCCCTCTCCCCCACTTGCTCTCTCTCTCTCTCTCTCTCTCTCTCTCTCTCAAAATAAATCAATAAATAAATATGTACATACATAAATACATAAGTAAATATAAAAAGTAGTAAAAAAGAGGTGAAGACTAAACCTAGGTCTCAACAAAGATTAAAAATCAACTTGGCAGAACGGAGAACAAGAGCCCTCCACACAGAGGGCTCAGCATGTACAAAGGGCCAATGGCAGAAGGGAAGGTGGTGTGTGCAAGACCTGTGTCCAAAGCTAAAAGATAATGGTTTAAGATAAGGCTGCAAACTGGTAGGGGCCAGGCCTTATAAGACTTGCAGTACTGATAAGGGCAGCCTTAACAAGGAGAGGTCAGCAGAATAATCACACTCAGATCAGATTTTCTCTTTAAACCCCAGGGGGGAGAAAACTGGGATAACCTCAGTGAGAGTAACCTGGAGTACTCCATCACAGCAACTCTATGTGCAGTGACACCCAGAGTATTACAATATTCAGTGCATATGGCCATTTTGCCCACACCCTAATTCCTTGCTACAGTTCACTATGTTGAGTGTATATATCTATGTCTCCATAAGTAGATTATAAAATCCTTTGGGTACGGGGACTCCGTCTTTTCATTCCTCTTCCATAGCATCTAGCACAGTGCTGGGCACCAAGCAGATGTTTAATAAGTGCTTCCTAGAGGAGCCTGGGTGGCTCAATCAGTTTAGCGTCTGACTTTGGCTCAGGTTCATGAGTTTCAGCCCCACATTGGGCTCTGTGCTGACAGCTTATTTTTTTAAATAAGTGCTTCCTAAAATTTTAAAACATGAATAAAGAATCCACTCACAAATGGCCTGTCACAAGTGATCTCCTAGGAAAAAAATCTACGGCCTCATTTGGAAAGCCATTTCAATGATAGCAACAGTCTTAATGAAGTCATGCAGTTCTTGAGTTCCTTGCTCAATGAAAAAGGAGAACAGTCCATCACATTTCCAAAGAATGCCTTTGTGTACACTTTGAAGACCATTACTGGGTTACCCTGAGCTCTCTTTATTCTTATCGTGGCAAAATACTTAATCTTCTCACCTTTCCTCAAAGAAACCATTTAGTTGTTTCCTGGATTCATTCCAAAATCTCCATCCCTCCTAGATTGTGGAGACCAGCAATCTAGTAGCCCACGAAACAAGGTCACAGATTCGAGAGAGACTTTGTGAGCAGTCCTCAGAGTGGAGGCAGGCTCACTTTCTCAGTTTGCTTGTTTTCAGCCCGACTCACATGTGTGCATGTGTATGCGTGCATGTACACACGCAAACACTACAACTTTTTACCAGTTTGAAGAAGACTTTAACAATAATAATAAGTGGCACCTGGGTGGCTCAGTCAGTTAAGCGTCTGACTTCGTTCAGGTCACTATCTTGCGGTTCGTGACTTCGAGCCCCACATTGGGCTCTGTGCACAGCTTGGAACCTGGAGCCTGCTTTGGATTCTGTGTCTCTCTCTCTCTGCCCCTCCCCTGCTTCCCGCTCTGTATCTCTCTCTCAAAAATAAATAAACATTAAAAAGTATTTAAAAAAATAATAATAAAAAGAAAAAATAAAGATTAAACAATTTTACTAGGTGACAATAAAATAAACTGTTTTATTTTATTTGCCAACTGTCCTCTGTGCTTCACCATCAGCCCCATATGACCCATCTGATTCGACACATCATTTTTTTTTTTTTTTTTTTTTAGTGAACGCTTTCCCTCTCTAATTTTGTAAATAACAAGATACAAAAATGAGCAACACTATTTTACTGGCATCCCCACTGTCTTCTTCATGTGCGAAGGCATCACACAGACTGTGAGATATCACCAAGAAATCCCATCACTTCAGTGTACCAAGAATTCAAAAACAATAAATCATTAGTCATTCTACAAATAAGAAGGCTCTAATAACATAAACAGCTATTGTGCTTTTTTAAAAAATACTTCTTTGGCACTCAGGTGAAAACTCTTCAATTTTATTTCAAAAAACACAGTTAACTTCCATTTGCAGTAACTTTCCATCGCTTGTCAAAGAAATAAAATCCCTCTGTTATTTTTATTGTAGCCATTACAGAAGGGTCCATTATGTCATTTTTAATCAAGATCATGTGTAGGATACTTACTCAACTGTAAGTGTTCACAAAAATTATGTATTATTTTTACACAGAAAAGAAAAAGATTGTATATATCATACAATTACAACTAACTTCTAAATTTAAACTAGACCATTTTATTAAATCAACAAATCCCAGTTTCAGAAAGATTAATGAAACATATTTGTCCTATACATTGCACCGGTTTAAATTACTCCCAAAATTATTAGCATGCAATACTTTTCACATTTTTAAGACCATACATAGCAACACACTTATCAAGAACTTATCCATGCATTCTCTCATTTACTGGAGTAAACTGAGGAAAGAGTAAGGATATTAGAAAAAATATTGATTGTTTTGTTTGTGGTTGGAAGTCTAAAGCATTAGTGAAGTGACAGTTAAGATGAACTCAAAAGTTTTAGTCAAACAGCTCACAGAATACACTGCTGTATAATTAGTATTTCTAAGACTTTGCAACAATAAAACACCACCAAAAATAGGCACCTACAAAATAAACATCAACAAGATCTCAGTCACATAAGTCAAAAATTTTTTAAAGATGAAGAATGTCTTCGCTTTATCAAATGCACAAATGACCTATGCACTGCAAAGGGAATAGAATGCACTTTTAGAACGAATTCAGGATCCAAAATATATTTACTTGAAGAATGTAAATACTTGGTGCTCCCTGAATTAAAAACAGTAGTGGTAACAATCTGTTTGCAGACAGTGAGTACTGCATAATAAATATCATCTAAATATGCTTTCTAAACCCTTTAGGAGAAGTCTGAGTCCAATTTTGAATCTAAAGCCCATTTGTCCTAGATAATCTGTTTAAATTGATGATAATCACTAAGGAAACACACCCCAGCTGCCATCATTGGTTAAAAACATATTACACAATGCTCTCAGTGACCTAGAGGGAAAAGAACTTCCCAAGGTCACTCCAGCAGCCCACAGCAGAGCCTGGGATAAAAGCGTCTTGGGGCCACAACCAAAGTATTCCTAAGCCACCCTGAAAGCACACACCTCCAGAGTTTTTCCGCTCCAAAGAGAGATCAAGGTGACTCATTTTTGCAAGATCTCGCTAGCACCCAGCAGCTATGTAGAGATGGTTTCATTTACAGCACATGGGCAGTAGAAAATTAAGGACCAATCTCCTGTGTCAAGGTGAAAGAGACCTAAGCATTCAGTGTAATCGGCGATCTTTTAGCACACAGAACGCTCACTAGAACTACACAGACGGAAACAACTACGAAGAAAACAAACACGAAGTGTAGTACCACCCAGACCCTCGAACTGAGTGCCGACCTTTGCTTATTTCAATAGAACCAGGTCTGGGCAGCCTTTTTTCCCTAGTTAAGCGAACCAAAGCAGAGGTCCCAAGTGACACCAAACTTTCTGCTCAAAGCGTCTTTCATTTGACCAGAGCTGGCAGATCTCTCCCAAGACCCACACTAAGAAGAGTATTCGAAATACGACAAACAGCAGAGACCCCGACCTGTCAGCCAAATTAAACCGTGTGCGGGGCCCCTGGGGCTCTGGTTACTCAAAGTCAAGTACGCGACTTGAAGACGTTACCACACACGGAAAGTGCAACTAGAAATACTTTCAGTCTTAAATTCAACATCCCTGCCCTACACCGGGTCCCCAGCAACTCGCATTCGAACGCACAAACTTCGAGGGCGATGCGGAGCCGCCCGGCCGGGAAGACTTTGCGCTCAGGGGGATGCGGAAGCAGGACGCGGCGGGAGCGCCCAGCCCCGGCCGGAAAGGGGCGCAAAGAGACTCTACCCGCCGCTCGCACTCTGGGTGGCAGCGCTCGGCTCCCGGACCCCCGCGCCCCGCACTGGGCCTTCTCCCCAACCTGCCGCCGCGCGGTCTCCCCGCGCCCGCCTCCTACCTGTCTGAGGATGAAGCTGGTCGAAGTGGTGCTGCCATCGGATCTTTTCAACCTGCTCCTCCGGGTCGTGGTGCCTCGGGCCACCTGGACGCGACACACGGGGCCAGAGAGAAGCCGGTGAGGACCGCAGCGCGGAGCCGGACGACCACCCCGGGCCAGCGTCCGCCTCCGGACCAGCTCCCCAGGGTCTCCCAGAGCCCGTACCCCAGTCTCCTCGGCGGTCCCCAGATACAGCCTCCACCCCCACCCCCCCACCACGAGCCTCGACGGCTGCAACGATGCCCGAGGAGAGCAGCCCGCGAGCACCCACCACATCCATTAACAAAGACTCTCGGGGCGCGGGGTCCGGGTCCCCGGCATCGGCTGGGGAAGGCTGCGGGCTCCAGAGCGGGAGCGCTGAGACGGACGAGGTGAGGAGGAGGAGGAGGCAGAGGAGGAGCTGGAGGAGAGGGACGAGGAGGAGGGGTGGGAGCGCGCGGCGGCCGACTCTCAGGACTGGGGGCCCCGCGCTGCCCGCACGAAGGCGGGGCGCGCTCGGGCCGCCGGGGCGGGAGGGGGGAGGAGGAGGGGGCGGTACCTGAGCGGTGGGGGAGTGCGGCCCGTCGGCCGGCCCGTTCTTGGCGTAGGAGGAGGACATGGTTCACAGCCGCATGGCTGGCCGGCGCGCGGCGGGCGGAGGGCGGGCAGGCCCCCGGAGGCCGGGGAGCGGGAGGAGAGGAGGGCGGCAGCGAGACCCGCGCCGGCTCCCGGGCTCCCTGCCCGCACCTCGGAGAGCAAGACACCTTAAAGGGACCAAGACGCTTCTCCCGCGCCCGCAGCGGGGTCCCCGGGTCACGGCCCGGCAGGCAGAGGTCCCGCGGAGGGGGCTTCTGGGGATCTCGCCTACCCGAGCTGACCGGGAGAAGCGCTCCCCCACCTAGCGAGCGCCTTACATCAGAGCTTTCCAGAGGATGGAGAGGGGGGGAATCTGGGGTGGGGGTGGAAGGATTAAAATAGTCTGCACAGTTTCAAATGAGACAAAGGTGGCACGGTTCATGAATCAGGACTTGGGGAGGGACGCTGGTGCAGTGTGGCAGGGAGTGGGAAGAGCCGACCGGGCGCGCGCGGGTGTGTGTGTGTGTGTGTGTGTGTGTGTGTGTGTGTGTGTTGCACTGGAATTTTAAAAGGGCACGAGCAGAACCTTCCTTGCACGACTTCACGCATCAGCCCCCATGGTAAGGCATGGGGGTTTCTGGTTTGTTTTTTGTCTGTGTTTTTGTACTGTTTGGTCAACTATTTTCACAACCCGGAGCCAACACATCCAGGCGGCCGCAGGAGAACCTGCCAGCCTAATGGGAGATGCAGCCTCGCAGGAGACTGGCGTGTCCTAAGGAGTTTTGAAGGTCATGTTAGACCTGCTAAAAAGCCAGAGTTGGCCACGTGCCTCCCATTTCTACGCGGATAGCTGTTTTCAAGGGAAGAAACTCATCCTTGAAACCATCCACGATCCGTGCCATTGTTGCACCCTTTGGTTTCCTCCTGCAAATACATATAAGAGGTTAATTTGAAATCAAAGCAAAAGCAAACTGTGGAGAAGAGGAATTTGAAGTAATAAGAAGAGGGAAGAAAAATATGTGAGAAGTCAAAAATAAAGAGACCTCATTTAACTATAGATACTGCATGAGAAACCCATCAAAATATATATAGTAACTCAAACTGCTAAATCAGCCCATGTCACCTTGTATTCTAGTATTATTTTTGGTGGAAACAATTGGCCGCATATTGAGGTCCTGATTATGTTACCACCCACCAAACGCTTCCTTTCCATTCCCGCCTTCTTCACTTAATCCAGACCTTCATTTCTTTGTAACAGTCTAAAACTAGTCTGTCTTCTTGCTTCCGGATTCTGCGCGTGCGCACTTACACACGCGCGCGCGCGCGCGCGCGCGCACACACACACACACACAGACTTCATTCCAACTACACGCTACACACAAAGTCATTTTCCTAAAATCTCTTTGCCCAAGTCACTCCTCTAAAAAGCACTCATTGCTCTCAGCAGCCTACAAAATAGGGTTCAGACTCCACAGTCCCAAAGACCAAAGCCCTCTCCTCTCCCCTGCTTTTTGGTCACCACTTCATTTCTCACTTAATCTCTTCATATAGACCTTCCAGCAACTAGGCAGGTCCACTCATTATTTCTCAAACATACTAAATGCAATCCCATTTTAGCACTTCTGCTTTGGAATGTGCCCTACCCCCAGCCCACCCATCCAGCTGAAGCCTACCTTCACCTCCAAACGTGCCCCAGCCAACTCTTCCCCCACAGAAATCCTCCTTGGCCACTCACTCCAGTCCTGGATAGTTTCTCATGCCTATGAAAAATTGGAGTATTTTTCCCCGGGAATTTAGTATAGCTGCTTTGGTTTATTCTCTTTTTTATGAAAATCTCCTAATTTCCAAAACAGATTTTTAGCTTTTTATCTTATATTTTTATACCTTACATATAGTAGACACTTCCTAAAGCTTATGGATAGTAGTACGTCTGCCAATGCAGAACTCCTTCCATTTTTAGCTCTGAGCCATTTTAATAGCTGATATCTAATCAATATATATAGAATGAGTTATTCTGTGATTTTTTTGGTTTTTCATTGCCCACAGTCGCTGACTTGGAGTTTTCAAAAAAGAATCTACAGCAGCCTGACAGTAAGGTGCACTCTGTACCCACCACCCCCACCCCACAGCAAAACTGGTGAAAATTGTTTTTGTTTTTGTTTTTTTATTTAAATCTCTGGAATGGCCCTAAGGGTACACAACAAATAAAGAAACATTTATTCAAGAAAATTTACTAAAACTCCGTAAGGAAAGTGAGAGTCTGTGGTATTTGAACCAAGACCCACTCCCTCTTTCCCTGCTTCTGTCCATCTCGGCAAGGGAGAAACTCCGTTCCACACTGCTGCAGCCTCGAACACAGGGCTTCCTCTCCCGTCAACTCCATTGGGAGGGTTATCTTCTTTGGATGGACAGAACATTATTTCTCATCCTGCCCCCAGCTCCTTGTTGCTGAGGTTGAACTCTCATCAAATATAGCAGGGAGGAGGGGCTTCCTTTGTTAGCCCAGCCCCCACTTGTAGGATGGAGGTCTACCCTTGGCACCCTGCCACCGAGGATACTGGGGCCCTGACTGCTCGGGCAGAGGCGAGCCTGGGGGCCTGGGACTGCTGCCCCTCCCTGCCAAGGGCTCAGCTCCTAAAGGGGTGCTGTCACTCAAAGAGAGGTGCACCTTTGTCCCTGCCTCCAGCACCAGAGCTGAAAGAATGAAGGTGGACACTTACTTCTTACCACATACAAAAATTAACTCAAAATTGACCAAAGGGCTAAATGAAATAGTTAAAAATGTAAAACTGTTGGAAAAAAATGTACGATAAGGGTAAGCCTTCATGACTCAGATTTGGCAATGGATACTTAGATATGACACCAAAGTACAAGCAGCAAAAGAAAAAATAAATAAATTGGACTTCACCAAAATGAAAACCTTTTGTACTTCAAAGGGCACTATCAAGAAAGTGAAGGTAAAAATTTTTTAAAAAGAAGGAAGTGAAGGCAACCCAAAGAATGGGAGAAAATGTTTGCAAAGCATATACCGGGTAAGGGACTCCTATCTATAATATATATAAGGAAATCTTACAATGCAGTAATAAAAATAATTTTAAAAAATTTGTTAATGTTTATTTTTGAGAGAGAGACACAGAGTGTGAGTGGGAGAGGGGCAGAGAGAGAGGGAGACACAGAATCCAAAGCAGGGTCCAGGCTCTGAGCTGTCAGCACAGAGCCTGATGCGGGACTCAACTTGCGAACCACGAGATCACGACGTGAGCCGAAGTTGGACACCCAACCGACTGAGCCACCCAGGCGCCCCCCCAAAAATAATTTTTTTAAACAGGCAAAGAATCTGAATAAACAATTCCCCCAAAAAAGATAGCCAAATGACTGATAAGGACATAAAGAGATGTTGGGCATCATGAGTCATCAGGAGAATGCAAACAAATCAGAACCATGAGATACCACTTCACATGCACTAGGACAGCTATAATCAAACAGTCAGATAATAACAAGTGTTGGCAAAGATAGAAATTGGAACTGCAATACACGGCTGATGGGATTATAAAATGGTACAGCTCCTGTGGAAAACATTTTGACAGTTCCTCAAAAAGCTAAACACAGAGTTACCACAGCAAGTCCACTCCCAGGCATATAGCTAAGATAAATCAAAGAATATGTCCATGCAAAACTTATACAAGAGGGCGCCTGGGTGGCTCAGTCAGTCAAGCATCCAGCTTTGGCTCAGGTCATGATCTTACGGTTTGTGAGTTCTAGCCCTGTGTTGGGCTCTGTGCTGACAGCTCAGACCCTGGAGCCTGCTTTGGATTCTGTGTCTCCCTCTCTACCCCTCCCCTGCTTGCACTCTGTCTCTGTCTTTCTCTCTCTCAAAAATAAACATTAAAAAAAATTTTTTTAACTTATACAAGAATGTACATACCAGCATTATTCTTAATAGCCAAAACCAGAAGCAACCCGAATGTCTACCAACTGATGAATGGATTTAAAAATGTGGTATATCTATACAGTGGAATATTGTTCTACAATAAAAAGAATGAAGTATTGATACATGCTACAACATGGATGAGCCTTGAAAATATTATGCTAAGTGAAGGAAATCAATCACAAAAAGTTACATATTGTAAAATACCACTTATGTACAATGTCCAGAATAGGGAAATCTTTAGAAACTAAAAATATATGAGTGGTTGCTTGGGGCTAGGGAGGCTGGGAGGTATCGAAGTGATAATTAAAGGTACAGGGCTTCTTTTGGAGGTGAAGAAAATGTTCTGAATTGATTATATTGATGGTTGCACGTATCTGTGAGTATGCTAAAAAGCACTTTAAGTGGATGAATTATATGGTATGTGAATTCTGTCAATAAAGCTGTTATTTTTATAAGGAACTAACTGTGAGACCTAGAGGAGAGCACAGGCAGTAATTTCTCTGACATTGGCTATAAGAACATTTTTCTAGATAGGTCTCCTGAGGCAAGGGAAACAAACAAAAATGAACTAGTGGGAATATGGTCAAAATAAAAAAGCTTCTGCACAGCAAAGGAAACAACAAAACTAAAAGACAATCTACTGAATGGGAGAAGATGTTTACAAATGACATATCTGATAAAATTAGTATCCAAAATGTAAAGAACCTATACACAAGCTGGAGAAGAGCAAAGGAGGAGGGAGAGAATCTTAAGCAGTCTTCACCCTCAGTGCAAAGCCCGACGAGGGACTAGATCTCATGACCATGAGATCATGACCTGAGCCAAAATCAAGAGTCAACGCTTGATTGACCAAGCCACCCAGGCACCCTTTTCTGGAATTTTTAAAAATTAAAAAATAAATAAAGGGAACAGAGTTGATTTCCCAGCTCTACCACTTACTTTTTAAAATAAGCAAGTAGATAAAACTATAGTTATGAAAGAGAGGTGAGAGTGTATGTGCAGACTTAGACATCTAAGTGAAAAAAAAGTTTTAGAACAACGATCACATTTATGCAAAATAATGTCTGTGCATGTTTGTATGTGTATATATGTGTAGGGAGAGGGCACGTTTTAAATGATATACTTCCGTACGATATGAACATTTCACCAAGAATAAAAACTTAATAAGAAGTGTTTTTATCCTATGTACTTAAAATGCTTGGATATTATTTAAAACTACAAAGCAAGTTTGAAGTTTTCCAGAAAAATTAAGTTATACCAGGTGTGGGGGGGAAAGCTGTTGTTTTTGAAAGTCTTCAGACCTTATATAAAATTAACTCAGGGAACCTATGTGGCTCAGTTGGTTGAGCATCCGACTCTTGATTTTGACTTAGATCATGATCGCAGGGTCGTGGAATTGAGCCTCGAGTTGGGCTCCGCACTGAGAGGAGTTAAAAATGGTGAAATTGAAAAAAAATAAAAGTTAAAACAAATAAAAATAAACAACTCAAAATGGATTATACATCTATGTGTAAAGTACAGAACTATAAAACTTCTCAGAGAAAACCTATAGGACCTTGGATTTGGAGATGAGGTTTTAGATGCATGATCAGGGGTGCCTGTGTGGCTCAGTCCATTGAGTGTCTGACTTTGGTTTAGGTCATGATCTGGCGGTTTGTGGATTCAAGGCCCATGTCAGGCTCTGAGCTGTCAGCACAGAACCTGGATCCTGCTTCGGATTGTGTCTCCTCTCTCTGCCCCTACCCTGCTCATGCTTTGTCTCTCTCTCTCTCTCAAAAATAAATAAATGTAAAAAAAAAAAAAATTAGATGCAAGTATGATCCAAGAAAGTAAATACTGGTATGTTGGGATTTATTAAAATTAAAATTTTTTTGCTCTGTTAAAGACCTTGTTAGGAGAATGAAAAGACAAGTGATAGGCTGGGGAAAAATATCTGTAAGACAAATCTGGTAAAGAACTTGCAAACAAAGGGGCATCTGGCTGGCCCAGTCAGAGGAGCATGTGGGTTCATGAGTTCAAGCCCCACATTGGGTGGAGAGATTACTTAAAAAAATAAAATCTTAAAAAAAAAAAAAGAACTTGTTGGGGCTCCTGGGTGGCTCAGGTCATGATCTTGCGGTTCATGAGTTCGAGCCCTGCTGACAGCTCAGAGCCTGGAGCCTGCTTCAGATTCTGTGTCTCTCTGTCTCTCCCCTGCTCATGCATTATCTCTCTCTCTCTCTCTTAAAAATAAATAAAAACATTAAAACATTTTTCAAAAACTTGTAGACAAAAATATAAAAATAACTCTCAAAACTCAGCAATAAGGGGCACCTGGGTTGCTCAGTCAGTTAAGCATCCCACATCAGCTCAGGTCATGAGCTCGCAGTTTGTGGGTTTGAGCCCCATGTCTGGGTCTGTGCTGACAGCTCAGAGACTGGAGCCTGCTTCAGATTCTATGTCTCCCTCTCTCTGCCCCTCCCTCGCTCATGCTCTGTCTCTCTCTCTCTCTCTCAAAAATGAATAAACATTTAAAAAATTAAAAACAAAAAAACACAAAAAAACCTCAGCAATAAGACAACAAACAACCCAGTTAAAAATGGAGAAAAGATTTGAACGGATACCTTACCAAAGAAAACCTATAGATAGCAAATAAGCATGTGAAAAGATGCTCATCATTTATCATTAGGGAAATACAAATGAAAACAATACAATACCATTACACTCCTATCAGAATGGCTAAATTAAAAAAAAAACAAAAACTGACAATGCTAGTTGTTAGTATTAGGAGCAGCAGGAATTCTTATTCATTGGTGATGGGTATGCTAACTGGCACAACCACTTTGCAGACAGTTTATCAGTTTCTTAAACTGTCAGGTTCTTCATAAGCTAAACATAGACTTTCCATACAGTCCAACAATCATGATCCTAGGTACTTACATGATTGATTTGAAATACCACACGAAACCCAGCCCACAAATGTTTATAATGTTATAATGTTTTATTTTTAATTGCCCAAAACTGTAAGCAACCAAGATATCCTTCAATAGGTGAATGGTATAACCATACCATGGAATACTACTCAGGGATAAAAAGGAATGAGCAAGCAAGCCATAGAAAGACACGGATGAACCTTCAATGCATAGTGCTGAGTGAAAGAAGCCAGTCAGTCTGAAGCTTCATATTTTATGATAACTTTTTTTTTTTTTTTTTGAGATTCTAGAAGAGTCAAAGCTGTAAAAACAGTAAACAGGTCAGAGGTTTGGGAGGCAGAGGGTTGAATATGTGAAACATAGCGGGGATTTTCTTAGGGTGGTGAAATTATTCTGTATGATACTATAATGGTGGATCTATGACACTGCATCAATCAAAACCTGTAGAACTTTACAGCACAAAGTGAGCCTTAATATGTGCAAATTTTTAAAAATTCATTTAGGAAGTTGAGAAGTTCCAGAATGGAATGCAGAATGTAACAAAAGAATATAACTGTATGACAATATATGAAAAAACTCACTGAAGGCTGGTGGGGGAGCAAGGATTGGGAAGGGTGGTGGTCTAAGTATCTTTGGAGATGAGTGGAGTCGGTGAGACTAAAGGCCAAAGGAACTGTGCATAAGCACTCTACTGCTGCTGATAAAGTTGCTTCCTGAGGTATGGGTTACCAATTCCAAAATCACTATGCATATATACTGGAATTGAACAATTAAGTAAATCGATGGCACATGATGGGAGCCACGATTTCTATTGTTGGAGTGGACAGTTACAGATAAATAAGGAGAAGAGGCTAGGATGATCCATGTGGTAATGGATTCAAGTTAGAAACATCAGTATGAACCCAGGTGTAGCTTATATAGATAACTATATGGATAAATATTTATAAATTTGTATATATATACACAGGTTAATCTACACACATATTTTCTTGCTTTCAGCCAAGGGCCGAGAAATAACATTATCAGTAGCAACAAACACATGTAGTACCCAGGTCTCGGTTTGTAATACCATCCTTTACCAAAAGCAACCAGGGCACCTTGAAGAAATGGCTGATCCTACGACTGGGGCAGGAAATATACAAGATGAACCCTGAGTGTCTTGTAGTGTCAGAAAGTAAAGAATGCTTTCAAAGCAAAACAGAACAAAAAGCACAATGACTGGGAGTATGTCAAAGGGACACAGGAACAAACTGAAAGAGCTCCCAATGACCAAAGTTGGAACAATTTGAGCAATAAAATAAAGTAGTATCGGGATGCATCCCAAAGTATAAAATAGTATCCATGAGTCCATAGTGATAAAAATAAATGACTGAATAAATAAATAAGCAAACAAACAAACAATGGAAGAGAAGAGACAAAGCTCCCATGTGGAAGAATTCCAAATAACTTATATAGATACTCCACCCATAAGGAGGGAAAACATGACTCCCCCTTCTCAAGTGTGGGCTGTGCATTAGTGACTTCCTTCCAACATAGCATGGAAAGAGGAATTGGAGAAACTTGACAAACACTCCCTCAGTCACGTGATTAAGATGAACATCAACCATGATGTCAGGCAGACAATATGTACCCTTGATATAACATGAAGAGAAGGATACTTTACCTTTGTGGCCTGCCTCTCCCAAACCTATAACTCTACTGTCATCATGAGGAAAATACCATACGAATCCCAATTGAGGGGCAGTCTACAAAATATTTGACTGGTACTCCTCAACACTGTCGAAGTCATCAAAAACAAGTAAAGTCTGAGAAAATGTCACAGCCAAAAGAAGACTAAATACCAAATCAAAAACCAAACCAAAACCCAAATCACCAAATGGACACATACCACTCCAGGATAACGTTTAACGGAAGAATTCTTTTAAAAGTTCACATGAAGGTGCTGGATGATGTAAGTTAAATGCCAAATAATATTCAAATTCTGGTTTTTCTACTTTTCTGTCCCGGGGAAGAACATAGACTTACAGGGACTTAAAATTGGAAGAGACCTTGAACAAATCTATACAAATCTATACAAATCGGGCTATGTGTGTGTGTGGGGGGGGGGGGGGCTGTATTTTTAGGCTTCAACTCAGAACTACTCTCCTAGTTCAAATCAGCCTCAAATAGTTGTCACCTGTTGTTTTCCTTAGAAATCCCTTGAATTTTGCGCTTTTCTGTTCAGAAAACAAAGAACTCTACATGCTTCATTAACCTCCCGCTTTCCCAGATGTTTGACCCCTCCTCCTTCCTCACAGATTCTCACCAAGAGCCAGTCTGTTTACATCAAGCCCTGGTCTGATCAACCCACCTGTATGACAGAACTAATTGTACTACAGTGCACACATTAACTTGATCCAGCCACTATTATGCTGTTCCTCACAGAAGCGTTGTCACATCTGAGGGCATTTTGTAACCATGTGAGCCCTTAGGGGCCTCATCAATCTCAGTGACATATGTGAAAGGAAGTCATTACATGGTATTACCTGACAACCACAATACACAGATTATTTCACACCAGTACAGTGGAGAAAAGCACATGCTTGAGCATCGGATAGACCCAGATTTATAATCCCAGCTTTGCCACTTACTAGCTGTGTGACCTTACCCTCTTCTCCTACCTCTCTACCTAACAAGTGTTAAGAGAATTCAGTGACAATGTGTATGAAAATGTTTTTTTTTAAGTTTATTTATTTTTGTGAGAGAGAGCACACAAGTGGGGAAGAGGCAGAGAGAGAGGGGGAGAGAGAGGGTATCCCAAGCAGGCCCTGCACTGTCAGCACTGATACCCATGTGGAGGTTCGAATTCATGAACCAGGAGATCATGACCTGAACCTAAATCAAGAGTTAGATGCTTAACCGACTGAGCCATCCAGGCACCCAAGTATGGTTTTCAATCAAGCCAAAGCGCAATGTCTGACACTATACAACTAGTTAGTGCATGGCAACGCCACAAATACAACTCCGGATTGGAAATTCAAGTCTTAGCATCCCCAGCATATAATAATTGTTATCGAACGCATTAATGAATGCTAATACATCTTTAATTTTTTCATTTTTCAAAATAGAACAGACAAGAGTAGTTTGGAGCTTTTATCCCCATCTCCATTTTCAGGATCTTTTCTATATCTCCTAAGGTTAGAAAAAGAAGTCCCAGTTTTAATCATTAAGTTGGATGCAGATATATTAAATCTAGCCTTTATTGACAAAAAAACTATGGTATACTCATATTAGAGAATCTTAAGAAGAGCTTATTTGACCATGGAATAATAGACCAACTTAACTTTGAATTTATTTACCAGGCACAAAAATAGTAACACCAGGTTGTAAACACATGTGGACATGTCTATTTCTGTGGCAGATTATAGCATGGCCCACTCTATATTCATTCTCAGTCATCTTGTCCCCTGCCTCCCTTTCTCTTTATAGAGGCTAGAAAGCAAAATACTCACCTTCCCAGACTCACTGGCTCCTAATGGTAGCCTTTTGGGACAGTTCTGACCAATAACATGTAGGTGGAAATCCCGAGGGGAAGGTTTCCCAGGAAAGAAATATGGTGAAGATTATTTTTGGCTGGGGTTCTAAGTCCCATTTTTTTCTTTTTTAATGTTTTTTATTTTGAGAGAAAAAAAAGCATGAGCAGGGGAGGGGCAGAGAGAGAGGGAGAGAGGATCCCAAGCAGGCTCCACATCTACATGAGGCTTCACATCCACATTGACATGAGGCTCAATCCCACGACCCTGGGATCATGACCCAAGCGGAAAACAAGAGTCGGCTGCTCAACCGCCTGAGCCACCCACGCACCCCCTAAGTCCCATTTTTCTATCTAGACAATATGCTTTTGGGGCACCTGGGTGGTTCAGTCAGTGACACATCTGACTTGGGCTCAGGTCATGATATCACAGCTTGTGGGGGTGAGACCTGTGTGGGGCTCTGTGTTGACAGGTCAGAGCCTGGAGCCTGTTTCAGATTCTGTGTGTCCCTCTCTCTCTCTCTCTGCTCCTCCCCCACTCATGCTCTGTCTCAAAACTAAACATTAAAATTAAAAAAAAAAAAAAAGACAATGCACTTTTCACACTCTTGTTTGGTTACTTGGAGGGAAAAAAAAAATCTATGACAACTGAAAATCACCTCTACACACACTGACACCGTTATCATATCTGTTCACCATGGCGAGCTATCTCCTAACTAGATAGCACTGACTCCTCTTTAGGTATGTGACAGAAGTGATGAGAACAAGGCTGTTACCTTTCAGGACTATAAACTATATAGCTATGGAGTTGATGCATTACAATTATAGCAGTGTCCAAAAGCAGCTGGTAAAATAAGTCTTCAACAAATGGTGCTGGGACAACTGGATATCTATATGCAAGAGAATGAAGTTGGATTCCCTACCTCACATCGTGTATAAAAATTAACTAAAACTGAATCAATGACCTAATTACAAGAGCTACAACCATAAAGATCTTAGAACAGGAGAAAATCTTCATGACTTGGATTTGAAATGGACTCTTTGCAGGAGCAACAAAAGAAAAAAATACATAAACTGGACGTCATCAAAATTAAAAACTTTGTAAATCAAAGAACATCATCAAGAAAGTAAAATGACAACCTACAGAATGGTAGAAAGTATTTGAAATAATAATGTATCTAGTACAGGTTTAGTATCCAGTATATATTAAGAACTCTTACAATACAACAAAGAGACAACCCAGTTAAAAAATAAGCAAAGGAGGGGCGCCTGGGTGGCGCAGTCGGTTAAGCGTCCGACTTCAGCCAGGTCACGATCTCGCGGTCCGTGAGTTCGAGCCCCGCGTCGGGCTCTGGGCTGATGGCTCAGAGCCTGGAGCCTGTTTCCTATTCTGTGTCTCCCTCTCTCTCTGCCCCTCCCCCGTTCATGCTCTGTCTCTCTCTGTCCCAAAAATAAATAAACGTTGAAAAAAAAAAAAAAATTAAAAAAAAAAAAATAAGCAAAGGATTTACACAGACATGTCTCCAAAGAGGATCTACAGTGGACAAAAAGCATGAATGATGCTCAACATCATTAGTCATCGAGGAAATGGAAATAAAAATCACAAAGAGGTACCACTTCACATCTACTAAGATGGCTATGATTTTTTAAAATTAAAAATAAGTGCTGGTGAGGACACAGAAATTGTAACTCTCTTGCATTGCTGGTGGGAATATTAAATGAATGGCTCAGCTTTGGAATTTTGACAATTCCTCAAGAAATTAAACATAGAATTACCACATGACCCACCAATTCCACTCCTAGGTATGTATCCAAAAGAACTGAAAATAGTACTCAAATACATATACACACATATCCATAGCAGTACTATTCACAATAACCAAAAGAAGAAAACAACCCAAGTATCCATCAACAGAGGTATGGATGAACTGATATATGAACCTTATATACTGTGGTACATGTGGAGATGAACCTCAAAAGACATATGGTATGTGAAAGCAGACACAAAAGGTCTCATTCTGGAACTAGAGGTAGGGGTTGCAGAACATTGTAAATGTACTAAATGATACTGAATTGTTTACTTTAAATGGCTATTTTATGTGAGTTCACCTCAGTATCTTAAAAAAGGGAGATGGCTCCCTAGACGAAAAGGTGATCGGTAGAGATCACTGACTTGCTGTAAAAGTATTGGAAAGCCTTTATTTTCCTCATTAGGATATGAAATGGTGTACAATAAGAAGACCAAATTCCATTCTTTAGTAGCCTTTGTGGGAAATACCCATCCACCAGTTTTGTGTCTTCTGTTTGTCTGCTTGCCTTTGAACAGTTCTCCTTTTCATTCAATACTCACTACTCAAGATGGACAGAAGAGTGGATAGTCATAAATTATAATCTTGTTACCATCTCTGACATAAGGAATTATTGAGATGTGATGTAAAACAAACAAACAAAAAAATACCAGTAAAATGGGATTATGAGGTTGACAGAGATCAGTTTCATTTATCCATGCAATTTCATTAGAATATAGAGAAGATAATAAAAGTGCTACTACTGGACTGCAGACATTTGTCTCTGAACTCCTGCGACAATCTTACCCAATCTTATGGAAGTTTG
This sequence comes from Leopardus geoffroyi, assembly GCF_018350155.1. NCBI lineage: Eukaryota > Metazoa > Chordata > Mammalia > Carnivora > Felidae > Leopardus > Leopardus geoffroyi. Next base: position 142,825,801 of record NC_059328.1, read on the forward strand.
AAATGGTTGGTACTCACATTTTGCTGTATACCTTTATCTACGTTTATTAGATTCCTAGGGCTGCCATAACAAATTTAGTGGTTTTAAACAACATAAATGTCTTCTCTCTCAGGTTGAGGCTAGAAATCTGAAATCAGGGGGTCAGCAGGGCTGTGTTCTCTCTGAAGGCTCTGGAGGAGAATCCTTCCGTGCTTCCTCCAGCTCGTGGCGGCCCCAGGCCATCACTGACCCGTGGTAGCATCACTCCAGTCTCTGCTCCATCTTTACATGCCTCGTCTACCTTGTGCGTCCGGGTGTCTCTTCTTATAAGGCTGCCTTAAATCCAGAATGATCTCGCCTTAAGGTCCTTAACTTCCAACATCTGCAACCTCTTTTTCCAAATAAGGTCACATTCTGACATTCTAGGCAAACATGAATTTTGGGGGGACACGATTCCTCCCACTACACTATGTAAGCTACATAATTTCTTTTTTTTGACACGGTAAGGTTTTTAGAGAACTCTAATTCAAACTTAGTTTGGTAAAATTAGAAAAATTCTTCTGGGGAAAATGTAAAAAAAAAAAACCCAACTTTAATCTCCAAAAGAAACTAAATTGTACTAACAACAAAAAAATTAAATCCCTAGAAATGAATCCTCCCTTCATTTACTGACTAAAACTGATGTAAGTAAATAAGAAAAATGTCTTTTCACAGAAACAAAGCATGATAGGTTGGTGCTCTATTATTTATAATTTATTACTTACAAAAATAACTTGAGCTTTCTCATAACAGTTCAATAAATCCTCTCCTAGAAGTCAAGAGACCAGACACTTATGATTTTTACAATGAAAACTTTTTAAAAGATCTAAGCCATAATATTTTTAATATTCAAAATAAATTTTTAAAAATTTTGGAAGGTGAAACTTCATAATCATCTTCAAAATGTAGTGAAATTTGTTATGTGGTCAAGTTATCAACTACTTGAAATAGAATCAGATGACAATGTACCTGCAAATAATTTAAAATCCTAATTGATAAATATTGTAATTATTTAATATTCAGGTAATTTTGTAAATTACCAAATTACAAGACAATGTTGGTAGACCGTACATTTTCCAAACTATTTTATATATCCCACCACTCCATATATTTTAACACCCAAGGGAAATTCTACATTGATGAAAAGTGATTTTATTATAAATTTTCAGAAATTTTTTCTAACGTACCAAGATTTCATATGAAAATGCAGAAGTTGTTTTTTATTTTTTTATAAAACAGCAAGTATGAACCCAATGTAGAAATCTGGTATTAGACAATTCCTTTGGCAGAAAACATTTAATTATAAAGAGATCTTAAAATAAATATAACCCATAAGATCATGGAAAAGAAAGAAAAATAACCCTGTTATTTCCTATTAACACCAAAAATATCATCTTAGTACACAGATTTAGTAACATTTTTATACTATCAACAACCTGCAACACAAAATTCATTACAGTATGGCCAAAATAAAATTGTTTTTAATTTAAGAGGGAGAAGAAACTTCTGGATGTATCAAATTTCACAGATAAATGCCAATATACAGTATTTATATACATGTCACCTGTTATGTTATTCCAAAACTACATTTGGTGAACTTAATTGGCTGATCCCAATTTAGTGGGTGTGCCATATTTCTCCTAGTTCAAAGACTTAAGCGGAATTAAGCTTTTACAATTCAGAACACAATTATACATGAAATATTTACAGAAACATTAAAATAACTTTATTAAATACTGTTTGGGAGGAAAAAAACGTTAAGATTTTCGATATATATGCAAACATGAACTATTATCAAGAGCAGCTTCGTAAATGCTTTTTATGTTTTTTCTTTAAAGAATAGAAGTTTCGTTTCCAAAAAAATAAGGTGCCATTTTAGAAGTTTTTTTATAAGTGTATAAACGAATTCACATGGAAGAAAAATACTGGATGAAAAAAAGAACGTGACATACTCAAGGTTAAAACTTTTTCAGCTACTTCTATCTGAAATGAGACAATGACAGAAATTAGGCTTTCAAATACTGCTTGTTTTTTCCTTTAAATGTAGACCAAGTAGTATGTAGACTTTTATTTTCGGACAGTTTCTTTGAAAAAAGAACATACTTATCATTAAATTTCTGTAAATAGATAAATGATAAAAATTTCCAGCACACTGTCTTCAAATGGATCCTTGGCAGAAAGATTAAGGGCTTTCTTTAAAAAAACAATTTAGAAATCTTGCTTCCAGGCAAGTAACCACTTCTGTCCTTTGTTTTCCCAGTCTAAGTACCAAGTATCTGTAAGCATATGTATTCACCATCTTCTATTCCATTGTCTAAAAAGTGGTAGATGATGCAGTAGTGTATGAATTTTTAGGAGAAAACATTCCCTACTGGTTTACTACCTAACTCCTACAGTATGTGGAATCTATTAGCACTATAAACTAATTTATAAAATGTAGGCTTCAGAAAAACTGTCTTGATAGCTTCCCTATCAATCTATTGCCTGCTATTATCCCACAGGCTCAGAATTATCTCTGAAAGGAATGGCCAAATTTTTCAACAGCCTGGCATAGCAATGGTACTTGAATTGCCTCTTTAAAGAAACAACACAGCAATAAGAACACTTATTATTCATGCTTGGGATATATCACATCAAATTACTAGGAATGTGTCATGGCTCAAATTCACATGTAATACGTAAAAAGAAAATGCAGCATCTCTGCACACACCACACTTATTAGAGGATGGCCAATGTCACTTTAAAAGGTCATTAGTGGCATTTATTTCTAAGTACAAGGGAGCCTTGTTAGAAAAGAAATGTTTATCTGCAGGGAATGGGGCATTCCTTAGCTCACTGCTGGCAGGACTGGGGACTAGCTAAATGCTTTATCATATATCTGCATTTATATGGTCTTTACTGTTAACTACAGAAAACATCTTTGTTCCTTCCAAACTGCTCTTGCTTCTGTCGACAATTATATGCTAATTATTACTCAACATAACCGGAGAGCAAAACTGACAGGACTGCAAACACAACCGCAATTTAAGGAGCCAAGGAAATATGTTGGTAAGCTAAATGCTCACCCAAAAGGAAGTTAGCCTTTTAAAATAATGGTTTGTGGGGAATACTGAAAAAACATGCAGACAAAAAAAATATTCAAAGGTTTGAGTGCGCTCCCAATTATCATGACATTTCAAAGATTAATGGTTTCTTTAAAGTAAAATTTTATCTCCTGCTGTTCGGTGTCATAAGGCTACTGATTGGGTGTCCAGATTTGTGTAGAGAGATCTGAAAGGAAGACAGGATTAACTGGAAGCTACCTGAAGCTGCCTCTCATCAAAAGTTGACTTCAAACAAATTGGGCTGAAAAAATCCTTTCATGGCCTAGCAGAGTAAGGTAAGTTTTTGTGCTTTACTTATTCATGGTTCTTTTGAGTTGAGAAAAACTATTTTTTAAGTATTTTCAGATTTGAATCACTGGGGTCAAGTAATACACATATGAAGGCTTTGGAGAAAATGCTTGCTTTGTTCTAAAGAAGAGGCTGCTGATGGTAATTTGTTTGCTGCTGTGCAACTGAATGAGCGGGAGCCGCCACCGGAAAGCCTGCCAGTTGCGGCAAATTGGAAGTAGCGTTCCGGTACGATGACATATCCACAGACATCCCCATCTGCTGTGTGTAAGCAGCTGTACCAGCAGCTGATTGAAGGTTAGAGTTCTGGTTCATGTAAGTAGGGTTGGAAACAGTGTCTTGTCCAGTGCTACAAACAAAATTATGAAAAGAAAACCAGATTTACTTTGCATTATCAAGGTCATGGTCAGAGATCAATCATGAGACAATAAAAATTCCTTTTTCCATCTTTGTAAGTTTATGTAACTCTGCTGTTCCGATTATGACTTCATTATTCCAACTAGCCAACACTGTGAATGTAATTTTTAAATTTGGTAAGGAGAAAGTACTCAAAAATGAAACAAAATATAAGATTATATGGCCTATTTAATTTTGTTTTCTCCAAAATCTATCACTGCAAACATATAAAAAATCTTTTGAGGAGATGCAGACTGTGTTTCTCACAGTGGTATCCTTGGTCAGCTATAACGAGAACTGAACTCCGCTCAAGTATACCTTTAGCCATATTCTCCCTTATGCTGTCAATCCAGCATGGAGGAGACCACCTCTTTTCCTCACAGACTCTTTACACTTTCCTTTGTAGGACACTTTCAGAGCTGCTCTGCTAACTTAATCTGAACCTCTACATAAAAATAATAAGGGCAAGGCGAACAGTGTAATCCACACAGGACCCTGAATCTACCCTCAAGGTAGTCTTGACCTATAGTTTACTTATTAACACAACACCAAAACAAACAAAAGAACAAGTTGAGAAATCACACCAAATTGTAGGACTCTGCTTGTTCTTGTAATTACCATGGCATACATTTTTTTTTTTAAAAAAAGCTTTGTAATATGTAATTTCAAATTACTCAAATACACTGCTTACAGTATAGGAAGATTAATGTCTATACCGCTCCAGTTTTTTTCTCCATAATTTCTAGTCTCACACAGAATAACAAAATTTTACATTTTAATTGAACTAAATACCAATGTGAACAGGTTTAATTTTCAGTTAATATCTAAAATTTATACTTATGGAATTTGGGTGGGAAGAGACCTTAGAGATCATCTACCCATGACTGTATTGAATGAACATTTTGTATTGCTAAGCAAAGTTAATAGAAGGAAATAATTTAAATATGATTTTCAAAACAGAAGTGTTAGTATAAAAAAATCAGACCACAAATTCCACAGCTTACATACACTTGGGAGTCAAAGTTTTCTGATACTCAGGAATGCATGCAAATCAATATGCCTGGGACTACTTTACGCGGCTGATTACAGCATAGTGCTGAGTGTATCATGGGCTTGGTCCCTGTAAGGGACAGTTATCTTTATTTTGTCCCAGGGAACCAGACTTTAGGCCATGTTTGGAGTACTATTTTAGTAGAGGTATCAAAGCTAAGAGCAGCACTATTCTGACTTCATGGGTTTACGAATGGGAAGTTCTGTAACTTCATCTCAATTATTATTATTATAAAGAGGTCAATTTATTCTCATTATGAAAGTGTGTGAAACCTTAATGTATGTAATTGCAAAATAACACAGCTCCCCAAAACTTACCTTAAATATGGAGTCTGTGCAGGCTGTGTTGTCACTGAGGAATTTACATTTGGAGGCAGAGATCTCAGTGGACCAATCTGATCTGGTCCTAGGCTGTAGCTTTGGGCCACAGTGACTTGGTGAAGGCTTTGACCCATATAGTTTCCACCATGCGATTGAACTGGGTATGTCTATTAACCAAAGAGAAAAAGTTGACTCACTGATTTCCCAAACATCTGCCTAACATATTTAAAACTTTAAAAAACTTAAATGAAATAAAATGTTACCGTTCTTCAGGGAGCAATCTGGTTCTAGCAATCTATCTACCCTAGTACAAAAAGTAGACAGCTTCGAAATTACAGTGCCAAATCTATGGAAATTTGTGATTTATTTCGTTGTTCTTTTATTCTGCGGGAGGTTGAAAGGAAAGGAGGTGGCATATTTTTCAGCAGCAGGCTGGAGTCCATCCGGGTTGCCTATTGCTCAGTGACCTGCCTTGCTGCAGAGCCACAGGAAACTATACACTCCTCGAAGGGCAGCCCATCATCACTTCAAGTCACCATCCAAATGGTGAACTTCACCCTCATCCCAGGATGACTTACTCAACTCCTTCCTAAGAATGAAACTTGAGAGGATAAGAATAAATGGTATCAGGGCAGGGCGCAGATGCTCTCTAGTAACATCTCCTTTATTTTCTGCCTTTACAACAAATAGGACAAAAGCAAAGATGATTTTTAGGTAAAGGAGAAGATGTATCCTCCCTCAGGAAATAGCAAAATGGTCTAAGTCTCTTTGGATATTTCATGTGCCCTACCTAACTTTCAGGGTAGTATCTCCTTTAAGGACCTGCCTACCAAATGGAGCATTCAAAACAATGCACATACTTAATAAATAAATATTAGACACTGATTATCATCACTCCAATTTTAAACAAAGCTATTTGGTTTTTGTTTTCTTTTTTATCTACATATAAGTTTTTAGTTCACTTACACAGTTATGGGGATTTCTGGAGGCAGTTTGAACTGCACATAATAAACAAAGCTATTTGTAAAGCCCACTGACATGAAAACAGCATGCTAGAAGTGCCAAATCAACTTTAATGTAGTTGCAATCCTACCGCTTCCTTTGTCAACATGTAACAATCCACTGACAATAAGCTGGGAACTGACCTCTGCTGCAGTGTAGGGTTCCTGAGTAGCCTTTACAGATTCAACTAATGGTGTGTTACTCCAACTTTTTTACTATGGAATTTTCTTCTAATTAGAATAGGAACTTTGAATAGTTTAAATGCTATTATACATAAATAGTATATAAAGAAGTTATGTGAAAAATCAGAGAGACAGAAAGCTTAACTTTTTAAAACCCTGAGTTGTGCTTATTAGCAAAACACAGATTGTAAGTAGTATGCAACTAAACACAGAAACCTGATACAAGAATGACAAATAACCCTTTATAGACACACAAAGAAGCAAATAAAACACAGTTCCATCATACAATGGTGGAGACACTTCTTTTTTGTTCCACTTTCACAGGAGCAGCAAATTAACTCGTTGAAAACAGAAGCACTACTGAATAAACTCCAGCTGTCTTTTGCACCCAGAAATCCTTTCTACCCTCACATATAATGATCCTTTCACCATTTTCCAAAGTTTGGGACATGGCATATTTGATAAATGCATCTTGTCTGATGTGACAGTTACCATAGTAACCATTCTTTTTTACTTAATTATGTCATGTCAAGTCATCTAGATTATGCACCCACATTCTATCTTTTCTTCTTGGTGTCTCCTTCACACACTCCTTTACATATCAGTTCCCATAAATTAACATGAATTTTGTTCATCCAAATTCATTCTGAATTCAATTGCTAACTGAGTAAAATTTGAAAAAGGCTTCACAATGCTTGATAATGATTATAAATATAAGTATTCACTTCAGCAGGAAGCACAGACAAGGTGTAAAGTCCTGGAAAAAGAAGCTGTTCATGAATGGCTTACGGACCCTGCACCTATAGGCCTGCATCATATCCTTGCCACACGTGAAGTTTTGACAATATAAGTCATTCATCAAAGGAAAAACAGAGAACATGATCTCAGGATAAAAGAAGTTCATTAACTAATAAGCCTTCCACTAATCATGTAAGTCAAATAAACCTTGAGAGAAATTTTTTTTTTTTTTAACGTTTATTTATTTTTGAGACAGAGGGAGACAGAGCATGAATGGGGGAGGGTCAGAGAGAGAGGGAGACACAGAATCCAAAACAGGCTCCAGGCTCTGAGCAGTCAGCACAGAGCCTGACGCGGGGCTCGAACTCACGGACGGTGAGATCATGACCTGAGCCGAAGTCGGCCACTTAACCGACTGAGCCACCCAGGCGCCCCAATCTTGAGAGCAATTTTAAAAGAAATGGTAAATCTTGCTTGTTGAGCAACAGGAACTGCATCAGTATCTCATAGAGAGGACTTGTGATGGGTCAAGCATTGTCTTAAATCAAAGGACTTAAACTTTTAAATAAAGGATTTGTGCTTTATATTTACAAAAGCAAATGAAGAACCAGAACTCCCATCATATATTTAACGATCTCGTTGTTCACATTAAAAATGAACTAAAATTATTTGTAAAATAACAATATCTAATTTCTCCTGGCAAACGCTAATTGTTTAGCCCATATATATATTTTTTTACTATAAAAGATGAGTTTTATGATTTTATTCATGGACCACAGACATTTTGATATTATGCTTTAAGACATTTTTTTGAACTTAAAACTGTTTTCCTCATTTTGAAAAATGTGCTCAAAAATACTCTCACCTGCATTGGAACCCCAGCTGATGAAGGTGGGTAATGTGCTGGAGGATGGAGCTTTGAATAGACTGGATATACTGGTGCTTCATTCACCAACCTGTTATATAGTTCCAGGGCTTCCAAGACTTTTACATTCAATTCAGACAATTCTGAATGCTTCCTGATATAGAAAAAGCACTTTAATTTTCTTCAATGCTTTTCAGCATGTATTTAGGAACATAAACTAATTTTTAAATTTAGCACATTTTCTATTCATATTTTAAAAGGTTCTTTACATACAATGAAATATTCATCATGAAAAATGGGAGGAGGAATTACTGAATTCTCATAATAACTAGGCTAATATGACATCATAATATTAGGGAAAGTCCCTTCCACACTTCATAAAAATGCAATCAATTCATAATTTTGGTGCCAGGACAATTCTGTTTCACATGTTATAGGTTTCTCTTGAAATCTCAAGTACAAAGAATAATAATTTCTCAATTTTGGAAAAGCCCAAGCTTTAATTAAAAATCTAAGTAAAAGAAAGTACTCAGGCAAGGTCCAGAGCCTGCTCTGAAGCACGATATGACTGAAATCAAAACACACTCACAAACAAAATTACACATTTTCATTTGCTTATATTCACTAATGGATCCAATGAAAAAAATCCTAATAATTATCCTTGAAAATGCAAATGAAAACAATGTATATATAAACTAGTCTCTACTACTCTTGTTTGTTGGTTTCTTTTGAGAAGGGGAGTGAAACCAGATACCTTATTGTGTAAATAACAAATCCAAGTAAGAGCATTCTCAAATTTGCCCAAGGAACTCTAGTTCAAATCCTTCTGACTTGGTACAACTTTGTTCCCCTGGAGAGTAATAAAGAACTCCCACTGCAACTGACAAGTTCATACGAATTAAATGGCCACGTCATGTGGCACCCACAAGCCTATTTATTAAATATAGCTCTTTTTATATATATACAAGGAGGCTAAAAAGACAAGAAGCAGAGGCAGATGACCAGACACAGGGCTACCAAATAAATGACCTGGATTGAGTCATGTTAAGACTTATCATCTTTCCTCTCTTATAATCTGTTATGTCTGAAATAAACAAAAAGATGCAGTTTCCTGTCTTCCATGTGTAACTATATACAGCAAGTCAAACTGTTTTCAGAGATATCATTTGTAAACCATACAGAAAGGATGAGAAATTAGTGTCCATGCTAACAAATATGTGACTAAGAATTAACCATGGGTATTTGGTCCACATAACCCAGTATACTGATGAAACACCAAGGAGAACACAGAAATCACCTTTAAAGATTCAAGACATAACCCCAAAGCAATTAAATTTTTACTGAACTGTGTCCAAACACTATACTATCACAAAGAAAATGGAGCAGAAGGTGTGGATCTCTCCTTCAAAGAGACTGCAATCTATTAGACAAGGCTAAGCACATGGAAAATAGCAAACAATATAAGATGGCATATAACTGCAAAATTATATAAAATTATAGGAAACAGAAGAGTTTAGAGGAGGAGGAGGAGGAGACTAACTTGGGTTGTGGTAAACTAAAAGGCTTTATGAGAAGCTGGGACTTAAATAGGCACCTGAGGAAGGATGGATAGGCCCAAGTAAAAAGGAAGACTAAGATCAGTGGGACAGTGCAAATCAAGTCAGGCAAAAGGAGTGAGGTTACACAATGGAAGAATGAAAAGGGCAATTTGATCACGGTGGTAGAAAATGATTTTTGGAGGGCAGTAGGAAATAAGGTTAAAATAGTCTGGGATATTGTTAAGTTCAGACCATGGATCTTTTCAATAAATCTATCTAAACTTTTTTGGAGTCAATTTACATGTTTGCCTGACATAATTTCTTAGTGTGATGAAGTCTATAAAATCTCATTCCAAACAATTACAGATAGAAATGTAAAATTTCTTTTTCTGGCAGTAAAGTTGTTTTTATTAGGGAAAACAAATTGATGGTGATCCAGTCAAGGGAAAAAATGGTATTTTATTCATCTTTGAATGCCTGACAAAGATAAAGAGTCAAAATTTGTTGAAGAACAGCAAGCGTTTTCCAGAACAAGAGCTGCATCTGTAGTCAGTGACCATGGGAAAGGAAAATGCCAGCTGGACTACTCAGAAACTGAAATTGAAGAGAGAACTGGTTAACAGGTGAGCTATGACTCAAAAAATTAACTCCTATCAGAAATGGTCACTCTGATTTTCAACTGTGCTAGACCTTTTCCTTTGAAAATATTCCTTTTATCGATAAAAAAAAAGATTATATATACTGCCATATCCTCTGCTTTTTCATTACATAGTATGATATCTTTCTATAATCAATAGATATTTATCAATGATAATGCTTTTTATTGTAGAACGTATGGATGTAATTATTTTTAAATCAATCTCACACTTAAAGACATTTTAGTTACTGCCAACTTGGTTGCTACAAACCTAATTTCAATAATACTGTGAAGAATAAGAGTTAAATCTTTGCGTATGTCCCTGTATACTTAGTATGGGCCTGAATTTACTGGGTTAAAGATTATGGACTATTTTTAAGGTCCAGAAAGGTTTATGATAATTGTACTCCTAGCCACACCTAAGGTAATACTGGCATTTTTCTTTTTTCTTTCTTCTTTTGTAAGTTTATTTATTTTTGAGAGACAGCACATGCAAGTGGGAGAGGGGCAGGGAAAGAGAATTCCAAGCACACTCAGCTCTGCCAGCACGGAGCCCCATGTGACTCAAATCCATGAACCATGAGATCATAATCAGAGCCAAAATCAAGATGCAGACACTTAACCCTGAGCCACCTGGGCGCCCCTGACATTTTTCTTTTTAATCCTCTCCAGTTTTATTATTCACTGACCATTAACATCCTTGCACTGAAATAAAAATAGGAGATGTGTTAAGTAGACATTTAATGCTTTTTCCAAAATAAAAATATGATGAAACTACCACCGTCATTTCATTAATTTTTGATGGGTATTTATTTTTCATTTCTGTAGAAGATATAAGGAATTTATAAAAAATGTCTCATGAAAACAGATTATAATCTTCAGTGACTAGAAAAAATCTTGCTGCTACTACCCTTCTCTGGTAAACGCAGTTAAGAAGTAGTTCCTGTTCTTTTTGTGCAGTTTTATACTGTAGTTCAATAAACAGATTCCAGAAAGGGATGACAATGGAACACTAAAGCCTTGTCCTTGTCTTCCATTCACCATAAGTTCTCCCTGAGACTTCAAATAGAAAGCTCTGAGGAACCAAAGGAGGCAAAAATCAATGAAAAGTTCCAAATGCTGATAGTCTATCCTTCAGTGCTGTTGCTGTTTCTAAGGAAGAGTAAGACTACATGGAATAAGGAGATTAAAAGGATAACAGAAATACAAGGGAGAAAAATGAGGAGAGGTATGTGGACTGGAGTTAGCTTCACAAACCCAAGGGAAATTTCATTTGAAAGATTTACAAATACTACTTCTCATCACGGAGTAAGACAATGCTTGCCCAAGATCCCAGTTCTCAATCTGTGCTCTATTCAGTTTTTATTCCTCATTCCTCATTATCCCTCAATTCCAGTCCAAGTAAGAAAATGAAAGTTGGCACCATAAGAGCAAGAGCCCACAATTCTACGTATACTATATGGCCATGGAAGAAAACTGCTACCAAAATAAAAAGTACCACCTTACTATTCACTTGTAAGAGTTTTGGAAACTGAGAAACAATTTCAACAGATTGAACAGTCCCACAAAACTCAGTCTAAAATTTTGCCAAAAAACAAGTAATCAAAAGAAAATTATACTTGTTATTCCCTTAACAAAGAATCTCACCGATCAATCTCTTCAAGTTTTTCATCTATCATTGGACCCATCTGTTGGCAGATATCTGTAAATACAAAAATACTTTTGAATCTTGAAACTTAAACCAGTTTAAGTCAATTTCAAAAACTTTTGACAATGGACCACACCAATATACAACACCATGCATAATACAAAGAAAATGAAATTTATGCTAGAGAAACGACTATGAAAGACCTAATTTTAGTCCTATTCATCATCAATATTAGTATCATACAACCAAAGGCAAAGTCATAATCAAGAGAAATCCCACCATGTCCCACCAAGTAAGTGCTAACATTACAGACTATGAAATCTGGAGTTATCTTAAAATCTGGAAAACTATTATTAGCTACGTATATTAACTTGAGTCACAATGTATAAAATATATAATTATGTACAGATTAGATGTGAACTTTTTCATGTATTTTAAGCCATTTCAAAATCAAACGTTTTGTGCATTTCCAAATGTAAACACTGATACAATGAATAGAGTAGTATCCTGTATTTATAATTAGACTTTATTCTACAAAAAGATTTAAGAAGATTTATCCGTTTATCAGAGATTTTTCTGATTAAAGGATTAAAAAAAGGCATAAAAACATTTGTTTTAATTGTTTCAAATTTCTGGGGATTAAAAGGACACAGCATGCATCAAATGACTACATTACAAAATTAACACAGACCATATATAATTTCGCCCTTTAAAATCATGATACAAGAGAATTAAAAGAGATATAAGAATTGCTAAAATTTTAATGTAATTAATTTAATATGTTCTTATTCTTAATTCTGTCCTTTTTCGGATTGCAAATCTCTTCATCCAGTATCCCTGGTGGGTTTACAGAAAAACAAAGACTTCCTTCTTGAACAGGATAGGCAGGTTTGTAACAACCTCTTCCAAATCATATATTTACTATTTTACTATACTTGTCTGTTTTCCACCAGAGAGAGAGTTCTAATTTACAGAGGCAAACACAAAGCAGAAGATATTTAAAACATTATAAATAACTAAAATATTAAATGACAATGAAGTAATCCCTAACACTCATTAAGTACCTTCTAAATCCAAGAGGTCTTGGGAGTCTGGTTTTGAATCTGTTGGATCTATACTCTGGAGTACCTGCAGGGCTCTATCCATCTTATCCTAAAAAAGTAAATGGGCACTTTAAAAACGCAAAAGCTTTCATTTCAATGAACATAAAAATTACTCTTTCCAAGTATTCTCAAGGATAATAGATTTTAAAGTATTGATAGTTTAACTATTAAAACAAAAGAAGAACTCTACCTCATCTATATAAACAGGCTCAGGCTCTGATTTCTTAATTTCCTCCTCCTCCTCATCAATTACATTCAATTTGTCCACAGCTGCTATGGAAACAAAGTAAACTTTAAGTTCCTCAGCATTTACTTTGGTATTTTAGTTACTAATATATAAGTAGCCTGTGATTATCCGTAAGAAAAAAAAAAAGGAACTCTTCAGTCATCACATTTCATAAGTAACATACATTATTTCATGTGTTCATCCACTCATGCCACAGACATTTATTAGCCCTTACTACTATGTGTCAGGTATTGTTCTAGGCATTGGATATACAGAGTGAATAAAACAGACCAGAATCTCTGCCCCAACGGAACTTACCTTCTAGTGGAACAAGTGAGCAATATTAACGGGAACTGTCATTATAGGCATTTTCTGAAAAACTGAGTGTTTTTAACACTAGGGTTAGAGTCAAATATATGAGCTCCTTCAGTACACTTTCCTTGCTATAAAAATGTATTTCCCATATGAACAAAAAAACACTCGATTTCATCTTCACAATAAGAAAAAAATATCCAATTTAAACCTAACTTTGATAATAGGTTAAAAAAAATTTTTTTAATGTTTGTTTATTTTTAAGAGAGACAGAGAAACAGAGAGACAGAGTGTGAGGGGGGCGGGGCGGGGCAGGGCAGAGGGACGGAGACACAGAATCGAAAGCAGGCTCCAGGCTCTGAGCACAGAGCCCAACACCGGGCTCCAACTTGTGAACTGCAAGATCATGACCTGAGCCGATGTCGGACACCCAACTGACTGAGCCACCCAGGCGCCCCACTTTGATAATAGTTTTAAAGCAATAGAAAAAAAAAAAAAAAAACGCCTTTCATAAAGAGAAGGTTAAAAGATAATTCATAAACATACATATCCAGAAAACTATTTAAATGTTCACTAGAGTGCTGCTATAATGTACTGTATTTTAATAAATTTTGATAATAAAATTACAATAAAACCTACCTTGCCCCTAATCCAAAAATCTCTGTGCTCTGTAGGCCACATTGAAGACACTGTGTTCTCTCTGAAGAGTATATAAGGTTTCCAAGAAAATGTATAAATACCCCCCCCCCGCCAGAAAAAAGAAAAATCTCTATAACCAAAGGACTTTTGAGTCCTGACAGCTGCTTACTTCAGATATGTGGCTAACTTTCAAACAGGTCCTAAGGAGCAGAGCTCAATATAACATGAGGATGTACTGAAAGGCCAGAGTATTTTTTACTTTTAAAACCACAGCTCAATCTTTCCAGCCTATGCCAACGGGAAATTTCTATGTAGGATCCCCTGAGCATGGTCTCACCAAGTTATTAAAAACAGTGCCTCCAATTTTCATAACTACTTAGTTTACAGGAATAAAAAGTACAAATACAGGCAAAGTGCTCAGTCTTTAAATGAGTCTTTACATCTTTCAACTTTAACTGAATGCCATCACTCCATACAAAGATGATATTACACACAATGCACAGAGCTTTCACAATTTAAGTTTTTTCCCTAAAACCGATAATACAGACTAGCACTGACATGTCCCACAAGTCAGTTTAAGTACATCTAAGAGCAGACCAGCAGACTTTAGAATCATGGCTCTAGCACCTACTAACCTCATAAACCCTCAGCCTCGGTTTCTTTATCTGTAAAATGGGGTAACAAAAGTACCTATCTCACAGACTTGTGAGGATTAAATGAAATAGTGCAAGCCAAGGACTTTGCACAATACCTAATAAATGAGTACTCAAGAGGAGCCTGGGTGGCTCAGTTGGTTGAGAGTCCAACTTCAGCTCAGGTCATAATCTCATGGTTTGTGAGTTCGAGCCCCGCGTCAGGCTCTGTACTCACAGCTCAGAGCCTGGAGCCTGCTTTGGATTGTGTGTGTGTGTGTCTCTGTCTCTGCCCCTACCCAGCTCGTGCACTGTCTTTGTCTCTGTCAGCTGTTCTTTACATTCAGTTCCCCCCCACCTTCCTGCCTGTGTAACAAATGGAAGCTTTCTCTGCATGGTTGACAGAAGATCTGAAGCAGGAACCTACAGTCTTAATTATACTGCTGTATTATTGCTTCAAGGTCCCAAGTTCCCTGATCAAATCAAGGTGAGGAAAAGTCTAAAATTTAGGAGTACTCCTAACCCTTATAATCACACTTGGCACTTGTCAACCAGCCCCCCACCATGCCACCTGCTCCCTTCAGTACTATGGTTCAGTGATGAATAAAATTCATATTCTACACTGAACTGACACACACTGTCTCTTAAACCATAATTATGCTGATTTAAATATTTACATGGTCATCACAGATTGTTTTATGCCTTCTATGTAACTATGTACATTAATTCTCAAAGGGTTTAAAATAAAATAAAATAATTCTTGGAAATGACCTGGGATAAATTAACCCCTTAACTTGTTAAGAAGTAAGCTAAACTGGGGCGCCTGGGTGGCGCAGTCAGTTAAGCGTCCGACTTCAGCCAGGTCATGATCTCGCAGTCCGTGAGTTCGAGCCCCGCGTCAGGCTCTGGGCTGATGGCTCAGAGCCTGGAGCCTGTTTCCGATTCTGTGTCTCCCTCTCTCTCTGCCCCTCCCCCGTTCATGCTCTGTCTCTCTCTGTCCCAAAAATAAATAAACGTTGGAAAAAAAAAAAAAAATAAATAAGTAAGCTAAACTGTAGTGTCTATAAATAATTTAAAACAAGAGTTAAATGCCAATCTACTTTGTATTCAAAATTGAACCAGGGCACCTGCCTGGCTTAGTCGGTAGACCATCTGACTCTTGATCTCAGGGTTGTCAGTTCAAGCCCCACGTTTGGTGTAGAAATTACTTAAAACAAACAAACTAAACCGTAAACTTCAAATGTAAAAAATTTTAATAGATTTACTCTTCACCCTTAAAATTTAACTTACCTGCCTCAGACTCTATGTTTAAATTAGTTGTTACAAAATTAGATGGGAAAAGTCCTGTTCCTCTGTGATTTTCTCCTTTCCACCAATTGGCATCACTGAAAATACAGTACAAAAATGTCATTTGTTCCTCTACATTTTAGTACATTAATGGCAAGAAGAATTAAAATAAAAATTAAATTTAGCTGATTCTGAAAATAATACCTCATATCCAACTATATTTAAACAGTTCTTATACTTAATAAAAGATACAAAAAAGCACAAATAAAGCAAACATCTATATTCCTATATTAAAATTTAGAACCATTAGCAAGTGATCATATCGGATTCTGGGCTTTAAAATAGTAATAGGGGCGCCTGGGTGGCTCAGTCGGTTAAGCGTCCGACTTCAGCCAGGTCACGATTTCGCGGTCCGTGAGTTCGAGCCCCGTGTCGGGCTCTGGGCCGATGGCTCAGAGCCTGGAACCTGCTCCCGATTCTGTGTCTCCCTCTCTCTCTGCCCCTCCCCCGTTCATGCTCTGTCTCTCTCTGTCTCAAAAATAAATAAACGTTAAAAAAAAATTTTTTTTTTAATAAAATAGTAATAAAAATTATAGGTAACACTGAATCCTCTTTATCAACAACCCCAAGTCCCAATCGCACATCTAACCTGCCAAACCACTACCATAAAGCTGGTATGTGGCTTTCCTGCAAGTGTATTTTTTATTTGTTTACAGATACTTATAGCAAAGTCTATAGATATATTAACCATTATAGATTTCTACAATTCACTTTATTATTTTCGTATCTTATTTATCCCTTTTAAAGACTCATTATACAAACACAGTATATTTGATTTACTGATCTCCATAATGATGGACACTTAAATGTTTCCAGCCTTTTACCATTATAAAGACTGGAGTGATGATCATTCTAGATTCTAGTGCACACAAGCAACAATTCTTTAGGCTTATTCACACACATGGACTTGCTGGGCCAAAGGATATAAACATTTTCCATTTTACCAAATATTGCCAAATATTCTCAAAAGTGGTTGTAGCCATGCACCATCCTCCTTCCCTGAGCAACATGTGAGAATGTCTTTTTCCCTCACCTGTGTTAACTGTCCAAGCAACACTTGCTATCAGACAGGAGAGAAATCCTATCTCATGGCTGTGCTCATTTGCACATCCTGAGCATGTGCATGTGTTGCTGGCCATTCAGACTGCCTCTTCTGTAAACTGCTCATTCATGTTTTCTGTCCATTTTCCTTTTCCCACTGGGCCATTTATTTGTTTTTATGGATCTATAGGGGTTCTTTATATATTCTGGATAGCAACTGTTTGTCTGAATTATGTAAATGCCTTCTCTCAAACTGTTACTTGTCTTTTAACATACATTTATGGTTTCTTTTATCGCATGGTGTATTTCGTTTCATGTAATCAAATTTAGCAATCTCTTATGGTTTATAGTTTTCTTAAAAGAAATCGTTCACTATCCTTGAGCTTCTAAATCTATTTTCCTATATATTTAATAGTTTTAGGTTTTCTTTTTTATCCCTCCCCTGTATGTAAGTCTTTAATCATTTGGAATGAAACTGTATGTACTATGTGAAGCTGAATCAAAGTTTTATTTGTACTGTATAAAGAGCTATTAATCTCAGCAAAAATTTATTGAATAGTACATTTTTTCTACTGATTTATAATATTCTATCTTAAGCAGGCTGCTATCTGTTCATGAGCAGATGGATCTGGATTCCATTCTGTTGAACAGTCTATATATTTATTTACTACAGCTTGTTAATATGCCTTGATACTTGGCAGGGAAAGTACTCTGTCTTGCATACTTTCATATTTCCATATTAATGTTAAAATTAAAATGTTTTCAAGTTCTCTGGGGAAAAAAAAAAAAGTCCTGTTGGGATTTTAATTAAAAATGCACTGGGGTGCCTGGGTGGCTTAGCCAGTTAAGCACCAACTTCAGCTCAGGTCATATCTCATGATTTGTGAGTTTGAGCCCCGTGTTGGGCTCTGTGCTGACAGCTCTGAGCCTGGAGCCTGCTTCAGATTCTGTGTCTCCCTCTCTCTGCTCCTCCCCCATTAACATTCTGTCTGTCCCTCTCTCAAAAATAAAATAAACATTAAAAAACTTAAGGGGCAACTGAGTGGCCCAGTTGGTTGAGCATCCGACTTCGGCTCAGTTCATGGGTTTGAGCCCCACGTCGGGCTCTGTGCTGACAGCTCAGAGGTTGGAGCCTGCTTTGGATTCTCTGTCTCCCTCTCTTTCTCTGCCCCTTCTCTGTTCATGCTCTGTCTCTCAAAAATAAATAAATATTAAAAAAAATTTTTTTAAGTTAAAAAAATAGTAATTAGAAATGCACTGAGTTTATGCATTAATATGGGAAAAATGACATCTTTAGAACATTAAAGTTTTCTTCACCATGAACATGGTATCTCTCTCCATTTATATTTATCTAAACGGGTGCCAGAGTGGCTCAGTCGGTTAAGCGTCCGACTTCGGCTCAGGTCATAATCTCACAGGCTGTGAGTTTGAGCCCCGTGTCAGTCTCAGAGCCTGGAGCCTGTTTCAGATTCTGTTTCCTTCACTCTTTCCGCCCTTCCTCCACTCATGCGCTCTCTCTCAAAAATAAAAAATAAAATAAAAACATTACATTTATATAAACATATTATATATATATATATTTCTTTATATCTTTCAAAGAATTTTATAACTTTCTCCATAAAGTCCTTATATATCTTTATCAGGTTTATTTATCCCTAGATCATCTATATTTTTTATTACTACTGAGAATGGCAATTTTTTTCTATTTTCTAAAAGCTGTGATTAAAGCACCCCCTGATTTCTGTATGTTAAGCTTGTATCCGACAACCATGAACTCTTACCAATTTTAATGGTTTGTCCATGGATTCTCTTGGGTTTTCTATATGGACAATCATAGAATCCAGAAAGGATAATTTTGTCCACTCCTTTCCAAAAATTTGACTTATTGAGCAGACATTCTTAAAAATGAAACTTCAGGATGAATTAACTTCTACGATTCTGAAACATAATTTGACTTAAAAAGTACCACAAAGTGGACTCCTGGGTGGCTCAAACAGTTGGGCATCCAACTCTTGATCTTGGCTCAGGTTATGATATCACGGTTCATGGGTTCGAGCCCTACATCGGGCTCTGCACTGACAGGAGCCTGCTTGAGATTCTCTGTTTCCCCCTTTCTGCCCCTCCCCTGCTTGTGCTCTCTCTCTCTCTCTCAAAATAAATAAATAAACTTAAAAAAAAAAAAAAGTACTATGAAGATGCAAGCTATGTATCATCCAAATTTTTAAAACCAGAAAATAATTGATGTATTGACAATTGTAATATATCATGTCTGCTGATGTCTATTTAGAATGAGAAATTCTCTCTTACACACATGCTTTTTTAAATTAAACCTTCCATGTTAAAAAGGACAGCTGAACTCAGAGCAATTTTTATATAAAACCAGAAACTTCAAACCTATGAAATGGACACACAGATTTGAACTTATCAACAATTTTATGTGTAGCCTTCCCCAGGCTTGATGAAACATAAAGGTAGACAAAACAACCAAATGCCATGTCAAAGCATGATGACTCCTTCCTAGCCCTAACCCAGCTCTACATTCTCTCCACTGACAATGAGTTGATTCTTTGGAATGTTAATGATACAAAATACTGTTCAATTTTTAAATTTCTAAATTAAGGTAATTCAGCACGGTAATTTTACACAAACTGATCATTAAACACAGCATTTATATTTAGCTTTTTATATTAAGTAAAAATAAATCACAGCTGAGTGAAAAATGATAAACACAGAAACTTCACTGTCAATGAACTGATCATTCAGCTAACACTTAGAAAAGACTACCAAAGAGAGGACAAGTGACATTAGACTAAGCAATGAAGTTACAAAGCTAATGGAGGTAGGGTTTCTGCCCTTAAGAACGAAAATCTAGTGCAGTATTTTTCAACCCTCTCATACCAGTTAAGAACATGTTACCTTGCTTTACCTTGTAGGATTTGTTTTCTCCTTCTCCCTTCCTCTCAAAATCAACTCATGTAGCAGGACAGACATGTAGAGCAGTGACTGCAGCAGAGTATGAAAAATGCCACTATGTTCAGGGATGTATAGCAGCAAAGAGAAACTATTTCTAACTACCAGAAACTAACAGCAGAGAAGATTTAAAGGCTTCTAAGAAGATATAAAATCTACATGGGTTTTGAAGATTAAGCAGGCAGTGCCAGGAAGAAAAGGAAATTAGGGTTATGGAAATAAAAATGACATTCTCTATTACCATTATGAATAAGCAAGAAAATAAAAATACAAAGAAACAGAAAACTGCACACTAACAAAAAACAAAGTTATCCTGGCTCATTTTAGTCTCAAAAAATGAAAACCTGAGCCTCTCCTTTAAGCTACTGACTTCCCAACTAAGACAACTTATTTACTGTCTTTTGTAATGACAATGGCTGAAAATAACTGATGCTCTATTTATGGATATGATAATCATGTGAAAAAAACACAAACATACAAGTAGTGAATCTGGAAATCTTAGTGATCTTGTGGGGATCGTTTCCTTAATATACGTATTTTTTAATTTAGGGGACCAATCCTTCTAAAGCCTGGACTCCCTTGCAAATCTTCCTTGCAAGTAAACTTCCTTTTCTTTTCTAAATGTGTCTGCCTCTTTCGACAGGAGTTTCCAGGAATAAAGAATCAAATGTGTAATGCTGCACAGGATCTAATCACAATATGGCATTTTTGGAAATGCAAGAATTCTACTTGATTATTTGAAATAATACATAAAGAGTCAGCAAGGAGTGGTGAGACAAAGCTAAAAATGTAGAAAGTGAAAAGCTTTTTTAGTATACTCTGTTAATAAGAAATGTGTGCCTTTTCTATTAGTTCAGTGTTTCTTAAGCTGAAATCCAAGAATGATGTAGCTTCAAGCAACTTCAAGTTCTGTATGTGAAAATTTTAATTTTGTGCTTTCATTTCCACAGCAATATGAAAACAATGAAGATGGGCATATTCTGAATCATTTAGATGAACTTCTTTCAACTGAAGACTGCCATTTAACTTTTTTTAATTTTTTATATTTTTTGCCATTTAACTTTAATACCCAAGTTTGCATTTGAGCTTAAAAACCTTTGCAAAGATAATCCATCATCCAGAATGATAACATGTAACCTATAGGTGTTAATGAGGAGGTCTATGGCAATTTTAAGATTGGGGTAGCCAATCAAATGACTGTAATCAACCTACATATTCCACCATATTCATGTTGAGTCTCTTAGAAGTTACTAAGAAAAAAGTTCTTTTTTATAGTGTTAAGTCTCCACTGAAAATAGTTTTATAGGGGTCTAAGTTGTTAAATGTATTTGTGCCTAATTAAACATGTGTGAAAAGACACATGCAGCACAGCAATATAACCCTTTACTCATGGCAAGCCTGTAGACTATAATAGGAGTATAATGCCACGTGAACACCAAATGATGTCAAGGGATACAGTATGCATGAAGGATTCATGACAATTACAAAAGAAAAAGTCAGAGAATTGAGTTATTATAGCACAGGGTAGTAGAAGCCTACTGAAGATAAGTGATAAAGTATCTGTGCCATTAATCATTACCCTGTAAGTAGCAATTTATTTTCGAATATTTTCTCACTAGATCAAATACTCAAAATTTGAATCTTAGAGTAAAAACTACTCATTTTATAGTGTTCTTTCCATTCATTTTATAAATGTCTTTAATTTTCTAGTTGCGTAACAGTATTTAAAGTATAAACTTAAGTTCCTTTGTAAATATTCTAACTAAAACTACACTAAGAAGCCTGACATTTCAGACTGTCAGTGTTCAGAGCCCACACTACTTAGTCGTCGTCTTCTTTTTTTTAAATGTTTATTTACATATTTCTTTAGAGAGGGAGACAGAGAATGAGCAGGGAAGGAGCAGAGAGAGAGGGAGACACAGAATCCAAAACAGGCTCCAGGCTCCGAGCTGTCAGCACAGATCCCGACGCAGGGCTCAAACTCACAAACTGTGAGGTCATGACTTGAGACAAAGTTGGATGCTTAACCGACTGAGCCACCCACATGCCCGTTTATTTATTTTTGAGAGAAAAAGAGACAGAGCATGAGCAGGGGAGGGGCGGAGAGACAGGGAGACACAGAACCTGAAGCAGGCTCCAAGTTCTGAGCTGTCAGCACAGAGCCTGATGCAGGGCTCCAACCCACGAACCGCGAAATCATGACCTGAGCCAAAGTCTGATGCTCAACTGACTGAGCCACCCAGGAGCACCAATATTTATTTACTCTCATTCAGGAGTCATGTGTTCCATTCTCAATGACTTAAAAAAAAAAAATTCTTAAAAAAAAAAAGATTATTTTCTTAATCACCTAAGAGACCTTCCTTTTCCTACTCTCAATTTCTTGCAAAATTTTTCCTATCCCATCAAAACCAAAGTTCACCTGAAATGAACTCTCAGCTTAAGCCTTCTTTCCCAGATGCTTGCATCCAGTACAAATCTGGTCTCTTCTGGACCCCAACATTGCCTCTTTATGGCATTCACAGTCTGCATTCCATACTAATACCTGTATAGAAATTTCAACTCCCTTACTTTAGATTTTATAAGACAGAACCGCATTCTCATTCATTTTTATATAAACAGAGCCTAGTACATAATACTTTTTCAATAACTATTTACTGCAGCAAAGTAACACTATTTTGTGTATATACTCATTTAAAAATGCACCAGACTAAATATCCTTACTAAGTTATTTGTAATGGATACCAAATGCATCTACAATCTCTGTTCACAGTATTAAGCTATTATGTCCACCCTTACTAAATTTCATCAACTTTTTAAAAAAAATTTTTTTTAATTTTATTCTTTTAAAATTTGCATCCAAATTAGTTAGCATATAGTGCAACAGTGATTCCAGGAGTGGATTCCTTAGTGCCCCTTACCCATTTAGCCCATCCCCCCTCCCACAACCCCTCTAGTAACCCTCAGTTTGTTCTCCATATTTATGAGTCTCTTCTGTTTTGTCCTCCTCCCTGTTTTTATATTATTTTTGTTTCCCTTTTCTTATGTTCATCTGTTTTGTCTCTTAAAGTCCTCATATGAGTGAAGTCGTATGACTTTTGTCTTTCTCTGACTAATTTCACTTAGCATAATACCCTCCAGTTCCATCCACGTAGTTGCAAATGGCAAGATTTCATTCTTTTTGATTGCCAAGTAATACTCCATTGTATATATATATACCACTTCTTTATTCATTCATCCATCGACGGACATTTGGGTTCTTTCTATACTTTGGCTATTGTTGGTAGTGCTGTTATAAACATGGGAGTGCATGTGTCCCTTTGAAACAGCACACCTGTATCCCGTGGATAAATGCAATTTAGTGCAATTTCTGGGTCATAGGGTAGTTCTATTTTTAGTTTTTTGAGGAACCTCCATACTGTTTTCCAGAGTGGCTGCACCAGCTTGCATTGCCACCAACAATGCAAAAGAGATCCTCTTTCTCCGCATCCTCGCCCTATTTTTTTATGTTTATTTTTGAGAGAGAGGGAGAGACACAGCATGAGCAGGGGAAGGGCAGAGAGAGAGGGAGACACAGAATCTCAAGCAGGCTCCAGGCTCTGAGATGTCAGCACAGAGCCTGACGCGGGGCTCGAACCCACAAACTGCGAGATCATGACCTGAGCCGAAGTCAGACGCTCAGCCAACTGAGCTACCCAGGCACCCCACATCCTCACCCTATCACATAATACTTTTTCAATAACTATTTACTGCAGCAAAGTAACACTATTTTGTGTATATACTCATTTAAAAATGCACCAGACTAAATATCCTAAGTTATTTGTAATGGATACCAAATGCATCTGCAATCTCTGTTCACGGTAATAAGCTATTATGTCCACCCTTTTACTAAATTTCATCAACATTTTTTTTTACGTTTATTTATTTTTAAGACAGAGAGAGACAGAGCACAAGCGGCAGAGGGGCAGAGAGAGAAGAAGACAAAGAACCCGAAGCAGGCTCCAGGCTCCGAGCTGACAGCACAGAGCCCAACATGGGGCTCAAACTCCTGAACCGTGAGATCATGACCTGAGCCAAAGTCGGACGCTCAACCAACTGAGCCACCCAGGAGCCCCTCATCAACTTCTTTTAAAGGCAAAGTAAAAAACAGAATTAGGCCCAAATAGAGACAGACCTACCTACCTACCTACCTACATACGTACATTTATTTAAGTTTATTTATTTTTGAGAGAGAGAGAGAGAGAGAGAGAGAGAGACAGAGTGTGAGAGGAGGAGGAACAGAGAAAGAAGGAGATACAGAATATGAAGCAGGCTCCAGGCTCTGAACTATCAGCACAGAGCCTGATGCGGGGCTTGAACCTACAAACCGTGAGATCATGACCTGAGCCGAAGTCAGATGCTTAACCAACTGAGCCACCCAGGTGCCCCATGATCTACCCTTTTTTAGAAGTTGAAGTGTAGTTGACATACAATACTATATTAGCTTAGGTGTACAACAGATATATTCTTTACTGCAACTTTAAGTGATAGAGTAATTGTGAGGGAGGGTACAGTAGCAGATTTAGAATTAGAGAAGACCTGAGCATAGCTTTTGGTTGCTTTTACCAAAGATAATATAGCTGTATTTCTTCCTAAATTTTTTTACCAGTTTTTTTGATATACACAACTCCCAGTGCAAATGGATTCAGAGGACCAAATATTTATGCTTCACAATTGTGATAAGTAACATTATTTAATACATCTTTTATCCAAGATATAGAGAATACTACCAAATTTAACAAAACAATAACAAACTCACATTACCTAATCTAACTAACTTTTATTTTTATTTTTAATTTATTTATTTTGAGAGAGAGAGAAAGAGCATAAGCAGGGCAGGAGCTGACAGAGAGGGAGAGAGAATCCCAAGCAGGCTCCATGCTGTCAGCACAGAGCCCGATACAGGGCTTGATGTCATGAAGCATGAGATCATGACCTGAGCTGAGCTCAAGAGTCAGACACTTAACCAACCGAGCCATCCATGCATCCCTGATTAAATTTTATTTTAGAAAAAAATTAAGGTATGAAAAGGCTCTATTATGATTTAAATATACTAAGTGAAAGACCTCAATATCCATATTCTAAATTAAGAATATTATACTTCATAACTTCAAAATATTCCAGAAATAAAGATAGAAAACTTACCTGTCATCCAAAACAATAATAATTTCACCGTGTTTAAAAGTAAGTTCATTGTCCTCAACGGCTTCAAAATCGTATAAAGCTCTCACTTTCCTTGCAACTTTATTATTTAACTGAATTTCTGCAGATGGATATAAGGATTTTGTTTCTGTGTGCTGCTGCTTCTGCTCTTGTAATGATAATTCAATAGCTAATTTGAAAAATTTAAATGCAAAAAACAAGATAGCCAAAATTAATTCTGATTTTTTTAAAGCAAAAAAGAAATACTTTTAATGTAATACTTAATAAGAATAAATCAAGTTGAGTATTTTATTTGTCCAATTAAATGCTAAACAGTTAACTTTTTTGGAGTGTGGGAGGGCAGGGCAGAGAATCATGACATTTTTTAAAATAAAGTTTTTGCTCATTCCTTATTATCACAGTCTGTCATATACAGCAGCTATTATTTTTATAGCAAACAGATTGTGACATTATAATATGGGTAGCTTTCCATATAGGACAAGCCGTGAACATATTTCTGTGCTTGACTCATAACTTTGGCATTAAAGAAAAGGTGAAATGAAATCTCTCCAAAGGTAAGACATTAAATACGTATTATTGACAATGATTATGAATTAAATCATTCTTGTATCATGTTAACTGTTTTCCTTACTTTTCAGACCCTACTAGATATGAGGCAAAATAGTAAAAGCATACCCAGTTTGATTATAATTTTTATTTAAATAAATTGTTCTGGCAAGGATGTTTTAAGCAATATTAAATTATACACGCTTGAGCATTTACCTTTAGCTATGTCTTCATCTTCTTTGTTTTTGTTCGATGATGTACCATTCTTGGCAGCAGCTGAGACAGTCTGTAAATGTATGAGTAAAATGAACACAACTACTGTTTCAAAGAAAACACAAGCTCTATAATTACTCGCACATGTTAATTTTTAAAAAGCTGACAAGAGTTTCTTCTAAAAGTGAAGTTCTTTGTAAAAATTTAAAGTAGCAGTTTTCAAATACTAAAATAAAATACCATGGTTTTCAAGAAAACATAATAAACTCACAAGGCACAAACTGGCTTACATTTTGCATAAATCTTAGTATATGACACAGATCATGGCATACAGAAAATACTTAAACACAAATCTTTCCCAATTGGACTTTCCTAACCTCAACTGTCCAAGGTATTTTATTCAGTGAGGGACACTGAAGTCTAGGAGAGGCAGCAAGAAGCCATAATAATTACTGAAAAGAAGAGGGTGGATGGAGACAATAGGTGCGGTTCTAGGAATACTTATTAAGCTCTTTTAGTACCATTGTACTTGAATCATGGTGGCACCTCAGGCACATCAGAATTAGGAGGCTCATGCTTAAATTTAAAGGCATGGAAGACAGGGGTGCCTATGTGGCTCACTCAGTTGAGCTTCTGACTTCAGCTCAGGTCATCATCTCACGGTTCATGAGTTCGAGCCCCACGCTGGGCTCTGTGCTGACAGCTCAGAGCCTGGAGCCTGCTTTGGATTCTGTGTATCTATCTATCTCTCTATCTCTCTCTCTCTCTCTCTCTCTCTCTGCCTTTTCCCTGCTCACGCTGCCTCTGTCTCACAAAAACAATTTTCAAAAATAAAAAATAAAAAATAAATTAAAAACAACGTTAAAGCCATGGAAGACAGAGATGTCCAGGATCCTGAACCATCAACCAGTTCGTTAAACACAGGTTTTTACCATAAGAGACTCTCCTAAAGACTGAGAACAAACTGAGGGTTGATGGGGGTGGGAGGGAGGGGAAAGTGGGTGATGGGCATTGAGGAGGGCACCTGTTGGGATGAGCAATGGGTGTTGTACGGAAACCAATTTGACAACAAGTTTCATATTTAAAAAAACACACACACAGGTTTTTAATGACATGCAGAAAGGACAAAGCAGAAAAATGCTTGCTTTTATTACTTATAAGGTTTTTGTCCCCAAATTCTCCCTTGAACCCTTAGTTCTGCTCAGCTATAAAGATTCTTTTTGACTGTGTAGTCTACAGTCTAAAGTAAAATAAAATATACAGTACTTCTCTTAGTTTCTTTCCCTAGTCCATATCCCAATATTAACTGGAAGGAAAGAGGCACTGAGGCATAACTTAAGATAGTGTTTTTCTCCCACACTTAGACAGCCCACTCTGTGGCTTATTATCCTGACCTTCACCCCTGTCCTACTAAAGCTATCTTCCCATCTCCTCAAATAAATTTCTAGTCTTATAGTTCCCCTTATCTATTTGTAAACCATTCCCTGCAGGCATATTCACTCTTCAAAAAATTGGTGTTGAGCTTTCTCAATTCCATAAACTTGTTTGTATCATTCTTCCCCCAGTAGGATCTCCTCTCCTGTCTACATACTGAAATGCACTCCAGTCTAAAAATTCTACCTCTTTACCATCCCAGTCTGTAGTTACCTTTCTCTCCTGGCATCCTGTCTTTGTTACCCATCCTACCCATCCCTCAT
This sequence comes from Leopardus geoffroyi, assembly GCF_018350155.1. Classification (NCBI taxonomy): domain Eukaryota; kingdom Metazoa; phylum Chordata; class Mammalia; order Carnivora; family Felidae; genus Leopardus; species Leopardus geoffroyi. The sequence goes on from NC_059328.1 coordinate 142,853,513, forward strand.
CCATATGTGTCACTTATAATTTAGTTATTTTTCACCTGTCTATAACAATCCAACTTTACTATAAATTTCTTAAACATAAGGGCTCCCTCATACATATATGCCTTTTGCATTACTCTAGACTTAGAGTAGCATTAAACAGATTATTTATGGCTGATTCACTTTTCAAAGTTCTGATAAGTATAAGACATTCACTCAAGAGGGGCACCTAGATGGCTCAGTCTGTTAAGCAGTCGGGTCGTGGTTTCGGATCAGGTCATGATCTCACGGTTTATGAGTTTGACCCCACACTGAGCTCTGTACTGACAGTGATAAGCCTGCTTGGGATTCTCTCTTTCCCTCTCTCTCAAAATAACAAACTTAAAACAAAAAAAGAAATTCACTCAACAATTAGAACATCTACTAATATAAGGCGCTATTTCAGATAGGCACCTGGAGAGTGGAGGTGGGAAATGATGATTAAGACAGACTTGGTTCAGCCTTTATATGATACGTACCTTCAAAATAGTATAAGATCAACCATGGGTGTAAGTGAATCTCTTACCTGAGAACCTGCTGGAGGAAAAGTAATTCCTTCTTCTTTCATAGATTTAATAGTTGCAGATATTAGACTAAACTGAGGATCCTTCTGAAATTCTTCTGACCACTCCACCATTAAAGATTTCAGTTTTTCACACACTTTAGGATGAGCCTTTTAAGGGCAATGCAAAGAAAGAAATAAAACTATGGTTAAGTAATGGTTAAAGAACTTGAAACATTTAACAAAGAGAATTACCACCAAAATTAAACATCAACGAAAGTCAAGCAATCCTCAGCCTACATGAGTACTTGGTAAATGCCTATTTTTGCTTTAAGATAGAGTTATTTCTTGTAAAATTACCCTTTTAAACATCAATTTCTAACTCTTACTATAATGACAACAGATTTTTTATATTCAGAGGTTATTTCTTGTTTTCTTAATATGCTCAACATTAGACTAAGCTTTTTATATCAACCAAACTAAAATTCTGGGATTTTACTAATAGCAAGAGAACGGTGCTTCAGAGTTTCTATCCCAAGGATATCAATAACAACCCTATTGTGAAAACACCCCCCACCCCCCGTCCCGGCCCTGCTCTAAAGTAAAGACCCCCTTTGCTTGTTATCTCTAATGAGAATCTGGACAGGATAGTGGTAGTTTGGACTTTGAAGGTACGGAAACCTAGATCTGAACCTCAGCTGTGCTACTTACTAGTCACATGACCTAGGACAAGTTACTCAACTTCTCTCTAAGGCTCAGTTTCTGTATTGATAAAAAAGGAATGACAAGAGAATCTAACTTCTATTAAGAGCATTAAACAAGATAGTATATGTAAAATTCTTAGAGCAGTGACTGCTTACTAACTCTCAATAAAGAAGAGCTATTATCACTAGTATATATGTTTTGGGAAGAAAAACAGGTTTTGGTGCTTCAAATGAAAACATCAAGTTTTAGAAAAGGAAGTTTATTTCATCTCAAACTTATCTAAAAATTATTTCATTTATAACAATTTTATTAACGCTATATAGAGTTAAAATGACATACAGTATATGCACTTTTTAATGACTTAAATTCTTCTCTTTTTAAAATTTACCTTATTTTTTATCACAGCACGTACTTCTGTTGCAAAATCACGGGAACATACTTCTAAATGAAATATCTTTCCACAGTTTGCCACACAAGCCCCAAGAAGCTATTAATTAAAATAAAAATCAATATACAAATGTTGAGATATTATCTTATTTAACTTACTGAAATAAATACACATTTAAAATTTGGGTCAAATAATAAATAACATGACTTTTACTTACAGTTAACGCCTGCAGAGCAACATGAGGAACCTTATGATTTACCCTTTTCATTATGGCTTTTAGGCAATCTTTTGCTCTAAGAAAAAAATGAAGAAGGTTAAGGATTTATTCAGAATTTCAACTTAAACATTAAAAATATAAGGCCTACCAAATAACTTTAAATTTAAAAATAAAATCCTGCAAGGGCACCTGGGTGGCTCAGTCAGTTAAACTTCTGACTCTTTGGATTTCAGCCCAGGTCATAATCTCACGGTTTGTGAGATCAAGCCCCATGTCAGACTCCATGCTAACAGCTCCCTGGAGCATTTTTGGGATTCTCACTCCTTTTTCTCTGTCCCTCCCCCATGTGTGCATGTGCTCTCTCTCTCTCAAACATTAAAAAAATATTTCCTAAATTGTACACCATAAACTAGTATTACACTGTGTATTAAATAACTGGAATTTAAATAAAAACTTTGTCCCCCCCAAAAAATATTTTCCACTGTCCACTTTCCTGTGCCTTAATATTTACCAATGCCTTCCAGTGATTTAGCACTGTCCTCCCCTGCTTGCTTGCATACACGTGCGCACAGGCTCTCTCTCTTTCTCTCTCTCAAAATAACGTTAAGTAAATGAGTAAATAAATAACATCCTGCAAACTTCATTTCATTAAAGGATTAAATCTGTAAAATGAGGGGCGCCTGGGTGGCTCAGTCGGTTAAGCGGCCGACTTCGGCTCAGGTCATGATCTCGCAGTCCGTGAGTTCAAGCCCCGCGTCGGGCTCTGTGCTGACAGCTCAGAGTCTGGAGCCTGTTTCGGATTCTGTGTCTCCCTCTCTCTGACCCTCCCCTGTTCATGCTCTGTCTCTCCCTGTCTCAAAAATAAATAAAAAAACGTTAAAAAAAAATTAAAAAAAAAAAATCTGTAAAATGATTCTACACAATCATTCGTTCATAGAACTGCAGGACTCAAAAAAAAAAAAAAAGAAAAAAAAGGAGCTTGCTGTAAATGTTGTATATTCCCCAATCAAGAGCCAAATCATTTCCAAAAGATCAACACAAAAAAACTATGTCATATAAATTACCTTTTTTCTTCAAGACAGGTTTAGTGTTCAGACAACAAATTCTTATCATAAAAAAAATTACCAAGACATAGTCTTCCAAGTTTTCAGTATAAACATGTATGAAGGTACTTTGAAAAGTTGTAATGTTAAAACAAATACTTTCATCAGTCTGCTAAACTTCTAAAGTATAGATCAGTTCAGCTTACTTATTGCATTCTCTCCCAAAAGCACTTTTTTATATTCACTTTTTCATCATATTATTATTTTCATCTATTATCAAAGAGCTTTTTCAGTATATTACCTACTATATTATTATATTTATCTACTTTATTAAAAGGCTCCCATACATGTCTAAGTCACAGGGGAATTCCCTAAACAACTTTCATTGTTAACACGTGTTCCTATTGTGTAAAAGCCCTAATTACATATTTTCATATGTCTCAGGTTTCAGTTGAACTCTTTTCCATTTGTTCTTTCATGATAAGGTTAGTCCCATAAATCTGGCCACCAGGATCTCTTTACTTTTGTCCCCCAAAAGTAAACAGTAAAATCCCATTTTCCTCTCAAAGTTGTATCAGGCAAAGAGACAGGTAATTAAGCTCCTAGACATTCACCATGCATGACTGGGCATCTTACCCGTTAGGAGTGCTCCCAACTTTGTCACATATGTCCATAATAAGACTCCAATCTTCTGTAGTGTTGTACTCATTTGTGGCTTTTTCTATAAAATATCAGCACACACAAAAATTAGGACATGTCTCAATTAACAATAAAATACCAAAAAAGGCACAGTAGTTAAAACCTTTTCTTTTGCCAAATATAAAAGAACTACAGAAAAATTTCAGAAGATAAAGTATTTTCAACTTTAAATTGTATAGCTATATGAATTAAATGTTCTAAGGTACACCAATAAAATTTCTTCTAAACAGTGAAATAATACTAAATAAGTTACAAATCAGCAATAATTCTATAAAATTCTAGGGGCGCCTGGATGGCTCAGTCAGTTAAACGTCTGATTCTTGATTTTGGCTCAGGTCATAATCTCATGGTTCACAAGATGTGCTGTCAGCACAGAGCCCGCTTTGGATTCTCTGTCCCCCTCTCTCTCACGCTCTCTCAAAAATAAACAAACATTAACAACAACAACAACAACAACAACAACAACAACAACGCTTTGGGGCTCCTGGGTGGCTCAGTCGGTTAAGTGTCCAGTTAAGCGTCCAACTTCAGCTCAGGTCATCATCTCATGGTTTGTGAGTTGGAGCCCCGCGTCAGGCTCTGTGCTGACAGCTCAGAGCCTGGAGCCTGCTTCGGATTCTGGGTCTTCCCCACTCTCTGCCCCTTACCCACTCACCCTCTCTTTCTCTCAAAAATAAACATCGAAAAAAAATTTTTTTAAAAACCAATGCTTTTGCAAATAGTGAACAGTAATCCACATTTTCTTATATGATGATATATATTTTTAAGGCTTTCTTTCAAATTAGAATTTGATAGGATTTTTTTAAAGCTTATTTTTTTATTTTTTTAAAAAAAATTTTTTTTAACGTTTTATTTATTTTGGAGACAGGGAGAGACAGAGCATGAACAGGGGAGGGTCAGAGAGAGGGAGACACAGAATCTGAAACAGGCTCCAGGCTCTGAGCGGTCAGCACAGAGCACGATGCGGGGCTCGAACTCACGGACCGCGAGATCATGACCTGAGCCGAAGTCGGCCGCTTAACCGACTGAGCCACCCAGGTGCCCCTAAAGCTTATTTTTGAGAGAGAAAGAAAGACAGAGGGCACAGAGGAAGGGCAGGGAGAGAGGGAGAGAATTCCAAGCAGGTTCAGCGCTCACAGCATGGAGCCCCCAACATGGGGCTCATCTCATGGTTCATGAGATCATGACCTGAGCCAAAGTTAGAAACTTAACCAACTGAGCTACCTGGGTACCCAACAAAAGCATTGTTTTTAAAGGGCAAAAGAGGAAAATGATTAATAAAATAATAGTAAATTCATACAACAGAATATGAAAATTGAGTTATATATAACTAAATGTTCAAAAAATGTATAAATCCCAAAATATAATGATTTGGTTTATACTGAGTTTAAAAAGCTAATGGCAGAATATATGACATTCACATAAACTTTCTAAACAGCTTTACTGAGATACAGTTCACATCACAATACAACTCACCCAATTTAACGTGTACCATTTGATTTTTTTAGTGTATTCAGAGTTGTGCAACTATCACTATTATCTAATTCTAGAACATTTCACCACCCTAAAAAGAAATCCATACCCATTGGCAGTCACAGTCCAATCTCCCCCCATAATCCCCACCCTAGATAACCACTAGTCTACTTCATATCTCTATAAATTTGCCTAATCTGTATTTCTCATATAAATAAAATCATACATGGTCTTTTGTGACTAGCTTCTTTCATTTAGTACAACGTTTTCAAGTTCATCTATGCTGAAGTATGCATCAGTACTTCAGTTATTTTTATGACTGAATAATATTCCATTTGTAGATCTACCTCGTTGTATTTATCCATTCACCAGTTGATTATTTGGTCATTGTTTGGTTTTATTTTTTTTTTAACTTTTTGGCTATGCGTAGTGCAATGCTACTATGAACATCTCTGTGCAAGTTTTGTGTGGTTTATACCTCTCTCTTTGGTATGTACCTAAGAAAAGTGCTGCGTTGTATGGTAAAAAAATTCTGTATTTAACTTTTTTAGGAACTGGCAAAAGTTTTCCAAAGCAGTTGTTCCGTTTTACATTCTCACTAGCAATATATGGATGTTTCGTATAAGGTTGTAAAACATTAAAAAATACACTATAGTCTTTAGTAATACATACATAGGTAGTAAAAATATTTATAGCATACACATAAGAATGATAAATACCAAACTATCCCTCATCCTAGCAAACTAGGATGAGGGATCAAAACTGGGTACACATAGGGCGCCTGGGTGGCTCAGTCGGTTAAGCGTCCGACTTCGGGGCTCAGGTCATGATCTCGCAGTTCATGAGTTCGAGGCCCGCGTCGGGCTCTGTGCTGACAGCTCAGAGCCTGGAGCCTGCTTCAGATTCTGTGTCTCCCTCTCTCTCTGCCCCTTCCCTGCTCGTTCTCTGTCTCTGTCTCAAAAGTAAATAAACATTAAAAATTTAAAAAAAAAAAAGGGTACACAGGGGCTTACTTGTATTTATAAAATTTTATTTATTAAGTTGTACATGAAATATCTAGAGATTATTTTATTCTCAGCATGTTTTTGTGGTCTGAAGTATTTCATAATCAAAATAACAATTAAAAAGTGAATTGTTAAAAAGCATGATGAGGGGCGCCTGGGTGGCGCAGTCGGTTAAGCGTCCGACTTCAGCCAGGTCACGATCTCGCGGTCCGTGAATTCGAGCCCCGCGTCGGGCTCTGGGCTGATGGCTCGGAGCCTGGAGCCTGCTTCCAATTCTGTGTCTCCCTCTCTCTCTGCCCCTTCCCCGTTCATGCTCTGTCTCTCTCTGTCTCAAAAAATGAATAAAACATTAAAAAAAAAAAAAAAAAAGCATGATGAGAATATCATCACTGAATTATGTTGCATTTTTACTTGATTGACTTTTACAAAATTTCAAAATCAGGAGATACTTCTTTTCTGCTAATATAGAGGGATAAGGATATAAAAATTATGACTTTAGCAATATTTTTAAATCTAATCTCTTTTAATAAACACATAATTTCAAATATGGTCAAACCTGAGTATTATATTCATATGGACTTATCACAGTGATAAGCAGGAAGGATGGTAGAATTCTAGAGCTGTTCCTTTTTTAAAAGGAATAATAAAAGCCAAAAAATAAACAGGCTTAGCAAACAGCTATACTTTACAAGTAGGAGAGAAAAATACAGAATCTAGTTAACCTCAGTTAAATGCCAGAACTCACTTTTAAAAACCATGCAAACTGCTTCACACTATTATAATGGATGGAAAACAATTATTGTGACAAGTGTAATAAAATGACAAGCCAGAGATTTAAGAAATGTAATAGATTTTTGCCTACTATAAGTTCTAGACTCAAACACTAGGCTATGACATGGAAACTATTCGCGTCCAGCTTTTGTCCTTGTACAAAGATGACTAATTCTTCTACATGGGAAGTCAGACCAGGCTGTATATTTTAGAGGTTTAAAATATTTAACCACTAATTTTCTTTTCTTTTTTAGAGAGAGAGTACAAGCACAAGTCAGGGAAGGGGAAGGAGAGAGAGAGAAAGAGAAAGAGAGAGAGAGAGAGAGAGAGAGAGAGAGAGAAATAGAATCTTAAGGAGGCTCCACTCAGCACGGAGCCCAACGCAGTGCTCAATCCCCCACCCTGCGGCTCGTGATCTGAGCTGAAATCAAGAGTTGGGCGCTCAACTGACTCAGCCACCCAGACGCCCCTTAACAATTTTTTTATTTCATATCTAATAAATTCAGGGGGCCAAAATGGCAGAGCAGCATGGAAGTTCCCGGCTTCTCTCATCCCTGAAATGCAGCTAGATCAGCACCAAACCATTTTGCACACCTAGAAAATTGATCTAAGGATGAACACAACAATCTGCATAACTTGAGCCATAGAACTCGGCAGATACAGAGCTCAGAGAGGTGAAATGGAGGAGAGAAAAGCCACAGGGGGTAGGGAGCTGTTTTTGCGGAGAGGGGACAGAGAGAGCAGGGGAGAGTGCGTGAGAAGCACTCTCCCCAGAAGTAGGTGGAGAGAAAGAGAAAGAGTGGAAACACCCACACGGGACTGAACAAGAAAGGGAGAAAGAGGCTTCAATTCCATTAGGACTCTATAAACAGGGGACAGCAGAGTCAGAAATTCTGTAGCTCAGTATCTAGCAGTGCCCTGGTGGGAAGGGCAAATTCCCAGGAGCAGGCAGTGAGATCTGAGGGGTCCGTGGGCCACACAAGAAGTGGTTCCTCTGCTAGGAGGGCATTTGGTAGAGGCCATATGGCCTCCTCACAGGGAACGGTCCCAGTGGACCCTACCTGGAGAACAGCCACATGTGCTCATATTGGAACAAAGATGCAAGGGTGTGGTGAAACCTGGCACCAGCTGTGTGTTGTTTTGCCATAATCTCTGAACCTCTGCTGCTGGGCAATCGCACAAACTTTTTCTGGGGCAAGCAGGCACCCAGCCGCAATCTCGGAACCTCTGCAACAGTGACCGCACAAACATTCCCAGGGGCGAGCCAGGACCCAACCACTGCTCGGCAAGACCCTCCCCAGAGTGCTGGAGTCGGTCCAAACCACAGGGCTCTCAGAAGTGAGGGGTTTGGAAAGAGCCCCATATGAGATATAATTCAGGAGGGAGGTGCTGCTGCCAGGCTGACAGCTTGGAAGCAGACAGCATAGATGTGGGGAGTGAATGGAAGCTGAAGACAAAGGAGGGGTGCTTGACTGCTGGTCACAATTGCTGAGCGCAATTATTCTGGTACCAGAGACTGGGAAGCTGGGTGATGCCATTTTCACCTCTCCCAAGCATGCACACACACCTGCATGTGCACCACACCAATCCACCTCAGTAAGCTAAGCAGCACCATCTAGTGGAGAACAGCTGTTACGCCAAGCCCCGTCCAACTGCGCCAACCAAGCTCAGGCCCTAAAGGACCACCACAAGTCTCTCCACCTGCTTAGTGCTTCACAGTTGACTTCCAGGGGAAACTAGATGTAATTTCATTCGGATTTCATTCTGTTCACGGGTCCATCTATTCATTTCTTGTCTTTGTTCTTTTCTTATTCTTGGATACAGAAAGAGAAAAATTTATTTTTATTTTCTGGGGCTTTTTAAATTTTTATTTTTTTTTTACTATTTTAACTTTTTAAAACATTTTTTGTAGTTTACTTTCTTCATTTCATTCTATTTTATTGCATACATTTTTTAAATTTTTAAATGTTTTCTTACTTTTTTTCTTTTCTTTCCCACATCTAATGAATTCGGTGAATTCAAAAGTACAGACAAGAAAAAAAACTTCTACCAACCTCTTTTGAAACCATGATGCTTATCTTTCCAGACATTTTTCTACATGAATATGGAAAAATAAAAATATATGTAAACTAAATAAAATAGAATCGTATGTATGAGGTGCCTCCAAAAAGAGCACCCAAAAGCTGATACCTCCTTCCCTGCCAAAGTTGTGAACAAGTTGAGAAACAAAGAATAAAATATCATTGCTATTACTAACAGAAGCTGTAGGTTTATTAGATAAATGGGCTTGCTAATTGTGAACCTCAGAGGAGAGCATGTCTTAGCACTAAACAGGCACAGACTGCTCCCTGCAGGATAAGTCTCTGCACAACTTATTCCATGGAGGAGATGAGAAATCACTTGATGGCTGTGGAAAGACTCGCTAGCCCTGTCACATCAATGAAGTGCATCCACTGGGCCAACTAGTCTCAAATTTACCAATCAAATAAGTCATTACATCAAGGTTGAAATGACTAAGGGAGCCAGAGCAGACTCAGGGTGAACACTAACGGAATTCCCTTCTCAGGAAGGAAACCTCAGAGGTAGAGAAAAAGTATTCCTCACTAATACTTGTGATCATATTAAATGTATTATTTGCTAACTTGCATTTCTACTTATATAAACACCTATGTTCATAATTATACACCTATAACAATATTTTTAAGTAACAGTGTGATGTACCATATATACAGAGTGGCCACAAAATACCTATACAATCAACACATTGATTTTTTTTAAATGCTTTCTCTGCCTTAAGTGCATTGTTTTTTACTATTTTTTTAAGTTTATGTATTTATTTTGAAAGAGAGAGCATGTGCACATGGGCTCATGAGTGGGGAGGGGAAGAGAGAGAGGAAGAGAAAGAAACCCAAGTGTGGAGCCCAATGTGGGGCTTGATCTCACAAAACATGAGATCATGACCTGAGCCAAAATCAAGAGTTGGACGCTCAACCGACTGAACCCCCCCAGGCGTCCCAATACACCGTGATTTTAAATCCACCACGTACTCAGCCTCTCTTATACTCACTGGTATCACTCATACTGATGCCCCACATAGAAGAAATATAAGATAATTAAAAGTGGTCAGGATTTCACACAGAGGCCCTTCAGCATACTTTGTCTTTCATATGTCTCCACCCGACCTCTCTTCCTCTCCTCAACCCCAATAATGAAGGTAAGCTCCATGATGGCAGGAATTTTTGTTTTGTTCACTATTATTTCTAGTGCATGGAACAGTCTGAAGCACACAGTAGATACTCAGTAAATTCTGGTTTGATAAATAAATTGAATGATGCTGGTTACTCCTCCATATCCTATTACTGTGGGTACAATGATGCCCAATGTGGTCTTTCTAAAGTGTGCACAAAGTTTTGGACTAGCAAGAGCTTGTGGCCAGCTAGTTTGCTGAGCAAACATCCAAAGGGGCTATACAGGATCAAACTTCACTAGCAACACCATGTGGCAATAAAAGGCAATAGCACTAGTGGGCTTATGAGGTTCCAGTTCTCTGCTTGTTTACTAAAGAGGAATGACAATACCTTTTTGGGAGTCTTAACCAAAAGCCAAGGTAAGTAGGGAAGGGACTGTCTCAAGAAGGAGGCAAAGGGCTTCCTGTGCCGTGATATACAGGTGACTTCAATGGAGTCTGAAAAGCAAATCACATTTATTGTACATGACTTGCCAGTCTCATGCTCATCCTTCTCTTTGCTTATGACAGGGTTTTGTTTTTGCTGTACAGATCTAACACTCCTTTTCATACTATCATTTGATACAGTGTTTAGAACTACCTGATGATTCAACATTCAGCTATATTCTCTTTTATATATGTATTATTTCTCATTAATAGGTAAATCTTTAGTCTCTCTGGAATTTCATTTGGTACATGGAAAGAAGCAGGGATAGAAAAATATTTTTACTAATTATTTGTCAGTAGTTCTAACATCTAAGAATCTATCATTTCCTCTTTGATATGAGAAGCCAAGCATCATCATTTACCAAATTTTGTCAGTACACATATGCACACAAAGAGTTGAATCTGATTTGAGACCATCTAATAACCTACCCATTATTGATTACTTGACTTTTAATGATTATTTTTTCAATTTCAGTCCTGTGATACACAATTAAATGTGAAATCTATTTAATACCTACCAAAAACCATTCCAACAATTTTAAGTATATCTAAACAGTGTTTTTTATTTTATTTAATTTTTATAGAAAATGGAAAAATCCTGATTTGAATACTCTATCCAGCATAGTTTATGGTCTACAAATACAGGGCTCACTCTTTTAAAAAAGTATAAAATCTGAAGATTTTATAATGGTCTGCCAAAAAGGATTTCATTTTTCAAGTGAACTAAGTAACAGTCAAATTATGTACTTAGGAGCATTTTAAACTCCTGGAAAAAATTTTAAATATTATAATTAAGGAACCATTCTTTTATAGCACTGTCACTTTGCCCAGTGTTGGGGGCATACTTCACATTATCCTGTGTCAAATGCATAGAGTGGGAGAGAGTTTAAAAAGCCCTCCTGCGGCCTAAATTCTAAATTTCCAGGGTTTGGTGGGTGTAAGTCATAATGTTTCATCACCAGGTTTTGATTATTGTATATAGAAAGCCTCAAATATCCTGAAATATTTCAGAAAGATTCTAACAATATCATATTCTGTCCATCAATACCTATAAAGAACAAAAAGGCGCCCCCTCTACACAGTGCATTGTGTTTAGCATAAAACTTTAAAAAGAATTCAAGTCTACCCAGAAAACTTTTAATGAAATAGGCTCTACCAGTTATTTTTAAAATTTAACTATATAAAAGAAAAATGCTCAGAAGAGATTTATAAGGTTCCTCCTACTATGTTTGCAAATAAAAACTCACGACCGGTCTGCCTCCAACCATGGCAGAGTGTCCGCTATCAGATTTGCTATTCTACCAAAAACAAGAACAAAACAGGCCACAATATATAATGCAATTGTGTTCAGGAAATGAATAACAGGCAGTGCAGGTCTGAGATCTTTTGAGGGAAGGGAAATGTGAAGTAAGCCCCATAATGTCCCTAGTTTTTGCCTGGGAACACTTTCCTGTCCCAACACAAGGAGAACTAGCCCAAGTAGAGCAACAGACCAAACTTCTGAGCACAGGGACCTTACCATGGGTCCTCGGTCAAGGGCTAGGCTACTTGAGTCTCTAAGAAGTCTAGCAGAGATCACCGACTATGGGGCTGAAAGGCTGTGCAGTGCAGGGAGTCTATGCAGTTCTTGTTTGTGTTCCCACAAAATTCAGATATTGAAGCCCTAACCCACAGTGTTGCTGTATTTGGAGAATAAACCTCTAAAGGTTAAATGAGGTCATAAGGATGGGATCTTGATCCAATAGGATTAGTATCCTAATAAGAAGAGAACACAGAGCTCACTATCTCTCTCTCTCTCCATACATGCGCCAAGAAGAGGTCATGCAAGCACACAATGAAAAGGTAGCCATCTGCAACCCAAGGGTAGAGACACCTCACCAGACACCAACCCTGCTGGGACCTTGCTCTTGGACTTCCCAATTTCCAGAACTGTGAGAAAATAAATTTGTTGTTCAATTCACCTAGTCCAAGGTAATTTGTTATGGCAGCCCAAGCAGACTAATACTCCACCCAACTAGAGTACAGAGAACATTTCAGGCATTCAACTGAAACACCAAAAGAGAATAAAGGCCCCCTATAATTTAATTCAATATCAAAAACAGACCTGTCACACAAAGAAAACCAAAACGATCCTCTAATAACATAATTACCTGACAGAAAAAACTCAAGACTCTTTAAAGGAAGACAACATAACCTAGCCTCCTTGCAAAGAATAATCATAGTGAACAGCATAATATAAAAAATTACCAGTATACGAGAAAGTATCCCATAATGAAGATAAAAGTAATCAATAAAAAGAGATAATAACATAACTGAAATATCAGAAATAGCAAAAGAAAAAAGTACTTTAAAGCAGGTGTTACCAAGAACTTAAACCAAAGGCTGGTGAGTGCTCAGCAGGGAAAAGGAAACTATAAAATTGAATTTGTAGAACTAAAAGGTACAATATCAACCAAAAAATTCACCAGATGGGCTTAAAAGCAGAATGGAGACCACAGAAACAGTGAATGTGAAGAAAAATCAATAGCAGTTATCAAATTTGAAGAATAAAAAAATTTTTTTTAACTGAACAGTCTCCATATATTGATTTTTTAACACTTGCTATGTGGGGCGCCTCGGTGGCTCAGTCGGTTGAGCGTCCGACTTCAGCTCAGGTGACGATCTCACAGTCCGTGAGTTCGAGCCCCGCGTCAGGCTCTGGGCTGATGGCTCAGAGCCTGGAGCCTGTTTCCGATTCTGTGTCTCCCTCTCTCTCTGCCCCTCCCCCGTTCATGCTCTGTCTCTCTCTGTCTCAAAAATAAATAAACGTCAAAAAAAAAAAAATTAAAACTTGCTATGTAACCAATTACTGCAAATTAGTAGTTTAAAACACCCATTATTAGTTCATAGTCGTACAGTTAAAATCTATGTAGCCTTGGCTAGGTTCTATGTTCAGAGTATTACAAGGCTTATTGTTGGTGTTTGATGTTACTTAACTAAAACATGATAACTAGATTCATGCATATTGGAACTATGTAAAGTGAGGCCTACCTGTACATTAAAGAAAGCCAAGTTTAAATCTTTCCTTAAATGTGCATGAACTATCAAAACCTAGAAATAATCTAGGACAATATACATAATATATTCTCTAAATGCAATGCTTTTTTTTTTTTTTTTTTTTTTTTAATTTTTTTTTTTTCCACGTTTTTATTTATTTTTGGGACAGAGAGAGACAGAGCATGAACGGGGGAGGGGCAGAGAGAGAGGGAGACACAGAATCGGAAACAGGCTCCAGGCTCTGAGCCATCAGCCCAGAGCCCGACGCGGGGCTCGAACTCACGGACCGCGAGATCGTGACCTGGCTGAAGTCGGACGCTTAACCGACTGCGCCACCCAGGCGCCCCTGCAATGCTTTTTTATTAGACCAAATGTAATACCCAACCAGATGGAAATTAACAATGAGACATATAAATAATTAAGACTGTAACAAAGCAATACAAAAACTTGTTATAAATAGGATATGACATATCAGTATCTTGGGACATAACTAAAGCAATGCTTAGAAGGTAGACAAAATTTGTTTATGTATTAGTAAGAAAAAGACTAATTATTTTTATACCTTAAAATTGTAGTAGGAGAATAGGAGAAAACTGGAAAAAACTTTTTTTCAATAGCAAAAATAAACTGGAAAATGGAAAGTAAATGAATAGAATTCATTTTTGGTTTGTAACAGGAAACCACAGCTGACAGCTTTTACTAAAGATAGTACATGTTCTTTCTTTGGACCAATTCATTATGAACTAAATAATTACTGAAAATACAGTAGAGCCAATTCTTTCTAGTTTGTAAATAAATCATGGGGCACCTGGGTGGCTCAGTTAAGCATCCGACTCCATCTCAGCTCAGGTCATGATCTCATGGTTTGTGAGGCTGAGCCCTGAGTCAGGCTCTGTGCTGAGAGGCTACTTGGGATTCTCTCTCCCCCCGTCTCTCTCTCTCTGCCCCTTCTCCTCTGCTCGCACTCTCTCTCTCTCAAAATAAGTAAATAAACTTTAAAAAATGAAATAAATCATACATGTTTAATGATTAAAATAACAATATATACTTGTTATTAAGTTTCCAGACCAATTTTTGTGTAAATTTAGACTAAAAATATTTAAATGTCCAAAGCCTCAACCTGACGTTTATAAATATTTCACCTCTTTCTCTGACTTCAATAACACCCATACTTAGCATTCTACAATACTTGGGTTTAACATACATTTTCTCATTTACTCTTCATTTAATGTCTTGATTTGTTTGGGTATATTTCATTGCTGTAAATCTTCAGTTTACCCTGGGGAAAGCAGTAATATAAATTTTACCTTAAAATACACTGTTCATGGGGAGTGACTCCGTCAGTTAAGCATCCCACTCGTAGTATCAGCTCAGGTCATGATCTCATGGTTCCTGAGATACAGCCCGACATCAGGCTCCACATTAGGCTCTGTTCTGACAGCATGAAGCCTGCTGGGGATTCTCTCTCCCTCTCCATCCCTCTCTCTGCCCTCCCCCCACTTGCATGTGAGCGAACATGCTCACTCGCTCTCTCTCAAAATACATAAACATTTAAAAACATACACTTTTCATTATCTTCTAAAATGAAAACCTACTTACCACTCTGAGTGCTGAATGATAGGTAATAATTTTTTTTAATGTTTATTATTTTTGAGAGAGAAAGAGAGACAGAGAACAAGCAGGGGAGGGGGAGAGAGGGGGAGAGAGGGAGAGAGAGAGAGAGAGAGAGACAGACAGACAATCAGAAGCAGGCTCCATGCTGTAAGCTGTCAACATAGAACCTGACATAGGGCTGGAGCCCACAGCCTGTGAGATCATGATCTGAGCTGAAGTTGGCCACTTAACCCACTGAGCCACCTAGGCGCCCTGGTAATTTAATTAAGAAGTAACAGCTTCAAAACATTTTACATATACTAAACCAGTTACACTTCAATCCAACAAAGTAAGGATTCCCCATATTGTAGATGAGGAAACATACACAGAAAAGTAACACAAGATCACACAACTACTAAGTAGTAAAACAGGGATTTCAATTTGAGAAGTCTAGCTCAGAGTATCCTCTCTAGTGTAAATATTAAACAAACTGCCTCTTGAGTGCAATTTTTGTTCAAAACTGCTAACGTAGCTCTTCCCAACAAGTTAATTTTCGGTTTCCCTATATACGAATATTTTAAACATACTGAATAGGACAAACACAAATTCAAGTCTTATTTATAAGGAAAGGATCATCCAGTATCATCTAATCTACAGCCACATCATCTAAAAATACAATATATTTATAGCTTCTTGCTCTGGTATAATACTTAGAAGAGTGACTGCCACTCTTTTGATTTCACATGTTACCACTAACATTTTTCGGGGGGACTAGGAAGAGTTAGGTGAGTTAGGCACGTAAGGAAGTTAGGGAGGGGGAAAACCACATCAAAATCACCTTTTACTGCCTTCTAATATTACAAACCATCTGTTAAAAAAGGCAAAAGGTCTGGGCGCCTGTGTGGCTCAGTTGGTTAAGCATGTGACTTCGGCTCAGGTCATGATTTCATAGCTCATGGGTTCGAGCCCAGCATCGGGCTCTGGGCTGACAGCTGAGTCGGGACCCTGCTTTGGATCATTTGTCTCCCTCTCTCTCTGCCCTTTCCCTGCTCACACTCTGTCTCTCTCTCAAAACCAAATGAAACATTAAAAAAAAAATTTTTTTTTTTAAAGGCAAAAGGTCTAAGACCAACCTTTATATTCCTGCAAGTTCACTTTCTGACTGGCTATCACTTCCAAGGTCCCATCTCTAACCTGTCAGGTGAGACCCATGCCACCTCCCAACTCCACAAAATGGGCATGCTCATTTCCACAAACACACTTACATTAGGGAAAAAGGAAGAAAACAGAAAGGTAGTAAGCATAATTGTAATTGACCTATCAGGAAACCTCATGTGCAAGCTGGAAAAAAGGAAAAATGAGTCTCCGAAGTAGCCAAAACATCATAAGCAGAGGAGAATCAAAAGCAGTTAGACTGGACAGGGGATCACATGACCTCTGCAAACTAAGGAAATCATCATGCATACTCTGTATGCACCTGTGAAGTGCACATATCACCCATTAAACACTTAAGACCTGTCTTCTATACACCCAGCTCTGAAACTATCTTACTAGCCTAAGGTCTCTAGGTAGGTCACCTCAGCTCAGACACAAATCTGAATCATGTTCTTATTTGTAAAATGGAAATTAAGATGGCTGCCATGCTTAAAAGAGGAGTTGTGAAAAGATAAGTAGATGAAACACTTAAACAGATACTTCAAAAAAGAGGCTATTCATTCATTCATTTTTTTAAGTAAGCTCTACATTCACCATGGGGCTTGAACTCACAACTCCAAGATCAGCAATCATATGCTTCATCGACTGAGCCAGCCAGGTGCCCCTCAAATAAATATGTTCAAAGGTGTCCAACATCAATAGTCATCAGATAAATGCATATTAATACAATAGTGAGGTAACACTAGAATGGCTAAAATTCTTAAAGTATACCACCAGTTACAAATTTCTGACATGAAACTGAAGTCATATGAGCTAAAAATAAATAAATGGCATACTTCAGAATACTGACTATGTTATGTGGGGCACCTGGGTGGCTCAGTCAGTTGAGTGTCCGACTTTGGCTCAGATCCTGCTCTCGCGGTTCCTGAGTTCAAGCCCCACATCGGGCTCACTGGTGTTAGCACAGAGCCTGCTTTGGATCCTCTGTCTCCCCTCTCTACCCTTCCCCAGCTTGTGTTCTCTCAAAACTAAACAAACAAACAAACAAACAAACATTAAAAAAAAACACTGATTTTCAGAGGACAATGTCTGATCTGTGTCACACTGACCTTCTTAGGTTCAATCCCTAAACTAAATACAAATAAATATTTATTCACTATCAAGTAAAGCAACAGAGCCTCATTAGGCAATAATGTTAAAAAAAAAAAAAAAAAAAAAGTTCTTCCCCTTCCACCCTCAAGGGCATAGCACTACTAGGAAAACCGAAACATGTCTATGCTAGATTTAAGCAGAGTTTTTAGAAAAGAATGTTAAGATAATTCATCCCATGACATATGAAAGCAAAAGAAGCTGGTCAGATTACAATAAAAAATCCCTTTTAGTTCAAATGAACTAAATTCTGAGCCACTACAATTATCATGTTGCATGTGAAAATTAATAAATGCTTCATAAAAGAATATTTACTGACCAGAGTCTGAGAGTTTTTAGATACAATAAAAATTTCACTAGCAAACAAGTTTTTTTCATCCTATATCATTACTATCATTTAAAAATTCTATTAAATAGGGATATTGCACATAAGACAAATTTTCAATTTTTCATTTCTCTTCATACTTTTATAAAAGACCTATTAAATACAACTTCTGAGGATGCACTGAAAGTCAGTCAGAACTGTAAGTACTTCATGGGATCTTCAGTTTTCAACATTCCTTAACCAGAGGAAACTAAAGAAAATCCTCCTTGAATGGAACAGTGATGGCTGATACAAGCAAGTCTCAATGGTAAAGAAATAGAAGTGTTTCACAGGGTGTTGTAGGAGAGGTGCTTATCCTTCAGACACCAGCAGATATACGCTCATTAAAAAAAATAACGTTAAGGGTGGTCTAAAAGATGGGAGCAAAATTTATTACTCCAAAAGAAAACTGAAGGTGCCAATAAGCCAATGTGAAACTCAGCCCTAAAAAGGAAAGGATATGGGAAAAAGAGGAGCAACATCAAAATGTCTCAGGTTTCTAGAAATATTCTCAGCAATGGGGATTGACAAATATTGCTGATTGACAGATATCTGAAATAGGAAAGAAGACTATAGGTAAAAACATTTTTAAAAACTTTGTAAAAGACAAAGTGAAAAACCAAAAGGAGTCAGGAGGGAAAAGGCTAGATCTGGGGATAAAGGCAACCAAGGAAGGAAAAAAATAAATTTGAAAAAAAAATACATATCCTTAAGTTTTATTTTGATATTTAGGGGACAGATGCTCAGAATTATCAGTTGTCAAGTAACCAGACTTTGATATTCTATACTACACAATAAATAAGGTCTACTCTTTTAACACTCAAAACACCTTTACGTTTCTTTCATTTAAACAAAAAAAAAAGTGGCGTCGAGACACATCCACCTAAGAACACTTCTATGGTATTATGTTGTATATTCATTCACTTGTAGAAAAATTATTCTCTTGCCCTCTTGCCTTACTTTCAAACTATAATCTAAGTAAGCTTAGAACTAAATATTATTGTAAGGAATAAAAACATCTATTTTTAATTACCAACATCATCAATTCACATGAAACAAAAATTATAATGCCTTTTCTCTTAAATTCTAAGAGCATAAAAGAAATTTCCTTTTAGGATTTCACCACTCTGATCATAAACCCAAATGAAAGAACAAAGGCCAAAAACAGCTAAGACAGAGGAACTTGCCCAAGGCCACAGGCATTTCAATGTGGTATTGGTGCAGAATAGATAGAGAATAGTGTAGGACAGGAAGCAGAGACACAGACTTCATAAAAGGAAATGTACTGTAAGGAGAGAGTGTTTCCAAAGTCATGGGGAAAGGACAAACAATGCAATAAGTAGTGATTAGACAACTGATTGTTGCCTACTATAGACTGATTATCCAAATTCCTCCTCAGATCCTATGCAAAGATCAAGTCCAGGTGGATTAAAGACCTAACTATGAAAATCAAAACTCTAAACTTTCAGAAAAAATATGAGAAGATCCTTATAACCTAAGGGTACAGAAGGCTTTCTTTTTTTTTTTTTTTTTAAAGTTTATTATTTATTTTTGAGAGAGAAAGAGAGAAAGAGAGAAAGCAAGCAGGGGAGAAGCAGAGAAAGGGAGACAGAGGATCTGAAGCAGGCTCCGTGCTGTCAGCACAGAGCCCAATGCAGGGCTCGAACCCACGAACCGTGAGATCATGACCTGAGCTGATATTCCACGCTTAACTCACGGAGCCAGCCAGGTGCCCGGAGAAGGCTTTCTTCAAATAAGAAAAATGAGGGCATCTGGGTGGCTTAGTGTCAAACTTCAGCTCAGGTCATGATCTCACGGTTCCATGGGTTCAAGTCCCACTTGGGGCTCTGTGCTGACAGCTCAGAGCCTAGAACCTGTTTCAGATTCTGTGTCTCCCTCTGTCTCTGCCCCTCCCTCATTTGCACTCTTTCTGTCTCTCTCTCTCAAAAATAAACATTAAAATAAATTAACAATAAATTTAAAAAACAAGAAAAATGAAATCAGACAGTATCACTAAATTAAAACTTAGATTTTCAGGGCACCTGGGTGGCTCAGTTGGTTAAGCGTCCGACTTCAGCTCAGGTCATCATCTCATAGTGAGTTCAAGCCCCACGTCAAGCTCTGTGCTGACAGCTCAGAGCCTGGAGCCTGCTTCAGATTCTGTGTCTCCCTCTCTCTCTGCCCCTCTCATGCTCTGTCTCTCTCTGTCTCTCAATAATAAATAAACATTAAAAAATTTTTTAAAAATTAAACTTAGATTTTCTTAATAAAAGACATCAGAAAATAAAACACAACAAATTGAGATATACACCTGCAACTGACATAACCAACAAAAGATTAGGAGAGAATGTACAAGGAACTCTAAACTCAGTAAGAAAAAATAACCCAACAGAAAAATAAGTAACAAGCAGATAATGTATAGAAAACAGAATAACCACGAAATAGATGAAAAGATGCTCAACTTTACTAACAATGAAGTTGAAATGAAATGAAAACACTGCCTACCCTATTTCACACCCATCAAATGGAAATAAATTTTAAAAAATATGGCAATACCCAGTGTTTGTAATGATGTGGAACAAGAACGAACTTCACTACCACTGCAGGTGGTAGTAAAATCTCCCACAAGCACTTGGAAAGGCAGTTCTACACTAATATTTTGCAAGTTTTCACTATCTAAACTTTAATTAAGGCATTCCCCTTCAAGACACAATCCCTAGACAATCTCTCACTCATGTAAACAAGAAAACATGAGTAAGAGCCTTTACTGCACTGTTGTCTATAGGAAAAATGGAAAAAACTTCATGTCCATTAATAGGAGAATGAACAAATAATGTGGTACATTTGTACAGTGGAATATTACACAACTATTAAAATTAATGGAAGTAGAGCAATAAATATCAACAGAAATAATCGACAAAAATGCTGAGGTGCATTCACAAAATGCAAATAACAAAGAATGACACTTTTTATAAAGTTTACAAACAAATAAAATACATACAGTATATTTGTATGTATATTATAACTTTTTGGAGTGTTTAACTCTGAGAAGGAAGGAAAAAGAATTGGATCAGGTAGCTACTAAATACACCAGAGAAATTAAACTCTATCAGAAATTTTTCTTAAAAAAAAAAAGTGTATAAAATATTAGGCTGGACAGAGTTGGCTGATAGGAAAAGGACTTTATGTCATAACCTATACTTTATGTCATAACCTATACTTTATGTTAAAATACATTAATTAAAATTTATAACTATCTGAAAGCTTAACGCTGTAAGCAAAATACAGAATGAAATTGGCTGTTAAAGCTACCATTCTCATCCATAAGCAAAAAAATTTTTAATTGTAAGTTTTTGCAAAGATCACAGCAACCTCACTGTGTTCAAGCAAGTATGTTAATAAGTATGTAAATGTTATAAATTTGAACATATTAAGTAAATTGTATTATAGGAATACTATCCATTTTTTATGTAAACATTTTTTTTTTAATTTTTTAATGTTTGTTTATTTTTGAGAGAGAGAGAGAGACAGAGCGTGAGCAGGGGAGGGTCAGAGAGAGGGAGACACAAAATCTGAAGCAGGCTACAGGCTCTGAGCTATCAGCACAGAGCCCAACGCTGGGCTCGAAATCACACACTGTGAGATCAGGTGAAGTCAGAAGCTTAACAGACTGACCCACCCAGGCGACCCTCTTTTTTTTTTTTTTTTTTTTAAAGTAAGCTCTATGCCCAACCTCGGGCTTGAACTCAGGACCCCCAGATAAAGAGTTGCATGCTCCACCCACTGAGCCAGCCAGATGCCCCTATAAGCATTTCTTATAAAACTTCACTGGAGAAGATTCCATGACCAAAAGCCCAAGTTACCTCATGGTCAAGCTCGTCTAACACAAATGAAAGAAACAGCAATATGTGCATTCAAATGTCACTTTAAAAAGTCTACTTTTAAAACGAAAGTTCGCCCTTCAATGCACTGTGTCAGAAGCATTTTACAGAGGTAGAATTTGAGCTCAGCTTTGTGAGACACAAGTTAGTGTATCTGTAAGGGAGGCAATACCAAGGTTGTTGAAAAAAGAAAAAGGTGGGGTGCCTGGGTGGCTCAGTCGGTTAAGTCTCTGACTTCGGCTCAGGTCATGATCTCATGGTTCGTGAATTTGAGCCCTGCGGTAGGCTCTGTGCTGACAGCTCAGAGCCTGGAGCCTGCTTCGGATTCTGTGTCTCCCTCTCTCTCTGCCCCTCCCTCCCTCCCTCTCTCTCTCTCTTTCTCTCTCTCTCAAAAGTAAAGATAAAAAAAAGAAAAGA
Source organism: Leopardus geoffroyi (assembly GCF_018350155.1). Classification (NCBI taxonomy): domain Eukaryota; kingdom Metazoa; phylum Chordata; class Mammalia; order Carnivora; family Felidae; genus Leopardus; species Leopardus geoffroyi. The sequence goes on from NC_059328.1 coordinate 142,875,598, forward strand.
AAAAGGCTATCACTGAATAGTAAATGGTACCAAGGCAAAGAATGGCAAAAAAAAAAAGAAAAAAAGAAAAAGAAAAAGGTTGTCTGGCTTGAGTATCAAGAAAAAGGATGTCCAAGTAAGAACCAGACGTGGAGAGTAGAACAGACGTCCTGACTTGGGAAGCAATGTAGGGAAACTGAGAAAATCGGTACAAAATATAAGGAAATGACATCTTCCTTTTTAACACTAACCACTCAATCCTCCTACTGTGGCTCTGTCCCTCATGTTTCACTCTCCCCTTGGAATTCCCTCACAATGGCTGCCCCAACCAGGCTCCACCTCAAGAACCCTTACGCACCTTGGGGGTGACCGAGGATGGTGGCATGTGTGTGGATATATTTTTTTCTTCAGCCCAGCTTCAAGGGAATTTTACGGAACAAAAAATAAATGCAGATTTGAAGAAATCCAATAAAATATTTAAAGATCTCTAATGCTACGACAGCTAACATACCCTTCAGGGTTTATAGGATCTGACTCCAAGAAAAAAATAGGAACCTGCCAAAGATCCTTCCTTCCTAGGCTTTGGCCTGCTTCCATCTGACAAGTCATTTACCATCGACAACTTATGAATGCCTTCGTAGACATTCTGACCCACTACAGCTTTTTCTCAAGGTCTGAGGAAAGAATTTCTTCCCCACATGAATAATGTCAGAAAGAATTCTCAACCTCCAGTGAAACTGCACCTACAAAAGGAATGTAGTTTCATCTCTAAAAACCCTTAATTATAAAATGACCATATACAATTCTGCAGGCAGAACTGCTGTCAGGAAAGGAGTGGGGGAGAGAGAGAATAATGTCAACACCTTTACAGAGAAAGCATGTGCCTGAAAAGTCCTTGCTGTCTCTTCAGGGAAGTTGACTTTTAAAGAAAAAAGGAATGTAAAGCATCTTGTGTATTTCTAGCACTGTATTTATCACACTATATGACAATTATCTTTTTATACGTGTATGTATCCTCCATTAGACTGAGAGTTCCTCGAGGGCAGGGATTTTTGTGTCCCCAGAACTTAACACAAATCTGAAACACAGTAATCACTCAATGCCTGTGTGCTGAATGCAAAGTGAACAAAAGAATGACAAAGGAAATAAATATGAACAAAAGAATGACAAAAAAATCTGACTGAATCACAAAGGGTAAGTGAAAAGGCAATGACACTGCAAAGGAACATATTCCTGTAGACATTTTAAATTAAATAATAACTTTCTTATATTACTTAACTATTTCAAATTTAAAAGAGATTTAACTTCTGAAAAATGTGATATATAACTTTTCTTCTGTGATACAGAGTTAAGGGCAATTTAAACTCCTTCCTATTTCATTCCACTTTTTCTTCTAATTCCATTCATTTGTCTAACAGAAGTTACCGGTGGGCCTTGATCAAACTTGCTTTTACTATCAAACTGACTTTTGGACAGTGACTTCAATCATACTTAAACTAACAAGGACTTGAAGCTCTGGTTGGTGGCACTGCCCATGAAATGATCTCTACACAGCAGTGGTTTTTGTTTGAACAGCAGTGCCTCTTTTACTACAGGGGCATTAAACTGTGATCCACTAAGACATTCAGGGACATCAAGAGTCACTGAGGGGAAGGGTTAGGAAGGCAAAACAGGCAGAGCAACTCCGCCCACTTCTACCAGTTTTCAAACAGAAAACAATAGGCTTCCGGGAAAGATTTCCCTTGAAGAAAGAGTTCTACAGATTTTCAAGTCAGAAAATAATTTGTCTTATTCTATTTTGACTTGTTTTATTTCACTAAGACAAAACGAAAGTCTTCAAATCAGCAATAAAAAGGAGAGGTCTCACTGGAACAACAGAAGACGTCCTTAGGTGTTCCTAAAAGCAGAGCCTGTGAGCCTCGACCTGATGCTTCCTAGATTTATGCCAGTCACCTGTGTTAATCCACCAAGAAAAAAAGCTGAAAGAAATTATGGAAATACATATTTGAAGACTATATAAGGGTCAAAAGATAATCATAAATTTTTTAGGTCTCTAGGAATAGAAGAAGGTTCTAACATACATTGTATTTGACTTTTGAACATGTTTTTGGAATCACATAACACACCAAAATAGGGCACTTTCTATTAAGTCTACTCATCATTAGAAAAACGTAACTGAGGGGCGCCTGGGTGGCGCAGTCGGTTAAGCGTCGACTTCAGCCAGGTCACGATCTCGCGGTCCGTGAGTTCGAGCCCCGCGTCGGGCTCTGGGCTGATGGCTCAGAGCCTGGAGCCTGTTTCCGATTCTGTGTCTCCCTCTCTCTCTGCCCCTCCCCCGTTCATGCTCTGTCTCTCTCTGTCCCAAAAATAAATAAACGTTGAAAAAAAAATTAAAAAAAAAAAAAAGAAAAACGTAACTGAAAAGGTGGCTCACCGCTTTGATGTGCTGTATTCTACGTGACTGGCAATTTTCAGCCATGGGTTTTTCCATTCCACTAAGTCCTAAAACTCGACCTAGGGTTCTGTTAACTCCTGCTACAGAAATATGTACGTGGCCAGTTTATTTTACTGTTTTTCTCATTCCACAATCACTAAAGACAGCAGCAGCACTCTTACAACTCCAACAAATAAAATAGTAGTTGTTCTGATCTGTTTTGACATTCTAGGGTTTTCCTTTTCATACCCTAAGACACAGCATCTCGTAGCACTTGCGCCGTCCATGGATAGAGAGTAACACTCCCAAGCATTGTAAATAAATCCCGAAGCTATGCTATCAGAGCTTGGATGCGTTTGTATATGAGTGAGGTGAAATGGGTTTCTCCTATTGAACGGAGGCAAGTCGAGGTCCCTAGTGCTGCGCTGCCTCAGACAGCTGGGTCTGTCCACTGCTGCACCATCTCAAAGTCGGGGGTGAGGGGTGGGGGGAACGGTAATGAACCAACTATAGAGGGAGCAGGAAGTTTGTATCATACACTCCGCAATTGCTTAATTAGTCCAGTCCCCTGCGAGCCACAGGCTCTTCCCTATTCCTGCGATTGGCAAAGGGAAATAACCTCTTTTTCAGGGTGTCCAATCTCAGGTAAGAGATACTCTCCAGGCTGCCAGCGACGCGCCAAGGTAGCCCCACTGAAACGTCCCCGCGACTAGGCAGCGGCGCCGCCCCCTTCTCTCCCTTTGCTTGGCTTTCCAGTCCTCGGAGTCGCCACCGCCCACTTTCTAGCACGACAAACAGCGTCCTGTGCGCGGGCCCAGCACTTACCCACGTCTTGCTCGAAGGGGTTTGCAGTGAACAGAGACATCTTGCCGGTGCCCGAGCCCTAAACGCTGTGGTCTGGCCGAGGCTCGGCGGCTGCTCCGAGCTGGGTGACCCGCGGCTGCCGCTTCCTAGACGGCTCCGCTCCGACCGCGTCCTCGCACTTCCGCCACCGCCACTGTCCGGCCCCCGCCTGACAGGCCAGCTGCCGATTTGCACTCCACCCCCTCGCTCCGGCCTAACTCCCCTCCCGGAACGAGGTCCCGCCGGCGCGGGGATTCTTTCAGCGCACCTGTCGCCTCCGCCTCTCAGGAAGAGGCAGCAGCCCTGTCCCAGACTTTCGTGGGGGGTCAGGCGGCCGCCGCGGCCACCTTTCCATCGCTAGGACCCCGGCAAGCCACGGAGCAGGGGACCTTCGGGGCCGGAAGTTGTCGCGCCTAGAACTGGGCAACCCTAGAGGCCCGGAAGCAGCTGTGCGTGCGGAGACACCCGGAGGGCCGCGGTGTTGCCGGATTTTCCGCCTTTGGAGTCTCTAGTTCTCGCTAATTTAATTCGTTCCTAAGCTGCAGCCTAGTCCCTCGAGGGCGGACCAGTGGCTGCGTTCGCGTCACAGTCCCGTTGCCCTGGAAATGGATGGAGCCTCCGCGCCTAACCCCTGCTGGAATAACCCTCCTGGAAATCGGTGGTGGACCTATGGCTCTGTGGGGGCTCCCTAACTTTTCGCTTTCCATCGTGTTCTCTGAACACGTGATCACACTGCTTGACTCTGGGAATCCAAAGACGAATGAGGCACACACTCCCTGTTTTCAAGTTGCAGACAGTTTTGTAGGGCTAGTGTATAGCTTACACAAGACCGTGTATTACGATCCTAATAGAGGGGTCACAAACTCAAATATCCATAGGAGCCAGCCAGATACTTAGGTGAATGTAAAAGTGCAAGCATGCTTCCCAACCACACACTCCCTATCCCTCGTACCCCTGCTTTCTTTCTCTGTAGCATTTATCACTTTCTAATAATTTACGTAATTACTATGTTTTCTGTCTCTCCTCTTTAGAATACAAACTCCGTTACCAGTTTTGTTGACTGCATTATCCCCAGCATCCAATACAGTGTCTGGCAAGTAATGGGTGCTCAATAAGTACTTTTCGAATGTACTTGTGACTATCCAACTGAACAGTACATATCTAAAGATGGCAGCTGCTAGTAAACTTTAGCCATTTGTTGCAGTGTGGGCCCCACTAGAACTTAAATGATTTTAAAATGTTTAGAATTACTTTCACATTTTAACAATGGGTCAAACAAAACCATTTTACAACCTTTAGTATAAAGAGGATGTATAGAAGAGTGAATCCGTGCACATGGAATACTTCAGAACAGTGGTTGCACATACTATAAAGATAGGTGCACAAATAAACATTTGTGCTGGTTTTCAAAAACTGAATTTAGGATATTAAAGATATGTTTGGAGACTCTGTAGATGGATTTGTCTAGGATTAAGACTTAGTGTTGGAAGGGAAAACTAGGTAAAGAGGAAATAGATTTGTAAGAGCCTTAAAGAAGCTAAGATTTTAATTTTAGCCTATAAGACACTAAATACTCATTTAATGATTTTGAGCAGCAGAGTAACATGCGAAAGAGAGTTCCTGGATAGTAATCTGACATCAGCATGCATGATGTATTTAAAGAAGCAGACCCTGGCAGAACAGTTTCGGAGGCTATGGCAGCACTTGAAAGCCATTAGAAGAGGTACTGTAGAGGAGCTCGTGTTGAGACAGGAAGGAGCACAGGGCTGAGGATTAGCAGTGGAAAGCATTAACATTTTAAAGACAGTCCTCTGCATCTTTAAGAGCAAGCATATCCAAGAATCTATAGGTATTTATCTTTCTCTGGGTGTCCTCAGTCTCTTTGTGAATTCCTCCAATTAACAAATTTCCTAATGGTCACTAAGAGCCAGACTGTGTTAGAAACGAGAGGATACAAAGATTGTCTGTTGCTACTTCACCTAATGAAGTTATTGAGGAATTAAAAGATACGTTCGTGACTGCTCACAAATTCTGGTGCGTAAAGAAATGCAACTTTTTCATTTTTCTATAATGCAGCCTCTTTTGAGGCCCCTAACAGGGGCTCCCTGATAACAGAAAATGATCTTATCAATTTCAGTTCAATTCAGTACTTTAGTTTTCTTGGTTATTTTGGGTTTACACTCAACAAATATATAATATCCTGACCTCAGACCACTTTCCCTGAGCATATACCAAATCCATCCCCAGCCATGTGTGTTCTTCCAGTTCTGCCAGTAAATGTTTGGTGAAGAATCCTTTTTCTTTCAAAACAGGGACAGTACTTCCCCAGTAAGACCATAATGAGAGCTGACCCTAGTTACTGGTCTAGAAACACTGGAGATGGTTGAGGCAAATCTCAAAAAGGGAATCTAACATCTTGGAAGGCATCTTCATAAGGTGAGACTTCTGTGTGGTCTTCAAAACGAGGTCACTATTCTGTAGCAAGGGTGAGTGTCCCTAGTCCAGAGGACTAAGGTTAATCTATCCACTAAAATTTCTCAAGAGTATCCACCCAGGTATCTCCATCCTAGGTCTTAGGGTGTCAGGGTCTCAGTCTTCTCCCTTCGGAGCCCTGACTTTAATTTAGGAGATATGCGGTGGGTTTCTGAATTCAACCTTCTTCTAAATTCTGCAACTCTCAGAGTCAGGTCCTGAGTTTAATTTTTTTTTTTTTTTTTTTTAACTATCATCTGCCCCTCTGGCTATAGTAAATAAAGCACTCTCATCCCCCCTCCTCATTTTTTTCTTTGTGTTTCAGTTGGATAATCTCTCCCTCTTTCTCTGATGAATGGTATATTCTTTTCCATGAATTTCCAAAGCATTTTGTGTTATTTTTTAAAATAATTTTTTTTATTTTGGAATAATTTTAAATTTACAAAAAAGTTACAAAGATAGTATAGAGAGTTCTCATTTACCCCTCATCCTGTTTCTCCTATTGTTAAGATCTTATGGTTCCATGATACGTTTGTCAAAACTAAGAAACTAACATTGGCTCATTGCTATTAACTAAACTCCAAACTTTATTTGCACTTTCCCAATGTTTACATTAATGTCCTCTTTTTTTCCCCAGGTATGTCAGGGTTCCCCAAGACCATCCCAATTTCAAAGACTTGCCAGGACTCAAGAGTCAACATGTAGTCATCCTCATGACGATGATTTATTACAGTGAAAGGATTAAAAAACACAATCAGCAAAGAGAAATGGTACATGGGGTGAAGCTCATTGCAGATTCAATGCCTAGGATTTTTATTAGGGCTAGTCACACAGGCACCCTCTAGCTAACATGCACCCAAATTTCTAGACTCTCAGAAGGAAAGCAGGTGTTCTGCATAAACCGTGTTGTTTCTATAGTTTAGGTGCTGTGAGTCATTCTTATAAGGGAATTGTGGGAGTTCTCCCAAAAATCTAAGCTCCCAGACACTAGCCAAGGACCAACCTTGCAAGCAGGCCTTTTATAAGGATAGCAATCTCAAGACTACAATATTATCTCTTTTCTGCATACCAAGGTACCACATATCATTTAGTGGCCATGCCTCCATAGTTGTCTCTGGTTTGTGGCAATTTATTAGTCTTGCTTTTCATGACCTTGATAGCCTTGAGGAGTGCTGATCAGATATCCTGCAGAGTGTCCCCGAATTGAAGTTTGTCTCATGTCTTTTTTGTGCTTAAATAGGCATTACAGGGTTTTGGAAAGAATACCTCTGAGGTGAGGTATCCTCATCACATTATTGTAGGGGGTACATGATGTCCACATGATTTCTGGTGATGGTAGCTGTTCAGCACTTGGTAAATGTACCAGCTGCCAAGTTCTTCCACTTTATAATTAATAGTTTTCTCTTTCCATACTCTATTCTTAGGAAGCAGGTTACTGATGGGGTACTGGGTGGCTCAGTCGGTTAAGCATTCGACTTCGGCTCATGTCATAATCTTGCAGTTCATGAGTTGAAACCCCGCATCCAAGCCTTGCCTAGGGCTCTGTGCTGACAGCTCAGAGCCTGGAGCCTGCTTCCGATTCTGTGTCTCCCTTCCTCTCTCTCTCTCTCTCTCTCTCTCTCTCTCTCTCTCTCAAAAATAAATAAACCTTAAAAAACATTTTTTAAATTTAAATTTAAAGGAAGCAGATTACTGAGTCTAGCCCATCCTTAAAGGGAAGAGAGGGAATTAAGCCTTACTTTCTGTAAAGGTGAATATCTAAATATATTATTAGAATTCTCCTGTAAGGAAAATGTGTCTCTTTTCTCCTATATATGTATTAAATTGTTTAATTATGTCCAGGATGAACTCATGTATTTTATAGTTTGAGTTGAAATCCAATAATATGTTTTGTTATTATTGTTGCTGTCTTGTTTGGTTTTGCTCAAATTGTTCCAGCTTTGGTCACTGGGGGCTCTTCTTTTTTTTTTTTTTTTTTTTTTTTTTAATTTTCTTTTAACGTTTATTTATTTTTGAGACAGAGAGAGACAGAGCATGAACGGGGGAGGGGCAGAGAGAGAGGGAGACACAGAACCCAAGGCAGGCTCCAGGCTCTGAGCCATCAGCCCAGAGCCCAACGCGGGGCTCGAACTCACGGACCGTGAGATCGTGACCTGAGCTGAAGTCGGACGCTTAACCGACTGAGCCACCCAGGCGCCCCACTGGGGGCTCTTCTAAATGACTTCTAAGTCCCCCCCATTTTTTTTTTGAGAATTTCTTTACTTTCTGGTACTACAATGCTTCAGGCTCATCTTGTATTTTTCTCTGCCTCAGTCTTAGATGCAACCATTTCTCAAAGGAACCCAGGTTCTGAAAGTCTCTTTAAAGGCTGCCATAGATAATTTCTAGCCTTTATGATATGCTTTGAGTAGATATCTGGCTAACCTGAGCTTGTCATTTCCTGCAGCACATTAATTGCAATTAATAATAATCAACCAACTCCACAGTACTTATAATTGTCTTCATCTTTCTCAACTGCTAGTTAGAGCTATTATAAAACCAGTGCATGCCCTTCACCTATGCTTAACCCCAATTTACCATGGTCTTAGTAATTGTGATGGTACAGAGGTAGTTCTCAAATTTGGCATCCATCAGAACCAGCTGGTGGGGGTTGTTAAAAACACAAATTACTGGACCCTATCTCATAGTTTCTGATTTAGTAAGTCTTTTGTGGAGCACAACCTAACCCCTAAGCAGACAAATATAAAACCCTCCCGCTACAGACCTATTTTCTTCAGTTTCTTTTACTTAGCATATCATGTCTGGCTTTCAGCCAATAATTACAAAATTACAATTTGTACTGAAAGACAAAACCAACACAAAACAGTAGAAAGAGCAAGCATTAGAACCAGACTCAGACATGGCAGGGATGTTAGACATTTCTTAAACTCACAGATTCTTCAGCCATGTCCAGGCTATTGATGACCCCATTAAAAACATTATTTTCTGTACAGTATTTTCGATATTTAGTATTTCCTTTTGATTCTTTCTTCGGGTTTCTGTTTCTTTGCTAACATTACCCATCTGTTCTTTTTTTAAATTATAGTTGACATATAATATTATATTAGTTTTAGGTGTACAACACAGTGATTTGACAATTACATTTGACCTTTGAATAACATGGGGCTTAGGGGTGCTGACACCCTGCAGAGTCAAAAGTCCACGTATAACTTTTGACTCCCTATAAACTTAACTACTAATTGCATTCTGTTGACCAAGGCCTTACCAATAACATAAACAGTTGATTAACACATATTTGGTATTTTATATATACATTATGTGTTGTATTCTTACAATAAAACCAGAGAAAAGAAAATACTATTAATAAAATCATAAAGAAAAGAAAATATCTTTACACTTCTGTACTGTAAAAAAAATCTGCATGTAAGTGTACCCATGCAGTTCAACTCATGTTGTTCAAGGGTCAACTATATATCCATTACAAAATGCTCACCACTGTTAAGTGTAGTTACCATCTGATTTACCCATCTGCTCTTGCATGACAACTCAGAGCCTGGAGCCTGCTCCATTAGCACCTTTACATATTAATATAGTTAATTTAAATCCTGGTATGATAATTCTAATATCTCTGCCATATCTGGGTTTAGTTCTTTTAAAAAAAAATATTTATCTTGGGGGGGTGGGAGGGGCAGAGAGAGAGAGAAGAAAGAGAGAATACCAAGCAGTCTCCACACCATTATGTGGAGCCCGATGCAGGGCTCAATCTCGGGAACTGTGAGATCATGACCTGAACCAAAATCAAGAGTAAGACACTTAACCCACTGAGTCACTCAGGTGCCCCTGAGTTTAGTTCTGATGCCTATTTATCTGGTTAAGGGTTAGGCTGTGTTTATTGTTTGCTGTAACTGTAGGTGTTAGAGACTAACTTTCTTCTGATGTGCTTGTTTTTGTCTCCCCTGTTGTCTTTGGGTTGGTTCCTGAGAGACTTTTTTAATGCATTTATTTAAGTGTAATTGACATACATTATATTGGTTTCAGGTATACAACATAATTATTCGAATTTGTGTACATTGCAAAATAATCACCACAATAAATCTAGTTAACATCTGTCAGCATACAAAGTTACATATTTTTTCTTGTGATGAGAAATATTTTGAGATTTACTTTTTTTGCAGTTTTTAAATTTACAATACGATATTATTGATTATAGTCATCATGCCATATATATATATATATATATCCATGACTTACTTATTTTATAACTGAAATTTTATACCTCTTAATCCCTTTCACCTATTCTGCCTGCCCCCTACAACTATCAGTTTTCCTTTTTTTTAGAGTAATATTTGATTTTAATTTTTATTTATTTTTCTTTTTTCCCCCTTTTTTTAAATTTAAATTTTAGTTAGTTAACATACAGTGTAATATTGGTTTTGGGAATAGAATTCAGTGATTCATCAGTTACATACACTACCCAGGGCTTATCACAAGTGCCCTACTTAGTACCCATCACCCATCTAGCCCATCTCCCACCCACTTCCCTCCATTAACTCATAGTTTGTTCTTTATCATTAAGATAAAGATTGTGTTTTGTTTCCCTTTCTTCTCTTTTTTCCCCACCTTCCCATATGTTCATCTGTTTTGTTTCTTAAATTCCATATATGAGTGAAATCATATGGTATTTGTCTTTCTCTGATTGACTTATTTTGCTTAGCATAATACATTCTAGCTTGATCTAGTTCTGTGAAAAATGCTATTGGTATTTTGATGGGGATTGTATTAAATGTGTAGATTGTTTTGGTTAGTATAGACATTTTAATAATATTTGTTTTTCCAATCTATGAGCATGGAATGTCTTACCATTTCTTTGTGTCACCTTCAATTTCTTTCATTGTTGTTTTATAGTTTTCAGAGTACAGATCTTTCACCTCTTTGGTTAAGTTTTTTCCCATGTGTTTTACTATTTTTGTTACAATTGTAAATGGGATTTTTAAAATTAATTTTACTTTCTGTGGTTTCATTATCAGTGTATAGAAATGAAATATATTCCTCAACAGAGATACTGTGTCCTACAACTTTACTGAGTTGATTTATCAGTTCTAGTAGTGTTTTCATGGAGTCTTTAGGGTTTTCCATATATAGTATCATGTTATCTGTGAAGAGTGGAAGTTTTACTTCTTTCTTAACAATTTGAATGTCTTTTTTGTTTGTTTGTTTGCTGTGCCTAGGACTTCCAGTACTGTGGTGAATAAGAGTGAGTAAACATGGTAAGAGTGAACATCCTGTCTTGTTCCTGACCGTAGGGGCAAGCTCTCAGTTTTTCCTCATTGAATATGATGTTCAGTGTGAGTTTTTCATATATGGCCTTTATTATGGCCTCTACACCTACTTGGTTGAGGTGGGTTTTTTTGTTGTTTTGTTTTGTTTTTAGTAAGCCCTACTGCCCAATGTGGGGGTTAAAATCATGACACTAAGATCAAGGGTCATATGCTGTACCATCTGAGCCAGCCAGGTGCCCCTTGTTGAGGGTTTTATTTTTTTTAATCATGAATAGATGTTGTACCTTGTTAAGTGTTTTTTCTGCATCTATTGAAATGATCATATGCTTTTTATCCTTTCTCTTATTGATTAGATGTATCACATTGATTGATTTGTGATTATTGAACCAACTTTACATCCTTGAATAAATCCCATTTGATCATGGTGAATGATTTTTAATGTATTGTTGGGTTAGGTTTGCTAGTGTTTTTTTGAGGATTTTTGCATCTATGTTCATCAGAGTATCGGCCTATAGTTCTCCTTATTTGTGGTGTCTTTATCTGTTGTTGTTTTTTTTTTTAATTTTTTTTTAACGTTTATTTATTTGTGAGACAGAGAGAGACAGAGCATGAACGGGGGAGGAGCAGAGAGAGAGGGAGACACAGAATCGGAAGCAGGCTCCAGGCTCTGGGCCATCAGCCCAGAGCCCGACGCGGGGCTCGAACTCATGGACCGCGAGATCGTGACCTGGCTGAAGTCGGACGCTTAACCGACTGAGCCACCCAGGCGCCCCTATCTGGTTTTGATATCAGGGTAATGCTGGCCTTATAGAATGAATTTGGAAGATTTCCTTCCTCTTGTATTTTTTGGAATAGTTTGAAAACCATAGGTATTAACTCTTCTTTAAATGTTTGGTATAATTCACCTGTTAAGCCATATGGTCCTGGACTTTTGTTTGTTGGAAGTTGTTTGATTGCTGATTCAATTTCATTGCTGGCAATCAGTCTGTTCAAATTTTCTATTTCTTCCTCATTCACTTTTTTTTTATAACGTTTATTCATTTTTGAGAGACAGAAAGGGACAGAGCATGAGTGGGGGAGGGGCAAAGAGAGAGAGGGAGTCACAGTATCCAAAGCAGGCTCCAGGCTCAGAGCTGTCAGCAGAGCTGACAGAGCTGCAGGTGTCTTTAGCTGCAACCCACGAACCGCGAGATCATGACCTCAGCCAAAGTCGGGCGCTTGGGGCGCCTGGGTGGCGCAGTCGGTTAAGCGTCCGACTTCAGCCAGGTCACGATCTCGCGGTCCGTGAGTTCGAGCCCCGCGTCAGGCTCTGGGCTGATGGCTCAGAGCCTGGAGCCTGTTTCCGATTCTGTGTCTCCCTCTCTCTCTGCCCCTCCCCCGTTCATGCTCTGTCTCTCTCTGTCCCAAAAATAAATAAAACGTTGAAAAAAAAAAAATTCAAAGTCGGGCGCTTAACCGACTGAGCCACCCAGGCGCCCCCTTCCTGATTCACTTTTGGGAGGTTATATGTTTCTGGGAATGTATCCATTTCTTCTAGGTTCTCCAATACGTTGGCATTTAATTTTTCATGATATTCTCCTATAATCCTTTGTATTTCTGTGGTATCAGTTGTTATTTCTCCCCTTTCATTTCTGATTTTGTTTATTTGAGTCCTCTCTTCTTTCTCTCTCCCCCTCAATTAGTCTGGCTAGAGGTTTATCAGTTTTGTTTATCTTTTCAGAGAACCAGTTCCTGGTTTTATTTATCTGTTCTATTGCTTTCTTAGTTTCTATTTCATTTATATCTGCTCTAATCTTTATTATTTCCTTCCTTCTGCTGGTTTTGGGTTTTGTTTATTTTTCTTTTTCTAGCTCCTTTACATGTAAGGTTAGGTTGTTTATTTGAGACTTTTCATGCTTTTTTTTTAATGTTTATTTATTTTTGAGAGAGACAGAGACAGAATGTGAGTGGGTTAGGGGCAGAGAGAGAGGGAGACACAGAATCCGAAGCAGGCTCCAGGCTCTGAGCTGTCAGCACAGAGCCTGACATGGGGCTCAAACTCACGAGCTGTGAGATCATGACCTGAGCTGAACCGGGCATTTGACCGACTGAGCCACCCAGGTGCCCCAGAGACTTTTCATGCTTCTTAATGTAGGCCTGTATTTCCATAAACTTTCCTCTTAAAACCACTTTTGCTGCATCCCAAAGATTTTGGACTGTTGTATTTTCATTTTCATTTGTTTCAATGTAATTTTTTATTTATTGGTTGACCTCTTCATTGTTTAGTAGCATGTTATTTGACCTCCATGTATTTGTGCTCTTTCTAGTTTTTTTTTCTTGTGGTTGATTTCTAATTTTATATTGTTGTGGTTAGAAATGATGAATGGTAGGACTTAGATCTTTTGAATTTGTTTAAGACTTGTTTTGTGGCCTAATAGGCCATCTACTCTAGAGAATGTTCTGTGTGCATTTGAAAAGAATGTGTATTCCGCTGTTTTAGGATAGAATGTTCTAAATATATCTGTTAAGTCCATCTGGTCCTTTGTGTCATTCAAAGCCACTGTTTCCTTGTTGATTTTCTGTTTGGGTGACGTCCCTATTGATGTAAATGGGGTGTTAAAGTCCCCTGCTGTTATTGTATTGCTATTGATTAGTTCCTTTATGTTTGTTATTAGCTGCTTTATGTATTTGGGTGCTTCCAGGTTGAGTGCATAAATATTTACAGTTTTTATTTCTTGTTTTTGGATTGTCCTCTTTATTATTATATGGTGTCCTTTTTTATGTCGTGTTACAGTCTTTGTTTTATATTTTGTCTGGAGACTCTTAATGATAGAGAACAAACTGAGGGTTGCTGGAGGTGGGGGGCGGGTAAGAGATGGGCTAGATGGGCGATGGATATTAAGGAGGGCACTTGTTGTGATGAGCACTGGGTGTTAGATGTGAGTGACGAATCACTAAACTTTACTCCTGAAACTAATATTACACTATATGTTAACTAACTAGAATTTAAATAAAAACTTGAAACAAAAAATAAAGTCTATATTTCCGACGTGAGTTTTGCTAACCTAGCTTTCTTTTGACATCCATTTACATAATAAATCTTTCCCTATCCTCTTAATTTCAATCTGCAGGTGTCTTTAGGTCTGAAATGAGTCTCTTGTAGGCAACATATAGATGGGTCTTGTTTTTTTAATCCACACAGTGGATTAACAGCTTCTAAACTCCGTAGATGCTATACTAGAAATCTTTTTCTCCCTCTCTCCTAGCACAGGCACCACAGTATTTTGGACGAATGTACTGGAAACCCTGGAGTAAGCGCTAACTCCACTATTCTTTCTAAATTTTTCACTTATTTTTTCAAAACTTTTTTGCTGTTCCCTTCCCCCTTTCTCCTTGCCATTGCTTCCATTATATCCCAGGCCATTGTTTCCTCCATGTCTTACAATTCTTCCTGTTGAAAAAGGGTGCCAAATGTAGGGAATACAAAGAGGCTGAGATCAACTTTATGCTTTGTTAACCAAGTCACAAGCCCATAAGGCTGCATGTCTCTCAGAAAGGTCTTTTCTCTTCTAAAGACCTCTACATAAAACCAACTTAATTATCCTGAAACATCATTTTTATCATTTTGTTCCCTTAGTCAAGAGCTTACTGAATTTTTCCTGCCACAGAAAGTTCAATCTAGGATGCCACTGTCTGGTAAAGAACTCATTTTTCCTTACCCAGTAATTTATTTTCCATGGCTTAGTGCATCTGTTTTTGTTTGTTTATTTATTTATTTATTTATTTATTTATTATTTATTTATTTATTTATTTATTATTTTTAATATGAAATTTATTGTCAAATTGGTTTCCATACAACACCCTGTGCTCATCCCAACAGGTGCCCTCCTCAATACCCATCACCCACCTTCCCCTCCCTCCCACCCACCCATCAATTCTCAGTTTGTTCTCAGTTTTTAAGAGTTACTTATGTTTTGGCTCCCTCCCTCTCTCACCTTTTTTTTTTGTTGTTTTTTCCTTCCCCTCACCATGGTCTTCTGGTAAGTTTCTCAGGATCCACATAAGAGTGAAAACATATGGTATCTGTCTTTCTCTGTATGACTTATTTCACTTAGCATAACACTCTCCAGTTCCATCCACAGTGCTACAAAAGGCCATATTTCATTCTTTCTCATTGCCACGTAGTACTCCATTGTGTATATAAACCACAGTTTCTTTATCCATTCATCAGTTGATGGACATTTAGGCTCTTTCCATAATTTGGCTATTGTTGAAAGTAGTGCTATAAACATTGGGGTACAAGTGCCCCTATGCATCAGCACTCCTGTATCCCTTGGGTAAATTCCTAGCAGTCCTATTGCTGGGTCATAGGGTAGGTCTATTTTTAATTTTTTGAGGAACCTCCACACTGTTTTCCAGAGCGGCTGCACCAATTTGCATTCCCACCAACAGTGCAAGAGGGTTCCCGTTTCTCCACATCCTCACCAGCAACTATAGTCTCCTGATTTGTTCATTTTAGCCACTCTGACTGGCATGAGGTGGTATCTCAGTGTGGTTTTGATTTGTATTTCCCTGATGAGGAGTGACATTGAGCATCTTTTCATGTGCCTGTTGGCCATCTGGATGTCTTCGTTACAGAAGTGTCTATTCATGTTTTCTGCCCATTTCTTCACTGGATTATTTGTTTTTTGGGCATGGAGTTTGGTGAGCTCTTTACAGATTTTGGATACTAACCCTTTGTCTGATATGACATTTGCAAATATCTTTTCCCATTCCGTTGGTTGCCTTTTAGTTTTGTTGATTATTTCCTTTGCAATGCAGAAGCTTTTTATCTTCATGAGGTCCCAATAGTTCATTTTTGCTTTTAATTCCCTTGCCTTTGGAGATGTGTCGAGCAAGACATTGTTGCGGCTGAGGTCAGAGAGGTTTTTTCCTGCTTTCTCCTCTAGGGTTTTGATAGTTTCCTGTCTCATATTCAGGTCCTTTATCCATTTTGAGTTTATTTTTGTGAATGGTGTAAGAAAGTGGTCTAGTTTCATCCTTCTGCATGTTGCTGTCCAGTTCTCCCAGCACCATTTGTTAAAGAGACTGTCTTTTTTCCATTGGATATTCTTTCCTGCTTTGTCAAAGATTAGTTGGCCATACTTTTGTGGGTCTAATTCTGGGGTTTCTATTCTATTTCATTGGTCTATGTGTCTGTTTTTGTGCCATATTTTTATTTTTTTATTTTATTAAAAATGTTTAAATGTTTATTTTATTTTTGAGAGAGAAAGACCGCGCATGAGTGGGGGAGGGGGAGAGAGGGAGACACAGAGCCCGAAGCAGGCTCCAGGCTCTGAGCTGTCAGCACAGAGCCTGACGCGGGGCTTAAACTCACAAACTGAAAGATCATGATCTGAGCCAAAGTTGGACGCTTAACCAACTGAGCCACCCAGGTGCCCAGTGCATCTGTTTTTAAAGTCAGATGAAACTTCAAGTTACAGCCCTCCCACTTACTATGTGATTTTGGGAAAATACTTAAGTTCTAGGAACCTCAGTTTTCTTATCTATAAGTGTATACTTCATCAGTTTGCTACAAAGATTAAATGGGATCAGGAGAGCTTTTCATATAGTAAGTGCTCAGAAGCACTTACTGTAGCACTTAAAAAAGAACAATGGTGGATGACAGTGGTGGATGTGTCTTATATTTGCACTTTTCAATACAGTAACCATTAGCTGCCGGTAGCTATTGATCTCTTGAAATGTGGCTAGTGCAGTTAAAGAACTGAATCTTTAATTTTATTTCATTTAAATTAATTTAAACTTAAATAGCTACATTTGCCAGAGGCTGGCATATTAGAACAGCGCTAGACAATATCATTAACATCATTTGAAGGAGAAATAGAAGTGGGTTTTTTTTTTGTCTGTATCACTTGTGCTTTGTGATATTTCATTTCCAAAAACGCATGCTTTCTTCTTTCCTGTATCTTCATCTTTTACCTCTTTTTGTTTCACATCTGGGAATGTAAGAGCTGATTCAATACCCGCATTGCTCAGTTGCTCCCAATTCACATGTCTTCCACGTCTCTGAAACTTTTATTGAACACATGAACACCATTGCACTACTTGGCAATCAATATTCCTTTAACCTATTGCATGTGATAGTTGTAACTCCCCAAGAGAACAATATAAGGATCTGTGTGGGCTTTTTAAATTAAATTTTATTTTATTTTATTTTAAAGAGAGAGTGAGCAGGGGAGAGGAGCAGAGGGAGAGAAAGAGAGAATCCCAAGCAGGCACTATACTCAGCATGGAGCCCAATGCAGGGTTTGATCCCATGACCCTAGGGTCACAACCCAAACTGAAAACAAGTCAGATGCTCAACCAACTGAGCCACCCAGGCATCTCAGGATCTGTGTGGTTTTTAAATTCTATGCCCCTCCCAAGAAATTAACCCATTTCTTAGAATACTGTAAATACTGAGTTATAGATTGAAGGTTTGTGCCCCACCCCCAATTCATACTTTGAAATATAACCCTTAGTAGAATGATACTTGGAGGTGGGACCTTTGGGAGATAATTAGGTCATGAGAGTGGAGTCCTTGTGAATGAGATGAATACCCTTATAAGAAGAGGCCAGGGAGCTAGCTCCCTCTCTTTTCACCATGTGAGGATATAACAAGAACTTTGCACTCTGTAACCCAGAGAGGATCCTCACCAGAACCTGACCATGCTGGCACGCCAGTCTCAGACTTCCAGCCTCCAGAACTGTGAGAAATAAATTTCTGTTGTTTATAAACCACCCAGTCTATGCTATTGTGTTATAGCAGGCCAACCGAAGACACACTGAATAGGCTTATGTTTGATTGATTACTTGTCCTTTATTTCTCTAATTCCTTCCTCTCACCTTCCAGTCCTCACTATTGTTCTCCTGAAGTTGGCTGAAAAGAACAAAGAAGTGCCCAAATATTCAATAAAATTCTTATTACTTTTTTCTTTTCTATCTTTGTATTACTTTATTTTCCCCACTCCATCACAATGAATAAAAGCATTTTTCAAGTGTATTATATTTCTCACATTTCATATAGTAAATATTGGGTGCCTACTATTTGCAAAATACTAGTGGTGGGATAAGGGTTGATGCTGAGGAAGCATGAAAATTATATAATAACTGCCCTCAAATGAGTTATATTCAGATAGGAGGAGTGATTTATGCAAATGACCGATTAATGGAAGAGAATACATAGGCAAAAGACAGAGAAATACTAACTGTTGGTTCAAGTGAACAATGGTATGTACACATTTAAAATATTTTAGTTGCCTAGTTGAGGGTAGTTAGCCCAACAAATATGGTGTTGGGAATAGTTCTGATTGTAATTGAAAAGATATATCTCAAACTAAACTCTCACAAATTGGGGGCATCTGGGTGGCTCAGTCAGTTGAGCATCCCACTCTTAAACTTGGCTCAAGTCATGATTTCATAGTTCGTGGGATCAAGCCCCATGTGGGGCTCTGCACTGACAGCACGGAGCCTGCTTGGAATTCTTTTTTTTTTCTTTTTTTTAAAGGCTTAAAATATATTTTAATAAGTTGATGCTGCATTACTGCTCCATTTCTCAGAAAAGCTCCAAAGATATCAGGAACAAATCAAGCGTGGCACACCAATAAAAAAATGCACAGCATAACTACCTAAGATAGGCAAGACTAAGAGCTACTGTCCAACCTTCAGCATACAGCAACCCTGTTCCCAAGATTGTACTAGGCCTATCAAGAAAAGCTGTGAACAGCAACATCATAGACAGAAAAGGGCCATTCCTGGGTTACCCTTACCCAAGAAAAAAGACGGAGGCAACTTAACACAAGATTTTTTTTAAAGATACACTAAAATGAAAATCTCTAAGAGAAAATGTGTTCCTTAGGACACGAAGGGGTCATATATGGGATATAACAGAACCGTATGTATGTTGTCTGTGACGTCTGTGGACATTTGCCTGAATTCCCACTTGCAAGTGGAGCAATGGGGCTAAGGTCATTGGGGGATGTTTGTTTTTGTGGTGTAGGTGGCAGTGTCTCTGGGTTTGGAGGGTGTAAGAATGAGAAAGCAAATAGAACAGGATGGACAAAGAATGGAGTGAGCAAGATTAACAGGGGGTCTAACTGGCTCCATTTTGTCATGGTTCCCCCACCCCCACCCCAGGCCCTCAACAATCACAGGAGACTTCAGGAATGCACTACACAGAATCAATTAGCTAGACAATATACCACACAGAACTGATTTGTTAAATTTTACCGTCCCCCCCTTGCCCTCGGCCTCCAGCATACTCCCTTAGAGTAGTACAGGCAAGGAAGACCTAACTATTGGGAGAAATCCCTAACACTCTTCCAGGGCAGAATTCTGGCTAGTCCAGAAAGGGTCCTTCTTTTAAGGGTTTTTGGGAAACGAGACACTGAAATTTTTATTAGTATCGGCGACATTTGTTTGGAGCAAATTCAGCTCCGGGAGCTGCACGGTTGAATGCAGGAGGGGTTCCATCAATGGCCCCAGTTCCTTCCATGGTAGTAGCTTGGCCAAAGCGTTCAGTTGTTGGTGGGGTCAATCCCAAGGTTCCATCTGGCATCATAGTGGCAGGTCCTGGAGGAGCTGGGGTACCAGCTGGCACTGGAGCAGGGGGCATGGCGCCTCTGTTGTTTATGCCCAAAGCACCTCCCATAGCCATCTGGCCCATCCGTATCTCTGTTCTCTGCGTCAGGGAATGTTCCCTTGAATCCTTCCTGCTGTCGCTGCATCATTTCTTCCTGTTGCTGCCTCATCTCTTCTTCATGGCGCCTGCGCTCCTCCTCCTGCCTGAGCTCCAGTTGCTTTCGTTTTTGCACTTCCTGGTTGTGCAGCTGTTCCGTCCTCCGGAGTTCTTCTGGACGCCTCATCAAATCCTGTCTCATTAACATGACTTGGTGTTCATGGTGAGCAGCCTCCATCTCCATCTCCAGCTTCTCACGAGCTTCCTTGATATTGCGATCCACTTGGTCCTGCTGCTGCTTCTCCTCTCAATGAGTGCCTTCCAGCGTATGGCATCCTCATACCCAAAGGAGCCAGGCTGTGCAAATTTGGGTGCCTGTTCTCACTCCTTATGAAATTGCTGGTTCTTTATAACCAGCTTCTCTGGAATCCCTCTTCATCATCCAACTGGTCCATGGGCTCCACAGCCACAGGCTGAGGAAATGTGGTTAACAAGAAGGAGCCTTCAGTGCACCTGTCCAGAGCTTTCCGAGCAGCTGGCTTCCCTGAGAATTCAACAATGCCTTTTCCTGAGGGCCTTCCTCAATCATCCACGAAGACTACAGCTCTTTCCATTTGGCCAAACACAGATAAAGCTTCCTCCAGCAGTTCGTTGGAAACATACCGAGGAAGGTTCCGGACGTGAACGATGCCCTATGGCGGGCAAAGCGCACACGCAGCTGCTTTCCACGAAGTGGCATGTTGTCCAGCTCTACTTTAGCAGTCTCCGCTAGGGTTCGCATTTCCAAGTGGATAAAGCCAAAGCCCTTATCCTTATAAATGAAGATTTTACCTGCCTTCCCGTATTTCTCAAGTAGTTTCCTCATCTCCTCCTCAGTGATGTCAGCAGGAAGAATGCCCACAAAGAGCCGGCGACATTGGGTGAAGGTGTTCTCTCCTGGTTTCCCAAAATTCTTCAGGTCAATAGTCAAGCCTTCATTCTGGCTGCTGGCTTGTCCATTTGCAGGTAAAGGTGGCGGTGGTGGCTGTTGCTGTTGCTGTTGGCGGTGCTGCTAGTGATGATGCTGATCATGCTTCCTTGGAGTATGGTTTTGTTTCTCCAAGTTAAAGGTTTTATTGCTCTGCATTTTTGCACCCCTCTACCGACTGTTCTCCTCAGAGTAACGGCAATGCTACACGGCCTCCACCGTCCTGAGACTGCGTGGAATTCTCTCTCCCTCTCTCTCTCTCTCTCTCTCTCTCTCTCAAAAAAACTAAAAACACAAAAACAAAAACAAAAAAACTCTCACAAATTGGATAGATTTGATCTTTAGCAAAATAAAAAGAGAAACTGTATGGGAAGTCTAGAAAGAAAAGAAAAAGACCACTTTGGAAATCAGCTTATGGAAAAGTAAAGGATAAATGGAAACAATACTAACATTAAAAGGTCCTGATGACAGGGTTGGAGAAGAGAAAAAGACACAAATTCAGAAAATTGTGTGTGTGCATATGTGTGTATGTGTTTTAAAGAAAGATCCTGAGGAATTACAGTCCAAGGTGGCAACATAGGAAGACCTTGAACTCACCTTCTCCATGGAACATACCAAATTAATAGAACCAATTAATAGAACAATTCCTGCTGAGGAAGAACTGAGGGCTGACTGAATAGTTACTAAACAACCAATGATAGAATGACAAGAGAACAGCAAGAGAAATGCAAACAAGGTAACAAAGGAAACTTCCAACCCTCTAAACTGTGAACAGCAGTGGGGAGGGATAGTATTGGGGGATGGGAACAGATCCCTCTGCTTGTGCACAGAAAAAAAAGCGGTGGTTTAAAAGGGCAACTAGGACTGGGGCGCCTGGGTGGCGCAGTCGGTTAAGCGTCCGACTTCAGCCAGGTCACGATCTCGCGGTCCGTGAGTTCCAGCCCCGCGTCAGGCTCTGGGCTGATGGCTCGGAGCCTGGAGCCTGTTTCCGATTCTGTGTCTCCCTCTCTCTGCCCCTCCCCCGTTCATGCTCTGTCTCTCTCTGTCCCAAAAATAAATAAACGTTGAAAAAAAAAAAATTTAAAAAAAAAAAAAATAAAAGGGCAACTAGGATATAGAAGACAACAGTAGAGCTTCACCAAGAATGAAGGAACTACAGGAAAGCTCTCCAGGTCAGAGGGACTAGAGAATGACAGAGTTTATGTTCCCACCCCACCTTAAAAGCCCAGACCAGAAAAGGGTCTGGACACCATAATGGGCGGGTCTGATGCCCTGACAGGCAGGCCGAATGCCATAACTGCCAGGTCTGGTTATCACAAGGAGCTTGTAACCTCAGCAAGCCCGGGGTCCACAAGCCCACACCAGCCCTGGTAAGCACTGGGATATAGAAATAGAAGCCTCAGTTTTAAAGGGCTGAGGAGCTGCAGGGATACTCTCTCCCATTTCACCTTAAAAGCTCAGACTGGGACAGGGTCTGGCTCACAGTGACCTTGAAACTTCAGCACCCAGGCTCCATAAGCCCACATCAGCCTCTGTGGTGCTGGAGCACAGACAATAAACTGTGTTTTTCAATGTTTTTTTTAATTAAAACAAGTTTTAAATATGTTTTACTTTTATTATTTATTTATTTATTTTTAATTTTTTTAAGAGACTCTTTTTTTTTTTTTTTTTTTTTCCAACGTTTATTTATTTTTGGGACAGAGAGAGACAGAGCATGAACGGGGGAGGGGCAGAGAGAGAGGGAGACACAGAATCGGAAACAGGCTCCAGGCTCTGAGCCATCAGCCCAGAGCAGGCTCCAGTCTCTGAGCCATCAGCCCAGAGCCTGACGCAGGGCTCGAACTCACGGACCGCGAGATCGTGACCTGGCTGAAGTCGGACGCTTAACTGACTGCGCCACCCAGGCGCCCCTATTTTTAATTTTTTTTAAATGTTTATTTATTTTTGAGACAGAGAGAGACAGAGCATGAATGGGGGAAGGTCAGAGAGAGAGGGAGACACAGAATCCGAAGCAGGCTGCAGGCTCTGAGCTGTCAGCACAGAGCCCGACGCAGGGCTTGAACTCACAGACTGTGAGATCATGACCTGAGCTGAAGTCGGACGCTCAACCGACTGAGCCACCCAGGCGCCCCTATATTTTACTTTTATAATTCTAATTTGCCTTGTTTTAATTTTTGTTCTTTTTAATTTTGTTTTCTTTCTCTTTTTTTTGTATTTTCGTACTTTTCTTTCTTCTTTCTCTCTTCTTCATTTTCTTCTTTCTGTAAAAAGTCAGTTCAAAAGAGGTAACTAGCATACACAGCCACAGCTCCAGCCAGCTAGCAAAACTCACCAGGCACACATAGGGACACCATACAAAAGATCACTCCTTCAATTTTGGACAAGTAGCGATTCTGCCTAATCCATAGAAATAAATAGAGAAAGTCAAGCAAAATGGGGACACAGAAGAATATGCTACAAAAGAAAGAACAAGAAAAAAACCTCAGTTGGGGTGTCTGGGTGGCTCAGTTGGTTGAGCGTACGACTTCCGCTCAGTCATGATCTCAGAGTTCCAGCCCCGAGTCAGGCTTTGTGCTGACAGCTCAGAGGCTGGAGCTTGCTTCAGATTCTGTATCTCCCTCTCTCTCTGCCCCTCTCCTCCTCATGCTCTGTCTCTCTCTCAAAAATAAATAAACATTAAAAATTTTTTTTGAATTTAAAAAAATAACAAGAACTAATCAGAGCTGAATAATACAATAACTGAAATAAAAACACACTAGAGGGAATCAACAGTAGATTACAAGATACACAAGAACATATCAATGATCTAGAAGATAGGGCAGTGGAAAGCACACAAGTTGAATAGTGTTAAATAATTAAAATAATTTTAAATATAAAATAATTAAAAAAAATTTTTTTTTAAATAAGGATAGATTGGGGCACCTGGGTGTCTCAGTTGGTTAAAGCATTCGACTCTTGATCTCGGCTCAGGTCATGATCTCACAGTTCATGGATTCGAGCCCTGCATCAGGTTACATGCTGACAGCAGGGAGCATGCTTGGGATTCTCTCTCTCTCTCTCTCTCTCTCTCTCTCTCTGTTCCTCCCCTTCTCATTTTTTTCTCTCTCTCAAAATTAATTAATTAAAAAATAAACTTAGATTAAGAGATCTCTTAAACAACATCAAGGAAACACAGATTCACACTTATAGAGGTCCCAGAAGAAGAAGAAAGAGAGAAAGGTGTAGAAAGCATGTTTGAAGAAATAATAACTGAAAACTTCCCTAAGCTAGGGAAGGAAATAGACATCCAAGTCCAAGAAGCACAGAGAATAAGATGAAGCCAAGGAGTTCCACATCACAGCACATAATAATTAAAATGTCAAAGTTTAAAAATCAAGAGAAAAATCTTAAAGACAGCAAGAGAGAAATAAAAGTTATCTACAAGGAAAAACTTAAAAGGCTGTCAGCTGAGTTTTTGGCAGAAACTTGGCAGGCCAGAATGTAATGGCATGGTATATTCAAAGTGCTGAAAGGAAAAAAACCTGCAACCAAGGATACTTTACCAGGAAAGTTTATTCAGATTGGAAAGTGAGGTAAAGAGGTTCCTAGACAAGCAAAAGTTAAAGGAGTTTATCACCACTACACCAGCCTTCCAAGAAATGTTAAAGGAAATTCTTTAAATGGAAAAGAAATAGTTCTAATTAAACATGAGAAAGTTATGAATAAAAAGATGTAAAATATGACAACATATATGTAAAATGTAGAGAAGGGAGTTAAAAGGGAAGGGAAGAGGGTAAAGAAAAAGAAGGTTCCCCCCCCCTTTTTCTGTGTGTTTGTGTTTGGCACGTGTTTGAACTTAAATGACCATCGTATCTATATAGACTGCTATTTACTTCAGATGTTATATATCAACTTCACAGTAACCACAAACCCAAACCTTTGGTAGATATACAAAAAATAAAGAGAAAGAAAGCCAAATGTAACACTATAGAAACTCATCAGTCACAAAGAGAGCAAGAAGAATCGAACAAGGAACTACACAAGTAACCAGAAAATAAATTTAAAATGGCAATAAATACATACCTATCAGTATGCCTAAATACTCCAATCAAAAGACATAGGGTGGGGAATGGATAAAAAAGCAAGACCTATCTATATGCTGCCTGCAGAGACTCCCCTCAGACCTAAGGGTGCAGACAGACTGAAAGTAAAAGGATGGAAAACACTCACCAGGCAAATGGAAGAAAAAAAAAAGCTGGGCTAGCAATACGTGTATCAGACAAAACAGACTTTAAAACAAAAACTAACAAGAGACAAAGTCCTTACATAATGATAAGCGGGTCAATCCAACAAGAGAATATAACAATTGCAAATATCTATGCACCTGACACTGGAACGCCTAAATACATAAAGCAAATATTAACAGACATAAAGGGAGAGATTGATAGTAGTAAAATAATGGTAGGAGAAGTCATGAGAATAAGAGGGACGGAGTCAATGGTATTATAATAGTGATGTAACAGGTCAGATGGTAGCTACACATGAACATAGCGTAATGTATAAACCTGTCAAATCACTAAGTTGAATACCTGAAACTAATGTAACGTTGTATGTCAATTACACTCAAAGTAAAAAAAAAAAAAAAAATAGGAGGTTTACCTTAAAAGCACACGGCTACAAAGGCCTAGTTTGACAAAACTAGGATCAATTGTTTGGTTCTCAGTAATCCAGTACACTGATGATACAATTGAAGAGTGGTATAATGTAATCACACCCAAAATTAGCTTAATATTTACCTCATAATTTATTTAAAACTGGAAAATTATTCATTTTTCCCTTTATCATCATCATTACCATGGTCTGCACAGTAGGTGGCGACATTGCCTCACTCCTGGAATCAACCAGGATGGCCTTAACTACAATACACAGATGCAAACTTTGAAACAAGTTTCAGGGACCTAAATTGGCCAAAATGAAAAACATTGCCCTTTCGGTGAGCCTGGCTAGCTCAGTCAGTGGAGCATGAGACTCTTGATCTCAGGGTTGTCAGTTTAAGCCCCATGGGCGTAGAGATTACTTTAAAAAATAGCAATAATAAATACATACATACATACATACACAGCCCTTTCTATTTACCTTAAGGTCATATGGATAATACCTCATTATAACACATCAAATTTTTATATATTTTACATAGAGTTTAATAAGTATTTACTGGCTAATTCATTTTGCCGGTGAATGTCAATAAACTATTTTGCTATTTTTAAAAATAATATTCACTTAATCTTCATCATGTGAATGTAATGAACTGTCTTTTTTTTAGTTTTAATGTAAAGAAATTATTTATACTTGATTTCATTTTGTATTCGTCATTTAATGATGTTTATTAGGCTATGATGATTGAACTCCATGAATCTCGGGGCGCCTGGGTGGCTGAGTGGGTTGAGCGGCCAACTTCAGCTCAGGTCATGATCTCGCCGTCCGTGAGTTCGAGCCCCGCGTCGGGCTCTGTGCTGACCGCTCAGAGCCTGGAGCCTGTTTCAGATTCTGTGTCTCCCTCTCTCTGACCCTCTCCTGTTCATGCTCTGTCTCTCCCTGTCTCAAAAAGAAATAAAAAGGTTAAAAAAAAAATGAACTCCATGAATCTCTGTAGAGGTACAGTCAGAAGAACAAACACCTGGGCAGGGCGCTAAAGACAGGTAAAATATCAACACACAATTGAGATTTAAAATGTCACTTTAAGGCAATAGATAGCCACATTTACAGAGTCTATGGAATAGACAATTTTCCTAAAATTTACCACTTTTTACTTTAAAAGATACAGCCTAATTTTAGTATTCAGAATTTATTCAGTATTTGTACTCAGTTATATCTTCCTAAGATCCTATTTTTTTAAGTCTTTCTTTCTCTAAAATACATAAGAATTATTTTTTTTTAAGTCTATCTTTATCTCTGTCCAGTTTGGGTTCCTTTTTTTTGATCCTTTCCATGATCACTGTAGCCTTATTTGAAGTGAAACATTCTAAGTAGAGACATAACATGGTTTTATAACAGGTAGAATTATATTCCTATTTTTGCTTCCAGTAATTTCTAAAACACAAAATGTGACTAATAGCTTTAGGAAACCAACTTCACAATGCTAAGATCCTCTTTTGGGGCATAATTAATACACTCCTTCTAACCCAGCATACATGCATCTTAAGTGGATTTTCCCCAAATATCTTGTCATGTTCTCACTTTAGTTGAAGTTTATCTATTCTTTTTCATCAAGGGCAATTGTCAGTTGAAGAAACATTCCAAAGATTTACATAAGGAACAAGAAACTGCATTTGTTGCAAGAATTCACCGTATTTTCTACAAGTATATTCACATTTTTAATAAGACATTTTATGGGTCTCAAGTGTAGAGACAAGATGTCCTAAAAAAGCTTTAAGTTTTCTTTGCACCAAAAAAAAGGTATATATAATATCAAATAATACCTCTCTAATGTACCAAAAACGTGCCTTACAGTTTTGGATCACCTGCACTGAGTGGACATGTAAACAACTGTTGGTTGAACAAATGCACCTGAGCATTCTCCATGTCCTGAGTTGCTTTGATTCCATCCATGGGCAGGGCCTCAAGTACCCTATTAGAAGCTCCCATCCATCTTCAAGCCTTACATAGAAAGAAAAAAAAAAGTCTTGCTAGGCATCTCCCTCCTGCTTTCTCTTATGAACTGGCTTATTCCACTCAGTACATCTGATTCCCAGCCTGTGTCACATTCCCTCTACTCTGCTGTTCCCCTTCTAATTACCATTTTGGCAAACACATTCAACATTCCTACCAGTTCAACTCTCTGCCAGGCTTGTCCCAGATTTGCTGTCAGGTCTGTGTTTCAGATCTTCTTAGGCATCAAATTCTGTGACTGTCACACATTAACCCAGTCTTGGGTCACCAAGACCCCACACCATCTGGGAGGGAAATTCAGGGCAAATGTATGAAGATGAGAATGAACTAGCACAATTTTTTTTAATTAATTTATTTATTTTGAGAGAGACAGCTACGGTGGGAAGGGCAGAGAGAGAGAATCCCAAGCAGTTTCCTTGCTCGATCTCATGCACTGTGTGATCATGACCTAAGCCAAAGTCAAGAGTTGGACGCTTAACTGACTGAGCCACTCAGGAGCCCTAAACTAGCAAATTTTAAACAATGGAGAATATTAACGACTTCAGGAGCAGAAATAATTAGACTAGAAATAGAAAATCTGTAAAGATTATGGGCCCAACTAATTAAAAAAGTATAAGGGAAGAAATTATAAGTATCATAGTGTCAATATAATAAAGGAGGGCCCAAACAAGCTTACTGTAGGTCTCTCTCCTAGAGATATCAGGGCAATCACTGTAAGAAAAGATCAAGGCAAGAATTGGAAGGTTTTCTTGTGGAGGAAACATTTTACCATCTCTATTTATTATTATACTATGTTAAATTGCCTTATTCAATAAGTTTAATAGGGGCGCCTGGGTGGCTCAGTGGGTTGAGCTTCCAACTTCATCTCAGATCATGATCTCACAGTTCATGGGTTCAAGCCCCGTGTCGGGCTCTGTGCTGACAGCTCAGAGCCTGGATCCTGTTTCTGATTCTGTGTCTCCCTCTCTCTCTGCCCGTCCCTTGCCCTTTCTCTGTCTCAAAAATAAATAAAAACGTTAAAAATTAAAAAAAAAATAAGTTTAATAATAAATAACTTTAGACGTGGTAGCATACCAAAGTGGAAGTGCCATAAATGTTAAGTGACATTGTTGAACTCCATAACAAGCAAATGTAGTGGTGGATCACCCTCCACACTTTAAGGTATTTAAGATTTTTAAAATATTTAATATTTTTAAACAGAAAAGACATTATTTTTTTATCTTATTTTTTATTTTTTAAAATTTACATCCAAATTAGTTAGCATATAGTGCAACAGTGATTCCAGGAGTAGATTCCTTAGTGCCCCTTAGCCATTTAGCCCACCCCCCTCCCACAACCCCTCTAGTAACCCTCAGTTTGTTCTCCATATTTATGAGTCTCTTCTGTTTTGTCCCCCTCCCTGTTTTTATATTATTCTTGTTTCCCTTCCCTTATGTTCATCTGTTTTGTCTCTTAAAGTCCTCATATGAGTGAAGTCGTATGATTTTTATCTTTCTCTGACTGACTAATTTCACTTAGCATAATACCCTCCAGTTCCATCCACGTAGTAGCAAATGACAAGATTTCATTCTTTTTGATTGCTGAGTAATACTCCATTGTATATATATATATATACCACATCTTCTTTATCCATTCATCCATCGATGGACATTTGGGCTCTTTCCATACTTTGGCTATTGTTGATAGTGCTGCTATAAACTTGGAGGTGCATGTGTCCCTTCGAAACAGCACACCTGTATCCCGTGGATAAATGCCTAGTAGTGCAATTGCTGGGTCGTAGGGTAGTTCTATTTTTAGTTTTTTGAAGAACCTCCATATTGGTTTCCAGAGTGGCTGCACCAGCTTGCATTCCCAACCAACAATGCAAAAGAGATCCTCTTTCTCCGCATCCTCACCAAATTCTGTTGTTGCCCGAGTTGTTCGTGTTAGCCATTCTGACAGGTGTAAGGTGGTATCTCATTGTGGTTTTGATTTGTATTTGCCTGATGATGAGTGATGATGAGCATTTTTTCATGTGTCAGTTGGCCATCTAGATGTCTTCTTTGGAGAAGTGTTTCTTCATGTCTTTTGCCCATTTCTTCACTGGATTATTTGTTTTTTTGGCATTGAGTTTGATAAATTCTTTATAGATTTTGGATACTAACCCTTTATCTGATATGTCATTTGTAAATATCTTCTCCCATTCTGTCAGTTGCCTTTTAGTTTTGCTGATTAGAAAAGACATTTATAAATAATGCAGAAAACATTTACTTACTTTTCTATAAAACCATACTCTAAAAGCTGTGAAAATAGTTTTATGGTTGCAGTATATTGTACCTCAAGAAGAATGGAGAAACTCTCAAAATAAATCCAGAAAGACATCATCAAGAAAAAAAACAAAAACAAAAACAAAACAAAACAAAAAAAAACCAGAAAGACATCATCAGGCTGATAAGCTATATTGGATCTTATTATCTGAAAACCAGCCCAATTATTAAAGCTATAACTTAAGAAACATAGATGTTAAGAAGGAATATGATCAGAGTTTAAAAACTGTATCTCATACATGCATAACCCTATTTTTCAAAACACACAGTCATGCATTATTTTTCATCTGATTATAAAAGTTTAGTAAATAGTAAGTATTATAATCATTTAAAAACAGCATATAAAACTATGACAGGAATTGGTAAATTGATAATATATCTCTTAATGAAATATTAGTGTATTAAAAGTGGGGAAGATTTCTTTGTAGTTTGTAGGAGATACATTTAAGACAATGAGCATAACTTAATTAAAATGAAAGTTGTACAAAGGACGATAAATTTAAGACACATTTTAAAATTCAGGCTGGGAAAGTCCTCAAAGTTAAGTGATTCCAAAGAAGGTTAAGATCAATTTGTAGGCATGACTGGGTGCTCATTCGGTTAAGCGTCCAACTCTTGGTTTCTGCGCAAGTCATAATCTCGCAGTTTGTGAGTTCAAGCCCTGCATCAGGCTCCATGCTGACAGTTCAGAGCCTGCTTGGGATTCTCTCTTTCTACTCTCTCTGCCCCCTCCCCCCCCCCACTTGTGTGTTCTGTCTCTCTCTCTCTCTCTCAAAATAAATAAATAAACTTTAAAAAAAGATCAATTTGTAGATGATATATCCATAATGAGTTGCATAATCCATTATGAGGTCATCCATAATGAGAAAATAGAGAACAATATTCTTCCACAAAACATCTCTGTGTCTAAGAATCAAATCTTAGATGCTGAAAACAAAGATCATGAAATCAAATGCCATATTCTTCTAAATACCCTGCATGGGAGTCTTAATCTACTACCAAACTACTATTTAACCTTTCGCCACTAAGATTAACATCTTCCATATTCCACTTAAAATGACGTCGCCTTTGTGTTCCACGTTAATTCGCACACTAGCAGAATCCAGGCAAATCAGTTATCAGAGAAACGGCAAAATGAAAACCTAAGTGTAACAAATGAATGACTTTACCACTTGAATACCCAACACATGTTTCTTGCCCTCATTAGAAAATAAAATGTAGAGCACCTGGGTAACTCTGTTGGTTAAGCGTCTGACTTTGGCTGAGGCCATGATCTCCCAGTCCGTGGGTTCAAGTCCCACATCAGGCTCTGTGCTGACAGCTCAGAGCCTGGAGCCTGCTTCAGATTCTGTGTCTCCCTCTCTCTCTCTGCCCCTCCCCCACTTGCACTCTGTCTCTGTCTCTGTCTCTCTCTCTCAAAAATAAATAAACATTATGGGGCGCCTGGGTGGCGCAGTCGGTTAAGCGTCCGACTTCAGCCAGGTCACGATCTCGCGGTCCGTGAGTTCGAGCCCCGCGTCAGCCTCTAGGCTGATGGCTCAGAGCCTGGAGCATGTTTCCGATTCTGTGTCTCCCTCTCTCTCTGCCCCTCCCCCGTTCATGCTCTGTCTCTCTCTGTCCCAAAAATAAATAAACGTTGAAAAAAAAATTAAAAAAAAAAAAAAAATAAATAAATAAACATTAAAAAAAAGAAAGAAAGAAAGAAAATAAAACGTTTGGGGCACCTGGGTAGTTCAGTCAGTTAAGTGTCCAACTCTTGATCTCAGCTCAGGTCTTAATCTCCAGGATGAGTTCAAGCTCCACGCTTGGGTGTGCTTGGGTGTGAAGCCTATTTAAAAAAAGAAAATTTAATTGGGGCACCTGGGTGGCTCAGTCGGTTAAGTGTCTGACTTTGCCTCAGGTCATGATCTCACAGTTAGTGGGTTCGAGCCCCACATGGGGCTCTGTGCTGACAGCTCAGAGCCTGGAGCCTGCTTCGGATTCTGTGTCTCACTCTCTCTCTGTCCCTCCCCTGCTCACATTCTGTCCCTCTCTCCCAAAAATAAATAAACATAAAAAAATTAAAAAAAGAAAATAAAATGTTCATGATCTTTGTCTTCATGAAGGGATCTGAAGGTTTAAACAAAGGCATATTAGAAGCACATCTCTTTCTTTAGCTAGTTCCCAAATACCTTTAAAACATTTTTTTTTTGTTTAGGGGTACTTGGCTGGCTCAATTGGTAGAGCATGCAACTCTTGATTTCAGGGTTGTGAGTTCAAGCCCTATGGTGCATGAAGGGTTCACTTAAAAAAAAAGAAAGAAAAAAATTTTGTTGTTGTTTATTGACTTCATCTAATCCAACTAGTACAAACTCTGATATTGAGTCAGAGCTAAGAAAGAAAAATATAGTTCTAAATACCCCACCATAATATTGTTTTTAGTTAAATGACATTAATGAGGTTTTGTTTCAGAAAAATCTTTCAAATAGGACTCATTTAACCAAATCAGAGAAGGTTGAGATGGCTTTCCAACTCCTTTAGGCAAAGATTTATATGTCAGACAAGGCAGTGAAAACAAAGTATTTACCTATTTTTCATAAATTATCTTACAGTTCTTAAGACATAGGATAGGGGAACACAGAAGAGGCTCATTAAAGTGTTGATTGTTTTTGATGACACAAATTGTGTATAAAATCTCAAATTACTGAAAACAGTGTGACTTAAAAGGTTATAAAGCTATAGTTCCACACACTTCTATGTAAAGTCTATGATAATCCAAGCCTTATGTCTGTTTCACGCTTCCTGCAACTCATGAAAAAGTTGAGGGAAGATCCCAGAAGATGGACAAGGGCCAGAACGACAAGAAGTAAATGCGCTCTGAGAAACAAGTTCAGACTCCCTGAGAAGTAAAGGCAAAGGACCAGTAGGAGGCATCCATCCAGCTCAAAGGGAAGAACCATGGAGAGGAGATCTGGCAAGAGGTTAGGAGCAGAGGAAATGAGGAGACAGTGGCAAGACAGTATGAGCCAAGACAGAGCGATGATGCTAGAGGCTCATTCCTGGTTAGTGGCTACAGGTTTACACACACAGAGTAAAGGTAGACAGTCTGGAAGATCTGAACAGGATAAAATGAGGTTGCCGATCTCAAGAAATTAACAATCTAATTGGAGAAATTTAGCTTATACCCAAAGAAAGTTAAATAACAACATAGGGCAATAATTCAAGTGGTGTTGCAGAGGAATGCACAATTGATGAAACACCAAATTATTTGCCAGGGAAATCTTCAAAGTAGAGGGGAGCTTTGAGCTCAGGCTTGATGGATGAGAAGACTATAAATAGGTACAACAAACTTAGGGGTTAAGAGGACTGAGAAAAGGGATGGGGCCAGAATATATCTGGTATACTATGAGAAAGTAAGTAAACCAAACCGAAAGGCGTATTAATCATGTTTTTAATTTTAATTTTTAATTTTTAATTGAAGTATAGTTGATCCATGATGTTATATTAGTTTCAGGTATACTTATTTTTTGTTTCTTGATGCTTTGACATCCTGGTGCCTTGTTGTCCTGAGGACAGACTTCCCCTCTAAGGGGTAGGTAGCTAATTCCTACGGATAGCAAACCACTGGCCTTCAGAGGACAAGCACACTTTTGATATGTAAACCAACCAATCCCATGCCCCTACCCACCATCTGCCTCCTTTTATCAGGCTCCTGCACTTCAGGACACAATTTTCCTGCCCGAAACCACCCAAGGGCCAGGTAGCAGACAACCAGAGAGACCACACCTGTAGCCCCGAGCCCACAGAAGTTATTCAAACTATCTGATCCTAAACCTGTTCAGCTGCTCACCCTGCCTCATCTGTTCTGTCCCATGAAAACTGCAATCAAGTCTTTTGGCCACGCTTTCCCCTGGCTTGTTGTGCCTCCAGACTGACCACGGTGCTTCCTGTGGACCTGGGTAGCATGTTGTGCCTCCTCTCCCTGGGAACTGTAAGTAACCCACCATCTTTTCAGTGGCAGTCGTCTGCTGATCAGTTGGCTTTACTGAATAAAAACAAAATCCTGGGTACATTTTATTTTATTTTGAATGTTATTTATTTGGGGAGGGAGAGAGAGAGAGGCACGGGAGGAGCAGAGAGAGGGAGAGAGAGAGAGAGAGAGAGAGAGAGAGAGAATCCCAAGCAGGCTCTGCAATGTCAGCACACAGCCCAATGCCAGGCTAGAATTCACGAACTATGAGATGATGACCTGAGCTGAAGTTAAGAGTCGGATGCTTAACCGACTGAGCCACCCTGGTGTCCCCATTTTATTTTATTATGATTTTTCCCACCCACACAGTGTTTTTATTTTATTCAACTATAGCAAAGAGCAGAATTAACACAACATTCTGCAATTCCAGATTGGCTTTTCTTACACAAAGAGTGACCAGTTTAACAGGCACAGATAAGGATTTCTGATGACCTCTCACCCAGCCCTGCAGTTCATCTACATGGCTGCGCCTTAACTGCAAAGCGACTCTCCCTATTGCTTTTTCCAGTACTGCTCTTGAAAGGAGCCAGAGCAGGACCCTGACCTTTAGTAACCGGTCTGAGATGTACCACATTGGGGGTTAGTGGACAAGCCAGCCTCTGGCTGTCTAGGTGAGACACAGCCATGAAAACACGACTGGCTACACTTTAAAAACAAGAGATACAGAATGCAGAGGATTTATATAGAACTTGGTTCTTGGAGTGCAGTCTAAGGAACCCTGGGGTGCCTGAGACCCTTTAGGGAGTCTGAGAGATCAAAATCATGCACCTAGTAAAAGATTCTCTCAGAGTGCAATGGATTGTAATGTAGCAGAGTACAAAGACCATTGATTTGGTCTCAGATTACTTGTTGTAGCTAATCTTTGAGAAAGTTTACCACTTGTTGAATATTGGTATCAGAAGAGAATATCTATGGTTATCTATAAAGCTTTTAAAATACTTTTTCCCTTTCCAACTGTGTATCTGCATAAGACCATATTTTCTTCATATACTTGAACTAAAACAACATTGAGTGCAAAACATATCAGAATCAGCTGTCTTCTATTAAGACAACTAGTCAAGAAACTTGCAAAAATAAAAGTGCTGTTCTTTTCACTAAATTTATTTAATTTGGAAAAAAAATTTGGTTTTGATAAAAAGATATTTATAATAGCATGTAATGTGCATATTGTTATTTTTTAAATATTTTTTTAAGTTTATTTTTTAAGCTTATTTTCAGAGTGAGCAAGTGGGGAGGGGCAGAGAAAGAGGGAGAGGGAGAATCCCAAGCAGGCTCCATGATGTCAGTGCACAGCTGGATGTGGGGCTTGAAGTCCTGAACTATGAGATCATGACCTGATCTGAAATCAAAAGTTAGATGCTTAACTGAATGAGCCACCCAGGTGCTCCTGCTTATTATTATTTTTAAGCAAGTCAATAAATCTTTTCAACATTTCTCAGTATTAATTTCAAATATGGTAACTTTCAATAGGTATCAACTACATTTAAAAATGTAAAGGGGTCATGAGACCAAAATTTTGAGAACTGCTGGTGTAAACAAATAACAACAAATAAAACTGGAAAGGCAATGAATAACCAAGCTACAAAACAACCTGAACTGCAGGCTAAAATCGGGATTTTTTTGTGGAGGTAAGGGAGTTTCAAATAGAGAATATGATGAAAGGAACTGTTTAGGAGGAGAACTTCCATGTATGTGCAGTTTGGAATGTATGTATGTACAGTTTGGAAAAGGCGTATGTGTCTATTTGGTGTGTTTTAGTGGAAAGGGAGGTGGTGTCTGAGTCAGAGAAACCAGGCAGGAAGCCGATGGAAAATCCTAGATACGTGATAATCAAGGTCTTAATGAGGACCAGGGGCGCCTGGGTGGCTCAGCCAGTTAAGCATCTGACTTTGGCTCAGGTCATGACTAAGGTCATGATCTCACAGTTTCTGAGTTCGAGTCCCATGTCAGGCTCTGTGCTGACAGCTCAGAGCCTGGAGCCTGCTTCAGATTCTGTCTCCATCTCTCTCTGCCCCACCCCTGCTCGTGCACTGTCTCTCTCTCTGTCTCTCTCTCTCAAATATAAAATAAGCATTAAAATTTTTTTTAATATAAAAAAATTTAAAATGTTTAAATGTTTATTTATTTTTTATGTTTATTTATTTTTGAGAGAGAGATTGCAAAGCGTGGAGGGGCAGAGAAAGAGGGAGATACAGGATCTGAAGCAGGCTCTGGGCTCTGAGCTGTCAAAACAGAGCCCGACGCAGGGCTCCAACCCATGAACTGTGAGATCATGACCTGAGCCGAAGTCAGATGCTCAACCGAATGAGCCACCCAGGTGCCCCTAAATATAAAAAAGTTTCTTAATGAGGACTGTAGTAAGGGAATGAAAATAAGAACTAGTATTTGCTAAAATTTGAGTGCTTGCTATATGTACTAGGCACTGTGTAAAACACTTGGTTTGGATTATCTCATTATCTTCTCAACAGTCTAGTAGTTAGCTTTATAAATTCTATTTATTTTTTAAATGTTTATTTATATATTTTTGAGGGAGGGAGAGAGGGGGAGAGAGAGAGAGAGAGAGAGAGAGAGAGAGTAAAATCAGGGGAGGGGCAGAGAGAGAGAGGGAGACACAGAATCTGAAGCAGGCTTCAGGCTCTGAGCTGTCAGCTAGAGCCCGATGCGGGGCTTGAACCCATAAACTGTGAGATCATGACCTGAGCCGAAGTTGGACACTTAACTGACTAAACCACCCAGCACCCCTATAAATTCTATTTTAAAGATGAGAATACTAAGGCACAAAGATCCTCATGTAAGGCAGCAACTAAGGGATGAAGCTGAGGTCTGCATCCAATCAGTCTAACTGCAGAGTCTCAAGAGTAGAGTCAGTGCAGCATAAAGGAAGAATCACCTCAAGCATTGAGCGTGGCAGATGCCTTCGGTGTCTTCTCTGATCCCCTTACCGGGTAGTGTACCCATGCCCAGCTACCATGAATGTTGGGTGCTGCTGGCTCACAGCTGCACCCCTAAGAGGAGGATGGCACTTGGCTGGCAGAGAATGGTTAGGAGAGCCGGGAGGCTGCTGCTGCTGACTCCCGGCCAGTCACTGTGCAGCTGTGCAGGAAAGCCTCTGGGGCAGGTGCTTGACCCTTGCTTCATGCTCAAGTGCTCCCAGAAGGGTCTGGCCAGGCTAAGGCTACACCTCTCCTGAAACTACACCCTTGTCTGGCTCCTTCCCCTGTCCTCTCTTGCTACCCTCCCTCTCTTACAGTGTCTGGGGAAAGTGCTTTCTCAATAAACCAATTGCACATGAATCCCTGTCTCAGGCTCTGCTTCTAGGGACCTGATAGAGACACTGAGGAAATTCATTTAAAAATTCCTTTTGGAACTCTTTTGGTGGGTCTCAGACTTTTTAGCTGTCTCTGTGATGCAGTGACTTTTTTTTTTAATACTCAGATACATTGAGAAATGCATTAAAATTAAAATCTGAGACACATTCAATCCAAATCGTAACTCCAATTAGAAGCTTCGGTGCTTTTTTTTCTAATCAAACTATTCTGGGCACTCCAGTCTTTAGCAGAAAAGAATCACCTTGAGGAACTTTCATGCTTTACTCATCTTTATATCCCAGCAGTACCTAGCATGGTTTTGTATTTAGGAGATATATATTAAATGTATCAAATATATACTATATATATAGAGAGAGTATATATATCATATATATACTAAATGTATCAAATATTATATCCCAGCAGTACCTAGCATGGTTTTGTATTTAGGAGATATATACTAAATGTATCAAATAAAAACAAAAACCCGTGGAATGTATTAAATCACTTTACTGTCATCTTTATGCGGAAGAATATCCTTCTGAGGATCTACTATCATTCTTCTCTTGCATCTGCCTGAAACTCTCCTGGGGGAGCTTGACAAAAATGCAATTTGTAGGGCCTCATCTCTCCCACCCTCCCTCTTGTGATTTTGATTGTTTAGGGCTGAGGTAAGGTTAGAAATTTACATCTTTAGCAACACCACACACACACACACACACACACACACACACACACACAAAACATTTAAAAAATTAGAAAAAAAATCAACACCACAGATTTTAATGCAGCATGTCTTTGGGCCACACTTTGAAAAACACTGCTTTAAAATACTTAAATATGACCCGAAGCCACTTATTTAAACACACACACACACACACACACACACACACACACACAGGATTTGGGATCTAAGGGGACAACCTTCTCTCAGTCATGAACATTATCTCTTACCCATAACTATCATTATAAGAAGTACAGGACAATTTCAGGATCTTGGAACATTTTCAGACTTGCCAAGTTTTATTGAGATTACTTTGTTGCTGAACACAGGAACAGTGAAAAAATAATGTTTCTGACAAGCTTGGTATTTAAATGTATGTCCAACATCCTATACAGTCTATCATTAGATGCCTTCTAACATGCTATTAGTACTCCTAGGGGCCTTGGCTATCCCACCACACATTAACCACAGTGATTTGTACAGCCTTCAGGCAATTCGCCCTTCCATCCTTCAAAACAAAAGTACAGCAATGAATGCTTTTGAAGTGTCTCTGAGGTAAATGACCTCTGCCACCTAGAAAGCACTATTAAAGTGATGTCTGCCCTGGGAAATTGTTGCTACAACAGTATAAAGCTGTCAGTGACCATGATGACCGTGAAAAAGCCAGAGGTTCTGCAATGTCTCAGAGGGGTTCGTTCTCCATACTGAAAGTCAGTGATTTATGATAAACCATGCTGTGAGGGACATCTGAAAAGCTTATGACAGAATCATCCCCAGCTTATTCACAGTCTTTCTTGCCTCTAGGAACAACCCTAAAAAGACTGAGTTGGTTGGCCAGCCATGGCATTGCCACAACAGTGGGAAAAAAGCACTTTTACCCTCTTATCAATGATTATGTAGTAACATTCCAGGGCCTTTTTCTTTTCTTTCTTTCTTTTTTTAAATTTTAAGTAGGCTCCATGCCCAACATGGGGCTCA
This sequence comes from Leopardus geoffroyi, assembly GCF_018350155.1. Taxonomy (NCBI): domain Eukaryota; kingdom Metazoa; phylum Chordata; class Mammalia; order Carnivora; family Felidae; genus Leopardus; species Leopardus geoffroyi. Next base: position 142,914,240 of record NC_059328.1, read on the forward strand.
AACTCACAACCCTGCAATTGTAAGTTGCTTGCCCCACTGATTGAGCCAGGCAGGCACCCCAGGGGGCAGATTTTACTTCTGCCAGTTGTCATCAAATTTTAAGTGTCTATTTAGCAAACATCTTGTCTTTAAATATGACTTTATAACTTAAGATATGGAAAGGTTTCTCTCCTAGCACAGAGGAGTAAGCTCCTAACAGACTGAAATTCCAACCAGATAACAAAAGAGAAAAACTACCTGAGAGCTCTGCAGAGTGAACAAAAGACAGCAAAACTGGGGGGAAATTAAAATTTGAAAGACATGACCAGCGTGAGGTGAATCCTGTTCTGTTTTACAGATTGACCCCAGAGGTAGACTGTAGATGAAGCAAGGTGTGAGCAGCTAAAACTCTGATAAGTAAATCAGCCATCCTCTGTCCTGAGCAGCCAAGGGACAGAACCTGACATAACAAGGGCTTCCAGAGACTGAGAGGGAAACCCCAGAAAAGAGAGAGCCTAAGAAGTGGAACCCAAAATTCCTGTGTGTAAACTCTGCCCAAGGCTGACCTCTGAACAACACATCCGTAGGGCAGACTATCGCAGTGCTCCTAAAATAAAATATCTGAACTGGGATTTGAGCTTCCACTGGTTACAGGCAAGAAAGAGCTTGTGGTATAAGTTTAACCAATTTGTATCCTGCTAAAACAGAATCTCAATCCTCTTTGGAGAACTATGGAAGAAACCAGAGTCCAGAATCCACAGCATAGCATTTATAATATCTAAGATATCACCCAGATTCTCTTGACATTCAGGGAATTAAGGGCATATAAGAGAAAAAAAAGTAACCAATGACAGCAAATCCCAGATGCCCACATGTTGGAAATGCCAAAGGCCTTGAAGCAGCGATTATAACTATGCTCAGTCAGGTAAAGCACAATACGATTGGACTGAAAGGGTAGGAGGAAATCACTGCAGAGAAATAGAAGCTATAAACACAAATAAGATGGAAATTCTAGAGTAAAGAATTCAATACGTGGAATAAACATGTCACTGGTTTGACTTCATAGCAGAATGGAGATGACAGAGGAAAGAGTCAGAGAACTTGAAGATACATCAGTGGAAATTATTCAGTCTGAAGAGAGGGGAAGATCAAAAAAATAAAAAGAATAGAACCACAGGGACCTGGGGATATAACAAGCAGTCTAGCATAATGTGTAATTCATAAATAAAAGTTGACAAAATTGACAATTCTGTAAATATAGTTGAAGAGTTTAACACAATTATGGTTGGGGATTTTACACAGAAATTGATGAAAGTGCTAGAAAAAAAATCAGTAAAGACCTCCCGATTATGAACAACACTGCTGACTATCCTGACCTAATTGACAGTGTTGAATGTTACATTTTGGGGTTTTATTTAAATTTTTTTTTACTTTTATTTATTTTTGATAGAGAGAGACAGAGCACAAGTGGGGGAGGGGAGTGAGAAAGGGAGACACAGAATCCGAAGCAGGCTCCAGGCTCTGAGCTGTCAGCACAGAGCCCCATGTGGGGCTGAAACTCATAAACCGCAAGATCATGACCTGAGCTGAAGTCAGATGCTGAACCGACTGAGCCACCCAGGTGCCCCATCTTTGTGGGGGTTTTTTAAAGCTTATTTATTTATTTTGAGGGGGGGAGAGAGAGAGAGAGAGAGAGAAAGAGAGAAAATGAGTGAGGGAGGGGCAGAGAGACCAGGAGAGAGAGAGAATTCCAAGCAGGCTCCACTCTCTCAGCATGGAGTCCAGTGTGGGGCTCAAGCTCATGAACTGAGAGATCACGAACAGAGCCAAAACCAATAGTTGGATGCTTAACCAACTGAGCCACCCAGGAGCCGCTGAATATTTGTATTTGAAAAGAACTCTGAAATCAATGGCCTAAGTTTTCACTAAGAAACTAGAAAAAGAGCAAATTAAGTGCAAGAAAAGAAAAACTTAAAAGGACAGTGTGAGAAAGAAAATTTACAAGTTAGTATCATGCATGTAGTACAAACCCCCTAAACAAAGAATTAGCAAATCAAATCCAGCTAAAAAAGGATAATGTGTTCCACAAAATCGGGTTTAACTCCAGAAATACACAGTTTAAATGACCATTTTAACAATTGAAAGGAGGAAGTTCATATGATTAGCTTCATAAATGCAGAGAATGCATTTTATAAAACATCATTTACCTTCATGATAAAACTCTTAGGAAACTAGGAATAACAGAGAACTTTCTAAATTTGACAAAAAGTATGTATTAAATCATATACCAAGTTTTATTCATGAAACAATGGAAGTTTACTCTGGCATTAGGAAAATGGCAAGGATAGCCACAGTAACTATTTATATTCAATAGTGTATTGAATATTCTAGGCAAACAGAAAGAAAAAGAATAGAGATGAAAAGGAAGAAACATTTTTTTTTGCAGGTGAGAAGATGATTGTCCACATAACAACCAAATTTAATCTATGGATTAATCATTAGAATTAATTTCAGAAACTTAGCAAGTTGCTAGGTACATCAATATTATTATGTTGATAAATGCATTTCTATAAACCATGGGAAGGAGTAATGAAATTGCACCCCGTACCTTATACCATACATACAAAAAAAAGATGGATTACATACCTCATAGAAATGCAATACAATTAAACTTTAGAAGACAATATTGGATAATATCTTTATTGAATTATGGTAGGGAAAGGTTTCTTAAAACAGAAAAATATAAAAAAACAATGAACCAACTACATTCAAGTTTAGAACTTCTGTTCATCAAAAGACAACATTAAGAGAGTGAAAATACATACCATAAGCTGACAGAAGATAATTGCAACACATATAACCAATAAAGGATTCGTCCAAAATGTTTAAATAATTCCTGTGACTCAGTAAGAAAAATACAAATGCTTCAGTAGAAAGATAACAACAGAAATAACCAGAAATTTTGCCAAGATGAAGCAGACATGGCTCATAAGTACGTGAAAAGATGTTCCAAATCTTTTGGTAATCGTGGACCTTCAAAATAAAACCAGAGTATGGAACCACTTCACACACCAGATTGGAAAACACAGATCACTAACTTCATTTATTTTCTCTGCAGATCCATTCCTTGTGATTCGACTGCTTTAATTTTCATGAGAAATTCAACATTGTCTTCAATTCTCTTCTTAATAAATAAGTGTGAGGAAACTCACTTTACGTATTGATGATGCTACTTTCCCTGTTTTTACCCTTGTCTTGATTGCTAAGTGGAAAAAGTGTTGCCAATGCACTTTGAAGACAGTTTTCTTTCTACTCCCCCCTCCTTTTTTTTTGAGGGAGGTTGGAGGGGCAGAGAGAGAGGGAGAGAGAATCTTAAGTTGGTTCCACACGCAGTGTGGAGCCTGACTTGGGGCTCGAACTCATGACCATGAGATCATCACCTGAGCCGAAATCAAGAGTCAGACACCTAACCGACTGAGCCATTCAGGTGCCCCTCTTTCTACTTTTAACCATATCTCTGTGCTCTATTTCTAGGCTGATGGCATTTTCTTATTTAACCCCTTAACAGCTATTTCAAAATAAACATTATATAGTTAGACTTATTGTTTGTGATTCTTTTATCATGCTTAGTGACAAAGTAATTGACTTTGCAGAATTTATGTGCCAAGATTTTACCTGAAATATGTTCCCCACATAGGTCTCGAGTCATATTTTTTTTTCCTTGGGAGAGGACTGCTTTTTTTTAATGTTTATTTTTGAGAAGGAGAGAGAGAAAGAGACAGAGCATGAGCCAGTCAGAAAGAGAGGGATACACAGAATCTGAAGGAAGCTCCGGGCTCTGAGCTGTCAGCACCTAGCCCAACGCGGGGCCCGAACCCACGAACCATGAGATCTTGACCTGAGCTGAAGTCCGACGCTCAACCGACTGAGCCACCCAGGTGCACCAGGACTGCTTTAAAAAAAAAAAAAGAGGGGCGCCTGGGTGGCGCAGTCGGTTGAGCGTCCGACTTCAGCCAGGTCACGATCTCGCGGTCCGTGAGTTCGAGCCCCGCGTCGGGCTCTGGGCTGATGGCTCAGAGCCTGGAGCCTGTTTCCGATTCTGTGTCTCCCTCTCTCTCTGCCCCTCCCCCGTTCATGCTCTGTCTCTCTCTGTCCCAAAAATAAATAAAAACTTTGAAAAAAAAAAAAATTAAAAAAATAAAAAATAAAAAAAAAAAAATTTAAAAAAAAAAAAAAAAAAAAAAAAAGATTTCTGGAGGGACAACTTCAGGCCACGAAGATCTTAATGTGAATTTATTTATAAGAGTTTCTCCTGCAAAACAGAGAGCATAAAGCCTAAAATGGATGCAAGGTAAAGGAGGCATATGCAGCAAAAGGAAGAAAAGAGAATCAGGAAGCAAGTGGAAACTGCTAAAAGCACAAACCTCATGATGTGCTTAGCCCTCCTCTCAAAGCCTACTTTCAACTGCTGCTTTGTCTCTGCTAATAATCTCCATGAAAATATTGTAGATGAAATAAGTTAAAAGACACTTAAGTGGTAACTTTATCTGAGGAAATGGAGGTGGGTTGCCAGGATATAGGCATGTCCCGACACTGCTGTTTTACAAAATTTTTAATCATATTTTGTGATCATGTGGCACACCAGTGTTCTCAATGAAAATAATTCCCAGTCTTCGTTAGCCTAAGATTATATGAATTCTCTTCAATGAAGAAACTTCTTCCTGATCTAAAGACCTCAGTAGGAAGGAATAAACAATTTTGGACATTAGATAATGACTGCAGTGACATGGACACATGATGTTGCACTAAGACCGTGAAGAAGAGCCTTGATTCAGGTCCCTCCAAAGAGATTATTCCTCAGAGATCAAGGAATTCTGATTACAGACTTCAAGTCCCTGGTCTTCCATTCTGGCTCCTAAAACAAGTTACTTTCTTCATGTATACTTATATTCCCCAAGTGATAGGTGAATTGATTCCCATTTTAATATTATTTTAAAATATCAAACCTACACCAAAGAGCTAGAACGTGAAAAACCAGACCAGGATCTTATAAAAAGTACTCCTGGAGTCCCATATTTATTTCATAATATACACCAATGAATCAAAGTTAAACCATCAGTCATTTTCAAAGAAGCATTCAAGTCCATTTTTATATTATATTCAAAACACACAACACAAGGCTTATGATTTGACTTTATAGCAAGTCATAATATTCGAAACGTAAGTTTCAGTATTTGATGCTACCCTTATAGCTATGTTGGAACAAAATTGAATGCATTACCAGAAGGATGTCTCAGTGTTCCTACTTACAACAAGCCGGTTCTGGTCCTAGTTATTAGAAGGACATACGTTTCTAAGCCTCTGGGAATATTTTTTTCTGGGTTAAAGATTTTTATGATCTATTCAGCTAGCTATACTAACTGTAAATAAGCAGCAAAAACTGCCAGCACATTTTCTATTGCTAAGTATATAGGCAATATAAAAGTTAAAGCTCTTTTTTACTGAAATTACATGTATTCTTTTCCCTTACCTGCAATCTCCAGTAAGTACAGATTCTCTTCACCTTATTTTTTCCAGATTTTGTGTTATTTAGATCAACTTTCAAGATGTATGACCTTTACCATTATCACTTTCTAATCTGACCATGGTATGTCAGTATGAAAAGGCCCATGTTTTTTAGGTTTTATTTTGAGAGAGAGAGAGAGAAAGACAGAGAAAGAAAGGTGGGGGGAGGGACATAGAGAGAGTGGGGGAGAGAGAGAATCCCAAGCAGGCTCCACGATGTCATCACAGAGCCAGAAGAGGGCTTGATCCTATGAACCACGAAATCACGACCTGAGCCGAAATCAAGAGTCAGTCACCCAATTGAGCCACCCAGGCACTCCTCAAAAGGCCCATCTTTTGATATCTAATTTTTTTGGTAACAGTTTTATTAAGATATACTCACATATAATGCACCTAATTAAAATGTACAATTCGAGGGGTGCCTGGGTGGCCCAGTGGGTTAAGTGTCCCACTTTAACTCAGGTCATGATCTCGAGGTTTGTGAGTTTGAGTCCCTGTGTCAGGCTGCATGCTGACAATGCAGAGCCTGCTTGGGATCCTGTCTCTCTCTCTCTCTCTCTCTCTCTCTCTGCTCCTCTCCCAGTTTTGCACATGTGAATTCTCTCTCAGTCAAAAAATCAACTTAAAAAAATAAAATGTGTATTTCGATGGTTTTTAGTATGTCACTTATATAGGCGACTATTATCACAATCAATTTTAGAACATTTTCATAGCCCTAGAAAGAAACACCTTCACTCTCACTTCTCAATTTTCCCACCCTAAGCAACTGTTAATCTACCTTCTGTTCCTATAGATTTGATTATCGTGGAGATTTCATATAAATGAAATCATGTAGTATTTGGTCTTTTGTGACTGGTTTCTTTAACTTAGCATAATGTTTTCAAGGTTCATCTATAATTTGTATCAATATTCCTTTATATGGCCAAATAATATTTCATTGCATTCCATTGTATAAATATACCACCTTTTGTTTATCCATTCATTAGTTGGTGGACATTCGGGCTGTTTTTACCTCTTTGCCATTATGAATATGCTGCTATGAACATTCATGCACAAGTTTTTGTGGTAACATATGTTTTAATTTCTCTTGGGTATATATGTAGAAGTGGAATTGCTGGGTGTTTAACTTTTGACGAAATGCCAAACTGCTTGCCAAGGAACTGCAGCACTTTACGTTCTCACCAGCAACATGCAAGTGTTGTAATTTCTCCATACCCTTACCAGTGTTCTTCATCATTTCTTTTCGATACTAGCCATTCTCAGTGGGTGTAAAGTGGTATCTTATTATGGTTTTGATTTGCATCTTCTTGGTGACTAATAATATTGAGCATCTTTTTGTGTGCTTATTGGCCATTTGCATGTCTTTTTTGAAGACGTCTTTTTAGATTCTTTGCCCATTTTTCAGAAATGTTTATTTATTTTGAGAGAGAGGGCAAGCAGGGAAGGGACAGAGAGAGAGAGAGAGAGAGAGAGAGAGAGAGAGAGAGAGAGATCCTAAGCAGGCTCCATGCCCTCAGCGCAAAGCCCAACCTAGGGCTTAATCTCACTAACCATAAGATCATGACCTGGCTGAAATTAAGCAATTAAGCATTGGGTGCTTAACCGACTGAGCCACCCAGACGCCCCATGGTTATTATTTTTAAAGATTGTTTTAGCTATTATGGTCCCTTATGTTTCCAGATGAATTTTTTTATATAAAAAACTTTTAATGTTTATTTTTGAGAGAGAGACAGAGCATGAGCAAGGGAGGGGCAGAGAGAGAGGGAGACAGAATCTGAAGCAGGGTCCAGGCTCTGAGCTGTCAGCACAGAGCCCAATGTGGGGCTCAAACCCATGAACCGTGAGATTATGACATGAGCTGAAGTCTGAGCTTAACTGACTTAACCACCCAGGCTCCCCTTTCATATGAATTTTAGGATCAACTTATCAATTCCTATAAATAAGTTATCTTGGATTCCAAGAGTAATTGCATCAAACCTGTAACTCAATTTGGAGATTATTGCCATTTTAACAATATTAAGTCTCCTGATCCATGAACATGAGTTGTCTTTCCATTGTTTAAATCTTTAATTTCTTTCAACAAAGTTTTGTAGTTTTCAAAAATATTTTTTTCATTTCTTTTGTTAAACTCATTCCTAAGAATTTTATTTTTTTGATGCTATTGTAAACTGAATTGTTTTCTTGATTTCATTTTCAGATATTTGAACTTGATTTCACTTGTTTATTGCAAGTGCATAGAAATACAATACTGATCACGTATCCCACAAACTTGCTGAACTCATTTATCAGATGTTTTTTAGTGGATTCTTTAGGAGTTTCTATGTACAATATCTTGTCATCTATGAATAGAGCTGGTTTTACTTCTTTTCTGATCTTTCCTGACTAGAATATCTATTACAATGTGGAATAAAAATGGCAAGAGTGAAGATCCTTGCCTTGTTCTTCATCACATAGGGAAAGCATGTAGTCTTTCACTGTTAAAAATATATTAGCCGCAGGTTTTTTACAGGTGCCCTTTGTAAGGTTAAGGAAGTTTCCTTCTATTCCTAGTTTTTTGGGAATATTGTGAGTTCAGAAAAATATCCCAACATATATCCTTTATCATAAAACAGTGTTGGATTTTGTCAAATTTTTTTTTCTGTGTTTATTGAGATAATCATATAGGTTTTCCCCCTTTACCTTATTCATATAGTATATTACATTAATTTTTTCTTTCTTTTTTTTTTCAATTTTAAACCAAGAACAGGGGCTTATATAACATTTATAGTCAAGTTAGCTAACATACAGTGTATATAGTGTGCTCTTAGTTTTTGGGGTAGATTCCCGTGATTTATCACTGATTGATTCATCCCATGATTCATCCCATGATTGAGCACTGAATACCCAGTGCTCATCCCAACAAGTGCACTCCTCAATGCCCATCACCCATTTCCCCCTGCCCTAGCCCCCCATCAACCTGCAGTTTGTTCTCTGTATTTAAGAGTCTCTTATCGTTTGTTTCCCTCTCTGTTTGAAACTAATTTTTCCCTTTCCCTTCCCCCATGGTCTGCTGTTAAGTTTCTCAAGTTCCACATATGAGTGAAAACATATGATAACTGTCTTTCTCTGACTGACTTATTTCACTTAGCATAATACGCTCCAGTTCCATCCACATTGCTGCAAATGGCAGGATTTCATTCTTTCTCATTGCCAAGTAGTATCCCATTGTATATATAAACCACATCTTCTCTATCCATTCATTAGTTGATGGACATTTGGGCTCTTTCCATAATTTGGCTATTGTTGAAAGCGCTGCAAAAAACATTGGGGTGTATACATTATTACATTAATTTTCAAATGTTGGGCCATTATATAACATATAATATATAGTAGTATAATAATTATATATATATATATAATCCTTTCTATGTGCTGTTGAACGTTGAATTAAGGTTTTTGGTATTTTATTAAGAAGAAAATTTTCTTTATAAGGGATGTTGACAAATACATAACATTTCTATACATTATAAGCATATAAATATTTAAAAGCAATATTGTATGTATGTGTATATGTATATATATACACACACATACAATATTGGTTTTAAATCACATAGGAGGAAAAAGATAAAGAAAAGAACATCTGTAATATTTTGTGTCGTATTCTTTGAATTTCCTATTGTGAGTTCAGAAAAATATTCCAACATACTTCCTTTCAGATTATTATGGTTTGATTATTTCCACCAATAGGTCCAATCCCCATAATTCATTTTGGTGTTTGGTCAGAGATAATAATTATTTTTCAAACTGCTAAGCAACTATGCCAGATAAATCATTGAATAATTCTCCCTTTATTGACTTTCATCATATTATAAAGTAGTATACATAAAAAGATTTGCTTCTCTACCATTTTGTTTGTGGTAGACATCTCCTGCTTTCTTCCTTGATTCTGCCCCTCCACTTTCTACCAAGTTATGGTATAGCTGCCAAACATTTTAACACCATTATCACTGGCTCTAAAATGCACACATGATGGTCGGTCACCAATTACAATACTCTAATCCCTTGTTTCAAGAAGTTGGTGCGAGTAGTAGGGGTAGGACCCAGGCAGGTGCCCAATCCATTCCTTGGATTAAATATAACTTTTTCAGAGAAAGAAACTCCCTCTGAGATTGCTGACTTGGACAGTGTCATTTATATTTCTTATAATCTAGTAGTTTGATCTGGAGGCTTAATCAGATTCAATTTTATTTCGCTAGGCTACTTCATGGGTGGCATTGTATACTTCAACCAGAAGACATCCAATGTCTGGTTGATTATCTTTTTGCGCTAAAACCAACAATTGATGTTCAGTGCTTAGATTTGTTAGTTCATGGGGGACATAAAATATAAAAGTGATACATCAATTCTATCATCTCTTTGTCATGTATTATCTTAACTATTTTGAAAAAATATTTTGTGGCTTTTTTAATTCAAGGGTAGTTGACGTATAATGTTACATTAGTTTCAGGTGTACAACATATTGATTGGACAAGTCTATATGTTATCTATGTTCACCACAAGTATAGTTACCATTTGTTACCATACAACACAATTACAATATCATTGACTATATTCCCTATGCTGTATCTATTATCTTCATGATTTATTCTTTCCCAAACCGGAAGCCCATGTTTCCCATTCTCTTTTACCCATTTTACTCCACCATCCACCCCCATTTCATCTGACAACCACTGGTGTGTTCTCTGTATTTATCGGCCTATTTATTCTTTTTGTTTGTTTGCATGCTTATTTGTTTTGTTCTTTTATTGTTAAATTTTTAAATTTATATTTGTTTTAGAGAGAGAGGGAGAGAGGGTCAGAGGGAGACAGAGAATGTTCAGCATGGAGCCCGATGAGGTGCTCAATCCCATGATTCTAGGACCATGACCTCAGCTGAAATCAAGGGTTGGATGCGCAACCAACTGAGACACCCAGGCACCCCTGTTTTGTTCTTTTAGATCCCACATATAAGTGAAATCATAGGGTATTTGTCTTTTTCCATTTGACTTCTTTCACTTAGCATGATACTGTCTAGGTCTATCCATGTTGTCACAAATGGTAAGATCTCAACCTTTCTTTTTATGACTGAGTTATTCCAGTGTGTGTGTGTGTGTGGGGGGGGGGGGTATCACACCTTCTTTATCCATTCATCTATGAAAGGACACTTGAGTTACTTCCATATCTTGGCTACTGTAAATAATGCTGCAGTAAACATAGGGGTGCATATATCCTTTCAAATTAGTGTTTTCATTTTCTTTGGTAAATATCTAGTAGTGGCATTACTGGATCATATGATATTTCTATTTTTAATTTTTTGAGGAAATTTCATACTGTTTTTCACAGTGGCTATACTAATTTTACATTTCCACCAACCGTACATGAGGGTTCTTTTTTTCTCCAAATTCTTGGCAACACTTGTTCTTTCTTGTTTTTGACTTCAGCCATTCTTACAGGTAATAGCTCATTGTGGTTTTGATTTGAATTTCCCTGATGATTAGTGATGTTGAGCATCTTTTAATGTGTCTGTTGGCCATCTGTATGCCTTCTTGGAAAACATATCTGTTTTAGAAAAATATCTGTTCAGGTTCTCTGGCCATTTTTAATTTTTTTTTAACATTTATTTATTTTTGAGACAGAGAGAGACAGAGCATGAGCAAGAGAGGGTCAGAGAGAGAGGGAGACACAGAATCCGAAACAGGCTCCAGGCTCTGAGCTGTCAGCCCAGAGCCTGATGCGGGGCTTGAACTCACGGACCGTGAGATCATGACCCGAGCCGAAGTCGGACGCCCAACCGACTGAGCCACCCAGGCGCCCCACTCTGGCCATTTTTAAATTGAATTGTTTGTTTTTTTGTGTTAAGTTGTATAATTTCTTTACATATTTTGGATATTAACTACTTACTGATATATCATTTGCAAATATCTTCTCCCATTCATTAGGTTGCCTTTTCATTTTGTTGATGGCTTCCTTCGCTGTGCAAAAGATTTTAATTTTGATGCAGTCCAATAGTTTACTTTTGCATTTGTTTCCTTTGCCTGAGGAGACATATCTAGAAAAATGTTGCTAAAGTTGATGTTAAATAAATTATTGCCTGTTTTCTTCTAGGAGTTTTGTGGCTTCGGGTCTCACGTTTAGGTCTTTAATCCATTTGGGGTTTATTTTTGTGTGTATGGTACAAGAAAATGGTCCAGTTTCATTGTTTTGCATGTAGCTGTCCAGTTTTTCCAACACCATTTGTTGAAGAGACTGTCTTTTCCCCAGTGTATGCTCTTGCCTCCTTTGTCATACATTAGTTGACCAAATAGGTTTATTTCTGGGCTCTCAATTCTGTTCTATTGATCTATGTGTCTATTTTTATGTCAGTACCATACTGTTTTGATCACTGCAGCTTTGTAGTATATATGAAATCTGAGATTGTAATACCTCCAGCTTTGTTCTTCATTTTCGAGATTGCTTTGACTATTTGAGGTCTTTTGTGATTCCATACAAATTTTAGTATTATTTGTTCTAGTTCTGTGAGAAATGATATTGGTATTTTAATAGGGATTACAGTGAATCTGTAGATTGCTTTGGGTAGTATGGATGTTTTAACAATAATTTTTTCCATCCATACACATGGAACATCTTTCCATTTGTGTCATCTTCAATTTATTTCTCTAATTCTTTTCATCTTTTATAGTTTTTAGAGTACAAGTCTTTCACCTCCTTGGTCAAGTTTATTCCTAGGTATTTTATTCTTTATTTGGTGCAATTGTAAATGGAATTTTTTAAATCTTACGCTATTTCATTATTCTTATATGGAAATGCAACAGATTTCTGTGTATTAATTTTGTATCTTACAACTTTGCATTCATTCTAATAGTTTTTGGTGGAGTCGTTAGGGTTTTCTTTAAAAAAATGTTTTTAAATGTTTTATTTATTTTTAAGAGAGAGAAGAAGAGCACAAGTGGGAGAGGGGCAGAGAGAGGGAGGGAGACACAGAATCTGAAACAGGCTCCAGGCTCTGAGCTGTCAGCACAGAGCCCAGCATGGGGCTCAAACACATGAACCACAAGATCATGACCTGAGCTGAAGTCAGATGCTTAACTGACTGATCTACCCAGATGCCCCTAGGATTTTCTATGCGTAGTATTATGTCATCTGCAAATAGTGAGAATATTACTTCTTCCCTTCCAATTTGAATGCCTATTATTTCTTTTTCTTGTCTGATTGCTATGCCTAGAACTTCCAGTACTATGTTGAATAAAAGTGGTGAAAGTGGACATCCTTGTCTTGTTCCTAACCGTAGAGGAAAAGTTCTTAGTTTTTCACCATTCATGTTAGCTATGGGTTTGTCATATATGGCCTTTATTATGTTGAAGTCTGTTTCTTCTAACTCATTTTTTGGAGAGTTTTTATCATGAATAGATGTTGAATTTTGTCAAATGCTTTTTCTGCATCTATTGAGATGGTCATATGATTTTTATCCTTCATTTTTAAAAAATTTTATTTAGAAAAAAAAGTTACAGAGAGTGAAGGAGGCAAACCATAAGAGATTCTTAAATACTGAGAACAAACTGAGGGTTGATGGAGGGTTGGGGAGAGGGGAAAGTGGGTGATGGGCATTAAGGAGGGCATCTGTTGGGGTGAGCACTGGGTGTTGTATGGAAACCAATTTGACAATAAATTATATAAAAATAAATAAATAAACATTAAAAAACCCAACTTTTTAAAAAAACATAAGTACTTTAAAGGAGTCTAAACACTGTTTTAGCTGTATAAATTTTGATATGTTATATTTTCATTTTCTTTGAAACATTTGTAAGTTTCCTCTCTGATTTCTTCTTTGATCCATGGGTTATTAAGATGTGTGTTCTCTAATTTACAAATATTTGACAATATTGCAGATATCTTTTTGTTGTGATTTCTAATTTAATTTTGTTTTGGTCAGAGAACATACTCTGTATAATTTCAGTTCTTTTTAAATTTATTGAGACTTGTGTGATGGCCCAGCATATAGTTTATCTTGGTGAATGTACCGAATGTACTTGAAAAGAGTGTATTTACAGCTTTTGGGTGAAAAAATCCATAAACATCAATTAAGTCAAAAAAATTTATATTAGAGAGAGCACACAAGCAGGGGAGAGGAGCGGGGGTGGAGGGGAATATCCATGCTGAGCATGGAGCCCAATGTGGAGCTTGATTCCACGACCCTGAGATCATGACCTGAGCCAAAATCAAGAGTCAGACACTCAATCAACTGAAACATCCAGGTGCCCCTATACTTCATTTTGTTAAATTTGGTGTATCACATTGACTGATTAGTGAATATTGAAACATCTTTGCATCATTGTAATAAATGTGGTTTGCTAATATTTTATTGGGGATTTTTACAACTATGTTCATACTATGTTCATCAGGGATATTGACCTGCAGTTTTCTTTTTTATAGCATCTTTGTCTGGTTTTGGTATCAGGGTAATGCCAGCCTTGTATAATGAATTTAGATGTTTTTCTTCATTTTCTAATATTTGGAATAGTTTGAGGACAATAGGTATTAACTCTCCTTTAAATGTTTGATATAATTTACTTGTGAATCCATTCAGTCCTGGACTTTTGTTTGTTTGGAGTTTTTTTTTTTTTTAATTACACTTTGGGGTGCCTGGGTGGCTCACTCAGTTGAGCGTCTAACTTTGGCTCAGGTCATGATCTCACAGTTCATGAGTTCCAGCCCTGCATCAGGCTCTTTGCTGTCAGTGCAGAGCCCACTTCAGATCCCTTTCTCTCTCTGCCCCTCCCTCATTCATGGTTTCTCTCTCAAAAATAAATAAACATTCAAAAATTACAATTGGATTATAGTTTTTAAACTACAATTCAATTTCGTTACTAGTAATGAGTCTGTTCAGATTTTCTATTCTTCCTGATTCAGTTTTGGAAGATTGTTCTGATTCTAGAAATGCACCCATTTCTTTTAGGATTTGTTGGCATATAATTTTTGTAGCATTCTCTTATAATATTTTGTATTTCTGTGGTACTGGTTATTTCTCCTCTTTCATGTCTGATTTTATTTATTTGTGTCCTGTCTTATTTTACTTGATGAATCTGGCTAAAGGTTTATCAATTTTGTTTATCTTTTCAAACTACCAGCTCTTGGTTTCATTGAATCTTTTCTATTGTTTTTTAAGTCTCTGTTTCATTTCTTTCTGCTCTGATTTTTATTATTTCCTTTCTTCTGCTAATGTTGGGCTTTTTTTGTTGTTCTTTTCCTAGTTCTTTTAGGTATAAGCTTAGAGTATTTAGTTGAGCTTTTTCTTATTTCTTGAAGTAAGCCTGTATTGATATAAATTTCCTTCTTAGAACTGCTTTCTCTTATTTTTTAAAGTAAATTCTTCAGGAGACAATTTTTAAAACTTTAAAATTTTCTTTAAACCTTCATATGAGACTCCTAAAACTATTCGTATGGATGTGAATCTCTTGTATTTAAGGATTTACAGAGATGAAAACTGAATAAATTTAATAACCAATACTAATACCTAACATCTATTGTATGTAATTTTTTCTTTACCTTCAAATAAAATCTGTCCTTCTATAAATAAAGGACATTATTCATTCTTTTTCTTAGATAATCAGCTGTTTATCATCCTCCAAGAGTTTTATTTTTCAGTTTTCTCTTCATGTCATATAGTGAACCACTGGTTTCAGAGAAACCAGTGGTTTCATTGTTGTGCAAATCAACAATCTAATTAGACTTTAATTTTATGAGGCAAACATGTAGGCAAAGTCTATGCATATCCAGCAGTCAATTTTAATGTAAAGAATGTCAAACATAGATAGTTATTGCAGAATACCCAATTTCACAGTCTAATGAGAATAGACATTCAACTTCCAATGTATCCATTCCAAAGCAGGACAATGGTGTTAAGTCCTAAATCAACTTCCATTCCTGAGTAATTGGCAATCTCTAGGAAAATATGTTAGACTGAGCATGAGGTGATGGTCGGCAATCTCCAAAACTTATGTATTTATCTTTAGCTAACTGTGTCTAAAATATCCAACTACCAGACAAACTTCTACTTCAAGTAATTAGAAACTAAGTAATTTTTAAATTTTTTTAATGTTTAATTTTGAGAGAGAGAGAGAGAGAGAGACAGAGCGTGAGTAGGGGAGGGGAAAAGAGAGAGGGAGACACAGAATCTGAAGCCAGCTCTAGGCTCTGAGCTATCAGCACAGAGCCTGATGCGGGGCTCAAGCTCACGAACCTTGAGATTATGACCTGAGCCAAAGTTGAACTCTTATCTGATGAGCCACCCAGGCACTCCAAAACTAGGTAATTTGAACTAATTCTCCTGCTGAGGACAATTCTAACTATTGGGGAAATGCTAAAACCATATCAAACAAAAATAAAGAAAAATGCCTTTTTGCTTAAAGATGTAAAAAGTCAAATGGACTTTCACAGCAATATTTGAGAGAAACTGAAAATCCAAAAATGTGTACTTATCATTTACAGTGACTTTTCTTCTGGAAACATTTGCCAGTTAAAGAAGAGAAACCAAGATTCTGATTGGTTCATTTAATAGCCTAATGGAGCTAGTATGATAAAACTTGGAGTCCAAGATCCGAAAGGGAAGAGTCGCCATGTTAAACCTCTCCCCATGTTCTGGCTGGAATCTTAAAGGGCTGAACCTTGGGGAACTAGTCATCACTGGGATTAGGTTTTATATCATGTTAATCTCCAGAATTTGATTAAGTTTATTTCAGATTAGGGGGTTCCTGGGCGGCTCAATTGGTTTCACGTCTGACTCTTGATTTTGGATCAGGTCATGATCTCACGTTTCGTGACATCAAGCCCCATGTTGGACTCTGCACTGACAGCGTGGAGCCTGCTTAGGATTCTCTTTCTCTCCCTCTCTCTCTGCCTCTCCCATGCATTCTCTCAAAATAAATAAATAAACATTTTTTTGAAAAAGTTTATTCCGGATTGATAGTTTCCCAGAGCTTGGCAGAAGGAAAATAAAATCACTATGCAGTATTGTAATATTATCCTAAGCGTCAAATTATTTCTGTAAGTTTTTCCAGTATAATGTCTAGCACGCAATTAAAAGTAACCAGGTACCCAAAGAGACATGATAATATAATTGAGAACCAGCAGGAACTATAGGCAATAGAAAAAGGCACTCAGAGTCCATTAGCATTATCAGGAATTAGACCTTAAAATAAATGTTTATTATCTTCAAGCAGGTAAAAGACAAGATTGAGAATTTTTAAAGATATAGAACATAAAAGACTTGGAAGCCAGAAGACAATGATAACTGTAAGGCACTAAAAATAATAAGCACCAAACTAGAAATCCATATGTAATGAAAGTAGTCTTCAATAATCAAGGGGATATAAAGACATTTTCAGACAAACAAAAACTGAAAATTAGTCACGTGCATATCTGCACTAACAGGAATAATACAGGGTACTTTTTAGGTAGAAAAAAAAAAAGATCCCAATTGGAAACGTAGATAGGAGTGAAAACAAGGAGGTGTAAACATTTGGATAAATCAAAATGTGTATTTACAACATAAATAGTAATAATAATAACTTTTGGTCTTTAAGATACAGAGAAAATACATAACAATAGCATATTTGTTAGAACAGAGAAAATATTGTTGGTGTTCTAAGGTTTACACAATTTGGGGAAAGAGGGTAAAAGTAGTGATAAATGTCAGATTTTGATAAACCACAAATTCATGTTGTAATATTATGGTAGCCACTAAAAGTCTGATAAAACAGTAAATACTTTTTCAGCTAAATATGAGTCAAGGTTAAATATTGAGATTGAGTTCATTTTAATAATTGGAAATTTGACTAAACCAGAGAAATTTTAATGAAATATATCCTTCAGAAGACATGGCCTCATTTTAGGTAATCAAA
Organism: Leopardus geoffroyi; assembly: GCF_018350155.1. Taxonomy (NCBI): domain Eukaryota; kingdom Metazoa; phylum Chordata; class Mammalia; order Carnivora; family Felidae; genus Leopardus; species Leopardus geoffroyi. The sequence continues at coordinate 142,931,702 of NC_059328.1, forward strand.
ATGTGAATAATTGCCACTTCCTTAAGCTTCTATCTTTCATTTATGGCTATTTTATCTTTTCCTTATAATTTCTAAGAAGACAATTGTTTCCTAAAGGATTTGTTTAACATTTTTAAATTTCACGCATTTTATTCTTAACCAAAAATAAAATGGAATTAAACATGTGCAAAATAACTGAATGTCAAGTAACCAGTTATGCAGCCAGCTCATTTACACTGAATTAGTAATTTGCTCAGTCTGCAATTTATGTTAATTAAGGAAAGATTATCTTATGTTATACATTTACATAATGACATAAATGTCTCCTTCTCTGTAAATGTTATTATTATCTTAAGTTTCAGTTCTTTTTCACTATTAGTGTCTTAGATAATTCCATATAAGCTATTTTCATTATACTTTAGCTGGCACTGTAATTGGGAGACTATTCAACTTAAAAGCTAAATAAGTATTGAAAACACATAACATTTTCTTGATTTCCACAAGCTGTGTGATACTCTGAATAAAATGATTATGACAACCACTATGATATATTCATTTAAAAAATATAAGTAAGCTCTTATATGCCTTATAAACTTTATATATTTTAATGTAATTATGCTTTTATGAAATCTTTTTGATAAATATATTAATAGTAAAATACTTATGAAATATGTTGGGGTTTCCCCCCTATTTTGCAGAGATTAAGCTGTGGTTTGGTTGTATGTATTTATTCTGAATCTCTGTCTAGCTAATTAATTTTATGTGCATAGTTTAAGGCCCCAGTGACTGGTCAGGATGATCAGGGGAGAAGGGAGTGGGGAGGACATTTTATTAGTTGTCTACAGTTCCTACACTCATCAAATAATTGTCATCTTTCTGAAATAAGTGAAGACCAAACTTTCAGTTCCATCTTAGCTACTGACTTGTTTTGTCAACTCAATTTACTTCTTTGGGCTTTTCCATTTTCCTCTTAGTAACTTATCCTTGTCTATAGAGTCCTTGTCTATTAGAGCAATTTGATCCCGGTAGAAAAGAGTTTCTGCAAATCCAAAGTATATTTGTCATCCTTCATGGAATACTGATATCTAAAGTTTTCAGCTAAACAAAACAAAATAAAACAAGTGTTTCCCTGGGCATATTAAAGGCCTCAGCAGAAAGCTAGACCTAAATGCAAAGCATGTGAAGAACCCAGAAACCTGTCTAAGTCAATGAATCTGTGGTGTTTGCCGTCTTGTTGTCCATTGTTTACTGTACTTGTTGACGGTAAGAGGCTGTTTTTGCAGTATTCCCCACTAACGTTCATTTCTGCTGTCATGACATCTTTCCACCCAATACCTTGTTGTTTATTGTGAGTCAGAAAAGCATCTGCAATAGAAAACTTAGCTGATCCCACCAGAGACTTTAGGCCCAGCTGAAGTACCAAAGAAGCTTTGGAAGGAGCAAAGTCTAGACATGAGCAGCTGCTAACAGACATCCCTGTGTTTGTTCTGTAGTGCCCAAGGACCTCAGTGACTGCTGCCTGAGCTGTGAAGGGGCCTGGTTCTATGTAAGAGCTGAACTTGCAGAAATTGGAGATGAGTTAAATGTTGAAAATAGATCATTGACACCACTAAATTAGAAGTATATGTAAATCACTAAAATGTGAGTTTCAGAGTCATTGTCAAAAGAGTCTTTAATAGTAAAAAGTGAATTTTTCTCAGTGAAGATAGGGTAGTAGAGAGTGAGATCAATAAAGTCACAGAAACAGGATGATAAATGATATAACTAAAGAAAGAAGTAGGTACTTTAGGCCTAGGAAAAAGTCATATTTGTGCCCTGTGAGTGCTTATGGCATAAAAAATATCCTGAATATGGGACTTGAGCTTTGATTTTAATGTTTAAGATTAGAAAGTGCCAGGATAAGAAATATTGTATGTACCATTAAAGAAACAGGCCTTAAAAAGTGTTCTAATAATGAGAATAGAGAGGAAAGGAAGGCTTGGGAAAATAGAAAACAGAATCAATTGACATTGCATAAAAAGAGAAAAATATCAAAAGGGAAAGGAATCGAAGGACAGAAAAGAGAATTAAACATTAAATATACTGACGAGAAATGTACATTCATCGTAGTGACTTTGCAGTGTTATTGCTACTATGGTTTACAAGATGCCTTGAACAAGAATCAAGTCATAGAATTTCACCTTCTTTTATATCTGTTTATGGAAGAAGGAGTTTGCTATGTAAGCAAAGCAGGGTGAGCTCGAGGCATATTAACAAAGATATCATGATTCCTCAAAGTTAGAGCCTGGTATGATTAAGCCGTAGCCCAGAGACACTTCTGTCTCAGAGAAACAAAGATGATGGGCTCCCCTGCTGGGATTACTATCCTAATTATCAGAGAACCATTGTTTCTTTCCACTCTTGGGCATCAAATAGGCTAACCCCCTCAACTTCAAATAACCTCCCACCAGTACTGAGAACATTCTCTGGCTCGTGCTTGCCTTCTCGAAAACCAAAGGCACTTGGCTGTAGGCCAGATTTTAGTATTACAGTCCTTGGCACATTTCCATCAGCACTGGATTTTAACACACACACACACACACACACACACACACACACACACATATTTTAACATAGACAATTTAAAAGAAGCCTGGTTTACTTTTTTTAAACATTATAAGAAAGAACTTTCTAGTATTTCTTTTAACAATAACTTTGATCTCTTGCCACTGAACTGTCTTATAGGAAAAGTCTCCTTATGATGGATTTTTTAAAATGGAAATTCTAAAGTAATATCTTTAAAGATAAGGAACAAAAAAGAACTCATCTTTGAGCAAATTGTGTTACTACAAAATAGGAACATAAGCACTGTTGATAGCCACATTTCCTCTGAAATAGAACTTTATCCCAAAATTCTATTAAATCTCAAATATTTTAGTAAAACTGTATGAGGTATACATGCATTTATTTTCTTTGGCCTTAAATGAGACCTACCTTCGTCTTTCTCTTCTCAAGAAAAATTCACCTCCCTTATGAAAAAGAGTTACAATTCTAGATATTTGCTTCCTGGGAATAGAATTGCATCCACCAGTGGATATTTGCATTTTATACCTTTTGATAATTTATTTACCACCCACTTTGTTTTTCTTTTTCTTAGTACAGCTGTGTTCCCTCCACACCCAAATATGGTCTGAGTCCTGATACACAAGGGTACACTAACTTCATTACAGCTGTTGTCTGGCCAACTCTTCTCCTCCTCCACCAGACTCCACCCTTCTCAGGGATCCTAGGTCACGACTGATGCAGTGAGGGGTAGCAAAGAGATCTGGAAATCTGGAGTCTCAAATTCCAGTCAGCTAATGAGACTAACTGTCTGTATCATCTAAGAAGTTCAGTCACATTCATAGGTCTTGGAAAATAATGACATTAGACTGTTGGTCATCTAACATTTCTTCCCCTTCTAAATTCTATGATTTGAACACTGTTTCTTGGTTCCACTGTTTCTAGAAGAGGAAAAAAATAAAAAAATCTGAAAGATGTCTTTCTGAAAAGAGACCATGTAGCAAAGAGGACTCTAATCTTATTATTCATTTACCATTCAACAAGTGTTTGTTGGGGGCGCCTGGGTGGCGCAGTCGGTTAAGCGTCCGACTTCAGCCAGGTCACGATCTCGCGGTCCGTGAGTTCGAGCCCCGCATCAGGCTCTGGGCTGATGGCTCGGAGCCTGGAGCCTGTTTCCGATTCTGTGTCTCCCTCTCTCTCTGCCCCTCCCCTGTTCATGCTCTGTCTCTCTCTGTCCCAAAAATAAATAAAAACGTTGAAAAAAATTTTAATAAAAAAAAAAACAACAAGTGTTTGTTGGACATCTACTATGGTCCAGGCACTATGCTGACTAGGCACTGAGTCTTAATTAATTACATTTATGTTTGTTCATTCCCAAACTATTTTATTGAAGCGAATTGTACATAACATAAAACTAACCATTTTAAAGCGCACAATTCAGAATGTTCACAATGTTGTGCAGCCACTACCCCTATCCTAGGTCCAAAACATTTGGAAGGATGGAAACCCCATACCTGCTAAGCCATCAGTCCCCACGGTTCCCTCTCCCTACCCCTGGTAACCACCAATCTGTTTCCTGTATCTATGGATTTATTTATTCTGTATATTTAATATAAATGGAATCATGCAGTATGTGACCTTTTTTGTCTGGCTCACTTAGCATAATGCTTTTGAGGTTTACCCATGTTGTAGCATGTATAATTATTTCATTCCTTTTTCTGCCTGAATAGTGTTTTATTGTATGTATATACCACAATTTGTTTACCCATTCATTTATTGATGGACATTTGGGTTGTTTCCACCTTTTGGTTATTGCCAATAGTGCTGTTTTGAACACGTGTGTACCTCAAACAACTTTTAAGATCAACAATTATGGCTCACATACACAGTTTATGGCCAGGACTCTTACAAATACTTTTGGAAGCAGTTAACTGTCTTCCTGAGCTGGATTCAATCAAAGCTGTTACATTGTCATCTAATCTCTGACTTTTTCATTTCTTTGTTCCTAGTTTTATTGCTCAATAAATTGAGAAAATCTATAAAATATCTTCTAATCCTTGCTGTGTTCCTATAAATGTATAAGTATAAAACTAGAATCCAACAAATGTCTTTATAATCAATGCCACATACAGTCATATAAACAAGGAGCCATTAGTATCAGAAAAAGAAAAGACCATGTTTGACTTTAAAATGTTTCCAACTGATCAATTACTTACCAGAAAGGGGAGCAGGGCAAAAGTGCCAGGCTATTTGCTATTCAGCTCAGTTAGGGAGCAAAGATATCTGTATTATTTTTATTCTTTAAATTACAACCGGTGGAAACCATTTCTTTTCTTCATTATATAATAACTGGATAAGAATTGGTTATTTAATTTGTGTTTTTCTGTTCATAGGCCAAGTTGCAAAATCACTTGAACTGATGTTATAATTTTTAGATTCAGCTTAATAAATACTTTGTGCCAATTCCTGGTCCTCAATATCTAAGACATCTGTGGTTTTCTTCCAATTTCCCTGCTTACCAGTCTTAAGGATCCATGTACTGTTTCCATTTTTAGATTCATTGGCTCAGTGTAAATTTGTAAGAGCTAGTGATAACAAAAACCAACCCTCAACATTCACACACACACGCGCGCACGCGCGTGCACACAGATACACGCACACACCCCGCACCCATACATACACACACATTTAGTGCTCTTTTATTCTCTTCATCGACTTAGAGATTTAGGCTTCACATGATTCACCAATTTAGAACTATTTAAAAAAAAATATTTCCCAATAAGTTCTGGCTTGGATTAGGTATAGGCTTAAAAATGATACAAAGAAATTTTTGCAAACTGACAAAGAGATAGTGCCTTTGTGAGTCAAAATCTTACTATTTTTCTAAAATAATAGACTTCATTCTTTCTAGTGTGGTACATTCACTGCTCTGTCCAGTGATAATTCTTTCAATCCAGTAATAAGTGTGTGCTGTCTTTATATACACAAAGTACTACTGCTGTCATCCGTCCATTCGGGTTTACAGTAAATTAGTAACAAACAGTTTTATGCAATACTTGTGCTTATGGGAAGCCATGCTTTATTTATTTTTTTTTTTGGTAATGTTTATTTATTTTTGAGAGAGACAGAGTGCATGTTGGGAAGGGGCAGAGAGAGAAGGAGACACAGAATCCGAAGCAGGTGGGGCTCGAACCCGGGAACCGTGAGATCAGGACCTGAGCCGACGTCGGACGCTTAACCGACTGAGCCACCCAGGCGCCCTGGGGAAGCCATGCTTTAAATGTAACTTTTTCATGTTGAGTCATCTTAAACACATTAGAGGACCTCAATAATTGAAGAAATATCCTAATATCTCTTATAAAGCAAAGGATCATCAAGAAAAGTAAATTATTTCTTAATTATTAAACTATTTTGCAAAATTAGATTTTCCTATTGAGTTTGTCTCAAAAACAAGGTGCTAATATCTTAAGTAATAAAACTTCCATTTACACAGTTCTTTACTTTTTCTCTTGCATTTTCTCACCTGTTATTTTACTCACACAGTTACAGTGCTATTATCTACACACAAGTGAAATACCTTAAGGCCTTGCTGCTCTCAGTGTGGTCTGAGAACCAGCTTTATCACCAAATGAGTTGGTTAAAAATGCAGAATCCCAGGCCCCACCATGGACTTATTGAATTAGAATCTTCATTAAGAAATATCAAGTGGTTTGCCCTGGGTTTTTTAATAGTAACTCTAGGGCCGGAACCTACATAGTCTACTGATCTGCAGCTCAGAAATCTGTCATCTGACTATCCTGAGTGATAATGAACAAGTAACATGAACGTAAGAGAATCAATCTGGCATTTCTACTATGTCCATGATGTATGTCATTGATTACATCCAACAATAAAACTTGTAGGATCCAGGAAACAAGGCCTGGCTGCAGACAGAATGGTCTGATGAATCTTTAGAGGACCATCTGTTTTCTTCGTCAGATATTCAGCAATAATTTTATTAGTACTGAGAACAAAATAACTGCTTTGCTTTCTTTAACATAAAAATAAAGGTAACAGGAATTAAATAGTAAACCAGAAGTTGGAAATAAAGTGCTCATTAAGTTTACCAACCGACTCTGAGCACAAAACAACATACTAGCATTTTCCATGGATCGGTTAATGCTTTTTACAAAGATAATGCTTTCTTTCCTTAGTTTCTCATTGCCATGAGTAAAATATTAATGAGACCCACGTTTCTGAACAAAAAGTTATCTTCCCCTCTGGCTTGCCAAGGTGCTTTTTATGATAAGATTTTATCTCAAGAAACTTCCTTTTAAAATGCAAATATGAGTGCTGATGTATTAATATGATAATGAACAATAATTGCATTTCTGGAGTTTTTCTGATTGGTATAAAACAGCATCCTTAGAAATTATTCCCAGCTCCAAAGGTTTATAAATGTACATCAGGTGGGGGCACCTGGGTGGCTCAGTTGGTTAAGCGGCTGACTTCAGCTCAGGTCATGATCTCTCAGTTCACCGAGTTTGAGCCCTGAGTCGGGCTCTGTGCTGACAGCTGAGTGTGGAGCCTGCTGCAGATTCTGTCTCTGTCCCTCCTCTGCTCATACTCCCTCTCTCTCTCTCTCTCTCTCTCTCAAAAATAAATAAACTTGGGGCGCCTGGGTGGCGCAGTCGGTTAAGCGTCTTACTTCAGCCAGGTCACGATCTCGCGGTCCGTGAGTTCGAGCCCCGCCTCAGGCTCTGGGCTGATGGCTCGGAGCCTGGAGCCTGTTTCCGATTCTGTGTCTCCCTCTCTCTCTGCCCCTCCCCCGTTCATGCTCTGTCTCTCTCTGTCCCAAAAATAAATAAACGTTGAAAAAAAATTTAAAAAAAAATTTAAAAAATATTTTTAAATATACATCAGGTGGTAGCGGAAGGAGGTGCACAGAGAAGAAAGATAGAAGGTCAGGGGTATCCCTGGGGTTGGTGATAAACAAGAAAGCCATTCAAATTCTATATGGCTTCACACTTTCAGAGTGTTTCCCTTTATTTGCTTTGTGTGGTAAGGAGATCTCTGGGATGCTACTGAAGATAGGGGAAACCAAATGCAGGGCAAGCCTTTGGGTGGGCAGATGCCGGAACCTACCTATGGAAGACACGCTGCGCATTTGGAGCTACCTTTCCCCAGGATTCTGTCCCACAGAGCTCTTTGGGATGAATGCCTGGCTCCTGACCAACAGAGATCCCATGTGCATTCACAGGGGAAAGCACTGCTTCCCAGGTACTTTCCTGTACAGTCATCCTGCTCAAGCCGACTCTCTCTTAATTGACTCAGGACAGTAAAATTCCCTAAAAGACCATTTGTTTAAAAAAAAGAGAAATGAATATTTTAAAGTCCTTTTGGTTTTCTTTTACTGTTTCCTCCTAGTTGACCCTAGAGAAGGGAATCCCAAGAAAAAGGACATTTAAATACTGGAATAGTTTACAAGGGAGGTTGTAAAATCATCATAAACTGAGATATTTAAAAATAAAATAGCATCGAAGACCTTTGGGATGATAAGATAGACATTGTCTTAAAGGCAGGAAAATGGACAAATTTTTTTTTAGTACTTCGGCTCAGCAACTCACAGAAAAATGCAATGTCTATGTTTCAAATTAGGCTTGGGACGCCTGGGTGGCTCTGTCTTTTAAACGTCCGACTCTTAATTTTGGCTCAGGTCATGATTCCAGGGTCATGAGATCAAGCACCGCGTCGGGCTTTGCACTGGACGTGGAGCTTGCTTAAGATTCCCTCTTTCTCTCTCCTTCTGTCCCTCTCTTCTGCTCACACTCTCTCTTTAAAAAAATACAAACAAACAAAAAAATAGTTTAGTGTTGAGTCCCTAAACATTTTAAAATTTCACAAAAGCGTATGTTTGAGATTTTGTGCTTGATTACAGTTTGGTTTGCAAGGGCTAACTGTAAGTGTAAGGACACCTAACAAAATAGTTTATACATTCAAGATGATTCTTAGGTGTTATGTATTATCAGAAATCAACACTAGTTTTTGTCTCTTTTTTTAAAAAAATCCGGTTACTCTTTGTATGTGCTTCTGTGGTGCTTCATACATTTTAATTATAAATTATATTTATGCCCAAGGTATAAACATCATATGATAAAAAAGGATGGGATCATAGTGAATTATACACTAATTAATTCACTAAAATTATAAATTCACTAAATTTATTTATACACTAAAAAAAAAATTTTTTTTTTAACTCAGCCCTAAAGTCCTTTCTTGCTTCTTGTTCTTTCAGGTCTTAGATACTTTAACTTAACTCTGGTGAGTGACTCAAGTTAATAAATTACTCTTAAATTATAAAGTATGTAAATTTAGCAAATTTGATCCAGGCTGATTTATACATTCTATCAACTTGATCCATTTATAAAAGCTAAATGCAACCTCTTAAAAATCTTATGGAAAAGATTTTAGAAATATATTTAAAATCCCTTTGTAGCATTTTAAGAAAGTTCTGTAATACATTCATTAAGATTTTTTAATTAATTAAAACAATAAAAGACAGTATGCTATTATGGACTTATTCCTTTTTATTAAAATTAAACTTAAGGTACTTAAATATGAAAAGGAGCCTCTTAAAATATCTTACATATCATATCTGCTTAAATTTTGTAATTTGTATATGATAACATATTTGGAAAATGGTGTGAATTTTAGTGACTAAAAATATTAAAATGGATGAGATGATCCCATTTTTATATGAATAAATATTGAGAATTATTTTGTTTGGGAAAAATGTATAAACTAATCAATTTATAGTTCCATGTAAAACTATGTAGATAGAGATGCAAAGATTTTAAAATAACAGGCTGTTTGCTTATAATATTTGCATACTGAAGTCTTCCAAAGAGAGAAGTATACATTAGTTTTATAAATATGCAATGTAAATACATTTGTAATGTACATTTGTGTGTGTATCCATCCCCCAAAATACACACATATACGTGCCATACATCTGCCAAAGTGATGGAAAATGAGTCCATGAATTCTGGACTATTTTTCATCATTGCTTGGTTTAAAATAGAATCTATGCATTAATTTAAGAAGTAAACAAAGCTAATAATCCAAGAAAGTGCTCACTGAGCATAGATCTTTGATAAGTCTATACTAAGTATGGGAACTCAAATTAGATGAAGTATTCATTGAGGAAGGCTACCATGTTGGGTATGTCTAGAATTTGACTTAAGATCATAGGATAATTGTTCTGTGCTTCAAAAGAGTGAATGTGACCATTAAACCTTGGCCTGTTGTGATATTATCAATTTGCCTGACATACCCCGGAAAGCAGTTATTTTATAGATTCAGCTTTTATATTGGGTTAGGTTTTATAAAATATCTTTTTACACAAAGTGAAAGGAAGGTTTAGTACCTGACCAGTTGTTTCTTTTTTGTTTTTAACTTCAGATACACAAAAAGTGAAAGCCCCTGTAACCCCACTATTTGTTTCACCCTCAGCCCTATCCTCCTGCTTCCACCATTTAGCCACACGCCCAAAGAGAGCTCACCATTAACAATGTGGTACTACAAATTCTTTTTGATCTTCCTCTTTCATACAACTATATTGATCTATCTACACAGGCTTTACAAAAATGGATCAGGCTAGCCATACTGATCTATAATGGGCTTCTTCCCCGTATTTGTAAATCTGGACATCTTTCCACATCATCATACATGGATTTTTTTTTTTTTCACTTTCAATGAGTGGATTCATTACCAGTGTATATCATAATCTGTGTAGCTATTCCCTATTGATATTTAAATTATTTTCAGGTAGATGTTTTTCTTTCATGCTACTAAAATCACCATTTTAGGGAATATCATGTAGCTTTACGTACTTGAGCAGCATTTATATAAGACAGATTCCCCCATGGACCAGTTCCAGTTCTTGCTCAGGTCACCTTAACTGGGATGCTGTTAGAGCCAATGGTGCTTTTTTTTTTTCCCCCCGCATGTTCTTGACCATTTTCTCTGTTCCTTGGAAGGTCCTCTGCTTTTCCTTCTACCTCTTTTGTAGTTCCTTCTCTATGCAGTTTGTGACTACATTTTCCTCAATGCAACCTCCTCAAGTTCAACCTAGATACTCTTCTCTTTGCATATTATATTCCATCTTTAGACACCTCATCAATGACCAAGGCTACACTTACCATGTATACAAGAATGGCATCTATATTTAGAGCTTCATTTTAGACCTCTCTGTATTCCAGAACCATGTAGATTGCAACACATTTGTTACTTTTTAGATTATTTTTGATTTATTTTTCTGCTCTGTTCCTTCCTTCATGACCCAAGATGCATAAATTCTACTGCCACAAACTCATTTTATCTAAAACTGAACTCATAATTCTATCAAACCCAGCCTACCCCAGTATTTCTTTTTTTTTTTAATGCTTATTTATTTTTTAAGAGAGACAGAGTGTGAGTGGGGGAGGGGCAGAGAGGGAGGGAGACACAAAATCTGAAGCAGGCTCCAGCTTCTGGGCTGTCAGCACAGACCCCGACCCGGGGCTCAAACCCACGAACCGCGAGATCATGACCTGAGCTGAAGTTGGAGACTTAACTGACTGAGCCACCCAGGCACCTCCTGCAGTATCTTCTATCTGAGTAAAGGGTACTACCATCCAAATGGTTGCACAGTAGAAATAATTACCCTTATGCAATTTATCACCAAACATAATTTTATGTCCTAAAGATTTCTTCAGTCCATCGGCTTCTCCCTATCTCTACTGCTACCCAACTAATTCATGCTACTATTATCTCTTGTCATTGTAAAATCTTCCTAATTGAGTTCAGCTGCCTATTCTTGCCCAGTTCTAATCACGTTTCCATCAGATTGACCTTCCCTCCTCACTTTTGCCTTTCAGCCATACCAGCCTTCTTACAATTCCTCCAATGTTCTTCTATGCTCCCTCTGTCTGCAGAACATCTTTATTTGTTTACTTCAAGACTCTGGGGTTTTATCAGTGAAAAAGACAGGAAGGTTTTCTTCTTCTAAGCAAGCTTATATTCTAGAGGGGTAGAACAATAAAAGATATACAAAAAGTCAATTACAAAAACAAACAAGACAAACATTAGACCAGTGATCATTGTTCATTGTTACTTTATGCTCTCATGCTGTACAAGAGAAGACTAACTGGCTCCTCCTTTTTGGGTAAGGGGAAGATTCCCTGAAGAGCCCTCTCTTGCAGTTGGGATTTGAATGAAAAAGTAGCCAACATGCAGAGATCATGAGGAAGAACATTTCAGGCAAAGGGGACAGAGAATACAAAAACCCTCATATGAGAATGAGCTTAGCTGTTGGACTAGGGTAGTAGGGGTGGATGTGGTGAGAAATGAACAGATCGAAGACATGCTTGTATGTGTTGTCCTCTCTATCTGGAATATTTCCCGTCCTTTTAACTCGTTAACTTCTATAGTCCCTCCTTTTTCCCAGTGTAGTCCTACTCATTCTTTGATCTCACTTCCTTGGGGAGGCCTTTCCTGACCCTGCAGACATGATCAGGTTCCCCAGGTACATATATAATGCACTTTTCCTTCAAAACATACATCACAGTGTAGTTTAGTAACATTAATCTCTTTGGTGATTTGATTAATTTTTCTGTCTGCTTCATAAATACTCATTCCATGAGGGTCAGGAGCTGTCTGTTTTGTTCAATATTAATTTCTTAGTTTATAACATACATGAGGCCCTCAATAAATATTTGTTAAAGTGAGATTGTTGGGTTAAAGGTATGTGCCTTTTAGATTTCAATGGATATTGCCAAATTACTTTCCTCAAAATGCATACCGCTTTCCATTTCCATTAATCATAAATAAAAGCATTCATTTTCCCTCATCCCCAACAGTCTTGTATGCTAGCATTCTGTTTAATTTCACCACTACAGTAAAGGGCCACTTGCATTTTTTCTTCATGAGCACCTACATTTGAGACAAATCCAATTATAGTAAGCTCATGTCCATAGTAGACTTTTAAGGCCAAAATTAATTTCTTAAATTATGGGAATGGCTTATTCCCATCTAACTCTCCAGTTTGCATGTAACACACTGTACGTCTCCTATTCCATGTTTGGAAGTTTCTATGCTTACATATGCTATTTTGGCAGCCATACTCTATACAGTAAGGAAAGATTGGGCGCCAGTGAAAGACAGGTGGGTTCTGGGCCTCCAAATGAAGAGATAACAGAGAGGAGAAGTAATTAAGAGGAGAATCCCAGAAAGGGATGAGAAAGAATTAGAACAGAGAAGAGTCTTGTAAAGGTTAGGGATAAGGTTGAATCTAATGGTGTAAAAGCCCTTCAGCAAGTATACATGAGGTCTTGAGTCCTTAAGAACTTGATAGAGCCACTATTTCTTCAATATTTATTCACCAAATGAAACTAGGAAGAAAAGACAGATTTGTTGGGTAGTAAAACAGAAGGGGGCCTGAATCTAAAGAGGCTTGGGTTGAAAGAATTAGACAAATATATCTGAAACCAAGGACCACTAAGATCTTACTCATTTGAACAAACTTGAACCTAGATGTTTGTAAATGTGCCCTAATAGAGTCTCAGATTTGTAGTAAGGTTGTGTTCTTGCAAAGAAACAGCACATCATCTTTTTAAATGTTTGTTTATTTATTTATTTAGAGTACGCATGTGCATGAGCGGGGGAGGGGGAGGCCCAGAGAGAGAGGGAGAGGGAGAATTTCAAGCTGATAGCACAGAGCCAGAGCTGGGGCTTGATCTCATCAATTGTGAGATCCTGACCTGAGCTGAAGTCAAAAGTCAGACCCTTAACTAACCCGGTACCCCACAGCACATCCTCTTTTAAGAGGGGCCTTGGGAAATCCTAGAGAAGGGGCTAAGCACCTTAGCTCGTAAGTATAAGGCCCCAGAGCCATGGGTGATGACAGAAGGAAGTGTCAGCAAAGTAGTTGTCATTATTTGGGACTTGGCCATAAGGCCTGCATGATCATGGTTGTTTACTTATGGCAACAACAGTGAGCAGGAACCCAGGATTCTAGACAAGGAGCCCATGGGTACAAGTAGTCACTGAGTCTCTATAGCCCTCACCTAATGATGGACTAAATATTAAGGGTCATCAGATTGGAGGTGAGAGAAGGAGTGAGAGGGCAGGGTATTTGAATTAGCCTAAGGACTGAGACAAGGCTGAAATAAGTTATGTACCAAGCTGTTGAAAGCTGGAGAAAGAAGGCAGAGGGAAGTGAGGTGGAGTCCAGCAGTGGCAAAGACCAGTGATGCACTGTGGGCTCCCTACTGAGTCTAAATTACTTGAATGTTTTCTATCACCTTCTCTATGCATGATAGCAATTTTAAAATTAATTTCTGCAGGTTTTTGGATTAAATAGTTTCCTGTGTTGTCATATGTATGAGAAGGAATGATTTATCTTGGAACATTAGGTCCTAGAATGCTGCAATGGGGTGAATGTGATGGAACCCCGAAGGTGTATTAAGCTTAGTTCATTCATTTCTCCTTTGGGAAGAATTTCACCATACATTTTCTAGTGCATTGTCTAGGCTGGTTTTCAATGCTTCATTGGTATGGATTTTTTTTTTTTCTACACAGAACATACCTCACTATTAAATAAGTCTCACTGCTACAAAATCAGTTAGACTCCCTGCATTTTCCTATTTTGTTTTATCTCACCACTTGTAATTCGTGATAGTAAATAATTCCCCTCTCAGTATGGCACTTTAAAATAAGCACTATCTATTTTCACAAAGTTCTGTTAAGATTATCTTTTGTGTTTCAGTCCAATATTTTACCTACAAGCTCTCCTGGTTCCAATTATTAACAACCAATCTGAGTCAGCAGATACCCTTGAACACGCACTATCTGCTCCACCTAGATATTTTTATAAATGCAGCACCTTTAGAATGGAGTAAAAAATCCTCCAAATAGGGGTGCCTGGGTGGCTCAGTCAGTTGAGTGTCCGACTTTGGCTCAGGTCATTATCTCACAGCTCGTGAGTTCGAGCCCCACATCGGTCTCTGTGCTGACGCTTGGATCCTGCTTCAGATCTGTGTCTCCCCCTCTCTCTGCCCCTAAATTACTCACATTCTGTTTCTGTCTCTCTCAAAAGTAAATAAACATTAAAAATTTTTTCTGAAAAGAGAAAAAATCCTCTGAATATCTTGAGAATTATTGATATTGTAAACGGGAAGAAAAATATGTATTTCATGTTTTTATACATGTTCAGAAATGAGATGGTTCTAGTGAATTTTGACCCTTTAAGAAGTGCTAGCAGCAATACAGCAACAATAATAGTAACAAATATTAACAGTAATAAATCACCCATGGCTTCACTGTTCTGCTTTTGTCATGAAGGCGAATATAATCTTCCTATCATACCTTGTATTCAAATGAATCCAGTATAATTTTCAGGGCTTCTTGGTAGCAACAAGAACATTTCAAATATAACAGTTAATTTTTAAAGACAGAATTAAGAGAGAGTATCTTCCTATAGAGAAAAAAATCGGATCTCTAAAAATGATAACTCACTGTCAAGACACAGAAGCTGGCCAAGTGCGGAAAAAAAGCATGCTGCTATATAGGCAATTTAGTTGGCAATCCTATCACTACCTGCTGTGTGTGTTTGTGTCCAGATGGCCAACATGCCCAGCAACTCTTTGAATCACAGGTGGTGTTGAGATGCTGATTCTGCTTGGGAGATTGTGGGTGGCACCCACCTGCCCCAGCAGGTAGGCTCTCTAAGTGAAACCTGGCAAGACATGGAATCATTGCCATCCATGTGTGGGTGATGATTGATGATGCTGAATGAGGGGATTACTGATTATGCAACAAGGCAGCTGAGTAAATGGGTATTTCCCTTCCCTGAGCTGAGACGATGTTTCTCAAGGTGTGTGTGTGGTCTGAGGACCCCCTGAATTGGTATTATTTGGGTGTTTTTAAAACTGCTTAGTGGGTCCAACCTCTGGCTTAATCAATCTCTAGAGAGAGTTCAGGAGACTGCACTATTTTAACAAAATGTATTTTTAAGCAAACTCTATGGATGATTCTTCTGAGCATGAGATTTGAGAGCCATTGATTCATTATCAGTGGGATGATACTTAACACATGCAAACACACTGCTTTATGGAATTTAAAGAGAGCACAAAAGCCCATCTGTCCATTGGCACAGCTACATGCTGCCAGTAACCGGGTGGTTAACCACATAGTTTTCTCTGACCCTCAGTAGTCTTTCCCAAACAGTGAATGCCCTCACTATTTACATATGTACAATGCAATTTATGGCAGCCATACAATTGGGATTTTCCAGGACAGTTCCAATTTCGTGTTATTTTATTCTTTTCAATAAAAGTAGCCTATCAGAATGAATTAATATTTTATAATTCTGCAACAGAAAAATACTTCGCAATTAAATCATGTATTTGAAAAAAATGTCATTTGCCCCCGCCCTTTCTGCATCATTCAAGTAACGCCAAGAACACTCCATATGTACTCTTCTCCAGATTGAAGTGACACAGAGAGCAATTAATGAAATTCCTGGCTTTAAGCTTTTAAAAAGACTTTAAAAATACATAAGAGTCAAGAGTCTGAGAGCGAAAGCACTTGGAGCGGAGTGAAACAGCGTCAGAGACACAGAAGAAAGGTTTTTTTTTTATAAATTATTTTTAATTCTAAAATCTTTATTTTTAATATCAAGAGCCAAGTTTGAGAGAACAGCCTACATGAAAAACCAAGTGGTAAAGAAGGCACCAGAATAGTAAAGATAATCTCTTCGCAAATAGAATAGGAAGTACATTTTTTTCCCTTGCTAGGGGTGGGAAAAAAGTTGAGTGACTATGACTAAGGTTGCCATGGATTGTCTTTGAGAAAGAGCCCAGTGTCCTAGGCCAAGTCCTAAAGTATAGAGTTGGGTGGTTTGCTGATAGAGAGAAACTCCAAATAAATTGGGCGATAGTTGAATATCAGAGCAGAAGAGCCATTACATGGCTTCCTAGGATATAGCCTGGGGGTTTGCAAAGTCCTCTGTGCTGCATGAATGGCCAAGTCGCTATCTAAGTGGATGGGCCTGGGGGCCTGAACCAGCTGACTTGGAGATACTCAGTGTTGGGTGGAAAATGCAAAGTGACCTTGCTGGACCCAGAAGCAAAGAGAAAAAGATCATTGGAACCCTTCAGTCACTGAGGACAATGAGTAGAAAAGTGAAATGAACAACTCAAGGGAGGCCCACAAAGACGAGCACACCCTCTCCTCTATGCCAGGACATGATCTATGTGATATGTATCTTGAGGCTTTATTTACTTATTTATTTAGCTATATATATCTTGAAGTTTCAGACCACCCTTA
Organism: Leopardus geoffroyi; assembly: GCF_018350155.1. Classification (NCBI taxonomy): domain Eukaryota; kingdom Metazoa; phylum Chordata; class Mammalia; order Carnivora; family Felidae; genus Leopardus; species Leopardus geoffroyi. Next base: position 142,948,568 of record NC_059328.1, read on the forward strand.
AGGAGACAGAAATAGAGTAGAAGAATCTCAAGTTTGCCTAAGTGTTTTTAGACAAAAGGACCCAAATTTTAAGCTGGAAGTCACTGTGTCATGTAGTCAGTCAGTCAGAAACATCAAATTCAATACAATTTTGTGAAGTTTCATATGAGCAAATTCATAAACCAATAAGAAATTATCAGTCCACATATTCTGATATTTTGGCCTAGAAAATATGGCCATCATGTTTACACCGGGCTATCCTTTCTTGTATTTTCCTAAAATTGTTCTCCAAATACTCTAGGCTGTCTAACTTCCAGCTCTCTGACCAGTTTAAGATCAATGTGTCCTCTATTCTCTGTCTTACATCTTCTACATCTCTGGAGGTATGGAAGTAACGAATGAATGCTCTACTCAAATATATGTGGAATCTCAATTTCAACAAATTAGTAGCTGAGGAAACATACTAATGGATAAAATGTGTAGAAAAATATAGTTTGGATATTTTCCATGAAAATTTAGGTGGCCCTTACCTTGGGTACTTGTACAATATATAGGATACCCGAACAGAAATAAAGCACATTAAAGCAACAATCTGTTTAAAGTGTCACTTTTTTTTTTTTTGGCTCTGGACACCAGAATATTGATAATTATAGTCAGCTAAGGACTTCAAATCTATATCTTTACCTGGAATATTCTTTACATTGAAAATAAAATTATTAGAATTAGAAGAGAGTGGTTGAACACCCACCAGGGCAAAAAAGTATATACATTTTGCCATAGAATATGTTATAGGTTTTTTTTGGTTTATATCATTTGCTTGTCATTTTGTTTCTATGCCTTATGCGGTAGACATTGCTTTCTGATTACCAAATTTTCTGGGTAAGTCCTTTGTAGTTAGGGTTGGTCATATGTTTAATTCCTCATCAATAAAATGAGAGCAGAAGTGACATAGGCCACTTCCAAGCCTGGTTTCTAGAAGACTCCCTCTATAGCCTTTCCCTACTTGGTTCAATCTAAGTGCATGTTGAAGTCACATGTTGAAGACGGCAGAATAACAAAGTGGAACAAACCTGGGTCCCTGACTCATCACTTGAAGAAGAGTCTCCCCAACAAGAAGTATCCATTTTGAGTACTGGGTGAGCAAGAAGTAAACTGTTATATTAAGTCATGGAAACTTCAGGGGTTTTTGATTTCAGGAGCATTAGCTACTAATAAGTTCATACATCAGTCTACAAATATTATACGGTGAGATGCAAACTTCTAGTTTTTCCCTCAGTAAGAAATTAGGGGGCGCCTGGGTAGCTAAGTCGGTTAAGTGTCTGACTTCAGCTCAGGTCATGCTCTTGTGGTTCATGGGTTTGAGCCCGGTGTTGGGCTCTGTGCTGACAGCTCAGAGCCTGGAGCCTGCTTCAGATTCTCTGTATCCCTCTCTCTCTGTCCCTCCCCCACTTGCACTCTGTCTCTCTCTCCCTCAAAATAAGTAAACATTAAAAAAAATTAAAAAAAATAAATTGGTAAAAACCCTTAATTAGATGAATAGGCTCATATGTTATTCAAGCAAAAATACAAAAATTGATTCAAATCATTTGAGAATAATACAATTGCTACTTCATATTAAGGACCTATATGGTTATAAGCCTTTTTTATTCATCATTTCATTTAATACTTGTTTATGGTTTTATATTAGGTACTAAGATTACCCATTGTAAACTCAGGGAGGTTAACTTACTAGACCAGGATCACACTACTGGTAAGTGGTAGTGACAAGATTCAAACCCAGATCTGTGGTTCCAAACCTCAAACCCTTGAACATAATGTTATGCCCTTTGTCTTTATTTTGTTTGCTTTCTATCCCAGTGTGGTTTGTGCTAGGGTATTCTTTTTTTTTTTTTTTTTCAATGTTTATTTATTTTTGGGACAGAGAGAGACAGAGCATGAATGGGGGAGGGGCAGAGAGAGAGGGAGACACAGAATCGGAAACAGGCTCCAGGCTCTGAGCCATCAGCCCAGAGCCTGACGCGGGGCTCGAACTCACGGACCGCGAGATCGTGACCTGGCTGAAGTCGGACGCTTAACCGACTGCGCCACCCAGGCGCCCCTGTGCTAGGGTATTCTTAATGTGAGAGCCTTACTACACTTTGCAGAGTTTTTTAAAAATGAGTTTCAATCTGCAGTTGTTTCAAATTCATTTTATGAATTAGATTTAAACATTTGTATTTCTCTCTCTCTCTCTTTTTTTTTTTTTTTAGAAAGGTTTAAATTCTTGAAGATTCCCTGTATGTACCTTCCAAAGGTCACATACTTTCCCAGGAATTACTCTGTTTGCTAGTCAATAATGAGGACCCTTTGCTTTCTGACCAACAGACAGGAATGTTGGTTTTTTGGTTTGTTTGTTTTTGCTCCTTTTCAAGGGAAGAGCAACTTCATGGTTGGAATCCAGACTGAAAGTGGATACCCCCTTTGGGTAAAATATAGATGCCAACTTTACTGCAATCTCATCTGGAATCTTCCCTGGCTATAGCAGTTCAGATATTACTACAAACAATCTCATATCCCATTTTGTGAAGACTGTTTCAATTATCTGCTGCTATAGATAACTAACCAAACAATCAATGATTTTAAAATAATTTATTCTTATCTCCCTTAATTCTGTATATTTATTAGGCTCAGCTGGGTGATTCTGATTTGCAGTCTCTCATGCAGCTGAAGTTAGATGTTGGCTGGGGCTACAGTTATCTGAGAACTCAACTGGATGTCCAAGAGCCTTATTTTTCTCATATCTGGTGCCTGGGCTAAGGTGGCTTGAATAGCTGGGTAGTGCCTGGGCATATCTCTCTACATGGAGCTTCCAAGTGGCTAGCTTGGTCTTCATTACAGCATGAAAGTCTCAGGGTAGTCAAAGGTTTCATATGGTAGCTGTCTTTCCCTAATGAGAGCATTCCAAGGGATCAAGGTAGAAGCTGCAAGGCTTCTTCTGACCTAGCCCCCTTGAAAGCCATGCAGCATCAATCCCACTGCACTCTATTGATTCTGTGATAACCAATAGAAGTCAAGACAAGGGGTACACACAGGCATGAGTACTGGGAGGCATGGTTCACTGGGAGACCATCTTTCCCCCAGACTACCCTCATTGAAGGAAAAAGACAAACAAGGAGATGGCTAAGACTTCTAATGTTAATTGAAGTAGATTTCCAAGTTTTCTCCCATCCTTTGACTGGTTCCCAGAAGATGTTCAAATTTTCCTCCTTCCACTACTAATGTTGCTTTCTGCCATCTGGTTACTTTAATTAGCAACTGCTTCTGCTGTCTTTTCTCACAGTATGATCTTGCCATTATTGTTGAGCTTTGAACTCGCTTTTGGAGTGATGTGATCCTTGCTGCTTCTCCATAAGGTATGATAGACCTCTGATTTACTTGGAAGAGTCTTTCCAGGGGCATCACTGTTATGGATTTTTTATTAGGCTCCCAAAAGAGTAGTTTATTTCCCTCAAAATCTTATGGATTTTTCCATCACTGTATTTTGGTCAAGTTCCTCCAGGCTAAAGGCATCACTCAGAGACACACCCCAAACTATCTATTCCTTGCCATGAATCTGCCATGGTCTTCTGTTTCCTGGGATTCCAATATTTGCACTAAATTCCCTTCACTGCTTAACCCAAGAAACCTCTGACCAGACATGCTATGTGACAGAAGTATTGGGGGGAGAAGGCAGCAAATGTGCAACTTTCATGATACTAATTCATCATTCTGCAATGTTGGGCATTTGAAGGGTCCAAACTGAAATTGCTGAGTTCAAACTATGTAAGTAAAAGCACAGAGATAAACAGATGAGGATTAAAATGTCAGCTTTATTACTGATTTGCCACTCTAGTTTTAGATCTGTGGCCAGAGAGATTGCTAACAATCTCATGCCCCACCTTACCCAAAGGTTGAATTTCCTCCTGCAAAAAAAAAAAAAAAAAAAAAAAAAAAAAAAAAAAAAAACCCACAAAAAACTGCCTACTAGGGTTATCATATCATGAAGATAGACCAGAATGCGGGAGTCACATGGCCAGGTTGGCTCCTTAAGGAAAACCCGGAAGGGCCCAGCCCAGCCAACGTGTCCTTCTTCAAAACTCACCAATGAGAACAACCATTTCTGTCATAAGTTAGTGAGGAAGTGGGGAGAAGCTGAAATATTCCTCTTCTATTCATCTGTTCATGCGAAACATGAGAACAAGGGAATATATGTTTTTCCTTATTGTGTACTAGGAAATATGTGTTTTTCCTTATTGTGCATTCTCTCTCTCCCCTGGGATGTTGGAGAAGAGGCACATAGCACTCTGACATTTCCAACATACATACCTGTCACTGCAAGGAGGGCTGTTGGTGGCCTGTAGTGGCATGTGAGAGTTCCTGAAATAGATACGTATATAAGTATCCCCATCCACCTCTGAACCTTTTTATATTGGTTCAAAAATACCATTGTAATTACCTAACAAAACCACACCTGTGCAAATGAGGTAGAAAGATAAGGATAAAAACAACTTGGAATTTAGATTTATGATGCAAGCCTGATTATACTCAAGTATGACCTAATAATTCCACAATTTTTTCCCGTGATGTTTCATCTGAAAGCCTGTTTGTCGTCGTTTAGTACAAATGAAGCAGGAGTGTCATGTTTTATATATAGATATATGAATATGTGTGTGTGGGTGAATGAGTGTGTAAATTGCTTATTCGTGGTAGAATAAGCATATATGAATGCGATGTCTATGCCTTCCTAAATAAATATTCCATTGGTTTCTGTTATGAGTTTTGAAACTGGAGGTTTGGACCCCTGTGAGTTACCTCTCACATGTGATTTGTGCATTAAACATGTATGCATGTTTAGATCTGTGGCCAAAGAGATTGCTAACAATCTCATGCTTCTTTATAGCTCTTTTTATGTATGCTTTATAGCTCTATAATTGTCACATCTACATAATATATGTACTGAATAAAGAGCTTATTTTCCTTTTGAATTAAAATCTCTAAAGTATAAATCCATCTCTACAAGCAAAAACACTGATCAAAAGATGAAATGAGGGGCACCTGGGTGGTTCATCAGTTGAACTTCTGCCTCTTGATTTTGGCTCAGGTCATGATCCCAGGGTCACAGGATCGAGCCCTGCGTCAGGCTCTGTGCTGAGCATATGGATCCTGCTTAAGATTCTCTCTCTCTCTCTCTCTCTCTCTCTCTGTCTCTCTCTCTCTCTGTCTCTCTCTCTCTGTCTCTCTTTCTTTCTCTCTCTCCCTCCCCCTCCCTCCCTTCCTCCCTCTCCCTCTGCCCCTCTCCCCCACTTGCTCTCTCTTTCTAAAATAAAAAAAAAAATGAAACAAAAACGAGAAAGTTCTACTCTAATTATGATGAGCGATAACTTCTGGTGGTGGATATGGGGAACTGTGCAATGGGCTTTACAAGTCACAACTCTACCACAGTGCATCTGACAAGCAGCTGGACCCTACCCTGGGTCTCTAGTAGTTACCCAACATTCCAGGAATGTTGTGCAAATGAGTTTCAAAGAACATTTTTTAAGATCTTGTAAGTAGGTAAGGAGCAAAAGAGAAGGTCTTTACCATCCCACTGCATTTTATGTTTAATAAACTCTTACATAGCACATATTAGGTATTATTCTAGGTACTTGGCATATATTAGGACATATCGTCCTCATAGCTAACTGGTAAGTGAGAAACTCCTAGTAGCTCTGTTTTGGAGAGGGGAATTGAGGCATAGAGAAGTTAAGTAGGTGGCTGAAAGTCAGCCAGCTGAGCCTTGAACCCAGAGAAGGCTGGAGCTAAAGCCTGTGTACTTTGCTCCCTCAAGCCTGGGTGCTCTATTCCTAGTGATCCTACTGCTCACCTAACCTAAAGCAAATTACTTCATCTTACTGGGCCTTTAACTGGTCATCTTTAAAAGATAATTTATCTATAGCTATGCTTTGCTAAACACATCTTAGTGATACGGGGAGAAAAGATGGATTATGAGCTTCTCAAGAGTTTTTACTTGAATTCAGGATAGAATTTTAAATGTCTTTGAGGATTTTTTAAAGTTTATTTATTTATTTTTAGAGAGAGAAAGAGAGAGAGCACAAGCAGGGGAGGGGAGAGAGAAGGAGAGACAGAAATCCCAATCTGCATGGATAGCATAGAGCCCGGTGTGGGACTCAAATTCACGAATTGTGAGATCGTGACCTGAGCTGAGATCAAGAGTTAGATGCTTAACTGACTGCACCACCCAGGCACCCTGAGTATTTTTTAGTATTTGGGGGAAAACTAGTCAGTTGTTTAAATTTCATAAACAAATGTCTGGTCTTATTATGCTATTTCAAACGCAGCAAATAAAATTTGAGGCAAATTGAATTATTTGATGTAACATGAAAAGCCTTTGACAGAGAAGGTTTTCAAACTAGAAGCTCTAACTCCCCTGGGCTATTATTTAGCCTTTTGCATTTGCCTCCTTCGTGTTCTATCAGATGCCTGCTTAGTAGTCTAGCTCCTGTAATGAATCCACCCTCTCAGTTGTGTTCCCAGGTCCAGACCTTAAACTCTGGCCACAATTATTAACACTAATTGGTAGGCTCAGCAGAGAGGCTGAGGGCTGAATGAGCACCAGGAACAAAAGTGGGTCCTCTCCTTAGAACTGTATGAATGAAAAGGGTGGGAAAGTTCAGCTTGCTGCTGCCTGCCCTGAATCCACGGTGGAAGAAAGGACTTCAGTCTGGCACACCTCCCGGCAAACACAATTTAAAAGAAATCCCACTAGGCAAAATTTTCTCTCTAGATTTTATCAGATTATATAGATCCTAGTTTTAGAGAAACATACAAAAAAAGGAACCAACCTATCCCATATCCTCTAGGCCGAAATGGGATCGTGTTTAGACAGTAGCTTTATGAACTACGAACTTGACCTGTGAAGCCCTGACCCTGTGATTTTGATCTACGCGGAGCTTCCATTACTACAGAACCCAGCCAGCAACTCACTCCAGGATCCTAGGGAGGTCTGGTGGTCACGGTTCTAGTGTATTCTGTACCCATGTTGCCAAAGAAACAAAGAAAGGGCAGGAGCAGGACTCCCCAGATTTCAATAAACAGAAAGAAGCTCTGGACAGCTGCAATGAGAAAAATATCACATGCAAATTTCCTTTTATGGCAGCAGTAAAATTATGAGATAGCAGTAAATTGGAGCACAAAGAAGGGAGACATCTCCCTGTAGAATGTGTGTTCAGGTTTTTGGCCAAGAGGAATGCATGGCATGGATTTAGGTTGAAGTAGAAAAGTAAATACCTCATGAATTCCAAGACTATGCTATTAGCTGGTCACGATTAGCTTCAAAATCTGGATAATTTGATTTCTGAAAATTTCTGAATGAGTACCACCAATGTTTTTTTTTTCCTTTTATCTAGAAGAGATCTAGGTATAAGAAGTAGGATAATATATAGGCTACACCATAACACTTAAATACAGTCCAAAGCCTTTCATCAAATACCTGATCAAAACTGAATACAGGGTCATTCAATTAATCATAATGCTAAGGTACAGAGAAAACACTTTGAAGATGTACCTCAGATCAATCTTCATGAACTCTCTGGTTTGTGATTGGTGTGTGTGTGTGTGTGTGTGTGTGTGTGTGTGTGTGTGTGTGTTTAATCAAAGCCATGAAACACTTGCAATAGACAAACATGATTCAAAGGCCCATAAGGTGTTGAAGCAAATTTGAATAAGACCATAAACTCAATGAACATTCATGAACACTTTTTAATAATGAAAATAGAATCTCTAGGGCTAACGATATAAACATCGAAAGAATTGTCAATTTTTTTCTAAACCTTTACTCTCATTTTCCTTTGTAATTTATATGATTGGTCATTCTTTATGCTTGGGTGGATTAATCAGCACCTTTCCTAGGCAGATTCCCTCTTTCCTATAACAATCGAGAAACTCAAGAAAGAGTTGCACCTTGGTTTATGATTTCTAATGCCCTGGAATCACTGTTGCTGTGAACACAAAAAGGCTCAGGCAAACTAAGATCTGTGATGAATGATACGGCTTTGGGATTCTTCTGAAATATGTCTTCTTCTTTGTACAATATTTTACAAAAGTCATTTTAGTAGATAGCTATTTTTTAAAGTTTATTTATTTTGAGACAGAGACAGAGACAGAGAGAGAGAGAGAGCATGAGCAGGGGAGGGGCAGAGAGAGAGGGAGATAATCCCAAGCAGGCTCCATGCTGTCAGTGCAGAGCTGGATGCAGGGCTCAATCTCACAAACTACAAGATCATGCCCTGAGCTGAAATCAAGAGTCAGACGCTTAACCAACTGAGTTACCCAGGTGCCCCTGTAGTAGATATCTATTAATTGACCTCTTTGTATGTAAAGTATGACATAATTAACAATACAAGGAATATAATTATTTTAATTGCTCCTTTAGTTTTTGGAGACAAAGGTTACATAAATGTAGCATAAAGGGATTTCCTGGAAGTGTTGGCAGCTAGACCAGTGTTTTTTGCCTCCAAAACTACGACTTCATATAAGAATTTTATAGCATATCATAGACATTGCCAGCATCTTTGTTCAGTAAACTGACATTAGAACCCTAAAAAATTAATTTTAAAAGAAGAAAGACATGCTTCTAAAGTTGTGTGGCAAGACTAACAAACTAAAAAATTTTTGATTGTAGAAGATGTGCTTCACCTGCCAAAATGATAAAGTCTAGAAAGCTTTTATTTCTTCTGAAGATCGCAACAATTTTGCTCTCAGACATATAAGGAGAGTATATTTATAAAAAGCACAAAAAAGACTTTTAACCCAGTGAGTGCCGGCACATTTTTTGAGGTATACCAGCAAGGCTTTCCCTTCTTCAGGAAAACAGCATGAACCATTCCCTTGATCCTACTATCATGGTGGGACTCATGCTCCAACTCATGCTCTGCTATAACAACATTTTATTTTTTTATTTTTTTTATTTTTTTTTAATGTTTATTTATTTTTGAGACAGACAGAGACAGAGCATGAATGGGGGAGGGACAGAGAGAGAGGGAGACACAGAATCGGAAGCAGGCTCCAGGCTCTGAGCCATCAGCCCAGAGCCTGGCATGGGGCTCGAACTCACGAACCGTGAGATCGTGACCTGAGCTGAAGTCGGACGCTCAACCGACTGAGCCACCCAGGCGCCCCAACAACATTTTAAAAATAAGTTATTATTATATAAGTTGCAAGTGTATGGCTTTATAATTCACACCTGTATACCCTATAAAGTGATCACCTCCACAAGTCTACTTACCATCCATCACCATTTATATATAAAATATGGGGATGAAGGAGGATATAAAGGTAAATATTTGGAATATGCTTTAAATTAAGTTGCTATCAACTTAAAGCAGACTGCTATTTACATAGGGTGTTTATGTGACCCCATGGTAACCGCAAGGAAAAAAGTTAAGTACACAAAAGAAAATGAAAAAATAATCTAACCATAAAACTAGAGAAAGCCATACAACCACAAATAAAGAGAGGAAAAGAGAAAGAAAGAAACAGAGAGGAACTGCAAAAACAGCCAGAAAACAATAAACAAAATGGCAGTAAGTATATACTTATCAATAATTACTTTAAATGTAAATGGACTAAATTTACAAATCAAAAGACACAGAATGGCTAAATGGATAAAAATATAAGATCCAACTATATTCTGTGTACAGAGGCTCACTTCAGAAGTAAGGACACACACAGGGACACCTGGGTGGCTCAGTCAGTTAAGCATCTGACTTTGACTCAGGTCATGATCTCATGGTTCACGAGTTCATGCCCCTCATTGGGCTTTCTGCTGACAGCTCAGAGCCTGGAACCTGCTTCAGATTCTGTGTCTTCCTCCCTCTCTGCCCCTCTCCTGCTCACACTCGTTTCTCTCCCTCAAAAATAAACATTAAAAAAAATAAAAAATAAAGAAGTAGGGATACATACAGACTAAAAGTGAAGAGATAGAAAAAGATATCCCATGCAAAGGAAATGAAACTGTATCTGTTATAGCTATACTCATATCAGATGAAAACGACTTTAAAACAAAGACAGCAATAAAAGACAGAGAAGGGCATTCTATGATGTTAAATGGATCAATCCGGCAAGAAGATATAAATTTATAAATGTGTATGCACCCAACATAGGAGCATCAAGATATATAAAGCAAATATTAACAGATCTAAAGGGAGAAATTGAAAGTGATACAATAATGGTAGGATACTTTAATACTCCACTTTCATCAATGGGTATATCTTCTAGACAAAAAAAATCAATAAGGAAACATCAGCCTTAACACATTACAGCAGATAGACTTAATAGAAATATGCAGAACATTCCATCCCAAACCAGCAGAATGTACATTTTTCTCAAGTGCACATGGAACATTCTCCAGAATAGATCACACATTGGGCCACAAAGCAAGTCTCAATGAATTAAAAAAATTGAATCTCATCAAGCATCTTTCCCAACCACAATGGTGAGAAACTAGAAATTAATTACAAGAAGAAAACAGGAAAAACACAAAACATAGAGATTAAACAACATGCTACTGAACAGCTAATGAGTCATCGAAGAAATCAAAGGAGAAATTAAAATTTTTTTAACGTTTATTTATTTTTGAGAGAGAGAGACAGAGCACAAACAGGGAAGGGGCAGAGAGAGTGAGGGAGACACAGAATGCAAAGCAGGCTTCAGGCTCCGACCTGTCAGCACAGAGCCCAATGTGGGACTTGAACTCACAAACCACAAAATCATGACCTGAGCCAAGTGGGATGTTTAACCAACTGAGCCACACAGGGGTCCCTAAAAGGAGAAATTTTAAAAATGCTTAGAGACATATGAAAGTGGGAATATGGCATAGCATAATCTATGGAATACAGCACAAGTGGGTTTGAGAGAGAAGTTCACAGCAATACAGGTCTACCTCAAAAATCAAGAAAAATCTCAAATAAACCATCTAACTTTTTACCTAAAAGAACCAGTAAAAGAACAAGCCCAAAATTAGTAGAAGAAAGGAAATAATAAAGATCAGGGTAAAAATAAGTGAAATAGAGACCAAAAAACACTAGAAAAGATCAATGAAACTAAGAGCTGTTTCTTTGAATAAATAAACAAAATCACCTAGACTACTAACCAAGAAAAAAAGAGAGAGGACTCAAATAAATAAGTTCAAAAATGTAAGAAAAAAAGTTACAACTGATACCACAGGAATAGAAAAGATCTATGAGACTACTATGAAAAAGTCTATGCCAACAAACTGGTAAAGCTAGGAGAAATGGATAAATCTCTAGGTAGATATAATCTAAGACTGAATTATGATGAAATAGAAAATTTATGTAGACTGATGACTAGTAAGGAGATTGAAAAAGTAACAAAAAACTTCCCAATAGAGGCATCTGGCTGGCTCAGTGGGTGCAGCATGCGACTTTTAATCTCAGGGTTTTGAGCTGGAGTCCCACATTGAGTGTAGATATTACTTAAAATCTTAAAACAAAACAAAACAAAAAAACCCTAACAAACGAAAGTAAACTAAACTCCTCCCAACAAACCAAAGTACAGAAGCAGGCAGTTTCACTGGTGAATTTTACCAAACATTCAAAAAATATTTAGTACCTGTTCTTCACAAACTCTTTTCCAAAAAATCGAGGCGGAGGAAAGCTTCCAAACGCATTTTATCAGGCCAGTGTTACCCTGACACCAAAATCAGACAAGAACACCACAGAAAAAGAAAATTACAGCTAATATCTTTGAAGAACATAGAGGTCAAAATCCTCAACAAAATATTGGCAAACTGAATCCAATACATTAGAAGGATCATACAACACAGTCAAGTGGGATTTATTTCAGGGATGCAGGGATAGTTCAACATCCACAAATCAATCAACATGATTCATCACATTAACAAAATGAAAGATAAAAATCATATGTAGCAATGTTTTAATAGTTGGCTAAGACTCCTTGCTCCACTATGATAGTACTGGGTAAGATGAACAGATCAGACAAACGAGCAAGAGCCCTGATTATCTAACTTCACTTGTGGGATAGAAGTCCCACTGATACGTCATCTTTTTTCTAGATGAGTGCAACAAAAAAAGCCACAACAAAGAGGATATATAGCTCCAAAGGACACTAAATAAGATTCATTTCTCTGAGGCATTGTACCTTGCTGACCCTGCTGAAGACTGCTTCACTGTCAAGCCCCAAGTAAAAGTCCCCTGATTGTATTCCCAAGTGCTGATTACAGGCTAATGCAGTCAGTAGGTTAAGTAAGAGTCTACTCAGAACAAATGACCCAGAGAACCAAGAAAATATTAAAGACCTAGATCAGTGCTGGTCAATAGAAATATAATGGGAGCCACATGCGTAAGTTAAAATTTTCTAGTAATCATTAAAAAAAAATAAGTAAAATTAATCAAAAAAAATTTTTAATGTTTATTTTTGAGAGAGAGACAGAGTGTGAGTGGGGGAGGGGTGGAGAGAGAGGGAAACACAGAATCTGAAGCAGGCTCCAGGTTCTGAGCTGTCAGCACAGAGCCTGACACGGGGCTCGAACCCACAAATGGTGAGATTATGACCTGAGCCCAAGTTGCATGCTTAACCGACTGAGCAACCCAGGTGCCCCAGTAAAATTAATTTTAATAATAGATTTTACTTAATATAACCAAGATAATCTGTAGATCTTAAACAAATTTCACTATGCCACTACTGATACGTTTCTGGTCCAAGATCCAGTCTGGAGTCTCCTTGATCTGGAATGGTTCCATATTTTTTAACCTTTTATTTTTTATTTATTTATTTTTTTTTCAACGTTTATTTTATTTTTGGGACAGAGAGAGACAGAGCATGAACGGGGGAGGGGCAGAGAGAGAGGGAGACACAGAATCAGAAACAGGCTCCAGGCTCTGAGCCATCAGCCCAGAGCCCGACGCGGGGCTCGAACTCACAGACCGCGAGATCGTGACCTGGCTGAAGCCGGACGCTTAACCGACTGCGCCACCCAGGCGCCCCTATTTTTTAACCTTTTAGATCTTGACATTTCTGAAGTGTCCTGCCCAGTTATTTTACAAATATCTCTTAATTTCGGTTTGTGTGATACTTCCCCATGATTAGACTTAGGTTATATATTTTGAGCCAAAGTACTAAAGAAGTGACATGATGTCCTTCTTCATACATCATATCAAAGACACATAGTATCAATTTGCCTTACTATTGGTGATTTTAACTTTTAAAAATTGAGTTGTAATTGACACACAACATTATATTAGTTTCAGGTGTATAACATAATGATACAACAAATGTATATATTGTGAAATGATCACCACAATAAATCTAGTTAACATCTATATCCGCACATAGTTACAATACTTTTCTTGGGATGAGAAGTTTTAAGATCTACTTTCTTTTCTTTTTGTGTGTGTGTGTTTTTTTTTCAATATATGAAATTTATTGTCAAATTGGTTTCCATACAACACCCAGTGCTCATCCCAAAAGGTGCCCTCCTCAATACCCATCAGCCACCCTCCCCTCCCTCCCACCCCCCATCAATCCTCAGTTTGTTCTCAGTTTTTAACAGTTTCTTATGCTTTGGCTCTCTCCCACTCTAACCTCTTTTTTTTTTTCCTTCCCCTCCCCCATGGGTTTCTGTTAAGTTTCTCAGGATCCACATAAGAGTGAAAACATATGGTATCTGTCTTTCTCTGTATGGCTTATTTCACTTAGCATCACACTCTCCAGTTCCATCCACGTGGCTACAAAGGGCCATATTTCATTCTTTCTCATTGCCACGTAGTACTCCATTGTGTATATAAACCACAATTTCTTTATCCATTCATCAGTTGATGGACATTTAGGCTCTTTCCATAATTTGGCTATTGTTGAGAGTGCTGCTATAAACAGTGGGGTACAAGTGCCCCTATGCATCAGTACTCCTGTATTAAGATCTACTTTCTTAGCAACTTTCAGATATACAATATGGTATTATTAACTTAGTCACCATGCTATATATTACATCTCCAGGTCTTATTTACCTTACAACTAGAAGTTTGTATCTCTTAACCACCTTCACCCGTTTCACTTACTCTCCACCTCCCACCTTGGTAAAATTGACTTTAATCACTTGATTCAGTGGTGCCTATTGGACTTCCCCACTGTAAGGTTACTAAATAATTTGTGGGGAGATACTTTGAGACTACAGATGGTCCCCAACTTAATGATGGTTTGACTTACAATTTTCTTACTTTATAAAGGTGTCAAAACAATATGCGTTCAGCAAAAGCTTTACTTCAAAGTTTGACCTTTGATCTTTTCCTAAGATAGTCATTTGTGTTCAATACTCTCAGGATGCTGGGCAGAGGCAGTGAGCCACAGCTACCAGTCAGCCATATGTCATGGGGGTAAACAACTGATGTTCTTAAACCATTCTGTACCCGTACCACCATCTTGGTTTGTTTGTTTGTTTGTTTGTTTGTTTGTTTTACTTTGAGTACAGTGTTCAATAAATTTCATGAGATATTCAATACCTTATTATAAAATAGGATTTGTGTTAGATGATTTTGCCCAGCCTTAGGCTACTGTAAGTGCCTGAGAACGTTTAAGGTAGGTTAGGCTAAGCTATGATGCATGGTAGGTTAGGTGTATAAGTGCATTGTTAGCTTAGGATACTTTCGACTTATAACAGGTTTATTGGGATGTAACCCTATCACAAGTCAAGGAAGATTGTTCTGTAGATAGTTCATTATACTTTTTTACCCTAATTTTAGCATCTGTTGATGATTCTTGCCTGAAATAATTATTACTGTGATGTTTGCCAAATGGCAATTTCCTATTTTCACCATTTCTTCCATATTTATTAGTTGGAATTCTACTGTGAGGGAGGACTTTCTCTTCTTCCTCATTTGTTTAATTATATTAGTATGGAGTTGAATTCCTATTTTTATTCAAAGAGTTATAATCCACTGCTAAGATTATTTATTTTGTTGCTCAAATTGCTCCTGATTGGCCATTTGGAACCCCTTAACATTGTTTCCTGTATCCTTTCAAGATATATTCATCCTTTTTTGAGCACTTCCTTACTTTTTGTCACTGCAAGGTATCCCAGGATCATTGTATAGTTTTCTTGTCCAGACCTGGAATCAACCATTGATAAGGAACCTTGGTTCCTTTTAGCGATGGTATTTAGAAGACAACATCAGGATATTAGGTTTGCTCATTGCCATGAAGTATTTCTGTTCCTTGGCCCTCTTCATGAACAGAATTAGGTAATACATGTGTATAGACATAGACATAGACATAGACATAGACATAGACATAGACATGCACACACACCTGTATTTACATCTATATTTATTTCTGTATATATCTATATAAGCTAAAATCCATAAACTCATGACAATACCTCCAATTCCAATCCAACACTAAGAGGCTGACTAGTTTTCTCCTTTTCTATACCTATAATTCTTTTCCAACAGTGAGAAACCTAGCCACAATTATTTTTAATGTATTACTCCTTAGATCAATTCTCCTATATGTAACCCATCTCCTAGAAGCCATCACCACCCCTTTTCTTGCATGGATGCCTGCCTCACTACACTTAGGCTGTAACATGCTGTCAGTGTGGTCCAATGAACTGGATGCCTTCCTCATCCTGCTTGGAGTCTGACACTTTGTGCCTGGCCAGCCTTCTCAACCCTTTACACCTTAACTGAGTCCATAGCCACCTGTAGAGGAGTAAACATAGTCAGGGCTTAGTTAGCAGAAAAGGAGGGGAAAGTGAATTTTGGACAGGTTGCCAACAATGCCTATTATGGTACCCATTCCCATTTTGATATTAGTAACCCACTTTTTCTTTGGAAAACTATGCTTCTCAAATTGTCTTTGTGATCTGAGTGAGGCTCCAGTGAGAGTGGGCTTAACCATATTGCAAGCATTTGACCACTGTGGTTGGTTCAAGGATGGGCACATGACATAAGTCTGGCCAATGAGAGCTAAAAGGATTATATAGAAATAGAATCTCTTTCTACTGGCGTTGCCAAGCCTGGGGCTGCTGATAATCATCTTGCTTATCCATAAAGAAAGCCAGCCTAAAAGAAAAGCAGACCTATGACTTGGAAAGAGAGAAAAATTTTGCTTATCATTGTTAGGCATGTGGATCCAGCAATACTGGAAGCTAGAATACTGCTGGGCTAGTCAGTTATATGAGCCAATAAATTCTTCCACTTAAGCCTATTTGACATGGGTTTCTGTCACTCACAACCAAAAAAGTTCTAACTGATACAGCTGGGCCTTAGATGACTTTTATATTCTCCCAACAGCTCAGGAGAGCTTAAGTACCATAATTCTTAGCCTAATATAGTGGGATGAGACAAAAATGAAAACATGGAAACTCCATGGGAAAATCAAAGTGTTAATAATGATTTAAAAAAAAAATCTCTGTGGACCCTAATATATTTTAAAATTATATGCCAGTCTTATACTTAACCAGTCTGTTTCCTTTCCACGTGTGAAAATGGTGACAACAATACTAAAACTTTCAAATCACTCTGCCCAAATATCAGGCAAGGAATTATGAGCATACATGTTAAAGCAGCTTCAATTCCTCAAGAGATCCAGCTAGGTGAACTCTTCATTCTCTTCTCTACTGTGTTTCTATTCATCCTCTAGATGAACAACGGCCAGAAACAAATACTGTTATTAGACTCTTGTACATATGGCTTACATAACTTTTCAAAAAGCAAACTCCCGTGAGAAAGAGACTTTGAAGGCCACATCTGGGCATCTCAAGAAAGAAGTTCCAAAAAGAAATCAGAAGCCACAAATGAACAAAATGGGTGCTGGAGTCCAATGACAGGGATTTGGTTTTCTATGTTTATGTAGTCATCCGCCTGGCATTGAGAGGGAGGTCACCCACCCCCACCCCCATTATGCACTGCAGCATCTTGCCTTGGGGTTAGCAAAGAAAAGCAGACAAAGAGAAGCTGAGTCAGCATGACCCAAATGGCAACTGTGACAAGAGAAATGTGACGTGAAGCAGCTTTTCGTACAGCTGTACATCTGACGTTGTCTCTTCAAACCTAAAAGGAGGAATTTTAGTTTTCTTTATTTTTTTCTTTAAGATGACAGATTTCTCTTTTCCTTTGTCTCCTGCAATTTCTGCCTCCACCCCACCCTGTGTGTCAGCCCCGCCCTGGCTTGAGGTGGTGGTGGCAGTGTGACCCAGCCCTGTGGCTGAACCCCACAGTGACTACTCAACTGCCATTCAGTTCCCAGTGGAAAAGACTTAACAGCTGTAATCCTATAATCTTTTCTTCAGACAATGACTCTATTTCACTTGAAGTAGTTAAAATGAATGGCTTTTGTCATTTAGAGTCTGGGCACGTATGGATTTAAAAAATCAAACCATTAAAATTGCAAAGAATATTTCTTGCTTTGAGGACAAATGTGATCTCATCATATGAAACACATGTTGGAGAGCTGTTTATTCTTATTTCCTCATCCTTCTGAAGTTTTCAGATAGCAAAGCTACTACTCTGGCTCATGCTAATCAGGTAAGGAAGATCGTACTGAGAGGGAATATAGGTGGAGAAAGTTCTAGCCACATGGTATTTTAGAGGTTTGCTAAAGAGAAAACAAATAAAGCTTCATATATGGCTGTGTAAGGTCACTAGCAATTGATTATTAATTATCACAAAAAGAATAACTTTAGTGGGTAAATTTAGATTTTTTTTTTTTTTAAAGACAGTGGGTCCAAATTTTCTCCTGGAGACTACAAATCCAAAGCCCGAACCCAAGGAAACCCCTGGATAAAAGAGAAGCTTCACGACTCAACTTTTTACTGAACTTTCACACTTCTAGAGTGATCTAAGGAATGAATTGATTTTGCACCCCAGTGAGATCTTTGGAAGATGGAAAACATCTCTTGGTTCCTTTGCTCCATTAGTTCCTACATAATCAGTCATCACACCTAACAGAGTCCACTTCCTAAAGAGTTGTGGTGTTGGTTTGCTCATCTATAGCTCCATTTGTTCAAGGCTCTGTCATTTCTCCCCCCAGTTACTGCAAAAGTCTCTTAGCTGCTTTCCTTGCCACAGTCTGGAATGAGCTTTCTAGTCTGTATTCTGTACCGTCCCTCCTTTGCATAACTTATATCAGTGACTCCAAATTGCATCCATTGTAGAACACATACAGTCCTTTTTGTCTGGTCCCACTTGTTCCTCCTGCCTCAGCTCCCCCACTATCCACTGCTTGTTACTCCAAGATACTAAATTACTTGGGAGCTGTCTTCCTTCTCTGAAGAGGAAGGAAGACAGCCTTCCTCTCATTTGAGGCTTTCCATTTGCTGCTTCCTCCCCCTAGGAACTCCTTCAGCCACTTTGTCGCTGGTGAAATGACTGCTGCTAGAATTTCAAAACTTAGCTGGAATGCCAACGCCTTTCTGACATCTTCCCTGGCTTTTCATCTGCTTCCAGGTGAGAAGCCTTTCCTATTGCATCCTGTGTTCACTTCCATTATGGCACTTATATTCTCAGTAGTAACTTTTCACTTGTTTGTCTTACACATCTGGCCTGGGAAAGGCTGTTTCTTTTCCTTCTGCACTCCCATTATCTACCAGATTCTTGGCTTATTGGTGGTGTTCCAATGTTGAATGAATAAATAAATGATGTGGAACATGGAGAATTGGCTTGATTATATAAAGTTTAATATTTTGTGTTTGGTTGTTTTTAATTAGGAATGGCAATGACATCTTTAGGTCACATTTAAATCTATTCAGTTGGACATTTTTAGTTAAGTTTTTAGAAGCTTTGAAGTGTATCTTGAATATCTGTTTTAGTCAACTGTAGCTGCACTAAATTAAGTATTCAACACAGAACACCGGAAGGCAAACACATAAATTCACCGTATGTGGCCAACAAAATGTGTTGGAAACAAAGGGGAAAGTTACTGATAAAATGTGATGAGGTTTTGAGACAGGGGCAATATTTTCTACTTAAATTTCAGAGACTTTATTCACAATCACCAGCAAACAAAGGAATATATTGGAGTATTTGGGAGATGGAAATAGTCCTTCTACTCCCGGTACCTGAGTTTTGTGATCAAACTTTATGCCTTACCACTCCCCTATCTGATCTTTATACCCTAGCAGGGCTAGTTTCCTTACTATTTTCTAAATTTATGATCTTCAGTGCAGGCTTCATGTCCTTGCTCATATATTCCTCAATGTTCTATTTTCTATCCTTTGACTAATCAACCTAAGTTCTTATCTGTTCTTTATTCTCCAACTAAGTCCTATCATCTTCAAGGAAAACTCCTCCAACTATTCTGGCCCGTATGAATAGTACCTTTTCTGATTTTCCACAGCTCTCATGTAGCCTCTTCTCATATCCTGATTCCAACAGTCCGCATACTGGCTGGAATCTACAATTCATTGGCACCTTTACACTGTCCCACATCCCACATGTCTTCCCTTTCTACCTGGTGCAAGTGACCTTCATGGTCAACCACTATAATCACTCTCTTGAATATATTTCAACTGTACTTATGATGCTTACTTAGCAAAACCCCAGTCCAGGTCCAGCACTCTCTGCCTGTGGTATAACTGCGCTCACATAGCTGAGCATGACTAGAAAATGTCACCAGGCCAACAAGTCTCATTTGAATACATGAACACTAACCTTGAATGGGTTCTTAATACTGCCTGGCAATCTTGTTATATTTCCCTATTTGCATTCACTGTCCCATTCTCCTAGACAACTGTATCATGTTGTCATGTGATTATATATTGGCCTGTCCTCTGGTTATTTAAAGAAACCTGTGTTTGCAAGGCTGTATATCACTTGAAGGCAAGAGCCCATTGTCAGAGGCCCCCTTTATATCCTTAATGATGGTAACCAAGCACAGGAACAGTGCCCTGTAAATGGGCCAAGGTCCTTGAAAAGCTCCCATCCCACCCTCAGGATATGGCAAGAAATTCTGAGAGGCTCAGAAGTTCAGCTAAAAGTAGAAGGCCTAGAGCCATTTGAAATTGCCCCTTACAGAGACTATTGATAGTGAGGGTGACAGGAGAGAGAAAAATGAGAGAGTACTTTATGTTCACTGGAGGTTGCCATCAAGGAGGCAAAAAAGCTAATTATCTGGACAACTGGCCATAGATTCAGATTGCCTGAGTTTGCTCCATTACAGTTGCTCTATTACTAACGAACCATGTGATCCTGGGTATGTTCTTTTTTTTATTATTAAAAAAGTTTTTTAATGTTTATTTTTGAGAAAGAGAGAGACAGAATACAAGGAGGGGAGGGACAGAGAGAGAGGGAGACACAGAATCTGAAGCAGGCTCCAGGTTCTGTTAGCACAGAGCCCGATGTTGGGCTCGAATCCACAGACCACAAGATCATGACCTGAGCTGAAGTCAAAAGCTTAACCAGCTGAGCCACCAGATGCCCCAATCCTGGGTATGTTCTTAATTGATCTTCATATCTATTTCCTCTTTGACAATGAGACTAAAAATAATACTTAGCACATAAAGTTTAGAAAGTTTCGGTGAGATACACATGTCAAGCACCAGCACATACATTTAAATGTCCAATAAATACTAGCTATAATTTTCAGGAATCAGGGGGAGGCTGAACAGTTTTGCTTGAGCTTCTCCAGCTTAAAAGGCAGTATCAATCCTCTCATTCTGGTTACAATGAGCGTTAGTATATTATGGGGCGTTAAGTTTTTGAGACCCTAGACACTTTGTTAAGCTCTCTAACGCCAGCTTTCTCACTGTCACCCAGTTCATGGACCTTCAGTTAAAGAGGCCTGTGGGGCATATTTGAGCTATTTAACTCTTCACATCAGACCTGGGTCTTCCAGTTGGTAACACTAGCAGCTGGCCTAGGTGATAATAAAACTTGATGGAGTAAATTAGATTTTGAAGAAGGATATAGGAGTTGACCCTGGCTGCAACAGAAATTTATAGAATTCCCCTCACTTCACATCATGGTAATTTGAATGAACAAACATACAGACAACTTCTGATGAGCAGAGAGAACTCTACAATGGGCCAGTCAAAATCCCGGAAGATGACAGAGCTGGCAACCTGAGCCAAAAAGAGCTTTGATGCTGTTTGGATTCAGTGTATGATAGTCCTCTCTGTGCATCTGATATGTCCTCCTCTTAACATCTATCAATCTCTTGTTAAGTTTTGTGCTAGGTGCAATGGAGAATATAAACCAATGCACAACATTGTCCTGTCTCCAAAAACCTCACAGCCTGGCTGGGTCAGAGACCCTCAAATTCACGCACTTGAAGTTGGGGATATGGCGTGGAGTCAGGTGTTAGACTATGAGATAGTGCTCAGAGAAGAAAGCAATCAGAGCCTACATGTGGCAGGAAGGATTACTAGCTGACCCTCATCCGTAATATTGCTATGTATGTATCTGTTTAGAAGTTTGCGTGTGAATGTCTGCAAAATTTAAGTGTTTGATCTAGAGATCTAATCTTCTGGTAAACACCGGCTAGGATAGCTTTCTGCTTTAAAAAGCAATATAGAGTCTCAAGGGTCCATCAATTTCACATGTATACAAAGTTCTTACCACTTTCTTCAATGCCAGACACACATACAAAGGCTAGACTATCCCATTATATGCCCCAGGGAGAGAATACATTGATAATGTTGTCATATACTAAAGGGTAAACTCTAGCTGCAGCTCTGTGAGAGAATATAGAGAGAACAGTTGTATAAAATAAGGGAGAGAAATGAGTGGGGACGGGTGATCCAAGGACACACCCCTCACATACACCTTTCCTTTTGCTGCTTGTCTCTGCTGTAGCCCTTCAAGGTGGACTCAGTGGAATCGGGTAGTGTTCGTATATGACAAAGTCTCCAGAATCCCTGCCTCCACGGAAAGTGAGGGAATAAGTGGTAGCTTGTGGGTACCCAAGCTTAATTCATTTTTTAAATCATTTGTTCTTTTTCTATTCAGTCACTGCCTTTCTAGCCTCTTTAATGTTGAAATGTTATATTTGTCTGGGTAAAGATGGAAGGAACAAGTGATATTAATAAGTAAAAGTGCACTGTAGAGAGAGGCAGTAATGAGACACATTGTCCTTATAACAGCATTCTTAAAAATCATGCCTGGGTTGGGGCGCCTGGGTGGCGCAGTCGGTTAAGCGTCCGACTTCAGCCAGGTCACGATCTCGTGGTCCGTGAGTTCGAGCCCCGCGTCGGGCTCTGGGCTGATGGCTCAGAGCCTGGAGCCTGTTTCCCATTCTGTGTCTCCCTCTCTCTCTGCCCCTCCCCCGTTCATGCTCTGTCTCTCTCTGTCCCAAAAATAAAATAAACGTTGAAAAAAAAAATTAAAAAAAAAAAAAAATCATGCCTGGGCTATAACTTCTGACTGAAGTCACTCATCTCAGTAGGTTTTTCCCTTCCATATTAACTCTGCCACAGTCTGATAAACTAGTCCACACTACATTTTATGAGATTTCTTAAGGGAAAAAAAAAAAAAGCAACACCTTCTTCTGTCCAATGAAAATTTTCCTAAAATTTAATACTGGATGAGGGAAAAGCCAATGACCCAATTAGCATTATTATATTTTGGGAAGAATCTGAGATCTGCATCTGGTTTGAATTAATCTGGAGCAGTTAATAATCATCATTTAACACTTATTTTGTCAAAGTCATGTCCCAGCAGTTACTAGTCCTAACCTCATCAAATGCAGATGATAATAATACTTGCTAATGTTTTGAGCTCTGACTATGTGCCAGTCACTTGCTGAGCAAGGAGCTCTAATTGTATTGCTGTTGATTTAAGTGAACAGGGGCTTTAGGCCTTGTTGTGAATCAGCTCATCAAAGAGAGTTGACTGAAGTGGAGAATCACCAAAAAAAATGTTGCATATATCTCTTAAAACATTTTGTTTATTTTTTTTTTTAATTTTTTTTTTCAACATTTATTTATTTTTTTGGGACAGAGAGAGACAGAGCATGAACGGGGGAGGGGCAGAGAGAGAGGGAGACACAGAATCGGAAACAGGCTCCAGGCTCTGAGCCATCAGCCCAGAGCCCGACGCGGGGCTCGAACTCACGGACCGGGAGATCGTGACCTGGCTGAAGTCGGTGGCTTAACCGACTGCGCCACCCAGGTGCCCCTAAAACATTTTGTTTAATTAAAACATAGAAACTCATATTCATCTGCCAGTCTTTTGATGCTTACCAATAGCTTTTCTTTTTTTTTTTTTTTTTAATTTTTTTTGTTTTAACGTTTATTTATTTTTGAGACAGAGAGAGACAGAGCATGAACAGGGGAGGGGCAGAGAGAGAGGGAGACACAGAATCGGAAGCCGGCTCCAGACTCTGAGCCATCAGTCCAGAGCCCGACGCGGGGCTCGAACTCAGGACCGTGAGATCGTGACCTGGGCTGAAGTTGGACGCTTAGCCGACTGAGCCACCCAGGCACCCCTAGCTTTTCTTTTAGTATAGGTCTGCTGCATGGAGTTTTGGATGTTTTTGTTTTGTTTGTTTACCTTTCATAAACAACACCCATAATTAAAGGTTTGTCGTTTCCACATTTATTTTCCTTAAAGACCAGCAAGAACGTCGGCATACTTGGGAAGCATCTTAGATGCAGAATCCTTCCAGATTTTTAAGATTGTTCCCCAATCTTTTACAGTCATCCAATTCACATAGCAATTGCTTTCCTTTTTTTCCTTTTCTTTCTTTTTAATTCTTTAAAATTTCAGTATAAATAACGTATAGTGTTACATTAATTTCAGGTGTACAATATAGTGATGCAACAATTCTATTTCTCAGTGCTCATCATGATAAATGTATTCTTTTTTCAAGTTTATTTATTTATTTGGAGAGAGAGCACCAGTGGGGGAGGGGCTGAGAGAGAGGGAGAGAAAGAATCCTAAGCAGGCTCCATGCTCAGGGTAGAACCCAATGCAGGACTGATCCTATAACCATGAGATCACAACCTGAGCTGAAATCAAGAGTCGGTCACTTAACCAACTGAGCCACCCAGGTGCTGATAAGTGTACCTTTTTTTTTTTTTAATGTTTATTTATTTTTGAGAGACAGAGCACAAGCAGGGGAAGAGCAGAGAGAGAGGGAGGCACAGAATCTGAAGCAGCCTCCAGGATCACAGCTGTTGGCAGAGCTGGATGGGGGGGCTGGAATTCACACACCAGGAAACCATGACCTGAGCTGAAGCACTTAACCAACTGAGCTACCCAGGCACTCCCCGATAAGTGTACTTTTAATCTTCACCTCCTCCAGTCATTGCCCCACCTACTCCCCTCTGGTAACATAGGTTTGTTCTCTTGTAGTTAAGAGTCTGTTTTTCTGTTCTGTCTCTTTTTTACCCTTTGTTTTGTTTCTTAGATTTCACATATGAATGAAATCATATGGTATTTGTTTTTCTCTGATTGACTTATTTCACTTAGCATTATACCCCTTGATGTCCATTTTTCTTGCAAATTTGGCAAATTTCATTCTTTTTTAAGGCTGAATAACATTCCATTGTACATATATACTACATCTTCTTTATCCATTCATCTATTGATGGATGGACACTTGGGCTGCTTCTACAATTTGGTTATTATAAATAATGTTGCAATTAATATAGGGATACATATATCTTTTTGAACTAGTGTTTTTTGTGTTCTTTGGTAAATAGAATCCAGTGCAATTACTGGATCATAGGGTAGTTCTAGTTTTTTCAAGGAACCTCCATCTGTTTTCCACAGTGGATGCACCAGTTTGCATTCCAACCAACAGTGCACAAGGGTTCCTTGTTCTCAGCATCCTCACAAACGCTTGTTGTTTCTTGTGTTTTGATTTTAGCCATTCTGACAGGTGTGAAGTGATACCTCATTGTGGTTTTTATTTGCATTTCCCTGATGATTAGTGATATTGAGCATCTTTTCATGCATCTGTTGGCCATTTGCATGTCTTCTTTGGAGAAATGTCTGTGCATTTCCGCCCATTTTCAATTGGATTATTTGTGGGTTTTGGTGTTAAGTTGAATAAGTTTTTTATATATTTTGCATACAAACCCTTTTATCAGATATATCACTTGAAAATGTCTTCTCCTATTCAGTAAGTTGCCTTTTAGTTTTGTTGATAGTTTGTATGCTGTGCAGAAGGCTTTTATTCTGATGTAGTCTAAATAGTTTATTTTTGCTTTTGTATCCTGAGGAGACATAACTGGAAAAGTGTTGGGCAACAGATGTCAGAGAGATTACTGATATGTTTTTTTCTAGGATTTGTATGGTTTCAGGTGTCACATTTAGGTCCTTAATCCATTTTGAGCTTATTTTTGTGTATCGTGTAAGAAAGTGGTCCAGTTTTATTCTTTTGCATGTAGCTGACCAGGTTTCCCAACACCATTTGTTTTTTTTGTTTGTTTTTTTTAAATTTTTTTTTTCAACGTTTATTTATTTTTGGGACAGAGAGAGACAGAGCATGAACGGGGGAGGGGCAGAGAGAGAGGGAGACACAGAATCGGAAACAGGCTCCAGGCTCTGAGCCATCAGCCCAGAGCCCGACGCGGGGCTCAAACTCACGGACCGCGAGATCGTGACCTGGCTGAAGTCGGACGCTTAACCGACCGCGCCACCCAGGCGCCCCACCCAACACCATTTGTTGAAGAGACTGTCTTTTCCCCATTGCATTTTCTTGCCTCCTTTGTCATAGATTAATTAACCATTTAAACATGGGTTTCTTTCTGGTCTCTCTATTCTGTTCTATTGATTGATGTGTCTATTTTTGTGTCATTACCATACTGTTTTGAATACTACAGTTTTGTAGTATATATGAAATCTGGGATTGTGATACCTCCAGTTATGTTCTTCTTTTTCAAGATTGCTTTTGGGGTTTTTTGGGGTTCCTTACAAATTTTACTGCTATTTTCTCTAGTTCAGTGAAAAATTCTGTTGGTATTTTGATAGGGTTTACATTAAATTTGTAGATTGCTTTGAGTAGCATAAGTATTTTAACAATATTTGTTCTCTCAGTCCATGAGCATGAAATATCTTTCCATTTGTGTATATCATCTTCAATTCTTTCTTCAATTCTTTTAATCTTTTATAGGTTTCAGAGTACAGGTCTTTCACCTTGGTTAAGTTTATTCCTAGATATGTTATTATTTTTGGTGCAATTTAAATGGTATTGTTTTCTTAATTTCTCTCTCTGGTATTTTGTTATTAATGTATAGAAATGCATTGGACTTCAGTATACTGATTTTGTATCCTGCAACCTTACTGAATTCATTTATCAGTTTTAGTAGATTTTTGGTGGAGTCTCTAAGGTTTTCTATGTATCTGTCATCTGCAAATAGTGAAAGTTTTACTTTTTCCTTACCAATATGAATGCCTTTTATTTTTGTCTAATTGCTGTGGCAAGGACTTCCAGAACTATGCTGAATAAAAGTGGAGAGAGTGGACATCTCTTATCAGGAATTTTGTTTCTGATCTTAGGGGGAAAACTCTCATCTTTTCCCCATTGAGTATAATGTTTACTGTTGGTTTTTAATATATGGTATGTATTATGTTGAAGTATGTTTCCTTTAAAACAACTTTACTGGGGTTTTTTATCATGAATAATGTTGTACATTGTCAAGTGCTTTTTCTGCATCTATTGAAATGATCATATGCTTTTTATGCTTTCTCTTATTGATAGGATATATCACATTGATTGATTTGTTAATATTGAGCCACCCTTGCATCCCAATAATAAGTCCTACTTGATCCTGGTGAATGATTTTTTTTTTTTTTAATTTTTTTTTTTTTCAACGTTTATTTTTATTTTTGGGACAGAGAGAGACAGAGCGTGAACGGGGGAGGGGCAGAGAGAGAGGGAGACACAGAATCGGAAACAGGCTCCAGGCTCTGAGCCATCAGCCCAGAGCCCGACGCGGGGCTCGAACTCACGGACCGCGAGATCGTGACCTGGCTGAAGTCGGACGCTTAACCGACTGCGCCACCCAGGCGCCCCTGAATGATTTTTTTAATGTATCATTAAATACAATTTACTAATATTTTGTTGTGGATTTTTACGTCTATGTTCACTAGAGATATTGGCCTGTGGTTCCCCTGACTCCTTTTTTTGTGGTGTCTTTATGTGGTTTTGGTATCAGGGTAATGCTGTGCTCATAGAATGAATTTGGAAGCTTTCCTTCCTCTTCTATTTTTTGGAATTGTTTGAAAACAATAGGTATTAACTCGTCTTTAAATGTTTGGTACAATTCACCTGTGAAGTCATCTGGTCCTAGACTTCTGTTTGTTGGGAGTTTTTTGATTACTGGTTCACTTTCATTGCTGGCAGTCTATTCAAATTGTGTATTTTGTCCTGATTCAGTTTTGTCCTGATTCAGTCCATTTCTTCTACGTTGTCCAATTTGTTGGCATGTAATTTTTCATGATACTCTTTTATAATCCTTTGTATTTCTGTGGTGTCAGTTGTTATTTCTCCTCTTTCATTTCTGATTTTATTTGGGTCCTTTCCTCTCTCTCTCTCTCTCTCTCTCTCTCTCTCTCTCTCTCTCTCTCTCTGTTTCTTTCTCTTGATGACTCTGGCTAGAGGTTTATTAATTTTGTTGATCTTTTCTAAGAACCAGCTCCTGGATTTATTTATCTGTTCTATTGGGTTTTTAGTTTCCATTTTGTTTATTCATGCTCTATTATTTCCTTCTGTCTGCTGGTTTTGAGTTTTGTTTGTTCTTTTTCTAGCTCCTTTAGGTGTAAGGTTAGGTTGTTTATTTGAGATTTTTTTCTTGCTTGAGGTAGAACTGTATTGCTATAAACTTCCCTATTAGAACAGCTTCTGTCTCATCCCAAAGATTTTGGACTGTTGTATTTTCATTTTCATTTGTCTCCGTGTATTTTTTTATTTCCTCTTTGATTTCTTGGTTGACCCATTCATTATTTAGTAACATGTTATTTAACCTTTATGTATTTGTGTTCTTTCCAGATTATTTCTTGTGGTTGATTTCTAGTTTTATAGCATTGTGGTTAGAAAAGATGTATGGTATGACTTAGATCTTTTTGAATGTATTGAGACTTGTTTTGTGGCCTAATAGGTGGTCTATTCTGGAGAATTTTTCTCATGCATTTGAAAAGAATACACATTCTGCTCTTTTAAGATAGGATGTTCAAAATACATCTATTGCATCCATCTGGTCCAGTGTGTCATCCAAAGCCACTGTTTCTGTGTTGATTTTCTGTTTGGATGATCTATCCACTGATGTAGGTGGGGTGTTAAAGTCCTCTACTATTATTGTATTACTATCAATTACTTTCTTTATGTTTGTTATTAGCTGCTTTATGTATATGGGGACTCCCATTTAGATGCATAAATATTTAAAATTGCTTTATCTTCTTGTTGGATTGTTCCCTTTATGATTATATATTGCCTTTTTGTCTCTTATTACAGTCTTTGTTTTAAAGTGTCTTTTGTCCAATATAAGTATTGCTATCCCAGCTTTCTTTTCACTTCCATTTGCATAATACACTCTTTTTCATCCCTTCACTTTCAATTTGCATGTGTCTTTAGGTCTGAAACAAGTCTCTTGTAGGCAGCATATAGATGAGTCTTGTTTTTTTTATCCATTCTGTCACCCTATGGTTTTCAAATGGAGCATTTAGTCTATTTGCATTAAAGTAATAATTGATAGGTATGTACTTGTTGCCATTTTGTTAATTTCTCTCTTGCTGTCTTCTCTCATAGTTTGCTGGATTTCTTTAGTGATGTACTTGGATTCCTTTCTCTTATTTCCTGCATACTTATTACCAGGTTTTGATTTGAGGCTACCATTAGGTTTATATATAACATCTTATACATACAACAGTCTGTATGAAATTGATGGTCACTTAAGTCTGAGCCCATTCTTTACTCCTGACCCTCCCCCTACCCACATTTTAGGTATATGGTGTCATATTTTACATCCTTTCACTTTGTGAATCTCTTGACTGATTTTTATAGACATACTTAATTTACTGCTCTTGTGCTTATTTTTCTTACTCCTGCTTATGGTTTTTCCTTTCCACTCAGATCTCCCTTTAACATTTCTTGTAAGGCTGGTTTAGTAGTAATGAATTCTTTCAACTTTTGTTTGTCTGGGAAATTCTTTATCTCTCCTTCTATTCTATATGATAGCCTTTCTGGATAAAGTATTCTTAGTTGCAGGTCTTTTCCTTTCAGCACTTTGAATATATTATGCCATTCCCTTGTGGCCTGCAAAGTTTCTGCTGAAAAATTAGCTGATAGCTTTATGGGATTTCCCTTGTGTGTAACTGTTTTTTTTTTTCTTGTTGTTCTTAAAATTCTCTATTTATCACTATTTTTTTGCCATTTAAATTACCATGTGCGTTGGTGTGGACTTCCTTTGGTTGATTTTGTTGGGGATTCTCTGTGCCTCCTGGATCAGGGTTTCTGATTCCTTCCTGAAATTTGGGGAATTTTGAGGTATTAATCCTTCAGATAAATTTTCTGCCTTCTTCACTGCCTTTTCTCTCCCTCTGGGATCCCTATAATATGAATGTTATTATCCTTGATGGTATCATTAAGTTCCCTGAATCTATTTTTCTTTTTTTCTTTCTCCTATTTTGCTTGATTACTTTCCATTACTCTGTCCTCCAGATCACTGATCCATTCTTCTGCTTCCTCTAGTCTACTATTTATTCCATCCAGTATATATTTTTTAAAGTTTATTTATTTTGAGAGAGACAGTATGAGTGGGGGGAGGGGTAAAGAGAGAGGGAGAGAGAGAGAATCCTAAGCAGACTCCACACTGTGAGCACAGAGCCCAACACAGGGCGCCAACTCATGAAACCATGAGATCATGACCTGAGCAGAAACCAAAAGTCTGATGCTCAACTGACTGAGCCACTCAGATGCCCCATCCATCCAGTATATTTTAAATTTCAGTTATTGAGTTCTTCACCTCTGATTGGTTTTTTATGTTTTCTATCTCTTCAGTAAGGATATCACTGAGGTCCTCCAGTCTTTCCTCAAGTCCAGTGAGTATCTTTATGACCATTTCTTTCAATTCTCTACGAGGCATCCTACTTATCTCCATTTGGTTTAGCTCTCTTGCTGTGATTTTTGCCCTGTTCTTTCATTTGAGTCATATTCCTCTGTCTCCTCATTTTGTTTCATTCTCTCTGTCTGTTTCTATGTGTTAGCAAAGTCAGCTATATGTCCTGCTCCTGAAAGTAGTGGCCTTATGAAAAAGAGGTCATGTAGTGCCGTGCAGTGCAATGCCCACTGTTCACCAGAACCTGGTGCTTCAGGGGTATCTCCTATGTGCGTTGCATGCACCCTACCGTTGTGGTTGAGCCATGTTTGCTTTCAGTCCAGTCATCTGCAATGCCTCTGTTTGCCTGTTGTAGGAAGGTTTGTATCCCTGTGTTGTTAATGGACCAGTCTGGAGTCTCCCTGGGCTCAAGCTGGGTTGGACCACGTGTTTGGCAGAGATACAATAGCATGGAACTGCATCTTGCCTCCTCATATTTTTCCTTGAGAGGTTTTAGTGGGCAGGCCCTGCGGTCAGATCAGATGTCTGCCCCCCAACACTATATGGGCTGCAGTTGAACTTGTATATGTGGTTATTTTCCCATCTTCCCAGGGCAGAAGTCACTTTGGAGTAGTGCTGCCCCCTATCGGAGCTGCTTCCATACTGCCACGCTTGTGGTGGCACTTTGGTGGACTCCTGTCAAAGATGTGTTGGAGAGAGTGGGTCTGCAAGAGAACATGGGAGTTGGGTGTGTCATTAGCAAGCTAGGTAGAGAATGTTGGTGCTGCACTGGTTCTTGTGTCTGTGTATCTAGGCTGGGGAGGGAAATTGTGCCCACCAGGTCTTTTGTTATTGGAGAAGTCTACAGATCTTTGCCCCTCCAGTACATGTTCTGAAATTAGTAAATAGATTTCCTTCCCATATACCCTGGGCATTTTTAAAACTGCCGCTTCTGTGCTATACTTCAGCGGGGTTATTTGTTATACTGTCTATTTAAGGGTGGGGACTCAGTTTCCTATTGCCCTCTAGATCTCCCAGTGTTGAGCCCTACTGATTATAAGAGATTATGAAGTTAAGCCCCTCTGGTTTTCAAAGCCAAATGTTATGGGAATTTGTCTTCTAAGTGTAGGTCTCCTGTGTCTGGTGTGCCTGGTGTAGGGTCTGCTCCTTTCCCTTCCTTGTGCTTTCAGTGTCCCTCACTCTCACCGACAGTCTTGCAGTTCCTGACAGTTTGATTCCTGACCATGTCTCTGCCCTTCTGATCCTTTTGATGTGGCCTGCTGTCTACATTTAGCTGTGGACAGACTGTTCTGCCAGTCTTCAGGTCCTTTTCTGGGTTATTTACACTGTTGTGGGTGTTATCTAGGTGTGTCCATTGGACAAGGGAAGCTTTAGATCCTCCTACTCTGCCAACTTCCCAGGAAGTCCCCCACATACCAATTACTTTTCAGTGATTTGCCTTTCCTGAAATTTTTCAAAAGCATTCAACTTGATTACATGCATTTTTTACATTAAATTTTTTACAGTTTACATGTATTTTTTATCTCTTTAATTAAATTAACTAATTGCAATAAGTACAACAGTCATAAACAGGTTTGGGAATAAACACAATGACTTATTAAGAATTATAATTTAATTGGTGGGGGCAGAAGTGTGCATGCATGCAAGAGAGTAGATTACTAGCTTCAGCCAATAACTCTGCAGTTACCCCAAGATCATTGAGAAGGGCAATTATTTAGCCCCTCTTAACCTTAGTTTCTTCATCTTCAAAATGAGGAAGATAGTCCCTACTTGTAGGATTGCTACTGGGATCAATGAAATAATTTATATAACATATTGGCATACAGAAGGAGCTTAATAAATAGTGCCTCAGAGGAAAAAAAGGCCAATGAATTCCTCCCCTTTGTTCACCATTGTAATTATAACAGAGCTATTTTTCTTGCCTGAAGTGCCATTCCTCTGTCATGGTTCATCTTATTCCTAATTCCTACCTATTGCTTTGTTTGGCTGGGTTATTCCATATTTATTCTTCCCTTTTAAATAACTTACCATATACACCACATATTTTTTCAGTTCAATTCAATAAATGTCAAATTCTTACCATAAATAAGACTGTAGTCATAACTTCAAGAGATATAATGGAGAACAAGACACAGACTCTGTTTTCAACAATTTCCAGTCTAATTAGTGATATAAAAGACGTACACAGTTGGACTTCATGAAAATTAAAAACGTCTGTCAAAAGATGACATAAGTGTTTAAAAAGGCAAGCCACAAACTGGGGATATGTTTTTTATAGAATATATATCTGACAACGTTTACACCTAGAATATATAGAATTCCTACAAATCATTGAGGACAATAAAGACTTGACTGGGTACTTCACAAAAGAGGATATATCCAATAAAAGTGTGCTTCACATCATTAGTCATCAAGGAAATTTAAATTAAAATCACAATGTGATACCACTTTGTATCCAACAAAATGGTTAATAAAATATTTAACTGAATATTTAATTGTTGAGGATATGAAGCTACTAGAGCTCCTTTCCACTGCTGGTCAGGGTATAAATCAGCACACCCCTCTTGGAAAACTGTCTAGCAGTATCCACTATACCTGAATGAACACTTACCCTACTACATATCAGTTCTACTCCACAGACACACTATCAAAAATATGTATCAAATATACGCACCAAAACATATGTACAAGAATGCTTATAACAGCATTATTTATAATATCACCAAACTAGAAACTACTCATAGCAGCATTATTTATAATATTAACAAACTAGAAACCACCCAAATACCCCTTTTAAAGAAAAATTGTGATGTATTCATAACATAAAATGTAATATACAGCAATGAAAATTTTAAAAATTGTTGCTACACTTAAAAACATGGATGAATTTCAAAAATGCAATATTGCGTTAAGGAAGACATACATAAAAGAATCCAAACTGTATGATTCCATTCCATAAACTATAAAAGCAGTTAAACCTAATCTGTGGTGATTAGTTACCTTTGCAAGCAGTGACAAAGAAGGGAATCAAAGGAAGTTTCTAGGTTGCTGTGATATTGATCTGCATGGTTGTAACACAGATGTGTTAACTAGTAAAAGAATCATCAAGCCATTCACTTACAACTTGTGTACTTTTCTGTATGTATGTTATATATCTATAAGAATCTTTACCAAAAAGGGAAAAGAATTAGCTCTTCAGGGAGAAAAAAAAGATGAGCACAGGAGAAAACATGAGAAGTGCAATAAAAAGATTACAAAGTGAAATGCTGTGGAGTAAAAGAGACTGTATCAGGATAGACAAAATCATGGAAGCTGAATTTAATTTGCCTGGGAAGGACCAGGGTGAGATACGACAGGGCAAGACTATTTCCACTGGGAGAGATAGCAAGCATGAAGATATAGTACATGTCCAGGGAACCACAAATATTCCAAGTTGGCTGGAGTATCACAAGAGGAATAATGGGGGAAAACAAAGTCTGAAAAATAGGTTACGATTCCATTGAGTGAGGCCTTGACAATCTGGTTCAGGAATATGCATTCTGTTCAATAGAAAATAGAGAGCCATTGAAAAATTTTGAGCAGTTTACACCTTTGTACAATCACACGAATGGTAGTAGGAGAAAAATGTAGAAGCACAGGAAGTAGAAGCCAGGCCATCAGTTAGGAGTTTATCTCAAATGGACTTAAACCTTAGGACTTGAACAAAGTTGGAGGCAGTATGCATGGAAAGGAGATGTTGAGTGCAGGTGTTGACATAGAAAGGCACTTCATAGAACTTGCAAAACTGATTGGACATTGGAGCAAGGGAGACAGAGTGGTCAAACACAGATACCCAAACAGTCTGTGCAGCAGGATAAGGGTGTATTCACTGTGAGAAAACGTTAAACTATTAAATCTCCTTATTTCCCAATGTTCTATTTCAAGCTTCAGATTTTCTAAGAGCAGAGCATATGTTATAATTTCTTATATTTCCAATTCTTAACCTGATGCCTTTCATATAAAAGTATTCATAAGGACATTTGTTTTTGATTGTTATCATGACAGGGACAGCATGTGGCCAAGACTTCCCCTCACTGCTTCTAGGTAGGCTACAAGTTTGACTTTGCTTTCAGTTTTAGCATTGCCAAATTCAATAGTGCTCTGGCCCTACAAACTAGTTAAGCAGGAAAGTATTTCCAAAAACAATCCAAGAGTTATCACATGTCAAACACTCTTGAGTTAATACCAAAAGACATCTGGATATATGAGTCAGGATTGTTCTCCCCAAAAAGTTCTTTATTCAACCAATATGTATTAAATATCTTCTATGTGTCAGGCACTTTAAGGAACCCACAAGATTTGTAAAACTCTTTTTAAGTGGATTTATGGGGTTTCAGATTTTAGACATCAGAAACAAAGATGTCAATGGGTACCATTAATGACACTTGGTTGGCAGAATATCCTTAAGTAACCATATGTTCAGGCCTCAGGGACAATTTAAATTTGTCCTACAGTCATTTTGGTTCACTGTTTTGTAAATATAATCCTTAGACTTTGTATTATTTTCTTTAACTTCAGCACCTGGGCTATTCATTAAGCCAGAAACTGACCTTCTAAAATACCCTCTGAAAAGCTGTGTTGAGTATTTGGTCTACAAAAACAACTTTGAATTGTTTCCTAAACAAGACTGTGGTTTTTGTTTTCTTTGGATCTTATGAGCTAGACCAGTGCTGTCCTAAAACATTCTGTACTGATGGCAGAT
The DNA here is from genome assembly GCF_018350155.1 of Leopardus geoffroyi. NCBI lineage: Eukaryota > Metazoa > Chordata > Mammalia > Carnivora > Felidae > Leopardus > Leopardus geoffroyi. The sequence goes on from NC_059328.1 coordinate 142,983,337, forward strand.
GTTCATTTTGAGCTGGCTAGACAATAGCCTGTAGCTACTACTAAGCACTTAAAATGTGGCTAAGGTGACTAAGGAACTAAATTTTTATCTTATTTAAATTTAACTATATTTAATTTAAATTTTAAATAGCCACATGTGACTAGTGACTACCATATTGGACAGCACAGCCCAGGGTGTCAGTAGTTAGCTCTCTCAAGGGTGCTCAACCATCCTACCAACAACACAGCTTAATGTGGAGTATATTCTGTGCAGAAGATGCTGAGCTTTCGTGTTTAGTATCATGCTGAAGTTTCTCAAGAACCCGGAGGAATAATAAGAACTTCTGTGTAGTTCATTGATTTGACTCCACAAGCAATTATTGGCCACTTTCTCAGTACTGCACCCAGTACTAGTAAAATGGTTCTTGTTTGGAGGAAGCCCACAAACTAGATAGAATCAAATAAGCAGATAATATACATTCAATGTGGAAAAGGTAGAAGAACACAGGAGGAGAATACTTCACCAAGGGCTTTCTGGTCAATCCTGAACTGAATCTTGAAGGCTCAGTATGAGTAAGCCAGGCAAAGGGACAAGGGATAAAGATGGAAGGAGAAGAGTATTTAATTAAGGCAAAGGGAGAAGTATGGGCAAAGCTCAGTGCTGAATCAACATTTTGTTGTTGCAATGAAAAGTACAAGGAGAAGAATGGCAAGAGACGAGGCTAGAAATGTAGACATGGACCCAGATTCAAGGGGTTGATTCATTTAACAAATATTCATTGAGGACCTACTATGTACCAGACATTATTTGAAGCTCAGTTCTGAGAACACAAAGATGATCACATGACTTGTCCTCAGAAAGCCCAATATCGATTAAGGAATACAGAAACATACGCAACTCTACAAAATTGTGAGATACTACAATAGACTAAAAACAAGATGCTTTGAGGACACATAAAAGGGGTACATATCCAACATCAGTGTGGGGGAAAACCTTCCTCAAACATTCCCAAGAGTTACAAAAAGTCAAAATGAAAAGGCAGAGGTTGTAACTCTTGTTGGAGAGAGAGTTGGACAACTTTCCTTAGTGGCAGGATTGTGGAGTACAGAACAAATGGGTACATCCCAAACAACATTTCACTTAATTTTCACTTATATATGTAATGTATAAAAATTGTACTGCCCATTAATTCCTCTGGTATTTTGGATAATTCAATATCCCTGCTATAGACTGTGGAAGGAAAAAGAGATCTAGTAACTGATAGACAGTTGGGACTTTTGAAATAAAGTATCTTTTAGGTATCATCTCTTTACTTTCACCAAAAATTGCTCTATGACTTATGATTATGTTTGAAAATTAAACTACTAAGTTCTCTCATTTGTATATTGCTTCATCCAACATTTGCTGAGGGCTTTTTTTTTAATTAGAGCTTTTTGAGGACAGAAACCCTATCATTCACCTCTTTTTCCCCAAGCATGGAGTAGTCCAATATACAGAGTTCAAATAATATTTGTGGAAAAAAATGAACGAATAAGTGAAAGAATGCCAGGCAGGTACTAGATGTTACAAATATAAGAGTTCAATATAATGGCTTCCATTGACAAGCTCATGGTCCAAGAGGGAAACTGGAGACATACTTCCATCTAATGTAAAGTTGCATTTTTTAGAGTGTGTTTTATGGAACTTTGGTCTTGAGACATGATTTAAGAAAAGATAAGTCCTGGGTCAATTAAGTATGTGGAAAGTCATGTGTAACATATCTCTTCTTTTATGGATTTGCAAATCACACTAAGATATAAAAAACCCTGAGAACTCCTGTGATAAAGAAACCTGTGTAGCCAACCATTTGCCAAACTAATGTGATCTATTCTTTTTGCATAATATCCATTAACATGCCACAGAGCTAATGTCCTAAAGAGAACATTTTGGGCATTTCTGATAAAACGTGATAAACACTTTTTTACACTTTTCAGAGATATCATAAATATATAATGATGTTATCTGTTTTTATGAATGCAATGTTTATTTAACATTTAAAATGCAATCAAAGTAATTCATCATAGTAACAAACTAAAAAGAAAAACATGTGATCATCTCACTATATGCAAAATAAGCATTTGACAAAATTCAGCACATTTTAATGATAAAATCTCCTGGCAAACTAGAAAAAGAAAGGAACTTCTTTAACCTGATAAAAGGCATCTATGGAAAACCTATAGCTAACATCTAGACCAAATGCTGATCTTGGTATCACTGTATAATGCATATGCTTATGAAATCATCACATTTTTCAATTATTCTTCAATTTTTCAATTATTTTTCCTATATTTTTCAATTATTCTTCAATAAAGCTTGGGGAAAAAAGACTAAGTGCTTTCCCACTAAGATCAAGAAGAAGACAAAGATATCTGATCTCACTGCTTCTATTCACCATTGCACTGGAGGTCCCCAATGGTCAATGAGGAAAGTAAAAGAAATAAAAGGTATCCAAATTGGAACGAAGAAGTAAAATTCTTTATTCACAGATGTCATGAAACTCTATGTTGAAAATCTGACAAAACCAACAAAAAAACCTTTTAGAACTAATAAATGACTTAAGCAAGATTGCAGGATGTGAGATCAATAAATAAAATTCAATTATATTTCTATATACTAGCAATAAAAACCAAGAACCAAGTGATAAAAATATCACTTACAATACCATCAAAACATAAAATACAGAAAGATAAATTTGACAAAGATATGCAAATTATAGAACATTGCTGAGAGAAATTAATGAAGAGAATAAGTGGAAAGATATACTCTGCTCAGAGATCAAATAGTCAATACTTTAAAAATATCAATTATTGGGGCGCCTGGGTGGCTCAGTCGGTTAAGCGGCCGACTTCGGCTCAGGTCATGATCTCGCAGTCTGTGAGCTCGAGCCTCGCATCGGGCTCTGTGCTGACCGCTCAGAGCCTGGAGCCTGTTTCAGATTCTGTGTCTCCCTCTCTCTCTGACCCTCCCCTGTTCATGCTCTGTCTCTCTCTGTCTCAAAAATAAATAAACATTAAAAAATTAAAAAAAATATATCAATTATCCCCCGTTTAATCTATAGATTTGAGGCAATCCCAATCAAAATACCAGAATTTTCTTGAAGAAATTGACAGCTTGATTCTAAAATTCAAAAAGAAACACAAAAGACCAAGAATAGCACCTCCCCCCCCAAAACCTTTATAAAACAGCAACAAAATCAGAGGACTTACAATGCCCAATCGCAAGATGTATTATAAAACAACAGTAATCAAGACATGGTATTGACATAAATATATTTGAATAGATCAATGGAATAGAGTATATAGAGTATAGAAATAGACTGACATATATAGTTAATTGACTTTTGACAAAGATGCAAAAACAGTTTAAAGGAGAAACATGTCTTTTCCTCAAATGTTTCAGGGATAACTTGAAATCCATGTGTAAACAATCTAGTCCGTACTTCACGCCACATATAAAAATTAATTCAAAATAGATCATAGGCCTAAACATAAAACCTGAAACTGAAATTTCTAGACAAACACACGGAAGAAATCTTTGCGATCTTGAGTTAGGCAAAGATTTCCTTGACACAACACTGAAAGGAAAACGTGATGAATGAAATTTCATCAGAATTAAGAATTTCTGCTCTTTGAAAGACACTGGTGAGAAAATTAAAAGATAAGCCACAGACGCTAGAAAATATTCACAAATCAGAAATCTGAAAAGACTAAAATCCAGAATGTATATGAGTATCTCAAAGTTCAATAGTAAGAAAACTCAATTTTTTAAGTGACTAAAAGGTGTGAATAAAACTTCATCAGACAAAATATGTGGATGATAAAAAAAATGCTCAACATAATTTTTTACTAGGGTAACATAAATTAAAGCCACAATGACATACCACTACATACCTTTTAGAATGGCAAAAATGAAAAAGCTGATCATACCAAGTGTTGTGAGGTTTTGGAGTGACTGGAAACTCTCATATACCACTGTTACAAACTCTTACCTACCACTTTGGAAAACGTTTGACAGTTGCTTAAAAAGCCTATCTAGTCCAAAGAGATGGAGTCAACATACTTTTTCCTATTCCTTCCACTAAGTGCAGCTATAACCCCTGCACATTATGTATAAAATAAACAGAATAAAATTCTGAAAGGTAACGAGAAAACAGACTGGTTAGGAATCTTGGACCTGGTGTGGCAGTGAATTCCCTGGGTTATTTGTTTGTTTGTTTGTTTTTTCCTTCATATACCTGTTGCAAGAAGCTTATAAACCAGAAAAGCCACTAAGTATGGTCAAAACAAAAACAAAAACAAAAACAAAAATGCCTCAAGAAAGGCCTGATCACGCTAGCCAAAGAACAGGAGAGGGGTATCCTAACAAGACAAAAAAAAAAAAAAAAAAAAAAATTACATAACAACTGCTCTATTGCAGCCAAACACCACAGAAAAACTATGACCCTATCCATGACCATGTGGAAAACCTTGCCAGGCTGTAGTGAGGTACCCAAATGCCATTGCTGGGATGGTGTCAGGAGGCCAAGTATGGAACTGGGACTTTCATCTCTGCTCGATGGTAATGAGGTCCTTCTTCCTCTGCAATATCAGTAGAGACTCCGTAAGGAATCTGGACTTGTACCTCCACACAGAAGTGACAAGATACCCCTCTCCCTTTTCACTAGGTGATATCCAAAAAAGTCGAGGGCAAAGTTAGGACTTTCCTCATAGCCCAGGTGCTAATACGGCACCTCCTGTGGTGTCAGTAGAGACCACAGTGGAGAGCTGGAACTACTACCCCACGTAGCAGTTATAAAATTGAGTGTGGAACCTGGATTTCTACGTTCATCTTCCAATAATGAAGCATTACCCTCTTGCCTTCTCCTACTGGATTAGTGTCAGAGGAAGTCAGCTAAAACAGAATATTTTATCCAGAGTCTCATAATATCCTAAATATTCATATTTCAATTGGAAATCACTACGCATATCAAGAACTAGGAAGATCTCAAACTCAATGGAAAAAAACCTCAGTAGATGCCAACATTGAAATGAAATTGAGATGTTAGAATTATCTGACAAGGATTTTAATGTATCCATCATAAAAATGCTTCAACAAGCAATTATAAATACACTTGAAACAAAATGAAAATGTAGCATCTTTCTAAAGAATTAGAAGAGATCAGCAAAGAAATAGAAATATAAAGAAGAATCACATGAAAAATTTAGAACTAAAAAAATACAACAAACCGAATCAAAATGTCAGTGGGTGAGCTGAACAGCAAAAGAGAGGGGGCACAGGATGAAGATAGAACAATAGAAGTCACCCAAACTGCACAGCAGAGAGAAAATAGACTGAAATAAAGAGAGCTTTAGGGACCTACAAGATTATAACAAGAAATCTAACATTCATGTTATTGGTATCTCAGAGGGAGAAGAGTAGTATCCCAGTACTTGTTGTGGTTTCCACAGGACCTTCCCACCATGCAACTGAGATAATCAAACAATAGTTTCATGGACATTAAAGGATGCAGGAGATGCTCTTGCAAATGAGCACCAACATTCAAAAACTGAGCAGTGCCTTCTCAAATGTTTAACCCTATGAACAGCAAGGATGTAGGCCAGTGTTTCCCAAAGTCTGGGACATATACATAAGAACAGGCTGAAAAATAGGGGTTGGAAACTTTCCAAATTTAGCAAAAGATATAAGCCTACAGATTCAGGAATCTTGGTGAATTCCAAACAGGATAAATTCCAGGACATCCATACTAAGATGGAGTAGAATCAAACTGCTGAAAACAAAGAGAAAACAGAAACAAAATCTTGTGGTATTTGGTGGGTTATAGGACTACAGGAGGATAATGATATTTGTCTAACCCAGGAGGAAAATTATAAATGCATAATGCTTTGAGAACCTTCATGTAAATCTCCATATTCTCTTTCCAAGCTTCTACTATGGTTTTGAGGCATGTGATAGACACTGACCACTAATCATGACAAATAAAACTATTCATTGTAGAGATCACTCACTTAGAAGTAAAGGTCGATCTAAATGCAGCAAATTCAAAAAGTCTTTTTAATAATTTGTGCTTACCAGGGAAGGGATCAAAGACTTGGAACAGAACTGAACCTATTTTATTACATAACCCATTGCATATGAAGTATCCTCTAAAACAGTCCTTCTTCCTGGTAGTAATTGTTGGCATCATATTTCAGGCCACATGAATTTCTAATATTGACATATGAGCCATAAAAGCAGGCTTTTAAAAAATGAAGTGATACCTCTATGATATATGTGCTGAAGGCCATAGCTATCAGTTGCTTAACACTTACTGTGTAGGTAGAAACTGCTTTAAAAAGAGCATTATAAATGCTGGTTCTTTCTTTTTTTCTTTATCCCACCTCTGGTATTATTGGCAACAGTCAGATAATTGAATTCCTTACGGGAAAATTCTTGTTCTGTTACATGTTCTGGCTTTATTGATATGAAAATCTCAAAGGCTTTCCCTTACTGAGGCTTTGGCTGGGTGGCTTCAACTCTGAGAAGATGCTTAATCATGAATGGCTGTGTCCAAAGTCCATTGTTAATTTTGTGATTTTGCTGTGAGCCATGGTGGGGTTTTGTGGAACTGTCATGGTTTTTTTTGTTGTTGTTGTTTGTTGTTTGTTTGTTTTGCCCTTGAAACTGCTTCCAGGTTTTACTTCATTTGTCTGTAAAACATGGACTATGTCCATGACCTCCCATGCTTCGTAGCTTGTGATGATCATAATAACATCATGTATTTTATATAGACCATTATATATACATAGATATTTATTGTCTTCATACTCTTCAAGGCAGAGATTTTTAATTTATCCAAGTAACACATTAAGTCAATGGCAGAGCCAAAATATGAGCTAGAATTTCTTCAATTGCACTGTTTTGCTCTTATCACAACCCTGAATTTGCAGACATTGCAAATAAGAATAAGGAAGAAAAGATGAGGCAGCTTACTGGATTGAGGTAACAATGTTTTCCTAGTGACAAAGAAACTTCTAGTGAGAAAGAAATACAAGGTCCTGCCCACTCTCCAGCTTCATCTCTTGCATTCTTGCCAGTTGCTTTCTCACTGGCCTTCTTTCCATATTCTGGAAATAGATCAAGAATAGATCTGGAATAGATCAAGCTACTTTCCACGGCAGAACTTTCAAACAAACTATTTGCTTCAGGTGGATGCTCCTTTACTCCCTCAGCCTCCCTCACCTGACCTTTCATGTTTTTGTTGACTTGTCCCTAGTTCCCAGTCTGAGTAAGACCCATGTCACATTTAACTCAAATTTCCACCAGAGCAGAGCTAGAGACAAAGACTATTTGTATAGTAGGAGTGAGAACAGGAGAGTAAAAGAGGGAGTGCATTACCGAATTGACCGCAGCTATGGGCGACTAGTTGCTTGGTCACACAGGACTTTCTGGGAATCTTATGAAATGCATTTGGCCGCTTAGCCATTGACTTCTGTGGGACATTGGCTGAAAGAGGTTTGGCCAGTAGCTCAATGCTACATGAGGTTTAAAAGTCTCTAAATAACACTCTATTTTTAAGATAGTGCAATCTCGAAAACAGATGGGACTGCTGATCACTGGGATCTCCTATACCTTTGGGTCTCTCGGCCATAACTAAAGCTGTAGCATGTGGATAGAACCAAGACCCGCAAGTTCTACAATCCTTTTACTTACCATACTACATATTGCTTGTGTTACACCTACCACATAACCCAGTGGTTCATGTTCCATTTGAATTTCCTCCAAATCACCAAAAGTAGTAGTCTCAGTAATTGTGATGCTATGGTTTATCAGCACACTACCAGCAACAAGTTGCTCATTGCCCTCTAATTGGCAAGTTGATCTAGCTCCAAGTTCACATTCTTATCCTTGGTTTCCCTTCCATCCAAAGCACAGTCTAAGATAAAGACTTTTATATGAATAAGGAACAATGGGATGCTGATGAATGTTTAACAACCAGCTCTCCAGAAAAAACATATATGTATATACATACATGTGCAAAAGTACTACAAATTTTTATGGACATAAATGATGCACAGTAATTCCTCCTTATCCGCGGTTTCACTTTCCCCAGTTTCAGTTGCCTGCAATCAACCATGGTCAGAAGTAGATGATCCTCCTTCTGACGTATTGTCAGGTCAACAGTAGTCTAACGCTATGTCATAGTGCCTACATCATTCACTTTGCTTCATCTCATTGTGTAGGCATTTTATCAACTCATGTCACAAGAAGAAGGGTGAGTACAGTACAGTAAGATATTTTGAGAGACCACATTCACTTACTTTTTCTTGCAATATATTGTTATAATTGTTCTGTTTTATTGTTGTTTGATCTCTTACTGTGACTAATTTATAAATTAAACTTTATCATAGGTATATATATATATGAAAAAACATAGTAAATATAGGGTTTGGTAGTATCTGCAGTTTCTGGCATATCCCTGCAGATAAGGGGGGGGCTACTGTATAGTACTGTATAGTACTGTATATCAAAAATTCCCAATTTATGATAAAATGTACAGTTCTCTTTACAGTAAATTCCGTACAGCTTATTGACCCACAGAATGCTTTCATTGATTTTTGCAGAAGTTTTATATCTATAACCAACCTATGTTTGTAATTGACAAGAAAGTGCAGTTTCAATATGACTGTTGATTTATTTACGCTAACAAGTAAAATAAAAGGGAAACTGGGAAGGTGTGTTCAATCTCATTCATTCCTAAATTATGTGAATGACTTGCTGAATCAAGTGATAGTTTAGGACACAGTGTTATGTGCTATTCACAATGTAATTGCAGGAGACACAACACACTTCTAAGTTCAACCTACATTATTAGCATTTTCTCCATCATTTCCTAAAGTCTAGACAATCAAAACAAAATCAAATTCTAATTTGTAGCGTTTGCCTATTTCTGTGATACAGATACTTCAGCTATGGCTAATATCAAGCTACTAACATAATGTCACTGAATATGCAGGTGGGAACAGATGCAACATTACACACTGTTGTATAGTATTTTCACCAAACAGATACAATAATAGATGTCAATAACCTCAAGAGCACAGATAATAATAAGATGGAATAGAATAATTAGGAACCTTGAATATTTATTTGTTTTTAAACATAATTTAATTTTAAATTTGTATGAGTTAATTTTAAATAATGCCTGTGTTTACCACCAAATGGCAAAATTCCTGAGATTTGACAACTGGCTCTCACCCCACGCCGCTGGGGTAGGGGAGTGAATGGTGGAATGAGGGAGAGACAATACAAGGACGCATTACTGAGTTGAACACTGCTATGAATGACTGTGTACTCAGTCTCACAGGACCTTCTGAGAATTCTTTGAAATGTGTCTCGAAAGTTCCTGCCATCAGACTTCAGAAAGAGGGAAGCGTTGATGGCAGTGGCTCCCCACATGGCCTTAATCCTCCCACACTCTCGGTTGCACATGCGTGAGTCTTCAGTGGATTCTCAAAGTCATGCTACACCATGAAAACTGAGAAGCTCCGGGTCAGGAGCCTGGACACCAGTAGCACAGGCCTGGTAGAGTTGCAGTCACCGTTGTACTTGCATGGAACTCGTTGAAGCCTGCCTGGAACTAATTACTATAGCAGTCCCTGGAATAGGACATGAGGCCAGATGGATTTGAAGTGGCAAGCAGGCAGCACCTGATTAAATCTTTTACTCTCTCACAGCGCACAGCTCTTTCCTTTATTTTTTTTTCATGGCACTCATTTATGTCAGTAGTTTTTTTTTTTTTTAATATTTGTTAATTTTGAGAGAGAGAGAGTGTGTGTACGTGCACCCACACAGCCACACCCCCCCTCCCCCCCCCCCCCCAACACACACATATAAGCAAGGGAGGGGCAGAGAGAGAGGACAGAGAATCCCAAGCAGGCCTCGCACTGCCAGCACAGAGCCTGATGCGGGGCTCAACCCCATGAACCTGAGCCAAAATCAAGTGCTGGGGGTCCAGCCTACTGAGCCACCCAGGCACCCCTCAGTATTTTCTTTATTACAGTCATTCCACTGCTTGGCTATAAGTTCTGTGATGTCAGAACTGTCTCTTTGCCTTCTATGGCCCCCAGTACCTGGCACTTGCACTTTCCCCATTATAGGTGATGAATACATTTGTTGACATACATAAATACATAAATAGGACATGACAGGAACTCTTCAGTCATCCTTTAACCTCTCCTTCCCTCCCACAGTTACCTTCCACCTTGATAAACAACAGCACAAAAATCAAGTTTTGGTATGTAGTAAACATTACTAAAGTTGGGAGTAATGAAAAGATGCAGCCACATCTGTTTCCTCCTCTGTCCATTTGGGAGGGGGGGGTGGGGAGTGGGGTTCCTGTCATCAGGCTCCTCCCACTAATGGGAACGCAATTAACCTTTCTTCCAGTAGTTGGCTCCTTCTCCGCTCCCAGAAACACTAACATGCTCTGCCCAGCAACAGTGAATTTGCTTCCTGTCCCTGTCTCTAGAAGCACAGAAACCTCACCAGGAGGATTGAAATTCCCTTCTTTTCATTTTCTTCCCTCTTTCCCCAGTCTCCTCTTGGAAATGAGCAACACGGAGATTTATTTCCCCACTGATGTGAATTATGATACTTCCCCCAGTGAAAAAATTTCCAGAAGGAAAAAGCACCTATGGCTAGTTTGGGTTTGAATTGTCAAAATTTCCAGTCTTCATCACAAATGCCTAATACTTGGGAGAGTACTTCACACATAGCAGAAACCAATATCAATTCTGTTTACTTTTGCCAGTGTTTCTCAAACCTCAATCATTCCCATGCAATTTTCACATTTTTGACATATTTGTATGCCACCAGAAAGACTGCTTGTTTCACAGTTTCTTTCAATCATGTCACTTTTTTATTTAAATAAGTTTATTTAGGGGCGCCTGGGTGGCGCAGTCGGTTAAGCGTCCGACTTCAGCCCGGTCACGATCTCGCGGTCCGCGAGTTCGAGCCCCGCGTCGGGCTCTGGGCTGATGGCTCAGAGCCTGGAGCCTGTTTCCGATTCTGTGTCTCCCTCTCTCTCTGCCCCTCCCCCGTTCATGCTCTGTCTCTCTCTGTCCCAAAAATAAATAAACGTTGAAAAAAAAAATTAAAAAAAAAATAAGTTTATTTAAGTGGTGAATTGTATATGCCTACCATAAATAGAGCTTTTTGAATTACCTGTTATAACTAGAAAGCAACCATAAAACATATTGTTATGGATTGAATGTGTGTTCCTCCAAAATTCATTTTTTGAAGCTCTAACCATCAATGTGATGACCCTTGGAAGTGAGAACTTTGGGAAGTAACTGGATTTAGATGAGGTCATGAAAGTGGAGCCCCTATTATGGGACTGGTGTTCTTATAGGAAGAGGAACAGGCCAGAGCTCACGCTTTCTTGCTCACTAGAGTGCTCAAGCTTGTGTGCACATAGTCTCTCTTTCGTCTCTCTCTCTTTTCTCTCCCTCCCTCCTTCCCATGTGAGGATAAGTCTAGAAGGTACCCGTCTGCAGACTAGGAAGATGGCCTTCCCCAAAACCTGGATCTGCCAGGACCTTGATCTTGGACTTCCCGGCCTCCAGAACTGTGAGAAATAAATGCCTGTTGTTGAAGCGCCCCCTGTTTGGGTATTTTGTTGTAGAGCCTGATCAGACTAAAACACATGTCTATCATGGCAAGCAATTCATTAATCAAGTACTAGCTTGATAAATACCTGATAAGTGCCTGGAGTGTGATGCCTGTTCTCTCATTGTTTAAAAAAATAGGTTAGCAAATGTGAGAAAAGTTTTTAAGAACATGGGAGATTTTTCTCTTGACATCATCAGAAAGATTAAAATAGAATTTAAAAGGGAGTGACTTCCCCACTATGGAGGCCTATGATTTGTAAAATTGTATTTGTGTACTCCCCCAAATTGTCTTATGCCTGCATATGTCCCAGACTTTGGGAAACACTGGCCTACGTTCTTGCTGTCCCTAGGGGTAAACATTTGAGAAGGCACTGCTCAGTTTTTGAATGTTGGTGTTCATTTACAAGAGGACACTCCAACTTTACGTCTTAATCTCCTGCTTCCTTTAACGTCCATGAACCTATTGTTAGATACTCTCAATTGCATGGTGGAAAGGTGCTGTTCTAAACCACAACACACACTGGCAGGGAGGGGGGCCTGTCCTTCCTTCAGGCTACATAAAGTGGGCAGATCCCGGAGCTAGCTTTGGTTGCTCTACCTATAAATGAGGTGTCACAATCAGTGGGAGAAATGAGGCAAAATGACAGGAAGGGAATGTAGAGATTGATCCTACCCCATGTTCTGACTGATCTATGTCAAAGCTTTTAAAACAGCTACGTATAACCATGGGAAAGTGCGTTGTTGTGAACCTTATCTATCACGAGTATTGTAACAGAAAAGCTGCCGAGAATACGGAACCAAATCATTATTCCCAAAATGTGACAGGCATTGTTTTGCGAAGTGATTTGAGGTGGCACACACGTACAAACGTATCCGCAGTCGTAATAGTTCTGCATCAGTTTTTACCACTGCCTTGCTAATTATGGAATAGAGGAAGTTTCTATTTAAAATGAATGCACTTAAGGGGTGCCTGGCTGTCTCAGTTGGTAGAGCACGCAACTCTTGATCTTGGGGTTGTGAATCTGAGCCCCATGCTGGGTGTAGAGGTTACTTAAAAATAAAATCTCGGGTGCCTGGGTGGCTCAGGTGTTAAGTGTTTGACTTCGGCTCAAGTCACCATCTCATGATTCATGAGCTGGTGCCCTGCTTCAGGTGAGCACAAGCCTCACTTTGGGTAAGCTCGAGCCCACTTGGGGTGAACAGGACCCCCACTTCAGGTGAGCCCCTCTTCTCTTTCTCTTTCCCTCTCTCTCTCTGCTCCTCCTGGGATTCTCTCTCTGTCCCTCACTCACTTGCACCCCCCCTCAAAAAAAATCTTAACAAGAATAAACAAATAAATAAAATTCATGCATTTAAGTAATTCAGGTGAGTCAGTTTAAAGAAATACACTCCACTGATGAACTAGGCATGACATGTGAATATGACCAAATCTATGAGGTGGACCTCAAACGGCTGAAGCTTAGGAAATGCCAGCTCGATCTTTAAGACACTTTTCATCTAAAGCAGTAAAATTCTGTGCCTTAGTTTCCCCCAAAGTATAGTAGAAATTAAGACGCTCATCTATTTTCTAAGATGCTGTGAAAAGTAATTAATAAAAAATAAGGTTGCAAGGGCAGGAGGCTTATGGGAACCCTGTACTTTCTGTTCATTTTTGCTGTGAACCTAAATCTACTCTCACAGATAAAGTCTATTTTAAAAGAAACCAAGGGGTGTCTGGGTGGCTCAGTGGGTTAAGTGTCTGACTTCAGCTCAGGTCATGGTCTCGTGGTCTGTGAGTTCAAGCCCCGCGTAGGGCTTTGTGCTGATAGTTCAGAGCCTGGAGCCTGTCTCCGATTCTGTGTCTCCCTCTCTCTCTGCCCCTCCTCCACTCACATTCTGTCTCTGTTTCTCAAAACTAAATAAACATTTTAAAAAATCAAAATCAAGAAATAATAAAAGAAACCAAAAAACAAAACCAAAAACCAAAAAGTGAATGGTAAAGCATTTCATGTTATAGGCACAGAAAACTTAGTAACAAACACTCTCCTACTGCAGTTACGTGAATAACCCTTTGTTATATAAAGAAGATATGTGTTTTGACCTCTAAATATGCAATCTTAATGACTCACTCTTTACTGTATAATATTCCTCTGAGGTTACATAAGGCAATGTATGTATGTATGTATGTATTTAGTGCTTCTTTTTTTTTTTAATATTTTTTTAATGTTTATTTATTTTTTATTTTTGAGACAGAAAGAGAGCATGAACAGGGGAGGGTCAGAGAGAGAGGGAGACACAGAATCTGAAACAGGCTCCGGGGTCCGAGCTGTCAGCACAGAGCCCAACACGGGGCTTGAACTCATGGACCGCGAGATCATGACCTGAGCCGAAGTCGGATGCTCAACCGACTGAGCCACCCAGGCGCCCCAGTGCTTCTTTTTTAAAAAAAAAAAAATGTTTATTTATTTTTGAGAGAGTACAATGACAGAGAGTGAGTGAAGGAGGGGCAGAGAGAGAGGGAGACACAGAATCCGAAGCCAGCTGCAGGTTCTGAGCTGTTGGCACAGAGCTCCATGTGGGGCTTGAACTCACAAGAGCTCACAAATGGTGAGATCATGACCTAAGCTGAAGTGAGACCCTTAACCAATGGAGCCACCCAGGCACCCTATTATTTATTTATTTATTTCTAAAAAATGTTGATTTTTTTTATTTTGAGGCAGGGGGGAGGTGGGGTTGGAAAGGGCAGAAAGAGAGGGAGAGAAAGAGAATCCCAAGTAGGCTCAGCTGTCAATGCAGAGCTCAACACGGGGCTTGCTCCCACAAACCATGAGATTATGACTTGAGCCAAAATCAAGAGTTGAACGCTTAACTGACTGGGCCACCCAGGCACCCCTACTATTTATATTTTCCAATGCCAGTGTTAACCATAAGAGCATGAACTCCTACAGAGAATCACTGAAATTACACAGTTCTTATTTCATGGCTCCTACATGCATACGCGTTTCATTCTTACCAGAATTCTAGAAAAGCTGCACAAAACTAATTCAACTGTTTCTATTTCACTTCATGATATTGGCACATTCTACCAACACACTACTTTGCCTTACTGGTGAGTAAGGAAGAGCTGAAAGGAAAAGGATCTATGGGTTACCTTATCTTCCCCTTTCCTTCTATGTTGTCATTTCGAGTGTCAGTGGCTGGCTAACAGGGAAGTCCTAAGAGGGAGAAAGGATGTGATAAGATTCCTTGGTTTTCATGTTAGAATGCCATCACCTTCGGGTCCCCTGGTGTCTCAGCCGGTTATGCGTCAGACTTCGGCTCAGGTCACGAGCTCATGGTTTGAGGGTTCATGCCCCGTGTTGAACTGTGCGCAGACAGTATAGAGTCTGCTTGGGATTCTCTCTCTCCTTCTCTCTCTGCCCCTCCCCCATTTTGTGTCTCTGTCTCTCAAAAGTTTTGAATAATCTTCAAAAAAAACTAAAAATATAAATACTAAAATTCATGCTATTAATGAAGAAAACTTTTTTTACTTAGAATAACATTAAATAGCAAATAAAAATCATCACAAGTCAAAAGAGAGATCACAAAGAAAGGAAGAACCTTTATATTTCAGTACCTTTAACACTACTTTTTTTCCTCTTTTTGAGCAAAGGGTTCCACAAATGATGTAGGTTTCCCTGTTTGTGAGAATGGTGTATATATACAATCTTGGCTAAACACAGAAAGATAGTGTGGTTTCTAAAGATACTTTTCAGACCAAATATTTCCTAATTCCTTGTACCTTAGATAATTCTCATGGATCCTTAAAGGATCTTCTAGGCCTGCACTACTGTATGGGACATTTAGAGGCCTTCCCTGAGCATCTCTGCCCCAGGAGAAAGTTAACCAGTACCCCTCTGTGCTGCTACTGTACCCCCTACTCAATTTTACTGTTGTACTTAGAATAAGATGTTATAATATGTTTATAGATGTGTTTTCCGTGATAGGCTTTGGGCTTCTTGAGGAGAAAGACTTAATTTATTTATGTCTGTAATCCCAGGAACCTGGCTCAGAATAAATACTCAGTAACTGTTAATAAATCATTCAAATTATTTTTTAATTACTTATGTATAGAATAGATTAAGGAATGTCTCTAGAGTAGGTTATTTCTCCCCTGAAATATCTGTCCATTTGTGCCAGAACAGCTCTGGACAAGCACAATACCAAAGAAAGTGTTACAGTGGGATTTGGATTCTAGTGTCTCCAAAACCGATATTCTTTTCACTATATGGCACTGTTTGCAGTCAGGGGAGAGCAGAATAGAAAAGCAGGAGACTGCCGATTGTGGTTCTACCCCTTGGCTAGAGCTTTCCATATGGCTCAGGGGCCCGACGGTGACCTCATCTGTCTTCAAGCCTGCCCTATATAACAAAATGGAGGGTTGGTTAGAGATATCTAAACCCCACACAGTGTTGAGTTGAGAGTCAACCCTATTTCAGTCAAATGTCTTACATTTGGAAAAGATGCTCATTTGTTAAAGTTATGTCAGCTATCAGAAATTTAGGTAAATCACGCACATAGTGTGACTTGCATGGGAAAATGCAAACGGTATCGGTGACAAAGATATCTCCGAGCAATCCAGGAGCTGTGGAGAATAGTCAGGCGGCCTCACGTTTTAGGGCGTTTGGACTTAAAGTTAGCAACAGTCAAGAAGGCATTTCTGAATGTCTTGTCACCACATAGATGATATGCTTCCTGTTAGTCTAAACCCGTGGTGGCAGAAATAAGAGCTGAGTGAGCTCTCAGTGGAAAGGGAAGGTAAAGGATGGGATTAGGCAGACCATCAGATCCCTATCTAAGATAATATAGAGTGAGGAAATCATGTTATAATCCAAGTTACCCAGTTAATAAACCAAATCATTATGCCCAAATCATTTTTGGCTTGACGCACAGAAATAATTAAATCAACAAATAAAAATAAAAAATAAAAATAATTAATTCATTCTTCCCTTCCGTCTGTGAGTGGTAGAAATGGATAAATCCTAACACTTTGCAGAGAGCTCTCTCTGATTTCTGTGTGTAGCTGTTCTCATGAGGCACAAATCATAACACCTTCTTGGAATCCTATAACCCCTGGTACAAATGAGCAGTAGCTTTTCTATCTCCCCCCTTTTTCTTGTTTCCTTCCATCTCACATCCTTAGCCTAAATATATTTACATAGATGCTATAAGCCAGGTCACTTTTGTAAAGTAATTATGTATATTCCTTTAATGACAAAATATCTGGTTCTGACATAAAAAGGAACGTCACTGGACTTGATAAATAATAAAACATCCACTGCAGCAAACATAACTTTTATTCTCAATGCTCCTTTCAAGGTAACAGCCTTGGGCATACTAATAGGCTCAAGTCAAGCAAAGCCAGGAAAATTCCATTGATGTAGCAGATAATTTGCCCCTGGCAAAATCCCAGGCCTAAGACCAGTGTTGACTTGGCAAATCAACCTGTATTTTTCAAGTGCTCATTAACTGTAAGTCTTTTAAAAATTGCTTGGTTAGTGTATTTTAGATCACAACCTCCAGGTATAGGCTTAAGAGGACAGCACGAGAAATGGTAGCCATCATTAATGGTAACGCTTGGATCATCTTCATACTCAAAGTCTGTGGGTGTGTGTGTGTGTGTGTGTGTGTGTGTGTGTGTGTGTGTGTGTGTGTTGTGTGATAGAGACAGAGATAGGTAGGCAGGGGAGGGAGGCAGGGGAAGAGAGATAGCCAGTTACCATCCCACGGTTCACAAATGGACCAGCTGTCTTCACAGCAGCAGTGCAGCAAGGAGAAACCACCAGACGTGCTCTCAGGAGACTTGGGCTCTGGTTCTGCCTCTGCCACAAGATGTCAGGGAGTCTGTCAAATCCTGCCACTTCTCTGGGACTCTGATGTAATGAAGAGTTTGAATAAAATATTTGAGTTTCCAGCAGCATATAATATTCTGATCACTAATTCTGAAATTATTGAAGAGACTTCAGATTCTCTTCTTTCTGTGCCTAGTTCATCCCACTCCAACAGGAGGTTCAAATTAGCATAAGGGGGCTTCCTTCGTCATTATTCCTCCTGCCTGTGCTTGCTCCCGCACCCCAATCTGATTCTGAATCTTCTAATTTCTCATATACGTAGACTATATTACAATGTACTTTGTTTCTGAGCCAAGAAACAATTTGCAGAAGCCTCTCTTCCCCAGTTAGGCCAGGCTTAGTGTGGCAGGATGTGCTTCTAGGCACCAAAACGTGGTGCCCGGTACTAACCACGGGGCACGTTCACTGTGCTCCACGTTGCAAGTGCCCTAACATTCTCAAGCTTCTTACAACAGGCCCCTGAATTCCTTCTCTTGACTACCAAAAATTTGAAAAATTAAAGGAAAAATAGAGAAGAAACCATAAACCGTAATCCCATTACCCAGGCAACCACCCTCAAATTTTTGGTGTTTATCTGTAGCAAATTGTTGCAGCAAGGACCCCAAATGTATCCCCACCTCCCTGTAGGCGCAGCCTTGGGTATTCCTTTCTCACCACTGACTCAGGGATTGGCCAATGGGACGATAGCTAATGTATCACAAGCAGAGACTTAGAAAATGCTTATAACTGTGCTTACCCTCTCTTGCTGCCCTTGCAATGTACTGCCATCCTATAAATCAGCCAACGCTAACCTTCTGAGTGACAAGAGATACATGCCTAGTTACCCCTGTCACATCAGCCAACACTCAGCAAATCCCCATAAGCAGAGCTGCCTAGGGGAGTAGCAGGTGAACACAGACACTTTAGTGAACCCAACCAAGACCAGCAGAAGAACCACCAGTAAGCCCAGTCCAGAGGTCAAATTCCCTGAATCCGAAGCTAGATAAATGGCTCTTATCTAAACCAAGAAGTTCTATAGTCTGTTATGCAGCAAAAGCTAACATAAAATAACCCTTTAATCTTTTCATATATAATAAAGTCAAGTATACCATACATAGTATTCTACACCAGCTTTTTTCCACATGATATTTCCCAAATCTTTAATAGTATTTTCCTTCTCACATAAATTCCACCAGAGTGAGGAATTATACCTCTTTTATGCAATGCTGTATTTCTAATACATAGAACATACTGCAAACATAGTCGGAACTCAATAAACATTTGTCGAATGAGTAATAGAGGATATGATTTTTTTTTTTGGATGATTGAATAGTGTTATACAGAGTTAATCACCTTTGCCACATTCTGAGTTCTTGCTGCTCTAATAGAGTTGGTGTCTCAGTTTTCCACTAGCACTGGAATTCAGCTGTGTTCTTCCTATCACCTAGAAACTGGACTTTTGATCCTAGATCATAGCCAGGAGGAGGGCTTTGTTAAGCAACCTTCAAACTTCAGTTCAAATAGCATGTCCTGTGAGGGAGTACTTGTCCCTTATCAGGGTTTACACATTGCGTGATACAGATCTCTACCATGGCAAGTACATGTCATTGTATTTAATTTATGAGTCTATTTCTTCTACTGCTTTGTGAATTTCTGAGGGTAAAGACTCAGCTCCCAAAGTGCCTGGGACATAATAAGCACTCAATCAGCGCCTGTGGGACAAAGGAAAAAATTAATTCACACATTGCAAAGGACTTCTCTGACAGCAGTACACCTGCAATTTCACTCATTTTTTAAAAATGTTTATTTATTTTTGAGAGAGAGAGTGTGCACATGCACGTGAGGAGAGGAGGGGCGGAGAGAGAGAGAGAGAGAGAGAGAGAGAGAGAGAGAGAGAGAGAGAATCCCAAGCAAGCTCCATGCTGTCAGCCCAGAGCCTGATGCAGGGCTTGAACTCATGAACCGTGAGATCCAAACCAAGAATCGGACACTTAACCAACTAAGCCACCCAGGTGCTCCGCAATTTCACTCTTTTTAAATAAGAAATGCACATTTACTACAAACAATAAATACATTAAGGATTATAATAACATTGTGCAAAAGCATACTTATATCCAAAAAAACCTTAAATAGGAAATACCACCATGGAGGACATTTCTTCTTTTTTCTTAAAATTTTTTTAACGTTTATTTAGTTTTGAGAGACAGAGAGACAGAGAGAGAGGGAGACACAGAATCTGAAACAAGCTCCAGGCTCTGAGCTGTCAGCACAGAGCCCAAAGAGGGGCTTGAACCCACTAACCATGAGATCATGACCCAAGCCAAAGTTGGATGCTTAACCAACTGAGACACCCAAGTCCCCCTCTATTTGGATCTTTTTAAAGACATGAGGAAATGAAACTTGGAAAGGGGGAAACAGAAGTGGGACATAGAAAGAGAGCCTAATACTCTAGTTTAAGTTTACAATGGTCCATTATCTGCCATTGATAGGAGGCAGACAATATCAGTTTGCATATTGGTTTAAACACAATTAAAACATAGAGGTTAAAGCCTGAACTCCGGCTAATGTCAAACAAAGGGGATACTAGGTCTGCCATTGATTAGAATTCTTTTTGGGATTCTTTGTTGAAGAGAAAATGCCGTGCTTTTGTGAAAACAACCATTCTGTGAAAAACTATCTAAGAATAGGACTTTGCCAAGGAATGTTAAGACTTGCATTATTCACGCACATGTACACATGTGAAATTCCAACACATTACTCTGATTGCTGTAATAAACTTAAAAGACTTTGGTTTAGACAAGAACGGGGCTTTGTTATAATAAGCATAAACTCTAATTAATTAATGTGTTGCAGTTCTCTCCTTTTAAAGGACATTGGCTTAAGTTCTGACTTCAACTGAGTATAATTCATACACGTGAACATTTTAATATACTCACCATATGTAAGTCTATGCCAACAACATTGTTGGTCATTCTTTAACTATCAGAGGGCCGAGACAACATTCTTTGAAACTCTCTTAGGCCATGGAAGCAGCATTTACTAAAAGTCAGCTTTGGTTCCAGCCAGGGTTTTATTTTATTATTTTTTTAAATTTTTAAATGTTTATTTATTTTGAGACAGAGAGAGACAGAGCATGAGTGGGGAAGGGGAAGAGAGAGAGGGAGACATAGATCCAAAGCAGGATCCAGGCTCCGAGCTGTCAGCACAGAGCCCGACGCAGGGCTCGAACTCGTGAACTGGGAGATCATGACCTTAGCCGAAGTCGGATGCTCAACCGACTCAACCACCCACAGCCCCTGAGTTTTATTTTTATAGCATAAAAATGCTTTTATTGTATTTTAATTATTTATTTCAGTTACTCTTTGACATACTCAGTTCAAGTAAATTGGTAATTCTATTTAAAAAATAATAAATTAAATGGGTCCAGGAAACAGGAAACAAGAAAGGGATGGAGTTAGGAAAAGATTTTAGTTGTGACAAAGAGATGAGTAAGACTTTCAAGTTTTTATCTGGAAATAAGTGTTGGTTAGAGCACTGTAAGTACCAAGATGCTAGCATTTGATCTTAGAGATTTTGATGCTGATTTCTAACTTTGTGCTCATTTTGACAAAACAACAGAACACAAAATTTTCAGTTAGCTCACTTTTTTTTTTTAATTTGTCACTCAGGTTTAATAACTTAATATTTGGTATTGTTTGCTTCAGATTTTTTTTTTACACTTTAAAAAAATTGCAGTATAGTTGACACATAATGTTACATTAGTCTCAGGTGTACAATATAGTGATTCAGTAAATCTATACATTAGGCTACACTCACCACAGTGTAGCTACATCTGTCGCCATACAACACAATACCACTGCCTATATTCCCCGTGCTGTACCTTTATACCTGTGAGTTATTCATTCCATAATTGGGAACCTGTATCCTCTACTCCCCTTCACCCATTTTGCTCATTCCTCTAACCCCCTCCTCTCTGGCAATAATCAGTTTGTTCTCTGTATTTATGGGTCTGTTTCTACTTTTTTTTTTTCTTTTTTAAAATTTATTTTATTTTATCTTATTTGTTTAATTTACATCCAAGTTAGTTAGCATATAGTGCAACAGTGAGTGATTCCAGGAGTAGATTCCTTAGTGCCCCTTACCCATTTAGCCCATCCCCCCTTCCCCAACTCCTCTAGTAACCCTCAGTTTGTTCCCCATATTTAAGTCTCTTATGTTTTGCCCCCCTCCCTGTTTTTATATTATTTTTGCTTCCCTTCCCTTATGTTCATCTGTCTGTGTCTTAAAGTCCTCATATGAGTGAAGTCATATGATATTTGTCTTTCTCTGACTAATTTCGCTTAGCATAGTACCCTCTAGTTCCATCCACGTAGTTGCAAATAACAAGATTTCATTATTTTTGGTTGTCAAGTAATACTCCATTGTATATATATATACCACATCTTCTTTATCCATTCATCCATCGATGGACATTTGGGCTCTTTCCATACTTTGGCTATTGTTGATAGTGCTGCTACACACATGGGGGTGCATGTGTCCCTTTGAAACAGCACACCTGTATCCCATGGGTAAATGCCTAGAAGTGCAATTGCTGGGTCCTAGGGTAGTTCTATTTTTAGCTTTTGGAGGAACTTCCATACTGTTTTCCAGAGTGGCTGCACCAGCTTACATTCCCACCAACAATGCAAAAGAAATCCTCTTTCCCCGCATCCTCGCCAACATCTGTTGTTGCCCGAGTTGTTAATGTTAGCCATTCTGACAGGTGTGAGGTGGTATCTCATTGTGGTTTTGATTTGTATTTGCCTGATGATGAGTGATGTTGAGCATTTTTTCATGTGTCAGTTGGCCATCTGGATGTCTTCTTTGGAGAAGTGTCTCTTCATGTCTTTTGCCCATTTCTTCACTGGATTATTTGTTTTTTGGGGTGTTGAGAAGTTCTTTATAGATTTTGGATACTAACCCTTTATCTGATAGGTTGTTTGTAAATATCTTGTCCCATTCTGTTGGTTGCCTTTTAGTTTTGCTGATTGTTTCCTTCGCTGTGCAGAAGTTTTTTATTTTGATGAGGTCCCAATAGTTCATTTTTACTTTTGTTTCCCTTGCCTCTGGAGACGTGTTGAGTATGAAATTGCTGCAGGCAAGATCAAAGAGGTTTTTGCTTTCTCCTTGAGGATTTTGATGGCTTCCTGTCTTACATTGAGGTCTTTCATCCATTTTGAGTTTATTTTTGTGTATGGTGTAAGAAAGTGGTCCAGGTTCATTCTTCTGCATGTCACTGTCCAGTTTTTCCAGCACCACTTGCTGAAGAGACTGTCTTTATTCCATTGGATATTCTTTCCTGCTTTGTCAAAGATTAGTTGGCCATACGTTTGTGGGTCCATTTCTGGGTTCTCTATTCTGTTACATTGATTTGAGTGTCTGCTTTTTTGCCAATACCATACTGTCTTGATGATTATAGCTTTGTAATACAGCTTGAAGTCCGTGTTTCTACTTTTTGTTTGTCCATTTGTTTTTTGTTGTTGTTTTTTAATTCCACATATAGATGAAATTACGTGGTATTTGTCATTTCTCTGTCTGACTTGTTTCACTTAACATAATACCATCTGGGCCCATCTGTATTGTCACGGATGCCAAGATCTCGTTCTATCTTACAACTGAATACTATTTCATTCTATATATACATTACATCTTCTTTATTCATCTATCAATGGACACTTAGATTGTTTTCATATATCTTAGCTATTGTAAGTAATGTTGCAATAAACATTGGGCTGCGTATATCTTTTTGAATTTGTGTTTTCATTCTCTTTGGGTAAAGAAGCAGTAGTGGAATTACTGGATCATATGATGATTCTATTTTTAACTTTTTTTTTTACAAGTCAAGAGAGCTCTATCAGGTCCTTTTTGCCACGTTTATTTCAGACCTTGTCATTTTTTAAATTTATTTATTTTTTAATTTTTTAATTAATTAATTTATTTTTTTACATTTTATTTATTTTTGAGACAGGGAGAGACAGAGCATGAACAGGGGAGGGTTAGAGAGAGGGAGACACAGAATCTGAAAACAGGCTCCGGGCTCTGAGCTGTCAGCACAGAGCCCGACGCGGGGCTCGACACTCACGGACCGCGAGATCATGACCTGAGCCGAAGTCGGCCGCCCAACCAACTGAGCCACCCAGGCAACCCTATTTTTAACTTTTTGAGGAAATGTCATACTGTTTTCCACAGTGGCTGCACTACTTTACATTCCCACAAATAGTGCATAAGAGTTCCTTTTTCTCTACTTCCTGTCAACACTTGTTCTTTCTTGTTTTTCGATTCTAGCCATTCTGACTAGGTGTAAGTTAATACCTCATTGTGGTTTTGATTTGCATTTCCCTGATGATTAGTGATGTTGAGCATCTTTTCATGTGTCTTTTAGCCATCTGTATTTCTTCTTTGGAAAAATATCTGTTCAGGTTCTCTGACCATTTTGTAATTGGATTTTTTTTCATGTTAAGTTGTATAAGTTATTTATATATTTTGGATACTAATGCCCTTATCAGTATATCATTTGCAAGCATCTTCTCCCATGAAGCTGAACTGGATTCCAGCCAGGATGTCCTGGGATGCTCCACGCAGGGGGTGCCCTTGTGAGGTGGCTAGACCCAAGGTGAGGCATGGACAAGGGGTTTTAGGGTACTCCATGCAGGGGGTGTCCTAGCAATTGCCACCCAAGGCTTTTAATTGTTCCAGAAGAGTTTAGGGGAGTTGTTTCACCTCCTTTTCCTGGATTCAGGCAAGCAGCTCTAATGGTATCTAATTCATTTGTTTACATTCCCTCATAAAATTTCATTCAAAGACAAAAAAGATTTTATGCCCTCAGTGCCAATAAGGATAAAGGCTTCAACAGAATCCTTCAAACTGCAACTCTGGCCTGTGGCTGCAGTCCCATGACCACAGGCTGCACCTGGAACCCTGGCTGTCCATTTTGTAAGCAAGAACCCTAGACTCACAAGAGGTTGAAGAAGAGAGGCTGGGTCAGAGCAGATGGCAGGGAGGCCAGGCTAGAGTCCCTTGGCTGTTCTTTCAGTATCAAGATTGGAAATAACGAGAAGCACCTGTATGGTAGACATTGTTAGTGATATAACATACATCTAGTAAAAACAAAAGGTATTACAATAACATTGTAAGGAAGCATATTTATATCCAGAAAAAAAAATTAATTAGGAAGTACCATCAAGGAGGAAATTTCCCCACTTCTGCCTTGCTAATAAAACTTTAGTTCAGGGCATCAGTGTTCGCAGTCCCGGGCAAAAATAATAATGACTGATCTAAGTCATTCTTGGCAATCCTATTTTCTCCTTTCTCTGCCTTTTGGAGGGGGCAGACTTTATTTTTTAGGACAGTTTTGGTTTACAGCACAATTGAGCAGAAGGTGCAGAGACTTGCCATATACCCTCTGTCCCCACATACTTCCCGCCACCCCAACTATTGACATCCCACACCACAGTGATACATTTTTTACATTCAATGAACCAACATTGATACATCATTATCACTCACAGTCTATAGTTTACATTAGGGCTCATGCTTGGTGTAGTGCATCCTATGGTTTTTGACAAATGCAAAAGGACATACATCCACCATTTAATATCATACAGAGTAGTTTTATTGCTCTAAAACCCTCTATGCTCTGAATACCCATCTTTCTGCCTCCTCCCCATCCCTAGCAAGCAACTATTCTTTTACTGTCTCCATAGGTTTGCCTTTTTCAGAATGTCATATAGTTAGAATCATGTAGTTTGTGGCCTTTTCAGATTGGCTTGTTTCACTTAGTAATATGCATTTAAGTTTCCTCCATATCTTTTCATGGCTCAACAAGTCATTTCTTTAATTTTTAGGGTTTTTTTAGGTCATTTCTTTTAAATGTTGAATAACGCTCCATTATCTGGATATACCACAGTTTGTCCATCCGTTCATGTACTAAAGGGCATCCTGGTTGCTTCTAAGTTTTGGCAATTATGAATAAAGCTGCTATAAACATTCATGAGGTTTTAATGTGGATATAAATTTTCTTTTTTTTTTTTTTTTATTTTTTTATTTTTTATAATATATGAGATTTATTGTCCAAATTGGTTTCCATAAAACACCCAGTGCTCATCCCAAAAGGTGCCCTCCTCAATACCCATCACCCACCCTCTCCTCCCTCCCACCCCCCATCAACCCTCAGTTTGTTCTCAGTTTTTAACAGTCTCTTATGCTTTGGCTCTCTCCCACTCTAACCTCTTTTTTTTTTTCCTTTTTTCCTCCCCCTCCCCCATGGGTTCCTGTTACGTTTCTCAGGATCCACATAAGAGTGAAACCATATGGTATCTGTCTTTCTCTGCATGGCTTATTTCACTTAGCATCACACTCTCCAGTTCCATCCACGTTGCTACAAAAGGCCATATTTCATGTTTTCTCATTGCCACGTAGTATTCCATTGTGTATATAAACCACAATTTCTTTATCCATTCATCAGTTGATGGGCATTTAGGCTCTTTCCATAATTTGGCTATTGATATAAATTTTCAACTCATTTGGGTAAATAACAATGAGCACTATTGCTGGATGGTATGGGCAGAGTATGCTCAGTTTTATAAGTAACTGTCTTCCAAAGCAGCTGTACCATTTTGTATTCCCACCAGCAATCAATGGGAGTTCATGTTGTTCCACATTCTACCAGCATTTAGTGTGGTCAGTCTTTTGGATTTAAACATTTTAATATGTCTATAGTAGTGTCTCATTGTTTTAATTTGCAATTCCCTAAGGACATATGATGTTGAACATCTTTTTATATGCTTACTTGCCATCTGTATGTCTTCTTTGGTGATGTATCTCTTAGAGTATATTGCCCATTTTTCTAATTGGGCAGTTCATTTTCTTATTGCTGAGTTTTAAGTGTTAGTGTATTTTGGACAGCTGTCCCTTACGAGATGTGTCTTTTGCAAGTGTTTTTCCCCAGTCTGTAGATTGTCCTGTCAGTCTCTTGACAGTGTCTTTTTCAGAGCAGAAGTTTTTAATGTTAATGAAATTAAATATCAAATATTTCTTTCATCAATTAATTTCTTTGGTATTGTATCTAAAAAGTTATTGCCATATCCAAGGTAATCTAGATTTTCTCCTATGTCATCTTCTAGGAGTTTTGTACTTTTGCATTTGTTTTAAGTTTTACTTTTTTAAGTAATCTCTTCACCCAACTTGGGCTCAAACTCATGACCCTGAGATCAAGAGTCATGTGCTCTTCAGACTGAGCCAGCCAGGTGCCCCTCTACTTTTGCATTTTATATTTAAGTCTATAGTCCATGTTGAGTTAATTTCTATGAAGGGTGTAAAGTCTGTCTAGATTTATATTTTGCATGTAGATGTCCAATTGTTATAGCATCATTTTTTGAAAAGATTATTTTTGCTCTGTTGTATTGCCTTTGCTTATTGTCAAATATCAGCTGACTATATTTATGTGGCTGTATTTCTGTGCTCTCAATTCTATTGCATCAAGTTGTTTATTTCTACTGATTTATTCTTTCACCCATATCACATTGTCATGACCATTGCAGCTTTATAGCAAATCTTGAAGTTGGGTAGTGTCAGTTCTCAAACTTTATTCTTCAATATGTGGTGGCTACTCTCATTCTTTTGCCTCTCCATATAAACTTTAGAACCAGTTTGTTAATGTTTACAAGATACCTTTCTGGGATTTTGATTGGGATTGTACTGTATCTATAAATCAAGTTGGGAAGAATTAATATCTTGACAATATTGAGTCTTCCTATCCATGAACATGGAATATCTTTTCATTCATTTTCTCATCCAAGTTTTGTAATATTTTTTAAATTTTTTAAAATATTTATTTATTATTGAGAGACAGAAACAGAGTGTGAGCAGGGGAAGGGGAGAGAAAGAGGGAGGCACATAATCCAAAGCAGGCTTCAGGCTCCAGGCTCCCAGCTGTCAGCATGGAGCCTGATGTGGGACTTGAACTCATGAACCATGAGATCATGACCTAAGCTGAAGTCAGACACTTTACTGACAGAGCCACGGAGGCACCCCATGTAGTATTTTTTAATACATAAAACTTATACATATTTTACTAGATTTATACCTAAATACTTAATTATTTATATCAAAATATTTTATTGGGGATGCTAATGTAAATATCTATATTTTAAATTTTATGTTCCACTTGTTCATTGCTAGTACATAGGAAAGCAACTGACTTTTGTATATTAACTGATGTAAAATGCTGGGGTCTGGGAGCAAACAGTCAAGAAAGAATTCTTGAAATATCCTCAGTGCAAAAATGGTGGGTTTTATTAAAGGACAGGGACAGGACCCATGGGCAGAAAGAGCTGCACTGGGGTTGTGAGGAGTGGCTGATTATGCACTGTAAGTTGGGAGAGAGCTAGAGGAAGCATAAGTCTTTAAGGAATTTGGTAGCAAGGTTTCCAGGACCTTGAGGGGTCATTTACTACTGTCTAGTTAAACCTTAGTGATGAGACCCATCAGATATATATCAGTGGGCCATATGTTTGGAGGATGATTGCTAACATATATCTTGAGGTGGGTAGATATAAAGGAAGTTTCCAAAGGGGGATGTTCATATGTTAAAGAAGACTTACAGGATCCTGGAGTTTGGGCTAATGTCAAGCTAATGTTAACATTGAGGCAGTTGTGTTACTGGAGGAAGGCCACTCTGCCTGTCTCAAGTACTTGACAATGGGCTGTAAGTTGTAAGGAAGTTTTTTTTTCTCCTATATTTCTTTCGCCTTTGTTTTCCACATCATTAACCTAGTATCCTGAAACCTTATTATAATCTCTTGTTAGTTCCTGGAGGGTTTTTTTTGTTGTTGTTGATTCTTTCACATTTTCTACATAGTCATGTCATCTACAAACAAAGACAGTTTTATTTCTTTCTTCCCAACATGTATGCCTTTCATTTCCTCCTCTTGTCTTACTGCATTAGCTATGACTTTTAGTACGATGTTGAAAAGGAGTGGTGAAAGAGGACAATCTTGCCTTGTTCCTGATCTTAGCAGGAAAGCTTCTTGTTTCTCATTATTAGGTATAATGTTAACTTTAGAGCTTTTATATATAATGATCTTTACCTAGTTGAGGAAGTTTCCCTCTGTTCCTAGTTTGCTGAATTTTTATCATGAATGAATGCTCAATTTAAAAAACAATTCTTTTAATGTTTATTTATTTTTGAGAGAGGGAGAGACAGAGTGCAACAGGGGAGGGGCAGAAAGAGAGGGAGACAGAACCCAAAGAAGGCTCCAGGCTCCCAGCTGTCAGCTGTCAGCACAGAGCCTGATGCCCGGCTTGAACTCACAAACCCTGAGATCATGAACCGAGCCAAAGACAGACACTTAAGCAACTGAGCCACCCAGGTGCCCCCGGTGAGTGTTCACTTTTGACAATGCTTTTTCCATTGACATGATAATGTGATTTTTATTCTTTAGCCTATTGATATGCTGTTTGCCCTAATTTATTTTCTTCCTTTTTAACAGCTGGTGGTGGGTCTTGTGACCCATTCTGTTCAACATGGCCTTAGGGCAAGTCTGCTGGGCGTGTGTAGGAGGATGTGTGAAAATACCACTGCCACTGCCCTTTCCTCTTTCGTTTGGTTTTGAATATGGTTGCAATAGCTGGAGATACAGCAGCTGTCTTGTTATCAAATGGAAGGAAAAAGTAAGGGGATCAAAGGTGGCTCAGTCGGTTAAGCATCCAACTCTTGACTTCAGCTTAGATCATGATCTCACAGTTTTGTGGGTTCAAGCGCTGGGTCAATGGTGCAGAGTCTGCTTGGGATTCTCTGTCTCCCTCTTTTTTCTGCCTCTCCCCCACTTGTGATGTCTCTGTCTCTGTCTCTCTCAAAATAAATAAATAAACTTAAAAAAAAGTCAGTAGAATTGCAGAGACATTAGCTGTGAAGTCATTATGGAATCTTGTGTGAACACTGACTTCTAAACTTCTTGTTATATGAGAAAAATAAACTTTTTGTTTAGCGACTATGGTTGGGTTTTATGTTATGTGCAGCCAAACCTACTTTCAACTGAAACTCATGTCATATCTATAACAAGACAAATGGAAGTCATCAAAGAAGACTACATTATTGCTTTGTTTCTGAAAGTGGTACTCTATATTTGTGCAAGACTGGCCATGAAGAAGCTGACAGGGTATGAAGGAAAGTGGCTGAGTGACAGGAAAACAATAGAGCATCTGATTGCTAGGGAACTCCTGGGTGAGACCAATTCAGAGTAGGAAGACTAACACATGGCCAAGAATAAGGCACATGTCTTGGGGAGGGCAGAAAGGTGTTTGAGAGGTCGCAGAATAAAGTGAAGAAGCAGCATGGTAGAGTAGAAAGTAGATGAGCCTAGGGACCAAAGAAATGGTAAATTAAGTCCTGGATCTGCCATTTCTTAGCTATATAATTTGGTCCAATTATACAAACACTTTTAGCCTTATATTAGCCTATCTTTTCTATAATATGGGAAGAAAACAGTATGCCTCACAAAGTCACTGCAAAGATTAAAAACAATGACATATTTGGAGTTCACAGTTATATCACATTTGCTCCATTTCTCTCTTCACATGTTCAATGTCAAAGTAAGTTTAGCGAAAAGATCAAGGTGACATCTGTTAGGAAAACAGACAGGAGGGAAACTTGAGTGTTAATGAGTTATGCTGATAGGAACTAAAGGTCTCTTAGAGTCAGCGATCCAAAGTGTCTACCTGGAGTCATCCAGCATTGAATGACTTGCAACTAGGGAGCATAAAGAGCTTTCAAACTTAACTGAATCAAGAAGTCAAAATTAACATTCCCAGAAAACAATAAGAAATCATTGGCTTCCTTGTACGCACTGCCTGTGAAAACAATCTGAACATCTAAGTACAGTCAATATTTGTTGAATTAATGATATGTTAAAACACTAAAACCTATTTAGTAGTCCCTATAACAATATTTGCCTGGCTTATAAAACCATTTTGGTATTTCCTTGCAGTCATAATTGGAGAAAACTCTTATAGCTTTTACCTAGGAGGAGGTCTAAACCAAATTAAAGAACACCTTGAGAGTTTTGAACCAGTTTGATATGATATTTCATCGCAACCAATGTAAATTAAATTACATTATTTTAGGAAGAAGCAAAATCCAAAAGAGATTTAAGCAGTTTAACCCATGAAGGAATGAGGATTATACTAATTGAAGTTGGTATTATGGTCACATTTAGTGATAATTGCAAATATTTCCTTAGAGTAGGGAAGATTTCCCATGACTGGATTTCCTTCTAACATTAGATTTATTCATTCTTTGACCCAAGAAGCAATTAGTGATAATCTTCAGGTGCTAAGCACAGAACTGGAAGTACTTGGAATATAAAACAAAAAACAAAAAAACCCACCTTATGATTATAGTATCTGTTCTTACAGTACAATGGTCCCAAGCTCTGTATGCATAAGAATCACTTGGTAGCTTATCAAAAATGCATTCTAGGGGCACCTGGCTGACTCAGTCAGTGGAACATGCAACTCTTGATTTCAGGGTTGTGGGTTCGAGGCCCACATTGGGTGTAGAGATTACTTAAAAATAAAATATGAAAAAAAGTATACTTCTTGGACTTATCTTAGAAATTCAAATAGAATTTCGGGATGGAGCTAAAAATGTTTACTTTCATAAAGCACTCCAGATGATTCAAGGGCAGTTGGACTGAGAATCACAATGTGAAGCACATTGTTCTACAGGTAGAATATATAAGCTAGTTGGAAAAAATAAGAAATATATATTTCAGGAGGTCAAGAACACAAGATGGCAGATTAGAATGGAAGGTGTCAAGACAGAGGCAGAAAATCAGAACAAGCTGGTTTAGGGAGCAGATGTACCTGATATTTTCTGGGAAGCTGCGATCATGAGTAGCTTAGAGCGAGACAAATAGTCTCAATTAGAACATATAATAATCCTACAAATTAGGGCAAAGCAATAATTGAGACTAAGCAGAAAACCAGAAGAAACAAGGGCAGTCAAGAATTACAGATTTTTTTTTTAAAGACTAAAAATAGACTCTGATTTGGGTGATAGTTCAGTCCTGTTGAAAAAGTCCTTACAGGGGTGCCTGGGTGGCTCCATTGGTTGAGCAACTGACTCTTGATTTCAGCTGAAGTCATGATCTTACATTTCATGGGATTGGGTCCCACGTCAGGCTCTGAGCTGATGGCGTGGAGCCTGCTTGGGTTGCTTTTTCCCTCTCTGTGTGTCCCTCCTCCACTCATGCGTGCTCTCTCTCTCTCTCTCTCTCTCAAAATAAATAAATTAACATTTTAAAAAACTACTAAAACCCAAAAGGTCCCTACAGGCCTCCCACTGGGAAAGAAAGCAGTTCTGGGGTGAGCCTTTCCAACAGTAACAGAGGAGTGGTACAGAGAAGAAAGTGAAGGATTGAAATGGAACCATGGAGCCTGCTCACTTTGGGAGAGCAAGAAGGAAAGCAGCCTGGGAAAGTGAAATATCCTCTGGCTTGAGTTTAAACTCCTTCAGTGTGGTAATGTCCATTTCACCAACTTAGCAACCAACCAGTAACTAAGACATGCTGATGGACAGAGGTGGCAGAGAAAACTGAGGAACAGCCACTTCTCTTAAATCCAGTGGGCCAACTGGGATCTCAGTGAATAGTCTTCTTTGAAGGTAGATTTCAACATCATTCATCAGTTTCCTCATCCGCAAAATAGGAATAATACCAAACTCATCTAGTGGCAGTAAGTATTAAGGATGTAAACCACTTAGCTTCCTGCCTGGCCTACCACTTAGCTTCCCAGAAAGCCTGGCCTACAGTTAGCACTCAGGACAAACTGTTTATTTGTTATTATCTTTATTAACTCTGCTTTGGGTTTCCACTTTTCACCATGCTTGAGGTTTTCCTCAGGTTAAAATTGTAGTCAAGTGTCAACTTAATTTGGGGATATTTTTCTTTTCTTTTCTTTTCTTTTCTTTTCTTTTCTTTTCTTTTCTTTTTTTTTTTTTAAGTTTATTTGGTTTGAAGGGGGGAGAGAGAGAGACAGGGAGGGAGGGAGGGAGAGAGGATATGAGTGGGGGAGGGGCAGAGAGAGAGGGAGAGAGACAATCCCAAGCAGGTGCTGCTCTGCCAGTGGAAAGCCTGATACGGGGCTCAAACTCACTAACCACGAGATCATGACCTGAGCAAAAATCAGGAGTAGGATGCTTAACTGACTGAGCCACCCAGCGCCCCAGGATATTTTTCTAATAAACAGTGCCAAAGCTTTGTCACATCTTGTCTTTTGAATGCTGGTCCCACTCCTGTAGCTTACTCTACAGGACCTCAGGTCTAGGGGTGCTTACTGGTTGACATTTATTGAGTTCTGTCCATGTGTTGAGTCCAGCATTCAGTGATTTGTATAATTTATCACAATTTGGGGCACCTGGGGGCTCAGTCCGTTAAGCGTCGGACTTCAGCTCAGGTCATGATCTCACAGTTCGTGAATTTGAGTCCCGCATCAGGCTCTGTGCTGACATCTCAGAGCCTGGAAACTGCTTTGGATTCTGTGTCTTCCTCTCCCTCTGCCCCTCCCACTCTCACCCTCTGTCTCTCTCTCGAAAATAAATAAACATTAAAAATAAAGGTTTAAAAAAATTATCACAATATTCCTCACAAAAACCACTTGAAATAAATTCTACTACAATTACCTTGATTGTACAAAGAAACCGATTCTTAGAGAGTTTTGAAAACTGTTCAATTTACCAACTACGTTGTTGTTAAGTAGGATTTCCAGACTGATCTTTCTCCCCATCTCCACCTCTCCACTTATACATCTGCTTCTTTTCTCTCTGCTTATCGGTCACCACTGTCGTCAACTACATTTCAACTTTATAGCCTATGGCTTCAGCCACCTGAGAAAATGTAATCTGATATTTTTAGCCCCAAATCCAAAAATCACAAAGGAGGGAGAAATCCCACCTTTCAACAGGTCAACTGTGGCCAAGATACCCACAGAAGTATGGCAGCTCCAGGGTATCTGGGTGGCTCAGTCCGTTAAGCATCTGACGTTGGTTATGACCTCAGGGTTTGTGAGTTTGAGCCCTGCATCAGGCTCTGTGCTGACAGCTCAGAGCCTGGAGCCTGCTTCGGATTCTGTGTCTCCCTCTTTCTCTCTCTCTCTCTCTGACCCTCCCCAGCTCTCACTCTGTCTCTCTCAAAAACAAACAAATGTTTAAAAAAAAAAAAGTATGGCAGCTCCTTTATTAATAATAGCACGAAATAGAGGGAAGAGCAGTTTGTCAAAGAGGGTGGTTTTCTAAAAGGGGGTGTTGGACAGCCAAAAAACACATGTCCACTGCATCAATCTGGGCTATGCATTCCCCACAACCTCACTGCATTTTTAATGTTTTGAACTTCCATTTTTAATCATTTGTCAGTGCAACAGAAACTTAAGAGAAAAAAATACAATGTTTTGGTGACTTGCTTCTTTCTCATAGATTTCAATTCAGTATTTTGAATGGTTTTTTAAGTAATTTTAACACCTTCCATTCCCTAAAACTGACAAAGCAAAGGAACCGGGCAATGAGAACTGGACCTGAGACAAGTCTGTCTGGCCCCAATTGTAAGCACTTTTCTAATAGAGTTGGATAAGGTTAGTGGAGTTCAGTTCTCTTGAGGGAGGGTAAACTCTGCAGGTGTTTGTCACCAGTGATTACAGAGCAGGCAAAGGGCTTGATCCTTTGAGGGAGATCTTTTAGCTCTACTAATTAGCTACCCAGCCCTCTCCCCTTCCTTCCATGAGTGAATTTCCCTTTGATCTTAATTGTGTACGGAAAATGATTGTGATTAGAATGATATAGTACAACAAACATTTGCTAGTAAAATAATTTGATAAAATCAAAATGCAAAATGGTGTAAGTAGCATTCAGTAGCTCTGGACAATTTTAGTTCTTCCATGCATAATGTAATCTTTGGCATCTATTCAGTCTATTTTTGCATATAAATGTGAGTTTGAGGGCAAGAAGAAAACAGCATACCCAAAATTCCTCCTCAAAATTTGGACACCTGACAAATCCTCTTCTGGATAAGTCACGGACAATTTATACAATGATGCTTTGTCCTCTCCCAAAACGTAAAAAGCACAACAAATACAAATATGAAAAAGTAGTGACATTTAAAAAAACTTTAAAAATTTGTGTAAATGTATTCTAAATGGAACAATCCCTCTGATTGAAATAATAGCTAATTCAATTTTTAGAGCAGTGTATATAATTATTCAATGGCTTTAAAATAACTTGGCATTGTTCCTTAAGCAGAGGCATTATTGCTTAATTGCAGATGAGTCATTTCCCAAGTCCCGAGTAATTAATCAGTGTTTCCTAAACTTGCCTAAAATAGGAACCATCTGGGGTTTTTGTTAAACATACAGATTCCCAGGCCTACCCTAGACCTACTGAATTAGAGTTTCTAGGGAAGGCATGTGGGAATCTGCAAGTTTAATAAGCGTCCCAGGTGGATCTTATCAGACAGGTTTGGGAAATAGTTTGGATTCCTTTGCCAGTGGCATTAAATTTTTCAATTACTATTGTACTGGGTCACCAGAGTAGAGCTTTATCATTGGAAGAAAAGAAAGCACTCGTGGGCTGTAAACCAAAGCATGTTCTATTTTATATAAATATATCTTCCTGTTACCTGAAACGAGTACTATGTGTTTACGTATTTTCCCTTTACCCATTCGGGTACTCAGAAGTTGTTATTGCTTTATGAATAACCCCAAGATTAAATTCACGACCATCTTGAAGAAAAGAGCATAAGGAGGAAAATATGTCTTATTGAGACTCTCACCGTACATCAGGCATGATTTTGACGGTTGGTTTACATAAGTTATTTCCCTTAATCTTAACAGTTAACGGGTGGTGTAAGTATTTACTTTCATTTTATAAATGCAGAGGGGCACCTGGGTGGCTCAGTTGGTTAAGTTTCTGACTTCGGCTCAGGTCTTGATCTCGAGGTATGTGAGTTACAGCCCCGCTTTGGGCTCTGTAGCTCAGGGCCTGGAGCCTGCTTCAGATTCTGTGTCTCCTCCTCCCTCTGCCCTTCCCATGCTCATGCTCTGTCTCTCAATAATAAATAAACGTTAAAAAAATTAATAAATGCAGAAATTGAGGCTTGAAGAAATTAATGACTTTTCCCACGATCACCCAGTAAGCAAGAGAAGCTGGTGTCAAATCCACTTAGCACTTGCTCTTACCGTGATACTGGCCTTTAGTATTTATTTATTTATTTATTTTTTACTTTTTTAACGTTTATTTATTTTTGGGACAGAGAGAGACAGAGCATGAACGGGGGAGGGGCAGAGAGAGAGGGAGACACAGAATCGGAAACAGGCTCCAGGCTCTGAGCCATCAGCCCAGAGCCTGACGCGGGGCTTGAACTCACGGACTGCGAGATCGTGACCTGGCTGAAGTCGGACGCTTAACCGACTGCGCCACCCAGGCGCCCCTGGCCTTTAGTATTTAAATTGGAAGTCCAGGAATTCAAATTTCACCAGGCAGAATAATCATGGGTTTGTGAAAATTTCTTCTCTTAAGGTCAAAAAAGAGCAATTTTTTAATATATATTTGGGCTGAGCCGGAGAGGGAGGAAAAGACAAATTTCTGAAAGTCTGATGGCCTCTTACAGGATGATAAGCCTCCTTTTTTCTTGTGATCAGAAAGAAATCTATGGTTCTTCCCTAAAAAGTAACTCTCCCAAAGGGCAAATGAGAAAAGTAAATAAAATTGTAAATCTAGATGTGCTCTATGTGTAGTATACATCTGTGGAACTAGATTTTACTCTATCCAACTCATTCTCTGTCTTATTCTCCCTGTGCTGTTTATTCTGGTTGAAATGGTTGCAGCCGGAAACAAAAATGCCCCCTTTGGGCTTTCTTGTTTTAAAAAAACCTTTTTTAAAGGGTTTGTTTTCTCAGGCTTGGAAGCTGTTGAAAGGTGCCAGATGGATAGCCATGGACGCTGTGAGTTCTGTGTTTATCTGCAGAGCAGGCCGGTGTGGATGGGGCTCCCTGGGCTTCCCACGCAGCCGTGCTTAGGAACACTGGCCTCCTTGATGACAGTTAATATTAAGTTGGGAAGTTGGAGGACTCCCTGAAATAAAAGCAGACACTACAGGTCAGCAGCACATTCCTTCATTGTTGCCATTGTTGTTGGTATCACAGGCTAAGACCGGGCCATCCAATCATTTTTAAAGTAGGTTGTTAAGGAGGATTTTGGAGGAGGTAATCCAGTACAGGAATGCAGGAAGAAGGGAGAGAGTAGGTGACAGAGGGGAGAGGATGGGAAAAAATAGTCTGAACTTGCCTTTTCACACCAGGCTATCCATGTTTTGTGACGCCTGTTTGCCTGCTTGCCTTTCTCTCCCTTCTTTTCTTACCTTCTTCCTTCCTTCTTTTCTCTTTCTCCCTTTTCTTTCTTTCTTTCTTTCTTTCTTTCTTTCTTCTTTCTTTCTTTCTTTCTTTCTTTCTTTCTTTCTTTCTTTCTTCATGTGTTTTGATTTCTATAGAGATATACCTTTTTAGTATATTAGCTTTTTTAATTCTTTTTATTTTCATTCTTTTGAAAAAAGTTTCAGTATGTTCTTTATGTATATATATGTGTGTGTATATATATGTATATAAACAAGTACATATTAAACTTATATAAGTGAAATTAAATTTCTGTATTACTATTTCCATATCATTCAAAAATGACCCAGATGGGAGTGCCTGGCTGGCTCAGTCAGTAGAGCATGGGTGACTCTTGATCTCGGAGTTGTGAGTTAAAGCTTCATGTTGGGAATAGAGAGTACTTAAAAATAAAATCTTAGAAAAATAAAAAGACCCAGATGGATTTTAACCAAATTTGAAGACACGTTTATGTGACATGGTGTATACTGTGGGGCCTAAAGGAGGTGGAATTGCAGAGATAGAGTCAAATAAGAGCTGGGATTTGAAAGCCTACGAATAGTGGGGATGTCTGGGTAGCTCAGTTGGTTAAGTGTCCAAATCTTGATTCCGGCTCAGGTCATGACTCACAGCTCATGGGTTTGAGCCCCACATTGGGCTCTACTGACAACAGGGAGCTGGCTTGGGACTCTCTCGCTCGCTCTCTGCCCCTCTACCACTCGGTCTCTCTCTCTCTTTCTCTCCCTTAAAATAAAAAAAATAATAAACGTTAAAAAATAAATAAAATAAAAGCCTACAAATAGTTAATGATTCCTGGAACAATGTTGGAGATGATAGAACCTACTAAAATTTTTTAAATTATAAAGGTGGCATTATTTAATGAAGATATAGTTAAAATAAAATTCCTAATGCCTATTAAAACAAACCAACACAAAAGAAGCAGATGATAGGTTTCTATCAAAATGGTGAACAGAATATATATCTATTTTTTCTCTCTTCCCCAAATCTTTTAGAGTGATGGAATAGAGCAGTATTAAAAAAGAACAACCAGGGAGTGAAGTCAATGATACTGTAATAGTGCTGTATGGTGACAGATGGTAGTTACCCTTGTGGCCAGCATAGTGTAACATAGAGCTTACTGAATCACTAAGTTGTACACCTGAAACTAATGTACCATTGTGTGTCAACTATACTCAAAAACATTATAAAAAAAGACTAAAAAATAATAAATAAAAGGAAACAGGCAGACCTGGCAAAGAACTGGAACTTCTACTAGAAAGTTCTTCAACTAGAGCTTCTACCAAAATATCATCAGTGGCGTTTAAATCTCCATGAGTAAGGAAACCAGAAAGAAAATGACACAATATCTGTGTTTAAACAGAAATCACAATTACAGGGACAGTAGATTTCTCATCACCAACGATGAGGGCTGGGAGATAATGGAAAGATGTCTTTAGATGGAGAGGGAAAAGAACTTTCAGCCTGACATTCTACAACCAAATAAACTATTCAAGAGTGCGGGCAAAAAAGACGTGGTTAGATAATTTTGTCATTCACAAACTCTTACTGAAAGACACACTAAAGATTGTTCTTTAGGAAAATGAAATATAAATCCAGAAGAAAAAAGGGGAATGAAAAAAACAAATGAATTTCTAAGCATGTTGGTCAACCTAAGGATTGGCTATACTGGTAATATTACTACTACTAAAGGCTAATGTGAATAAATAAAGAGCAGTTAAAATAATAGACAATATTAACATGGGAGGCAGGAGGGGAGAGATTTGTTAAAGTTCCTAAGTTCCTCGAAGGATGAGGAGAGAGAAAATTATTGACTTGGCTTTTATTTTTTTTTTTTTAATTTTTTTTTTTTCAACGTTTATTTATTTTTGGGACAGAGAGAGACAGAGCATGAACGGGGGAGGGGCAGAGAGAGAGGGAGACACAGAATCGGAAACAGGCTCCAGGCTCTGAGCCATCAGCCCAGAGCCCGACGCGGGGCTCGAACTCACGGACCGCGAGATCGTGACCTGGCTGAAGTCGGACGCTTAACCGACTGCGCCACCCAGGCGCCCCTTGGCTTTTATTTTTTGTAACAGCTTTACTACAAAGCTAAGTAGAGCTATGGCTAACCAACAATAGACTATACATATTTATAGTTTATACTTTGATAGATTTAACATATGTCTATACTCATGAAATCAGCACTGTAATCAAGTTAATGAATATATCCATACCTCCAAAAGCATTGTCTGGTCCTTTGGAATTCTCCCTGTCTCTTTCTCCCAAACAAACATTAGTGTGCTTTCTGTCCATATACACTAATTTGCATCTTCTAGAATTTTATATAAATAAAGTCATACAATATGTCCAGTGTTTTTGTCTGGCTTATTTCACTCAGCATAATTATTTTGAGAGTCAACCATGTTGCTTGTTTATTTTTGACAGAGAGAGACAGAGAGAGAGCGAGAGCACATAAGTGGGAGAGAGGCAGAGAAAGAGGGAGACACAGAATCCAAAGCAGTCTCCAGGCTCTGAGCTGTCAGCACAGAGCCTGATGCGGGGCTTGAACTCATGAGATCATGACCTGAGCCCAAGTCAGATGCCTAACCGACCGAGGCCCCTGCGTGCCTCAGTAGTTCATACTTTTTTTTATTGCTGATTAGTATTCCATTCTGTGGATATACCAGTTTCATCTGTTGATGGACACTATCTGCTATGAACATTATGTAAAAGCCTTTGTATGGACATATGCTTTCATATTTCTTGGGTAAATATCTATGAGCAGAATGGCTAGATCACATGGTAGGTGTAAGGTTTAAATTAAAAAAAAAAAAACAACTCCAAAGTCTTGTCCAAAGTGGCAGTTTACAATCCCATCAGCGACATATGAGAGTTCTAGCTGTCCCACATCATTGCCAACATTTGGTATGGTCAGTCTTTTTAATTTTTGCCATTTTAATTGATGTGTAGTGGTATCTCATTGTGGGTTTAATTTGCATTCTCCTGATAAGGCATGATGTTGAACAGCTTTTTATGTGCTTGAAGCTATGGATGTATTTCCATGTGTGAAGTGTTTGTTAAAATTTTTGTCCATTGTTTTCTTTTTATAGAGTTATAAGAATTCTTTATGTGTTCTGGGTACAGGTCCTTTATTGAATATACAATTTACTCACATTTTTCTCTTAGTCTGTGGTAGGTCTTGATTCTGTTAACCGTCTTTCAAAGAACAGATGTTGCAAAATTTGGTGAAGTCTAATTTATCAAATTTTTTCTTGCTGTTTTTTTCTAAAAAATCTTTTAGATTTTTCTATTTTGTTCTACATTTTCTTCTAGAAGCTTTTTAATTTTATGTTTTGCACTTGGGTCTCTTGTCTATTTTGAGTTGTTTTTCAGATGGTGTGGGGTAGATACTGAAGCTCATTTTTCAAATGTAGATATTTAGTTTCTCCACAACCACCATTTCAACCACTTATTGAAAAGACTACGATTTCTCCCCAGAATTGTCAATACACTTTTGTCAAAATCCATTGTCAACGTATGTGTGAGTTTGTGTGTGTGTGTGTGTGTGTACTGTCCATTCTATTCCATGAATCTATCTGCCTATCTTGATATCAGTAATCAGTCTCATACTCTCTTGATTACTGTACCTTTACAATAAGTCTTGAAATCAGGTAGAGTTAATCCTCCCATTTTGTTCTTTTTCAAAGTTGTTTTGGCTCTTCTAGGTCCTTTGCATTTCCACATGATTTTTAGAATTGGCTTGTCTATTTTTACAAAAAAGTCTGCTGGGATTTTGTTTTGTAATACGTGAAATCTATAGATCCATTCGGGGGGAATTGGCATCTTAAAAATGTTGAGTCTTCTGACGAATGAACACAGTATACTGTAGTTTTCAGTGTACAGGTCTTGCATATCTTTTGCCATTTTTATGCCTGGCAAAAGGAGAAATTTTATGTTTTATGTTTTTGTATTTTTGATGTTATCATAAATGGTATTTTATAATTTAAATTTTTGAAAGTTTCATGCTGTATAGTTATAGTATATAACATTTTTTCCACCCTACAATGCTATTAAAATACCACTGACTATATTCTCTATACCTTTCATCCCCATTCCGTAACTGGAAATCTGAACCCATTTTGCCCGTCCCCATATTTTAATTTCATATATCAATCTTGTGTCCTGAAACCTTGCTAAACTCACGTATTAGTTCCAGTTACTAATTTATAGATTCCTTAAGAATTTCTACATAGAAGATCATGTCATTGTGAACAAAGGCAATTTACTTCGTTTTTTCAAAACTGGATGGCTTTTTGTTTGTTTGTTTTGTCTCTTATTACACTGGCTAGAACCTCCCACACAATGTTGAATTAAAATGCTAAGAACGGGGATACCTGGGTGGCTCAGTTCTTTATGCATCTGACTTCGGTTCAGGTCATGACTTTATGGTTCATGAGTTTGAGCCCCGCATCGGGTTCTCTGATGTCAGTGTGGAGCCTGCTTTGAATCCTCTGTGTCTGTCTCTGCCCCTCCCATGCTTGTTCCCTCTCCCTCTCTCTCTCTCTCAAAAATAAATAAACATAAATAAATAAAATGGTGAGAACATATATTCTTCCTTTTTCCTGATTTTAGGGAAAGCATTTAGTCTCTCACCATTAATTATGATATTAGTAGTAGGTTTTTTGTACATGCCTTTTATCAAGTTGAGGAAGTTCCTTTCTGTTCAGACATCTGGAGTTCTTGCAGCTTTTTTCCCCCCAGTACTCTGTCCTGAGAACACTAGCCTTTTTAGGTTCTCTGGACTCTCACCTCTGCCTTCTCAAGTCAGGGACTCTGGTAGGCCCAGTCTGGGTTTCTTCTCTGTGCACCGTGATCTAGAAACTCTCCAGGAAGTGAGCTGGGGTGATTGTAGGGTTCACTTCATTT
Source organism: Leopardus geoffroyi (assembly GCF_018350155.1). Lineage (NCBI taxonomy): Eukaryota > Metazoa > Chordata > Mammalia > Carnivora > Felidae > Leopardus > Leopardus geoffroyi. Next base: position 143,025,230 of record NC_059328.1, read on the forward strand.
TTTTCATTGCCTCCCAGAAGATAGAGTTGCATTCAGTCTTCTTTGTAAAACACTGGGAACAAGGCTGTTATGGAGGAATAAGATAGCTACAGTCAAAGATCATCTCTAAAGCTTCCCCAAATACTCTATCTCACATAACTCTTGAGAGACATTGTTTAATATATTTTGTCCTGTATTTTATTACTTTCAAATTCAGTCTGGTCCCTATTACTCTATCTTGATCAGAAACAGAAATCTCATTATGCTTCTAACTCTAAATGATAATTTTAGAGAACTACTTTTTAAAAGTTTATTTATTTATTTTGAGAGAGGAGGAGGAGCAGAGAGGGAGAGAGAGAATCCCAAGATGTGGGGCTCCATCTAATGAACTGTGAGGTCATTGGCCTGAGCCAAAATCAAGAGTCAGACAATTACCTGACTGAGCCACCCAGCTGCCCCAAGAGAACTATTTTTTTTTTTTTTTTTTTTGAAGAAAGGATACTGGTTTGGGAATCAAAATACATAACTTGTACCTCTGTCACTTGTATAAACTAGGGAAAAATCACCTTGTTGAGCTTTAAATTCCTTGTTGTTGTATTGACAGGATGAAATAAGATCAAGCAAGTAAAAGTATTTTGTAGAATATGAAGTCCTATGCAAATATAAAGTCATATTCAAAGATGTGAAATGTGAGGGTAGGAGTTAGAAGATGTTGCTGTCTCCCCATTTCTTACTCATATCTATTCCCTTTACCTTTTATCTGAACCTTGATTCTATCCAGTTGAGGAAATGTGACCCTCCCCAGGTTTTATCTCAGTCTCCCAGGTCTTCCTGTAGCAAGGGATGACTGTCTCATTCAGTTCTGGAACATGAGGAATAACGGACTTCTGATCTCCTGATAAAAGGAACAGACCTCTGAACAGACTGAAATCACCTCTTCCCCACTAGTTGTCCCGAGCACATCCTTGATTCATGGCACTCTAGCGGCGATTTTGTAAGTATGTAGGAAAGACCAAGCCATCACAGAAATACTGGTCCTAGCCTTCCTAAGTTGCTGCACTAACACTAGCATCCACCTTTTTCAGGATTTCAAGTTTAATGAGATTATTGAAGCCATCATTACTTGGGTTTGGAAACTGAATAAACCATGTTTACACTTTGTTTAAAATCAATGGGAGTATCAGGTTCATAATGAGCGCTCAATAAATATTAAAAAAATAAATATAGATAGATAAATCTTTCAGGACTCTTGTGGATGTAAATTGACATAAAGCAATCACTCTAAAATCCCAGCTATCACTATTTCACAGTTTTGATTCAGGGCTATTGATGGCTTTGTTCATCGTAGGGTGCTTGTCTCATTTCTTATAATTACACACACAAGGAGAATCTTCTTACACCAGTGCCTTTCTAAGAAGTTAAGTGAACTTAGCTATAGGGCACTTCCTTACATTTAAAACTTGAGGAGATACCAATGAAACTCAGCTGACCTTGTAGGAGGAGTATTTGTTTTGAATGATGGAAGAGCTTCTTTGAAAGCAATTACACCATTATGGGGGAATTCCTGATCAAGCCATCCTTGGCATAACTTGCAAATGCCTAGTACATAGAATATAAAGTTCTAACATTTCATTTTCCATGGGAGGCGAATGGATAGTTTTAACAGTTAATTTTTTGCCAATATTTTGCAACAGCAGCTATAACAAGTCATATGTCTTAATAATCAGAAAACGAAATACATATTTAAAAATGATCACCCCGGGCTGCCTGGGTGGCTCAGTCGGTTAAGCATCCAACTTCAGCCTAGGTCATGACCTCATGGTTCGTGAGTTTGAGCCCCACGTCTGGCTCTTTGCTGACAGCTTGGAGCCTGGAGCCTGCTTCGGATTCTGTGTCTCCCTTTCTCTCTCTCTGTTCCTCCCCCACTTGTACCTAGACTCTCTCTCTCAAAAATAAATAAACATTTAAAAAAATAAATAAAAATGGTCAACCAATTTAAATTTTGTGGGGAGAGTTTAAGAGTGTTACAGTCAAAGAAATGTCTTCTTCCTCCTCCTCTGAGCCCTCCTCCAAATATTGTTTGATAGAAATTCTTACAGAAATTGTATAATATAATGGAGTGTTTTGTTTATTTTTATATTTAATAACACTCACAAAAAATAGCCAAATATTAAAGATTGTAAACCTTGAAATGGCTGAGTTCTTTTGGTTCATGGATTCGCACACTTTGTCCTTTGGCTCCTCTCAAAGTGCGACATTATGAGAGAGACTAGATGTGACAAGACTTAAGGGGAGAAAAAGGTCCTGGTTACTGGCAGAAATATGGCCAGAGGGAGCCATAAATGTAATAAAAAAGGATTTCTCAAGTGCAGAAAAGAACTCTAGCTTCTCCATGCAGACGGTCAACCCCTTGGGTGGGCTGATTTTGTGTCAATCAGATCCAAAGTATATGTCTAGAGATTGGAAAGAAAACAAATACATTTGTGGGTCAGAAATGTCTCACTTGGTTTGAACTAACTGCTTTTCTTTCTCACTCACTTTCACTAGTTGGGGTATGTGTATGTATCTATATTCCTGTTTTTCTTTCTTTGATGGGTAACATGCTTACCGTTAACTTTGATACAATATAGTTTTGAAATACAGGTTGCATCTATTCAGACTTTTCATTTGAATTTATTTATCCTCTCTTCCTTCTTTTTAAAAAGACCAGAAGTCATTTATTTAATAGATGATACCCACACACGAAGTATTTATGTGTGTATTTGCTCCATAGGCTTTTGGTGAAACCCATTTGTCAATTCAACAAATAGTCATTGAACATCTACTATGCTCAAGGCATCTTGGGCTTTATAAAGCTAAATGAAAAATGGGGTCCTTGATGTTTAGTCTTGGTGTGTTACCTTCTCCAGAAGCAGTTGCTTCTTAACAACAGGGTAACAGCCTTGGTTGCATATCAGAATGACCTGGGGAGCTTGTTAAAAATACACCTGTCCAGGGGCGCCTGGGTGGCGCAGTCGGTTAAGCGTCCGACTTCAGCCAGGTCACGATCTCGCGGTCCGGGAGTTCGAGCCCCGCGTCAGGCTCTGGGCTGATGGCTCAGAGCCTGGAGCCTGTTTCCGATTCTGTGTCTCCCTCTCTCTCTGCCCCTACCCCGTTCATGCTCTGTCTCTCTCTGTCCCAAAAATAAATAAACATTGAAAAAAAAAATTAAAAAAAAAATACACCGGTCCATGCTCCAGCTCTCAGCTCAGGGAAATTCTGAATAGGCAGGGTCCAAGGTGTGTGGCGTTTCCACAACAAGCTCCCCAAGTGAATCTGACAAACCAGGATTAAGAAACACGGCTCCAAGCGCAGAAAGAACGAATTACAGTTGTTCAGCCACAAGTCAACCAGGTGGATGCCCTTGAAATCTACAACATGGGCACCTGGTTAAAGTCGTTTATAAGGTTGGTTCTATTTCCACTGCTCTAATGTTGGATAGCGATAATCTGGAAAGCATCCCAGAGATAAAGGCTGGGTCCAATCTTCTTTGTAAAACACCTGGAACAAGGCTGCTATGGAGGAATAAGGTAGCTACAGCCAAACGCCACCTCCCAAGCCTCCCCAAATACTCTGTCCTCCTTTCTATCTCACATGAGATATGGTTATTTGTGTAAAATTTCTCCTGCACTACATTGTGAAGTATTCTGGAGCAGGAGCAATCCTCTTTTTCTCCCACGAAGGAACCCAGCAACCCACACATAATAGATATTGACCGGTGTTTTGAATCGAACTGAATCCTTCTCTTCCAACTTCTAGCGTCTGACCATATATACATATAACTATAATGGATATTTATAAAGAAAACCCATACAAGTATGTATTTGTTTAGAAAACATTTCAATCACACAAAAGTGATTTACATAAGGAAGAAAGAACAATCAAATAAGCACCCACGGACCCACTCCCCAATTCATGAAGCAGGACGTTGCCAATACCTTTCAGGCCACCTGTTAAGCTAGAGCCTTTTGAACAGTAACAAGCTTCTGAAATTTAAATCAGAATGCTCGCGTTCAATCACCGGTTGATTGGATCATGCATTCACTTGTCAGGTGTGCCTTCTACGTCTCAGAACCCACGTAGACGAGGTGGTTATTTCTACCGTGGGAGTGAGGAGGGGTCTAAAGGGACGTAAGCTGCAGCCAGAAGCGTGCACACTGCCTCTGCGGCAAGCGGTCCTAACCCAGCTCGGCCCTCTCCGGAGCGGGCGGGGTTTGCTGTGCGGACACTTTGGGCAGAAACTACGCGTCCCGGCAGTCCGCGGGGCGAGTGGGCGGGGCCGGGCCGGGGGCGGGGGCCGGGCGAGGGGGGCATTGTGTCGGGAGCGCCGAGCCGCATTTGTCTGCTCGAGGTGCTTCGCGGGTGAGCGTTGTTTTCGCCGGCCGGGCGCTGCAAGTGTCAGCGGCGGCCGCGGCCCGGCGCAAGACCGAGTCCGAGGACGCACGCGCCAGCTGGCCGCGATCGCAGGCAGGGGGCGGCGTGCCAGAGGAGCAACATGCAGATAGGCGCCCGGCGCCCTGACGACCCCTCCCGAGGCAAAGAGGCCGGGGCGGCGCTGGGGCGGTGGAGAGCATGAGGGAGGCCGGGGGGTGGCTCGGCTCGGAGCGCTGCTAGGGAGCGGTGCGCGCTGCACACTCGCCGGGGCGCAGCCGAGAGCGGGGAGCCGGGCGGGTCGCGCCACGGGGCGGGAGCCGGCCGCCGGGAGCTGTTCTGATTTCCGAAGCGAACGCGAGGGGCCCGGAGCAGCCCCCGGCCCCGGCGTGCAGCCAACATGGGCAACGCGGGGAGCATGGATTCGCAGCAGACCGATTTCAGGGCGCACAACGTGCCTTTGAAGCTGCCGATGCCCGAGCCAGGTGAACTGGAAGAGCGATTTGCCATCGTGCTGGTGAGTGCGCGGCGGGGCTCCGGGCGGGGAGGCGCAGCTGACCCCCGCCCCCTCTTCTTCTCCCGGCGCCGGGAGCGAGCCTCCTGTCCCAAGGGGGAGGCGCCCACCTTCCCCATTGTGGCCTCCCCAGCCTTACTCTTCTCCGCTCCCCTCCAGCCCCCGCGCTCAGCTCTCTCCGGGTCCCAGGATGGGGCCGGGGGCTCGGGGCGGGCTGCCTGGCCAGCCCAGAGCCCATTGTCTGGCGGGAGAAGCACCACGCAGCGCGTGTGCCGGGGAGGTGCGGCGTGGGCGTGAAGGGAAGGTGGCGCGGGCCGGGGAGAAGGGGGCGGCGTGCCGCTAAGGCTTTTTGTTAAAAACAACAACAACAACAACAAAAAAAAAACAAAACCCCAAATCCCCGCACCCCCCGAGTCCCTGCGGACCGTCCGGCGTGCGGGGTCCCGGGCAGATGGGTGCATGTGGCCGGCGGCGGGTGGCGCGCGAAGGCGAACTTGGAGGCGGACGTAGCGGCTTGGCCAAGGGGAGCTGGCCCGAAAGGGAAAGATAAGGAAACCCGCGGCAGTGCGGCGCCCCGGTCCCTAAGCTGGGAGGGGCGGGATCTGAAACCCGGGCGGGAGAGCAGTTTTGCCTCAGCTCGTTCCTTTTGGTCTTAAACCTTAAACCACAAGAATGTGCAGTTTTGCGGGGACGTGTTTCGAGCTGTTCTGACATCAGGGTCGACCCCTTCCCTCCCCCCCCCCCCCCCCAATCCCCGGCACACAGAGCAAAATCCCCGGCTCCCTCTTGAAGTCTGCTTTTAGCTTTTTAAATCCAAGACACTGAAGACTCCCTTCTTTCTCCCTTCTGCTGGACTAAGTTTCTGAGCCCCTCCCAACCACAGCTTGTCAGTGCTGTGAGCTCCGGAGGGTGTGGCGGCCTCCCCCTCGACCCAGCCAGAGTCTGTACTACAGCTGGTCCCCAGACTTCCGATTTTTAGTGACCCAGCCTCCTTAAAGGGATGTTGGAAGGGAAACCGGCAAGATCCGACGCGTTCCTATTCCTTACACTTGTACATTTACCTTTTCTTAGCTAGTTACCTCTAAACTCTACGAGGCTAGGCAGCAAGAGAAACTTGTGCTCAAGGCAGTCAGATTTGCGTGTGCCTGCGGGTGTTTGGTGTGTAACCTCCTAACTTTGGGAAGGGTTCTGAGTCTGAACACCGGGACATTTAAATTTGCCTTTCTTCAGGCCTTTTAAAAGGGCAGGTTTGACAGGGGGTATAACGTTCTGGAGGCTAGGTTAGCTTTGTGCTCTTCGAGACAACAGAGGGCAAAAGCTTTTTTCACGCCACCCGGAAAGTCTGGTGTGGCAGTCGGGAGATAGATGAGGCCGCCTGTCTTGCTTTGCATCTTCTGTGATCTCCCACAGCTGCTCCCGTCGTTGTGCAAGATGGGACACACTGAAATGAAACAGCATAGGCTTAATTACTTCTCAAGGCAGCCTGGGTGCATACTTGACCTGTCTTTCCAGAGACAAACGTTTTTATTCAAAATCCTCTTGCTTCCAGACAGATGGTTCTTACCTCCTAGCTCTGGGCTTTCTGTCTTTTCATCTTGTGGTGCTGTGTGTATGTACGTGTATACTGGAAATGGAAGGGCCAGTGACACAGGAAAACCAGATCACAATAATGCAATTAAGCTCTGCTCAATTGGGATAGCGTGTTTTGCCTGAGATTTCAGTTATGCTGTTGATTAATAACACATGATATGAATTAATCTTTAGAAAAAATGTTTCATCATTAGCATGGTGGATTTGTGTTACTCTTAAGTCTAGCAGTCACAGACTTAGTATGTCACATTTATGATTCTGCATCACAAACTCCTTGGGGCAATGATTGGTTGTTGTGGTTACTTTTACTCTACTGTGTGTCACACACAATTGCTGGATGTGGTTCTTAATTGTTGATGATATTTAAGCACCTCACAACAAAAAACGAAACCAAAAAATACCAGGCTGACCTTTTCGGAATACAGACAAAGCTTTTGGAGAAGTCTCAGCTTGGGGACTGCCTTTTTGGTGATGCGCTTGGACGTTAATGTGTTTATTGTAACTCCCCCTAGTCAGCTCTAGCTGCTATTTGGAAACCTACAAGAGGAATTAAAAGGTGTCCTCTTTATGCGCTAATGGAAGTCCAGAGTTAAGGTGATTTCTCTTAAGATAATTTTTTTTTTCCCTGAAGTTATACATGTGATGCTCTCAACTTTGGTTTTCTTTGTGAATTGCTTAAGTAGTCAACTCAAACCATTTAATTCTAGAGATCAAGGTAGAAGGATAAATTTTAGGTGGCATATTTTGAAGTACATATGTGGAGAAAATTCTTCACCCTGTGGCACAGGGAATCATATTGGCATTATTGATACTAGACTTATTTCCTTATATGATAAACATCATATATGTGATTTGGGAGGAAAACTGGATAGTAATACTGTACAGGAAAGTATACAAGCACCTCATTGTAAGTAAGTATGGTTTATGTCAATAATTAATGAGACATTTTAGACATGGAAACCAATTACACTCTCAAGCTCTAGAATACTTAAAGCATTGGGAAGGAGTAAATAAAAATTAAAATGACAAGTCCATCTATTTCTGGAAAATCTTGAGACCAAACCTACTCAGAGACTGTTTCCTTACCCCTTCATCAGTCTAAGTTACATTGTATGACTCTAAAAAACTAACAGATATGAATGGAAAGAGGGAAGAAGAGAGTTAGAGATTGTGGAATTAAGATCAGTGGAGGGGTTAACTTTAAAAAAATAGTAATTTTTATAGGAAAAGTTTTGAAATAGATTTGAATTCCTGAACTTCCTGTAATTAAAGACTAGTAAAAATTGGATCCAAATCTTAGGAGCTTAATCTTCCTAAGGAGAGTCTCTCTCCTTCTTGAGCTTGTCTTCAGCACTGTCATAGTAGTTATAAAATGTATTTCTGGGAAAACATTACTCCTTGTATACATGTAACTGTTTGCATCTTTGTACCTACCTTTCAGATGGGGCAGTAAAGTGATGTGCCTTTGTGCATACGTGTGTGATGTTTTTGTTAAACTGTTCGATAGAAGTATTTCATAAACTCGGTCACCTACTTTTATTCCTTTAGGGAGTGTATGTCACATATTTTACAGGTAACGTTGGTGTGTATGTATTTTTTGGGTCCTACACATTTATAATTAAATATCCATGTGGCTCTTCATTGTATTAAACATTGCCTAAATGTTGGAAATATACATACATACACATACACCCTCCTCTGCCCTTTATTTTCAAAGATGATGCTATGAAGTTTATTTTAGGGTGGGGTGAAGAATTGATGGTCTCTGTCCAAGAACACCTTTTTCTACATGAGACATTCCGTATCATTCACTAATTTTTGGCTTGAAGTCATTGTTTACAAATAAAATATAAGTTCCCTAATGCCTTTGTCAAGGAGCTGTCGCAAGGATTCGTTCTTTGAATGTCAGAGGAGAGGATAATTTTAAGCCCTCTATCCTAGCTGCTATTATCTCTGTGTGATATCAGATATCAGGCTGCTGTGCAAACAGATTCAAAAAGACAGATTAGAAAGTGATGGTTTAGGGTAGTATTATGTTTGATACTGAGAACTACTTGGGTGTGTGAATAATTTGAGTCGATTTCTTTCCAGTTTTTTTTCCTTCTTGCCCAGAGGTTGAACATGGTCATTCTGCTTTAGGAAGAAGTAGGAACGTTTTCTGAGTACCTATTATGAGTCCCCCCCCCCCCCCCATGCTTACATTATTCATTTAATCCTCACAATCATTCTGGAAATAAAATTACCTAAGTTGCCCACAGTCCTACAGATACGGAATAACTGATCTAGGATTTTTAATCCAGATTGGGCTCTCTGCCCCCTCTCCCCCACCCCATATTATATTATACTTCCTGAGGCCTTTGAACTGGAAAGGGGGAAAATGCCTGGAGCTAGCAGTAAAGCTGTTTAAGAAAAAAAAAAAAAAATCCCTAAATCTGATAAATGCAAGTTTCAAGCTGTATACAATAGACAAAAATGTCTTAGAAGTGACCGCTGTGAGGTGCAGTTGATATTTTATTTTCAATGTCAAACATTTTGGCATCCTCACTGTGCCGTTCCATTCTTCAGGCATGGAGTTAAATACTGATTTGGTCTGAAAGTGTGCTCTTTGGTTTTTTCTATCAAGGCAGACTTGAACTACCTTGGTTGGGAACTTAGGATTTCCAAATCAGAGGAGAGACAATCTGTCAGTGCCATGCATATACTGTGAATGTAATTACTTGTGAAAGGACAAGGAAAGTCAAGTTTTAACGTTTAAGTTTATTTCCCTTTGCAAGGTGTTGTTCTCTTTTAACCACTTCCAAGGAGAGCTCTTGCCATGCAGTCTGCTGAGCAGATGGATGGGTGAGAGTGTAGTTAGGTCATCGTCAGATGCTTGCTGATTTTTCTCACATCCTTTCTCCTCTTACGGAAAGGAGGTAGAGAAGTTGGGCTGGGGGCAGGGTGGAGCGTTGTAACTTTGAGCCATTCTAGCTCATCCTAGGTACTATCACTGAGCTGCTTTATTTCACCAAAGTTGGGAATATATGCTTCTTATTGGGGTGCATTCCACCTCCCATAATGCCAGTATATTTGGATATCCAGTACAGAAATCAATCAGAGGTTATTATCTGAATACAAATGTTTGGCTCCAGTAAGAGACTGGCAGCAACACAAACTGATGACCTTTGGGAAGAAAAGGTATGCATGCCCTTAAGTCCTTAGGCGATAAGAATTACTTTTGCTGGTGGCCTCTCATTTAGCAAATAGCATTGGCCTGGGAGGCAGGAACCTAGTTTCTAGAATTAATCTGCTGCACCAGGTTGAGCAAGTTAAAATCTTTGGTTCTTGATTTTCTTCCTCTGTAAGTTGGAATAAAATTTGACACAACTATTAGGAGATTATTTTTTATTTATTTTTTTCAACGTTTATTTATTTTTGGGACAGAGAGAGACAGAGCATGAACGGGGGAGGGGCAGAGAGAGAGGGAGACACAGAATCGGAAACAGGCTCCAGGCTCTGAGCCATCAGCCCAGAGCCTGACGCGGGGCTCGAACTCACGGACCGCGAGATTGTGACCTGGCTGAAGTCGGACGCTTAACCGACTGCGCCACCCAGGCGCCCCAAGATAGGAGATATTTTTAGATAATAGCACTTGAAAGTGTAAAATTTCCAGAATCTACCATCCTGTGCTCCATCAGCTGACTTTGCATTTTGAAGAGCTTTGTGCAGGACTGTGTTTTAGCTGCATTCTGTGTGGTCTAGAGAGTAGAATTTCCAGGGTCATTGACTGAAAGTCCCCTAAGCTTAAGGAAAAGTATATTAACATTTAGAGTTGTCAAAGAAATGAACAGTGAGCTCTCCGTTAGAGTTGCTCACACAGAAGCTGTATGAAAAATGCTGGTGACTGGAAGTTCTTTGCAAACCCAAGACCTGGCTACTAGTGCATTATTGGCTTCAGTGGTGCCCTCTTTGAGGTGAGCCTGCTGTCGGCAGTTTCTAGACCTAGAATCCTAGCACCTGACAGTGGGGAAGGATCCCCCTTCCCCCCCACCGCGTAGAGTCCTCCTGGGCTTAAGAAAAAAGTGTGGGCTCATGTTTGTTCTGGAAATTCATTTTACTTTACAAAAACTGTTGCTTGAAGGGCTTGGTCTTAGAAGTGTGCTCCTTTTTTTCATACTTAGGACTTGGGGCAAAAGGGCAAGGTGAAGTGGGCTTCTTTATGCTCACGGGTAACATGTGGCATGAAGATGGCTGATAGAAGCAGTGCTGATTCCAGATGATCCTTTCCACTTGGCAAGAGAGTGCTGGCAGTTGGAAGCCTCTTAGGAACAAAGCACTGACACCTTAGAAAAGAACAGACTGAATTGCTTAAGAGTGGGGGAGTGAGTTGCAAACTGACTCTTCCCTTCTAGAATGGGGGATGTTTCTTCCCTTTCCCCACCACGAGAACTGTGTCCCCAGGCTTTGGGGTCATGGTTTGTATAGAGAGGCTTCATGCACCTTGTTCGCTCTCATCTACTTGAATACTGCTGGCAGAGATAACTCCTGTCTTTTCTTTCCTTTAAGATAGTGTTTGCACAGACTGCAGGTGGTCTCCCCCTTTCCCAGTCACCCTGTCCTCTTTTCCCGGAGCTTTCAACCAAACACCAAGGAGTATGCAGTTTCCATTGGATATAATTTGGAAGCAGTGTCTAGGGAAGAGCTGGTAGGCTGGAGGCCAGGATGGCTGGGAATTCCTACTTGAGGTTTAGTGGTATTTGTTGTAAACAGGAGAAGTGTACTTTCTGCTCACAGTCTTAATAAAAAAAACAAACTGAGTCACATCTTCGTGCCCACCACACACAAAACAAAAACCCATGACCAGTGGCAGAGCTTACAGATAGTCACCTCATGACAAACTTTTTCTAGTTTTTAGGACACACCAAAGGTGTTCCTCAGATCACATTTTTGGTGTTCTTGTGCAGCCTGTAATGGGCTTTAGTGACTTGGAATTCACACATAGTCTACTTTGTTCTTTGAGGAGTTGCTGTTTGTAAGCCCCTCTGTCCGTTGCTACAAAAGCTGAAAGCTTTGAGGTGTTTACATCCTGCTATAGCCGCAGGTAATCTCTCTCGACTGATTTCTGTGGGGTAAATGGTGCCTGTGCCTGGTTTATACTAAGAACTTGTTGGCTTTGGGAAAGGTGTCCGATTGTTTACGTTTTTGGCCCTGTGGCTCATGTTGGGCACTAAGGGTATGCCTGTTACCTGAAGGTCCTGCCTTGAATTAAGGATTTGCTCTGGAACCTGACTTCTTTTCTGTGTTGTTCTTTTTTTCCCTTGGGAGTTGCGCTGAACGCTTTAAGGCAGGATAATAAAGGGATTGACAAGCCGAAATGGTAGTCCTCAAACTTGGCTGTATATTGGCATCACCTGGGAGCCTCAAAAAACCATAGATGCCTGGGTTGATAAATTGGGTGTAGTAGGAAAGGAATTGTTTAAGAAGTACCAAAAATTATGGGGAAATTAGGCTAAGTGGAGAAGAGGTGAAAAAACAAACAAACAAAAATTTCCCCCCAAAATCTTAAAGACCTTTGATTCAACTGAAAGCATCAAGATGAGAAATAAGAAATGGATCCAAGTCTGTTGAATTTTAGACTCATTTAACTATTTAAGAAATGATCATCAAATAATCATGATGAAAATTGACGGAGAAAGTTCTATATATTATAGCTCAAGAGTGAACAGTGGCCCTGAGGTGTACTTCTGGAGTAGGAAAATCAATAAATCAATTGTATTTTTGCTTAGGCCTCTATTCTCAAGCTTAATTGTTTGTTGGTTCAATGTAGGCCTTTTGCTTTGATCTCTGGTTTTACCACTTACAAAGACTTGATGAGCTTGGCTTCCCGGAGAGAAATTCAAATACACTTGTGAAATGTAAACAACATTCATTTATTAAGAATCCTATAATCAGGGCAAATTGGCATGCTTATATAAGCAATTAGCTTTGAGAATAGAAAGATAAATAGGATGGTAGGTCAAGAATGAGCTGATTGTTCTCCATGCAAGACTCTATTTCTTCAGTAGTTATAACATAAGCAAATAGACATTCCTCTTATTCATAATCTTTAGCATTTGTGGTTTGGGATTTGAGGACAGCGTATGTGGTTTTTTGAATTGAGAAGATAGAAGCAATTATTGTCTCATTTTCATCTAGAAATATAAATAAATCATTCAAGGAAATGTAGGTAGTTTATAATCAGATAAAACTTTGCAGTAATTGGGAACAGGGCAAGAGAAGGTTTGGATTTAGATGGGAATATTAAAGAATGATAATGGAGTTATTTTTATTTTGGTGGGGAAGGTAAAGAAGATGACATACAATGGCAGAAAGATGGAAAATAAGCTCATTTATTTACTTTTAGGGAGTGTGTGTGTGTGTGTGTGTGTAGAAGAAAGCATTAGGATAACTAATAGGAGACGTTGGTAGGACACAATTAGATTTGTTCCATGGCAACATTGCCCAGTGAGGTCAGTACTGCCCCACCTCATCTCTGTGAAAGCTGGGGAGCCTACTTGCAAAGGCTAAGAATCTGGTCAATGGGTTTTGTAGATTAGTTTCACTTCTGGCCCTTTTAGTCCCCAGTATGGTCAGTCTTGTGGTTCTTCCGAGGAAGCTGTCTCTTTTTAGTGACAGTGGGCTATCTTGAATAATTGGGATTTGTTATCCCCAAGGACTTCTGCCTGGTGAACTTAGAAGGCCAAGTCAGTCCAAATGTCTTGGGACCGGGAAGCTATAAACTTGGAATTGGTGAGTCCTCGGGCCTTATCACACAATCCTTATTCCACTGCCAACGAATGGGGCCCTCCAGATGTGAACCAGTAGGGACTGTTTAGAACTATGTGGCCTTCTGGGTTTGTGGAACCATTAAGCTTGCCAGGTTCATTCTCTCCAGTGTCCTTTCTCAATAGCAGTTTTGAGTGTCAGAGTTGTCGGCCTTGTGGAAAGCATTTGTTTGCTTTAGAAATTTCTAGATTGTGAATTTACCAGATCCTCATTTAATGGAGTACTTCTTTAACATTAGTATTTTTTAAAAATAGGTTTTCTTTTGTTAAATTTTTTTTTTTTTTTTTTTTGAGAGAGTGTTTGGCATGCGTGAGTGCCAGGGGTGGAATGGGGGGTGGGGGGGAAGGGAGAGCATCCCAAGCAGGCTCAACACTGTCAGCACAGAGCCTGATGATATGTGGCTCGATCCCATGAATTGTGAGATCATGACCTGAGCCAAAATCAAGAGTTAGACATGTAACTGACTGAGCCACCCACGCACCCCTTGAAAACTTTTTTTTGGGTGTTATGGAGGAGGATATCTCCAAATCGGCCTTTAGAAGATCTTTTTATTGAAGAAGAAGATACAAACAGAAATGGGCCCATATCATTAAGTATGCAGGTTGATGGATTTTCACAAACTGAACGCACTGTTGTAACTGGATCAGGAATCAGAATCTGTTTTCTGTTTTTTTTCTTCAAACGTGGTTCAGTTTGGCTCCCTGCTGCCCAGCCACTGTCACTCACCTGAACTTACTTTCTGCGTGGTCAGACGTACGTGAAAGAGAGTAGACCACAGGATTGTGCCTTGCGGTCTTCTTGTAAGTGACTCTAACCAAGAGGTTTGCACTACTTCCTTTGAGAGATTTCCTCAGCCCAAGTAGGCCTGACCGTTAGGAAATATTGACATTGTAGCATCTTCCTGTTGTTTGTGGTTATCCGCTCATTGATAACCCTAACGGTATTTCTTTTGTGTGTGTAGCATCTCTCTTTTTCATAATACTGAGAGGAGGACATTTTGATTTGTGTTCCTAGAGCAAAGCGTGAATGGGGAGCATTTGCACTGGGGTTTCACTACTTGGAATTCTGCACCCATAGATACAAATTTTGTTTGTTCATTGTAAGCCTAAATTCTGGCCTTTAGCTTTTGCCATCTTCCTTGATTCCTTTGAAATATTGAAAGGTATCAGAGTGCAGATTTAATCTTGTGGCCCAGTTTTCCTGTCAAGCCCTATCGTGTTATTCTAGACATTGGTGTGATTTGAGAGGCTCTTCGGCCATGTTTGTTGTTAGGGTTTCCCTTCCACACTCACCTCTGTAACTTCTGTATCCCTCCCAGAGCTGTCCTCGAAATCGTCCACAGTCTGGCCAGACCCCTCTCCTCTTCTGTCTCCTTGCTTCAACACTCCCTTCACACAGAACTTTCTCTCCATTATGCCTTTTCTCTCAGTGACTCTCCTGCATGGCAGGTGCTTCTTGGCTTCTCTCTTTCTAAGGTTCTATCCAGCCTTCAAGGCTCTTCTGAAATCACTCCTCTTCCCAGTGTCCTTGTAGGCCAGCATCAGCTTGGAGGAGGTGGGAAAAACAGTTCTCCTCTTTTTGATCTTTTTATTGTATGAATAGTATGAATTATTTCTCTTACTCATCGGGCCCTTGATTAAATACCACCTTATATGAGGTGTGATTGTAAAATAAAGGGATGCTTTTATGTGTAGCTTCGTAGCCATTCATTATACTTTTAGCCATCATTTATGTCTGTTTTATTTGCCAATTCACATTGTGGGCTCCTAGAAGACCAGGGTCATATCTTACAGGCCCTGGCACTTTTCCTTATCCAGCACAGCGCTTGGCTCAGGGAAGAGTCTCAGCAGGCATTTATTGACTTGACTAGAGAAGGATATGATATGGGCTCAAACAGGACAGGAACTGAGTAGCTGACCACACTGGGCTGACTGTTAAATGCACATAACTTGCCAGTTGTGTTGAAGTGAAACTTTGTAACAGATTCTTACTCATCCATACCATACCACTACCATACCATAGTGGTATGGTATTCCCCATATCACTCCTTTGTAGTAGGTGCCCAGGAATACTAAATGTTCATATAAGTTGACCTCATGCTTCACGTGACTCCTTGTGGAAAACTGGTGAATTAAAAGAGGAGGAGGACAGTGAAATGGCCAACAAAATCTATTTTTTTCACTGTCACCAAGCCAGATCAGTCTGTCATGATGTGCCATCATCGAGGGAGTAGTAGTAGCCCAGTAGTCTAGGGCTTTCTAAAAGCAAAATGTTCCTTATGATGCTTTGTTTGGAGTCAGGCACGTTTAAGTGAGCAGTATTCCCTATTTGGGCATTTTGGTGCTTTTCTGTTTGTGAAATGCTTTCAAATTATCTTTTGTGATTCTATGAGTTATTTTTTAAGTTTATTCATTTTTGAGAGAGTGCGAGCACACAAGTGAGAGAGGGGCAGAGAGAGGGGCAGAGAGAGGGGCAGAGAGAGGGAGACAGACAGAATCTGAAGCAGGCTCCAGGCTCTGAGCTGTCAGCACAGAGCCCGATGTGGGGCTTGAACTCATGAACCATGAGATCATGACCTGACCCGAAGTCGGATGCTTAACCGACTGAGCTACTCAGGCGCCCCATGATTCTAAGAGTTCTCAGTAATTGAGGCAAATGGGGCATGAGGGTGTGTGGCTTGAAGTTCTACAAGAAGGTAGGGAGGTTTGTGATCCCATCTAGGTCCTTAGCACCAGAACTCCAGTGGGGTTCTTGTATTCCACTGTAAGATAAGCCACTCATGTGCTTACTCATGTTCTGTCTTGTGCCTCATACCCATTATCTCTGATGCTCTCAGCAACCTTTGGAGGGAGATACTATCTTCCTTTTACTAATGAGGCAGTGGGGCTCAGAGTGATGTACCAAGTGATGGAGGCAGGATTGGAATCCAGGCCTGTCTCATGAAAGAACCTGCTGCTTTCTCCTGTACCACCCTGTAGTTTCTGAATTAGCTGTGAGATGTCATTAAATTTGTGTTTTTGTTCTTCATTTTTCATATACCTTCTGGATTAAATGCATTAATTCATACTCTTGATGTAATTTGTGGGTCCCGTGTCCATATGGTTGTGGATACACTAAGCTCTAAGGGTTCAGAGGGAAAGTGCTGTTTCTATATTTTGAATATTTAGCAAAAGGTTCCTTGGAGTAGGAAGTAGAGGGATGCCAGCTTGGTTGCGCCCACCGTGAGGCTACGTTTTTTATTCTACATTATGCAATCGTGCCCATTTGTCACTGCTTAAGAAGGGATTGTACTTGAATCGGAGTCCAAGAACATTTATTGAGCACTTACTATGTGCCATGTAGTGTTGTAGGATGCAAAGGTGCATGAGGTTGTCTGGTCATCTGCCCTCAAGGAGTTGATGATCTAGTGGTAGGGGAGGACAGTGGGTGGGTTGGGAGCTAGACATGAAAAGCATATACACATACGTAACTGTAGCTGTCCCGTTGCCGCAAATTGCTATACGGAGTATAAAATAGTATAATGTGAGGTGGTGCCTTGTCTGTAAGATCTGAGGGTGGGGAGTAGGCAGCCTGCGTGTGAAGATCAGGTAGGAGCCCTCCAGCAGGAGTAGCAGCCAGGGCTCCTTTTGTTTCTTCCCTTTATGGTTCAGTATGGGGTTCCACGGACCCTGGAGCAAACGAAGGGTGTAAAATGTGGATGTCTACTCAGCTTTAGACCTTACCTATGGGGAAACCTCAAGGTGGAAGCCCAGGAGTCCATTTCCTTTGTCCTAACAGAGCTGTTTCTTGTAAATGGCTTTGTGCAGTCACAACTCTGCCGCTTGTTAAATTCAAATGACTTTTTTTTTTCCCCCACCTGACTTCTAACAAATGATCATTGCAGTACTATCATTGTTCTAGACGCATGGGACATACCATTTAAGAATGGAATATTTGATTAGTGTGAACAGTGCCCTTGTAAGTAAAGACCCTCTGAAGGCTGGTACTTGGAATGGCCCATTTTATCTGCTCGAAACCAAAGGTTGACCTGGGTCAGGCAAGGTATACAGAGAAATTGCATTTTTGCTGTAACTTGCTACTAGCTTATTGCTCAGATTCTTTTTTTTTTTTTTTTAACTTTTTTGATATCTGATTTATTTTTAATTTTAAGGGCATCTAAGAGGTTTGATTCTGAAGTTAAAAATAAAAGTTGTATGTAGCTAAAATTATCCCTAAAATCTCCTGAGTTGCTGTGAAGGTACAGCATGCACAGTGCTGGGAGATACAAGCCTAGGACGTAATTGTTACACATGTTAAAGTTGGAGAAGCTGCAAAAGTGTACATGCAGATGTCTGGGCATTCAGGCCATTCTGTGTTTCTCAAACCTCTGACCATGACTGGACAATGGGTGGAGAATGCTAACATCTTGCTTGCCTGTGGATTTACTCCATTCCTATCACAGGGATCCTTTAAGTCCATGCTAGTGAATTTGTTTGTTTCTTTTTTTGGGGAATTTGTTTAAGAGAATTTTAAGGCAGTTCTCAGGTTAAAGGTTGTTTTGATGCATGGATAGCAATAAAAACAATTTACGGCACTTAATGTACATTTCTTTATTTATGGCAGTAAGCATGAAGGTAACTCAGGATCCCTGGAAGGTTGGTGTCACCCCTGTTTCATATGAGAAACTCAGAGGAGTTGAGGGACTTGCCTGAGGACACACATTTGTAAAAGACATTGAAGCTGAAAATCAACTACATTGACTCTAAAGCTGTTACTAACGTACTGTTTTTTGTTTTTTTTTTTTTAAGTTTATTTATTTTGAGAGAGAGAGTTTGCCCGCACATGTTGGGGAGGGCCAGAGAGAGAGGGGGAGAGAGAATCCTAAGCAGGCTCTGCAGTGTCAGCACAGAACCTGATGCGGGGCTCCATCTCAGGACCCTGAGATCATGACCTGAGCCGAGATCAAGAGTCGGACGCCTGAGTCAGGCACCCAGGCGCTCCTTTAACATACTGTTTTGATTCCCAATTGCAAACATATAAATATGATAAACAGCAATGTAACAGTTCAAAGTAAATTGAAAGCCCTGTGAGGGTAAGTTCATCTTTGTAGCCTGGATTAATTTTGTTGGTACCTACCCAGAGCCAACAGTAACTATATATACCCTTCAAAAAAGTTAAAGATAAAATAAGAACTGGATGAATAAGCCACTGTCCACTGTTGAAATAGTAAAGGCCAAGTAAGCTTGCAATCAAATTGGCTTTTTTCTAGTAACAGTTGTCCTCTGAAGCCTTTCTGAAGGCTCTCTTTCAGACAACTGTCTCTGAACCTTTGTATTTTTTTTTCCCTTAATGTCCCTAGTAAAATGGCTGTGTTGTTACAGCTTGAAGCCTGTGTAGTAAGCCTTTCGATCAGCCCTCGGTGATAACCCACAGACTTGGGCTTCCTTGTGCTGGGAACAACCATTATCTTGTGTTAATTAGTGGGCTTTATGTTGGGGGTTGCTTGTTTTTAATATACAAATTTCATGTAATCCCATTCACTTATTTACAAAATAATTTGCTCAAAGCCATACGCTCTTAAGATGCTGGGACACAAAAGTGAAAAAAGCATCATCTCTACCTTTGAGGAGTTGACTGCCTGGTGGAGGAGATAGATGTGAAAATGAAAATAGGACTTTTAAAGGCATTTATCATGCGTGTATGTGCTACATACATAATGCGCTATGGATGGGTATATTAAAAGCAAAGTCTTAAAACATTTTAGGCAAGCTGATGAATCTGGACAAGTTAGTTTGGCTGAAAGGTGTAATTCATAAAGACTAAACAAAATGAATTCTCTGTGACTGAATGTTTAAAGATTCAGGTGTGTTTGTGCAAATCATTTGGAAGGATCTAGTAAAAAGTCCTAATTCCCAGGGACAGACTTTCAGGTGGTAGACGATTCTGCCCCAAAGAGTAATGGAGTGTGAGGCTTATTCCCCTGCCTTGCATGCGTCGGAAATGGAGTCAGCTGCAAAGCTTGCAGTCATATCTACAAAGCTAATCATGGGAAGCGATGGCATTGGATCACTAGGACCCAGAATGGGCATTTAACTGAACTGTTGAAAAAAGTTTGACTTTAAAAAAAATGCTTGTTTATGAATACAGTGTTTGGAATTAGACCTGAGTTGGAATCAGGATGTTGCTGCGCGTTAGTGGAGTGTCCTAAGTCCGGGTAGCCGTGCCTGTCGCATAAGCTCAAGCACCACCTCTTTGGCTTGCTGCAAATATTAAATGATGTTGCTTAGTACAGTCAAGTTGTGGCATTCAGGTGAGCACTTCACAAAAAGTGGTGGTTCTGGTTATTTGGCACCTGTCATTATTTCACTTCCTTAAAGTGCTGACGTTAGGGGTTAGGCTGTGGACTCCGATGGAGCTTTAGTTAAACCATCATTGATGTCAAATTCAAAGAGGACCCAGAGTTGAACTGATAGTAGCTTGTGCTTTATTATTCTCCTCCTAAGATTGTACTTACTGAACTTTTATTTTATTTTTTTATGAATGTTTCCTGATCCATTGTATGCAGCCTCTACTTGGATTTTTTATCTTGATCCCTGACTTCTATTTTGTGCTATCTAGAAAAAAAGTCTGATGTTTCACTTGTTAAGCTTAAAAATAAAGCAGTCATTTTACTAGCAAAAAATGGGTTTATTTGGGAAATAGCCGAAAATTAAAATTTGGGACATGCCAGCTATAGCAAAACTATAGGCAAGTCCAAAAGCAACAAGGAGAGGAACATTTTATTTTATGGAGAAGGAGGAGGAAATTGGGTGGGGCTGTTTTGAATGACAGTCCCATTGGAGAAAGGCAGTGTTCAAGGTAATGACAATTTCTCATGGGCTGAGTTGTCGAGATTGTGGATTTCTTGTAGGAGATGCAATGCACATCTTTTCCTAATAGGTTCTGTAGTTGATTCCTTCCTGTTGACAGTTCTGTTGAGGTCTGTAATTGACAGTCTTCCTGTAATCGGTGTGGAATGGTACCTCCTGAGAACTCTCCTTCTCTCCTTTACCAAGAACTCCGGAGTAGTGACGTTTCCCTTTGTTAATTTTTGCACAGGGTGTTGGACTGTTCCATTTCAGAGCCTAATGGAAGCGTCAACATTTTCACAATTGGAGTGGATAACCACCATGCAGTGTACAACTGTGACCCTTAAACAGCTAATTCACATGAGAAAATACATTCAAGGTCATGACCATCTGGGCCCTGAAGGAACTGCTGTTGAGGTTTTGTTTGGCTCCAGCTCCATTCTGGGACGGATAGAGTCATTTGGACTTCATTCTGAATTCCAATAATGGCAAAAAAGATTTGTGTGACTTGTGTATAGATGGCCTTCTGTTTGAACTGATTGAGATTATGAGCATTGTTTAATAAAAGCTTTGTTCTTGTTTCAGATCAAGAATACAATGCCATCTGATTTGATCTAGAAGCAAAGTAATAGTCACGATGGTTTGCATTCCCCCAATTACCCCTTGTTTTATTTTTTCTAGAAGGGTCCTCAGTTTATTTGGGTTACATCTTGCGAGTTAATCTTACTGAATCAGGTAGAGCTAAGCTTAGGAAATAGGCTCGTCTCACCTCAGATCAGTACACTACTACCATCTAGAAATGAGGGCCTGAAATTTTCTAAAGATACCTTTTACACACACTTTTTTTTTTTTTTTTTTTTTTTCCTTCTCATTTTCCAGTGAGGAAAATTGTTCCTTTTTCTCCCAGGTGATAAATGTCACTTTTGCCCTAAATTTTAAAGTGGGATTCTACTTTTAAAACTTAGATAAAAGAATATTTGATAGAACTGTCAGACTAGTACAAAATAAAATTCTCTCTGTTCTCAGAGCCTTGAGGGTCTTTAAATCTCATTGGCTGAAGCTGCATGAGTGTTTCTGTTGGTGCCCCACTTCCACATCATGGAGCTTTAATTTTCGGATTTTAGTAATGAAGGTATGAACCCAATCTGTCAGGTTTCGTGTGCCGTTTACTATAGCCCTTAGCTTAGAATTGAATGAAAGGAAGTAATAAGCCAACTCTGAGAAGGTCCAGATGAAAAGGATTATAACGTGGTACAAAAATATTAGCATGCCCAGCCCTTCCATGTGACTCATTCCTTTCAGAGTATCCATTTTGACAGCTTTTTTGAATCACACATCAATCACGATGTTGGTATTTTTGGCGAGGTGGTAGACCTTACCCTGATGTTCACAATCATAACTGCCAAAAGTGAACAAAGAGGAGAATTCCAAGTGAAACATAACAGCATCACAAATATTTAGTTTTGTCTTGAGCAGAAAGAGAATCAGGAGTTAGATGATGTCCTTTACATTGCCCCAGGAAAGCCACTGCTTTATTCCGGTGAAACTAAGGCCCTGATAGGTCTTATCCAGCCTTCAACTGTAGGAACTATTTTAATTTTTTGTAAATTTCTTTTATTCTTTTAATGTTTATTTAAGAGAGTGAGACAGTGTATGCGCATGTGAGGGGTGCGGAGCCCGACACAGGACTCCATCTCATGAACTGTGAGGTCATGACCTGAGCTGAAATCAAGAGTTGGATGCTTGACCAACTGAGCCACACAGGTGTCCCCCCCCCCCCCCCTTTTAAATTTCTTTTAGAGAGTTTGTGGGGCAGACGGGCAAGGGGCAGAGGATCTTAAGCAGGCTCCACGCTCCGCCTGGAGCCTGACACAGGGCTCCATCCCACAACCCTGGGATCACAACCCTAGGTGAAATCAAGAGTAGGATGCTCAACTGACTGAGCTGCCCAGGCACCCAGGATCTATTTTTATGTTAGTTTCCACTCCAGAGTTTCCCTTCTCCAACCTTCTCTCCTATCCTAGGAATAATTCATTTAGGGCTTAAGGTTTTTCCCTTGATGTCCTGGGGACTAAGCTTGCTCTGGGATCATTCTACCCTGTGCTGCATGTATTCCTTCTGGGAAGAAAATCCTATCACTTCAAAGGAGCAGCGGATACCCAGGGTGTATCTAGAAATAAAAATTTGACCCTTTGTCTCTGTCCTTTTCATCCCTCTCTCTTGCAGGCCGCCTTTCCTTCTGTGCAAACAGACCGTTGTAATAGTGGTAGTCTGTCATGCTGTTAGATGATTTGCATCACTGCTCCAAGTGGATGCTGTAATTTCATCCGGAAATCTCCTTTCATGCAACTGACTGCTGTAAAGTGCGCATGGGGCTTGCAGCACATGTCCTTTGATGCTGAGAAATAGCTTCGATGGACAAGGTCTTGAGAAAATAGTCCCAACGTTGCAGAATATTTGGGTAAAATACCCACATACGTAAAGAAAAGAAAAAGTTGCAGATGACAGTTCAAGCTTCTCTGTCCTCATTTCCTTTTTTCCCCTCTTCTAAGGAAAACTGTGCCAATTGGCGTTCCTGTGCACATCTGGCACAAATAATTTACAGTTTGAGTTTATAGAAATGGTATCTCCACGCACATGTACTTTTGAATCTTTACGCATTGGGTTTGAGAAGTACTCCTGTTGATGCATGTAACTTTGGGTCCTTTAACTTGTAAGTCTTATTTGTTGAGAGAATGTACCGTAAATTATTTACATTGGGTCCTCATTATTTGTGGATCCTTGATTTGCAGGTTTGCTTATTCAATGAAATTTATCTGTAACCCTCAAATCAGTACTTGTGCTTTTGTGGTCATTCATGGATCAAGGGTGGTGAAAAATTGCAGTCATGATGGACAACTTACCAGATGAGGCCAAACGAGGTGGTCCTCTGCTTTCTTGTTTCACCTCTCACTACAAGCAGTTGTCCTTTTTGCGTTTGATTTAGTGTCATGTTTTTCACATTTTGGTGCTTTTTGTTGGTGATTTTGCTATGTAAAAAGGCAGAGTGATCCTTTTTACTGAAGTGCTCTCTATGTTCCTGAGGCCAAGAAGACTGAAATGTGCCTTGGGAAGAAAATACATGTGATAGATAAGCTTTGTTCAGGCGTGAGTTGGCTGTTGGCTGGGAGTTCAGTGTTCATGAATCAACAATAGGTATTAAGTAAAGTGTCTTCAAACAGAAACATGCATGACAGTTGTATGTAATGATGTGACCAGAGGTTTGTGGAAACCTAACCCTGTATTTCTCACAGGAGCAATGCTTCAGTATTTGCTAAATGTTTCCAGAATAGGACCACTGTGAAGTAGGAGAATCGAGTTTCATCTTATTGATGGATATTTAAGTATTTTCTGCAGTTTTTAAATTGT
Source organism: Leopardus geoffroyi (assembly GCF_018350155.1). Taxonomy (NCBI): domain Eukaryota; kingdom Metazoa; phylum Chordata; class Mammalia; order Carnivora; family Felidae; genus Leopardus; species Leopardus geoffroyi. Next base: position 143,048,762 of record NC_059328.1, read on the forward strand.
TACGGTCCTTGTCTAATGTCAACTGATGCATAGGTGTTGGTTTCTAAAGGTTATATACTTAAAAGTACTGTTGCTGAGACCTGGGTACGCCCACCTTCAAAGCGGAGTGACTATCATTGTAGTGCTCCCTGTGGTGGTTAATTTCCCCTAGTGGCGTTGATGCTAGTGAGTTCATCCCTTAGGCTACTCAGACCGTGCTTATGTATCAGTGAACTAACAAATATGTTTTAGTACCTACCCGGTGTTAGAGATTGAATAATAGCGGTGAGCTGTCATCGAGGAGTTTATAATCTATTTTTTGGTTATAAGATTTAGAAACATAAATTAAAAAACTGGCTGCCATCCATTTTAACCTTTATCTTTGAGATGAGTATAGATTGAGATTTTTTTGGGGAATGGTTAATAATAGCAGCTAATATTTATGGACTTCCTTTGTATTGGACTAGACATCTCTTCATGTATATCATCTTAGTAATAACCTAAGAGAGTAGATGGATGTTATTAGTCTTACTAAAGAGGGAACTGAGGTGCAAAGAAATTGATCAGCTTTGTCCAAAGTCACACAAATAACAAGTGACAGGATTTGGACTTAGGCTCCCTGGTGCCTGAGCTTCCATTCATAACTGTTGTGCAGTATGTGACTCAGTTTACCATTTAATTTCCTACATGTAGCCATGGCCTAAGAGGTGATCGGTCTTTACAGATAAAAAATACTTAAGGAAAGTTGGGGAATCATGTAGCAGGAAGTAGGTTTGGGGTTGTGTATGTGTTTTATTTTAATTTTTTTAAAGCTTATTTATTTTGGGAAAGTGTGAGTTGGGGAGGGGCAGAGAAAGAGGGAGAATCTCAAGCAGGCTCCATGCTGTCTGCGCTGAGCCTGTGTGGGGCTCTAACTCGCAAAACCGTGAGATCATGACCTAAGCTGAAATCCAGAGTCGGATTAACAGCTGAGCCACCCAGGCACAGATGTATGTGCACAAAATGTATGTGCATTTTGAACCAGGTGTAGAGGTGAGGTGGGGCACACCAGAGGACCATCTTGTCCTCTGCCAAGTCTGGCTTCAGTACTGATTATCAAATCCATCTTTTATACTGGTGAAAGGGATTCTTAATGTCTAGCTATTTTCATCACCATTTACAAGGCCATTGAGTAGTTTTGGAAGAGGGGGAAAATTTGTGTATTCTTTCTGTCCTTGTTTTATTTGCTCAGATGAGGGCTTTGCTACTTCTGCGAGACGGCGTTGAGAAACTTTACCACTTTTTGAGGGCTTTTCTATGGACCAAGCAGTGTGTGAGCACTCTGTGTATAGTTCTGAGAACCACGTTGTAATGCTGTAATAAGTTACTTGGTGTTGAGAAGGGTTTGAACTAGGTAGTCGACTCCCTAGTCAACACTTTCCACTACTGTGCATTGACTCCCTTGGTAGAGATGGAGGGTGGTGTTGGCAGGGGTGGGGGGTGGAGGGAGCCTGAAGTAACTATCACTTAGGAGGGTGACATCCCTCCCTGGCAAGCTACAGGCTGCCACTCCGTGGTAATTTCTCCTCAGAAAGGAGAAACTGCGAGTGAAGCATCGCATTGCAGGGGGTCTCAGGGATTCAGAAAGCCACCGATAGTGCCATTGGAGATAGCTTTGGAGATAGCTTACTTGTCCCCAGGAAGGTGAACGAGATGTTGGAGATGTTCACAGTGAGGTGTCTCAGAACAGTTGCCGCCTCGTTTCTTGGAATTGGTCACTTTTTTCTTATTAACACGTGAGCTATACATTATCTTCTGAGAGCAAATATTCACGGCCACTCAGAACTAAGATTATTCTCTGAATCCATGTCTTTCAAACTCTTGATTGCAGCCTGTGCTAAAACACAGGTTACATTCATGGCCCAGTATATACAGGGTCTATAAATCCAAATAAAAGATGCTCTTTCCTGAAACAAGATTTATCTTTGCTAGGTGAATGGCACCCCATTTCCTACACCATTTTATTCTTCTAAAATATGGTTGACTTTTAGATGGAGAAGATGCACTTATATGATTTAAATTCCAGAAATTATTTGTACTATAGTATTGAAGCCACCTGGTCGGATATCATTTAAACTCCTTAGCTCATGAAGCCCAAACCAAAGAAATTGTTTACTCTTGAGATTTGATCATGAGATTATTTAGGTCTTTGATGAATTGCCAATGTCTATTCCTTGTGGTTATGCAGAGATTGGAAACATTTGTTTTATAAAAGTTTTGACTGCATAATAAACACTGGAGAATCAAGACTCAAGAGGATATTGAGAGCCTGTTGCAGCACGTATGTTACTATATTTAGATCCATAGTCTCATTTTTTTTTTTTTCTAGAAAAACATTTATCTGGGAAATATTGCACTTCCAAAGTAAAACACATTTTTTTTTTTTTTTATTCTTTGATAACTTCTGATGTAGGTCTTCTGATGTATGATGTTTTGCACATGTGGGAATCTAGATCATAATAACACAACTTAATAAATTTTCGTTTGAAATTTTGCTTGATATCTTCAACTTAATTTTTACTCAATGAAATAACTTCCACTGAAATAAGAAACCAAAATCACAGGGCAACCTTGTGCAGTGTCTGTTCTGAATTGTTTGTGGGTGACTTCTGGGGCTTTTTGCTTTGTTTCAAGTATACTTTTTAAAACTTTCTGATGACTTTATAAGTAATTGTCCTCATTGTTTATGCCTGTATTTCTATCCACATCTGCTCCTCTTGACTTCAGTAGTAAAATATTATTACAGTGGGAGGTGGTTTGATATTTTGTTTCTGTGTGCCTAAATTTTACACCTGTAGATGTCACAAAGCAGCACAGTTCTCAAAAAATTACTCGTTTTCCTGGGTTTATTTTTCTGATTTACACTTGAACCAGGAGGGCTGGAATGCTTAAGCCCAGGGGCTTTAATCCCAGCCTTGCCATCCACAGTCCTGAGATCTCCTGTATTGTAACTTTATCATCTGCAAGTGGGAATAAATACTTCTCTTCCATCCCAGAGCATTGATGTGGGATAAATCCTGAAAGAGCTTTGATACAGGAACATTCTTCTATACGTAATAATATGGAAAGAGGCATTATACTGAATTTCAAAGTCTTATGACTTTATTTAAAAAAATTTTTTTTTTCAACGTTTATTTATTTTTGGGACAGAGAAAGAGAGCATGAACGGGGGAGGGGCAGAGAGAGAGGGAGACACAGAATCGGAAACAGGCTCTGAGCCATCAGCCCAGAGCCCGACGCGGGGCTCGAACTCACGGACCACGAGATCGTGACCTGGCTGAAGTCGGACGCTTAACCGACTGCGCCACCCAGGCGCCCCAAAGTCTTACGACTTTAAAGTTACCAAATAGAAGACACCAATTTACACTCAGTGTGAATGCTAAACATATTTAAAAGTAATTTTTTCTACTAATGTGAGTAGTATATGCTCATTGTAGAAGATCAGAAAATGCATTTTAGAAACAAAATATCAATGTTTCTAATTCCATAGCCCTGAGACCAGCCCTGTTAACTATTTTGTTACGTATTCTGCCCATATGATTTTATTTTCTCTCGTGTTCACGTCAGCAACATCTTTTCTTTAACTAGAATTTCTTGAGTGCTTGCAAACTGTTAAACTGATGGGTATTTCACAGTTAATTGAACTAGTTCCTTGTGGTTTGAGTCTCAGGATGGTCTGTCTCTGGCTGCCTCTTCAGTTTCACCAAGATGAACATCCCTGTCTCTGAGTCTTGGCACACGTTCTAAATCATTTCCGTAGGATCACGTTGAGTACAGTTTAAAGAGGCAGTTCGGAGTGGTGAAAATAAAATGGGCATTAGGAGAATTAGGTTTGACTTTTACCTTCTAATTGTTACTGTAACCTTTAAATCACTTTCTTTCCTGGGCTTCATTTTGCTTCTTGGTTACAGGGGTAAAGTGAGCTAACTCGTGAGGGAATTTCATTCTGAGTGTAATCACTTGGGATATTTTACAGATGGGGAAACTCGGAGTGAAAGGGATGAGCGTCTCTTCTAATGAATACTGTGTTTGGTAGTTGACTCTGGTGGTGTTGAAGGCACTGAGCAGCCTGTGGTGCTTTAGAATAGGCGTAGCTATCGTCCTCGATATTCCTGGGTGATGATGAATGGTGTCTGTCACTGAGCCGGTTCTGATTTCAGGAAACCCCTTCACTGACAAAGTCCCACTAGGTAAGTTATTGACTTCAATGTTGTTTCCTTTAAAAGTCAGGCTCCTCACCTGATGAGCAGATAAAATTGATCTGTCCATAAAATGGAATATTATTTGGCCACAAACAGGAATGAGGTACAGGGACAACCTGGATGAACTTAGAAAACATTATCTAAGCCCAAGAAGTTAGTCACAAAAGGTCACATAACATGATTCCATTTATATGAGGTGCTTGTAACAGGCAAATCCATAGGGACGGGATGTTGATTTGTGGCTGCTTAGGGTGGGGGGACAGAGAGGCCCTGGGGGGGTTGGGGTGGGGGATGCTAAAAGGTACAGGCTTTCTTGCTCACATGATACAAATGTTCTGATTTGATTGTGGTGATGATTACACAAATCCTGGAATACACCAAAAACTATTGGATTGTATCCTTGAAATGGGTGAATTACGTTTCAGTAAAGCTGTTACCAAAAACAAAACAAAATTCTAAAAACCTTTTGTTTCTAGATGTTTGACTTGTAGCTGAGTGAAAACTGATCATATTAACCTCCTCATGTGTTGTTACTTCATTTCCTGAGAATCTCCATTTGAATCTCAATATAGGAAGATGACTGAATTACAAGACTCTTCTTTCCCATTTGGAATTTCTTTTGAGGACTGTGTGAGTAAGATACCTCCTAATGTCAGCCCTTTCTCATCTGTCTCCCTTGTTTGTTAGGGTTTCTGAATTGCTTTTGTGACACTCACTTTGGCTGCTTCTGAAAAGTCAGTATTTTGATAGCTTCAATGGTGGCTTGAGGTTTGTATTTGATATCTCATAGATAAAACTGTGCATTAATTAATTTGCCATTGCAGAACCAAATAGTGAGGGGTTAATACTTTGTTCTTGATGCTTACATTGCAGTTCATAGCTTTGGGTTTTCTTGGTGAGATTGATGAGTTGCCCATGAGGTAGTTGGCTGAGGAGCCCCAGACACTTGGTCTCTGTGAGGGCACGTCTTCCTCTTACCTGTATTAATTATGGAAAAGTGAGTTCAGCCAGGGACAGCAGAAGTAGGGGTAGGCATTGGGTCCCTTAGAAATTCAGGCTGTGTTTGGTCATTTTCAGTGAAATTTTCACATCCTTCAGGAATTTCTACCAGATCCGTAAACGTTAAGGTTAAAATTCAGTCAACAGATATTGTTTGTTTTTCTTTACAAGGGCCTGCAAAACGTGCATGGAGTTAACAGTGAATTACCTAAGGGGTGAATGAAAGAAAATGCTGGTGGTTTTGTCTTATGCCTCTCTTGTTCTGCCATTGCATTTTGTCATGATATCAGCCAGAGAGAGTGAGGCTTTTAAACCAAAACATGAGTGAACCATAAAACGTATCTTGAGACAATGTAATGTAGCAATAGCAAATTTGGCAGAATATCTGAAGCAGCCTCATGACTAGTATTTCTAATAAATCTGTTTAGTTATGTTTGGGGTACTTTTCCTGGCGAAATGGTGAATTGTGCAACTAGGAGGGACTAAGTCGGATCTTGGAATTAGTTTGAGACTTTGATCTTACATAAATAAGTTTCGATCATGTTTCTGTTTAGTATCTAAAATCAGCTTCAAGAAAGTTTTTAGCTGGACTGTTTTCTGTGTTGTTACTGAGAGGTCAAAATTGTCTCCTTGGTGAGTGAAATTTGTTAATAGTGGGTTCTTGAAAATTGAGACCTTTTTTTCTCATCTGGAACATCCTCCCTGTAAACTGTAAATAACATCTTGATTTAAGCTGTGAGGATTCAGAGAATTGAGATAACAAATGAAGTACAAGTATTCTTGAAGACTTTTCAGTACACATATGGTATTGCACACCTACTATGTGCCCAGCACATAACATGTGACTTGCTGGTTCATTCAGTGAAGATTTATTGGGGATTGATAATGTGCTGGGTACTATAGTGAAGTTACAGAGATGAAAAGGCAGTGTATTTATATATTCTTACTATAGCATTTACTGTATGTGTAAATGATAGTCCAGAGGTCGTATATGTTCTTTGAGGGCAGAGATTGACAACGAATTAGAAAAGAAACCGAAGAAGAGTTGACTCCTGAATTGGAGAGTGGGACATGAGTGGGATGGCTTGGAGTTGGGGAGAGAAGGGGAGCAGTTGGGGGGAAGGTGTTCTAGGGAAAGGCCTAGAGGTAGTGGTGTGTTTGCAGGGACTGCATGTGGTTGATATGCCTAGAACAGAAGATGCCTGTAGAGGTGACAAGAGAAGTGATAAAAGTTATGTTTTAAGAATGTAATCTAGGAACAATCTTAGGGTGACTTACAGCGGATACAGTCAGAGTTAGAAAGCCCAGTCAAGTCTGCTCTCATAATCAGGCAATGAAGGACTGTGGAGATAGACAAGGTCTTGAAAGAAAGAAGGAAGGGGAGACCAGGAAGGTGGTGCCTTGGAAGAAAAGGGCAGGACTTGAATTCCTGCTGGTTCTTACCTAGCAGTCCTAAAGGGACTCCTTTGAGATTTTTACGAAATATTTGGGTCTTTATATCAAGAGAGGTCCACAGATCTGTCTTCATGTAAAAATCAACACGTGGTCCAAAAACTCATTCATAGACTATCAGAGGTCTGTGGATCCCAGATTCAGAAGCCTTGATCCAGTAGAAGGGTGGAGAAAGGAATAACTCCCATGGGAATTTGACATGTTATTGGTACAGCCAACAGACTGGGCCAATTGCATAGAGTATCTTAGAGGATGAGGATATATTGAGATTTTTAGAAGTATTGAAATTTCCTCATAAGCACAAGAACTGTGCACTTGCCTCTGTTACGTGTTTATTGAATACATACGCTGTGCTAGAGACTGCCTGATGCAGGGGTGAGGTTAATAAAGTGTACTGGACTAGATACAGGTCTATACACACAAATAATTCTAGGAGAACTGTGGCTTTACATGTAGTGTACCCTGGTTTAAATGCTCTGGGGTGGTTTTATTTTACTTGTTTGGTGTAGGAGGCTGCCCTCTTACTGAATATTGTCAGTCTTGACTTTAGGTAGTATGCTTTTATATTCTTTGATGAAAATGTAACTAATTGCTGGAGACTATTCAGAATAAGGATGGAAGAAAAGGGGATTATCACATCTAAGCAGGTCCTGTTTGTACACATCGAATCCCTTTGCGCTCAAATGTTCCATATTTCAGTTGACAGAGTTCTTAAGCAATAATTTCTGTATCTGAGGCATCGCCGCTTGGAGAGTATCTTGGATTCCTCAAGATAATTTGTAAAACAGGTTGGAAGGGGATTGTGAAATCAGAGTCTGTCTTCCAGGTGTATGAGGTCATCTTTCTTGCTTCCTCTCTACCAGGTTGAAACCACACCTCAGGGCTCCAGGAACCTATGCATTTGGTTCAAAGAGATTTTGTATTCTGGTATTTCACAATTACTTTTTCGGTGTCCTTTGTAATTTCCATCTTAAGTCTCATTGGTGAGGAAGGTTTATATGATCTACTCCCTTTAGGCTAGCTTCTTGATCAATACCAATGGGTGTAGCTCCAGCAGTCCTTTGGAGAAATGCTCAGCTGAATTGACAGTCAGAATGAACAGTCCTGCCACTCTGGTCTAGCTCCTTGCCCTCAAAGTGTGGTGCCAGGATTAGGAACATCAGAGTCACCTGCAAACTCGTTACAAATGTAGATTTTCAATTCCTGTTCCTAATTTACTGACTGAATTTATATTTTACCAGGATCCTACAAGTGATTCATGTGCATGTTAATGTAACGTTTGAGACTTACTAGTTTACCTGCTGTACAGGAACCTGAGGGGGGGGTTCTCAGAGCCCTTTTGCTGAAGTTTAAGCCTTTTCCCATTTGTTTTCTACTTAGAGGTAATGGGGGAACATCTGGGTGATCATCTTTCATATATAAATTTTTGTGGAATTAAAGATGATTTGGGTGCCTTCTTAGCCTTCTCTTTTTAAGGTTAATAACTGAAATTTGTATAATATCTCCTCATAGAGAAGATTATCTTCTACACTTCTGCTTTTTAGAGAGAGAGGGAGGGAGGGGCAGAGAAAGAGAGAGAGAGAGAATCTTAAGCAGGCTTCACGCCCAGCCTGGAGCCCGATACAGGGCTTGATCTCATGACCCTGGGATCATGACCTGAGCCAAAAATCAGAGGTTGGACACTCAACCAACTGAATTACCCAGGCATCCCTGTTTCCTAGATGATTTTTTTTTTTTAAAGCAGGCTTTACACCAAGCGTGGAGCCTGGTATGGGGCTTGAACTCACAACCCTGAGATCAAGACCTGAGCTGAAATCAAGAGTCAGATGCTTAACTGACCGAGCCACCCAGGTGCCCCTCCTAGATGACTTTTACAAAATATTTCTGAAATGGGCAAAATACTCTTATCAGGGTCTGGTTGCTGCCAAGTAAGCAAAAATAATTCCTGATCCATGTGTTTTATGTTCCTACTTTAAAGGTCTAGAGGCTTTTGGCCTTATTTTCAGTTTCATTTTGAGAAGTTATTTTTTAAACATGAAAACAGCAGCTAATTCTTCCTTGAGGGAACTTGAGACTGAAAAAGTACTGTCTTCTCCTCCTGTTTCTGAAGGGTGGAACAGGTTGACCAGTGGTCTTGGAGTCTCTCTTGGGTGGCATTTTAGGCTTATTGGAAAAAAAAAAAAAAAAGAGAGAGAGAGAGAGGAAAGAGTAACAGGAGACAAGAAGGGAGGGAAGGGAATAATTCAAAGCAGAAGAACTATCAGTTGGTCAGATGGGAAAGGAGGAGTTTGATGTTGGTGGAGGTTTTATACATCTTTTGGTTTTTGGATTTGAAGAATTCCTTGAAGAATTAACATTTTTCTCCTGATTTTTTTTTTAAATATCAGAGCTTTATGCACCTCTTGTTTATGTAAAATTTGAGTTTTGGTGAAGGAAAAAAGGTCATAAAATACATCTGCTGTGGTCAAAAATTTGTAAGGCATCAGGGATAATATCAAAGTTTTCCTTTTGCATATTCTCAGTCTGGGCATCTCTGAATTTTTTTTTTTTTAATTTTTTTTTTCAATGTTTATTTATTTTTGGGACAGAGAGAGACAGAGCATGAACAGGGGAGGGTCAGAGAGAGAGGGAGACACAGAATCGGAAACAGGCTCCAGGCTCTGAGCCATCAACCCAGAGCCCGACGCAGGGCTCGAACTCACGGACCGCGAGATCGTGACCTGGCTGAAGTCGGACGCTTAACCGACTGCGCCACCCAGGCGCCCCGTGGGCATCTCTGAATTTAATGTAGTTTATAGCTCTGCATGAGATGCTCCTTAACTTTCTGCAAAAAAGCATCCAGTTGAGAAAGGGATGGCAGTCTAGGCAATATCTTTTAAAGTGATGCTTTAAATCATGCCTCCTGCTCCCTCCACCCCCCAAAGGGTATTTGTATAATTTTAAAACATTATAAGAGCTGGGGGAAACCTGGCACATTTGGGGTTTACTTGAGCATCTTGTCACAAAGGGAGGAGATAATAGTGGTTAATTCATTCATCACTTTCCCTCACATTTACATAGGGTTTCGGGTTCAGCATTCCCTCGTTGGATTATAATTTAATGAACGTGACCAGTTTTCTTCATCTTACTAAAGTCCAAATTAGTGCTTACAAAAGCCGTGAGGCTGTTTGGCAAAGAAGACTTGGACGAGTGCTTGCTCTGCAGTTAAGTTACAGTCTACTCATCTTAAGTATGGCTTTCATTGTTCAGTAATGACTATTTGCTTGAGGTCCTGCCTTTGATACTTCATTTTATTGAATTTGTTTGCATCCCTGGTAATCCTCAAAATTTGTAGGTCTGGGAAGGCTCTCTGTTGAAGGAGGTAGAGGTTCATTTGTGCAAACACTGCACGCCGATTGCCTAAGCCACTGAGACCTGCAATTTAGCCTTCCATGACTGGACATGTACCTAGTTAACATGAAAGCATTTCTCTTTTCCCCTCGGCAGACACATGGCGTCTGAGTTAGTGTGAAAGAATGCAAGGATGTGGGACCTCATGGCTGTTCTTACTGCTTCTGTGTTTCTTGGAAAACAGCCATTGCCCTGTTTTTTGAAGACGGGGGAAGCAGCTTATTTTCTAGGGATTCTATAAGAATCAATAAGTATTTCGTGAAAAGACATTTATGACAAATGATGAACCATTGTTTGGCTGTTTATGTACATCTCCTTGGGTCTTTTTGATTTTATGGTTTTGTTAGTTCCTTGTTTGCTCAATTTTATGAGGTGGGGGGAGCGGGTAGAGCGATGAAGCCTGAGGGCAAGAAGGAGAGGCATTAGATGTTCTGGGGTTTGAGTTGGTTTAACGAGGGAAAGTTCAGATGACTGCAGATTATTTGTGTACACCTAGTTTTTGCTTCATATCTCTTCAAATAATGTGAACTTTTGTTAGCATTAGGATGGACTATATGGATTGAGTTTGTTGAAGTGGATTTTCAGAAGTAATTTCCAGCACGTGTTGGTCCTGTGAAGAGATTGGCTTGACCCACTGGAAGGGACACAATTAAGAACAAACGGTGCTATACTCTTAGTTCTGGAAGGTTGAGTTAATCAGAAAAAAGTATATTCATCATCTCTTGCTGTGTGACAAATGACTTCACAAACTAGAGGCTTGAAATAATAGTAAACATTATCTCAGTTTCAGAGATTTCTATCTCCAGTTCCCAGGAATTTGAGTGGTTGTGCCTCAGGATATCTTGTGAGGTTGCAGGCCTGTGAAGGGGGTGCCAACATAGGAAGGCATGATTGGGGCTTGGGGATTCACTTCAAAGCATCTCATTTGACATGGTTGGTGAGTTGCTGTTGGCAGTTACCAAGAAGCCTCACTGTGTCTCAGTGAAGGTGTTTTCATGGACTGCTTGCTTGTCCCCACAACAAGGAAGTTGGATTTCCCCAAAGCAAGCAAGCAGTCTGAGAGGCAGGAAGATGGGAAACGCAATGTCTTTTACTCCCTAGTCTCAGAAGTCCTATACTATCACTTCTGTGATGTCCTATTGGTAACACAAGGCAGGCCTGTTCGTTATGAGTGGTAACTACACAAGGCATGAATAAGGCTCTTTGGGGCTCTCTTGGAGTCTTTTTAAAAAAATCTTTGAGGGGCGCCTGGGTGGCGTAGTCGGTTAAGCGTCCGACTTCAGCCAGGTCACGATCTCGAGGTCCGCGAGTTTGAGCCCCGCATCGGGCTCTGGGCTGATGGCTCAGAGCCTGGAGCCTGTTTCCGATTCTGTGTCTCCCTCTCTCTCTGCCCCTCCCCCGTTCATGCTCTGTCTCTCTCTGTCCCAAAAATAAAATAAAACGTTGAAAAAAAAAAATCTTTGATTGTTTTTTTTCCTTAGATGCTTTTCTCTTTCTAATGGTCAGATAACACAAATTTACAGCTTCCTTAAGCTCATACATGGAGTGGAATATATGGAAGACCAGAGTTCTCAGTTTGGTTAGGAGAACTCATACACCTTAGGGTAAGGATTTTCTTAGGGCTAATGAAAATATTTAAATTAATAAAAATGAATATACTAATTGGCCTCTATTACTAGCCATATGTATTACTGTTAAAATTTTTGAGCTCTGAGATAACTTTGTAGGGAGATGAATTATAATTAGAGGTCCACCAATGGAGAGTCTAATCTAGTATTTGAGGCAGATTTGTTGTTCATAATCTCTTCATTATATGAGAGATTCTCTTGGAGACTTGGTCAGTTGCCTGACCTAAGATAGCTTAAATAAACTCTGCACAGCATCCCTTGTGAATTCATACTTATTGTCTTGATAGTTGGAGGTTTTGGTTTATTTTTAGATTTTAAGCTTGGCATAGGATCCTATGGGAGAAAGTTCATTACTTTCGGTAATCTGTCATTACAGTTCATCTGACAGATGACCCGTGTTTATTTTTGGGATGCCTTCTACATGTTCGTACAGAGTTTACATTCTGTACTTACTTGCCTTGATGAAGACCTTGACCTCCCTCATTGTGTTTTAACCTTGGCAAGATCTTTACGGCTGACCTTGCACTTCTCAGAACTTCTTTGTCGTTTCCTCTGGGCCTCCTGAATAGTGACCATTTAATAATAGCAGTTGAAGGCAAGAGCTGTTCCTCTCAATGGATAGTAATTAGTTGTTACAGCCCATATTCCAGTCATCTGAGATGGGGCTGCTTTCTTTATTTTTATTGAAGACTATCTAGCTCCTTTTGTTCTTGTTGGCTGATAAAATTTGACGAAGAGGGAAATGCTCATTTGAGGATAGGGCTATTCTGACTTTAAGGAGAGGTGGCTGGGACACAGAAGACGTGGGCACTGTTCCTACCTTATTGTGGCTGTGTTGGGCATATAAGAGAACATGGTGAAATCAAACAGCCCAGGATCCAGGTCAGGGATCGGGTTGTGGTTCCAGCCTTCACACTAACTGGTTGTGTGACATGGAACAAATCATTTCCCCTCTCTCTGCACCAGTTTTCTGATACATTAAATGAAAGGTGTAAACCAAGTTATCTTTATTGCTCTTCTGCCCCTAAAGTTCTGTTAAAACTTGGCTGTTCTTCTAATAGATGACATTAAATGTTATGAGACCAGTCCAGTCTAATTCTTCAGCTTGAGGGTTTGAGAATCAGTCTCTTAAAAGAAGTTCTTTGGGCATTTAGTGGTGATGGGAAAAGTCTGGTCCCTCATGACAGGTATAATTAGTGGAAGATTTTCTCTATGAACAGTTTGGGAGAGGTTGACTTTGTTCCAGAATGTAGATAGAAGAGTAGAATTGAGTTTGTTGTTTCTGAAGCACTTCAGCTCAGTGGGGTTTTAAAGGAAATCCCTAGTTAGAGAGGATTATTTTTTAACTCTTAGAAATCTGGGAAATGCAAGTTCAACCTAATTTATGAAGCATGATTTATCTCTGTAGTGCTTTTTCACTGAAAACCAGGGCACAGGATTGGGTGAAGGTTTGTCTGCATTGGAGAAGTAGGCTAGGAGATGTTCTTGGTATACAAAATAGAATTTCCTAGGTGTTGTGATTGGTTGAAACTATGGTTGATTGGCAAAATTCTGGGCATATAGAGGATTTGCTTCTAGGTACTTTTCCCTTTCAAAGTGATGTTCAGCATAGAAAATATCTCCGTTATGTATGTAATAGTCATTAAATTAATAGTACATGAATGAATGAAGAGATTTAGTAACAGATTTATCATTAAAAGAGATAGGCTGCAAGGGGGAAATCTTTTACCCTAAATTCTGAAGATTGGAGTGGGGGATTAACAACTTTGAGGCTGGGGTATTGTTTTTTTCAAGTGCTAAAAGGGAGAGAAACTATCATGGTTGGCATATGGGTGACAGTTTCAGTCATCAGGGCTCTGTAATATATTCAACCATGCATTTGCAACAAAAATCACGTACTATGGTCTTTAGCACTTAGACTTTCTTCATCAGATAGTACTTTGACAGTGCCAGAAAACTGAGTGATGATCTTGTTTCAGTTGTCAATATTAGTTTAGAAGATGTGAGTTCTACCAATGGGTAATTTCAGTTGAGGTGTTTGAAAAAGAGGTAGATAACTGCAATGAAGGTCAGGTAGGCAACTGAAAAGTCTTAATTTTAATGGCTTTGCATTTATTACGTAGGTTGAGTTAAGGCTGAATAACTTGAGGCAGAGCAATTGGAGACCGGTGAGAACATGCTTTGCAGTTGATTTTCTCTGGGCACCCCCTCACTGCCATTTGGTTAAACCTACTTTCCTTCTAAAAATTTTTTTTTTCAACGTTTATTTATTTTTGGGACAGAGAGAGACAGAGCATGAACGGGGGAGGGGCAGAGAGAGAGGGAGACACAGAATCGGAAACAGGCTCCAGGCTCTGAGCCATCAGCCCAGAGCCTGACGCGGGGCTCAAACTCACGAACTGCGAGATCGTGACCTGGCTGAAGTTGGACGCTTAACCGACTGTGCCACCCAGGCGCCCCAAACCTACTTTCCTTCTATTTGAATAGGGATTTAGGCCCATCTTTTCCCTTTGTCTCCAGATTCCATTCCACACTCTGCTCTGTACACCCCTCTCCTCACCAAGCCCACATTTATAGACTCTATCAGAGGCCCCCTTGCTCTTTCCCAGTTTTGGTTAGCCTGTTGAAATCAGAAAGCAGGGGGTGAATTGGCACCCGCTTTCTGTCCTGCTCCCGGCTGCTCTTGCCTTTAGGGCTTGACATGATCGCCTCTCTTCACTGTTGCTACTGACTTGGAACTATAGTTTTCCATTGGTGGATATGAGATGTTAATCAAGTTTTCAATATATACATGTTTTTCATACAAACAGCTCAGTTATTTTTATTGTTTCTGTAGTGAGTTAAGTCATTGGAGAGCTGAGTTTTACTGCTTTCTAGCACCCAAGAATAGTACTACCTATTTTTGTTAAAGAACCTTTTCAGGGAGGAAGAGCTTTGAGATTGTATCAGTTTGCAGTGAATGAGAAGTAGTATCCAGAGCACTGACCAGATGTTGGAGGCCAGACAATTCAAGTCGGGTCCACCATTCACTGCTTGCCAGCTTTGCTACCAGTAGTGGCTCTTTCAGACCCTGAAGGGATAGGCACATGCCCTGGAGCGGAACCCCATATAACCCTAAGTCTCATGCCTGAAGATGGGGGTTAGTAAGTGTTATAAGATCATGTGTATGCTTAGAACAGGCGTTGGCACGTGGTAAGTATTCAGTGACGGATTATGATCTAGTCTAATCCATTCATATTTGGGGAGGAAAAAAATAGTAGGCGGGAATGTCAAGTTTAATGCGGATAAGAGTTTATTAGAAGGTCTTTCTGACCTCTGTGTGGGTCATCTAAAGTTAAAGGTATATGTAGGACTTTATCTATCTCTGAATAAATCTTTAAACTCTTAGTTTCTTTATCTGCAAGTTGGAGATCCTCTTGGCTTTTCTTTGACCTTTGTGTTTTTTTAAGGTTTCAATGAGAAACAATTTGTGAAGTTTCAATCTGAATTTAGGGAAGACTTCTGGAAAACATCACCATTTGGCTTTCTCGTTGTAATTAACGGTTTAACTACAACTGGGTTGGGTTCTACCCCTCTGGGCTCCTGCCATTACTTTGTTACAGTTATCTTAAGAGGTTGGTTTCTTTTTTTTTTTTTTAATTTTAAATAACTTTATTGAGATATAATCTTTATACTGTAAAATTTGCCTCTTTAAAAATTTAATTCAGTGGTTTTGAGTATATTCTGAGTTGTGTAACCATTGCCAGTGTTTAATTGTGGACTATTTTTATCACTCCATAAAGAAACCCCTTCCCCATTATCTGTCACTCTCTACTTCCTCCTAAGAACCACTCTTCTACTTTCTTTATAGATTTACTTCTTATGAGTATTTCATATCGGATGGTATGTGGCCTTCTGGGACTTGGCTTCTTCCATGTAGCACAAGCTTGTCAAAGTTCATCTGTGTTGTAACATGTATTCGTACTTCATCCCCTTTTAATGGCCGAATAATATTCCATTATATGGATATACTCCATTCTCTTTATACATGGATCAGCTGATGGATATTTGAATTGTTGTTTCTGCTTTTTGGTTATTGTGAATGATGCCACTGTGAACATTGATTCACAAGTTTTTGTGTGGACATAGGTTTTCTTGGGACTTATTCTTGTTTTGTTTCTAGCTGAGCCTTCCAGTGCCAGGATCATTGGAAGTCTGTATGTGTCTCTGGTACCATCAGAGGAGAGGAGGATTCCCCTGAAGTCAGGAGGATCTGTCCTGGGGAATTCTACAAGGCTGTCCCACGGACTGGTGGGATGTGAGGAAGGTGTTTTGAGCTAGGAATGTCTGAGTGGACACACAGGCACAGCTGTGCAGTATGGCCTTTTGGAAGATGGGTCTGTCTCATCTGTAGGGGAAGAGCGATGTTAACTACTGAAAGTATCTGCAGAAACTAGTGAGGATTAATGAGTGCACGTTGGCTGTTGTTTGCTCTTCCTTTGCTATCCTCTCAGAGGTAGCCCTGCTGTAGGGTTTAATATAGTAAGATCTTTGAGGAAGCTAGAGAAAGGGAACTTGAACTGCTGTCGTGGGAATGGAGTATTGTCCTTTGCTTGGTTAGGGCAAACGTAAATCTCCAGCATTCTAGGTGGAGAGTACCAGGTTTTTGAAACTTTGGGGAGCATGTGATCAGCCACGTTATTGAAAGTCTGAGGCTCAGAGAACTGAGACCTTGAGAAGGACACAGTATGGTCCTGTGAAAATCTGCTGTCTGGAGTTGCAGAGATCTGAGTTGGAATCTGGTTTTTGCCAATCTCTCTGAAGTTACTTGATAGGAAGAGGGATGGTTATTTGTCAGAATTGTAGGGAGGATGAAATAGGAGCTCAGTGTAAAGAACTTGTCACAGTGGCTGACACATAATAGATTATTTGTAAATATTAATTCCCTTTTTCATGTGGTTCATTGCTGAGCTTGTAGGCAAACTATCATCTTGGAGAGAGATTGGTGTGGAGGGCGAGTGTAACTTGTAACTGTTTGTATTTATTCGACCTTAGATGTGACTTCACTTCCCTTTCCTGGAACTTGAAGTTCTGTGATAGTATTAAAATTCTTTGGGGAGCCTGGGTGGCTCAGTTGGTTGAGCATAACGACTCTTGATTTTGGCTCAGGTCATGATCCCAGGGTCATGGGATCGGGCTCTGTGCTGAGTGTGGACCCTATTTATGATTCTGTCTCCCTCTGCCTCTCTCCCTCAAAAAAAAAAAAATTATCTTAGATATGCACCTGGTCTTGTTTTTAGAATTCTAGGTGTGACTCTGTCCTCTTTTAAAGGGTTCTCGTTGAATATTATGCATTTCTTTTACCTTCTATAGTTGTTTTCTCCAATGTCGTAGCCACCAGCACCATATGTGGCTATTTGGATATAAATTAATTAAATGCAAAGAAAGCAACAAATTCAGTTTCTTAACTGCACTAGCCACATTTCAAGTACTCAAGATCTACAGATGGTAATAACCTCCATATTTGTCAGTATAGACATAGAACATTGCTTTCATCTTAGGAAGTTTTATTGCCCTGTACGGTTTCTCTTCTGTAGAAGCTACAGAAGTAGGAACTTCAATAGAAGCTCATTCTTAGATTCATTTGTATGAATCTCTGTGAGGCTAAAACTTATTCTCTCACTCTGGATTACTAAAATGGTTGGTACCTGCAGTACTGACCCATAGTAGTGTCTCTGTTCAGGTACTTGTTTCTCAAGTCTCCTTAAAGTTTCAAACTTAAAAGATACAAGATAAATTTAGCGTACATTTACCCTGTCAACAATCTCACCAGATCTCCAGACCTTCATCAAATCAGAGGGATTGATTTGTGTGCTTGGGTGAAAGTTTATATGCAAGCACGTTCTCAAGTAGGGTCATTTAGAAAGAATGTGTTTGAATTGAGTTTGCTTCAAGTAGTACTTAACACATGAATATCCTTTTCTATTTATAGAAACATCTAAACTAACAAGATTTATACATCGTTTTCAGAATTCTAGTACTTTATTTAGTGCTGGAATGACTATATGTCCATATTCCTAACATGGACTTATAGATATGTCATGCTTATCGCATTTGGATGTAAGTAACTGGATATTTGTAATATGTATTTGATTTTATGTTTTATGTTGTCTCTGTTTTTCTTTTTATTTTCTTCTCGGCATTGTATTGGTAGTGAGAAGATCTAATGTTTATTCCACCACTCCACACCCCTTTCTTGCTTTCTTATTAATTAAACATTGTCTTTGGGAGTTGCTGAGAATGTGGAATAACCACAGTGTGGTTTTGGCTTTGGAGGGGCTCCTAGTTCCTCATGTGTGAGTGAGGATGGTAATACATGGCCCATGTGCCTTCCTGCTCTGTCAGTGTATTTACCAAAATCTTAAGTGTGAGGTGCTGTGTAGACTGCTCATTGTTATACCAACATCAAGTATTATCCCTTTTTATTTTATCTTATTTTATTTTTTTAATAGAATTGTCAGATTGGTTTCCATATGACACCCAGTGCTCGTCCCAACAAGTGCCCTCCTCAATGCCCATCACCCACTTTCCTCTCTCCCCCACCCCCCATCAACCCTCAGTTCTCAGTATTTAAGAGTCTCATATGGTTTGCCTTTCTCTCTCTCTGTAACTTTTTTCCCCCTTTCCCCTCCCCCATGGTCTTCTATTAGGTTTCTCAAGATCCACATATGAGTGAAAACATATGATATCTGTTTTTCTCTGACTGACTTATTTCACTTAGCGTAATACTCTCCAGTCCCATCCACGTTGCTGGAAATGGCCAGATTTCATTCTTTCTCCTTGCCAAGTAGTATTCCATTGTATATGTAAACCACATCTTCTTTATCCATTCATCAGTTGATGGACATTTAGGCTCTTTCCATAATTTGGCTATTGTTGAAAGCACTGCTGTAAACATTGGGGTACAAGTGCCCCCATTCATCAGCACTCCTGTATCCCTTGGGTAGATTCTTAGCAGTGCTTTTGCTGGGTCATAGGGTAGTTCTATTTTTAATTTTTTGAGGAACCTCCATACTGTTCTCCAGAGTGACTGCACCAGTTGGCGTTCCCACCAACAGTGCAAGAGCGTTCCCGTTTCTCTACATCCTTGCCAGCATCTATAGTCTCCTGATTTGTTCATTTTAGCCACACTCTGACTGGCGTGAGGTGGAATCTCAGTGTGGCTTTGATTTGTATTTCCCTGATGAGGAGTGACATTGAGCATCTTTTCGTGTGTCTTTTGGCCATCTGGATGTCTTCTTTGGAAAAGTGTCTATTCATGTCTTCCCATTTCTTCACTGGATTATTTGTTTTTTTGGGTGTGGAGTTTGGTGAGTTTTTTTATAGTTTTGTATACTAGCCCTTTATCTGATGCGTCATTTGCAAATATCTTCTCCCATTCCCTTGGTTGTCTTTTAGTTTTGTTGATTGTTTCCTTTGCAGTGCAAAAGCTTTCTGTCTTGATGAAGTCCCAGTTGTTCAGTTTTGCTTTGAATTCCCTTGCCTTTGGAAATGTGTCAAGTAAGAAATTGCTGCGGCTGAGGTCAAAGAGGTTTTTTCCTGCTTTCTCCTTTAGGGTTTTGATGGTTTCCTGTCTCACATTCAGGACCTTCATCCATTTTGAGCTTATTTTTGTGTATGGTAAAAGAAAGTGGTCTAGTTTCATTCTTCATTGCTGTCTAGTTCTCCCAGCACCATTTGTTAAAGAGACTGTCTTTTTTCCATTGGATACTCTTTCCTGCTTTGTCAAAGATTAGTTGGCCATACATTTGTGGGTCCAATTCTGGGTTCTCTGAGTATTATCCCTTTTTGATGGGATAAGTGGAAGTGTGGGCTATTCATGAGATTTTTCATTGAGTTTTCTGGAGAGATTTTCAAGAGTGAGAAGAGTTGTGTCTTGGGGCCGATGAGATGGGAGAACCTATTCCAGGTGTTGAGATGTCTCTGGAAGGCTGGAATGGAACAGCCATGAGACCCACCCAGGCAGAAGACTGGAGGTGAAACCCAGCTATCTGTCCTTCTGCATTCTTGGAGGAAAAATGCAAACTTTATCAGCAGAGTGACATTGAGCCCTGCTGATGAAGAAGGGAGATTTGTTTAGAGACTGTTAAAGGTCTGTGCAGTGTGTCCATGTGCTAGGGATGAGCCATTTAAATCAGAAGCCACTGTCCTGTTTTGGGACAGGTGCTGGGTTGGAAGCTAGGAACATAGTTGCAGCACTTTGTTGGTTTATTGGTTTATTGTTAGTGCTTCCACGTTGTTGGTGAACTCTGATAGATAGGACTGTCAGGTAGCCTGTTTGCAGTGACTTCCTTTAAAACTAGGATGGTTTGTAGTGAGGGAAATACATTTCCAAATGGTCTTACTTTGTCTTACTGGTCTCAGGGTTAGATATCTGGGCCATCTTGATGTATAGATCAGTGCTTGATTAAGTGAAGGGTCATATCGGAATAGGGTTAATACTCCATTGTTTGTTAAGCTCCTCATCCTTTAAATTTTTAAATTTGTATCGTGTTTTTAAGGATGTTAACATCATTTTTACTTCATTTTCCTTTTAAAACCCAACTATTTTAATTACCTGCAAAAGATGCAGTAGTACTAGAGGGGAATGCTTTGTCTCAGGTTTAAGAAATAATCTAGGGGCGCCTGGGTGGCTCCGTAGGTTGAACGTCTGACTCAACTCAGATCATGATCTGACGCTTGTGGGTTCGGGCCCCGTGTCTGGCTCTGTGCTGACAGCTCAGAGCCTGGAGCCTGCTTTGGATTCTGTGTCTCCCTCTCTCTGCCCCTCCCCCACTCACGCTCTGTCTGTCTGTCTCTCTCAAAATAAATAAACATGATTAAAAAAATTAAAAAAAAAAAAATCTATTCCCAGGACCATGTGGGTGCCGAATCCCTAGCTATGGTAAAGGGGATGCTAAAACAAAACAAAACAAACAAGCAAAAACTTGAAAGAGCAGTCTTAAATACTGGGAAGGATGGAGATACTGTGCATTCTGTCTTGACAGTTTTGAGTCGACTCTCTTCAATAGATAACAGGGCACACGGATGTGGGGAATGACACAGAACTGGTACAAAGGCAGTTGTTTGAAACACCTTCTCTTAACTGGTCTAGTTGATAATGTCTCGAAGATGTCGTAGTCCTAGAAAAAAGTAATGAAGTCTGTGAAGATGGTAACTTTGTGAAAATGTCTACAAGTATGTAAACTAGAAATAGATGCAGTCATATCGGAGGTAGGCCTACATGTGGACAAAAAGGTGAATCAAGGAAATGTTTCTGCGCCTACCCTTAGAACAGGAACCTAGTTAATGACACTAGACACTCCCTATTTGCTATTTTTATGGCATTCGTTGCCTTTTAATTATAGGGGCTGCCTTCTCCTGGGCTTTGAGCAGCCAAGAATAAGGCCAGTTCATCTTTGTATCCCCAGCATTTAGCACGGTGCCTGGCACCTAGAAGGCTTTCAGGAAGTATGCATTGAATGAATGAACCATTTGTACGTGCAGAATCGGATCTCTGTGTTTCAGCCAAAGGAGCCATTGTCCACCTCGGTGAGTGGGCTGCTGGGAAAGTTTTGTGCTTGTGTGGTGATTGTAGCAGCCGAAGTCTTCTGTAAAATGTGAAAACACCTTCAAATGACTTCTCTGTGATCTTCATGAAGACAGCAATATCTTATCCATGCTCTACTACTTGTACATAGTAACTTCTACCTGTATCTAGTAACTTCTCAGAAATTCATGAGGTACTTGGAACCTTAGAATGTTTTACGACCCTGGTGTGGAGAAGCGGGAATGAGGTTGAAGGAGCTTCACACCCTGGGCTCTCCCCACTCTGTACTTTTACTCACTTTTTTTCCTTTCACCTGGAATGTCTACCCTCTTGCTTTCCTGTGGCTGTGCCCTAATAGATTACTCTGGAGATTATAGCCATCCTTCTGGGCTGAGCTTCTATCTCACTTGTGTTAAAGACCGTTTTGTTTTTTTTTTGTTTTTGTTTTTTTTAGTTTTTACTTGTGAAGAGAGAGCATGAGCAGGGGAGGGGCGGAGAGAGAAAGAATCCCAAGTAGGATCTGCATTGTCAGCATAGAGCCCGATGTGGGGCTCAAACTCATGAACCACGAGATCATGACCTGAGCCGAAAACCAAGGTTCAGACACTTAACCGGCTGAGCCAACCAGGCGCCCCTGAAAGACTGTATTTTGGATCAGTGGGGAAAATGTTTTTTTTTTTTTCCTTCCCCTTATACCCAGTACAGTTGGTTTGCAGATGACTGTGTAATTTGTTCTACACAGTGTCTCTTACACTGTGGCGACTTTATGGTATCTGTGATACCACCCCAGTTTGAGAGCATGAAGGGTAGCAACAGGGAGATACTATTGGCATTGTCAGTTGCTAACTGTGCAGTTTGTTTATGGCTAATCACTAAGACTGAGCCTTAGTTTTTATAAGCAAAATGGAAACTTGGCCTGACCTAGTGGGAGAATGTATACAATGTTTAGGGGAGGCTCTCAGTGGGTGCTTAATAAGTACTTGAGATTCCTTCTTTTTGTTTCAAATGGAAAAGGAGGTAAAAGGAGCCTTAGGTGCTAATCTCAGGAAGCCTCACCAAAGGATATTGGTTGCTGCATATTTATTGTCATGGTTTGATAACACCTGATTTGTTTTTGGAATTGTTGTGGAATTTATTTACGCATGTGGGATTGATATTATAGACGATGATAGTTTCACAACAGTCTGGTAGCTTGAGAAGCAGAAATGACCTGAGAGCAAGAGACACGGAAACTCTCTGCTGTGGTATATTTCATAAATCTCAGACATGGTGTATTTCATAAAGTTTAGATTAGTGTCCAGGTCTGCCCCAAGGAGAAGAGTTTCATGATCCCTGAGCTCATACGCATCCTTTGCCTTCTGCCTGTTTGCGGGAAGGGAAGCCAGATCTCCAAGCACACTGGATCCTGGGGCAACAACGAGAGGAGGTCTTTGTTCACAGCAGAGATCTTATTTGAAGTTCTCTTCAGCAAAAAGAGCAGAATGGAAATGATTTCATATTCTTGCCCTTGGGGTTTCCACCCTGCGTGGGGTCACACGAGTTACAGCCTTTATTCTGGTTCTCGAAATGACAGTTGTTTCATTTTTTAAAATGCATCTCATGGTTTTGGGAAAGCGAGAACTGTTTCTGTGAACTTCCTGATTGGCTGTACTCAACACAGTTGCTGTGGCATTTTTGAAAAAGAAATTGCAATGCAGTGATGTTTCAAATGGGCCACGTTAAGAAACCATGTAACTCCTGATTATTTGGCACAGCAAGTAACAAAACATCTTTCCATACCAGTTTGAACTATTTAGTTCTATTTTTTATTTTTTTTTTTGAAGCACTTAAAGTAAATGTGCTTATGGAAATGACTTATTTGATGGAAACACATACCCATGAGTGGTTCCCAAAGAGTTGACTCATCCTTAAGAGTGCTCCATTTTTGTATGGAGGTTTTTTTGTGCCAGCCAGTTGGGATTATTTTTGTGGCTTAAGTAGGATGCAAGGGGAGGTTGCCTTTAAGGAAAGTGTGTGTGCCTGTGCCTTTACTTCTTTCGGATGTCCTGAAGTGAATTATTCTGGATTCTCCAAAAGACATTCCAGGAAGCTTGTGTTAGTAAAGCATGAGCAGCATTTTTTGACCTTCACCTGTGTTTTCTGGGTCCTAGGGTGAAAAGCCAAACTTAAACAGAGGCTAGAAGGGAGTCCATCCCCCTCTGCAGAGAGCCTGATGCCAGCAGAGGCTGGCTGGAGAGTTCCTGTAGGCTTCAACTCTGTGTTATTAAGCTCTTAAAAGTAGAAATGTGTTGAGGGGAGGACTAAGAGCAGAGAGAAGTAATAGTCTTAATTTCTGGGAGGAGAGATGCTGGTGTTAAGTTTCCTTTGCTTAGGAACTCTGGAAAGGGGCAAAGCAGGTGGGCCCTGGAAATCTAGAGGAAGCTTTTTAGGAGGTGTAGACTCTTGAGAGCCAATACTTGTTTGGTGGTTTGGGTGGCAGTACTGTGGTAGACTCTAAATTTGGGTTTTGTAACTTCCTCTTAGGATATTTCATTTTCTCTTTTGGAATTTGTTTCTTGCAGTTGATAATCATTTGCTCTTCATGCGGAATGTTACAAGCTTACTTACATAAACTCTGAGTGTAGTAAGTACTCCGTAAGAACAAGCTGCTATTAATAATTGTATAATTATGATGATAGCATGTTACTATTAGTTATATTTCCAAAATGGTTGTAGTGGATTTGGTTTTCTTTCCTTGTGACATTACCATAAACACTATCCTTAGAAATCCAAGAAGCTTGTGGAAGAACTTGTAGCTGCTCCCAAACTTCTAGAAAATAAAATTAGGAAATTCTCTTCATCTTGGAGGGTCTTGATTACTTAAAGTGAAGAAAAAAGCAGAAATCGTCATGCAGCTTGATCTCTAGCATCTGTTTTGTTTAGAGAATTTTGACATCATAAACCAGGAATTTGTAAAAACTGGTGTGTGTGTGTGTGTGTGTGTGTGTGTGTGTGCGCGCGCGCGCGTGCGTGCGTGCGTGTCTGTCCTGCACCAGGGTAGCAACCGCGTGTTGTACAGATCTTAGCCTTTACATTTCTAGAGTTGTATAGTCAGAATTGTGTCTGGTAAAATCTCACTCTTGACCGGTATGCATTCACAATTGCCTTTTGACATGATAAAGTCATGGGACTATTGATTATCACTTACCGAGTGCTGACTTGGTGCTTACTTAATTTTCATAGCAGCTCTGCAAAGGAGGAGTTTTATCCCTCTTTTACAGATGAGGAAACTGAGATTCTGAGGAGTGAAGTCATTGGCTTCAAGTCTTGTGACAGATGAATAAGTAAGGGTACCCAGTTTGGAACCAAGGATTCCAGAGCTCCTTTTCTCTTCACTCTTTAAGTGGTGAAACTTACATGTAACCGATGCATTGTCCTCACCCTATAGTTTAGGTTACTGGTTTCTGTGGAGTCCAGTAGAAGTGGGGGCTGTTGAAGTAGGGCTCTGGCACTGGGGTACAGGCATCAGTATTGTTGACCATATGAGGACCAGGCCATGGAATGAGGATGGGTAGAGGTCAGCTTGTGGAGAGGTATGATCTGGTAGAAGACTGACATTACTGAGTGGGAGCAGGGTTCTCTTGACCAGTGCCTGGTTCCCTAGGGCAGAAACAGAAGCTCTCCTTTAGGCTTAATGAGTGGGAGAGCCTCTTCCAAGCATCACACTGAAAGATGGACTCTTCTCTCCTTGGCTCAGGGAAGGCCATCTTACTGGGTCCGTCGGGTTCTCTTTCAACCTGGGACATCTCGGTTCTTAGGAAGTTGTATCTGGATTTTGGAAAGCAAGAACTTCTGGTGGGCGGGTGGGTGGATGGGGGGCATTATGCCTTCAGCAAAGGTTGGCCTTCCCTGGTCTGGGGCCAAGACAGTGTTCTAAAATCTCTTAAACTCCCTGCTGCCCCCACCAAAGAAAGAAAAAAATAGCTGCACCTTAGGTTTCTTGTTTAAGGACACTCCTTTAATTCCTAGTCCTGAAACTCTAATCAGCGCATCTAATAAAATAATCCATTTTAATGTGGATAATAGAAACATGTTAGAGGCAAAATTCTTTCATTATTATGATTTTTAAAAAACATTTATTTATTTATTTTTGAGAGAAAGAGAGCAAGCTGGGGAGGGGTGGTAGAGAGAGAGGGAGAGAAATCCCAAGCAGGCTCTGCGCTGCCAGTGCATGTGGGGCTCAAACTCATGAACTGCTAGATCATGACCTGAGCAGAAATCAAGAGGTGGACGCTTAACTTACTGAGCCACCCAGACGCCCTGAGGAAGAATTCTTTTTTAGCAGGAAACTCCAAAGGCCGTACTCTAATTCCCTGGTGATCCTGGCAATGAGAATTTTAATCTGGAGGCTCCAGGGAGACACCCCTCCCCCCAGAGGGCCGGGTTGCTCCTGTGTTCTGATCCTGCCTGTTTGCTGCAAGAGTTAATGGTGACCCTAAACAATGAAGCATCTGTTTTTGGTGCCAAAGGCACACACATGTGCAGGAAGCCAAGTCTGCCCTGGGAATGAAGTGATCTGTTGGTGATGTCAGTCGGGAGGTACCTGCTCTTCCAGAGAGGGAAGATGAAATAGAATTGCATCCATAGAAGGCAGAAGGGAGGGAGGGAGGCTAGGGGTGGGAAATGAGCTCGGTGGGGTTTTCGAAGCCTTTGTGGCTTTGAAGCTCAGACTGAGGCCTTTCACTTGTCGGTGTTCTCACAAATATGCTTCCAATAAAAACAATTTGAAAGGCAAAATATAAAATTCTTCCATTTTAAGAGCACCTTGCTGAGATCAGGGTAGTTGTTTAAACTGTGCTGTGATTGGAACCATACTCTGTGAATGTGTAATATGTTGTCAGGCCAGATGGTCTTATAATGTTCACTGTCCTGGTGAGTTTGTAGTAAGTAAGAAGACCCAAGGTGGGGAACCTTGTCTGGGAAAGGCAGGGGAAGCCCAAAATATATTGTTGTCTGTCTGAGGGGCAAACAAAGCGTTCAGCTGCTTTGATGTCTGCAAAAGTTTACCATAGCAATCTGTCAGGATTCCTTGCTTTTTAATGTTAATTGGGGTCTTGGTCACGTGCTTTGTGGTCTGTCTGGGAAGCCTTTTCCTAAATGACTTATGAGAACTATCAAGATGGTTGCTCTGAAGGCCTAAATTATGTTCTTAGACTGTAGACTTTTTTTTTTGTTTTTTAAATGTTGACTTTCTGCTTCAGCAGGTTGGCTGCCCAACTGTAGTACAAGGCTGTCCATCATGACGCAGTTTATCTTTCACCCTCCTGGATTTGCTGTCTTCTTCCTTAAGTCTAACTGGCATGTGCTCATTGTTGCAGACAGCAGTCTGTGCTTCAGCATCTCAGAGGTAGAGGTCATAAGGTCCCCAGACATCTCTTGGGAGGGAATGTGCTTGCTTGTTAATGTAGCAGAGAAGAAGTTAGGAGTATCAGGAATGGTTCCATAGTTGGTGACAGTAGAAGGTAGGACAATTTTAGGGAGACAAGGAAAATGAGATGAGCTTATCTTTCCACCTGCACACCTTGATGAGATTTATGGGAGGCACCGTCATGGATGGTTATCTTGGAATTCCTTCACCAGTGGTCTCAATGAGATATATTTATGTATAAATAATATATATATTTATATATAAATGAGATAATTTATGGAGTTCTACTCCCCACTCCGATCCTGGGTGCATGCTTTTGTCCTTGATCTGTAAGTGGGAGTGTCAGATGGATTTCATTAAATATAAAGCTCTTTTGAGCACCTCGATTGTTGTTTCACTAGAGCCTCCCTTTGGTCACTTCTGTGTTATTTCCTTTTGCTATGTTACTTCCTTGTTAAGGGATCTCTGCTGTTTGCTCCTCCTGTCTTTTCTCCCTTAGGTTACACTTTACTGGTTGATAAATTCTGTGATTTTATTTTATTTTTTAAAGTTTGTTTATTTTGTCTGTGCGAATGGGAGAGGGGCAGAGACAGTCCCAAGCAGGCTCCATGTTTAGCTC